>NC_136771.1:7231708-9809000 GCF_947034865.1 Barbatula barbatula
AAAGGGAGAGAGAGAGAGAGAGAGAGAGAGAGAGAGAGAGAGAGAGAGAGAGAGAGAGAGAGAGAGAGAGAGAGAGAGAGAGAGAGAGAGAGAGAGAGAGAGAGAGAGAGAGAGAGAGAGAGAGAGAGAGAGAGAGAGAGAGAGAGAGAGAGGAGAGAGAGAGAGAGAGAGAGAGAGAGAGAGCAAGGTAATGTGGGTTTCAGCCATACAAACATTTTAGAAGTTTGACATCTAATAAGTATTGAAACTTGTCAGCTTTTATTTTGCTCCACTGATACTATCTAAGCACAATTTACCAATTTACTCCCAGCCTGTGAAAAGTTAGGTTTGTTGAACTATTTATTTTACCAAAGAAAGCAGCTTTGTAAATGAGAAGCATTGGCGGTCTCTGATCTTGAAGCTGCTGGTCTGTAGTTGTACTGTAGCAGCATGTGAATGTTTAATACTGTGTACACTGTACTCTAGTGGTTATTCTGAGAATTGTCTCAAAATTACTGCTGAATTCTGGATTTACACAGAAAAGCATTTTAATGTCATTTAAACAGAATACTTCACTTAAAAATCTATTTCAACACCATTGTTTTTTATGTGACTTTTCTTTAAATGTATTTTTTATTAACATCAATTCCCTGTCTTGCAGTCATGGTTCCTTTGACGAGACTTTTCATGAAACACAGACACAAAATGTCGAATGAAAACTGAAAAGGAGTCACAAAGCTAAGTATGGAAGTTTCTCACACGCCCCTCAGAAGCCTCACACAAAACACACACACATCCTTTTCTCCGCAAACCCCTGCACCTTTATTCGGATCAAGAAGACTTCAGCATTACCTTTGTAGTCTGGAGAGCTCAGCACACCGACGACGGATAAACCGATGGAAGACCCTTCAAAGGAATGACAAACCGATTATCAACGTCTTCACAATGTGACTACCAGTACAATTTGTTCATGCATTCACCACCCGTATGCCGTGGTGAGAAAAGATTGTCTTTTCCCCGTCAGAACTAATTTGGAAAGATGTTGCATATTTAACTGAAATTGTTAAAAGGGACATGAAATGAACCTGGATGTGTTCGTCATGGACTCCACATTGATTGGCACGGACTATTGGTCACATGTGTGATTGGATAGGCAGGACGCAACATGACTCGTCTGATTGGCTCAGGCCATTTTAGTCTGGATTTGCTGATATTGGCGATGCCTTCCAGTGCAGCATGGGCTCGATATCCTCTCCCTGTTGACCTGCTGACAAGCAATAGACTGCAAGTAAAAAAACACTAAACGTGCAATTTACCTAACACTATTGATTTAATCAATAATAAGGGATTACAGATTGGAATGTGGAGTCGAAAAAAAAATTCTGAGGTTAAACACACTGGCTCTCTCTCTCTCTCACACACACACACACATACACACCGATAACATGCAAGCACACTTCAATGACTTCACACACATTGATACACAAAACAAACTCATATAACATCAGCATCACACAGAGAACTTCTGGTCTTAAGACAGTATCACTGCTAAACATAATTTTCTTAATTCATCTTGCTGTCCTGTTTTTAAGTTGAAACATCCTGAAAACAAGATAAAGCTATACAGATTTAAGCAGCTGTTTGTCTAGAGTACATATTATAAAACTAAAATAACTTCTCTTCTCAATTTGTTTTTAAAACAAGAAAAAGGTTGCCAGTCGGGTAGAATAAGAGACAATTCATGATATATATATATATATATATATATATATATATATTTCTTTTTAAAACAAGACAGAAATACAGAAAATGCAGTGAATGGGAAGGGTCGAGCACAAGTGAGTGTTGTTTTGGGCTGAAACTTTAGTGCAGCTTGGGACTTAAGAAATACAACATTAGACTTTTCAGTATGTAGTGTTTATGAATTCAAAGGCCAGTGATTTGAGTCATAAAATCTAGAAATGACCCTGTGAGGGTTTAAGCACATCTTTTGCTGGCAAGTACATCACCATCATTCAGTCTGAGTGCTTGTGCATCCACATATCCACATATACCGTGCACACCATGGTTGCTTCAGTTTTCTTAGCTTAGGTTTGGTTTGCAGTACATTTTGGGATGAACCTCACATGACGTCATGAAAAGTTTAGATTTCACCCTGAATCTAAAAGAAAAAATACATTTTGCATAAAGAAATGAAGCCTCTGAATTCATTTTTTGCATTGTGATATTTTCATAACACATTTTCCTTAAAATTATCATTTTCCATACTGTGGACAAAACGATGAGAGAATTATGCAAATTAAAGTGTCTAGATATATCAAGATAATGAGAATTTGAGGGGGAAATGTGCTTTGATGTCACAAAACAAATGTTGCAATGCAAACTTTATGATCTCAATAATAGGCTTGACTGAATTTTTATTTTGGGTCGAGATGTGAGCTGGACATGTTTCTGTGAGATTCACCTTCTGTTTGTTTTCTGGTTTTTGTGCGCATTACGTTTTCACAGCATGATTCCAGCAGATTGAACTGCTCGTGCAACTGTGCTTTCCAACGTGTGTTTGTTTGTAGAATAACAGGATTAAGTTCACATTTATCACTAAACTCTCCTTCAACTAGAATGTAACTAACAAATGGACAATCTCTTCATGCTTTACGGTCATTCGACAGTGCTGTGCCCTTCCAACCGATCACACTCTCCATCTTTACACAGCTTATTCTTATCATCAAACATCACTTTTTCTTCATCTCACCTTTATTCACTACACCAGTACAGCTTATATGAGACAATCTACCAACGGCTGCATTTTCATTTTAGCCCACAAGCATAAACTAAGGAACTTACAGTACATACACAAACATTGCACTATGACACATGCCCACACCCTTAAAGGATAAAGGGAAACCTTTAAAAGCAACTCCTCTGCCAACTTCAGACTCGCACCCTATTTAAGGTACAGTGTATTCCCTATTGAGACGAACAAAAATGTTGGACAAAAATGTCCAACAACCACTGACTTCATTACACAAAAAATGACAATGTTAATAACTGGACTGCCTGGCTGTCAATCACATGTCAGGGACTCTGATTGGCTCAGAGTGGCTCACCGCTGATCCCTCACTGGTATGTTGAAAAACGACGCTATTTTACCATCCACTTGAAACAAAATCAAAGTGCCTCTGTGTCCCCTTTACATGCAATTCAGGGTCTTCAATTCATTTATAAGCTACAGAAAATATGTACAATATGTATCATGAGCTTAGCAAGAAACAACGTTATAACGTCCGCAAACATCATATTTATACAGTAGATATGTTATCCAGCTCATATTGTACTCATACTGTGTGTGTGTATATATATATAAATATATATATATATATATGGACATATGTAAAGCTCTTCAGCTGTGACATTAGCACCTATGGCAGTCTAGTTATTTTTTGACCCTTCACCCGAGTCAGTGCAAATGTCATTTTACAAAACGAAATAAACTTTCCAGAACTTCCGGTCACCAGGTATGTTCAAATAGATCAAATACACCTCCAAACAAAAACGAGAAAGAAAATGAGGAATTTTTTCTTGTTTGAAAAGTGTTGTTATTATTGAGGAAGAAAAAGATGTATATGTGGACTGAGCCGTGTGCAATGTGTTGGTAGATATCTATGTCTGTCTGAGATTTTTAAGAAAGCCAAGCAAGTGAAAAATAAAAAAAGGTCGAAGTCTGCAAGCTCCTGGACTCTAAACACGAGGGCCACAAAAAATCCCAAGCGTTGGGGAAGTTTGTTTGTACGTTTTGTTTATCTTTTTTTAAAATGTTTTGTTTGTATGCTTTTGTTTTTAAGCTATTTTTGGGGTGGGGTTGGGTCGAAGGAATTTTACAAAAAAAACGGTCCTTCTGTTGCTCATTCGGGAATTTCACACCAGAATGACTTTTTCCCTATAGACGATTTTCTTTTTCAAACCACATCTTTTGTATTTACAAATTTTTATATTGGTTCTTCTTACAAAAGGCATTTTATTACAACCTAAATGTCACTTTTTCGATTCAGAGGCAAGATCTAGTTTTCAATTTCCTCCCAAGCAAATCATGCTTGCTCCAAATCTCAGATTCATTTTGTTGAGAATCGTGTTCAAATGTGTTAATGTGAGTAGGATTTTGTTCGATGTTCTCGTAGTTTAGAGCACACGTGGTTTGAGGCGACAGTCAGAAATGTTGGAAAATCAGTGAGCCACGGCCCCGTATAGTCCCGGAAGGACTTCCTGTATGTAAATGAGCTCCCATAGTGTTTGTGCTGTAGTGTAATAGGTGAGCATTTAAAGGTTGTCCCATTCAAAGTGCCTTTTGTTCACGGATACCATCTTGTAAATGAGAACGGCCATCTCTTCCACATCTCTTTACGCTTTCACAAGCCGTATACACAATAGTACTACAAGAAATGGATGTGATTTTGTTCTTCTTAATGTACAATGATGGAAAAATAATTGTTTGAAAAAAATGGGTCCCTTTTCCCTCTGTATCTGTCTTTAGAATCACTTATTTCTTGTCACTGTAGATGTCTAGCTCTATCTCTTTTCCTACTTTTGATGAAAGCGTTGAAAAAAAAATGTTGAACCTGTTCTTCTCTCGAGCAAGATGTTGTAAACTGTAATGTTATATACCTGTCTGTATGCTTCACATGTTTATATAACACGCATCTCCCTCTTCAGGCAAAGTCCAAGTAGAAACTGCCCTGTTAATGCTGGTCCTGGGCCAGCGGACCCATTTAAACTGAAACCGGCAACAGGGCAGATTTTACCCAGAGGGCGATGGAGAGTGGGGTGTCTTGGGAAGGGGTGAGGTTTAGGGTACGAGATTTTCTTTTGGCGTACGGGGCTCGACTGTGGGTTGGGAGTACTGGACCAGAGGACACAGATCAGCTCGGTTTTGTTTGTATTTATTTACGTTTTTGTTTGTCATTTTGGGTTTTGACGTTTTTTCTCTTTGACTTCATGATTAAAACACCTTTTGAGACTAGGTATTTAAAGAATAAGACTCATTTTTTTCTTAACGCACCTTATTTATGGATTGGTTAGGAATGAGACAAAATGCACATTTGCCGCACAAGAAATCGAATATCATCATTGTTCCTGAGAGCTACCTTTTCTTGAACGTGCATTACATGTACATTAAATTGCCCTTATCCAAAATGTTCAACTCAAATGCATGAATTGTCCTGTAATGTAATGTATAATGTATGACACTTTAATCAGATAAACTAATTGATCCGTCATTGATGTTAAATATTCACTTCTAAGTTTTGGGAAGTTCTAATAAAGTTGGTTTGCACCCACATGCCATGCTGGAGTTTTAGATTATGGTTAGATTAGGTTACTGTCTTCTTAAAATACTTCAAGCAAAAAGCTCTCCAAAAACAGCAGGAGGTTTTCTGATTGGCTCTTTTTTTATGTTTACAAGGTTTCAGAAACAACTTGTGCGTTTTGAAAAAGGAAAGACTGTATCACCTTTAAGAGACAGAAGAACCAAAATCAGTATTATTGAGCCGTCTATCAACAGCTACATCTTCAAATTCTCAGTCTACATTACATGTAACTCTATACATCTAGAACTATCTAAAGAGGTTCTGTTGTCGGTATGTTTTTGATTTGTTTGTATGGGTTCAGTGAGCTGAACACCTCACTTCGCATCCCACCAAATAAGAGGCATCTCAGTCCAGTGCTCCAATCCCCCAGAGCCGTCGGCATAATGCATGTGTTATTTACAGAATATTTTCCATTTTAAAAACTAAAACGTTTGTAAAGAGCAAAACCTGATTGAATAAATGATGTTCTTGACTGTACAAACTTCACGAATGGTTTGGGTTTATTTCACGGTAAGAAATCACCAACACTTGAGTTTGTCAATAAGACTTTATTGATCCCGGGAGAGATGTTGATACTACAAATCACAAATTAGCAGGTGCACGGTTTCATCAGAAATCTTGGTGGATTCCTTGTAGAGCACACAATTTAAGTTCTCTTCTGTGTCTGTTTATTATTGTATAACTTTGATTTCCGATACTGATAAAAGCTCCATGTATCGTATAATTTTTTTTACATGTTAAAATCCATTACGGAATCCCCGCCAATATTGTCTGCTGATTTTGTGTGGGCCTGCTAATACTGTAAGTGTACAGCATGTTTTCTATGAGTGTTTAGCTAAAGAATATCAAGGAAAATGCAAAGGCATTCTGAACAAACAAATAGGTGAATGTTCCAGTAATGCTGAATATCTTTACTGTACTCAATGCATGAACAAAGGAACCCATTATCAGCTTTACACAGATATGAGTGATTTTAGGGAATTCACTCATACTTTACATTCTGACTGCACATAATGTCTTATAAAGTATCATCATGCTGAAACAGGTCTCTGCTTTTTAATGCAAGCAAGCACTAGCGTGACAAAACCTGTGTTTTGCCACATAATCGTACAAGTTGGTCCTCTCATATGCAGTATATAAAAGCTGATCTATGAATAATCTTTAGAAAATACTGTAATCCTTATTGTTGTTCATGACTTACATTGAAACACTGTGCTCGAAATGTTGTAACAAGATAACGGAAATGGAGATATGCTTTTATGTCAGCATTAAAGTAAACCCTATTTACTTTATGAATACATATTCATCTTATGTCGCACGATTCATCATTGCACAGTCTTCCAAAGAAATCAATTCTTGGTTAAACTAAAATCAAATTACTTACATCACAGTCCCCTTATATTTTCCACCCCTCCTCACAAACCGGCTCTATTCTGGTATGTGAATCTCTCTGGTATGTGAAGAAATCTTTTTTTTCTGGGAAATTTAGTGAAAGTGTTTCATGTTAAATGCAATGAACAAATTATTTAAAAATGAGTTTTTCATACTTCATCCCAGTACATTCAAACCAGTAATAATCACTCAGGGTTATATTCATCCTCATGGCATGGATTAATTCGTAAAATTACATGAATTTAGATCATGTGCTGAACAGACACATTTCGTTAGACACTCCGTGTTTAAAAACTGATATTATCTGGATTGGACTAATTTCAAATTTTAATATCATCACATTCATCTGTGTGCTGGGAGAAATACAGATCTATCTCTGAATTAGAGAAATATATAAAATTAGACATATATTAATAATAATAATTTTCCAAAATAAAACAAACAAGCCATACATCTAACCTTACTCGTCATATCCCATAATACTACCGTGCCAGCATTTGCTTTCAATTGTTGCTAATTTAGTGAAATATTCCCTAAAGGAACACACACGTGCAGTCACACCCCCTGCATCACGTCAGAGTGCATTCAACCCAAATGCCATCAATTCCATTGGAATTTGTTTTTTCTCCATTTGAAGGCATCCGCCCCATCCCCACCCAGTCTGCAAGTCTCCCCTCAACTTAAACTCAAAGAAAAAATGGGGAAAACCGGTGTCCCGAGTAATGCAGTGCTTGTGTAGTGGAAGGGGAACGGGCAGGTGGGCTTTCCACATATCTCATTCGTCCTCAAAATTCTGATTGAGAAGGAAGTTGGCGGCCAGATTCTCGTTCTTCTCGCAAGCAAAGTACGCCTGGACCACCAGAGCTTCTGAAAACCCAAGGGCTTTTAACTGAAAGAGACAGGACACACCAGTGAAGATCATTTTAAAAGGGTCGTATCAAGAAAAACATTTCCAACTCTTCCCCTTGCAATCAATGATCTAATTTTCCTAATAAATAAAAAATAATGAGAAATCCAGTTTAAGAAAAACGTTTTCTAACTCACCCTATCAATAGCTTCTTTCTCCTGCTGCGTCACCTGTATATGTGCCGCATCATCTGCGATGGCACCAAGGTCAGCGAACTCTGCCCCCTCTCCGCCCTCACCCTCAGCAACCGGCGCGTTCAACATCTGGATGAACAGCTCTTGATGCTGGCTGATTTGCTGCCGTCAGCAAACATAATCACAAAGTAAGTTACAAACATTACACCACGATCAAACACATCCCTCTGATTTTTTTAAACATTATCATGGAGGCTTCAAGTACCTGCAGAAGTTCTGGGTTTTCCTGACCCAGCTGCTGTAGGAGGGCCGGGAGCAGAGACGGGTTCTGCTGGATCACCTGTCTCATGCTATGAAACTGTGGTTGAGAGCGCAGGAACTCCAGCGGGTTCTCACCTATCAAAACATTTGATACAAATCTGTCTTTAAAGGAAATACTGGAGCAGAAAAAAATTCCTTTGTAGAGCACATAGGTAAATAAAACACTGGGTCCTTTAAAGAGATAATAAGGCAATAATGGACATCAATAACGTGGCTAAGCTTCATGTTCCAAAGGGTTCTTACCTTCTGTGGATGGGGTCTCGGTGGGAAGCTGGGCTGGGGCAGGGTTGGTCTCCTGTACAGGGACTGTTGGAATTCCCTAAAGCCGATGACATCAAATTACATTCGGATTCATACACATTATCTCATCATTTAAAGTTCCGATCGTGATGGGATATTTTATGAACCAATAATCCAGATAATAAAAAAACATACACAACAGATTTCCCACAATTCTCTGTGGTTGGAAGAAAGAGATTAAACACAGTAATCTCAAATCACTTACATTGAGTAGATACTCGACAGCGCGGTGTGGGTTATTATAACTGGCCTTAAGCGCGGCCACAACTTTCTCTCTCTCATAGCCCATAGACATGATATTTGTGAGCATGACATCATACTCCTGGCCAGTCACTGCAAAACACAATCGTGTGAACGTCTGCAAACACAACAGACTGAGACACACTGGCATTTCTACCATCTGTTTTGGGACTGGCTGCAGCTCTGAGTTGCAAGATTTATAATATGTAGATTATGAAAATATGTAGAAAGTTTTTCTTTGCCCTCACCTAATGTTGAAGATGCATCTTCCCCATCAGCCACAGAGCTCCTACCACTGCGAAACAAACCCGCAACATAGATGCAAAGCAAAATATCATAATTTGTCATAAATTAACTATTGTAAAGACAGCTTCACAAAATGTAACACTGAAGTAATACACGCAAAACAGAAAAATATACTTAACATAAACAAAACATTCTGACTCTCAAATATGAGTCACATTCAAGGTTGTTGTAAAACAGCTGATATACAAAATCTATTGGATAGTGACATCTCTTGAATTATTTATAGATGTCTCAGCAACAAACAGCTTTGTGTAAATAAAGTAGAATCAGCCTTTTCTCTGTCGCAATTTACAAACGTCATACCTCCCAGCCCCAATAGTAAATCATATTTCTACATCATTAAATCATATTTTTAGACAGAAGGATTCATGGTTGAGGCTCACCGTTCAGGACTCTGTGTTGGGGACACAGAGGCAGGGGGGTCATCTGAGATCTCATCTTTAGGAATTGGAATAGCAGCAGGGGCCTGAGTGGGAGCAGGAGAGGAAGAGGAGGGAGGAGAGGCAGATTTGGGTTGATCTGGGGGTGGGGCGGGCGGTGATGATGAAGGCTTCGTCTAGAAACAAACAAAGTGAAATATGAGTATTTACACTTGATTGGATTCCTGTATGTCATTTCTAACAATAAATGGTTAATGGGGAAAACCCCAAAAAGGTATGTGTTTGTTTTTATTCCTTTAAGTCTTATTGTTTGTCATTTACTGCGGTTATTTTTAAATATTGTGTTTTAGCATCCCTCAGCACTCTCATAATATTGGATCATCCAATGGCAGGACTCACTTTTGACACCATCACCACCACAAAGTTCTTCTCATCGATTTTGTACTCCTTGATGGGCGTGTCATCCTGCAGGATCTTTCCGGCGTAGATAAGCTTCTGTCCTGCCACTGGAAAACTGTCTCTGCCCTTCTCGGCCTCAATCTTTTCTTTTAATGCCTTCACCTGAGCAACAAATCAAATAAAAAGGGAAATTATCAGATAAGGAACGCTGGCCAGCCAGACCACTACCACTACTCACCTAGTACTATCACTGTAGTTAATTACGTTATATTCAGTCGAGTTTGACCACAAAATGGCTTATAGTATGTTTATAAAAGTATTTATTACCTACAATGTATTACACTAACATGCATCTTATTATCATACGTACAATTACAATATACAGACATGCAGCTATATACATTTCACTGCAATTCGTATCTAATAATGACATGCATTTGTCTACCTAAACTATACACTACATAGGGCACGCGTTCATTTATAAAATGCTGTACATGTACATGTACATCTATCTATCGATCTCTCGCTGGCTTGCTCATGCTTAACACGCCCAGTTGATCACAAATGACCCATAAACTTATTTTGTTTAACTTTATTCGCTCGAAACAATGAGTTTGTCATAAGTACCCCATTTCACAAGCCGTTACCGCATGAAATCGAGGGTAAATTAACACGTAAATACCGTTTGATCATCGTCGATGTCTATTTGAATGGTCTGCTGCTGCAACGTCTTCAATGTGATCTGCATGACTGCGCAGTTTTTTCGCCTTTCTTTCTGGTTCTGTTCCTTTGCGCACTTTTAAATCCTCAAACAACGTGTCCTTTCTGAAGCGATAAAACAGATTATATGTGTTTAGAGAAGTAGCTCCTTTGCTAACAAGCTAAAAACAGCTGTCAGGTGCGCTTAGACATCTTCTTCCGTGGTGCTTCGGAGATTGCGGCGGAGGGGAGGAAGAGGTTTTTCACATACTGACATCCTTTGGTGGGTAGTGGAATAGCAGTTTGTATACGCGTTTAAACCAGTTTTAAATCGATAGTTTACCCCCAAAATAAATTCATAATGTAATTTTTTCACGATTATGATCCTAATCCATATGCTGTTGTCGTTGTTACACTGACTTTGAAAGAGTGTCGTTGGCGCCGCCGCCATATTGGGGAGGGCAAGAATTCTCATATGCGAGCAGGTTTCTCAACTCTGTAAGACTGATAATACAAAAAAGACAAAACAAGTAGATAAAGACATAACGTTCTTGTACTCAACACAGCTTCACAAATCATTGATATTCGGTTGAGAATATAAATGTGTATTTTCATTCAGAAACACCGCAGCTCTCATTCATCCTTCTTTTCTGTGCGTTTTAGCAACATAAACATATATTCAAGGAAAGTTATTTTTTAAAACGTTATGTACGCTCATCCTGCGCGTTATAGCTCAATCAAACTACAATACCCACAATCCACCGATCAGCGTACTTCCGGTCCAATAGTTTGTAAACAATGAAAGGAGAGATGAAGTCGTCAAGAGGTCTTACCTAAAAATATTAGGTTATTTATTAATTAATATTACGCATGTGCGCACATTTTCAGCTATTCCAACATTCGGTAAAAATACATTTCCAAGGAATTTTAAAAACATACACTTGTGTGAAAACTGGACAGCTTGCGTCTGTTTTTCTACAAGCCAGACCGATACAGCGTGCTGCAAAGACAAAGAGGACGACCTGGGAGGAAACCCACCGGGACACACGCCTGTTAAAGACCATACAGTGGTGAATTTGGAGGGGTTGTTTTGAAGGGTAAAATCAATGGGGAACTGTCTGTCTTCTCAAGGCGCCGATGATCTGTCCCTGCTGAACGAGTCCGAGGGGGCGAGTCTACCCGGAGAGCCTCCGCCACCCTACCAGGTGCTATCCTAAACACTGACATATCAGCTTATTGACAATGCCCCACACACTTCATGCTGTTGACATAAATCAAAATGTATTTGTAGCATTGTTTGGTCGAATTGTAGAAATAGTAATTACTTTGGATGTGATCTTAATTTGAAAGGGAACATTTTGTTGTAGTATGCAAATGCCACCTTTTACCTACAGTACCTTTTTAGACATTTGACCCATTGGTCTGTATTAATTGGGATACTTACATCTGTTTTACAATTCAAGTGAAACCCTGAATGACTGTGATTCACACCTTCCACATGTCTTGCAACATGAACTTGTCTTTGAGTTATACTGCCTCAAAGACGACATTTGTTTTGTTTGTTATAAACCCTTCTTTGCTGTCTAACCACATGGGGGCTTTGTTAATTATTTGATCAAAAGTTTTTGTGGCCCTCAGGAGCGAGTGCAGGTGCCAGTGTACCATCCAACGCCCAGTCAGACCCGGTTGGCCACCCAGCTAACCGAGGAGGAACAGGTCCGTATTGCTCAGCGTATCGGGCTCATTCAACACCTGCCTCGTGGCATCTTCGACCCGGGCTCAGAACCTTCTAAAAAGAAGATTAAAGAGTGAGTGATGTTGCAACTTTGGATTTTATTTGCATTAACAGAGTAAATAGATTTTCACCTTCATTGTTTTGTTTGTGTAGTCTCAGAAAAACCAGTAGAGTTAATTTTGTGGGACTGATTTATGTTAAGCCAGGAAATATTTTTTCACTATATTCTACTCTAGTAGCCTATATGGTTTCTCAGTGTATTAATATAGCCTACTGAAAACATCCTAGAAAGTAAACAGCTCTTCGATTTCATTATGGATAAGTTATTCTTTCTTCAGTGATACCAAATCACTTTCTTCATTGATTCCAAATTGAGATCCAGCTCCACCACATGTAAACTCTTGTGAAGAACAATCATGACAGCATTTGATATATTTAGTTTCAAAATCGACATTCATTTCAAGTTGCTCATTGGTGCCATATAAATGTGTAGGTTTGCCAGAAAAGAAAAACTAAATGAATGCAAAGTTTGCAGAATTCCTCGCTCACCATTTTTACTTTTAAAATTCTCATGGTGGATTTCTTACTCACTTTGAGTTCTGTTGATTTCAACTTTCAAAGCTGCTTTTTAGTGTTTCTTTAGCTGTGCTTAAAACTCTCGTTAATTTCTCCTAGGTGTGTAATCTGCATGATGGACTTTGAATACGGCGACCCAATCCGGTTTCTCCCCTGCATGCACATTTATCACGTGGACTGCATTGATGCCTGGCTGATGCGCTCCTTCACCTGCCCTTCCTGTATGGAGCCTGTCGATGCTGCTCTGCTGTCTTCCTACGAGACAAATTGAGAGTGCCTGTGCATACAGATGGTCACGCAGCCAAGTATCATCAGCCGAAGGCACTGAACTGCTGAGAAAACTTGTATAAATAAACAAAGGTGTGTGTACTCCGACTGTAAAAACAGGATCCAGTGTTAAAACTAGGAGACCCTGGTAGGGTGTTTCAAAACCTTTTACTTGCATGTCAAAGCGCTTTTCCAATGTGATTGATGTGAAAATGAAGTTTGGCGAGGTGGAAACCGCCTATGCATCACTGATGAAGATAGTCTTTCAAAGGACACCTTTCGGATTAAAGGATTTCATTGTGTATTTTTTCCTTTTTCTTCTACCAAATGTGCAATACGTTCAAGAGGGGCTCACACCTCTCTCATTGGATTTGAAACTCACCCATCGCCTAAATTTTGCCAATGAGGTTATTCCTTACTGAACTTTGTGAGTCTAATGGGTGGGGTTTTCATTTCAGTTGGCTTTGAATGTGCCTTTGATGGCTGAGTATTAAAATGTTGAAAACCTTAATGAAATGAAAAAACTAAAAAATGAAAATACCTAATTTATATAAGAACATGTGCCATGCTAATGTGTTTGTCTTTACTTGCAATGTCATAATACACTATCAAACATTTGCAGTGATTTTTCTTTTCTAAATGGCTTCCCAGAATTTTGACACTGTGTTGGGATGTCAAATTCTGTTTAGATTGTGATAAGATTGGTCGGCTGCTGTTTACTAGGTTCTGGGGTGTAAGTTGCCTTATTACAGAGGTTTTGGAAGCTTTTTACTCAGTTGCTGTTACAGTATATCTCAGATCCTTTATGTCTCTTTAATTTGGTTAGAAGTTTTATTTAATAGATTTTTCCTTATTTAATGTGTTATTTTTGTCTTAGGAATGATAGTAATGATAGTCACCAAACGGTTGTGCACCTTTTCAAATTCTGCCCACTGTATATTCGGTGGACGTTTTACAGTAATTCCTGGTGTTCCTATATCATTCATGCAAAAAAACTGAAAGAAAGCTCAATCGATGAACGCTTCTGTCAGTTATGGTTATGCCTGTCCATCATAATCTTAACTCCTTGTGCTAAAATGAAGATTTCACCTTAATTGTCTTGTTTGTGTAGTCTCAGAAAAAACTGTAAAATTAATTTTTTGGGACTGATTTATGTTAAGCAAGGAAATATTTGTGCACAATGCTATATTCTACTCTAGTAGCCTATAGGGTTTCTCAGTGTATTAATATAGCCTACTGAAAACATCCTATAGGATGTTTTCTAGGCCTAGAAAGTAAACAGCTCTTCGATTTCATTATGGATAAGTTATTCTTTCTCCAGTGATATATTATTGATTCCAAATTGAGATCCAGCTCCACCACATGTAAACTCTTGTGAAGAACAATCATGACATCATTTGATATATTTAGTTTCAAAATCAACATTCATTTCAAGTTGCTCATTGGTGCCATATAAATGTGCAGGTTTGCCAAAAAATAAATGAATGCCAAGTTTGCAGAATTCCTCGCTCACCATTTGTGCTATTAAAATTCTCTGTTTCGTCTGTGTGCAACATTGGACAATAATCAGATTATAACACAATAAATGTTGCCAAATCCTTTAAAATCTTTAAGTCTCGTGTTTTCTGCCTTTCACACATGACAATTTAACTTTCCCAATTATCACTTGTCCAAAGTATCATGATCATTACAATATTTACATTACCGACGAATAATGGTCAGAAATCTCGAACACTTCTGGAATATTCGCACTCTGTGGAAGTAGTTGGTACAACCCGGCTGAGTCATCGCGTATAGTCGGTACACTTCCGGTCGTAACTGCGCGCTCTCCGCCGTCCATTTTGGATCTTAACGTTTGCCGAATCAGTGAGTCTTCTCTCCCACTGAAGATCCAAAATGGCGGGTTGCGGGACTGTCGCGTTGATACTTTACAGCTGAGTTGAGCTCAAGATGGCAGCCTCGGTGGAAGACGAGTTTGAAGATGCACCTGATGTGGAGCCTTTAGAGCCGACATTGAAGAATATTATAGAGCAGAAATCGCTCAAATGGATCTTTGTGGGGGGTAAAGGTGGCGTTGGGAAGACCACGTGCAGGTTGGTGAATGAACGCTCGTGTTTTACAGAAGAGAGACTGTTAGCTGTCAGGGCTGCTGCGCTTCAGCTACCCTTATGAAATGGTTTTATTAAAATAAGAGTGTAATAACAACGTTTTATGGCGGCTTAATTCCAAATTATGGCTAAACTATGTTTACTATAGTGAAACCAGGATACAACTACACATAAAATATATGGTTACTATACTTAAATTTAAATAGCTATTTCATTCGAACATTATCTGTTGTTTTAATAAATAACCATTTTTTGTTTTGTTATTGGCATGTGTTATTGGAAATGTGCCATGTTCTCAGTACATTAAGTATGATATTTGTTTTTAATACCACGTTTGATTTTGTGTATGGTTTTGGTCAACCTCTTTTTAACATTATAGTTAAGCTAAGGTATACATTTGACGTGTGTCTGTGAGAATTTTTCTGTATATGTGTCATGTTTAATTGCTGTCTTGCTCTTTTTGTGTCACAGCTGTAGTCTGGCGGTTCAGTTAGCAGCGGTGAGAGAGAGCGTCCTTATCATATCCACAGATCCTGCTCATAACATCTCTGATGCCTTCGATCAGAAGTTCTCCAAGGTTCCCACTAAAGTCAAAGGCTATGACAACCTCTTTGCCATGGTGCGGTTTCATCATCATCATCAGCATGCATTTATAGCGAAATGTGTTTATACTAAATCTGGATTGTTTTTCTCTGACACTGTGTTGTAGAATTATATATTTAGACAGCGTGAAATACTCTGACTTCTTACAATGAATGGCCATTTTTTCAGTTCTTACTGTGTAACGTTGTTCAAAGATCATTCATCAGAATGTAATTGTGAACTGTAACGTTCAGTGTGTCATTTGATAATAAAGCTGAATAAAATCATTTTTTCTCTCTGTAGGAGATCGACCCCAGTCTGGGTGTGGCGGAGCTGCCCGATGAGTTCTTTGAGGAGGATAACATGCTCAGTATGGGAAAGAAAATGATGCAGGAGGCCATGAGTGCCTTCCCTGGCATCGATGAGGCCATGAGCTATGCAGAGGTCATGAGGTCAGAGTTCCACAGTATTAAATGGGAATGTTCGGTTGTAATTTATTAGAATGGCTGTATTCATGCTTTTAAGGGGCGATGAATTAAGACATACAATTTTAACCCAAGCTTTTGTTATATAAGAGGTAGTCGTATTCAATTGAACATCCTTTGTGTCAGAACTGAAAACGCCCCTATAACTGAGTGACAGCTGTTGTTGACACCAGACTCAGCGAATGGCAGGTCCTGGAATGCACCCGTCTATGACATAGATGAGTTGTTGAACACCGCCTCCACAACTACTTCTCTAGCCCCGCCCACTAGTATGCGAATGACAGAAGTAAAAGAAGTGGCGCGGAACCAGAGAGGGAGATCAAGCGATAAAAGATAGCTAAATATTGTGCAGTGCCTGGTTGTGGAAGAACACAGTCGCTGCATAACCTTCCTTTGGATTCCGACATTAGGAATCCTAATTTTATTACGTTCCAGCTCTGGATTCTCGGAGAGACTAAAATTTTAAAACTGTGCAGTCAATATTGGATCCGACAAGGAATGGCGCAGCAATCTTATGTGAAGAAAACATTTGTACCATGCATCACTTTTGCTTTGTTAGATATCGCTGGATATGTCCTGACAATGTGTTACCTAACGTTACGTGTCTAACCAAATTCACAGAAGGCTCCAACTAAGTTTGCTACGCAAACTGCTATCATATAATAGCAGTGGGCGTTTACTTCCAAGTCTTTGATGCGGCACGCACATAAAACAGAGCGTTTGTATTTTGATGTTTTCTAATGTAAGAACCACGCAAACTTCATAAGTAGACCTCAGACAACAGCATAAAATATTTTAAACGGCCAGTTCAGGACACCGTTGGATTTTTTTCTACAGATGCCTTGTTTACCAGATAAGGCTTTATTGTTTTGGGAGTCACTGTTAAATTTCTATCCATTTCTTGGTACATTCTTAGGTCAATCACTTCAAGATTGTTGGTAGTTTTTTGTTTTTAGGCTGCTTCACAATTATTTATTTTTTACAGAAGCACCAATCAGCTTTTAAGTCACTTACTTGGTCTGCTTTGAAAACTTAATTGCAATTTTTTTCAACAAATTAGCAACCTTCCATTTCAGTAATGGAGCAAGAAATCCTCTTAATGCAGTACCACTTCGCCGCCACTAATAGTACTTTAATTTCACAGAACTCAATGATTGGAGATCCCACTTGTTTATACCAGTCTGTCTTGTTTCTTCTTTAGATTAGTGAAAGGCATGAATTTTTCAGTTGTGGTTTTTGACACGGCCCCCACGGGACACACACTACGCCTGCTTAACTTCCCCACCATCGTGGAAAGAGGTCTCGGCCGCCTTATGCGAATCAAGAACCAGATCAGCCCCTTCATCTCACAGGTATCGGCATTACTAGAAATAGAGTAGACACAAATGGAAAATATCTTATTCTGTAAAACACGTTTATTTTGAGTTTAATATTACATTTAACGGTGGTTCTGTCTAACTGTCTCAGATGTGTAACATGTTGGGCCTTGGAGACATGAATGCAGATCAGTTGGCATCTAAACTGGAAGAGACGCTGCCTGTTATCCGCTCAGTCAGCGAGCAGTTTAAGGACCCGGTGAGTGTCGCACCATGGTCTCGTGGTAGGTTTTATTCTGGGATACTTTAACTAACCAGCAGGACCCACTTTCTGTTGTGTACAGGAACAGACAACGTTCATCTGTGTGTGCATTGCGGAGTTTCTGTCTCTGTACGAGACGGAACGTTTGATTCAAGAGCTGGCCAAGTGTCGGATCGACACGCACAATATTATCGTGAACCAGTTGGTTTTTCCTGAAGCGGAGCGGCCCTGCAAAATGTGTGAGGCCCGACACAAGATTCAGTCCAAGTACCTGGACCAGGTGTGTAAGATTTCAGTTTTCTTTTGTGATTGACTAATTTAGTTTAGACTTTAGATTTATCATAAGTTGAGTTAAATTCTTTAACCTCTATTCTCTTCCTGTTTTCATATACTTTCAACTTTCCCAGATGGAGGATTTATACGAAGATTTCCACATAGTAAAGTTGCCCCTGCTGCCCCACGAGGTTCGAGGAGCGGATAAGGTCAACACTTTCTCCAAGCAGTTGCTGGAACCCCACAGCCCCCCCAAGAAGTGACTTAGACGATAACCACAACACAGATCCAACCCACCATCACATTTCTCCTACTGTTCTCTGATGCATATTTCTGATATTCTTCATCGTTCTGGTCAACTTCACATATAGAAACACCCTATGAATGTTTGATTTCTGACTGGGGATAGTCTACCTTTCCTCCTCATACGTCTCTGTGCTCTCGCTCTGTTTTTTTTTTGGGTCATATAATTTATATCATTATTTTATCTGTAAGGAATGTGGGCCCAGAGTTAGGCAGTGCTCAATTAGAAACATAAAAGTGATGGTATGTTGCTTTGTGGTGATGGTGTTTGTGTAGGCGCATAAGAAAACCATTCCTGGTCCAAATTGATATCAGCACTGGAATGTACATCTGGACTCTGGTTTATCCGGTTTTGCCCTCCGTTAAACAGGTTTTGGACCAGTGTAAATTGGCGACTGGTTCAGCTTAACCTGACATGTTCAGATATTGATATTTTCATAGTCTAGCCTTTATTGTTTTGGTTCCTGCATCGGTCAGAATTGCTGTTAGGTATAGAAAGATACATTGTATTCAAGAGATGTCATGAAAAAATATGACATTTGGTCAGCCTCAATTTGCAGTGAACACAACTGTAATTACTCTGTACAAAGATTGTGATTCAGTTAATCTAATTTCTACTGTTAGTTAGTGATGTATTTATATACACTTGATAATGATTAACAAATTATGTTCAGATCTTGAATTACATTTTATTTAAAGGAACTTGTTTATCAGCACGGCACATACAATATGGAAACTTGTTTCAGTCTCTCTCTTCTTACCTTTGGTATTCCTCCTGCTGTCTTTTGGTTTGTCCGCATGAGTCAGGAAACCTACTTGCAAAGACACTGCAGCCTGTCAGCCAACACTATACAACACTACTTGAATGTTTTCCTGCTTTTATTATCCTGTGCTTTTTTTCTTGGTAACTAAAAACTATGAGCAAAAGAACATCAAAAACCAGACAAATATCAGACTGAGGGATTTGCATCTTTTTCTTAAGTTTTCTTAATTGGTGAAAACAAGCTTCTTATTTCTCCTATAACTTGTTAATGCCTTTTTCAAATTTGGCTTCTTTTTGTGGAAGCACATTGTGTTTTCGAAGCAAAACTTTATTGAATAAAACTTATTCCCATCTACTGCAGCAATGCCAGAGGTGTTTGCAGTCAGTTGTCCTGAAATATATGATGTGCATATTTCCACGTTAATCCAAAATATTTTTGTAATGTGTATAAAGAACAATTGGATTCTAAATTATTTAACACGTGCTTGATTTTACTAAAGAAGCTTACACACAGTTCGTTTCACTTCAGAATATATTTTTAAACCTTAAATATTATGGACATAAAACAATCTGTAATGACAGGGTGAGTGAATTGTGAGTTTTTTTATATTTTGGGGTGACTTTTTTTAATTGCCATTTTGGACACTTTTACTTATTTTGCTCAAATCTAAAGTGACCAGAACCTCAGTTGATTTTAACTGTTCCAAATAAGAACCCCTACAAAACCTAAAGGATGAACAATCGTCAAAAGGTTGCACGTGTGATCAAACCAGCTTTCTGCTCATAAGCAAATAACTTCAAAGTCTTACCTACCTGCAGTATAGCGAGATAAATCCATATTCTTTACGAATGTATTGCCATATTGGAGTCTGTCTGGAATTCCTGGCTGTCGTTCTCTATTCATCATTGGCGTGAATCGCAGTGGGATTCTTTGCTAACGAGCTCTGCTGTCCTCGCTGCGCGGATTTGTCCCGGGGCGTCCCGACCACTCCACGCATCACCGGCGGCGTGCAATGGACCTTAAACAGATGAAAGAGGACTGCGCAATTGCCGTCTTTATGCAATAAAGACAAAAGAATACAGAGGCGCGTTTTCTTCAGTCTGATTTTCCCAGGGTAGGTGTTTTTTTAATCATTCTTTGAATAAATGCTTTAAGTCTTGCCTAGAGTATTTAACATTTGCCGTATAACGTTATTGTCCAGGAAAAGATTCAGTAAGAGCTTTTTGTAAAAGGTTGTCACATACCGTTATTTAATGGATTTAGCATAATGCAACAGATTTGAGAGTAATTTAGGCTACATAGACTGAATATAATATAAAATAAGTAATATCTAGAAAAGGGGACCTCTTACACAATCCAATATGCTTCTATTGAGTTTTACTAGTATTTTTTATTAACAAAGTGAATTGCCCAGAAGACATCCAAACCAGTATACCTTTGATATAGTCTGGGAGGGTTGGGGAGATTATTTCTGAATTTGAAGGGATACTTCAATTTAAAGAATCTGTCATAATTTACTCACCTTCGAGTTGTTCCAAGCTTGTTTGGTTATAAGCATTCTGCCAAATAACTTTCGCTGTGTTCATCAGAACAAAGAAACTTAATTTAATTGTAATTGTAAAACTGGGGTTCATTGGATTTTGGAAAACTATACATCTTTCTGTCCAGCATGTTTATAGGAATCGCATACCCCACCCGCATTCACTAACTGTCGATATTTTAGTTGACCAAGTGTTGGCTCAAGGGATAAAAAGGCGCATCTTGTGTCTGGGGTTATGTCTCGTTTTATGCTGACTTCGGCCAAATGCATAGCCTAAAGCCTGTGATGGAATATCAAATAACTGCACCTACAAATCTCTCAAGTCTATTGTAGTTGTTAAAAAATTTAAGTACCCGTGAATCGGAAGTTGAGATCGTTTTACTTCCGTATTCTGACACATTTCAGAGTGAAAATGAATTTCAAAGGATACAATTCGCGGGCGTGGCTTGCGTTTCTCACTGCGAATTGATTGGATGTGTACATTTTCAGATTTTAACTCAAGGTTACGAGGGTACATGAATTTAAAAAAGAAAATGACCCAAATTAATAAGATATTTACAATAAACGCTGCAATATTTCATGGAAAAAAAAGAATTGGCATTTTTAATTTCACTGGGACTTTAAATGTTAAAATCTTTTTTCTCTTAAATCTATCAAATACAAGTTAGAAATGTGCATTTATGATAATACAATTTATTAATTGTGTATGAATTTCTGATGGATTACGCATTTTATAAATATGCTGGTTATAATGTAGGCCTATGTCTCTTTTGTTGCTTTAATACACTGTGACATTTAATTTGAAAGGAGCATCAATGTTGCGTGATGACGGTCACTTACACTGCCAGAGTTGCCAATGCGCGTTTCTGCGGCTTCTCCAAACTCCTACTGGCGTGGAAGGGAAGCATCTATAAAGTCCTTTACAAAGAGTGTCTGGCCTTCTTCGCCATGTACACGGCAATCAGCATCACGTACAGGTGCGTGACTTTTTATGTCGTCCTGACCGTGAAATGTTTAGACGTTTTCCTTTTTATGTTTCATTTTCTCTCCAGATTTCTTCTTGTGGATGATCAGAAGAGATATTTTGAAAGGCTTTCCATATACTGCAACAACTATGCCAGTCTTATCCCAATGTCTTTTGTATTAGGTACGAACACTCTGAGACAATTAACAACAAAACCACTAATTTTGATTGTATGTGTGTTGAATGTTGTATGACTGTTATGCTCCGTTTCCAACCAAAACTATTATGACGTAATACATTTTATACAATTCCGATTGATTTTGCTTGCAGGTTTTTACGTGACGTTAATAGTCAACCGATGGTGGAATCAGTACACCTCCATCCCGCTGCCGGACAGGATCATGTGTACGCTCTCGGGGGGAGTGCAGGGCGGGGACGAGCGCGGCAGATTGCTGCGACGCACGCTGATGCGCTACACGAGTTTGTCTGCGATCCTGATCCTGCGCTCCGTCAGCACAGCCGTGTTCAAGAGATTCCCCACTATGGATCATGTGGTTGAAGCAGGTAACGCGCGTTTACAAGGTGCTTGATGTATAACGGAGTAGGCTACTAAGTAACTAATTACTTTAATTACATTTATGATTACTTTAAGTTACATACTATGAAGTTACATTTCAGCTCACATATGAAATGAAGATCGGAAAATGACGTATGTCAGACGGCTTGGGCGTAGTATCCGTTCACCCCTCCCCTTCAACTGTCAGTCTGCTGCCAGTTCCATTTTTTTATACATCCGATCAGATCGCAAACAATAAAGCTACGGCCACTATTTTTCACATTTTAAATTCCAGTTTACTCGGAAATGCGTCAAAATACCGAAACAAATTTTGACCGAAAAATGTAAAAAAACATTATTTTTGTATATATATATAAACTTTAAAAAAATCCTGAACTTTTTCGGCAGCTGGGGCAGACTTATAACGTTAAAAAACAGTTTCCCTGTAAAATGTTTCAACCATATTTAAAAAAATAAATGGAAAATCTGTTAAAAAAGGAAATTCAGTAGAATTACAGTTTTTTGACATCATACGTGGATTTTTGCAGTGAAGATTATAATTTTTTTGGGCTATACCAAGCCATAATATAGCATATTCAGTCATGCCTTTCTATTTCTAGGTTTTATGACAAGAGAGGAGCGTAAGAAGTTTGAGAGTTTGCACTCGCGCTATAATAAGTATTGGGTCCCTTGTGTGTGGTTCATTAATCTGGCCGCAGTCGCTCGCTGTGAGGGCAGAATTAAAGATGCTAATACTTACAAGCTCCTCCTTGAGGTAATTCACACTCCAATATACACAATATATTATTTTTTATCATGGTTTTATGGGTTTATCATGATAATATCAGTGACAGAAATGACAGTCTGTTACTCTAACAGGAGCTGAACGATTTCCGAGGGAAGTGCAGCATGCTTTTTCACTATGACATGATCAGTGTACCACTGGTCTACACACAGGTCTGATACTGATCATCTGTTTGATAAACATATATTTGATGGAACATGAACTCATATTTTTAAGCCCTTATGTGCTTGTTTCCCACCACAGGTTGTGACTCTGGCAGTGTACAGTTTCTTCCTCGTGTGTTTGATTGGTCGTCAGTTTCTGGACCCTATTCAGGGTTATCCAGGTCATGACCTTGACCTTTATGTTCCCGTCTTTACGCTTCTGCAGTTCTTCTTCTATGCTGGCTGGCTGAAGGTCAGCCCCCACCAAAGTGCTAATTTTCATTAGATGTTCCTTTGTCCATTGTGTACCCCCCCCCCCACACACACACACATTGTTTCTTTTATTTGTTTATGTGCAAACACACCAGGTTGCAGAGCAGCTCATAAATCCATTTGGAGAGGATGACGATGATTTTGAGACCAACTGGCTGATTGATCGAAACTTCCAGGTGCTGTTTGTCATTCATTCGTACATTTTTATTTAGTCCTCATTGATTTATTACACTGTTCAAAGAATCAGACATTTTCTGTAAACTGGGCGTCAGAAATAAACGGTAATATAACGGGACTTCCCTGTAATGTTAGACTTTCCCCTGGTATTCTTGTAAATTTAAGGTCTTTTCAAAGAATTTTATGGTTTTTTGCCGTATATAAAAAAATATGTTTTTGGGGGTTTGAAGGTGTCTATGATGGCAGTAGATGAGATGTATGGAGATCTGCCAATGATGGAGAGGGATCGATACTGGAATGACTCGAACCCTCGTCCGCCCTACACAGCTGCTACACTGTTCGTGCTGCGCAAACCCTCTTTCCAGGGCTCCACCTTTGATATGGCGTCAGTGCTTACCATCTTTACCAATTTCCAATTTACTTTTTCATTTCCCAAAAATAGTGTTTTGTCCTTTTGTATAAAGTAGATTTTTATATTATTTAGGAAATGATGTTCCTCCTCACACAAGAATGTCATTGCCAAAAGAAAACCTCAAATGTACCATATTTGTGTTTCACAGAGAAGAAAAACAACTATTTGGTGGGAATTACAGATAATGAGAGGGTTAACATTCAGGGTTAAGTATCACTTTATATGTCCATGGATTCAACAGTGGACCATTCTGGTACTTTGCGAACAATCCTTTCAGAATACTATGATTTGGGACATACTAATTCTATTTTCGAATACAATAAAGGACGGTTAGTATGTGAATTGGGATGCAGCACATATGTAAAAAAAAAAAGATTAGTGTAAAAAAGTTTAAACTCTCCAAAATTTCAAACCCTTCAGAATTCCTAAAGAAGAGATGCATTTCCAACCTCTGGAGGAGATCGCAGAGAACCTGGAGGAATCTGTGAAACGAAATCGCAACCTTGCTCTTTTCAACCGGCTGCTCAGCTCTGCCCCCTCTCCCACAGGCTTCATGGGCGGAGCTTTGCGGCGCACCTCCGCCCAGCTCCAAAGATTGACACGTCCTCTCAGCCAGTATCCTTCCTTCTCTGATGAAGAGGCAGAGAGAGAGGAGAGCATGACGAGAAGTGTAGGAACGGTTGGTTCGACACCTTCCGTACTCGGATTAGACACCACCCAGAGCACCATCTGCAGCTGTGGAGGAATTATTAACACCCACCAGCCACTCTCGGTTGTGGAGTTCAACAAGCAAGATGAAGAGGAGACAGAGCAGAGCTGCTTTAAGATTAATGAAGAAGAGAACAATGGTGCAATGATTTCAGAGAAAGAATCACTTGTGCCAAAAATACCACCACCTACATTGCAGACATCAACAGCGAGGAACCAGCAAAGACAGCATCAGCCGCCCACAACAGACCCAGAAAGTCTTCTCGCTCTGGACCAAGGGAAGCCTCATCTCTCCACTTCAGATCCCAACAACCGCTCTGTGCCTGACTTTTTCTCCTTTCAGCTTGTTAATGACCAGGCAAAGGTTATGATACCAAATGCAAAAACAGAATCTGGTGTGTCTTTACTTACTCTTCCGTCACTTGAGGTGTTGGCAATATCTGACGATTTTGAGAGAGAGCGGATGGTGGCAGATTGAAAATGATCACCTTTCAATGATCAAACTCAATGGGTAAATGTGAGCTGTTTTGAACTCCAAAATTTATCAGATTATTTGAAAATAACTATTTTTTAATAATCTTAAAATGAAAATAGAGTTAAAAACAACAGGATGTCAGTAATCAGTACTGAATGTTTAGTTTTGTATATTCTTGCACTTTTTCCAGATAAAATAGACTAACACGTGCAGCTGAATTCGTTTTAAATATGGAATTATTATTTTGAAATATAACAATAAGATAATAATAGGCAAATGTAACAAATAAGATGTAATGTTCTGATCAATAATAACAATTCTCACATCTTTACCAATCTTGACTTTAAATTGTACACAACCTCTACGTGGCAGTATTGCGTCATTCTAAGACTTGGTACTCTGTGGACCTGCTATATGAATAGAAAGAATTATACTGTAAACAGCATTATTTTTAAACATATGCACTTGGTATTAAACAGTGATCATATGTACTTCATAATGTGTCATTTATTAAAGCTTAAACTGTCAAATGTGTTTTAATGAATTGTCCAGTTGTTAAACCGAGACTGCACAGATTCTTATAATATGGAGTCTGGTGTGGAGAACTTGTCAGGACAAACCATCTTTTGTGAGAAAATACGGTACCGGGGGCAGACAAAAATGCATGTTGTGTTTTTATTCAGCACATTCAGCAAGAAACAAACACCCGGGACAATCTGAAATCTAACCATAGTAGAAAACAACAAAAGACTAACAGCACTGTTTCTTTTTAAGTGACACTGTCATATTGTTTGTTTGCAATGAAAAAGGCCTTTGTTTCCTTTGTTTTATCTATTGACAGTAATGCACTATAATATACATAATTATATCTTCAGACCTTACATAATGAAGTGTTATGTTTTACATTAGATGAGCTATTTCTATGTACATACACCACGGGTCCCCTTACATGGAATTCACCATGTTGTTTCTACAGACTAAATGGACAAACTGCTCGACAAAGCGCGTTTCATAAATACGTTCTCCTTCGGCAAAAAAGCGAAAACGTGACGACATTGTGTGTGTCAGCCATGTGTAATTCTGTGTAGTGCTTCGAAAGGGAGCAGGTAAAGTGAGCCGTTGGTTGCAATTCTCAACCTCACCACTAGAAGCCGCTAAATTTTGTACATCAAACACCATCAAAGCTATGGTTGGCAGCTTCTAACGCTATCAACAGCATAGATGCATCTAATTTACAAACCATCCAAAAAACCATGGCAGAACGAATCAACCCAGTGTTTACTTGTCTTTATGAAATTGGCGCTATTAAAATGTATTGCACAGATTGTTGACATTAAAATCTGTGCATTATTATAAATATCATAATTCTACTTTCATATTCTTGGTTAAAATGTAATATTAAAATAAGTAACATATGAAAATAAACAACCAGGGTTCACCTTTGGTGTCCACGTGAGAGCAAATTTATTGCATTAAAAGCAAATAGTATATTACTTGAGAACAAACTTGGAAACAAATATTGTCAATCGTACTTTCAAATATTTCCAAACCAGTCCAACGTATGTTTAACAAAGATTTATGTTTTAGGAAAACAACCTTGCATTCATTAAAACAATCTAACATTTCAAACGAACACACCAATGAACCGCCAATGAACACACATGATTTAAATTGTAAACAGACACTGGAGGGTTCAACTGAGACTTTGGCATATAAATCCCCATTTCCTGCTCTTTAGTTTCATGCTGTGTTTTCCTGCCCATTCTCATTATGACAATATAGTTCAGTATAATAGCAGCCATCACGCTGAGGAAAATTCTTTCAATCCCTGAGGGGCATAATTTACTGAAAAGTGATACGACATCAGATTAATTAGGGACACATACCTGATTCTTACTCGTTTCATACTATATATATGGGAGATCACTTGTGAAAGAGTCGTTCTTTCTGTGTTTATGTGTGAGAATGTTTGCCTTAAGCATGAATGTTCGCTGAATGAGGATCTTTAACATCCGCAGCCACTCTGGCCATCAGGGGGCGTGTCTTGCAGACTCTGGCCTTTGTGGTTGTTTAACATGTTTGGGTCTACATCCAAGCTTTCGTTCATCTTGTCACAGATGATGTCAACCAATCGCTCAAACACTTGCTTTACATTGATGTTGTCCTTTGCGCTTGCCTCGAAAAACTGAAAGCCTGCATACACAAAAGAGAGTCTTCGTTGCATTTAAAAAGAAGGAAAAAAGTTTCAAATGTAACATTAAATTGGGCAATAAAGTAGTAGATTACGCTACTACAACTTGAGCAACACATTTGCTTCTTGTGAAAAGCCTGTATTTTATTTTTGCCCAATAAGGTTATGTAGTAAAGAGAGAAAACAGAGGGAGATGTGGCATGCAAAGGGTCCACGCTTAACACTGCCCAATACTAAATGAAGGCAAAATAACATAAATGCATAAAACATTCAACCTAAACACAGTTTAAACTATATCATGAGATCAAAAATCTGACCTTCTCTAATATGCGTGTTGTGCATGAGCCAGACATACTGTACCGGATGTTTACTAAAGAAAACCTCCGACATGACTCATGCAACCAGTTTAACTCGGTGGGAAATGGACCAATACAATTTTATCTTGTGTAAACTTTGACGGTTGTGACAAGGTATTCTCAGATCTCCATCTATCCAAAAAGCCTTTTCTAGATGGCTTATGTGCGCGAGATTAATAGGCTATTTTCATTGGGACATGCCTAGTTCATCAGCCAGTCTCTGTCCGTCTTCTGTGGCCACCAGTCTGTCATCCTCTAAATCACATTTGTTTCCGACCAGAATCACCTGTGCATTGTCCCACGAATATGTTTTAATCTGTGTTGCCCTGGAAACACAAACATACACATGCTTTTATTTATTTTCAATTGAATAAACGTCTTGAACGTTATCATAACACCATTATGGTGCATGTGGGTACTTTTCTATATGGTTGACAATCCAGAACTATCCATATTAAAATACATACAGCCGAGGAAAAAGTTAAGAGACCATTTCAAATTGTTTTATTGTTTAGGTAAAATGGTCAAATTTGACTTACAATATTTCTCCCAAATTTCAAACAAAAACAAAACGTTTCTATTTGCAGAACACGGAGAAGTTTCAACTCACCAGTCTTGCACAGCGTAGAAAGACTCTTGGTTAGTGATGTCGTACATTAGCAGGAAGCCCATTGCTCCTCTGTAATATGCTGTAGTTATGGTGCGGTACCTCTCCTGTCCTGCCGTGTCCTGATCAACATGCAAACCCTCATAAAATCTCTCATACACTCTTGTGAAAGTATGATGTCTTAAAAAATGCACAGCAGAAATCTTGTGGTTTGCTTATGGTTTATATTTAGCATAATCATACTGCTCCGTGCAACAAATTTGTAATGAAATTGAAATGAAACATTGAAACAACAAATTATTCTAAAAAAGTGAGCTTTTGAAAAACAAGATTAAGAGATTAAAGGTATCTTGTTTAGCACAATTGGATAAAAACAGCAAAAATCATAGCAATAACATAGTGAATATTTATAAAAACAAATATATTTTGGCCTCTACGTGTAAATAAAAGAAAAACGAATAATTTATACACAAACATGAAAAAAACCACAGTCAGAAGTTTAGAGGTTAAGAGCCATGTTAAAATGGTAACTAGGCAACGTTTGATTAGTTTCCATGATACTGAAAAGCCTTGACTTCATTGAGAATGCTGTGACCTCACCTACAGAGGTTACCATGGTAACTCTTGGTTTGGGCAGCTGCTAGAGGGTTGTATATATTTGTGTGAATTGTGTATTCTGAATTCAAGCTAATGGGTGATCGGCTTGAATAGACAAAAGCTTCAACCCCTTCTTTCAACAAAGATAAGATGTACCATCTGCCACACACACAAATGCACACCGCTGATGACTGGTTTAACAACAAAGAGAAGTGAATCATACCATCTACAAACACTATAGTCCAGCTGATCTCATCTGGTTTTGTTTCAGCACCCGGATTGGTAATCGACATTACATTTGACCCAACAAAACACTGCATTAATATCATCAATATTCTCATAAACTATCATTGAAAGATTACGACACACCTTTATAGATATTTTCTTCATTTATTAAAAGTTGATGAGCTATCAAAAACTATGCATGGGTACGGTTGCTTTGTATTATTTAATATTTGCATTGTTTCCCATGCATTGTTGCATAATGTCCATTACACTATACAAACAAACTACCAGATGTAATCTGCCGGTCTTACATCCCGAAAATACTACGGTCTTGAAAGTCAGCAAACGTAACTGATTATACTGCTATGACTAATTATATGTATGTGTGTAATATTTACTCTAAGGACATTTGTCTTTCGGTTTAAATGATGACCTCCTCCCTTATGTAAACCAGAAATATAACAATGAAATTAAATTCCTATAGATTGCTAAGAAAGAAACAAACAGCATTAGTTTTCATCACAGCACACAGTCTTATAGCAGTGCAACAAGTGTAGCGGACATGGCTGATCATTAACTAAACATCTCCACCGCTGAGAGGAAAGCCTGCCGTAACTCTCCATGTCCTCCGCACCCACTAAATACACACAGCATGGCTTGGCCCACATCCTGGGCTTTTGACAACAGGGGAAGGTCTTTACTGAAACCAAATGTATACATATCCTTTCAGGAAGAGCTGTCAATCATTCTGGAAAGCAATCAGAAGTAGTTATGTATAATGGAATGGCCTTTTACTATAGGATTCAACATCTAGCCACAACCTGAATAAAATTAGATTTTTAAAGGGATATTTCACACAAAAATTTCATATTTTCTTTCCACCCTCATATCATTCAAAACCAGTATGTGACTTTTTTTTCTGTGGAACAAAAAAAGATATTTTGAGACATGTTTGGTGTCCATACAATGGAAGTCAACATTTTTCAAAATATCTTCTTTTGGGTTCTCCAGATTTGGAATGACAGGAGCGGGAATAAATTAGAAAATAATTTTTGGGTGAACTATCCCTTTAAAAGTGTGTGGACTGCATCTTTTTGACTTAAGCAACTCTTTGGCAATTGCCCAGAATACCTTTTTTACAGAAAATATTAAAATCCAGTTTATTATTGATATAATCTTGACAAAATTGCTTCTATCATGACTTTTTGCACACAGAGTTGCTCACAGTTGATTGGAGGAAATGCTGCTCAACACCTCAGAGGCATTTTCACCAGCTACCCTTCATCAGCACTTCCTCTGCTGAAGAAGGTTGCGGTTGTGAACTGATGCACAACAATAAAGACTCAAACAAGACTAAAACTTATTAACATTTAACATATGTACTTTTATAACGATACACACAGTTCCAGGAAACACACCGGATCATAAATATGTATTTGACAATGTTGAGCAGCTGATATTCCGACCCCATTTCTGATTCAGTATTGAATTTGAAGGATTCAACAGAAACACACACACAATAAAGCAGAACACAGCCGGAAAACACCCACAAGATGCACTGCCGTCTACAAGATCGAAAAGCACAACCAATTGGATTTAATAGCTTTTATGTCTCGTTTTTCAAATGGAAGTTCTTTACAAATGGATTTGGCTGTCTGTGTGTGCGTGTGTACTCCACAAATAATGCAGCACATTAACTCAGGGGGCCATCTGGATTGGGTAGATCTGGTGATTTCGTAACATTAGTCATCATTGTTGACACTTACACACCACCACCCAGATTATCTTGATCACAGTCTTGCTAAATCATACAGACACATCAACTTCATCAATCAAATGAAAAACATGTTAAATAAATAGATCCTAAACTGAGGGATTTGTTTAATATGAACACTTGGTTCAATAGCACTATTTTTTAACAGATATCTGTGCTAAAATATTAAAATTTAAAAAGGAAAACAAAAGCATGCCGCTTTATCACATCCTGTTACTTAAATAAACAAATACTTTCACAAATAACCACCTTTTAGGCCTAGTCCACACGGGTACACGGGTATTTTTATAAACTGACATTTTCCTTCTTCGTTTAAAAAAAACCTTCTACACGAAACGCTATAAAGCGATGTCAAAATCATGCCAAACGAACAGGTGCCAAATAACCCTAACCATAAAGCAGTGTTGGCCAGTGAGAAGCCTGAACTCTGATGTCAAACAAAGGAGATAGCGGCATGCATTCCAACATCATATCTCCGGTTTCACCTTCTAGACAACAACAATGAAACCAGAGTTTCTAAAAATCTTCACCACGGCCGGAGTTTTAAAAAAAGTTCGGTATCAGTGAACGGGAACTGCGTTTGCGTGTGGACGAGCCACATAGAAAAAGCTGCGGTTTTGAAAAACGCGTCTTCGTGTTAACATGGCCTTATAAAGTGTAAACTATCCCTTTTCCAATTTTTGCACTCACCCAAATCTGCAGTTTTACACGTTTTTCATTACGGTAAACCGTTTTGACTTTGAAGTCAATGCCGACCGTGCTGACGAAGGCTGGCGTAAAAGAGTCATCGGCGTACCGGAACAGGAAACTGGTTTTCCCCACACTGCTGTTCCCAATGATGAGGAGCTTGAACATGTAGTCAAAATTCTGATCAGCCACATCCTTCTGGACCTGCGTCTGACGTGTATCGTTGGCAGATGCCATCTAGAGGGATAGAGGGAAAAAGACAAATTAAGTCAGCAGACATGGTGCCATTAGCTCCAAATTCATATGTTCAATTGGCAGGAAATTTGCATAATAGTTAAAGGGATAGTTCACCGTAAAATGAAAATTCTGTCATCATTTACTCAACCTCAAGTTATTTCACACCTTATAAACGTCTTTGTTCTGTTGAACAAAAAAGAACATATTTGGAAAGTGTGGCAATGTGGGAAACCAAACAGTTCTGTAGCATCATTGACTCTACCATAGTAGTAGTAGTAGTTTTTTCTTACTATGGTGTCCAATAGTGCCCCAGAACTGTTTGATTATAAACATTCTTCCAAATAGCCTTTTTTGTGTTCAGACGAACAATTACATTTATACAGGTTTGAAGTGACAGAATTTTCTTTTTTGGGTGAACCATTCCTTTAAGGCTCAAGTCCAAGCTGTACTTCTTTTTCCTAGCACCTGTAATCAGTCAAGTAGTCCTCCAGCACCGTCCACTATAACAGCTGACTGGGAGATCTTTTATTGACTAAAATGCCATTACAGCACTAAACATTCTGGCCTGGAAAACTATACTAAAATGTAAAGCACATCAGAATACCCAGAAATACCAGAAAAATCTTGTCTTTGGTTACTCAGCGTATCGTTCCTAACCCATACACTCTGCGAACATACCACAATTGAAGTAAATATTTGGGTAGTGGACAAATAAACCGTACCCTTTGAACACAAACTTGTTACTAATATATTCATTTATAATTACTACAAATAATTTTCTCCAAAAATGTTGTTTCGATAAAAATAATTAACACGTTGAGCTTCGATGTCAAATGCATTTGTAACTGAATGTGACAAGCTGGTCTGAATGAGGAATGGTCTTTCCTTTTATTCTGTTAATAATAAAAGGTTATCCTATCAAAGATAGGTTTGGGTTTTGACATGTGATTAAACATGTGGGAGAAGCTTAAGCTTCATGCATTTTTTTTAAATAAAAAAACTGTTTACAAAAGAAAGACTGGATCTACACTCCTATATTTACACCTGCAAATGGCACCTGAGGGAGTTACCAGGATATGACACACCTTACACACTTACACGTTTGAACGAACACAGTGATGTTATACCACAGTCTAAAAAGGACAAATTTAAGGAAAATAAGATCGACACATAAATGCCGGTTTCCACAACACCACGAACTACACATGCATCCGTCAAACACAATAACTCCATCTCGTGTCAGACGCAGATAACATTTCACATGGTCATGTTATCAACAACAGAACTCAAAATACTCATAGTACCAGCTGTGAATCCTCAAAGCATGCTTCCATATGGACACCTTCCCGAAATATCACCCTACCGTAAACGACAACACAAAAATGCGTATTCTTAGGGAACAAACAAGCACAGGCTTCGACTAACCTTGCTCAGCTATTCTTGTAGCTTTTTTGATAAAGTTGCCCTGTTCCTCAGCTTGTTCGGGACATCCAGTTCTCGGGTGCGCGGTGTCCTCGGCGATCAACTTTCACTTTTCCCGCAAAAGATAATGGAAAAGGTGCACGCGCATTATCTGTTTAAAACCCGACCATTGCCTTCACATGGGCGTTGCAACATCAGAGCTTAAATGCCTTCGCCTGTCGCGACCTGCTGGCTCTCCACCAGTTTTATTATGCTGACGGATGGTTGAAACTGTTTTCAGATCAGCCAGCGGCCCTGGCGAGTTTCCAGCATGCACTTACTGTAACCAATCAACAGGTCCGTTGTTTGTCAGCATTGGCTGCTATTTACATACGGTTCATTTTGCAATACGGGTACCTTTTTCGATTTACTGAAAATACTAAATATCACCTTTTTAATATTTTGTTTACAAAATTTCTTTATGTAGTGTGGTTTGGGGCTTATTCCAGTAGGATGTAATGGCGTTGTATAGGTTCTTATCCGCATCCAGTAGAGACTCACAGAGATCATTAGCTTCCATTAAAAATAGGCCTCTTTCCTATTATAACCGTTAAATTCATTAGTTTCTGCGATGGTTTCTATAACGACTAACAAGTGTTTAAGTCTTAATGAATAGCTGATGCAAGCTAGGGTAGGCCCTATGGGTTTCGGTTGATGTTAACATGTATTTGCATAACTCTCCACACCCTGCTTGCTCATAAACAACAAGCTTTCAAATCCTATAAAAACTCTAACGTACAACAACAGTGAATAAGTTGTTTACGTTCATTTTTAGTCTAATGTTATATATGTGCTTTGTAGTGTTATATGTCGTAGTGAATAAAAATCAAATATAGGGGATAAAATATTAGGTAATTAGCATTAGGGGGCGTGGTCTTGGAGAGAGCTTAGGGGGCGTAGCCCACACAAAAGAGTGGTTTATTTCACCATTAAGGCCATGAGTATTAAAACAGACAGCAGTCCAAAACAAACTAACAAACATTTGAGAAAGCAAGGCATGAATATCCTTATATAATTATCAAAATTTAGGCACAGCTATAGAATACACAAACAGGTCACTGAAAAGCTTACAAAAATACGCCAGTGTTTTTTAAACAAAGATTATGGTTAAACATCAAAAAATATTTTAGCAAAGACTATGGTACAAACATAACAAAATATAAAAGTGTTCTCAATAAATACATTTCCAGTAAAAAACAAAACAAAATATCTTAAAGAGGATAACAAACATTTAAGCAATTCAAACACAAAACTGAGCAGAACTGTCAGGTTAACTTTAGCAAAACCAGCTGTCTCTCTAGTACGTTCAGCTTTTGTTTAATTTAGCTGACCATTTGTGACCTGATGTGTGTGTTTGGCCGGATCATTGGCCTCCCACAGCTTCTGAAACTCCAGCAGATAGGGCCGCACAAGCTCGGGTTCCTCTGTTACCATGATGTTCTCTTTGTTGCTCTGGACTGCTGTTACTGTCCAGTTGAGGGAGCCGGTGATCAGCTTCTTGCCATCAACTATGGCAAATTTGTGATGCATATGAACGGCGTTGCTCATCTCATGCCTCACACAGATACCTGTAGCAGATTTTTAAGGATAAAACCGTTTAAATTATTTTAACCTAATACATAAGGACTTCAGTTTTATAGTCAGCTGTAAGCCGGGTTTAATAGCCTACAGAAGAATATACAACACTGTGTACCGAAATAACTAAGCCAGACAGAACATGTGCAAGCTGTGCCGTTTTTTAATCTAGCTATGAATTACATGGCTTTCACTGCCTGTACAGTTATGCAAGTTTTGCTAATAAGTCATTTTAGGTTGCATGCCACAAAGCCATCAAGATACAGAAAGTGGACAAACAATTCACATTCAGCTTTTTGTCTCTCCGTATGTTTAATGACATAACACACCTGCCCTGCGGAGGGTGCCGATCTGAGATCCAGTGATGGTCATGTAGTCTCTGTCTGTAACCACTCGTACAGTTACTCCGCGTTCATGCAGGAGAAGAATCATTCTGGACAGCTCCATATGTGAGAAGGAAAATACACACAGGTTCAGTGATGCACGTGCAGAGAGGAGATGCCTGAGAAGCCTGGAAAAAGATGTCTCGTTGCCATGGGGGAGGGGACATGTGCTAGGGTGGGGAGAGGGGCGGAGACTTGATGTAAACAAAAGGCATGTGCAAAGCGTCATAGCTAAATCACATTTGATATTATGGCAGGTTCAATCATCACATTCACAGTACAATCAAGTGCAGTGCATTGTGGGATATTATTAAATTGAGGTTAGTGTAAAGTTATCACAAGTTGGCCAATCAGACACAGACGCAAACTTTACCAGGGCAAGCTTCTATTGGGTGTGAACAGATGCTCAAGGCAGGTTTGGGTTGAAGGGAAGAACAGGACTTCTTTCAGGGGCCCACGGACCCTCAGACGTCGCATCAGCCAGTCAAACCACTCGACCCCCAATACAAGAGCTACGGCTCCAAGACCAAACACTTTCAACAGCTCTTTAAATGATATCTGAGAATACACACAGACAAAAATGAAACTTCTCATATTCTTGATTCTGAAATAATTAAAATTTATGTCAAAATGTATGTTATTTAGTTATTTAATTGGTAATGATAAGGGTTTAAAATTAACTCACACAATTAGCATAACGTTACTTATGATTCATAAATTATGTGCACTTTGCAGGGAAAGTTCGTGTAAACAACGCGCAGATTTTGCGCATATAATAAACCCACGAGTCATGATACAGTGTATTTAAACACAGCTTAACTGCGCAGTATCTGCGCATATTAACAGCACGCGGTGAAAAGGGTGAAGGATGAGGATGAAACATAGCAGGATGCTGAAGGTAAATTCAAAATATATTTGGTAAATTGGCTGGTTAGTAAAAAAGCAAATGTCAAGCTCTGCATAAAACGGTGCATATATTTTGTCATAATCGCTACAACTGTCTCGTTTACAGTCTTTGCTTTCGGAAGCAGCGACCAATTAGAATATTTCATTCAATTTGTATCATCTGTGAGTTACACAGGTATGCATTTTTTCCGGAACTTTTTAATCGCACAAAACATTATTTGATATAACACTGTACCTGTTGAGACATGTTGCCAAATGCATTAACAACTAAAGTCATCTGTATAACCTGAGCGTTATCGTTCCCTTCTTCTACAAAGACGCTAAACTGGAGGGTGAGTGTGTAAGTGTCTCCCCCTACTGGTTAAGATATGTCATACAACACATTCAATGACGGACCTGAAGTGAGGTCCTAACTTCAGCCTGCAGAATTGGGCGGAGCTGTTCGCGTACTCCGCCCCAGTTGTAGCTCCGCCTCGTTCTGTGTACCTGCCTGGTTGACTGAAACAATGACAACCAGAGCAGATTTCACATTAGTTTTGTTAAGTGTTCTTTAAGCAGTGGTAAACAGTGATGTCTATTCAAATGGAATAATATGTGTGTAAATTATTAAAATAACAAGGTGGAGGGAAATATACAGTATAGATTGTCCTCAAGAAGGATCAGAGGATGAGGTTTCTACATGCACATATGTGCGTCACATTCATTTATAAACATTTATATTAGCAATACTCTGTAAATGGCACAGAAGATTTCCATGTCACCCAAAAACAGAAAAAGAGTTAAAATGGACATTTCATTTAGTTAAGCTAGTATGCTTTCAGCAGAAAAAGCTACAGCTTCGACCTCTGGCTGAAAGCCAAAGCTCTAGTCTATTAAATGACTAAGCAATGGCATTAACTTCATTAGACTTGACGCAGTATTTGTGGTCGTAGACTAGACGTGGGCCGCCCATGGGAGTGAGGCCGCCCTGACATGGGACTTTGTTACTACCCATCTGCAGAGACACAGTTAAAGTGTCCACTGGCTCTAGACTCACATTCTTCTCTGTCACCTGTCTCGCCGTGCCAAGAGCAAACATCCCAGCCTAAAAAAGGAGAAAAATGTGGTTAAGCAATAAGGTATGAGAGGCTGTGATGAATTGGAAATATAGCCAAGAATAAAGGGCGACTCTTTAAAACATCTAAAATGAGCACATTTGTTGGTGCCCATTTGAAGATTGATAGTAGATCGATCTGCTGGTTTCTCCATGCCCATATTGGGATCATAGAGGTGTCGTCTTGTTCCGTAGGAGATCATGCCCATTCCTTGTTTGTGCAGGCTGCTAAAAATTGCTTGTTTCTTTTATCAACTGTAACTATTTGCTCTTTAAATCAGTAACTTATTTGACAGAATGCCGACTTGCTTTTGGCAGTGCTGAATTTCTCTTTCTTTAATTTTAACAAACAGTGAGATTCCTGTCATTATTTACTCTTTCTCAGTGCTAAAGTCTGCATTCCCTGTGAATCTCGGAGTAAAACATGAACATTTTTATGCCACGGAAGCATGCAATACATGCATTACTACTGAAACCCTAAGGGTGACGTCCATTTCTTTACATTGCATAAATGTCACTGCATGTGGCTCATGATTTCCAAATCTGGGATCAAATCTGTATTTACTTGTGTCATGATACACGTACATGATTATATATGTGAGTCCTATGGCAGATATTTCAACTTTCAGACACTGTAGATATACACTGTTAAAGGATAAACAAGGAGAGGTAGACATACCCTGTGCCAGTTAAAGGTTGAATGATTGATCGTAGGGACTGATCCAGGCTAAAGTTTGTTGATCAGTCTAGTGGACAAAACCTGTATAAGAACATTTAAAAAAAATGAGCTGCTTTTTCTGACAGCCGAGTCATGGTAAAGGGTGTCAACCTTGACGAAACTCACTCGCACAGGAGGACGAGGACACCATCCTTCAACCCCTCCATGAAGTTGTCAGAAATTGCTCGACCTGTGACCTCATAGATCCACATCCTCAGATCATCCTCTATATGAGGGTCATACTTCTTCATAATTCTGATCCAAATGGTGTTTGAATCTATACTGTGTGCAATGTTTCTCATAATCTTTAAAATAACCATTAGTTAAAATAAGTAACTAAACTAAAGCTTAACATGTATTGATAGTACACACTAAACATTGCTGAGTTTATTGTGTTGCAGATTTTAAAGTGCACAGAATCAGTAGATGTTGTCACGTACCTTATTCCTGACTTCGGCAGAGAATCCAAATGTGGGTCCTTTGCTAAATTGGGTGCTCATGTCTGTGATATAGAGTTCAAGTCTGTAGATGCTCCTGTGAAATTCTTTATCATTACTCTGAGCTGTGGCCAAGAGGAGCCCTCCCTTTCCGTCTTTTAAATGTCCCACTTTCTGTGTGTGCTTGCTTCTAGTAGCTCATTGGCTGAGACCTAAGGCCATTTGACCCATCATGAGCACGAATGCAATCCTGTCAGCTCACAACTCTGGAGGGAAAGTTGTGTCACAATGTATATATATATATATATATATATATATATAGCAATATCCTATAAAAAGTATTAAAATATCCTATAAATGTTATACTACTTACATATTTTCCAGTTGTTTTGTATTGTTTGTGTTTGTTAGGACAATAAAAGCTTAAGATTTTTAATTTGAGTGAACAAATCTACATACTGCGAGTTGTATCAACAGATAAATAACATCGAAACAAACGAAATAACTTTGTTTGTTTATGCTGACAGAAGATTAACCCTTACCAAAAGTATTGTGGTGGTACTGGTACAGTGAAGGTTATAAACCATAATATTTATGTGGCACATACTGTGGCATTTAACTGATACTTCAGGCGGATTCCAATAATATATCACGGTAGTTAGCACAAATCTAAAATATGCCTGTACACCGTAAAAATACTAATACATTACACATGTTAGTAGATTAAATTCTCATTTAACCTTCCTAAGACTAAATCTATTATTCTATAATAAATTAAACATGGGGAGAGGATGGTGAATGCAGAGAGAGGCAGAACGAGAGAAAATGAGACTGATGGAATTTGAATGCTTTGGTCATGATGGTCTTACAGATGTTCTATTTGCAGACATTGTTAACTGCAAGAATCCAAAACGAATGTGAATGGAAGTGAGTACTTATTAGTGAGTTCTGTCAATGTAATCATAAGGAACAAAGAGCAAAATAAAAGACTATTATAAAATTTAGCACATTGAAAGAAATTAATTATATTTCCTTTACAAATATAAGTCATTGTAACAGAATCTAATCAAATAACGTATTTTGTATTATTATACTGATAAAAAGCTCACGATTTCCGAATTACGCTTGTTTAGACAAAAGATGGGGGTAGGGGTGTGTTTGTTTTGGTGATTTGAACATCAACTTGTCTAAGAGAAATCGGACACCCCGCCTTTAAGATCTCACCATATGATGTTTTTTTCGCTTTATTGTTGTATGTTTTTTCCTTCATTATTCAGTTAATGATTCGATTGTTTAAAAAACATTTAAAAACATAATATCTGTGTTTATGTGATGTGAGAGAACACAAAGAATCAGGCCACAGAAAAATTCACCAAAAAGGTAAAAGGTTAGCACTGTAATGACATTTCTTTTCAACAGGGGGCAGTATGTCTTTAGACTCTGACAGGGACAATCTCAATATGGGTATATAATAAACCTTTGTGAATTTTTTTCCTTCAAAGCACCCGATTAGGTCGGTTTCATTTATTGCTACATTGATAAAATTCTTGCATTAAAAAAGATGCAAGATGGAGGTTGTAAATTATGTGAATGTAGGCTACTGTAAATGATATGGTCACACAATATTAGCATCTTGTTTATTTAAAGTGTTAAGTTATGGGTGCCATTGAGCTATTTACTTGAGAGTAACTGAAAGTGTGCAGTCACTGTGCCTAAATCTCACTGTAGCCCTGCTATTTTTCTTGTGCAAAATCTCCAACAGGGGGCGCCGTCGCAACCGCTTTTCTTCTGTCCTGTACTTGGGTCACATCATGGCATCCCATAATTTGCTTTTGTTTATTGTAACAAATGACGTTTCCCAAATGTGTACAAAACTTGGAACTTTAAATACATTTTTGAGATAATAACCACCAACTGATAAAATAAAGGGAGTAGCACAGATAACCATACAAGCAACTCCATCAAATCGTTCAGAGACCCGCTGTGGCCTGTGTATACGCTCTATTACATTGACCTGTCTTTTAAGTGAATACATTGATCAACTCACTTCATTTCCTCTTTGGTTAATGACAGTTTTAAACCTTTTTCCGTGGTATAAATCAATGCAGGGTTTTATTCACACTGCATCCTGTGGCATATGGTTATAATCACCATAAGACAGGGAATAAAAGTAATAAAATATTACGTATTCATGTGGTGGTGTGGGTTTAATACAGCCTTGGAACAATAATAGATTGTTACCCAGTAGGACCACATTAAGCTTTTCCCGCTACATGTCTCATACTGTCTAGAACCTTAAGTCACCTTCTGTACATTCAAAATATTTGCAAGATGGAAACAGCACCAGAAATATAAAATCAGTGAACCATATAAAGTGATTCAATAGTGATATAGTGAAGTATGCACATGGACTGACTTTTGAATTTTATGTTTATATTATATTGGATAAAATCATTAGCAGTATTTTTATTGTTAGCATCTTTTCAAAAATAGTATTCTGTGATATATATATATATAAAATATATTTATAACTCCTTTTTTTACTTTTCCAAAATACGTGTAGAAATATTACTGTATTGCTTAAGGTGAATAAAAACCTTTGCAGTATTTGGAGTCTGAAAAAACACAGAGCATCTTTTCTGTTATTTTGTTTCTCTAGTTTTCATTTTCTGCATATAAAGTCAAACAGAAACAACATATTAATTTGAAATTTGGGAGAAATATTGTTAGTTCACAGAATGAAACAAGAATCATAATTTTACCACGTACTGTACATACCTATAAATAGTAAATTCAGATGAACACGATTTTAAAATCTCTTATTTTTTTGTGGCTGTATGTCATACACAAAACGGTTTATCGATTTGAGCAACAACACTGGTCCAGAATCATTTCTTATTTCAGTTGAACACAAATGTTAAAACAAAATACCATCAATCGAACAATTCGAACTAAATCACAATGTTAAACAGTGACAAAGTTAAAGACAAAATGATGTCAAATAATAATAAACAAGTACTTCTGGACCAGTGTTGTTTATTTATTGAAAATTCTAATACATTGTGTACATTTTAATATCATTTTGATAAATCTTCCACTTTTAATTTGAATGAACTTTTCATTACATACTTTATTGGAAACAAACCGTTTGAAAAAACATTAAAAACGGAGACATGTTAACCTAAAATATGTTTATCTTAATGTTTAATAAATGTGTGTAACGTGTTTTCATATGTCAAGCTATGTTACATTTTGGGACATTTGGCCCAATTCCATGCTTTATTGTCTGCAATTTACAGTAAATATCTTTTCCCTCACTAGCATGTTTTCAGTTACTCTGTCTATGAAATATTGTTATACTTTGACCATTCCAGTAACAATAGGGCACTGTATTCCTCTCAAAATCTTCAAGGAGCCAGAAGCTGATATCATACCAACTGGCTCAGTCTCAGAGACACAAATGAAAGGTCATAAATGACCAGATGTGCTTATTACTGTTAAATAAATCACTGTCTTCTGACATGTCATCTTCCCAAACAAAGGCTCCTCAAAACACTCACCTCTATGTTGAACCTAAATTACTATAAATAATATTTATTCTAATACCAGGAAATTGAAAGTAGGCCTACTACTTATGTACTTTGAACTTCAGAAAACGATCCTTTGTGACATCAGCTCTAAAAAAGCCACAATATGCATAACATCAAATGTTTGAGAACCCTATAACATTTTAATTTAAATCATTGAAGTGGTCATTTCAACAGTATGAGTTTAAATTGAGGAAGAAAACAAAATGCAGAATTATAATTGTAATCAGAGGGAGAAGGACTAAAGATACAAACCTTAATATTAAGGTTTTAACATAAAAAAGAGCTATACATCTCCAATGAGTAATGTAAGTACTGTGACTTTGCCAAACCCTGCATTGATTTTATTACTAGAAGGAGCCAAGAATGGCAAAATCTCTAAATCCAGTCCTCATGAATGCAGGAATGTGAGAAATGTGAGTGTGACAGGACATTTTATGTTACTATTACCCTGCATAGATGTCCTGATTCTTATCATTTTTTCTTAAATGAAGAAAGGGCACAGCACACACTAGGCCTCAACATATATCCACACACTCACCATTCCTTCAGATCAGATCCATCAATATATTATTACCTGTTCGTTTAGCTTTCTTTTGATCTAGCGTTCTCGTCTCTTCTCTTCTGTTCCCATAGCTATTCATCTTCCAGCCTGCTGTGGTGAACATGACAGTAAAACGCTGACAGGACAATTTCATTGATTTCTGTGGTGGGACGCTCACTGTGGTATGCAATCTCTCGGGATTGTGTGTGTTCCGGATGTTAAGGGGCCGTTAGATGTTTGATTATAAATATGTGCTTCAGAATATATTGCATCATAATAGTTTGTCTTTATGTATATAGCCTATGTGAATGTTCTCCGATACTGATTTTATGTGGCAAGAAAATTGGTTTTCGGGTCCTTTTAACTTACTATTTAAAATTTTGACTAGTGAGTTGCTATAACGTATAAAGGATAAAATAACTTATTTGATAAGTTGAAGTAATGTAAAAATGACTTAAAAATTTAAGGCAGCAACATTATTTCCAAACAGATTCCAAACAAGAAGTGGTTATAAATAGCAACCAATGGCTCACTTCACCCCTCCCTTTCGAAGTACTAAGGTGACCGACACAGCACTAAGATATCGTCACGTTTTGCTGCTTTGCCAAAGGAGATAAACAATTTAAGAAACACATTCTGTAGAGCAGTTTGTACGTTGAGGGCTATTGTATAAGTAACATGGTGAATTCCATGCAAGGGGACCCGCAGTGTATCTAGTTAGAAATAGCTCATTCTAAGGTAATAAAAACATAACACTTCATTATTTAAAAAAGACATAAATACGTTCATTAAATTGCATTTATATCAATAAATCCTCCAAAAATTACACATAGCACCTTTTAAAATGTTTAAACTAAAATAACCCTGTGGGAGGGATGAAACTACTTATTCAAATGTGTGATGCCCTCTCTGTTTGGTGGTTTACTTTCTCATGATCAGAGCAAAGCAGGTGGGATCTGAACCTGAGACCACCATACACAAATAGACATTCATTAGACCTAACCCCACCATACAACACCTGGCAGGGTTAGACTTAAGAATTCACGGCACCCATCTATTTGCTGGGGAGGAGGAACGTGAAATGCTAATCAGGTTTTGTTTGAAGTAGTCGAGTTTCCGTACCAGTAAACATTTAAAATAACGTGCCATTGTGCCTGGAACACAAAGTCATCGGTATCTATTCCTCATCTGTTTCTTCTGGATTTGTGATGTTTGTGTGCATTCATGTTTTTTTGTCTCATTTGTTGACACTTATATGGTTTGACTACATTATTGCACTTCCAGGACTTTGTTCAAGAGTAGGTGTACTCTAGGAAGTGTAGTTTGTGTAAAATGTGAAAGGGCTTAATGGCAGACAGATAACTGTTCAGGGAATGGTCATGCTGCAATTCGGGAAACACATAGAGTGACCACAGTACATTAAATCCCACGTCTACAGGGACCAGAACTACTCCCTCATGACCACAGAAACCTCCGGGACACACACTGTCCCAGACGGCTTGGTTTTAAGGATTCAGACCTGACCGCCAAATTGTATCCTGTTATCAGCAATGCCACTGCTTTCAGGTGAAAAAGGGCCTTTGATATGAGGTCAGGGGTCACGGAGATCAAGCTTCTCCTCCCCTGGTTTTGGGTCATTTCACATTAACAGTGAGTTTCCAGCAGAATCGCTGGACAGAGTGTCTACTTGTGTAGGTTCAGTTAATTCCTTTCTCGTCATAGTTCAGTTGGTAATGGAAAGCCATTTGCAGCATCGTCTCACATAGCCAGACTTTTAATTATGGGAATAAAGTCAGGTCCAGTAGCTTTGGACAAGAACAGCTCTGTCAGGAGTGACCTAGTGGAGTTTGATTTGTCTTTACATGCTGTTGTGAATAAAAAAAACTTTTCATAGATCTGGTTCATTATGTTGGTGATACATACCTCCAGACAGGCAGCAGTCAAGGAAACAAAAGAGCACAATCTAACATTGTGTTGGCATACCCTCTCATTGCAAAACCTACAAAACATTCATAAGGTTGAAAAAAACGTAGCAGAGCTTGAACATAGATGTAATACAATAAAGAAGGATTGGGGGGTTTACTTTGTTGTCAGGTAATTTTTATTTTTGAGGTTTGGTGTGCAACTACACCCTAGAACGGAATGTGTTTTCTAACCCGTCAACACTTAAATAGGGTAATTAGTAGGTTACTCCAAAACTCATAAAATGCTTTGAGAATGAAACACAACTGGCTTCATGTATGCCAGTATCTGACATTGTTTGAATATTGGATCTGACGCATGACTCTAAATTGAAAGACAAAATGGAAATGCAACCGGTTCCAAAATGGAACTGATTCTGCTTCTAACAATGATTTGAATGAATTGTCAGAAGTTCCAAATTCGATTCCCAGACTTAAATTCTGGTGACCTGATCATAATGTAGCTGGAGCCTTTATAGAGTGTTGAAAAGGAAAGGTTTAACCCGCCCGTTTTGGAAATACTTTTTCGGGCTTTGGTCAGAAACGGCTACTCAAATCTGTGTGGTGCCAAATCCAATAAAATGGCGGAAGCAAATGAGTCATATCATTTTAAAACGTTTTGGAAACAGTCAAGACATTTTTGTCCATTGGAAGCAGTAACTAGATTAGGTTAAAGGTGAAATGTGTCAGAATTGTTTTTAAATGTATCCATTGGTTAAATCAATGTTGCTGCACTAATAAAACAACATAATGATAGTGCTACAGTGTTTACACATTTCAGGCTATAGTGTTCTTTTTTATTTCATTGAAAAATGAAACACATCACCTTCTAACTATCTGACGGGTTTTATGTAAGCAATGAAGTTGAGTTGTCATGTTGTTTATTTCCTACCCATTCGCCATCTCCTAAGAGACTATATCAGGTGACGGTTTCTTCTACTGAGGATAAATCACACCCTAACAGCGACTTCTCACTAGCAATATCACGTCTAACTAGAGAGGCCAAGGGTCAACAGTTGGCTCTCTCCCAGAGATAGAGACCCTTGTGCTGATCTATAGCTGGGTCTCCGCTCAAACTAAAACCTGAATCATACAGAAATCTCAGATCTTTGAACTGAGAATTACAGCAATAGCAAATGCAAAGCAAAGTACTAAAAGTACAGAGAAACACTCCAACAGTGACATTTTTTTTTGCATCTGTATGTAATTCTTTACACTTAAACATTTAACAACTGTGTGGCATGTACAATGTTGTTCTTAGATAGTTGTATCTGCACTTTCAGATCCTTGACAGCCCACACTACACATTTTGGATGTCTCCTCGCACCCGCCTTGGTCTCGGAGAGCTTCGATAATGAAATAAAAAGTTGAAAATGGTGTGTCTGATCAGAGAGACATCCAAAATATATACTGCTGACCATCCAGGGTCGAGAACACTGCTTAGGAGTGAATAATGATAACATTTTTGCATTTGTCTCCGTCTACTTATAGTGCTTTCACGTATACACTTTTGATCACATGGTCAATATTCTTGAGTTGCTGAAGGCTTAATCTGAAACCCAATGTTGGAATTACATCTTTAAATAATTCATGATATTTAGCAAACCTCACAAACAGGGAGCCGGGGGCCATACTCAGAGTGATGTCTATCAGTAAGTCAGGTTATGAATACATTTTCCCGTCTGACTTCAGAGGTCAGCGTGAATCTGTCGGACCCCTATGAAGGACAGAAGAATCAAGTGGTTGTGGTCAGCAATGTGTTTAAAAACCTGTTTGCATGTGATGACACTGTTTAGGCGTGGCATATCCGTAACTGGGAGACTGGATATGAATGTGACACTAAATTTGTCCATCAATCAAACTATAATTTCTGTTCTCAGCACATGCTCAATGAAATTCTTTATACGACTGAGAAAAGTGCAATTGTGCTCAAAATGTGTATTTTACTTTTTTTATTTAAAGTAAAACTTAAATATTACAGAATTTTACAAATAAAATGTCCAAAAATGTTACTACATTTTTCAAGTATTTTTTAATTCCGGTCAAAAAACCTTTAAAGCAAAGGAAAAACTTGAATATGAAGAACAAGTCATTTTATGGGAAAACTGTTAAATCTTTTTTACAGGATCTTTTAAAGTTTTGTGTTTTTCTTCATCTTGGACATAACAACTACCCATCAATGATCCACCATGTTATGATTTTTAACTGAAACTGACAGTTGTCAAAGAAAGTTTTTTTCTTCCAAAGCCTTGCTTTTATGCATCTGAAAGCAGGGATATCCACAGGTTTAGGTCTTTAAGAGGCTCTGAGCCACATGAATACTGAAACTTGACCTTTAGTTTCAGGGTCAATGGATATATTTTGAATATTTCATCCGAATCAGATTTTTGCACTAGTTTAATCCCTCTTTAATCCAAGACTCTGGCAGCAAGGAAGGCCAGAACATCGGGCATTATGAAACACACACGCACAGAGGCTGTTGAGATGAAGAGACCAAACCAAAGTCGGTTTGCATGTGAATGCAGGCAGTCAGCTGGAGAACGGGGGAACATCTCAGCTTTCCAGTATTTGGTGGTGGCCACTGGGATACAAAGAAGACTTTACAAGTGGGAAGCACTGAAAGACATTCCTCAAATCCATTTCAGTAGAAAGGAGAACAGGACAGGGCTAATGTTTCCTCTCAGAAATAGCTGTTTAATTTTTCTTGGGTGTTGATTCCTGGAGCCATGATCTAAAATGAAGATCTTTTTCTTCTCTTCGGGCCAACTAAGTGCTCTTTAATTTAACCAAGTACTTAAATATCAGCATGTGGTCCATCTTTAGAAATAACCTAAAGTCTCTGAAGAACAGTAAGAGATAACTAACTGCTTAAAGTAACTTCCTGGGCCCAAAGTTTTAATACTGTATGTTAGGGAACATTTGTTTTCAGTAAAGATCATACAGTACATGCCATGTTTTAGTTACTAGTGTATCGTGCGATTATTGACATTTCAGAAATAAAATGAATATCATATACTTACTACAGAATAAAGTCGATTTTTTGAGGAAATAGCTGGGGGTCTTCTCCATGGTGATCTGGCCTTCTAAGGTTCGAGGCATTAGATATTTAGACACTATAGACATTTACATTTATGCATTCGGCAGACGCTTTTATCCAAAGCAACAAACGTTACTGCTCATGTGCTGTGGAAATGTCTTAACTTTCTCAATGCTATTATTAACCCATATAATGACTATTAATATTGAACATCAAACTGGTGATGTTTCTTATTATTTTCTATAGAGCACAAATTCATAGCATTTTCCTGTCCTTTATTGATTGACAGGTTATAACAGCCCTGATCAGCAGCTGTTTTATAAAATATTGTCCGATAGTGTGAAAAAATTGGCCGATATATATCTCTACTGTATGTGTACCCATGTTAAAACTCAGTTTACTGGATAAAAAATTATGAGGAGGGGCTTCATCGTGTTGGTATTAAATCTTAATTTAAACTCACATAAGACACATTCAACCATCAGCATTTGTAAAACGTTGTAAATCCTCCATTAAATAAGATTTGATGGGTTTTCGTAAGTGAGCCGCAGTCAGTCTGGGTTAAATCATGATGACGGAGGATGAACCAGGTGACAACCCAGCAGTACAACTATAAACTTAAAGAGACAGTTATTGATTTTGATCTTTTTTTTTAAATCAGGAGGCCGTCTCCAGATTGGTTACATTAATGCAGCGGCGAAGGTGTCTGTGTGGCCCGCTCTGGTGGAGCTTTAATATGATCTGTAATGGGGATCAACCAGGTGTCAAAGTTCAAAGTTGACCACCTCTAAGGTCTCAATATGACCCTTGTAGACAGTATGCCTCACATCAGAACGTTGAGTTTAAATTTAGCCTTGATGATGTCGATATCTTTCTCTGCTATTTCTGTAGGATGCTAAAGTTTTAGAATAGTTTGAATTGGCCGTGCTAAAGGAGGCTTTGAATTATATGTATCTAGTTTTGGAAAAGAAATCACGATAATGTGTTTTCACATTATTTTAAAGTTTGCTGAAAAAAAGACTGCTAGCTGGTTTTGATATATATTTGTACACTAACAAATAAAAAATTGAAGACAATGAAATATTTTTAAATTCTTTACATTCATAAATATAAATAATAGCATTTTTACAGACAAAGCAGTCAGCAGTCAACAGATAATTGCATATGAATACTGCATAGTCCAGTATTTATCCCTGTATAACATTTCTAATAACATTGTTTCTGATGATCCTCAGAAAGTGAAATAAAAGTCTACAATAACACATTATTAGGAAAATACTTAGGAAAACTATGTGCTTATTGGAAAAATCATCAGTCATTACACACAATTGGCCTTTCATGAGTGCTGAAATAGACTGTAAATATTGCTTCTCTCTCTACCTGTCTTTCCTATTCTTTATCTATTCTCTGTGTCTATTATATAACAGTGGTTAAATTAGAACATCCAAGATTTTGCTCTTTTTTGCAGCTACAAATGTTTTGAACTATATCTTAATGGGCTTGTAAAATAAGTGAGTGTTCAAACAGTGGATATACACAGAGCTGGCATTCTATTTTGAAATGAAAAAACACAAAAGGAACATGAATACATTAAAAAGCAAATAATTACAAACAAATATATTGCATTACAGCACTTCTGTTGATGTCAAGAGAAACGAGTGCCTTGTGTTTAAATTATTTTCGGTGGTTCTGAATTAAGTTTGCTAAAGCACTCAAAACATGTCCCAAGTCTGCAGTTGAAACCACTGTATTATTACAAAATGTCCTTAAAGTCTTCAGTCCCAGCCAAAGTCTTGTCCTGTCATTTGGTAGAACTTCAGATTAAAAGGTCTGTAGAATTCCCTGAGTCTGTGCAGCACCTCTGATGGTATGTGTGGATGAGGTCTTCCTTTCGATTTCCCCAAGCATCGAGGTCTGCTGCTCCCTTCTGGCTTTTTCAGGCAAGGAAAGCCTTTCGTCTGGTTGAAGTAGAAGTGCTTGTTGGTCACCACCCGTTTCAGACTCAAAAAGTCCTGCACTCGCCCCATTTCTCCAGCGGGGTCCGTGACGAGTTTCTCTCCGCTCACGAAAAGAAATTGGGAGAGCGGAAAATACCTGAGCCAGTTCTCCAGGTGTTTAGCATAGATTCCGATCCTAACAGCACTCCAGGAAGTGTCAATCAGACCGGTGCTGGAGTTCTTGAAGACTAGGTTCTGAAAAGTTGGCAGACCGGGGTTTTTGGTCAGAGTCTGAGTGTAGTCCGATATGGCCCGGGTCACGGGGTCGCGGACCACCACGATGAGTTTGGTGGCACGGCTCATGGAAAAGACGCGGTGCGGGGCTTCATGTGTGATGAAGTAGCTGGGGGTCTTCTCCATGGTGATCTGGCCTTCTAAGGTTCGAGGCATTAGGTTTCTGCGGAACGGGAAAGTGAAAATTATACATCAGATTAATCTTGCCGAATGGATTTTTTTGTCGTGACCTGAAAAGACTTCATTTATATAAGCAGCACCATTTCAGTGCTTTTTGCACTGAATTACTGAATTTGCTCATTCGTTTCTGATTCATAATGTCTCTAAGCTTACCTTGCACCACAAAAAAGCCAAACTCTCAGCCAGACAAAATATAAATAATGGAAATTTTAGGCAGGAATGTCACATGCAAAATGAAAAACTTTATTAGAAGAGACTCTGGAGACATGATCATTGCAACCAATTCAGCTGTTTCAAGGAGATGAACGTTGGCACGTTTTAGTTTCACTTCAATATGATGGAAGACGTTCTTTTATTATCTGACAAAATAAGCAGTTCTCAAATGAGGTCGACCTTGATCCAAGATAAGCAAACAAAAGTGTGAAACTTTTTTCAATAAACAAATGTTGACTTCATTAAAAAGTTATCTTGTATAAAAAGTCAGCTAGTTGCTGTAAAAAAAATAAAGAGCTCAAAACCATAATAGCTCTTAGCAGTCATTTCCTGGTGGGCTTTCTCCCCAAAACGTCTTGATCTCTTCAAGGCTTGTTCAGGCTGAACTGAGATCAGTTTTGCGAGAGCCCTATAAAATGTACACTTAGCTGCAGTATTGGAAACTGATCCTAAATCACCACAAATGAGAAGATTTAACCACAAAGCTGAACGAATGCAGTGTAGGCAGTGGAGTATGTGGCCTCCCACACTGAGAACAGACCGCCAATGTCCACAAGAATCCATCAAAGCTGAACGAGGGTCAGTTTACTTTCGTTCCTTTATATTTCTACACAGTAGTTTATAGCAGTTTTTTAAATGACAAAGTTTTTAATATGTGTATTTAAATAAAAATCAACAAACAGCTATTTATCTATATTTAAAAAAGAAAATATGTTTAGCCGTATAAATGTCTTATAGCTCTAGAATTGACTGAAAATGTTTCATTATTTCCACAAAGAAAATGTGTAGCAAATCAACTTTTCATTGGTCTGGGTTTGGAAAACTGCTACTTTGAGGCTGCCCATCATCTCATTGCCATGAGGCTAATACGGTATAATAAGAATTACATTTCTCCAAGAGAACCTTCTTCTTCTCACATTGACCGTGAAGACAAACATTTAAGAAATTCCACTGACAAAAGCCTGCTGATATTGAAATAGGATAAATATTAATATTATATTACATTGCATTATATTAAACTACAGACCATTTTGCAAGATAAAAACAATACAGATATGTTTCTGGACCAGCGGTGTTTACGTTTAAATCACATGGAAAAATAAGATTAAAGGTTGATGGAGGTGGTCAATATTGAGTACAAAAGTATTTTCATGAAAGATGTTCTCAATGGCTTCTTGCAAGGATGTGATTTTATGGTTAATGTTGTCGTTGTCATTCCCTGCTCTGCATCTAAAGTGCAAGCAGCATCTGGTTATGTACACATAGCTAAGTGTGTGTTTAATTCAGGGTTATCAAGCTAATGGAAGCCATGATGGCATATTCACTTAAAGCTGACATCATGTTTATATTGGGGAGATCTGTAAATCGCTGGTCTTTTATCCAGCCACACCAATGGCCCACACAGTCTCAGGTCCTTCTTTTTCATCTCCAAATCTAAAACTGTGAAGCAAGATAAAGTCTTTCAGCTCATTTTGTGCAGGTTTCCAAAATATCAGAAAACGTGTGATCTTTCGCCAGCGTTTGTGTGTTTTCCCTTCATCAGGTGGCTTCGACGGCAGCTGTTGCTACCTGCACAGCTGCGCACAGTTGCCAGGGCGATAAATCATCTGCGTCCATGCTGTTTGTTTTGATCACACCTAGCGTAACATTAGTAGTTAGCATCTGGGGTGGGGGAATGTTTGCCTGGGGCACGCGTGAGTTAATCAGCGAAGTACCTGGCAATGATTTACATTTGTTTACTAGTATAGAAATAATGGATATGGGTGGCCTGGTGCTAAAATGTCCGAAGTATTTTGGCAAGAATCTTATAGATTGGAGATCTGCTGCGTACAGGGATACAATATTCCAATGTAGTAATAAAATATTTTAAAAATAATGTTCTTTTAAAGTTGTTCATAAGAATTATAAAATTCTTTTCATTTTCAAAATCAAAGTTAAGAATAGTTTCCGACATTGACAAAAAAATGTGAATATATAAATATAAACTAGATGCTAAGATTACTTGAAATAGATGCAGTGAAACATACAGCTACAATTCATGTGGACAGTATAGTTTAGAAGATATGGCTGGAAGAATTTGATGAAAATGTTGGGAAATCCGCATACTGTGTTTTATTATGAAAAACGATTTATGGAATATTGCTGACATATTAAGACTGTTAGGTTTATGATTTCTACCAGAAAGACTCAGGAAACATAGAACGATATAAGATATTTATCATATAACAATATATTTGAATTGTATTAAGGAGTTTGGGCGTAGGCCCCGTCCGATGAAGGAATCATGGCAAAATGATTCTGGAGTTCCTGCCTGAAGATAAGCCAGGAGCGGAGCCTTCCCCCGGTCTGAGGACGGGGCAGACCTGGTGGTGGTGGTGGTTGAGGATGGGGGTTTTCACTTGTGCGTTAGTTTCTGTGAACGAAAGAGAAGGTAAGTACGATCCTTTTATACTACGTGCTGAGGGATGATAGGCTAACCGGTAATTGTTTGTGACGTGAGGAGTCTTCCTGATAGAACTTGCATAAAGCTTACATTTCCTTGTAAAACACAAGCTCATTCTCCAGTACCATCCGCTTAGCTGTTTGTATATACACATAACACCGGAGCAAGATCTTTAAATGCAACACAGGATACAGATTTTCTCCCTTTATCAAACATCCAGACACAACACCCCCTTGAGCCAAGAACCAGTGACCCGGGATGTTACCATACAGATATGTGGCACATCTGGCAGCAATGAGTCAGACAGGAAGTTTTGTTCTCCATTAAGAGCTTTCCATGGGCCTGAAATAAGTGAGGATCTTGTGGTATTAAGCTATAGGGGCAGATGTCTCCAAAATGTTGAGGCAGTATTTGTTTGTTGTATAACCAAGAAGTGATTAAAGAATGATACAAAAAAGTGCTTTTGTCAGGTTTTAGGAAAAACAACTGAACGTCTGAATTAGATTAAGTTTCCTTTATAAGTGCTCCTCCTACAACTAGTATAAATAAACATCACAAAACGACTAAATAATGACATAAAAGTACCATAAACATTTCTATAGTTTTTGAATTAATAATTCTTATTCTCATTTTCTCAATCAAATTTTTTTCATTACAAATATAAATTAGTTGTTTGTGCTCAAACATTCACACAAACTGCACTGAACTGCAGAAATATACTGCTGTGGGACCATTGTCACATGTTTTTACACAAACAACCTATAATATATACAGCTGGACCTTCTTATTTAGAGTGCAGCGAGGATAGGCTTGTCATTACTGAGGCAAATGGAAGCACAGAAACTGTGGGAAGCAATCAAATGTCAGTGGGAAACAAGAAGAACCCTGAAATAAAACTGCTAAAACATGCAGAGACAGTAGAGAGAAACACGCAAGCATGAGAGAAAAATCACGAGTTCTCTACAAAACTCTTTTAAATATCTCTCATTTGTCCTACTCAGCAATAAGATTAAATGGAGCGCAAAAGCTCCTGCTTCTCAAAATAAGGCCAAGAAGATATTTCTCTCTCCCTTTCAGTTTTCTTACGGAATTTTATGACCAACATCTGAGACAAAGTTGACGCTTTAGAAAGACATAAATGACATCTCAATGAGAAGTTTCTGATGGACCGACTAACTTTTTCTTCTAAAAGATTCAGAGAAAATATGAAATATATACGTTTATTGTGGCCATCTGAGAGATGTTTTCAGTCAAGACTTAAATCAAACTGCATCTAAAAATTTTAACATATATGACATATATGAAGGTGTGTCTGACTGAGAGCCCACATGTGTGGTGATGCAGGAAACCAAGAGGTCAATGCTCACATCCTTAAAAGAGTCCTGCACTGCCAGGAAACAAACTAGCCACCAATCAGAGCGTGTTGGAGTTTAGGGATTACAGATGTGTGTGTGCATGAGCGAGAGAGGAACTAATTACCCTTCTGCCCTCACTATCATGTGGGAAAATCTTTGTTGCCAGGTTTATCTGTGAACCGGCGGTTGGCTGACCAACCCCAAAGATGAAAAGACAATAGTAGAAACAACAACAACAGTCTTATTTACACACTGTCAATGACTTCCCTTTAAATCCCATTTAAAGCGGGAATCGCTACATCCTTATCTGCTGGTTTAGATCTGTAGTCGAGCAGCCAGTTGCTTAATTGAGTTTGTGTGGCCTTTATCTGGAGAACTATCAAACAGTCCCATGCCTAATTTTTAGTTTGTGTTTTAAGAGTGTTTGACACTGGCTTACAACAGAATATTCAACAAGAAAACACGTTAGGTGTGATATATTGAACAGAAAACAAATTCGATTGTGAAAAGTAAAGTAAGCATTTATTTTTGATATCATGGTGATTTTAATTTCAATTAGCCTCAAAGTCAGACAGGATGTGCTTCCTTTCCTTTTCCAATTTCCGAATAATTATCTAATCTGGCTAAAATGATCAGACATCATGTTTGATAACATGCAGGTTCCGACACAACAACAGGACACAACAGGATGGAAGATCTCGCAAACAGGAAGAGAATTTCATAAACAAAATGAAATATCATGAATTTTTAATTGTTTCAGTGTGAGAGCGATGGGTCTGGCCACCTTGAGTCTAGGATTGAATATTTCTAGCAATTTTGCAAGCTGTAAAAGCAGAATTTCAAAATGTAAATTAATAGTAATACTAACTTTAAGAAACTTTATATTTGATAATTTTCCTGCTTTGATGTAATGTCTTTACTTTTTTATTTGTATTTAGTTTTATGGTTCTACTAAAAAGAATTGTTATTGTATTTTGCGATTAAAAAATGCGAAAAATAGCTATAGAAATATTTTCTTAAATGTTATTTATTTTTTTAAATACGTGCATAGATATAGATACTAATAGACTTTCTAAAAGTGCTTTGCATTATCTGCTTTTCACTAGAGGACTGGAATAGAGATTATTTAATTTTAAGATTGTAGTGGTTTGAAATATTATTGAAAACATTAGAGAATTGGATGTAACTTACATCGTAGTTGTTCGGTAAACAGACGCGTCCAAGCATAGTGATTTTTATTTATTTTGCCTATAAAAGTATTTCTTCGGCACTCTAAAGACATTGGCATGTAAAGTTACATTTGAATGTGTTTTGCATATAGAAGGTATACAATTATGCCCTGTGTCTTAAATGCACACTTCCAGGATTTGTATCACTATCTAGTAATAGTTCCTGGATATTACAAAATTCCCACAAGGACCTGGCATCAACAGATTACAATGTAAGGATGCTTGTAGAAAAGAGCTTCCATAGTACTTACACAATTAAATATTTCATAATAAAAGAGATGGTGGTGTATGTTGCTATTGGTCCTGTATTTCTGTGACAAATTTGTAATTGCCAACTAAGGCCATAGAACATGGGTCAATTTATAAAACAGATGTCACCTATAGAGACCTAAAAGTAATGTAACAGTAATTGCAGATTGTACAATGGAAATCTGTTCATATGCATCCAACAGAATTTTAACTGACTCAATATGGAGAGTGTAGGAGCATAATGAAGCTTTTAGACAGGTCTGGAGGAAAACCACATCCCTGGCTGGGTTAACAGCCCCCCCTTTTTTTGCAGTTTAACAGTCAATAACAGAACTCTGAGCAGAAAACTGTCTACAGCTGTGTGCAAAATCTCAAATCTTCTGCTAAACATGAAAGCTAAAGCTGAGAATGTGAGAACTGGAACTTAGGCATTGTTCAGACTGTCCCTCATATCCGATTTTTGTGTATATTCGATTGAAATCGAATTTCAATGATTGATGGTCCACACTGTGTTTAGCAACTGTTCAGATCCGATTTGATTGTCCCGTGCTGCTTTCTCATTTTTTGCAATATCTGATTTGGTTTCTAATGCAATGACAGGGAGCTGTGCAGATTGATCCCTGTATGACATCGCAATGCAGCAAGAGAGATTCCAAAGCACAATGCTCTGTGTTGCTCTCGCAGTATGATGTCATACGCAGATCAATCTGAGCAGCGCTGTGTAGAGTCGAACACAGCTCATTTTTATTCGAATATGATGGTGTGTAGCCACTGCACTGTATTACCATGTCTAATGAGATGCTGCTTAAGTGTATGAAGCTGGCTTTTTTCAGTGCTATCCAGCACACAGACAATAACATAGCAGCCTTACATCTGCAAAGACCTCTGACATGCTTATGTTTCAACGTGGTGTTTCACAAGGTGCGAGCATCAGATTTCAATCAGATCTGCACAAAAATCGGATTTGAAGTGACAGTCTCAACGTAGCCATATGAACGTAGGCTTAATGTGTAATTGGATTGAAGACTCTTTCTTTCCTTCAAGGTACTTAATGCTAAAAAACAACTTGCATAGAACTCAGTACAACTCCATGTAATCAGATTGTGTCATGGCAGCTTGGCGTGTTCAAGCAAGACATGAAATTAAAATTTCAACAAAACACATGCCTTCCCGTTCTATAAAGACCACATAGCAATATGTTTGTTAACTTTGTGTTCTCTAATTTTGATAAATAAATCACACTTAAAATAAGCAGGTAGGGAGGCAGAGAGAGAGAGAGAGAGAGAGAGAGAGAGAGAGAGAGAGAAAGAGAGAGAGAGAGAGTTTTTTACCATTGAGGCTGTTAAGGTAGAATTTTCAACAGTTGTGGATTAATTCACTAAATTATTATGTTACACAATATTGATCATCATGAGTTTCAATATTACGGTCATTGTCAATGCTGGTACATGGGTATTCTTTTTATTATTCATGATTTCTAGTTGGTCAAAACAATTGTTTGGTAATTTTGTGTTTAACATAATTGTAAATTTATGTATTTTGGGTATCATAATGGTTTTACTATTCATATTTTGATAGAAAGAAATATCCATGCAAATGTGGAAACGTGCCCCAATGTTGACCAATGGCCTAAAAAGGTAAGAATTTATGTATCTTGTTATTCGGTCTTGATTTATTAACCGAATACCTTTGATACTGAACACTATCAATGCTCTTAAAAGGTTCTTTCTTTGGCTGTAAAAAGAATCTCGACTATCCACAGAACCTTGCTTTAAACTACACAGACTATGAAATGGTTACCTTTAAAACCAGCACCTTATGCGGAGATCTAGCAAAACACCCACATTTGGATGATGCAAATTGTTGCTTCTTAGCAAATGATTATCTAGCTAACCACATCATAAAACACTCACAGTACAAAGCTAAACTTTTTCATCTTGCATAGCACAGACAGGTGCTTTCATGAAAATATAAAATAAAGTGCTAACGTTAGTAAACATTGCTGTGAAACTAAGGTAATTTCAAATGTATCTATGTATTTGTGTAAAGTTTATCTAACAAATAAAATAATATATATATAGAAGCTGCAACATAAAATGTATATCATGTTCTGATTGCATTTTATGTCTGTGCAACTTGAAATATAAAAATGACTTTAAGGCACAAATGAATTTGCAAGAAATTTGACTATTTATCAATAAATGAGAGAAATGCAGATGAGATTAATACATTCTAGATCATTATCAGTCTTTCGTTTAATTATGATTAAAGCAAACATTTGTTACAACAAGCAGTGACTGCTCGTATCTTGTCTGTCTCAATTAATAATCAGCTAGCACCTAACTCAGGAAACAATGATGGAGTATTACACACCAAAAAACAGCTGTCACAACAGACTATTCAAGGACAGTTACTCAACTGTTAAATAATAATGAGTGTTAAAAGCTTACAACTTGATGCTGTAACTCACACATCTGTGCCCAAGATTATTAATCAGAAATATTGCACTTTGTGTTCCATACATGCATGATTATTATTATTAAAGGCTTCTTACAAACACGACCCAGCTCTTATTCTTCATTATCATATAAGATTGTGCCGATATAGATAATCTGTCTCCGTACGGCAATGCTGATGTGCCGTGATGTTCCTCACCATCACACTCAAGCACAATCGATCAATGGCTAGTATAATGTTAGACACCCAGGTCATATGGGAAATCAAGCCTGTCGGATCAGCACTTTGACATCATAAAATTTATGGCTTTAAAATTTAAACTGCATGTGTAATGAGAAATGGAAACGTATGAATTGCCATCAGGTATTGATTTACGGTTAAGTAAATCTTTAATGTTAAAGCCATTTATTAATCATATTTACTTTGTATAGACATTTGGGATGGATGGATGGATAGGTGGATGGAACATTAAATACTGGTCTTACAACATAAACCTTTATAATCAAGCACCTTGGAGCACCATAAAAACGTACATCTGAAGCTGTAAAGGGTTACAGCATTTTGTCAACAAGATTGAATATGCACAGGTTAATTAACTGTCTCTGTGCCTGCATGCAATAAAGTTGGTTAAGGAAAAAATCGATACGCAGCACGTCTGCAAAGATCATTGATTGGAAAATGACTTTTATTTCACATAGTGATTCATGGAGTCATGAAAATGTGCTACCGGAGTGAAGTGAGTGCTCTAAGTGGGGGAGGACATATTTTATGGATTAGGCAACAGAATTAAGGAACATGTTATAATGGTTAACAACATTTGAAAAGGCGAGATTTTGTTGAAAGGTTTCAGCTAAATTATAAGATTATTTATTAAATAATTATTAATTTATGATTATTTATTAAATTATATGATACTAAATTAAGTATTTGGTAACAATACTGTTATTTTGGAATCAATAATAAATGTAATATTTGTTTATTCCAACCTATTTTAAAATACAAAAAGACACATATATTCTTTTGGAAGATTTCCCACTCTTGCCAAAAACACTGTATTTTCCATTCAAAGGATGAAGAATTAGAATAACAGTAATTAAATACAGTAACTGTATTACTGAAAACAATGCTGTGCTCTATCATTGACAGATCCATTCATCCAAACATCCTACGTTTGACAGAAAACTACGTTATAGAAGGCTAATCTTTAGGGCGCAACTGCTCACTTAGAAGCTAGATCACACACACACACACACACACACACACACACACACACACACACACACACACACACACATTCAAACCGTGACCATGTTACAGTAGCCTATATTATTATGTGACAAACATCGCAATTCCAGAACGCAGCTGGGGCAGTAGCCCAGCTGTCATTACGCATCTGCAGACAGAATACCCATGGTGTTGACAAGTCTGTTAGTGAATTATACTTAAAAAAGCCATCAAAGTGGAATTTTGTTGACACAAGCCAATCACCACACACTGAACCTGCACCCGCACGTCAGAGTAATCTGCTACAAGCGAGCTCTCTGCACGAGAAACAAAAATAACATATTATGTTGACATGATTATTAAAAATATTTTATGATTTTCATTGTAATATTTTATGATTATTTCACTGAGATGGTTTCCTAGCAAGCCTAGCTAGTCCACATCGCGTTTGATTTCTAACTGGATGAGAAACAGTCGATGTAACGATGTATTGGCAGATGGTTGAATGGCGGGGGTTTGACGGGTGATGTTAATGAACTAAGCGGTATCCATAGCTGCTTGCGTCCAACACGTGATTTGTACAGCGAGTCAGTAAAACACATTAGTTCAAAAGTTTGTTTAATATTTTTTAGTGAAAACTGCATACGGGCGACCTTGGTATTTACATGTCTCCATGGGCTAACTGCACCGTTGCATTTTTTATATTTAAGATTGGGTTAATGGTAGAATTACAGCGCAACAGGTTTCTATGTAACCAAATAGAATCATATGGAATTCTCACCAAGAACCAAAATCACCGAGAGTGATTTACATAATTATTATCATATGAGCAAAAAAAGAATGTTGAAGAAAGAACAACGATCAACTTTTTGTACAGAATAGAATACGTACTTTATTTCGACATCAACACCATAGAGATTTTTGAACAGACTTACCTGTACCATTGGAAACCCTTTTCATAGAACCTGTCGAAGAAGTGCGGCTCTGCGCCAACCGCTCTCACATCTGGATGCACGCGCAGGAACTCCAGAAGCGCACGCGTTCCCCCCTTTTTCACGCCGATAATAATCGCCTGAGGAAATTCTTTGGTGCCGAAGTTGTTTGATACAGAAAGATTGTTGTACGTGTTATAATCTAAAAATCGTTGCAGCTTCTCATCTTCCAAGTCCTTCGTGTCGGACGCGGGGAGTTCGCGGACGATGGAGATGTTCAAGTGCGCTTCCGGCTGAAGTTTCTTCCCTTCCTTTGAATAGAGTTTGCTTTTAAAGCTTTGATGGACGTACAGTGGACTCGGCATGGAATCGCAGTATCCAGTGAGGCAGTAAAATAAATAAGTGAATATCAGGATCATGGTAAAGTAAAAAGACACCTTGGAATGGGCTTTCAGGTGTCCGAAGTTGAAACTCGTTGTCCAACATTCCATGAATGTCCTTGCTTCGCCAAAAATAAAATGCTAAACGTGGGAATCATGCCGTATTAGATAAAAGTTCATTTTTTGTCTCAATGCCATTCATTTAGAGTGGACTTTCTATTATTGTTAACAATGCAAACCATTCGTTTTTACGCGAATAGGTTTCATTCTTTAAAACAAACCAGTTTTACCTTAGCATTGTGGTGATCGGTTGACTTGCGGTCTTTCACCCCTAAAGCGAGCGCACTGGGTGATAAAGGTTAGCCTGCCCTTTTATGTCTCCCATCCATTTTTGGTGCGTATCCACGCCCCGTTTTCCGAGGCCCCGCCCATGATATCCCGTTGCTCGGATTACTTGTATGACTGTCCTACCTAAGCAGTTAGAAATCCATTAATAAATCAATGAAAGCTGGAGAGCTTATTTCTTGCAGTTAAAAAAGAGCAGGTCAAAGTTCACTCTGCATAAAAGAGACAGGGAATGTTATTGCTGGTATTTTTATGGCATGTACTTTCCTTCATAGACTGCTGTCAGTTGTCAGTACTCTTTAACACACACATATGTGTACACAAACGAAGAGGTCATGCAGTGATCAACACCTGTCATGAAGGCCACACACTCAGCGGAGACTGTCTGTTTATGTTCCAACATCTTTACTCTAGGCGTCATTCTGTAAGTTACAGACTGTAAGGTTCATAGACAAACAAATTGTAACTTTACATGATAATACATGACAGGACACAACTTTTTCATCTCGTGTCATTAACAGATGTATATAATTTCTACAGAAAACGGTTTAATGTGGAGAAAAAAATATTTTTTGCTGCATTCGACACATAAATGCCCTTCACCATCGTATACATTTGATTTAGTTTCTGACAGTTTCGAAAGAATCATTCATGATAAGATAATCATTTCTTGACAGTAGACACTCTTGTTAATGCTACAGGACAGGTGTCTTAAGATCCAGACAACACGGAGCCTTTAGAAGACTATAAACAACGCTGCCTGTCCGTCCCAAACTCTCTCTCCACACGACCTATGTGTCAAACTCAATTATTTCAGAGAATATGTTCATTAGGTCTCTATACAATAAAGCACCAGAACGCTCCAGAATATTTTTTATAGCATTTGTTCTCTGAGATATTAATTACAAAACAACGCAAAGGCCTCTTAACAAGATGTCAACATACTTGAAAGTCTGAAAGAATGTCATCACACGTACCAATCAATAATGGCATTAAGCAACCAAATATCACTATAAATAACATTGACTATAACTGCAGTGTTTTTGCTATAGGAATGAAAAATGAAATAAATAATGTTTGTTGTTTTATATAACATTACAACAGCGGGTAACTGCATTCTAAACCATTATGGTTCTAAGGCTGAATTACAGAGCCACTAGACTGTCAGTTATCATAAAATAAATAAAATAAAATAATCAGTGGCTGTTGAGAAAATTTAAAACAACACTATTATTACATAAGTATTTAAAAATAAGAGAAATGGTCCTGGCTTCATATTTGAGGAGGACCACCAGGGAACTGCCACCCACAGTCGCATGACTGATGACCACGCAACATGTCTACTCGATGTCTTCTGCATTCAGTCAAAAATATATTAACATTGTGTGGTATCATAAAATTTCATGTCATAAAATTTCACATAAAATCTATAAATACACCCCTCAAAACTTTTATGTGGTAAAGCATTGTGCTTAGCATGGCTAAAAATAATGGGTTTGGATCAAAGATGGGTTTTTGGATCGAAGCATCTCCAAATACATTGGGACAGTTTAGCCAAAAGTCATCATTTATTCACCCTCAAGTTGTTGAGAATCTGTGTAAATGTCTTTGTTCTGATCTACACAAAGCAATATATTTGGAAGAATGATTATAACCAAAAGGTTCTTGGCCACCATTGACTACCATAGTAAGAAAAATTACAAAGGTGGTCAAAAGTGGCCCAAAACGGTTTGCTTTCCTACATTCTTCTAAATCAACCCATGTGAAGTGAGAACTTGTGAGTGCCATGTAATTGATGCCGAAAGGAGTTGGAAACGGAGCTGCAGAGAAACATCTGAGAAAAAGTCTGGTCTGCTTACATACCTATTAGAAGATGCTTCACATTCAAAACATCCAGGTTCTCACAAGACTATTTACAGAGACGGTAGCCTGGAACAACCTGAGGTGAAGTGGAGTCAAGCAAAAGGATCCCACGCATCGTGCAAATACAAAAAATGCATTGTTAAACCTGACCGTAGCAGAAGTTATGCGACACAGCCAGGTAAATAGTACATTGAGTGTTCTCTCCTTCTACATTTACATTTATTCATTTGGCAGACGCTTTTATCCAAAGCGACTTACAAGTAGTTTTATACAGTGGCACATTACTGCAGAGCAATCAGGGGTAAGGTGCCTTGCTCAAGGGCCCTTCAGTCATGACCTGCTGGTACTGAGATTAGAACCGGCAACCTTCTGATCACAAGCTCAACACTCTAACCATTAGGCCACAGCTGACCCCCTGAATCAGAATCTTAACCCGAACATTGAAAGATGAAATAGGAACTGGTTGACTGAATATTATCTCAACACACACACGTGTTACGCTGCACGTCCTCAATCACCTTCATCCAGATGTGCCACACTTGTTTTCACAGCTGGAGGGGGTGTTTCTTTAATATCCCATCCGCATACGCACATTGCACTGACACTTAAACGCATTGCATCTGCATGCACGATCAGAAACAGGTGAACGGGGCAGATTGTGTCACGTCAGTGCTTCAGAAACAATAACAAACGGACAGAGCTTTCCAAAGTCACCTGCTTCAGAATGCAAACTAATGCGTATATATTATGGATGCTAGCTGAGTTGCAGCATGTTTGATATTATAGTTGCAATACCTTGAATCTTAAAGACACATGAATTCAAGGCACTCGTTTTCCAACTGTAAACGTCTGCAGAGCTTGGCTGAAAAAACAGCCACTTTCAACTTGCCTTGCTTGTACCCTCAGTACTGTGTTTGCACATGAAAGCTGAAGTCTGGTGGTAAAGGCAGTCTCTCTTCAACAGCATTGGTTTGGAAGGCTGTGGTTAGCCTTAAGTATAGGGAAGACTTGAATTACATTACAGCTCATGGGTGTAACAGACAAGAAAGAGAGAGAGAAAAGGAGAGAAGAGAGAAGGAAGGAAATTAAGAAAAGGCTGAACAGGAAAGACCTGCATGTTGGGGCAGAATATCAGGACACCTAGATGTCTGTGATTTCTAGTAATATTGGAAACAGAATTGCATGTGCTAACGCATCTTCAATTGCTCAGATAAAGAGGACCCCCCCCAATGTATGTAATTTGTTGAAACGAAGCTGGGCACATCAAGTTAACAGACTCTAAGGTCTCGAGTGGCACAGAAGTTGCAGACTTCAGAGATTTAAGGTTGTCCATCAAGAAACTGCAGCCGGAGTTTCCGAATGGAATTTCATTTTTATTAAATGATAAGATCATTATGGTCTAAAAAGTCAATTATCAAAGAGAGCAAAGAGGATGTTCATCCAGACACCAAACATTCAACACAGGCCTGGACATCAGACAACGCAGAAATCCTCAACTCCATTAAACCCTTTTATTGCAGTAGTAAAGTGCTTTTATTGTAACCAATAAAGCTCAGTCTGTTTAATATTGTCAGCAGTCATCAAAGGATATGACACACTGTTTACTTTCTGTGCTCTCATCTTAATATTTCCACAATTCAAAACAAACTGCTTCTTGTTTCATGAACACAGTTTATGGTGCACTCGTGCTGCTTTTATACGTTTTAAAAAGAAGGAAATGAATGTCACGTTTCTAGTTTTTATTTAAAAAAAACTTTTTTACAAGACCATTTAAAATACATTCAACAGTCAAAAAACAAGGTTTAGGGTTAATCATTTTCACGTTAATATTCGCATATATATTTATCTATTATGCATATTCCTGCCATTGATAAATCTGAACCAAACCTCCTTTTGGGGACATCATCATTTATGGCTCAATTCAAGGTCCAGTGTATATAATTTAGTGGCATCTAGCAGTGAGGTTGTGAATATCAACCAACGGCTCACTCCACTAGGGTGGGGATATGTATATATATCTATATATATATATATAGATATATATATCGGGATTCACACTTTAAAAGTGTCTACGTCAATTGAAATCGATTGTGTGTTTAAATGCACAGCTCTTCAGTGAACTAGATCCAAAATCACTATGAGATTGAGTCGTTTATTACGTGCATTTGAAAAAGCAACACTTGTCAAACATCATCATTCTAAATATACTTTATTATCATAAAAATATGAAATTGCTCATTCTGAGGTAATAAAAACATTTAATTATGTTTCTATACACCTCTGAAGACATAATATTGTCAATAAATCCTCCAAGATTTTATTAACAAGTACAACTAAGATCCAGCACCTGTGCAAAGCAAGTCTGACTCCATATGAAACAAATACGAAAATTATATATTAAAATCTAGCAACTGTAAGCCTCTAGTTTCTTCAGTGTTATCATCCGCAGTAGTGTTCAGATTTAATGCTTTTGAAATGCAATGCCCTACACTGTAAAACTTTTCTGTAAATTTACAGGCAATTTCTAACAGTATTGTACTGTATTTATATAAAACAGTTTGAGACTGTATATTTAACAGAATGGCTGTAAATGTACAGTATTATTCTGTTTTCAGCACGCAAAATTTGTAATACAGTATCGGGCTGTGAATGCTTTGCATTGTGGGATTGATTTCCTTCGCGCTCAATTTTTTTAAATGTGAGCACACATCTGTTGCCGCTGAAGCACTTAATTTGTTATTCATATGAACAACATAAGCTTAACGCTACATAGGCTACTTTATGAACACATGCTAGTCGTTTCGTCGTGATTCTTTTTTTTTTATTTGAGCAGCGAGTTCGCCTTTTAATCTACAGCTGCCTGTGACATTACAACTTTGAGAGACTACTTGTGAAAATTAGATGATAATGCCGCAAGAAGATTGGGGAAATACATTTTGTCCGTGTCGAAGAGAAATGAAGTTGGTAGCAGATGGATTCTTTGACTGAGCATTGACACGGTAAGACACAGTTGTTTTATTCGATTACATTTCTGAACTGTTAGCACCAGTGGACTGATTTTGGGAACAATAGTGTTACGTTAATCAAGAATATTTTGGATCGGTGTGTTAATCCTGTCATTTATGACGATTGAACATAAGATATCGAAATTATAATGCCAAAGATAAATTGCTGTCTTTCGGCGCGATGTGATTCAACTTAGCTTAGCCATGTAACACACGTAGGTTAAAACACGAGTGAATAGTTCAGTCTGTTCTCATCTATTCACCAATGAACTTTGTGATATATTTTGAAAGGTAAACATGTATCATGCCATTCGCACGACCTGCGTTTGATTTTCGATTCATTTTTAATTTCAGGCTGAGTCATCTGATGACGATCGTCTGAGTGCTAACGTAAGTTCTTAGCCTTAAAGTTATAATTCACTTGTTCACAACAATGATGTGGTGTCAGTTCTGTGATAGTCCATTTGAATCGATCTTATCATACTGCCAGCTCATGAATATACATAGTCATGTTCCTAATGCTAATTATAAATGTGGTATTCCTGGTTTCCCCAGCAGATTCAAAAAGTTTGCTGCTTTTAAGGCTCGATCAGGGATCACAAAAAGAGGGACACAGATACATCTGCTGAGCAATAAAGAGGTAAGGCTTTAACTTTAGTCTGTGACATTGGTGTCTGTCAGGAAAGATGTAGTGATTTGAAAAACTTCATTTTACACCTGAGGTCTCTATCAAAGAAGGCACCAGAGTGTCTTGCCCATTTAAGTGTAATAAAAGCTATTCTTTTGTGTCAACACTGACCTCACATATATCCAGGTATCACTGCAACTCCTCTGCAGATAGGCTTCTTTATAATTTACTACATTTAAACTTTTCAGTACAGAGGCAACATGGTGAGTATGCAATGTGACTGAAGACTCAAATGCAATGTCTGATTCGTTTATTGATTGGGATGATGGTGAAGATCAGTTACGTATTGCACTATTGCCAGATAATGCAAATGAAATGCTGTTTTTATAGAATATTTATCTCAAATTGCAGGCATAGCACATTCTCCCATCATCTGTAATTCAGTCGGTAATTGAGGGGCTGCAGGACATCTATATTACCCAGTCTCATTTGCTAGGGTAAGTGAAAAATTAACTACACTTGGAATTTCTGAAAATGATATCAAGAATGATGTAGACATTATGTCTACAACATCGAGAATTCTTATGTTGTTCTAAAACTGATGATCTTTTTCAGATGTGTAATACCCATGCACTACACACTGATAAGAGGAGAAAGTCTTTCTTAAAAGCCAATTTCAAGTATGTTGAACCTGTCCCCATCTGCCTTGGTAAAAATTTATCTGGCAAGGAAAGCTTTGCTAAGTACATTCCCACTATGCAAAGTTTAGAAGCTTTGTTATTCTGTAAATCAGTTATAGAACAACATAAAAATTCACGATCTGAAATTAAAGCAAACGGTGTCCTCTGCGATGTATTGGATGGCAGTTATGTCGATTCTATAATTCTTGCTGTTTACATGACACTTGGAAACATGTTGCCTCACTGCAGGTCAGGAATTGACCACATGCAGCTAGTTAATTTTGGTGTGATAACATTATCCAGACAATTTCTTGAAAGACATCTGATTGAGAAAGAGAGAGACAGAGATATCTAGAAATAGGCATAATCATCATAATAATTTGTTTCTGTTCTGTCTTGTAGACGCTTTCTTGACATCAACCCGGAGCGTGGATCAAAAGCCAAAAAGGGGAAAGTGACTTAAAAGAAGACTGGCCAAGTTGTGCAAAAAAAGGACACTACTGTGAACCCACAGGTTTCCTCTCTTCCGAGAACTTACAGACTTTAAATGGAACTTTGTTTAGACACTTCCACTATCCACTGTAAATGGACTTAAAGGAAGTAAGGCATTGTTAATGATGTACTGTTAATTGCAATACAAAAATAGTAGCATGCACTTGATTGATAATGTTCTGCTAATTGTAAACGGTTCTGTCAATTTATTTCGTACAGCTGACATTTCAGCCAAAATGTGTTTAAATGGGATTTCTCTGGCCTTTGCATCAGAAATAAACATTTTATATTCTAAGACTATTGTTTTCTATTTTCATTTGAGACTACTGATATGGAAGTAAATTCTTGATTTAAGGAAAAAGATATTCTGTGTAGAAAACAATTGATTGCAATATATAACACGTTGTAATATGTCAAATTAAATGGCATAACAGTATAATACTTTATACAGTCATAGTTCTGTAAAAATACAGTAATTTGCTGGCAACCCAGCTGAAAGAATGTAAATTAAAAGTGTAAATATTTACAGCACACACTGTAAAAAAGATACAATTACAGCATGATACTGTATCTGGCAACTACAGTACAACACTGTAAATACTTTTTACAGTTGTGGTTCTGTAAAAATACAGAATGTGGCTGGCAACCCAGCTGCCAGTATTTTACTGTAAATTTACAGGGAAAAGTTTAACAGTGTATGACTCTTTGTTTTCACAGGTTAACCATCTGCACTCCTTTGATATGACATCTGAAGTCTATGGTTCTCATTAGGACCACCCATACATGCCTGTTAGTTTGTGTGTGCGTGAGCTTTGTGTTCTGTGTCTGATAAGCGAGATCAATTTAGTTGGAATTGCAGGTAATGATGTATGTCTGTATTCCACATGACTGTATGTCTGAGACCTGCCCTTAAGGTATTCTGACGCCGGGCATTGAAAACATTCTTAACAAAATTCTCACGAAAGCCTTTATATCTTTATTTGAAGGTCCAGAGTGTAACTTTTTGGAGGATCTATTGACAGAAATGCAATATAACATACATAACAATGTCTTCAGAGGTGTATAAAGACCTTACATAATGAAAAGCGTTATGTTTGTATTGCCATAGAATGAGCCATTTCTATCTACATACACCGCAAGTCCCCTTACATGGAATTAACCGTTGATTCTACAGTAGTCCTAAATGGACAAACACAGCGTGTTTCATAAATACGTTATCTTATTTGAAAATGAAGAGAAAACATGACAACATCTTAATTCTGTGTTGCTTTATATACCACCGTAGTGCTTTATTTAGAACTCTATAGCATTCTGGAAACAGCAAATGCTATGAGAGCAAACCTGTGTTTGGGTTGTCTGAAAATATGCAGGCTAGAGGGCATCTTCACACCTGATAAAGCTATCTTCTTTTTTTACATACCTTTGATGTTATCATTGTCAAACGCTAGGGTGTATATTCATTTTTTATTTCAAAAACAGATCTTATCGATCTCAGGTTCACATAGCTGTGCAGACAGATTAAATTCTTGTTTCAGACCCGCCCGATTTGAAATACACAGTACACTGAAACATCTGTGTGTGTTTGAACAAATAGATATACTGTACTCCAGTTGTCTCACTGTCTAATACATATACTGTATGTGATCTCTTGTTCGTAGGAGGCAGTAATTGTTTGGCCTACATTATATCCAATCATAAAGTACTTTATTGTACTAAAAACATCTTCCCTCAAGAAAAAAATTATTGCCCAGAAAATTTGCTGTCGTGAGAACTGTTGATTGATTTTGACTGATTTTATTGCAGACTGCTGGAAAGTTCACTGTGCTCATGGTTTACGGTAAATATTGATTCTCACCATTAAATGAAATTCACCATAATTTCAAATGATGTTCAAATTTGTCACTGCTGGGATACAAAGGATTAGATTAAAACTAAAGAGATGCACTTGTGATATACCTTTCTTCACAATACATTAAGCTCTATCCAATCTCAGATTTTAACCACTCATGGTTTCTATTCATAAATCTGAATGCTTGTGACATTTACATCAAAGACCTTTTGAATCTTAGAAGATAAAAGGAGGCTACATGTTTGACAACCTTTATTGTTTCATATATGGGCTATATTTAGCTATATTTACTCTTTTGTAAAAAGACCTAGCCTACTTGCTTGAGTTGTCATCGGTGAGCAGATCGTTTAGTGCTCCTCAAAATGGAACTCGAGCGCCACCAGGTGGTCTAAGACACGCCTGTAAAAAAAATATTTAATTAAAATTTAGGCTATGCTTTATGAATCATGTCAATTTTCTGTTTGAAAGTTGTAATGTCATATACTCAATGTGGTTTTATGTCACCGTCACATAGGGATTACTGAATAATATATTCAAGGAAAATAAATCAGAGACAATGATGTCACTAAGAGCACCTTGAGACACAATTGTCTATTGTTCAGAGAAGAGACTAAAAGAGAATTGTTCTTCCTACACTCTTTATTCACGTATTCTATGTTTTGTTATGTGTTGAAGACCTTCTTTATGTGGCACAAAGATATTTTTTTGTTGCTGTTATAATTATGTAATGTAACCCGGCCCGTTTCACGGTTAGTTAAACATAAATAAGACACAGTGTACGATTACTGCATGCATTCATATTGTACATTGATTATGGGACGCAACATTAATATAAATTTGTTATGCCAATATCGATTTTTTTATCTCAAGCTTTGTTTTGTCTTTCGTGTTGTTAACTGGATGTTTTGTTTTAGTAGCCCACACACAACCTTAAATTTGAGAAACTGACGAACCATCTTAACTCCCTCATGAAAACTCCCGTGGCTTCAGTTCGGGTTCACCGGCTCTCAGTTTTTTAGTGACGTCTGTCTTCTGACAATCGGAAACATCAATCTTGCTTCGCAATAAAAATAATGAATCACAGGTGTTTTGCGTCACAGACGGGATTTAAAAAAAAGATATGTTTATGCTTCGTTTGATCATCATTAGCCATTTAATCATATTCTCAGTGTCTGAGATTTAATTATATTGGTTAAATATACCATGATCTCCAAATGTTACGCCAATCTACTGATATCCTGTTATCGAGTCTCCGCGTTTTATCCTAAATGTTTTATGTATTTCTTATGAAAAATATTATTCCCAACATGAATCTCGTTTCACCATTAAGATGTGGGCAAATCTGAAATTGAAATTCTGTTCATGATTTAGGCTACCAAAACAATGTCACATGTATTATAAAAGGCAATGGTAGCCACAGGCGACAAAAAGACCAGGAAAACTATTAGAATTTAAAAAATGTGTTTGTTCTGACAGTAACCCTGAAAAAAAACACCAAGCATCATAAACCAGGAAATAAACTCGCATTCTTGCTAATCCCCACAACCACATACTTGGACTTTTCAGTAAAGAATGACACCAATTCAAGCTAATAGAAGACAATTGTACTCCTTATTTTTATAGCCGCGTCATTCTGCCAATTTAACAAAAGTCATGTTTTGTTTTGTAGCTTACTGCTTTTGCTATTTTAAAATGTACGTCAGAATTTTAGCCAGAAATTGGCTATTATTTCAACAGATTTCCCTGGCGATGTGATCTAAAGTGTCGACTTTGACGGCTCACTGAATTGGAATAATTTGAAATGTTGTGCACATAGACTTAAGCAAATGGACGTGTTGTATGTAAACACGGAATTCAAAGCGCTTGGTAAATTCTAATAATGATTACACATTTTATGTTAAATGTTCAGTATCAATATTTCTGCAAAGCTTTTGGGCAAATACATTACTATACAGTGCGTTTATTAATTGCAATAGTGGTTGGCAGGGGCGTAGCAAAGAATATTGGGCCCTGTGCAAAGGAAATGTGTGGGACCCCTCCGCGCTATAGCCTAGCAAATATATATATAAATTGTAATATTTATTTATAATCTCGTTTCTGTTTTAATTGTGATATACCTAAATATAAAAAGATTACCTTAGTCTCACCTTAAACATTTATTGACAGTTGAACTGTATTTTATTTCAATTGTGTTTCATTAAAAGACACAGTGCAGCATAGTCCAAAACATAATTTTGACTGTTCAATAGTGAAATGTGTAATGCATTTCATGTTACCCACAGTTACGCGTGTCATTTAAAAATTGGTCAGTGTATAAATGGCAGTAATAATGCCATCTCATGACTGTAACTGAGACTGAAAAGTAATATTGTTTTAAAAATTGTAACGCCATGGTCGACAATGTCAACTTTTCTTTGGTATTTCTTGGGTTGTCTAATGAATACAACTCTCACAGTCTCCTGCCTAATTTGTTTGAAGTCTAAAAACAGCGAATTTGGTGTTAATTTAGACCACCGAGAACAAACATGTATGTAGGGTTCCAAAAATACTGCCACTGCACAAACATTTCCGACACAAATGCTAAAAACAAACTTAAATACTACTTTATCGGATCAATCACTAGCTGTAAAGTGTATGTACTTCATCTACCTGTCGACGAGAGTTTCCATCATCTGCTGTGAGCGTGGAGTCAGCGAACGCAGACTGTGTGGGCGGGAAATGGAAAACTCGGACCGGAATCCACGGATCTCTAGCGGAGTGATAACAGAATGCTTTCAGAGGGGATGTGAGACCACTTCACTATCGTGTAGTTCGCTGTTGCATGAGCGCTGTGCTCGTGTCAGGCACTTACACATACTTCTGACGAAGCTTTTCAAAATAAGCGGAGAACAGAGAAGTTCCACAGACGCGCAGTATAGGCGCACAATTTGTGTGATCAACAAACAGACTATTTTAGGTGACATGGATGTAAATACGCACGAAATAATTTAATAATGAAACTACATTGATAATTATTTAACCAATGCATACTTCCAGAAAATAGAATCGTCATATCACAATGCGTATCTGAAGTCCAACTGTTAACTGATCAACAAACCAGTGATGCTTTCCACATTTTCATTAGATTCAAGAGAAGCGGTAACGTGTCAGCAGACAGCGTCTGTCATACAGTCCCGCAGAAAGTAAACTAAAGAATGTGAAGAATGATTTGGTTTATCGTGTTTTTTGAGTGATGACTTCATATGACATCTCACACCATCAGTCATGATCTTTTGACACCTGAACTAAACAAACGCACTGTGGGGATTTGCATGAACACATCATGCGGAAATATGGGTATTCCAGTATACCTTCTGAAATTACCTTTATTTTAAGAGAAAACTCATAATGAAGGGCTCAAACCTTTCGATTATCAATAAAGAATGTGTCTACATTTGTCCTTAATTATACGGCTATTTCTTTATTTCATATATTATTTAATTTTCCAAAGTTTACATTAATCTTTCTACATTTTTGCATTTCGCATAAATCAAAATCGAAACAAAAGTTTTTGGCTTTATGGTGCCACGCAGCCACAAAACAAATGTGACAAGAAATTCATATGCCGCCCAATATGTACGAATTGTATTTAAATATTGACGACACAAATAAAACAATTGGAGGCTATGTCTATGTAATAACGCTAAGTAAATAAAATACCATTGAATCAGTTAGCCTATTTAATACGCTACAAATGACAAAATCGTAACCTCTGTCATATAAACTTGCCATAAATGCATTTAAAGCACAACCAATGTTCAAAGTACTGGTTGAATATTTTGCATATTTTTGTGAGTTTCTATTTATAAAGCTGGCAAGTTGCCTTGGAATCAACACAATTGTGATGACCTGTTCCACGACGCAAACAAACTTTTAGACGGTTACAATACGAAAGTTAAACAAAATCCATTAGGCAACGTCTGTCAAAGGTCAAAGAGACATACCGAAGCTAATCTTTGCATATCGATGAGAGAGAAAAACCCGACCATCAAGACGTCATCACACTCTATTTAAGAGGCAGTATCAGAACAGGTAAAGCAAGACGGATGCAAGAACAGGTACAAAGAACACCTACTGCAATCGAGACAATACTGGAAGCACCAGCGCCACTGTTTTCTACAACAGTTCATACTTATCAGCGCAAGAATGGGTAGGATTGCATTTTCACGGATTTATTTTTATGCAAAAATTTGGACAAGTAATAAAACTGTCTTAATTATTAAGTTACTTATTGAATGAATATATTGATACATTAATTTAATGTACATATCTAAATATATATATAATTTTTTCAAAATGAAATGACTGAATTAAGTGAATTGAATGTTTTTTTATTATGTTATCATGTTTAAATTGTGTCTTATTGTGTTAGTAAGCAGATTTTCTTTAGTTAAAGTGGCTTAAATCAAAACAAACCAACTAAAAGCATGGGTTATCTCATTTTGGAATAAAAAAATTAAACATGTAGGCCTATATAAATATATATATATATATATATATATATATATATATATATATATGTATGTGTGTGTGTGTGTGTGTGTGTGTGTGTGTGTGTGTGACAGATTGTTATATTTGTCATCTATTTTTTATGTTTATGTATTTGTGTGGCCTGTGTACGAAATAGGCTATTTTGAATGCATGGCGTTCTCAAGCGTATCTGAATTGCAGTACTTCAGTGTTTGCTTTCACAAGCCAAATGTTGTTCTGTTTATACAGAAAGATTAAAAAAATGAATTTCCGCTTGAAATTTTTATGCCACTGTAGGATATAACTTTTAAAGGATAGCTGCTGTACTATTCATATTAGTGAACAAGTATGTATGCTGATCCTGACAAAGTGACAGACGGTCAATTGCTGCGTTTCCCGAAATGTTCTTGTTTAGTAGCCTATAGCCTACATTCAGTTGCTTTCCCTAGAAATTTGTTTTATATTATGAGATTCAATGAGTCCTAATGCAATTTAAACTATTTCTTGAAGACTTAATTAAAGAACACCGCTATCTTACATTACGCAGTGAATCAGTGTGCATAGTCGATTAAGCGATCGCTATCTATTAATTTCGCACCACCACCATGACTATTAACGTGGCACGGATAGGAAAGTAACCTTATAAGCTAGCGTTTGGGGAACACACGAAGAAAAGACATACCTGTAGATAAGTTGTACCTTAGAGTAAGCCTTTAAATAGCACGCTATAGAGACAATGTTATCGGAAAATACAGCCCATTACTACACAAATCGATCAAAAAGTAGATCAAATATCTTCTGACACTTTGAATGCGTTTGCTTATCTGAACAAAGATGATTTGAGATATACGGTTGTGCTCAAGTTTATACATCTACCGATTACATTTTCTATCAGATTACATTTGAAATGTAAATTGTATTTCCCACAACAAATTTTATGCTAAAAAATAAGGGAATATTAATCAGTAATCCCCGTAAGTGATTTTTGACCTTGTGGGGCCATTTTGGTCCCCATGAGGAAACAATTTATGATAAATAGTGTGTATTTGAAAATAAAAAAACAACTTCAAACCCAAGTTGAATGCTTAATTTAATGTTTAATTTCAATCAAGTTAGCTTTATAAATTAAATTAATATTGATTATGTTTTATTTTACAACTTGATTTTTAAAGTCAGTTTATTAAGTTCCATTGATTCATAAAGCTTATTTGATTTAATAAAACAATTTAAGGCAGCTGAAATTGGTGACATTTTTGCAGTGAAGGGTTGTGTCAGGGCTAGGTTTATGGGATATAATATTCAGTTTGTACAGTATAAATATCATTATGTCTATATAAGGTTCCTATAAAAAAAGTGTGTGCCTGTGTAAAAATGATATGCTTACTTTACAGGCAAGACATATCACAATTTCGCTCTGTCCAAGATGAAGAACATTGCTTTTATCTTATTATTTGTTCTCACCAGTAAGTAAAACAACTTCACAACAATTACTTTGAAAATGTAATAAGCATAATTACTTAGTTTCACCTGCTTGTACCCTATAAGTACATTTTCAAGTATTTTATCTTTTCTAGCAACAGTCTGTTCTCAAACAACCAATTCAACAACAGACCAAACATCATCTATTAGTGCAGCTGACAATTCCACAACAGGACCTTCTACGACCGCAACACAAACAAATGTAACTGCAATCACTCCAGTGACTTCCACTGCCACTGCTGAAGGAGCTTCCTCAACAGCACCACACACAACATTATCTACAATTGCTCCGGTGATTTCCACATCCACTGCTGAAGGAGCTTCCTCAATACCACAACACACAACATTATCTACAATTGCTCCGGTGATTTCCACATCCACTGCTGAAGGAGCTTCCTCAATACCACAACACACAACATTATCTACAATTGCTCCGGTGATTTCCACATCCACTGCTGAAGGAGCTTCCTCAACACCACAACACACAACATTATCTACAATTACTCCGGTGATTTCCACATCCACTGCTGAAGGAGCTTCCTCAATACCACAACACACAACATTATCTACAATTGCTCCGGTGATTTCCACATCCACTGCTGAAGGAGCTTCCTCAACACCACCACACACAACATTATCTACAATTACTCCGGTGATTTCCACATCCACTGCTGAAGGAGCTTCCTCAACACCACAACACACAACATTATCTACAATTACTCCAGTGATTTCCACATCCACTGCTGAAGGAGCTTCCTCAACACCACAACACACAACATTATCTGCAATTACTCCGGTGATTTCCACATCCACTGCTGAAGGAGCTTCCTCAACACCACAACACACAACATTATCTGCAATTTCTCCGGTGATTTCCACATCCACTGCTGAAGGAGCTTCCTCAACACCACAACACACAACATTATCTACAATTACTCCAGTGATTTCCACATCCACTGCTGAAGGAGCTTCCTCAACACCACAACACACAACATTATCTGCAATTACTCCGGTGATTTCCACATCCACTGCTGAAGGAGCTTCCTCAACACCACAACACACAACATTATCTACAATTGCTCCGGTGATTTCCACATCCACTGCTGAAGGAGCTTCCTCAACACCACAACACACAACATTATCTGCAATTGCTCCGGTGATTTCCACATCCACTGCTGAAGGAGCTTCCTCAACAGCACCACACACAACATTATCTACAATTGCTCCGGTGATTTCCACATCCACTGCTGAAGGAGCTTCCTCAACACCACAACACACAACATTATCTACAATTACTCCGGTGATTTCCACATCCACTGCTGAAGGAGCTTCCTCAACACCACAACACACTACATTATCTACAATTGCTCCGGTGATTTCCACTTCCAGCGCTGCAGAAACTTCCACAACATCAACACAAGCACCAGTATCTAGAACATCCTTATTGACAACTGTTGCACAAAATGAGATGTCTAAAACATTGATGTTTACCTCTACTGACATGTTTATAAGTGATCTCAACAATAAATCTTCTACAGCCTTCATAAACAGGGCTGCTCAAGTGAAAGATGCAGTGAGTTAAACTTACCTATTTCAATGATGATCCTAAATGCTTTTTATATCAAATTATGTTCCTTATAACTGTCTTTAATTTGTTACAGCTTGAACCAGTATACAAGGCAAAGTATGCCTCCTTCATAAGACTTGTTGTTTTATCATTCAAGTAAGTACACAATATATTTGTATGAACTGTGTAGTTGGGTGAGTGTTTAAGAAACAGCAAGCGAGTGCCATAAACCGATTATTACTGACCATGTGCTTATAATTACAATGAATCCAGCTTAACCCTGTCTCTAAAAAATATTTTCCAGATCTGGATCGGTCATCACTGACGCAGAGCTAGTCTTCAACTCTACACAGGCTATACCATCAGCTAATGAAGTTGCCAACACTTTAATAAGTGCATCTAGTAGTGTCTCTCTCCTGAACATAAATACTACTCTAATTACAGTTTATGATACAGGTATGGCTGTCAACAACTGAACTTTGTTAATTAAAATACTGATGATGAATTAACCTAAATATCATTAAATGTACAATATATTCACATTTTAATGAGGTTCATTCTAAAATGATCATTATTTTCTATGAACAGTAATTACAACTGGAACCACCTCTACTGCTGCACCAACAACTTGGACTTCAACAGCCACAACAACACTTGCTGGGACATTTAGCACTAGTCAAGCATTTATGACAACAGCACCACAATCAACAGTATCTGCCTTTGGAGCCACAGTTCCCTCTTCAACTGCATTTGAAAGTTCAACTATTAGTATGGCCGCAACATCTACAGCATCATCCTCAATCACCAAAACAAGTTCTTCTGAAACATCCACCACCAATGGAGCAATAAGCACATCACCACAATCAACAGTGTCTTCTTTTGGATCAACTGCTCCCTCTTCAACTGCATTTGAAAGTTCAACTGTTAGTACAGGAGAATCTACAACACCATCTTCAACAACAGTCACCACTAATGGAGCAATAAGCACATCACCACAATCAACAGTGTCTACATTTGGATCAATTGCTCCCTCTTCAACTGTCTTTGAAAGTTCAACTGTTAGTACAGGAGCACCTACAACACCATCTTTTTCAAGCACTACAAATTCTGCTCAAACTTCAACCACTAGTGGAGCTATCACCACATCATCACCACAATTAACAGCATCCACCTCGGTTTCCACCGCTCCCTCTTTAACTGCCTTTGAAAGTTCAACTGTTAGTACAGGAGCAACAACCTCAATAACAACAACAAATTCCTCTGATACATTCACCAATAATGGAGCAGTAAGCACATCACCACAATCAACAGTATCAACCTTTGGATCAACTGCACCTTCTTCAGCTGCCTTTGAAAGTTCAACTGTTAGTACAGGAGCATCTACAACACCATCCTCTACCACCACTACAAATTCTGCTCAAATGTCAACCACTAATGGAGCTATCACCACATCATCACCACAATTAACAGCATCCACCTCTGTTTCCAATGCTCCCTTTTCAACGGCCTTTGAAAGTTTAACTGCACCTACAACACTATCATCAACAACCACTACAAATTCTGCTGTAACATCAACCACAAATGGAACAATAAGCACAGCACCACAATCAACAGTGTCTACCATTCGATCAACTGCTCCCTCTTCAACTGCTTCCACCGCTGCAGAAGCTTCCACAACATCACCACAAGCAATAGTAACTACAACATCTTCTTTGACAACTGCTGCACAAAATGAGGTGTCTACAAGATTGGTGTTTACCTCTACTGACATGTTTACAAGTGATCTCAACAATCAATCTTCTACAGCTTTCATAAACAGGGCTGTTAAAGTGAAAGCAACAGTGAGTTAAACTTACCTATGGAATTTACTCTAACAGATCTTTCATTAAATAATAAACAACAATTACATTCAATGATGATCCTTAATGCTTTTCATATCAAATTCTGTTCTGAGTAACTGTCTTTGATTTGTTACAGCTTGAACCAGTGTACAAGGCCAAGTATGCCTCCTTCATAAGACTTGTTGTTTTATCATTCAAGTAAGTACACTATATATTTGTATGTACTGTGTAGTTGCTAGAGTTTTTTAGAAACAGCAAGTGAGTGCCATTAACCGATTATTACTGACCATGGGGTTATAATTAGAATGATCCAGCTTAACAGTGTCTCTAAAAAATATTTTCCAGATCTGGATCAGTCATCACTGACACAGAGCTAGTCTTCAACTCTACACAGGCTATACCATCATCTAATGAAGTTGCCAACACTTTAATAAGTGCATCTAGTAATGTCTCTCTCCTGAACATAAATACTACTCTAATTACAGTTAATGATACAGGTATGTCTGACAACAACTGGACCTTTGTTAATTCAAATACTGATGATGAATTAACCTAAATATGATTAAATGTACAATATATTCATGAGCTTCATTCTTAAATTTTCATTATTTTCCATGAACAGTAATTACTGCAGGAACCACCTCTACTGCTGCACCAACAACTTTGACTTCAACAGCCACAACAACAATTGCTGGGACATTTAGCACTAGTCAAGCAAATACGACAACAGCACCACAATCAACAGTGTCTACCTTTGGATCCACAGTTCCTTCTTCGACAGCCTTTGAAGGTTCAACTTTTAGTATGGCCGCAACATCTACAACATCCTCCGCAAACACCATTACAAATTATTCTGAAACATCCACCACCAATGGAGCAATAAGCACATCAGCACAATCAAAAGTATCTACCTTTGGATCAACTGCTCCCTCTTCAACTGCACCTTCTTTAACTGCCTTTGAAAGTTCAACGGTCAGTACAGGAGCATCTACAACACCATCCTCAACAACCACTACAAATTCTGCTCAAACCTCAACCACTAGTGGAGCTTTTAGCACATCATCACCACAATTAACAGCATCCACCTCGGTTTCCACCGCTCCCTCTTCAACTGCCTTTGAAAGTTCAACTGTTAGTACAGGAGCATCTTCAACACCATCCTCAACAACCATTACAAATTCTGCTCAAACCTCAACCACTAGTGGAGCTTTTACCACATCATCACCACAATTAACAGCATCCACCTCTGTTTCCACTACTCCCTCAGCAACTGCATTTGAAAGTTTAACTGTTAGTACAGTAGCAACAACCTCAATAACCAATACAAATTCTGCTCTTACATCCACCACTAATGGGGAAACAAGCATATCACCACAAACTACATTATCTACAACTACTCCAGTGACTTCCATTTCCACCGCTGCAGAGGCTTCCACAACATCACCACAAGCACCAGTATCTAGAACCTCTACTTTGACAACTGCTGCACAAAATGAGGTGTCTACAAGATTGGTGTTTACCTCTACTGACGCGTTTACAAGTGATCTCAACAATAAATCTTCTACAGCCTTCAGAGACAGGGCTGCTCAAGTGAAACAGGAAGTGAGTTAAACTTACCTAGTTCAATGATGATCCTAAATGCTTTTTATATCAAATTATGTTCCTTATAACTGTCTTTAATTTGTTACAGCTTGAACCAGTATACAAGGCAAAGTATGCCTCCTTCATAAGACTTGTTGTTTTATCATTCAAGTAAGTACACAATATATTTTTGTATGTACTGTGTAGTTGCGTGAGTGTTTTAGAAACAGCAAGTGAGTGCCATTAACCGATTATTACTGACCATGGGGTTATAATTAGAATGATCCAGCTTAACAGTGTCTCTAAAAAATATTTTCCAGATCTGGATCGGTCATCACTGACACAGAGCTAGTCTTCAACTCTACACAGGCTATACCATCAGCTAATGAAGTTGCAAACACTTTAAAAAGTGCATCTAGTAATGTCTCTTCCCTGAACATAAATACTACTGTTATTACAGTGAATGATACAGGTATGGCTGACAACAACTGGACCTTTTTAAATTAAAATACTGATGATGAATTAACCTAAATATGATTAAATGTACAATATATTCACATATTCATGAGATTCATTCTAAAATTTTCATTATTTTCCATGAACAGTAATTACTGCAGGAACCACCTCTACTGCTGCACCAACAACTTTGACTTCAACAGCCACAACAACAATTGCTGGGACATTTAGCACTAGTCAAGCAAATACGACAACAGCACCACAATCAACAGTGTCTACCTTTGGATCCACAGTTCCTTCTTCGACAGCCTTTGAAGGTTCAACTTTTAGTATGGCTGCAACATCTACAACATCCTCCGCAAACACCATTACCAATTATTCTGAAACATCCACCACTAATGGAGCAATAAGCACATCAGCACAATCAAAAGTATCTACCTTTGGATCAACTGCTCCCTCTTCAACTGCACCTTCTTTAACTGCCTTTGAAAGTTCAACGGTCAGTACAGGAGCATCTACAACACCATCCTCAACAACCACTACAAATTCTGCTCAAACCTCAACCACTAGTGGAGCTTTTACCACATCATCACCACAATTAACAGCATCCACCTCTGTTTCCACTGCTTCATCTTCAACTGCCTTTGAAAGTTCAACTGTTAGTACAGGAGCATCTTCAACACCATCCTCAACAACCACTACAAATTCTACTCAAACCTCAACCACTAGTGGAGCTTTTACCACATCATCACCACAATTAACAGCATCCACCTCTGTTTCCACTACTCCCTCAGCAACTGCATTTGAAAGTTTAACTGTTAGTACAGTAACAACAACCTCAATAACCAATACAAATTCTGCTCTTACATCCACCACTAATGGGGAAACAAGCATATCACCACAAACTACATTATCTACAACTACTCCAGTGACTTCCATTTCCACCGCTGCAGAGGCTTCCACAACATCACCACAAGCACCAGTATCTAGAACCTCTACTTTGACAACTGCTGCACAAAATGAGGTGTCTACAAGATTGGTGTTTACCTCTACTGACGCGTTTACAAGTGATCTCAACAATAAATCTTCTACAGCCTTCAGAGACAGGGCTGCTCAAGTGAAACAGGAAGTGAGTTAAATTTACCTAGTTCAATGATGATCCTAAATGCTTTTTATATCAAATTATGTTCCTTATAACTGTCTTTAATTTGTTACAGCTTGAACCAGTATACAAGGCAAAGTATGCCTCCTTCATAAGACTTGTTGTTTTATCATTCAAGTAAGTACACAATATATTTGTATGTACTGTGTAGTTGCGTGAGTGTTTTAGAAACAGCAAGTGAGTGCCATTAACCGATTATTACTGACCATGGGGTTATAATTAGAATGATCCAGCTTAACAGTGTCTCTAAAAAATATTTTCCAGATCTGGATCGGTCATCACTGACACAGAGCTAGTCTTCAACTCTACACAGGCTATACCATCAGCTAATGAAGTTGCAAACACTTTAAAAAGTGCATCTAGTAATGTCTCTTCCCTGAACATAAATACTACTGTTATTACAGTGAATGATACAGGTATGGCTGACAACAACTGGACCTTTTTTAATTAAAATACTGAGGATGAATTAACCTAAATATGATTAAATGTACAATATATTCACATATTCATAAGATTCATTCTAAAATTGTCATTATTTTCTATGAACAGTAATTACTGCAGGAACCACCTCTACTGCTGCACCAACAACTTTGACTTCAACAGCAACAAAAACACTTGTTGGGACATTTAGCACTAGTCAAGCATATACGACAACAGCACCACAATCAACAGTGTCTACCTTTGGATCCACAGTTCCTTCTTCGACAGCCTTTGAAGGTTCAACTATTAGTACAGGAGAATCTACAACACCATCATCAACAACAGTCACCACTAATGGAGCAATAAGCACATCACCAACATCTTCAACATCATCCTCAATCACCGCAACAAGTTCTTCTGAAACATCCACAACTAATGGAGCAATAAGCACATCACCACAATCAACAGTGTCTTCTTTTGGATCAACTGCTCCCTCTTCAACTGCATTTGAAAGTTCAACTGTTAGTACAGGAGAATCTACAACACCATCATCAACAACAGTCACCACTAATGGAGCAATAAGCACATCACCACAATCAACAGTGTCTACCTTTGGATCAACTGCACCTTCTTCAACTGCCTTTGAAAGTTCAACGGTCAGTACAGGAGCATCTACAACACCATCTGCATCAACCACTACAAATTCTGCTCAATCATCAACCCCTAGTGGAGCTTACACTACATCATCAACACAATTAACAGCATCCACCTCTGCTTCCACCGCTTCTGCTGGAATATCAACCTCTAATGGAGCTGTTACCACATCAGCACCACAGTTAGCAGCGTCTACCTCTGCTCCATCCTCTCCCTCATCAACTGCCTTTAAAAGTTCAACTGTTGCTACAGCTGCATCATCTACAACTCCATCTTCAATAGCAACATCAACTTCTGCTGGTATACCCACCACTATTGGAGCCATTTCAACATCACCACAATCAACAGTGTCCACCTTTGGATCCATCACTCACTCTTCAACTGCATTTGGAAGTTCTACGGCCGGATCATCTACATCACAATCATCAAGAACAACATTAACTTCAGCTGGAATATCAATCACTAATGGAGCTGTTACCACATCCGCACCACAGCTAACAGCGTCTACCTCTGCTTCATTCGCTCCCTCATCAACTATCTCTTCAAGTGCCGCAGCATCTTCTACAACACCCACCTCACGAACAACATTAACATCTACTGGAATATCCAGCACTAATGGAGCTTCTGTTGGAATATCCACCACTAATGGAGCAATTTCCACATCACCACATTTAACAGCGTCTACCTCTGCTTCAACCACAGGCGCCTCTGTTAGCTCAACTGTTACCAGAGTTGGAACAGTCACCACACCAATAAATACAGTAACTTCAGGACCATCAATAACCAGAGTGGGTCTCAGCACCATTGCTGCAGTCACTGTGTCTACAACGGCATCTATTTTTGCTTCTTCAGCTTCAACTGTAGCTTCGGCCGTTTCAACTTCAACTTCAACTACAGTAACAACATCCAGTTCAACTACTACAACTACCACCACAGCAACAGGTGCTGTGGTCTTCACCGATCTGGAGTTTAGCTCCAATGATAGTTTTACAAATGACCTCCTCAATACAAGCTCTACTACCTACAAGAATAGGGTTCTGCTTGTAAAGAACTGGGTAGGTTGAAATCTTGTCAATTCAAAAGACACTGAAAAAAAATGGCAATAACTAAACTCTAAACGGACATACTTAATAATCCCACATTTAAATGTTTGTCTGTTATCATTTCCACAGCTTCAAAATATCTACACAGAAAAGTATCCTGCATTCATCAGAGTGGATGTTAAAGGATTCAGGTAAATACAGAAAATTGCAATGTTTCTTGTACATTGTGTGTACACTGTATGGCACTCTTACTAAACAAATATATTACAGCCCTGGGTCCATCATCAGCAAAACACAGCTAGTTTTCAAATACACAACTACAGACCTCCCAACAACCGAACAAATCAAAGATGTTCTTGTGACAGCACTGCAAACAGGAACTGACAATTTACTGAATATAAACACTGCCTCAATCAGAGTCAACAGTACAGGTAAATCTAACTTTTTCAAAACATCCTAATATTTATACATCTTAGAATACTGTTTATAACTATAAAGTATACCTAAAATATACCTGTAGACTTCTAGGCAAGGCAACTTTTCGTTTTGTACACAATGGTAATTCAAAGTGCTTTACAGGATTAAAATAAAAAAAAATATATAAAAATATTAATCACGGAATTTAAAAACCTTTAAAATGAATAAACAATTGATTGATGAAGTTAACTAAAACAGTTAAGAAAAAAACTATCATACATGAAATACAATTGGTATATCTAACTGACTTGATCCTAATGATCTAAGTGGTGTGTAAGATTCAGTGAGCATATCTGCAATGTACAGTATATCAGTCCTAGGCCGTTAAGTGATTTATAAACGAGTATCAGTACTTTCAAATCGATCCTAAAAGTAACTGGAAGCCAGTGTAAGGACTTTAGGACTGGTGTAATATGCTCAGATATTCTGGTTCAAGTCAGAATCCCTTTTCCCTCGTGGAACTCCGTATGTCATTGACGTCCACATGCTCTCATATACTCACATAATATGACCTGAACCATTTGAGGATCGTCCCAGAAAGGCTGACCCAGTTTTCTAGTCTCTCTAGTATGTTATAGTCAAATCCAGCACTGAGATCTAGCAGTACCAGCAATGATATTTTGGCAAAATCAGAATTTAGGTGAATATCACTTATTCTAATGCTAATTTAATAGAAATAAGAAATATAGGTCTCACACAAAATCCCAAAGTGTTCTAATAAACATATTTTGTTACATTTGTGTATATTTGTTCAATGGTTTGGTCTTTATGGTGTTCTAATTTGTGTCTTTGTTGCTTGGTTTTCTTACAGCTACAGCTACAACCGTTAGGCCAGCTATATTTTCGACAACAATAAATAAAACCACTTCCAGTGGCCTCAAGATTGAACCCAGTCTTCTCCAAGTGACATTCCTCATTATTATGTCAAAAATATTAAGACGTTTCCTGTAGATTACTCAATCAAATGTTTGTGCTAGAAAATATGTGCTTGAAAATTAAACATACAGCAAGTTTTATTGCATTTAATAAAGTATTTACTGTAGTAGCCTGATCTAAAAATATGCTTTATGACAATATAAACATAAGCCTGATATTGCACTATTCCTCAAAAACTCAGGCAACATAAACAAGTAATTGATTTAACAGCAGGCTGCTGGAATAATGGGAAGGGATATTACTTTTAGATTTTGATGCTTTTCTTTGGAAGAAAGAAGCTGTGTGTTTGACTGCTAGAAGATAAAATACTTTTGTCATAACTTATTTTTTTTGTAAAGTATATGCTTACATTGCAATATGTCATATTTTATTTCAATCCAATAAACATAATTGAAAAATACAAATATTGAAAAGCACACTCAGATGCTATCTTCTGTCGAAATATATTTTAAATACCAACAGCCTAGTATCTGTCTGATCTATCTGATGTTCATGCAGTCACATGTAATTTATTTTGTAGAATATTTTGAATAGCAGGAAAACTTCCCATTGACAGTAAACTGAAAAGGATTAACAAAAAACATTGCACTTTTTTCTGATAAGCATTTGCGTCATAAAAGCAAATATCATTTAATTTCAGATATGCTCAAAGCAGACAATGGACATTCTTCACATATATTTTTTACAGGAGTTGACATGGTCCGTCCGGGGTAGAGCACCAGCACATTGGCTGACTGTCTTGCTCTGCTCCCCACATGTGTGCCGCTCATCTGGTGTTATGGAGTGTAACTCTGTCATGCCCCAGTATAAATCTGGTGTGCCCCAGTATAAATCTTAAATTTAAGTAATATTTTACCCTTTTTGTCAGTGTATACACTTACATTGTTAATCAGGGTAAACGGATCTATATACAAAGTAGTAACCCAATTCTGCATTAACCGTGTGCGCGCAGAAATCATTCCCTGCATTCCATTCCAAAGTGATCATCCCTATGCCCTACTCTCTTCAAAGAAAGAGATGTGTAAGCTCTGAAAGGAAAAACTCAATTGTCGGTTTAAAATTCACTTGGCAAAAGGAGCAATAAAAAACAAGTAGTTTTCTCTTTATTTGAACTAAGTGATGATTTGTATGGTGTCCCATTCCCGAAGGGCCCTTTGGAGGGAGATATATTCTGTTTGGTGAGTGTCAGCGCGTGATTATGTTTCCTTTCTGCAGCTCCCAGCCGTGTACTGCCGCTTCTCATTCGGTGCACACTGTTGTCTTTACGTTTCAAGTCATATTGAGCTGTTTGTGAAGAAAGGCTCGACTTCCAAATTATGTCATTTTTATCAAAGTCAAGCATTAAAGGGATACTCTACTACCAAATCAAAAATTCCCCATGTTTCACTCACCCTCAAGGCATACTAACTGAATATGGTTTTCTTCTTGAAGAATAATGAAGTGGGAGTTATAATACAACGTATCATTTTACTTTCAAGTGACAGAATGGGAGTGAATGGGTGTTGACATTTTGAAGCTCCAAAAAGTGCCTCCATCGATCAACAACTGCTTGACGCAAGTCTCAACAAAGGTTTACTGAAGCGGATTGATGCGTTTGTTTAAGAACAATATCCTTATTGGCAGCGCTATTAACGTTGATGACTAGCTTCCGTCAGCTCTCGAATGCGTGTGAACCAGAGGCTTGTGTCGTAAATTCCGGTGACGAATGCTTCATTGTTGGTTTTATTTCAGTAGGATAGCATCTACTTTGGCAGGAGCTTTCCTCACCGTCATTTGCCGGAAAAACCTGAGCCGTGTCGAGCAGTTCTTTGATCGATGGATGCACTTTTTGGAGCTTCAAAAAGTCAACACCCATTCCCTCCCATTCTACCGCTTGGAAGAAAAATGATGCATGATATTATAACTCCAACTACATTATTTTTCAAGAAGAAAACCATATTCAGTTAGGATGCCTTGAGGGTGAAAACATGGAGGAAATTTTGATTTGGTCGTAGAATATCCCTTTAAAAGCTGTTTGTTTGTGGTGTGTGCAGAAGCAAGGATGCACAAGTTAATGGGTAATCTCAATCATTGTGAATGTTGTATCACGTTTGACAGAAAAGTACTGGAAATATATACAATTCTGTGGACATAAATAAATGAAGATATTTGATATTGACACAAGAAAAGGCACAGGCCTACACAAAGATTTTATTCTAACATGCATCTTTATAAACTCCTGTCATCTAGAATGAGTTTGATCAGCATTGTATTGTTCATATCAAAGGGCTCTCTAAACTTATATTTACATTTTGTCAAAAAATAAACTTCGGACGCACCCCTCAAAATCCCTTGTAATCTATTGTATTATGATTATTGGTAAACATAAATAAATACATCTAAATATTTCCTAATGTATACCTATATACTGTATATGTATGTGTATGTGTTGTGTTTATAAATATAAAATTGATATGCACATGTACACATAATTTTATGTAAACACAAATTTGCGATTAATTGTTTGACAGCCCAATGTTTGATGGCCACATTTATCATTTAGTTTGATTCTACAGGTGTTAAACCTGAGCTAGCACTCATATTAGAAATTGAATGTAAAACAGATAATGTGTTCATTATGCATAGTGAAGATCAAATAGTTGGAAAGAAAAACAACTACAAAATCTCCCATGAGGTCTTTGAAAAGGTGCACAGGGAGTGCAGTGAATCAGAAAATAGAGAACATCTATTTTGCAAAGTGCTAAGATCGTCCGGTCTCACTTTCTACACATATAAACATTTAAATGACAGGCCATCTTCGCTTTCCTGTCTGACGGAAGGTAAAAGCATTCACAGCAAGATTATGTTCAGTTTCTACCCCTAAGCGATCAGACTCTTTGGTATATGTGACAAAACAAAACACAATTACACACTGTCATAACTACATACAATGCCCCCATTGTTACTGTTGTAAATGCTGTTTGAAAATGTGAACATTACCAGTTTGATGTTCAATAGTCATTCAGAAGGTTAAGAAATATTTATTTAAGCTTCAGAATCGGTATCGGCAGACATCACTCTGAATAATCGTTGGAGAAATTTTGTATCAGTGCATCTCTAATTAAAAAATATTATTCAAGAAATATTTAAGAATATTTATTTCATTATTTACCTTTAAAAATAACAATTAAAAAAAGGCATATTTTGTCCTGTACGATTTATTATAGATAAGAATCTATTTTGAAGTATGTCAGTAATTCAGAAAGAAGAAATGAGGAAAAGAATTATCTTCCAGTAAACTGGCCAACACCCAGAGAAAACATTGACAATAAACATGTAGCACTCCTTTTACAGGAAAGAAGAACCTTGGCTCTAGTTCAGTTTATACTAATAGTTCTGAGATGTTGTCAAACATGTTTGTGTCCTTCTATTTTCAGGGAGCTGAAGTCATCAAGAAAACTTATCAAACAACACATACTTGATATTCAACCTTATCATTATCATCATGACATGCTCTAATTTAAGACCAGTTTAATTAATTAAGAATGACATTGTTGACCTAAAACTCATCTATACATAAGATGATAATGTAAGCAACAACAAAACTGTGTGAAATAATGAGAGATACCACACAGCAGGCCACGAAGATCTATTTTGCAGAACTGAATAATTTTAATTCTCCAGAACAAATTTACTGCAATCGTGTCATGTGTAAAAAGGAATGCAAAGTCCAGGGTATAGACATTCTGCAGAAATCTGTAAATCGTTTAAACTATTCTAAGGGCCTCTGTCTGTGTAGCTTTTTAATGTTATAAAAGTGACGAATCTTTGTTTCAATGCTCAACATCACGTTCAGAGCATCCTCTTTCATCCAGATTTTACTATATATCTCAGTTTGAAGATGATCAGTACAAAGATCAGGTGAGTTGATTGCTTGATTAAATTTGTAAATATGTGCATTTGCATTTTTAACACTGACTAGTCTTATGCCATTTATACCTTAATAAGGCAACAGGCTTTATCGCTTTTATTTACTGTTTTAATTTTGTTGTTCAATTTGTTATTATTATATATTTATTTGTGTAGGGGCTTAGTTCTCATTCTGTCAAATCACCTGTATAAGGAAATCCTTCAACATAAATGTGACCGTGTTTAATTTAAGATATTTCTTTAAATAAGTGCAGTATACACTGTCATATCAGTTGACTAAATCAACTGCAAGTTCTTTAAAAAAATTACGTTGATTTGATTTGTATTACAAAAGAAAAATTATTTGCCTAAAACTAACAATCGGACTAACTAAAATATTGTGAGGAGGACCTGCTACAAACCTCTTCTAGTACTATGATGCGTGAATAGCAACTGATAAATGCTATCTTACATACAATACAACAGATAAAGCGACATTTAAAGCAACATCAGGTAAGCAGTGGCAATCCGTGACTCTTCTTCGGGGGAAGCAGTAATGTAAAGTTTGGCAAAACATTTATTTAGCCAGTCATGTGTATGGAAAGCCATTTGGGTCATATTTCGCCATCAACCAGACGCCTGGTGTTCAGAAGACGGCTGTTTTTTACGGCATTTAAGCCATACAGACGTTCATTTCGCCGTTTGGACTTCCATAGTACGCCGTAAACGATGGCGCTTCAGTGTAAGAAAAACGCCTTAAAAAGCTTATAATGCTTAGACTTTCATTATGTGATATTTTTCCATTGGGCACGTTTATCCTCCTTCTCGTTTATCATTTGTGCACACCTATGATAAACGAAAAGGAGGATAAACGTGCCCAATGGAAAAATATCACATAATGAAAGTCTAAGCATTATGTGCAATAAAGTTAAAAACAGGAAACGTTATTCGGATTGACATTCTACTACACATGTCTTTCTGTTCATTGGAGGGGCTGGACTGTGTGGAAAAGGCGGGGCTGATTTGAATATTAAAGAAAACGGAAGTGACACGGAAGGGCCGTCGTTTACAGCGTTCTATGGAAGTCCAAACGCGAAATAAATGACGTTTCGCATTGCATTTAAAATGCAGTTACTAACGCAATTTCAACGGCGAAAACGCCGTACTTTGCGGCGTCTGCATGGCTTAAACGCCGTGAAAAACAGGCGTCTTCTGAATACCAGGCGTCTGGTTGATGGCGAAATGTGACCCAAACGGCTTACCATAGTGGTGCGTCATGTCAAAATACGTGTCATATGTTTATGATAAAAAAGATGCTCGTGTTCACAAGATACTTAAGACACTCTCTTACCACTTAAATCTGATCAGCCTACACATGAGACTAAGCGAGTAATGAGCAAACATGAGCATCTTTTTTTATCATAAACCCCCTTGACCCGTCTGCAGCCGGTACGTATTGACATGATGCGCGATGCACATGGGTTCAGCTGACGCGCCGAACACATATTTTTACACGACTCGCTACTTACATGACGCGCTGAACACATATTTTGAATATTTTGTAAGATAAATATGGGTTCTTTGGCTGGTGGGGTGATCTGATTGTACAATGTCAGAGAGGAGTCTGGCAGCTTTAAACAACAAAAGAAAACCTAGCCTGCAGGTTTAGTGTAGCCTACATTTTTTTCCAGATGGCTGGCAGGGGTGTGAACATTCTGTAGAATTAGATGACTGCCTTAAGTGCATGTGAGACAAAATGTCAACCAAACCAATAGTTAAATTGCTCTAAGTTTACACTCCTAAAGCATTAAGCAGGTGTAGTGTGGAGGCCGATAAAATAACCATGTCGTGGCATTAAGGAGTTACAATAATTACATTTAATTAATTGAGGGGTCAGCTGTGGCCTAATGGTTAGCGAGTTCAGAAGGTTGCCGGTTCTAATCTCAGTGCCAGCAGGTCATGACTGAAGGGCCCTTGAGCAAGACACCTTACCCCTGATTGCTCTGCAGTAATGTGCCACTGTATAAAACTACTTGTAAGTCGCTTAAGTGTCTGCCAAAAAAAATGAATAAAAATGAATAAAATAACGCACTTCTACAGCGTTAAACTATATGAAATGCAACCACTTGTTAGAATTCATCTCGCATGGCTTAACACCAGAACAGAATTATTGCTAAATCAAGCTTGTGTTAAATCAGATATTTTTTACCTTCTTGGGGCCCCAAGATGTGCCACAGTTTATGGCATTTTATGAAATATATAATTTATACTAAATTCTGTGTAATCGAACATCAGAATAAAAATAGGGTGCCGGGGGCCTCACAATGGAAAAAGTTTGAGAACTACTGGTTGACATGCAGGATTTTGTTGACATGTACACTCATTTAAATTTTAAAGAACATTATGTGAAGAGATTTAATCAATAAAGTGTATGACAGCTTGTTGCATTTGTATTTATTTCCTAAACATGTAATTAATTGTTAAAAATGTATTGTTCAGAAATTAAACATTACATAACATTTTTAGTGCCAATTAAAATTATTCATAACAATGATGACTATATTATTTAGTATTATTTCGAATTATTTTACATTTCGGGTATTTCCTTATCATTGAGCTGTTTTAATTAACTTATGGATGTATCAGAACGGCAAACAAATAAAACATTTGAAGCAGTGTTTCCTGCTTGAAAAATAGTTGATATGATTTTGATATTACACACAGCTTGCACATTTTAAGATGTAGAGATATCCAAAAAGACTAAAGATCCCTATACTCCTAATGTCCTGATAAAAATAGTTGACAAACCACAGCGCATCACATAACAATGCCTGCTACACCCAAAGTCCCTCACTGCGTCAAACAACAGCGCACAAAGGTTCTGCCATTATCATCAATGAAGATCTTAAAGGAAACTGGACTTTTTTCTTGCAGACATTTTTTAAATATTTTTGAAACTGATACAATAAAGCCGGATGTTTACTGCAAGATCAGATAACAATTAGCCTACAGTAAATGTATTATGAGATCTCTGCTATGCGTGTCAAGCAAGTTCTATTAAATGTGGCATTTGAAGTGAAAATGAATCTAATGATTCACATAATCTGTATTATGGAGTGCTTTTTCTGGAACTAGTGGCAAAACCGTGAAAGAACCTCATGTTTTATGTGAAGAGAGGCAAATTATGGCCCTTATGGTTTTACATACACTCGACTCTGTTACCGCCCTCTGGTCTCCTCGTTATTGCTTGTTATGATTTCATGCCCTGCACCTGTTCCCCTCTTGATTTGATTCCTTACTTAAGGCCCCTGTGTTCTCTGTCTTGTGCTTGTTCATTTCGTTTCATGTGGTGAGGTCCTGTTTGAAGGCAGTGTCGTTTAGACCAGTTATTTGTACCTAATGTCAATGTTTATCTTTAGTCTTGGCCAGTGTAGTTAAGTCTGTGTTCCTGTCACTCCGCTATGTTTTACCCTGTTCTTCGTATTTTACTCCTCGTGGGTCTTTTTTGTTTGTCTTTTGTTAATAAATGTCTTATTAACCCCTTACTCGCTTGTCTGGGTCCTCTGTCCGTGTCTCATTGTGGTCGCGCCACATAGAGTAACATTTACATTTTAGACAGACAGTATTGGGCACTGGGACCCAGAACATAAAAATTACATGTTGGTTAAAGAAACAATACAAAACATGTAATAAATAGACCAATTAGTGTATAGAAATGGGTCAAGTTTCAAGCATATCAACTTGCAGGCATGAAACTTGTTTAAAGCCTCAGTTACTTTAAAGGGAAACTTCACCCAAATATTAGAATTCTGTTGACATATTATGAACACAGAGAAAGATATTTGGAAGAATGCTTAACTAAACATATCTAACACCCCGTGGGAAAAATTCAATGGTAGTCAAAAGTGCCCAAGAACTGTTTGCTGTCCTACATTCTTGTGTTTAACAGAACAGAACAAAATTTATTTTTTCCTACTATGGCATAGTCAATAGGGGGCAAAATCTGTCTGGTTATATGCATTCTTCCAAATATATATCTCTGTGTTCATCAGAACAAAAAAATGTATTTGGAACAACTCATGGTGAGTAAATGATGATAAAATTAATTTTTTGGGTGAAGTATCCCTTTAAAAGAATCTGTTGAATGCATAGTGTTACAAAAAAACTGGGACAGACGTTTTTTTGTTTGATTGTTCCCTAAGGACCAATTGTGCACCTTTAAAGGTTAAGTCATTTAGCAGACACTTTAATCCAAAGCGACTTGCAAAGTAGTGGAAAACAATTGAAGCAATTCGTGTAACAAAAAACAACAATGCATAGCTGCAGTAAAACTGGTCTCAGTAAGCCTACCACAGTATACAAAGCTAAGACTTTAAGTTAAATGTTAGGGAAACTAAACATTTAACATCAGTTCAGTAAAGACCTCTCAATACAGCACATATTAAATTTAACACTTTATAAAACCATGTACCATGATACAAATGACACATTATTTGAAATTCTACTTAAGTATCTACCTCATATTTTACATGCAATGTAATTGTGTTGCTAAAGTGACACCCTGTGGTTGCATTGTATACCGTATTGTATAACATATTGTTTCCATGCAGAATGGCTTTACATAACACTAGTAAACAACACTTAGGAAGTCACACCTATGGCCCGGTTGCTTAAACTAGTCTTACAAGTTATGGAAACCATTCTTCAAGACTGATTAACGTTTTAAAGTTACATAAAAAGTAGACTGACCTCATTTGAATCCAAAAAGTAAGACTGATTAGCCATAACTAAGAATCTGACTAACTAGCAGTTGAAGGAAAATTCTGTCTCATTTACATTTACCTGTGTGATTTTCTTTCTCCTGCAAACACAAAAGAAGGTATTTTGAAAAATGTTGGTAACCAAAAACCGTTGGAACCAATTAACTTATATTGTGGACACAAAACTGAAAGTCATACAGTTTTGAAATGACAAGAGGGAGTGTAAATAATGACAGAATTTTCATATGAAGGTCAACGATCCCTTTAAGACAGCCTCAATTTTGCATCTTTAGCCTATATGTTTTCGGTATAGTTTATCGATACGAACAGTATCGTTAGCATAGATTGATTTTATCGAAACTTTTTGGAGGAAGTCATCATGTCTGTAATGACTATAAAAAGACAAATTACTGAACAATTCTTAAGGAAATCACATTCACAATGCAAATATGAAAATGACGAATGTCCAATATAAAAACAACATTACCGCAGTAAGGGACACTTCCTATCCAAAGTGATATATGTCATTCTATTTATGCCATACTAAGCACCTTATTTAAATTTAATCTAATGTTTGTACTTATTGTATGACTTTTGTTATATGTTCAATGCTTTGGCAATATTTTAAGAAAACGCATTCATGCCAGTACCATCAAATTGAATTGAAAATATATCAGTTAATCGACAGCAGATGTCGCCCTAATTACACATATGCCACTGCAGCGTTAACTATGCCGACTACACGGAATCCTTCGAATGGGAATCAAACGGGCATTAATGGGATTTACGAGGTCAGACAAAGGTAAGAACGTGGTAAAGATGGTTATGTGGACATTTAAAGCATCTAATAAAGTTACATAAAGTTAAACAGTACAGTGAACGAATGTTAAATTAAATACCATAGGTTTATATTCAAATATCGTTAAACCGAAACTGTTGTAACCACGGTTAATCTTTGTAAGGGTAGTTCAGGACATGGTGTGGGAATATGATAACATTTTACAATACAAAAGCACGTGTAAAACGTGTTTAAAATGTAGTACCCTCACGAAGACTCCAGTTGCAAAGAACGTACCAGGCTAGTATTGATATGTCTCAGCTGGGATGTTTTGTGTTCGTAAGTTCTGAAACGTAAATAACATATAAAGTATAAAATAATTATACCGTTATTCTAGATTACACATAACCAACCAAGAATGCTGAACGTTGCTGGATTGACAATACGTAGACTTTAAAATGTCAGCGTTGCCGCAAAAGCACTTTGTTGCTCGATACGTCCCTCTTGTTTTTGTTAAAAAGTGACGTCATACGCACGACGCTGACTCTGTAATGTTGGGTTTCAGACACTTCGGATCCAGAGGTTATTTCCGTGTCTGGAACTTTGAGTAAGATTCCCCAAGAATCCCAGCAGAGTGTAGTGTTTAAAATCCACAAGTTTAGCAAGGAAATATTTTATTTAATGCAATTGATTTCGATTTTATAAATGGTTTTTTTTAAATGAAATGGTTAAAGTCCTTTATCCAAAATAGTAGCTAATTCTTTTTGGTACATTGCCCCAGTGCAGTTTTAAAATAATTAGGGGGAATATATTTTTTGTTAAGATGTGATTTTCTTTACGTGATTTTCTTCTCTTCTTTACGCCCCACAACACTCCGGTTTAAGAATAGTTTAGAATAATAGATATCAACAAAGTTGGGTAGAAAGTCTGTTTATTGTTAGAAATGGGAAACAAAAAAGGATTGGGCTGTTTGGGCCAGATTTTTGCATGATAAAGGGAACCTATGATTGCATGAGGAGTTTTGAGGAAGTAAACTTTAACAATCGGACAAACGAGTATTTAACATTAAAATTCAATTTTGAGGTGAATAATTGTGTATTTTGCTAAAGTAAAATTGAAGGTTTAGACCATGTTAACGTTCTTTGTGAATTGTCCAACCTTTTTGGATAGATGTACAGAACTTGTTACGATCCAAAGAGATTATATCTCACCCCTTACAGTGCACCTAATCAAATTTGGGACATTTTTTGGAAAACAAACATTTAGATTTTGTTGTTAACTTTTTTATTTATATGGTTGAGCCATACAATGCATTACTGGTATGCTCAACCAAAGATGTTAATGTGTGTATATTTTGAATTAAGATTAAATGCCTATTTTGTGTTTACATTTGATGTAGTTAATAAAAAAAGAAATGTTTTCTTTAACGTGTCTGCACTAAACAATGGTGGATTATATTGATATCGTAGATCTATTCTTAATATTGCTGGACAATTACATCTTTGCTCTGCACATACCTTACATTTCCGTAGTAGACTTCCTAAAATATTTCAAACCAAAAGTAAACACTTAACAATGGTTATATTAGTAATGAATAGATCATAGACTGTATAAAACAGGTATAGATATTATGCCTATTTGTTGTGCTCTTATTTGTTGTGCTCGCAAATAAGTACCTTTTGTCAAATGAAAGAGAAAATGTTTTTTCCTTTTGTGGTTGCAGCAACCAAATTCTTTTCACCAAACACAGGATTTCCAAGAAATCAAGGCTATAAATTACAGTCCTGTGTTTGGCAAGAAGGGCTATGTTTGTTAACCAGATAACAGACAACACACCTTTAAAAGTCTACTGGATGTCATCTGAAGCAAACTACTTCACTGTTTGTGTGTTGTTTTAATTATTGCTTCATGTAATTTATTTCATAATCTGGGTACAGGGTCCAACATACCCAGACTACGATTGAAATCAGAACCAGAAGAGCTTTATTGCCAAGTATGTTTGCACATTCAAGGAATATGTTTTGGTGACAGGAGCATCCAGCAGAGACCATAACACAAAAATGATGAAACTTAAATAAGGTTCACATTTATTACAGTATTATAGTTACAAAATAATTTGTATTACAGTGTTGATTTACAATATTGATTACAGTAAATGTAAAAGGTACATTTAAGCTCTGAAAGGTATAAAGAGCCATATTGTAAAGCAACTTTGAAGGTTAAAATGAAAAAATGATATAATGTTTATAATCTTTACGATTTTAAAGAAATTTTAATGCATATATTTGTTATATAACACATATGTCTAGTGTCTCTTTGTCAAAAGGAAAGTTGAAACATTACCACTTTAACCCAGAAAATGACTATTGTGAATGACCACCACTCCAAAAAGCATAATTTACACAGTTAAGAGCTAGATTTAGTATGACCATATTAAAAAATAGAACATTCATATAATTAATGTGGTAAACTATAAGATTCTGTCTTAAGAGATAAGATAATGAATAGCTTTGAAGGCTGCAGCGATGCTTTTGCATATTTTAACCTCCACGGCATCTCTGGTAGGTGATAAAGGTGGTTCCAGGTTTCACCTGAAGCTCAGCCATCGTCTGGTGCTCCTTGACAGGTTTTCCATTATAAGCAAGATCCAAGGTACCTCCAAAATCTGGTTTCATCTTTAAGAATATCTGCTTCAGTTTCCCAATGGTGTCGGTGCTTTTCAGATCCAAAGAAACACTGGTGCCATCGCTACCATTGAGGATGTTCACAGTAACCGGACCAGGAGTTGGGGAATGCAACCCAGTTGACTCGTGAACAGTAAGACAACTGTGGATGGTGTTCACAAACTCAGAATGGAAGGGAATAGTCTGAACGTCTTGAGGATCTCCTCTGACGCACTCCAGGGGATTACAGTGTTCATATCGGTTCTAAAAGACATTTAGGATGTAGGATATCAGTGACAATTAAAGCACGTTTTTTTATACACGTCATATTTTAATCTTAATAATGTATTTTGCATTTGTAAAGACATTTGTAAAGATACTGTTCATAAAACAGCAATCCAATGTTTTAAAATGATTTTAGATAATTTTATAGATAATATTTTAAACAGTTTTACCTGTCGAAGAATGTCTGTCATGGTGCTATGATTCAGGTGATCAATGACTGCTGTGGCATTTCAAATGTCTACTTATACTGTATGGTCTGTGATACCATGGAAAGCACCAGATTTACCATAGTAAAGACTCCGCCTTTGCAGCTCGGTTCTTTAGAGTTCACAATAGATAAATAGAAAGCATATTTTTCCTGTATCTAAGACTTAAAACCCTATAAAACAATACCATCGTTACCTATAAAATAATAGTAATGTCACTTTTAGTTGCACTCAGATGTTACGGTAGATTACCGTGATATAATTTGTGAAATGAAAGAGAAACTAAGATTTTTTCTTTTTGTTGTTGTAACCAAACATGCCTAAACATTCTCACCAGAGAGGCGATTTACAAGAAATCGAAACCAAGTGTTTACATAATGATTAAGGTCATTGAGATAAGTCCAATGGAAATTACCACACTTTTCTGCAGCTCAAAGCAAACTACGTCATGTAATGTATTAAAAATATCTGGATCATTGTATCATAGCCAAGGCACCAAACTTAAATAAGATTCTCTAGTTGTTCAATATGTATATGAATCCAAGAACCCCCATTCCATTCAACAATATTCAAAGGCCCCCCTCCCAGTCAGAAATAGCTCTACCCAATAACATATTTGTAATTGTGTAAAATAGCTTGACATTAACTGGAGAACTATTTACTATGTAATATATTTATTTTAAATGTATTTCGGTGCACAATTAGTCTGATTTTCTTGAGCCCCCATTGTATGTCGGCTGAATGGTTATAACATTTGCATGGACATTGAAGACATAGACTATACTGTCTAAACCAATATAGTCTGTTATATGTTTTTAAATCATCAAACTAGTATTAAAAATCTATGTGCATGTGTGTAAAATGAGTTTTGCCAAAGATTATGTGCTAACATTTTCGGGAGTTTCAGCAAGATGTGGCCGGTAAATCAATTAGCTGCTTCTTTGAGCTTTTTTATTAGTTCTGGTGCTTTGCTTAATGCGTGACTTATATCAAGTCTCTTTCTATCATGACAGACGTTTCAATATCATTATTTTAACCCAGTACAAATTATTGACAACGTTACTATTGTGGATTGCCACGAGTAGAACAACACATTAGGCAAAAAAACTGTACACAATAGTATATTGTAGTATTATACTAATTATAACAATAGAATAGAGTATCCTTAAGTGTTGACTAGTAAATTAATAAACTTAAGTTGGCCTAAATAATGTACAATACTGTAATATTTAAGGCTAAAAACAACTATAGCATCAATTAATTGTACCACACTTTACTATAGCAAATAATATAGTAAATCATTTTCATGTGGGCATGGACATTACACAGGGAGGGATTATGACTTTGATGTACATCACATATTTCACGAGAACAGTGTCACCTATGCCCAAATACCCATTTAGGAGTGGTTCGCACAGAACGCAACAAAAGCTTACGACAGAATTGTCCCGCCTTCGGGGTCTTCTGATTGGTCAACTGCTGTTCAATTGACATTGATGAGCTGTGCTATGTGAAATTATTTCTTTTCTATAAGCATTTATCCCCCATAAACAGAGGATGCCTACCTTATGAACCCATTGAAGCCTCAGACCTCCTTTACCCTATTCATGTTCTTGACTGTTACAACTGTACTGTGGATTAGCATAATAGAGAAAAATATCTTCTGTGTAAATGGCACAAAAAAACAAATTGGTTTATTTATATTTCACAGTACTCGAAACGATGCAATGCTTGACAGATTTCTGAGGATTTAAACATATTTGGTTATTTTGCTGTCTTCTACACGTGACGTCAGCAAACTTATATTACACAGTGTTTTTTACGCGCCTCGAGATGTCCCCCTAATACAGTGTTTCTCAAAGTGTGGGGCGGGCCCCACTGATGGGGAATAAAGACATGACAAGTGGGGTGCGACAGATGGGTGGACATTTTGTCATCTCTATTATTATGGAGCGATTTTAGTCTCATTAATTATTCATGCGTAAAACAAGATACACACATGCGTAAACAGTTTCGCATGCATAAAACCTAATTTACGTGCACATAGTATATATTTACATTTACGAAAAGCAATTCACGTGCGTAAAAAAAAACTATTTTCTCACAAATTACGTTTCGCAAAACATACAACTTCGCACATAACTTTCGAAAAGTATTTGTCTTGTCTTGTTTTACGAATGTGCAAATCGTCACACACGTGTGAATCGCCATGGACGTGTGTGTGTTTTTTGAGACTCTCCTGGCGACGCAACCCCTTCTACTTCGGTTGTCGTACTCTTTAGCCAATCAGATTCAAGCTTACCATTCAACCAATCACAACCCGCTGAGGCTTGCGCAGCTTTGTGGGTACAATTTATTATATTTTTTACTGTTAAATAAAATACATTACTCAATTTACTTCGCTGCTGTCCACCTGATCTCATTTCACTATGCGTTCTGTCAAGTCAGTTTGAAATACTGTAATGTTTCCCCTGACTTTGTAGTTCTTTCTTCATGTAAATTGATATAGTCTAGTTAGACATACGTGTTATGTTCCTTATTGGCTTCTGTAAACGCCATTGAAGGGATTATTTTACTAATGGATAGATATATTAGCCTATATAGACCCAAACTAATAAATGACTACATTTAAAGTTAACTAGTATTATCAGATTTTAATTTAAAAAAACGACACAAACCGTCTTTGACAATACTACTGACCGCAGATAGAAACACTGTAAGGTAAATAGACATGCCATACACATTGTGCGATCAGCGTGGCAATGCATTAGGATTATTTATTTGATTTATTCGCTAAGGTAACTAATTCACAACTTCTAAAATGTCCCTGTCTACAGTATTCAGCGCTTCTTTATTGAGAAAAAATAAAAACTGTAACAATTTTTTATTTGCCAGGGCCCCTGCTGGTCTAGTGCCCCGTGCCTGTGCTTAATCTGTCCCTTACATCAAATGCTTTTGATATGCAGGGCAAAAGATGCTGCTTAAAATTTCATCTGTTGTGGCTTGACAAGCTTTTGATAAATTCTTAAACAATAATGTTAGAACTGAAAGTACAAACAAACACCAAAAAAAGAAAAATAGACCAAACTTTGTTTTTCTTTTATTTCCTTAGCAAAGCAAAATAACAATCAAGGGTTTCACGGTAAGGCATTAGTTTAACGTTAATAAAATACAATTTTTGAAAGTAGATGGAGATCCACAACAAAGTTGTATTTAGGAGTCTTTTCAACCTCCGTGGCATTTTTGATAGGTGATGAATGTGGCTCCACCTGTAGCTCAGCCAGCGTCTGGTGCGCCTCCACAGGTTTTCCATTGTAAACGAGACAGAAGTTGCTTCCAAACTCTGGTTTCATCATTAAGAATATCTGCTTCAATTTCCCAATGGTGTCGGTGCTGTTCAGATTAAAAGGAAGGCTGGTGCCATTGGAAGCGCTGAAGATTTTCACAAGAACCAGACCAGATGTTGGTGAATCCAAAACAATCGGCTCTTGAACCTTGAGAACACTATGGGTGGTGTTCCAAAATCTAGAATGGAAGGGAAAGGGCTGAAGGTGTTGAGGGTCTCCTTGGACACACTGCCTGGGTCTACAGTGTCCAAATGGGACCTACAAGACAATAGGACAAACCATAACAATGACTTGACAACTAAAGCACATTTCCTGATTTATTATCCATCACCTTTTAATGTTAAAAACCCGTTTTCCAGTTGAAGACATTATTCAATGTACGTAAATGTTTTCCTGTGTTATAAAACATGTGATTCTGCATTACAAATAAATCTTTAAGTACATAATATTTAAACCAATTTCACTTACCTGTGCAAGTACTTCAGCAGACATGTTTCTTATGAATGCTGTATGTATGATTCTTCAACCCTGTTGTGATCTGCGGCTGTTGTTGTGTGGTAGGCAGTCTCGTCTTTTAGTCACTCCCCAAATAGGAAAGCACCTTTATTTACAGAGTAAAGACTCAACCTTATGACTTGCGTGGACCTACAGACTGCTTTATAAAACATTTCTTTTAAGCTACATCTCAAAATGCACCACTTCTCTCGACTGTTTGACTCTTCTGTAAGTGATCAAGTGTAAAAATTATTCATGTACAGGTTGGACAGTCAATATGTCGAGCCAGAATATATGGTGAAGCCCCGTTTGGATGTTTTATCATATCCGGAGGATTCTTTATTTGAGCGATACAGTTTTTCTTTACAGTCCATTAAATATATCCACACTCTGCTTCATCCTTACATCACAAACCTCACTCGTCGGGTCGCGCTCTTACATCTGAGCAGATTCTCTGTATTGCTTTACGTTTCTTTGCTAACGGAAGCACACCGGGGATGCAGAACACGTTAGCAAGGCAACTGTATGCAGAGCAGTAAGAAAAGTGTGAATCGCTCTCAAGCACTTTTTATACATTTTTGTTAAGTTTCCTGTGAGAGCCATCAAAGAGGAATTTCATAGGATTGCAGGTGAGTGGTGTACATTTTTTCTGAATTAGGCTGATCAAATAAATGTGTTCTTGCTGCCACCTCTGGAATTAGATAATTCAAATACCCTTTAGGATTTCCCATTGTGATTGGGTGCACATTTAAAAGGTCCCACTCGCCCCGTTCTGCGCAGGCTTCGAACTGTTGGTCAGAATGAGAGACAAGCGCTCTAACGAGGAGCCTAAAGGCCTCAGACCCTATTGCGTCTGTCAGTAGAGCGTCTCTGTTGAGTTCATATTTAAACTCCGTGTTGCTTGAACCTCTATTGAAACCGGTCCCTGGTACGTGAATTCAACTATCAAAACAAATATACCACAATGGAAAGTACCATTGTTTTATGTGATGAGGACATTTTTATTGCAGACCAGCATCTGTAATCCAGGAAGAAACTAAACCTTGATTACATGCACATATTTGAAAGTGAAACAAACTTAGAAAGTGAAAATATACTTCTAAAAAGTACCCGAGAGAAATACTGGCATATAATTCCACAGTGGAAAGTCCCAAATTGTAGTGTAGAGGAAAACAATAACAAAAACAACCAGCATGCATAGAGCAGGAAGAAACTGAACTTTGATGACATAAGATATTTATTAAGGAGAATGATGTCAATTACATAAACTTTTGTTTACACAAAAAGCGATAGATGTCAGGTCTATGTATTCTCAGCGAATTAATTGCTGTACAATTGTTACACCCACGGGAGACCTCAGTGAGTCAATTTTTCATAATAGTCGAAATACAAAACAGTCTTCTTAAGAGTCTCTGCCAGAGAGTAGACTGGCATTAAATCTTTACACCCGTAACGGCATATTGATTTTCACACCCGTGGACACAATCCTAGCTGCTGTTTGTCTTTCCTCCACTTTTTTTTACACTAGGAGGCGTCTTCTGAAGCACTGAGAGTGTGTCTCTTTTCTCAATCTTCCTCAGCTGTTTTTTCTTCATTCTCTTGATCTTTGCAGTATTCTTAATCTGAAAGGGTAATAGCAGTTCATATCACTCAATAGAAGTCATTCAATAATGCAAAGAACACGCTAGTGGATTGTACGAAAAGAAAGTTAGTTCGGTATTTACCACTTGTACAATCTCAGCTTTCCTCTCATTTTCTGCTCGTCTCTTCAGATTTTCTGCTCTACGCATCTTCTTCTCCTGCAAAAAAAACCCCCAGGTATTACACTTCATTTAAATTCAAAGTAACCAAACAAACTTTGAACAAAGTTTCTTGCAAACACTGAAGAGCATAAAACCATGGCTTATTTTCCAGGTTCCAGGAACAAGCTGCATTATTTGATGTGTTGAATAAAACAAAGACAGCACTCTCGCCAACCCAGTCATAAGGGCTAGAATATCTGACACAGGGCGGTGCTCCGTAATTGTAACCATTCGTAATGTGTCACACTCTGTTCAACCAAGAGCATTAAAAAACACCTCCTAGAGGGGCTCAATGCTCCGTAGTGTATCCAACACATGTCACAACATAGTCCCCGACACTATGAGTTGTGTGTACTTTTGCCATAGGAAGTAATGGTTGAGAAGGGAAACTAACCCGGGTCTACCACGCAAAAGTGTCCCTAATACCGTCCTTCAGGGACACCTTACAGATGCACGAAACACCTGCTAGAAAAGACTCTTCGCCATTTTGATCGGCACACATGTGAAAGAATAATCACAACACGTGCTTACATGGCATGCCGCCATTACAATGGGGGGCTACTCACGTGAAAATTAGCTTTCATATACCGCATTTGTACAAAGCCAGAGCCCTGAGCATGGAGGCTTCTGACATAAACCAAGCGGCTGAATATGCAACATATACAGCGCAAACCTATGGAAAAGGGTCTGCTCTTTGTAAGAGAAATGGCTGAATTACAAGGCACTTGGCCACTGCCTGCAACCTGTAGGCCCCTTGGGTTACCTACAAAGCAAAGTTCTTCATTTAAATCGCCTGTCCCATACTGTAGCGACCTATCAAAGGCAAGACTTCAGGCTCGTGGAGAAGATTCTGAGGCAATGCCGCTGTGATTGTGCATTATATTTCACCATCCTGAGCAGCATTGGCAAGTGCTAGTTGAATGGCCCTTCAGAATAAGGCTTCAGGAAAGGTAGAAAAAGAGGGATTACCCACGTAGCTACGCAATGTCGAGAAACCACTCTTGAAAGGGAACTCATTGACATTTTTGGTGCACATGAGAACTAAATTTAATCCTTAAATGTTCTAACGGTGACTTTAGTAATTATTTGCATGGAGACTTTGTTATAGCCACAAAGGTTCATGTATATTTAGCAGGAACTTTAATTCAAATCTTTAAAACTAGCAAATTAGATTGAGAATGGTATTTTGCCAGTTAAGTATATAGGAAAACAGTCTTTTTTCTTTAACCAACAGGCTAAAATCTACTTCTAGTTCTCTAGTAATTCTAGAAGTGTACCTCTTTCTCTCTGGCTTGCTCGTCCTTTAGCTGCTGCTGGTACTGTTTCACTTGTTGCTTTTCTCGCTTGGCCTCCATCTTCTTTTCCCATGAAGAACGTAGAGGTTTGTCCCTTAAAAGAGCAGAGAACCTAGAAAACAATATCACACATGAACCACTACATACACAATGCTAAACATTTGTTATACAGCATTGACAGCTGGTAATGGTTGTGCACCATTTGGCACCATAATTGGGACATATCACGGTTTTGCCACAGAAAATGTGAGATAAGAAAATCCTAAAAATTAAAAAGACAGACAAAATGATATAGCCACTGCGCTAACAGAACGGCAAAACTATTTCAAAATGTAAAGACCTTTGCTTGTTGCGATCTTTCCACACTCGTCCAGATTTGGGTTTCCCAAGAGGCATTTTAACTTTATTCTCAGTTGACTCTGAGTGAGTCCTTTTTTTGGCCTTTTTTGCTGCATCCGTTGACCCTGCATCCGTTTTACTAAGTATGTTTTCTTTCTCACTTGTCTGGTCAGACTCTTTCAAATGCTCATTGTCCAAAACTGGTTGCCGACTGACTTTATTTTCTTCGACTGTAGTTGATTCGATCACTTCATTCACTGTCGGTCTTGGATCTACTTTTGGTTGTTCTGTCCCTTCCTCGGAAGGTTTTTCAGATGCCGATTCTAGTTTGGATTCACTACTCTCCGCAGGATCTTCTCTGATTACAGACTTTCTGGTGCGCCGGACGGGTGTTCTGGTCGCCGGTGTGGCAGAGTAAAGCAGAGCCGCGGGCGTCCGAACTCTGCGGCCGCTTCGTGTGCGGCTCACTACGGGTGGATCCGTCTCCGTTTCGGAATCTCCACGTATCTCCTTGTTTGCGGAGGCTGACATCACTCGCGTTTTATCGGTCACTAAAACCGATAGTAGTAATTTCAATATAAACAAAACTACTTTAACAGTAAAACACAAACATGCGCACTATCACACGTGTGTTGCTACTTCCTTACAACTCAACACCGAGGCTGAAGAAGAAGCTATTCCAAAAAGTATTGAGTATCAGCACATAGTGGTTGGGAGACGCATAGCAAATTTGACATCCGCATCGCGTATGCTGACTTAAACCAAAGTCCCTTCAAGTGGCCATAATTCAGTCATACAACACCAAATTTACAGGTTGAAATTTTACAGGTTGGTTTACGGAAGTCGAGCCATGTTTTCAGCGCCTCTCGGCAGCTATTTACGTCATAGCAAGTCCATATGCCTATGCTTGAATGGAGACAGGCAAATATTTCTAGAATCGCTGGCATAAATCACTAATAAACAGCATATTTCCGATCAATAGTCAAACATGACATGAACTGTGTCATAACATTGGTTTGCTAAGCTTAAATCGCGCTAATAAATCAAATTTTCTACTGCGCCTGCGCACAGGCTGGCAAGCGCCTTACGAGAGCCCCGCCCAAGAGAATCGTCAGTCTGTATTGATTGACGATTGGCTCGTTTTACTGGAAGGCGGTGCTTTCTTCGCGCCTCGCCATTCATTGCAATGGCACAGGCGCAGCGCATTCTCTGAGTGCTGAGGCGTCTTGTTAAATGTTTCGGAAGTCTTCGTTTACACACACACACACACACCATGGCGCCTGATGTTGGGAAAATGCTGTTTATGCTTCTGATCCTACCACCGATCACGGTAAGTATATTTGTCTGGTTGGAAAGCATCATTTAAGGCGAACGTAAGGTTACAAATTGTCAGAAGTGCAGATGTTCTCACTGTTTACTTTAACGTTAACGTAGCTTGAAATAGCGTCTTGTCAGAGGAGTGTTACGTTAATGCAGCATTTTGAAATTCTGTTTAGTTTTGGAGTAAAATTAGCTTGGCCACATAGAGTATATGGAAAATAGATCCATAGATTCAAGTGTGTTGAATACTGTTGTGATTCTGGCGTCTTGTGACTGTCATGTGATGACATCACATCATTTAAGCGTTTTCATGATACTCGCATGTTATTCCCTTAGGAAAATCAACCATTGGTCTATTGTGGTAAATGTGTTGTAACCATGTTTTTGGCAGATTGTATTGCTTTAGCATGAAATGCATGGATGGTTATATTGGGCACCTGTAACCGGCATGAACAACAATAATGCTCAGGACAGTTGACGAACATGTGACAATATCGTAATAAAACTATTTAAATCTTATTTATATTTAAGTGCAAGTATATGTGAAAGAAAACTTAGTTTTGTTCCTGTGTACTGAAAAATAATGCATCACGTGTTTAAAGTTTAGTATTATATTAACAAGAAGCCTTCTAGATTATATTTTGCGTCCCTCCCCCATTCTACTGAAACACCTGCACAGACTATCACACACACAAACATAGGCCGCACTCGAGGGCGGTCTCCCATCCCCAGATCCATCGCCTCCGTCGCTTTGACCCGCCAGCCTGACAAGCAGGTCTGTATACGGCGCCACCATGGCAGCAGGATCAGATGGCTGCTTGTCGGAACTGGATTACTTATCCCATTCCCTGTTGCAAGTCTTGTCTATGGTGTATTGTGTACATGTTTTCTCCTCACCTTCCCCATGTTATGCTTTATCTTCTTCTAAAAATACATTTCGTGGCACTGAACTTGTATGTGTGTAATGACAATAAATTGAATCCAATCCTATATTATCTCTTCAGGTAGCCCTTGCTTACCAAAAGGTTGGAGAACGCTGGTATACAGCATATAATGGCTTATATGTGTACCCCAATTTCCTATAAAATACTGTCATTGACTTACCCTTATTTTGATAGACAACATGGACAAACTATTCCTTCTCAAACAGAACATTCTAATTTTGACACAAGTTTTTTTCTTTATTCTTTAGCTTTCCACACATCCCAGTTTCACTGTGGATTACCATCAAAACAGCTTCCTTAAAGATGGAAAGCCATTCCGCTACATTTCTGGCAGCATCCACTACAGCAGGATTCCAAGAGTCTACTGGAAGGATAGGCTGCTGAAGATGTACATGGCTGGTTTGAACGCCATCCAGACGTAAGAAACACACTGGTTATTGTTTAGTGTCGGTCCCAAGCCATATTTAGGATGTCATGAAAAACCTGAAGAATAAAGAAATGTTTAATCAGTGGTTTCCACGTAGGACAAAAATATCTAGCAGATTTATTCCAGGGGGCCAGTACCCTCTGAGTACATCCAGTTTGTGTTTTTTAGTAGTTTCTTATTACTTTTTAGATTTTCTTTGCATTAAACTCAAAGTTTACATTTGAGCTGTCTAATGGCCGTGTTCATCCACAGATATGTGCCGTGGAACTTCCACGAGTCGGCGCCTGGCATTTATGACTTCAGCGGAGATCGGGACCTGGGGCACTTCTTGCAGCTGTGCCAAGACATCGGCCTCCTAGTCATTATGAGACCAGGTCCATACATCTGTGCAGAGTGGGACATGGTAAGAGAGTTTAGAGGTCTTTAATGAGAAAATAAATGGTATTTACTATTTATACTGATGTGTAAATCTGAAGATATCTGGATGACCTCAGCTGACTCCATTGTTCTTGTTTTAGGGGGGCTTGCCTGCCTGGTTGCTGAAAAAGAAAGATATTGTCCTACGATCATCTGATCCAGGTAATAAAGTGAGGAAGAGATACTGCCTGAAGCTGTGATGGATGATCTAACAAACTGTATAGTTTGTTACATAACAACATGTGTTTGTCTTTATTGTTTCATTGGTCTAGATTACCTTACAACAGTGGATAAGTGGATGGGGAAGTTGTTGCCCTTTTTGAAGCATTACTTGTACCAGAATGGTGGACCTATCATCACTGTGCAGGTTTGAGAATTTTATAAACATAATAGTGATGAAAAAACATTGCTCATTTTACTGCCGATATGAAAACAACATATATGCACTATTTGGTAGTTTTATGTTCTAAAACAGTGTCACGGTTCCCTTTTGTGACTTTAGATGGCTAAAAGAGATGTTTTAATAGCATCTCTGATCTAAACTTTAGTGGCAAATATGATAGATTAATGTAATTATATTAGTTCAAGGTATCTACAAACAGTAATAAACATGCATGTACGTGTTGGTGAAATTTTGCTGCTTCTGTCTTTCCTACGTAGGTCGAGAATGAATATGGCAGTTACTTCGCCTGTGATTATAACTACATGCGTCATCTTGCCAGTCTGTTTCGGTCTCATCTTGGGGAAGATGTGGTGCTGTTTACCACTGATGGGGCAGGTGTGGGTTATCTGAAATGTGGGTCCCTGCAGGGAATCTACGCCACTGTTGACTTCGGTCCAGGTCTGTGTATTCTAAGAAAATGTCTAACATTTTTTAAACATTGCCTTCAAGGGATCTATTTGACACGTTTTTGTACAGTCTTTCTTTGGTTTTGTTAGTAAATGTCATTGTTGTCTTTTTTACAGGCGCAAATGTAACCGCTGCTTTTGAAGCTCAGAGACATGCAGAGCCACGGGGCCCTTTGGTAAGAACAATCTCCTTCCCAATAGTTTTCAATATGAAGACACTGGAATTATATTAACAAAAAACACAACAGCATTGAACTGAATGATGTATTTAACAAAGTTAAAATGTTTAACCAAGGAGAGACAGTCTGAAAAATGTATACTGAAATACTAAGTCCATCTGGTTGCAGGTGAACTCCGAGTTCTACACAGGCTGGTTGGACCACTGGGGCCAGAAACACTCAGTTGTGTCCACAAAGGCTGTGGTGAAGACCCTCAATGAAATTCTGGAAATAGGAGCCAATGTCAATTTGTAAACATGACGTAATTCTGTTTGACACTGAAAAGTTTCCTTCAAGGAATGCAATGTTATCATATTTGTCATTTGTGTAATTCATAGTTTTTGTTATTTTCAAGATACATGTTCATTGGTGGGACTAATTTTGGTTATTGGAATGGTAGGTTTTGGCAGACATTTTATCCAAATTGATTATCAGTGCACACATGTGTTTGTATTTTAACAGTCCATTAATCTGGGTATTGAACCAATGACTTTGTCATTGCTTGCAACATGCTGTACACGCTTAAAACGGATTGGAATGTGTCCTGATCTATATTTATTTTAATTGGTTTATAGGTGCCAACACAGCATACGCTCCTCAGCCAACCAGCTATGACTATGATGCCCCACTTACAGAAGCTGGCGATCTTACAGAGAAATATTTCACCATCAGAGATGTCATCAAAATGGTACAATTTGTTATACAGTTTTTATCATAAAAGTTATGAAATGTGAGGAAGCAATGCAATGCCATGCCCTTAACTGATGAGAATGTATTGATTGTTGTCATGGAAACAGTACAGAAAGATACCAGAAGGCATAGTGCCTCCATCAACACCAAAATTTGCATATGGACCAGTGCAAATGAAGAAGGTAAATAATGTGTTTGCTTATGTAGTGATATGCATTTCGCACGATGCTTTTATATTTCAGTTTTAACCTTTACCTCTTTTTTTTAATATAGTGTTTAGTGTTCATTGATAAGTTTGATTCTTTCCTATTTGATCTCACAGTTGCTGACAGTGGTGGAGTCTTTGGATGTACTGTCTTTATCTGGCCCTGTCAAAACAGTTTACCCACTTACATTTATTGATATGAATCAGGTATGCAGGCATCTCTCATTTGCCATGCATTCTCATTTCTTTATTATTAAACAACTTTTTTTGATTATGATCATTATTGTATGTTTTGATTATGTGTTTTTATTATTGATTATTTCCACATCAGGCTTTTGGCTTCATGCTTTATCAGACTGTGTTACCTGTGGACTGTTCAAAGCCCACCCCGCTGTCATCTCCACTCAATGGGGTCCACGATCGAGCATATATATCCATCGATGGGGTGAGAGCCACAGTTTCACTCTTTTTAGATTTTGGCTAGAAAAACTTTGGAAGTGCTACTAAAATACACCTAATAACTTAATTGTTCAGATTGCTGCAGGCATTTTGGAGAGGAACAATGTGAACACTATAAATATAACGGGAAAAGCAGGCAGTCGTGTGGATGTGCTAGTGGAGAACATGGGGAGAATCAACTACGGCAAAGAAATCAATGACTTCAAGGCAAGATAGTGGATAGACACACATATTGACTGTTTCATCGGACGCACATGCCTGGCCCAAATTTTAACTTCCGTACTGTGTTTGTTTATAATATAACAATTAAATTTTTTATGTAATTTACATTAATATTAACCTATATTCATATGTTATATATTTATTGTATTAAATAAAATTAATACTACTCAACAGTTATAGATTCTTTGTGGGAGAAGTAAAGTTTGGGTCACATAAGTTGGGGTCTATGTTGTTCCCACTGAATCATGTACATACTGTATCTATATATATATATATATATATGTATATATATATATATATGTATATATTACATCTAAAATATTATTTTCTCATTTATCTCTCTCTCTCTCTCCCCTGCAGGGTCTGGTGTTTAACTTGACTCTGGGATCTGATGTATTCACTAACTGGACCATGTACTCTCTGAGTATAGATGAAGCTGTGAGCCAGGGACTGTTGCCGGCATCTTTTTCCAGCTCTCCTGCGCCCCCTGGCTTCACCACAAGCCCACCTCCTGCTCTGTCACCCCCAACATTCTACTCTGGCAGTTTTAACATACCCGATGGCATTCCAGACCTGCCCCAGGACACATACATTCAGTTTCCCAACTGGAGGAAGGTGGGATGCCTAAACATGTTGTTGGAAATAATGACATTGTGCCACTTATAAATGTTTAACTAACGGTTAAACCCAGAATATAATAATCAGAGATATTGTTTAGTTAAACTGCTTGTATATAAAAAGTGCAGAAAACTATTTTTTATTCGTTGTTTAGGAAAAATATGATCTGATTTTAATTATGAAAATTACTGTAAACATAAATTCTAATGAGAAAATGTTCACTCTAAACAACTTTCCTCCAACAGGGTCAGGTATGGATTAACGGCTTCAACTTGGGCCGCTACTGGACGTCCCGTGGGCCACAGGTGACCCTGTTTGTCCCGGCACATCTTCTCAGCACCTCTGTTCAAAACAACATAACTGTCCTTGAGCTGGAGGCAGCCCCCTGCTCACCAGGACCCTGCACAGTGGAGTTCACTGACACTCCCGTTATAAACGGCACAGTGAAGTCAACATGCCAATACACAAGACGACTGTTTAGCAAACAGGACCTCGTATGAGTTTAGGAACCACACACCTAAGAATAACTAGTTTTACACACTTTAATCATTTGAACATTTTTCACAAAGATTGAAGGGACAAAATCAACACAACATATGTTCACTGTGAATGCACTGTTATATCACATCTATGCTCAGGTTTCGGGAAGTCAAATCTGCTCAGGCGTCTGCGTGATTTGAGTTCATGTTGTTATTTGCACTTTAAATCGCAGGGAAAGTGTTTAGTCAATGTTTAATGGATCTAATTATTTTATCTGGCTTTTTAAACACCATCCAGAAATCCAATGTATGTGAATAAATCATTTGCTTCCATATTCAGTGTTTACCTGTTTTTATTCCGACCAAACTTTGGCCCAATTAATGTGCAATTTGCTATTTAAATGTAATTGAAACCACGTCATTAAACGTTTATAAATATAAATTGATTGCACTAAAATCAATATATATGTTACAATTCAATGTTTTTACTTAACTAACTTGCTGACTGTAGGTCTGGCCTGTTTCTCCTGCACCGCTGGTGTCGCCAATGCCGTGCGCGCACGCATTCTAGCCGGAAATGGTCTCATCATCGTCTACGGGACGGGATCGGAATAAGGTACGTGACATAATTTCATTCACAACAAACAAACTTGACTTTAAAATCAAAATCATTTTACCACGTTGGACGGTTTCATGCATAGGAGTAAATATTTTGTGTGACGTTTTCGTGCTTGTCCTTAAAACCAGATTAGCCAGCTAGCTTCTATGCTAATCAACAACAACAACACACCTTCAACGTTACTTGTAAACACAGTGAGCATTAGTTGTTGTCAAATCTGCCTGAATTAGATTCCTTTTTAAAAGAACTAAAAGCAATTTGTGTGTTTCAGTACTGCGTAAGTCATGCCAAGGACAGCGATCTGATTCAATAGCATTTGGTCAGTTGTTTCACTTTAAGCTTTTTTTAATCAGAAATCAGTTTTCCATTGAAGTTTTGGCGTGTGAAAAAACAATGAATTTCTGCAATCTGTAGACTAATAGTTCACAAGGGCAGTAATAATTTTTAATACAAGCCTAAACCAAAAGTTAAGATTGTAATGTTTTAGCTTTGTAAACTGTGTCTTTCCCTTCCTACTATTGTATTTACCATTGCTACTCGTGTGATTGTTACTAGAAATGAAACGTTTGTATGAATTTTTAAATATTATATGCTTGCTTAGTTAAAAAATAAACATAATAAAGATGTCATTTTTATAAAATATCTTGATCTTAAATGTGCTCTACCAATAAGTACTCGAGATACCCTTGGGTTTTGGCACACACCTGATTTAAAGCCACACCTTTCTTTTCAGATGAGACACCTTTCTGGAAAGAAATAACGCCCCTGATCTCAAGAGTAGTTGTTCAAGGTGCAGGGAAAGATGTTGGTGCATGAGATTGCTCAACGCTCGTAAAAAAAAAGCCTTCAACATCAAAGAAAAGGACAAACACTATGCTGATTCTTATCGGATCACTCTGTAAACTCATCTGCTAAAGGCTGAGATCTTTGTTATTCTTGCTACAATAAAGTCTTGATCTACATCATCTACACCATGGTGGACAACCGTTATGCCACAGCGCTGGTCATCGGCTCTGTGCTCAGCCTCCTCGCCTGTGTTTACCTCTCTGTCGCCATGGGAACACAGCACTGGTACCAGTACCACAGCCAGCCGGCTAGCAACGATGCCAATAATAGTTCGGATCTGAAGAAAATGCAAAGCAACTTTGAAGACCTTGAGGGGGACGAGCTAATCTACAGTGAAGCTCTCTTTAGGCTTAATGGCACGCTTGGGCTTTGGTGGCGCTGTATTCAGGAACTTGGCAAGTAGAGAGTCAAGTCTTATCTGATTACTGTAGTATATGTGAGTGTTTCAATTGATGTTAACTTTTATTTCTCTCTCTGGGTCTTTAGATTCAACAAGGGTGACTAAATGTCAGGCCTTTACTTTGCACCAGCAGTGGGAGTCTAAGTACATATCGCCTGGAAATGTTAACAGTGGTGAAGATCTAGTTTGTACCTGTACGTCAGTACCTAAACCCACACATAACAAGCTTTGCATGCATTTTTACAATTGTGCTTTTCAAGAAATTTGTATAGGGAATAAAATGTTGACTGTTTAAATTCAGCTGCAAATGATTTCCTCTAAATATTTGTTACTGCCCTCTTGTCTGTTCTCAGACCTGTGGAGGTGTCAGTTCCTGTTGCCGCTGGTGTCTGTGGGGCTGGTGTTTCTAGCCGCATTGATCGGAGTGTTTGCTTGTCTCTGCCGCAGTCTGAAGCCCACCCTATTTGTAGGGCTGCTGCATCTGCTGGCTGGTAAGAATCAAATACACGCATAAAACGAGTATACACAACTTTCTCCTTTAAATTTCTTTTTATCTAATAACTGATGTTGCAATGCAGATGTTTGGATAAACTAGGGATTGTTTTAAATTCACCATCATTCTTGGTATGGTACTGTTAGTTCCTAGCAAAAGCGGTTTGAGTACGTAGTAATTCTTATCAAGATATTTAGCTTGTTGTTAGAGATTTCTGATCTTTTGTTAGAATTTCAATTTTTTTATTTCATCATTTTGCAGTGATTCATACATTTTCTTTCTGCACTTGCATCATTTGAATTATTAATGTGACATTGCGACATTGCTTGGCAGCCTTAAGACTAAACAGTTTCACCCTGCTTAAAACCAGATTTTCTTCTCTGTTTCAATTTGTTTAAGACAAGTCTCACTCTCCATTGCCATTTTGCTATTTTGTTTCCATTTTCTTTATTGATCTTGTGCCAGTAAAGCTAAGCTGACCTGCTTGTTTCTGTACAAATGCATCTATTGTGGAATAGATAAAAGCTGTGCATCGATCTCTGTTATTGACACGTACAGTGATTAGCCCCAGCGCTAACACTCACTGTAATATATATTTGGTCTGTATTTATTATTTATTCATTTGATATTAAGTAGGGTGGTCAACCGATTAATCGCATCCAGAATAAACGTTTGTGTTAACACATAATGTATGTCTTTGTACTGTGCATAATAATATTTACGTGTGTTCATTTATATTTACCAACAATTTAAAATATATAGAAATGTTTATTATTATTTTGTATATTTTTTCTTAAATATATGCATGTATGCGTATGTTTTTATAAATAGACAATTAATATGCACAGTACACAGACATATATTATGTAAACGCAAACTTTCATTTTGGTTGCGATTAATCATTTGACAGCCCTAATATTAAGCCACCTTTTCCTAAATCCGTCTTCATTATGTGTTGCTTACATGCAGATTATTGCCAGTAAAAATTAAGTAAATAACTAAATTGAAGTAGAAGTTCTACATTAAGCTTAGATAATAATTAAAGTCTGTATTTTCTTAACTCCCAGAAGACGAAATCATAACATTTCGCAACATCAAACAAAAGGTTTATTATATATCTTGTTTCTAGGCCTGTGTTCTTTGGCAACGGTATGCTGTTTTCTTGTGGGTGTGCACCGGCTACATGAAAGATCCCAATTGCCAGAGGGTATGGACTCTTCTCTTGGATGGTCTTTGTTTTTGGCCCTGGTCTCTTCTCCGCTGCAAATAATGGCCGCTGCACTCTTCATGTGGGCTGCAAGGAGCCATCGCCAAAACTACACTCGTATGACAGCCTATAGAGTTGCCTAGGCAACAGAGGACTGACTAACATTGCTGAAGCGAGCGTACGCTCCTCCAAACTTGCGCACCTGTTTGCTATAGCAATTGCTTTACCACTAAACCAGCTGATTTTTCTAGAAGAAAACTGTCAGAATACACTCCTCACCGTAAGTGAAACTAATGATCTGTCCGCCTGAAGGATTCAGCTTATGAATATTTGCATCACATGAAGGATTTTTCTGTTATACAACTGCCTTTCTTATCACTAGGTTTAACTTTTCTCCAACAGCCAATCAAAGGCTCACTTTATAATCAGCAGAAAAGGACATCTATAAACATTTTCACCTACCGAGTAAACTCGTAGGCATTTCTTTTAATTTTCAACCAACAATCAGGTTGTATTCTCATCTGTTTCGAGATTTTGTTTGGTCTTCCTTTGCACTTTTTACGTAATAGCCCTGTGTTTTTAGTTAGCCCCGTGTCACTTTTTTTGAGGAGATTGTGAATTTGTGCTTTGCAGGCCTGAGGTTCAGGAAGGTTTTGTCTTGAATGTTTGTCTCTGCCATGAGCATTAACCACTAAAGCTGGAGGCTTTTCTTAAATATTTGTTGTGCTCATTTATTGTTTTTGTTTCGCATTGCATTTGGTTATGGCGTTTTGTTTACTATTATCATAGAATTGTGAGAATGTATTTCATCATGTGTGTTACATTAGTAGTCATTTTTGTCTAGAAGACATTTTTTTATGGTTCAGGTAGCCATTTCGATCCATCTTCTGGTTTACATACTTTTTATACTTAAAAGCAGTTAGATGTCTGAGATACAATTTGGAAATGGTAAGCAAATACTTTTGCCGCAAATCTTGTACTGAATAGTAGGGCTGTGCAATTATGAATAAATTAATCCTAATCGTCAATTGTGGCCTTCATCAATTACAAAAACTAAATAATCGAGGTAAACGATTATTGTGCCGCATTCGATTTTGCAAGGATCCTCTCTTTTCTTGTAGTATAAATCGACAGCGCACCCTTTTCTTTACAGTGGTTCAGTAGTACTATTTCTTTAAATTTCTTTTCAGTTAATTTCAGAGTTTAAAAGCCAAGTTTTTTAATTGTTCTATGTTGTTTTAAAGGTTAATGAGTAATCGTGTTAAATAATCAGGATCTCAATATTGGTAAAAGTAATCGCTATTATTATTTTTGTTATAATTGAGCAGCCCTACTGAATAGTGTTATATTATGGAAAGAAAAGAGATACAAACTTATCGCTGTTTTGTACATGGCACCAATATTGCCCAAATATAAATTAATTGTAGATTGGTAATATGTAGTTAAAGGGATAGTTCACCCAAAAATAAATCTTTTATCATGTACTCATTGTATGTCATTGCAAACCTGTTTGACTGACTTAATTTCCTCAGAACACTAAAGAAGATATTTTAAAGAGCTTTGGTAAACAGACAACATTGACCCCCACAGACCTCCATACAACACATTTATGAACGTAATCTTTTGTGTTTCACATTCATATATAGCTTTTTAATGACATGGGGTTTAAAACAATTTAATTTTTTGGTGAACTTTCCCTTTAAGTTGTAAAGTCTCAAAGTTTGGTTAAAAAAAGTATAGTAAAATCAGTGTACACCTTGCCTGAATATATTTGTTGCTACAGTAAATTGTCACATGGTTTATCCTGTGAATTGTTATATTTGAGATCCAACTTTGTTCAAGTGAGGTTGTCTTTTTTTATCTAGTCCTTTGATTTGTATCTTTTCCAAGCAAACCTTAAACACAGCAAATGGATATAAGCAATATGAGCCCACTGCGACATCATGATGGTGCCCCAAACACTTCCAACACTTTTTTAATTCATTTTATAAGCACTCCTGTCAAAGGTATATATTGCTGGTCACAATAAATATAATTTCTTTCAAAACAAGAAAACTGGTCATTGTTAAATAAGGCAGATGTTCTCAGGGAGCAAGCGTATTAAAATACTTTAATCAGCAACAACATCAAAATGCGTCAAAACGTTTCCATAGTGAAATGTCTTTCAAGGTATGGCGTGGATCGAGTGATTCTTCTCAAAATATTGTGCTTGTGATTTCTGATCTTCTGTGAGAATTTCCCTTTTTTATTTCATCCTTTTGCCATGATTCCTGCATGTTCTTTCTCTGCTCTTTTATTATTTCTGCACTTGCATCGTTGGTACCGAAACCTTCTTCTTTTTTGCCAAGTGAAAAGCGATTCCTTTTTCATAGTAGGCACACTCATTAATAAAAAAAGGATGAAGCGTTTCGTCGTCATCATACTTCACTGTTTTTCCAGAAAATGTTAAAAACATGGGATCACCTCGCTTGAGAAGGCAAAAGTCTCTGTCCTAGAAAATATATAAAAAGTTACATTTTTCCCAAATGTATTATATTTTACCTTAGCAAATATTAAAAGAGATAGATCTGCACCTGCAGCTGAGGGTGGATGCAAGCGATGAGCTCGCGGGTGTCTGGTTCTCTGGGATAATCAATACTTTTCTGAAAGACATAGACCTCAATATCTCCACCTTCAAGTACCGTTCCTGAAATAACAAAATCACAAACCCCACTATAACTTAAACAGTTACTACAACATACAACAAAAATACACAAATAAAATACTTTTTTAGGTTTTGTACCGGAGTTAAATATTTTTATCCAGTCCATCATGAGGTCAACGGCCTCTTTCATGACCTCATAGATGTCCGCCCTGATGACCCCGCAAGGCTGCGGCCCGACCTCTATCGCTACAGAAATGCATGTTTTCTCATTATTTCATCAGTTTTGCATTTGAGTATACAAATAAGGAACATCGCTGTTATGATCAACATCACTTACAAAAGCCATGTTTGGACACAGTTTCCAACGAATATGCAGCACTAATGGGAATATCCAGCACCAAAACTCTCACAGGCACTCTGGTTATCTTTGTCTTAAATGTGCACACGACAACACACGTCAAAACACACATGCACACAAACACAAATGGCACATAAACTGTAGTTGCATACAGAGGATTCCCTGTGGCGGTTTGGTTGGCGTCGGTTGCTCTTGCCTGTAAGTATTTGCAGATGTGCAGGGTCATCCAGTCATCGGTTGTGTAATGGATGAGAGTCAGGCCCATGTTTGCAGTGGTGTTGTGAAGGTCACAGAGCAGGTCTATCGCCCCCTCAGATTCCTTCGGCCCCAGCAGAGCGTTGAGTTCTTGAGCGCGCCGTACCTCATACGGGGTGCTGTCTGTTATAGGTGCGCTTTAAGAGAAAGATGAATTTACTCTTACATTTACATTCAAATAAATATAATTTTTGTATTTAAAAATTGTTAATAATATATATAATAAAATCTCAGTTATTAATAATCCTCATGTCATTCAAAACTGTGGAACATAATGGAAGTCAATGGGGGCCAATGTTGTTTGGTTACCAACGTTCTTCAAATATATATTTTTCTGTTCTATAGGCTTAGAATGACATGAAGGTTCCACTTGATTTTCAGTTGAAGAAGCCATTTAATATAATTAATTAGACAAATTATACATTTCTATAAAATACAATTCAAATAAATAAAATTTACCTCTCCTAACATAAATATTGGGAGAGAAAATGGTGTGAAAATTATCCAGCGATAGTTCGTGATGCCGTTTCACATGTTACCTCAGTGTGGCGTTGTTGAAGCAGCGGTTCATATCCGTCTCGACGTATCTCCTGCACGCTTTTACAGCCTGCGGGTTTGACACCACTGCTGTCACAGGGACAGGCCACACGCTGTCTCCCTTCTCCTTCCTCTTTCGTTCCATCTCTTGCACCAGGTAGATGCCCGACAGCTCGTTGCCATGGGTACCGCCACACACGGCAACACGGCCCACCGTTGGCAAAAAGATAGATGCCATCTAGCAGTAAAAACAACAATATTGTGTTTTCAAAGCGCTTGCTCGCAACATCATATCAGCTGGTATGGATTAGATAGACAACAGTTGAAAGAGGATAAAACAATCATGCCGTAAATAGGGTCAAAAGTACAAGGGGCTCCTCGGGTCACAGAATGCATGACTTGTCATGTCATTCATTCACATTTTTGCATAGCTTGCACAACAAGACGTGTTCTCGACAGTACATAGATACTTATTTAAGAAATCAAGTTACATTATTACAAAAATGTCTAAATAGTTGCCAGACAAACTGAACATTGTTTTCAAAGCCCCTCAGAGACAATGTTTCACTTTTTGGAACTTTACAACTTTACAAAAGGCTTCTTTATATGCACCCCTGCATATTAAAAGGATAGTTACCCAAAAATGAAAATTCTGTCGTCATTTTAACCCTGTATGCCTTTCTTCTGCAGAACACAAAAGAAGATTTTAAATAATGCTGGTAATCGAACAACTCCGGTACCCATTGACTTTGGTTTTGTGTCTAGTGAAATAGAAGTAAATGGGTAGGCCTACCGCTGATCGGTTACCAACATTCTTCAAAAGATCTTCCTTTGTATTCTACAGAAGAAAGAAAATAATTTTAACATCAAATGCCTTCCCCAATGTAACAAGCCAACTTCAAAAGTAATAAGAATTATTTGAAATAACTTAGCCCTAAAGTCTTACATTTTTCATGCAACACGTCTACAATGTAAAAAGAGTTGTTTAAACTAATAATCATTTAGGAAGTAGTTCCACAGAAATTTTAGGTTCACTCAATTTCTGTCCCCAAAGTGTTACTTGAATTGTTATTTTTTAGTTGGCCCAAAATTCACCTTAATATTAAACCGTATGCTTGCTCAACTAGTTTTATAGTTCATTCAACTTGAAGTTTTTAATTAGTTTAATATTTGAAAACATACAGCAAAGATGTGTATTTACCCCACATTTTATCTGTTAAGTCAATTCATATGTATGAATTATAAACATAAGTATTTTGAGTTTGTCATAGTGAATTCCTGTGGAGAAAATCACTTCCTCTCCTCAATGGATGCATGGTTATATCGGTGGTCTGCAATAAAGAAAACATATGTTAAAATATTCAAATGAATTATATGTAAAAATATACAAATAAATTTATTGGAGAACAGTGTGCATGTGTGCCTCATCTACATCAGGCTAGTTAGTATAGCATTATCTTCACAATTGTCTGTGTCAATTCATTTAGTCTAAGATTTTAATTTATTTGCGGCAACTTACCTGACGTGAACTTTGGAAAACGGCTGCCCGACTTGTGTGACACCGGCGGAAAGTAACTCCGGCGGTTATGTGCGGATTGATCCCGAATGAGCAGTGATCAGACTAAAGACATCTTAAATTCAATAGCATATACACTCTCACAAACTTTATATATATATGTATATGTATATGTATATATATATATATATATATATGTATATGTGTATATATATATATGTATATGTGTGTATATATATGTATGTGTATATATGTATGTATATATATATATATATATATATATATATATATATATATATATATATATATGCAGAAGAGGGTTCGTTTCAATTGTGGTATATTTTGGACTATTTCTTTATCCGCTGCTTCAGACTAAAGTGAAAGAAGATACAAGTTATGAAATATATCTTTGCCCTCAGTCAAAACGATTTCCCAGGGGTTAATGATAGATTCATAAGACCAAAGATTGCCCTTTAGATATAGTCAAAATGAATTCAATCCCATGTTTAAACGCCACAGAGACATCAGAGCCAGCGATACATTTCAGAAGCACTTGTCCGAGGTGAGGCAGCGTTAGCCGGCGTAACGTTACATGAGCGCTGGAGCTCACTCTCCGAAAGCGATCGAGCTAATCTTCAAATATTAGCTCTTTATTAACCGACCGCATATTTTAACTTAAAACAGATACATTCTCGCCTGAACAGATCTTAATCTACATTTCATGACCAAATAACAGTCTTATGGGCATTTTGCTGCATGGGCAACGCATGAAACATAGAGACAGCTTCTGTCTTAAGTCCATATCTATATGGACTATATTTGTCTTAATTAGTTCAGCCAACATTCGCTATTATGATGTTTGAGTGGATTTTTAGAATAACCCTTGATTGAATGTTTTAAAATATATGTATGCTAACTTAAAATAATATGTCTTCCTAACTAAGCCCGAACAAGAATATTGGTTCAACAGTATATGCAATGACTAAGAGAAACCTCTTACCGTTGTTTGCAAGACAGGCTCTGATGTGGTTTTCCTGTTAACGTCCAGTGGCTTTACCTATAATCTTCTTTAAGAGTGAAGTTGCACAAGACACTAGAACCTTTGAACTCATGGCGAAGTGTCACAGGACATGTGTATACTGACACACACACTAGCCTGATCTAGCTGCAGGGGCCAAACTGCTACAGGATCTACAAACATGCACAAGCATGCAGAGGTCTCCTACATTATCAGCTGAGAAGATTCTTCCAGAAACACTTGCACAGAAGCGTATAATGTATAACAGTTGACCACTGCCTCTCCAGCTCTTAGTCCTGGATCATCTTTAACATGTGGTGATGTAAAAAGACACTCTCACTTCCACCGACCAAGAGACTGTTGTATGTAACATCTGCTGACTCACACATGCGTCGCATAGGAATGGGGCGTGGGGGAAAAAATACAAGAGGGGTGGGAGACAGTGACAGCGAAGCATTTTCACCGGTAATTCTGGTCAGCATCCCTCCATGGGGGTGAAAACAGAAACATGAGAACATGTAGGAATTGTCCCTTGTGAAAATGGGTTCAGCTATCTTTTTTTTTAGTTAAACCATTACCAAAAATGCAGGTTCAGCAGGTTGAGCTTTTATGGGTCAGTGACTTTAAATGTGAAGTCCTCAGTCAAGAGATGACACTTTACATTGTCTTAAATATTGTCGAAACCATGTTATTAATGGCTATATATTCAAAGGATGCTATTCCCATGCTGGCAGGTTTCCAAAGCTTTATTAGGTGACACCCACCATGGCATATACATGTTGCGCCCGTCTGTCAAGTTTTAGTTTGTTAAGTATATTGTTCTTGTGTTTCCCTCAAGGGATTTTGAGTAATGTTTTGTCCCATGTTGAGTTAAATCTATTTTTGTTGAGAGCATTCTGCACTTGGGTTTTGTTTCATGACAATATTTTTGGAGTTTAAAAAAAACTAACCCTTTCTCTCAACAGGTATTGTTCTGGCTTTTGTGGAAACTAGTAATTTGGTATTAGCACTATTGTATTATTGCTTTCTTGAACTCTAGCTAAATGTAAAGTATATAGCCTAGCTGAATAGCACTGGTACGTCTCTTAAATATCTGCTGAAGATCATGAAGCAAGGTGAACAAAACCGGAGTTGCAGAGTAAGTTGACAAAACCAGACAGACCCTATGGTTTAGATCGGGTTCCGCTGTTGCACGACGCTTGGTATAAGCAGTGTCCCAAATGACATACTATGCACTTAAACTATGCAGTGTATGGATTTTAGAAGGGTATCGCCGTCTCAATTGTAATACTAAATGGTTTTATGCTAACCGGCAGACGTGCGCCAATGACGTCAATCGCACGGCACAATGCGTGTGAATAAATATCAACTTGTACATTGTACTTTTAATGTACTTTTCATCAGTTATGACTAGCAGGACTCTAGTCATCATCAGATTGAAGCGTTATCACTATGCAGGAGAGTTGCTCGACCAGCGTCGTGATAACCCCGCCTCCATTGTTGAATGCGTAAGTGTCCACAGAGCCACACTTCATATTTTGGTTTGAAAAAGTGCACCATCCGTACTTCTTTTTTGAGGATTAAAGCTTGTTTTTATACGAATGTAGTTATATTAATTTAAATGCTATGTTTAATAACAATTAATAAATATTATTAATCAATTCATTTAATAATTATATGAACGCGTTTTTAATTATAATCAATGTAAATATACAAATAAACATTTCGTAGCTAAATATTTTCTCTCTAACATCTTCTCACATGTAAGTGTTTTTAATTTGAAGATATAAAGTCAGATATAGGCTACACGTCGCGTTCTCACAGCTGAATGGTCCAGTTTTGATTTGCGATGTCTAACCCAGAATAAAACCTCCTCCGGAGCAGGTAAGCCGTGTGGCTCTAGTTACCCTGGCGACGAAACCCGTTTAAAACCGATCCACCTTCCCGAACACTAGTGTGTTCACACCAAACGCGAACTTACATAAAAACCCAAGCCGGCTTTGTGATACACGCCACAGTAGAACATTTGCTATGTAAACATCTGTTAAACGTTTTAAAAAAGTCAGTAGAAAAATAGCAAAAAAAAGCACGTGCATTAACATTGAAAGAATGTTTGCTTGTTATTTATTGTTGGACTTCTGTAAGGCGCACTGAAACATAGAGGCTGAAAAACCAAACGCACATTACGCAACATTTCATTGCGTTTTGTCAGTCATACTCTGGTGCCCTCTTCTGTACATTTCCTTAATGTTATAATTAATTCTCATAATACTAACCCCACCTTCACTTACCACAAAGTAATCACCCAGATAGCACAGGTACATCTATAAGATGTCTGGCAAAAGATCTGGAGATCTGGAAAGTATCTGCTTGCTGTGTAAACTTATCTGATGACATTTAGAAAAAAGCAGTTTTCCATAAACTCTAAATCAGAAACATCTTATAGATATCTTCTAGATAGATATCTCACAGAAGACATGTCATAGACATATGAGCAAACATTTGAAGATGTATCTGTGCTATCAGCCTGATAGTAGGCCTATCAGTTATTTTATTCTGTTTAGGCTATATACGTATTACTTTCGTAATAGGCAATGCTGTGCATGAATGGGCACTTCCTATAATGAGTTGGAATAACATTACCAAAACATAACATATTGGAATGCTATTATGACGAGTATTTTTTTTTCATGTCAGACAGATGACAGACTGGGTGTGTCCAGTGTGTCTAAAAGGTGCAATTTACCTGTCAGAGCTGAACTCAAATCAGGTGGCCCTGTGGTGTTTGGTTCTCCATCTTTTGAATGCAGAGAAACCAATCTTTAGCTGTGTGCATAGTGTATGTAATCTGTGTTCTGAAGAGTTGAAGAGACTTAAAAGGACTCCTGGGGGCTTCGGCTATCAGAGTGTGGGGACACAGGCGACAGTAAGATGTTGGAGATGTCAAGAGGTGTGACACACAGGATCTAGTTAAAAAAGCTTTCAATTGAACACGACATAAGTCTCAGATTTTTGTCATTGTGACACAGCAAAATTCTTTATGGTAAAAGAGTATAAACATCAGAATCAGAAAGAGCTTTATTGCACATTGTGCTTGGACACACAAGGAATTTGTTTCAGTGACAGAAGCTTCCATTGCGCATGCAGGTTAAAAAAGCGACATGGCACTGGTAAGTAAACGTAAAAATAAATATGTGAGAGACAAAACACATTTGATAAAAAGGACAATATTAGACAAACGGACAATAGGCAATATATTGTTAGTACAGATGTGCAATATACAAATCATGTGTTGTATACAAGTTATGCCGGGCAATGTGGATAGCTCAATATTATATCAATAACATATGTACAATAAAAATGAGTGTCTATATAGTTGTGCATTGAACATGTTTTTATTGCACATTAGATCATGGGTCTCAAACTCAGTTCCTGCGGAGGGCCACAGCTCTGCACAGTTTAGCTCCAACCAGCTCTAAACCACACTTGCTTGGAAGTGTCTTGTAATCCTGAAGATGTTGATTAGCTGAATCAGGTGTGTTTGATTAGGGTTGGAGCTAAACTGTGCAGAGCTGTGGCCCTCCAGGAACTGAGTTTGTGACCCATGCATTAGATGTTGAGGTAGATGGCTGGCTGTTTTGGTGCTCAATCTTCTGTAGCAGTTCAAAGAGAAAGTGTGCAGGGTTTGACGGGTCCAAAGTGATTTTTCGAGTTATTTTACTCACTCTGGATGAGTACAGTACTTGGAGAGTGGGGAGTGTTGTGCCAGTGATTTGCTCAGCAGTCCGGACTATCTGTTGTAGTCTAATGAGGTCCGTTTTTGCAGCTGAGCCGAACCAGACAGTTATGGAAGTGCAGAGGACGGATTCAATGACATAAAAGTATATAACTACCATGCAACTACATGATTGTCTGAATCTTGCAAAAAGGTTACTCTCACACACACACTTGCAATGTGCCATTAGATTTTATTTCCCCTTGTGACAGGCAGGAAGTAGGCTATCTGTTGATCTGTTCATAAAGTGCCCTTCAATCGGCGTTTAATCCCTATTAATTGGAAGAGCATCTCCCCAGGCGTTGACAGACAGAGGAAAAACTGGACCCCTCAATCAGGCGTTAGCGGAGGTTGCCAGATCTGCATAAAAGGGCAGATTCCCCCGCAGAGCTCAAACACCTGCAGATGCATCAAAGGATGGATGAAACGTGGAAGATAAAACGCACTAAGCAACTAAACCCTGAATGCGTGCTGGGATGTGCAACATGGCCTTTCTGTTGTTAGAACACATACAGACAAACACAGGCATGGGTGTAAACAAACACACAAATGATCCAAAGAACCCTTTAATTAAAGGCTTTTAAATGTATCATTTCGTTCATACCAAAAACTAGGACTCCCCTTTAACCTTGTTTTTGAACAGAAAATTAACTTTACCTAAAATAAATGCATCATTATTTTGCATGGGGAGGGGGGTTGTGGCATCATGTAAAAACTATATCTTAACCCTTTTATTTTATTATGGTTTAACAATACAAATAATAGACCTCTCCCTCTCTCTCTCTCTCTCTCTCTCTCTCTCTCTCCCTCTCCCTCTCCCCATGCATTTGTAATAACACGTTGATCGCTGCAAATTCAGCGTGCGTCACCGCGCACCGTAACTTTGGATGGGTCGCGCGTTGTGACTCTTCAACAGATGGGTGCGCAAAAGGACAATCTTTAGTCATACGCATGAATCAATAAACTAACAAACGGTAGTTTAAAGAAAGTATTACATTTAGTTTACAATGGCTGGTCTTCAGAGCGCATCAAACGTTACGCGTAATTTAACGAACCAGTTCGTCCAGCCTCCGTGGCGCGTCGCGATCTGGTCGGTCGCCTACAGTTCAGTACTAGCGGTCGCCGTGTTTGGAAACCTTATTGTTATTTGGATAATTTTGGCCCATAAACGGATGCGCACAGTGACAAACTATTTCTTGCTCAACCTGGCTTTCTCCGACGCCTCAATGGCTGCCTTCAATACGCTGATCAATTTCATTTACGCCACGCACGGAGAATGGTACTTTGGAGAGGTCTACTGCAAGTTCCACAACTTTTTTCCCGTCACCGCAGTGTTTGCCAGCATTTATTCAATGACAGCTACTGCAGTCGACAGGTAAGACCATTGCAGACTATGCAATCATCATCATTTACACAATTTTACATAACTTACACACAAATATGCATGTATTAAGTTGTTTTGTGGTTCATATAATATGGAACATCTGGACTGTGATTTGAAATCTGTGATTTTCAGATATGGAGAAGTTTAATAAAATCTTTGAAATTCATAAACATAAGTCACAGGCACATAATACATAACATTATAATACATCTCCAGGATAGCACATAGAGAGGAACAAGTGGTTTTAAAGACCAATCTCCTCAAGGGAGCCCATGAACTGCTATGCTTCCTTTCTGACCTAACCATCGTGGACCTTTAAATCATCCTTCTGAACCACAGGGAAATGAAGCTACAAACGCCCGATACAGCTGCACTTTAAAGGATCAAAACACTCTAGTGGTACACCTGTGTTCCCAAGCGTGTCAACTATTAGCTCGGTTTAATTTATACAGACCCATACTGAGCACTGCAGCGATACCCTGCATAGAGGTGTCAATACTACCATTAAAATTCATAACATCCAGTTATACCCAGCAGAAGCATCTATTGAGAGATTTATAAGATCTTAGAGCTGCATGTTTAAGTGACGGGGGATTTTTCTTTAATTATAAGCGGACCTTGAACCATGACTAGTGAACACCATTTTTATCTGAGCTATGTGTCATTTTTCCAAATCCACCAAAATTCCTTGTCCACTTTGACATGAGTAGAAATGACAAATCAGGCCAAATTAATTGAGGTTAATAATAATTTATGTCATTAATCATGTAATTCATGTGTGATGTCACAAAACATTGAAAACATGAAATTTCTGTTATTCATAATGTTTATTTCTCTTTTGCAATGTAATTGAGTAAAGCTAGTAAATTAAGAGGAATGTTTATTCCAATTCAACATTCTGTGAAGTGTGGCCAATGTAAACTCATGTGGAAAGGAAATAAATTCGGCTCAAATCTGACTTCATAACTCTCCATCGCCTTTTTATTGTGCAGGTACATGGCTATAATTCACCCATTGAAGCCACGGCTATCAGCCACAGTGACTAAAGTAGTCATTCTCTGTATTTGGGCACTCGCTGTGGTTTTGGCGTTTCCACTCTGCTTCTACTCAACCACGAGAACGATGCCTCGCAGGACCGTCTGCTATGTTGCCTGGCCGAGATCTGCTGAGGATTCATTCATGTGAGTTAATGGAAAATATTATTTATAATTTTTTCCCCTCTTAAAAGCTCATGTCTGAGCAAGTTTTGTAATAATCTACTGACCCAATCTCTCGCAATGTTCAGGGCTCTACCCTGAACATTGCGAGCTTCTACCTACAAAAACAAGTGATAATAATGTTTATTCTACAGCAGTGATATCTATTGTTAAAACATCTCAGTGAGCATCTGTTTTAAAACCTTGTGTGCTGCATGGCATTTTTGAATTTTCTTCTGCTTGACTGTAATGTTTTTGATTCCACTCCACCACTATTGCTTATGGTTTCTGAATCGCAGTTTCTGCCATCTTGACACTTAGTGCCATGCAGCGAGGTGACAAACACTGAAAGCTAAACATTATGGTCAGGTGGCATATGGCAGATTCGCCACAACGCCGAGCATGACCATTGCATGGGGCGTGACTCAACTGCAAATGTATTCGCTTACTCACTATTCCACATTTCTGGGCTAAATTTCTCACAAATGCATTTGAAAGCTCGGTTTTGGCAATCGCCATGTGGGAACCTGATTGTTAGGCCAAAATACACGTACGCAGATGCTGGGTTAACACAATGCTAGCACATCATCCAGTTGAATAAGATCGATGTACTGTACATTCTTGCTTTGGGTGGCAGTAACAAAGTCTGTAGATTAGATCTGTAAACTATAAATGTGACAGTAGTCGACATCAAAGATAAAACTGATCATATCATTCTGGCATATAGCTAAACGTATGACCACCTACAACTGAAAATGTTCTTGCAATAAAAATGTTATGGCCAAATTTCACACTCCAGGTGTTAGATATCTTATTTAATGTCTTCTGAGCCTTTAAGCTCCCGCTCGCTACACAAAGACCACCTGTTCTTTAAATTGTCTTCTCTCACCTGTGCAGGTATCATATCATAGTAACAGTGCTGGTGTACTTGCTCCCCCTTGTGGTAATGGCCATTACGTACACTATAATAGGGGTGACACTTTGGGGAAGTGAGATCCCTGGAGATTCTTCCGATAACTATGTGGGACAACTGCATGCCAAAAGAAAGGTGAGACTTGACATTTAACATACAATTCAAGGGTTAATGTATAATTTTCGTGACTCAAATCTTCAGTTCTCTCTCATCTATAATCTTCCATATTGAATTGACTGAGGGCAAAGTTTAGCCTAATGAATGAGATCAGATTAATCCATGTCCGTTCTGTTACCTCTGAATATCTCTGTATTGTTATAGCCATTTGAAATGATTTTCCTAAGATTAAGGTCATGATTGGTTAATCTGGATGCTTTTTGCTCCAGTGTTCAGACTGTTTTGATATTTCAGATTAAATCGTGGGATTACAGCGGATCAAAGCATTTGTTAACTCACCTTTGTACAACCTCACTTTTCAACGCCCATTCACTCCGTTGTTGAAGGGACAGTTCTTCTAAAAATTCTGTCTTCATTTACTCAGCCTCAAATTGTTCCAAATCTGTATAAATGTATTTGTTCTGTTGAACAACAAGAAGATATTTGAAAGAATGTAGGAAAGCAAACAGTTCTGGGGCACTTTTAACTATCATTCCTTCCTTTGTAGTCAATGTTGGCCAAGAACAATTTTGTTACACGCATCCTTCCAAATATCTTTCTCTGTGTTCATCAGAACAAAGACATTTATACAGATTTGGAGCAACTCGAGGATGAGTGACTTTTGACATAATTACATTTTTGGGTGAACTGTCCCTTTAAATTTGATGGATTTTCAAAACAGTTGACAGAAGCCAATAGTTATATATATATATATATATATATATATATATATATATATATATATATATATATAAATAAAAGTAACATAGCGCATGTTTCTGCCCTTAGAGATTATTCATAATACTAAAGGGGGGGGGGGGGTTGTTATTGTTATAAAATAGATAAAATAGAATCCAATCTAATTTATGACATTCGCTAATAGGAAATGTTACAAAGTCGGTGTGAAGACAGGCTAAAGCAATATGCGATACATTACTGCCCGACACCTAGTCAGTATTTTAACCATACTAAAATGAAAATTAGCAGCACCCTGCAGACAGATCATGTTCATCTGCCTTCCTTAAAGACCCAATTTCAATCTGATCAAAGATCATTTACAATTTCCTTCCCACTTTAATAAACCTCAGAGAAACTTGTGTCAAACTGGCATGAACATTTCTGCCACCCAAAGCTCTTTGCACCTGCCGGGATGGCTACGTCACACCTAACCTTTCTCAGCTCTGTGTAGCTGTCAATCAGCAATTATTCGCAAGACTACAGCGGGGTCTCTTCAGGGAACAAGACTGTTGGAACTTCCTTTTAGAGGCGATGCAAATGAACATGTTCATTGATTGATCACAAATTACTTTCCTTTGTCTTTTCAGACAGTTCCTTGTTTAATTATGCAGAAATTAATTGGGAGAGAGAGAGAAGTTATGAGTGATGTTTCAAAGGTTGTCGTGAGCTAGCTACCAAGTGATGGAAAAACCTGGGTGAACGATGGTTGTTGTCGAAAGCCGTTCATTAATAGTTGGGAAATGTTTAACGATAACAACCGAGGTGCCAAATTATAAAACTGCTTTGGTCTAAAACAAAAGGGGAGGATATGAGGTGCAGAAAAGGGCAAATCTTACGTCTTTGTTGGAGTACAAACTGTGAAAAAAAGTTTTATCGACTAGTGGGGTAAACAAAATTCGACATTTGGTATTCACGAGCAGATAAACAGGGATGTTGATAAAAACGTTGGAGACCACCTGTATAGACCATAGTAATAGAACATTTCAAAAACTATTTTCAGTTTTTCTGAATCTTTTATATATAGGTATGTGTTTAGGTAAAATTATGGTTTTTGATTAATTCTGTGAACTACTAATAATATTTCTCCCAAAATGTTCAATAAAAATATTGTTTTTATTTGTATTTATTTGCAGAAAATGAAAACTGCAGAAACAGATCAAAATAGATGCTCTGTATTTTTTTCCACCTCAAATACCTCAAAGTATTTCTAAATTAACTTTTAAGGAATACAACAGTAACAGTAGACTCCTATCTGTGGCAACACAAGAAGCGATATATGCTGTCATATGTTTTACGTTTGACCATAAGGCTTCAACTCTCTGCTCAGGTGGTGAAGATGATGATCGTGGTGGTGGTGACCTTCGCCCTCTGCTGGTTGCCATATCACATTTATTTTATTGTGACTGGACTAAATAAGCAACTGAACAAGTGGAAGTCAATCCAGCAGGTCTATCTTTCTGTGCTGTGGTTGGCCATGAGCTCCACGATGTACAACCCGATAATTTACTGCTGCTTAAACAGCAGGTAATTCAAACTCATATATACAGATATATAGTTATATTACTGTACATTAACAATTACATAATCAGTGAACTGATTATAAATATTCAATACATAGTATCCTTTAGTATTTACTGTGGTAAACTGTAGTATACTATAACAAATCACAAAAAGATATAGTATAATATACCATATATTTAGTTAATCCCAAAATATATATATAAATATACGTCACAACAGTTTCTGTTTTAAGATTATTGTACTAATTTCCAGGTTTAGGGCTGGCTTTAAACGGGCCTTCAGGTGGTGTCCCTTCATCCAGGTATCGAGCTTTGACGAACTAGAGCTCCGCCCCACACGCCTCCACCCACGAAACCAGAGCAGTATGTGCACCCTGTCAAGGATCGACACCAGCATCCATGGCTATGACACCCGCCACAGCCATCGGAAGAGTGCCAAGTCCCACAATCACGTTGAGGTCAAAGACGAAAACGCAGTTGCCGTAAAACACTGTCTACACAGAGAGCCGACGTTTGCTGCCGAGCAGCTCAGCTAAAATAAAAATATGTAGGCCTACCTGATCACCAGGGTTGTGTCCAAATTTGCCCCAACAAACAGTATTTGACTATTCCCTACAGTACTTTTATATAGTTCACTTGAGGAAGCCAAAAAAAGTGAACTAATTCATACAGCGCCGTTTCAGAAAACACTCCAAAATGACTGTGCCTGTAAATAGTGCACTATATTAGGTTATAGCAGGCAATTTCCGGCAAAGTCTTGGTGTAAATGCTCCTTCTTGTAGGTGCCAAAATTCCATTATAGACATAACATGTACAATACTTTTATTTACATTGGAGTCTATGACAGTTTTGCAGCCCACTAAAAACAACAGGACACTCAAACCCTATCTGTTAGAGATTAATACTGCCACCAAGTGGACAACTTTGAAACTTGGATCAAAAATAATAAACATGTGTTATATGATTTCATTTTGATCAAGTATATTACATGTGGTGGGGATACAGATGAATGTGTCATGAACTGTGTAGGAGAACGTAGTGGAAGAACCCAATAGCAGGCAGCGGGGATGACGGGGTTAACACAAGGACATATATATATATATATATAAACAGAAAACAAAAACCCACAAGGGGGGTAACAAAACAGAGCACACAATAACAAACACAATAAACTGAAAAACTAAACACTCAACAAGAACTCTACTATAAAACACGAAGACTAGAACGAACACTCACAAAGACTAAATATACTTAGCCTTATTTGTCAGGACAAGGCTCCTAGGACGGGGTAACAACAAGTACAACGAACGAGCACAGGACAGTGAACACGAGGATGTTTTAAAGGGGAACAAACACAGGATAATTACTAAGGGGCAGGTGAAGGTAATGAAACACTAATGGGAAGGCTAACGAGACAAAAGGGCGGGGAACACCGGGACACGAGAAAGCACATGGCAAGTCAAAATCTAAACAAAGCTATGTCTTTCTCAAACAAAACCTAAGGCTATACCATGACTCCGCTGCAAGACCAAGAATAAACATGACATGATAGCGGAATCATGACATGAATGTATATAATAGACAACATGTCATGTGTCATCCACTGCTGAAACAAAAACAAATTATAATGGTTTGAATTACCAATTGTCAGTTGTTTACGTGTTAAATCATAACTAAATTCCTTGATGTAATATGTTTTGGGCATTGTTTTAATGGTGGTCTGCGCGACAACAGAACAAAATACTATTCCAGTAGAGACCCACAGAGACCATTATAATTAAACCCATACAATTCCCATTATAACCAGTCTATTTATTTGAATTCATGTGATGGTGGGACATACGTGGAATATAACTTATAATGTGCTATATTTATGACAATATTTACAAAACATTTTTACATGTGTGATAAACATGAATGTTTAATTAAATCTATGAGATATCTGACTCGTAATGTGAATATGCTGTTAGTAACTTGTAGTTATCACATTTTTATGTTGGATGTGAGCAAATATTTATTAAAGTGAACAACTTGAATTGCAACATTGTTTATTTGCTATTGTTAAACCGTTTTCAGTGTCCATGAGATTGTGCTGAAGGATCATTTTCTTCACACACATTTTTTTGCCTACAAATCTGGGAAAATTTTAAATTGAACGGATTTCTAATATATTGATATCTCAACAGAAACGCCATACTTTGATGTGGTGCGTGCAATTTTAAATATATGATCCTGTTTTTTACGTGTCGCCCATAGAAATCACTAGAGGGCGCCATGTGACGCAAGTTTTTGTTGGAGGAGATTTTCTGCTGAGCTAGGCAAAAGCAATAGGTCTCAAGTTTCCTACAAGTCTGCACTAACAAGGACATATATTTCCCACAACGATTCCAATCCATATCAAATGTTCAACTTTGAAAGAAAACAAAATAAAGGTTAGAAATGCAGAGTGGTTGTTTTCAATATTGAAGAAACAATACGTTACATGCTATTGCAGCTAAAGGATGCTTGTCCTATACAGTGTTTCTTTCTATTTGTCCTCTGAAATAGACAATTAATATATAGTTCTGTTATATTGAAGTTCCTTTTACCGTGTCACAAAAATTGTACATGACTCACACATGACTTGCCTGTTTTGTCCTGCCACATCCCCTTTAAGAATATCTTCCACAATCTCCCCTCCTTTTCTCTGTTGGATAAACCACAACCAATCCTAAACCGAATACATATGTTTAACTCTACCTACAACATTTCATTGTAATTCATAAAGAGACAGAGTAATACAAAATGTATATAGAGACTATGTTGAAGTATGAATTGAATAATAACAGGTTTAATACAGCAGTGACTGGTCCCGTCCATAATGAGGGAAGTCACAAAGAAAACTGATAACATCTGTCTTATATCACAGCGAGCTTTGCTGAACAAAACTTACATCACATATCTTAGCAGTAGTTTGCCCAAAACTGTTTGAAAGAGCTTCAGTGCTTTCAATGTCATTTGAAATAGCATGTGACTTTTGGAAAAAAAAGGATTCTACTGACAGAATCTTCTTTGCGGAAGGGCGAGGAATAGAAGGAAAAACATATGAAGATAAGTACAAAAAATCCCTGAGGAAATATTTCGTTTTTATCCGACATGCAATAATATAATGACCAAGGCAAAATGGAAAGAGTCACGCCTGGGTGGCTTAAAGTAAAAAAAAAGACTAATGTCCTGGAGAGACTGTAACACAGCTGAACAGCTGTGGAATTGCATAAAAACACTTCAGCCTGATGCGTTTTGAGCAATATTGGGCAGAGGAATGGACTGGCAATGCTGATAATGACTTACAGTATGCAATAAAAATGCACCTGATGGCAGAGGTCGTTTGACCAACTCCAGGAAATATAAAAAAGTATGTACAATTTAAATTTCGTATTAATATTATTATTATAAAAAATGTGTGGGTGTGTGGTTGTGTGTTATGTATAGTTTCTGATTATAATTATAAATCATCAAAGGTGCACAACCTTTTTATTACTGCATTATTTATAAGCCCACATAAACATTTATGTCCTCCGTCACTTACTTTCCAGAAACTGGATTTGAACATACAGGACGCTGACAACCTTCCACATCCTGACTGATGGTCTCTACGTGTTTGACTTTAAACCAGAACACCTACATACACAAACAGAAGATGAACTTTAGGGCATCACAGAAGCATGTACACAAGGAAATCAGGTTCAGCAAAGGGTGTATTATGTTTGTTGAGGTTGATCAATACATTCACATGAAGTTGATGATGTGCTTACGCTGAACTGTAGATTCTTCTAAAAATGTCACGAGGCATTTTGGGAATTAAATGTTTTAAATGATTAGATCTAAAACAGAACTCTTAATATGAAAGCACAAATGGCATACATTTCACCTATTGTTGACTATTGCCAACAGAGGCCAAACTCGACAAAAGGCCGCCGTTAGTTAGTTTATATGGTATGTGTGCAGTCATCACTTTTCAGCCCTGTGCAGGGGACCTAAACCTCCTGCTTAAAAAACAACAGTGAAGATTTTCACAAAAGGCAGTGCAGGACCATCACGTGTAGTGAGACAGGCTGTTCTCAACAGCTGTTTCTCAATGAATGTTCCTTTCTGTCTGACACCTGCTGCTAGGTCTTAAGTGACAGCACATATGTCATATACATGGATACCATTAGTATTATCTGACATGACAAACACCTGACAAACATCCTGCTTTTGTATTAGTGTCCGTAATGTATTGTGCACCCCTATTAATGGACAGAATTGCTTTTTGATGGCTTATGAAAAGGAGCCATGAAGATAAACCTTAATAAAACTGTGCTAGACATGCACAGATGCATTACATATGCCAAAAATAAACCATATAATGCATTCTATGAAGAAAAACTGATACACCATATTCAGTCATTTGTAAATTGACCTGGTTTCGTTTCAATGGCATGCCAAGAAAGCATATTCTCTGAATACACAATTGTAAATCACATGATGAAACAACCTATAGGTAATGCAGCAGTCGAGAAGGTTCACCGGCTCACAGCAAGTGACGTCATGTCCCCTTTCACCCAGTTTCTGCTGCTCCTACTCGGGCTCGGAGGCGAGGTTACTATCGGTCATTTGCAGCACTCTGCAGGCACAGACAGAAGTCTTTCTTCGCAAGAAATTTCTTTGTAAACAGTCGTTCGATATGTCTCTAAACGTTTTAAAGGACAATGAACGAATTCACTCGACAAAGTGAGTGTTTAATAGAGCTTATCAGGAGATGCAGACAACAATCTTTGTAATGCAACGAATCGTAAGATTTTAATGTTAAACGTGACGACTTAAATATAACACTAGAAAACATTATTGCTGACGTTCTAGTATTCAGGCCCCTCCCCCTCGCTATTTTGCGGGGTTACTATCGGACAAACTGTATGTGCTCGGTAGCCGAAAACAGGCTGCACAACTAATACTTGCGAATAAGCTTATATAGAATATGCTATATGACTCAACATTATATTCGTATTATTAGGTATTAATGCAAGAAAACTGCTGCGCAAACGCGCTTGGTCTGATGTCTTTTGGCTTTGAGAAGGCTTGCGCGCCCTATTAAATGTAAGATAGTGAAATGAATCATGCGTTTGTGTTGCGCATTTGCAACAGAGATATTGCTGCAGTAATGAACGTGCTCAGAGTGTGTCATCGTGTTTCTGCGCAGACCCGTTCTTCGTCTGGGAAATCTAACGACAGCGATGTTTTTTCTTTTTTCAACAAAAGACAACAGGGGCAGTGCGTTTTTATATCCACTGTTTAGGCGATGATAAGCAGTTTGTGCTCAAAGGCAGTGATTTGTTGCTGTTGCTGTGGTATATTCGTCAGAGCCGAGACGCGTGCTCTTAAAAGGGCAACAGCTCTCGCGGCTAAGCGTTAAAAAGTAATGCGTACATTCCAGTGTAAACAGAATCTTCTGCACCATTGCTTGACATGACAACAACAAGTATGCCATGATTACATACAATGTTTCAGTCATTTTCACGGAATGTTATGTTGTTTCGACAACAGTTTGTGATGACCATGGCTGTTAAGTTTCATAAACACAATAAACATCCATAAAAATATTACTTGTCTTCTGAAGAGTTTTAATTGTTCTTTATGGAGCTTGCTAGCTATGTTCACAGTGATCTTTGTATGGAGGCCAGCTGCTTATCGACATGCGGGTGTGTAAATAGTGAATTTTCATTTTTGGGTGAAGTATTCCTTTAGCTCTAAATCACATGTCCTGGGTTTACCACAGTATAAACACAAAGCTTCCTCCTTAGTTCAGGCCTGACTGCGGTTTCCTTTGCAGATGCTTTCACATGTTTTGTTCTCTAGCTTTCAAATTCTGTGTCAAACAGTACAGGCTCACAACTCTGGGAGAGAACACCAGGGCAAGAGGGCAACATTACACTTGGCAGCCTCACCGGCCTCTGTGAATACAAAGAGGTGAAGGGGCTAAAAAACAGGATGAAAGTTCTGATCACATGTTCAGATGCATAAAAGGCTCAATGTTAGATTGCCAATGACAAACCAGAATCATTTAGTTCTTTTTGACTGTGTGGTTGGAAATGGATTCCAATTCACATTCATAATAATCGTAATTTGAATGGAAATAGCTGTTATGACAAATACATATTCATTGCCGATAATAAATGTTATACCTTCAAAAGTTGGTACTCATTGCTTTCCTCTTTAAATGGGTAGTTGAGATATATTGCATTGTTCGATTATGTTTTTAACCAAAAACAAAATTTTCAAGCACTATTTTTTAAAATGAGCAAATATGAATCTTAGTTAACTGACTGACAATGAACAGGTAAAGACCAAAAGGGATTGAACATGTAAAATAAAATAAAAACTCATGATTCTTTGACTATTGTACAAAATTCCACCTGAAATTATAAACTATGGTCCTATGTGTCGACTACCTAAATAATGTTCAAAAACATTTGTTCTGAGGAAGGGAGACATCTGTAAACACCATACCATATAAGCAGCTGCTTACCTTGCTGTGGTGTCAGACATTCTGGCATCCCTCCAACTCTGTACTTAAGATATTTCACCCTATCATGTATTGAAAGTTGAGGAACCTTGATTAAAATGCACACTTTGCGGATCATGTTTCCTTAATCGCTTAAAGATTAAATGTGAAAAAGAAGTCATGAAGTAGATTTAATAAATGGTTGACTCTTCACAGCTATTGAGACCAGTGATGCAGAAAATCCAATAAGCTAGATCAACAGAAATAGTGCTTTTTTCTTTTTATCAGTATATATTCACAACCCCCCTTGAGTGTAGGTCACATTTTTATATTTTGTTAAGAAACATTTGGTCTTATGCATTTTTGCTGCTCAGCATCTTTAGTATATCTGCTCAAGGCCCAACTTGTCACGATCTGGGAAGGACAGAACCCAAACGCAGGCAGCGGCGATGGAAAAACAAAGGCTTTATTAAACAAACACAAAACACGACCCACAAGGGGGTAAAATAACACTGACAAGGAAATATTAGAACACAGACTTGACAGGAGCCTGACAAAACCTGACAAGACTTAGCCGGACCATGGCAGTACCCCCCGCTTAAAAGGACGCCCCCTGGCGTCCTCTAACGGAACAACACTAACAAGACACAACAGACTGGGAAACAGACAAGAAGAGGCTGGACTGGCCGCCGGCTGGACTGCTGGCTGTTACGCAGGATGGTATACCGGAGTAGGGGCAGGCCGGCCCGGATTGGATGCCGGTGCTGACAGCGACCCCTTCTTACGCTTCTCGCTGCAGCTCCCAGGCTGCAGGAATGCGGTGGGGGGTGTGGCTTCCTCCGAGGTGGAGGAGTCCGAGGCCGCCCCAGGACTCCCTTCGATCCTGCTTGCCCCGGAGGTAGGCTGGTGGGGAAGGACGCAAGCTCCCGGGATGCACGGCACGGGATTCACCAGCATGGTGGCAGCAAAGACACGCCCCTCCTGGATGGGGGACAAGGAGGTAGGTGGCGTAATGTAGGCTGAGACCCTGGACTCCTCTCGGTCCATGGCGAACCTGACCACGTCAATGAGGCCCAAGGGCCTCAACCTCCTCCAATTCGCAGGCGTGAGGGGTTGCTGGAGGCAGCTGCAAAATATTGTGGCTAGTTTTGCCTCGCCGAAACCCAAACGGTGCGCTTCCACCAGGAACTCCAGAGCGAAGGCCCGGACTGGAGTATCCCCTTGCTGGAAGCCCAGGAGCATTATGGCGTTGTTCAGACACGTAAACGTTGTTCATGGCCTTTGGTCACTGCCTGCGGGGCTCTCTTGTGGAACAGGAACAAGGTATAATAACATAACACACAATACAAAACAAACGAGCACAGGACAGAAAATGCAAGGGCATTTAATAAGGAATTAAATCAAGCAGCTAACAGGTGAGGGGCATGAAACCGTACCAAGATAATTAACGAGGTAACGAGAGGGCGGGGACTTAGATGAGAGCAGAGAGAAAGCACATTATGTTGTGACCGACAATATCATTAACATTTAGTCATTTAGCAGACGCTTTTATCCAAAGTGATTTACAAAGAGTTTGTGGAGCAATAAGCGATATGTCATACAAAGAGCAATAGGTGTAGGTGCTAATACAAAGTTACTAGTTTCAACAAAAGCTAGACCACTACCTGTTGAGAGAATAGGTTTAGTATACTTTTTTTTAATTTGTCTGTCAAGTATTCGCTGAAGAGGTGTGTTTTAAGTAGTTTTTTCTAAGGTTGTAAGAGATGTTGTTGAAAGGACCACATTGGGAAGAATGTTCCACCAGAAAGGAGTTGTGAAGGAGTATGAGAAGGAAAGGGATTTAGTGCCCTTATGAGAAGGCATTACAAGGCGCCGCTCGTTTGCTGAACGCAGGGTTCTTGATGGGGTGTAGGAGTGTAGTAGGGTGTGAAAGTATGCCGGCACAGATCCAGTGATAGTCCTGTATGCAGAAAACAGTGACTTGAATCTGCTCCGGGCTTCAACCGGTAGCCAGTGGAGAGAGATGAAAAGGAGTGTCACATGAGCCCTAATGAATACCGACAATAATGATTATTATCGGTCATGACATAATATGGTTTCTCTCCACACAAAACACGTGGTACTAGGTACTAGGTTGTGTCTGTGATTGTTTTACCCGTGAAAATAGTTGAAGAAGTTTCTTGACAGAGATGTTTTACGTGCATCGATATGGATATTTTAGATTTGGTTTGTTATGTCACACCAATATAGAATGTACCAATTCCATGTCAAAAATATTTTCATCAACTTTATTTTACATTTAGACTACAAAGTATTGCATTACGATAAGGTAGCAGGGCAGCATGAATAGATCAAACTAAAGTTATAGCTGTGAACATAGCTTTAACAATAATGCAAGCTATAGCTTAGCATTTGAGGAGAATAGGTAATGGAAGAGGCAAGCATCCATTGATTTCATTCAGCGAAGTATCCCAACCTACACAAGTTACAGTATTCATCAGGCACGCACATCTTCATGCAAATCTAAGCAGAACAACGGTAAAGGGATCTGCCTTGAGTCTGTGTAAGATTGTCTACTTTTACTTCTTTACATTTAGTCATAGCTCAATTTATTCCTTTATAATGCCATTCCTATGCCTAATCCAAATATCTGTATTGCATTTAATTTCTTTTGGCGTCTGTTGTGTTTCGATGTTCTAGGACCATTATTTAAGACCTCGAGGACATCGACGTTGCCCCTTTAAGAGCTGTTTTGGGTCTGCACGTGCTTTCCTTATATGTAGGCTCGAACAAAAACAGCAGCGCCTTTGACCGACAGTAACCTCCCCTCTCAAACCGGCAGCATTGCTTCCAGTATAAAAGGATGGAGGAGAGGAAAAAAATGTTCGTCCATAAGAGCACACAGCACCAACAGGACAATATCGCTTTAAGATAGTCTGAAGAGATCTTTTTTTATCTCTTCTCAAAAGGAATTACAGTTCATTAAACCAGGAATAATCATATTGGAGGAAAGAAGCGGTGAGTCGAGAAGTTTCTTTTTTCCCCATTTGAATGAAAAAATATTTTATAAATTGGACAATGTGCCACGTATTTTAACAACTTTGGTGATAGTATATCTGTTTACACATTTTAAAAAATCATCGTGTAGTCAGAAAAGCGCTCGTGTTGTTTTTGACGAACTGCATGTCTACCACATCGTGTCCGCTTTATTGTAAACAACATTTGGACATTCGTGTAGAAACTGCTGTATCGTTGACTCAACTCTCTTGTTTATCATGATAGTGTTTTTTGAGGCCATAATTTGTTTTAATTACCGATCAGCGCGAGCTGCGCGAAATGACCGAGAGTAACCTTTCCTCTGCGGAACAATGAAGATCACATTGCGCTTCAACTCTTGAGCGTCTGTAAAGTGACACGAATGTAACGACTATTAGGATTAAAATGCTCAAACGAATGTTAAACACGACTGTGCATTTAATATAAATGAATGTCTTTCCGTGTTTTTGTTTATTTGTGTTTTTGTAATTTGTGGTAACGTAGAGGTGTTATCAAAGATCTCGATGCTTCTACATATACTTAGATTTAACATCGTTACATTCATTTCAACAGACTTGCAATAATTGTTTTCTTATAGTTTTAGGTCGGTCGCGACAGTTTATCCTTCATTCTTTCTTGTGTGACATCAATTGTTATTGTCAAACAATCGTCAAACAGTTGTTGTTTTGCTGTAGGGCATGTGCAAGAAATATAATGCTTTACATCACGACATACGACGCAGGTGAAGTGATGTGAGAAAATGGTAAACAAAGGGAAAAACAAGAAAATGCATGTGTCCACTAGAGGCGTCGTTTTTTTGGTGAAACGTCACCACAAACAGATTGAGTGAATATCTCTAAAAAAAGATAATAATCAAAATTATTTCTCCCTCAGATGAAAAGGAAACGAAAGCACATTTAATATATTCTAAAATTCAATTCAGGAAAAGTATTTAGTTTACGAAATGATGTCATTCAGTTTCTGATGTAAGTCATTGTTATTATTGAATCAAAACAACAAAAGGACATCTTAATATTAAAATCAAATCCTTTTATTGTCACTCAACCATATACACAATTGCAAGAGTAGGTAAAAAGCTTGTGTGCAGTTCCGGTCAACATGCAGTATAGAGATTGGCAATAATATACACTAGACTTGTCTGTACACAATTACAAAAATTTGTTCCTCTGTTCAGTGTTTAAACATAACAATACAACACAGTGTTTAAACATAACAATACAACAGATGACACATCATTTACAGAAATAGATATGAACTTATCTACAGTGATGTATTCAAGATTCACAGTTAGACTGTTGCAAATAATGTTATGAAACAAAGCAACCCACATATTGTGGTATTGCCTTTCATTCTTTGTGGTGGTTTGATATCTACAGATAAGCTAAATGGTGTTTCAGTGCTAAGACACTGTGTCCAAACAGTTCATTTTACATTTAGTACCTACTTCTTTTGGGGACTTTTTGCCCATTAAGCAATCCGGCTTTCATGTGATGTGGCTTGTTTAATTTCCTCTCTCAATTCTCAAACTGCACAAACAAATTGGCTGAAATGGTGGAAAACACAGATCCTCACAATCTGTTGAATGTTTACTTGTCCTATAGTCTCTGTTTATTTAATGCAACTCCCTACTTATAAAGGTACACTCAGATAAAGTGGTGAAATATTTGTATATTTGACTTGTACCTGACCATTCGCCATCATTCAAAGAAAGTGTAGCAGCATATTGAATTTTGTTCCCGATTTTTTTAACGACTTGCTTTTGAAATAACAGTGAAGAGAAGCGGCCTGGTCCGTGTAGATCTGTGGCAAGATGGCTGTCTTTACCCAGTTAGGATTACTGCTGTGGAAGAACTTCACTTACCGACGGAGACAGACTGTAAGTTAAAACCTAATGTATAGGTACACCCACACACACATATGGAGTCCCTCGGGTCACTTTTTCAAATAGCAACATCTGTTAAGTTCTAGAGGTCACCAACAGACGCTATACCCTTCGTAACTAAATTAAATCTAAGTGAATGAATGCATAAATAAATCAACAATCTGCTTAGCATTTATCAATTGTTTGACAGTTTTATTTATTTTATTATTAAACCATACTCTAATGTCATGACGCTTGAGTTAAAATATGACATAATCAATACTATTAATGCATCATTTTACTTCCTGTGACATGACAACACAAACTGATCTCTCCACACTTTCTTATCAACCTTTTTTAAAACAAGAATGTCTAGTAGTTTTGCTTCAAAAAACGTATTAAATGATGACATATTGGACACCAGGTGCATGTACTTTGGCATTGAATGTATTAACCAGAGATTCAACATTTGGGTAAACAAGAAGCCATCATCATGAAAAACAGGAATTACTTGAATTGACTAGAGCAATTTATTCTAATGTTTTTATTCAGGGAAGGAAAGCCTTGGTTGTATGCAATGCTGTCTTAATGCCAAGAGTATCCAAAACAATAAAAAATGTAAAATAATAGCTGTGATGGTCACTGGGATTGTCTTTATTTTCCAGATTCAGCTGCTGATCGAGATAATATGGCCGCTCTTTATCTTTTTCATCCTGATATCTGTCAGACTTCACTATCCTCCACATGAACAACATGAATGTAAGTGTTAAAAACATATGTTCAAAACATAGATGGGGAAGGTTTACTGTGAAACCAAAAGCCAAATAAATGTGATCCACAATAAAAGTTTTATTTCTGTTTGTGTGACATTCACAGTCTTAATTTACTTAACTTAATATAACCCAGACTATCAATATTTGCCGTCTTTGGAAATCACACCCACCTCAGGGGAGGTCAAGGACAGCAAAATAACTATTAACAACAGCAAGAACTGTTATATATCTAAATGTCCCGTGTGTCAGTTACTATTCTAAATAGTAAAAAAAGGAAATATTGTACTTTATGTTGTAAATTATTATAAAACTTTGCAGACGTGTGGATTTTAATGGACAGTGTTTTAGCAACAGTTTTATGAGCTTGACCTATTTATCTGTTCCGCACCGATTTCACCATGTTTGGTTGTTACATATTGCCCCAGTTTATTATCAATTTGAAATGAACTTGGACAGTGCATGGGATTTCTTAACAGTATTTTGGAATCATGGAATATCAAGGAATCATCTTTTTCATTAAAAACCTTCCAGATGATATCCAAAAGATCTGTTAAAATCTAAATTTGAGTATTACCTTTTTTTAATGTATGTTCCTTGTCTAATTGTTCATGATGCAACTTATTATATAAAAGTATATATTCAGTATATATTACTTGCTTACCTCATTAAATGTTGACTTCTGATTGCTTTGCTCTATTATTCCAGGCCACTTTCCAAATAAGGCCATGCCCTCCGCGGGAGCGTTACCCTGGGTGCAGGGCATCATCTGCAATGCTAACAACCCATGCTTTCGCCATCCCACTCCTGGAGAGACCCCCGGGTCGGTGGGAAACTTCAATGACTCCATGTAAGCATTACAAGCATTGGAGATGAGTTGAATCGTGGAGAATTCAACTGTGTGAATAACTCACGATGCCTTCACTCTAAATGACATATTGTCAGCATTTATGATTTCGGAGTCATTATTATGAAACATATTATATTGGAAATCTTTATCAAGTTAATTTATGGTATAGGTTTTCAAGTTATGTATTTACCGTATATGTGTGACCGTCACATTTACAGTATCTCCCGACTGTTCACCGACGCCAAGAAAATTCTCCTCTACAGTCAGCAAGACAAGAGCTTTGTGGGATTCAAAGGACTGGTTAGGGCCTTGAGAAAACTGCAGAGAAATACTGAAGGTAAGTCTCTTCTGAAGCATATCGCTATTAAATTGGGAATCTGGAACGTGTGTCAGAGTTCATTCTTGGCATAAAGTTCACAGTTCTTGAAGTTTCTCTACCACTTAAGCATTTGTTGTTGAGTTGGCCTCAGATAATTTGTAGAAAAAAACTCCAGCTTATTCGTTTGAAGATACGTTTTGGAAGTCTTATCATAAAAGAAATACATCTAAAGTTAGTGGACTTTAGGAATCTGCTTCTTTTTTCCATCTTAAATCATATTTCACATCCCTCTGGTTTAATAACGGTGATGAATAAAGAGAAATATCTAAATTTTATCACTGAGCACTTAGGAATGTATTCTTCAGACATGTTGCATAACTACGAACACTGACATTCTTGATACTGACTGTTGGATTTAAAATCAAAACTTGAACTTAGGTGCCATTCATGTCTGTTAAACGTTGAGTTTTTTTCAATCATCAACCTTTAATAAAACAAAAGAGTTAACATTGTTTATGTTTATACTAATAACAATCATGACACATTTGCTGATATCTTCAGTTTTTTCATTTAGTCTGAAGGGATTGTTTGTTGTTGTTGAGAAAGGCATGCTGGAAAGACATCCTCTCACGGTTGACAACATTTAATTAATGTTCCCTGAAGATCCCCTGTTTGCACCTGGGGTTTGATAAAAAGGATGCGAGCATTGGCCGCAGTGGATAGTAAAGCCTTTTGAGACATTTAAACATAACAATTGTATTTCACCGGGACATGCACAAAAAAGTGTTCCGGAAAGATGTTTATTAAGAAGAGCTGTCAGAGAACATGCTGGAGTTATAAGAATCCTTTTCCTTCTGGTCACGTCCAGCTTTGAAATCATCCAGTTATGTAAATGATTGGCTGAGATTGTGGTTAAACCGTCAGAGCTGATGCCTATACTAAAGACAAATGTTTATTTTTACTTCTGCTAAGAACTTTCATGAGGAACATATCTATATTTATAGAAAGACCTTTTATCGCGTCTGTACAAATACATCCAAAATATAGAATTAACTAATCGAAAAAGTGAAAAAACCTGGTAAATTCTGAGAACTTAAAGACGAATGACCTGCAGTAACCTCGGCATAAAGAGGGAAGATTCAAAACAGTTCATACCATTGACTTCTGTGGAATTTACTGTCATAACACAATGAGCTCTGTGAATAAGCCTGTTTTTTCTTCCTTCTATAACTGAACATCCTGCACGATTAGAACTAAATGAGCAATCCTCTCGTGACTGTTGCAATAATCTAACGCAACTCTGCATTACCTCATAGGCTTTATGATCGCGCTGGGAATAGAGTCATGCTTTTCACAATGTTCTCAACTACACCCTTTGTTCAAAAATATAAATCATGCAGAAATTGTAAATCGTTGCTTTATGTAATGGGTCCATTTAATAAACAACAATTTGCATTTTGTTATCAGAGTGAATTGTAAGCGTCATCATACTTTTTGTATGAGTAATCTACACATTAGTAAATGCATTTGGACATTTACTTTTTATATTATTAGATTTATAAATTCAAAAGAAAATTTGAAAAAATGAGATCCATTGTCTTATAGTATAGCTTGGGCTTTTTCAAAATAGCCACTGCATAAAATATATTATTGCCATTCTCTCAATAAAATAAAAATAAAATGGGGTTTAAAAGGTTTGAGAAACATAAATTCAGTCTACTTAAATCCTACTTAAATATATACATTTATACATACAGTATATACTCTCTCTCTCTTAATGCTTACATTTAAATTTTTTCACAGGTTTCAAACTCAAGGACTTTCTGCGTGATAATGAAACGTTGTCTGAGTTTCTCGAGAAAAACGCGTCTCTGTCAGAGCATGCTGTGAAAGAGATAGTGGAGGCCAATGTCAACTTGGAGAAGGTAAGCCAACTGATCCAGACTAGCGAGTGTCCTTGAACAACCAATCAGAACAGAGAGTTTAAGAACAACAGTGAACAAATTCAGGATTTTTGCTGTGTTTTCTATAATTATCTTCACTCGTGTATGCACAGCATTTAAAAAACCCAGCATCAGTCAATTAATATAGTGTGTCACCCACCCATTTAGCTTGGAGAGGATTATGTAATTGTCGCTGGGTTATAGAGATATGAGACAATCTGTTTTTCAGACGTTTGAAGGAGAGTGAAGCCTCTATAGGTCACAATGGGATATCACGGTCAGATGCTGGAAAATGGATCGCTCTGCATGTGCTGTTGCACGGCGGAGGGGGGATGACGAAGCATAAGAGGGAGGGTTTAAAGTCACATGACTGTTGTCCTACAGAGCTACAGCCTGGTGACTATTCCTGGAAAACTAGAAGGGCTGATTGAATCTCGCACCTATGGCAGATGTTTAGAAAGACAGTGGCCGCTACGTGAACATTCAGCTTTCGGTTTTTGGAAAATGCATCTTAATCAGATTCCCATTTGGCTGTAAATCTTAGACAGAAAAATGGTTAAGCCACATTAAAATACAATACATATTTATTTCATTTTATTTTGAACAGATTAGAATTGACGATTGATTACATTTATTTAGTTAAAAGTTTTTCCTTTAAATTGTACAAAAATGAAATGTTTGTTGTTGTCAGAATTTGGTATGTAACGCATTGACATACTGTAAATACAATTTTAAATGTGGAGGTATATATGGTGTTTCTGACAAGAAATATAATTTATTAGGTAAATTTAACTTAAAAATGCGTTTGAATCCACAGTCGTTTTAACAGTGTTTTTCTGACCTACAGGTCCTTATTAGAGGTTTTGGAGTTCACCTCATAGACCTCTGCAATTCTACGTCTTTGGAGGATTTTGTGACCATAGCTGATAAGGATGTGTCCCAGCTGACACAAAACATCATCTGTCAATCATCTACTGAATGGTTAAACAATGCAGAGAGCCACTTCCTTTCCAATCTGGACTTCCTGAAGCCAATACGGGTAATACAATCTTTACACAAACTCTATTTATAGAATTCAGCCTTGTTTTTTGATAACCATTACAAGCAATAAGATGAGGCAGAAGTTTTTGCTTGATTGTTGATGATGATTCCTCTTATATAACGACCCGTATGAATAAGGTTGTGTGTAGGCTACATTAATACAATAAATGCTTTGTAAAGTACACGTTATCAGAGTCAAGTTCAATCTAGGACAAATATATTTTTGTATTACAGACACAGTGAACTTTGTCAGTAAACAGACTAATATTGTGGTCACACACAATATGTCGGTGTAATTAGTTCAGCATATTTGTACATTAGAGGCTAACAGCAGTGGCCACCAACCAGAGGTCTTCACATATGTCTTTGTGAAGAGTCTGTGTGTATCTGAATGTTTCCTTTGTCTTTTGAGTAAAAAGATCTCGAGACGGTTCATCATTACCGAGTGATTTAGTTATGTAAGTGAGGGAACAACGCGCCATTTAACGTTTCTTTTGTAAATCACAACAGTATAGTGTTCGCATCACCCCAGTTATACCCGATGACCTGAAAGATGCGCGAGTTCGTAAATACAAATACACCCAACTTGATTTTACCATGCACTTCATCAAATAATTGTTTTTATTCTATGGCCTTGCAGAAAGATGTAAAGTCTGACCCAAAGATTATCCAAGATGTGTCCATGGCAACAGACAGCCTGCTGGAGAGCTTGGGAGCATTAGCCGTGGAGGTAAGTGCCTCCTAAAATATCCGGCACCCCCGTTTGAGGATAGAACTAGACACCAGACTGAAGTGTTTGTTTACCCCTGAAGCTCGAATGTTCTAATCCCAGATTAGTCAGTAATGACTGATCACAAAACAAACTGCAACTTGTTGAACCTCTTCACGAAGTAAAAGCTTTGAGAATTATTGACACACATGAAAAGTACAATTTTATGCAATTGTCAGAAGATTGCACCAGCTGTTGACCTGGATTGTACTGCTGGTTTCAATATCTTGAATTTTGACAAGCTAGGCTATTCTCCTCCCCAATTATTTTGCTTTGCTGTGGCCAGATAGTAATCTTTAACCTCTCCGCTTTGCCTCAGTATCAAGAGACACGAAGCTTCTTTTGCTTACGGGGTGAAAAGCAGACAACAAATTCCTCTTTCAGTTTGCACCCCAAACATCTCCGCCATCAGAAACTCAAGAGCTGATACTTTATATCTGTTAGTGGGGGTCTTCTGGGGTCTACTCTCTGCTTATGCATCGGGCCTCAATGTCCCAGCTGTAAAAAGCAGACCCAAGGGAGCGTTCGGTGAGATAGCGACGGAAACTTGCCCCGGCAGTTTCAGCTTTTCTTGCCAGCATCGGGGAAAAGTGCTGAGCTCGATAGATACGAGATAACACCCATTTAGATCTCTCGCAACATGTCTTCCACTCAGTTTCCTCATCACACACAGTGTTTGTTCGCTGGGAACTTGGAACATTTTTAGCTAGGCATGGTGTTATTTTCTGAAACAGAAATCGACCAAACGCCAACACAGGCCTGACAGACATTAGTTCCTCTTTGTTCTTGCATGAACTCTAATAACCCGTGCTGCAGCAGGCAGCCCGGAGGTTACTCTAGGTCGCAGCCTATTTCTTGAGTTACTCGGCTTTGTTTGCATGTCTGGCCTGCAGAGCTTCCTCAGACACCTCATCTGACATTTAACAGATAGTCGACAGATATAAAAGCAGGCCATTACTAGCTATAGCTGCTTTGTATGAACCATTCAGAATTCTAAGATGTGTCCAGAGGAACTCACTGTAAAGTGGAGGAGGTGCTTGAAAATGTTTGTAAAAAATAGAAGTAAGCCCTTTTTCCTTTAATTGATGGATATTTTGGAATTTGCTCATGACAGTGTTTAAAGGGATACCACACCCGAAAATGAAATACCTGTCATGAATTACTCACCCTCTAGTTGTTCCAAACATCTATACATGTTTTTGTTTGGTTGAACACAAAGAGAGATATTTTGGAATAATGTTGGCAAACAACTGTTCTGAAGTACCATTGACTGCCATAGTAGGAAAATATATTGTAGTCAAAAGTGCCCCAGAGCACTTTTCCTACATTCCTCAAAATATCTTCTTTTGTGTTCAACAGAACCAAAGATTAAAAAAAAATCTTACGATGGCAGTCAATGGCGCTTTAGAACGGTTGGTTGCTAACATTATTCCAAAATATATCTCTTTCCAAAATACATTTATACACGTCTAGAAGAACTAGGGGGGGTGATTCATGACAGAATTTTTGGGTGGAGTATCTCTTTAAAGCAATGGGAATCATATTGACTGATCCTTTACAAACCTCCTCCTTAATAACCGTTCTTATTTCACATGACAAATGTTTATGTAAGATACGATGTCAACGATTTATTGTAGAATGAAAACATTCTCGCGTTTGTATTCATAATACCGTTTCACTCATTGACATTGATTGAATCTCATGAAGTAGGTTATCTTCCTGTGTTCCTGAGTATGCTTTCCATTTCATTGAGAGATCGACCGATAGTAACCTTGCCTCCAACAGGCTCGCTCTAGCATGTCACAGCACCGCCTCCATTCGGCTTGTTGCTGGGCGAATGGCACAAAAATTCCTAGATCCAAAAATCTAAATTCTTTCATTTATTCACTTTCATGTTGTTGAAAACCTGTATATGAAACGAATTTGGGAAATGTCTCAATGGAAGTCAATAGGGGTCAATGTTGTTTGGTTACCATCGCTCTACAAAATATCTACTTGTGTGTTCTGCAGTAGAAAGTCATTCAGGTTTAGAATGACGTGACAATGAGTAAATTACAAAATAATTTTCATTTTTGGGTACACTGTCCCTTTAAATGCATTACCTATATGTTAGTTCTGTGTACCTGTAATGTAAGTTCTGTGATCTTTTACTCACTTTCAATCGGCTTGTCATTTTTGAAAGGAACACAAACTTTTTCAATAAACATCCTATTGAACAAAAGATTTTTCCTTTGTGTGTCACATATAAAAACAGCGTACAGCAATAGTTATGACGGTGACTAAATGATGATAGAATCTTTATATAATTTCCTTGGTTCATGATTATTTCAATAATCTCATGACAAAATGAGTTGCCTTCGCCCTAAAAATAGTAAAGATTAGATGTATCGCGTTGCATGTGGACAAGCACGTTTCTCTATTATTATTGTTTTGATGATGTTTGGGTTAAGTCACCATCTGTAACGCCCTCCAGCTGACAGTTAACACTTTATAATAACACCCTGTGACACAACTGGCTCACGTGGACCAAAAAAACAACATAACACACTGATGTTGATTGTGTTTAATGAACGTGCAACCCAGTTACATCTTGTCTGTTGGAATTTTCTTGCAGTCCAAAAGTGTTAGTCTCATCTCGCGTCCCTTATGCAACTCTAACAGTGAATGATATCTGGGTAAACTATTTATAAACATGAGCGTTAACTGTCATCTTTCATGCAAAAACGTTGTTGTCAGATATCCATTGTGTCTCTCCTGGAAAAAAGTTTGTCTATCATTATGTCTTCCGTCCACAATTCTAATTGTAGCTTCCGTCTCCAGTGTAATTGATTTAGTGTTTTCTTTCAAATTCCTCATATTTCATCTCTTCTCGTCTTTGCACAGCTTGCGAGTATGAAGAGCTGGCGTGACATGCGAACAGAGATCCTGTACCTGACAGGAAACAGCACACAATCCCCCAACCACATGTACCAGGCCGTGTCTCGCATCGTGTGCGGTCATCCGGAGGGAGGCGGCCTCAAAATAAAGTCCCTCAACTGGTACGAGGATCACAACTATAATGCGCTGTTCGGTAACCACGGCAACGACAGCGATGAAGAGCATGTGTCCATGTACGACAACTCCTCCAGTAAGTAAATTAGAAATTTCACTCCATCTACATCAAAAATTAGGGCTCAAACCACTCTAAATAAACGTTTTTTCCCTCTAGCGCCCTACTGTAACAACCTAATGAAGGGTTTGGAGTCCAGTCCCATTTCTCGCATGATCTGGAGGGCTCTGAAACCATTGCTCATGGGAAAGATCTTGTACACACCAGATACACCTGCCACCCAGAGGATCATTCATGAGGTTAGTAGAGCTAAAATGAGAGACACAGCAAGATCAACCATCAGAAAACATTCTAACTATATTTCACTTACTCTTAGGTCAACAAGACATTTCAAGAGTTTGGAGTGCTCAGAGATCTTGGAGGCATGTGGGAGGAGATAAGACCGAAAATCTTCAACTTCATTGAGAACAGCGAGGAGATGGACCTGGTTAGGGTGAGTTACGCACACACCGTTGTTTGAACGCAGATAACCCTCCTGCAAAAAGAAACTAAACGATGTTGCTCTTAATACTGCCACCCTTTGTAATTAAGTGGTACTGCATGTAGACCTCACAGTTGAACTCAAATGGCACACAATGTGTGCTTCAGGAGACTTATTGGCAGGACAGGGATCTTAAAACCCCTGGATTTGTTGACGTGACTACTAAAATGTCATACTATATCTATAATGACATATTTAATTTTACAGTATGAGTTTTTTATCATTTATTTTTGCATTGATGTGACGTATTTTTACTATCGTTCTAATATCAATATTTTATGATGCATCCACTTTTTATATAATAATTAATAGAATCTCGTCCTGAACAGACACTACTGCAGAACAACGCCAGCGCTCGTTTCTTCAATGCCAAGCTGGTCGGGACAGACTGGCGCGTGGAGGACGTGTCCAGTTTCCTATCCAAGGCCTCGGAAGACACACGTCCCCCTGGAACATCATACACGTGGAGAGAGGTCTTCGACGAGACCGATCAGGCCATACAAACCATCTCTCGATTTATGGAGGTACACACACACGCACACAATTGTATTTACAGAAATATCTACAAACTCCTAAACCAGTATACATTTATCTCAGAAGCAAAATTTATATTTTGTCTTGTTTTCCGAAATGATAAAAATGTAAGTAAGTTTATGCTTAAAATCAAGAAAAAAAATTGCACTTGAATTAGACCTTAAATTACGTTTATAAATGTTTTACCCCATTGGAAAAAGAATTTGTTTAAAATTTGAACTTTTTCAAGTAAATCCCTCTCAAGTATATTAATATAAACATTTTTAGGTATTTTTACTTAAAAATGAGACACACATTCAAGAAAAGCATTTTTGGACATGTTGGTTTGGGTATTACATGAGTGTAAGGTCAAATTTTATTTTTATCGGTTGGACCGTTACCTCTGTAGATCTGCCTGAATGCGACAACCATACAAATGGGCAACTTGTGATCTATCCTTATCAATTTAATAGTTCCAAGAACCAAGCTAAATAATTTTGTATCTACTTTTTTTTAACTGCACGTCTTTGTATTTTTCTGGGTCATTGTGCCACTGCAACAGACAGTGAATCAACTTTCAATTCTCCAATAAATTACAGTAATGAATCAGTCACGCTGCTCGAGAAGGTCATGTCCGTCCAAAACTCAACTTCATTGCTGTGATACGATCAAGTAAACTGTATTAAAATTAAAGTGCTCTGTAAATTCTGTCTCTGCATGATGTTTTCTAATAATTCCTGTCCCTCCTGAAGTGTGTGAACCTGGATAAGCTGGAGCCAGTGGCCAATGAAGAACGGCTGGTAAATAAATCCATGCGTCTGTTGGACAACCGCAAGTTCTGGGCAGGAATCGTATTTCCTGATATGCAGTTAAACACATCTGAACTGCCACCAAATGTCAATTATAAGATACGAATGGACATTGATAATGTAGAGCGCACCAACAAGATCAAGGACGGGTATGATACTTTATTCTTATACATTGTTTAGAACAAAAAGGCTTATTTATCTTATATTAATCTAAATTTATAGTAATAAATATATTACTGATAAAGATCAAATATATGACTCATAATGTTAATATAAGATTTATGTATATGTTTTTCATAATAGCTTCTTATAGCTAATACTTGCCATTGCAATGCTATTCTTGTCATATTTGGTATTATTCCTGAAAACAATAAAAGTTTTCACAACTTAAATCAAACCAAGCATCCAGCCAAGCCAGCAAGAGCTAACGGTTGTGTTTGTTTTAGATACTGGGATCCTGGTCCTCGGGCTGACCCGTTTGAAGATCTGCGCTACATCTGGGGCGGATTCTCCTACCTGCAGGACGTTATTGAGCACGGAATCATCAGAGCACTTACGGGCAGCAAAGAGAAAACTGGAGTTTACATTCAACAGATGCCTTATCCCTGTTATGTGGACGACATGTAAGACATGTCTATTTAGTGATACTTTTTGATAGTACATTTAACTTTTCCACTCTGCCTTAAAATACTTAAAAATATTGTCTATGTCGGCAACCAACTATGTTTTAAAACAGCGCCTTAAATACTTTACTGACGGAGAGAGAGCCATGTTTGTTGTCTTTTTTGTAGAGGTCTAATCCGTCCTATCCTCTTTGCTGTAGGTTCCTGCAGGTTATGAGTCGCTCAATGCCTCTGTTCATGACTTTAGCCTGGATGTACTCAGTAGCGATCATCATCAAAGGTGTTGTTTACGAGAAAGAAGCACGTCTGAAAGAGACCATGAGGATTATGGGTCTAGATAATGGAATCTTATGGCTGAGCTGGTTTATAAGCAGTCTGATACCATTGCTCATCAGCGCCGCCCTTCTGGTAGTCATCCTAAAGGTATATTACAACATATTCATTCTTAAAGGAGCAGTTCGTCCCAAAGTAAAAATTACTCCCCAACAAATCTGTACACATTTCTTTGTTGGGATGAACACAGGAAAATATTTTTGGAATAATGCTTATGACCAAGATATGAAAGAGCAATGCAATATTGCACATTCTCTGTTAAAATATATATCTAACAAACATGTATACATTTCTTTGTTTTTCTTCAGATGGGCAATCTACTGCCTTACAGTGACCCTGGCGTCGTTTTCTTTTTCCTGACTTCCTTTGCTATTGTGACCATCATGCAGTGTTTCCTCATCAGCACGCTTTTCTCTCGCGCTAACCTCGCAGCTGCCTGCGGTGGCATCATATACTTCAGCCTCTACCTGCCTTATGTGCTGTGCGTGGCCTGGCAGGATTACGTGGGCTTTGGGGCTAAAGTGGTTGTGGTGAGTGTGGCTTCTGTTAATGTATTTTTGCATCCGCTGCTGAACAAACATTCAATTTTTTAAAATGTTTTCCCTTGCATCTGTTCCGCAGAGCCTCCTGTCCCCCGTTGCGTTTGGCTATGGGTGCGAGTACTTCGCTCTCTTCGAGGAACAGGGTGTAGGCATACAGTGGAGTAACCTGCTCTCCAGCCCCCTGGAGGAAGACAACTACAGTCTCACCACATCCATCTCTCTCATGCTGTTTGACTCTGTGTTATACGGCATCATGACCTGGTATATTGAAGCTGTGTTCCCGGGTGAGCATTCAGAAACTCTGTAGAGTGTCACTCAGATGATGGAAAGCTGTGAGATGGTTTTTGATGGTGGGAAAATTAACTCTTGCAGGCCAGTATGGCATCCCACGTCCTTGGTACTTCCCATTCACAAAGTCATACTGGTGTGGGGAGAAGTGTGGCTGGACGACATCAGTATCCAACAACAAGAAAGATAATACTGAAGGTATAGAAACAACAAATATACATTACAAAATATAACATAATATATATAAATAACCCTCTGAAGTGTGCAGCTTTGTTTGATGTGTTGAAGATTTCCAATGATACATGAAGTTATGGCAGGAAATATTGACTAGCTCATCCCCTTTTTAAAACAACCAATAGCATTTAAAATACCTTTCAGACTTCCAGATGATGTCATAAAATTACTAATAATCTATATTGGTGGAGAGAGGAAAGCTTATATTTTGATTTCATGGGGACTTTAAGAATTGTGTGCAAATATGTTTGACATGTTTTTTTGCTAGCCAAATGTGTTGAAAAGGAGCCATCTCACCTGGTTCCTGGTGTTTACATCAAGAACCTAGTGAAGGTCTATAGTAACGGGAAACTGGCGGTGGATGATTTGACTCTGGGCTTTTATGAAGGCCAGATCACCTCCTTCCTGGGTCACAATGGTGCTGGAAAAACCACAACCATGTACGGCAACTTAACAATAATTTATATCTGATGTTATTGGTTTCAGGTTCATAATTCTATATAATTCTAAATATTTCTTAAATGTTTATTAGGTCTATTCTCACTGGTCTGTTCCCACCCACCTCGGGCACAGCTTACATCATGGGCAAAGACATCCGCTCCGATCTAAACACTATACGGCAAAACCTGGGAGTGTGTCCACAACATAACGTCCTGTTTAGCATGTGAGTCATATCAGCATTTTAACCCATGGTGGATTTGAAAAGCTACATGTTTTGGTATGTGCTTAGCTTGGATCTAAAATCATAACGATTCTCAATGTCATCCAGGCTCACCGTAGAGGAACACATCTGGTTCTACGCTCGCCTGAAGGGTTTGCCTGAGGAGAAGGTAAAAGCAGAGATGGAGCAGATTGTGATGGATATCGGTCTGCCTCATAAGCGAAAGGCTCGCACCAGTCAGCTGTCAGGTACGCTAATATCAATAAAGAAAATAATGCAAATCGAAATGTAGTGTTTGGTTTTCTAAGTCTGATGATTTGCTATAGGTGGAATGCAGAGAAAGCTGTCCGTCGCTCTGGCGTTTGTCGGAGGTTCAAAGGTTGTGATTCTTGACGAACCCACTGCTGGAGTCGATCCTTATTCTCGCCGAGGCATCTGGGACCTTCTGCTAAAATATCGTCAAGGTAGGCAGAGCTTGTTGAATCAAACATTCCTGCATTGGTTTGAATTAAAACGTCAATTAAAGCCAAGTGTCGATTTGTTTAGCTCGCACAATCATCCTCTCAACGCACCACATGGACGAAGCCGATATCCTGGGAGATCGCATTGCCATCATCTCCCATGGAAAGCTCTGCTGTGTGGGTTCCTCGCTGTTCCTTAAGACCCAGCTGGGTACGGGATACTACCTCACGCTGGTGAAGAAAGACTTTGATCTCTCCGCAAGCTCTTGCCGAACATCCAGCAGCACCGTGTCTTATTTCAAAGAAAGCCTTAAGAAGGTGTGAATCCTTGTAGAGATGCATTATGGGTTAGAGGGTTGGCTTGGTGACATCTTGGTGACATTTTTCAACCAAGTGTTTCCTACTTTAACATTGTATCATTTACCCATTGACTTTCATTATTTCTGTAGGTGGACAGCGTGTCTGAGAGCAGTTCTGATGCTGGACTAGGCAGCGACCACGAAAGTGAAACAACCACAATAGGTACAAACATCTCAAAACACAAACCCTCTATGGTGTCTCCTAACAAGTCAAAAAGAAAATTCTAAACTTTGTAAAGCGTGTTCCTCAACTTTGCAAAAAAGGTAAAAATTGTGCCCATGATGGCTGTGTAGACAGACCAAGTCATACGTGTTTTGAAACTCCTGTTCCAGATATCTCCCTGATCTCCAACGTGATTTTCAAGCACGTTCCCACAGCCAGAATGGTTGAAGATCTGGGTCATGAGATCACTTACGTTCTACCCTACAAGTACGCTAAAGCCGGAGGGTTTGTGGAGCTTTTCCACGAGATTGATGATCGACTCACCGACCTCGGCATTTCAAGCTATGGCATCTCTGATACGACTCTGGAAGAGGTGATGGATTATAAACATTTTAAAGTTCAGTCCATTTCCTACCATATAAATTTATTTATTTTCTTTCTTTATGTTCATTTTTATGTTTGAGCAGATTTTCCTCAAAGTCGCAGAGGACAACGGGGTGGATGCTGAATTGTCAGGTAAAATCCAACACAGTTCAATCATTGTGTTCAATACTTAAATATAGAAATATTTTCTTAAAGTCAGTAAGAACCTTGAAGTAACAAAGTCTCCCCTTGTGTTGTTAACAGATGGAATTCTTCCCACACGGAGAAATCGTCGACATGCTTTTGGTGACCATCAGAGCTGTCTGAAGCCCTTCACTGAAGATGAATTAGATTTCAATGACTCAGAAGGTGATCCAGATACTTATTCTACTCATTCTTCATTCATTCCACTTCTTGGTTTATTTCATTCTCAAGTATTTAAAGTTCACGTGTAAAAAATTGAGTACTACATTTTTCTTGCATCTAGGGCTGTCTAACAATTAATCGCATCCAGAATAAAAGTTTGTGTTAACATAATATATGTCTGTGTACTGTGCATATTGGTATTTATAAACATACTGTATGAACTTTTGTATTTATAAACACTAAAAACACAAACATATTTATATTTACATGTATTTGTGTATATTTACCAATAATTAAAATTATAAGTTTATATCTTCGATAAATGCATTTGTGTATGTTTTCATAAATACAAAATCAATATGCACATAACACAATCATATTACGGAAACACAAACGTTTATTCTGGATGTGATCAATCGTTTGACAGCCCTACTTGCATCACACATTTTGAATTTACATTTCAACAGAGGCTGTTTGATAGAATACAGTTTATAGAATGAAATATAGACCAAATTGCTAAAAATAATCAGATTTCATCTTATTCCGATCTTTAGTTCAAATGTAAATAGCTTCTATAAAATATGTAAAGATCTAACTGGAGTTAATGTGCACATGCAGAATCGCGTGAGACGGACTGGTTGGGTGGAGCTGATGGTAAAGGCTCGTACCAGGTGAAAGGCTGGAGTCTAAAGAGACAACAATTTGTGGCTTTGCTCTGGAAGCGCTTCCTCTACGCCCGACGTTCCCGCAAAGGTTTCTTTGCTCAGGTACGACCTTCCCTTCTCTTTACACAATCACAGATTGATTAAACCTCTCACCTACAGCGGATCATCAAAGTCTCTAACTCTTTTTGTTTGTGGTTTTAGATTGTTCTGCCTGCTGTTTTCGTGTGCATTGCCCTGGTCTTCAGTCTCATTGTACCACCATTTGGAAAGTATCCAAGCCTCGCTCTAAAACCCAGCATGTATGATGAGCAGTTCTCCTTTATCAGGTACCCAATACCAGCCACACACCCTGTGCTTTAAAGTAATAGTTCACCCAAAAAAATGAAAATTCCTTCATCATTTACTTCCTTCTTTTGCAGAACACAAAATAAGATATTTTTAAGAAGGTTGTTAACCAGCACCCCATTCACTTGCATTGTTTTGTGTCCATATAATAGAAGTATATGGGTGCCGGCGCTGTTCGGTTATAAACTTTCCTCAAGATACATAATTTTGTGTTCTGTGGAAGAAAGAAAGGTTTGAAGTGAATAAATCATGACAGAATAAAATTTTTTGTGTAAACCATCACTTTCCTGCCAGTCTACCCATTATCCTTTGAGTCTAATGATTCTTTAACACCACAGCAATGATGCACCTGAAGACGGACATACGAACAGGTTACTTGAAGCACTGATGGATAATACGGTTCACAATGAAAAATGCTTAGACAAGCCGAAATCGATGTGAGTTCTGACCTTGTTTAACATACACAAATTGCTGTAGTGCAAATTATAAATATTTATTTATTGAATTTACACTTTAACATCCATTTATAGAAAGTGAACTTATACACACTTAATGATTTTTGTGGGTTTTAATGTTGTTTGATTTTTTGGTGTGAAACAGTAGCAAGTCATGTTCGGATGGGGATGCAGAATGGTTGACTCCAGAGGTTCCAGAAAGCGTTCAGGATTTGTTTCTCAACGGAAACTGGAGCATGGAAAACCCGTCACCTTTTTGTGAGTGCAGCTGTGAAGGACGTAAAAGGATGCTTCCGGAATGTCCGGCGGGAGCAGGCGGTCTGCCCCCACCTCAGGTACACACAGCCGTCGAATATCGTACCATATTACTTCAATGTAGCATTATTCTGTATTTTAGCATTGTATACTTCCAAAAATCTGATGCGCTTAATTTTAATTTCCTCAGATTCAAGTCACCAGTTCTGAAACCTTACAGAATTTGACAGGCAGAAATATTTCAGATTACTTGGTGAAAACATACGCTCAGATTATCGGCAAAAGGTGTGTTGAACATATCCACAAATGCCATTATTTTTTACCTTATTCCTTTTCATCCTAATACCAGTTCTATAACTGTTGTTTTCTCTCTTCAGCTTGAAGAACAAACTCTGGGTCAACGAATTTAGGTACACATACCACTTTTTAAGATTATAACAACAATTATTTACACTTAACGTTTGAAAGATTCAACTTTCAATTATTTCTAACTGGTTGGTCTACAGGTATGGTGGATTCTCATTGGGTGCTAGAAGCTCACAGGCCCTCCCACCTGGCGATGAGCTCAATGATGCCATCACTCACATTCGTAATCGCTTCAGTCTTAAAACGGTATGTCAGCTTACATTTGATCGACAGCTACTCCACAGAGATCAATGTGACTGCCAGGTGTTTGGATTTTTGGCATGTGTTAAACCCAGTTTTGATGCCCACAGGGCACTGCATCTGATCGCTTTCTGAAAGGCCTGTCGACATTTATCCGAGGACTTGACACAAAGAACAACGTAAAGGTGTGTACACTTTTACTTTTGTACAAGCTGATAAATAAAGAGCTTGTAAACAGATGCTTTGTTGTTGCATAAATATGCAAATAATCCGGCAACATATTGTTTATTGTCCGGCTTTTTCAATAGAAAATCGGCTAAAATTCTATTAAATAATTTGTCAAACCCTGTATTGTTCAGGTTTTAATTTTGTATTTATGCAGGTGTTTATTTCTGCTTATTTTCTCTATTAATTTTACCTTCATGATTTATGTACTTTATATATGAGGGAATTACTTAATTATATTTAAGAATTTTAGTTATTTGTATCATTTCAATCTAAAATTGTAAAATATTCAGATTTATGTTTACATATTTATGATTTATATTTTAATTTGAATTATAGAACTTTAATTATTCTCATCGTTTTATTTAATTATTGTAATATTTTTTATTTATATGTTGAATTGTACTACAGAATTTTACATTGTTATATCAGAAAGTCTTAAAGGTTGTCAGAGATTAACACATTAGGTTTTGATAGAGCTGGTTAAGTTAATCTATTTTTATAAATCTTTAGCCAAAACTCACATGACTGCACCATTTCAACTGGATTTAAACTCATTCCCCAATAAGACCATGTCCAGCATTATGACTGTGTCTTCTTGTTGTTTAGATCTGGTTTAATAACAAGGGTTGGCACAGTATCGGAGCGTTCCTCAACGTCATGAACAATGCCGTCCTGCGCTCTAATCTCCCCGCCGGCCCTGAGCGCTCCAAGTTCAGCATCAATGCATTCAACCACCCGCTCAATCTTACCAAAGAGCAGCTTTCGCAGGTGGCCCTGTAAGTAACCACAAAATCAATATACTCTCATTTTACAATGCCACCTCCATCTCTAACATTTTAAAACATCCACCTCCAGAATGACAACCTCAGTGGATGTGCTGGTGTCCATCTGCGTCATCTTCGCCATGTCCTTCGTCCCAGCCAGTTTTGTGGTATTCCTCGTTCAGGAGAGAGTGAATAAAGCAAAACACATGCAGTTTATCAGTGGAGTGCAACCTTTGCTCTACTGGCTGGCCAACTTTGTTTGGGATATGGTTAGTGTGTGCTAAACCTGTTAAATTGGACTGATTCTTCTAATGATTGTATTAAAATAATTAAAGACTCTATATAGATCTGTGGTCTGTTTAAGCATCTTTTAACAAATTTTGTCTTTCTCCTCTAGTGCAACTACATTGTTCCAGCGACTTTGGTCATCATCATCTTTATCTGTTTCCAGCAGGAGGCTTACGTGTCCTCCACCAACCTCCCTGTTCTCGCTTTACTGCTGTTGCTTTATGGGTAAGGCCTAAAGCACTATAATACTATAGAGACTATACTATGGTATAGTGCTATATGTGATTTTAACACATATGATCTCCAAAAATGTGTCAATAGTATGAAAGCATTGAGCATAGATAAATCCAAAAACAAAATGTTGTGTCCTTCTAGCTGGTCCATAACCCCCCTGATGTACCCAGCATCATTCTTCTTTAAGATCCCCAGCACAGCATATGTGGTTTTGACAAGCATCAACATCCTCATTGGGATAAACGGCAGCGTGTCCACATTTGTCCTGGAGCTGTTTGGCAGCAATGTAAGTCAAATTCTGTTACTGGAGATAAGACTTGATACATATAATATGATCAAAGACTGCTACAAACAGCTTGGAAAGTCCCTGAATGACCTCTTGATGTTTCTCCTGATTTGTTTAGGAGATTGGCGGCATCAACAACATCTTGAAGAATGTGTTCTTGATCTTCCCTCACTTCTGTCTGGGCAGAGGTCTCATCGACATGGTGAAGAATCAAGCCATGGCTGATGCTCTGGAGAGATTCGGTGCGTACTGTTTTTTTGATCATTTAGAGTTGATTTGGCAAGCTGTAAAGGTCCAAGTGGTATTCTGGACTTGCACTGGATGGTTTCCAGGAACATGCATTGGAATTACAGTTGCTCAAACATGTTTACCTCTAAACAAAATACTTTCTGAGAAATAAATCAGGAGCAAATAAGGCTAAACCTAATTTAGGCACTCATGACAGAAAGGCAGGAAGCACTGCGCGTATCCTTCATGAACATTCAATACTAAGACTATGTCTTCTAACACTGCCTTTTTGATTGTTTCAGGTGAGAATCGGTTCCGTTCTCCTCTGGCGTGGGACATGGTGGGCAAGAATCTTTTTGCCATGGCTGTAGAAGGAGTGGTTTTCTTCTGTATCACCGTCCTCATCCAATACCGTTTCTGCATCAAGGCCAGGTGATGACCCAACATGACCTTTCATCTTTTCAAATTGGAAAAACTGAAATGAATCTAAATGCAATGTTACAAAATAAATAATAAATGTTTTGGTTTATAGGTCAGTTAGCACTAAGCTGCTGCCAATAGGAGAGGAGGATGAAGATGTGGCCAGAGAGAGGCAAAGGATTCTGGGAGGAGGCGGACAGACTGATATTCTTGAGATCAAGCAGCTCACAAAGGTATGTGAAATTTTTGTGGCATCTAACATCTCACACGCATCTCTGTATAGATGAACAGATTTCAAATAGTAAGAATTGCACGTTTCTAAATATTACGTTAGTTGTTGTTTAGTTTTACAGTAATGTTGTTGTTCCTGCAGGTGTACAAAAGGAAACAGAAACCAGCTGTAGACCGACTGTGTGTGGGCATCCCACCAGGAGAGGTAAGCACACTTCCTGTTACTTTATAGTTTGGGATATTCTGATGAGGATTATGATTTTAATGGTGAGATTTGCCTCATCAGTGTTTTGGTTTGCTCGGTGTGAACGGTGCTGGAAAGACGAGCACGTTCAAGATGCTCACTGGAGATTCTGTAATAACTAGCGGAGAGGCCTACTTGGCGGGCAAGAGGTACAACAACAGCATACATTTAAGACTAACACATGCTAATTTTGTTTACTACCATATGCAGAAACCAGTGTCTTCAAAATCAGGTTATGTTTCTTGAACCTTGACCAACTTTATGTTGTTTCTAAAGCGTGTTGACAGAAATCAATGAAGTCCATCAGAACATGGGATACTGTCCACAGTTTGATGCAATCAACGACCTGCTAACCGGCCGGGAACATCTGGAGTTTTACGCCATTCTGAGGGGCGTCCCGGATAAAGAAGTGTGCGAGGTCTGTTGTGTGCAAAACTTTGACCACATCATTATATCGGAAGTAATAATCGAGTCATCTGATTGGTTGTTTGTTTGTTGCAGGTGGCAGACTGGGGTATTCGTAAACTGGGGCTAATGAAATATGTCGACAAAGCAGCGGGAAGTTATAGTGGAGGAAACATGAGAAAACTCTCCACCGCAATGGCGCTCATTGGAGGCCCTCCTGTAGTTTTCCTGGTTCGTGTGCCACTTATAAACTTTGTAAAAAAAATTAACCAGTGATTCAATGGGTTTAATGGAAAAGGCAAACGATAAAATATTGTGGGTAGCTAGATTAGCAAAGCGAATATTCTTATGAATAAGTTGATGGACAAAATGAATTCAGTTTTTATGACAGACTTACTAAAACACAAAACCACTAAGATTTCCGTGCTTTCATACTTTTAAAATACTCCAAAATCGCTGCAAATGGATGTATTTGGGTGACCTCGATTTCATGAAAAGAACATTCATTCCAATTTAGTTCAGAGCTGTTGTGTAACCGTGCTCAGATCGACTGCTTGACAGACCTATTTTTTAAAAGCAACTCCCAGAAGTTCTCTTTGTTTTCTGCTTTGTTTTTAATGCGCCATAAAGTGTTTAAATCTCAAAGAAATTCGGTTGCACAGGCCAGTTCAAGTGAAGCAGCGCCGCCGCTCCCACCACGCAAATCACGCGCTGTGCATAGGGCACCAAGTGCTGAGGGGGCACCAAAAATAGCCTAATGGAAATTTTCTTGTTTTTAAATCTAATATTATTTCATTATGCTATAGAAATATTATTAGGCAGGCACATTTTAGCCATGTATATGTAAAAAAAAACGGCCAAACAATACGCGCTGCAGCGCTGCATCATAATGGAATTATGTTTAGGGCACCAAAATGGCTAGCAGCAGCACTAAGCGCAAGACTGCTCAATTCGACTGTATGTCAGTCTGAATCAAGGACAATGTTTACTCTCCTTCCTCTGTTTACGGTGTTCTGCTTGTGTTTTCTGCTGAATCTGTGGGCCACTGTTAACTTGGCTGTCGCTGTGGTTACAGGACGAACCCACCACCGGGATGGACCCCAAAGCCCGACGGGCACTGTGGAACTGCATCCTCAGCATCATTAAAGAGGGACGCTCGGTTGTTCTGACATCACACAGGTGAGACAGAGAAAATTCAACCTCTTTTTATCCAAAACATTCATACTACGACACAGCAACAAATGCTAAATTTGTATGGTTCCATGTTAATCTGCAGTATGGAGGAGTGTGAAGCTCTCTGCACTCGTATGGCCATTATGGTCAACGGCAGGTTCCGCTGTCTGGGCAGCGTGCAGCACTTAAAGAACAGGTAGGAATGCAAACCAAACACTTTCCATATCCATACAACCCACAAATTCATGAGGTGCATCCTGGGAGACTTTCAAAGGTTTTCCTATGTACAGTGTGCCGAATTTTATTCACATCTGTTTTTCCTTTATACTGTAAGATCAGTATTCTGAAAGGCCTTTGTCCTCTGCACCAGGTTCGGTGACGGGTACACCATCATCCTGCGGGTGGCAGGTTCCGATCCGCAGCTGGAGCCGGTGATGGAGTTTATTGAGCGGAAGCTGCCGGGAAGCACCCTGAAGGAGAGACACAGAAACATGCTGCAGTACCAGCTGCCGTCCTCCCTCACCTCCCTCGCCCGCATCTTCAGCCTTCTCTCTAAGAACAAAGAGCTGCTCCACATCGAGGACTATTCCGTCTCACAGACCACCTTAGACCAAGTAAGAACCCCTGCTCGGATTGGTTTCCATTCTGTTTGCAATTTCAGTTCAGTTGGTTCCACAGCAGTATTGTCATTGATTAAAACTATTAACCTTAGAAAGGAGTTTGTGATAGAGCAAAGCTAAATCAAATATTTTCCGTATTTTGAATCATGTTAAAAAACAAACAGTTCATTTTCTGAAAAAGTATTGTGTGTAGTCATTTAGGAATATATTTATATTTAGGAATATTTATAAGGAATAATCATTTTAAAACACAAATTATCTAATATGGTTACTGTTTCCTCTGCAGTTCCAAAAATGAACTAAACTAAACATGTACTTCTGTTACTAAATTAAATATATTTTATAAAATCTAAAAACTAATAAAGCTTTATTATCCCTTCTCGGCAAAATATATTTACCCTATATTTATGCAAATTTTCAGGTGTTTGTTAATTTTGCCAAGGACCAAAGTGATGAGGACCACCTGAAAGACATTTCTGTTAACAAAGGCGATGCCGTGGTGGACATTTCCCAGCTAAAGTCTTTCCTCATAGACGAGAAGGCCAGAGAGACAGTCGTGTGATCCACTGCGACCTCCATTCAGTGGATAAAAAATCCATCTTTCTCGGACTAGCGTGGGTTTTTTTGTACTCTTTTATTTTTTTGTACTATTTTTTTGTTCATTTCAGTTAAGTGTGTGCCCGCACGAGGGCAACGGACCTTAGACACACACTACTGATACAAATGCAAATCAATGCATAAAAATGAATCGCAATCGAGTCAAATATACTGACGGCGCTGAGCCTGGCGCTCACTGCCGTCTCAGTGTTCGTGAGGGTGAAACATGAAGCCGTTCGCTCCACTGGCGTTGAACATTCGATTGAAGAGACCATTAAAAACATCAACCCAGACACTGCCAAACCAGATGTCTAAATCAGGGCAGAGGTTCATCTCTTCCTTTAGCGCCAGCTTTAAACTTTCGTTGATACTGCCTTTCAGCGACAGCTCTTTGTCTTTGTACTTTATTTTCAGATATGCATTTAAACCTATAAGCAGATGATATTTTGAAGATGTGCAATGTTTCATTATTGTGTTTGAAAGTGTTGTGCCTTGAATCAACACTCCGGACTAAAAACGATGCCAGCCATTACTGGATGCGAAGCGATGCCAAAAGCGATTTGAACAGATGGCTTTTTCTCAAGCACACACTGTCCTCTGAACGGCGATATTTACATCTACTGTGACGAAAACAGTTGCTAGCTGGTTTTTTACATGGTGAATTTGAAAGTTTATTGCATGCTTTACATGGATTCCGTGTTTAGGAAACAAATGTGAGCTAAATCATGTGTTCTGTGCAGTTCCAAGAGCCATTACAGCTTTGTCATCCTGAAGTTTTTCAATGTGAGTATACCCTGGTGGTTGCTGTTCAATGTGTAAACTCGTGTGAAGAGGGTTTAATCGGATTTCACTGGGAGATTCATGGTTGTTTCATAAAGGTATTCAGATGTAAAACGCAGGAGAGGTACAGACACAAAATGTCTGGCCATCTTTTTATAGAAAATGCATTCATGGGTCTAGTACAGGAGTTAATAACTCAGTATGTGCCTCCTTATTCTGTTAAGCTTAATTGTTATATTAGTAATACCACAAAACCACTTTTTCCACAGCCATTTTCTCTCAACATGGCACCTTTTTATCCGTGAAGTGACCAAAAGCAACGATCGGTGCTACATACTGTTTTTTTTCCAAATCCCTGTGGTGCTCTTTAGTCAAACAGCCCCCCCCCCCAAAAAATAAAGCAACAATCCTGCTGCACATCAGATGACTTGGAAGAAAAAATGTATTGTCTTTGGTCCAAAACTGAAGCACTTTATTATATTCAATGGTCTTGACATTCACACTTTGAAAAGACAATTATGTGTTTGACAAAAGATTGCTAGACATTAATATTACATGTCCCACCATGGCCATTGTTTTCTGTGTTACAATGTATGTGTTTACAATTTTAAATATTAAAAACGTTATTTCAGTCAAACTTGTGTTAAATAGACAGATTTTTTATTTATAATGTAACTCAGTGGTAGAGCGCATGCATGTACAGTATGAGGCCCCCGGTTCAATCCCCGGCATCCCCTTTGCTCCTTAATGTCTTGAAAGTAGGGCTATCAACGTTAAAGGGGAATACACTTTTGTGATTTTTTTAGAGAACGTGTTTAGAGAACTTCCGGCGTCTTGATATAAAGCGTTTACCGTAATATGTAATGAATGCATTTTATTTAGCCTACAATGAATCTGTACGTTAACATGTATGATATGCTTTTTAAAAGTCTATTATAATTTTTTTAAATGCGTCAGAATAAAGGTAAATGTACTGGTAATGTTTGTACTGGCAATGGGATCAGTAGGGTTAATTGTTTTGCCTGTAGCCCGTAAGTAGCAGCATGCACGCATCCCGACTAATTTTGCCATGTTCTCGCCAGGCTTGGCTGCATGGGTGGGTATTTATTTCCATGAGAATGTAAAATATTTTTTCCATTTCAAAAGGAAATGTGGCTGTTTATAGAAAACTTCACTGCAGTTCCACACACGATAGCGTCATCTCTTCACGGAGGTAAATGGCAAGGCATTTGGCATTGACTTTGGCTGTGTTATATTTTAGTTAATAAGTTCATGCTTGTTACATTACTATCATTGCGCAACATATTTGCGTCTCCTTATAGTCAATTATTTTTTGTTAATTTAAATCTTAAATTAACCTAAATCACACGGGTTACTGATAAAAGACATGCATAGACTAAAAGGCCCCTGTAAGTCGCTTTAGATAAAAGTGTCTGCTAAATGCGTACATGTAAAATCTATTACTGTTAGTTCGTCCTGTTTATAGCATTAAAGTCCATCGATGTGTGAGTTAAGCAGCAACAGTCAAGTGCAAGTCGATAACTGAATATTGACAAAGAAAATCTCCCAATCCAGACCTCCTTTTTTACTGACCACACATTAAGTATTGAAATATAAAGCTACAAATAAGCAGAACAAGACCAACAACACAAAAACTGTCCAGTGGTCCGAGAGGGCCTCGAACCGTCAAATAATTCAGTCAGCAATGACAATTCCACAACGCTAACCAGCATGCTAACATCCACTGTTCCAGGCCCCGGCTACCTAAGAACCTTTGAATGATGTCTGGTGTTGGAACCACATAAGCAATACGCTTAAATGTAATAAGCAGGATACATACGATGGGATTGGTTGGCCTACAATTGCTGACCACATTGTGCAACATTAAATTACCAAAGAGAAGTAGTTGTTTCTTCAGAAAGCAAGCAATGATTTGTTTAATATTAGCAAACACTCAACACATAATAAAATCCTGTAAAACTATCAGTAGTAAATAGGCCTTTTTCACTTGACGTCACGCATCTTCCATTCTGCAGCGACCCAGCAAACAATTTTTGGTTCCCAGAACAGATATTCTAACGTTCCCTGTTGGTTTTCCAGGAAAGTTTTCTTGACGTTAATAGGACGTTCCCTGTAGGTTAAGGGAACGTTCCCCTACCTTTGTACTAACGTTAGGGGAACGTTCTGTGTTTGCTTCGTTACTTCCGCTAGTGCCTCACAATGGAGTTTACCAAGTCCATTGCACGGCGCCACAAATACGGCTATATGATATACAACATCTTGCAGACATATTTTCGCTTATGACAAGTTCAATGCTAGATAAAGGATACAAATCCTTCGTTAAACAGTACCAGTTTGATTATGAAGGTAAGTGTTTTGTTTTCTTTTTGTGTTAGCGAAGGTGCTAGGATAAGTACTTAAACACGTATTCTGTCAGTTTATTTTCACAGTTTTTTTTTTATTTCAGCGCGACGGCAAAACGGAAGTTCTTCTTCTTATTTGTTGCAAGACGGATGTTATGATACACTGCTTTGCGAAAAAGGCGGAAGTTAAGTGACGTCATTGTGAAAAGGGCCAATGGGTCTGGCTCAGTTCATCAGTGATTGGTTGACAACAGTTCAAATTTAGTGGCTTTGGAAATCAGTGGGGGGGCTCATTATACAACATACAAAAAGCCGTAAATGACGCGCGCTCTGTTTTTTACGCCGTCATATGGGTGCCTTAAAACGCCGTTAAATACGGCATTATTGACGGTTTTTTTACGGCGTTTGGAATCGCGACGCCGTATTTTGCGGAGCAAATACTGTTTTAAAATCCGTCAAAAACGGCGTTAGGGTAAACGCGTTTAAACAATGGCGTAATTGTGACTTATGTACTAAAAAGCGGTCCCGTCTGGTGTACACGTGGGCTAAAGGCTGCGTGAATGTGTGAATTACTATCATTATAAATGCATTACAAAACCATGCAAAAGATAATTCTGATTTAAAAAGACAATTTTAGAAGGCTGAAACAAGTGATATTATCATTATAAATGCATTACAAAACCATGAAGATTTAAATAACTTATTATCATTATAAATGATAAACTTATTAGCATTACAAAACCATGAAGATTTAAATCACTTATTATCATTATAAATGCATTACAAAGCCATGAAGATTTAAATCACTTCTATTGTAGATTTGAGACCCTAGACCAAACACTTTACACCCACCCTGACCATCTCTATACACAGCCATCAACACCTCCAGCCATCCCCCTCTCCTCCCACCCTGCACTTCAGATCAGTGAGGATAACGTACGCCAGATCTTTAGAAAACAAAAGAGAAGAAAAGCACCAGGCCCAGACGGTGTTTCAATAGCCTGTCTGAAGACCTGCGCTGACCAGCTGGCCTCCATCTTCTCACTGATCTTCAACAGATCACTGGAGCTGTGCAAAGTCCCTTCGTGCTTTAAACGCTCCATCATCATCCCAATCCCAAAGAAACCAAAGATCACTGGACTCAATGACTACAGACCTGTGGCTTTAACATCTGTTGCCATGAAGTCATTTGAAAGACTGGTGTTGGCTTATTTGAAGGTCATCACTGACCCTTTGCTGGACCCCCTGCAGTTTGCCTACAGAGCAAACCGGTCTGTGGATGATGCAGTTAACATGGGACTGCATTACACCCTACAACATCTGGACAAACCAGGGACTTATGAGAGGATCTTGTTCGTGGACTTCAGTTCTGCCTTCAATACAATCATCCCATCACTGCTCCAGACCAAACTGACCCAGCTCTCTGTCCCTAGACAACAGTTAGTCAGAATGTGCAAAATCATGTCAGACAGCCGCGCCATCAGCACTGGTGCCCCACAGGGATGTGTTCTCTCCCCACTGCTCTTCTCCCTGTACACCAACGACTGCACCTCTAAAGACCCCTCCGTCAAGCTCCTGAAGTTTGCAGACGACACTACTGTTATTGGTCTCATCCGGAACGGTGACGAGTCTGCGTACAGACAGGAGGTGGAGCAGCTGGCTCTATGGTGCAGGTACAACAACCTGGAGCTGAACACGCTCAAAACAGTGGAGATGATAGTGGACTTTAGGAGAAACCCCCCTGCACTTCCCCCACTCACCATCATGAACAGCACTGCGATTGCAGTAGAGTCATTCAGGTTCCTGGGCACCACCATCTCTCAGGATCTGAAGTGGGACGCTCACATCGACTCTATTGTAAAAAAAGCCCAGCAGAGACTTTACTTCCTCTGGCAGCTGAGGAAGTTCAACCTGCCACAGGAGCTGCTCGTACAGTTCTACTCGGGTTTCATCGAATCCATCATCTGCACCTCCATCACCGTCTGGTTCGGCTCAGCCTCCAAAACTGACCTCGGAAGACTACAGCGGATAGTCCGGACTGCAGAGCGAATCATTTGCACTACTCTTCCTACACTTAAAGAACTGTACTCATCCAGAGTGGGTAAAAGGGCTCACAAAATTACCCTGGACCCCTCACACCCAGCACACTCTCTGTTTGAACTCTTACCATCTGTTCGACGCTACAGAGCACCGAGCACTAAAACATCCAGACACAGGAAGAGCTTCTTTCCTCAGGCCATCTACCTCATGAACAGTTAAATGTTCACCTTTTGCAATAAATGTGTGCAATATTTTTGTGCCAGATTTTTCGTATATAGCACCTTAAAATGTGTATATTTTAAACACCTGTAGATATCTCATATAATCTGTATATACATATCATACACCCTACAGTGCAATAAATGTGTGCAATACTTTCCCTCAGACATTTCACATATATAAACCCATAACTTGTATATTTTAATATGTCACACTGCACTTTCACCTTTGCGTGCTTAACTTTTATTTTTATTCTGTACTTTCGTTGCTTTTGTTGATTGTTACTTGTCTTGTAACCTCACTTGTGTACTGGAAGCTTCTGTAACCAAGACAAATTCCTCGTGTGTGTAAGCACACCTGGCAATAAAGCTTGTTCTGATTCTGATTCTGATTACCTGGAAGCAACAAGGTACCAGAAGTAAGGCATGTAGTAAACATACTATTAGTCTTACTTCAACCACAACACAATACGTTACGTATCTCGTTTTACGGCCTAGTTGATAGAAACACAAAATATTTATTAGAATATTGACCTTTATGGTGTGAAGCACACTGTGCTTCGTGTATTTTGGTTTCAATTTGACCCTCATCAAGACTAAAATTTCTGCGGGCAGAAAATATTTCCGCAGTATTTCCTTCTTTCCGCTAGATGGCGCCAAAGCGAGCTGCATACGAGTTGAACGTAATGCTGGAAAGTCTGATTCCTTTTGCCAGTCGGTTCATTCGAGCTATTTCAGTCAAGTTTTTCAAACACATAATTTACCACTATTTGTAAATGTTACAATTTCACAAAGTTATCAATATCCTTAACAATTTCACAATTGAACAGCTTAATTATTAACCTCCTAGTGGTCCGCACACGCATTGTGACTTTTTGCGGCCGACTCATTAAACGAATCGGTTCAAACGAACCATTCCTACACGAATCCCACAACACCGCCGCTCAATGACAATATCGAACACCGGCAGATCAAACGTAATGCGATCTGTCCTAACCCATGTCTAGCTTTCATTCAGTTATGGATAGTCACGTGAACGCGTTTCTACCCCTGCTGCTGGAGTGTAACGTTAAATATCAGATTTTGATCAGATGTCGGCCAATGAGGCAGAGGAGGAGGACGCGACAGCTCCGCCTTCACCTTGTCACAAAATGCCCCTGGGACAATTACTACGATCCTGGAAAAACAACGAATAATAACTCATTTCCGAAAACCAGCGAAACGTAAATGAGAGGCGTTATGGTAATGTGACAGTGGACGGTCTTTTCGTTTATATGAACATTTAAACGCGTTTATTTATTACGCACGTGTAACTTTTACGCTGAGTTACTGCAGCAGGACGCGTCGTTCTTGCGCTGGCAACTATGAAATAAAATCACTGTCAAAAATAAATGTACGTAACTGAAAGAATTTGTGTGTAATATTATTTTATTCGTGCGTAATTTTAAAAATTGTATGTAATTCAACTTTTTGTGAGACTTTGATTTCAAAATCTGCGGCCACAACAGTTTACAAGTATGACAATTTGTTTTATTTGTTAGATTACAACTTCAAATTCTACGACTATGACATTTTACAGACACAACCGCAACTCCGTTACGTGCACGAAGTGCGAATTACGAACACGAAGCACTGTGTGCGAAGAGACTGTCAAAAATACGTCATCAGCTCACAGGCATTACTATCCGAAGGAAGATTGATCGATTCCACGACGTAGTGCGCATGCGCCCCCGCTTAAACAACTAGCGCCAAAATGACAGCTCAACAGCCAAGCGCTCACTCATCGTCTCAAGTTTTAATTCGGACACTGTTATGTATTCATGAAGCAGACAACCAAATGCTATCGAACATGCTTTACTGCAAGCATAGGAATTAGGGTGGCCATACGTCCGGCTTTTGGCCGGACAGTCCGGATTTTAAGCCCCCTGTCTGGCGTCCGGCGCAGCCTCAAGCCGGACACTCATTTGTCCTCCTTTTCGGAGTTGCGCTGAATCGGCCTTAAAAAACGCGCTGTAAAACCTTTATTGGGACGCAGCAGCATCGCGTCTGACGCCGTAAGATCTCCTGTCAAACAGATGATTGGCTGAAAGAGATGTCAAATAAATATCTGATATATAATTGGTTAAAAACGTAAACAAGCCTTCACGACGTGTAGGTGGGGCACGTACAGGCTACGTCACATCATAACGTTAACATGCCGAAACGTCCAACATCATTTAGTCCGGAATGGACACAAGACCACGAATTCATATCAAAAAGCAGTAGAGATGCTTTCCATGGATTTTGCACACTATGTCGCTGTGTAGTGGACGTTAGTAGTAAAGGGAAAGCCGCCATTGACCGACATGCCAGCACTGAAAAACATAAAGGTAACCAAAGAGCTGCTGGTGCGTCTTCCCTTAGGTCTTAATTTCGAGAGGCAGCATCACCTCAGGATGACAAAATCTCCGCTGCAGAGCTTTGTAAAGTCTATCACGCAGTCAAGCATCACCAGTCATACAGGAGTGTCCTGAAGAAATACAAATACTGTGAACAAACACTTTTTTGCCTCTTCTGTTACACAGGTCTACATCAAGATATGTTGTTGATCAAATTGTCTGGCAAGTAATAGAGTAGGCTATTTCAGAATCACTGTATCATGATACCATAGATATGATAGACAAAATTGTATTGTTTTTGTGAGTACACCAGATGCAGTTATTCTTGCCTCACTAAATGCCGCAAAGTGTCCTCCTTTTTGGTGTTATGGAAATGGCCACCCTAGTAGGAATGCAGTGAAGACCTCCTAAACCAGCGCGTTAATCAGTAGGTTCGCGAGACATAATAAAACCTGATTAAGCTTGTTTGTGTTTGTTTTATTAGAGTCGGGGGCTAAACTATTCTTTGAGCAGCTAAACGTAACCGAATCTGTCTCTATAATATATCTCCTATCTGTTACTAGAAATAAGTAACTGTTAATCGTGTCCGAATTAAAATTAAAACTTGAGACGCTTGGCTGTTGAGCTGTCATTTTGGCGCTAGTTGTTTAAGCGGGGGCGCATGCGCACTACGTCGTGGAATCGATCAATCTTCCTTCGGATAGTAATGCCTGTGAGCTGATGACGTATTTTTGACAGTCTCTTCGCACACAGTGCTTCGTGTTCGTAATTCGCACTTCGTGCACGTAACGGAGTTGCGGTTGTGTCTGTAAAATGTCATAGTCGTAGAATTTGAAGTTGTAATCTAACAAATAAAACAAATTGTCGTACTTGTAAACTGTTGTGGCCGAAGATTTTGAAATCAAAGTCTCACAAAAAGTTGAATTACATACAATTTTTAAAATTACGCACGAATAAAATAATATTACACACAAATTCTTTCAGTTACGTACATTTATTTTTGACAGTGATTTTATTTCATAGCAACTCCCTTTTTACCTGGTGTGTTTGTGGGTTGGATTTACTCGCTATTTTGTTGCAATGGGATGCTGCGGTAGCACACAGGTAAGATATACAATACAACATCGTGTGAATGCATGGTGATTCATATTTGGGAACTTTTCGAGTTCAATATAGCATCACACGAACTGCACGATACGTGTCTGAACTTCAGGAGTTACCATACGATTAAACTGTTCATCGAGATTTATAAAATACTTAAGTGACAGAAATGTAGTAAGTAATGATCCAAGATATTTATTTAAACGAAACTTATAGTGGTTCAGTGAGCAGATTTTTGTTTGTCAACAGTGAAAAGCTCATTTCCGGGTTTTACTGAGAATGTCCTCCCAAGCGCTTTGTAGTTGACAAAGAACGTCACCATTAATTCTTTCTTTCTCCATTCAAATTCATCAATATCAGAATAATTGTTAATAAATACAACATGTTTGAATGATATTCTTGCCAGTATATATGAGCCTTCAGCTCAAAAATTTTTAAGGAGGACATTTTCCGTCAAGTGACCTTTATGTTAAGTAATGTAATATAAAAAATGTTGTTTTAAGCGGTTATAATATCTTATGTCATACTTTCTGACGCATCATGTCATCTACCCCTTACAGAAAAAGAGAGACTGGAAACCATTGGAACAGAGGAGGTGCACAGACATCCCTTGGCTGCTGTTGTTCATCCTATTCAATATTGGCATGGTAAGAGACATCTTCTGTGTTACAAAAAACTTTTTAGAAAACTCTTCCCCTGAAAATCAGTTCCAGGTGGCCAGCATTGCCACTTAAGAAACATTCCCACTGATATAGGGCATGTCTTGATCATCATCTTGTCTTTGCAGCTCTGCATCTGTGGCTTCGCCATAGCAACAGGGGCCGCCTCCAGACTCATATCAGGGTACGACAGCTATGGGAACACCTGTGGTCAGAAGAATGCTGAAATCCCAGGAATCGAGCTCAGTGGAAGAGACCAGACCTCAAGAAAGTGTGTAAAACCCCGAATTGTATCAGTCTATACAGATTTATGCTGAAATCATGGTGCTGTCACTGTAGATCTGATACATGATCTACAACATGGTGATCTTTTGTTAATGCATAATGTTTATGGCTTTACAGGTATGTGTTTTTCCTGGATCCCTGCAACATCGATCTCTTCAAAAGAAAGATTAAATCCATTGCTTTGTGTGTCTCAAAATGCCCAAAGGCAGAGCTAAACACTTACGGGGATCTCACACATTTTTCAGCAAATAATGGTGAGTTATATGGTGTCCTAGAATAGCCTGGATGGAATGTTATTAACATGTCAATGTTGATACATCTACTAACATATTTATATTTCAAAATGATTTTCTTTAGGGTCAGATTTATGCTCTTATGAAATTAAACCGGACCAATATTCTTCTCACCCTGACAAAGCTACAAAATGTCCTAAACTTCCTGTCCATCCAAGGTAGACACCTAGGACATAAAAAAAGTATTGATGTGTCTATGATGTAATCTAAAGTCTATTTATTATTAATGTGTTTTTGATTTTGTTATTGTTTGTTGTTTCTTTAGTGCATCGATACCACTGTTTCATCGCTGTATGCCAGCTAATATTTCCTGCTACTCCAAGTTTGCCGAAGCATTCATCAGTTTTGTCAGTGATAATAGTGTGGTGCACAGGGTCGTTGCCGGGGTGATGACCTCCAAGGAGATCATTATGGGCCTGTGTCTGCTCGCTCTTGGTGAGATCAACTATGTTACCTTGACTGTGACCAGTAAATTAAATTTAGCAGCATCTAGCGGTGAGGTTACGAATTGCAACCAACGGCTCACTCCACCCATCCTTTTTCGAGCACCATGGCACTAAGATGTCGTCACGTTTTAACTTCTTTGCCGTAGAATTTTTTTAATTTATGAAACACGGTCTGTAGAGACGTTTGTCCGTTTAGGGCTACACACCTCTGAAGACATAGTTATGTATATTATAATGCATTTCTGTTAATAGATCCTCCAAAGAATTACACACTGGACCTTTAAAGAAAGTATCTAGAAAGAAACTATATATTAATATTAATTGTTACAGTAGGGAGTAAATTATTATTTTTCATTATTCATATTTAAAAACTTTTAATCTTTAAAGATTAAAGTCAGTGCAGGCCAAGAAAATCATGACACTTCACTTACATAATTATAAAGCTTGATTTCCCAATATTCAATAATATACAATCTATAATAATATATCATGTTATAACTTAATATTGAATGTCTGCGCCAACTCTTTTTTTAAAACTCTTCTCTAGTTCTGTCTCTGATTCTGATGGTTGTGATTCGGTACATCTCAGTCGTTCTGGTGTGGATTCTGACGGCTGTTGTCGTGGTCGGCTCAATTGGTAAGACGATGAGAACAACATTAAAATAGAGACCTGGTAAAGTAATTTGTACAGAGATACGACAGCTCGCATTATATTTTGTCTGGCAGGTGGTTCTGGGGTTCTGTGGTGGCTGTATGTGGATCACAGTAACTCTGTGAACGCCACTCTGCCTGCCAATGAACTGCAGGTGGGCAAAGACAACCAGCAAGCTCTTCTCATCTACGCCATCGGAGCCACTGTTTGCACGGTATGATCTGTTGTTGGGGTCGTTTTTTTTATTTCGACAGTGTAACATTGCACACCGTACAACCTGATCTCACCAAAAACATAACTATTTATTGAGATTGAAATTTGTATGATATCATCAGCTGGTTGTGAAGCTGTCAGTTGCTTGTGTATCAGGTGATTCTGCTGTTGCTCATGTTCTTCATGAGGAAGCGTGTGGCCCTCACCATCGCTCTGTTCCACGTGGCTGGTAAAGTCTTCACTCATCTGCCTCTACTGGCACTGCAGCCCTTCTGGACCTTCCTCGCCCTCATGTGCTTCTGGGTTTACTGGATCACTGTGCTCCTGTTCCTCGGAACTGCAGGTCCATCAGCATAAACCACCTTTCTAATATAATCCATTTATAACCATATCATGATATAACCTTAATGCAAATAGTTTCAGAGATAGAAAATAACACTCAAATTGTCTCAAATGAAATTTCTTAGGAATTATTTGAAGAGCTAACCATCAAATATTGATCCGTTACCTGTATTACTACAGGAAGTCCAGTGAAGAACAATGAGACAGGTCTGGTGGAGTTCCATATGGACAGTCCGCTGCAGTACATGGTGTGGTACCATGCTGTGGGTCTCATCTGGATCAGTGAGTTTATCCTCGCATGCCAGCAGATGACTGTGGCAGGGGCCGTCGTCACGTACTACTTCACCAGGTGAGAGGTCAAAAGTCATTAAGTCGTCAGATCTTAGTTTGAGAGTTTATTAACTGTGTCTTTGTCTCATTTTAGAGATAAATCTCAGCTGCCCCTCACACCAATCATATCATCTTTCCTGACACTGACGCGATATCACCTGGGCACTGTGGCTAAAGGAGCTTTCATCATCACTTTAGTGGAGATTCCACGGCTTATTCTCACCTACATCCACACTCAGCTGAAAGGAAAGGTGAGACCGGTGCCAGCTGTTAAGAAGCAGAAACTTGATTTTATTCCTTATTCTTTGATTTTAATTTTTTCTGTAGACAAGAATGAAGTGTTGATATATTTTGTTTTGTGCAGGAAAATGCATGTGCTCGCTGCATGCTGAAGGCGTGTATCTGCTGTCTGTGGTGTTTAGAGAAGTGCCTCAATTACCTGAACGTGGTGAGTGACTCCACTGTGTCATAAACTGTACCCATAGAACAAGCAAATATTGTTTTAAAAAAGATTTTTACACATTTCTAAAGAGATTTGTGTGGTTTGTCATTAGGTGATAAATTTAGAATGCCCTAGTATTTTTTGTAGTAGCTGATGTGCATTAAAACCCATACATAAGCTACAGGGCAAAAATATAGTATCAGTAGAATTATTGAGCATTTATTTTATGATACATGTATGATTTTGCTTTCGTCATCAGAACGCATACACAGCAACAGCGATTAACAGCACCGGCTTCTGTACATCAGCACGGGACGCATTGTTCCTCCTGGCTGAAAATGCTCTGCGCGTAGCAGTGATCAACAGCGTTGGCGACTTTGTCCTGTTTTTAGGAAAGGTATTTATTCGGACACAAAAGGATTTACAGAATATACCGTTATTCGCTGTGGAATTAAAGGGATAATTCACCCAAAAATGAAAACGTACATGCCCTCAGGTTGTTCTAAACCTGTATAAATGTCTTTGTTCTTATTTGTAAAAAATTTTAGTATTTCAAGTATTTCACAAAGACATTTTACTGTATCGATAACTTAAAGCTGCAGTCTGTAACTTTTTGCCTTTATATTGCCATCTCCGTTTCAAAAAACGGAAAACTACAGGTTACTTTACATTTCTGCATTGTCAACTGTAATGATACCAATATTTCCTGCTAAATTAAACCAAACACCTCATCTTATAATTATTATAATCTTACCATTAATGATATTTTTATGTATTTGCTGTTAACCTTTATTTTTAACCAAACACGGATCTTATGTTTAAAAAAATATTTTGTAGGCAAGCTTCACTTTCTGTTTGGTGATTTCAAGCATTTGCATTGCGATGTCAGATTCTCTAACAGATTTTTCTTGTGCTCACAGGTCTTGATTGTGTCGTGTACGGCGTTTGCAGGCGTCCTTGCGCTAAACTATCAGCGAGAATACACCGTGTGGGTCTTGCCTCTTATTATAGTGTGTGTGTTTGCCTTCCTGGTGGCTCACTGTTTCCTGTCCATCTTTGAGACTGTAGTAGATGTACTCTTCCTCTGTTTCGCCATCGACACAAAGAACAACGATGGCAGCCCGGGCAGCGAGTATTACATGGATAAAGAGCTTATGGTGAGACCAGTATGCATGAGTCAGTGCTAAAATACACATTGTAGTATTAATGTTGTTTTGTATGAATGAAACCTATTTCTCTCTGAAATTGTTAATGTAGGAGTTTGTAGAGAACGCCAGGAAAGCTACAGAACTGCACAGCAAAGAGGAAGGTGACCGTGGGGAAATGAAACCTATGGTGAGTTTAGGTATTAGTGTCATTTTAAATGTCAAATGTGATACTTTTAAATTCACATAAACTCAAATCATATATTATTTTTCAGACTGGAGGTACATTGGCATGAAGACTGGCATGTTATATCAACCTACCGTACACTCCAAAGAAAAATGGGTTTAAAATGCAAAAAAGCTACTATTCAGGGATCATGTGACAGTTTTTGTCATGACTCAAAAGGACACATTTAGTTTAGAAAAGCTAAATGTCTGCATTTAATCTGATTTGAGCACAGATTCAGGAAATGAAACAGAATTCTGCACTCATATTTTAGCTCCCTGTTTTTTGCCAACAGATATTACTAATTATTTGGATATTTGTTTTGCTTTGTTATACATTTTAAAACACATTTTGGGAGCCTAAATATAAGTTCTTTATTCAGCATTTTTAGTTCCATACTATATTTACATTTTACCTGCAAAATATGTTTTATACATAAAAAAATTACTAATAGTTGTTATTTTGGTTAATTGAAAAGTAGTCTGTAGAATATATTTTTAATGTAACTTTTTACTTTGAAATGGTGCTTTTTGTATCTTTTAGTTTTGTTTTTTAATTGAACCCTTTTCTGTTACAAGTCTAGTTGTGATATACACCCTTCTGAGCTTAAAACAATCTATGTTCTTATATGCAAACTAAACTTTTCTCTTTAGCTGAAGGGTTAGTTTAAAGTCGATACCTTAGTGTGTAGATCTCTTTTTTTAGAGCATTTCTATATTTGAACTTGTATGTTACAAGTAGATTTAGTTTCTGTTAACCAAATGAATAAGAGGATATTTAGACATCCATTCATGTGTGCCAATTTAACCCTTTTTAACAAGTGCATTTATATAATGTGTGTGTATATATATATATATACTCGAAAAGTAAATCATGCATTTACTTTTGGTTTTGACAGCTGCATTGGAATACACTTGACTAAATAAAAACCAAAGAAAAGTACAAACTGTCCTAAATTCATCATTGTTAATTTACCTCATGGTATAAATCCTCTATGATAAGGATTATTATGCAAGTCCCAGATCAAAACACAGTATAACCAGAACAAACGCAAGTTCTTTAATTCACAACAGACTATACAGACAAAATGTTAACTAGTCTAAGACGACATGTGAGTTGAGAGATGATCTTTCAGTTTTGGGATTGTTGGTTGCTCTTTACGGCAAATGTGACAGCGCAGAGGAAGCTTCAATAGTTCATTTGTGCTTTCCCTAACTGTCACCTTTCCATCTGCTTCCAGCATTGCAATGACATCTGCATCAAGACAAAGCATAGATACAGTAATGACACTTTTTGATTTTATTTTATCTTAAAAAACAAGAAAGCTTGATGAAAAGGATATTCTCACCTTGAGACTCAATAAAATATTCAGTAGTGAAGGAATTCCAATGTTTCTTGTTCTTTAAACAGGGCGAGTCAAAGTCCTGGCTGATTACATGCATGTGAACGTGACTAAAAACAAATAAATATGAAATATGAATGACAAGCATACATTATACATGTCATCCAAGCTCCGCCCTTACTCTTACCAGCAGCCAATTAAAACAAAGACAACAGTACCTCATGCTGGGAATGGCGTGATAACCCAGACGGAAACTGAATTTTTGGGCATCCGCGCACTGCTGCACCATCCTGTCCCCAACCTGCTGCATGTGCTTGAGCAGGTCGCAGTGTTCTGATCTCAGAACCTTTAGACTAGAGATGGAGTCCCACGGCAACACCAGCCAATGGTACCGCGCCTTCGGGTACTTGTCTTTGATGACCACCACCCTGTCGTCTTTATACACCTGAGGATGAATACAGGTTAGCTCTGATAGGTTTACATTTTAAATGATAATACTGGTATTCCACATAAAGACATCAGATTTAATATAGCTGAACAGACATACTTGCATCTTTGGGTCCTGCATTGATACTTTAAGGCCTTGACTCCAAAAACCTGCAGATTCCTGAAAAACATTTTCTTTCAGAAATGTATTTGTGTTCAAAATATTTAAATAGCTCATTTCCAACACATTATGCGAGTGAGAGAACGCAAGCAATTTATTAAAAGCGTCCTCGGACAAATCCTTTTCTATGGTAAATGTACTCACCGATTTATCAGAGCCTGGTGGTGGAGTCTTTTTTTGTGGAGGTGAACCGCTATACATTGCATGACGGTCTGTATGGGAGGATGTTGATATATTTGCAGGATTCTCGCTCTTCTGATGGGGTCTTTTGGTGGGTTTGATCCCCTCTGCAGAAGATCTAGGTGTGGATGTCTCTTCAGTGAACTTCACTGTGTATTGATATAGTTGATTGACCATGTGAAGTCTTTGGCCGGGCTTTATCATCACCTGGTTGAGGAGGTGGGTGACATGCGGTTCGTAGGTTAAGACCAATAACCTGCGCAATATAGCATCAAAATACAGACATTTGCAGCTGCAACTTAAATTAGTAAAATTGACCCAAGATATGACTGTGTTTACCTGATTGCCTTTGCCCACGAGCACACAGTCCACATTTGTAGGATTCACACCTAACTGTAACAAAAAAAAAAACTTTATAATACTTTTCTCCCATATTTTATTTATATTGTTAACATTCGGCAATACCTGTTTAACACTGACAAATCCTCTGTTGCAGTCAGCCTTGAATTCCACTGCAAGAGAAAACGTGTTATTTATAATCTGGGGTTACTTTCAGCACACTAGCTGATATAATATCTCTACCTTGCTCTCTGGAGCACTTTTTGTCTTTAATCTTAGTTTCCGGTCCTCGACCCAGAGTCACAGGTTGATGGTGACAAAGCTGAATGGGTTTATGAGAATCATCTTGACGCACTAGCCAGCAGAGAGGCATTTCCTTTAAAACAAGACAAAATGCATTACAACATTAAACACTCTATACAACACGCCGTAAAACTGCAGCTATTGCGTTTATAATTTACCGTATAAGAGGGGAGATATATTTTGAAAAGAATGTGTTTTTAAGAAGTAGACAGCATACAGTAGCAACTGCTCACTTCAAAACATGATTCCCAATCTTCTTCACGGCTTTGCGGCGCAAACGAAAGGAAATACGTATACTGCCACCTATCGGCCAGAAGACGCTACGAACTCGCCAACACTTGAACACTTCGGAATGTTTACATGCATTCGACAAGAAACAAAATGAGAGTGACTCTTATTACTGCTTTGGAGAGTCTTTAAATCAATAGAATATAATATAAAACAATCTATTTATCTTCAGCATATAAATAGTTATATTTAGTTTCACATTTGTATAGATATTTATAAAAGCCTAACTGTATGTCTCCAAAAATAAGATTATGGCAAAATCACTTGAAAGAGGGAATAAATAAAGATAATGGAAAATACAATAGAGGGAGATGTGTTATAAATATGCCCATATCAACCAAAGCTGTTTATCTGCCTCTTACGGGGTAAGTCACGTTGCAATACAATGTCCTACCATTTCTTGTTAAAAGCGGTTGATCAAAACATATATTTAAACATGCTTTTATACATATACATATGTAAGTGTTTCCAACACAGTGAATATGTTAAAATGACTGAACAGGGAATTGCGTTGCTTGGCAACCCCACCACAGCTATTTTGCTTCTTTTCTTGATTCTTATTAGTATTCTTAACATCATATCTGTTTATTAAATCAAAATTAAAATCAAAAAAGTTTCAGTTTCATCAAAACCTTGTGTTACAGTGATTTTACCACGAGGCCCCACTGTATGCAACCATTACACTGCTTCATTTAAATCTGAACAGTACTTTGAAACTAAACACAACCCGAGCTAAAATACAACTATCAAAAGAGATAAGTCATTCACGTTTATTGATCGAAAGCAGGGCATTCCCTAAATTGTGAGGGGGAGATGAAATAATGTGACTTTTATGCGAGTTGTGCGCTCTCATGTCACTGTGACTTCCTTCTTCAGAGAGGATCATTCAAAGATCAGGTAAGAGCTGTGCTGGACACATAACGCCCTTTAAATCATTGAAACACCCAATGCACTGTAAGTTTCGTATTTTCCCGTTACGTCATGCAGTTAGGTGTGATTTTCTCTAGATATTACCAAATGTTGCGCTTTATTTTGTTTTATATATGTCATTATAGATTGAAGGTTAGCACAAGCTAGCTAGCTTCACTTGAACCCACATTTCCCCTTGCGCTGACATGATTAAAATACCTTTGAGGAATTGACGCGCATTTAAATGGTTTACAAATGATATATCGGTTCACATGTAGCTATTTAGAGATATATTTGTGCTTTTTACGATATGTGTCCACGTCTCGCGATAGCGCGTCAGTTTTATTAGCCGTTAGCTGAATTAGCCGTCAAAGTCATTTTGTATGTAACTTACGCGCAGGCTTTTGACAGACATTCTATGCACCAGAGGCTACTTTAATTCAAAGAATTATAAGTGTTCATGTTGTGTTTGGTGTGAGTGCACATTGTCATTGGGAGGTCGTTTGGGTGTTGTTGTAAGTTATGCCTCGCACAGGCCGCATTTATTTAAAGTTTAAACTTCCTCGAAAATTGTTTATTTATTAATGGCATGAATACTAACTCATAACTGTCGTTTAAATGGTTTTCGTTTCGTCGTGCCTATAAAAATCCTGATGTAAGTTGTTGTTCCCCCAGCGAGTTTGTGTTTGGACACGTAAGCGAAACCAGCGCACGTATGAACCTCCATATTATATACGTTATGACTTAGTAATTATAACTCTTTTCGCGCAAGAGTTGGGCTGTGTTTCAAAACCTATGTGCTGTCTACCTAGACGACGTGTTTTGGGAATCATTAACGTCATGCCTAAAATGTCTCTGGGTATACAGCACCTGTACTGCTGCCTATTATACAATCTAGATAGGCTGCCACGCACCCTTGGTCTATGTAAACAAACCGATTAGCTGTTGTATATTATTTGGACTTTGGGTGTTGTTTGCTTATTTATATTTGAAAAAATTCTATGTCAATAAAGTACAGATTAGTAAGTTTACGCCCTTCCATCTCACAGATGGATATTGGTTGGTTGCTCATACAGGTAAAGTAGTAAACAAACATGTTTAACCTGTTTGTATTGACCAAGGCCCCCTAAAGACACTGTGAAGCCACGGGCTGTCGTGATGTCGGAGCCCAAGGCACCCACCCCAGCCCCAGGAGACATGTACAAAGGCTGGCTCTTCAAATGGACAAATTACATCAAGGGATATCAAAGGCGATGGTTTGTCCTGAGCAACGGTTTGCTGTCTTACTACAGGTGAGAAGAGTTTACTGATCTTTGTCAAGAACGTGAATGTATCGACTATCTGCAGACTACAGGTCTCCCGTGGGTTGATAGGAATGTCAGATCTGTTCTAATTAACATTTTTTGTAGTGTCATAGTGTTCTTTGGCCCCTGTCAACATCTGATAAGGTGGAAAGTTAAGGTGGTGTTTTGATAACGAATTTGGTCATGATATTGTGTAAAGTATTGTCCATGAATATTTCTAGTCATGATTAGCATTATGACATCCAAATCCTATATATTAAACCTTATGCCTGGAACATGGATTATATTGGATTTGTGATGTTTCCCTGCCGTGCAAAAAAAGTTTGAAATTGGAGAATGGACCTGAAGTTCCCAGAGACTTTGGAGAGCCTTTGTTGATGTGAGCCCCCTAGCAACCACACATCAAAGCCCTAGCAACCACACAGAACAGCCTGGCATTGTTGCAACACGTTTAACACCGACAAGCAACGCTCACTCAGTATTCTTCCTACTGCGCAAAATTTGTCTACAAAGCTCTTTTAGGAATTTATCAGTTTTGTTTGGCCTATCTTTGTGTTTTGTTTTGGCCTTGTTTACGTTTGTCTGCCCGTGAGATGATGCCTTTTGACTTAATTAGATTAGAGTCACACCGATCAGATATGAAGCAGTATTCATCTCTGTCAATTATTAATTGTGTGTGCAACTTGCGTGTGTGTTTGAGTGCACAAGAGTGCCGGCGTGTGTGTTTGTCCGTGTGATCGTCACTGTTTGCTCAACAGTTTGAGATGAGAGGATAAGACATTCTATCAAATCCACCCACTTAACTTGATGTTTAATTCTCTAAATAGAACAATTACCAACCCATCAGCTGTTGGAAAGTGTCAGTGAGGATCCACGTTATTTTTAGACGCGCTTTCATAATTATTTGTATTTTGTCTTGAATACAATTAAACAAACAGTAGTGCAGACAGTTCATGCTGATAGTATGTGTATATATGACTAGTTTGGTTCCAAAAGGAGAACTTCATTAAAAAAAATATTTGTATTATGTTAATATGTTTTTATTAAAACAGTGATTTTTTTGTTAGTTATCTGTATTATTTGAGTTATTATGGCTCAATTCAAAAGAAACCAACTGCAGTTTGATTGATATTAATTGGACTGCACAATAAAAAAAACATTGACTTTTTTATTTTTGAAATTCTTTGGTCATCTCATTTCGGAACCAAACTCTTCATATGTATTAAATCACTTTGTACAAAGAGGTGTTCAAGAACGACATTTCTGGGTTTTTTAGGCACCTTGGAAAATATATTGTGACGAAATGTGTAATTTACAATCGTATTCTAAGACCATATTTATGGTTTTATTCAATTGCACAATTGCCTTCCAGTCATGTTGCTGTAGTAAATATAAATATTTACATTGCCGCTTGTCTATGATGTGATTTCTTGGCTAGAAATCATTTAGTTTTTATGTTCTTATATTTTTATTGAGTACCAAGGAATATAACACCGTTCTCGTGATCTGGCAGATTTTGGAATAATGCCCAAAACGCTACAATTTTCTAATGGTTTTAATGCAAAGAGATAACAGTTCACAATGGTATTTTAATGAAACCCATTAATTTATGTGATGGCTTCTTTTGGGTTTCTTTTGTTTATATATATATATATATACTGTATATGTACAGTATGGGGGCGGCAGTTTTTGTAAATGGCTTACAGGGGGGTGCGACCATGAAAAGGTTGAGAACCACTGCTCTAAAAGATATATGTCCAGCTGTAATGTACTGATTGTTCTGCCTGATTTGGTTCATATTGAAGTGTTTTGTAAAATGGATATGGGGACAATGAAAACCAGGAAAATATTTCAGGATGCAGTGGTGCCCCTGTTGGGAAAGTTATCAGGTTATCTTCTCTGTGTGTTTATCAATATATCTGAACACACAAGACACATTTTCTATTTGATATAAAATAGAAGGAATAGGACAGCAGTAATAACAGTTTTTCTCTGTCACAAGATTGAGAGTAAAACTATCTGGAGGCGTTTCTCGAATGTAAGCATTTCAGCGCTGATTCATGAATATTGCATCAGACACTGAATAACAGCTGTCAGGTTCAAGTTTTGCTTTCAGGCTTTATTCAATGAACTTTGATAACGCTGAAGCATATCATTTAAAAACTTGTCATGTTTTTGCACTGACCCCAGACTGATTTGTTAATGAGGGATGATTGTTTGTATCTGCTTACCCACAAAAAAGACAGTAAGAATAAGAATTATCTGTTTTTTATAAAGTGTTACTTGATTTTCCAAAAAATCATCACATTTATAATAGTTTTAATACATTTATAAGACTTTATTACCACTGTATTTAGCTTTGAAAAGTTTCCTGCTGTGAACCTTGCAAACTTGCAAATCAAAAAAACTAGTTCCATAAGCATTTATCTTAAATGCTTGTTTGTTTTAACACATTGTTAGTTAAATTCCGTCATTACTAGTAAGATTGTTCTCTTTCAGGACCCAGGCAGAGATGGGTCACACATGCCGGGGCACCATCAACCTGGCCACGGCCAACATTGCGGTGGAGGACTCATGCAACTTTGTAATTTCTAATGGTGGCGCACAGACGTACCATCTGAAGGCCAGCTCAGAGGTGGAGCGCCAGCGCTGGATCACCGCACTAGAACTGGCCAAAGCCAAAGCTGTCCGCATGCAGGCGGAATCAGGTCAGTCATACAGCTGAGTCTGGATAAATGTTGTTTTTTCCCGTAACGGTTGTTCCAAAAGCCTTTCAAATCAACCAGTGAGCAAACTAGAAGTTTGTTTAATTTATCTCTACAGATGACTCTGAAACCGAGTGCATGGCCAGTTCTCCGGCGTCAGGGCAGGGTGGAGGTTCACGCAACTCAGAAGTTCAGTCCACCCTCCGAACTCTGGGAAGCAAGGTGGAGGATCTTAGCACTTGTAATGACCTCATCGCCAAACACGGCTCTGCTCTTCAGCGGTCAGTCACTCTTAATATCAAACTGTAAAGTCGGATTTGCCCTTTTTTAGTGCCTAAGAATCTAATCTATTAATATGGTGTTGTTTTCTCCAGCTACTGGTGTACATTAAAGGCACATATCACCACACAAAGTGTAATATGTTGATTTTTGTGCTCTCCCTTAGGTCCTTGTCTGAGCTTGAAGGCATTCGACCGGGAGGAGAAACGAGTGAAAAGATTAAGCAGGTGACGGAGAGAGCCACACTCTTCCGCATCACCTCCAACGCCATGATCAATGTAAGACAGCTACACGTTTACTTTCAGTAAAAGGAAATAGTTACAATATGTAAAAAAAACACTGCTTTGTCAATCTGACAACCAGGCTTGCCGGGACTTCCTAGCATTGGCTCAGGCTCACAGTAAGCGCTGGCAGAAAGCACTGCAGGCTGAGCGAGAGCAGAGAGTGAGATTAGAGGAAACGCTGGAGCAGCTCGCCAAACAACACAACCATCTTGAGAGAGCCTTCAGAGGAGCTACTGTACTGCCTCCTTCCCAGAGCAACCCTGCCATTGACAGCAAAGGTACTATACTTCTCTTGCCATGTACTAATTCCTGCACCGCTGCTAAATCTACAGCCCCCTTGGCAGAGGCGTTAACCCCCAGAGTGTATGCAGTCACTGATGTTCAGTATATTTTTTACTTCCCGCTTCTGATCGGTCCCACAGGCTCGGCTCCAGTAAAGGGCGATGCCAGCGACGAGGATGACGAGAATGAGTTTTTCGACGCATGCGAGGACGTTCAAGGGTTCATCACTGTACCAGCAGATCCCAAATATCACAGGTCTTTATTTCCTCCTTTTCTCCTGTTGTATACACTCCTCCCATCCTTCTTATGTATGTGTTACCTTACTGGACCTAAGTGTGTATCCTCCTCTTCACTCCCCTTCCTTCGTTCTCCTTCTGCTTCTCTTTGTCACACCCTGTGGCTCTCTCATACCCTCTTTCACTTTGTCTCAGGAGATCTGGCAGTAACGTCAGTGGTATCAGCAGCGAACTGGGAATGGATGATGGAACCACATCGGTATGAGATGCTTGTGGGATCATTTTAACCAAACAGCCATATTGTCTCGTCAAAATGTTGAACATAATAACGTAAACATAGTTAATTATAACAAAGCTGCATTTAATAAAATTGTCCATGGTGGCGCAAATAATTGATTGAATGAAGAATCGGAGCATTAAAATGAATCGTTCATGTTGAATCAGCTTGAACTGTTTCACAAAAATGAATTGAACTCATCAACTCATTTTATCTCTCACAGCTGGATGAGCAGTCCATGGCATCCAATCCCGAGTCCCCGCAGTCCCAGGAGGTTGTGCCTATGAAGAAGAGACGGACCCGCATCCCAGATAAACCAAATTACTCGCTCAATCTATGGAGCATCATGAAGAATTGTATCGGAAAAGAGCTCTCCAAAATCCCAATGCCTGTATGCATATCGATAAATATTTAAAGCAGCACTGAATCTCAATTTCGTTTGTAAATTCATTACCCTCTCTCGGCAGGTGAACTTCAACGAACCCCTGTCCATGTTGCAACGTCTCTCAGAAGATCTCGAGTACTACGAACTGCTGGATCGGGCTGCCAAGTGCCAGAGCTCTCTGGAGCAGATGTGCTACGTGGCAGCTTTCACCGTTTCCTCTTACTCCACTACAGTTCACCGTACAGGCAAACCCTTCAACCCTCTGCTGGGTGAGACATTTGAGCTGGACCGCTTTCAGGATTGCGGCTACAGGTCCCTCTGCGAGCAGGTGATTGGACGTGTTCCATTACTGTAGATCTTAGTGAATAGGAAGTGACTTAGTGAGAAATAATGTGAATTTAGTTTGAATGTGAACAAAAAATTCGGTCTCTCTACTCAGGTGAGTCATCATCCTCCGGCTGCGGCCCATCACGCAATCTCCGAACGAGGCTGGACCCTGAGACAGGAGATTGCCCTGGCCAGCAAGTTCAGGGGCAAATACCTCTCCATTATGCCTCTTGGTAAGACTTGTCATATTTTTATCTGACTGCGTCAGTATGTCTGAGATTTATGATGACTCGAGCAAGTGCAGAAAAGAGTTTGTGTTCTTAAAACAAACGTAGTGTGTTATGAAACAGGACGTGTAATGAAAAACATTAGCATGTAATGTTTGAAACAGTTTTGCTACCCATTGAACCTAGTATGGTGAAAAAGTGTCCTAATTAAAATGAATCCCCTCAGTTTAACATATGTTTGCTAATCCAATGATATTTGTACTTTGGTTTTGCTGGTCTAAGTGCTCATATGCTGCTGTAAATGATAATGGTAATTTTTTATATGTTTATATAGGAACAGTCCTTCTTTACACTAAGATTGTCTAAATTGCTTCGTTGTGTCCTCAGGTTCAATTCATTGTATGTTTGAGAAGAGTAACAATCACTACACCTGGAAGAAAGTTACAACCACAGTGCACAATATCATTGTTGGGAAACTATGGATAGATCAGGTAAGAACCTTCACTGTCTTGTATGATCAGAATTTCTTTTGCGATTTGTAATTTAAGATTGCACTATACAAACATAGCTCCTAAATTTGTATAATGCCTTTTCTTCAATCTATAAGACTATTTGTATCTATATCGTTTCTAGTCCGGAGAAATAGACGTTGTGAACCACAGAACGGGCGACCGGTGTCATCTCAAATTCGCTCCGTATAGCTACTTTTCCAGAGACGTAGCCAGAAAGGTGAGTCACTTCTACAGAATGTAAACATACCCACTTCCTTTTTCATCATCTTGTGTAGGGTTTGATGTTTCATCTGTCTGCAATTTGTCTTTGGTTTTCTCCTCCCTCCTCTAGGTCACAGGCGTGGTGACAGATAAGGATGACAAGGCACACTACGTTCTGTCTGGGACGTGGGATGAGAAGATGGAGTGCTCGCGTGTCATGCAAAGCAGCAGAGGTGGGGAGAACGGTGCAGAGGGCCGACAAAAAACTGTCTATCAAACACTTAAAGCCAAAGAGCTGTGGAAGAAAAATCCTTTGCCGTAAGATGTTTCCTGATGCTCTCGAATACATTACAGTTTCAGGATCTCAGACCGGTTTCATGTGTAGTGCACTTGTAATGTTAATTTCACTTTAAACATAGCAAATCTTTGACTTTGAAGACAATTTTAAGAAAGCTGTTACAATAATCTGTCAAGCTTGTCACTTTTTGACTTCCGTTGTCTCCGTCCAGGGAGGGTGCAGAGAACATGTACTACTTTTCTTCGCTGGCACTGACGCTGAATGAGCCGGAGGATGGCGTGGCTCCCACGGACAGCAGAAGACGGCCGGACCAGCGCTTGATGGAACAGGGTCGCTGGGAGGAGGCCAACGCTGAGAAACAGCGGCTAGAGGAGAAACAGCGCACCACTCGCAGAGAGCGGGAGCGAGAGGCCAACCGTGCCACCAATCCTTCAGAGGAGGGTAAGATTCCACCAGACTCACTCAATGTTACCGTTTCCTGTCTTTCATTCACTCCTGTCTGTCTCTTATTCCCTCAAGCTCTCATTGAGGATTCAATATCTGACTCGCCTTTCAAAAGCAAGTACTCCTGCTTTTCTTTAATTGTTTGTTTTCTGTTTCACCCTCTGATGCATGAATTGCAATGGATAAGAACGATCTTAGTATTTATTTTGGTTTTGAAACAAAGTTTCGAAGGCCACTTTTATGACGTAGCAAATAAAAAATGGCACCAAAAGGTATTATGGACAATATTTGTATCTCTAAGTTTTTGTTTGTGCAAGTATATAGAGTATTTGTTTAAACTAGGGCTGTCCAATCGATTAATCGTAATGAATTGTATCCTAAATAAATGTTTGCATTTTAATAAAACATTTTTGTGTGCATATAAATGGACACACATACATGTGTACACTATATCGACAAATATTTGCATAACTATTTAGAGAATGTGAAGCTCACGCCATGCCCTATGTTGCAGTGGTGCCACCATCTTGGGAGGATCATACTTTACTGCTATTATTGTTTTGATATGTACCATTATTTGTTTTGTTTGATCTAAAGTGTAAGAACCAGGGGCTTTTCCGGAGTGACTATGCGGGATGTTATTACAGTTTTTAACACAGCAGGACCAACCTACCATAGTTAAATTTTTCAAACAAGAAAAAAAAGAACACTGCGTTAAACACAATTGCAGCGATCCTTCCAAGATGGCACAAAAGAAGGCATGACGTAGCTTCGCATTCTCTATATACACATTTAAATAATATTGTGTACAAATAAAACGTGTATGTATATTTACGTATTCATTTATCAAAATAACACATTTCTTAAATACATACACGTATGTTTGTTTATAAATATATGCAAATCAATATGTACACACATGTGTATTTAATAAACACAAACATTTATTTTGCAATCAATTAATTGAGATTAATCGACTTGACAGCCGTAGGTTAATTCGTGTCTTTTAGGGTTCCCCATGCATCAGAGGTTCACCGATGTCTTTTCTCTTCTCTTCTCTAACAAACAAACACACTAACAAAACACTCTGTAATGATGCCTGTTTGCCTCGACATTAATATCCAGCATGTTCCTCACCTTCATCGTGTCATTCATTGTATTCTTTCTTTTTGTCTTAATTTGCATCCCCCTTTTTAATTTCCGTGCTGCTCGTCTCAACTCTGATCAGCTGATGAAGTCGAGATTGCCTGCGAGCCCTCTGAGACCTCTTTCAAAAGCAAGTATCATCCCATTCCACTCTTAATCACGCATGTCTGTCACATTCATCATCCAATCATTTGCTTCCTCTGTCTGTCCCAACATCAGCTGACACAGATGAAACTTCCTCCGATCTCTCGCTCTCAAGCAAGTAGCCCTCATGTAGCTGAATTAGCACAGCTTGCAGCTGTGTAGCATTCAATCTGTTTAGACTCGGGGCTGTTTGCAGAATTTGCACAGTTACTTTGATATCTTGATCTGAACGGTGTGGTTCTGAATAGAGTTCAGTTCCACTCTGCAGGTCTGCTTTACCGGATTATTATAAAGTTGTAGTTTCCCAGAACAATGAGCAGATCGTGATATGTTTTTAATTAGACTTAGCCCTCATTACATTTCTCTTCAAATCACGTGTCTCAACCATGATGCATGATTTCGACTGCCCTCATTTAACATCCAGCAGGGGGAAGCGTGAGCTCATAAGTTTAGAGGATTTTGTTGATATTTATTTTATTCAGTTTGCACCTCCCTTACATGCTGACATCTCACACTCATCTTCTGTTTGTCCCCATTTCTCCGTCCCCACCTCTACCAATCTAGCTGAGACACTGCACGGGTGTCACCCACCAGAGTACTCAAGCAAGTACCCCCCACACACACCCACTCACATTGTTTGTAAAGCTTTAACTTCTCCACACACTATATAGAAAGTATGTCCGTGTTTATCGGAGTTTATACATTGATATACTATCACATAAAAAGCACGTATTAGAATCACTGTACATTTTGTATCACTGCTGTTTACACAGAAGTCAACATTGACATAAATAAGTATAAAGCTACAGTAATGCTGCAATCATAACTTTTTTAGGTTACAAATAAATAAAAATCAGTTATTGTGCAATTACATAAAAATGTATACATTTTACTACACGGCGGTTTACAACGGCAAGCTTATTATAATGAGTTAGAAGTTGAGCTGTCAGGTACGATTTCTCAAAGATATTTGACTTCAACATATGCAAAGATAAGTACTTCCAGTAGCCTGCAATTGTATGTTTCAAACAGAGATGGCGATATAGAGATGTGCAGTCGCAGTGCTTTTCTATTGGCAATTGTAGTCAGAATCCATTGTCAGATCTAAACATTTCATAAAATTTACTTTTGCAAATCTTATCTTTTTTAGTAACAGCAGTGTTATAATCCACTGATGTCACACTTGTTTATATCACTATACTCTCAAAAAAGAGAAAGAAAGAGAAATTCATTATCTTATTGTTTGCTATTTGTTGCTCTAGTGGAGGGACCTTATGGAGCTCCAGTCAAAAGCAAGTAACATCTACCCAAAGCCCTTTTAGGACTTCAATCTATCACATATGCCCATATCATTCCCTTGGTTTATTAATTTTTTATGTTAAGTTCTTTTTTATCAACCAACTGCTTAAATGTAGTGTGAAATTAGTAGAATCAGAGATTGTAGGTTTCAGAGTCATATAATCTGTTGTCACCTCCAGTTAGTTGTTGTTGCTGATGCAGTCCAGTCATTGTTGTGTTCTAGTGAGCTTCTAAAAATGAGAACTAGCTGTATTTGTGTTTAGCGTTTAATTTTCTTTTTTGTGCACTTTGCCAAATTTAGAACTGATTCTGGCTGGTGTCCCACTAACTGTTTTACTCATTGACTTGCTGTCATTCTATCAGCGGTTATGTAGTCTGTGACCAGTCTTTCATAATCAGTTTTTGTGACAGGTTTTGTTTCTCAACCAAAATTAAGTCAATTTATAATTTAGCTAGTGGGACGCTTCCTCTACTTGCTCTCATGTAACTGCTCGTTTGCACAATTACGTTGTTGTTTACTTTTGTTTGTTGCATTCAAACAGGCGTTCACCAGGACAGCTACAAGTCAATGTGGTTCGAGCGGCAGGTGGATCAGGCGACTGGGGAACCCACACACATCTACAAAGGGGGATACTGGGAAACTAAGGATCAAGGCAACTGGGAATACTGCCCGGATATCTTCTAATCTAAATCACGCACACCTCCCCTTCGCCAGGAAAGTGAACTAAACCACCCCACGAAACCCCCCAGATAACAAACACAAGCCCAGATAAACTTGAACACGCTCTCCGCTTCTCCACCTGTGCTGTACTTAGTGGACAATGAGGGACAACATTTGGGAACGTTATCCCACTTCTGTTTTCTCTTGTGTATTAGCAGAATAATTAAGACACAGGTTTTCTGGTTTTGTTGGTAGCCTTAGAAAAGTGTATCCTAGCATCACATCCGTGTTCCAGACTCTTCCAAAAGCTCTGGACCGGTTCTCTTACACATCTATTGGGGGAAGGGCGCGGGGCATTTTCAAAATGAAGGGATTCTGAGGCGAGACTCTGAGTGAGTTCAGAGAAGCGCCTTAGAGCTCTACCTTTAATTACTTGTGCTTGTGCGAGAGAGATCTAGTAGTTTTCTTAGATGTTGTTCGCCTTAGTTTGTGGACTTTTTCGTTTAAAAAATTGACATTTATTGACCTTCCTGTTTCAGACCTCTGTGTTTGCATTTCATCTATTAAATAGATGAATGGTTTTCACATCTGGATATTCCTCAGTTATCTGCTTGAAAGAGTCTGAATATCTTCCAGATCTCTGACTAACACCCACTGAATTAATTCTTAACAACTGCCCGGCGAGTAATTGTGGTCTACAGATCTGGGTTTTGCTGAGCTGAGACCTGGTGTTGATGCTCACATGAAGTTGTTTTATCTGAAAGAACAGGAAATAACGTTGCCAGAGGAAAATAAAGGATGATTATTGGCTTTATGAATCTTCAGAAACCATGTTGCTTTTCTTGATTTTAGTTTAGGCATATAAAACATAGTCACATTACACACATCACGACAGGAACAACCTGTTTTTTGATGTCATTATAAACTGTATCCTCGCTTCTCAGAAAAGCATCTTAGATCTGCCCTCCTGGCCTTTCTACACTGGCAGTAAGATAAAGAAACCGTGTCCACAAACTGAGGCGAGTGTTTGTATGCAAGTGAGGTCAAGAGAGGACTTTAAAATCTGTGTGTGTGTGTGCGTGTGTGTATGTGTGTTTTGAGTGATGTTTTTGGGGTTTATTATGTATTCCAGTGAAACGAAAAGAAAAATCAAATTTTATTTTCAAGTGTACTTAAACACACTCGTGGAAAAAAACAATACAGAAATGCAAAGTCATCAGATGTTTGTGTGTGTGTATATATATATATATATATATCACATAATGAAGTAAAACTATTCATACTATTAATAATAATTCTTCTTATGCTGACACTGACAGCTAGAGTTATAATGGTGGTAATTGATGTAGTTTTGAGGGTTGAACACAATTATTTAGACTTTTTAATTTTCTTCATGGTGTCTGTTTGATGTAAACAAGTTAGGAAGCGTTTATTTTTCTCCCTATATCAAAAAGAATTGATTTATTTGGAAATTGTCCTGGCTCTGACTAATGAAAATTTTATAAATATGTATATCTATCCCTTCATTCCATGAATTCACACTTTTACCGCTGTATACCATAGTTTCATAATAAATTTTTCTTTTGAGAAACTGTAAAACATTTTCTTTCTCAAGTGAACGCCATTCCACAGGTTTTCCTTATTGCAGCTAGTTTTCTTTATCCTTTTCCATCGTTTGTGTCTCTCTCTCGGCCTCTGATCATTGTGTAATGAACACAGAATTGCTCTGGACTGTCGTCCTGGTGCAGACTGATGATGTAATAAAAGCTGGTTTGGAAAAGGAAAATAATCAAACACACAACAGCCTGTTGTCATGTCTTTGTTTATGGCCTCTTTCACCATGTGCATGTTGCCATGATAAAAAAAGATCTGCTGCGATTATAAATGCAGTTTGTGGAGAATTCACTCTCATCAAGTACTAATCAGTATATTGCAAATGGTGATATTTCGGCCAAAATGAAAAACTTTCAGTCTGTCAGTTTATAATAATGAAAGTGATTTAATGTGCATACTTCTTGTTCTGAAACACATTTGAACAAACACGACTCCCTTGACAACAGTTCCTCCAAAACATGTAGCATGTTTGTCATTCAGTTTCATCTTAAGTTGGGTCATGTCTTGCAAAGCACACTGCAGCAGTAGTAATTTACCAACAGCAATGAAAGTATAGGATTGGAAATAATATGCATAAACATTATCTAAAATTGTAATATTTAAAAATGAGTATATGAAACATATTGATAAAAATGCAACATTTTCTGTGTGTGAGACTGGTGACTGTCATAAATTTCATTCATTTATTGCTGTTAGGGACTAAATTATAAAAAAAGTGTCCTGGTTAATTTGCCCTCTCTGGTTACTTGCATCTTTTATCTTACTTGCTTGAGGTACAGTATCCTATATAATATAATTCATTGCTTTATTATTGGTTAAACTGAATTCAGTTAAGTATTCAACTTAATTTACTTTTTTAAATTGAACTGAACTTAACTCAATTGTATATTCTAACATTTCTTGTCAAATGTATTTACATTGCTTTATTATTGGTTAAACTGAATTTAGTTGAATGTAAAACTTGATATACTTTATTCAATTTAACAGAATTTAATTAAATATACTAAAATGTAGTTCCAAACAAAAACAATTTAATGAGTGATGTGTATTTAAGCAAAGCAATGTTTTGCTTAACAATGGCGCTGAAATGTGATCACTCCAGTAATGAGTTTGGAAATGATTCAATGCTGGTTGTACTGGTTTCTATCCTGAACGTATTCGTTTTTTTTTCTTTGACAGATTTACAGCTACAGCTCAACATTTCAAGATGTAGCACCTAAAATGTCCCATAAGTGCAAAGGCGCATTGAAGAGTATTGTGAAATATGCCAACTTCAGGGGTCCATAACTCCAAAATGTTACAGTAAAAATGTCTGTTTTTTGGCCAGGTGGTAGTCAAGGATACTGGGTATAACCTATATGTAGAACTTTTAATGCACCCTTAAAGGTTTTCGAGATGTAGCACCTCAAAATGTCCCATAAGTGCAACGGCCCATTGAAGAGTACTGTGAAATATGCCAACTTCAGGGGTCCATAACTCTAAAATTCTACAGTAAAATTGTCTGTTTTTTGGCCAGGTGGTAGTCAATGATACTAGGTATAACCTATATGTAGAACTTTTAACGCACCCTTAAAGGTTTTTGAGATGTAGCACCTCAAAAAAGTGCAACGGCCCATTGAAGAGTACTGTGAAATATGCCAACTTCAGGGGTCAATAACTCCAAAATGCTACGGTAAAAAGATCTTCTTTTTGGCTAAATGTTAGTCGCAAATGCTGGGTATAACTCCAATGTAGAACTTCTAACGCACCCTCAAAGAAAGTCGAGATATGGCACCCCATGCGGTAGACATTAAGACAAGGTATAACCCACCTGTGGAACTTTTAACGCACCCTCAAAGACATACTTGTACAAAAACACATATTCTGTACATACAACAAGTGACAAAGTTTACATAAATCCAAATACATGTAACTACATAGCAGTAATATACGCACTGGCTAAGACCAACAAGAGTATAATAAATTGTATAAGAGCAGTGGATCAGAAGAAAATTCGAATAAGCTTTATTTTCCAATTGTGCACACACAGACAAGCAAAAAAAAATACAGTATAGAAAATCATAGGAAATGGAAATATATATATATATATATATATAGAATAACAATAAAATACATCAATGATGAAAATAATTAATTTACATAAGATGTACAGTTAATTATAGATATGCAAAGTATTACAAAACGGTGTATACTATGCTTTTTACAAATATACACGTAATTTACTTAATTATGCATAAACCGTATTGCAGGCTCTGCACTAGAATATTGCACTTACAAACATGTAGGTACTTTTGGATATGATTAATATTCTGAGGCTGCCTAAAAAACGGTCCTATCAAAGTAATATAGAGAATGGTAGGGGGAGTGGGTGATGGAGGTTCCACGTGAAGTTCACGTTCATCCAAGGGGCATTCAGCATGTCATGACTTAGACAGCAAGCAGCATCCCACCCATCCTCTGTGCACTCAAACACACACACACGCGCGCACGCAAAAAAGTTTTTATTTTAAAAAAGTAAAAGAAGAGAAACGCGAGATGATCCCTAAAATAAGCTCGAATAAGAAACTGGAAAAGCGGATTGCTTCGCGTTTTTGAGGTGGAACGGATAGCGTCAATAAGAAACTGCGAATAAGAAGCTGGATTCAGCCTCGTTTTCCAGACTCCGCTCCGCCCACTAACAATAAAAAAGGCTAAACCAGATTGTGATGTCAAAGGCTACAGATCCAGCTCAAATAAGCAGGTAAATAGTGCAGTTCAATTTTTTTATTGTCTTCAAAAAAATATGCTTATTAAAACCAGTCCTTTCCAAATTCCGTCTCCATGATTTAATTAGTTAATCCTGAACTTTTCCAAATGAAATCGCATTATGACAACCAGGGCAATCGTGACAAATATTGTGCGTTAATAACCCGTGAAAGCGAGACGCAGAAGATGTTTATACCCTGACAGCACACGTACGTCTAGCAGACAGCTATTTGATGTCTGCATTTTCATCTGCAAGACGTCATAGACCAGATGTCTGTAAGATGTGTATGTTTTAGAATGGATGTACAAAAGCTCTTTCTAAAATGTTTAGCGGATGTTTTTACACAGCTGATGTTTTCCAAATATGAAGATCTTTAGCAGACGGGCACGTTTATTTGATCAATCATTGAATGTATTATTACTCTAAAAAATGAATAGGCTAAATAAATTACCTATGAGTACAAAAATGTATTGTTCTTGCGTGAAAACTTCAAAATGTTTTACTGTAACTGTAACCTTTTCATATTTTCCCCAAACACAGCTGTTAAAAATGGTGGGAACCTTGAAAAATTTATCCGAGCTGAGAAAATCCAGGTTTGGTCAGCCATATCCCAGACATGGTCTCAGTTTACTTTTTTGGTTTGCAATGGATTGTGTCGACATCGACAGAAAAGGCAGGATATTTACGTGGTTCAACCCGGAAGACGGATCTTTCGGCTTTCACAAATTTTATAATCTAGAAGGACTTCTTCCACGTACACATCTGACGTACTATGAAGTGGGTAACCTGAGCAACCGTCTCCACCCTCAGCGTGCACTTCCTCATGCTGTCACTAAGAATTACGATTCCGACGTACCTGACAGCAATACAGACCGTATAATCGTGTTAGTCCGATCGCCCGGAAACAAAATCGTTTTTGATGAGATCTATGTCACGCAGCATTCAAATCAGTCGCGTTTTGACAAGAATCGCACCTATCGCATCAGCCGAGCGATTATATCGGACATTAAAAATTTGTCACCAGGAGAATTCCTCAGACAAATGAAGAATGACCAGAATTCTGAGTCAATACAAATTGAACCTATTCAGGATTCAACACATGAACAGCAGCGATCATATCAGTCTACAGGTGATGGTTGCAAAACATGCTGTTGTTTGATAGGATGTGCGCTCTTTTTTGCTATTGTTTTTTCTCTCTATTTCGCTAAAAAGCTATAGTGCCTCTCTCTATATCTCTCTATCTCTCGAATGTGATTGATAGGCCAATTATACTTCAATTAAGAGGTGTGGTAAGAGGTGTGGACATTACATATCTTGTACAAATATTTAAGTAATGTACTGTTCTATATTAAAGGTAAAAACATGTTAAACATTTGCTTATTGAATGCAGTGGCGTAATCATGCTTTATAACGTAGTGAAGAATTTTTTTTCCAAAGTAAAAACACACTCATAAAGCACAACTGTTGATGTACTTAATGCTTTACTTAAATATGGAAAATACTGAAGTCCTCCTGTGATGATTCCTGTAAGATATGTACCTTTTACTTTCTTTGTCTTACTTTTTACAAAATAACATGACACAGACAATGATTTATTGTATCATAATAAAACCACACAAGCTTAACTTTACAAAGTAAGGTACAATATATTTTATGTATTATAAGATATTTTAACACTCTGAAACTGCTTGTGTTAAAAACTACACAATCTGTATTTACTCAAACACATCTTTGCTTAGTTAAAATATATTTTGTGTTACTTTTATCTCAACCTTGTGTAGTCCCTTACATTTATTTAACACAAAATGACAAAGAAACTGTGTTGAAATTTCATAACTCAAAAATGTTTTTAACACATCCTTTTCTTATCTGTGAAGACAGACTAACGGCTTCATTATATGAACAGGTTAGACTTATGCACTTAATGCCAATTTAATTTTGTGAACAGTTGTCAAATGAATGAAACTGATGCCAAATACAGAGCCGACCTGCAGAGGAATGGTTTCCCTGAAGGAGAGTGCATCTATGCTATCTGGCACCATAAATTTAGCAACAGATCCTTCACAGAACAATCCTCATTCATTTTATTAAACATAGGCCAATAAGCTTTTTTTGCTAAATTAATCTTTGCAGCTGTGATTTTAGGGTTTAAAAATTTGTTCAACTTCTTTTGATATCATGTTATACACACCGCGCACACACCACACACCACGCACACCACACACCACACACCACACACCACACACACCACCTGTGTATTGAAAGTCACACTGAGTAACACGAATAAAGGTTGAGCTGGCTGACTCGTAAAAACAGGGAATTCGTGTCCATGAACACGAAGAAATAGATTCCAAATTTCGTGTCAATGCCACGAACTGCCTTGATCTCTATATCGGCAATTTGGCATATGAAAGAGAAGATTTATAGGCTATTATAAAGCAGAACACCTATGAAATTAGATTTGTAAATAAAAATGCAGTGAAATGTACACTCACCTAAAGGATTATTAGGAACACCTGTTCAGTTTCTCATTAATGCAATTATCTAATCAACCAATCGCATGGCAGTTGCTTCAATGCATGTAAGGGTGTGGTCCTGGTCAAGACTCCTGAACTCCAAACTGAATTTTAAGCAATTTATAGCGTGGCATGGTTGTTGGTGCCAGACGGGCCGGTCTGAGTATTTCACAATCTGCTCAGTTACTGGGATTTTCACGCACAACCATTTCTAGGGTTTACAAAGAATGGTGTGAAAAGGGAAAAACATCCAGTATGCGGCAGTCCTGTGGGCTAAAATGCCTTGTTGATGCTAGAGGTCAGAGTAGAATGGGCCGACGGATTCAAGCTGATAGAAGAGCAACTTTGACTGAAATATCCACTCCTTACAACCGAGGTATACAGCAAAGCATTTGTGAAGCCACAACATGCACAACCTTGAGGCGGAGGGGCTACAACAGCAGAAGACCAGTCAGAATTTGGCATAAACAGAATGAGAACATGGATCCATCATGCCTTGTTACCACTGTGCAGGCTGGTGGTGGTGTAATGGTGTGGGGGATTGTTTTCTTGGCCCACTTTAGGCTACTTAGTGCCAATTAGGCACCTTTTAAATGCCACGGCCTACCTGAGCATTGTTTCTGACCATGTCCATCCCTTTATGACCACCATGTACCCATCCTCTGATGGCTACTTCCAGCAGGATAATGCCCCATGTCACAAAGCTTGAATCATTTCAAATTGGTTTCTTGAACATGACAATGAGTTCACTGTACTAAAATGGGCCCCACAGTCACCAGATCTCAACCCAATAGAGCATCTTTTTTGATGTGGTGGAACGGGAGCTTCGTGCCCTGGATGTACATCCCACAAATCTCCATCAACTGCAAGATGCTATCCTATAAATATGGGCCAACAATTCTTAAGAATGCTTTCAGCACCTTGTTGAATCAATGCCACGTAGAATTAAGGCAGTTCTGAAGGCGAAAAGGGGGTCTGGACTTGTTGCAGATAGTCTATGCTTGTCTGGAGATTTTATCAATTAGTGTGTTTCTATCTGAAACTTTCAAAAAACATGCAAGTATATATAAAATAAGTTCAGATATTTTCTTGTTATGTATTCCAGCCATTAGGAAATTAACAACATACAAAACTTGATGTAAAATACGTTGCTGCCACTTTAAACTGCAAAGTTAGCTGCCAGTTTTTTTTTTACGTAAACAGATTTAATTTTAAAGTGTGTCATCGAACTTAATCGTGTTGATTAAAACCTGTACGACCTTCATCCATGGAACTCAGTTCCATACTAGGAAAAAATACAATATGCGTTTAACTTCCTCACGCATTTAGATTGTATTTCCAGATTTCGCTCTGTGCAAAAACAATGAAATTAAATATCTGAGAGTGATACGTTCCCCACTAGATCCATATAGCAGGTAAAGTATAGCCAATCTCAGTTAATAATATTGTTTTCTGAAAAGATGATCGGAGCAAACACAAATATTTCTTGTGAAAAAAAGAATATATTTTTCTTTTGAGAAACTGTAAAACATTTTCTTTCTCACGTGACCGTCATTCCACAAGTTTTTTTCTTATTGCCGCTAGTTTTCTTTATCATTTTCAATGTTTGTGTCTCTCTCTTGACTTCTAATCATTGTGTAATGACACAGAATTGCTCTGGTCTGTCGTCTTGATGCAGACCGATGATAAAATAAAAGCTGGTTTGGAAAAGGAAAATAATCAAACACACAACCGCCTGTTGTCATGTCTTTGTATATGGCCTCTGTCACCATATGCATGTTGCCATGATTAAAGAAGGTGCATTTGATCGAGTTCGGTATAATGCAGTGATGATGCTCAATGCATTTCAGTCAACTTGAAAAACTTCTAGTCCGTCTGGTTTGATCAACGAAAGGTGGGTTTGTTGCTTCCTATTCTGAAACACATTTGGTTTCGAAACGTGTTATTTCTCAAGAAGTTTCTGTTTCCTAGCACTTCGTCTTTATGGGCGTGTCATGCATAGCACACAATTATAGCGCAGCTTTTTTACCAGAAGCATTCTCCAGCAGTTACATTATGATCAGCTCTCTGAAGGTTACAAGAGACGTGTGACGCTTCTGTTTTGAAGGTACAAGATAAGCCTCATCAAAGTATTTGTGAAAGTAAGTATGTATTTTATGTCAAAGCATTGCTCGGTTTATACATATACTGTAGTGTATGTAGTTTACAATTGATCTCTTATTTCTTTTAACTTTCCACAGTTATCCATCATGGTGAAAGACACTCTGAATGAATTGTACCAACTGAAGAACTGTGGGTTCGGGCAGCCACAGCCTAGAAATGGCTTGACCCTGCTTTACTGGTTTGCTCATGAATACATAGAGTTCCACGAATGTCCGTATCACTGTGGGAACAAGGCGAGAAAACATGCAACGGTCAGACAAAGGAAATAGAAGGGTAAATAAGGAGAAATCTTCTGAGTGGTAATAGAGAGCTAGTGTGAAATAATTACGGGATGAGTTAACTGAGGAGAAAAATGGGCAACAGGTGCGAGAGTGAAAACTAGGTGAATTACCGATGAGAGGGGAACCTCACTGTAGTCAGCCACTCAAGGTGTTCCCCAAGGCTCTGTTCTGGCCCCCTCCTCTTCCTCATCTACATCCTCCCTCTTGGTCAGATACTCCGCCACTTCCGCCTGTACTTCCACTGCTATGCTGATGACACCCAGATATACCTCAGCACCAAATCCCTCACACAACTTTCTCAAACTCAACAGCGATAAATACAGAATTCCTTCTCATAGGCTCCAAATCCACACTCAGCAAAACCAATAACCCCTCTCGCCATCGACGGCACCATTGTCTCCCCATCTCCCCAGGCCCGCAACCTTGGCGTGATTTTTGACTCCACCCACTCCCTTGAGCCTCACATCCGTCAAGTCGTTAAAACCTTCTTCTTTCACCTCCGCAACATCGCCAAAATCAGACCCTCTATCACACCCCCAGCTGCTGAAAGACTCATTCATGTCTTTATGTCCTCCCGACTGGACTACTGCAATTCACTTCTCCTCGGCATCAGCTCTACCAACATCAACCGACTCCAACTGGTCCAGAACTCAGCCGTCCACCTCGTCACCCGCTCCAAATCCTGGCATCACATCACTCCAGTCCTAAAACAACTCCACTGGCTTCCCATCTCTCACCGGATCACCTACAGAACCCTGGTCCTCACCTAAAAAGCCCTCCACTATCTGCCCCCACATATCTCACTGACCTCCTCTCCCCGCACCAACCCTCACAGTCCCTCAGATCCACCTCAGCCGGTCTCCTCTCCATCCAAAAGTCCAAACTCTGCAGTTTTGGGGACAGAGCATTCTCTTGGGCAGCTCCCAGGCTCTGGAACTCCCTCCCCCATGACATTCGGACCTCTGAGTCACTTACCATCTTCCAGTCCCGCCTCAAGACCCATCTCTTTACCTCTGCCAATCCAAAGCCCCATGCCCCTCCCCTCTTCAGTGTACCTTCCTGTAAAGCGACTTTGGGTACTGAGAGACAATGAGCACATGCCCTACCGTCAAACATACCTCCCATGCCAGACAACACCCAGACAAGACCGAAACCACAACAGTATCCTTCAAGACTGTACACATTATGAGAACATCCAATAAATAGTCTCTAGGTTTGGTCAACCAAGAAATGCGTTTTGTTTCCTTTTTCATGAAGAAAATCACATGTTTGGAATATGTCCGATTTTCATTTTCGCTTGCACTATCCTGCAAGTTGCGTTTTAATTTCCGTACACATCAGTTTATATTTCCAGACTTAGCTCCGCCCACTGCATTATAAATGAATAACATCAGAGAGTGATACGTTTCCCAGTACAGATCCAGCTCGTGTAAAGCAGGTGAGGTATCTCAGTTAACTTTGATTCTCGCTTAGTACTATTAAATGATATTATAAAAATAACTGTGTTTAAGCAAAGATTCGACCATATTTTGTCTCCAGTCTTCCAATGGACTTTGCTGAATCATAACACAAGATAACATGCAATAACATGATCAGAAACGTCACCAATATTTCGTAAATAACATCGAAGACCTAGATCTGGTTCAGGAGGGAACAATAAAAGTGAACCTCTTTAGACTTATAAAGGAATCGAAAGACTGAACATTTGGCAGGTCCTTGTTTGAAAGGATGGTAGTGGATGCCAAAAGATTATCGTTTAGTGTACTTGCAGACAGACAGCTGATTCGTGTTTAAAGAAAAGTGAAACCTTTTTACATGTTTTTTACTTGCAAACGAAGTTAATACTGAATTTCATTACGTTGAATTTGGAAACAGTGTATTTGTTCTGCTAAACATTAAAGAAGATATTAAGAAGAATGTCAGTAACCAAACAGATCTCATCCCCCGATTAATAGGGAAAATAAATACGATGGCAGTATAAGGGTATTAGATCTGTATAGTTACTGACATTCTTACGAATATTTTCCTTTATGTTTAGCAGATCAAAGAAATGTTTACAAGAATAAATTATGAGAGAATTTCATTTTTGGGTGAACTATCGCTTCAAATAAACTTGTCTCATTCAATGCTCTCATTCCATCCAAAAAACAGAACTTCCAGTAAAATGAGAACGCTGAATGAATTATCTCACCTGAAAGACACCGGGTTTGGCCAACCATACCCCAGACATGGTCTCAGTTTACTGTGGTGGTTTGCCGATGAATGTGTTGACATCGACCAAAACGGCAGAATGATTGCACTCTCCGACCCCAAAAAACGATATTTTGGCTTCCATGAATTTCATAATAAAGAAGAACTTCTTCCAGATACTGATTTGAAATACTATGAAGTGGGAAATCTGAGCAACCATCACCACCATCCGGGCACATTCCCTCGCATTGTCACTCAAAATTATGATTCTGATGATCCTGACAGCAATACAGATCGGATTATTGTTTCTGTCAATTCATTCCGGGGGAAAGTCTGGTTTGAGAAGATTTATGTGACAAGGCATTCAGATGAAGATGGCTTCAACGAGAGCTGCACCTACCGCATCAGTCAAGGTCTCATACGGATCATTAAAAACCTAGAACGGTCAGACTTCATCAGCAAAGTTATAAGCAGACAGTGGAGTCGAAATAAAAGATGGCTATATCAATTTTATTACCTTGATTGCAATCACCTGTATAGACCATAAACTAGTCTAAAACTTAAGGCCTGGGAACAGATATTGATATATTTGTTTAAGTGCAAAATAATTTCAGGGTACAAATGTAAAGTAATGTTATTTTATGTGCTTTAATTCTTGTTATGGATCCTTATGGAAATGTTTTTTACTCATCCCATCAAAATAAATAAAATAATTGATGTAATCATTCCCAAACTTTTATTCTTACCTTTATTCAAAAGTTTTCCTTTGAAGTTACTTTCTCCTTTTTAACTTTTTGTTATTTTCTTATTGTGTGGCACTGTATTTATATCCTCTGCAGGTCCACTTTAATTGGCTGGATATAACTTCATTTTCATCCGCTAGATTTTAGTTTATTGGACACATGTTTCATTCATGCATTTGGTAAACGCTTTTGTCCCATGCGACTTACGGAACAATCAGGCTTATACATTTTATCAGTAGGTCTGTTCCCAGGGAATTGAATACCTGACCTTCTGTGCTGCTAATGCAAGGCTCTACCACTAAGCCACAGGAACATGAGAATATTTGTTCATGAAATGACTTTATTACCGTTTGCAATCATTATAGTATGAACAACTTGAAAAGTAATTGAGATTAATCGGTTCAAATATGCTAAGGCTGTCACGGTTCATGAATTGACGGTCTTTATCCTTGCCTTGTGTGACTGTTATGTTGCGTGTTAATTAGTGTGGGTGTGTCTTCTGAGCATTGCTCATCAGTAGCGCCAGCTGATCACAATCTGAGATTTTACGCAGAACTATTTTGAACTCTCTAAACTGTGTAAAAACAAGTTCTTGTTTCATATTTAATATATTTAAATGGTTTCCCTAAAAAGTGATCGCACGAAAAAAAATGTTATGAAAATTTTTTTTGGTTTCAATTCTTCTGCTCTGGAGGTGTGACTTACACACAAACTAAAACACAAATTACGTTAAAAGGTATATTTCACCAAAAAGTTAAAATTCTGTCATTTACTCACTATCGAATTGTTCCAAATCTGTATACATTTCTTTGTTCTGATCAACACACAGAAATATATTTGGAAGAATGCTTGTAAACAACAGGTCTTGGACCTCGCTGACTACTACGAAACAAATGTATAATTGTTTTGTTCTGTTAAACATTAAAGAAGATATTTAAAAGAATGTCGGACAGCAAACAATTCTGGGGGGACCATTTGTTTCCTATAGCCAATGGGGTCCAAGAACTGTTTGGTTACACGCATTCATCTAAATCTCTCTCTGTTTTCAACCAAACAAAGAAATGTATACAGGTTTGGAAAAACTAGATACATTTATAACAGAATTTTCATTTTGGGTGAAATATCACTAAAATACGTCCTCCATGGAGACATTTTCAGAAAGGATGGCTGCTTTTTACTGCTCTTCCGGAAAAGAAAAAAGAAAAACTGTAACTTTTGAAACTTGTTGAATCAGTCTTTACCTCATGGTACACTTTAAAATTTTAGTTCATAGGCTACAAGGACAGATTTAACGTGCATGGCTCTTTCACTGCATCACACTTGTTGGGTGTGAATGACAAACACCAGCTGATGGGTTTGTACATATTTGCATGTTTTGTTATCCTAGACACTCCCTGATGTTTTCAAGCTAGATTTCCACGTTCTTCCACTACAGAAACCAACACCTAGTTTCCATGTGACGTGTCACATGTGACTTGAATAAGGTAAACCCATTTTAGTGTATTATATTATTTAGGCTACTGTTTCTGTGGTTATAAAACATTAATAAACAAAAATTCAAGAAACTTTATTTTTTTATTGCTAATCTGCAACTAATATAGAAATGCAGTTCTAACAAAATTATTAGAATTAATGTACAAGGGAACTTCGACAATAGCTATAAACGATAAACCTAAATTTAACGTTGGTGTTATGTTAGGTTTATATTATTTAAAGTTTTTGGTAAGCTAAGACAACATTGCTGTTTGCAGTTTTGGGCTGTCACAGGAATAGGTGGAATTTTTCTCAGGACACCATTTTGTAACAATATATGCTATAACACTTGTTCTTGTAGTTTTAATGATAAGGTTCATAGTGCAGTCATTGCCAAGTGTCATTTGGTTGTTTTAGACACTCCCATTCAAGTCAGCAGTCTGCTAAAGTTTCTGTTTCCCAGATATTGACCTTACATCTCTTGGCTGTTCTGCGTAAACGCTTACACAGAACACATTCCTGCAAATACAATGAATCTGTTGGAACACATAACAGAGGTACGTATCCCCTCCTTCCTGTTTCTCTACATTCCCACTAAAAATGCATACATTAACACCAAATATAGCCTACATTTTCCCAGTTGAATTAGGCTGTGACTATGCACTTAATGCAAAAAGCAACAGTTGTGATTTACACTAAAACCAAATAGCTATATATTCTATTTACATCATGTAAATGTCGCAATAGTTTGCAATACGTGTAAATACTAATTAGATGCTATATTCTATATTCTGGCAGATTCTGTTTGCATCTCAGTAATTGTGTACATTAACAGGATGCAATAATAGTATAAAGTGTTTTATTAAACGCTTGTTACACACTTTATTTCTACTTCATTTTGGTAGAAAATAAATGCCTTTTCGGTGTGATTTGTGATACCAAAAGGTATAAAATACAGATTCGAACCAAGGACTTTGAAACAAGCATCAAATAAACGAGACTTCCACACTAGTGCCCTGAAGACATTAAGTTAAATTGCGCATCTTTTCCAAACTTCATTGGTGATCCGACACAATGTACTGTGTTGTTTCCTTGATTTATAGTCAGTGTTTAGCCTACTATTGTTTTTATGCATGTCAAACAAATCGTTCGTTTGTTAAAGAGGCGATCTGGCGCTGGACTGTGTTGTTTAAAAAATCATATTTTTTAGTTTTTGGCCGCTGTGGTTAGTGGCGGAAGGCATCAGTTTTCTCTTATGGCTGTTAGAGCATTTTATTACTGCGGGTCTTGTTTCTTTCTCACTTGACCGTCATTCCACAATTCTTCCTTATTGCCTCTAGTTTTCTTTATCCTTCTCCATCGTTTGTGTCTCTCTCTCGGCCTCTGATCATTGTGTAATGACACAGAATTGCTCTGGACTGTCGTCCTGGTGCAGACTGATGATGTAATAAAAGCTTATTATTAAAGGAAAATAATCAAACACACAACAGGCTGTTGTCATGTCTTTGTTTATGGCCTCTTTCACCATTTGCATGTTACCATGATAAAAAAAGATGCAGTAATGCAGTTGCCGAGTTTGCATTTGATCGAGTTCGGTGTAATGCAGTGATGATGCTCAATGCATTTCAGTCAACTTGAAAAACTTCTAGTCCGTCTGGTTTGCTACTTCCTATTCTGAAACACGTTTGGTTTCGAAACGTGTTATTTCTCAAGAAGTTTCTGTTTCCTAGCACTTCGTCTTGATGGGCGTGTCATGCATAGCACACAATTATAGCGCAGCTTTTTTACCAGAAGCATTCTCCGGCAGTTACATTATGATCAGCTCTCTGAAGGTTACAAGAGACGGGTGACGCTTCTGTTTTAAAGGTACAAGATAAGCCTCATCGAAGTATTTGTGAAAGTAAGTAGGCCTATGTATTTTATGTCAAAGCGTTGCTCGGTTTATACATTTACTGTATTGAATGTAGTTTACAATTGATCTCTCATTTCTTTTAACTTTCTTTCCACAGTTATCCATCATGGTGAAAGACACTCTGAATGAATTGCCCCAACTGAAGAACTGTGGGTTCGGGCAGCCAAAGCCTAGACACGGCTTGGCCCTGCTTTACTGGTTTGCTCATGAATACATAGAGTTCAGAAACAACGAAATTGTACCCAAAACCCGTCCGCAAAAGGGAGACTTTGGCTTTCACAAGTTCCACAACAGGATTGAGGATGACAGCCTCATTGTGCCTCTTCAGAGTCTTCCGTACTATGAAGTGGGGAACCTAAATGCTTGTGGTGCAGACAAACTACCGGCTTATGTCAGAGAAAATAAGAACGGGGATGCTGACAGTAATAAAGATCGCATCATAGTGCGTATGGACAACAATGGCGATATCGAGAGAGTGTATATCACCGAACACAGTGACCAGAAAAGCTTCGACAACAACAAAACCTATCGTGTCAGCAAGGGGCTCCTCCAGATTATCAAAAACATGACTCGAGAGCAGTATCTCAATTGTGTCTCCATTCCAATATACTATTTAAACACAAGTCAGATTCATGTTCAGAGTCAGAGTCGTTTTGAGCCGCCACAACCAGAAAATTCCTCCTGGGGGTGTACCATTCTTTAAGTTCTTTAAAGGGGTTTTATTTACTCAACAAGGTTGCAGTTTAGAGTTATTTGTTGCTTTTTAATATAATCATTTTACTATATACAGTGAAATTTCAGGAAGATTGGGACACTTTTGGGCTTTAAAAACTTAATTATTTCTTGTTTTAAGTTGACGTTTGTGTGTGGTGCATCAGTATAACATGTTTCAGACAATAGATGAGCACCTGTGTCCCAATGAGAAGCACTTCTTTGATGAAGGGGGCAACTTTTATATCCCCTGGAAGAGTACCATTCTTTAAACGTATGTTTTGTTCATTTACCCCACATGGATTGTATTAATAAACATAAAAAAATAAAAAATTAATTTAATATAATGTTGGCTGTGGTTTCCTGCAGAAAGTTAAAACCAAAATCACTTTTCATTTATTTGATTCTTAACAGTACTCTCAAATCATCAGTGTGAACATCACTATAAAGAATAAATAAAACTGTTAAGATTATAATGACAGCTGCATGAACACGGCCAACAGAATACCACATCCTACAAAAGTAAATGTAAAATTCAATCTGTTCATTGTCATCATTTACGTTTGTTAAATTGAGGTTTGCACAAAAATAAAAAGATTCTTATTAATAAAAAAAGATTCTCATTTCTATTCTTAAAATTAAAACGAGTCATATTCCGTTTTCTAAATGTATCTGTGGTGAGGAAGGCGGGACGAGAGCCGTGACGCGGGGCCGGTGGCGTGAGTGATAAGTGCAAGCAGCTGTGCGCGGAGGAGATTGGGAGCTTAACTCTCTTACCACCAGCTGTGGCCTGGTGGTAAGAGAGTTGGGCTTGTGATCAGAAGGTTGCTGGTTCTAATCTCAGTGCCAGCAGGTCATGACTGAAGGGCCCTTGAGCAAGACACCTTACCCCTGATTGCTCTGCAGTAATGTGCCACTGTAAAAAAAAACTACTTGTAAGTCGCTTTGGATAAAAGCGTCTGCCAAATGAATAAATGTAAATGTAAGTGTTACGGGCTGTGATCGACAGTTGATTGTTCTGGTCTGCCAGTCCCGGGCTCTACGGGGTTCGCTAGTAAAACAACTACTGAAACGCACGCTCGTGTTTGGTCTCATCATTGAACATTAAACAGGAAGGAAGGAGGCGGAGCCGACGAACGTTTTAATAAAATAAAATAAAATAAACAATAAACACGGACGTAAAAGAAGATAACTACAACTTAACATGTTCGGGCCTGGTCCTCTCTTGTCATACACTCATGTCGCTCCTCTCTTATGCTTCCGGAGCGGTGCACGCACAGCTGACACTCATTATCACTCATTATCACGCTTATCCCTCACGGCTCTCGTCCCGCCCTGCTCGCCACACTGTCCTTGGTGTGTTTTATTCTCTCTTTTGTCACGCTGGACAAATGACAAACTACTTGACTATGAAAATCTCTCTCATAGATTAGTGTGTTAACTTCACAGACCTCTCCAATTCAATGTCATCATGAGGATGAGTGGTGGTGTTTGTCTTTGGGTGGGGGGTTTGGGGGCTGATTGATGCTTTTGTTCTAAGAAGTTGTGTGAATTTTCTGGGGTGTGATACATTCTGATTCTGCTTGTTATCCAATCTGTTAAAACAGGCCTTTATTGTACACTCTGCTTCACTGCTTCCTCTCATTACATTACTTATGTTGGATTGTTTTGTAGTATTAAATAGTACAAATGAATGCTTCAAATGCTATGACTTTATGAACTGTAAAATAACTATGAAACTGAAGTTGTCTAACACTGAAATGAGTTGTTTGCACTGAACACATATTATATACTGATTTGTATGTCTAATCATTACCTTATTAAAAAATTTGTAGAGAAACAGTTTAACATTCTAAACATCAAAACTTTATGTATTTCATGTTTAACAAATTAGACTAAACGTAAAATGTTCCCCAAATATCAATTAATATTTTTTAAAAGAATAAATAATTAAGTTTAATAAATAAGTTTATAAATATGTGTAGGCTATAACACAGACCTTTCTGAGCAGATGGGAGTTCATAAATATGGTTCATGTTACATATGTAACTATTATAGTATCATTCTATGCTATTTTTGATAAATACACCATGTGGGAAAATGTATTTAACAATTGTAATATACTTTTGCTTGCTATTAAAAGTTTTTTTCCATACTGGCTGTGTTCACCACAATATGTTGAAATTATATTTAGCATTTTAAACAAATTTTATGTAATAATTGGTTTTATCATTTTTAGCTAATACGTTTAGCTTTAATGAAACTGTATTTATAGATCACATTTTAATACAGGAAAGCAGCAAAAATTATGGACCCAAGGATGATAACACAGCGAAATAAATAGCATAAACAACATAAAAATAAGACTTTAAACGCTGTGTAACAAATATTCGTTGACGTTGTCAAAATACAAAAGTGCGCATGCGTGTTAAAACATAATCGCGCTACAGGTAGGCACGTAAAACAGTGACCGATCTTGTGGCAGGCACGTAAAACAGTGACCGATCTTGTGGAAGGCACGTAAAACAGTGACCGATCTTGTGGAAGGCACGTAAAACAGTGACCGATCTTGTGGCAGGCACGTAAAACAGTGACTGGTCGCGAGGCAGGAGTGACGGGTAACGTGTCAGCTGTCACCTGACACGCAAAGATTTTACCCCCTCTCGTGAGGTGGCTGTCGGCTACTTCCGTGTTTATTGTTTGTTTATGTTTAATTAAAGTTTTATTTGAATGTTCGCTGGTTCCCGCCTCCTTCCTTCCCATCTAACGAACTTTGCTACAGTATCCTTCAAGACTGTTCAAATTATGAGAACATCCAATACATTTCCTCCAGGTTTGGACCAAGAAATAAGTTTTGTTTCCTTTTTCATGAAGAAAATCATAGGTTTGGAATAAGTCCGATTTTCATTTTCGGTTGCACTATCCTGCATGATGCCTTTTACTTTCCTTACACATTAGTTTCACTTTCCAGACTTCGCTCCGCCCACTATCATGTAAATAAATGATATCAGAGAGTGATACGTTTCCCAGTACATATCCAGCTCGTGTAAAGCAGGTAAGGTATCTCAGTTAACATTGTTTCACGCGTAGTTATAAATTTTATAGTACTGTGTTTTTGAAAAGAGCATTCAAATAAACTTGTCTCATTCAATGCTCTCATTCCATCCAAAAAACAGATCTTCCAGTAAAATGAGAACGCTGAATGAATTATCTCACCTGAAAGACACCGGGTTTGGCCAACCATACCCCAGACATGGTCTCAGTTTACTGTGGTGGTTTGCCGATAAATGTGTTGACATCGACCAAAACGGCAGAATGATTGCACTCTCCGACCCCAAAAAAGGATATTTTGGCTTCCATGAATTTCATAATGAAGAAGAACTTCTTCCAGATACTGATTTGAAATACTATGAAGTGGGAAATCTGAGCAACCATCACCACCATCTGGGCACATTACCTCCCATTGTCACTCAAAATTATGATTCTGATGATCCTGACAGCAATACAGATCGGATTATTGTTTCTGTCGATTCATTCCGGGGAAAAGTTTGGTTTGAGCAGATTTATGTGACAAGGCATTCAGATGTAGATGGCTTCAACAAGAGCTGCACCTACCGCATCAGTCAAGGTCTCATACGGATCATTAAAAACCTAGAACGGTCAGACTTCATCAGCGAAGTTATAAATGATGTTTAATTAACAAAGTTCGGGAGGAGTCGTAGCATATAATCAGCCGGCTGGTCCACAATCAGCAATCACCGCACACACACAATAAGCCATAGCGAGCTCGCTCATAAATAGAGAAACCATCTTACCTGCTCGATCTCCTAAGATTAAGCATCCCTCCTCCACCCCGGCTCCTCTCCCAAACTCACTTTACTTTTGCAAGAGCCCCGGGGGGTGTGCTCTGGGCTCAAACCGGTTCCGAGCTCGGCGCACTCACCCTGACCAAGGTGTAGTGATTCGGGTTCGGATAGATCTGGCGAGCTCGGAGCCCGCTTCCCGGACAGCACGCCAAATACGCATAACCTTCATAACCAAGCTCTTGCTTTATTATCCCTATCAACATCACTGTTATCTGCGCAGGTGAACTCGTGAAACAGACGGAGGCATCGAAATCACAGATAGCTATATCTCTACATTTTTACCTTGATTCCAATCACCTGTATAGATTTACCACAATCTAGTCTAAAACTGAAGGCCTGGGAACACAAACTGATATATATATTTATTTAAGTGCAAAATAATTTCAGGGTACAAATCTAAAATGTAATGTTATTTTATGTGCTTGAATTTTTGTTCTGGATCCTTATGGAAATGCATTTTTTAATCATCCCATCAAAATAAATAAAATAATTGATGTAATCATTCCCGAAATTGTATTCTTACCTTTATTCAAAAGTTTTTTTTGAAGTTACTTTCTCCTTTTTAACTTTTTGTTATTTTCTTATTGTGTGGCACTGTATTTATATCTGCTGCAGGTCCACTTTAATTGGCTGGATATCACTTCATTTTCTATATTGGAGACATGTTACTGTGATAAAATGACGTATGTAACTTTCAAGTCAAAGAACCAAACAATGGGTTTTTGTTTTCAAGCTCATTTTATTCACTGTTTTGTCTCACACACACGTGGCAATTGGAAGGTGCACATTCCCTTGTGATACATGTTTGTCAGTCTTAGACTTTGTGCCGGTAAATAAGAGGGTGATTGCAAATTTCTACACTAGCTATAAACGATAAACCTAAATTTAACGTTGGTGTTATGTTAGGTTTACATTATTTAAAGTTTTTGGTAAGCTAAGAAAACATTGCTGTTTGCAGTTTTGGGCTGTCACAGGAATAGGTGGAATTTTTCTCAGGACACCATTTTTTAACAATATATGCTATAACACTTGTTCTTGTAGTTTTAATGATAAGGTTCATAGTGCAGTCATTGCCAAGTGTCATTTGGTTGTTTTAGACACTCCCATTCAAGTCAGCAGTCTGCTAAAGTTTCTGTTTCCCAGATATTGACCTTACATCTCTTGGCTGTTCTGCGTAAACGCTTACACAGAACACATTCCTGCAAATACAATACATCTGTTGGAACATAAAGCAGTGGAACAGTATGTATAGCCTCCTTCCTGTTTCTCTACATTCCCACTAAAAATGCATACATTAACACCAAATATAGCCTACATTTTCCCAGTTGAATTAGGCTGTGACTATGCACTTAATGCAAAAAGCAACAGTTGTGATTTACACTAAAAACAAATAGCTATATATTCTATTTACATCATGTAAATGTCGCAATAGTTTGCAATACGTGTAAATACTAATTAGATGCTATATTCTATATTCTGGCAGATTCTGTTTGCATCTCAGTAATTGTGTACATTAACAGGATGCAATAATAGTATAAAGTGTTTTATTAAACGCTTGTTACACACTTTATTTCTACTTCATTTTGGTAGAAAATAAATGCCTTTTCGGTGTGATTTGTGTTACCAAAGGGTATAAAATACAGATTCGAACCAAGGACTTTGAAACAAGCATCAAATAAACGAGACTTCCACACTAGTGCCCTGAAGACATTAAGTTAAATTGCGCATCTTTTCCAAACTTCATTGGTGATCCGACACAATATACTATGTTGTTTCCTTGATTTATAGTCAGTGTTTAGCCTACTATTGTTTTTATGCATGTCATACAAATCGTTTGTTTGTTAAAGAGGCGATCTGGCGCTGGACTGTGTTGTTTAAAAAATCATATTTTTTAGTTTTTTGCCGCTGTGGTTAGTGGCGGAAGGCATCAGTTTTCCCTTATGGCTGTTAGAGCATTTTATTACTGCGGGGGCAGTTGTAGCTTAGTGGTTAGAGAGTCGGGCTTGTAACCCAAGAGGCCTTGTTTCTTTCTCACTTGACCGTCATTCCACAATTCTTCCTTATTGCCTCTAGTTTTCTTTATCCTTCTCCATCGTTTGTGTCTCTCTCTCGGCCTCTGATCATTGTGTAATGAACACAGAATTGCTCTGGACTGTCGTCCTGGTGCAGACTGATGATGTAATAAAAGCTTATTATTAAAGGAAAATAATCAAACACACAACAGGCTGTTGTCGTGTCTTTGTTTATGGCCTCTTTCACCATTTGCATGTTACCATGATAAAAAAAGATGCAGTAATGCAGTTGCCGAGTTTGCATTTGATCGAGTTCGGTGTAATGCAGTGATGATGCTCAATGCATTTCAGTCAACTTGAAAAACTTCTAGTCCGTCTGGTTTGCTGCTTCCTAATCTGAAACACGTTTGGTTTCGAAACGTGTTAGTTCTCAAGAAGTTTCTGTTTCCTAGCACTTCGTCTTGATGGGCGTGTCATGCATAGCACACAATTATAGCGCAGCTTTTTTACCAGAAGCATTCTCCGGCAGTTACATTATAATCAGCTCTCTGAAGGTTACAAGAGACGGGTGACGCTTCTGTTTTAAAGGTACAAGATAAGCCTCATCGAAGTATTCGTGAAAGTAAGTATGTATTTTATGTCAAAGCGATGCTCGGTTTATACATATACTGTATTGAATGTAGTTTACAATTCATCTCTCATTTCTTTTAACTTTCTTTCCACAGTTATCCATCATGGTGAAAGACACTCTGAATGAATTGTACCAACTGAAGAACTGTGGGTTCGGGCAGCCAAAGCCTAGACACGGCTTGGCCCTGCTTTACTGGTTTGCTCATGAATACATAGAGTTCAGCAACAATGAAATTGTACCCAAAACCCGTCCGCAAAAGGGAGACTTTGGCTTTCACAAGTTCCACAACAGGATTGAGGATGACAGCCACATTGTGCCTCTTCAGGGCCTTCCGTACTATGAAGTGGGGAACCTAAATGCTTATGGTGCAGACAAACTACCGCCTTATGTCAGAGAAAATAAGAACTGGGATGCTGACAGTAATAAAGATCGCATCATAGTGCGTATGGACAACTATGGCGATATCGAGAGAGTGTATATCACCGAACACAGTGACCAGAAAAGCTTCGACAACAACAAAACCTATCGTGTCAGCAAGGGGCTCCTCCAGATTATCAAAAACATGACTCGAGAGCGGTATCTCAATTGTGTCTCCATTCCAATACAACAACCAGAAAATTCCTCCTGGGGGTGTACCATTCTTTAATTTCTTTAAAGGGGTTTTATTTACTCAACAAGGTTGCAGTTTAGAGTTATTTGTTGCTATTTAATATACTAATTTCATTTTACTATATACGGTGAAATTTCAGGAAGATTGGGACACTTTTGGGCTTTAAAAACTTAATTTTTTCTTGTTTTAAGTTGACGTTTGTGTGTGGTGCATCAGTATAACATGTTTCAGAAAAAAGATGAGCACCTGTGTCCCAATGAGAAGCACTTCTTTGATGAAGGGGGCAACTTGTATATCCCCTGGTAGAGTACCATTCTTTAAACGCATGTTTTGTTCATTTACATTGTATTAATAAACATAAAAAAATAAAGAATTAATTTAATATAATGTTGGCTGTGGTTTCCTTCAGAAAGTTAAAACCAAAATCACTTTTCATTTATTTGATTCTTAACAGTACTCTCAAATCATCAGTGTGAACATCACTATAAAGAATAAATAAAACTGTCATGATTATAATGACAGCAGCATGAACACGGCAAACAGAAAACCACATCCTACAAAAGTAAATGTAAAATTCAATCTGTTCATTGTCATCATTGCGTTTGTTAAATTGAGGTTTGTACAAAAACAAAAAGATTCTTATTAATAAAAAAAGATTCTCATTTCTATTCTTAAAATTAAAACGAGTCATATTCCGTTTTCCAAATGTATCCTTCAAGACTGTTCACATTATAAGAAACATCCAATACATTTTCTCCAGGTTTGGACCAAGAAATGCGTTTTGTTTCCTTTTTCATGAAGAAAATCATAGGTTTGGAATAAGTCCGATTTTCATTTTCGGTTGCACTATCCTGCATGATGCCTTTTACTTTCCTTACACATTAGTTTCAGTTTCCAGACTTCGCTCCGCCCACTATCATGTAAATAAATGATATCAGAGAGTGATACGTTTCCCAGTACATATCCAGCTCGTGTAAAGCAGGTAAGGTATCTCAGTTAACATTGTTTCACGCTTAGTTATAATATAATTTAATAGTACTGTGTTTTTGAAAAGATTCCACCATATTTCGTCTCCAGTCCTTATTTGAAAGGCGGGTAGTGGATGCAAGCCAAAAGATTATAGTTTAGCGGAGTGTAGGCCTACTTGCTGACAGACAGCTGATATGTACGTGTTTAAAGAAAAGTGAATCTTTCTTACATGTTTTTTACTTGTCAAACGAAGTTACAGCATTTCATTACTAAGTCAAAACTGCAAACAGTTAAAATGTATTTTACGAAAGAAAATGTTTTATTTAAATCTGCAAAGAGAGCTTTTCTCTGGATTGTCCTATAAATGTGGTAAATTGTTGTGTTTTAATCTTATCACGAATGTTGTGACATCGTGTGTCATCTTTTACTCACCTTCAGGTTGTTCCAAACCTGTGTAAATGTATTTGTTCTGCTAAACATAAAAGAAGATTGTGATGGCTAAGGCTCCTTTATATATTATTTCTTTAGGAGAAATTGGGTTTTTGTCTTTAATATTTGGTTTCTGTGTGTTTATACAATTTTTTTTTCTGTTAATATACACCCAAAAGTATTGTGTAAGTTGCATGTTGTCTGTATGCGCGCATTGAACACCCGCTAGTGAGACTATATCTCAGTACTAGAGTGCACGCTAGTGTTTGAATAAATGACTACACAGATACGGGGTTAATATTCTTTATTTAGATATTTATTTAATAGTTTAAACAATTATGTATCTTACCCGTGGTCCCGCCTGGTTCTGTGGCTGCAGCATGGAACAAATATTGCCTATTAAAGGGCGCGGCATTTCCTGATCACCATTAAATCCTGGGTCAGGCATTATGGGAAATGTAGTTGGTACCCCCCTATGGGTGGGGATTGTTTGTTTAAACTTATCTGTTAGAGGTCATTCTTGTGTTTATTGTAACTATTTGCTTTGTTGCATGTGATTCCATATATGTGGGGTTTGGTTTGTGTATATTATATATTTGTATTGAGTTTATTTACTGAACTGAGACCCTTGCAATTAGTAAATGGTTTAGCCCATGTGTTCAAATAGGGTTGCATTTTCGGTGGGGAGTTAGTTCTGGAGAACATCAGTAACCAAACAGATCTCCTGTAAAAACAAGTTCTTGTTGCATATATATATATGTATAAAACAGGAAAATCCACATCTTAAGTTTCTCTAAAAAGTAATCACATGAAAAAACAAGTGATGAAAAAAAATGCACTCTGACTAGTTGGTTTCTATTCTTCTGTGTCTTCCACACAAATTAAAACAAAAACTACATTAAAAGGGATATTTCAACAAAAAATTTAAATTCTGTCTTTTACTCACTATCGAATTGATCCAAATCTGTATACATGTCATGATTCTCATGTTTTGTGTGGCGAGAGGTATTTATGGCCCTTTTGGCCTTCCATGCGCTCTCTCCGGTCTCGTCTCTGTTCCCATCCTTGCGTTACTCGTTATTGTTTCGTTTGGTTTGGTTAAGTTCATGTTAATAGTTAATTTTAGTCTTGTTTAAGTGTAGTTGTTATTAGTCCTGTCATGTTATTTTTACCTCTGTTTTGTTATCCCGTCGTGGGTGTTTGTTTTGTAGTATTAAAGTCTTCTGTTAACCCCTTACCCGCTGTCTGCACCTGGGTCTTCTGCACGTGTCTCCATCATGATCATGACAATACATTTCTTTGTTCTGATCAACACAGAGAAAGATATTTGGAAGAATGCTTGTAAGCAACAGTTGACTATGAAAAATAAATGTATTACTTTGTTGTTCTATTAAAGATATTTAAAAGAATGTAGGACGGCAAACAGTTCTTGGGGACCATTTACTACCATTGTCATGTTTCCTATAGCCAATGGGGCCCAAGAACTGTTTGGTTACACACATTCATCCAAATATCTTTCTCTGTTTTCAACCAAACAAAGAAATGTATACAGGTTTGGAAAAACTAGATAAAGTTATTACAGAATTTTCATTTTTGGGTGAAATATCACTAAAATACGTCCTCCATGGAGACATTTTCAGAAAGGATGGCTGCTTTTTACTGCTCTTCCGGAAAAGAAAAAAGAAAAACTGTAACTTTTGAAACTTGTTGAATCGGTCTTTACCTCATGGTACAAATTAAGATTTTAGTGTATAGGCTACAAGGATGGAATATACGTGCATGGCTCTTTCACTGCATCACACTTGTTGGGTGTGAATGACAAACACCAGCTGATGGGTTTGTACATATTTGCATGTTTTGCTATCCTAGACACTCCCTGATGTTTTCAAGCTAAATTACCACGTTCTTCCACTACAGAATCCAACACCTAGTTTCCATTTTACTGTGTCACGTGTCACTTGAATAAGGTAAGCCCATCTTGGTGTATTATAATATTTAGGCTACTGCTTCTGTGGTTATAAAACATTAAGAAATACAAGAAACGTTAAAAGTATTTGTTTATTGCTAAACTGCAAACTATATAGAAATGCAGTTCTTACAAAATTATTTGCACTAATGTACGAGGTAATTTCTACAATAGCTTTTAACGATAAACATAAATTTAACGTTTTGTGTTATTTTAGGTTTATATTATTTAAAATTTTTGATAAGCTAAGAATACATTGCTGCTTTCAGTTTTGGGCTGTCACAGGAACAGGTGGAATTTCTCAGGACACCAGTGGCCATATCTGTGAGAGAAACTTCATGTGTTCTAATAAAGAAAAACACCTACAGCAGCTTTAACTTTATGCAAATACAAGCTCTCTGTTCTTTCACTATTTTAACATATTTTAACATATTTTACGGTACATTTTTAATGAAGTGATCTGTTTTTGCAAAATAATAAACTCTTCAGATTACCCTCATGCAAAGAAAACATCTACTTTATATTATGTCAGTTTTATTGTGAATTTTTCGTCACACAAATGTCATTTAACTATTTTAACTGTCATATAATTTATTTGAAACGATATTAAATAATCCATTGTATATATATTATATTGAAAATATAAGCACTTGGTTCCAATATAAACAAATGTATTTAATATATTGCATGAAAATTAACCTTCCCCTTCAGTCGGTCTCTCGACGTTGTGTTGAGAGACTGACTGGGGTTTGATCTTGAGAACCTATCATCTCCGAGATAATTTAAAAAAGCTTATAGGCTTGGCGAGTGGAGCGTGCACGCCAGTCACCGGCCCGTACATACGGGTATAAAAGGAAGATGGCTGCAGTCATTAAATTATCCTTTGTTCTTCGGAACCTGTTCGACACATGCTGTATTACTATATTTGTCTTCGAGACTCCAATTTCCCGCTGGTTTTACGACGCAGAGCAGTGGACTTCCCTTTCTTGAGCGGACTTCCCCTGGGTGTTTCGGCAGAGAGCTACAGATCTTTAAGACGTGAGTTCCGGCGGCTACGAGCACGGTGTCCTTGGGTGTGACAGACTCATCAGAGATTGGCCCACTGGATTGCGGATGCCATTACGGTGGCAAACCAGTCCCAAGATCGCCCATGCCCCCTGGTAGTTAGATCCCACTCCACTCGGAGTATGGCCTCCTCGTGGGCACTGGCACAGGGCCCCTCTCTGGCAGACATTTTACAACCTCCGCATGGAACCAGTGGGAGCCCATGTCCTGAACACCGCCGGCGTATAGGACGAACCATGTCCAGTATTGGTAGAGTCATGTCTTCTCAGGTAGACCCCTATACTAGGACTAGTGCCCATACGTAGTGACTCCCCTCTGGATCGTCCCGTATGTTGAATTCCTCACTCTTGATTTCCCGATTGGTGAATCTGTGACCTTTCCGCCGGTGGTGGTCCCACCTGGATTTCTCCCCCTACTCGGGCTGACACCTTTGAGACCATGTTAGTGTCTCCTCATGTACACTTTCCTCTGGGTAGGATGTGGCCTCCGTAACACACTCTTCAACAAGAAAAGCAGTGTTTCGCCAGTATTCGGCTCCGCACAGCACCTCGCTACTGGAGGCCACTGTCCGTGATGAACGTCAGTACAGGCTTCTCAGTATGACCACTACTATGTTACTGGAAGATTACATCTCGCGGTAGCACTCTTGTGACTCGCTAGCCTAGTCAGTGTCGCTCCGCTAGAGGTCATGATACGGCGCAGCACCGTGGCGTGTATTTATATCCCCAGTCAGTCTCTCAACACAACGTCAAGAGACCGACTGAAAGGGAACATCTTGGTTATGACTGTAACCTCCGTTCCCTGATGACGTTGTGTCTTCATGCCACAACACTGCGCCGAACCACTGCCGGACCGGGTTCCTCAGTACAAAGGGTAAGGGAATGACCACCGCCATCTTCCTTTTATACCCGTATGTATGTGGTGGAGACTGGCGTGCGCGTTGCATTCGCCAAGCCCATTTGGCATTTTAAAATTATCTCGGAGATGATAGGTTCTCAAGATCAAACCCCAGTCAGTCTCTCAACACAACGTCTCATTCCCTCCATCAGGGAACGGAGGTCACAGTCGTAACCGAGACGTTTTTGTTTCACAAGGGCAGTCTATGGGATGCTTCTGAAATCTGATCATTAGATGATAAAGCGGACTCACTAACTGTTACTATTGATCCAAACACAGATTTGTCAGAAACATGGTGAGAACCCTGCAAAACGTATCTGAGCTGAGAGAATCCAGGTTTGGTCAACCACCTCCCAGACATGGTCTCAGGTTACTGTGGTGGTTTGCCAATGAATGTGTTCAGATCGACTACGGCTGTTTAATAGCATTGTTCGATCCAGAAGAAGGAGATTTTGGCTTTCGTGAATTCCGTAATACAGAAAGACTTCTTCCTTATGGGTCTACTCACTTTCCTAAACTGTACTACAAGGTGGGCAACCTGAAGCATTGTCGCTACCTACCCATCAAACAACTGCCTGGATTTGTCACTGAAAACTACGAAAGCTATTCGGCTGATAGGAACACAGATCGCATAATTGTTTCCCTTTCTTCAATGTGGAATAGTAAATCTGGACATCAAAACTTGTTTGATGACGTTTATGTAACTCAGCATTCAGATCAGTCTCATTTCGACCGGGATCGCACCTATCGTATAAGCCAAGATCTCATAAAGGATATTAGAAACCTGACCTTGGCCGAATTCCTCAGACAAACGAAGAATGACCCGAATCAAATTGATAACACTCGACATTTCTCAATAAACTCACAGTTTTCATCAACAACTCAGTCAATGCAGGCTAAAACCTTTTACAATCCAACCTTTGCTCAGCAAAGCTTATACCCATTTGACCTACTATTGTTTTTTGCTTTTTTTTTGCTATTGTGTTTCATTTGGATGAATCAATTATTTTCGTAAAGGGCATTTGTTAAGCACTGATTCATGGCTGTTACCCGGCTCAGTGTTATGGAATGTAATAGTTATGCATACAGGAGTGTTTGCATGTGATTTTATGGTTTATTTTAATACATATCAATAATCTAAAAGGTGTGCATTATATCTGACACACACATGAACACTGTACATTGTTTTGGCTATAAGTCATTCCCAATAAATACTATTGAGCTTTAAATAATGGTATATTTGTGTATGAGCCCGTACAGTAGTTAAACACATGCATGCTTTATATGCGCCGCGCGCGCGTGTGTGTGTGTGTGTGTGTGTTAAGTAAATTCATTAAGACAATTTATAATATAATCTAAAATGAAACAGTACACAATATTGGTTAATCTTCCTGCAGGAGCTTAATCTGATTTAATGACAGAGGCTTCAATTCTGCGAGTAGGCTACACTTTGCAAGACTGTGTGAACAGATTGTTGTATAGGCCTACTGTGATAGGCTTTAATGGACTAGTTTTGATGCACTTATGTATTTTGTTGCCTATGTTGTTATAATTGCTTCCAATGTTTCCTCATCTGTAAGTCGCTTTGGATAGAAGCGTCTGCTAAATGACTAAATGTAAATGTAGATTGCGAAAGCATGGGCAAAGATTATGAATTTGAGGCTACAGATTTCAAAAACTGAGAGCACGGATTGGAAACTCGTTGGTACAGTTTATTAATCCGAGAGCATGGTTTTGGAACAGTTTTAGAATCTGTGAGTACGGTTTTTTAAACTGAGGGAACGAATTACAAATCTGTGGCCACGGATTTGGGTGTTTTGTTTAATTTTCTCCGCAGGATTCCAGTCCGTTGAAATCCAGCTAATAATAATTATGTGCAAATTTTATGTAAATGTAAAATCAAAATTCACCAATATGTAACAATATATGCAATAACACTCGTTCTTGCTAGTTTTTATGAAAAGGTTCATAGTGCAGTCATTGCCAAGTGTGTCAATTGGTTGCGTGGTTAGACACTCCCATTCAAGTCAGCAGTCTGCTTAAGTTTCGGTTTCCCAGCTATTGCATAAACACTTACACAGAACTCATTCCTGCAAATACAATACATCTGTAGGAACATAAAGCAGTGGTATGTATATCCTCCCTCCTGTTTCGCTACATTCGCTACAAGTGTGTTTTTTCCTAAATATGACCACTGTAAAGAAACAATGCAGAGATACTTCCTGAAGCTGTCTCAGTTTTTATTTTCTCAAAAATTATACACATGTAAAACTGAGTGGATATTATGTTAATAATATTTAGACCCTAGACCATGGTGAGAAGAATCAAAGATATATCTGAGCTGCAGGAGTCTGGATTCGGTCAACCGTGGCCCCGACATGGACTCAAACTCTTGTACTGGTTTGCGGATGAATGCATTTCTGATGCATGGCACGAAGACATGATCCTGCTGTGTGACCCGACAGGAGGAGATTTTGGATTTCACTATTTTGCAAACAGATGCAACCGGCCCAGTGTGAAACTTCTTCCGGATGTGAAGTTTCAATACTACGTTGTTGGCAATCTGAATTCACCAGGAGCCTATATGTTGCCAGATTATGTTAGGGAAGACCACACTCGCCGCATTGAGGACAACAGCAATGCAGATCGCATCATTGTGTGCTATCAGGGAGAGAATAAGTTTGGGAAGGTTTTTGTGACCACACACAACGATAAGTCAAATTATGATCCAAGGGCCACATTTCACATCACCAGGACCCTCATCTGGCTAATCAAAGCATATGAGAGTATTAATGCCTTTCTGAGGGACACAGGTTTTCGTACAACAAACCAAAATGTGCTGACCAATAATCGAGTGAGCCATAAGTGGTACTTCAACCCAGAACTTCGTCTGTGGGTCCCTACATTGGATCAACGGGCTTCCCTTTTGCAGTATTATGATTCTGAGATTCGTATTGATGTGGAACCATCATCTACTTTTTATAACAGTGATATCTCAGTGAATATAGAACATGACACAGACACACAAAGCCACTCTGAGACATTACCCAGAAAGAAGCGATTCTGTGAACGTTGCTGTACCATACTATAATGCCTTCATACTTTTAGCAAAGTGACAAAGATGCATGGATATTATTTTTACTTATAAAATAATTAATCTGCAGCCATATTAACTTTAATAATTTTATGGCAGTTTATTGAACACATGAGGCTTTGATGAATATTTGACCCTGTAATATCATAGAAAATTCTGTTGAAAAACATTCATATTGCTAAATCTAAATGATTTGTAAATGTATTGTGCCTTTAGTGTGATGATTTTGTAAAAAAAAATGATTTCTTGATGTCCGGATTTTTTCAACCACCAGCAAACTGACTATTTAGACTATTTGCATGTCTATAAATAAATACAATAAGACAGAAGCCTTCTGAATTCACCTCTTGTTATTGTATGACAAAACAAAGAGACGATGCACAAGAGACTCAACACTGTTCACCCTGGTATTCTGTACTTTTCTATTTTCACTTTAACTTTAGAAGAAACGAAACAACTCAAACATAACGTGAACAGTTCAGCTCACTGGAAGCATCTTGGACAACTGTCTTTGTTTTCAAGGTACAATTTAACATTTTTTCTTGAATAGTTTTGAATTAAACTAAGGATGCCTTAGACAATAGGTTCTAATGTTACGCTGTATTCTAGCGGTCTTGACTAACATAATATAAATTATTAATACTTAATGACAATTGCGTGTTACTCTCTGTTACTTCTTACTAGTTTTTATGAGAGTGAGATTTACTTTAAACAATTAAGGAAAGGATTTGTTGACTTCAAGTTATTTTACAACTCCAAAAACACAATCCACTTTGCCTTTATTTTATACAAAAGAGAAGAATTTATAGGATAACACTTTACAATTAGGTTGTATTTGTTAACATTATGCATTAGCTAGATTAGCTCAGAACTAACAATGAGCAATATAATGTTTAGAGATTAATAGAGTATATTTATCTTTGTAAATGTTAATGTCAAAATAATTATTCATGTTAGTTCAGTTGATTTTAAAATGTATTAGTAAATTCTGAAATAAACATGTCCTAAGATGAATAAACAACATTAATATATGGTTAAATGTCAGTTCATGCTAGTTAATGCCTTAATGAATGTTAACAAATACAACCTTGTGGTAAGGTGTTGTAAAGTAATTCTCTTTCGGCAAACTGAGTAGTGTTTCACTCTTGTGCAGGCATAAAGAATTTGATGAAATAACTGAATTGCGTAAGTTGTCATATCTCCTGGTAAACGCTTACGCAGAACTCATTCCTGCAAATACAATACATCTGTAGGAACATAAAGTAGAGAGGTATGTATAGCCTCCTTCCTGTTTCTCTGCATTTCTCAACATCACGAAAAAGTGTGTTTTGTCTTAAATATGACCACTGTAAACAAACAACACAGAGATACTTCCTGAAGCTGTCTCAGTTTTTATTTTCTCTAAAATTATACACAGACACTCCCTGACGTTTTCAAGCTAGATGTCCACGTTCTTCAACTACAGAAACCAACACACAGTTTCCATTTTACTGTGTCACATGTCCCTTGAATAAGGTAAGCCCATCTTGGTGTATTATAATATTTAGGCTACGCTTCTGTGGTTATAAAACATTAAGAAAGAAAAATACAAGAAATGTTAAAAGCCTTTGTTTATTGCTAATCTGCAACTAATATAGAAATGCAGTTCTAACAAAATTATTTGCACTAATGTACGAGGTAATTTCTACAATAACTTTTAACGTTAAACATAAATTTAATGTTTGTGTTATTTTATGTTTATATTATTTAAAGTTTTTGGAAAGCTAAAAAAAACATTGCTGTTTGCAGTTTTGGGCAGTCACAGGAAAAGGTGGATTTTTTCCCAGAATATCATTTTTTAACAATATATGCTATAACACTTGTTCTTGTAGTTTTTATGATAAGTTTTATAGTGCAGTCATTGCCAAGTGTCATTTGGTTGTTTTAGACACTCCCATTCAAGTCAGCAGTCTGCTAAAGTTTCTGTTTCCCAGATATTGATCTTACATCTCTGGGCTGTTCTGCGTAAACGCTTACACAGAACACATTCCTGCAAATACAATGAATCTGTTGGAACACATAACATAGGTATGTATACCCTCCTTCCTGTTTCTCTACATTTTACGGTCATGACATTTAACAAAATGTTGTTTTTTTCCCAAAAATGGCCACTGTAAACAAACAACGCAGAGATACTTCCTGAAGCTGTCTCAGTTTTTATTTTCTCTAAAATTACACACATGTAAAACTGAGTGGGTATTATGTTAACAATAATAATAATAAGATGATCAGATGAACCCCAATAAACTTGAAATAAACATGACACTTAATGTTGACATAAATCATTTAAAGTGAAATGAAAGTTGAATTAACAAATCTTTTAAAACAGTACATACTTTGCCAATAGTACTAAATGATCAGGTACTTACTAAACTTTTACTATCATGTAAGAACGCTACACTAAATAAGCATGTGCTAGTACAACTTCAACTGTCTTATCAATGTTTTAGGTTTCTTAATTAAAAGACTTGAACCAGAAGAGCTAGTTTTCATTCAGTACGACATTTTCTTTTTCAATGTTTAAATGTGTCCTTTGCATTTTTTTAAACAGTTTTTAAAGAAGAAGTTATATGCATGATGGAAATGCTAAGTGATTTGTCCGAGCTGAGAAAAACAATTCTTCATCAACCGGATCCCTCACCTGGTCTCAGACTGCTGTGGTGGTTTGCAGATCAATGTGTTGACATCAAAAATGGCGAAATGATTGCAAAGTGCATCCCAACAACTGGAGAGAAGGGCTTTAAACACTTCCTAAACAGAAAGGAAGGCCATATAAGAAATGCAGGCAGACTTCTACCTATAAGCAAACTACCGTACTACGAGGTGGGCAACCAGAATGAGATGCCACTTCCTCCGTATATCACCAGCATGGGTAACAACAAAAAACAACGTAACTGCAACAAAGATCGCATCATTGTTTCATATGATAAAAATCTAAAAACATTCAACGTGATTAATGTGACTCAACATTTAAGCCAGAAAGGGAAAAGGAAAATGTTTGACCAGTATCACACCTACTGCATAAACCAAGATCTCATTGAGCAGATTAAAGGTTTAAAATTAAAGCAATTTCTACAAAAAACTATGGATAACCAAGAATCAGATTCTATATCACAGAATGAATTTTCTTTTGATGATGATAATCAACCACTTTTACCGACCTCTGAATCCTCATGTTCATCCTCTAAGTCACTGAACAGAGGTCAACCTCAACAACATATACCAAAATTACCTCAACGTAGGCCTACATCCATGCCCAAAGAAAAAAACTGCATGGATTGCTGTTGTATTTTATAATGTTTTATGTTAAGCTTTCCTGCGGCTCAGTGGTTAGAGCATAGCATTAGCAATGCCAAGGTCATGGGTTTCGATCCCAGGGGATTGCACATATCAGAAACAAATGTAAGTCTTTTTGGATAAAAGTGTCTGCCAAATGCATAAATGTAAATAGTACAAAAGACATTTTTAAAGAACTTGGAACATAGTGCATTTTTTAACTAAAGGTATAGCCTATGCTTATGTCTTTGGGTTTGTTAGCTTCCGATTTTATTCACTTTCATTATATGTTAAACAATGCAGTGTATTCCTAAATATTGGGCAAACTTCTTTATACAAACGTATATTCTTATACAAATACAGCTGGTGAAAAATTGAGAGACTGTTTTTACGATTTTAACATGAACCATTTATATGTGTTAAGGTAAAATTAAACTATTAATATTTTTACCTAATTTCAAATAAAAATGTGATTTTTTTTGCATTTAAGCATTAATATCATATTCCCTTTTAAGCAATAGAAATATTTCTACATGTATTTAGAAAAGGTTCAAACAAATATTTTTATGTGATAACCTCAAATTCTCATCACAGTTTTCATGTGTCTTGTCATGCTGTCAGTCTTTCACGTTGCTATATATTATCCATGGGTAATCAAGATAGGTACAACTAGAGAACTGAACATAATACAAATGGACACAACAACGAACACAACAAAACATGACATATAAAGTGTTCAGGTGTGAGTGCAATCATGGTGATAATCGGGTGCAAGGGGAGGTGTAGTCCAAAGTGAAAGAAAAATGAAAGACTAACAAAAAGCCGTACAGCTGTGGCCCCAACATGGACTCATACTCTTGTACTGCTTTGCTGATCAATGCATTTCTGCTGTGTGACGCAACAGGAGAGGATTTTGGATTTCACGTATTTGAAAATGCGATTGGCATAACATGACATTAATTAATCTCTGACCAGTTTAGCCCTAAATGTCAACGTTCAGAGAAAGAAGAGGTTTTGGGAAGTTTATAACCACACACAAGGATCTTTCCAATTATGATCCATTCGGCACATTCCACATCACCAGGACTGATCAAATTTGACTGTATTGACTTTCTGATAGACACTGAGTTTTATTCATCCCATCAAGCTGTGATGACCAATGAACCTGTTCGTCAACTGGTTTTGATGATTCCCCAGCCAGCACAGTCATGGGGGGCCCAGGTGGGTTTGATGTGGGCTGTGTATCTGGGCCTCTGCTGGTTTTGTCTGTGGGTTCCATGTAGGCCCCACATGGGTTAACCCAGATTAAATGAACACTGCTTAGTGTCCATACTACAGGCTGCTAAATGTGACATTGAATGATAATAAAGTGATAACAAGCAGAATCACTGATGGACACAGAAACTACAACAGACTTCAAACACAGCTTTTGATGGAATCTACTGAAGAAAAAGTAAACATTAAATCTCTCACCAGAGGATTAAACTCCACAAATGTTGAGCGTCTTTAACTCTTTATATTATTGAGAATAAACTGTCATGGTTCTGCACTCTTTTGTCTTGATTTTCTGGTCTAGTCATGACATAATATGAGTTCTCTCCTTTCTCATCTTCGGCCCCGCCCCTCTCGTTTCCTAGTCTAGCCTTCCATCTTTGTCTCATTACCCACACCTGCCCATTGTTATCTTCCCTGGTTAGTCTCCCCATACAATACCCTTGTGTATATTGTCCTGTGCTCATTCGTTATTCATTATGATGATTCATTCGTTATGTACCTTGCTGCCCTGCCCTGTCCTGTCCTGCCCTGTCCTGTCCTGTCCTGTCCTGTCCTGCCCGTTGACTACTCTTATTGTGTTTGTGTGACGTTGTGTCATATTTTCTTTTTAGTCTATTTTGCCCCCTTGTGGGAAGGGTTTTGTTTGGATTATTGTTTTGTTCTAGTTCATGATTTATTGTTATTGTCCCCATCGTGGGTCTTAGCTTTTGTCTTTAAATAAATCCGTCTTTTGTTAAAACCCCTTCACTGCTGCCTGCACCTGGGTTTTTCCACATCGATCCTGACAGAACAGACAAGCCCTAACTGAACCGCTGTGCGGTCCCACCAGGCTCGCCTCCTCTGCGGCATTCGCCAGAGGAACACAGATCTGGGGGATTATGTGGACAGGATCCTGGAAGCCACAGAGAAGATGGTCTTTGGGGAGGTGGAACTGGCGGGGATCTTCAACGCCGGTCTCTGGGACCCACATTCGCGGGCGGGGATGGGGTCGTTGAGAAGACTGGACTTGCCTGACCGGAGTTCAGGGTTTGCCTCGCCCCCTGCAGCCTCTCGACCATTAGCTAGCCTCCGTGGCAGGCATGGATGGAGTCATGGGACGGAGTTAGTCCGGCTCCCCACTGCTTCTCTGCAGCCGGCCACATGTCCCTTGGGCCGGTCAAAGAAGAAGAAGCCAAGGAGGGGGCCACTGTCAGTCCTACCAAGCAGTCGGCATTCCAGCCACTGCCCAGTCCTGCCCAGCCTCTGGTGCCCAGCAGCCGGCATTCCAGCCGGTATCCAGTCGTGTCCAGCCGGCATTCCAGCTGGTACCCAGTCATGTCCCACCAACAATCCAATCGGGTTCCGATTCCCAGCCGCTGGAGAGTGTTGCCCAGAGACCCAGTCCTGCCCAGGTGCCCAGTCCTGTCCAGCAGTCAGCACCCCAGCCGACATCCAGTGGAAGTCATGAATGAGTTTTGTATAATGCATCCACAATGCATTGTTGCATGAAGCATTTCATCATTGTTGAGATGAATTTGCTGTTTCTTGATGTTTGTGTGTGAAGAACTCCACTGTTTCGATGTTTTTTTTTAAATCCACATCATTATATCAAATTATTTGTGTGCTTATCATACAAAAGTCTTCCATAATTGTAGAAAAACTCATCACAATGTGATGATCATGAAAACAACTAAAAGCATCCAGATTATATTTTCTTCTGACTTTCACAGCAAACTCAGCTATGGCTACTAGAGAAGAATTTATATTTATATGTTGAGTCAAACTTTAACTAACACTGATCACCATACCTGTTACATCAAACCTAACAATTTATTATTTCAATAAAACTTAAAAAAAATATTATATTTTTATAAAATATTATAAAGACGTTAAAATGATAATAGTGTTTGTGGTCTTGCTGTGAGCAAAGTTCAGGATCGTTGTGACGTAAAGTCACGGACTTCAACCGAAAGTGACAACTCAAAAGACTATATTGAAAAAACAACACTTAGATTTGTGTGTAGCTGTATCAAACTTTAAAATGCTTAAAGGAATAATTCACCCAAAGCATGAAAACAAAAGAAAATATTTGGAAGCAAGTAGCCGAACAGCACCAGCACCCATTCACTTCTATAGACACAAAATCAATGCAAATTAATGGTTGCCAGCGAACAGCAGTCTTTAAAATATCTTCTTTTGCGTTCTGCAGAAGAAAGAGTCATTCAATTTGTACATTTGTAAAGTTTGAGCATTCCAGTGGGCATGTCTATTTGTATTTCTTTGCAACAATGTTTTTATGTACAGTATTTGTGTATTCATATTTTCATTACTTATTGTTTATAATCATTTTTATTTGGATTTAGTTGTGAATCAGTACATTTCAATAGATTTTGTCTAGCGAACTGATGTTGTGTGTTTCTAGCATTATGCCTATCAAGCAGGAAAGTTTGTTTCATGGATTATTGGGGAGTTTTTTCTGTCTGTGTTATCTTGAAGGTCAAGGATACTGCATGATTACACTCCTGACAGTTCCTAAAACACAGCTTTGCATGAACATTAGTTTTAATATCTCTCTTCACTGAAAAAAAGATTTTATGAAAAGAAAAATTATCAAAAGAAAATTGTTAAAATAACGTAAAAATCTTGATAATAAAATCTACTTATTTTGGTTGTTTAGATTTTAGAGTAATTTTAATTGAACAAATTATGAAGTAAATCCAACTAAATTGTATTATGTTTAGCCAAGTTAAATTGGTCGAATTAAGTTTACTTATTTATTTAGTGTTGAGACAACATAAATCATTTTTTTGTCTACTTTGGCATTTGATCTATAGTTCCCAGCATGCTTTGTATCTGACTGCATTAGATACATTTTCTTGACTTGTTTGTGTTTTTTGTTGATTTATCTTGGAGATCTAGGAGAGCTTTGGCATTATTTTTAAGTTTGGATTTTTTAAGTTGTTACCATTGTTTCAGAAGAGCGGTGCTTGTGCCTTAAACTTATTAAATAAGTAGAATTTACTTTATTCTGGTTAGTATGTTATACTTGAGTTATAGCAGCAAACTTTACTTGAAACTATTTCGTGCAAAATTTTATTAAGTAATTTCTACAAGTAATCCTTTTCATTGTTTGTAATTTCATATCAATTAGACCAAACCAAGAGGCAGATGTGTCTTTACCAACACCGTGAGGCCTTGAATGGAGAGACAACACCTTATCAGTCTGAACACGCAGACAATACAACATAAAATTTCACTCAGTGTGCAATAAAGTTAATTTTAAAATAAACTTAAAACCATTTTTTATTGTTTTTATGAAATACACGAAAAACAACCCAGTGGCTCATTTTTATCACAAAGATAAAAAGCTATATTAACTTGATGAAGTCTATAAAAATAATTCAAAAAATTTTTTGAGCGGGACACATTAACAAAATTATTAAACATGTAACAGTTATATTATCTAAAATGTGCATAAATATAAGTTAATGTTTTTGAAAACAAATTATTTTTGTTAAAAAAATATACGTTTAATATGGTTGGTGAATTCTAATAGAAATATTTAGAATGATGTTATATGCAAACTTACATTTGCTCAATTTAAACAGCATATTTCATGCACAGCTTGAAAATGTATTATGCAGTGTAAATTGTAACTGAGAAAAATCACAGTTAAATTTAGGGTTTGTTATAAATTATTTATCTGTCAGGTCATTTCTTCATCAGTGTGCTCTCATAATATTTCCTCCAAAACATTCCCTTAAGCAAAGGTACAAAATATATAGTGAACATAAAATTTTTATGACGGCCGTTGGCAAAATAGCACTGAATCTTGTAGGTTATTTACATTTATGTGTGCACATTAATGCTAGCATCCTAACATTTCTAGATTTCTAGATTTTTGGTATACTGTAAAAGTGATACAGTAACACAAAGAAGCTGATAAAACCAAAACACCACAATCAAACACTGATGTATAATAGAAAGTTTTAATTTCATGTTTTATCACAGGCGTCATGTCAAGATTTAAAAATGAATAACTTTGTTTAAACCTTCATTTAAACTCACAAACACACTTGCACAGTCACTCTTTTGCAAACATACCTCAAGCTGCAGTGTTTAAGAAAAATTAAGATATGAATGTACAGCAAATTTCTACACAAAACTATGCGTCTATAAATAAGGTCGGATGTTTTCATGATTAAGTCGCTTCACTGGAAAACATCATCTGGAGAGCAGGGACGGTCACATACGGATTCATTTAGGGCACTTTCCTGGCTCCTCTGCTCAGAGTTGACCCTATTGGAAGCTAAAACATAGACCTGATCGCCTTCATTGATAAACCTATCAGCAATGGCTTTATTACCATTTAAACGTGTTTCTTAGCTATTGTAAGAACAAGATAGAAAAAGTGACATTACTCTGTAGTACCCACCCTCATCCTCCAGAACATATTCATACATAAAACTGCCCGTTCACAAATACATTGACAGTCTCTCAATCAGCAGTGATGGCTGAAGAAACTTCTACCTGGACAATGCCGTGATCCTGAAAATAAAGGAAGAAAGTTAATCTAAAGGCCCCCATGACACAGCTTCCATAGTTTTTCTCACAGGTCAACTTGATCTTATATGAAACTCAAAACACTGGACTGGAAATCTAAAAATGCTGATAAAATGAAAATTTGAAACGGTCTCATTTTATTTTCAGAATCTTTTTATATATTTGTTCTCATTATTATGTGCCTGGCCCTGCTATAGTACCTTCTAGCTCAGCGTTTCTCAAACTGTGGGGCGCGCCCCACTGGTGGGGAATAGAGACGTGACAGGTGGGGCGCGCCGAACGGGAGGAAATGTTCCTTTTTATGCCTTATATGGAAACGTGAGATCAAATCTTCCGGCATTTTGTATTCATGGTTACAAATAAAATTGTAGTGAGGTAGGCGGGGAGAGATCCGGGATTCGACGCCGGTGCTCGAATGATAACGAGCTGTACGCGCACTGGTCTGGTATCACGGAGGGGATTGTGAACCATAATTGGACGAGCGACCGGACCGTCAGTGAGAGAGGACCGGGCCCGGAAATTGTGTTTATGTTTGTCTTGTACGTCCTTGTTTATTTGATTTGATTAAAGATGTTAAATGTTCGCCGGTTCCCGCCTCCTTCCTTCCCTTCATGGAACTTTGTTACACTGGTGCCGCAAACCAATAGCTGACGCTCGTTATCATTCACGCACCGGCCTCGAATCCCGGCTCTCGTCCCGCCTACCTCGCTACAGAAATTGTTAACCTTTTGAGCGGTATCCGGTTTGGTCCCATATATGGGATATTATTTCCGTGCCCCTGAGAATACGGCCCCAGATATGAGATTTAGAATGTTCAGTGACTGCCAGATTCAAATTGTGCTTTCGCGCGTTGGTTTGCGCTGAGCCAGAGACGGACGAGCTCAGCGCTGTCATATACCAAAACTATGCAGTGTTTTCAACCTAATAATGTTTATTTTAGGTTTCAGCCATTTAAATACACATAAGCACAAGTAAAACAATACATTTGGAGTTTGTAAAATACACACTCGTGTCTGTGGAAGCAGCAATAACAATCTATTCAAATATAATTTGACGTCGTGTGTTATTCACATCAGACAGACATAGTGGAAGTAACTATAAAGTTTACAAGAGTTAAAGTTCTCGGAGTTCACCGGCCACTTTCTTGCATGTATTTCGGGAGAAACTGATGACAGACAAAACACTCTGAACTGCGTCGTAAAGAAACATGGTGGCACCCGTCTCACGTAGATCAAGATTATTTATAATGACCACACTCACTTACACATTTTTGAGAATCGGAATATCAGATAGTTGATGACATGGTAAGCAAGTTTGTGAATATTTTGAAATAAAAAAGAAATTAAGGCGATCTGTCATAAGGTGTGGCTGCGGTGTGTCACGTGACAAATATGACGCGTCGCCATGAAACATTAAAGGGGTAATCATTACTAGTCTACATGGAGTCTATATTAAAAGAACATTAGATATGAGACCCCGAGAAAAACGTAACCTGGAACCGAAGTACCAAAATAACGTGACATCCGCATATTAATTGTAACGGAACAAACTTTCGCAGCCATATTTAAATGTTTTTTTTACAGATTTCAAAATGGCACTTTTATAACTTTTCTATTTTTGAAATTAGTAGTGCACAGCTGCACTTTCATTTTCTCTATTTTTTTATTTCATGAAAGTTATTATGATACAGCTGCACTTTTATTTTCTTTATTTTAGAACTTTCTGTTATTTGATGTATATAGTTTGTATTTTACATATTTACACACATTTATAACTTGTTACTCTGATACTACTTGTTAGTTCAATAAATTGGAACATGTTAAGCTTGTTGCGCATTTCATCAGCATTGTGTTGGGGCGATGGGAGCAGGTGGGGCTTGAAAATTCCCCCTTGTCTAAAGTGGGGAATGACCAAAAAAGTTTGAGAACCACTGTTCTAGCTTAAAGTTGTTGGATGAAGATCTTACTGTAGCTTTTCTTGTAGGAGCTCCAGTCTCTGGCGGTCTACATATCGAGAAAACAGTGAGACGAGGTTTGGAGGAGTGAACAGAGGGGATGAGAGAGCAGATGATGGGACCTTCAGAAGCTCTCTGGTCACTGAGAACACTAACTCAGTCCTGGAGAAAGAACGGACGAAATAGAAAGAAATTTGATTCTAACAGAAATGATGAAATACTACAGCTCTGCACACACTGTCACACCTGAACAACATACATTACCCATTTTAACTTTCATGTTTAGAGGAACACATCTGTTGTCCATTTAATTAATAAAACTAAATATAAGATATAAGACGCAGCATACATATTTAAATCATTAACCTCGATGCAGAAAGATGCTTACCAGCGGTTATCATCCATGAGTTGACAGTTAGGATCAGAGCTCTGCATCCTCTCCCCCTCACTCAGAACCACATAGAGCAGCGTCACACCAAACTAACCATCACAAGAACACAACAGACAAGTGTTAAATGAAGCGCTTTATGTTCACCATATAGAACTAAAGTCATACATCAGAGACTTTAAAGTCAGGAATACTGTACCTTATTTTGTAGCACCAGTGGAAGCTGTCCTTCACTGCCCTGCAGCTCCTGGAGAAGATCAGTGAGGGAGGTACTCGAAATGGACTGGATCACCACGTTTACTGGCTCAACCAACCAACACAGTACCTACAAGAGAAAGTTCACGTGAAATTTAAAAAGGAACAAGGACAACTCGCTTTCACATCTAAGACATAAAACACGCACATCTGTCATTATACCTGGTCTTGCCTGTCTTTCTTGGCCAGGGCTGGAAGGTTCCTGGCAATTGCCATGACAACGGCAGTGGCCTGTTGCTGCGGCAGGAAGGGGAGGAGCCTGGAGATGAGCCGTTTCCCCTTCCGCACAGACATGATCATTAAGCACTGCTCATCGCTCACTCTGCAATGAGAGAGAAGGGTAATCATATACCATATGTTTATTATAAGAGTCCCTCTTGTAATGATGATGATGATGATGATGATGGTCCTCACCGGTCAGCCCACTCTTTCTCTTTGAGCAAGTTGAAGAGTTGCAGCGTGTGAGATTTGTGTTGTTCAAGCAGAGCGTCTCTTTGATGCTCAGGGGTCTGCAAGAATTTCTTCTCGAAGTCTTGCACCTCGAGCAGTAGAGTGTACATCTGTATAATAAAACATACACAATGCTTGAACGTAATATATTTATACATTGTTGTAACAAAAGTATTACATAGTAAATTGTGATGTATTATTTGCCTCAATCTCAATATTTATAATCATGTTAATATCAAAATACAGAGACCGTAGCAGTTATATTCATCCGTCTTACCTTCTCCACAGTGTAAAGGATTTGCCGTCTTTTATTCCAAACTTGTTTCTCTCGTTTCTCCTGTAGAAAAAAAGAATAACAACAATAAGCTCTGCCATTTTGTGGCTGTTTAGAGAAATGGGTGCAGGACAGCCTCTGAGGGGAGACTTGACAGAAACTACAGCTTGCACAGGTAGTGTATACTCGCTGCATTATTAATACACTTATATTTAACATGAGCGCAATTAAACCACAAATTACCACTGAATTTCAATGTTGCGCTGAACGCTGTACCCTTGTTAACCACCTGGTGTCGTCCCCACAAACGCGATTGGGCTATCAGTCGACTATAGGCAAGACGTGACAATTCTGATTTGGTTATGTATATTCTAAGTCGAGGACACCCCTAGCATAAACAGCACAATATAAAAGTATTGCTGGCTATACTGCTGACCTCATCATCACTGCGAGTGGTCACTACGGCATCAATCATTTTTCTGGGATTGTTCACGCTTGATACCGTGAGTTTCCCTAATGAACCAGCAAACTGCACTGTAAAACAGACAAATACACAATGTTAGTTAATTCATTAACAAACTTATATTTGATAATTTACCCACACCCTGAGAAGCACACAACAATTTATTATGACACGGTTCAGAGAAAAAGATTATCAATCTAAATAATGACTGATAAAAGATTGTCGCTATGAGAGATCATTATCGTTTGAGTCCTAATCCATGCTAGACTATGAGGTGTGTCTTTACCTGGCCGATAGGTGTGCTCCAGCTTGGCTACCTGAGGAGTAATGAGTTTGGTGGCGTGTTCCTTTTTGTTGTCCCTGTCCCGCTCCTGACGCTTCTCCATCTTCTCATAGTAATTCTACAATCAAAGAAAAACAAATCAGCGACAGGGTCTCTAACAAGTGATACAGACATTTACTGTACTGTGTTGCACCAGCTGGACGTAAAATAGTTGGGTGTAAGCCCAATGTCGGACTTAACTACGTCCAGAGTTAACTACGATGCGCGTCCCAGCCACCACATTCTACCGCATTGACAGACAGTCTTACACAGTGTCTGTCCATCTTGTGCAACCGTCCCCTCAAATATTGTGTGTGTATTACCTGGTAATAGTAGTCATCCAGATAAGGATCTGTGCTTTGAAGCTGCATCATCTGTATTCGGGCTACCCAATCTTTTTCTCTCTGCATCATTAGATTGCTATAGGGGTCTCTGTTTTTCCTTTCCAAAACCCCTCTACCGCTGAGGTGATCTCTGAGCAGACGAGACGCAGAGAAACATTAACACAAGCGTTTTAGTGATGCTTTATCCTGAACTGTTGATGGTACCCACCCTGTGCCTCTGTTCTGCATCCTCAGGTTCAGCATCCTGCGATGCTGCGGGTGGAGGTGGGTGGTGTTGTGTCTGATGGGGGCATGGCCGAGAGGAAGGCAGTGAGGACCCATTCTTGGTCCAGACTGTCCAAAGAAAGGTCGGAAGCCGCCAACGCCACCCTGTAATAATGGAGGTGGTGGACCAGGACAACGCTGAAACTGACAAACCAAAAGAGAGACAATGAGGTTGTTTGTTTTTAGTATGCTGGAATCTTGCGTATTACTCCTACTATACAGTCTATTCTATAATATATTCTAATAAGGAACTTAAATCCCATTTGTAGAATTGTTACAAGTTTGACCTCATGACCTCACCTGAGAGTTCAACAGCTGTGCTCTTTGTATATGAGAGATAACAGAGCCAACACCAGGGAATGAAGGATGAGACAATTGTGGGTTCTGAATTAGATTGTAAAATGAGAGTCAATTGGTCCTTCTGTACCACATTTGTATTGTAATAATGTTACTCATTTTCATACAACCAAGGCAAAAGAATGAAGTAGAAACAACTGAACTAACTCACAGTGATGCTCAGGAGGTTGTTGGGAGACATGCGCTCAGGAAAGGGAGGGGGATAACGGAGCGGCACAGAGGCTCTTATGTGAACAGCTGAAGGGTGATTATTCTGAGAAGAATGAGAAGTGTGTTTAGTGAAAATGAACCAGGCGAAACTACATCTTACAGTATTGTACAATATGCATTCAACATTTTCTATTGGCTTAAATATTGTGTTACCTGCTGATTGAGGATGTGACTCATGGGCTGTTTTGGAGGGGTTCCTATAGGCACTGCTGTTACAGGGGGACTGCCAATCACAGGTGAGGAGGAGCGAGGAGGCGGAACACGTTCCGAGAAATCCCGTCCCACTTCCCTACCGAGTGCAGGAGGTCGCTTTGGAAGGCCGACCTCTTTGATAATAGATAGAAGTGGACTATCCTGAGTAAGAAAATTGAGAAAATTGAAAAACAACAGAGACAAGGGGTCAGCTGGTGATCAGAAGGTTGCCAGTTCTAATCTCAGTGCCAGCAGGTCATGACTGAAGTGTCCTTGAGCAAGACACCTAACCCCTGATTGCTCTGAAGTAATGTGCCACTGTATAAAAAAACTACTTGTAAGTCGCTTTGGATAAAAGCTTCTGCCAAATGAATAAATGTAAATGTAAATAAAACATAAAAATTGATTTATTTTACCTCAGTTTGATTGACAAGTCCAGAGTTCACACCAACAGGACTGAAGCCCATACTGTTTTCCCAAATACTGTGAGAGTTTATCTGTAGGTAGACGGGAACAAAACTATTGATTAGGTATATCGCATATTAGTTATGGAATTAATAAATTCACCCAATTCATTCTCATGTGTGCGTAGTATGATGCTTACTAACTGATCAAATTAATTGCAAATAATTGCCTGTTGGTGTTTTAATAACAATAAAAAATCCACAAAATAAACCAAATCACTGAATCACTACAAGCAGATTTGGGTGAACTATTCCTTGAAAAAAAAAGCACACAGTCCTATTTTAACAAAGTGCATTCCACATCAAGGAGCACATGACATGGAGCAAGTCTGACGTGAACATGAACTATCATCGTTTTAAGTCAATCTATCATCCACACCTGTGAGAGAGGAGCCGAGCCCCTGTGCAGGAGCTGCTGATTTTGTGTGTAGCTCAGCAGCAGCGGAGACTGTCCTGCTAATGCTGGAGGATGAGTGTGACTGGAGAGAACAGGAGGGAGGCGAGATCGATCCAAGCTGGCGGAGCCTACTCCAGCAATGGCGGGATCCGAGCCCAAGATGAGACGAGTCAGTGACTCCGCTAGGTCACCCCCGGCCCGTTCCTCGGAATAAAGGGAGGAAGAGGGCGGTGGAGAGAGGGTGGAGCTGGTGGCAGGAGGAAGCTCATGAGGGGCGGAGGGGGTGTCTCCGGCTGGACCATCTCGCACAAGCTCGTCAAGTTCTGCAAGGCGGGCGTGCTCTTCCTGCCAATCATCATCTAAAAAAAGATTTATGAGAAGGTGATGCTATATGTTTTTCTTAAGTGTCAAACAGCATTCATGCCAGTGCAGCGGATAGATTTCTTAACCACCCAAGCCTAAAACCAACATGTACAACATATTGTTTATACAAATAGAAATATACAAATTGTTTGTGCACCTAGCCATATAGGTTAGTCCGTTTCTTGATTTTGTGTGTTAAAATGTTTTTTAGGTAGGTCTTTAAACATTGCAAGTCAAGTCAGCTTTATTTATATAGCGCTTTTTACAGTTTTCATTGGCACAAAGCAGCTGTACAAGAAAACATTGACTATAAGCAAAACACATAAGGTTATGCGAGTCAAAACACAGGTCAAATATCAGACGGACTATAAATTCCTATATGCGGTGTTACTTAAAACAAACTATAAAATTCTAACTCACTCCAATCATAGCAAGTATTTAGCAGCATAACATAACACGTGGCAAATGTTGTAAATAGCAAAACCACTGAAAATCTGCGTACATTTATGCTTTTCAAACCCATAGCGTGTCACCACGATTATACAAAGTTCTAGATGTCTGGAGTCGCTATCAAACTTACCGATGGCCCCTGCACCAAAAGTGTCATCATTGAACTGGTCAATCTCATCTTCCTCTACCAACCCTTCCTCCTCCAGGGTGCAGTCTTCATCCAAAGACTAACGTTACACAACAGAAAATGAGAAGACGCCAAAAAATACGCGACATGCACAAAACATGTTAATAAGAACAGCGTAAGACAAAAACAAACGAATGCATTTGATTTTATAACAATCGTTTATTTGCTTGAACAGCTAAAGCAGATTGCCCTATCACTTCTTGAAACTCCTCATAGGCTGTATACATTTTACCAGCAGTCGTTATGTATACTGCAGAGTGCTTGTAATGGGTATTATAATGCAAAACTGATTCGGCGTAATCATATTTACTATATAACTATAAGACAAGCGCGCATTTGTTGGCGCTGGCGCGTTGTTTCAGGTCTGTTTAGTTGACTCACTAGCACGGCCTCGCTAACATGCTAACAAGGCCAAAGGTTTAATATGGCACATCTGGACGAGAATAAACGCGAAACGCAACAAGACAGACGTTTACTCCTGATTTAAGAGAGTGGAATATAAAGCTTTAACGGCTTATAAAGGACAAACACCAGAGAAAAGACGCGAACCATATGCAATTTTAGCTTGCTAACAGCCGTTTCGAAAAACAAAGCCCACTATTTCCCTTAAAATCTGAATATTTCTCTTTGAAATTACTAACTAATTCTCAGACATGTTTACGTTAAATAGCTATTCTAGCGGTCTCAATGTCAATGGAGGTACATTTACCTGAAATCGGAACATGTATCTGTTTAAAAAGGATGCCGTGTAATTCTGATGCGCGAGACGCCGCGCGCGCTGACACGGACGGCACAGGATTCCGCGCGGGTTTAAAGAGATGGCACGCGGCTTGACCCCCATTTCCGCCCCAAATATGATATATGGATATATTTGATTTAACATCTCATACAATGTTAAGGAAAACATTCAATATTGTGAAGAGCAACCGTTCTGCTTTGAAATAACAATAAAGGCTTACTGGCAGAAATCTCAACTATGTAAGTATTTAAAATTCTTATTATTTTGATATCATGATTCATAGAATATTATGCTGTTGGTATATCAACGATGACACAATGAATAGTATTCATTGTCGATGAAAAACTAATATTATACAGTAAATGATACAAAGTGATGTACAGGTAATCTGAAGGTTGTGTAATTTGTTATTTTATTAATTCATGTCTTTTGCTAGGATTATATTGACATAAAACAAGAAAATCAAGCAGTAAAGTAACCTATAAAGAAAGCACACAGTGTTAACGTGATTCAAATTGTACACGTATTACAAGCTAGAATTCTTTTGATATACATCCCGTTTTTATCTGTAAATACAGTAAATATAGATGTTGGATTAGGTAACAGTAAAAAGTTAACAAAATGTTCTCCTTTTATTTATGTGGTGTAAAATCCATGCATTTTAATTATTACATAGATTTGACACCCCAAAATCTGAGCAATAATATCTGCGACACTTAAACTTTAAACTATCTTTTTATTTTAGAAGAATCGTCCAAACCATTTAACATGAAATATAAAATCGAATTAATTCTACTAGCAACATTATATTAACAGTATTTTAACAGCACAAGTTGGATTTTCCCTTCTAGCATTCGTTGTGACGTCACGTGGGTTTGAAATCTCGCGATAGTGGTAAACCGGGCCCGTTTTGCGGGAACAGTGTCAACAGAAAAGCCGGGGCCCGTGAATGACGCGTGGTCTGCTCGCACTATTTAGGAAATATTTTGAAACTCCTAAATCAACCCTATCTACTTTTACGTCTTTTCAAACTAATCGTGTCTTGGATTATCCGTGTTCATATTGAAATACGCGATTCCATCATCATATTATGTCCGAAACAGAAGGCAGCATGGAGCAGCAGCAGAAAGAAGAAGAGCCGAGCCAAAGCGACCCGGCCGGTCCAGCAGAGGTGAGCGGTTCCTATACCATCGTTAGGCTCATCTAGTACATCGTATTTAAAAGCCCGGAATTGAGCAGCTAGAATGAAGGTGTAGATGAAACATCTACGTGCGTACCTCTCGAGAGGAGCTGCAAGTTTTTGTTAGCTTGTTGTGTTGTTCCGGCTCAAATGAATAAAATAGCTCATCGGCGTCCATTTTCACACTCATTGACGTTAAGAATAGCATTAATCGCGCGTAACTTTGTTTTCTGAGTCCGCTAAACTAGCGGATTTAAGGATAACGTGAGTCCAATGAGTAGTTTAGTTGTTTTGTTGACGTTTTATTTTTTTTAAATAAACGAAATGAGACCTTACAAGTTTACTTCTAAATTTCATTTTCCTTAAAGAAAATGACTGTTTTGATGGCAGATCATTTTTGCATGTCAAAACAGAGACATTTATTATGTGATATATTTATTTCATAGCCATTAAACCGTTGATATTATTTAGCTACTTGCTTCGTTTACAGTATTTTAAAACTATTAGTTATTGCGCCTGCGATTTACATCAAACGTGTATGAATGTGAAAGGGAAGCAGTTCGGCTTTAATTCGGATTCGTCTTTTATGACCAACTGTCCAACTTTGTTTCATTAGTTAATTTGCAAACACAAGAGAGTCTTATTGTCTATGTCGTATTTGAAATGGACAATGATATAGTAGTGTCAACAATTGAAGTAGATAATGATATATGGTCAACAATTGAACTTTGAAAAGTTTTTTTCCCAAGTGAGTCTGTTGTCACAAAGAACTGTTGTCTTTTTAAGGATGATACTTCAGAAAATGGCCGTGATGAAGTGTCGGACACAGCGGTGGATAGTGAAGTCCAGTCATCCTCATCTCCTTCAGAGAAAGAACAAGTTGAGCTGTCGAGTGGATACGAAGAGAAAGTGGTAAGGGTTTATGCCTTTGTTATTCAGTTAATGCACATATTACTAGGGATTAGCGATGCTTCTGATACCGATTCCGATACGGAGTACTGATCGGATACTAAGGTAAAATTGCTGAATTATGTAACAAACTGTATGCACTCTGCAAGCCAAGGCATCAGGCTTAACTTAAACAACAATTTCCTTACCCTGTAAAACAAAATACAATTTTCACAAGTTTGCTCCAAGAGTCCAAAAACTTTGTGTAGGGCATATGTAATAGCCTACATTTGAATGACTAAAGAATGTTTGGATCAAACTGTCAAATCCAATATTTAATGTTGCTAAAACAGGCATATGTGTTCCACGTTCCTTACGTCATGATCAGTAATATTTCTGTATGTGCTGATGCGCCAAGTCTGACTTGATCGTTTAGCGGCTGAACATTTGTCTGCTTTGGCTGGTCTCTGCCTTTCCTTAAAATATGTAGCATATACGACCTTATAAAGTCCTAAAAACTGAATTAAAGAAAAAAATTATATTACATTTAGAAATATTTTTTCATTATTTCTTTTTTTTATCAAAACTGTTAACACGAAAATACACAGCACTTTAAAACGCAGCTGTGTGCACATGCCGTGCTTGTGCTGTGCCGCGGAGAAGCCCACAAGTTTCGGTGCAGAATGTGCTTGTTTTTCGCAACCATAACATTGTAAACAAAATAAACCTCATGGTGGTCACATACCGACCTAAGTGTTTATTTATGGTTTTTATAGCATTATGTGCAATATGCTTCAGGCCTTATTAACAGGTTTTTCATTCGATCTGCATTAGCTTATTCGGAAATGGTTTCAAAATCTAAATGCTAAACAACTTTTCTCAAACTTTCTTTTAAAAACGATAAACTTATTTTTAATAAGTTTAAATAAATCGGCTGGAGCTGCTCCCCCCACAACCGACACCGGACGAAGAAGAAGAAACTTATTTTTAAACTCACGTTTTTGTACATCATATTAGGCTAGTGAAAAAGTATTGTACTGTGCCTTTTGTATTGCAGTTTGGCTATGTTGCTAAAATACTGCCTAATTTTTACTTTGCAGCATTCCGTTATATTTTTTCATTAAGGCTCTGTGAATTTGCACTGAACAAGCTTCAACAATGAGCTTTTTTAGCTTTGTTTTAATATGAATTTTTATATGAATCTTCTATTTAGTTGAATCTTGTTGGGCTATAGCCTACCTTGCATTCTTGTGCCTCATTCCTCTTCGTTGTTCTGCATTTACCAATAAAATATATAAATAAAAAAGTTCGTTTTAAAATTGACATCCTTGTCATTTACAAAAGGCAACTATATATGCCAGAGAATAATGACCAAAAAATAGATTTTGGTAAAACTTTTCAATAAGGTGCTATTTCTTAACATTTGTAAATGCATTGGCAAACGTTAGCTAACAATGAACAATTTTCAGTTTTTCAGCATTTATTAATGAATGTAAGTTCATGTCAAAACAGTTATTCATGTTAGTGCATGGTGCATTAACTTATGTTAACAGTGACAGCGTTTGATTTTAATAATGAATTAGTTTCGGTGTATTTTCCATGTTCTCTATGTGTAAAGGCTACAAGTAGCTGAGACATTTTTAGTAACTTCTAATGCTTTGTTTTAACAGCAAACAGATCGGACCAACAGATTTGAGTACCTCCTGAAGCAGACTGAAGTATTTGCTCATTTCATCCAACCAGCCGCACAGAAGACGCCTACTTCACCTCTAAAGATGAAGCCTGGTCGACCTCGCATTAAAAAAGATGAGAAACAGAATCTGCTGTCTGCTGGAGAGTGAGTTTTCCCGTTCTGTTTCATACAGCTCTTGTTTCACCTTCCACTTCACCTAAAACGATATACTTCACCTAAAACGATACACCCAAATCATAGATATTTGGAAGAATACCATTTCCAAACCATTTGGATTGACTACCATAGGTAGGAAAAAATACGATGGTAGTCAAAAGTGCCCCAGAACTGTTTTTTCAAAATGACTTCTGTGTTCAACAGAACAAACATTTTTTATGTAGGAAGTAATTTTTCCTACTATGAGAGTCAATGGGGTTCCACTGGTTATAAGCATTCTTCCAGATATCCTTTTCTGTGTTCATCAGAACAAAGATATGTATACAGATTTGGAACAACATGAAAGTGAGTTTTATGGGTGAAGTATCACTTCAATTTTTTGGTAGTAAAGTTTTAAGTCATTAATCAAACCAACAGCTCTAGTGACGTATCTCTCCCCAAATCTGTCTGATCTTTCCGTAGTAACCGTCACCGTCGCACTGAGCAGGAGGAAGATGAGGAGCTTCTAAGTGAAAGCAGCAAGGCCACCAGTGTTTGCACACGTTTTGATGACTCGCCTTCATGTGAGCTAAACATGCACCATATACTTGCAGCATCAACATATTATTTAAAAAACTTTATATGCTTTATGTAAGTGTTCTTTAGTGATATTTAGTTTATTAACAGCCCTCTAACGTTTCTTTGTAATACTGGTGTTTAGATGTAAAATCCGGCAAGCTGAGAGACTATCAGGTCCGTGGACTGAACTGGCTCATTTCACTCTATGAGAATGGAATTAATGGGATCCTGGCTGATGAAATGGTAGGACTCTGTCCAGTGTTTATTTTAAAATTGGACACCTTTCTAGTTATTGTTGAGAATAAAATATTGCATTGCATACTCCGTTTCATCTCCATCTGAAACATCTTGTTGCTGACTTTTCTTCTCAGGGTCTTGGAAAGACTCTCCAGACCATCTCTCTGTTGGGCTACATGAAGCACTATAGAAATATTCTTGGGCCTCACATGGTTCTCGTGCCCAAGTCCACGCTGTACAACTGGATGAATGAGTTTAAGCGCTGGGTTCCCTCCCTGAGAGCCGTCTGCCTCATCGGTGACCGAAATGAAAGAGTGAGTTGTGGGTTTATTTAAGCACGAAAAGTTTATAAATCTGAAAACGATTTTGAGTTATATTAATGAAGTTCAGAATCAAAAAAGCTCAAGTACCCTTTATAAGTATTTAACTCTCTGTAAAGGAATTTTATTTACTGTAAATCTTTTATAATGAACTCCGTTGAAAATCCTGCTACAGAATCTTTGCATAAATATTTTTAGCATGACATCAGCTTTCTTATACCATGATATAGGATTTCGGTTATCCTAACCTGTATGTCCATGTAAACTCTCACTCTGTCTTCAGAACGCATTTATCCGTGACACGCTGCTGCCAGGTGAATGGGATGTGTGCGTTACCTCCTATGAGATGCTAATTATCGAGAGGGCCGTCTTTAAAAAGTTCAACTGGAGATACCTGGTTATTGACGAGGCCCACCGTATCAAGAACGAAAAATCTAAGGTTTGCAGTTCATTGTGTATCTGTGCCATGTTTTAAAACCATCTTTCACGGCCAGTTTTGAAGTACACATTACATAACGTCACAACAGAAATGATCAAATAACTTCTTGCAAACCGCTAATCGCAGGGTTTGTTTCTCTCAGCTTTCAGAGATCGTGCGAGAGTTCAAGACGACAAATCGATTGCTGCTGACCGGAACGCCGCTGCAGAACAACCTTCATGAGCTTTGGGCTCTGCTGAACTTCCTGTTGCCCGATGTCTTCAACTCTTCTGAGGTCTGTTCTGGGTTTCTTGCACTGTTAAAAGCTTTGGCAAGAGCGCATGTGCTTAAAGGGATACTTCACCCCAAAATATTGTTTTTCTGATGAACACCGAGAAGGATATTCGGAGGAATTCTTATAACCAGACAGACTTTGCTCCCCATTAACTTCCATAGTAGGAAATAATACAATGGTAGTCAGAAGTGCCCCGGAACTGTTTGATGTCCTACATTTTTCAAAAAAATGAATTTTTCCTTCTATGGGTGTCAATGAGGGGCATGATTCGTTTGGTCATAAGCATTCTCCCAAATATGTTTCTCGGTGTTCATCAGAACAAAGAATATCTGTGAAGCTTGTTCAAAATACACCACAGATCTTTTATTGTATCATGTCTATTTTAGCCTGTGAGGAAAAACAGGCCGTTTTGGTGTGTGTCTCTTTAAATGCAAATGAGCTACAGGTCTCCGCCCCTTTCCAGCAGAAGGCGCAGGGCTGTGTGAGTTGGTGCTTCCAACAGCAAAACTGAAGAGAATGGCCATTAAGCGATTGAGAAACACCGTCTCATCTTTAAATACCAAACGCATTGTTTTGTACATAAGACAAAAGCGTTACTTCTTTAAATCCGGCACATTGCCCTTATAAGTGACAGTTAACATGATAAACGCATCCTATCTATAAAAACGGAAAACATGCTCTCTATGAGTGAATGCACAAAGGCGTTATGTCTTTACAACGGGCACATTGTTTTTATACGTGATAAAACAAGGGACCAATGCGTCATATGTTTAAAAACTCAAAACATGACCCATTATGAATCCAGCATGTTACTAACATTCGATTGTGAAACATCCCGGTGTAAAGTGACTTCACCTGATGTCTTCTGCACATTTTGTTGAGAATAAAACTAATCCAAAGTGTCTATAGAGATTTAGATCCAGCGTGAAAACAATGGAGGACAGTGTACAACTCTATGAGGCTGGAGACAGCAGAGTCCTTCAGCAGTCATAGGGAGGGCTCAGTCTGGTTACTGTGAGAATGCCAACAGCTCGTTCAAGAGGACAGTTTAGGTTTATTGGGATTTAAAAAAATGAATGTGTGTTTTTTACCACTCTATGGTGGTTCTGTACACACACTCCTGACATACAGATATGTTCAAACAACATTAAAGCCTCAAATCCTGAAAATCCGCTTAGGTTTTGTATATTTTTCTTCATGCAGGATTTCGATGCCTGGTTTGACACAAATAACTGTCTGGGAGACCAGAAGTTGGTGGAGCGTCTACATTTGGTGAGTTTTTTCATGTGACTACCTCAGCACATTTCTTTCCTACATGTTTTATGTTTACTATAGTGTGACCTTTTACTTTTAAGATTTTGTCTATTTAAACTGTACATAAACATTGCTGTGGAAAACCTAAATGTGATACAGTATATGTTGAAAGATCCATCTCAGTTGGATTCAACTCGGGTTGCATCATATTCGGTGCAAGTAACGCATCTCTCTTATACACAGGTATTGCGTCCATTCCTGTTGAGGCGTATTAAAGCTGACGTGGAGAAATCCCTCCTCCCCAAAAAGGAGATCAAGATGTATATCGGGCTCAGCAAGATGCAAAGAGAATGGTATTAATACTACATAGCTCTATGAACATTACATTCAGCAATTGTTTTAATCCAAAATCTTACAGTGAATTCAAAGGATACATTCATCAGCATGTGTGTTCTATGGGCATTCAACTAATGGAGAGCAGCACTCTAATTTCTCTTTGATTATTTGACTTCAGGTACACCAAGATTTTAATGAAGGATATTGACATTTTGAACTCCGCTGGTAAGATGGACAAAATGCGTCTGCTGAACGTTCTGATGCAGCTAAGGAAGTGCTGTAATCATCCCTACCTGTTTGATGGGGCGGAGCCTGGCCCACCCTACACCACTGACCTCCACCTGGTTGTCAACAGCGGCAAGATGGTGGTGCTGGACAAACTGCTGCCTAAACTCAAAGAGCAAGGTGAGAAATTGCACCCGATTGCTCATGCTATATGAAATGTGTCAAACGAAAAGATCGCAACATGTTTTACGTTCTGGTTTCTGCAGGCTCTCGTGTTCTGATCTTCAGTCAAATGACCAGGGTACTGGACATTCTGGAGGATTACTGTATGTGGCGGAACCATAATTACTGCCGCCTTGATGGACAGACGCCACATGAGGAGCGACAGGTATGATATTTATGCTCATTCACTGGTGCTTATTTAATGTGGTACTGTGTCTAACCGTTATTGATCTTCACTCATTTTGCAGATCTCCATCAATGCTTTCAATGAGCCCAACAGCCCAAAGTTTCTATTCATGTTAAGCACCAGAGCTGGAGGTCTCGGTATCAATCTGGCCACCGCTGATGTTGTCATCATCTACGACTCTGACTGGAATCCTCAAGTGGATCTTCAAGCTATGGTCAGTGTGGTGTAGCTTTCATATTATGCATGTTTCATTTTTCTTTTTGTCTTAGCTTCACAACACAGTTTGGATGAAAATTATGTTGTGCCTAGCCTAATATATTCTAACGGAATACTAAAAAACTAAATACATTTTAATTTACAGTCATTTTGGTTAAAGGGATACTTCAACCAAAAATTTAAATACTGTCATAATTTACTCGCCTTTGAGTTCTCATGAACACTGAGAAAGATATTGATTATATAAGAATGCTTATAACCAAAGATCTTGCCCCCATTGACTACCATAGTAGGAAATTACTCATAATTTGTTTTGTTCTGTTGAACACAAAAGACGACATTTTGAAGAATATAGGACAGCAAACCGTTCTGGGGCACGTGTGACTACCATCGTAGTTTTTCCTATGGTTCTTTTTTACTATGGTAGTCAATGGGGTGAAAAATCTGTCTGGTTATAAGCATTCTTTCAAATATCTTTGTGTTCATCAGAACAAAGACATTTATACAGATTTGGAACAACTCAAAGGCGTGTTGTATCCCTTTAGTTGTTCACTGAAGCAGTTTAGTTGTAAGTCATTGAATCAGAACAGCATACTTGAATCATTGGTTGACATGTCTGTTGTTCAGGATCGCGCCCACAGGATTGGTCAAAAGAAACAGGTGCGTGTCTTCCGCTTCATCACAGAAAACACAGTCGAGGAAAGAATCGTGGAGCGTGCGGAAATGAAACTCCGCTTGGACTCCATCGTCATTCAGCAAGGTAAAACTAATATTGAGCTAGAGCAAATGAAAAACATGTCCACCACATTTGTGACAACAGTATTGGAAGTACTCTGCCAATTCCTAGCAAACTTTTACCTGTTACATGTGCTGTAAGAGCAGGTTGGAGTTTCACAAAGTTCATATCTATTGCTCCCATCAGGCAGACTAGTAGATCCAAGTATGAACAAACTGGGCAAGGATGAGATGCTGTCCATCATTCGACACGGCGCCACCCATGTTTTCGCTTCTAAGGAGAGTGAGATCACAGATGAAGATATTGATGCCATCTTGGAAAGAGGAGAGAAGAAGGTGAGACCTCGTACCACGAAGTTGGACTTAAGTTAACTTAAACAATTTTTCTAAATAACACTCAAACTTTCTGAGCGTTAAAATTACTTGTATGATGCCTTTTAGACCATGGAGATGAAGGAAAGGCTGTCCAATCTTGGCGAAGGTTCACTGAAAAACTTCACTGTGGACACCGAGAACAGCGTGTACAATTTTGAGGGTGAAGATTACAGAGAAAAGAAGAAGGTAATGCATCTCAAGTTCAGACACTAATGGGCCAGTCTGTTGTCAGTGTGGTACCATATTAACATTGGTTTTACTCAGATTGTGAATGACTAGACATTTTCAATTTCAGGTCATCACTAACTGGATTGAACCACCCAAGAGAGAACGCAAGGCTAATTACGCTGTGGACGCCTATTTCAGGGAGGCCCTGCGTGTCAGCGAGCCCAAAGCACCAAAGGTATTATGGGGAAACATCATGCCTTACTGTTTTTATTTAATCTGTATCTAAATCAAGCTGTTGAAACGAATCGCTTCTCCTGATCCCCACAGGCTCCTCGTCCTCCCAAACAGCCCAACGTTCAAGACTTTCAGTTCTTTCCTCCTCGGCTCTTCGAGCTGCTAGAGAAGGAAATATTGTATTACAGAAAAACTATTGGCTATAAGGTGAAGTTTAACTTTGGTCGAGATCAGAATCAGAAATTCTTTATAGAAACAAAAATCTTTCAAAGTTTCTAATGCAGATTGTTACAATTCTAACAGGTGCCAAGAAACCCAGATCTGCCCAACTCTGCCCAAGCGCAGAAGGAGGAACAGGCAAAGATTGATGAAGCAGAACCACTTAATGAGGAAGAGCTAGAGGAGAAGGAGAACCTTCTCTCACAGGTAAATATCACCTAACAGGAATTTATGTGCCAACTTAGTTACATGAAGTAAACGCTCCTAATCTCCCATTACTTACTGGAAGGTTAAGTATGATTTCTTTGTATTTTACAAAATATTGACTCGAACATCAGTTTGGTTTGCACTGCTTGTGTGTCCATACAGACTTTGAAAGCAATCATCATTTTTGTCTCTCCATTTGGTGTTTCATAAAATTGCACATTTGCTTTACGCACTCTTTATGTTTCAGGTGATGGTGCTAATATAGTCCTTCTGTCTCTTCTGTACTTAGGGTTTCACTATCTGGACCAAGCGAGACTTCAATCAGTTCATCAAGGCCAACGAGAAGTGGGGAAGAGATGACATCGAGAACATTGCTCGTGAGGTCGAGGGAAAAACCCCAGAGGAGGTCATGGAATATTCTGGTATGTTTGCGTTCTCAGATATTTGCAGATGAATCGCATATAGAATGTGATTGAGATCCTTCTCCTGTGTTGTGCAGCTGTGTTTTGGGAGCGATGCAATGAGCTTCAGGACATCGAGAAGATCATGGCTCAGATTGAAAGAGGAGAAGCCAGAATCCAAAGAAGGATAAGCATCAAGAAAGCACTGGACTCCAAAGTGAGTTTTGCCTCCTTTTCCCAAAAACGAATGACTTTAAAACGTCTATCAGACCTGCTGTGAAAAGCTAGTGCCTAATATTTCCCTGGTTCTTTAGATCGGACGGTATAAGGCACCTTTTCACCAGCTCAGAATCTCCTATGGTACCAACAAGGGGAAGAACTACACAGAGGAAGAGGATCGTTTTCTCATCTGCATGCTGCACAAGCTGGGTTTCGACAAAGAGAGTGTTTACGACGAGCTGCGTCAGTGCATACGCAACTCTCCCCAGTTTCGCTTCGACTGGTTTCTCAAGTCCCGCACGGCTATGGTGGGCTAACAAATGTTTTTAGCATCGACTCTTTTTATTCAATGAGATTTACATATTCATTTAACATCTCAATGTGTGTGTGTTTGCAGGAGCTTCAGAGGAGGTGTAACACCCTGATCACACTCATTGAACGTGAGAACATGGAGCTGGAAGAGCGAGAGAGGGCAGAGAAGAAAAAGAGAGGACCTCGCACATCTTCGGTAAACGCATTAACGCTGGTTGTCGTCATTCACATCACATCTGTTGAGAGATGATGTTTTTAAAACGGTCTTCATTCTTATCCTACAGGCCCAGAAACGCAAGCAGGACGGGACTCCCGACGGTCGTGGTCGCCGGAAAAAGCTCAAATTGTAAGCTGATGTAAGACCTCAGTTGGCGAGGACCTTCAGGGCAGCAATACTTGCATTTTTTTGTTATGGGTCCCACTGATGTACTGTATCAATCTGCAGCATTGATCCTCGCCTACAAGTAGCTTGACCTTTTATAGAAAGCCCCAGAGATGTACATTAGATCTGTCTTTTAGGTAAAACAAAATGTACTACGGCTTGTACTGTCAATGTTGTTTTTTTTGTATTTATGCTTTTTTTAAACCACATTCCAGTTGCTTGGATAAATGATTTGTGCTCTTTCATTTTAGAGCATTCAGTATCGTCTGTGTACCCTTTATTTGAGTAGTCGATTGATCACGTGACTAATAAATGTCATTGTTTTTATAAACACTTCTCCCTATTTTTCTTTCAAATAAACATATTTTTGCCTTTGGCTTTGATTGTATTGGTGTGCTCCCTGGTAAAAGAAGAAATGGTTTTAGCAACAGACACGCTAACTTACTTGAGTGTGGTTATGTCAAACTTGACCAAAGACTATCACGGTTTTAACTTTGTTTAAAACAAAAAAGTACATTTTCTTTGTTGTTCATCTTTCCCTAACTTCATATCTATTCTATTTCTTACTTGTAAACTGTGCTTACTGGTGGCTGCTTGTGCAAAATGTTGCGAAAAAATTGGATCATTTATTGGTCGCTATCAAAGCAGTTGTAAAAATGGATGTAAATACTGAAAGACAAAAATGACATTGAGAAAAATTACATTTGATTGGATATTGAGTTCATTGGGAAAAAAACATCTTTGGACTGAAATGTGACCTCTGCATTTAAACCTTCCAGTGAGTAGTGAACACACCCACCCGGAGCAGTGGCAGCTATCACTGCAGCGCCTGGGAGCAAACAGGGATTGGGTGCCTTGCTCAAGGGCACGTCAGTTGCTACCAGCTGGCCCTGAGAATCGAACTGGTAACCACTAGCCCAAAACTGCCCCTTATTCATTTCCGAAACCCCCACAACGAAGAGAAGCAACAGAGTCTGAAAACGACTACAAAGTGGGCAAATCGATGGGTGCAGGAGGATTTGGAGCAGTTTATGAAGGGACGAGAAGATCGAATGGTCTTAAGGTGGCAGTGGGCTGCCATATGTCATTATTGGAAGTAAAGTTGTAAGATTCTCTATTCCTATTGAACTCCTTCCCTCCATTTCAGCACCGTTGCCCACTAAGCACACTTTTAATTTGTTCCCTTATCAACATAAACATTGTTTTTTAGCCTCACCATCCCATCCCCATACCGACAGAGGTGGCTCTCCTTGCGATCAAAGAGCCCGGAACACCTGAAATAATAGGCCTCATAGGCCGGTATGATGAGCGTGACACGTACGTAGTAATACAATGCCCCCCAGACTTCAAGACTATCCAGATTTGTGAAAAAGTTTGGATGCATCACAGAGAAGACAGCACGTCGCATAATGCGCCATGTCGTACAAGCTGCGCTCGCCTGCACTGAAAGAGGTGTATTACACAGAGACATCAAGCTTGAGAACCTGCTGATCAACAAGAAAAGCATGGAGGTCAAACTGATTGATTTTGGGGCCGGGAGCTCCTCTGGCCAATTCCTTATAGGTCATTCAAAGGTGTGTATTATCCCTCAAAGCTTAAGTATGAAATCAACACCGAATGTAAGGTTTAGATATAAGTACATCTGATTAAATAATAAAACTGCTGATGTCTTTTTTCAGGCACAAACGTGTACTGTCCGCCCGAATTGAGGGCACTACTATGCTAAGCCAGCCACAGTATGGTCCTTGGGGATTTTGTTGTTCCGGCTGATGATGGGGTGTTTCCCAAACAAAACAGACCACGCAAAGTTTGATACAGACAGGTGGTCCTAACGTATGTCTGCAGGTGAGACAATTTAAAAATACATCTGTCATGCATTTAGGCAAAGAAACAGGAAGAAAAAAACTAGTAGGGGTAATACAGGAATTATTTGATCAATTGTTGATGGTTGAGTTTATAATGATTTTCTGACTTCATCATCTGACCCTCATCCGTATCTCATCAGTTTCTGTAGAGTTAGTGACAGAGTCGCTGGCGGGTTAAACGCACAGTTAGACCTCCGTTTCATTCATGCAAGTGTTTTCCAGACACAAGATCATCCTGTCCGCCCAAGTATTTTAACAGATGTGAATGCAGCGGTGAGCCCACTTCAAATTGGTCCTTGGGGATTTTGTTGTTGTGGATAGTGCAGTGGTTCTTCCCAAACAAAACAGATCACATGAGTTTCAATAATCTCAAGAGTTCAGCAAAGACCTGTCGAAAGGTGATACAGAAAATACATTTTCTAAACTTTCTATTTTCTTTGATTTACTCACCCTCTAACCAGCCAAGGTGTATATGACACACATGGTGGCGCTGTTGCTCCTTCTTTTAAATAGAAAACACTGGTCTAATGTTTTCACTATCATACTGCAGTCGTGGATTACTATGCTCTTAAAATAGTTTTATTTAAAATATTATTCTTTTGTGTCAGCCGATCACTGATCTGACCGGCTGGCCTGAACCATTTAAGCCAACTGTAGTCCAACATCCTTTATTACATTCTTTGTCAGTGAATATAGATGCAGCGCAGAAGTCATGGTTGAAAGAGGAAGCATTGATCAAACACACCCCTGTGATTTTTCACTGAACACATGTCTATTTCCAGTAGTGCTCAGAGAAATGGAGGCTGGAGAAGATTCCAGCATTTTCGTGTAACGTGCTAGTGAGTTTGTACATATTTGCCATTTCTCGCTACCCAACTGTGTCGGTCTCTCCCTTCTTTATCTTATTTGCAGTCACCTGTGAATAATGAATAATGTAGCTGCAGTGCTGTGTACATCTTTGAAAGCACGTCTGCCAAGAGGATCCTCAATCTATGCTGACCACACAGTTACGTCTTTAAAAACAAACTTTATTAAACCGGTCCTATGGCATTTACTCTGGCCATTTGCTACATTTAAATCTGCTCTGACTAGAGGGAAAGAATTGAGAATTCAGGTTTGCAGTCATTGTTTGGGTAGTTTTTTGGCCTGGTTGTTTGGTCATTGATTAGTATTTTTGAACATTTAACCATATCTGCATTGGATTAACTGGTGAGATTGTGATGGAAGTGTTGAGAGATCTGTTTGTTTCCCATGCAAGTAATCATTTCACAATGCATTTTGTGCATTGTTCAAATAAAAAAGATTCTTCTAGAATGTTGTAAAATGTTGAGGTTTTAGAGTTTATTATTTGCTTGTTTGTTTATCATGAACATGGTAAAAAGAAAGTCTCAAAATAGGATATTAATAGTACACAGAATCCGTATCCAAACATTATAAAGGATTTGTGTGGATGTATGGAATGCATAATGTCATAAAACGGCAGCGTTCATACTCAAATATTCACTGTTTCTCAGTGGAATAAGATTCCTCAGCGGTTGCTCTCTCGTAGCTTCTTTGAAGTTCTCAATATGGTTCAATTAGTATCGGTTGTTTCTCCTGAAATTCATTAATAGACACAAGTGAGATAATTATTGTCACACTGTACAGGAAGACCATATGAACCGGAGAGCATAGCCCAGCACATTTGATTTGGAATTGTTGTTTACATTTATATTCTAATAGATTTTGTGTAAAATATGTAAAGGGTCACCAGGCCATCCGAGATGTACAGGTGACATTGTTTCTTCATTAAACCTCTAAGGAAGATTATTGGCTGAAACCATGTTCCTTGATTCCCATCTCTGCTTTTTGGCTTTCACATATTTAAGTCCCATTTAATCTCATTGCAGTTTAGGGAAAACAGATGTGATCTTAAAGAGGTCTCCTTTGTCTTTGCAAATTGGTTGGTTGGAACATCGTGTATTACAAACGATGCTTATGAATTACACATCAGATTCACGTTATCAAGCAGATATCAAACAGAACAACAGCACGAAACAAGCTGTTGATATCCTTATTAAGAAAAGCAAGTGGCTGGTTTTCAGTCATTTAACTCTTTGAGATATTTCTCCTCAGAGCTTTGCTGGTGTGTGTCCTGTTTAATGAGCTGCAAGTTTCACTGGATTTACGGCACAGTCTTTAAACCCTGAGATCATCTAAATGGCTTGCTCAGGAGATGCACACATCTGATAAACTCCACTTAGTTCTACTAGTCAAGAAAAGCCTATAAGGTATAGGTATAAGGTATATTTGCGTGCCACCTCATTAACGATTCCTTTTTGCCCTCCTTTTTGTTTTGCTTATACTTAATTTAAATATATTTTCATCTCTCTGTGTTTTTGTATTTAACATAAGCCACAAAGAACCTCCATGATATGTGTCACATCGTGTAGTGCAACTAACCTTCTAACTGGTTGAAATGCAGAAATGAAAAGGCCTTTTAACTTTTCAAAGGAAGTTAAAGATATATTCTGTAAACAGTCGCAGAAAAAAAAGAAGAGACTAGTTTTACTAGAATTGACTATTTATAGGTATGCGTTTAGGTAAATTTTTTATTTCATCTGTGAATTACTAACAATATTTCTCACAAATTTAATAAAAAAAGATTATTTCTATTTGAATTTATTTGCAGAAAATAATATTTGTCAAAATAACAGAAAAAAATCACCTTAATCTTTTTTTTCAGACTTCAAATACGGCAAAGAAGACGAGTTCATATTCACTATTAAGCAATGCAACAGTAATATTTGTAAAATTAGGAAAAGATCAGACATTTTATCCCAGTTTTCAGGTTTCACATTGCTTTTGGATGACATTATGTCACTCCTGAGTTATGATTTTGTTGAAAATCAACAGACAAATGACTGGATTGGTCACAATACATCTAGAAATAAAAAAAATTTGGTCTCCTGTTTATCTGTGACTGCATAGTTGATTTACAAGGTTGTGCAAGGGATCCAACTATGCTTGTTTTTTTATTGGATAGAAAATAGCGTGAGATGCCAACATGACCAACTACTCAAGGTAATGTGACCCATTGTATTATGTTCATTAAGCCCTTTTCTCTTATTTAATTTTTTCGAAGGAATTAGAAAGCAAAATCGATGATTCCAGCTGATAAATAACACTGAGAACTTTGGTTCCATGAACCTCTGAACAATAACATGAACCTCTGAACAATTCAACATTTAAGATTTATTTCAGTACCCCGAAAGTTTGCAATTTGTGGAGTTTGAGATCCAAACAAAGGCGTAATTGCAAAGTCAAAGGAGCAATTTATAACAAACACACAGAGACTTTAAAGCCAATAATTAATGTAAAAACCAATGACTTCATTGTAAGTGAGAAATAGAAAAGCAAAGAGTAATTACAAGCATGTGATTGGCTAGTCTCAGCTCTCTGATTACAGTGACCTCTGCTGGTGAACTTGTGACATGCTTTCCTTTAAATTTGACAGTATTTCACAGCTCACTGACGTGTGTATAATTAAATGCCCTGTTAGGCAACACTCCAGTGGGAATACTTGCCACGCTAGTGAAAGAGTGAATACAGTCCACTAACTGAATAAAGTTTTTAATGAGCTCTCGTGTTCTCATATAGCCATTGGCTGATAAACGTTGCGGCCCGTGTCCGTTTAACTTCTTAATAGTGCTGCTCTTAAATTAAGCTGCAGTTTGTTCGCCGATTCATTTAAATGCCCTGAGAATATGTGTGTGTGTGTGTGTGTGTGTGTGTGCACTCTTTAGCTGTTGTTTTGAACATCTGAATGTACAGTATGTGAGAGTATGAGACTTCCAGTAAGAAATTCCAATGTAAAATAAATGTTTTTGTCACAAATTTTACATCATAACCTCATATAAAGTTTCCCAGTCCTGCTTATTTTATCCAATGCACATTGAATTAGGTCATTCATAGATACTTTTAGTATAAACTTGAGCTATTTCTCACCACTCTCCCTTTTGAAGCGTGTGTCACGTTTTCGCTTCTTTGCCAAATGCGACATGAAACGCTCTTTGTAGAGCCATTTGTCCGTTTATACTGTAGAAACAACATGGCGAATTCCATGCAAGAGGATGAGGTGTATGTTTATTAAAACAGCTCATTCTAAGATAATAAAAACATAATACTTCATCATGTTAGGTCTTTACTTTTTATACACCTCTGAAGACATTTTTATGTATATTATATGGAATTTCTGTTAATAGCAAAAATGACACATTGGACCTTTAACAAAAGTAATACGATGAAAAAGCAGAGATGGAAGATGTTGGCTTACAAATCGCCACCATTAATCCCAAACAAAACCTTCAGTTTAGCAAATACGTTCCGGCCCTGCCGGCAGCCGGCCCATGAAAGAATGAGATTGGATGAGGTTGTTACAGTAGCTTTCACTTTGCTGCGAATCTACAGCCAGAATTTCTCTTTTATGAGCATGTTTGTCTTAGAAATGGGAAAATGATGTAAAGCCAAGTTATCTTCCCCCTCTCATCTTTCACTCTCAGCTCAGAGAAAATGGTTTCTCTGAACTGTTGTTAACATCCTCGGCCTCCCATCAGAAAGTGTTGATGCAGAACTATTTGCAATTCGCGAAATGAAGTAACGGGCAGCGTCGTAAATACAGCGAAAGATGAGGGAGGTTACTGCTTACTGCGGCAAAGAGGAATCTGCCCAGATCATTGTAGATATGAATTAGTCTGACAGGAAATTACTGTTTATTTAGAATCAAAGTATTTGGGAAAGTCTTCTTATGAAGACATACATTTGTACATCAGAGTATTATAATTTTATTGCATACCAATTTAAAGACATTACATTGTATATATTTATTGTATATTTTTGTGACTTTTTTGTATTATTTGTTGTATATATTGTAGCCTGAGACCTGAATGTTGGCAGCAAGAAAGTGCTGGTGGCATTTCCTTAGATGGTTGAAGACCAGACACCACAACATTCATTGGCCAGAAGACCTCTTGACCAGGAGCTGATGATGGATTTAGTCAGGTAGGCTGTGATCTTCTTGATTCTATCTTTGCCGTCTTGGTTTGTGGTGTCTTAAAGGTCTGCAGAGCACAATTTCAGAACACACCACCATGAACTCGTGTAGGGTGGTTTGCTTTTGGCCTTCATAACTTCTGTAGGATCCGTGATTTAAGATTCACGTCACTGAAGTCCTAGTATTGTGATCAGTCAGGGTGGACGTGAAAATCTGATGATTCACTGTGTGGAGGGCAGCGCGCAGGTCTAGTAAAATAAGGAATGATGATTTGGAGTTTCTCTTCAGCCTCAGGGTGTCAATGACGGACAACAGGGAGGTCTCTGTGGGACGGCGGCTTTTAAGGCTGGATTGGTTATGGAATATATAGTATATGCCTATATTTATAGCACCGTGCTCATTGCTAGGATTTACTCAGTCATCGCAAAGATTAATCTCCAGCGCCTGCCCTTGCATTTTTCTAGATATTGTTTAACGCCTTGAACAATTGCGCCTCTGAGAACAATGTTTCTGAAACCCATAAATATAGCCATTCGTCATGTTTCTCCCAGAATCAAAGCACAGAAGCTCGGCTGGCTTAAATTCAATGAAGGGAGAAAACGTGGTGGGCGCCATTTGTAAAATTCACTCAATTTGAATGAATTCACATGAAATAAATGTTAACAGTCCTGACAGGTCATTAATATAGAGCTGTGTTGTGATTTAATGAGAGAGCATTGAAATGGGAGGGGGAGGCGGCGGGGGTGCTCCGAGCATGAGAGAATTTGTATTTCTGGTTAACTGTTGTCTGCTTTCCAGATGCTCTCTCGCTCTCAGTCACACGCACACGCACGCACGCACACACACGCACACAAATAGCTTCCCATAAGAAATTCACATTTGTGGATCAGGCATCACTTTAAAGGCAAAGGTGTGAATGAAAAATGGCCTCAGAATGTTCCAGGGCTCAACAACAAGCTAAACAACCTAAGTGTAAAGGCCCAAAATTACCTGTTTTAACACAAGGAAAGTAAATCAAAATGGAGTGAACTTTATAGAGCGTTTAAAGTGAACTTTATAGAGCGTTCACACTGACATCAATTTGAGGTGGCAAAGTGAAGCGGAAACCTTTCGTTTAGGATTGGCATTTGTAGATGGAGAATGTGTTGTTACTGTGAGCTTTTACTGTCTTTACTTGCCTCCACCAAAAAATATTTAAAATGTAAATATACAGCAGCGAAAATATTAAGAGACCCAATCAGAGCCTGTTTTTATTTTATTTTAATAATTTTTACCAAATTTGACTTTTTTACTTTCTATTTGCATTTCTTTTAAGAAAATAAGAAGCTAGAGAAACAGGTAAAAGTAACAGAAAATAAAAAGACATCAAATACTGAAAAGAAAACAAGTTCATATTCACTTTAAGCAATATGTTTTTATCGAAAATGTATTTAGGAAAATTTCAAAACGTATTTCTTATGTGATAACCTTGATTTTTATAACAGTTTTCATGTGTTCTGTCATGCTGTCAGTCCTTCACATTGCTGTTAGATGACTTCATGTCACTCCTGAGGTTTGATTTTATTGAAATTTAGCAAACACTGGACTGGAATGGCCACAATACATCTAGAAATGCTCATTTTAAATGAATGCGGTCTCTTATTTGGACACGTCTGCAGCCCATCAGTAACATTAGAGCATCATGCCATGGAAACTCCAATATAAATACCAACAATACAACCACTCGATAAAATTGCCACTTTACTTTTCAACATTTGTGTGTGTTTTCAATAAAACAGATCTCCTGGTCAGTTCAGGCTGGTAAAGAGTATTTGTAGAGAGAACACCAACCACCCTCCCTATAAAAAAACATTCACCCCTCCTTTGAGGTAAAGCATGAGACCAATTATCTGCGTCTCTTATTGTTGGTTATTTTAAATAAATGATTCTCTTTGACTTGACTCCTTTTTTTTGTGGCGATGCTCTTTCTTTTCAAGTGGTCCTGTAAACACAGACCAATTAAATAAGTTTTTGAGAAACGTTTCTGAATTTTTAAGGTGATGGGATGTAAAAGCTTTGCTCTTTCACTAAATGCGTCCCTGCCACCCACCTATAATTTCTGTTCCTGTCGCTTGCCTGCTGATCGTTTTATCTTGTTCACTTGTTACTATCTTACAATTTTTTCCTTTGCCTCTGAATGAAAAAGGAAGCTAAAATCATGCGGTGTATTCAAGATGGAAATGTCTATTTTCATCGCTTCGTTAACCAAGTTTTAGAATATCATGGTGCAGTTGTCTTTTGGATAAGTATCATAATAGTATTGTGGAGTACCATGTACATAGATAATAAATCATGGCTTTACATTCATAAATCAGTCCAAACATCCATATGAATTCAGTATAGTTTCTTTGAGCTAAATCGACCAATTGTAATAGCCGCTGTGGGGTTACCAGGGTGAGAGCTTTGACTTTGTTAGACTTTGGTTTTATGGTCTGTGACGAATGAGGCGACACTATCAAGAAACGAGCTAATCATTTTGTGAGTTTACTGGCTCATTGCAGTAAAACATGGGAAAAACTGCTTTGATTCTACCCAATTAAAGGAGGTAGTTTCTCTTGAAACCACAAAGCTTTAATGCTAAACCAGACAAACAGCTTGAATCTTTAAAACTGTGCTTTTAATCCCTTTTTGATTTTAACGCCTTTGTCACGAAGCCAAAACGTTTTAAAGCTTTAGTAATTTTCACACAATTTGTTGAAATCCCCTAAAAGTTTTCTTTCTTAAATGCTGCGGTATTGATGTTTTACTATATGTTAGCTATAGCCTATTGCGTCTCTAAACTTTATTAAAAGAACTCGCTTTGGTGATGCGGAATTTGTGTTGCAAATGCCAATGATTTTATTATAAAATGTTTTTTTTTCAAGGTCGTACGCATGTTCGTGGTCTTCAAGTGTTCTTATTATTACATTTATGATAGTAATCTACTCTGACAATGAGCCCATACAGTATATGCTATGCGTAGTGTCAAAGTAATATATAGTTTTTGCAGGGTCTCTTGCCCAGAATCCGCACACAAACTCTTGATTGATGATTGCGGTTTGACCATGATTTTGTTCCAGCTTCAAACCATAATTGCTGTTATAATCAGGGAACATAACACCGGTTCCTTGAATTTGTATTTTGGTAATTTTCTTTCCCAAGTTTCAGAATTGCGAACTATTACCATGCAAAGCAACAAAATACAATACAATTAATACACATAAATGAAAATGAAAAGTAATAAATGAAATGAAATCATACAATAAATTAATTATTAAAAAATATTCCGTTTTTGTTTATTTTTGTATGAATTTGTACGGAATTAGTATGTATTTTATGAGGTGGCTAATTCTTATGAATGTGTACGATCTTGTATCGTACATTTTAGTACAAATTGGTTTCACTGGTTAGAGGAGGAGCTTCGGTATTGTTTTTTTTAGAGATGAACCGATACTAAATTTCTCCACCGATACCGATAGACATTATCATTCATAGTGATTTCTGCAGATACCAATTCTAGGGGTGTAGCGACACACTCAGCTCATGATTCGGTTCATACAGCATCTCGACCCTGGGTTCACAATGCGATACATATCTCAATATGTTGAACAACATTTAAAAATGTAACATACATTTTCTAAATATGATCAATTTCAGTTGCACATACAACTTAATAAAGAATTGTAACATTTTAAGGCTTGACTGAAATTACAAGTGAGATCTGTGTCAATTTTGACAGCAAATTTCTATTTAGTTTTAGTCATAGTCTTTTGACTAAAATGCAGTTTAGTTTGTCATATTTTTGTCATCCCCATCATTTTAGTTTTAGTCGACAAAATCTACCTTATATTATTGACATAATTTAGTTCACCTTAGAGTTAAATTAAACCAGGACATTACCTTTATTTTTCGGAAAACGTAATTACTGGATATGCATTGTTGCAACACAGAGAATATTAGACCATGAACAACATGTAACAGTTCATTCAGTCTCATTTTTACTCAATTGATTCGTTCCTTTAATAAGGGCTGTATTACATTTATTCAATCATGCAACTCACATACTTCGTCCTATTTTTAGCATGTCATTCAATTTTTTAATGTACAGTATGACTCGCTTCATCACTTCTTTATTCGGAACAGTGCTGGTTTCTTTTGGCTTACTTTATGATGCATATCACGTCATGCAGCAGTTCCCGTTGGTGCATAAATTAACATTGGCATATACAAACGTTTGTCCTTGCCTTTGTAATGAGTTTCGGGGGGACTCGAAAGCACTCTGAGATGCTTTGTAAACTACGTGGAGACACAGATTGTGTCTTGTGCTTCCCCTTCTCCCAGGGACTTCTCTTTACCGCATATGTGAGATAAGCCCACGTGAGGCGCTGGGGCAGAGTAGGTAGCATCTGTATTCGCTACACGAATAGAATTAAACATCATTTCGTAAAATATCCCCATCTCTCTACGATGCTCATCGTCAATTTTTGCATCGGGAAATATCGTACTACGAAGTATCGTTACACCCCTAACTGATTCTGAAGATTAAATTAATATTCCTGAATGTTCTGAATTTATTAATATTCAACATCAATCTGGTGATGTTTCTTAACATTTTCTATGTACAGTGCACAAATTCAATGCATTTCCGTCTTCTTTTGATTAACAGGATATATCGGTACTGATCGTAAGCTGTTTTTAAACTGTCGGCCGATAATGTGAAAAATAGCTTTAAATGGCTTTTTTACCTAATAATTAAATCCTTTTGTACGATTAACATTCTACAAATCAGCCGTTTAATTAGCATCTAAAATCTAATTCTTGTGAGATTAGATTGAAGTGGCACACCAACCTTTAATGGAACAGTACATAGGGAGAACCTGTTATTGGTTTGTCTAAAGTCTTTATGCAACGAGAATAACAATTCCTTTCAATTTCTTTTCACCCAACTGCATCCTTCCCCCTTTCCTTACTGCTAATTTCCTGCATTCCTCAAATTTTTGTGATGGATCGTCTTCATCCCTGTAGTTCTTTGAAAATATATTCTTTATGTGTCTTGACAGAAGTCCCGCCCCTGTGCCTAATCATTACAGTGCCTGCCAGACGGGGGCACGGATCTGTTTGGATGCCAGCCGTGTCATGCCTCATCTAAATAAACCTGAAGGCTTTTACTCAGGCAGTAGCGTGGTAAAGAGAGTCTGTCTGACATCTGCTCGAATGTTGTCGGAACCTTTTTTTTTCCCCAATTGCAAGCGAGGGGAACCTACCATTACCTTGTATTGATCGTCATTTTTAAGCATTTATTGTAAAAAATGTAAGTCAAAATAAGACTAGCCATGGCGTTTTAGACTTTGCCAAGCTCATTGTTATTTATAAAATATTATATATTTTTTGGGTCAAATATGACATTGTCTTCAGCCACCAGAAAAATGTAATACCCTAAATTCATGTTATTGTGTGTAAATCTCCTCCAAAGAATTAGCACAGAAGATGTGGAGCCATCTCATTGGTCTATAGCTTGTTTAATACTGCGTGTGATTTATTTCCTGCAGCAGGTCGACTTACTTCCTGTGCGATTGACTCTCGGCTGACTGGGTAATTGTTTAACCTCATGAATAAATGAAGCCCTGCCATTGACGATGTTAAAAAATGCCGCACGGATTCTTTATTGTTCAAGGCCTCTGGTACATATTGGTATTTTGTAGTCTATGCAAATCTTTAATGAGAACTGTTCTCCATTTGTGTAATATATTATTGCGCAGTCAATAACAACATCAGTTTCGTAATGAATTGCGCCGTTATCATGGGGCACGGGGAATACAATTGATGAATCTTGTTTTCACCGCGTATACCGCATTATTGATTTAGTTTTTATTCTCCTGGCACGGCGTGAAAGAGCTTGTTAGGCTCATCAGAAAATAGTTAGCATACTTTAAGACAATTACATGCAAAGTCGTGGGAAGTGGGGGTGCTGCAGCAACCCCTGACGTCGAGCGAAAGAAAAACTGAAACATGTAAAAAATAAATAAATAAAGGTAGAGACTATTTGCACTAGCTCCGCCCACCAATATGTGATTGGAATAGAGAAAGTGTAAGCACGATGCCACTTCAAATGGAGACTCCAGTAGCGTTAGGTGTAAAGTCTCTATTGCTTTGGCACTGGGATTCAAATCGCTATTTTCACTTAGTGCCTCGGGCGGGCTATTTGTACTCAAATGAAAATGTTTTATAAAAAATACGAAAAAACCTTGTTACGACTTTTACTTCCTCTAGATAGTCAAGTTCGATCGTCTTCTCGGCGCACAGCCAGGGCCCGCAAGGAGCCCCGGCCAGGCCGATCCGAGGACCTCGCTAAACCATCTGATCAGTAGTAGTGACGGGCGGTGTGTACAAAGGGCAGGGACTTAAGGGCAGGCACACGCTTATATGCCCATTGTGTCGCGTGTGCAGCCCTGGACATCCAAGGGCATCACAGACCTGTTATTGCTCCGTCTCGTGCTGCTGAACGGCACTTGTGCCTCTAAGAAGTTGGACGCCGACTGCGAGGGGCCGCACATCTATTTAGCAGGAGGGAATCTCGTTCGTTGTCAGAATCAACCAGACAAATCGCTTCACCAACTAAGATTTCCATGCACCACCATCTACGGTATCGAGAAAGAGCTATCGATCTGTCAATCCTTTCCGTGTCCGGGCGGGGTGAGGTGAGGTTCACCCTATAAAATGTAATCGATTTTATGAATGTGTCTATTGACTGATATACATTGAAAACATTAATAATGTTACGGTTTTTGTTTTTAATAACCTTACTGTTACAATCACAACACAAGTGTCTCAAAATAACAATATAAATACCAGATATCTTAATTTCATGGTGCACTTTAAAAAAAATATGTTGGAGTTTTGTTACAACAAGGAGTTGAAAACGGTCTTGTTCACATTAAAGGAGCTGAGAGGTTGGTGTTGACTTCGCATCCAACTGAAGTGTGATCCTTCTCATCTCGTGGGAAAGAAACCTGACTAAGCATTGCTTTGAAACATGTTTTAAGAAGCGTTTATCTTTTCAGATCACGGGCGAAACGTTTTCTCACCTTTCTCTGCACAATCATATCAAATGAACTTTAAATAAGGTGGAATTTGTCAGCGGACCTGTTTGAACGTCCCAAACACTCGAAACGTGTGTCTGTCACCGAGAAGGAGCCTTGAGAGTGAGAGATAATTGGCAGAAGCCGAGCACCATTTGGTGCCTCTGGGGTTGTTTGTAAAGTAATTGGATTTTCTCTCATACCATAGGGAATTGAAGAGTGCTTGGACAAGAAAGAAACGTGGACAACGGTGTACTCGTCTCCAATTGAAAAAGAAGGATTGATCTTCCATTGCTACAAAAACACCCTCCTCCCAGGAAGAGTTTTCATTGGGTCATTATCTTCTGTTGCTGTAGCTATAAGAGAGAAGAATAATACACATGTGGACTGCTGTTCTCATAACCAGTCGTAATTATATTTTTGACAAAAGGCATTCGTGCTGTAGTGCTAAGTAGATCTTAAAATGATAGTTCAACCAAAAATGAAAATTCTGTCATCATTTACTCACCCACTTGTCATGTCAAACCTTTATGGCTTTCTTTCTTTTGCAGAACACATAAGATATTTTGATGAATGTTAATAACCGAACAGCGGTGGCAGCCGTTGACTTCTTTTGTATTGACTCAAAACCAATGTAAGTGAATGGCTGCCATCACTGTTCGGTCAACGTTTTTCAAAATATCTTCTTTCGTGTTATGTGAAGAACGAAACTCATTTGACATGACAAGAGGGTGAGTAAAGGATAAAGGATTTAACAGGGCTGTCACAATTTCAGACTTTTACTAATACCTAATAATTGTGGTCAAAATAATTTATGATAACGCTAGGGCTGCACATCCATTAGTCGTGACTAATCGAAAGCAAAATAAACGTTTTTGTTTACATAATATATATGTGTGTAGGGTATATAATAATAATAATGTATATAAATACACACACATACATAATTTTAAGATTTCTTTTAAATATGAAATATTTATAGTCCAGCCCTACTATTTTCCACTTCATATATGAAATGGGTTGTAAACTAAATAACTTTATTATTGTCAACCAAAATACAGACTTGAATCGATATATATTCTCCTCTGACTTGTAAGTGTATGGCGAGCGTTCACGAGAGCACTTCTTCTTAGTCTTCTTCTTGGACGAGAGCACTTAGATACATGCGTATTAGGTTTGTGCACCGAGCTCTCATGAACGCGCGCAATACACTGACAAGACAGATGAGAATATATCGTTTTAAGTCGGGTTTGTTTTTCGCACATAAAGCATTCTCGTCGCTTCAAAGAAATTTAACTGATCCACTATGGGCGGATGGAACAATTTAATGATGTCTTTAGTACTTTTCTGGACCTTGGCAAAAACTGATACATATGATGTCTATGAGGAGGCCTGAAAATCTCCCCGATGTCACCTAAATATCTTCACTTGTGCTTCGAAGACGCCGGAAGTCTCTAAACATGTTTAACGTCATGTGGGGGAGAAAAGAATTACACAAAGTTGATTTTTGGGTGAACTTCCCCTTTAATTTAAAATGTTTCTTTTCTTTTTTCTAAAATATCACATGAAAAACATTTAAAGGTAAATAATAAAGACGCTCTACTTGTGACAAGTTTGGTCGTTGACTGTCATTGAAGGTGAGTGACTACTTCATATAATTAGTTTGCTAAAAGTAAATGTGATTACTCCTCGCCCTTCTCTTGTTCAGGGTCTCCCTACACCAAAGCACGCTCCAGTAACCTTGAACCGTCAGTGCCAACGTAAGAATTTCTTCATGCAGAGCGCCGCAAATGCACTTCACGCGCTTCTCCATGTCACATACTTTCACCTGCTGCATTGTGCGTTCTTGTTTCTCACCTAACATAAGGAGACACAAAACCAGCTCGACGGGCAGGTGAGATTTTCTTGCCATTGTGTTGAGAAGGTCAGCGCTACCGTTAGGGGGGACTGCGTCATGCTGTATGTACCTGCAATGTTTTGTTTCTTTCCTTCTGACCTATGAACCCATTAAATTCTGTACCTACGGTGGCCAGCTGGCTAAGTGATTGATTGTTAGGTTGAAAGCCCATCTTTTATATAGCCTTTCTAAGCTGTTTGTTATTCAGGTTTTCTCTCTGAAAGGGGAGCAGGCGTGCTGCTGGCAGTATCTTCTTTGAGTATCAGTACCCAGGACAACTTCTATATCAGATACAACTCGTACACTCAGTGATGCTGGTGCATTAAGTCATCGGAATCCATATTCCCTTTATGCATTAACACTGATGCTAACGTACAGTAGCAAAAATATTTTAGTATTGTGCTTAGGATAATTATTTGTTTTATTTAGCGGCTTAAAGATTACAGTTTGCCAAAGTAAAGCTGGAACATCAGCAGTATCACACTGCCAAGTTTGAGAAATAAGATGGAATAGAATAGAATATGAGAAGACAAGATTGTTTTTAAGGTATTTCTTATTAAATTCTGTAACATTTTCTTCTTGGCTCATTACGAGTCAAAAGAAGACTGTTTTCCATAGAGCAATTGAGTTCAGGTCAGACATGTCCGAAGTTTTTCGGTTGGATACTCTTTCATAAATGGTCACATTCAATTTAATGAGACTGTTTACGTAACACTAGCGTTATAAATGTATTCTCTTTGCTTTGTGAATATGGCCTAATGAATGTAACAATTCAGTCTGAATAATGAACAAATCTCAAAAACGTTTCGAGCTTGTTCAATTGATTCATCAATCGACCTAACCAAAGAATAATTTACTTACAAAGCAGACATTGCTATATATAAGAATCGGGGGAAATGTATAGAATATAATATTCATATGATATAATTATATACAAATTGTAAATGTAAAAAAATTATACATAAATATAATCGTCACGTTTTTACCTCGGCCTTGTTCTCAAGAGCTTTTCAAATATCCAAACCTACTTCTTTTGAAGTAGACTCATTTGATCCTTTACGTAATATAACAGAAAAATTTACCAAAAATCACCCAAAAATTAGCATTCATTTACTCACCCTCATGTTTGACTTTTTTGTTTGTACTGCAGAACACAAAAGACGATATTTTGAAGAACGTTGGTAACCAAACAACAGTGCCCCCCATTGACTTCCATTATGTGGACACAAAACTACAAAATATCTTAATTTGTGTTCCACATACCTTTGTAGTCTAATTTCATGAACAAATAAATACATTTCTGTAGGCCTGTTACACAGTCGGAGCAAACACCTGCGAGCTATGCTATGTTTTTACTGAAATTTTATTTAGTTTGACAAATATTTCGAGCACGCTGCATAAGTTATCGCCCATCATGTGTTTGCATGTGCACGTGGGGGCTAATATATGATGTGGTGGGTTTCAAAGTATCCTTAGGAGCAACTTGATAGGATCCTGCCGGGTGTTTGTAAGGCAATCACAGATAGTGCTGTGTTTTCAGCTGACTCACGGCATCTGCAGTTTATCTGGGAAAATTTCTCCTCCTCCGATAATCATCTGCTGTTTTCTTTGGCTTGAGGAAAGAGCAGTTATCTTAGATGACAGCACACACAGTCAGGCGGAGAATATACAAATAGCACGCTAGGTTACACATTCAAAACAAAAGGTAATTGGTAACATCAGTTTTTGAGAATGCATGCATGAAATGACAATTAAATGAATCACTTGAATGAATATTTGGCCATTGTGTTATACCCACCCTCATGTTATTTCAAACCTGCATGTGGTCTTCCATGTGACTTATAGAGTTTATTTTCCACTTTTACATCAATTTTATACGTCTGCTAGCCTTCTGTACTGTACGACCTCCCAATCTGTCCTTGTAACCATGTGACTCAAACGTATCAAGATCACACTTATGTATTGACGGATTCATTGGTTTCTCTCATAAAACATGAGCAGATGGTTCACATCATCGTAAGATTCAGATGAAAAATGAATTCACCGAAGGCTTTCCTAAAAAGGGAGATGAAAGGAGAGATGCTTTGAGGGAGAACATCTTCAAAAACAAAGACATTCAGGGAATGCTGTTGAATAATTCAGGGTTTGAAGGAGAAAAGAGGAGCTTTGCCTCAGAGCGGGAGGTTTAACATGAGAGGAAGCAGGTTATGACACAAACGTCACTGCTGTGAAGCCCTTAAAGCAACAGCACATCTAAAATAACAACTCTGCCACCATTATGTCCTTTTCAAACCGTATAAAACGGACATTTTGTGACATTTTCTCATTTCTCATTCAAACTCATTTCTTTCAAATTAGTTGCCATGTTTGTTAAGCTTTAAAAAGCTAAATAAGAGCCTTTCATTGTAATTTTTAGAGCCAGGGGCCGGTTGCATAAATTGAACAGACTAGTCATCAAATGTTTTTCTTCGAGACTGGTCATAACGTCTTCCAATCAGTAACATAAAAATGTACATTGGTCTAATTGAAATCTGAAAAGTAAGACTAACTAGTCCTAGTTTATCGCTAGTCAATGAAATTGTCAATGAATAGGTATGTTCACATCAAACTTTAATGATTACATTTTAAAAATCATTCTAAATTTAAAAGAATAGCCACACCACAAATAGCCTATAATAATAATGGAACAGAGGAACATTATTCTTGGGAACGCATATTGACTGCCAAATAAAATCCATTTGAAATTAAAGGTCTCGCATTAAAAATATACTTTAAAAATTTCTGCTGTGTTTCTTTGACGTTAGAAAAATTTGATCTTCCCGTTTCGATTTAGATGTCTTCGACTTTACCGTCGTGATACGAACCTGTCTTATAGACCTTTGAATTGTAATGCTGAGAGAAATTGAGTTTTCGTCACAGCATGACCTATATACAAGAAGAAATATAGCGATTAATGTTACAGTGCTTACGTGAAATACCTGAAGCCATTTTGTGCTTTGAATCAGGAACATCAGAGTAAAATGTGTTTTATATGGTATGCAATACTTAACCTGTGATGTTAGCACCCCTCCTTTGCGCGGGATTTTTCCATACATATGAGGGCTGGTGTGAAACGGAAGATTTATCTTGATGCCTGCAAGCAAAAATACTGAATCTCTAAATGAGATCATTACTCTAAACATTGTGTTTCACCTAATATAGCGATATAGCTACTGTAGCCCAGCTTTTCATTTTCTGCTTTGGGGGGAAATATGAAGAATTATGCAGAATGAATGAATACAGGGTATAATGGAGTACCAAATTCTAATTGATGGCTGAAAGCATAGTCAGGTTTGTAAATATTTAAATGGCATGAAATTAAAACTGAAAATCATATATTTTATGGAATGTCGTTGAGTTTTATTGTGTGCACTTTTTAAATCATAATATTTAATCAAAAAACGTTGACCCCCCTGGAAACGAATTCTCATCACATCCTGTCACGAGGCATGGTGTGAGGGCGGAGCTTTCTTCATGGGCGGGTGCCGATCGTGAATCTGGTGGGGATTAATTCTCCACAATTTACTACAAACTCGCATTCAAATCTTCCTCCGTTTTGTTAACAATGCCCGTCTTCCAACGATCCAATCACTTCTCGATGTGGGAAATCAAGGTCCCGCCCTATATTTTCTCTCATTTCAAAAGCCGTTTCACTCAGATATCTATCACAATATGGAAAAGAATAACCCTAAAGTGTTGGCGAGACTGAAGTTTTAATAATATTGAGTTCAGGAGCAACTTCCCTGTTATCAGAACCTTGAGATTTCTAGTAAAACAGAGACTTCACAACTTTCTTCTCACTATCCAAGTGATTGAGCGGTACGTGTGTATACTATAACCCTGTTCGGTTTCATTGAACCGGTCCATGGATATATTCATGAAATATTGTCAGTAAGACCTCAATCTCGACTCTACTTTATATTTATAATTCTGTTGCAGCAACCAGTGAGCTTGTGAAATGTCGTAGCCATCGGTTGAATCATTGTTCTGAGAAACAAACTCTCTAGCATTTACAAATGCTATTTCAATTAAAATATCAATATTTGTTTTTGCCAAGCTTTATTGAAGGTCTATGAATTATTATTGGGACTTGTGAAGTCATTGTTTACATCTACCTTTGTACAAGTTTGTGAGTCTCTGGTTGACTCAGGGAGTGTGGCTGCGTTGGCATTTCAGAATGACATGGATCCTGCTGTATGGATTCTTTCTGCTAATATTGGAGACGATGGAAAAGGTTACCTATTCTCTAGTATAATTGAACTGTGCCTATAACATCATTATTTACTCACCCCGTCATTTCAAATCCATATGCTGTTATACATTTTTTATCTTGTTTAGTTTTGAATGGGAACAAAATATAAATCTATATTCACTGAGATTGAATAATGTTGTGAACGACAGTTGTTGATCACACTGGGTGATGTAAGCGTTGTCAAAATATACATGATGGTGTTTAAATAATGAGCGAGTTTTCTGCACTGTTTCTTTAAGACCACACTCTCTGTACTCCATTTCAATTGCAAAAAACACCCATAGTTTCACAGAGAGACTGTACCGTGCTTTCTCATGTAATATTGATGGCTGGAGAGAAACATCTGAAGAACATCATGCTCTTGGTCTCCTGCATGTTCATCTACCCTCAGATTTCTTCTGCTGTGCCAGACAAGCCAGTCTTCCGTTGGAGATCACGGTGAGGAAATGTGGAGCATTTCAGCAGTGTCTTGATCAAAGTCCAGTCGGAATGAAATATGACATTGGACGTGTTGTTTCCTCGAGTCGAACGCAACATGAATATTGAGCCTCGGTGTTGGGCAGGATTACCATGTGGTGTGTGTGACAAGTTGATGTCCTCAGTATAATATATTTATCTTAAATAGAGAATTGTTTGTCCAGAGCACTCAGATTATTCGTAAAAAATGAAGTGTGTTCAAATAAAATGTGGCTTTTCTGATGACTGAAGCTTGTAACCTTTGTTTAAGATCTTGACCTTGCTGGCTCAGTGTCTACAACAGATGGGATGTGATGCTGTGATGAACATCTCTTTGGTAAAGTCTTGACTTTTTATTGGCATAACCTACATTTATAATCGATAACCGCATGTGATTGATAAGTTCTCTTGCCCGAAAGGTTTGCTATTGATCTGATTAAAAACTCCATTGAATTCCCATCACATTAGGAATTTTATGAGCATGCGATGGTTAAATCGATAAAATGTTCCAGCTCTCATTTATTTCTTGGACTGGAGCAGAAAGAGATATTAAAACATGCTTGCCATTATATATTATCACTCTACCTCTACCCTACTACAAATGTTACTTCTATGTTTGTCCTGTCTTTTTTGTCTGTATGTATCATGGGTATGTTTTTCAATAAAAAAAAATACATGCTTAAGTTTACATTTAGTCATTTGGCAAAACATTGTACTATACATTTTGTTTCTAACTTTTTGCGTATGTGTGTATCATACATATAAAAAAAGTTATTTCAACATTCATTATACGTGAAAAGTCTGTTCAAATTAACAGCAAACTTATATTTTTTTACAGTGTAGTTACAGTTATAAAAACACGCCATGGCTTCTTTGTAAAAAAATTCTGCTTTTCTCTCCCTGAGAAATTTGGTTCTCATGGTACCAAATTGTGTCATCTTGTCATTGAAGAGGAATTTTTCTGGCTGAATTGCTTTAGCATTACAGAAAAAAGTCGAAATCCTTGCTCAATTAAAATGCTTCAATGCCTTCAAGTAGCTCAGCGTTTCTCAAACTGTGGGGCGCGCCCCACTGGTGGGGAATAGAGACGTGACAGGTGGGGCGCGCCGAACGGGAGGAAATGTTCCTTTTTATGCCTTATATGGAAACGTGAGATCAAATCTTCCGGCATTTTGTATTCATGGTTACAAATAAAATTGTAGTGAGGTAGGCGGGGAGAGATCCGGGATTCGACGCCGGTGCGTGAATGATAACGAGCTGTACCCACACTGGTCTGGTATCACGGAGGGGATTGTGAACCATAATTGGACGAGCGACCGGACCGTCAGTGAGAGAGGACCGGGCCCGGAAATTGTGTTTATGTTTGTCTTGTACGTCCTTGTTTATTTGATTTGATTAAAGATGTTAAATGTTCGCCGGTTCCCGCCTCCTTCCTTCCCTTCATGGAACTTTGTTACACTGGTGCCGCAAACCAATAGCTGACGCTCGTTATCATTCACGCACCGGCCTCGAATCCCGGCTCTCGTCCCGCCTACCTCGCTACAGAAATTGTTAACCTTTTGAGCGGTATCCGGTTTGGTCCCATATATGGGATATTATTTCCGTGCCCCTGAGAATACGGTCCCAGATATGAGATTTAGAATGTTCAGTGACTGCCAGATTCGAATTGTGCTTTCGCGCGTTGGTTTGCGCTGAGCCAGAGACGGACGAGCTCAGCGCTGTCATATACCAAAACTATGCAGTGTTTTCAACCTAATAATGTTTATTTTAGGTTTCAGCCATTTAAATACACATAAGCACAAGTAAAACAATACATTTGGAGTTTGTAAAATGCACACTCGTGTCTGTGGAAGCAGCAATAACAATCTTCAAATATAATTTGACGTTGTGTGTTATTCACATCAGACAGACATAGTGGAAGTAACTATAAAGTTTACAAGAGTTAAAGTTCTCGGAGTTCACCGGCCACTTTCTTGCATGTATTTCGGGAGAAACTGATGACAGACAAAACACTCTGAACTGCGTCGTAAAGAAACATGGTGGCACCCGTCTCACGTAGATCAAGATTATTTATAAATGACCACACCCACACTCACTTACACATTTTTGAGAATCGGAATATCAGATAGTTGATGACATGGTAAGCAAGTTTGTGAATATTTTGAAATAAAAAAGAAATTAAGGCGATCTGTCATAAGGTGTGGCTGCGGTGTGTCACGTGACAAATATGACGCGTCGCCATGGAAACATTAAAGGGGTAATCATTACTAGTCTACATGGAGTCTATATTAAAAGAACATTAGATATGAGACCCCGAGAAAAAAGTAACCTGGAACCGAAGTACCAAAATAACGTGACATCCGCATATTAATTGTAACGGAACAAACTTTCGCAGCCATATTTAAATGTTTTTTTTACAGATTTCAAAATGGCACTTTTATATCTTTTCTATTTTTGAAATTAGTAGTGCACAGCTGCACTTTTATTTTCTCTATTTTTTTATTTCATGAAAGTTATTATGATACAGCTGCACTTTTATTTTCTTTATTTTAGAACTTTCTGTTATTTGATGTATATAGTTTGTATTTTAGATACAACTTGTTACTCTGATACTACTTGTTAGTTCAATAAATTGGAACATGTTAAGCTTGTTGCGCATTTCATCAGCATTGTGTTGGGGCGATGGGAGCAGGTGGGGCTTGAAAATTCCCCCTTGTCTAAAGTGGGGAATGACCAAAAAAGTTTGAGAACCACTGAAGTAGCTATTTGCTCATCAAGTGAATTTTCTTAAGGGACTCTTGGTTTAGGTGCAGAAATGCTCCTGTCAGAAGCTCAGGAATGTCTCCTATTAAAAGTATTACCTTGTAATTGCATACAGTCTGAGCACAGCAGGAACAGCAAAGGCAAATTCAAGCGAAACTCTGCTCTTATGCTTTTTCCAAGAACAGTTTTTGTACTGTTCTCTTATAGATTCTGATTATTTTGTGCGATATGATCTTGTTAGTATATGTAGGTGTATGAATTCAGGTGTACCCAGTTTTAATGTTTATTGTGTTATTATGTAAGAGAGGCTGGAGGTACAGGGAACAGACTTTGAAAATTGAAAGATATACAATGTTTCTGAAACAGTCTTCGTACTGTATAGACCTTTTTGAGCCAACGTCACCATTGAAACTGGAGGCGGCCAATACAAATCAGCACACAGTCGGCTACATAAGAGTTTTTAATATCATCTTGGTGGGTTTTTGAGTGAGAAAGAAACAAGGCAGGGCTAGGGAAGCACATGGCCAACATAAACAAAGACACAACTAAGTGGTCACGGACAAGATAAACATAGAAACATTCAACAAAGACAAGACATACAGAACTGACAAGGCAGAACCCTGATAGGGTGTGTGTTTATGATTTCTTAAATGCTGCAGGTGTAAGGAGTTCACTAGGTTTCGGAGCCTGTGACTCTGCTCATCTAAAGCACTTGGGGCATTTAGACAGGACCCTTTGTTTATTAGAAAGGGGTTTTGGAAAGTAAAGTCATCTTGGGTCTAGTGGGGTGAGTACAGAGTGGGGTATCAGAGCCTCCCGGGGCTAAAAAGCTGCTTGGAAATAACAGGAAAAGCTGAGAGAGCACAGTGTGTGTTGAGATTGATGACAATAGAGGTTTAAAAAATCAATTACTGGATGTCCGAGGGGAACTCGCAGACTAAAGTGGAAATGATTTCTGAGCCTTTCTAAGAATGATTTACGTTCTCCCTTGTGTTTTGTGTTGTGTCTGCATAGGTGAGTTATTTGAGGAAGTCTGCTTTGCTAATGTCATGGCTTTATTTTCTTTTGGGTAAACCTCTTCATCAGCCGTTTGCTGGTTTTTGATATTGATCTTGATAATTATGTATTTCTAGAAATGTCTGTAAAAAGTTGCATAATGGATGACCATGGCCACTCTTACACAAAACAAGTTTATTCAAGTGTGCTAATAGTTTTTCAACTCTAAAAAAAGTTTACATTCAGTCTACTTTTTATACTTTAACTTCATAGAAATATACTAAATCACACTATACTTGACTTATACTGGTACTTTATTATACCAATATAAAAGTGTATACCTAAGTATACATACAGTACTATAGTAAGTATAATTAAGTATACACTTTTATTTAAGAATACGTTTTTTTAACAGTTTACTTTGCAGTGTACCATCTTAAAAAAAAATATGCTTAGTATTGAACTAGTTTACCCTTAAGAATACCCTTAAAACATGGTTGTTATATTTAAAACATGATTGTTATATGGATAGTTATATTGTAAGGGTGCTACAGTTACACTTAAAGTGTGAAGTATACTTTTATAAACTAGTGGGACAATTTGGAAGTAGTATTGAAACATTCAATGATACTACTAGTACCATGATACAGGTATTAGTATGCTGGTATTCCTATGCTTTACTACATACTTTCCAAAAGGTTCTTGAACTTTACTAAAGTATACTTGAAGTATACCATTTGTGTCCCCCCAAACAACAGCACTCAGACATTACGTCAATACAGCAGAATCAGACATTATGCAAGCCATTCGTCAAATATATGAATATATAATATGAAAATGACGTGTAGCTGGAATGGAAAAGTGGAAAAGTATGGAAGCGTCTCGGCAGAAAGATGATTCAGGACACATGGTCTGGTGTAGTTTTAATTCCTACCAAACTAGAGTAATCAAAGCCATGTGAACTTCTTGATCCGTGTCAACTGCGTTTTATTGCGCTCTGAGCATCTGCCCTGTGCCTTCCCTCTTCTCTGCTGCTTTTCTAATTGGCTTTCAAGTTTTTCCACCACAGCCATCTGTAATTGCTTGTTTGTTGTGCGGTGAACACAGGAAAGTGTCTGGATAGAACGTGGACGTGGCGGTTTCAGTTTTTCTACATGTTTTTATGCTTATGAAATGTTGGGGGATTGAAATGATGTGATTGTGTATTTTCTCCCGTAGGCCTATGTAAACACAAAGCAACATATTGGGCAGATTGTTTGATCTTCTGTTTTTATAGGAACTACACGAGAAAGAATTGTCTTTTTAGGGGAACTAAGGCTCTGCTTTAAAAAGAAACCTCCTCGGTTTTCCTGTAGACAGGATTTATGATCAATAGGTGGAATAGAAATTTGTCTTCCAGGGTTATGATCTCAGTATATCGAGCTGCATTAAGCCATTTCCTTATAATGGGCAAGAAGCGCTTAGCATAAAATATAAAAATATTGTCTCTCCTCTTGGATTACGGCTTTGCTCTTTTGCCAGTAGATAATGTTTATTGCCAATAATGTTTGGGAAAATTTTGGTTCTACCTGCACTTTGTCTTGTCAACGCAAAGCGTCTTTGCGATAAGTGTCGTCGCATGTCCAGTCCTTCATCTGCCTTTAGTCTGCTAAGAAAAATAAATAAAAAACAATGACTGTGCTTGCCGAGCAGGTCTCATGCATTTTTCATAGCGTGACAGAGCCCGGCGGTGAAGCGGAAACTTTTCCGGTCCGCCGTGACCTCATCTCCTTCACACCCGCCTGCCGTCTTTATCATCCAATCAATGGGATTGATTCACTGGGGTTTAATAGATTCCTGCTGACATGGGTACATTCTAAATATTTTAGTTTGGAGAGCTAGGGATTGTAAGTGTGCATGTTTGTCCTTTAAAATCATTCGCCTCACAGCTGGGGTGTTGGAGCAGGTAGAAGTACTTTATATTTACGCTGTACGCTGTACACTTCAAACTTTGATTTGTCCCTTGTTTCACATGGTTTGTTGTGCACACGTACAACACGTACATCTAAAATCTCAAAAATAATAACCCGGAAAGGACTGGCAACCATACAGTTCTTTCATTTTCCACTCTTTCAATTTTCTTGAGGCTCTAGTTCATACGGTGTTAATTATGCACAAGGAGACTATTACTGTCTCAGATTTTTCCGTTGATAAATCTTAAATTAAAAAGCACAAAAAATTATATAAAAAGCATTGACATTTTTGTCATAAAGCCTGAAACTATGACATTTCATTATAACGGGGGGTTGCCTTGGCTTTTTAAAGAAGACATTTTTCAATGAAGACATTTGAAACACTTGAGCATAAGAATTTCATTAAATGCCTCAGTGAGCTCATAATGAATGTGTGTGCAGAAAATATGTTTTTTTATTTATACGAGATGTTTTATACATATTTATACAAATATTGGAAAGCGCTCAGAAAACTACAAAGTTATTGGTGATTTCTGTCCTCCGCATATTGACATTCATGCAGGAAGTCAATTACATTATTTAAATGTTAAAATGGAATTTAAACAGTCTTTTACGGTAAACTTTTCCAAGGCTGAAAACATATTTCCTTGTCTTCCATCCCCAGCTTACTTAAAGTGGATCTTTTTTGGTAAATACTTTATGCTCCTTTGTAGAATAATGAGTGCAACCCCCCAGGCTTCTAAATAATAATTGTTTTTGAAGGTCACATAAAGCAAACTTTAGTATAAATGAGACAGCTCTGTCTTAAATCCCGACAGACCAAAAAAATGTGTTTGGCAACATTACGGAAACTGCTAAAGCTGGATTTTTTGGTCTGGTATAAATGTCCCCACCCAAATATGATTAATCATGGCGCTTCCATATGCCGTGGAAAGCTATTAGAGTTTGAGCCGTTACAGGACATTTGCCAACAGACGCACACAGAATTTAGAGTAGCTTATATGCTGTGTTCTGAATAATGCAGTGCGGGCGAGTGACCAGACCGCCCTGATTTCACAGCGCAGTTACATGCCTAATAAACATAACAAATGCCCTGTGATATTACCGCAGCCTCAGCCACGCAAAATTTGACTGCTTTCATCCATAATTATTGTATTATGTTTCGGCATTCAGTTAATGCAAATCCAGTTGTTTATCCAGTTTGCATGTTAGTTCATTGTACAATTAATGTTAGCTAATAACAAATACGACTTTTAATGTATTAGTAAATGTTCAAGATTAACTATGATTAATAAATGTTTATAGTTCATGGGTCAGTTTGCAATATAGTTGTCTAATGTTAACAAATGGAAATTAAAAGGTGGTTCCAATATATTTTAGTGTTGGTTTATAGACTGTATAATTGGACATACGCGATTGGCCCAAAGTTAAGTTCTGGTGTGTTTGGTTATAATGTAACGACTTTTGAATATTTAAATTATTTTTTATTGTATATGAATTATTTGAAATTAAATTGAAACTGGAAGTTAAGTTTGGGCCACAAAATGATTGTTTATGTTGTTGCCGCTAAAACGTCTTTACATTATTTTTATTGTGTTTACAGTGTTTATTATTTGTATATTATATACACACACACACACACACACACAGGTTTACTTATCTCTCTAAATGACTTATCAATGCATACACTTTTGTTGTTTTTATACTGTATGTACTGTAGCTATAAATACTAAAGCCAACCCGAAAAAGCTTTTAGGATTTCTTTTTCAATTTGAAAAAATGTTTAAGATATTTTTATAGTGTGTTTACAAATAAGGGTGTCCCCAAATTTAGCGTTTGATCGGAATTGTCCCCAAAATATAGTTATATACACACACATTAGGTTTCTATTCATTATGGGGACTTTCCATTAGGGCAATTTATTTTGAGCATCTTACATTTTCACATCCATTTTTACATGTTGAGTACTTTAAAATGAATGATTATTTGTTTAAAAAACAACAAAAAGTGTCTGAAATGTGGAATTGGACCGGTAGTTTCTCAAGTGTGGATTCAAAATGAAAAACAATTGCTCATTACTCTTTAAACAAAACACTTGATTACTCATCTTACAAAATACTCAATAGTGATCCTAACCTTTACTCTACCCCTAAACCAAACCCACACAAAACCTTTTCGAACCACTTTCAAATAAACATTTGGTTTAATGATCATTTTTGGGACACTCAGGCTCCACAATGTATAAAAGTCTGTGCACAAACATACACAATACTAGCAACATACAATGTGATTGCAATAATATAAAGTTATTTTTAACTTGAACATGAACCGAATACTATAGACGTGTTGATTTCTGTTGTGAATCAATAATAAAAAAAGGGGACAATAATAAACACTGTTGTTATTTTGACAGAAGAGACCACCTCGCCTGTGTGCCGCTCTTCTCTGGTTCCCATGGCATCTCCTTGAGAAGGTGACAGGCCTTTGCAGCTCTATCTGAGGGAGTAATTATCTGCACCAGGAGCAAAGCCAAATCCACCGCAGGGTCGAGAGCCGAGCCTGCCGTGATGGGACGTACCGCTCAATGACTGTTTCTGCACAATCTCGCTTGCACACGTATGACAATATACGCACCTGCTTTCAAGGTCAGAGGAAATGACCTTGCATATTTGACTGTTAGCCTCTGTGCTCGGTGAATTATCTAAACCCAGGAGGTGGTCTACGTAATCTTTCCGGGCCTCATCCGACCTTTTACATCCCCGCTAGCGTGTTTGCGAGGCGTATTTAGCATCGCTTATCTTACTGAAGGGACTGTGCTGAATTAATTCTCTTGAATTGCATTGCAGTCACTGCATCTACAGTATAAGCCCTTGTATATCATCTCAAGCGGGGTTAGCTGCGAGCGTTTGTGTTCTCACATCGCCTGTCCTTTTTTCTGAAGTCCCTGCGGTCTGCGCAAACTGCTTGTTAGCCGCTTGCCTACATTCTGCCAAATTCTCCTCGACGTCTCTAATAACATGTGGCAAGTGTAATGCCTCACTGCTTCTCAAGGAAAAAAACAACAGGGTTTGCATGCAATCTTATTTTCTGCGCTTCCACACTGTGCTATCCTGTTGTTGAAGTCAGAATATTGGAGCGATGTTGTGATGGACAAAACAGATTTTCGGTGTTAAAATACTGCTTAATGTACATAATCCAGCCATTCGTCTCTGTGATGCTATCACTGCATTGTTGTTTGCTTAACCTATGGTGCATTTATGAATTCTTCTCCTAAATCAAGAACTTTAGGACAAGCGTGCTTTAAAGTTCCTCTCGTCTCCATCCCTCGCTCCACTCAGTAGCCTGACCTCTCTCATAAAAATTCATATACTTGCAGCTCCTCCCTTCAGCTTTACAATCGGCTCATGGGAACTGTAGGCATACGGCCATCAGGACTTTTACATGGATGACACACTTTCCATTTTTTCCGGCTGTCTGATGTGCCTCAGAGCCTATTGCCGGCCCGTCGTAATGCAGAAGGGCAGCTGGAGGTTGTGTGATGCAGAAGGGCAGCTGGAGGTCGTGTGACGCAGTCGGTTGACGCTGTTTTGTGCCAGCATGAGCTGGCACAAAACAGCGAGTGTTATTTGTTCCTTGCACAAACAAGTGGCACTCGCGGCTCTCTGTGTCCAAACGTGATTTAATTATACCGAACACAGTTTGGAGTGAAGAAATCTTGATTTTAATTTACAAAATGGCAAATGCCAATTAAAAACAAAGCACTCATTCATATGACACATCTAATTATGAGAGTTGCAGACCATTTCTCGCCAGGTGTCATTTTTTCTAATGCAAAACCAATTCAAGCCAATTGGAGTAGGATGTGTGTGCTTAGTTGAATTAAATACAAATCACATTCTTAAAATTGGAAAGCAAACAGTCTGAACAGGCAAATCCACTCATCTAATAAACGAGAGGGGAAAATACACATTACGAAGCGCAAAGCTTAAAGGGATAGTTCACCTAAAACTTGGTACCCATTGACTTCTATAAGGAGCCGCAGAGCTCCTTGTATGCAAAACCCGGACTTCCGGTTCCATTGCTACAAAGTCTATGGGTTTTTTTTAATGTTTTCTGGTAAATCGCCCAAAATAAGGTCTGTGGTAAACAAAACCTCTTATTATTTTCATGTTTTATTCTTTGACATAAAACCCACCAATTATAACCCTCTTTTGATTTTTTAAAGCCTTATTGTGTCTTAAAAACGCCGGTTGCTAACAAGTTGCTAAAATTGACTACTTCCTTTGGCGGGGACGTTAGAAGTCATTGTGCTTATAAAGCTCACAAATAATGCAACATGGGAACACATCTCTTAAAATGTAGATGCGGATTCATTCACGGAGTAATTACTTACCCTTTTTAATAAAGTTTGAAAGAGTTAACAAAGACATAACGCAGACTTGAAAGTGCACACGAAAAACCAGGGTTCAAACACCCTGACCCATACATTTCAGAGTTTTTGACCTACTGTGTATGTCAGAGCTGGTTGTCTTTAGGGATCTTAGGGCAGGTATAGTTTGGCGTTGACAAATGATGGCTATTTATGTTGTTCAGTGCTTTATTTATTAACATCCCTGAGGTGTGTCACTGTGATTTACAGATTATTAATAGATTTAATAAAAATAGCCTTGCTTTGAAGGAGGGAAAAAATACTAGTGACCAGAATGTAGTCACTTGGCTCTTTAAAGTTGGGCAAGTTAGGAACTTTTCAGAATACCCTAGAAACAAGTTAACAACTACCCTGAAAGCTTTTGCCAGGCCCTGGCATCACGGTGAGTGTTTTCCAACATTAACATTTTCCCCAGAATATGTGAAAATCTAGTTTATGTCAATGACATAAACAGGAACACTTCACTTCATTTCAACCACGCTTTGATGTTCGGAAGTTTACATCCGAAGCTTCAGGACCTGCATTATTACTAGTCATTTCAGCCTATACCTGGAGGTTCCAGGAGAACTTTGTCACAATTCCGCTGGCTTAAATGTTTTTATTGATCTCAGCAGGAGAATAACTCTGAATGGTTTCTTCTGTTCTGTTTGATTATTCACTGCCATGACAGGCACATTGAGAATAGCAAACAAACCCAGCAAGGGAATACAATTTCACTCAGTACATCAATCAGAAGAGGGTGCAGAATAAAAGCTTGTGTGTGTGTGTGTTGTGTTATTATGCAGTTAAACTTTGTCTAGCAATTTACTTCAATACAGTTTAATGCTACAATGTGGCCTTTCTAAGCATAAAAAATACATAAAATACAAATTGGGTAATTAATTACTGGGAAAATTAATACAAATATTTGCTTGTGGTGCCTTACAATGTGACATACAAGATTATCGCTTGGGATCTTGAACCGAAAATTTTCAATAAACACAATAAACTGTGTTCTTAAAGGTTGTGTTTACACTTGTCATGCTTGGTTAGATTAAAACAAACTCTGATTCAATTTTTTTTTGCTGTTCATCTGAGTGTGATCGCTGCCATCCGAACGCTGTTGTGTAACAAAAGGAACAGTTCACCCAAACATTTTAAGAATGCTTGTAGCCAAATAGTTCCGGGCCACCATTGACTACCATAGTATGTAAAATTACTTTATACATTTCTTTGTTCTGTCGAACACAAAATTAGATATTTTGAAGAATGTAGAAAAGCAAATAGTTCTGGGGCACATTTGACTACCATTGTCATTTTTCCCAATATGGTAGTCAATGGTGGCCAATAACTGTTTGGTTACAAGCATTCTTCCAAATATATTTCTCTGTGTTCATCAGATCAAAGACAGATTTGGTACAATTCGAGGTTGAGTAAACAATAACATTTTCAATCTCTTTAAATAGCTATACTATATGTGCTCAAATGTTGACTAATTGAAACATAATATATTGTGTCATGGATCACACAGGAGTCAGATGCAGAATATGACGGGTATCTCTTTATTGAGAACAGTGCAGGCTTACTCGCCATTGCAGAAAAAAATCAGACAGTCACAGGGAACGAAAGTCAAAGGATTATTCAGACAGATCACAGCAAAACAAGGCATCGATAATATCCACCCACCCAAAAACAGTCCATCGAGACGGAGCTACCGTCTATAGTCCCGGGACTAAAGGACACAGTCAATGATAATTCCCATGGCAGGGTAGCAAAACTCAACTGCAGCACAAATCCGAGGCGGAAGTACTTTGGACAAAAACCATGTGTTGATTAGAGAATCCAACCAGGAAGTAGCGTATAGAATAGTAATCCTCAGAGGCATAGGTTATCTGGGAAAACTCCTCCAGGACTTCTCCGGCGAACGGGAAGAGAAACTGCCAGGCTTGGTATTCTTCAAACCAAAGATTCCTCCGGAATGGACGCACCCACGATTTGTCTAGGGCAGAAAACGTCTCCGGAAGAGCCAGCCAGTGGCAGAGGATGAAGCAGATGGCAGCGGTCGCTGGGTAACAGAGGTGAGAAACCCACACCCGGAAGTGTTCTAGATACTGGAGTCAAGACAGGACATAAAACGCGACGCGACAGGACGCGACGCGACGCGACAGGACGCGACAGGACGCGACAGGACGCGACAGGACGCGACAGGACGCGACAGGACGCGACAGGACGCGACAGGACGCGACAGGACGCGACAGGACGCGACAGGACGCGACAGGACGCGACAGGACGCGACAGGACGCGACAGGACGCGACAGGACGCGACAGGACGCGACAGGACGCGACTAGAAAGGGTCAAAAATTACAAAGGTCTGACAACAGACAAGGGAGAACACACAGTATATAAAGGGAATGAAACTAATGAGGAAAGGGGAAACCAGCCGTGAGGGAGAAGTGAGGGAGAAGAATGACCAGGTGAGGGGAATTAACTTAACTAATGACTAATGAGGGAAACGAGTGGTAATGGGAAAAAACATGCAGACTCCGAGCACGTGGGAGCCATCACAACAGCGTCACGTGCTCGACACGACAATGACAGAAGACAACACAAACAACATAGGGAGTGCTAGACCCGAGACCTGACAATATTGTACTCACTGCTTAATTCATTTCATGCACTGCACACTTCCTTATGATCGTCTTTCAGTGTGTGTGTGTTCAGGAACATTTTCAAGAGAACTTAAAAATGTGTCATAACTGTCTTCTGCAGGTCGAGGTACAGAGACGAGCGGAGAGGCCGGGAGAAGAGCAATTGTTCTTTCAAGGAATGATGTCGATACAGACGGAGTGAAAGAGAATAGGAAATGTTTCTGACACCATGATGAATCTTCTGCAGTCTCTCCTAGTGTCTCCACTGTGTGTGTGTTTGAGTTCTGATTCAGACTTCATCAATAAGCGTTTAGGTGAGTGAAGAAAGTGTATGGAGTATTGAGCCTGTGGATGGGCTATCTAAAGTTGAATGATCTCTTAATGTCAACTTTCCGTCAAGGAAACTTTAAGAATATCATCTAGCTTTCTAAATGACCTAACCAAATGTATTTGGTCAGGTTATCATGTCACTCAATGACAAATTACACCTATTGTCAATTTATCCTCTACTATTGATCATTGTTGGATTCTTGACTCTTCTGTGACTCACTGTGTCCGTTCTTGATGGTGTGGGCTAAATCCCGATCATGCGGCTGGAGCGAACTTGACCCGTATGACCTTCTCTACCTTGTTATTTTAACCCATAACACCCGTCAGATTGAGGCCTCCTCTGGGTCATTACCCACAAGCCTCTTTATTAAACTCATCTGTCAAACGCCTCATAATAAAGAGCGAGAACCGAACACCCAAATACAGAGGCTATTTTATTCTGTGCATCTGGTAGTTGATCCTCTCCCAACTGTATCCTAAAATCATTATCTCTCCGTCTTTGCTTGACTTCCTCTTTGTGGGATGTCAATGTTATTGACACAGAGGCTTACAGGAGTTTCCTCTGCTTTTTCAGGCTAGATCTGCTAAACTTGAGAAATTAAAGGTGTCTTTGCCTAATGGACCTATTTTGGATTCCTGAACACATGTCTCTTGATGCTATTTTCCACCATGCTGGTTTCCAGAAGTCTTTGTCACATGTATTTACACTGTAGAGATTTCTGAGGCACTAAACCAAACACCTGTATTTGTGAATGACAAACAAAAATCAAAAACAAGATGGCAAGACACCTTTTAGATGGGGAAAATATGGACACTGCATATACAGTACTATATTAGTGCCGATATCTAAAAATTCTGTCAAAATCTGATACTAAAATATTTCTTCATCTCAGTGTCATCTCAGTTACTGTTCAAGGGCACAGAGTCAAATTCTGTCTTTAAGGAACAGTTCACCCAAAAATGAATATGCTGTCATTTACTCATCTGTAAATGAGAGAGGAAGATATTTGGAAGAATGCTTGTAACCACAGTTCTGGTCACCATTGACTACCATAGCAGGAAAAATTACTATGGAAGTCAAAGGAACGGTTTGCTTTCCTACATTCTACAAAATGTCTTATTTTGTGTTCAACAGAACAAAGATATAATATAATATAAATAATATAAAGCAAGTCTATGGGGTCCATGAACTGTTACAAGCATTCGTCCAAATATCTTTCTCTGTGTTCATTAGAATAAATAAGTTTATAAAGATTTGGAATTTGGAGTAAATGATAACTGAATTTTCATTTTTGGGTAAACTTTTTTCCTTTAAATAAATTTAAATCATTTACATCACTTCTGCTGCAATAAGCAGAAATGTTGTTTATATTTTTAAGTAAATAATTATTGTTTAATATCTGTATATCACATCTTTTGGGCTGCACTCCTTGATAGCAGTTAGTATCACCTGTTGTTAGACGTTTTTGTCTTGAGTTTGACATATTTAATCATTTTTACTGCGCTTTGGGTGTTTTTTACAGCGGCTGACAAGATTTAATGCTATAATGAGGCCAGTGCGGGAAGGAAAGGGAAATATGAAATCTCTCTTTGGAATCCTTCCCTTCTCGCTGCTACTTTCATCTCCAGAATTTGTCCACTATATTTTGACCACTGTCTTCACACGTCATTATTTACATCTCCAAAATGCTTGGATCAGGCTATCTGAAAACTACTTTGACAACCTTTATGCACTTTCCTGTCATAGTTTCATATATGGATTTTCTTTTATTAAATAGATCAACATTTATTAATTCTAATACATATGTACATTAGGTTATGTGGTGGCTTAGAGAATAACAATTGAATTCCTTTAATCCTCTCTCTCTCTCTCTCTCTCTCACTCTCTCTCTCTCTCTCTCTCTCTCTCTCTCTCTCTCAGATATCTTCCTGTCACACCTGATGAGTGTGAGATTGTTCTCGGTCTTTGACTGATTGCTTTTCTTCCAGCGTCTGAATTTGCGGAAGCTCTGCACATTTTGAATACTGGTCCTGGCAACTCCGTTCAAACGTTCTCTTTCCCAAAGCAGATTGATGTTTGGAGTCGTGCAGTGTACAGAACATCAATTCTCTACTGCCTCTCTCACCACTTTCTCTTCATCTCTTCTACTTTCCCTCGCCTGCCTACCCTGCTCATTCCTAAAATTCCATCTCAGTCAAGTCTTTGAGTTTGAAATTGACTTTCTGCATTAGACTTTTTTCAGCCATGATCTGGGAATAGGGAAGAAATGTTCTACATTTCACAGGGGATGAATAAAATGTAAAGTCTAACACTCCATAAATATTACATACATTGACATTTAGTCATTTAGCAGACGGTTTTATCCAATGAGACTTACAAATAAGGTAAAACATAACTACAACAAAAAGCAATAGTGCCATAGAACTAGTCTCATACAGCCTACCACAGTATACAAAGATACTTTTTTTAATAGAAAGAGATGGAAGTCAGAACTGATCGGTCAAGTGCTGATGGAAGAGATGTGTTTTTCAGCCGATTCTTAAAGATGGCTACAGAATCGACTGATCTAGTAGTAGTTGGCAGGTCGTTCCACAAATGTGTTACCGATCCAGAGAAAAGAGCCCCGAGGCACCCCTCCATGTTGGGACTCAGAGACCACACACCAATCCAGGATATTCTAAATGATCTACCTGAGAGGTAAGACCTTAACCATTGTAGCACCATTCCAGAGACACCCATAGCCTTGAGGATTGACAGGAGGATGTGGTGGTTAACGGTGTCAAAGGAAGCAGATAGATCCAGTGGGATGAGTACAGAGGTGTTTGAGGCTGCTCTTTCCAGTGTCAGGGCTTCAGTGTCCGAGAGCAGCGTAGTCTTGGGGGAGTGACCGCTCTTGAAACCAGACTGGTTGCTGTACATGAGGTTGTTCTGCATGAGAAAGCAGGAGAGCTGTCAATGAAGGGGAAGAGAGATACTGGTCTGTAGTTATCTAACCGGGTAGGATTAAGAGTGGGTTTCTTCAGCAGCAGGGTAATACGGGCCTCTTTGAAGACTGTGGGAAATGTACCAGTGGTGAGAGACAAGTTGATAATGTGGGTCAGAGCAGGAACAACCGATGGAGAGATGGCCTGGAGGAGATGAGTGGAGATGGGATCTAGCGGGCACAATTAACAATATTGGCCTCCATTGAGTTCCATTGTATGGACAAAGCCATTGAGAAATTTTTCAAAAGATATACAGATTTGCATACTGGTTTTGATCAACAAGACGGCGAATAAATGATAACATAATGTTTATTTTGTGAACTATCCCTTTAAGTTACCAAGGTTGCCAATTTCTTGCATGTCAAAATGCTAAAGGCTATATTTTCAAAGCGTTACGTAAAATGTTTTCTCTAAAAAAAGTTACAATTATTTGTGCTGTCCCCACTTCTAATGAGCCACCCCTGACTCGTTTTTTTAATGCACAAGACTTTTCAAATAGTTAGAGCAAATATTGGATTGACACACCAGGACCAGGTGAGACTTAGTGTTTTGTTGGCCACACAAAACCTTGGCACGGGAGTTTAAATCCTCCCGGCATCTATCACATGGGCAGAAGGCCAGGTTGAGGTGCAGAATGACTGGCAGACCACCATAGAATCTGCAGAATCCTATAGAAAGGCCATACATTTTTTTTTGTCCAATGACATTACCCCAACACCACCTCATAATAATAAGAAAATAATGTTAAAGTCTTTTGGGCTATTTGGAAAAGAGGTGAGCACTTTTGATATACCGAGAACCTATTAATAGTTGTTCCTTTAATTTTTCCTACAGAGACAGCACATAAATGTGGAAAATGTCTTGAGCCTTGTTATTGATGCCACTTTAGCATTCAACTTTTCTCATAAGGATGATTCACATCCTGAACTTTAAGATTGACGTGTCACCTAGAAATTATTGAAAGATGAATGGACAGGTAATTCAAGAATGCCTTGATGTCTGTGAGTGCAATAAATCCACTTGGGCATCGTCTCTTTTATCTTTTCATTCTTCACTACAAAGTGTTTTTGATATTCAGTCTTTCTTTCTGCACAAACATTCTTCATTTCTCATATTGGATCTGTCTCAAAAGGTAGCATTTTAAAGTCATGCAGCAGACTCATTCCCAATGAAATGTTGATGCCTTCTAATATAAGATGCCTAATGCAGCCAAGTTTTAAAACAGTGTATTTTACTAAGAATCCCAGAATAGATTAAATTGAGTAAATTGAAGCCTTGTATGTTCTTTAGAGCAGTATACTCTGTCAAGAGAATAGTCCACCAAAACTAAACCAACACCAACTAAATAAATGATTTGGAAATGTTTTAAATGCCTTAGGATTGGGTTATGTTTCGTAATGAGTGATATTTTCCGGAAGAACAGTATTGCTGTGTTCAAATTCAGTATCATGCTGTACATACCTAAATGAGCTTCCTTAGACAAGAGTTTTTTAAACTGGGGTCCGGGGACCGCCTGTGTGCCTCCAGAATGTTGTGAGGGGTCCCCATACAATTTCTCAGAAGGATTATTACAGTTTCATTTCTACAAACAAGGTCTGTACAATATCACACTTACTATTAATCGAACAGCTTAAATGCTGCTTAATTCCTAAAAATATAAATAGCCTATGTATTTTTGAAAGGCGGTCCCACATAAAAGGTTCATCAAATTGGGGGTCATTTGGCATGCAAAAGTTTGAAAACCCTTAATAAACAATGTTAAAAAACAAAGTAGACAAACAGTCAACACATGTTCATTGCTGTCAAATAAGACCCTCTGTGTTTTGTAGTTTAGCCGAAAGCTGCTGAGCGGTGATACTATAAGACAGTTATTTAAGATAAGTAAGAATAACCACATTCATGCGCACAGCATTGGGGTTTTTCTGCCAATGCAGCATTTTGAACAGGTAATTACAGAGCAAACAGAGACGATGGGCTTGACAGCCGCACATTTCCACTCGCAAGGTGGATTTGTTTGTATTTCCGAGGAGAGATTTCCATTGCAGACATAAGCGCATTTGCACTTGGTGACCTAGAAAAGTTTCTCTAATGATGCCAGAGGCAATATTATTTCAACAAACTGTTCAAATGAGCAGATTCTACACAAATTCAGATAAACAGCAGAAGACGTATAGAGCTGCTCTTGCATGAATCTGGTTTAAACTGAATACTGCATAAATCTCAATACTGATCTGTGCTAGTTTATGCTGGTAAGGGTTGATCCAGCTGGTGGAACATGGTAGATCAAAATGTTTTCTGAATTGATATTCGACAAAACAGCTTAGTCAGTCTACCTTTAGATTCCAACGAGCAACGGCACAAACGTTATCTTTGTTAATGTGTTGTTGAGGTAATGGGGCAGGAGTTTAGGCGTGAAGCGTTTTGAGTCACGTCATGCGCAAGTAGCGTTTCTATCCCGGTGTACAAATGCGCTGAACAAGACCGGAAATTTCCCATGATCCTCTTTTCACAGTTATTTATAAGTAAATGGGCCTTGCAGAAGAAAGTGAATATGAAGAGCGTTCCCTCCGTATTCCCTCTGGGTCTCACTGAAGTAATGTAATATCTATTCATGAAACAGGATAAGGATTTGATAGGGGCAATCAAGAGGAATCAGATTGGAGCCGTGACTCTTCCGCAAGAAAACACGTGAGTCGATGCAATCTCAGGCTTTTGGTTTCGGGTCAGGTTAGGCTTTTGGGGACAGCAATGAGTTTTGCATTTCTATTCACCAATGCAGCTTTCTACTGCACAAGGATATCTCCATCCGGAAGCTTTATAAGAAAGTCCAGATACTTAAGTCGTGCAGAATGAGGTCACGGCGATGTTCATCAGTAATGCATTGCAAACATCCCTTGAACATCTGCATACATTAGCTCTACTAAATAGAGACGTCTGGCATGGATAGTCTTTCCGGCCCCATTAGTTCAGTGCACACGAGAATAGGTATTACTTCATGCATTTTGCGTGTGTGCTTGTTTATGCTTATGAGCGTGAGTTATAAATACGTTGACGTTGCTCACTGGCCTCTCATAGATAGTTGTTAATCAACTAGGACCAACTAAGGTCACTCAATTGAGTCGCAGACATAATGAGAACTTCATCATCGGCAAAGCGCGGTTGGTTAGAGCTTGTCCTCTGGGAGTACGATATTTGTAATAATTATTTGTGTGTGTGTGCTGCTGTGTGTCCCAGCTGAGTTTTCACTAGAGCGCTCAGCTGAGCTTCTAGGAAGAAAGACGATCATTACACCACTGAAGGACTCTTCCCGTGTTCCTCTAATTAGAAATGAATGTTTTCTGTTCTTTTTCATTTGCCAATAAGTAGCTAGAATTCAAAATAAAGCTCCAATTATGAATTTTTACAGGAACACTGCAAGACTGTGGATGTTGGAGTATTTTCGTGGGTCTTTGAGTTGAGCCAGTAAGAAGGCCAGCCCCTTTATCTAATTAGAGCCAGGAATACACATAAACAGAGACACATTTTATTGCTCCGAGGTTGATCTTGCATAGCTCAGGAGATTTGATAGTTGATTTTAATTTCAACTTGATTTCAAATGTTTAGCCAATTAATTAGCCTTTAAAAAAACATTTTGTTTGTTCATTAGTTGTTTTTATAATTATATAATTGTTGTTTTTTAACAATAAAAATAATCATTTTTACTTTTGATTGATAATTTGGCAATCTGAGCTCAGTTTGTGATGTTATTTTTGAGCCGCTTATATAATAGACTTAACTTGGTTTAAATATTTTAGTACAATTAAATTGGTTTTATATCTCAACTCTTTCTACTAGACATCAGTGAGATTAAATGTAAAGCAAACGGCAACTTTTGCTCAAGTCTCTGGTTTTCATTTTCTTCACTTATGTCAACTAAGTTTTATCATAATTCCTGTTTCTCTTTTCTGAGGTATAGTCAAAAGTCTCAAAATGTCTCCATAGAGTTTCAGGAGAGGTAACAACTCATGTTACAGACTGAGCTCAGATTTGCAATCAGAAGTTAAGATTATTAAAAAATCGCAATATAAACTCGAAAATGTTTCATCATATTTCCCCAAATCCAGATTATTTTACCATACATTTTTCATACTACTACAAAGATTTGTCCAACAGTGAGTTGCAGCTGAGTTGTATCTCATAATAAAGTTGCTTAACATTTTTTTTTTACGTAAAATATTAAGTAATTTGGTAGAAAGTTTGTGTTTGTGTACTTTTTAAACGCTTGCGTTTATATTGAATTAATAATTTTAATTTCAGATTGGATACTTTTTGTAAATCTCACTTGATATTGTTTTTGAGGTCGCTTCTTAAACTAATTGACATTTGTGAGATCTCTCTTTATATCCGAAACATTCCATTTCCAGAAGTCTCATTATTGTAAAAATAATTGAGATATTAAAGATTTGAGAAAAGATCTCATCTGACTTTTGTTTCTCTTGGGTTACAGTATATTTTCAGGCACAGTGCTTTATTTTTTTAGAGAGAAATCTCCATAATTCTTCAGGTGCAGTTAAACATAAGCGATGAGCCGTCTGTGGAGCTGGAGACAGGGCATGTGGTGCGTTCAGGTGTCTGAGGCTGCGATCGGTTGTGTGGGCACATAAGGAAACCAATCAAGCCCCCAGATTTATGAATGCAGTCATTGTGACATATGCAGCGATTTGTAGGATATATTGCGGACGGTTTGCATATTGCAGAATGGCCTCCGTCATCAATCATGTGAGTCATTACTCTCCACATGACAAGCAGATGACGGCGTTAAATGATCGAGCCAGTTCCTATTAGCTTTACATGAAAATGCATAAATGTTCCTTAAGCAGTTCATTAAATTAAAAAAATACGTAATGGTTTAACATCATAACCTACATTTTTTCCTGATCTTTCGAGGTTAAAACATGTGCTACCCTATGTACTTGTAGTTACATCACCAAATGAAAATATACCAGATCCAGGATATAAAGCCCTCCAGATAAAACCATATTTAATGGCGATGTTTGATGGCTCAGTGGGTAAAGCATGGTGTTAATAATGCCAAGGTCATGGGTTGGATACCAGGGGATTGCACATAATCAGAAACAAATGTATAATACAATGCAATGTAAGTCGCTTTGGATAAAAGCGTCTGCCAAATGGATAAATGTAAGATTTGGCGAATGCCATATCCAAAGACCTCACACCTGGACTTGTGCTTGTGTAAGTCTTAGATCTTATCCTGTTTCTCAGAGTTAAGGTATCTCAGTCGATGATGCCATAGCAGGAAATATATTTGAGTCATACCCCGCGCAGACTTCACATTCAAAAACCGGTTGTTACATCAAAGCCACATTGATCTGAGCTCTCATATTCTGTCAGTCTCTTTTCAGGGATTGTAACTTTTTTGGTCTTTATTTATTTATTTCCTGAAATATCCTCAAATGAAGTTTGACATCAGACGTGACCTCTCCCGTCAACCATCACTCGCACCTCATTGCCTTCGGCAAGAAAAAGTGTGCAAAGCGTTTGGTCTCTAAAAATCGCGTTCTGTAGACTAATACTGCATCTGTTCAGAGAACCCATCTAACTGGGCGTCAGTATGACCCATCATTTTCTATGCTTTGTTGTGGACCGTGAGAACTGCAATTTATGAAATATTACAACCCAAAATGTTTTCATCATGTACGGTATTTACATTTGTGTCGCTTTGGCCGTTGATTATTTTCTTTGGTGCTATACAAAAGAAAATGTTAGCTAAAATGTCTAAGGGTTTTCCTCGTTTCATTGTGACATGAGAGCAGCGGTGCTTGGAAAGAAACATAATTTCTGTTCGATTAAAAAGGAAAATTTAGCTTCTTTTCCAAACCAATAAAGATTTTCTTTCCCGTTCGAGAAAACCGGAGATTTATAAAATGTATTAAGTTGTATGAAAGCTTTTTGTGAAGCACAGACCTAAATTCGAGCTACCAATTGGAGATCTTAAATATAATTTGTGTTCAATTAAAAATGTAAATTTTATTTAAGAGCTCAAATTTAGATCTGTGCTGCACAAAAAGCTTTCATACAACTTCAGAAGACTTTCAATAAATCTCCCATTTCCTCGAAGGGGAAAGAAATCTTTATTGGGTTGGGTTGGGAAAGCGTATTACTTCCAACAACACGAGGGTTTGTAAATGATCTTTTTTAGGTAAGTAGATCAGGAGGTTAACTAAAAACTTTGCAGACTAATATTTATGCCTGTCACAGTCCAATATTGAACGAAAAAAAATGGCCACACACACAAAGCTGAAATTTAATTTGCCACCGGCTACAAGTACATGTCATTATGAACTAAATAAATGAGTTTTTTCTTCTTCAGGAATCCATCAAGACATTTGATTAGAGTCTCAGACACGGCCTGCCCCGAAATCGCCTCCGCGCTCTCCGGAGGATATTCTGCGCCTTTAAATGAGTTGGCGAGCGTTCGGATGATAGGTCAGTATTACGGTCACCACCGCAAACCATTTGAAAGCATCATCCAATTACATCTGCTGTGTCTCACATTAGCGTTTACAAGTGAAGACGAACTCTCGTCCCCTCTGATCGCTCCCTGTGAAAGTCGAAATGGCATTTTGTTGATGGAATAGAAGCAGCAGGGGCACTTTAATTACCCGGACTCATAGAACGCTTCACAGAGATAGATCTCTCTTTATACACCAACACCAACAGCACCAGTGATTACATTCTGTTGCTGAGGTGCCTGCTACCTACAGCCTCTGTATCTCGAACGTACAGAGATTGACAGTGAGAGGTGGCACATTCTAGAAATAAAAGCTTAGGGAGTCATTTATATGCTGCTGTGAAGGGCATGTCACTCATGTTAAATGTACCTGTACAGTTTTTTCCTAGTGTATGTTGAAAGCATTTGGCATATCTGAGTATACAGTACTTTGGTGTCCAGTTTTTCAGTACTTTGTATGAGGATTATTAGTTATGTTTGATAGACTACATGTTTCCTGATTAACACATATTTTTGTTACTCTATGATCATTTTTCTTTAAAAATTAAAGCTTTAAGGAAAATGTTCCCTCCCTCCCAGCAAGTAAAAATATAATGCTAAAACATTTGAACAAAAAAGAAAATAAAGAATTTGCCAAAAATGCAATTTTCTTAATCTAAATTGTATCAAAATATTGAGGATTTGCTGCTTTTGAATCTGTAGATTCTTTACTCTTTCAAAAGATGTGAAATGGCGCACTAAAAGGGGTATAACCAAGGTTATTACGGTTTACTAAACATTTGTGTTAATTGCAATAAAGATTTAACATTTCTGTCAATTGAAAAATGTCGAATCAAAGTATCAGCGTGAATTTTTATTGAAAGTCTACAATTTGAAAACTTATTGAAAATTTTTAATTTTGCCTCAGCAATGAACTGAAATAAGTTTACAATTTATGTAGAGGCACTAAAATTATTAACTGAAAATAAATAAAAGATAAACTAAAGCTAGAAGTAAATTAAACTTATTTGTTATGTTGCTTTAGTTTAATAATATAAAATAAATAAAAAATGAATGAAGTAAGCAAAATTACTTAAAAAGCTTTAAATGAAAACTAAAACTAGAAAATAAAAGCTAATTCAAAATGTTAATAAAACTACAATAAACTATTAAATTATAATAATGAAAATATAATAGATTCTTTAGCAATCACTCTTAAAAACATCAGCAATGCCATGATGACAACATGTATTCATATTTAAGAAACGTTTTTTCTTAGCTTTTAATACTGTAATACTTCTCCGATTGCAAGGAAGTTTTTGCAAACAGAAAGATTCAATGTTCGATGTTAAAGGTTCTTTATGGAACCCTACAGCCAAAAATGGTTCCTCCAAGGCATCATGTAGCACCTTTATTTTTAAGAGTAATGAACCAATACACCTGCGATAGGAAAGAATTTCTCCCAGAGTTTCAGACTCTTCCTAACAAGTCTGATTAAATTTCAAAGCCATAATCCAGGCATGATCTACCTCTGGTCTCTGAACTTACATGCAGAGATCCTTCACAGCTACAACTACAGAACATTATTGATAGACTGCGTCAAAGAAGACAATCAGCTTTAGGATTGAAGGAGAGAAGTGTAGTTTGTGCTGCCATCTCTCTCGAGTGAGCTGAAAGCAGGAGCTGATGAATTGCTTTTGGATGGACCTCAGTCCTATCTAGTTTAGCAGTCAATTTTCAAACTCATGCCACGGCAACCCAAATTCGATTTCCCGGGTTGTGTTACAAGTCGCTCTGATCTGATTGATCTGATTGATCTGATTTTCCCTGTCATCTGCCATCAGTCACCAAACTAGTCATGATGATGGGATGATTCTCACAGGGGGGCTTTAAAACGGATTAAAAATCAGGTGCGCGCTTGAGATGATGGGAAACTAAAACTAATTTCCTTCAAAATAACTTCCTCCAGCTCTCATGCTAACCTCTGCGGTCATTCTTGGTTGTGTTGCAAACTTATTCAATTTTAAATATTGTAGAAATCTTTCAAAGTTTCTCTAATTCGATTAGTTAATAGTTATTTTTTCTCCTGAGTGGAAGCGGTGTGGGAAAAAATGCTAAATCTTTCTCAACATTTTAGATGCTGACTAGGCTGATATTCCACCTGTTCTTTCTGAGCTATGGATTTTAGTTCTTTCTCATTGTGAATTATAAACGTGACCCTTTAAAGAGGTTACATTTGTTATTCCAATCATTTTTACATTCATGTACGGATGCACTGAGTAGGTAATACGTTTTTTTATATTTAATCTTTAACAAATTTCCATCGCAATGCAGAGTCTTGGGGGTCCGTTTCTGTGCAAAGATCATGCCAAGTGTTACTATTGTCTCACCTTTCCTATCCCAAAACACTAACTTAGTGTGTAAATATTCAGCAGGTGGAGAATATTAGCATTGTACTTGTTGCTAAGTAACAGGAAGGAGGGATTTCCTATTTGCTATAGCTGTTCTCTCAAGCCTTATATTCGTGGATTGGGGTTCACATACCGATTCTAAAAGTCTTAGAGCGCATTGAAAAGGTTAATGAAAAATTCAATAACAGTCGTAGACTTCGGAAGCCTTTTGTACATTTAACGGACATCTTGTATACACCATATGTTGAGAATTAAGGAAAGCGAGCAGTTCTTTGATCGATGGATGCACTTTTTGGAGCTTCAAAAAATCAACACCCATTCACTCCCATTCTACCATTTGGAAGTAAAATGACACGTGGTATTATTACTCCGTCTGCATTATTCTTCAAGAAGAACACCACATTCAGTTAGAATGCAAGAGGGTGAGTAAAACATGAGGAAATATTGATTTGGTGGTGAAATGTCCCTTTTTAAGAAATGAAAAATTTCCCTCTTTTCATTTCAAACATGCATGACTTCCATTCTTCTGGAGAACACGAAAATATTTTTTAGGAAAGTTGGTAACCAAACAGCGCCGGCACCCATAGCAAGTGAATGGGTGCCAGTTAACAAAATTCTTCAAAATATCATCTTTTGTGTTCTGCTGTAGAAAGAAAGTCATACAGGTTTTAAATCAGAAGAGCTTGAGCAAATGATGACAGAATTTTCATTTTTGGGTTCATCGGGGACAGACAATAAAAGTCTGTAGTTCAGTGAGATGAGAAAAAATACTTCTCTTGTCTCCAACACAGTCATTTCCTCAGTCATAATTAACATTTTAGTAAGGTCAACGCCTCTTTGTGCCATTTCATTTAGCGCCTCTCAGATTTATTCAAAGACTTGTGACACCTTTAAAGATTTGTGAATAAGTGTACCTTACACAGCTTTGCGCATTTAAATTCACTCATTTAACCCTTTGAGGCAATCTACTTTAATCCTTCTGGTGGCCTTTTGTAGTTTTAATGGTGGTCAGTGTTCATTAATGGCCAGTTCTATTCGTGCTAACATGCATATCGAGGTCTGTTTGCAACCCGACAATTTCAAGTTTTAACATTCTTATTCTTTCCATGCAGATTCAAAGAGGACGTCCCTTCAAAGGTTCTCCTCAGAAAGCTGCATCAGTCTGGACGATGAGGCTTTTATATCTGGATCATTTACATGGCAACTGAAACCTCGGATCAGTTGTCCTTCTCATGCATGGGTTTCTGATCAAATGAACGCTCCAAACAGGTGTTAAATAATGAGGATGCGAATACCGTCACATTAAAAGCAGCAATGTTGAAACTGTCGTGATTAATAATCCTTATTTAAAGAACGCATGGGGTTCCCCACTTTTCTCCTGAATGTTCAAACTGATGAATTTCGAGGTTGCCGAGTTTCGCCGTTGTAAACTAATTACAGAGCAAACTCGTCTCCTATGCTAATGGCTCGCTATATTGCAGTCACATTAAATAAACAGCGTGTCGTAATTGCTGCGTCAAGGATTGGCAGACGTGATTAATATTATTCAGAGTGGTAGATTATTATGCTAATTGAAGATCAAAATTTGTAGTCGTAATGGCGCAGCAGTCTCGCAGGTGCGAAAATACTGATGAAGTGGCTTTTTAAATAGTCTAGTTGATATGGAATAAATGAAACAAAGTTTTCATTTGATAAATTGAGAGTCATTGTGTGAATGAAGTCATTTACTCGCTAAGAAACAACTGATTTGGAAGGCCCCCTGTTCCAGAACTCAGTGTTTAACGCATTTTAATGTTATTATAACAGTGGTCTTGCCATCTGAAAGCATTGTTAGATTCTTAGTAAGATGGGGCAGTAATAAGACCTAATCTTTTTTGTTAATTCCATGCATTAACGTCTTAATTTTATTAATATCATTTGGTGATGCTAATGGTTTGTAAATGACACTATTTGCAGTGTTGTATAGTACTTAAGTATTAGTACTTTGAGTAATTTAAATAAAATACTGCATTACATGCTAAAGCATTACTATACAGTATATCATAATATATCATTTGAACTCCACTACATTTCAAAGATACATTTTTAGTACTAAAGTAGCTACATTGAAAATAAATGTACTTTCCCTTTTTTTAAAGTAAAAATAATGTAAAACAAAATACTTGATTGTATTGTACTTTAGTATTAAAAGATAAAAACAATAACATTCCATAATGAAACGTAGCAGAATGAAAAGTATGATAAATGCTTTGGAATGTAGAGAAGTATTTGTTTTTCAAAGTAAAAACAAATGCAGATATTTGAAAATGTAGTTGAAAGTAAAAAATACTTATACAGCACTGTGCATATGCCTAAATACAGTAATCTACTCTCGTTTGCATAAATGCAAACAAGAGATTTTAATTTTGACATGAGATTGTAAAAGGGTCTGATATTTTGTTTATGTACTTATGTCATTGTTTTATTGTTAAAATGTTACACCTTTGCATTTAAATGGTTTTAAAGCAAGCCTTGGTAACACTTTGTTAGTAAACAAGTGCATTAGATAACGTTTGCACATTCATTAACTAACGTGAACTTACAATGAACAACACTTTAAAAGCAACAACGAGCCGTTTTGGTGTATGGTTACCTAATGTAACGCAATTGTCTGATACGTGTGTCGTAAGTACTGTCGCAAAGTTTCCACGTTGTCATCTTTTGTGTTCAACATCAGTCTGGACTTGGCCAAAGCTGGCACATACAACAGCATCCAATAGCAGAGAGTACAGACACTCAAAAGAAAATAAATAAAATTTACATTTACATTTAGTCATTTAGCAGAAGAGTTCACAAAGAGTTCGGGAAGCAATAAGCGGTATGTCATACAAAGAGAAATAGTACAATAGGTGCTAATACAAAGTTACTAGTTTCAACAAAAGCTAGACCACTACCTGTTGGGTTAGTGTACGTTTTTTGTATAAAATACAATTTACTTAAAAGAAAAACAATAACCAAATCTTCCAACAAAAAAACACTTCACTAACTAATCACTTCACCAGCTAATTTCCCCTCTAGTGGCGATAAACGGTATTACACACAGCAGATCTCCTCTGACCCCACAGTCCGAAATAGTTATGTGATCATGGGCCAAACGCAAAATTAATAAACACACACACAACGAAAAACTAACATTTCTCTCAAAGACAGTTAGGGAAAACAGTGACCAATCCAGCCAAGACAGAAACTCTCTACAATAAAAAAAGAACAATCTTAGATAAAAGGAATTCTCAACACATCGGCTCAACACAAAGGAATACTTTCTATTTTGTGAAGCTCAATGATCTTTTACTGCACATCAGAACTATATTCTTTGGTTTTACCCGCATTGTCATGAATGATTAAGGGGGTTTGGGCTTTGTGTTATACTTAATATTATTTTCCTGTGAAACAAGAACTCATGACTGGATGTTTCTAGTCACCTTGGTGTGCTCAGAAAATGTAAATATTAATGGGAATATACTTGGGAGATATTTTACTCATAACAATTTCTAAGGGTGCGAATAATTGTGGCCAGGGTGTATCAGAGAGAAAGAAAATTCACAATGTGACATTCTCCCCACTTCAAATAGCTTTACTTGCATGAAATTGGATTTTGTAGATTTTTAAAAATAAATAAAAGATCAAACTGAGAAACAATGCAGATTTATTTTTACAGCCTTCTTTGCTCATTTTTACCAAGGGTGCCAATAATAGTGGAGGGCACTGTACATTTACAGACAGGCCCCCTCAAAAATTAAATTCTAGCTACACCACTATTTAGTTCATGTTAACACAATTTACTAACACAATTTTGGAATTAAAAGTTGTAAACTGTTAACATTACAATTAGTTGTCAATTGTATTTGTCAATTGTAAATTGTATTGGCATTAACATGCACAGGCCCCATGAAAAATACGTTTGAATTGTGTCTGCATTGTTATTATCTTTGTTTTACATAATTATTCAACTAACTATCACAAACTATGTATCATTTGAAATCTAAAACACTCAACATTTATGTTCTGAACAATAAAATGCTCATAAATAGGGGTGCTTATATACAAAGATTAGTACCTCATTATAATGGTATTGTGTTAGTTCATGTAATGCATTCATTGATGTAAACAAATAAAACCGTAAGGTTTGTGTGTGTGTACATGTGTACATGATACTTGTTATAGCCATAGTTTTTAAAGGTCCCTGTTAATAAAGTAAATACTTGAAAATTTTCTTTTAATGTACAAATATATTGTCTATGTGAGACTAATCTAACCTTGAAATAAAGTCTTTGTGTGTGTGTGTGTGTGTGTGTGTGTATATGTGCGTGCGTGCGTGCGTGTGTATGTATGTGTGGTCTTTTTTTCGTCTTGCGGTGGAAGCTGCACATCTGATGAAACACAATGCAAAAGGGGCATAAATAAATGAGCAGTTTTGTCCTGGAGGACACAGTAATTTATTGTCAGATAATTTTCAGCGGCATACACTTGAGTTGGGATTGGCTCTTTTGTTGTGGTATTCGCAGATCTTTTGTTAGGATTAGTTGAAGTCTGGATGCAGAAAAAATCTAAGTGAGATTTGCCATCTCCTTCTAATTCCTGTGTGTCCTGTCAGAATTTTTAGCACACACATCTATGTACACTGAACCACACTCAACTGTTGAGAGTTTTAAATTGTGGTACCCTCATAGCCGTTCTGAGGAAGCAAGAGGATGCTGCGGGAGCTCTTCTGTGTTGTATGTCTTTTATAATGTTGAATCATGAATCACTTTAATTTAATACTGTTTTAATCCACCGGCACATCTGTGTTGTTCAGTAGGTTGGGGGGGATGTAGACTATATTTACACTGACATTTGCATTACCTGCAGTTCAAGGCAGGGCTATAGTAAAGTCAACCTTTGTCGTGTCCAAGACCAGAACTAGTTGAGACCGAGTCAAGAATCTTAAAAGGTTCGAGTTCAAGGTCAAAGCGCTTAGAGTCTAAGTCAAGGCCGAGTCCAAATGAGACGGTCAAGACAGAGCCAATAGAAAATGTTCCCCTTCTCAACTTGTTGACTTGTCAGTGTTGACTGCATTGAATCAACATAACTTTTGCAATCGCAATTAATTTCGAACATTTTTTAAAGCTTCGACAAACCATCATTATTGGGATCAGTATTTGCTTTAGTTGGGTTCTTGATTCTTGTTTTTTAACGTTAGGTTTTCAATGTAGTTTGCTAAGATATAATTTTTGATGCAATGAAAACTAAGATCCATTAGGATCAGCTGATAGTATTTGTAGTCTTTGTCCAGTTCCCTAAATAATTGCTCAGTGCATTGTGTTATTGATTTATGAGTATTGGATTAATTTACAGAAAATACACCTAAAAACTGTAAATTGGTGAATCAATCAGACCAGACTAAAGAATATATGTATGATACTCAACAATAGTGACAATGAACAAAATAAAGATTCATACTTTGGTTTAATTTGGCACAGTTTCTCCGCGTTGTGAAGCAGAGCACTCAAATCAGTCATCAACTTCACTTTTTTACAGATTGAAAGGAGAAAAAAATGATCGGACTCGGTTGAGACCAACTAGAACATTTGGCGAGTCTAATGACCAAGTCCAAGTGCAGATATCCAAGACAAGGCAGAGACTACAGAAAACGTCTAGAGTCCGGACTCAGGTACTACAGCACTGGTATACAAGGTCACCTCATAAAACCCTCCTTGGATGCTGAGATCACATCATTATTACTTTACCAGTTAACCAACGTTGACCTGAGGAAAAGTAGTTACTAGGTTGTTAGTCAATGGTCAATTTTACTACCACCCATTTCATGGGGTGCATATATATTTTTGTAACTTCTGAAAAGCATTCATGAAAAAAACAAGATGTTTGAACAAAATAACAATTCATAGTATTTATATATCAATTCTACAAAATACATTATTATATAAAAACATTGTATTCTTAACTTTTCATGTTCTTGTTCTGTCTTTTTTTACATGTTGCTCTTTTTTTATTTCCAGGTGTGTTGCGGTTTGTAAATCAACAAAGGAATACATAGACACCCAATGTGCAATGTAAGGTATGTATTGAGAGTCAAACCAATGACCTTGTTGTTTTTCCACTATATTTTGGTGTTGGGACAATAATAAACTGCTTATTGGATGTACATCGAACAGTTGTAGTGTAGTTATACAGGATGACAAGAGAATCGGGAAGGAAATGAAAGAGAAATCCCTCTTCCTCTTCTTTACTCTAAAGCACTAGAGCTGACTGGCTTTTCCTGCTAGAGGAAACCAGGAGAGGAGGCTGAAAGCCTCATTAAATCGGGTGCTGACAGAAATTCAGCTGTAATTAAAAAAAGACACTTCTCAAAGCATCAGCTCTAGACACCTAGTTCCATGCCTCCAGCCAGAGTTCCTGTTTCCTCCTGAGATACTTCCCGTGGATACAAACAAACCCCTCGCTGCATTTAAAGGGGAGTAAATCTTTGTCAACATTGTACACTTTCTCTTTATCTACGGATCTGTGGTTAAAACTGTAATTTATTTCGAGTTCACAGTTTTCGCATGTTGGTTAGAGATCAATGACTGGAAACTTCATGTTGGTGCAAATAGTTGTGCTTCTACTCTATTATATTTGTACTGTATAACATTTGGTTTTAATGCGCACTCAGGTTTGATTAAAACATCAAAATATGAGGTATTTGATTAAAAAAACACTTACGGTATTTATTATTTAGAGGAATATGGGTTAAATTCAAGCAAAATAGCCCAAAAAAATAATTTTTATTAAAGAATTTTTATAAGGTATTAATATTTGTTGGAATTTCTGAGTGGTAACATTTTGTTGCCATTCTCCTGAGCTCCGACTCTTTTACATGGGTTTTGTGTCATTTTTGCAAAGCCTCTTTTAATTAAGAATTCTGAAAACTAAAATATATAAACATTTTAAATTATAAGATCTGAGCTTGAATTTACATTCCGTGCACAACGTTGCAACATAAATGCAAACTTTTTAATACATTTGAATTACATTAGAATAAACAGCAAAGGCTTAATTTTCCTCTAATGCATTCACAACCACAAAGACCACACCAAAACTATTTCCAGTTTTTCTAAACTTACTTATTAATCTCTGACCATTTTCCCTCCAACTCCAAATAAAATGTTTTTTGTTGCATTTATGTGCAGAACATTAATACGGGAGTAAGGTAAAAATAACAAAAAGATGTTTGCTGATCTTGAATAATGCAAAGAAAACAACCTCATATTCATATTCATATTTAAACAACACAACTTTTATGCGTCTTTGCACTGTTCGCTGTAACATTATGTCATTCCAGAGTTTTTTTTTTAATTCAGCAGATACTGGACTGGAATTTCCACAAAACATAAAAAGTGCTGATTCAAGGCAAAACTGGAGGGGTGTCTTAATTTTTCCCCGGCTGTAGAGTACATTACTTTACATACAAAGGTTGGGCGTCATTGTTTATGGATTCACTGACGAAACCATCATGCTATTTGTAAAGTGGGCCTATATGTGTCCACAAATACAGTATACCGCACAATCCCTAAAAAACACTCATTATCCACACCATACGCCTGCTTTAAAATACAAACACACACATTATGTATTGTGAGAGGGAAGCAAGTTTCTGCTGACAATTCTCCCGAGAGCATTATTGAGGGCAACAGCTGGCTGTTCCTTTTGACCATCTCACACCCAGACACCCCCTCCAGTGGCACATGGATGTCTCTCTCTCTCTCTCTCTCTCTCTCTATCTATCTCTCTCTCTCTCTCTCTCTCTCTCTCTCTCTCTCTGCATGGACTGTTGGCCCCACATGAGTGCACAAAGAGAACTCTATTTCCCCTTCAAATTTGATTTGCTGGAGGAAAGAGGTTTTTTTGAAGTCCACACAGACTGCAGTTAGTATGGCTGTATTTGTAGTTCAGCAGCAACGAACATGCTAAAATCTATATGTCTATATGTTGCTAAACAGTGTTAAATTAGAAATGGAAGGTTTCTGAATGTTGGCACTTTTGCTTAAAAACTCACTGAACTCTGGACTAAAGGCGCAATGGACTTCATATCATGTTGTTGGAGGCTGAGGGTATGTCTAAATCAAAATTTTAGATCATTTTGTTTAATAATGTGAAAACATTCACTACCAGTTAAATGTTTACTATCACTTGAAAAAATATGTTTCACATGATCTGAAGGTGTGTGTTTTATTGTTTTAAATAACTTTTGTGATATTGTGCCAAGATTTAAAACCTTAATCCATGGATAATTGGGACCAAATAATGAATAAAAAGCAGTCAATAAGAGACCAGCGTAGATGGAAATCCCTTTAGTACTGTATAAAATGCGCCCCCTCATATTGTCTCAAACCTATGTTGTTGTTTTACCTTTCTTCTAAATGTTAATTTTCCTTGAAGCCCCGCCTCAGGTGTGGCCTCTTCCAGCAGCTGTTGCATTTATAAATGATGAGAGATGTTCCTCAAAAGCATCTGATCATCTCCGAAGATAAACCGATTATGAAAGCGACCAGGCTTCCTTTATGGAAGAAGCTGTGTGGTGTATATCCCTGGTGCTCCTCAGGCATATCTAGAGCAGGAAATGGTATATATGTTGTGAATCCCTGTGAATTGTAGTTGTCTAAAATAGCTGCAGGTGTGGGCTGTGCACTCTGAAGAGAGTTGGCCCACTTTTGTTGTTTAATATAGACAGGTGGTGTACTCGGAGACTGCAGCTGTTTCCCGGCCTTTTCGGTTAATACAAATGTAATCTTATGTAGCATGTGTGTGAGAGAACATGTTGAAGGCAGTTAGGCAGTCAGTCGTTCGTCCTGGCAAATTCCTATGTTTCCCATTGGAGGTCTTGCTTGGGAACAGCTGGTGTCTGAGATCCTGCATGCCGATTCTGAAAGACAACCCCCTCGGCTCTCTGGTGGTTAAAATGTGTTGGTCATTGAACTGTAGATTGTGACCATTTCCGATCATGACACCATTGGATCTGAAGATGGAGGACAGTGATGTAGATTAATTTACAAACACAACATCAAAGCAAAAACGGTTTTATGATGTGGTAAATTTTGGCTAATTCGTATGAATCCGTACAATGTAATTTGCAGTGATGGGAATAACGGCGTTATAAATAAACGGCATTACTACTGTTTATTTCAGTTAGGAGTTTCTGTTTCCCCAGTTACAACACCGTAACCGTTACTGACAATAAAATGCAGCGTTACTATAATTGAGATCACTGAAGTCGTTTTCATCCAAGTAGTCTCTCTCTGTCCCAAAGGACCTGCAAAGTTTGTGTGTGTCGGGTGGGACACATAACTGATTTTGATTGGTGTATGTTTGCGAGTGGGTTGGGAGATAATCGCATAACTGATGATGATTGGCTTAGGTAAGGTACATGTTTATTTTTGCCAAACACAGTTCTCATTATGGTGAAACACAAGGAATGTGTATGTAACTTGCAACTTATTCCCAGGAAGAAGAGGTTCCACGTAGGTGGCAAGTAATTCTATGAAGCACCTCACATCGCCATGCCACCACGTATAGCTTAGACCTTGTCCATATGTTTCCATTGTTTGTCCAAAACAGAGTTTTCATTTTAAAACGGTCTTCGACCACAGTGTTTTACAAATGCTGCCTATCCACACTAAAACGTGCTGAAAACATACATCCATGCTGCGCAGTAAAACATATGACATTGTTTACTTTCTGCCTTTCTGTCATGGCAATGTGAAGCACAGCGAAATGATCAGGGATACTGCTGCGTGTAACAAAAAAGATTTTCAAAACAGAAGTGAAACTATCCTTGTGCTGCGCTGTCAAACAATAACTGCGAGTAATTCAATATTCCGTCTTATAAAATGCAATCAAGTATACACAAACTAACATTACGCTATCATACTGGAAAGCAAACAAAACATTAAGAGCATTTGTTGTTATTAAACTGTTTACTTTTGTAAGAAACTATGAAAAATAAGTAGTTCGTATGTCTAGCAGTTGTGAAGTTGATGTCTTTAGAAGCATCATTTATTTTTTTACTTATTTGTTAACTTTAACTTACCAGTTGTGGTCTGTGTAACAAATACTGAAAGTTCTGAACTATTCTATTGTGTTTTATTGTTTCAGTATAGTAATGGTAACATTGACTAATGATATAAAAAGATTTAATTAAATAAATGTCTCTTACATTGACCCACAGCAACATTAAAATAGTGTAGATTAGTGTGCAATGTTTTATTCAAATAATTTAGTTTCCATTTCATTCATTTAACATTATTTATTATAACCGTTATTTAACATATTTGAACATTTTACGTTAATTTAATGTAATGCAATTGTTACATTCCCTGGTAATTAGTTACTTTTATAATGATGTAACTCAGTGATACAATATAACAATTTGATTTTGAGCTCAGGTAGTGACGTCTACAAAAGACGACACATTTAATAGTCATAAACGCATAAAACACCTTTTTCATCAACACCTTGCCCAATTTTTATTTCTCTTGCTGTTCCCATCCTTTCCAAATAATAATACGTTTTAAGCTGTGTGTACTGTGTAAAGTAAACTTAGAGCAGTATTGTGTACTTGAACTTTATTGCCCTTGTGTTGATGTGATTGCTTCTATTGTTTGCCACATTTCCAAGTCGCTTTGACAAAGATCCTCTGCTAAATGATCAAATGTAAATGCCTCATCCCAGATTAAATACAGCAGATGAATTTGTGTCTGTGTGTGCCCGTCCAGTAGGAGAGGCAATGTAATTCATCTCCTCTAATCTGCTGGAAAGTCCCATTCTAAAAATGCTTATCGGTGCTGAATAGGGGCCAGTCCTCAGGATTTCACGCCACAATCCTGCTGCTCTGTAAAATGCCTTTATTGGTTGTGTGTTTATAAAGCTTGTTTTCCAAATGCTGCCCATCCACACTAAAACGTGCTGAAAACATATGTGTGTTTGTACCCTGCAGAAAAGCTAGTTTATACCTGCATTTAATGCTATTTTACACGGGTTAATGTTGGTTTGGTACTGGTATAATTTGGCGACCTGCATGGTCCAATGGCTGAAGTGCTCTTGCTGGATGCTGGTGTTTTCTGTAAGTCTGCGTGTCTGCATAGTGTTTCTCGCCAAAATCCTCTCTTTACACTCTGTGTTTTGTATTGCGTTCCTATTGAATGGCCAGTTGGAGTAAAAATATGAGTGTGCCTGGAACTGCCTGGCATGGCAGCGAATTACAGAACAAATTGGCCACTTTGGGACATATCTAAATTATCCCCACCCTCCCACTCCTGCATATACAACACACACACTAAATAAACCAAGGTTTTTGAAACGGGGCCATTAGCCCTGAGGACTGACCATTACCCACACAGCAGAAGAATTTTCAGCGCTCCCCTACGTCGCTACACTGATTTATTGCCGCCGATGGTATTGACCTTGTGATTGTGCACCTTTCGATTTGTGCTGGTCACTTGTTTTAGCTCGGCTCCACCACTGCTGAACTTCCGGGGATGGAGGATAAGGTAAATGTGCTTTTGTAGCCCGTAAATGTTTTTAATGCCTGAGCTTGTAACCTTGGCAAGATTCTCAGGACCTGACCAGGGGTCCTCTGTAAGTCTTTTTAGCCCCCATTCCCTGCTGGTTCTTTAATTAAGCAGCTTATAAAATCAACCTGGCTCTGTGTAACTGATAAATGATGCATACTTGTTAAATGCGTGATTCTCTCTTGGGGAGGGGTCTGTCTTTCGGACGGAAAAAGAGAAAGTACACTTAAGTACTGTATGTCCGTGCGAGCAAATTCTTAGAGAGATGCATGGCTCTTTCTCTTTTTTAGGAATGGTGATACATTTCGTCATTGTTCACTCGCCCTCATGTCATTCTGTTTCCTCAAACTTGTGTCTTATATTTTTTGTTTGTATTAATTAGCATTTTTTTATAACTTTGGTTTTATTGGCCTTGAAAAGCTTCATTATGGCTTGAATGACATTAACTATTTTTTAACAAATCTTTCTTAGTTTGCTGGAGCAAAGACACTTAAAAACTTTCAGGGCTTCCCAGACTGCAAAATAATTTGGTGGGAATTTTAGTTCAGTGTACTGTAGTATTTCTTTAAGTAAACCATAGTAAAGTATGTTACAGTTGTACTACAGTATAAATATTATACTATCCTGTAATATCTTGAGTAACTAGTAATTTGATAAACTGTGTTTTTTTATAGTTACTTTTTTTAGAGTGATCCCACATGCAATATATACTATATATAATATATTGTAGAAATTGAAAGTAAATATAAAAATACAGGGTGTATTCTATTAATGTATTTTTAAATACCAAGACAGTAAAATTTAATATGGGGCCTTGAAGCTTTTGGGAGGTCGTAGCCCTCTGATTTTTAGGAAGCTCTAGCTTAAATGAAAAACAGATGGACCATGAATGAATTTACAGTTATTCAGTTAGGCAATGTTTCATTTAAAGCATAACAATATATTCATCTTAATAAGGTAAGTCAAGTGCCAGTACAAAGTTTCAGAGATGAGATTCAGATAGTATAAGTCAATACACATAATTTTAGCAAAGAGAGATACAGTAATCAAAATACTTTTTTAATGTGTAAGATTCAGTTAACTGTCCTCGAAAGAGGTGAGTTTTCAGCCGTACCGGTCTCAGACTTTATACTGGACTTTCTGTGTTAATGAGCTTACCAATCTGTATTCACTATCTGTCTCGCCCCCCGTCTCGAGGGGCCGCGTTCCAGACACGCCTTAGAGCATCGACCACAACCTGAGGAAATACCAGAATGTAAATACAGCCGTGATTACAAGTTTCCTTCCCAGGAACAGATATGAGATCAGCACAACAGACACCACAACAACAAAAGCAGTGAGAACCACAACCTGTTCTTTCATGCAGATCGAGTTTTATCTCATCAGGCCATCTGAAACTTCTTGCTGCATGCATTGATAATTAAGTCTTTACTTATTTGAAACTGCAAGATGAAACTGCAAGACTTTCACAGAAAAGCCTGAGGAGCTCTGATCTATGGCATTCTCACCTGAACTTAAGCCTTTAACTTTAAACTCATTCAACAAGAAAAATTCAGCAAATAGTTGAATGTGGCACTCAATAGAGCCCTGTTTCCATCTGTAGAAGCATGAGGCAGAGAGGACCCACACCGGCGGCATGTTTACAGACGGCTGTTGACTCATTTATAGCCTTCAAACACTCACTCTCTGGTCCTTTTCCTCATTGCAGGCAACAAGAGAACCTCTGTTTCATGCTGGGGTGAGTGTCCCACCCGATTGGCCGGTTTACAGTGAATCGGTCATCAAGCTCAGCGTATACGACTTGAAGGATAACCGCGAGCCGAAGGTAAGTAAAGAAGCCTTTCTTTGGGTCTTGGAGGAGAACCTTTTACACACCAAATTACATACTAAATTACATACTTTCAAAACCTGGTGAGCTGCCCTACTGCCATAGACAGCTGCCTTTCACGTCAGCATCCTAGACTTTTACAGTAGCTACTTTTCAGTATTTACTTGTATTTGTTGGTTATTTATAATGGACATTTTTTGGGTGTATTGATTGACCTATCTTTTCCAATGCATTATGGGAAAGACTTAAGAAGGACATGACTTCTATTATGGGCACAAAACCAATGCAAGTCAATGGGGACCAGCGATTTTCTTTTACCAAAATGTTTTTGTATTCTACACATAGTGTTTTTGAAATTACAAGAGGGTATGTAAATAATGACAGAATGTTGGAGGTGAACTATTCCTTTAAGAGATATTATTGAAAATGAAGTAATATTACCAGTATTCCCTGTTTATCTTTTCAAGAAGAGCATTTTGAAATAGCATTTATACAGAGTGAGTATAATATGAAAATGTATTTTTAATATTATACATTACATATTCACAACCCTAACCTAAAGTACAGGGACGAACCTACAGTGCCCTTTACAAGAACACAACATTCCCATGAACTTAAAAATTCTAAAAATACATTATTTGTGTTCACTAGGGTACATTTCTGAACCCCCGGTGGGGGACTGAAGTTAGAACTTCCTGTCAGGTCTGGTTCTTCTTTGAGTTTACTCAAGAGATTGCTGTCTATATATAGTGGCTTATCTGAAGATCCAAAGATCTCAGTTGGAAATGTTTGATTTCGCTTTATAACTGAAACGGACCTCGCTGTGGAGTATTAAACATGAATGAAGTATCTGCGTTTCCATGTTTTTGAAAGTACAGGCGTTCATTTTTGAATGTGCAACGTGTCTGCTCATCATTCTTTATTTAAAACGTGGAAAAATGTCATGGCACATTTCAAAGTTAGATTTTCTAGCAGCTGTTTGTAAAGTGGCTTTGCTGTATGACACAGATTTTGCATGGTTTTACACATTACGACAATGACCCTAGAACTAAACATTATGTATCATGTGCATAAACAACAGCAGATGTGAGATTTATAGTCTGTGTTGTATGAGTTTTAAATTTTTTAAATCTCCAACCCAGGGGCGGGCTAGGACAAAAAAGTGGACCTGCACTTCTATGGCAGGAGCGGCCCATAAAACACAGCTCGCAAAATAACATAACACACCAAAGCACCAAATGCACAGACCATTCTATAGCACTATGATTCATACTTGTAAATGTTTTTAAAGACCTTTCATGCCACCTTGCAAAGTCAGTAAACATGACACAGTAAAGGAAAACATTCACTCTTTGGGCTTAATAGGTAAGTAGCTTACTTATACGCTTGATGAACATCTTAATAAGCTTTTTAAAACTGTTTATTAAATACAATTTGGACAGAAAAATTAAAAGTAATTTAATTACCTGTGATTATATTTCAACAGTCTATTGAATTCTTCCATGCTAACAAAACGGACCATATACATATAGTCATATTTTATACCTCATATGCTATAAACTTAACTTAACAGAAACAAACCAGTTTTCAACAGCAAACGTTAAGTAGTTTGCATCTCTGATTCTTACCATTTAACATTTTTATAGTAAAATTGTTGGCTTTGTAATGTTACATCTTACTACACAGTCATCATTAAAACTGAAGTCTTTGTAATTTGATTGGGTGGAATTCTATGAACCCGGCCTTTTTTATTTAATTGGTCAATCTCTTGATGTTTTACGGGCGCTTGTTACTGCTGCTGCATTAAACCACTGGGACACAGAATTTTTTTTATACTCATGCATGTAATGCATTTAATTCATGTTGGCTTTCACAGAATTTAGCTAGCAATAAAGATGCCAGAATTTCCTTCTATTTATTTTCTAATCCTTACATGTAATATGTATTTTATATGTGCATTTAGCTGTTGTTGTTACCTGTGACCTCTATGTTGAAATCCACAGCTCTATGGTATTATCTCATACCCCTGACACACAAGTGTAGGTCACCTTATCGCAGGTCAGGATTTAACAGTGCATAGAATAATGAAGCAAATTGGGTGAACTATAGAAAATATAACACTGCAATGCACAGTGAAGAGTCCAGAAATTTGTGAGAGAGAGAAGAATTCAGATAAGATTTCTCATATCTCGTAGCACTTATATATCGGATTTAAGCAGCACTTTTAAATGGCAAACTAATGGTCGAGCTACAAGTTGATGTCAGGAGAAAGTAATTATCTATAGTCCAGTGAACTAGAGAACATGTCATAACTGTCGCAGGAAATTACACAGCTAATCAAACAATACATTATTTCAGGTTGAGCTAAGAAGAGCTACAGTAACAGATACTGGAACAGTTTCATACTCTATCAGTTAGTCTTTCTAAACTGGTGCCGGATTCACCAAACTGTTCTTAAGACAAAATACAAGATTGTTAATTATAGGAAGTTGGAAGTTCGATACGATGTTCCTTAGTGCGATTTTCTTAAATTTCTTAAAACATTCACAAATCATTTCTTAAGACATCTTAATTTTTGCCGTAAGAATAAAATAATATGATTACACTCTCTTGCTCGTGTGGTAACTGTATATGCTTATCTATACAATAAACTTTGTGTATAAGCCTATGTATATATTAGCATGTGATGTGTTAAACAGCATTTACGATTGCATGTTAGCTAATATGTTAGCAAGGGTTAAAGATAAAGGTATCCTCCTATGTCATGCATATCTGACTTCTTAACACTATTAAACGTGCTGGCTTCTCATGCTTAACATGGTCAATTTGTTAAAAAACAAGTTGTACGCATGTACTTGAAAAACTCCCCCAACATTCCAACTTGTTTTGGAAAGGTTTTTATAATTATGGATCCATAATCATGCAGTTCCATAATTATAAAAAACCTTCCGAAATATTCCTTTTATTGTCCATTCTCCCGAAAAGCACGGCAAAGCGTACCATCAAGGTTATCTGCACTGCGTCAAGATTGGCTGCGCTGCAGCTCGTTTTTTTGTCCTTCATTGTTTACGTGCATAATGTACAAAACTCAAAGGGATTAATGTGATGATTTGATGCTTGCTCGTGCTGTAGTGTTTTTAAGTGTCTTTGGTGTGTTATAAGTTGTCCATGCATTTATTAGACGCTTAAAATTACAAAAATGTAAGTGTTGGAAACAAAAGACCCAGACCTGCCTGAAACGTCTCGTGTAACAACACCCCCACAAATCTACGTCAGTTTGTGATGTGATTTGACTAAAACCAACCTTACTATACCCAAGTAAGGTGGGTGTACCTGTCAGTACAATTGCTTTGGAAGTACAGTTTGCTTTTCAGAATGATGAGCTTTGTACAAAAATGTGTGCGTTTCTGAGAGGCCAGACAAACATGCATGATATGTGGAAAATAAAGCGTTTTTGTACCTTAAATCGTTTATACACATTGCAATACATCTAAAGCAAACGATCGTTTTACAGGGGTCATCATTGCTTAAAAACACTCAATGGCTGTATAAACAAAACCCTTTTTTCCTTGTCAAAAACAGCTATGCTCACATCAAACGTTTTGGTGTATGTCTCTTTAAATGATAATGAGTTACTGCGCACCCCACCCCCCTCAACACAACACATGTGTAGTACTACCATTGGAATTGTTTAGCTAAATTACATTTCCTGAACTCCTCAGCAATTCATTCGTCCTGAGACAAAAAAATCGGTCACAGCAACCAGCGCATCCTTGTACTGTGCTCACGTTGAGCGTGTATGCTTGCCTTAAACCCACGGACTGCGCACCTGCAGATCTCCAGGGGAATTACGTGGAATTTAGCGCTTGTCATTGACAAGTTAAACAAACACAATGTGAGAGCATGCTCTATTTGCTGTGACAGAAAATTGTTTAGCCTAAGGACGAATGATTTGAGACAACCCTCAATGTTCAACACTGTTCATTAGCAAAACAACCGTGACAGCTTGACGCAGCTAAAGATATTAACGCACATAATGTATTAACATACATACAGCTAAAGGTACCCATATGCCAATATCATATAAATATAGAGTTAGTTTAGCACTGGCTTTGGCTTTTCTAGCTCCCTTCGCTATCATATGCTAGCGTTATCCTCCTACGGCACATTTACGTCAATTCAGACTGTTTATAAATATTACTTACATCGGCAGCTTTGCCTCGTTCAGTTGGTTTCAGTCCCTCTTGAGGAACAACTTTAAAGCTAATCCTGCTTGTACTGTCTCAAGTTGATAAAGCACTCCGGCTTGAATTTATTCATGCAAACAAGCAGGTTTTTATTTATGGTTTCTGAGGGATTTCCACTAAAAATGAAAAAAATCCACTCCTGTCCCGTCTCTTCCGAGGTTGGGACTCTAAACAAAGTCTTGTGTTCATCTGTGCAGTCACCTACATTACATTTTGCATGTTGTCCACAAACTTTAGCCCTGGCGTAACACACCGCTGTTGCTTATGAAAACAACAATGGTGTTAACATTATAATAAGAGACAACTCCCTCTACGTCACAACAGGAGCAAAATCTGAATGGCTCGATTTCTCACATGCTTGCAGATAAAGGCACAACAAAACAAACTTACTAGGTTCTTGTCTGAGTTGGTAAATGGACCAGAGACCTGATTATAGCACTTAAACATGGAAAAAGTCTGATTTTCATCCGATGAGCCCTTTTTTTACATAATGTTCAAATAATATTTTATGCAACCTGGTTAAAAAGTTGCACATTTTAATAAATTTCATAGATTTTATTGGTGAAAATGGCAGATAACTGTGAGTCAGTTTTCTCTGTATTAGAGCTTTTTACAATAAATTGTTAGAGCAGATTGCCTTTTGGTTAGTGCTCAGATATGTGTTGCTGGTGCGCTCCAGGCGACCCAGGTTCGAGTCCTGGCTCGTGATCCTTTCCACCCACTTTGCTTCCTCTCTCCTACTGCACTAATAAAGGCAAAAGGCCAAAATTAATCTTAAAAATACTGTGAACCTGTATAATTATAACACTGTATAAAATACTTTAATCATATTTTATAAAGTAAAATGAATGTTTTTCATGTTATTTTACACCCAACTTGTAAATTGCAGTCTATCTTTGTAATAATATATTTTATTTCAAAAATACATAATAATTCTGTCAAATACAACTCCGTAAACATCTTAAAAATTACAGTGTTTTACAGTGCAGCATATATAAAAACAGATCTGAATACATTTTGAAGATTGTTAGATTGTTATAGAACATCATTTCCAGTATTTGGGTTAGTGTGGAAACAATATTTAAAAATAATGTGTAAATAATCCTAAACTTATGACAGGTAGTAAATATGTAGGATTTTCTTTCAATAATTACGACAAACAGCACAGGTTACTAACATCATCACACATTATTCTAAAGTTCATCCTGCATGCTTCAAATAAACCTGATCTGATCCTTTACGAACAGCACAAACATACAAAATCCAATCTTTCACAGATCATATTTCATCATTCTTTTTGAAAATCATGTCATCATAATGCCAGATAAAGAGGGAGGCTGATCCTCATACTCATTTATGCCCTGAAGGACAAGACATCTTTAATCCAGTGAGACGCATATATCAAAGCTGTACACGGAGATAAAGAAACTGGGTGATAAAAATGAAACAAGCATGTGGAGCAACACGTTGCCACATTAACGTTTATACACATTCACAGCATTACACACAGGCTTGGTGTTCGGTTGTGATTTTGCATTAATTGTGTTTTACTCAACTGCATCCTCATAGATGAAAGTTACACAATACACTGAAAGAGAGATGAATAGGGATATGTCATAATTGTCTCAGTTCCTTCTTCTAGACAGTAATGAGCTTAAAGAAATACTTCAATCTTTTGATTTTTTTGGTCAGTTCACATTCACATTTTCCAATCTCATGAGACTATTCTGGGATCAGTTACAAAGAACCAGACAGCAACAGCATCCATCATGAACCACGTGCAGTTCAATCCTAGCATCTCCTCTGCTGTCGGCCTGTAATCTACAATAAAAGTAACCACACGATGACCTTTCCAGTTTATATCGTACATGCAGAGATGGGTAGTATACTTCAGTGATCACAGGTGATCAAGAGGCTAAAGATCAGTTGAAGCTTCATGTGCTGTCAGTCACTTTAGATAAAAGCCTTGCCCTTAAATGGGCACTGTTTAATTTCTGCAAGTTTGATGCACAAGATGGTTTTGTAATCTGTTTGTGGGAGCCCAACTCAGCAACATTAGCTCAACCAACGACATTGTAGTTTGGGGGGGATGGCTACCAGTTTGTTTGTCAACATGTCAGAAATATTTTTTGACATTTTATTCAGTTTTACCATAGGAAATGACATACTGCATGACCAGTTTTAATGGGTTATCTACATAGACCTCAAAACAGTTTTGTCTCTATTTATTTATTGTCCGGAATTTTTTTTTGTCAGAACGGAATTGTGAAAACTCACGCTTCTCATGCATTGAAATTGGCAGAAAGATTTAAGAAACATTGTGCTTTTTATTCAGAAAAACGCAGGTTCTCATTGTTTTCTATATGCTTATATGGCAGTCTTGCCCTTTCCAATATGGCAGCACCTTTAATATGCAGCCTCTGCAATGAATTCACAGTTTTCTGTGATGTATTGGTGACTGCCTTACTGAGCGTTTCATTGTTACTGCTTTGTTCCATGTGTTCGACCTTTCTGCCTGCCTTGTGGATGATGTTTTTGGATTACTGCCTTTGGCCTGATTGCTTTATGGATTGTGTATCAGTCTTTGTGGACTTTGACCACATTTTGCCGTTTAAATTCAAAACCTCCATGTGTGGATTTATTTCAGCTATAATATCATAACAATTACATTCATGCATTTGGCTCACGCATTTATGTAACGCGATCTGCAGTGCATTTTTCATAAGTATAAAATGAACACAAAAACATTGCTTTTCACATTACCGAGCTTTGTTAACTGTCACATGCAAAGACTCTATACAACTAATGCGCTTCTTTCTGCAAGAGTACAGAAAGAGAATCATGCACACAGACTGCAGTGAATTTCCTTCAGACCTGACAGGTAATCCTTCATATTCTGGCCAGGACGTTTCCTCTCTCTCACCTACATTAAGAAGTGACCGGTGTGTCGTAGCTTTCCTCCCCCATGAGGACCATTTTCATTTCTGCAGATCTGAAGTTGTTGCTTCCATTGTATGCGTTCAAGCGGAGAATGTCATATGAGAATCAGCCAGCTGAATACAGAATGTGACACTGCGGATAGAATACGGTTATTTACCGTGGTAAAGAAGCCTACTGTTTATAAAACGGTTAGTTCTGGTCCTTGATTGGCCGAGCCTAGTTCTAAGCCGTTATAAAATAACCCGATTTATAACGGCTGACCCCATTACATAGCCTAAATATCATTTTATTTACTTTATTTTTTGAAACCTTGCTTTGCATATGGAATAACCATTTTAAAAAGCTTGTTCGCGTCGTGCCATAACGCCCTTAGCTGTTTTAAGCGCACTGTAAGCCACTGCCTCTTGGGGCTTATTGCTTTAATCACACATAGAATTGGAAGAGCCATAATTGCAGATTTCTTTATTTTTTTTCTTTAATTTTGGCTAGCTATAAACTGCTGTTACTTTATAAAACTCGCTGAACTTTTCTAACTTCTATTGATGATTTAAAGCAATGTAAAGAATGCAATGCAATGACTTAGTGATCACAAAATGATGGATACTTTTTTTAAACATTTGTGTTATATTTCAGCTTTAAATTAACTTTGATTTAAAGTTATTTATTCACATTTTTACTTGATTCTGTTATTGTAATAACTTTAATCTTATTACTTTACCATCAATATACATTTTATAAGCTATATTCCAATAATATTTTAACTTAATCAATAATTATTGATTAATATAATAACAATAATATAATTAATATATAATGATTCATTATTATAATCTTATTTTCTATTGAAAATGTTTACAACACTAAAAATTTAGTTGTCTGTCTCCACCTAACATAGCTTTATGCTAAATTGCAGCTATTTGAATGGAAGCTAGTGTGTGCGTCTGATCCCTGCGCAGATTAGCAATGGCCCCCGATGGCATCTGAGCCAGCTGAAGTAATATCTGACCCAACCTGTCAGAGATCCTTCAGAATCAAAGAGCTCCGATCAGAGAAGGGTCAATGAAACCAATTACAGCAGCTGTGACTGCCCAGATCGGCTTTGCTTGTGTGTGGTTTTCAGGCTCTGACCCTCGCGCAGGTGCTCCGCGCTGATAAAACCGTCCTGTCAATCCCAATGAAAAGCCATCTTTGCCTCCCCGCCACCCCTGCGCTCGGTTCTTCTCTGATATTCATATTTTAATGGTGGAATGAGGTGCAAAGGGCTTTAATAATAGAACTTAGACCAAGAGTTGACAAGTGAAGAGTTTGCTCACGGCTGTGTTTGTATTTCCAGCACGTCGAGATAGACAGAGAGATTATTAAAATGTCTCAGGCCACACACCGTTGATTAGTTACTCACTCCAACCACCGACCCACTGTAGTCTCACAACAGCCCTAGAAAAAATCATGCAGGTTTATGAATACCATTCCCATCTGCCAGAACTGTTTCGTTGCGTGGCGCTCATTTGTTTATGCTAATTTCATGTAAATGTTCTGTCATTCAAAGGGTTCCTCTAGAAAAAACATGGCACCGCGGTCGCTGTTTGCTCAGCAATGCATGTGCTCAAGTGTGTAACTGTAGAATAATTTGATTAAGTTGGCATTTGTTCGTGAATGCAAAGGATTGCATTTGTGCATTACTTAATGTGAGTCTTGTCTGCACTGTGCCTTCACCCTGGCAGAACAACATTTAGTGCCTTCTGAATACCTCTCTACCTAGATATTTTTTAAGAAACAAAATGTGTTTCAAAACTTTGTGACCTGCATACATAAGCAATATTTCTGAGCAAAAAGGAAAATGTACTTGTAATTTCCTGCCAATTTTCTGTGTATTGTGCCGTATTTTAACTAGCAGTACCAGCACCATTAAAGGATAAAGCAATCCCAGAAAGCAATGCAGTAATCTAGTTGAGACAAATCCATTGAAGTAGATGTCTGCTAAAGATCTGATAAATGTCTTAGAAAACACGGTTTTACATTCATTCTAAATCATAAAAAGTTTTCAGACATATTTCAAATGTCTGTATGATATCTGACAGGAAACGTCTCAGAGAAGTATTGCAGATTAGCAAACATTAAAAAAATACGTATAGCAGATGCAAACATCAAATAGATGTCTCATAGATGTATGTGTGCGATCAGGGTAGGTATTACACAATGATGTTTTGTTATTTAAATTGTTTATTTAAGATTTTTTTTTCACTCACAGTGTTACCTTGGAAACATGTTAACATCTATACCTATTGTGTAAGAATCTCAACGTGTATAATTTGCTGCTATTGCGAATCAGCCACTTGTAATACTCAGTTCACAACCTTACATCATGTCCACACATGACATGACCGGCGCGTCGCATCCAGTGGACAAAATAAAAAATGAAACGGGTTCTAATGCGATTCTGATGTCTTTTGTTGTTTCGCATCGTGCCAGTTGCGTCTGGTGTGGACAGGGTGTTAGAGTTGCTGCTATAATATTTTTTTAGCGTAATAATGCAGCATGACGTCTTGGTCGAAATTAACCACTTTGTAAAACGATGCATCCAATTTCATCATTTCACGTTTATGTCGTTTATCTTACGTTTACACTTCCTCCGAGCGTAGATGCTGTAGTTAACACCAACGACCAGTAAAAAATGTCCCCGGGAATGCGTAGAGGTGAAAAGTGATGAATCAGCTTGTTAATACAGTGCTATTGTAGACGGTCACAGAGTTTTATACTGCAGCGAGTATTAACAGCGATTTGGATGTCTGCTTCTTGATTTTATAGTGGTTGAAAGTGGCAGGGTTCCAGAACGAGAGGGAACTCGGCCGACTGGTTGTTAGACAAATGTGGCACTCACTAAAATCAAGCAGCTGGTGAATTTTTTACGTGCAGATGGGAGCGGGTGAGCGGAATCTCTGACAGCTGCTTTTTTTAACATCTTGCGAAGTCTGTCAGTTATAAAAGTGCTGTGGCGCCGGGACGAGGCTTGTGGGAAAAATAACACGGATACGGCAATTCGAGAAGCCCTCGAGCAGCATGCTGGAGTCAGTGGTCTTGTATCCTGTATAGTGTTTGTGTGAATGCAAAGTGAACTGAATTATTTTGACTTAATGACCAATATGCTCATTACTGCTTATGATTTGTATTCGTTCATCATTTATTCACCCTCATGTCATTCCAAATCCATATTACTTTCTTTTTTTCTGCACAACACAAAATAAGATATTTGACCAAACAAGATCGACACCCAATGACTTTTATGGACACAAAACCCCTAAGACATTTCTCAAGATATCTTCTTCTACACCAGAATGCCTTCCAGTGCCATGAGCTTTTCTTAAAAAGGTGACATGGTACTTAACAGCCTAACATCACAAATCTTTGAACAAAGTCGTTCTTGAGGGAAGCTCCCAAGCCATTTTACAAACACCCCTCCTTTTCGTCTATAATCCCCTTAAGATGGGATTGTCAAGATCAATTTTGTAATGCATTTTTCATTTTGAAATGTAATTAAGGTGGTCTCACATCGACCTTTCCCCTCCTCCCACTGATCGCCAATTCTTTTGCCAGCACCTGTCTGTGCACATTTGTATTAGTGGGTCACAGCTAAATTCAATAGTTGGCTAATCTCTTGCTGTACAAAGTAGCATAGTGTTTTCTTAATATCTAAGGAATCCAGCTCATGAAATGTTTCTTTTGGACTTGATTCTTTTTAAAGAACCAGTTGTAATTGAACCATGTATACATCTTAATAACATCTGAAGCACAGACTTCAAGGAAATGTAGTTGTCTTAAATCTTAAATCTTAGTCTTAAATATGACACACCAGGTGACAGACCAACTGCTATGAGCACATGCGGCAATGCTAATAATATCTATGATAATATCTATCTTCCTTCCGCAGAACACAAAAGAAGATATTTTAAAGAATGTTTGTAACCGAACAGCGGCGGTTATTTTGTTCCACAGAAGAAATAAAGTTATACAAGTTGATATGACAAGAGGGTGAGCAACTAATGCCAGAATGTTCTTTTTTTGTGATCTATACCTTTAAAATAGTGGATTACCCATGTTAGCAACATGTCAGCACCTAACTCTCCTGAAAATCACACGTGCAATTTTCAGTGCTAGCATCCAAACATATGAAACAGATCATATGTGTGGCTCCGTGTTCATTCAGGTATTGTGATAGAAAGCTGTAGACAGCAAAACAGCTCACAGAATCAGAGCCACAAACTCCGACAAGCACATTTAAAGTCACTTTAGTCAGACATCTTGCAATGTTGAATGATTGACCGTGAGGATGTGTTCCTGAAGGAAGTGTTTTTGTGAAGTTTCTGACCACCAGAATCAAGCGATTGTTTACCACACCAATGCTGTGAGTTATTTAAAATGTGTGAAAGCTTGTGTCTGTGTGCATGTGTACAGAAGGACCTTGTCCCTAAACTCCTCAAAATCAATATTAACACAGAGTTAGTAAAAAAGCAATCGACAAGCCGCAAGCAAATGTATTGATGCTGGCAGGATGAAAATGAAGTCTTGTCGAGCGGAGTTTCTGAAACTATAGCCTGTGATGAGATTATCAGAAATCATCATGTCATTGTTATTTTTATCGGCAGGCCCCCACCTGCATACAGTAGGGTACTTCACAATGACAGAACATCCAAACACAAGGCTTCATCAAACACCTTGATTAAAAGAACCCACAGTTACAATGTCCTTAAAATTACATTTCATGTAGTGTGTAATGTTTCTATGTGAATGTAGGCAGTCTGCCAATTTGTAAAGTGAATGAATAACAAAGTTATTGACTTGGGAAAAAAGTAGTTGACTCTGCCTCACACGAACGAGTTGTCTGTCGTTCGAATTTCAGTTCCGGGTCAGATTTGCTTCAATCGGTGTAATTCCGGCCTACGTTCCATTTACGACGCTGTACACTGTAGACCAATCACAGCAGACTAGACCATCTGACCAATCAGAACAGAGAAGGCTGACCGAAAGGAAGGGATTAGGCATATGAATCGCTGAATGAATCATTTGAGGGTCAGTCAAGAAGTTAGGTAATAATAAGGACAATGAAAGTTTTTTTACACCTTGGATGTACGCAAACTTGTTGTTAAACACTCCATAAACCAAAGTAGGACCTTAAAAATCACAAAGTATTTACTCTTTAAAAGTCCTCATGAAATCCAAAATTCTTATTCCTGATGCAAAGTTACAGTTTGATTTCAGTTTTGTTGTATTTATTGTATAAATATTTGATTTAGCTTTTATTTGTATATTTTTTATGTTTTTTTTATGGTTAGTTTTCAGCAATTTTATTATGTGCTTGTGTTATTTAACTTTTTATATTGCTATATAACTTACATGAACTTTAATATATTCATAATATTTAATTCAAAAATAATATAATTATAAGTGCATATTTTTTATTAATTTTAAGTCAATAATTTTAGTGCTTCAACGTAAATTAATTTCAGTATATCACTACGGCAACATTTCATTTTTTGTTTCGTTTAGTAATTGTATATTTTTATATTATGCTTAATAATAATCTTTTATTTGATTTCCACAAATATAAATATTAACTTTTATATAGTTTTATCATCTGATATTTAGTTTTACTCAGAAATACGATTAAAATCGAATTAGAATTTAATTAGAAATTAAAATTAAATGAATTATAATCAACCTGGTTCTCTCACTTCACGGAGTTGGCTTAAATAAGATCTTACTGTATTTGAACACTTAAATGATAACTCTTTTTTATTTTATTTATGTTTTTATGCATACATACCTGTATGAGATGTGCTGCAACATTTCTGACTTTCTTCCAGGGGACGCCGTAGCGCCTGAAAGTTAATGTTACGTTAAATGCCTCCAACCCTGAAAACATATTATTTTTATTCATTCAACTACAATAATTTGTATTACAATTTATCTAGGATGAATATCACACTATATGTATAAATTGACTACTGTTATATAAGGTAAATTGATTACATATTATAAATGGTAACTTAGTGGAACTGCTTTCATGCTGAACTGAATTTCATAATGAATACAGTTATTTCTCTACTAAACATGCAGAGCTGTGCTCTACCGGCCTCCTGCAGAGAACCACCTGTCGAGTTACCCTCAGGTAATGAGTCTGAGACCCCTGCTATACCAGAAACTCATGTAATGTCCCCTGGTGATCTAAAGCTGTAGGTGAATCCCTCCGAAAGAAGCTGTTGGATTGGCCCTCTGTACCTGCAGGCCTGAGGTGACTCAGGGTTCAATTTGATTAGCTTTTCCCCAGCAGGCTGCTGTCCTCTGTGGGTTCAGGAGCATTACGGCCCCTAAGTGTTTGTGTGTGGAGTAAAACTAAACCTGAGTTGCACAGCAAGGCAGGCACATACTGACACTCAGAGAGAAGATCCATTCTAATATCCACATCTTATTACACGCCTCACTTGAATACTTGATTGTGATTGGTTGACTATAGACCCAAGCACACACATAATAATAATAAAATAATTTTTACTGGTGTCAATATTTCACTTCAATTTATTTGGTAAATAGGCAAATAAGAAGTATGATAGTGTACAGTCGTAACCATAAAGTCATTGCCATGAGTCATTATCGCGAAAGAAACCCATTTGGATGATGCAAGATCGGTTCCTGATTGTCATGTCTGGGTTTGTCCTGTGATAATGACCGCTTGATTCTCCTTTATATTCTACATACTTTCGCCTGAACGTCATTATGCTTTTAGAAGACCAAACTTTGGACGTCTGAAAGAGAAAAATTGCTTTAACTTTGACAAGCTTGTACAGAGGGAGATCAGAAGATGAGGTTTAAATTTAGATTAAATTTCAAATTTAGTGCCGAATTTCCAATTTCAGTTTACATACAGTATATGCAAAATTATAATTGCAATTTCAAACTTTTTAAATAGATTGTTTGTTTTCAGTAGTAATAATATGAAAGCTAGGGCAGGCAATTCTTTTTCATAAACATTTATTGCTATACTGGTTGAAACACATCCTGATTGTTATCCATAATTGAAGTGTATATGATCTTCTGTGGAAGAATAATGGTCTTGGAATATATATCTTTTTAATTAATCATTGTATAGGCCTATGCTCACGCCTACAGTAAACAACAAGCTTACAAAACTGCTAAGCTCTAACAATAACTACGTTTTATGTTTGTGTATTGGGGTCAAGCCATGAATTGGTGAAGACACCTATTGCTTCCGTTAGTGTTCCTATTATTATTCTGCTTCTTCTGCCATGGAAGTTTATGGCAGCCCATAGAACAGTACATGGGACAGTTGTGAAATTTCTCTAACCCAAACTCCATAGTGCCACCAACAGTCCAAACTTCCACATATGTTTTTGTCTATAACTTTTTAACCGTACATCCTAGAAACAAAATAATTTCCCATATGAACCCTTGGCTCTTGCCGATTCAAATGAACTATATGACTATATTAATTCTTTCATAATTTCCCGCCATTTCAAATTTTTGGAAAAACCTACTTTTCTGAACTCCTCCTAGACGGTTTGCCTTGATTTGCACGATATTTGGATACACATCAAGACACACTGCAGACAAAACTTTATTATAATTTTTTCGGTAGGCCAATCTGTATGTGACGATGAGCAAGCCAAAATGGACTTGAATTACAAGAAGGAATGGAATGGAGATGGCAGAACCCAGGTGCAGACAATGGATAACAGAACTCAAAATGTATTCAACTAAAAAACAACACAAGAACAATAAGGCTCTTTGGGACTTGGTAAACCAGGAACAATGACACAGGGGTCGATACAACCAGCACAGGACAGCAAACACAGGGGCATTAAATAGGAACACCAATGAAGACTGGCTGGAAGCTAGACGAGGAAATGAGGGGGCGGGGTCAAAACTACAGGGGAGCAAATGGCCATCATAACAAACAATGACCCATGTGCTTCCACACAAAACAAGTGGGACTGTCATGATCCTGCCACAAGACCAGCAAAGGATAACAAGGGAGGCAGATTTTAATCCGATTTTGAGATTTTGAATCACTCAAAGAAATCAGTATAATACTCCATAAAAAATATGATTTTTCAGTTTTGATTTCAAGCCGTCCTCTAGAAATTAGTTTTGCGTTTCAACTCATGAGTTGAAAAGCAGCCAATTGTTAAATTCTGATTTTTGCCAAACCCTGGTAGAAGGTATAGAAAGTACCTGTGAATTAGCTTCTAACAGTCATGTGGAGGTGTGCGGCATGCATGGGCATGTTGTGGAATGACTCCAGTCTGCTTTTTCCTGGCTGTATGTTGCGTTTCAGTATCATGCATGGAGACTTTTAGACAAACCCTGTTCATAGGACTCCAAGGGTCTGCTGCATTTTTTGTCAAGATAGAAAGCATTATTTGGCTTGTTGGCTTTGATGTTCAAGCAGGTATGTGACTCCAGTATGGTTGTGTTGATGATGTGATGCTGTTTCAGATTCTAAGGAATCGGCTTTCATTTGTTGGTTAGTGGGACACATTAGAAACTAAATGGTATTACAACAAAATCAAGGGTAAAACACAGTAGAGTCAGGATCATTTCTTGGAACATCTTCGGAATATAACTTGAGGATGTTCTGGTGAAACAAGTATTAGTTCAAAGATAGGTAAGATCGTGAATAATATCATGATAAAACTTTCTGCAAATGCATAAAGTACGTGATGGTCATTAGTGGTCAAACACAAAAAAAGCATGTTAAACATTTAACTAAAGAATGTATTTAGATTTGCTCCCAAGCTGTTATCAGTGATGTTAGAATAGTTTAGTCACTTTTCGCCATTACAGAAACATTGTGCCGTACAGAAGTGTGTGTGCATAGTCAGACAACATTTGTAGATTTGCCTAAAAGTAAACATAGTGGCATCAGGTATTTGGCAAAACATTATTATACCATCTGTATTACCATTTGCACAACAGTCGTGTGTGTTTTATTGTAATGTAAATACGGTCTTTTAAGTCGAGTTAGAAATGCAGCAAACACATTCCATGTGAACGGCCTTTGGGAATATAAATGATCATGAGCCAAGAAATCTTCACTATAATTCAAAACATTCTCAGAATGCCATGGGAAATCTCTTTTGAAAGAGCACATTCATTATCAAGGTTTCCTTTTTGTTCTTTAATTTCAATTCATTTTTAAATAATTATGGTAAATTATTATAATGCGGCGTTCCTGTAGTTCCAGTGGATTAGAATAGCATAGGCTGTGGGTTTGAAATATACGTAAATCTAAATGCAAATGATTTAAGTGCTTCACTCTATACATAAGAAATGGCATTTTTATTTTAAAGGTGGTGCATTATATTCTGTTCTGTTCACTAAGTGACCACTAGAGGCAGCCTTGACAAAGGTCATTAAGGCAAATTAAAGAAACAATTCACTCAAAAAAATTAATTTACCCTTCAGCCGTCTGAGATTCATAAATTGAGATTTGTTGAGGCTGTGTGCGGCCATTTTTTGTGAGAAATGCGTGAGTGATTAGTGAGATAATTTTACATCCAAACATGACTAAATTAGCTCAAAAAATGTATTGTTGTTGCTCACAAATGTATCATGTTGTGTCATGAGACATGTATTAACCCTGGCCTAGAGTTGTATGTACTACTTTTAGACGGATAAATTCACTTTTTGGAGCTTAAAAAACTGGGTCTCTATCCATTGTCATTACCAACTATGAGCAGGCTATGATTTAATGTAACTCCAATTGTGATCCGTTAAAATAAGACAGCCATATGCACCTGGGATAGGCACATTTCTTTTGGTGTACTCCTTTAATTTCCAGGTATAAATGCATAATTCCCATCTACTTAAATGGGGGACTAAATTTGTTTTTTAAGAAGGTCAATGGGTCAGTGTCAATAACTTAGATTCTTAAGTTGTTTGTGTAGCTCCAGTTGTGGAGAGTGGCATTCACATTGTTGTGGTTTGTGTATAGCTTGAAATGCTGCCAAGCTGGCAAGAAAAACCTAGCAAAAGCACAGTCTAATTTATGTATATACAATCGAACGTTTGTTTGCATAAAGATCTAGATGTAAAATGTGTGTAATATCTTTGCTAAAACTTGACATTAGTACATGTGTGTACTTTTAGCAGCTGTAGTTTAGGAACAGTTTGTTCTTGAGCTAAATTCAAAATGAAATCCCCTGTGGGATATCCTCAACAGGACAAATATGTTTTACATTTCATATCTGAAAGGTTGTGTTATAGGTGGGTTATTCCATCTTCATTGTAATTTTCTTGAAATACAAAAAAATTGTCATGTCGTTCAAAGTGGCCCTGACATTTTAGAGGCCCATGTCATAAATTGGCCAAATTATGTTTTGCTTTAGATATATATACGTATCATGGGGTTTGTGTGAGATTTAGGGGAAGGGTTGGGCTTAAACTAATATCATCACAATAAAACATTATTGTGTATATGGGATTTCCTTACTAATGAAGTAAAACCATCAGCTGTGTGTGGGGGGATTAACTGTAAACCCTTAAAACTGTAATTCCCCCATCTACACGGCAAAGCAGAGAAAACACACATTTTCAAATATTTATCTTATATACACACAGGACTCTATGTGTGTCTGCAAATGTTTGTTATTGTGTATTGAACAGTGTGATTTCAAGTAGCCAAGTCATTGACCCCAGTTACTATTTAACTCCTGAGCACTCCGTGTGAGACATCTTTCGCTCTCTCTCTCTCTCTCTCTCTCTCTCTCTCTCTCTCTCTCGTTCTCTCGCTCTCTGTTCCTTCCTTAATCTCTTTGTATTACACGCCTCCCCAGATTTTCGCCCTCCCCTTTTAGCTCTCTCTCTCTCACACGCTCTCTCTCTCACTGGCGTTGACTCAGGTCTGCAGAGGTTTATTCAGGTTGTGTTGTTGTTCAGCGTACGGCACTCTCCGCTGGCGTGTGCGTGAGTGTTTGCTCGCACTGGCTGGTATGAACAGACGAGAGGGAGACTGTTCCAGACCGCCGCTTGTCAGAGGGGAATGCCGAGAGCCCCTCGCACAGCTGTACCGTGAGGCACTTCTGCCCCGCGACACGGTTCTGCTCGGGCACTTCCTCCCTGGATCTCTCAGTCTGCACGCTGTTCTTCTCAAGTGAGTCTCTTTCCAGGATGTCAACATGTGAACTGGAGGGTTAATTCTGTATGTATGCAGAGGTTTCAAGCAGTCCTATGTTAAATTCTTCAGAGACAGATGCAGAAATGACTCAAAGTTACAGGTTGGAAGGTCTGTTCGGTCGGTGACTGACGTTGGTGCTCTTGTGCAGGTGATCGGGGTGGATATATGTGGGATGTGGCGTGTCAGACGTGCTGTCTTTGAGAAGACACATGTGTGTTTTGTGTCTGGTTAGTTTGGGGATACAGTTGTACACAGAAGTGAGCTAAATTGGACAGAATGCAGTGTCTTCGGATGAGAAAATTAGACATAATTATTATATTCATTATTTTTCTACAGATGTGCAATGCTTTAAAATTGAGGTTTGGGTACGTTTGTTAAAATCACAATAAGCTTTATATATAACTATAGGACTAAAGTTAGAATTATAGAAATCTACATTATGGTGTTCTTTAAATAAATGTGTTCTTGCTGGCATTATGCGTCTACACACTGACACAGTGTCAAGAGGGCAAGAGCAGAAGTTTGTTTTTAATCCTCAACCTGTCAGAATGAGAGATTACAAGTGATAAAACTATGAATGTCAGGCAAACCTCCCATTGATATCTGTCGTGTCAAAGTTTGACTCATTAATGTTTGCTTTTGATGACTAGCTCTTAGATTATTGCTTTCCTTCTGAAACCTTGTATGTCCAAATTCACAGAAATAAAAAACACAGAACTTTTTAAATGATCACATACTGTCATCAAAGTTGACAAGCACTTTTGGATCATTTTTATTGGTGAGACATTTACAATATTCAGTAAAAAAACATGAAGGGTGACTGATAATAATGATTTATGACCAAAATATGGAGATACAAGGTTTCAGAAGGACAGCAGCGATATGCTCTGGTTACAATTGAACCTCTCACAATGGATACTGTGAACATATTGGTAGACATTTTTAGCATTAGTTTGGTGTCCGTTTTGTTTGTAATTTTCGTGCTCAACAGTAAATAAAAAAATGAAGGTGAATGAGTTTTCCAGTTTATGATGTGCAGTCAACTCAACGTAAACCATTCGTACATTGAGTTTTCTTAAAACGTCAACACTGTGGTAACTCTCTGACCAGCCTTCGCATGTAACATCAGCTCAACCAATGGCATTAGTTTGGGGCGGGACTTTTTTGTTTGCTAACCAATGGATGGCGGCGATGTGTTTTGTGAAACCTCTTTGAATTTGTTTTTTCCATTTAGTCAATTCCAATTTGAGTTCCTTAGGCCTAGTGATAGGATCCTTTTTCTATATATGTCTGGACATATTGTTCAGTTAGCAACCTATAAACACGTCGAGTTTAACTTTCTTTTCAAACTGTTGCTCCACAGGACAGCTGAACATCTGAAAGAAAAAAGCAATTGACGCATTGTCCACGCAGTCCCTTCAATGCATACTGCACCTCTGCATGAGTAGGTGTTTGCTTGCCTTGTTTGCTTGTTTCTTTAAAATGTGTGTGTGTGAGAGACAGCCGGTGCAGGCGAACTGTAGCCTTTCTAAACAAAAATTCATCGTTTTCATTTCTGACGTTCATTGATGTTTAAAATACCGTGTATAAATATGTTTCGAATGCACGAGTGTGGTTGTGTAATCTTGCAAACACAACAGCACAGCTGATAAATTAGCAAGAAAGCGTTAAGGAAGGAAGTAGAGGAGGTCAGAACAGACGCTGCCCTTTAAAGATTGAAAATTCCTCCACCAACAGTTGGTAAAAAGTACAAGAGCAAAAAAGGCTGCTCGTGTGACTCATCTTGAGACTGTTTGTGAGCTGATGTCTGGCCCTTCATAAGTCTGCCCGAGGAGCCACAGGACGGAAAAAACGAGGAAAGGAAGCTAGAAAGAAAACACAGAATAACAAAAAACGATTATGCTGCAGGTGGTTTAGCATCAGGAAGTCCCACCTGTGTGTGTGTGTGTGTGAGTGACTGAAATTGAGTTAGCAAAGGTAAATACAACGTGCAGGGAATTTGTGTTTATTGATTGTTTGTTTGTGTAGTGTATGAATGGAGTATTTGAGGAGTATATGAGTGTATGTGGAGTGCTTTGGAATTGTATTTTTTATAACACATTGTTTGTAGAGTATTTAAAGGTAAAACAAATGCAGTCTAAGGCTAAATGATATGAATTTGTACATTTTAATACAATTATATTAAGTGGTAGGGCTTCAGTATGGATTTTTAGCACGGTTAACATCTTAGTATTTACTATAGTAAATTGTAGTATATTACAGCTGTAGAATATTATGGATCAGGAAAATCTTCTTTTTTATTTTGGGAAGTGCTTGTGGTTTTAGCCCCGTTCTTCCTTGTGTGTAAACTCTTGATAGTGTATACTGTATATAGAGTATCTGTCGAATACATGTGGAGTATTCAAAACATTTGTGGTTAAAGTATTCGTGGAGTGTTTTGTAAAAGATGTGAGGAGAACTTTTAAAACGAAAAGTGGAGGTAAATTACAGAAGGTTGTAGAGTACATTTACCTATTACATAGACTCACAGTACAGCAATTCTGCTCTGCCTTCTGTCAATACTGGAAATTGGCCCGTAACCTTTTCAGGACATGCAAAGAGATCAATAAATCAATATTCTCTCTATGCATTACCCTCCGATATAGCAGATAGTGACCTTCTCCAGTGATGCTAAGCCAACACGTGCTCGGGAATAAACAGACTCGTGCTCCCAATTACCCCGCGTTACTGTCAGAACAAAACTGTACAAAATATTCCCAGATATTTCATCATGTAAAGCACGACTGTGAGACATATCTCCTGTTTTCATCTGTGACTCATCTCTGACAGCAGCAGTCTGGCTAAATGTTGTGGAGCATCGATACGAGTAAATAATTAAGGCAAACACAGATAAAAAAAACTTGATTTTCAGGTTGTTGCATTTGTAGTATTTTAAAGTAAAATAATATTAAGGGTTTATGTGGGAGATACACAAGGTAATGTATTCGATAGAAAGGTTGAGAATAGGGAGACAGTAATGGGATGATATTATAGCTAGGCACACTTGGAATTCATGACCACAGATTTCTAAAGAATTGGAGCGTAAAGTTCAACACCCCCTCCACCCGGCCATTGTGTGTTTGTTTATCAAAGATGAAGACAAAGGGGAGTTCCACCTGTTCCACCAATGTCGCTAGATTCAATGGCCAGTTAGAAGGGCCAGTTAGTTGTGACATCGACTCTATGCCATAACTACACCATTTTGGGTCGTTCTGCAATAGCCAGGCAATTGAGATAAATGCGTCTGTCAATGGATATCTCTCTTCAGATATTACAGATTTTCTTGGGTCGGGTAAATAGAACAACGTTTTTACAAAAGTACCACCGATTGGTTTCGCCTATGGGGGGATCAAGCTGCAGTTTGAGGGCTTATTTAGATCTTGAGTTTACCTTAGAGAAGCTTTTTGATGTAATGATGCTTCCAGTTTGCCATAAGAGTTTTTACGCGGTTTAAAACAACGTTTTACAGAATTTCATAGATTGGATCAAAGTCAGCACAGGAAATGTTAAGCAAGTCTGTGGATCATGTCTGGACCGGTGGAGAGTGTTCACAGTGAAGATGACTGTGACGGTAATTTTACAGAAAATGTCAAGAGGTGTATGTGTGTGTGTGTGTGTGTGTGTGTGTTGGTTAAATGACTAATTGGAGCCGTGTAGAGAGCTGAATGTCCTTGCTATGACCGTATCTCTGCAGCTGAACAAAACCAGTCAGAGTTTTGCCTAAATCGAGTCTTTTCATCTCTCTGTATCTTAATTTCCTCATTATGCTCTTGACAATCCAAAATGCTACAAATGTATTTAAACTAGAATACATTTGTGAACCACAACTCCTTTGGGTCACTCTATCTGTCATTTATCCATCCATTCATTCTGTCCCTCCATTTATCTCTCTCTATCACTTGCATCCACTCAGTTCATGTGTGTGTGTTTGTACATTCATCTCAATGGCTTTATGCATGCTCACACAACCCAGGAATTCACACACACACACACAGGTTGCCAGGAACTGGGGATTACCGCGTGTGCTAGGAATGAAAATTTTCCCTTTGAAAGGATTTCGCTGCGTTTTAGACAGGTGTGAGTGAGCCACGCAAACATAGTGGTCACATGACCTCAAAGAGCTTTAAGGTTATTGTGGCTGCCAAATCTCACTGCGACTGTTGACCAGCCAATCGATGTCTGTTCAGAATAACTGCAGTGCTCCTTTGATGAAAATCTTTCTGTATTTGTAAGTCATGACTGAGACTTTATATCATCCGCTTGTTTGGACTTCAATTTTGTTCATTTTAAGAACATTTCTAATGTCATCAATACATTATATTTCTCAGGGTAAAATGGAATCTTGACTGGAAAATAAAGAAAAGGTACAATAATTGAATTAATGAATGAATTGAAGGGATAGTTCACCCCAAGTTAAAATGATCTCAGTGTTTGTTCACTCTCGTGTTATTCAAAACCTGTATATGACTCTATAGTGGAACTCAAAAGAATAAGCGTGCATGCATTTATCAACATTCTACAGCAGCCTTGAAGCAGTCAAACATATTATAATGCACAGCCTCTTAAACATGAATGACAGGTGTATGTTGGAAACCCTCAGGGTGCTTTAAACCCCATACAAGTTTAAGAGGGTGGAGTTCACGGATAGTGCAACCAACAAATGCCACGATGCAAACGCTGAGTAACATTTCATGCTCTCTTTCATTTGATTCAACAGAGCAGCTTCTTGGGAACTACCAGCTTCTCGGTGTCCGATCTCATCCAGTCCAAAGACCAACAGCTTTCTCTCAACTTAAGGTGAGTCGAAGAGCATTTAGGGTTCGCTGTGTTTGGGCGGTGCTGGTTTTTACGGACTGAACTTCATTTGGCATTGATTTGTTTTCATATTCTGAACTCTCTGAGGGGAAAGTAAAGAATCAAAAATAAACAGCTGATCAAACAAGGCTGTGATTCCTGCGGAAAGCCGCCGTCTGTTTGCGTATTTGTCGCATTACGTCGTCATACAGAGAGAGCTGACTGGCCAATGGGTGCTTGGGTTGTGTCTGCATTTCACATCGACGGAGGTTTGAGGCGATTTGCGCAAGACTGTTTAACTTGATTTGTCGCATTGCTCTGTGAATATTTGACTGAATATAGCCGATACACAAGCTAGATCAGTTTACGTACATTAAACCGCTTAGTTTTTTGCCTTATGGTGTGAAATACTTTAATTATGGTTGTTGTTTACCTACAGTATAATTGATAAACAGGCTTTGATCTGGTGTTGATATTTTCTTATTTACACATAAATGTGTGTAAAAAAATTATATTTAAATACATCAATATGCAGCATTTTCTTTCATTTATCTGCATGGTGAGGGAACTTTCAACAAACATCATGGCTTTACTTAAAGCAATATTTATCATTTGAATGGGAAATGACCGAAAAGCCTGTTTTTGTGGAAATATTGCTCACACTAGCCAAGACGACTTCAGGTTTACCACGCTGTGTTTCAGAATGCATTGTAACAACACATTGTTCCCTTGCAGGTCACCTTTTCATAGCCGTCCTATCTGTTTCCTCTCTGTGTATCATGACAGTTATTTATAGATCTTTATCCGAGCAGATGGGAGGTTTGCAGTGGAGATCTTTGCATTCTAAATGCAATCACTTTACAATGTATGTATTGATTGGAAGGAGTATATTGGTTGATTCTCTGCTAGACGTGCCGTACCCATGGCGAAGCAAATCCTGCATTCTCAGAATGTTAACCTATTGTTCTTTGAGGACAATGATGATTTGCTTGAAGCTTTGTCTAATGTTGGGTCAGGGGGTAAAACATTATGATGTACCTATTATTGTTGGATAAATGAATACTATTGTGACCATTAATACTTCTTAAAGGGATAGATCATCCAAAACATTTTTAATTGGGTCATATGGCGCGAATATGTGTTTTTATGTGTCTTTGGTGTGTTATAAGTTGCCCATGCATGTATTAGACACGTAAAATTGCAAAAATTAAAGTGTTGGAACAAAAGATGCATTCTATCTATAAATGAATGCTCACCCTTCGTGTAACCACCCCCCCACATATCTACGTCAGTTTGTGGTTTGGTTTGACTTCTTTTGTGTACTGTAGAAGGAAGTCATAAATGTTTGAAATGACAAGAGCGTGAGTAAATGATGGATGAACTATCCCTTCAAACACTTACTTCACAAGTTTGTCCAATATAAAATGCATTCTCTGCATCTGAAAATTAACCATGGTTCATTGGTAATCTTTATTTTCTGTTAAAAGCTTTTATTTGTAGTAAAACCACATGATAAACTGCATGGGTATATGAATAGTAATCAGTCACCCAAATATGGTATAGTTAGATTTCAGTGTAATTGCTTGGATAAATTTTGGACCCTTTATAGCAGTGGTCACCAACCCTGCTCCTGGAGATCGAACGTCCTGAAGATTTCGCCTCTAACCTCAATCAAACACACCTGAACTATCTAAACAAGGTGTTCAGGTTCGCTTAATAATTACAGACAGGTGTGCTGAAGCAGGGTTGGCACTGCAGTCTGCAGGACGCTCGATCTCTAGGAGCAGGGTTGGTGACCAGTGCTTTATAGGGTAAATGGACAGGAGTGCAGTTACAAGCAGTGGTGTAGTGGTGCCTAAAGAAGTGGGTATATTCTTAATTTATGCCCCCATTTTTAAAGCGGCCCAGCAAAGGATGAATGCCCTGTTGTTATAATGTAGCTGAGTTTCCATCACCCTTTTTTTTTGTTTTGTATCAGAAGAGGTGCAGATTCTGCAATCAAACCTGACCCACAGACTTTATGAAGAGACAACCAGGGCAGTACACAGGAGAAATACAGAGGTCCAAATACAACTTACATGTTGGACTTCCTTGAGCTTCATAGACATGTGCATTTTAGGACTTTTTAAGATCTTGGTATTGGTATGCAATCTATGTTTCATAAAATAGCAGTTGGGTTTGAAATGACATAAAGGTAAATGAGTGAAAACAGAATTTATTTTGAGAAACTTTTGATTACAGCAATAGACAGCAAATGGCAAAAGTTGCAGATACTTGGGTTTTTAATATAAAATTGGTCCAATTTGAATAATATAGAAACAGGATTAAGAAACAAGAATTCATTTAAAAGTGATGCATTTTAAATATTTGCAGTATCTATTTTAAAACGCTATTCATTTTTGTAACTATTGCATTTTTTATACAACAAAATATTTTTACAAAATAGATCAATACAACGAAATAGATCGACGAGCGCTATTAGAATGCTGAGATAGATCAGATCTGAGATCAGTAACTGGCGGCATTTTCTGCTATATTGGCAGCACTGCATTCAGTTTGCCCTGTTATTCACGACTTTACACATGGAAACATTAGTGAGGCTACACACCATATACCTGCGTATACCCTCGACTACACCACTGGTTACAAGACATGTTTCTTAAAAATAAAATGATTTTAAAAATTAAACTTTCAACATCAAAATGCAATAGCAAGTCTGTACGGGTAATAGAAATTCTCTTCCAATCTACTAAGTGATTTGCTAGAATGCTAATACTTAATGTCGCTATCGACATGCCCACTGATGGACGACCAGGAAGGCAATTATCAGATATTATCCCATAATGCTTTGCTCGTCATGGAGATGAATAGCTTCCGTCGACCTCTGCCTTAATGACACATAAGTAACAATTACTTCAGTCGTGAATGGCTCTTTTCACAAAGGGAACTGTAGTACTAGCTGTGTCTTTACAAGTTTAACCCAAAAATTCTGATATCTGAATGCAAGGATGTAATAATATTATCAATATCGAGTTATCGCAATAGCAAAATTGCCTTAGCATTATCGTGATCACATGACTGTATGAAATGATAGGTCTTCAGGGCCTACTAGAGAATGTTATAAAAAATAATCGATGTTACCTTTGTCAAGGTCTATCTGGTGCAGTTATTCTTTTTTATAAAATATATTTATTAATACTATAACTCATACTTCTTAGCAACAGTTATGATTAGAGGATAAAGAAAACAGGATGGTTATGGCATGTTACCAAGTCATCATTTGTCATTTTAAATATTGCAATAAATATTGTACTGTGGACTTTATAGCGAGATATTTGATATTGCTACATCCCTAGCACATACTGTATCACCGGAACACATTTAATGTTACTTCCATAACAATGTTTCTCTCTCCACCACCCTCCATAACCCCTCTCAATAAAACGCAAGTCAAAAAATGGCCAGACTTTTTTTATCATGGCCAGTATAATTTTATTGGTTTCCCGACGATGGCCAGATTGGACCGTAACTTGAAGTTTAACCTCTTACAGACACCCATCATGTATCAATATTTTGTTTGCTCTATATAATGTTGGCCTGTTGGGTGTTGATGCATTTGCCTTAAGAGGACCGCAGAAACAGAGTAAAGCTTGTTTAATTGTGTGTAAAAGAGAGGGTACAAATGCTCTTGAAAAACGACAGAATGACTTTACTAATATTATAAAAAAATAAATAATAAATTCATGACCCTTTTAAAATTGGTTTCTTTCTGTTTTAATAACCACTCAAACTGTAGTCTAAAATATCACAAAATGATTTTTTCCAAAAGAATTAAGGTACAGTAGTGTTTTCTTTATTGCTTACCAATTGCATCTCATTTAAATGAAAATTCTCTCTTAATTCACTCACCGTTACAATTCCTGATGTGCTTTTGTTTGTGAATCACAAAAAAAGAGGCTAAAAGCACAAACAGCATAAACATCATCATTAAAATAATCCAGATGACTCGGGTGAGTTCATAAATGTTCTCAATTATTTCAACCATAAAACTCTTAATATTTTTGGATCATTTAGTGAGATTAACACCAAAACAATCATATCCAAGTGCTAAACAAAAATACATCAGTATGTCTAAACTCAAACTTTTATAAAAATTACCACCTAATGACCGTCATAGAAAATCACAGTTTTAAGTCTGTCTTGTTTACTTTTCTGTTAGACTCACACTTTACTTCAGAGGCTCTTGTTAAAATGGTGCATCAAAACTATGGCAACGAGCGCTTCATTGATTTAACCTCGAGTAGATGCAGGCACGTGTTGAATACGTGCTTTACAGCATTAACATCTGCTTTAAACAGCGGTTTAAGTACAAAAATAAATACATAAGAAGCTTAATTTACGCACAACTCATTAGAAGAGAGAGAGAGAGAGAGAGAGTGAGAGACTCACAAGCATCTGCCTGCTCCCGCTCTGTGTTTGAGCTGCCTGTAATGCACCAGTTACGTCATCGACCAATAATAAATAAATAAACAATAATTCATACAACTAACACTTATGTTAAAATTGCACATAGGCTATGAGATTTATTCCATATTTATCGATCATGTATAACATTCAACATTTAAAACAAAAATGAATAGGCTATATAGAGTTTTTAATTTTCTGTCGTTGAATAACTGTCACTAGGGGTCTCTTCAAGTACCACTAGTGGTACACGTACCACAGTTTGAGAACCACTGATATAGTCCATTTTGCAAGAGTACACAACACAACACAAACGCTAGAACAAAATACAACCAACAGAAAATAATAATAATAATAATAATAAAAAAGAAACACAAAGTGCTTCTTACATCGGGGCTGTATTACACGACACAAAGTTACAAGAACCAATGGCATTTGAAGTTATTTACATGTCGGCCTATATTCTTTTAGCACTTGGATGTGCTTGTTTTGATTTCGATATTGCTAAATATGCTCAAATGTAAAAGTGACAAAGTCATATTTACTGTAAAAGCCTATATGAAAGAAACATTGTGTCCAGCTGAGGAAATGTGTGCGAGTAAATTATGGGTGAATTTACAATTTTGTCTCGCTTGCATTTGGTGGCTTTATCCAAATAACATGCAAAGCATTTCACAGTTTCACTTTCACAGTTTCACGGAAATATTTTCAACCTTTTCAAGAAATATCACAGAAGAGTGGGATTTATCATTTAATAATATTGAGCTCCTCAGTGGTATGAGCATTTTTGCAAGACGCTGTACGTGTAAACTGTATGTATGTTTGTGCTCACTTTGGTGAGATTACACTTAATCATTTCATCAGAAGTGTCGGTGTTAAGCTTGGCTATCTACAGTATGCTGTACCAATCCTTAGCTTTTCATAAACTCTCAGCCTAATAGTCTTCATATAACAAAAGTGCAGCATGGCAAATGTAAACATACACACGCGCGCACACATACTGTATAACCCGCTTTATTCCTGTGAAATAGGCTACATATCTTAGTGGAAAATGGTTATGTGCACCTCTCTTTTAACAGTTCTCCGACTTTACAGTGGTTTCTAATGGCAGTGTTTCTCTTGTCTCTTGTCTGCATGTGTGTTCCTCTCTGGTTTTTAATTGTGGGCTGCTTCTTAACACTTGTTTCACATTTTAAGCATGCATGCAGTCACTGAGGAAGTCATTTACATGTTTGATGCACGCAGGATGGGTTTCATACAGCCTACACACCGTCTAGGCTGATTTAGGCTCGTATAAGTGTCATGCTTTTGATGTGTTATACTTGCATATATTTTTACTACATGCTTTGCTCACCACAGAGTTTCACCTCAGTCATCTTGAGGACTTTGTCTGGTTCAGATGTGTTTCATATTTCTGTTCAGTTCGTGAAATAAAAAGTTACGTATTCCCCTAGAACCAGGCTGGTTCGTGACGTACTGTGTGCCAAATGCTGGAAGATTTTGCGATTTTGAAAATGCATGGACACAGCCTTCCGTGTAACTCTGAACCGATTATCTAAAGATTAGATTGCTGTGTAGATTTTGTTCCAGCTGCGGTCCTGAAAGAGTCTGGTAGCCTAGTGAGCTGCCTACGTCGGGACTATTTCAAGACATATTATGAAGACTGTTTCAAAAGACAAACCTTTTGATATCTCATCGATGTCTCATTGTGGTCAGATTAGATTAGACACATGAACAAGAATAATTCTCATTAAATTCTGCCAGGAAATAATAATCTGAGCCCCGTATCATACATCACAATTATTTTATACCTCTTTACTCCCACTTCATGTCAGCAGTTGTCTCATTTGTGTCTAATTTTACGTCGAAACTTCACAGTTAAACAACGTTATAAAAAGTAACCTCAATTGTCATCTGGGTAGAGAGCAAGGAGGCCCCGTGGTATTTGGGACACCTACACCTGACTTCAAAGTTGTTTATTGTATTACTGCAACACATTTCCATTCTTAAAACAATGCTAGAGGGTAAACAATCCGCAGACTGTTTACTGAGGTTAAAGAGCAAGCGGCCGTCCAATCCTCCTTTGACGTTTAGCTCACAGCTGGCGCGCCGGCAGACGAGCAGGTCAATTTTTCATGGCTCTGACATTTTTCTCATTGTTAGTCTGAAGGTATTAGACAGAGCTCCTCCACGGTGACTTAAAATGGCTGACAGAGTGGATTGTGCAGCTCAAGCGGAGGAAGTGGGCTTTGACACCAGAGGGACGAGGATAAGCCCGGCTTGTCAAATCCTGACATGTGGGGCGTTGCGAGAGGAAGCCTTATGTTTTAATGACCACCAAAAAGAACACGCATACATGAATTCATGTCTGTAGTGTTTTGAGGTGGAGTGTTGTTTGTCATGTTTGACAGGGATGAAAAGGATGGAGATTTGTGAAGAGCGAGTTGAAATATTTTATTGATTTCCTCAAAAATGTGAAAAGTTTGTTCTAGCACTTGTTCTGTAACAGTTTTTGCAGTTTTGGGTTGGCAACAGTATTAGTTTGGGGGGGGGGTTGATTTTAAATGTTCTCAATCCCAGGTCAGATTTTTTTAAGGGTGGGCCCCTACATTTTTTCGACTTCTTGTTTAATTTATTATCCAGTTCTTGCATTTTGATTCAGGAGTATCCGCATGAGAGGGAGATAATGAGAGTGAAGATTAGCGCTGGGATTGCATCAATTCTGATGAATATAATCCCAGGGACTTTCACGAGCTCGCAGGCAGAATGCTAACATCCCAGACTGTCAATATCAATGATTCACATCAGCATCTCAAATCCTTCCTGCTTGAGCACTGCCAGCCCACTGCACACATCACGATACACACACCAGCATTCACTTTTGCCTTTGAACTCTATAGTGAGCTATATAGTAAACTAAATAGTGAACACACATGGTTCACTATGGTTATACTGTAGCATTTACTCTTAATCCTTTCATACTCATAAATCTCAGGAAGTCCAGTAGCGAGTTTCTTTCACAAATATATGATGTTACCCATATCAAAACTATTGTTACTACCTCTGACATACAGCTCAAAATGTTCATTTCAAATAGCATTTTTAGATGTATTCCAGTCCAGTGTCTGTTGTATTTTGATAAAACTTAAACCTCAGGAGTGACTTAAAGTCATCCAACGGTATTGTGAAAGACCGACAGCAGGACAAGCCACATGAAAACTAGGATAAAAACTTTTCCTAAATACATTAACAAATCTTAAATATGCATAAAATCGAGGTGGTCAGTATTCATATATTGTTTCATATTGGGTTTCTGTAAAATGGCAGTGCCGTCTGTAACTTATACTGACTGACAAAATTGTTTATATGTAAAACTTTTGTACTTTCCATCCCACAAACAGGCTGACACAACTGTGTTTTGAATGCTTCATTATGCATGCAACGTGAAATATTTAAAGTGCGGTTCTTTCCAGACAGCCAAGGCTTTCAGAGCTTCTAAAACATGACTTTCTTTGACTGCATACCTTTTAGCTATTTCCGTCCAGTCCCACAAAACAAGTTATTTATAGACTGTTGTGCATTTCACTTACACTCTGCAGGAAATGGTCCTTTCGTGACATTTTGACTGGGCCGAGGTACTTTTGCATTCACAACCACAGGGTGAGACTTTCGGTGTTAAAGGGTGAAAACCTGTTTGCATTATCCAGAAGCAAACAGGTCAGCTATAAGGGCGACGGTGGTCGCAGACTGTGTAGAAGAGAGATGCGAACAAACAACATTGTATCAGGGGACGTTTAAGATATTTGCGATGCGAGAATGCACTGGAGGACAGAGAATTTCTTGAATGTTGTCTGTCAAGAAACATGTGTTTGGCAGCTGCTCCTGTGTTCTGTTAACACTCTGGGTGTTTTGTGAACTTGCCGAGGCTACAGAATGAGTGACTTGTGAAAAACACATTTTCAGTGTTGACAAACAGTGAGTAGGAACATGTTCTTTTCTCAAAGGTTGTGCACAAACTGTACAGTTTCAGCGATGTGCCGCTTGTTTGTTTATAAACAGATCTGGCTGATTTCTGGTGACTCCAGCGACTGTCGGCAAAGCAGTGAGGATGTGTTTATATATTTATCTTTATTATTTTTGTTTTTTACAAGAGATACATGGTCAAGGAAGCAGCTATAAATACTCAGATTAAGATACAAACAATTGAAATACATGAAAATACAGTTATGCAGCACCCCATAATCACACACAAATCTTTCAAAGGGAAACAATTACGTCTGCCTTACCACATATCATTTTCTTAAATTCATTGATAGATATTAATGTAGTTAACTGTAAATCTTTTTGCAAATGATTCCATGACCAGGGTGCATAATAAGAAAAAGCAGTTTTCCACAAGTTTTTTAACACTCTGGGTACAAGTAACCTGTTTGAAAAGCACAACTCATAACTCCCAGAGTTAAGACTAAAAAGGTTAAAAACGTAATTTGCTTTACAAATTAATATATACCAGTGCTTTTTTCTGCGGGTGGACAATGATGTAATAAAACATTTATAATAAAACTAAAGGATGCATGATACACAGAATTAAGGCCCCGTAAGGTGGAGGCTGCATGCATATACAATCTACCGCCATAGTCCATCAGAGGTAAAAAAAAGAGCTTCCACAAGTTTATAGCGATGCAACAAGAAGTTGACTTTTTATTTAGAAGTTATTGTGAAATAATTCTGTGTATTTGTAACACTTACATTATGTCTTTTTTCAATATTTGCAATACGTTTAGCTCAGTTTAACGCATTTTACCTTCATTTCCAAATGCAGAAAATGTAAAAACAACAATAACAGAAGATTCGGTCCAACTCTTCTCCAGCCATTTTGATTTTGACCAAATATTTCATGGAACTGTAACTGAATAACAGGAATAATCGGGTTTAAGAACATCCATATTAAGTTCATAATAGAGCTAAGTTAGTGTGCTGAATCATGATTGGTCAGTGGCTGGCTTCCTGTTTTCAGCACTGATAACTGTCTCTCTCGTTCAATTGTCATCGATTGGGACCGGTCTCTCAAATGCCTGCACAAATTGACTCGCAACCACAAGCAGGGCCTACATAATGAAGGTTTATGGAAATGAGAGACTGCACCAAACACACGGCCACAATTTATAAGCTTAAGAAAAAGCAGTGTGCACTTCATAAGAGAGCAAGATTGAGCTAGACATCAGAGTCATGGATTGGAAGGCAGATCCAAGGCGCAGACAGCAGGTACAACATTTTAAACTTTAACTTTAACAAAATAAAGACCCACGGTGAGGCAAAATGACAACAGAAAAACAAAACAAAGACTTCCCACGAGGGGGCAAAAACAAGAGAGATCAGGATTAACAAAACTTGAATTTAACTTGATAGAACTAGAAATACAGGAATCAGAACTCAAGGTCATTTGATTCAGTGTTGATTGTCCTTTAAATAATGTTGCAGTGCAAAAATTCATAATAGTCTTAAAATGTGCCCTATTTTCATAAAGCCAAATGTTTTGTGATGAAATATGAGGTGGACATTTTCTTGACAGGTTTCTTGAGATTCAACCCAACAATCAATCACGACACGTACACAGACTAACCGAATTCTCAGTTAGCCTTTTGAAAAGATTACCACCTTTCTTAAAACGAAACATTGAGTCTATAATACACTGTAATAACATTGACTCCATACACGATAACGCAACCTCGTATGTGGCGGTGATTTTAACAGCCCTTGGAAATCAACAGATAAATGACGATTTCAAAGAGCCGAGCGGCCTCCGCGAGCTGTTCACTTTAATAAAGAGAGACGAGATAAATCAAAACATCCTGTTGCCAGCGACTGCAAATGCAACATGACTTTTGAATGAATAAAATCCATTTTTTTATGCGGAACTGTAAAAATAGCGCAGTGTTCTCGGCTTGTTCAAGTTCATTAATGGGTTTGTCATTTAAAAAAAAGACTGGACATTGTCCAAAACAGCCATCTGCTCGGTCAGTCTCCACCAATTTCTGTTCAAAAACTCGTTGTGTCATGCCAGGTTTGAGATGGCAATGCCAACGCAATTACTGCTGAGTCACTGGAAACAAAGAGGGAAAAGACCCCATTATCTTTAACAAGGATCCAGAACTGATCAACGATCCTCTTTAAATTTATGCTTGCATTACTCTGCTGTGATTACCGACAAATCATAAAATTGCCAAACTATTTTTAGCCCGGTCCAGTTTTTATGTAGGTCAAGAATCAGAGATGAATTTCTCAACTGGTGGATTGAAATGTATGGAGCCTCTCACCGGGCAGAAAAATAAATACAGACTTATGCAGTTTATGATCTGCTTCAAATAGCTCTGGGTCATTTTAATTTCACTTTCACATAATTCCCAAAATTCAAAACCATTCAAAAGTCATTTACTGATGCTTTTTTACTTTTTATAATAATAGTACGTTCCTAAACACTATGAAATAACACAAACGTAACAAAACATTTTTTTATGTTATTTTCTATCTAAGTAGCCACCCGTATAACTAGAAGTTGCAAAAATGTACTTTCGGCATTTTATTGGCCAACTTCTTACCCTGAGATGCTTTTTAAACTTTGAGTTGCCATCTCTTCTGGCTTCTTATTTGATTATTTTTCTTAAATATTTTGTCCAAATGACTTTTTGAATACAATCTTATTTTGTATTAAAAACATCTTTTTTCACAGAATGACCAGACAAATTCCATATTCAGTAGTGTAGTGGTCCTTAACTTTTAAACAGATTTTCTTCCCACATACAGTAGTTTCTCATAGAGACGTTTTTTACTGTAGCCGGGTATCGCTTCCTGTCTGCAACACACATGCCACTGAGGAATATACTTGACTGATGAAACCAATGTCATTCCTCGACTGACTTTTCACTACCTGCTGCCTCCGGAAGATCACATACAGTCTGAACTACTCCAGCTCCTTTTGTGGCAACTTTCTTCAGATCTTTTCTACTGTATGTTAAGAGCATCAAGTCCTTCAAATGCCTTCTATCAAAATAAAAAAATATAAATACATATTTCTGAATGCGTTCCGAGGACATGTGTGTGTGTGTGTGTGTGTGTGTGTGTGTGTGAGAGAGAAATACTTATTCTGCTCAGCTTAATTGACTGTACGCTTGGTCACAGTGGAGAATTGTGTCAGAGCAGCTGTGAGTTTAAAGACATAATAAATCATCAAGACTCGTGTTAGCGTACGTGAGAAGATTTATGGAACTGACATCAACTCGTTCTGCTCTCTCTGGCGCCCTTCCGTACAACGCTGCAGGACTTCAGTGTATGATACATACAGTAACCCTGCCTGTGAAACCCAGTTATATTATTTTTTTAATAAATATTTTTCTAGATAAAATCATCCTGATCACATAATGTAAAGAACATTCTGTGAAAATATAATATTGATATCATTAATATTGACTGAGTAATGACATGTCATAGATTGAAATCCTAGTAAACTGAATGGTTGAACTAAAACTTTGATGCACTTTTCTCATCACTTGATCCAAAAATTCTAAATCAAATTCACTGTTTTTCATGAAATGGAATAAACACTGTATTTTAAATGATTAAATACTTTGATGAAAATGAACGTGCACTTTTACTGGCAAAAAAGTAACAAACATAAAGGGTGACTATTAATAATCATCTATGGCTAAATAAGTTATGAAGTTAGTGAAGGGGGCAGCAATATATTTCTGTGTTGGTGTGTGCATTTGTGCACATTTGGGCATATCAATGTGAATTGATATTCAGCTTTAAAAATAATTTTCAATGCATTTCTGAATGCATCACAACCCAGATTCTCCATGTAAGTCTCCTCCATTTGCTCTTCACGTTCATCTCCATAACTCTCAATAATTCTCCCAACCTCTTGATTCCCTTGCTCATCTCTCTCTCTCTCTCTCTCGCTCTCTCGCTCTCTCGCTCTCTCTCGGATTAATGAAGGTTAAAGGGGTCTCCTGGTGTGGTGTGGGCAACACTTTACAATATGGTGCCATTAACTAACATTCATAAATGCATCAGTAAACATTAGCTAACAATGAATCATTTAGTTTTAGGCATTTGTTAATCCTTGTCAATGTTAGTTCATGTCAATACAGTTATACATGTTAGTTCATGGTGCATTAACTAATGTTATTACACGGCTACACGGTTGGAATTCTTGATTCTGATTGGCCAGTCACGACATTTGCAGGTTCGTTATTTCCAGATAACAACCTCTCAAAACTAATACACACGTAACCCAGATGCACCAAATCATTTAGACAAGTTTTTGTCAAATGACATTTAATTATATATCATTTACAGTATACAATCATTATATTTACAAATGATTAAACCAAATTGCCTGTTCGTGACATTTGAACGTTAACTAAAGTAAATGGCTTTCCTTGCTGAAGGTCTGCATTCGGATAAAATTAGCTAATAATATATTTCAAGTTCACAGTTCATGTCGAGTTTTTTCTCATATGACAACGTTTGATTTACTAATGAATAAGTACATGCTGAAATTAACATGAATTAATATTAATAAATGCTGTAGAAGTATTGTTTATTGTAAATTCATGTTAGCTAATACAAATAGCACCTTTTTATAAAGTGTTACAAAAATACAACAACATAAAAATAGCCTTTCAATTTCAGTGCAATACATAAATGTATCAAATTTAACATGTTGGATAAAATAGCATTGTGATTTTACTGGGGTCCATTTTTAAAACATAACTAATGGAATAAAATTCTGTACAAATTATATAATTTTATTACACGGCTCGTTGGAATGCTTGATTCTGATTGGCAGGTCGCGACAGTTTGCAGGTTCGTTATTCCCAGATAACAACCTCTCAAAATCATTTTTATAAAAATATCTTTTAATAACATATATGACATTATAGCTACAAATGATTGTTTCTTACCTTAAAACCGAAAATAAACTGCTTCTTTTTGCGGAAGGTCTTTTTTCGGTAAAAATGAGCTAAAAAATATTTCAAATTCATGTAAAACTTTTTTCTCATGTGGCAAGTTGCCGTGTAATAAGCTAGATAATATACAAGCAGCCAGCAGTTATCGCGAAATAAGCCCCTTCAGTGTGAAACAAGACCCTCCGGGCTTATTTCTGCGATAACAACCAGCTACCTTCCTGTACATTATCCCTTACATATCACAAATTATTTTTTAATTGGTACATTTCTTTGAGTTCCTTGACAATGTTATCAATCCAAGATGCTTCTCAAAAGAAAAAAGGGTGGAAGTGGAACAAAGAAATTACCAATACAATGAAAAAATATAAAGAATAGGATCTACAGTAATGTCATGCAGTGTGACATACTAAACTAGACTGCATAATTATTAAACATGTATTAATTGAGTGGTTATATAGTTTATTTGTATTTAAAATACATTTGCCGCACCACAGGATCGTTAAAATGATTTACTGGAAACTTAATTAAAACCAGTGGGGGGGGGGACTGCTTCTTAAGCCTTGTACACCTTGTATGGTAAACGTCTAATGGTGGCTCGATTTCATCCAAAGTGGGCGGAAGATCAAAAAGTCTTTTGAGCTTGTGCCATATGGAAGTGCATACAGATTTTCTTCTGTGGCAGTGTGTTGATACTGACTTTGAGATGAAAATAAAAAAACTAGACAATAAATCCGATTGCATAGAACTTCCTGTTCTGATGTATTGTAATGCTCAAACGCATTACATTAAAGTAGTAACTTTAATGAAGAATCTTGGTCTTGGGAACCCTGGAAATGTAATGGAAATCAATGCATTTTAAGACAGTCAAACGAGGAGCGTATGGAAGGTTAAAATCCTTTTAGAATAATTATATGACTGCAAATGGGCTTGTAAAGACTTGGAAAAACTGTGTAAGTCTCTGCTCAAATAGCGTGGGTATCCCACAATACGCAGTCAGCTCGTTCTGTAACAAAGCTCTTTGATTTACTGTTGTCATAAAGAGACCCAGGGCCAATTAGATTTGTCTAGGACATGGTCATGGGTGGATAATTTGCCAGCGCGCCACTAAAGGCTGACTTGAGATTTTTGTGTCTTCTCAACGGCTCAATTGAGCTTCAAAGTTAATTTGAGGTCACTCATAACCTCAAATATCACACCCGCTCCAAGTCTATTGGCAAGCAAACATTGACGGCCGGCGCTCATGCCAAACCTGTGGCTGGTTACTGTAGTCAAAACACAAATGGATTCATCTTCTTTAATCGATGCATTTCACAGAATATCAAGTAGAATAAGAGAGAACTTCTCCGGAAAGCGTTTCGACGTGCCGTCAGAATAATGATGTCTCTCGCTGTTGCGAAGGGTCTGATGCTTTTGCGGCCAAGATACACCCAACTAGAGAGGAAGAGTTGTGAACAATCAATAAAACGTTCTTGTTTTTTGACTCAGGGAATGTTCTCACACCTAATGTGAACCCAAATTCAGACCTTCACATGACTTCATTATCATGTTTTAATTTATGAAAACATTTATCATCATGCCTGGACATCATTGTTTTTATGTCGATCTTTATAAATGATTAGAGAGCTCATTAATGAAAAATATTTGGACACGCTTATTTGTACTCATACATAAACATGAATCAAATGCCCACGGCACACACACTTTCATTCATCTTCTCTGTTGATGTGTTTTAGATCAACAGATGATTCAGCTACAGTGGGGACAGTGGTGGTGAGCAGGTTGAAGATGGGGGAGATAGAGGACGGAGAGGTGGACCACATCACCGCCGACATGCACCAAAAGGTAAGACGCTCTCACATGCACACAAGGTCCGGCCAGCCAAATAAACCCTTTCACAATGCTTTTTACATGAATTTGTATGTGGAAAAGCCAGGTAACATATTTTGATACAATTTTGTTCACAGCAAATCAAGTCCTCTTAGGTCATTTTGGTACTGTTGAATATTTATTCAATTTGCTGTGGCAAGAATGGCCGTGGAGTGTTGAAGTAGCATCTGTTGCTATGGACAACAGTAAAATAGTTGAGAGAGAGAGAGAGAGAGAGAGAGAAGGAGAAGGAGAGGGAGAGGGAGAGGGAGAGGGAAAGGGAGAGGGAGAGGGAGAGGGAGAGAGAATCAAGAGGGTGGGAGAATTATTGAGAGTTATGGAGATGAACGTGAAGAGCAAATGGAGGAGACTTACATGGAGAATCTGGGTTGTGATGCATTCTGAAATGCATTGAAATTTTTTTTTAAAGCTGAATATACATTCACATATAAATAAATAAGTAAAGCAAAACATTGGTATTTTTATAATTATATATCTTCTGTGAAAGGCGCAGGGTCAAAAAATGTTGAACCAATTACGTTGTGAACATTTTCAGTCAGCCTATTTTGCATCCCACTGTGCACCCTGTTCACGCAGACGTCATTGGTCATCAGCCGAGAAAGTAAACTTTTCCCGATGCGCCCGTCACACAGGGTGGACTGTTGAGTGACACCGTCTCGAACATGAAGCTGATGCTTCCCAGCAGCCCCGCCCTCCGTTAACGCTGTGGTCTCGGTGCTGTGGTCCCGGTGCCCCTCTTTAGGTGGCCCCCCATGGTAAGAAGTGTCTCGAAACTCTTCCAGGCCCATTGAAGGTCATGTGATGTAATGAGACGTGAAGAGTCATCCGTCAGGCACTAAACACTGGTGCGGAGTCTGAATTTAAAGTGATCAGGGCATTAGCGCTGCGGGTCAGACTCGCTGAAGTTGATGGAGGAGCTGTGTTTGTCTTGAGCTGGCGTGAGGGTCTCTTTGGCTCCTGGTTTGCTTACATTGGCACTCTGGGATACTTGGAGAACCGCTTGATTATCTGAGCACCGGTGCAGGTGACAGCTTATCAAATATTTGCGTGGCTCATAGCAGTGAGAGATATTGGGGGCATCCAATTGAGAGCCTGCATGGACTCTGTAAAAGTATCTTTAAAAAAAAAGTGCCCTGATACACAACAAACAATGCATGCAGGGCAGAATAAGGCAAATATCCACTGCTCATAAAGATCAGTCAATCAAATTATAAAGCCCTGAAACACCAGGAGACGAGCAAAGAAATGAATCCTCTTTGTCAGCTGGTCCACAGCTTAAGTCCTAACATCTACTGATGTTTCTCAACCACAACAATTGTGACAAAATTAGACTCAACCAAATTGCAACCGAAAAAAAATGATATCACTCATTGGGAAACCCAAACAAAACAACAAAGCAAAAAAAATACAAATTTGGCCCTAACCAGAAATTACAGTCACGCAGACTATCTATACACAGTGACAGATACAAAACTCAGAGCCACGTTGACAAGATCCAGACTCAGTGGACATACAGTAAACTCACTATAGATACGGTCAGACACAGACAAACATGGCTGCCACAGGACCAAAGACTGTGTCCACACTGATCTCAACAAAATTGAGACGGAACTCCACTTCCTAACAGAATGCACACAATTCACAGATACACGGACAATGTTTTATGAAAAAATCAAGTCCATACACCAGACGTTTAAAAGTCTGTCAAACGATCAGAAACTGACGTATCTGTTTGGAGAATACAAGGACTGCTGTGTGTTAGCTGCACAATACAGGATTTGTCTGCCTGTCACAACAACAGAAACAGCAACAATTCTGCCCTGACCTGATGTTTCCAATATATGTATTTATACTATATTATTATATCCCTTTATTCTGCTACTTAGATTTAAATTTTGCAAATGTTTGTTTAAACTATACTCTATTTCTGTTTTTATATACAGCAGATAAAATAAATATTGAACACGTCAGTAAATATATTTCTCAAGGTATTGTTGACAATTTTCACAAGATGTCGTTAACATCCCAAATAATCCAAACATACAGAGAAAACAAAAAATAAGTTCACAAATGAAGTTTTATGAGACAGGGGAAAAGTATTAAACATGTTTACTGAAATGTATTTAATACAAAAGCCTTTGCTGGTAATGACAGGTTCAAGATGTCTGCTGTATGGAGAAATTAGTTGCATGCACTGCTCAGGTGTGATTTTGTCCCATTCTTCCAAACAAACAGTCTTCAAATCTTGAAGGTTCCGTGGGCCTCTTCTATGAGTCTGTAGTTCTTTCCATAGATTTTCTTTTGGATTCAAGTCAGGTGATTCGCTGGGCCATTCTAGCAGCTTTATTCACGTTCTCTGAAACCAATTGAGAGTTTCCTTGGCTGTGTGTTTGGGATCATTGTCTTGCTGAAATGCCCACCCTCGTTTTATTTTCATTATTATAGTAGATGGCAGCAGATTTTTATCAAGAATGTCTCTGGCAAACTTTATATAATAGAAGGAAGAAAGAATGGTAAAATGTACAGTGTCGTAGGCTGAAAAACAGCCCCCCACCATGATGTTTCCACCTCCAAACTTTACTGTTGCTATGGTGTTTTTGGGGTGATGTACATTGCCATTTGTACATCACCCCAAATCATCACAGTTAAATTTTGGTCTCATCTGACAAGACTATATTCTCCCAGTATTTCACAGACTTTAAACGAGCTTTAACATGTTTTTTCTTCAGCAATGGAGTCTTGAGCATGCATACAGGACACTGCGGTTGAGTGCGTTAAAACAATTCTCACTGGAACAGTCAGAAGCTTAGAAATCCTCCTTTAACCAATGCCATCAGTATGTTTTGCTGCAACAACAATGTTGCGACGGTCTTGCAAGAGCTCTTTACTTTTACCCATTATGAGATGACACCTTGATAATGAGACACCCTTTTATATGCCATCAGTTGGGGCTGAACCATCTGATGTTCATTTCCATTGACAAGGGGCAGGATTGCTTTCTAATTACTCATAGATTTCAGCTGGTGTCTTGCCTTTCCATGCCTTTTTGCACCTCCCGTTCTTCATGTGTTCAATACTTTTTCCCTGTCTCTTTCCTTTTTATTATACATAACTTAATTTGTGAACTTATTTGTTTTGTTTTCTTTGTATATATTGATTATTTGCATTGTTGCCGACATCTGGTACAAATGTTATAAACATTTAAAGATGCACTACATGAATCACATTTTATTTTATTTCTATAATTATCTTTCTTTTCGTTTGTTTACATACTTGCACTATTTGTACGCAGCCCAGCTGCAAATGCTTTGGCAATACGAATGTAATTTTTTTCATGAAAATAAAGCACACTTAAATTGAAACTGAGAGAGAGAGAGAGTAAGAAGGACATGGTGCTACTGCCAACTACCACTCACGATGTCTTCCGTTGAGATTATGGACTTCCACTTTCATTCAAATATCATATTTGGCTTGTTATCTGGTGCCCTACACTCTAAAAAAAGATGGATTGTTTTAACTCATGGTTGGGTCAAATACAGTAAGGACAAACCCACTGCTGGTATAAATTAACCTCTAGAGAACAAGCCAACATTTTTAAGAGTGTTAAAGTAAAATAAGAAGGCCGTAAGAAATGTAATTGAACAGGACAGTTAAGATACTACTGTATGATTTTCTGCCAAAGCTGCTTTAAAACATTGTGTGATATAGAAAATACAATAGAAATAAAATTTCAAAGTGGCATTGCTGTTAATATTAATACACACTTCTGTTTTTACCACAGTGCACGCTGGTGTATGAAACGTCACATGGAACAAGTAATGACAAAGATAATGGACCTATAATGAATGCTGGTGAGTACGTTCATTTTTTATTGAAATGTATTGTGGTTTGTTTTTGTATTTATGTTTTTAAAGGTCTAGTGTATGAAATTTAGCGGCATCTATTGGTGAGGTTGCGAATTCCAACCAACGTCTTACTCCACCACTCACCCCTTCCTTCGAAGCACTGTGACTATCACTAAGATGTCACAGTTTCAATTCTTTGCCGAAGGAGATAACGTATTTACCAAATGCGCTCTTTAAAGCAGTTTGTCCGTCTAGGGTTAATGAAACAACATGGTGAATTCCATGGAAGGAGACCCGCAGTGTATATATGTAGATAGAAAAACATAACGTTTCCGTACCCCTATTATCATCTCACAAGCCCGTCTTGGGAACCACTGCCTTAGGTAGCAGTGTAAACACTATTAAGAGAATAGGTAAAGATTAAAAGACATTTTGTCAGTGTTCATTTATTTTACCTGGTGTGGAAAAAGTCAGCCATCTTTATTCCAAGGTTTATTTTTCTCACAGCTCCTTGTCTTATTATTAGTCATCAACAATTCTGTGGGTGCGAGGACAAAAATTCCCTTTATGTGGTATAGAAAATATATTTTTGGAAAACTGTCTGTTTCTTGTCTCCCAATCTATATTTGTCTACTGCTGCCAGGCAAAACAATTAGTCAACCAACAATGTGTGACGTTTCACTATAGTGGTTGCTCGTGTCAAAACATTTTAGTCTTCTTACTGCGGTAAGACTGGCTTATGAATTTCGTCTCCACCACCCCCGTCCATTGATATGTGTTGTGCTCCAATACAAAACTAAAGCTATGTCATTACTCTAAGAGCTTGAGCAGACGCTCGCTGCAATGTACTTTGACTGTTGGATTAGAACGAGAGTGGAGTCAAAGGTTAATCCTGTTCTCTGGCAAACCGAGAGTTGGTTGAGGGCGTTTGCGTCCACTAGTACTCCTCTAGAGGACACTCGTTCATCTGTCCTTCTGTAATTTAGCAGGTTTTTCAATAACTTTTTACAGTGCGGTAGAACAGGGTAGATGTTTGTTGAGAATTCGAATTTAGTATATCTGTACACCACATAAAATTTATGTTCATGTGTTTTTCATAGGTTTTTCCTAGAAATACGTAGCTTGAATATAGCAGACATGAACTAAAAACTCTTTATTAAAAAAAAACGTTTTATTTTTAAATAAAACATAATGCATCCTCCCTCATGTTTTTCAAACCTAATGTCTCTCACTTTCTTTTCCAGTGTTTAAGAATGCGGTTTGTAAGGTGTATCGCTTTCAGACGGTGGACAGTAAATGGATGCTGGTACGGGAGCAGATGGCTGAGTGCACGTTGTCCTTCAGCATCCCCAAACAGCTCATCAGCCTCTACATTGAGGAGGACACAAACAGGTGAGACCTCAGTCCTGGCAATGTTCAGAGGTTACAGCCGGTGTAAAGTGTTGAAGAATGAAAGGCCACGACAGGTCTGGCTACTGTTGAAACAACAAGGCGAATGCGATGTAAGGGGACACGCTGTGTTTGTAAAAAGAAATAGCTCATTCTAAGGTAATAAAAAAGAAAACGCCTCATCATGTAAGGTGCTCCTCGTGCAAGGGTTTATTTCAAAGATGGAAATGGCTGTTTTAGAGCTATACTTAGAGTCTGTGCTAAATTATTCAAGGATGTTTAACACTTCAAAGCAGAGTGCCCGTCCTCTGCCACGAAAACTCCTCCACCTCCCTCTCTCTCTCTCTCTCTCTCTCTCTCTCTTTCATTTTTACCCTTCCGTTTCTATTCCCCCTATCTCATTGTTGGAGCGTTGTTACCTGTGCAAAAGCAAATTGAACTACATGGAATCTCGCACGGTGAAAAGAACAAGTGTGCACTGGAAGAAACCTTCAGTCATAAAGTTTGTAAGGCATAGCGGTAAATAATTCTCTCCTACAGAGTGAATTGATGTTTTAAGAACAGTGCATGTTACTTCTCAGCTCCTGCTCCATTCAATAAATGTAAGCCGTCCCCGCAAAGTAGCTTTACACGATTGCCACGTACCTCTGTGAACATCTGTGAATGAACAGGGCCACAGAATGTTCCAAGAATGAAAGAATTAGAGTGTATTGTTGCTTCAGACATTGATGCTACAGCAGGTAGTGTTTGAATTGTGTGGCCTGCGTTAGGCAAACCCGCTGAACTAAAAGCTTTTTATGATGTGGTGATAAGAAAGGAACAAGATGTGACATGATTTGGATTTGCATTGCTACTCTGAGTATGTATGAATGTTGTTAGCTCAATAAAAAAATTGGTTTAGATCTGGTTTACAAATTCTAATTTCGATTTCTGCTGTTCAGGCAACAAAACACAGCTTTGAGTCTAATTTCTGCCGCCTGTCTAAACAAAGTTTGCGTCTCCTAGACTCGCTCTTTCCCTTGAGTTTCTATGCAGAGCCAAATGCCTCTCAGCTCACATCATTATCTGTGGCAACTATGCTAAAGTTGACAGATATTAGCATAGGCGCATTTTCGTCCAAAAAAAAAAAATTTTTAAGGCAGACCAGGAATCGTGCATGGCCGTTCAAGAATCTCAGATCATTAACTCGGCCAGACACACATTCCCAGACTGTAGCGCCCGTGGGTCAGACCCTGCTAAGCAATTATCATCATGCGTGCATTATTCAGCGAGGCTATTTGGCCTCAACACCTGCTCTCCCGCGTACAGACAGGTAACTTAAGAAGCCGTTTCTATCCCAAGACATCCAATTATCAGCCCGGGCGCCACATTCACCTTTAAGTCTGTTTTTATCTGCATGTGTTGGTTCTGGTTTAACACAATTTGATTTAATTCAAAACCAAATAGCAGTTTATTTAATAGAGATTTAGATTTCAAGGTGAAAGCAAGGAATTGTACACCCACATTTTGGTTGAAGATACATGCTTTAAAAACCCGCAGCCTCTCACTTTATTCAAAACAGTTCAATGTTTGTATGTTGTGTGATGTTTGCATGACATCTTTCGGCAGCCTTTATCAAATTCCAGGGTCTCAGGCAAAAGCTAGCCTATTTGTTGTTTTAAGAGGGGGAGGAGCCCTGCCCCAACTTCCTGTTTCAATGGAGTTTGTCAACACATTGAACAAAGATCAATAAACTTGGTCCGTAAAACAAATAAAAATAATTATAGACAGAAATATGCATTTATAATTAGTAATTCATATTGTATTTTTATTTATTTAATAGTAGTTATATATAATTTCAACATTAAACAGAAGTTGCAAAGATATTTTCTTAATATTTTCCTGTATATCCGAGTGAAACATTGAAAGTGGAAGTTGAAGGGGGATGATTTGTCATTTAGAGACCCATTTTGTGACCTGAACAGATAAATCATTTATAATAAACACTGCAATAGTCCAGTAAAAAATAAGAATAGTCAGTTCAATTTCATGGGGACTTTAAAAAAAACAATGTAATAAAAATAATTTAATTCTTAAAATAATTTCAATAGGACTTTAGACATGAATTTGTTTATAAACCACAAATTCTTAAAAGCACAACTGTTAGGGCGTGTCCACACTTCTGAAGGACCATGAAGCCCCAGAGGGTTAAAGAGCTTATATAACCGTTACTTTTCAGTTCCATGCAACCCAATTGCTAGCTCAACTCAAATGTGAATAAAAATTCAAATTATATAGTTCAAATGCTTGCAGGAAGAACTTTACACAGACAAGCAGTGTATATGCATATGTAGATAATCTTTATATTATAAATGCATTTTTTTGTCTTTGTCTGTCGTGTATTTATTTGCACATTCATCAGATCAGCCCACACATGTCATGAAGCGTTTTCTTCAAAAGCCTTTGAGCTGCAGGAGTGTGTTTGTTGAAGTACAGTGAATATGTTACTGTTGCTCAGGTGCTGCGTCAAGACTAAAATTTTGATTCCATCCTCCTTCGATGCCGACAGCCCGTCAGTGGGCTTTGGTAAGAGAAAAAAGGAAGATTGGACAGAGAGCGATTTTTACATTTTTCTCACGTAATGTTGTCATTAATTAAGCACCATGTTACAAATAACTTTTTCCCAGCATATTTAGTCAATTAACCCTCAGGTCGGAGTATTTTGTCGTATTTACATTACCAAATTCTTCTGAATCGTGATGTTCATTACGTGCAAAATCCTGAATCTCTGCCACGAGACAGATGAACGTTTTGAGTTGTCTCTCTTAGTGTACTTTGGCCAAGCATAAACTTGAGGAATTGTTTCACAATTGTCCGTAACACGACACAATTCGATTTGAGCTCTTGAAGTGATTCATCCAAAAATGAAAATTCTGCCATTATCTACTCGCCCTTATTTCAAACCTTTAATTTTTGGGTGAACTGTCACTTCACCGCAAACTCGCCGGAGATCTGTCCCATTTGACGCTGGTTGTCCTGCAGTAAAGGTAGCTGTATTTAATTGCCATTCCCTACATATTTGTGGAATTGAAGGCAGACACAAAGGCTCTGGTAAATTCAAGCGAACAGTCGCCGTAACGCACCATGAAATGAAGCCCGCTGTGTAACCGCTTCCTGTACTGCCACATGCACATAATTCCAGCACTCTCATCCGCAAAACTTCAGAGCCTTTTGGTTTTCACTCACCGTGATATCGTTCCTCATTTCTCTAACGTCTGATTTCCCTCCCATCCCATCAATATGAAAAATATGAGTTTCTATGACTTTGTCATGTGTTGCGCTTTTCCCACCTACAAATCTTTCTTTTATTATCACATCCTGTTCAACCCAAAGCACATTCTGATAAAGCTACATTACATTCATGTCGCAGCTTTTGAACAGAACAAGATGGCAGATATGACTAAAGCATGAAATTTAATAATTTCTTTTCACCTTTTTCCCTAAGATAACGCTTCTTTAACAATGAGAATAAAACAGGAATAGATCATTCTGAAAGCCATGGGTACTTGAGGAAGATATAGACTGGTGTCTAAAGCAAAAAATTTTAAATAACCTGCAGTTACGTATTTGTTCCCATAATACATCTGCCCTGTGTGACCTTGAACATTAAACAATGCATGTACATTCAGATAATCCGTGAGTACATCCAATAGTTCAGTCCCTTTGACCTTTGGTTTTGCTGTGGACAAGATAAAGTTTGTTCTACATACAAAAGAAAAAAGTCTTGTTAATATTTTAATGAGGAACACAAAAATTACATAGATTAGGTACACTATTAAAAAAACATTAAAATTTTTATATTGTGGCAGTTGTGGCACCAGACAAAGATAAAAATAATGTGTTTCGTGTAATTTTATGACCAAATTTGAGGTATATTTCTAGAAATTATTTTACAAATATATGAATTTCCTAAATGGATATTTTAAATGTATAATATAAATGTAATGTTAATATTAATTGAAGAGTCTTTAGAATTTTTACATTGTCTTTTCATATTTTATTATTAATATTAAATGTTTACTGCACAAAACATGTTTGTATTTCTTGTTTGTGCACCTGTTTATCATGTACTTTTTTATAGAAAGTATTTTCTATTTTCACCTTGTATAATTCATAGCACGTTCACACAACCTGTCTATGTTTGCATCTGACTAATTTGACTAGCGTCTACCAAGTGACAGATGAATTTGCACGGAGTGTCCAAGTTTGATTAGATCTACAACCTTTGATATCAACTGGAAAAGATATGGGAAATATTTTCTCCTCGCTTTGCAATCTTGCATTTGACAGATGCTTTTATCCAAAGCCACTTAAAATGCATTCAAACCCACAACCTTTGCAATGCTCAGGGGCAGCGCCAGGACGATTTTTTGGGGGTGTGCTAAGGGGAAGCTTAACAGTTTAGAATGTGGGCTAATTAAATTATTAAATTAATAAATGCTATAGCTTGACAACATGCAAATTTGTCGTTTAAATACAGAACATTGTTGTTGTGCATTTACCTACATTTCTCCCATGGGTGCTCTAAGTTATACTGTAGTTATTGTTAATTAATTAAGATTTTGTGAACATTTAGAATAAGCTTTTATTATATGCTGTGCTTTTTTGTTGAAAACATTATGCAATGTGTAAAGTTGCCTACGAAACAAAGGTATTTATGAACTAAACTAAAAAATAACAGAAAAAGCAAATGAAGCAGAATACATCAATGAACATTCGGAACATACTGTGGCATACAGTTGGCATATGATTTTCTTATTACATCAAAAGTTTGTGAATATCCAAAATGGCATATCCATAAGCACACGGTTCGAGTCCTTTAGGCTCCATCGCTAGCATAATTATTCCTTTTATAACCAAAAGCAAACTAATCAATGCTATACTCTTCTGTTCTTTGTATTGAAAAAGAATAAGCAGTAAAACGCAAGTATTTCAGCATAGTCCACGACGTGTTCCTATAAAGTGCAGATTATTTAAAACGTTGAAATACAGCGGATAAAATAAATATTGAACACTTCACCGTTTTTCTCAGTACATTTATTTCTCAATTTACTGTTGATATAAAATTTTCACCAGACGGCGTTTCCCCAAATAAACCATAAATACAAACAAAACAAAACAAATAAGTTCATGAATTAAGTTTTATGTAATAAAATAGCATGAAAAAAGTATTGAACACTTACTGAAATGTATTTAATACTTTGTACAAAGCCTTGGTTGGTAATGACAGCTTCAAGATGTCTGCTGTATGGAGAAATTAGTTGCATGCACTGCTCAGGTGTGATTTTGTCCCATTCTTCATTCAAGTCAGGTGATTCGCTGGGCCATTCTAGCAGCTTTATTCACTTTCTCTGAAACCAATTGAGAGTTTCCTTGGCTGTGTGTCTGGGATCATTGTCTTGCTGAAATGTCCACCCTCGTTTTATCTTCATCATTCGGGTAGATGGCAGCAGATTTTAATGAAGAATGTCTCTTTGCATTTGTCAATTCATCCTTCGTTCAATTATGTAAAGTTTACCAGTGTCGTATGCTGAAAAACAGCCCCACACCATGATGTTCCCACCACCAATCTTCACTGTTTATATGGTGTTTATGGGGTGATGTGCAGTGCCATTTGATATCCAAACTCCAAAGAGTAAAATTTTGGTCTCATCTGACCATACTAGATTCTTCCAGTATTTCACAGGCATGTCTAAATGTTGTGCAGCAAACTTTAAACTAGCTTTTCTTTAGCAATGGAGTCTTGCGTGGTGAGCGTGCATACAGGCCACTGCGGTTGAGTGCTTTACTTATTGTTTTCTTTGAAACAATTGTACCTTTCTGAAGTTCTACACAAGTGGCTCTTGGACCACTGTTTTGATTATTCTTTATACTCCTCTGTCAGAAATTTTACGAGGAGCACCTGGTCATGGTTGGTTTATGATGAAAGGATGTTCTTTCCACTTCCACCTTGAGAAATATATTTACTGAGAAAAATGGTGACCTGTTCAATACTTATTTTGCCATATTTTGTATATTCACAACAAGTCTGACCTCCATATAATCTGTTGTAGTTTTCCAATACTGTAACTATAATGTAAATGTATACAGCACCCACGCTCACGTACAAAAACAACATAACATCTGATTTGCCACGGTGGGCACAACAATCCTGTTTACTGGCACTTGAGCTGCTCTCTGCGGTAAAATGAAGAGTCTCTCTTCCCGGTCAATGCGATTTATTTTAAAGTCTCCATGAACAGATATTGTGATCGTGTTAACTTCTGTATTCTGATGCATTTCATAGTGAAACAGAATTTCAAATGAGAAAAAACTGTGGGCGTGGTTTATTTTTTTACTGAGATTAGATTGGATGTAAAATCACAGCCGTTGCACTTTGAAATGGAACTGCGAGCAGAATGACAGTTGAAGGGGAGAAGTTAGCAGATGCCCACCCAAGACACTACAAGGCAGACGTGCATTTTCAGATTTTAACTGAAGAACATGAATTTTAAGAATAGAAGGACTCTATTACAAGAGTAAGCTATTTACAATAAACGCTACAATATTTCATGAAAATATATATATATTTAATTTCACAGGGACTTTAAGTAATGTTTTATTCAGTTCGATGCTATCCAATAGTCACATTTTCTTACACTAATTTACAGGAAAAGTTTGAATGGGCAGCCAACCACAAACGTACTGTCTTGATAACAGATGGCAACAAACATAATCCCAAAATACATTTTATTTATGTTTTATTGACTGATGTTATCAGCTTGTTTAGTAGGCAAAGTCAGTGTATATAGCCGCTGCTTACAAGACGGGCTATTTGCAATCAGTTATAGAAAGACACTCCATAAAAGATATTAGGAAATACTTGGGGGTGATTTGCCGGGCTAAGCAGTTTTCTGACGGGGCTATAGCACCAGAAAGCACCCCTAGTGCCGTCACTATCAATGCTATCACAGTGATTTTTCTGTTACTGTGTTATCAAAGTTTTCCCTGTACTGTAGGTGATCATATCAGAACAGATTTAGATAAAGTGCTTGGAGCTTTTAATCTACCAACACTTCTGATTTATCAGATCTGTTCTTTCTTAAACTTCTTATAAATAAAGATCCACCCTTCGACAAATTTAAATAAAAACATAATCTGTCTTTTCTTCAAAGGTTATTTCTGCTCGTTTCTTTTTTGGGGGGGGATTCTAATCACAAATTATCACAAGAAATTATTAAACTTTCACAGAGAATTTACATGAAAATGAATCATTGTTCCCTTGGAAATTCCCTGCACAATGAAAGACGCCTGAACCTTTTCTTAATGAGAACCGTTATAAAGCTCTCGCTGTCTGCTTAGAGAGATAAGTCCCTAAGTTTTATGTAAATCTACCGTACTTTTGTCGTGTTGTGCAACAAATAGCTACAGAGATCACACGACAACAATGAAAGGCAAGGCTGACAATTTCTTTCTAAAAGCCAATGCAAGTCAAGCTAAGGAACCTCTTAGCATAAGAGATGGGGCCAATTAGAGCGAGTACTCTGTCACAGGGAGAAGAGTTGGGCATATAAAGGGAAAATCCATGTGTATGGGTGTTCGCTTGCTAAAGGTGAGAGTTCTTTCCTCTGTAGTGCATTTGCTAAGTGGATAATTGAGCCTCTTCGATAGCTCCATGAGCTGGTCATGTGTGTTAGGGTGCATGGATAATCTGAGTGATGATGGAAGATTTGTGCCATTTACTCCATATCTAGCTTTAAGGTCATCTTCTGTATATGCTATAGTGCAGTGATTCTCAACCGGTGGGCCTCGGAGCACCATCTGGTAGGCCGTATAGGTAGTGGTAGACTACCGCCAAATTAATTTGTATTTATTTTTAAATTGACAAATTTTTAGTTTTGTATGGTTTAACAAGTCGAAGTGTGTGGTGAGAATTTGTCGCCATGACAACCGTACCACTGAGGTGGTGAGCTGCTGCCGGCGGTAGTGCACGTCACTGTGACAAATATAAGTGTAATAAAATTATAGTTGCGATCAGGGTTACTAGGCTTTCAATTGTAGATTGTTTCATTTAAATATTTTACATTAACAAAGAAACTATCGCTATCGAGTAGGAAAAAGTTATGTTTTTATCTGATTAGGATAGCCAAGGTAGGTTTAAAGAGTTTGTTTTAAATGGAATTGTTAAGGACTGTAAGGGTTATACGCGACTGACAGAAGTTGTCACTGCAACAAGAGCTTTTTTATTTCATATTTAACTTTAATCATTTAAGTTCTCATTATTTACTGATGTTTATTTTAATGTTTTATATGCTGTAGTGTGCTTTTTCACTGATGGATTTGCGCATTATAAGGACAGATGTTTCAACCTCATTTATTTCAGATATCATATTTCTATTTCAAGTATTTAACAATTTCAAGTATTTAAATAGGGTCCATATTTCTCTCCCAATCGTCATTTGGTTGCTACACGCATATATAATAATAATAACCGCTTGTTTGATTTGTCCATTAACACCGCGGTGGTAAAAAACTGCCACCATCACAGCCGTTGGCAGAATACATTAAGTTTGGTTTTATAATGGCAGGTACTGAAACTAAGCCGAAGACACAGTGTTTTTTTATGTGTAGAAATTTCGTCGAACGATGCGCTAAAACCATCAAATTTACATAAACCTTTGAACACAAAACACCTGGTCAGGTCTGGCCTGACCTGTTATTGTTATAGGAATAAATGGTTACTAAGTAGACCTGCCAAGTCTTTTCTATGATTATTCAACAGTTTTCATCTATGTAGCTTACCTGACTAAATCTGCTACTGTGGCATAAAAGATTAACAGCAGAGAATATGTACTCTTTGTATATTTTGTGTTCATACTATCATATTTGGAAAGGTGGTCATCGGAAATGTGTTAAACAGTTCTTGGTGGGCAATGAGTTTCAAAAGGTTGAGAACCCCTGCTATAGTGTACTCTAAAAGTTGCATTGAAATGGGTCATATCAGCGGGAATTACGTTTTCCTTGATCTTTTTAGATAAAAACAGAATAGCCTGTATTAGGCCTATGACTGACTTCTGAAGAATGTACTGTGCTCTGTACTCCTACAACAAAACAGTTCATTAAAAAGTGTAATTCAACATTAAAACAGTTGTATTATTATAAGCTACACTCTCTCACATTCTCTTTTATTCTCTTAGTATTTTGACGATCCACTGTCTGTTGTAATGATGATGATTGATGTCATTTTCTTTCTCACAGGATACAGGAGCTGAATGATCTGGGAGCACTTTCTCCACACTGGGACAACATGAGAAAAGAGGTCATCTCTCGCTATAACCAGATCATCAAAGAATACCAGCAAACACTCGCTGAACTGGATAAATTTACCGGTAAGAGATTCTGATGTTCACACACACATGCGTACACATACATTCCGCAATTTTAATTTCAAATATTCTTGATTAATAGTTTCTTTGTGAAAGAACACATTTTTTCACCTGCATTCATGCATGATTTCTTAGTTCATCAAATGTATATACGTAGCTCACGGTTAGCTGTAAAATTCAATGAAACATTAAACTTGAATGGCTACACACGGTTGCCAAAAGAACAAGAAAAGCCACGCTGTGCGCTCGCCGTTTTATTGCTGACTCCTACTGCATTAACACACATACTGCAAGCTTTATTTTCATTTCCTTGTTTACATAACTACTTTTTTTTGGAATAACCGATAAGACGGGCGCGACACCAGGGTCTGCCATAGTGCAGCGGTCGCAGGTATTGTCTTATGTCTGTGTGCAGGGGTAATGTAGCCATGGCAACTAAGTTTCACTTGAGTAGAAAGGACAAAAACAAGAATGGCTCAATTAGGCGGTTTTGTGCTGTGATTTTATGCTGTGGTGGTTCCACCGGCACGGTTTCAAATTATAGCCCAGAGTCTTCAGTGTAAGCCACATCTTACACACACACAGTGCATATCTCAGAATGACAATTATCACACTGTCATCATACATTTAGCTCGAGCCCCTTTTGGTCTTATTTAATAGTGTGAAAAAACGTATGGATTGTGGATTATGCATAAGAAATATTATAGATACTAATAATATTAGAATTAACAAATTTAATTTGGAACATGTTGGCAATAGTACAAAAACAGCTTTAAAACTAAGTTAAAGGTCCAGTGTATGAAATGTAGCGGTAAGGTTGTAAATTGCAACCAACGGCTCACTTCACCGCTCACCCCTCCCTTTCCAAGCAATACGGTGGATGACACGGAACTAAGAGGTTGTTAGGTTTTTCCACTAGTTTGACGAAGGAGATTGCGTATTTACGAAACTTGCTTTGCAGAGCAGTTTGTCCATTTAGGGTTACTGTAGAATCAACATGGCGAATTCCATGTAAGGGGACCAGCGGTGTATGTAGATAAATAAAGGTAGTAAAAACATAACACTTCATTATGTAAGATCTTTATACACCTCTGAAGACATACAGTAATTATGGTCTGTATATTATATTGCATTTCTGTCAAAAGATCCTCCAAAAAAATTACATAAGTTATACTGCAGTGTTGATTACCAGCTGTCTATAAAAGCCAAGTGTGCCACACACATCCTGAAAAAATGAAGCCAAAGCCATTTTATTAACCCTGTGTGGCTGGCTGCAGTATAGATTATAAACCCTGCCCTCTCCATGTAAACCTACGGAATTCATGCCGAACTAAAAACTGGGTTACAAGACGCTATTAAAAGGGGCGTGGTAACATGATTTCTTTGTTTACTACTGAGTCATTGGGGAATATGTGCAGGACCTTCAGGTACAAACCTGGCTGTATAAACCTCTGAGGAGTTTTCGCTGGTTCCTAGTCGTGCAAATATTTGTGTATGCTGCAACACAATGTTTGCCATCAAGCAGTGTATAACATCATCCCACATGGTCCTGACTATAATTCATGATCCTTTTAAAAGTAAAATCAGAGCACTAAATGTCAGTATTAGCAGCACCTCACCTTGGCCTGCAAGCGAAAATACTTTGGCCGTCTAGACAAAACCCCTGATCTACATCGATCAGCCATTACTGGGGCCGATATGCAGTGACAAGAGTTCACAGGTTTGTGCTTGACCAGCTGAGCGATGTTGACACCCCTGTCCCGAGAGAGAGAGAGAGAGAGAGAGAGAGAGAGAGAGAGAGAGAGAGAGAGAGAGAGAGAGAGAGAGCGATGTCAGGTTATTCTCCAACCCTTCAGCACACAAGTTCCCAGCTGCTACATCGAGCTCTAATCTTGTCTGCTGTAGTAGCTTCCCTTTATTCCACTTCAAACTTAACTTTCTTTCATCTCAATCGAGATCTCTTCTGTGTCTCAGTTGTGTCTCCTGGTCGAATGAAAGAAAAAAAACTGGGATACAGAAGAGATGACGAATGAAGTGAGTGAATGAAGATTTCCTGTCCCCTCAGGATTTTTTTACTGAAATTAAACACCAGTAATCTCACATGTGTACAGTTTGAAATTAAAAGTATATTAAATCATAGAAAATCTCACTGATCAACTCATCACTGTTGTACATGCCCCCTCTGCCCTGTGGGATGTTGCCATAATCCACCGCAGTACCACTGCAGAGTATTAATTATTGATGCCTCATGTTATCAGTTATAATAAGGTTGGCAACTCGAGGCTCAGGAGAGCGTTTGGTTTTCAGGCGTCGTCCCACAAAAGGCCAGGTCTGTTCTCTCGCTGGCCTCCTAACCCCTGGGCGGCATGGCAGTCGCCTGCGCAGTGTTTCTTTTCTGGTTTAATTCATTTTTAATTAGACAGGCCTGACTCTAGGTACTTCAGAGTCTGTTAGCTAATGAATTAATCATTTTATGTTAGCATTGTTTGCAGCTGCTGGAATTAGCGGCTCTGTGAGCTAATCCTGTTGTTTCAGACCTCGTGCGGGTTTGCACGGCCTTTGGTGGAGAAACCACACACTCACAAGGCCTGTCAGAGACAGCAAAGTGGAACAAATTCAAGCAAAGGCTCGGTTCAGTGAGGAAGTAAAGTGTGCCATTTTAATCAAATGATGCTTTCAGGAGTGATTTCGCCGGAAATACGTGTTTTTCTTTGTCTTTGGTGTGTTATAAGTTGCCCATGCATGTATCAGACATGCGGTCTTGTAAATCTCATTGTACCATCGCAGCCATGTCGCGGAGACGATGTGTGTTTCGTTATGAAAAGAAATACTCTTTGTTTGCCCTGCCAAAAGACGATACAACAAAAAACGAATGGTTACATTTTATTTTCAACACTGTTCCAGAGAAGTTCAATCCAAATGTTCAGGTTTTTGAGAGCATTTCACCAACATCACGAATCTGGGAGAGATCAAGATGCATGGAGGCTTTTGTTAAAAAGTGAGGCAATTCCAACAGTTAAAACTCCACAAAGACTGTCTGGCGCTTCAGATTCGCAGCCTGTAAGTATATCTTCATTGTAAAAGACTGTTACGGACTAAAGCGAGTTCAGTTTGATGTTGTTGTTTCTTTGTGTAATCTACAAGTGCAAACACAAGTGGAAAAAAAGACAACATAAATCCTAATAATCAGTAATTCTGTTCCAACTAGAGGCAACAAATGTCGTGTTTATAATGGGGCTTATTGTCTTTGTTGAGTCGCGACCAGACATGGCGTAACACTGGTTGATCAAGAAGGGCCGAAGCACTCGCGGTATTTATTATGTTACCATTCCCTGCTGTAATGCGAGCTTGTTTCTATCTTTTCTCTTGTTTGTATCGACCAATCACTACGCACTAGTAAACTGGCCAATCATAGCACACTTCGCTTTTCAGAGCGATGAGCTTTGTAAAATATCAGCGCGTCTCAGAGATACAAACATGCACAGTATGTGGAAAATACAGCGTTTTTAAACCTTCAATCGTGTATACACATTGTATTACATCTAAAGCAAACAATAATATTTGTTTTAGCTGCGTCAAATGACACCCTTAAAAATTTACAAAATTAAGTAGGTCTGTAAAAACCGTGTTAAAAAATATCGTCTTGCTTTGCTCCTCTTTAATGGTAACATTATAATAGTAGTCTAATTTTAAATTTGAGCTGTCAGGTACAATTTCCCAAGTTTACAAGTTTACAGGCATAGTTCGCCCAAAAAAATTTATTCTGTCATCTTGTCATTTTAATCCTACATTTACATTTAGTAATTTAACAGACACTTTTATCCAAAGCAAATTACAACAGCGGTACCTATTCACTTGTATTGTATTGTGTTGTATTGTATTGTTTTTTTGTCCGTACAGTAGAAGTCAATGGGTACCGTCGTTGTTCGGTTACCAACAGACTTCTAAATATCTTCTTTTGTATTCTGCAGAAGACAGTTTTGAAATGACAAGAATGTGAGTAAATGATGACAGAATTTTCATTTTTGGATGAACTATCCCTTTAACCCACATAAAGATAAATCCATAAAAAGAAACTTACAATGTTTTTTTTCAAATAGAGATGGCAGTATACTTGTAAAGAGAAAAGTTGGAGATGGTTGCATGTTTGAAAATAACTGTTCAGTCAAAAATCGTCTGTTTTAATGATATACAGTATGTGTTATATTGCACTATACAAATAGTGCAAAATGCACTGAGCCTTTGATCATTTACCAGTGCTTTTTTCCCATTTCGAGCTTAACAGCCCTCGGCCACATATATGGAAAAAGCTCAAAACGACATGAGGCTGAATAAACGACGACATATTTCATTTTCCCTGAACCGCCCCTTTAAGATCTCTGCCAGCTTAGCTGTCTCAGCAAAGCGTGAAAAGAGTTGCTGCAGTTAATGTTGCTTTTAAACACTGATTTGCTTCCCAGAGTCACAGCGAAACCACAGAAAGTCTATGATACGAGGCAGACGTCACACGTTACTTTTCATGCCACTGCCCAGGGAGTTTCGATGGCGTCTGTTTAATGACAGGAAAACATTGAAAACGGTTGGCTCAGCCAAGGAGACGTGGTACCATTTAAAATGCTTGAATCTCTTTTGCATCAGTCAGAAGTCTTCGCACCTTTGGCCAACTGTGTGTTTAGCTTTGCATCTGTGCCTATCGTCTCTCCTGGCTGTTTGGTGGGGCAAAACCGTTTTTTAATACCTTAGACTACCTTCGAGGTTTTGGCACAAAAGGTGGGCATGTAATGAAAGCAAGAACACATGCATAATGTTCTAGACATTGGCTCAGGTACGCCTGCCAAAAAACTCTTTATGAGCAGACTTTAAATAGACAATGAGATATTGTAGACAAACAGATTGTGTTATTTATGTAATATGTACTTTTCCATCATAAACGGTTTTAGTCGTACCGCCCACTCCTAATACAAGCTGGTCTGCAGACTGGGCGGTCAGTTTTGCTGGGGTTTCCCTCACCAGCCTTTGAATGCACCTGGATAGCCAGATGGTGTCCGCGGTAAGGTTAATTCCTCTGCCATGGCTGACTGGCCTAGCTCCATTAGCCTGTGTCCCAGAGGGAGGACACACCTGTCTGAATCCCATCTCATGATGTGCAGGGTGGCTTCAATTGCCACACAATACGCAGTGGTGAAAAATAAATCGAAGCCGTTCTTTTATAATGATGTTGTAAAAAAGTTGTAAATGAATTGTGCCAAATTTGGTAATTCATATTTTTACAACATGATCTTGACTGTACTTGTGGTAATGATGCTGTGTGTGAATGAGCTGGTTAGCTCAGAAATTACAGTTAAACCTCCTTGACGGCCACAGTCTTTACACATGCACTGTTTGTCCAGCATTAGCTGATTAAATTGTGCTGAAAATAAGGTTAGTTATTAATTATCTTATATTATATATATTATATATATATTATATTATTAGTTATCTTATACGTAAAAAAGTCAGTAAACAAACGTCAGTAATAATCATCAAAATATGAATTTGGTTTAAATTATATTTATACCTTTAAAATATATAGTTTTAATAATATTTTGTTATATATATTATTGATTGCTTATTGATGGTGTAAGGTAAAAAATGTATATCAATTTTGTTTTCAAATGGTAAACACTTATATTGTATAATTTCAGAAGAACCCCATGTGCCACTGGTCCCCATCCATTCAGCATATTGTGAATTGTGTACAACTTTGTGCTTGTGACTGTGTGTGCAGTTTTTTCACCTACATTTGTTTCATAATTTACTCACCTTCATGTCATTTAAAAATCTGAATGACTCTTCTTCATATGCAAAACACATAAGAAGATATTTTGAAGAAAGTTGATAACCGAAGAACATTGTTTGCATTGACTTCCATTGTATGGACTCAAAACCACTGAAATATTTCTCAAAATATATTTTTTTGAGTTCCACAGAGTTAAATACAAGTTCTGAACAACATTAATGGTGACAGTATTTTATTTTTGGGTGAACTGTCCCTTTAAGAAGTGTTTTACAACTTACAATAAGACTTAATTATGTTGTATGTAAGGAGGATGCTAGTCTCCTCATGACTATGGAAAGAGAGACGTTTTATCCATGCACTTGCATCCATTCTGGAGAGGTCTTAAGCGTCTGGGCTGGTTTCCTGGAGCACCTGTGTAAGCAGAAGATCAGCCTTTCAGAGAGTTTAAGATCACAAGCAAGTGAATGTTAATGCTGCATGAGCTGTAATGGAAGTCCTTGAGCTTCTATTTATGTTTTTAAAGCATTGATCCTTTGAGCTTTTGAGTCTGATCAGATCTCATTCTTAAAGCTCTCCTTCATTAAAAGAGTAATCTTACCTATTATAAACGTGCTGTTAGATGTGGATTTTTACAACTAACACACCACACAGCATGGGTTAATCAAGAAAAGCACGAGACAGAAATGTACTATGCTTGAATGTGAACTATATGCAGGATTTGCAGGTATTGTACTGTAAATTAATCAAAATTACCACAGAGAATAGTGAGAATTACAAGAACAGCCTGTAAATTAATCTTAACACGAGTAATGCACTTTTTGGGACAAATTATATGGATTCTATGAATATTGCTTATTTGTGAAATGTTATTGCTTTATTTTGTTTTTGTTACTGAGGTTAAAGTAGATGTAGATATTTGCTTATAATGTACTCATATTATTTATGCATGTCTAATGTTTTGTCTACTCACAGCACAAATGGCCAGACAAAGTACTTACTTAAAAAGGGCCGATAGCATTTCAAAGTGTTTTTTGCTGGATTTATTAGCATATCTTAAATGCAAGGGATCAAAAGACACCCGGGTGTCACCGGCCGATATGTGCTTCAGCACAGGGGCTTTACTATATCAGTTTATTAAGATTTTAATTGGGTTGTTTTTGTACTAAGCAGGTGGTGCTGTGATTCACTAAATCCTGGGGTTTCTGGATTTAAACTGGAAGAATAAACTTGCTAATATTCAGCAGAGCGATATGTGTACTCACACCAGTTGCTGCGTATACAATCAGATTTTGAGGTGACTCGGTAGTGTGTTTCACAGGCAATTATTGTAGTCATTCAAGGTCAACTGTGATTTATTTGATCTTTTATCCGGCTTGTATGAACGATGTTCTTTTCACAGATTTGAATAAAAGGCCATTGTAAAGGTCTTTGTTTCGGCTCCCTCTTTCTATTAATGTTTAATTGCCATATTTTTATGAATTTAATCAGCCCGCCATCGGTTTCCAGAGACCACAGGCCCGAGTGTTATTTATTTGATCAAGACATCACTTTGTACTCGAATGCATTGAAATGCATTGCTATAATGCATAATAACGATGCATAAAACGAAAAGCACGCAGCCATATTTGCATGTAATTCAATAGAGGCAGATGGCGAGAGAGCTCCCATGCGGGCACGAGACTGTCTGTTTGTACTCCACCGTCTTTGTTTGTTTGTATGTTTGCTTTTGAAGGATGACTAAAACAGATTATGTGTAAACGTCTGGCTTCTCCCAATCTTTCCCAGGCCCGTTGTTCAAGCCAAGCTGCAGCAAAGGCCAGAAGTATCTGGAGTTCATCCCCATCAACCTGCACACGCAGAGAATGCGAGTGACGTGTCCAAGAAAAACAGGTGCAACGCATTTCAATTTTCTCTCAATTTCTACGGTTGTGTTTGACTAGGAGGATTGGCTCACTGAGCACAATACTGTACATATATAGTGTCTACTATTAAAACATTTAAGCCACTGCCATCTAATTGATATCTTAGAAATAAAAACATTTAATTTTGAACATTTTTAACAGATTACAGTCTGATAAAGTAGTGAGTCACACCGGAATTGGAAGATCAAGTCCAGCACAGTGTATTGTGGCATACAGTATTGCTCACGGCGCACTCTATTGTACTGTATAATGCAAATGTAGTAAAGTAGGTCATCTTGATATTCTATGAATATATATAATGTGCAGACCGCTGAATGCATAGTATATACTGCAGCAGTGCAGTTCCAGACACATCCACTCACCTACTCTCCTTGCTGTGCTATCTACCTACTGGCAGTATATCATGTTCTGGGAAGCAGCATGTGGTGGTCCCACAGATCAGTGCCACCCTATTTGCTGACAGCAGTGCCTCAGTCGTACACCAGCGGCAGGTGGTAATGCAGTCAGTAAGGGGTCAGAAGGGACATGTGGAAAGGGGTCAGAACTGCATTGAAATCACTGATGAGGATCTGACAGCAGCACAACGGGAATTCATACTTCTGATTGGACGAGATGAATATCAAAATAATACGAGCAGTTCTTCACAGACAGTCAGATAGATAGATTGTCGACTCTAGGTGTTGAAAATGCATTTCATGTGATGGTCGTGAACGTGAATGCCATTGCATTTCTAAAGACAAATTAAATTACGATCGGGTGATTGCTTATGCCAAAATGACTGTCGGTGTGTATGCAAGATTGTCATTTCAAAACACATAAAACACAAACCACGACTGAAAGTCCAGAGCAAACCCGTTATGAAAGACTGACAGAATAAGAGTTTAAAAGCCCAAAATCCTTCACCGATTCAGGTGCTTAATGGCAGTCCATCTTTATGGCCCACAGACACTTCAAGAAAAACGTTTTGCTTATGGTCTCAAATATGAGTAGCGAGGTGACATTAGGAGACAGCTGCTGTCAGGCCTCTTCTGGCATAACGGCAGCGATGTGATTTTTCAGTTTAGTTTTGAGTTTATTTGCATAGGAGTGTCAAGCCACTTGACACTGCTTTTAAGTTGTGCCATGGCATGTCACATGAATCAATGTCAACAGTCATTAAAATCTTAAAACAAGTCATTTATTTGGGAACAATGAAAAAAGAAAATTCAGCACAGGAAGCTATAGCTGTTTTTAAACATTGGTTTCAAGAGTATTATTGATAACAAAAACTGTTACAATATATAAACAAACTTAATTTGATTGACTTGTAAAGCACAAATGATGGCAGTTGATGTACTGTATGTATGTATGTATGTAAAAAATTGTCAGTAAATTTAAACTGTAAGTAAGACTATATATTTTATTTATATTGAATATTATTTAGAGTGCTGTTGTGATAAATGTAAAATTTCAAAATATTGTAATATATATAATATATATAACCAGCCCTCATATATAAAAATGTTATATAAATATATAAGAATCTTTGAATATATAAGAAACCAATGTACGTATTATACTCAGATTAAGTATGCAGCATTTAAATACATATTCGGATTAGCAAATCTACGATCCTTAGCCACAATTGTTCAAAAGACACAGCCTCCCATGTCTCCATTTATAGAGACAGCAGAAACCAGCACAAATGGGCTCGAATTGGGCCAGTGTGACAGATGTTCCTGCTCTCTGTATGCAGTATACTGTATGGCACTATATTTATTGTATGAGTGCACTGTTTGAAACAGCCAATTAGACGTTCTATAAGAGACCGGGGCGGCGTGGGGGGACAAGGGTGTTGTAGAAGTCGTTATGCGAGAACCCTGTCTTCATTAGGAGGGGAGAACTTCCCTAGGAAGCCACAGAGGCTGTAGATCGGGCCGATTCGACCATCCTGTTTCTCTGGGGTCAGTGTATTTGAAGAGGGTCTCATTAATAGCTTTTTAATGGGTAAAAAGCCTTGTTCAGACAGCCAAAGACTTTGTCGCTGTGTGTAGCTTGTCTCTTGATCTGAGATCGTTTGAAGGCATCCCTAGCTTTGGTTGTCCTAGTAACAGTTTGAACATACCCTCCAGTAACTGACAAGAGACGGACGAGCTGCTCCATTGCTTTACTCCTATTAGTTGTAGCCCACAAAAGTAGCTCATTATTTGCATAAAGTTGAACAGTTCTCAACTTTTGGGGCTTGACTCCTGTCGCTGGTTACGCCCACTTCCTGTCGCCAACGGTCACTGTCGCTCGTTTGGCCGGAAGTCGCCAGTTCTCCATTGAAATGAATGAGATTGCGTCGCTCTGCCGCTGCTTGTTTCTGGCAGTCTGAGATGAGCTCGCTCTCTGTGCAGACTAACCATATTTTTACAATGTATTACCTGTAGATGGTCCCACTGGCCTTGGTGACTGATTATTTTATTCAGGGTCATTCGGAAAAGGCTTGTTGGGTTTGTGAGGCATTGAAGAAATCTTTGTATATCGTCTTAACAAATATAGCCATAGAGAAACATCAAGATGATCTGTGGCATTAGAATTGTTTCTTTAGTGCATCAATTAAGCGTGAACAGAACATGATCAGAGATCATTTAAAATATAAAAATGTATGAATTAATTATAGTGGCGATGATGATAGTTATGTAAATGGTTGAATACTTTCACAAAACAACAGGACGCCCACAAAACAAGAGGAAATCCAGGCATAAATCCTGCTCAGTGGCCTTGTTGGTGATTTGTGAGGCCTGCTGAAAGATGTTGCTGTTTTCTCCACAGATTCTGTGTATGATGTGGTCACAGTTGGAGCTCCAGCAGCCCATTCGCAAGGCTTCAAAAATGGAGGCTTGCAAAGACTGGTCAGCAAATACGAATCAGAAAAGAAAAGGTAAGTTGATCTCTTTTAATGCTGTGTATTATTCTGCTTTAAGGGTGAATTTTTTTTTATAACACTAAAATGAAACAGCCCGAGGCTGACTTATGAATCACAATCTCACTGGTGTGCTTTTACAGACAGATATAAACATTAGAACAAATGTATTTAAATAAATTCTCTGATCAAACAGAATCACATATAATCATATTTGCATTCATTTATTTAGCGGACTCTTTTTTCCAAAGTGACTTAAAAATGAAAGCTTGTAACATTTTGTCTAATGTTTAAAGGCCTCAAATGAATATATTTCAAGGTCATACACTTTTGAGGTCAATATATTGTTGACGTCCATATATTGGATCATATTGGCCCCAGAGTCACTTATTTACATCTGAGGTTTTTGTGGACCGTTCTATTGAAACTGCAGTGAAAAAAGAAATGTACCACCGTCAGTAGACTAGGTTTGTCTCCAGGGAGATAAACAAAATAGGCTCTCAATGAGAGAAAATATTTGATTAAAAAATAACATTATTAACTCGGCTATAAAATGCACACGTGAATAAGATTTCAGCGTTCGAATGATGCAAACCCCATTCAGCTGCCTGGATATTTGTGTAAATACGCTGCAACTCATGTGAATTACATTCAGTCTTGCCAAATAATGTTATTTACACATTAATTTCCCCCATTGCATGTTATTGAGAAATGCAGCATCGCTATATTGTCTGTGCCCCTGTTGTTTTGAATTTAGACTGTGAGCGTCGCAACTTAACTAAAACATTGCCACAAAAAACAGCACGAATCAGACGCAAACACTGCGTGCGGGCAGTAGGTCTGGTTCTGTTGAGTGTCTGAACTGTGACCAGTTTTTGTTCCGTGGCAACATAATTTATAAATTCAGCGCTGGCTGTGAACATTTAGTCGGGTCTGTCATCCTGGGGCTGAAATGGGCAGTCTTGGATTGTTTAATGGGACGTTCTCTGCGTTTGCGTCTACGCCGTAAATTCTTTCCCCCGTAATTTAGCATTCCCTTCACGATAAATCAAAATTGAATTACCTCGCTCTGAAGAACAAGCAGTCTGTAACTTTTGTTTTTATTTACGGCCACGACGAACGCCACATACTCATTTTTAATTTTTCCAGGCATTGGCAATATTAGCACAAGAGTTGCAGTCTTTAGTTTCTTGTGTCGATGATGGGAGAACGTGACGTGGATTGATGATTTCAAAGACCCAGTCAACACTTGCAGTGTTGTATAAAACACATGATGTACAGCAGTCGGTTTAAGCCCTTACTCAAGATCTCGCAGGGGTCATATTGAACAAGTCTTGAATCAGAAAGCAAAATTACACATTCCTCTTCATCCAGTCTTTTTAGCAGCCTTTTTCAAATACGTTTGGGGAACCCCTTTATGAGTCATGATTATATTGTCATGAAGAATACTTGCTGTTTACTATGATAGCAATATAGCAGAATGGATTTTGAACGTTCATGCTCAGTGTTGGCTGGAATATGGAATTGGTGTGTTGTTTTTTCTCGGTCTCTCGTCCTTAATAACTTTAATAACCTCAGACGTGACATTTGGAGCAGGGGCCCTTGTGAGGTCCCATTGGTGTAACATTGCTTGTCGCTCTCTGACTGTGATTTAATTACATTTCTCAAGGCTCCAGACTGCCGCTTAAATGGTCACAAATGCAACAAAAAATCTAATAACGTCGCCGCAGTAATCTAATGGGCATCAGCCACAGTGAGGAAACCTTTATTCGTTTTGATGTGTGGTTTTAACTGACTCAGCTGGTGCACAACAAACAACTTGCAAAATTGTGCACAACAGTGTTTCCTGTATAGATGTTTAATTCAGATAGGAAAATCACATTATACTTTCTATTTAATTTACTATTATGCAATGACACAACAACTTATTTGATCTTTAATTTGTCCTTTAAAAACATTATTTAGTGGCCAGTTTGCATTCTGGAGCTTTATGCTGCTGTCTATAAGTCCTCTCACTTCTCTTCTCTTTGTCTATCTCTCTCTTTCTCTGTGTGTTTGTCAGCCCTCTCCTCGTTTCTTTTTCTCTTTATTTTGACTTCTCCTTCTTAAATTCCTCACTCCCTGTCTTTCGCTCTCTCGTCTGCCCTCCGTCACTTCTTCACATCCTCATCTCTCTCTCTTTCTCTCTCTCTCGCACTCTATCTCTGTTTGTGAGCCCTCTCTATCTTCCTTCCTTCCTTCTCTCGCTCTCTCGCACACAGGAGACATGTTTAATTGGGGAGCTCTCTACATACTGAGTCACTTTCTCTCGACTGCCGCAGCTGAACGGTGATTGAAGCAGAAACGACAGTAGTTTGTCTGTCACATGAAACATTTCAAATATGAATGTTCTGTTCTCAAGAGGAGACTCAGTCATCTCGGGTTCAGTCCTCCAGTGATTGTCATAAACAAAAGTTTCACAAGTTCTTCATTATTCGTCTCTCTGAGCATTTGAGTTTTGCACACAGAAATGAAGATCATAGCCAGGTTTTGTGCACACAGTCCAGTCTGAGGAGTCGTTTTCGTCCGTGTGAATGTGACCATTTCGCTATAGCTTGGTTTTTACTTTTCCTGAACCCTCAGAGAAACTGGTTCATTAAAAGACAGACAAAAGAGCAATTATTTTAGGTTGGTTATTTAAGATACCGAGCCAAACCAGCGAAGGGAAAGCAACATATTCTAAGGTTTTTTGGCCTCCAAACCTTTGGTGCAGCATTGGGGGAGATTTATCGCCCGAGTTAGCCGATGTTACAATGCAAGGACATTTGCCGTTTCAATAAATTTCTGAAAGAGCGTTCGTGCTGCACACTAATCCAAGCAGATACCAGCCAAATTTGTTTCCTACATAGTTACTTCACAGCGGCGATTGTGTAGTTCTCTGGCTTCATGTGTCCTTCTGTAAACCTCAGTGATGCAGTGAAGGCTGTAAGTCACCTGTTTTTTTATTATTTTATACTTCATTTCAACCACAAATTTGTTTTGTATAAATATGTTTTCAATGTTGCATCATCTTGGACTATTGTCACTTTACAGATAAGGACATACAACCCGAAGCACACACCCATATTGATTTGCCCGCCCTTGGTGACCTTCTCAGAAAGCAAGCTTTTATCGTTTCCTTTGATTAAAAGACAAATCATAGAACAGACATGATACTTGGTCATTATTAATTTATCACAGGAAAAAGAGTGCTGGAGTAAAAGGGACGAGAGTGCTGAAAGCAAAATGAAAGAGACATTTGTCTGTCTTCCCTGTCTGGAGAGCCAAGAAAGAATGGCAGCCAGGGAGCCATGGGTTGATTCATCGGGCCGGGGCGGACGCTCGGCCCCATGTAATATTCAGCTACATTGCCTTTGATTGGCCGGCTGTGTGAAAGCCAATCAATATCCATTCTCATGTTCCCTGAGGCCTCATCTAACAAAAAGAGCGCATTTTTTTCTCCTTAATGTGTACGATCGTGCTACTTTACGCCTTTATTTTCATCTGATTTGTCTTTAGTTTAAGCGAGAGGACATGACTTTAATGGCTAGAATTTATTTCCATCTTTTAGTATTGGATTTAGCTCATTGCTCACTGCACAATGCTAATTGACTTCTTCCACGTGGCGAGAGGTGGAGGTTTGTTAGCAGGTGTGTATTTTACCTGCATATGATTCAGATGGTATATTCCGATGGGCAAGGGAATTTGTGAGATGCTCATTGGAGCATAACGCAAACTTTTGGTAATGTGTTTCTAAAAAACAAGCTAAAAAAGATACAAGACTCTTTAGTTGAGAGGAAAGCGCATCATATTTTAAGACTTGTTTTTAAGGAATGAATCTCAAATGAAAGTCTGTGTTGTCTTGTTGCGTTGAGAGACTTTTTTCACTTTGTTTTGAAAACAAGCACAAAAAAACAAGCGAAGTGACGTAAAAATTCAGTTACTTTAAAGATATTTTCATAATAAAATGTGTCTCAGGCAGTTTTACTGGATACATGCTAAGGTTCTTTTGTAGCACAGCTGAAAAGTTTCATAAAAATGTGTTTTATCATTGCCAGACTCCAAATCTGGACTATTAATAAAAGATACACTGGAGACATACTGTTGGCCTGAACACACTCAGGGCTTTGGTGCTTCCCGTACCGTATTTTTATTTCCATTGATAATTTATGAATATCTAGGGTGGATATTAATGGATATTTTTAAACATTGTTCATCCTTTGCACATGAAGGATTTGGCTAATGGGTGCAGACCTTTTTAAATGTCTCCTGCTGTTTGGTGAAACTTGCTTTGCTTCCATGCTGTGTGTTTGTGAGGCTGTAGTCTTGGATTATTTTAAGCTTGTTTCACACAACTGCTAATTTAAACAGAAATAATGTTTTGAGAGATGTGAGCAGTTCAAATCTAACACCGTGTCTACATTGTCTACATACGACATTTCAAATGCATAATAGCCCATTATAATTTTGAACTTTGTCCACACTGGATGCGGCGCAGCGTGACCCATTAAGAACAAGCAGGTTGTCATGTAGCGTCGCGTCCGGTGTAGACACGGTGTAAGACACCAATTCAGCTTACAACTACTAATGTAAACAAATCCATAGTTATATAACTGATTCAAGAGAATAAAACCACATAACTTTTTTGGTGTTCCAAAAGCTTGTTAGTGATGAGGCTGGAATCTTCTTACATTAAAAATAGCTTACAAACAAAAAAAATGCCATATTATTGATTTCTTATATTGAATATTGAAGTATAAATGTTCAAAGATGACTTTTCATAACCTGCTTGTTCCAGAGGGTTTAAATGTATGTTACCTGATGTCTTGTTGTTCATTTCGTCCGTATTCTCCGGCCGCTACACAACAGTACTGAGCAGACAGCACTTGCGCGCCTGACAGCCTTGTTTTTGTTTATGTCAAATTAGACATGCCGTCTGCTCAGACTGAGGTCTGCAGAGACCAGGATCCGTGGCTTAAAGATTTGTGAGTGCTTTTTGATAAATGAGTCGGTCGCCACTGTTTGCTTGCTGACTCGTGCCGCTTGCCACCTTGGCAGAAGTGATGTTGTGTTAAAGCAAGGTTGATAAAGAATCTCTTTTCAAACTAGATAGGGTCTCGCTCTCATGAGGCATTTGCCCAACAAGTCATTAACCATATGCTGGGTCTCAGATGGCATTATGTCTCCAGCACTTTCTGTGAATCACATCCTAATAAGGTTTTTAATTAAATAGTGCCGCTTTCTGTTGTCCTGGTTTTCTGCTGGTTTGCTTGATTTGCAGGACTCTGCATGACCAAAATCTAAAATTCTGTTTCCTCGGTTTGGCCTTTTTTGGGGGGGCGGGTAGGAAAGTAGAGAAGAAGTAAAAGACTGTACTAATGGGTCAGATGTTTGACGGAAGAGATGTGTTTAGCCGATCCTTAAAGGCGATTTAATTTCTGTTATATTTTTAGGAAATATGGTATTAGCTTTCATTATGACGCAGACGACACTCAGCTTTCCCTGTCTTTCTACCCAATTTCTACTCTTCCTCTCTCCTGGATTGTTAAGAAGAGATCAAATCCTGGTTCAAACTTAATTTTTGTTTAATACCGAGAAAACAGAGATCCTCCTCGTTGGTACTAAATCCAATATAGCAAAATTCAATAGTTTCTCACTCTCTATCAATTATTCTTCTCATGTTATGAGTCTAGGTGTCGTCCTTGATAGTACACTGACTTTCGAAAAGCTTGTGAATAAAATACCTCAGTCTGCTAATTTCCATACACAAAATATCAGCCGTCTTCGTCTTTTCCTTACATCCAATTCCACAGCTACTCTTGTACATGCCTAAATTACTTCACATTTGGTTATTGTAACTCTCTTCTGTTTCCGCAATACTCCTTCATAAACTTCAATTGGTCGAGAAATCAGCTTGCCGTATAATCACTAGAACCTCTTCCATCGAGCAGATCTCTCCAGTTCTCCATGGCTTCCTGTTAAATAAGGAATAGAGTACAATATGCTGCTTCTCACTTTCAAAGCTCTACATAATCTTGCCCCAACATATCTCTGATTTGCTTCAAAAATACACCCCAAATTGTACTCTTAGATCATGTTCGTTTAGTCACCATGGGGTCTAGGGCATTTAGCAGGGCCGCTCTGGAACTCCATTCCTCAATCTATAGAAGAAAAGCGAAAGTGACCTATTTGTCAGATATGGTGACCCATACCCGAAATGTGACCTCTGCATTTAACCCATCCAGAGAGTAGTGAACACACGCACTGCAAGTCGTAAACACACGCACGCCCGGAGCAGTGGCATCTATCACTGTTTGACCACTTTTAAATCACGTCTTAAAACGTATTTGTTCCTGATCAATCTTAACAGTCAATAATTGTTGTTTGTTGTATTGCTGCTCCTTACAACTCAATTTTATGGTGTCCTTGAGTGTTTTGAAAGGCGCCTTAAAATCAAACATATTATTATTATTATTAGTCATGATGTACAGAAACAAGTTAGCATTGTAGTGCCTCTTGTTCCCTCCAGAGGTCACATGGTTTGCATGTCTTGAAAAGGCAGTTGCAAACTAGTTTCTACATGGGACTACCAGTGTTGTCAGGGACATTAATCTTCGTAACATAAAATTAAAAGAAAAAGCATTTTGGACACAATTCCCAAGAAATTCAGCATGAAGATACATCCAAAGATTACCTTCTAATCAGAGAAAGAGAATTCACAGAATAAAGTTTGAATGAGTTTATGGAAGCTTACCCTTACAAGATTTAACAAATGGTTTACTACAAATAAAACCAAAAACAACAGGCTATACTTAAACCTTGGTTTTGCTTGAGTAACAATAGTTTAACCAGGGTTTTTGTACCAAACCCATGGTTATACAAATGGTAATCAATATGGTTAATTTTTACGAGGGTGATGATTATGTTATGTCCTGTTGTAGTTTAGTTTTTTATTCATGACAATTATATTTAGGCTTCGAGATTCATAAATGTTGTCTTCGTTGTGAAGATTGTCTTGATGGACAACACAATGATTGTAACTTTTGGGTTGGCCTATGACAAATGTTATCACTGCAACATAACTTCCATGTGTGTTTTAGCAGAGCACACAATGCTGAAAACATTTACGTTCAAACGTAAAAATGAACTTTCCACAATACTGTAGGTCCCATTTAAAACACACACATGGTCTTCTAAGGATGCTTTTATGATTCAAATGAATTGCATCGTATCTGCTCAAACAAACCAATTGTCTTGCTACTGTAAAGGCTACACTAATTTTACAAGGATACTCACTTAAGAGATTAAAAATGTACTCGAGTAGGTAACATCGCTCTTTTTATTTTGTTATATATCACAAAACTGATTATAACCAGATTCAGTACAGACGTGAAATCAATCACTTTCAGCCCCGGCGGTGTTTTCAACACGCTCTATCATCTTGCTTTGGTATGTGTCTCCCGTCTTTAAGCAAGGTATTTTATTCGCTCAGAGCTGCAGCGGTTAGTGATTCTCTCAGGAGCCAATTATCTGAAGAGATGAGCCCAGACTGTCTGAGTTTCGCCCTGATAAACTGATCTGGGATCCGGATGCTCTTACTCCGCCTCTAATCTCCACCATCGCAAACAAATACAGGGACTGACTTGGGTCCAGCCAGGCGGGCCACATGCACCTCCCAGCGTGGCTGTACATCCTCTTGTCATTATTTATTGCCTCTTTTCTGCTAGTGGTCTAATTATGGATGCATTTCTTTGATAGTGTTAATAGAAATCTCAGAGCTTCCATTAAAAGCAGACATGAATACGCTACGCAACGCAGTTTGCTATTAGCTTTGATTGGTTGTAAAACCCTGTATATAAAAAACAAGTACATTCAAAGGAGCTATTTCTTTACTGGCTCCTGAGCTCAGACCGATCCCATTCCGCAATCCCGTTCCGCAATCCCGTTCACACACACCATACATATAACAATATGACAGCCTTCATGTCCCTGCTGACATTTATTCAATCTCTCTCTCCTGTTCTTCTCACCGCCCACCTGTCTTCAGCTATAGCACGCCGTATCAGTCCATCTACTACCCTCCAGAACAGACGGCCAGGGCCAGGGAGATTCTGGGCATGGTGTCCCAGCTGCAGCCTCTCATCTCTGAGCTCGCTGACCAGCTACTGCAGGTGGCCCAGCAGTGCTCCATCCAAGCGTTGAAGGACACACTCAAGAACCTAGAGGATAAGGTGAGACCAGTTTCTTATCCATGACATCCACCGGGGGTTTAAAGAGACCTACACTCGAAAAGATGATGGTGGCTTTACAACAATGGTGTACAAAATAATTACAAAATCTGTAAGAATACACTCAGGTTTTATTGCAAAGTGTGGTATAAACACATTATCATGTTTACAGTTTGAATTCTACTGTAATTATTTGGATCTAAAGATGTTTTTTTCATTGTGCATGGTTAATAATTCTCAAATATCAGAACTCTAAAATGTAAGATTTTGTGCTTGCACAAATCATTACACCGGATTCCGTCTCACTGCAGATGGCACCAAATCTCACCTCATCTCACACACAGTGTTGCCATGTATTTCCATTCACACACGACCGCAAGTCTTGGCTTGAAACGGGTCAGATTTACATCATTGAGGCAGTTTGACAAACAGCCAGTGCTTCGTCACATCCCTCGGCCAAAACCAACAGAAGTCTCCAGTCTGAGTAACTAGTTTTGAGGCCTTCATGTTTTATGGGTGTAATTAATGAATTACATCTGCTGTTGTCGGTGGGCAATCTGTGACACAGAGATTGTTTCTGCCTCGGTGGAATAACGACAATCAGACGCCTTCATCGCTTGATTCTCCCTGTCGCCCCTCGTCATCTCCTTGATTAGAAGTGTGACGGCGGCCGCCTGATTCGGAAGCTGAAGCTAGCTGGCTCAAGTTGATTGAAATCTCCAACCGTGAGCATGTGTTTGTGTTGATTTTGCAGGGGTCTGTGTGCCTTTTTCACCACCGACCAGGGCTGAGTGATGAAGCTAAAAAATATTTAAAATATGTATCTATATAGCTTTTGCCTTGTCCCCTTTTTGCATTCGCTCTAAAAACGATCTTTTCAAGCAAACAGTCATAATGTATTAATAAAATTGAGTAGTTAATTTTAAATTTAAATAAAAATTTGTAGTAATAGTAGTAGTAATAGTATTATTATATTTTTTCTATTAATATGTTTGTAATAATGAAAGATGATTATTATTCTTATATTTGTATATATCTATATTGTTCGAATAAAGCTGTTTAAATAGCATTTTTTTTTTACTGTAAGTTACTTACTTTTACATTTATTTATATATAGGACTTTATTGCATTAAACATTTTCAATCTGCTTCAAGGTTCCTCTAGTGCAATCATCCCTTTAACACTTTTCAGAGTAAATACATAAATATTGATGTATATATTGAATGTCTTAAAATAGCTGAAAAGGGTCACACAATATATATTTTTTAATAATATCAACAAACCTTGAGGCAGTAATTGTTAATTCCTGTCCAGAGACCCGCCACACCACATATTTTAGACGTCTCTCTTCGTAGGCCTGTCAGCGGAGCTCCATAATCTGAACTGGCAGACAAAGGAGACATGTGCATTGTTGGGGTCCCAGGAGTGGAATTGTAAACATGATCATGTCATTCACAGTTATGTGAGTTGTTATGACACAACATCACACTTACAACATTTTATCACGTCTGATGTCTGAGTGCTGTAATTGTAAAGCCCTGGATAATGTCGACAGTTGTGTATGAGATTGAGCTGAGATTCAAGTTTTATAAAACTACATTCAAATATTCCACTTCAATTTCAGACCGGCGAGAATACAAAAGAGATTGAATTTGTTGCTATAAATTGTGTTTAATTGTGAAATGTGATTATCATATCTGAAATAGCGATCAGTGGGTTGGGGAAAAGGTCAAGGCAAACAGCTCATTCGAGCAACAAGAGCATCTGCTCATTTGCCTGTGAAAAGCAATGACGCTGTGTAAAGCTTATGGCTGACGGCTGGCAAATTACATTGAAAAGATAAGCAAGCTGGGGCTGTGAATTTGCTAATAGTCTAATGGAGCTGGATGAAGTTGGGACAGAATGCGAAACGCCCGGCCTAAACAGGGCCCTGAGGGCGGTGGACAGCAGTTCCGTGGCTTTTATGTGCGGCCTGCCTATGTTCAAATACGAATTGTTTCAGTTTGGAATGCTTTTATCGCTTGTTTTTTGTTATCAAGTGTTTGTTAGTAAGAATTACAATGACTCAATTTAAATACTAAAGGTTTTATTTGACTGTTTATTGAATTCAGTCTTAGAAGTGGAGTGACACCCGTAGTTAGCCGAAGTGTGAATGCAACATTGGGTGTTGCACCAGTTTCTTTTTTTATTCCATAAATAGTTCTTGTCGTACATCCAGGTGCACAGTCTGAGAATATAACTGTGATGTTGCAACTGTCCTGTTTTCAGAATTTCTAAAAAAATAATTGAATCGTGTGATGTTGATGATGTTGCCGTGGAGCTGAAGCTGAGATGAACCACATCTGTTGTCTTTTCATTTCTTCTCTTTCATCCGAACGTCTTCATTCGCTGTTCTCCGGTTATCGTCCGGCCGTTGCTATTTGCTCTTGTCCTTGGTTGCTTATTAGCTTTTCAGAAATGATTCTCTCCCCATCTCTTTAATCTTCCCACTCACTCTTACGCTCCGTTGTACTTTAATGAAAAGCTGCCTTATTAAAATACCGGGTTATCAAATGCTCACGGGGGTGTCCTGGTACACGGCTGCTTTCAACCCTGTGGACTTAGGGTTAAAAATACTTTCTTGTCTAACAGTGCAGCATGAATTCAATGTTGGGAAAATGTAGAAAAATTACATTTTTTTCTTAGATAATGTTCTCTCTGACAGTTTATGTACTCTATATACACAAAAGTGGTAAACTAGTCATATAATATTATACTAATATAAGATATAACAACATGAGTACACTAACTTCTAAAGAAACTTTTGTCTTCAATTGATTACGATCAACCCCTCCAAAAATTCACCTCCATAACCCCGACCCCCCCACCCAACCTCTCTCTCTCTCTCTCTCTCTCTCTCTCTCTCCAGACAAAGCAGTTTGTGCACGCCCTGAAGGACGAGTTGGTCAAGAGTGCCCTTTTGGCCCTGCATTACGCCCGTCCTGGCTACGTGAGCAAAACGTCCAGTCCGTCCAGCCAACCCAAAGCTGATACGAATGAGAACGTGACCGCAGAGCTGCACACCCTCTGCAACAACGTTGCCAGCTCTAAGACGGCCAAGAAAGAAAACAAAGCGTCTCCAATCCGCTCCGACTCCATCCCTCACCAGACAGAGTATGACGAGGAAGAATGGGCAAGTTTTGTTCAGTTTTATTTGTTTATTGCTTTATAAAGCATGCATATTTTATATATAAAATAATGCATATTTTATAAATGTAAAAGTCTGTCGTCAAACTTTAGCATCCTGTGTCTTTGGCGCTACAGACACGTCTGATCCTCCGTCAGCGTAGCATCAATTTAAAACCTGATTTATTTTTTTAATTGATTTGTTTCACACACCTGGCCCTCCGTATGTCTGGACTGTGCTCTTCAGCACATCACAGAGACGCTCTGAGGTACAAAAACAATTGGCACGGACTTATTTGATAGAATCTCAAGAGGCTGAAACTAATTCTGTAGAAATAGAGACATGAATGAGGCGAGGTAGGAGATGGGGTTAGCCTTGTCGCATTCAGCAGTCGCTTTTAACGTCTGTTAGGAACCTTCACCACATTAACCGAAGGATATCTCGTATTAAGATGCTTAAAAATAGTGTGTTTTGTTTGTTTGGCCATCGTTACTCTGAAAAGCAGGTGATAAAGTGTGGCGTCTAGCTCCTGTTATTGCCTTCTGGTGTGTGTGTGTGTGTGTCATAACTGAGGCTAAAGAGAGGATTAGAGGCAGAGATAAGACAACCATCTCTAATCAATGTCAAAATAACTCCTGTGCCCTTGAGCGCCACTCGGAGAGGTAAAGGATAAACAGACCACCTATAAAGGGATGCTCTAGGTTTGCTAATACTTTGGGCTTAAGTGGTAAAAAGAGAGGCAAACTTTTGAGCGCCCTGTGATCATAGTGCTCTGTGGGGAGTCTTGAAACTTTAAACGCAGGATCAAAACTGGCAGTTTCTTCATTCTCCTCCCCGACTGCAGCCACAATCCCCAAATTCAGTTCTCGAGTCATATAAGAGTTGAGGGAATAGTTCAACCAAAATAAAATCACATCCTTATGTCATTCCAAACCTGTATGACTTACTTTCTTCAGTGGAACACAAAAGAAGATATTTTTAGAGATATTTTATGTTTTGTGCCCATACAATGAAAATGAAGAATGAAATTCTCAAAATATTTTCTTTTGTGTTCTGCAGAAGAAAAAAGTAATACAGGTTTGAAATGACGTGAGGATGAGGAAATAATAAACTATTTTAATTTACGATCTCTTTAAATTATCGAAAATATGTAGAAGAAAAACATGTTCTTGTACTCACTATTGGTCCATTAATGTTTGGTTTGCCTCTTCTAGGACAGGGTGTGGGCAGGCGTGGCCAAGAGCTTGAACTGTGTTATCGCCGCGGTGGAGAAGATACAAGAGTTAGAAAACAACAACCAAGAGTCGGCACCTGGTCACGCCCTTGCGGATGTCATCACCTCTCACAATCCTGGTGTGTTATTGACACATGACAAACCACTACACTCCCACAATAGCTCTATTTGAAGTATTTCTCCAAAAAAAATTTAACCATGAACTTATACAGTCTTTCTGCTAGTTACAATGCACAGAAAAGCTGTCACAGCAACTTTTCAAAATGTGTTTATTTGCTTCTTTGAACTTTATCAAAAGTAGCAGTGCATTCAGTGTATATTTTATTAGTTAAATTAGTTTATTAGTGTTTCTTTGGGAATCGAACCTGTGACCTTGGCATTGATAGCGCAGCGATTTTACAGCCAGTTACATAAGCAAGAGAAAAATAAACAACAATCCATCTGGGTATACTCAGTCCAAGCACATTTATCAGATCGGTCATTTGAGAGATGAGTTTTAGCAGCAATTCACAGTTTTTTTGCCAACTACCCACACAAAGTGTTAAAAAGTGTGAAAAGCTACAACCAATGACATGCTGTGCAAGTGAGAAAAACTATTTTCACATAGTCAATGCTGCCACCCATTGGAAACAGACTGAATTTGCAGTTTTGCAATTCTCAATGTAATGAACTTAGACAGGGCAATACATTTGCTTACGATTATGTGTCCATACCAAACTTATTTCTAGCCAAATTTGATTTAACGTTTAGAATAGCTAACTCTTATTTATTGTTTCCCTATAAATGTGTAAACAAATTATTGGTCGCTTCAAAAATGCATTGCATCTGATGTTATCAATTATTTAGCATTATCCGTCAATTAATTTCACAGACTTTTAACGTGTGCTAAATTACTGTTGACATCATACACGGTTTGCAGTTACAAGTTTGCAGTGTTATGTCTAGAATATTTGCAGTGTCGTGTCATTGTAAAAAATATTTGAAACAAATAACTTACAAAGGCACTACATTCAAATGTATGATGAATTGATGGACCTGTTGAGTTTGATGTGTCGTAGCTCGAGGCAAGAAGTGAACATGAAATTAAAGCTATGAAGAAAGACGGCTATGTTGCAATTAAAATCGACAGATACACCCCAGAAGGTGTGTATCCATCAAGCGGGATTCTTCAAAGGCAAATCTTTGTGCGGAATGGGGACATGCAAAATAGAAATGAAGATAATACTGCCAAATATCTGATGACTAAGTCAAAATGCATTCCTCAAAGAAGCTGCAAAACAGAACCTGCTTGAAAACAAACACGATTTGAATGCACAACCGATTCAGTCATTAGATTAAAAAAACACTTGGATGCTATTTTGCTTTTTATCCCCTTTTAGTGTGTAAAGTTGCTGTTTGGGCATTAAAAAGATCTGCAAAGTTAAACATTTCAAAGTCAACTCTAAAGGGAGATATTATTTGTAACTCACTTAAACAAATAAAGACTGAAAGAAAAATAACTAAACTGACAGTTAGAACAATTCATTCTAAAATAAAATGTTAACTTTGTTTGACATGTAAATTATTCTTTACGTTAATTAACAGGTGGCTTGTAAAAAGTATGTTTTTTCTAACCAAATGTCTGTGATGAACGTGGTGGAAGAACCCAAGTGCAGGCAGCGAGGATGAAGGGGTTAACAGAAGCTTTAATATTAAACAAAACAAACGCCCACGATGGGGAAAAAAACTAACCAAACTTGATTCAAAAACTGAAGCAAACAGGAAAACAAACAAGGTACTTTAGGGAATAGATACACTCAGTGGCGGTTCTACATTGAATTGCACCCCGAGCGAGAACATCTTTGAGCGCCCCCCCCCCTCGAAAAAACTAAATTATGTCATATTTTTCTTGACCTAAACTACAGTGGTACAAGTTGAATTTGTCATTAAAATGTAATTGTACCACTGTAGTTGAGGTCAAGAAAAGTATACATGACATTGTTATAAAACAATTTGACAGAGTATTAACACTTAATGATATTTTACTGACATTCAATTTGTACCACTGGAAAAAAAGTGGTCAGAAAAAGATTCATGACAGTTATAATGGCCTCATGACAGCCAATGTCAAAACCAATATGACAGTTAACCCAGCTGTAGTGGCCTTAATTCATTTATCTTCTTATTGGTTATTTGTAATCACGTGTTTTGTTGTGTTCACTTCCGTTTCCTTTATATTCGGTGTGTTATATTGTTTGTCGTGGTTGGTAGGGGGTGAGCGATGGGATGGCCAACTTTCTGTTGACCGTACAAGTAAAATGTTTGTTCTGTCAAATAAAACAACTGTGACACGTACAGAAGTGTCTCTTAGGCAATATGGTTAGATGCCGAAACACCAGCTAAGTAGTGTCTTACATTCAATTATTAATCTGCTATGTCATGTTTTTATGACAATTATGACAGGTTAAGATGTATTGGTTAATGTAAATTTGTCAACAAAGACCTCAAACAAACAATATTTGCATTAAAAATGTCATAATTGAGCGAATGACACTTAATGACAGTTGTCATAAACATGCATAAAACCTTCATATTCATGACATGTGTGATGTAGCAAATAAATAGCAAAGGTTATGTTCGTCTTAGAAACTAGCTACAGATTGGAAAATTCTGTTTGCTCATTGCGGGACCTTACGTTAACCCAACTGATGGAAATAAATAATAATAACTGAACTTGTAACAGTTTTGTTGCAAAGCACAATATTATGGTGAAATTAGATCTCGTGTTTGTTGACTTAAAACCAAATTTGTTATATAAGTGTTGTCGGTTCTACCTGCCCTGCGCGGGCCTCGAACCGGTGTCTGTACGAATGAGAGTAGGGCGCTCTAACGACTAGGCCAGGGGTCGGCAACCCGCGGCTCTAGAGCCGCATGCGGCTCTTAAGCGCCGCCCTAGTGGCCCCCTAGAGCTTTTTCAAAAATATGAAAATTTAAATATAATTTCTGTAGGAGGAAAAACATGACAAAAATTCTTAAAGTTTTTCAACGTTGTAAAAATGTGTATAATATTTAATTTCAACATTTCTGTCAACGAAGATTTACGTCATATACTGCGACACGCGTTTCTATCAGATCGGCGGCGGCGCGCGTGATGCCAGACCGGTGGCTGACAGACACACAAACAAACCGGCGGGTGTGTCATGGATCCCAAGGGGAAAAATAGAAAGATAGTTGAGGAGATCAGATGATTCAACAGTTCTTGGACCAAATCATTTGCTTTCATTGCCAATGTGGAAAATTAGAGGAGCGCAAAGATAAATTTAAGAAGTGGATTGCATCTCCAAACTCCACTACTGCTGCTAGTTTTGTTGCAACCCGGGAGATAATTAAGCGTGGGAAAACGTTCAGTTCACAGATGATACTGATTTTTGTCAGTATATAGTATATAGTTTGGGGCAAGAGGATTGTATTGTATTATTGAGGATTGAAGAGGACTGCATTTTATTTCCATGGGGATGTCTGAAATTACAGGATGCATATGCACGTTGCACATTTTGTTGTTTTTTCGAATCCTAAAGTAAAAAAGACATCAAAAATCTGATTTCTTTATTGTATTTCTATAATTTCATCAATGCAACGAAACATAATACATTAAAATTATAATGGAAGTTAAACCTAAAGCATACAGCAGAGTAGTCACGTGGTGCGTCATTCTCTCCAGGATGCGATGCAGGGGAAAATAAACATTTAATCATGAATGCTCATTATGTATTTGTGGCCTACTTATCATTTTGATACTAGGGGGGTAATAAAGCTAATATAGACACTTACAGCATGTGTTGCCTTCATTATAAGGCTTATATAAGGCTTTTAATTTTTTGCGGCTCCAGACAGCTGTTTTTTATTTTTTTTTGTCCAATATGGCTCTTTCAACATTTTGGGTTGCCGACCCCTGGACTAGGCTAAACACCGCAGTGTCTTTTCATACAACATGACAACATCGATACAGTAATCATAACACAGAGAGAACATTATAGTTGAATACCTTTATCTTTTCAGCATACAGGGGCGCCAATTTGCCAATTCCCCACACAATGAATGAATAGATAATAGATAACTGATTTGCGGCGGCCCAGAGTTTCTTTTACTGCTCGTGCGGTGCCGCCCCCCACGTGACATGAAAAAATGCCGCCCGGGCCACTGCCCGGTTCGCCCGTGCCTAAAACCGCCACTGGATACACTGCAACCATAACATGGACAAGGGAACTTCGAACAAGAACAAAGCATGGAACACAGCATACAACCAAACGAACAAGCACAAGACAATAGACATGAGGGCATTAAATAGGGAGACTAGCGGAAGAGATAACACTGGGCAGGTGTGGGGAATGAGACACAGGTGGAAAGCAATACTAGGAACGACAGGGGCGGGGCCAATGCCGAGACTGGAGAGAACGCATATTATGTCCTGATTGACAATAATAAATCTTTCCTCCACATAAATGTCTAAAAAAGTATGCGAGGATCACGGCATAAACTCATAATCATTTTGTTGCTGTTATCTTTTGACACGTCCCTGAAATTACACCGGTCTGGTACTGAGGGAGTGTTTCCACTCCGAAACGTGATTGGTTGCTTTACCTGTCAGACATATGACCTCTTGGGCTTGGCCTCACATCACGCGCATGTCATTACCTGCCGCGCAATGCACAATGTCCGAGTATATCACAGTAATTAAATCAATTAAGTATTATAAAGGAAATTTCCGAATTCTCTGTCGTATGATACTCAAGGTATAAAAATAGTGTCTTGTTTACAAAAGTGTTTTCGATTCAGTGCTCAAGGGGTGCTACGCAGTCTGCGTAGCCTATAGGAAGGATCGGCACGCACACATCTGAATAATACCTGCCCACCGGCTGATTATATCTGCCCTCAAATTAACGTGCAATGGCGCTCATGCAATCGGAATCAAATAGGCCTACTCAGCGGAATGCACCTAGCCAAAATGTGTTTTTAGCGGTGTATCAACCGCTTTTAAAACAGAACACTTCGAAATATTTCGTTTCCGGACAAAATGACTGTTAGATAGCACATGCACACCTGTAAGATGTCTGCTAAAGATCTGGAGATGTGGAAAAACATCTTCTAAACATCTTAGAAAGAGCTTTTGTACATCCATTCTAAATCATACACATCTTACAGACGTCTTCTAGAGGTCTATATGACATCTGACAGCAGACGTCTCCGAGATGTAAACGCATTTAAAAATGTTGGAAAGGTTGTTGAGAAGACGCTTTTAAGATCGGATTGCAAATAACATTGTATAGAGGATTATAAAAACAGTGTTTAGTTTTAAACACGATTCCTCAGCATTCTATTTTCTTATGATTTGTCTAATAACAGCTGTACAGTCCAAAGCGGCAGACTTGCACGACGCTTTTATCGGAATAATGAGTCTGCTTTTATCATGCCCAGATTTACACACAGCTACATTCAGCATTATGCAGATTCTTTGTTGTGTTTAGTGTGGCAGGGTTTTTTAAATTCAGGTTGCAGCAGCAGCGCAAACATGGCTTTGCAGATTACAAAAATCGTAAACATTCTTCCACGGTAACATGAAACTCGTGAAAACATACATTACAATATTTTATCATCATCGAACCAGATGGAGCCCTTCTCACGCGGGAATGTATTGTAAGCAAAATAGATTTGGACACATTTATTATTAATACAGCTAATACTGGTTGGTGGATTTTTTTTATCTTTAATAAATGTCTCATTAAGTGGTCATAGAATATTACAACCACAAAGAACAAGAGTCACTGCACCACGCTTTTAAGACGTCTAAATGCACCTGCCGTAATTTGGACTGATGGCCTACATGTTATAAACCCATGTGGATTCAGACACTAGCTTGGTTTTTGTCACAAAGAGGCAATTTAGCCGAGGCTTATTGGGTGGGTGGTGGGGGAAAACCACCATCTGGATTTAACAGCAATACAAGTCCAAATTGTCTGTACAGAACAATTGCTCATTCATTTTCTGGACCCCATACTACCGAAGCACCCTCCACAGGACGCCGCGAGGCACACAGTCGAATGCCTTCTCCAAGTCCACAAAACACACGTGGATTGGTTGAGCAAACTCCCATAAACCCTCCAGCACCCTGTAGAGGATGTAGAGCTGGTCCAGCGCTCCACGGCCCGGAGGAAAACCACACTGTTCCTCCTGTTCTACTATCGGCCGTATTTTCCTTTCCAGTACTCTGTTATAGACTTTTCCGGGGAGTCTGAGAAGTGTGATCCCCTGTAGTTGGAACACACCCTCCAGTCCCCCTTCTTAAAAAGAGGGATCACCAACCCGGTCTGGCCACCAATGCTGCAGAGGCATGTCAGCAAAGACAGCCCCACAGCATCCAGAGACTTGAGGTACTCAGGGCGAATCTCATCCACCCCCGGTGCCTTGCCACAGAGGAGTTTCTTGACTACCTCAGTGACTTTGACTTGGGTGATGGACAAGTCCACCTCTGAGCCCTCAGCCTCAGGCTTCCTCAATGGAAGATTTGACGGTGGGATTGAGGTTTGCCCGAATTTCTCCTCGAAGAGATTCTGGCAAACCGTCCGACGACATCCCAAGTTGAGGTCAACAGCTTCCCACCTCCACTGTAAACAGCGTTGGTGCACTGTTTCCCTCTTCTGAGGCGCCGGATGGTTTGCCCGAATCTCTTCGAGGAGAAGGACTATTATCAATATTATTATTATTATTATTGGTTGTATTATTTTTTTACTCCCCTCAAGGTTTAATAAAGACTCATGTCGTTCCTGGGTTTTAACAGGCATTTATTCGATGACAAAGTCTTCAAACATGTCTTTACATGTCCCATTATTGCCCACATTGCATGGCCGTCAGAACTGGTATAAATAAAAAACAGAAACCGTAAATTAACCTTAATTTCTTGACATACTTGCAGACAATACTAAACAAAATCACATAGAAGACTAAGAAATAAAGCATACATTTATGCCATGTAAAATAATATCTTAATTATCTTGTTACAGTTGCACACACAAATAAATGACAAGGAAAGAAAAATAACTCATTGGCCGCATAGACCCGAGAGGGTAAAGTTCATCTTCACACTTCACCAAAAAATGTATAAACAACTTTCGCGAACTTTGAGACAGATGGTTCACAAGCCGCAGCACATATCTCTCTGATCCTAGCGAGTGCACCCATACCACGTCCATATAACAACAAATTATAATTTCCACACGAACAAAAAATAACTTCCCACCTTTTCAACAAAGTTTTTATCAAAAATAAATAAACATGAAATTATTATTTATTAGCCATGAGACATTATTTATTTCAAACATATGATTTTTGACCTCTCATGTATATTTATATTTTAACTGTGAACCATATTGAACTGAAATATATGAGTTGCCTTTGACGGCAGCTACAATTGTATTTATACAATATTTTCACTTGTGCACATCCGTGTATGAAGCCTCAGGAGCTTATGGTCATGGGCGTATGGTTACCGCCAGATGCTCAATAATTGACCAAACACAGTAGACTGGGCATTGAGGGGGGGGGTTAAATTAAGCGACCGGAGCTTTAACCGGATGTTCTATCAGAGAGTAAAAGTAGATGCTGCAAAAATGTAGCCTACATTATAAGAAGTGTATTGAGTTTTTTTTATTTAAATCACACAAATGCATGCGCGCACACCCCAGTAATAAAATGATGAAACTTGTTCCAAGTGGCTCTTTAAAGAATCCAAATGAAAGGGCTTTGTTTTGATCCTTTGTCTAAAACAACAAATGAATATGATTCCCAGGACTGCATGAAAAATGTCAAAAATAACAAGCTGGCGCATTTGCTGCTATAAAAGATACACTTCCAAAAGGGCATCAAAGATTTACTATTGATTTTCATGGGGACTGGGCTTTTGTCAAACTAACTTTTAACAACTTTTTATAATATGAATATTTTAGGAAGCTGAAAACCATAGCAGCAATAATAGACTGGCTTAATAATTTTCTACCTCACGTTCTGTAAAATATACCATTAGAATAAATGCAAAACTCACAATAACACAGTATGTTACTTTAAAACAATATTTCTAGTAATTGTGGAGTTTATACAGGATATAGTACTGTATTTCCAGGCTGTCAGACTTTAAAAATGGTCTTCTGTGGCAGGGGTTTTCAAACTGCGGTCCCCAGGGGTTTGGCAAGAGGGAGCTCAGGGAACCGAGGTTACGTTAGTAACCGAGTACGTTTTGTGTCTATGTTCCTCAACAGCTGCAGATTTACACGATCAGCTGGCCGTTTTGGTTCAGACTCTGAAGGAATGCGTGAAGGATGTGACTGAAAGGGCCAGACACTCGATGAGCTTTGTGTTGCTTCAGGAAGCGGCGTGCAGCACCATGCAGGGTCTTCAGCTCCAGCAAAGACGAGATGCTGTATTCAGCCAAGCGGTGAGTCGGATTCACCAATCAGATGAGACAGCCACATGACGATGGCTGCAGATCAGGGGTTGACAAGCTCCAAAATTGCTATTTGAAAGTCAATACATTTAAAAAGAGCATTTAAAAGGAGTCCATGTCACATACTGTATGTGCTTTTACGTATTTCACCCTTTTGTATATGGAACAGGACAAAATTTGCAACTTTATATTCTGGAATTCTGACCCTTTCAAATCTCATGCTCATATAGTACACAAATGGTACTGGCAACATTTTAATAAAGAATTCTCATTTTTGTGTACACTGTTCCTTTAAGGCCCTTACCAAATTTCATGAAACCTTCTGCTTTGGTCTCAACACCAAAAGATTGCATCAAGCAAGGGCAAATCATGCGAGGTTGCAGGCTAGCACGAGGGCAGGACGTATGTGCTGCAGCCAACAGTGACAACTTCTAAAGTATTTGAACTTGGAACAGAAACATTTCCTGTTTCCAGAAAGAAAATAAACTGGTTGAAACATTTATTGTTGCTTTTCCTCTAAAAGACATGCTTACTGAGGCAAAAACAAGGAAATTAAATTTGGAGAAGACATTGCATGTGTCATGTAAAACATACAGTATCTCGTGGCTGTTCGGTACACAACAATAAACACCAGTGCCAGTTGTTCAAAATCGATCTAAAGCCGTCTTGGAGATCGTCTTGGAATTTCAAAACCTGTCCATGTGTTTGAACAGAATACCATGTACATTTTATTAAAATTGTATTTGTTTATGTGTTTGCAGCTGGCTGCATTGGCGTGTGGATTTGTCATGCGTTTATATGCTGGTTTAGAGGATAAGAGCTTTCTCAGACAGCTACATACGGTCGGACTGGTGGCTCAGTTTGAAAGTCTCCTCAGTACATACAGTGAGTATGTTCACGGTTCACACTATATGTGTATCTCTCCTGAACGACGAACGGTACATAGAGTATGCAAATCAATCACAAACATTCAATACAAGATAAAAAGTATGGCATATTACTGCAAGGGATGAAACACTTGGCCGAACATGGCTTTTTGTATCTATTTTGCCAAGTTCTTCACAATTGCATAAACTGAATTGTCAAAATGTGCTCTTTAATTTTTTGTCTTGCTCTTGAATATTACAATATAACTTAAAATAAAATTGAGCAAAACATGTGGGCTAAATAAAAAATATTGAGCCCTCTCCCTTGTGGAATAGCCTATATTAGACCAATAACTGACTGCTGAAAGAACGTACTGCACTCTGTACCCCTACAACAAAAACACTTCATTAAAAGGTGTCATTCAACATTATAAGCTAAAAAAAATTATAAACAAAAGCTGTTTAATTATTATAGGCTACACTGGAAAATGAATGAAAGAAAAAAAATGTATGCAAGCAATTCTGACTGACAACCATTTCAGTTCACGTCTCACCTCCGAACTCTGCCCACAAAAGCAGACTGTTCTCTCAGAAGGTGCACTTGTGGCCGGGATGCACAGAACAGACAAGTTGTTAAGTACAGGGAACTGTGTGCATGAGACCAGTGTATGATGTCAAAGAATGTTGCAAGCTGTGGGGCTACTGTAAGACCGCGCTCCAAAAGTTATCGAGGGGTAGAGACGCTTTCATTCAGAAATTACTGAATGAAATGTGTGTCTCTCTCTGTCTCTCTCTCTCTCTCTCTCTCTCTCTCTCTCTCTCTCTCTCTCTTTCTCCGCTCTGGTTGCTGCTTGATTATTACACACATCATGCTTTTTTGCTATTTTCAGCTGAATATTTTGGTGAAGCCCAAGTAACCAAACATCATTGACTTCCATTGTATGGACACAGAACCACTAAGGTATATCTAAAAAATATCTTCACTTCCACGCAAGAGCGGGTACTCTGCGTTCTCTGCCCAGTTTGCCAGAGGTTTCCTGTTTGTGGATCAGGCCTGCCTTAACTGGAGGTTTCTTCTTGTCGCCGGAGTTTACCCGTTGGATCTGTTTGCCCCACATAAGGCTGCCTTGCAGTCTCTGCTAGCTCTCCATTGCTGTGGATTTTTGTATGTTTATTCTCAACCAAACTCTTGAGACCTTTGTTAAGATCATGTGACAATGTACCACTTTCACTTATAATAGCATTCTTCTACTTTTTGATAAATTTTACATTGTAAGTGCACTGCGGGGTATGATGATGCTGTGTCAATCAAACTTTGAAATGAATGTAACATAACTCTTAAAGCACGCACTGTTCTGCACTCTCTTCAGTGTCGATCACAAGTAAATGTGGTTCACAAGATAGAATTTTTCCTGTAGCAGGAATTTGGTGAAGAGGCACATCAAAGGTCATGGGTTAGATTCCCAGGAAAACACATATTTATAAAAGGCATACGTTGAATGCATTGTGTTGTCAGATACCTAAATGTAGCCTTACATGGACCTTTGTCACCCAGGTGAAGAAATAGGAATGTTAGAGGATATGGAAGTGGGACTATCTGACCTGCACAGCGTGACCTTCAAAATCACAGAGGCAACGTCTGAAGAAGCGGACTGCCTGCAGCCAACCGTCAGCGGTAGACGGTGAGAGAGACTGTGATCTAGATGATACATGGCTGCTCTAAAAGAGCTAACATTTAATAATCAACACGTGTTGGTCATATACTACACACAACATTCGCATACTTCCATTTCGACAAGAGTGCTTAACATGTCAAATGTGACCCCTTTTCCTTCCAGAGACCGGTACAGTCTTGAGGTGCCACTCCCACACCATGCCTTCCAAACGTTACCTGAGGAGCTCCGAGAGGGCAAGCCGCTGCGAGTGCTTCCTGTGCTCTTCAATGTGGGCATAAACGAGCAGCAGTCCTTCGCCGAGAGGTATACGAGATCTCACTGATGGGAACGAAACACTATCCTTCAACGTCTATTGAGTTACAAGCCTGTGAATCAAGTGTTCAGTAAATCATAATACATCAGTGATGTTGGTTCCAACGTGTCTGAGCTGATACCCTCTCTGTCTCCCTCATAGATTCGGTGACATATCTTTACAAGAGAGAATAAACCAGAAGAACTTTGAGACTCTTGAAGGTTATTACAAATCCTTAACCAACACGGTACCATCAGAATGTAAGTTTATCGTCGAATTATACAAAATGCAATTGTTGGAATAAGTTACCAAGTATTTTTTCTTCAATCCTATGTACAGTTGGAGCACTAGGCCTATATATAGAATTGAAAAAGGCATGAGTTATAAATTAAATTTTATTTATTTATTATATTTTTACTAGTATTCAGGTCATTATTAGAATGATGTCAAAAACATCAAATTACTTAAATTAATTTGTCATTTCTGTGGGTTCTGCTTGAAAGATCTGTACTTATTCTGTTCCTTAAAACTTAGAACCACTCAAAACATGAAGCTTACACAGCTCACCTACATCAGTGCATTTCTGCAGAATTTAGTTTCACAGTTTAAACAAATAAGGGCAGGTACTTATTATTTCTCTGTGATATGTCGATCTTCCTTACAAAGCATGACGGCTTCAACTGATGAACGCTCTCATTAGACAGATGCCAAGATGCATCATAGCATGTCACTTCTTGTCCTATTTCCATCTCCTTAAAACAACAAGTACATGTCCCTAGACTTTTCAAACTCATCTCAGTGCCTGTCGATACAGAGACCAACAGGCCCTCTTTAAACTCGTTCATGCGTGATATCTCAAATCTTCTTCTTTTTTTGTCCCGGTCTCTTCCTTTCTAAAGGCTTGCCCTGTTTTCAGACACAGAACGACATTAAAGAACTTCTCGACACCCTTGGCCAGAATGTAGTTACTAAGAAGAGGAAGAATGTGGAGATTCTGTGGCTGGCAGGAATGGTAAGGTTCACAATGAGGTCATGGAATCTGTCCAGGAGTTTTTTGATTTATTACGCACACTAAAAAACTGTCATGAACTGTGTAGGAGAACCCAAGTGCAGGCAGCAAAATGGGGATGAAGGGGTTAACAAGTATACTTTAATAATAACAAGAACAAAAACACCCACGATGGGGGAAAACACTAACAAAACAAGATACAAAATTGAAACCAAATACTTCCCACAAGGGGGGCAAACACACACAACTAGGAATAACAAATAAAGACTGGGAAACAGACAACATCCAACAAAACATAGTAAAAAATAACAAGGGCAGACAGGCAAGAATAATTAATGGATTGGGGTGACATAATAAAAACAACAAACAGGGGAGGGGGGTGGGGGAACACAAGAGTTCATGGGGGGAACCCAAGAGTCCAGGGGGGGAAGTCCAAAGGGGTTGGGACAGGGAGGGGCAGTCTTAGTCCCTGGACACGCTTGAGAGCGTGGGGTCCTGAGCGTGGGGTTGACGCCGGCTGGAAGGCCGGCAGGGCAGGACTTGACGCCGGCTGAGCAGGACTTGACGCCGGCTGGAAGGCCGGCTGAGACGCCGTCTGAGACACCGGCTGGGACGCCGGCTGGAAGGCTGGCTGAGACACCGGCTGGAAGGCCGGCTGAAAGACAGGACCGGGCACTTGACGGACCACCGGACTTGGCGGGACCACCGGACTTGGTGGGACCACCGGACTAGGCATGGCACTGGACACAGGCTGCAGCATCGTCTGGGCTTGCTTCTGTGCCCTCCTCTTTTGCCTCTTCCTTCTCAGTCTCGCCACCCGTCCGGTAGCCAGCAGAAGGAAGGAGACGAAGGGCAGGTCCGGCTCCGGATTGGAGGCCTCCGAAGAGGACCCCCAGGATTCCTGTCTCCCCCGCTTGCCAGTGAGACTGGGCGGTTGTGGAGAGGCTGCAGAGGCTGGAGAGTGGTGCGTGGCGATGCCCACAACACCGATCTGCAGAGGACCACTATCGAGTATCGAAACCAGCGGAGATGAGTCAAAGGTGTTCAATGAGGTCACGGACTCCGAACGAGCTGCGGCAGTTAGCCACACAGCGTCGAAGTCCAACGGCCTCATTGCCCTCATCTCCGACCGAGAGAGTGGCTCTCTGAGACCGGCGTTGAACAGCACCGCCAGCTCCTCCTCCCCGAAGACACCTTGCTCAGCAATGTCAAGGAACCTCTCCACATACTCATCCACAGTCTCCCTTCCCTGGCGAAGGCTGCGGAGGCGATGGGCCAGATCATTAAGTAAGGGAGCAAATCAAGAGGGAAACAGGTGTAGGGCATTAATCAATAACGAGAGGATGGGAACAGAGACGAGACCTGGAGAGAGCGTATGGAAGGCAATTACAACAATAATTGCCTCTCTCCACATTAAACATGAGGTTCTGTCATGATCCTGCCACTATACTAAGAGGAACATGACATGATGCAGCAGAATCATGACAAAAACTACAGGTTCAGGTTAAACTGTTGTTTGATTAAAATATAAAATTATATTGGAGATTAAAAATTCTTATTATCGTCCCTGTCTTAAAGCTACTGTACTTAAAACAGAAGAATCATTAAAAATCTCACTATGTCGTAGTAATAAAGAGCTAATGAAATGTCATCTGGCTCCTCAGATCTGTCGCCGACTGAACGGAATCCGCTTCACCAGCTGTAAAAGTGCCAAAGACAGGACGTCCATGTCAGTAACGCTTGAGCAGTGCTCACTACTGAGGGACGAGCACCAGCTCAATAAAGACTACTTCGTGCGAGCTCTGGACTGCATGCGGAGGTGAGCGCGATTTCAGGCCCGACCCACCTGCTCATCTTCACACACTTCTGTTTTGTCCATTCATATATCAAACTCATTATTTTAAAACTGTATCGTATAAAATTAGATTCCTCATTTTATTATATATTTTAGCATTTCCTCTTAAGGTGTTCGTAATCACGTTATATCAATTCACAGATCCAAGCTCACCAAACTTGACCTCTGGAATGATTCAATATGCAAAACTATTTTCGTTGTTTAAATTTCCGGTCTTTTGCGTTCACATGCTATAAATGGAAGTCAATGGAATTATTTCTTCAAAGTAAATACAGCGGTGTCAAACTGTTATTTAATTTAAAGGGCATTTAAATTTTTCGTCTGAGTTACCTTTTAAGCAGCATTCCTCTCCGGTGTCTGTTGAATTTCAACAATATCAAACCTCACGAGTGACAAAGTCGTCCAACATCACTGTGAAAGACTGACAGCATGACAAGACACATGAAAACTGTGATAAAAACCCAGGTTATCACATAAAACATTTTTTTTTAACTTTTTCTAAATACACGTAGAAATATTAGTGTTGTATTGCTTTAAAGTGAATATTAACTTGTTTTCTTTGCAGAATTTGAAGTCTGAAAAAATACTGAGCATCTTTTCTGTTATTTTGACCTGTTTCTCCAGTTTTCACTTTCTGCAAATAATTCCAAATAGAAACAATATTTTTATTTGAAATTTAGTAGAAAGATTTTAAGTTTGCAGAATGAAACTAAAACTATAATTTTACCTGGTAAATCCAGAAAAACTTTAAAATGGTTTCTTATTTTTTTCAAATTTTTAGTCCATTTTAATTAGATTTCTCCTAATCTGTCCTCACTCCTCCTAATTCACCGACCTCTCTGCAATGCATTCTGGGATGTCCCTCTGCGTTTGACCTGCTGATTTGTCCAGATGCCGGTCTTGTATTGTAGAAGGTTCAGGAGTGCAACATTAAGGTTTAAAAAGTTTACATCTTACTAAATTTGGGTCACAGCCATTGATGCTATCTGGCAGAAAGCCATGCATAAGAAATAATATTTCCCTTAATCTTTAAATCCGTAAATCCAATACATAATAAAGCTTAATCGTAACTGACAACATTTATAAACTTATAAATAATTATTATAAGCATAAAGCAAATCAAGGAAAGAAAACAGTATGAAACAGATTTTTTATGTACTTGATCAAAAAACCGTTTAGTTTATTTTTAACCAAATTATGGCAGCTTTAATAAAACAGTGAAGCGCAATAGAAAATAACTATCCTTCTGGGCTGGGTATTGTGAGGAATATTGTGTATTTAGCTTAGCAACACAATAAAGACAAATTTTGCTCTCCACATTTTTCATATTTTTAAATGGGTGTGATGCTGCCTGTTCTACACCAGTCACATCTACACAGAAGACAACTGCTGATGCAGCCTCTGGAGTAAACTTGATATGACATATTCCAGATTAAAAGTTTACAAAGTGTGCTGGCATTTGTTGGGCGAGGATACCAAATGTTGGATCTCAGAGTAAGCTTTCATATCCACATTGTTTTCATAATTACTCAAGTAATAGATGTTCTATTCAATATAATTGATGTAATCATTTAAGTAATATAATTGATTTCAATTATGTAATTAAACATTATTATCATTATTATTAAAAATGAATTATTTACAAAACTATTTCCAACTACCCACTGAATAGCATTGCTCTTTCACATTCATTTCAATCCAACGCCAAATAGTTGAAATCAAATGGGTCACAAAACTATAATTAAGTACTTTTGAGAAATCTGATCTTTGACCTACTTTCATACAGTATTGTTTCATGCTTTGTCACAGTGGGCTGAATGTGTGTGTGTGTGTGCTCGAATGCGTCTGCTTAATGTAAACAAACTGGATTCAAAACACAATAGCATTCGATATCACAATGCATCAAAATGCGCTTCTTTCGTTACACGAGTAGAGTGCCTTAGAGAAGCAATGTGGCGTCTTTTATATGTCGACTGAGCGGTTTACATATTAAACAACTTCTGACCGCGGTTCAAGTTTAGAAATATATAAAAAAGCGCATTATTTACACACAGCCTTCTGTGTGTGTGCATTCCCTCCCCTCACCTTATTGAGAAAGAGAGAGCGAGGGAAGCGCAACCCCTGCCCGTGCTCAAATTACAATCTGCAGGATGCATTTATATGGTTTATGTCAAATGCCACGTTTTCAATAAGAAATGACATAACGAGAATACATATTTAAAATAAAAAACAGCAAAGTTCCTACATATTTTTTAATAATCTGCTTTTTTAACAGCCCTATAGACATTACGTGTGAAATTAAATGTGATGTGAATGTAATATACAGTACATCAAATGGTGTTGGTTTAAAAGAGGCTTCTGCTCAAGAGCTGTCTCTTTGTTATGTTTGGAGAAGGGAGGGCTGTTGATGTCAGGGTTTGATTTCACATCATATCTAAACCGGTTAAGTTGAGTTTAAAACCAAAGCAGTTCAGAAATGTTATCTGACGCACGTGGTGCTAAATTTGGATCCTTGTCAAGGCGTGTGACGTCAGCTCAATTGTGAAGATTTTTTACCACAAAGATAAAGTAACTTATCATTGTATTAAACCATGACAACACCTTTTCATGTCTTTTCAATAGAACGCCGCCTTAGAAAAATTATGTTTGCTGCTTTTGGAATCCAGAAGCAGGTGGAAGTTTAACCATTGCCTAGTGTTTTCACTTATAAAGTGACTCTCTATGCAAATGCAAGGTTGCCGTTGTCACAGAAATAATAAAATTTATTTTCCACTTCTTTAAACATTCAATTCTGTAATTACATTCTTGAATAAAGTTATACATCTCTAAAGTGATTTTTGAAGGTTTAGTGAGAGTTCTTGCTAGAGCCAACATCTCTGTTATCTGTTGACCTACATAACAACTTTCTTCACATTTTTCCTGTTCTGCTCACATTCTCCATAGTGTCTCATTCTTTATCCTTTAATATGCTTGTTAATTGGTGGGCATTCACAGACCCATTCCTGTTCAGTATGTATGCGTGTCTTCTTGTGTTCTTCGAAACTAGTGTCTTGACAAACTATTTTCTAACTTTTGTTTGTGTGTGTGTGTGTTTGTGTGCTTTTTCTCTCTCGTTTTGGGTCTGAGTCAGCGGTCGGTTGGCACAGGGAGATGTAGCCCAATGGGACGACCCTGAGACAGGCTCGATAGCTATTAACAAGCCGGCGTCTCGACACTTCTATCCCATCGCCCTTCTGCTGGTCAGCTCCCACCTGCTGGTGGTCTGGCTCATTTTAAGCCTTGTTTTTTTGCTTGCAAAATACCAATAAACTGCAGATTATGTCACACCTGAGCTCTGTCTAACTTTCTTATTAGGTTGCTCTGAGTTTTTCTCTTGGCTCTCACAGCTACAGTCTTCACAAACAAACTTGTTTTTGTTTTTTTATGAGCGCTGTAGTTATCTGATGCTGTACTGCTGCTGGCAACTACCAGGTTTTAGCTATTTAACTTTTGGCACACAAACCTCAGTTCAGTCAGTCAGTTTCCTTCATATTTTACTCACCATGTGTTGTTTGTGGAACACAAAAGGTCAAGCTAAAAGATTTTGAAAAAGATTTCTAAGTTGCTCATGGGTGGTATGTACTGGTGCATGTTTGTTGTTAGGAGTTTGATAGATGCGGTCGCTTTTTTCTGTAAAAGTGCACACTTTTTTTTCAATATCTGCGTATGGATAGAAAGTCTGGAATGAGATAAGCGCACATGTTTCCTTTAAACCAAAGGCAAAATTGAAGCATGTGTATGTTTGGAAAGCATGTGAAAAATCACAAGTTTCATTTGTTTGCTTTGACAAACAATGAATTTACATCATTGCATTGTGAATTGAGACAAGATGTGCCATTTTTTCGGTTAGAGTTTCCACATGCTTTGCAAAAAGTGTGGGTAAAACATCACAATCATGCGTTTCCATCATCAGCCCTGTTTTTCTTTCTCCATCTTCCCTCATCAGAGAAGGATGCCGGATTGAGAATGTGCACAAGAATATAAAGTGCAGAAAATATGCTTTCAACATGATACAGCTGATTGCCTTTCCAAAATGCTACCGGCCACCAGAAGGAACTTATGGCAAAGTGGATTCTTGAAATCTTGACTCAAGATTATTTATGGGCAGCTGGGTCGACAAATCTGAGGCCACTTTGACAATGTGGGATTACATTTCAACCTGAAAAGGATATGAGAAAATGTCAAAGAAATTACTTCTGATTGTTATGCTGATAATATCATTTGTAAACCGAAATACATGAGAAAAAACACAAAAAAGCTAATTATCACACAAGACTTTTGGATGTACAGTATTTGTGTGTGTGTGTGTGTGTGTGTGTGCATGTATAGATGCTACACCAGCCAGCAGAAATGAAAATGTTACATTTGTAGACTGTTTAGCCAGTGCACGGCATTATTTTACATCATTAAAAAATACCATGTTAACTATAGAAATATAATTTTTCATGTTTTATTAAAAAGTGTAGGCCAGTCATCACTCTGTAATTGTTTGATATATCACCCTGCATTATCACCTCTCTGTATATGTTCGAGTGTCAAAGCCATCAGTTCTCCTGTTGTTACCCTTAATCTTTTGTTCTTCTAAGCTGTTTTTTATATACTTTATTGTCATAGTTGTTTTGGTATACACAGCAATTGTACAATATCATCTCTGTTTGTTAGTACGATGAAGAATATGACTTATTTTAAAAGGATTGTAAATTTAACATTATGCACATTTGCACGAAATGTAAATTTTGTTTACATACTGTGTGCTCTATATATTAGCATCTTGTAAAAAATATTTTATTCCTTAAAATCTGCTATGGATTTTGCTGTTTGTTTTGTACATCTTAGGTTTGTTGTCTTGGTTTTTTTTCTGCATTTTTGTCCAGTAGGATGCCTCTCATGGTACAGGCGATAATTCATAATTACAAACAAATGAAATCAAACCAAACTGATCCTTTTTATGTCAAGTTTCATGAGTTTTCTACAGCTGCGTGTTTATCTAAATGTATGTGCTGTCACCAGTCAGAACAGAATGTCACCTGTATATTTCCAAAACAATAACACCACGTGCATCAGCTGTGTGTGACTATGGAAACAAAGAACCCTCATATTTGCATGACAGGCCATCAAAACAGCTAAACAGGTGTTGATGACAAAGTAGATTGATGGTGAAGTTGTCTAAACCTTTGAGGCTTTGCTATTTTCTGTTCTTACTCAAAGACTGTTGTGTTGTTTTAATTTCTTTTATTATATGTGTTTGGTCATCAAATGCCTTGTCAGCTGTTCTTTGCTCACATAGTCCTGTCCCTGTTTTATTCATAACACTTATGATACCTTGGGAACAACTGTAGTGACTTTGTTGTGGTATATTGTACGTGTAAATCTGTTATGTGGCTGGTTTGGACAAGAAAGTCAAGTTACAACAAGTTAAAAAGCTTTATCATGTTCCTTCATAATTCATTTTGAAAGATCCTACATGCTCTCCAAAACTAAACTTGAAACATGATAACCACATGTCCTTGGGTCAGATGTCACAGAAACTCTTCCTGTAACCATCACATGTCTGTTCTGGTTGGTGTTCACACTTGCTTCCAAACAGCTACTGATTTCTGGTGGAACATTCAAAAGACCAGAAATGTTGCGTGGAAACCATCCTAAATGTGATTTTACGATAAATTCGATAAAGTGCGTACATCTGATCATAGAACCAACGTACGCACAGATAACATGTGTACACCTCTCTTTCAGATGTGAAATTGCATGCAGCTCCACAGTTTCAGATCTCCGCATTTTAATGATGTCTGATTAATGTTATTGATATATAAAACAGTGTCTGTCAATGTCCAAATCCTATACAAGCAGCAGGAATTATTCAGGCCTATATTTCCAAAAACCTGCAGCACTCAAGACAAGAAAAATGGCATCAGTCTGCTCAGACCCAACGTCGCGCCAACCATTTTTATCAATTAATTTTTTTTTGCATACGCACACTTTACGATCAAATCTGTGAGTATGCACGTTTTATAAATGAGAACCCAAACCAACTTCCTCAAGATCGAGTAACTATTTGTCAAGAAGTCTGAATGTTACTTGAGGAAATGTCATGCTGCAAACTGCAATATATTAAACATTTTAGATTTATGAGGGTTTACATCACAGTGGACTTCCCTGAGAACTGCCTACGTGAAAGAACAACAATAGCTACACTTTCTCGGGATGTTTAACGTTCAACAAAAGACTCCATTTGCTTTGTTAAATATGTTTAATGTAACAAGACTGTATATAAAAACAGCAGTTCATGGAGATATAACAGCACCTTCTGCTCCCATTTGTACAAAGAACTTTAAACAGTATTTCATATTTTGCCACCATAAATTCTGTACAGTCAGAAAATATTTACAATTAGACATTAATTTGTTACAAAAATATATAATTATTAAAAGCTTTACAAAATGAAACTCTTTGGCCTGAGATAGGTTTGTGAAGTGCAACATATAAATATGGATAAAAAATGTTAGTATAATTTATATAATAGAGGATAAATAAGCTTATTTGACATGCAGAATGTTTCTAATCACATGTAGATTCATCAGGGTTTTCCTTGCAAAGTTGAGTCAGTTTTTGAAGAAGAGTTTTCATCCTTTCATAAAACACAGTAGAGTTTGTGAGCTCTTGTGCTTCGCATGGATGTATGGCTGAGCAGGTCTAGAGAGGCAGTGGAAAAAGACAGAGCCACATTAATGTCTGAACAATCTCTTTTATTATACGCCCACTGGGGTAGGGTTTTCACTTACACGTTCTTTATATTCCTCAAAAGTTGCCAACACTATTTCAATGTTTCGACCTGTGACATTTTCCTCATGAAAAACAACGTTCATCTCCAACAAATAGCAGTCGAAAAACTTATTTGTACATTTCTGAAAACGAAAAGGAGGGTGCATTAGGACTGGATTAATTTATACACAAATCAAATTGTATGTTATGCTAATGGTTGGTGTAAGAGAGTCACACTTACAGTGATGCTTTCAATATTTGGTGCATACAAGCAGGTATTAGACCTCTGGAAAAATGTTTAAAATGATCCTACATTAAGCACAGGATTTATATATTCTGTTTAAAAGACATTGAAATTATGTTGGAGGTTACATGATTGGTTAAATAGAATGCATTTGAATATAATTACATATTCAATTGGGGAAACGGTTTAAAAACCATAAAATCTATAAATTCAAATCCATAAAGGGACTAATGGCATAGAAATGACACACTTCGCCCATAAATCACACAATGGCCATAAATGACTTACATAAAACACATCTCTTGTCTCGTTGAGAGCATTCTGGAGGTTCTTTAGAGCCTCTATTTTGTGACTGTCAGCCACAGGCAACAGAGCACTTAGACAGCTAAACACACAAACAAATAAACAGAATTACTCAATCAAATCTGGTTGAAATGACATTTTAAACCGTTTTTCATCTTTTGTAGATAAACAGTATTATATTTATATTCATAAATATCTATTATACTGTATATATTACATTGTAATATGCAAGTGTTTACCTAAAGTAATCCTTAAAGTGATAGTTCACCCAAAAATGAAAATCCTGTCATCCTTTACTCACCCACTTGTCACTTCCAACCGAGAGTATGACTTTCTTTCTTCCTCAGGACACAAAAGAAAATATTTTGAAGAATGTTGTTAACTGGCACCTATTCACTTGCATTGGTTTTGTGTCCATACAATAGAAGTGAAAGGGTGAGCAAATGATGACAGAATTTTCATTTTTGGGTGAACTATCACTTTAAAGAACTGTTCAAGTCATGACTCACGTGTACTACCTAAATACATTTCTTCACAGAAAAATGACTACAGAAAATCTGTACTGAAGAATGATTTCTGCATAAATCTAAAGGCTTTTTGGCATGTAGTTTCAACAAGACATTTTGACAAAACATACTTGTGCTAAATATTAAAGCTTTAGGAAAAATCATAACAGGAACTCAAAAATCATGTAGAGCTGAATGTGCTGTGAAACAGGCCAATACCAACTTTATTGAAAGTTTATAAGAGGAGTGGCAAACAGTTTTAGCAATCTAATTTTAATATCTGCAAACATTTTATTGTTCTGATTTGACAAGATAATGTAGATAATTGTAATGACTGCTATAGTGTTAAACAACGTTTAATGGTAGTCAAACGTGGCCCATAATTTTGCTTTCCTAGATTCTTCAAAATATCTTCTTTTCTTTTGTGTGCAACAAAACAAAAAATTTTTAAATAAACGTTCCTACTACGGTAGTCAATGATGCCCCAAAATTGTCAGTTGCTAACATTCTTTCAAATATGTCTGTGTTCAGCCAAACGAAGAAGTTAAGTCACTTATTAAGACACCAGAGCACTTTAAAGTGCTATGGGAGAGTCACTCAATAGCACTATATCCTTGGCTTACTGCAAGCATCTCTATAATAATGTTCCGCTCCAGTAGTCACTCTACCGTGGTTCACTAATCCTGCAACCGCAAACACTTATTCGATTCACTTTATCTCCATTAAACATCCATCAGCATCGATGAGTGCATATTTATTGACGGAGCAGGAAAGTAATCTGAGTATCACTCTTACTTAATGACCTTTACCCTAGTAAAACCTGACTAAAATTCTGTCTAAGCGTTTTCGTAGGTGGCATGCCTCTCGTGCCCTAAAATGCGTAGGCAGCTAACATCCTTGCCCATGTGACTCCAATAAACTGTCTGCAATAGCAATTATTGGCTAAATAAACAAACACCGGCTTTAACCACTATAATGTGAAAAAATATCACAAGTCATGATATCTCTTTCACCTTTTAAATCTGTTACCTAATACTTTTAAAGTCCCCATAACCCTTTTTTACAACAGATAAAGGTTTATTATGTGATCATTGTTATTTATAATGTACTGAAGGTTATGTAATGTTATTTGCTTCAGGCAGGCTAAATTTAACATTGTCGTAATAGCAGGTTCATATTCCCTCAAACCAAAGTCACAGCTCTTAAGATCACATTATCAAGCTAATGTAAAGCTAAAGCAGAATAATATTTGATTTCATATGGCTCACGGGCTACTTACATAGCAATGGCTAAACAAAGACAACGGCCGATATGGAGAAATTATTGTTTTTATGTCACATGTAAGTGCCTGCACAAGATCACGTTGATTGTTTTATGCATTGCAACTACAAGGAGGTCCGAAGGTATGACAACTGCTTTCTTACAAGGCTCACACTATTACTTTATCTGGTAATCCAAGCTAAATACAATACAACCTAACATAAAAGCGAAGTTAAACGGATTATTTTTCAATAGTTATGTCTTGGGGTCCCCATAGTACATACACATTGCTTTAGTAAGAGCAATGTGACAAAAAGAAAATCAAATGAAGTAAGCAGTCATTCTCGGATATACCTCAGAATTAAGAAAGAATTCCAAACCTCGGAGTTCAAAGGGCATTCCAGGTGAGTTTCAACGCACCAAGGGTTGCAACCACATCTACTAATTCTCTGAAAAACAACAAACGCGCCTTTAATACATTCAGTGACTAAATAATGCAAACATTTTCAGTTTGAGAAAAAAATTATTTGAAGTCAAAGCAGTTCCTGGAATCGATAACAAGATAGTCTGTCGAAACTGAAAGCTGATAAATATTTGCGGAGTCGTTTTCACTTATAGTCAACTATATACCAAAAAGAAGGTTGCAATTGCTGAAAATGAGAGCATAGTTTTTATGACGCTCCAGCAACCAAGTCGTTTTTTTAAGTCTATAATCGCCGCAAAATAGACACATGAGCCAAGGAATACATTTTCTTTCTGATAATGGCTATTTTTATGATGCGTCAAAGAAATGTTGTTGCGACAATTATACAATACGAAATACTGTACGGGGCTTAATCGTTCTCGTACGCCAAAGCAACACTCAGAGAGGTTGTTGCATGCACTGCAATTACAGTTTAGGTTCGAAATGATAGCCTTTGAATCAACTCGAAGGATTACTTTAAATGCCCAAAAACTAACAAACCACGAAGACCATGTCAAAAACGTTTTGTTACATCCAAAAACACGTTAGGCTTAATATGCAGAATACATTTCAGGAATGGGCTTTTATCTCCTAACAGAAAAAAATCCACAATCAATTCATAAATGCAATGATATAGCCTATTGCGTTGCATTGACCAATGCAGTGCGTTACAATACAATACAACTTTTGTATTAACCCCCAATGCATTGCCTTTACAACAGAGAACGTATCTCCTACCATTGTTTTTAGTTTTGGTGGTTTATTCCTAAATCCTACGATTATTGCGAAGCAGATGGTCATAAGAATCATCGAACCCAGATCTTTGGTAGGCCAACCACGAGAGCTGCATACAATTCACATGTTTTCGTAATGTTAAATCCCTTGAAGAGTGTCATTGAATGTGTCAAATCCTATTTCTTACTCCAGCGAGATAGTCTTCTATGCATTATTCCTCCACGAGCGCACATTGAACCCGTCTCGTCTTCCCCTGATCTGCTAGTGAAATCCACGCACATTGACAGACCGCCCAGCCCGTCGACTGAGTCTCTTTCACTTTGATGCAGTGTGAATGATCACTTGGCAGTGTGAACACTCATCTATGTTTCTTTTATTTGGGACGTTAATAATAATAGTATTTTCAGACACACGTGAGAAAAAATGATTTAAAAGTAATTCGAAGATAACTCACCATATAAGATGCACATGATAGTGTCTAAAGTCCATTTATCACTTCATAGATTTACATTCACGCAGTTGGCAGACGCTTTTCTCCCAATGCGACTTCACATTATCCAATACACTTTTATTGCCAAGTGGCTTATGTGCAATACTCTGGGATCGATTCATAGGGCAATAGTATATTAATACGTAGGCCTACTACATTACAATGATAAGTCAATAATAAGTTTTTAGTAAGATTATTATAAATAGTACATTTAAGATAAGATTACATGTAATTGTTTCTGTGTGCACTTTCTTTAACTCCCTCATATACCGACAAACTGGTGTCCCCGCCCAAAACTGACGTAACTTAAAAGGCACTGCTCCAAGTGTTTTTCTTAGAACAAATACATCAATGATATCGGTCACGTAACGTTAGACACATTTTATTTACGTTTTTTTCATTTACATTAGTTTCCAGTCCTCAAAAATTATATTTATATTCCCAGATTTTCTGCGGTGACCATGAAAAACAAATTTAAACAAAATGTATTTTTAAAAATACCACTTCAGATATATCTGAATTTCTTATAATGTAGACACAAATAGGCAGATGTGACAATGTTAAACTGACACTTTTTAAACTGGGTCACACTTTGGGTCTAAACCTGCACAATTTCAAACACAAAATATTTTTTCTATTTCTATGAAGCCTTTCCACAGGTGGCTTCCAAGCTGAGATTTGACAGCGTGTTATCAACCTCAGCATCATCTTCCTCCTCTTCGTCATCATCATCCTCCTCGTCGTCATCTTCCTCTTCATCATCAAAGTCATAGTCATCCTCGATGTCATCATCGTCTCCTGCTCCAGAATCTTCATTTTTCCAGTACGAGCTGTATCCTGATGCGCCATCCTCATCAGTGCCACTTTGACGACCAAATTTATGGTTTCGAGCTGCACGATGTACAAGCAAAGTTAGCCAGTGAAAAAGAGAGATCAAACTGCTACAGAAACAGAAAAACACTGCAGTATTCTGGCAAGCAAGCAGTCACGGTCATATCACGGTTTGTAGTCATCTGTACTGAAGAAAACACGTCCCTCTTATATATAAATGATTAAATTAAAGATAGTACTCACTGGACATGCTCAGATCTTTTGTCTCCTGAGTTTCATGTCCACACTTTGGGCACGGTGGAGCCTTGCCTTTCTCTTGTTTGAATACTTTGCTTCGGGCATGATCGTCACAGAAACACACCTGCAAAGAAGATTGTTTTAAAAACATTGCCGTTTGTCCAAACAACATATTTAAATAAACAAAAATGTTATCAATAGTAGACCTTATGTAAATATAAAATCCTAACCTTGCATCGTAAACAAGAATGCTGACCAAGTCGATTGCATGATAAGCCTGGAATTGGATCAAAAGACTAAGTCACAGAAATTTTACTTCATATTAGAATATTAAAAATAAAATGTACATTTATAAGTCTCAGCCTCCAAAACTTGACAGCTCGCCTGGTGTTCAAACTGATCATCCTCGCACAAGAAATTGTGGCAAAAAGAGCATCGGAAAATTCGACCACCTGGATAAAAAGTGTGAGTTTATAAGCATTGAACTTGTTTGTCCGGCAATATTAAAGCAGATCATTTCACCAACAGTAATTTTTTATTTGATAGCTATTTTCCTATGCATCACAGATAAAACTCTGTTGGTTACACCTTACCATGTTCCCACACATTGCGGTCGCATTCAATGCAATCTGCATCAACAAGGGGGCAGGAGCAGGCATGGGTACTTAGGCATTTCCTGCCATGGCACACCCAGGCTTCACAGAAATCGCAGATGGCCCCCTAACGGTCAAAAACAGTACTGCATAAACCATAAATCAATTTTTTTAACAAAAAAACACTTCATGTCCTTGTTCACTCATCACCCAATTGTTTTTACAGTCCGACTGGACAAATAGAAAATAGCTGTTCCAGTAAATTAGCATTTAAGACATGTTGTTGTTTCTGCATACCACCATCCCCATTCCGGTGCTGTGAATACCAGGATGTTTGATGACACAGTCTGAAGACTTCATACATTTTGTTTTGCCTGTGAAGAAAGAAAAAATTATAAAAATAAAAGCAAATATCTGAATAAATCTGTTCAAAGGTGAGGTGTGTAATTTAGCCATAACGCATGCAAGTAATTTTTAAACAAATACCCCAATATAGTCAACTATAAAGATAGTCATGCCCTAAACTAATTCCACTGGTTGTGTCAACACCTGAGAGTCAAGTTGTTCAGGATACTTAATCAAATAACACTGTTTAACAAAGTAATGCTCACCACACTGTGCACACATGGGAAGTTTCTGCACCGACGAGCAGAAATAGCAGAATGCTCTGTTCTTTTGCCGCCTGACAAAAAATAAATTAATTAAAATGTTTTTGTTTCTCCAACTATGAATGTAATTACTGTAAAAATGGTAACAAGAAACTATATATAATTACGTTTACCTTTGACATTTATCACATTCCTGTAATACAAATAAAAGGTTTGTCAACGTTTGTATTATACTACAGCGAAAGACTGTTCTGAATTTAAACACGACATGATTCGACATAAGTTAACAAGAGACATAGGTAAAAATGGCCTATTCCTTTAATTTTACAGACACATTAAAGTTGAAAAAAATACAGTTACCCTGAATAGTATTTTGTAAACTGTAATAAAAAATGAATAGAAAAACCATGCTTACCATTGTAAAGTTGCACGGGTGTTTAGCCACATCAACATTATCTTTGTTGGCTCGGGTCTGTTTCTCTCGCTCCTTTCGGCTTTCAGCCTTCTTACGGGCACCAGTCTTCTTTTTTGGCATCTCTCACCTTCAATATCACAAAAAAGACTCGCGAATTAAACTGCGGTGACACTAATTTAATGTCCGGATATACTACTTATGTGATAACCCACAGAGCGCACGTGAGTGAACTGACCTATGAATAAATGATTTAAATAGACACATCACTTAACAATTTCTTTTACAATCGCATTAACGTTCAATGTAGAACTAAACAACATAATCGATCGTTTCTGTCCTGCCAAACATACCAAGAAAAATGTAAAATCGCGCAGGAAACAGTCAGCTTAGAAAAAGCTTACGCCAAAGCAGATCACACTGTGTGTGCAACAGTAAACGTTCCGTACGAAAACATCCGAGTGCTGTCAGTAGTTCCTCTCTTTTGCAAGCCGGGTTTTTGTGTGTGTTTTTTATATACTGTATATGTGATTATATCCGACGGTATCTCTACGGAAATATCATTTAAATATTTGACGTATTATATCTGGAAAAATAAATGAAAATGTAGTCCCACGCCATCAAATAAGATGGCTACACACTGCTGTTGATGTCAGAACGGGTTGCCAGGTACCAACCAAAACACGTTAAGGACTTTATCCGTTTGGTCGTTGACAGTTAGCACATTGGTAGAGCAGATTTATTTATCTAAAAGTATACATTTCACATACCTGACAACGAAATTAAGCCACATCTATATATTTTATTTTTCTACAACGTACCTTTCGCAATAACTGGCAACTTTGTGGTGGCACCGTCACGAGAAGCCAAATCCTGTTGGATGAAGACGGGATGGTTCACTGTATCTATAAGCCACTTTTAAAGGACAACAGACTTTAACGTGGACATGTTTTAGATCATCGGGGACGTGGCAAATAATGCGTTACTCAAAGATCTTCACTTATATTATGGAACGGTGTATTAAATGACAGTAGAGAGAAAGAAATCCCATCTTGTGAAAAAAGTGGTGTTGGGGACCATTTAGGAAAAAAGGACAATGTCCTTAACGCAAGCTTGCCGAAGTCTTGCCCTGTCTGCATGGCTGCTGTCATTTTGTTTTGTGCATTTCTTGTGTTTGGACTTCACAGTGGCTGAGAAAGAGGAATGGTACACTGCGTTTGTCAACATCACTTACTTGGACCCAGTGACATCTCAAGTCAGGACAGAGAAAACTGAATGCGGGAGATACGGGGAACACTCCCCTAAAAATGACGCTAGGGGATTTCTATTCATGCCTTCTTTACTGCAGGACAGACAGGCCTGTGACAGCAATACCAAATTTCCACTGCCCCATCCCAACACTCCATGGATAGCACTGATATCAGGAGGAAACTGTACATACAGAGAGAAGATACGACATGCTGCCAGACTCAATGCATCTGCTGTCGTCATATTCAATTTGGGCTCCAGCGATCCAAATGAGACCATTACTATGCCACACCAAGGTAAGAGAATAAAATGTTCCGCTGGGAAACCTTGGTTCTGTCCATTTAGGGTCTCAACAGTCCCTAGATCTCAGTGGAATTGAGCATCTTTGGGATGGGGACCAAGAAGTTTGATACACAATGGCTCCACCATACAACCTAAAAAACTTGATGGATCTGTTGCTAGTATCTTGTTGCTACGGTAGAAACAACAGGGGGGTATTCCAGAAAGCTGATTATGTGAAATATAACTTTCAGATTATGTAAGTATCCATAGCAACTTAGTCTCTGAAGATAACCTGCTCCAGAGCAGTTTTTTAGACTTTATTATTTAACATTTTAAATGAAATAATCTTTAAATAAAATAATGTAAGATGTTATTGTTAAAATGTATGTATTTATATTGAATACTGTATATACTCTGAATTAGGTTTATTAAAACATCTCCAAATATCACTGGATGGATATGCACACCTTTCAATTTCCAACAGTTAAAGGATGTCAATAGAGAAGTTTATTAACTGCATAGAAATTGCATATCATTACTCACTTATTATGCAATATTTGATGCGTTGGGTCAAATATAGTTGTGGCCTTATGGTTAGAGAGTCCATATACATACAAAATACATAAAAAACGTAGACTTAAGGTTTTTCATACTGACTGTATTCCTTAAAAATTTCTTTCTGATCCTCAGCCTCCTCTGAAAGTTTGGTATTGAAAGACTCTTCTCCAAGTTACAATTAGCCTTTCAGGATAGACAGTTTCCACATCTTTTAACATTTGGAAAGCCATAGCCTTTTAGCTAACAAAACAAAACCAAAGATTATAATGGATATTTTTTTAATACATTCATTTAAAATGGATATATTACATGACATATTGGACATGTACCAGTGGGCCTTGCGTTTCATTAACTCTGTAACTCTGTGTAATTTGTGGGAGGTTGATGAAACTTACCCTTCAAACGTGTTCTGGAACCAACATACCCCGAGTAAGCAAGGTTTGGGTAAATCAACAAAAGGAGGTTAACCCTGCTTTCTGGAACACCCCCCAGGACACCTTCAGGGGTCTTGTAGAGATCATGTGTCCATATACCTATTAGTTTAACAAATGCGTTCACATGTGGACATTTTTGTTAGTTTGCTCAACCAGTTATAAAATACCTTTATTTGTTCTGTGGAAAGCAGTTCTTCAAACATGATGTAAATATTTGAGTGTGCTGATGTTGACAAACATTGGCAGAAATTTCACATGATCTTTCAATTCACGTCTTGTGTTTTTCATGACTTCTGCTTTGTTGCGTTCACGTCTAGCTTGACATGCAGTTTCAAGTCTCTGTTTTCCACCATGATGGGTGTCGCTCTTTTCCTCTTCCTGTCTTGCAGATTGTTTTTGGAACTCTTTGTGGTTCTGATTGAGTGTCAGCGCCTCTAATATACAGCTTTTGAAAATATATATTTTTTCTGAATTAATTTGTTCGTTTTTTTATGCTGGGAAGTATATTTAATAACACATTATTTAACATGGTTATAATAACAGAAATAACAAGCTGATATCATAATGCTAATGTTTTTACAATCCGGTAATTTAGTTTTAGTACTTTTGTAGAGGTTTTAAGATGCTGTCAATTTGAAAAGATGAGGGTATATATGCTTGCTATAGGCGGTTGCTCTGGTTTTTTGGTGGTTGGTAGGGTGTTTATGGCTGGTTGCTTTGGGTATTGTTAGAAGATGAAAAAGATGATCAGACGTCTGATAGACCTGATTATGATGTGTCAAACTGGCTAGCAGCCCTGCGATCGCTGCTCTGGATGTCATAAGGTTGCATTCTGTGAAAGCAGAAGCTCTATTTATAAGCTTAGTATTGTCCTCTCAGCACAGATGTTCCTGCACCAGTGCAGCCACGTGGAATCATGAGGGGAACTTAAAGACGCAGTCACACTGATTGTCTGTGTCATCAAATGTTAGTCTGTGTTCCCATTTACATTAAGCACGAATAAGATGCTGTATACCATAACATGAGTAATGCAGTGCGTTTGGCTGTCTGTTGCTAAAGAACACGTTAGCAACTCTGCAATTCGATTACATTTCTGTTGCTCATGTCTTTCGTTCCCTTAGGTACTGGAGATGTGGTTGCTATCATGATTCCAGAGCTCAAAGGACGTGAGATCATGGCCCTGCTGGAGAAGAACATCACCGTGGGGATGCACATCAGCATCGGTACACGGAACCTGCAGAAGTACGTCAGCCGCACTTCGGTGGTGTTCGTCTCCATCTCCTTCATCGTTCTCATGATCATCTCGCTGGCCTGGCTGGTCTTCTACTACATCCAGAGGTTCCGTTACGCCAGCGCGAGAGATCGCAACCAGGTACAGTCACTTTAACAAACACAGAACTTGAAACTGAAATGAACATTGTCTTTGTCACTCATTTGATGTCTTTCGCAGAGGCGGTTGGGGGACGCTGCAAAAAAGGCCATAAGCAAGTTACAAGTGCGAACCATCAGGAAGGGAGACAAGGTGAGTGTCACTGATTTCTTTTCAGTAGACATTTATCAACCCACTGGAGTCATTTGAATTACTTTTATGATGGATGGATGTTTGGAGTAAACTTTAAGATAACATGATGGCATTTTACTATGAAATAATTCGTTTGTGCTCCTCTTTCTAGGAAACCGAGTCGGATTTTGACAATTGTGCAGTTTGCATCGAAGACTACAAACCAAGTGATGTTGTGAGGATACTGCCATGCCAGTAAGATTCCAGTCTTTTGATTAATATTAGAGTTATGAATCTCAGATGCGCCACTGTGGCTAAGCACAGTAGAGTTATTGATAGTTTTATTTCAATAAAATGTTTTGTTTAATATTTAGTTTTAATGCCTCTGTGCTGTTTGGTTAGCCATGTGTTCCATAAGAACTGTGTGGACCCTTGGCTACTGGAGCACAGAACCTGTCCGATGTGCAAAATAAACATCCTCAAGGCATTGGGCATCCCGGTAAGACTGTAACACTCTGAGTTTGCCTGAACATTCTATATGTATTTTCTTACAACGCTGTCATTTACCATCTAAACAGCCCGATACAGACTGTTATGATGACATCCCTCAGGACTATGAGGTGTCAATCACGGGCCCGCCCACAAATCCTGTGACGGGGGCCAGTGAGGTCACATTGGTCGAGAACTCTGTGGTGCTGGATACAGCTGTCAGAACAACAGGCCTGTCACACATGTACCATGAGATAGACTCCTTAGCACAGGTCGGAGAGAGCAGTGAGTATCCAAAAATCGTGTGTGGTGTTTTATACAACAGTGAGCTGTTACATTTTATTTTATTTGTTATTCAATATGAAAGTGAAAAAAATCTGACTTCAATTGATGGCAAGATTAAGTAACACTGCTGTCATATACTGTACATACGTATACATAAATATATAGGCATACTACATTGGATTGAATACACACAGTGTATATAAAGAACACATATATGTGCACAATATACACATACATTAACACAATGTGTTTTTTATGACAGTTTAGTAAAGGGCCGTGCATATCTCAATAATTCTATGCTTATCTAAATGATTTGAAATACCAAAAAAACATTTAAATTCTAAAAGTTACTTATAGACTACTTTGGATGAAGTAAACAATGCCGATCCAAAGCTTGAACTGATCATATTTTTCCATAATATCGTGCAGCTCTATTGGTTATATTGCTTTCAATATATTTTAAACAATTTCAATTGATTTTAGAAAGAAAAATGTCGTATTGCATATCGAATATCGCATTATTTAGCTTGCTACTGCATATTGTATTTTTCTTTAATATCGCACAGCGCTAGTAGTATTTTCGAAAGCACTTAACAGAATTGAAAAACAGGACTTTCCAAACAGACAGACGCCATTGGAAAAATTATGTTGGAAATTATGCATCATGCTGGAAAGACTGAAGGAGGCTCTAGGCAAACCACTGAGAGACGAACAGGCTGGCTTTAGACAGGATAAGTCTTGTATAGACAATATTGAAACCCTGCACATTATCATCGAGCAGTCCTTGGAATGGCAGTCTCCACTCTATATAGTCTTTGTGGACTTCGAGAAGGCAGAGAAGTTGTATGAAAGCTAATGGCATACAAATGGATCCCACCCAAGTTTGTCTCCCATCATCCAGCAATTATACAGCCACTGGACATGCCAGGTTGTATACAAAGGAAAATTTACAGAACCTTTTCAGCTAAAACAACCTCAATTTCATTTATGATATCAGCCTATTGTCACACAGTAAACAAGATGCACAGCAAAAGCTTGATCGGCTAGTAGAGGAAGCAGAGGAAGTTGGCCTAAAAATAAACATGAATAAAACAGAAACCACAAGGATTAGCAGCCTACAACAGGACCAAATCCAACAACATGGTGTGTACATTAGTGATGTTGACAGATTAATCTACTAAGTAAGGACGGGGGAGCGGTAAAATAACATCAGGAGCAGCACAAACAAAATTAGACATGCTTTCAATACCTTACGCCTCATTTGGAACTCAACTTCATTTTTGCATCTAAAACAAATGCAACAAGACGGCTAAACCAACGTAAAAGCAGTCTTGTTGTATGGATCTGAAACCTGGAGACTGACAAAGACAAAAAAAATCCATACCTTTATCAACAGATGCCTCCGCTGCATTCTACTTTTGATGGCCAGAAACAATATCAAATCGAAGCTTGTGGAAGCAAACAAACCAACTGCCTATTGACAAAGTTTGGATAGTTGGATAGGGCACACCCTCCGTAACCAAACAGGCACTGGAGTGGAACCCACAAGGAAAGAGAAGAGTGGGCAGGCCAAGACAGACAGGGAGACGGTGCCCTGAAGGTGAGATGAAGGCAGCCGGATGGTTGTGGTCCCAGCTGAAGAGAGTCACTCAAAACCGAGTTTGCTGGAAGACTGTTGTCGTGGCCCTATTCTCCCTCGATTATAAATAATAATGCATAAGCACGGACATTAATGTAAATAAAAATACTTTATTGTACATATTGGGATTTACAGTAGAACAAGCTTAAAATCGTAAACATTCTAGACACATAAGAACCGACAAGGGTTTAAACTAAACAGGGAGTATAAACACACAAGAGGAAGTGAACTAAACTAGACACAGGCGGTGCTAATCAGAAACTAACACAACATACAAGAACTCAATGAGAAACGACAACAAACATTGAACCAATAAGTGTAACGCATAACTAAACTAACAATGAACAGAGACACAATCAAAAACACAAATACATTAGAAAGACAGTCCTGACAGGAAATGTTTATTTTGTAATCTCAGACATAATGTTAGGTTTTATCTTATGCTACCTGGGTGTTAGAGGAATCCACATGTCTCCAGGGTTCTGTGAAATCAAGATGGTGTGTTCTACATATACAGTAATAGTTCACACTCTGCCAGCGTGTTCCAATTTTCTTTTTGTTATATATATATGTTATATATAGCCCTAGTGTAGTGTGCACATGCAGCACTTTGCGATCAGTCATTTAACTGTTCCTCTGATGTCAGCTCAAAGCAAGACAACATGATGTCAAAGTTGTCAATAAAAGGCAAATTTATTCAAAGTGTACTTATCTTCATGCCATCCCATCCCAGTATACAGTATGACTTGCTTTCTTCAGTTCAACACAGGATAGTCATTTTATATAAAAATGACATCATGTTACTTTCTTTTAATGTACCTAAAATAGCGAAGCACACACATCCATCAGGTGTTTTCAGATGCAAAATGTACATTTGTGAGAGAAATCAATGAGTCATTTTCACCGGTACGATGTAAAGTTGCCACAGTGCAGCCATATTTGAATTTCCATGACGTAACTTTAACTCCTCTGTTTGCTCTCCTCTGTTTCCTCAGGCGAACAGCAGCCCTCTGTTAGTCATGATTCAGACACTTCCCTTATCATGCCAGTTGAGCTGGTCCTGTCCGGCATGGACCTTCAGTCTGAACCAGAACATGAAGATGTGAAGTCCTGAGAGGTCGCCGTAGGGGCAGATAGACTCAGCGTGCCATTAAGGGAGCAGGTCTGTAGTGGAACCAAAACAAACAATAAAAGCACACGAGGGCAGTAGCAGTACATGGTGTGCAATGATCTTTTCTAAGCCTGGGACCTCATCAGATTTTTGTTCCACTGTCATGGAATCTTGATATGTTTCTGCTCTTCTTTTCCTGAGCGTGTGTACAGTAGATTGAGAAGGCAACCCAACTTTTTCCCTTTGAACATTTCCATATAGTGGAAATTTTGACTGTTTAGCTTCTCCAAGCGATCAGATACACGCAATATTCCACAACGAATTTATATCAAGACACAAAATGCATAGATTTTACAGTATGTGGCCGACTTCGTGCTGAGTGTCAAACACAGTTTATGTAAACTACTTACTTATATTCGGAATTTAATAAATGTTTTGTTATTGCAATGGACCTTTGATACCACATTCATTTAGGTGATCAGTGTTTTAGCAGATGTGACCGTTTTTGTGCATCCTTTGGGATGTCTCTGTTATAGATAATACATTTGTAAATCACAATGAGACAAAAGCACAACTATAAACTTTTCACAGAATTAAGCTTTGACAGTGTTTTAGTTCTTCCGCTAGTGTGAACTTGCCAGCTAGTGACACCACATAAAGCAACATGCTTTGCGAAAATTACATGAACACAGTCACGAACGACTAGGCAGTAAGCAGGGCATTGCACGTGGTGTAGTTGTACGTTCTTGCTGCACGTTCTTGCGTTTCAGTGTTGAACCTCAGTGCTTAAAGCGCTTCTCGTAATCTTTGTGCCATTAACACAAAACCACTAAGATATATCTCAAAAAATCTTCTTTTGTGTTCCACAGAAGAAAGTGCCATATAGAAGTTTTGAATGATATAAAATAAATAAAAAACGTGGTTTATTTTCCAACAGTTATGTGGCAGATGTTAAAAATTCAGGGGAATCTAGCGAGAGCGTGATATTTATTATTAGCAGATGTTTACTAGCGGTCAACAATTATATTTGTTTAATGCGTAAAAAGTTGCACATGCATTATTTTTTGAACGTACAGTAGCCAATCAAAGATTAGGAGTTTGGGGTTGTAGATGCTCCTCATGTTTCATACACATAACACATTCATTAATGTGTTTGTCGCTCCCTACACTTGACAGTGTGAATGTGGCCATTTTGTTAATCTCTTCATCATAACAAAGAAAATAATCACCCTGCTTTTAAACATGACTGATATAAATGGCTGTTTATGCTTTTTATGTTGCCCAAAAGAAAAGTGACTGTTGAATGAGTATTTTATTATCAAATGGTTTATTTTTCTAAAAAAAAGGCACCTTTAGATATATATTGGCACCTTTAGATATATATTGCACATACATTTAGAATTTTAGAAATATGAATGCAAACTTTTTTCTTTTCTTTCATTTCATTGAATTGTTTTGTAACATACAGCAGGCTATATTTCTGAAAACTGTAAAGTTTCAATCCCAGATGTTTATCATTATTTACTACATAAGGTATCGAGTCATTTTCTTCCGATATTTAATTGTTTTTCTCATTAGTTTCTAAGTTTATAGAGGCCTTAAATGCACTGCCCTTAGTTAAAAGTAGACGTTCATACCCAGAATGCACTGCTCCAGACTGGGCTAATGTGCAATGCACAAGAGAATGTTCAATACACGAAATAACCAAAGCTTTAGTGTTTCGTGTTTTTGTTCATGCAATATATGTAAAATTGTAGATTTCATCACTAAATATTTCTGTCCTTCCTAGAAAAAAAATCTATTTGGTTGATTTGACCTACAATCACCCCATAGTACTCAAGACTTGTGCTGTTATTTCAGTCTGACAGGCAGAGATCTCACATTCCTCTCCCTAAATTTTCTGGCATGTATAAATGTAATGCTTAAAGATAATAATATGATTTTGCTCTTATATTATGGTGTGTATTTAATGATTTGAAATCAGTCAGTGTTGGTTTTTACTGGCTTTTGTATTACTGTATCCGTATGATGTCATCGTCTGTCTAGGAATTAATCCCATTAAAGGAGTAATGTTATACTCTTTTCTTTCTAATAATTAGTTTCCTTAAGGTATACTTGTAACATTTTTATGCCCAACATTGTATCACATGATTATTTTAAACACATCTTCTCCTTGACCCTTATGTTTAAACGGCTCTGCTCTGCCTGTAGAAATACAATATGTAATTTGGTCATGTCCATGTCTTCAATATTTGGTCATGTCCATGTCTTCAAATTTACCAAATATGTGTAGTGGAATTTTTTATTTTACAATTGTCATTGTATTTCTCCTGATATGACCCCTTTAGGGAACATATTATACAGTATTTACTGTAAGACAGTTGTAAAGAGCAAGGCGGGATGAGAGCCGTGAGGGAACGGCTGAGGCCGGTGACGCAAGTGATAATGAGTGTCAGCTGCGCGTTGCACCGGTCTCACATCTCTATGAGCTCCGGGAACATAAAAGGACGAGCGACTGGAAGGTACAACGTGAGAGGACCAGGCCTGGACTTTATGTTGTGTTTTAGTATGTTTGTATGGCCGGCAGTCGACCGTGAGGGAGCTGCCGTTATTTTTAGTTTGTTTAATTGTTTGTTTATTTGATCAAAAGTCTATTTTATGTTCGCCGGTTCCCGCCTCCTTCCTTCCTCACAAGGAACATTACATCATTATTGTCAAGATAAAAGAGTTGTCCCTCTGTGCTTTTCTTGAATAAATCCATGTTTTGTCATACACTGCACCTGACACGCTTGATGTAAGGTTTTTGTAATGTAAAATAATTTGATATGATTTTATGTTCTTTAAGCAGGTGTAACTGAATTGCAGAAGCAAGCTACAACACAATACTGCATTTCGATAATGTTATGTAATTAATAATATATTTATTTCAGCTGCCAGAAAATGTTTTGTCGTACTGAAACAGTTTTCTTGTTATCATGCACAATCATATATGGCACATTTTATGTCCACTTTGATAGATGTATGGTAAATGTTCAACACTTTTATTAGACTAACTCTTGGGTTAGTTTGGTCACCTATAAAAAGGTTATAATGCAGTAAACACATAGAATACAATATGTTGCACGTAATTGTAAAAAGTCCAAAATTGTAAAGACAATATATTTTCTATCAAGTTATTTTTGTCCCCTGCTCAGTTTGTACGTAAGTTTTATGCTTTAAAAGTAGAATTTCATTTCTTCATAGACAGACTACTGTTTGAGTGATCAAAGTTGTTCAGCATATCCTTTTACCATGAGTCTGTACAGATAGCAAATAAACGGCAAAAACTAGCAATGTTTGTTCCTGTCCTTTTATTCCTAGAGCAAATATTTTAGATGATTCTTCTGATAATGTCCTCAATGAATTAAACTTAGAGATTAAATTTATTGAAATTTAATGTAAATCCAAAAATGTCATTTTTCCATGTTTCTGTTTAGTGGACATTTACATGACACTCTTCATTTTAGTTGCTGTCATAATAGCATGTGTTTCCAGGCAACAGTTAACACAGAAAAGCCAATATTGGAACACAAAGTGTAGGGATCATCTTTTCAAAATGGCGTTTAAGTCATGCAGGTGACATCTGGTGCAGAAACCAATACAAAAAATATGTTAAAGCTTTGTCAACATAACACAACCATCTCTGACATAATATTTCCATGGTACTCTGCCACTGATTTATCTCTAGATTCAGAGATATGTTTTTTCCTGGTACCCTTATGCCCATTTCAGTCTCAGTCTTTTATCCTCTTCCAAATAGCCCCTTATTCAGGTTCGCCTGGTTGTAGGTAGTGTTTTCATTTGTTATACACTGAGAATTTCTTTGCACAGGCTCACCCAAAAGCATGACCTCAATTTCTGACCTGTTCCTTAGCCTTCAGTTAGATCTTCTTGAACTGTGTGCCATCCTCCCAGAGAACCTCACTTTTTAACAGGCCGTGCTGCTTATGTTTCTCATAGATACGACTTTGTTTAATTAACTGTCAACTGCTAGTGGAACAACCAATATTTGCTGTAATGATTATTTATGCCTCTTCTGTTGTAAAAGCTCTTTGCATGTCACAAATGCATGTGACGAAAAGCCAAATATTCCAAGAGATATCAAACTCAAGGTGCAGAATTGTGACTTTTAAATAAATATCTTTAAAAGGCCCGATTTTTATAATATTGCTAAAACACTGGGTTTTTTTAACTGTACTCTGCCCCCTGGTGGATGACATAAAAATTGTTAGCTTGCTTCTCTCACACATTTAACATGTCTATTAGGACAATAAGAACAAATCGAAATTGAAAGAATGAAACGTAACTGTGTATTTTTTTTAATTCACTATTAAAATGTATCTATTTTATTATTACTGATAGGCTGACATACGTAGCAGGCCCCGCATATTTTTGTAAAAGGTTTTTCAGATGTAACATTTATTTAAGGAACCAAATGGTTTTTCAATGGCATCGAAGAACCGTTTGAAGCACCTTTTTTGAGATTGTCACTTAAATAGTTGAATACTTTGTTAAGCAAATTCCTAGAAACGAATAGGCAGCTTCAGTTTATACATGTGTGTTTCAATGATATTCGTTGTTATTGCAGAATTTAGTACCCTTTTTTCCATAGCGTTTCTGATTAGGACTTTCTATAATAATAATAACAATAACGATACTATATCACATTATTTTTATATAATTACGATAATATTGATCATTTGTTAACACTCACAGTACTTACTGTAACATCCGGTGTTTTTGTTTAGTGTTAAGTTCACAGGAAGTGTGACAGAAATGCTCTCTTTTCATCTTCTCAGTTAACCTCAGCTAACCTTTAAACAGTTTTGGGTTGTTTATATGTCACCTAAGAAAGCTCTATTAGAGAAAGTACAGATTTCATTTTTAGTAATGCTTCTATGTTGTGGTAAAAAGACATCCGTGGGGGAAAGTTAACAGTCATTAGGAAACTCTCTGAACAATACCTCGTGTTTGAACACCAAAAAGGCTTGTGATGTTTCACCCTGAGAAAGTGTAAAACATCAATAAACATTTTGTAATAACTCAGATACACTATTCTATTGGCTATGTTGTTTTCTTGAAGACGTGATGATGTCGTGCTGTCTCATGTTCTTAAAGCCAGTATCCCAGCTGGGAAATACATTGTATGGCAAATTAAATTATGGTCAACATGAAATCAAAATGTGCCCTATTTTTATCTAAATACATATGGTTCACTTGATTTTTTCGAATGGGCTACATGCATGCATGACTTTTGCATTTCCCGTTCATTACCCTCGGCAATTTCCGGTTGCTCTCTAAAGCAGAGAGAAATGGAAGTGCTGTTCTATAGCCCATTCCCAATTAAATCAAGCTCATTTGATCAAGCTCCTTCCTACATTTGTTAAATGCTCAATTAAATGTCACATTGCTGAAGTAAAATTAGTTTAAAATTGGTTTCAAGTTTTGTTTGAAAGTTTTTCGATGAAATCGAACTTTTGAATCCCATGTACATTTTATCTAGTGTACTGCTTCGAATCTGTCTTAAAGTGATTTTTTGGAAATCTTTCTATAAAAAGGGAAGCTCTACATTAGTGTGAAAAAGTCCAAAATATATGAAGTGAGACGTAGGCTATAACTGAGAAAAAATGACTCATCCGAAGTCTAAAAGCATCTCTAACTGAATCAAGGTAGCCTACTTCACTCATGAAGGGAGATTTTTCATGAGAATTATGACATGCCTTGGAAATATCAAAAATATCCCAAATGGCTACTGACTTCAGTAAAACTGTCTTGGAGAACTGTAATTAAAAATTTAATCTATATGATGAGTATCAAAAACTAGGTTTAGGAATCCACAGTCAACAGATAAAAAAACACAGTGCTCAATGTCAATTATCCCTTAAGAATTTTCCTAAAAGATAGGTTTTAACAGTCACACGTTTAAGTCCCCATACTGTTTGTAGCCTATCACTTTCAAAATCATTTTCCAGCCTCTCACCACCCCCACCAACACAAGCTTATTGTTTTCTTTCTGTGGTTTGTGTGAATAAAGAGCTCCATCTCCAGCTGACTTTCACCCACCAGCGGCTGAGAAACCGCAGTGCAAACAGCTCTAGATGCTGTTTTCCTTCTGTAAAACTTTCATTGTGGTTGTTTATGTGGTTGTTGCGCTTTTCCCGTTTGATATTTAACCTCTCCCACCTGTCGCGTCAAGGTCTGGGGGGTGCTAAACCTAAAATCACAAAGTGGTTAGCCACGTGGAAAAATAAATAACAAATGATCTTTCAGATACCACTGGTCTAAGATCATTATTGGTAAACCCACTTCATGGGGAAATGCACACTGTCTGTTTTTATATTTACTTGACTTGTTTATAGAGCCCTTTTTTACATAAGTAGTTAAGTCAGTTGCAGAAAATATAAATGTAAAATATAAATATCATCTTTTCAAACAAAAGAGAAAGCTTAAAATGGGGATTATTATATACCCACAGAGCTCTCATTCGATTCAACCATTTACTTATACAACCATCAATTACAATTAAAATATGCTAAAATATACTAAATAAATCATTCAATCATCATTTGTCAAATAATTTATTTAAATGTATAAATTGTTTGTATTTACTTGCGTATAATATAAGAATTTTTGTTTTAATATCTATTAAATAAAATAAACGTGTCAATACTGACAGTCCGCCCACCCTTGTGACGTCACGACGGCCTGCCCGTGACTGACGCTGACGGAGCGCTGCCGCGTTCTGCAGTGGCGCTAGAGAGTCAAGCATCATTGAAACAGGACAGACATGACACGCATTGTTTGTTTTGCGTGCTAAGAAGTATTTGTCGTGTCGCCTCATGTTCTAGATATCAACGGTGCGTGCGGTTACAAATTCTATCCTTTTCGGTTTGCGTTGAAGTGAAAGGAGACGCTGGAGACGCAATGTCGGGGGTTGCACTTGATCTTGAATCGAATAACAAAGACCGAGATTGAAACGCCGAGAATATACACATCCTCAGGATGAAACATTGGAATTTACCAGTTCTGCAAGAGTCATATCAGTCATCGCCAGGCGTAATGTCATTGACGTTTCTGTAAGGTGGAAATGATGCTGTTTGTTTAATGTGAGGTGGCGTGCGCGCATGTCTGAATAGCGCTGCGGGAAGATTATATAGAGATATCAGAATGCACGATTGTTTGAAATATTTGGGTATTATGAATGCGACTGATAACCTGTAATTGTGCTTTGTCACCGGTTGTCGAAGCGCGTGGATTCCCGTTCAAAGGGTCCGCGGTTTTTCGCTCGGACAAGCTTAAGGACATATCCATACTGGACCCCTCATATTGGTTTTATTTTTGATGCCCTCGTGAGGATATCGTGGTGAATATGTGGGTCAATCCTGAAGAGGTGTTGTTGGCCAGCGCTTTATGGATGACCGAGAGAGCGAATCCTTATTTCATCCTGCAAAAGAGAAAGGGCCATGGCGACGGAGGAGGCGGACTCGCGGGTAATGCTATCGATTTCTGAATAAAGTGCCTTCGAAATAATGTTATTTAGATGACAGACTGCTTTTGTACTGGTGTTGTTCGTGCACACGTGCGTGAAAACCTAGATGTGTGTTTTAAGCAAGTCAGATGGACGTCTGATGTTATTGGTCACGCTGCGTAAATGTTACGCGAAACGCACCTGTGCGCTTTTACCTGAGTGTGGAGAAGACGATGTATAAAAAAGTAAAAGGTGAAATGCATTACTAAGTACCTCTGTTTTCATTATTTTTTTCACATGGGTATTGTTTTCATAGTATGGCAATTTGACCGAAATTGAAATATGTACTTTCAAAATAAAAATAATTATTAGATAGCATGCACTTCAGCTGCTATGGGCTCCATATGTTTGCTCGAAACCAAAAGATGCAAGTTAAGCCACACAGGATATAAGCATTATTTACTTTTACAGGTTTATTAAACTATGTTCCTGTATTTCAATTGGAAGGTTTGCACCGCAAAGGTTGCTGGTTCAATTCCCAGAAAATACACATACTGATAAAGTTAATATAAACATGTTGTGTACATCAAATGAAGTCGCTGTGGCTATAAACATCTGCTAAATGTGTAAATGTAAAGAAAAACTATATTTTGTTGGTTAATTTGAAATTTTAAGATTACTTTCCAATAACATTGTCCAGATGAGTTATAGGTTATAGTTAAATATGTCACTGATGTCATGACATACCGGTATTTTCAATAACCCGATATTGATTGCCATGATTATGGATATTGTGTCGACATTAAATAATTCCGTTCCAGAATCTGCTTAACACTCCAACATAGTCGGTGGTAGTTTTTCACCGGTTCAGATGAATGATACGATTTTTTATAGATTGGAAAATCATAGGACTCCTGTGGTTTTTTAGCCATGAAAACTGTGTAGTAAAAAGCTTGTTTGGTATTGTGAAATGTTTTACTGACTAGCACCTCACCTGCTGACCAGACATGTATTTTTAATTGGTCAGGTATGCGTGACGTTTGCTTTCAACTTCTTTATCTCTTATTGACTAGTATCTGCTGTTTCATGCTAAACTTCAAAAGGATCACTGGTCTTGAAATAACGAGAAGATATAGCTTCAAGAGTTGCAACTTTGCCAGTATTTGTGTGTCAACCCCTTTGTGTCTATCAGTGAGAGAAGACGGACACAAAGCGTACACAGACACAAAACTGAGAAAAGATGATGTCATCATTGTTACATAAATTTGCGAGTTGTTTGCCAGTTTCTAGTGAGAGCTGGTCATCCTGGCACGGCCCAGCAGAATTGCTCAGAGTAATCTTGGGTAGATTGCAGTTGGCCAACAGCCCCTGAGAAGTATGTTATATGTATGTTAGTCTATGACAAGAGAACCAAAGTTTCTTGTTTCTTCAATTGATGAACTTTAAGTCCACTTGATGCTGTGTTTTATAGCTTTATTGGTTTGGGATGTTTGCATGGGATGCCTGGATGGCCCGCTACATTTAGCAAAATGTGCTGTGTGGAATATTGTATCGCATAATACAATTCCAGTTTACTTAGGGCTCATAGTGGTGAGCGGTAGAGCCTGTAACGGAATAGATCATGTGACATTTACTGTATTCTGAAATCCCTGCTCTCTTGTTTCTGCAACCAAGGAAATCATTGCTCATCCAAGCATATCAGAGCAGGAACAGAAAGTCACATGTTCCAGAGGGGATGTCATCGCACATATGTGCCCGTGCGGAAAGAGGAAGATGGGTTTGTTTAGAGGATCCCTCTTTTTCACCACTCGTCTCATACACATAAACACCTTATAGAACGTGAATTGAAAAGGGACTGTTTTTTTGGTACATGTCCCAGTTTATCGGGAATCGGCATTTGAACACAAGCCGGGTTGCATCCCACCAATATCGAACATGATAATACCATGTTGGAGATTTTGTAGATCCTCTCAGAACAGGGAGAGACTCAGCGGTGCAGATGTGAAGATAAAGTGTGATGCCAGAAGGGGAAACTTGTTGATCGGGAGGTTTTGAAGATGGCCTAATTTGGCGTGTCAGATACTTAGATTTTCAGATAATGGTGAAGCCATAGTTTCACCCTGAGGCAATGCAAATGTTCCTCAGGTTTGTTGTGGGGGTTCCAACAGCTTTACACAAACCAAATCTGTAACAATCTATATTTCTCAGTATTAACCAGGTTTCCATCTAAAGTTGCAAATTTATATTATGCTCAAAATTGGAATATAGCATTAAATATTTGCGAATAAGCACCGTTTCCATCCAACTAGTCAACCGTCACTTCCTAATGAACTGGCACTAAATATCGGTAAAACAAGCCACTAAATATAATAATTTTCGTATATAATAATACTTGAAAGACAGGATGAAACACAATAACTCTCATACTTTTGGGGATGCCTGCTGTTTGGGAAATGCAGTCGTGACCGTTCTGAGAGGCGATTAATGAAATACTGTGACACCTTTACTCAGGCATTTAAGAATGACCATATCAACCAATTTGCCAAAATTATGGAAGTATAAAACATAATATATAAAACCAGGAAACCAGTACTAAGGAAGTGTCACGATGAACATTCATAGATTTATCCACATCCCAATGGTTCAGTTACGTGTTTCTTGTGTTTGGTCATTTGTTGTATTTGGTGGGGCTGAAGGTACTGGATGTATCTAAACATGGTCTATGTTCTAGTAGTGCTTTTTTATCTATAATTTTGAGTAATTTAATATTAGTCAAATATATTTGATAAAAAAAACATCAACAACCAGGTTATGTGCAGCACTTGACAGACATTTTGAAGAATGCTGAGAAGATTCCCAAAATTCAGCAGGTGCGAATGCTTGGAAAATCTAGGAATATAGGGGAATTTTGATAACCAGGCTCAGAAAAGTCATAAATTGTTGCAATCTTTAAATGTGAATTTACATTTGTTTCTAGTATAAAATGTTGGGATCTAGAAATTTGTATTTGTAATAATGGAAAAGTGATCAAAATAATTGATCAGTAGATGTGGGAGCCCTAAAATTGTGCTATTTTAAGATACTGCTCTCATATTTCCAGTATCATAGCATCATAATCCATGGCCTAATATTCTGTTTTCCCACAGGTCTGCTGGTTGGAACGCTTGATGTCGTGTTGGACTCTAGTGCACGTGTGGCTCCATACAGGATCCTTTACCAGACCCCTGATTCCCTTGTTTACTGGACCATCGCCCACGGTAACATACTGCCTCCGTACCCCCCGCTGCCTCCCATTCTGTATATTCCCTCACATTCCGCCTTCTCCCGGGTGGCCTCTCATTGCCAGAGCATTACCTCATGGCCTAGTGGTTCTAAAGTGGAATGGGAAGACAGAAATCAATGTCCACTTCTCTTTCAAATGTTGCATGAGTTCGCTTACGGTCTTGGCTTTTAAAGTTCAGGACTATCAACATTGAGGTTGATAGCAGCGCTAGGACTGGTTTAGAAATCGATGCTTCAACAAAACGTGATGTTTGGTTGAAATTTTTACGCACGGTAAACCTGTCGATGCTGAACTAATGTGCAGTTAAGAGCACTAAAAGAGTCTCTGCAGGTAGAGTAATGCAGTAGGCTACTGCATGACAGGGTATATAGTGAGAGATCAAGTGGAGTTTGTTGTGTAGTTTATGGATGCTGAGCAACGGCTCAATGGAAGCGCTGTCACAGGTGTATGTTTTTTAGTTATTTTTTAATGCCTTCTAACATGGCTCAGCCAATCGAAATTTAAAGTGAAAACTATCAATGTTGCATAATCTTATTTAATTTATCCTTTTTTGTTTAAAAGAAGGTTTTGTGTGTAATATTTAGCAGGATGTATTAACATAAATGCAATATACTGTAATATACATAACTGTCTTCAGAGGTGTGTAAAGACCTTACATAATGAAGTGTTATGCTTTCATTACGTTAGAAACAAGCTATTTCTATCTGCTTACACCGTGGGTCCCCTTACATGGAATTCTCCATGTTGTTTCTACAGTAGCCCTAAGCGCACAAACTGCTCTACAGACCGCGTTTCGTGTTATCTCCATGTTATCTCCTTCGGCAAAGAAGCAAAAACGGGACGACATCTTAGTCCCTTGTCAACCACCGTAGTCCTTCAAAAGCGAGGGGGAGGGGTGGAGCCAATCGCAACCTTGCTGCTAGATGCCGCTAAAATCTCCACATTTCTCATTTAAATTTGTTTACCAAAAATTTAAATACTTGCTAATCCAGGAGCAACTAATAAATCAAGGACATGCATTGCATTACGGGACACAGCACCTTGTCGTGGTTGCACAATAGACAACCTGCATACTGGGCACAAATATCAGCAGTAGGAATAGCCTAGAATATGATGTCTGAGCCATGAACGAAGGAAAGATGAAAAAGAGCTCTTGCCTCCCAGAGGAGCAGAGAGTGCTCTGTTTCTAAGCTAATCTGGTTTAGAGGGAACGACGTTGGGTTCAGGTTTCTTGCTAGCCATTTGTTAAATCTCTTCATTATAGACTAGCAACCAAAAAATAGAGACCTGTGTGCATGTTCTCTAAAAACATTTAGCACTAGAGCTGCACGATTCTGGATAAATTGAGAATCACAATACTTTTATTTCAAATAGAGATTGCGATTATTTTAAGATTCTGAATGACGACTAAAAGTAATTACATCATTTACCAAATACTCTGACCAAAAATTAAATTTTTATCAAAATGATTACAGATTCCATGATTAAACTATTGTTACTACTATGAGAATTAGTTTTACAACAAATATCACAGGTGAACTATAGTGGATCGTTTTTTTGTGGTTATGTATTAAGTTTTCCTTCAAATGCAAAACTACATCAAAAGTATTAATGCATTGAAGAAACTTGTATGTGAAATATTTCAACAGTAAAACAAATTCATAAGGTGACACTTGCAATTAAAGGTCTAAAGATTTATCAATTTGCTTGACATTTACAGACTGCTTGAAGAGGTCTTTAAATAATGATTACATGATTATCACCTGTAAACTGTTTAAAAAAACCTGAAAACATGAAATGTTGGGCAACTTGATGAAAAGCTCTTATAGTGCTGCTTCTCTATTAGCGTTTTACTGTAATGACAGATATAAGCACTCGCTTGGATTTGTCCGCAAACTGCAAATGTTAGTTTTGTTTCAAAACTAAGTTTTACTTCAACAACTGCATTAACTCACCTATTGCATTGCAACTTTAACAGCTAATGTCAATAATCTATGCACACTTAAATCACTTGCACTATTGTTTAGTCTAAATTATAATCTGCTCATATCCACCTGTACATTAATGTTCATAGTGTTAACGTTCATAGTATATAGTCATCTGTATATATTGTTCATAGTACATACCTACTGTCATATTTTCATAGAACATACCTACTGTAAAATATTTTCATAACTGGATAATATTATCTCAATATTGTATTCTGTATTTATTCTAACTGTATATCCTGCACTTGCTAATTGCACTAGAGGTCTTCTCGGGTCCAAAGATCTTTACCCGACCCGAAATGACCCGAATCACTTTTACCCGAACCCGACATGCCAATTTTTTATTTTTTTTTAAGCCCCGAACCCGAGACAGACCCGATAACGTTAGACCCGAGTCCGACCCGACCCATCGTATATTTATTTTCAAACCCGACTAGACCTAAATGTAAACGTTATTAATGGAAATGAAATTGATATGGCAATGGAAACGTTGATCCTCTTGTTTTGCTCTGGCAAATTGTGCAAACTCAGGCTAAATAGCCTACGCAAAACAGCATAAAGACAGCTTAATCCAGTTTCTTGATTAATCCCCTGCACAGATCAGTTTTTTTCGCAAGAGGAGAGTTGGTAACTACAGCACACACACGAGCGACGCGCTGTTATTGTACAGGATAGTTCGGGTCTTCCTCGGGTCAATTCAGCAAAAAACATTTTTACTTTATATTTCTCGAGACCTGAAGAACCTAATAATATACCCGACCCGTGTCCGAAGCTCCCGTGAATCTTTTAGACCCGAACCCGCTCGGGCCGGACCTCGGGTTTTCGGATCTAAGTGGACCCGTGAAGACTTCTAAATTGCACTTCTGGTTAGACCTAAACTACATTTCGTTACCCTGTACTTGTACATGTGTAATGACAATAAAGTTGAATCTAATCTAAAAAAACCTGTCCGGTTAAGATGTGAAGAATAATCAGAACAATGTAACACAATTCTGAAAGACGATCAAAAGAGGAGTTTTGTTGCAAGGCTTTATTTACTTTATGTTGGTTTGTTATTAGGTGTGAAATTCATTTTGGCAGACTGAGAGCTTGTAATCGCTCATCTCATGCGTGCAAATTTGCAGCTCTGCTTTAATTCCAGTACTTCTGTGATAATTTGACACAGAAATAATGATAGTGTGTGGTTAAAAAGACTGTTTGTACTTTGTAATCTGAAATGCAGACATATAAAAACTAGATTAAGGAAAAAACGGTTCAATAACAAACTGCAGAGTTTGCATTTTTGTCTTATTTATATTTTTATTTAATATACAAAAAATAATGCTTTTAAAATGTCTCTTTTGCATCATTAGGTTGTAATACTCTAAAAAGTTGAGCTGTCTGGTGTGATTTTTGTGGGACATGTTTCATGTTTCAATCAGAGATGGCGATATAGATGGAAATATCATCATTAAATCATGTTAAAATGAGCATGTATTTCACTCATTAGCTAAATGCAGAGACTATTTATACCACGCGTGCTTTAATCCTGTGGCAGACCGGGTGTATTTAATCATTTAGCTCGCCAATACTTCATTTGATTTATTGTCTAAGGAGAGTTGCGTTAATTAAAAGATGTATTCTGAACCATCTGCTGCAGAATTCTGCAAGCAAATGAAGTAGTGATTGAAGTAGTATATATTGGTGTTATTTGACTAACTCAAAACGTTTCCCTGACTTGATGTTTTTGTGTCTTCTAGGGAGCTCTCGTAAGGAGATCACTGAGAACTGGGAGTGGCTGGAGCAGAAGCTCCTGCAGACGCTTTCTATATTTGAGAATGAAAATGACATCACCACTTTTGTAAAAGGCAAAATTCAGGTTAGGCTCCTGACAAATAATCACAAAATGGAGATATATTATATGGCAGCAGTTCTGGAGAACAGAGACATAATCTCTCTTTATCTGTCTCTGTCTTGCTGTTCAGGGCATCATAGCTGAATACAACAAAAGCCACGACATCAAAGAAGATGACGACACCGATAAGTTCAAAGAGGCCATCGCAAAGTTTCGTAAGCTCTTTTGCATGCCTGAAGAGGAGAAGCTGGTGAACTACTACTCGTGCAGCTACTGGAAGGGAAAAGTGCCCCGTCAGGGATGGCTGTACCTCAGTATCAACCACCTCTGCTTCTACTCGTACATATTAGGAAAAGAGGGTAAGGACAGAGCTCTCAACCCTGATGAGATGTGTATGATGAGTACTCCTGTATGTACTGTAACAGGTGTTGAAGTGGGTTGATGCCTCATCATAATCATATCTCTTTGTGTTTTCCTGGCTGTTGTTGCTGAGGCTGATCTGGGTAGTTGACTAATATGCAAATTTGTCCTATGGTGTGACTAACATTGAAGATAAATGTCTTTTATGCTATTTTATAAGATAAATATAATTATCAATAATATAAAACATTGAAATATTAACAGTTTTCTATAAGAAAACACTTTTGAAACTCGCTGCTGAGCTGTTTGGCTGAAAATTCTGCTTCCATGGTAACAGCGACTTCTCCGTTCATCTCTCTAAAGCATAATGAATAGTATAATGCTTTACTGGGAATTCAGTTCTTTTAAATGAAGTTAAACCTCTTTGGCTTCTACAATCACCTAACAACCTCAGAGTTTATATGTTGTGCCAAAAACCTATTTCACTATGCGACTATGAGATATTTAAAAACACTATTGTTTTTCAGTTAAGCTGGTGATCCGCTGGGCCGACATCACGCAGCTGGAGAAGAACGCCACCCTTCTGCTGCCCGACATGGTGCGAGTCAGCACGCGCAGTAGCGAGCACGTCTTATCTGTGTTCCTGAACATCAACGAGACCTTCAAACTCATGGAGCAGCTGGCCAACATAGCCATGCGCCAGCTGCTGGATAACAAGGGCTTCGAGCAAGACCGCTCTCTGCCCAAATTGAAGAAGAAGTCACCCAAGAAGGTGTCAGCCCTCAAAAGGTCTGTACCGGTATAGCTAATCATGTTCGTAGTTAACCTAAGGAGCTGAAAATAATCAAATCATTGATGTTCCGAAGGTTGAGGCTGCACTAGTTAGATCAATCGGAACCAGGAACACATCCAATAACAACTGATGTATTTGTTGCATCATAGAGTGCAGAACAGTACTCTACTCTCAGCCAGTCTTGTCTCATTGTTCCAAGGTTACCAGAGCGGGCAGGACGCAGTCAATACCCAGACCTGACAAAAGCTGTGATGATAGAGCTGGATAATGGACTCTACAAATTTTAATCCACTATTAGATTATTAATGATAATCTTAAATTAAAAATGTTTTATTTTGCCTTGTTGTGCAAGCAATGTCGAGCTTGTGCAGAGGCTGCAGCTTTTGCTTGAGGGGAACTGGAATCCCCTGGCTAGGCCTGGTTTCCCTCTGAGGTTTTTTTCTCCTCCAATGGAGTTTTGGGTTTCTCGCCACCGTTTGCATACTTTTTTGCACTGTTTGCCTGGCCGGAAGGGCTGCTAGAATCTTATAGAATTTTACAGTTTTATTTCATTAACACTGCATATAGGAATTTATAGTGTGTCTGATAATTGACCTGTGTTTTGACTTGCATAAGCTTATATGTTTTGCTTATAGTCAATATGTTTTCTTGTACAGCTGCTTTGTAACAATGAAAATTGTGAAAAGCGCTATATAAATAAAGCTGACTTGACTTAACTGAAAGATATAATGTGTTCAGGGATTTGGATGCCAGGGCTAAAAGCGAACGATACCGGGCGCTTTTTCGCCTTCCCAAAGATGAGAAGCTGGACGGTCACACCGACTGTACCCTGTGGACTCCCTTCAACAAGATGCACATCCTCGGTCAGATGTTCGTCTCCACCAATTATATCTGCTTCACTAGTAAAGAGGAGACCGCTTGCAGTCTGATTATCCCACTCAGAGAGGTCAGTCACAGCTGAGACGTTCTCTGCGAGACTCAATCAATCACAATATTGTGTTTGAGCACATTTGCTGACACTGACTATCTAAACAACTTTTGTCTGTAGCATCCCTAGCGAGCAATCCTGATTGCCTTTCATGTTATAAACCATCCTGCCTATCCGTCTTCAATAGGTTACCATCGTTGAGAAAGCTGATAGCTCCAACGTCCTGCCGAGCCCCTTGTCAATCAGCACCAAAAACAAGATGACTTTCCTCTTTGCCAACCTTAAAGATCGGGACTTCCTAGTGCAGAGGATCTCTGACTTCCTGCAACAGACCACTTCCAAAATCTACTTCGAGAGAGAAATCACAGGCAGCTTTAGCAGCTCAGATGACGAGGTGGGCAGAATGTTGTTTGTTTTGTTATATTGGTATTAATGAGTATATTCTGTATACTTCTACTAAAATTATAAATTGAGTACTGTGCTTACCTATATTCATATGCTTGATATGGAGTATTATGTTGTTTTATTTGTTGATACAAAACAAAATTATGATTTGGCACACACTACTACATACTGTTCTTTGCTGTACATTATGATGACAGTGCTTAGCTATACTATTACTCTGTTGCACACTATATAATACTGTCACATAGGATATCATGATATGCTATGCTATACCATCTTATGCTATGCTGCGGCATACTATACTGTGCTGTATTGTACTGTTCTTTACTATGCCATGCTATACTATATTGTACTTTATTATATTCCACTCTATGGCATGCTATACCATACTTTACCCACAATGCTACGGTATGCTATGTATACTATACTGTGCTATTCTATACTACACTATGCTCTACAATATTCTGCTCTGTAGTTGTACTCTCAGCAGGGTAGTGTTCTGTCCTGTAGTCCTCAGCGCGGTGCTCTCAGCTCTGAGGGAGAAAGCGAGAGGTTTAATCTCAATGACAACACAGTTCCTACAGCTACGCAGGCACTGATGACCATGTACCGCCGGCGATCACCAGAGGAGTTCAATCCCAAACTAGTATGAACACAACAATATGCCTTCACATCACATTTAGTCATTTTAGATAATATATGGTATTGGGCTGCACATACTTAAATGTGTGATCTCAGGTGTTTTTATTGGGAACTTAGAAGTTGCAGCGAGTGCATGTTATAGTCAGCGAGGTCAGACGCAAAACATGATGTGAAACTCCAGTGAACAATATGGGCAGTTTGTAAATTCAGACAAAAAATCTGTTTCCCGTCAACTGCTTTGAATTTTTTCTATGCTGTATGAGCATGTAAGAAAGAAAAATGTAATGTCATGCAAAAACATGTGTATTGGACAGTATTTGAGGAAGATGCTTATTAGGTTCTTTCCAACATGTATTTGTCAAAAACTGAATCCTCTCTCACATGCTCTCCTGAACACTTCAGATGATGTCGTCTTATCTCTTAAATGCATTCAGGCCAAGGAGTTTCTGAAGGAGCAGGCTTGGAAGAATCACTTTGCCGAGTACGGTCAGGGAGTGTGCATGTACCGAACGGAGAAGACCAAAGAGCTGGTGCTGCAGGGCATCCCGGAGAACATGAGAGGAGACCTCTGGCTCCTGTTTTCTGGTGTGTTGACAACCCGACATATGATCAATTAAATATTCTGTGCATTAAACATTTTTCTGTATTTACTTCTTTGCACACACACCTGTTGGCTTTCTTTTCTCGTGTGGCTCACTTGTGGTTACGTGCACATACCTGTTTCTCTTTTACTGCAGCTTCCTGTTTATTAAGTGTGAGCATGGTGTTCTGCAAAATAAACTGTTTCGAAACCTTGACAGGCCACAAAACATACTAAACAAACTGAAACGCATGAGTGCATCAGCTACTTTTGTGGTAGTGCATGTTGCATGTTGTTTTTTATTTAAAGTTGTCTACATGAGCAGAGGTGGAAACAAATGACCGAAGCCTCCATTTTGTTGCAAAGTGATGAATGTGATCTGATTGGTTGGTTCAACGTGTCAAATGTTATGTTCGCAGGGGCTATTAATGAGATGGCTACTCATCCTGGTTATTACGAGGATCTGGTGGAAAAGTCAATGGGGAAATATAATCTGGCCACCGAGGAGATCGAGAGAGATTTGCATCGGTCTCTTCCCGAGCATCCAGCCTTTCAGAATGAGATGGGCATCGCCGCCTTGCGTCGGGTCCTCACGGCTTACGCTTTTCGCAACCCCAAAATTGGTTACTGTCAGGTATGAGTGCACGCTTATGGCTACACATGTACACCCTTATGTAGTCTTAAAGGGATAGAGCACCTAAAAATCTAAATAATGTTATCCTCTACAGAGTTTCATCCAGGGAACTCAAAAGGATATGATTTTTCAGCGAACTGTCCCTTTAAATATTAAATTCAGAGGTGATGATCCAAGTTTATTTTTTCCACAGGCTATGAACATTGTGACCTCTGTACTCCTGCTGTACGCTAAAGAGGAAGAGGCCTTCTGGCTCTTGGTTGCCCTATGTGAAAGAATGCTACCAGATTACTACAACACCAGAGTTGTAGGTGAGCTCCAGGGTAGTCATTCTCCAAATTATTCTCCATTTCGGGTAGAAGCCACAGGTCAAGCTGTGATTGTTCCTCAGGTGCTCTGGTGGATCAGGGAGTGTTCGAGGAGCTGGCTCACGTGTACGTCCCTCAACTGTACGACTGCATGCAGGCGCTGGCAGTAATCTCTACCATCTCGCTCTCGTGGTTCCTCACGCTCTTCCTGTCTGTCATGCCGTTCGAAAGTGCCGTGGTGGTGGTGGACTGCTTCTTCTATGAGGGCATCAAGGTCATCTTCCAGCTCGCGCTCTCGGTGCTGGATGCTAACATCCATCAGCTGCTGGCCTGCAAAGATGATGGAGAAGCAATGACCATTCTGGGCAGGTACTGTATGAGAACCCCTGGCCATATTGCATTTTGAGTACAATGCACTGTATGTAGTGTATTGAAGAGTGGTTGTATGTAGTACATTGGGTTTTGAGTACTGTATATTGGTAGGTAACAAATAGACTGATTTGAAAAGTTTGGAAGCTGTTTAGATTTGAGTAATAATAATACTAATAATTTGAAATGATATATTATTAACAATTTTGCTATGTCTCACCACATAACAGTGTATTTGTCAATTACCCATATGTAATATATGGCCTTTTGAGTACACTATACGTTGTATACTGCAGAGTGGAATATGCCATATTTTGCAGTATACAGTATACTGAGTCTATCTAGTATATTGCATTTTGAGGATAGTATTTGTAGAATATTTCCTTCTGAGTTCAGTATATGTTGTATACTGCAGAATGGTTTATGTAGTATCATGTACGAGGCCTTAATATTACATAGCACAGTATACTGTTTAATGCATAGTAAGTAATGTAGTAAATTGAATGCGGTATATGAAGAATATACTAAGTGGAGGTTATATTGTATATTTCATTTTAAGTATAGTGTATGCAGTATAGTGGGGAGTGGTTGTATGTAGTACATTGTGTTTTGTGAAGAGTTTACTGTATACTATAGAGTGGCTGTATGTAGTAAAAAAATAACATTACTGCAAGGTGTATTGCAGTTTGCTATTTTAGTACAACATATGTAGCATATTGCATTTGGAGTATAGTTTGTGTATACTGCAAGTGCAGAGTGGTTGCATGTAGTCTATTTTTTTGAGCAAAGTTTTTTTTCGTCTATTGCATTTGAGTACACTATACAGTACGTAATATACTGCAGCTTGGCTGTGTGTAGTACCTTTAGTATTCTACATAGTACTGTACACTCACTTTTTTCAGTAGTTTTTACAGCAGTTCACATTTACAGCATACCTTTAAAGGATTTTGAGTATAAGTTAATTCTATGATAACACAATGAAGCACACATGCTTGTGTCCTTGTGTTGTAGGTATCTAGACAGCGTGACCAATAAAGACAGCACGCTTCCTCCAATTCCCCACTTGCACTCTCTCCTGACCGATAACGGTGAGCCGCATCCCGAGGTGGACATCTTCAAACTCGTCCGCAGTTCTTATGAGGTTTATCATCTGAATCTTTTTGTCAACTTTATCAACAATATGCTATGTTTACACTTGCATTCATGAGATGTGATATATTATACTTTTGACGTCACGTGTAGAAGTTTGGCTCCATACGGGCGGATGTCATTGAGCAGATGCGTTTCAAACAAAGGCTCAGAGTCATCCAGGCTATTGAAGATAACACCAAACGCAATGTGGTAATGAATATCACTACACACACGTTGTACTGTCAATCACATCGAGATTTTGACAAACAAATATGTGTTATGCCATTTTAAAATGACTGGAAATGCATGTGATGTATTTATTATCAATTTGTGTATTTACAGTCAGGGAAATCATTTAAATTAATGAATATTTGCTATTCATTGTCATGCAACGAATAAAGGCCGCAAGATTCTCACATGCTTGCAAACAGTAAATAAAGTTGCTCTCTAATTCATTTTTCACCTGTTGGCCTTTTTCCAGGTGAGGACCATAGTAACAGAGTCTGCCTTCAGCATTGATGAGCTGGAGGAGCTCTACACACTGTTTAAAGTGAGTCACAGCTCAGAGGGGAACTCTTTTTTTCTGCTTGTTATGAGCATTAATGACCTCAATTATGAACATAAATCTCACCCATTGGCTTAGAATTAAAGTTTCACATCCGATCCCTGTATGTTTTTCCATAAGACTGAGCATCTCACCAGCTGCTACTGGGGCAGCACTAGTAACCCCATGAGCCGTCACGACCCGAGCCTGCCCTACCTTGAGCAGTACCGTATTGACATGGATCAGTTCAAGGGCCTCTTCGTGCTGCTCTTCCCTTGGGCCTGCGGCACACACGCGGATGATCTGGCCCTGCGCTTCTTCCGTCTGCTGGATAATAACGCAGACGGGCTCATAAACTTCCGCGAGTTCATCAGCGGCTTGAGTGAGTGTGCACCAGAGTTGCTTAGAAAGGAATCAGGTTTTCAAGTGCAAAAGAAATGTTTGTTAAAGGTACAGCATCCAAAAATTTGTAAATAAAAGACAGAGTTGAAAATGTATATTATCGAAGAAAAACTTTGAGTTGATGTTTTAAATTAGTCTTTTTAACCAAGGTTATTTTAGATTGCTAAATTAAAACTTAATAACTTCATAAATAAACGTATTAAAATGATTGGAAAAACTTTAACTAACACTTGACTTCTTTTTAGACAATGGCACTTTTTTAAATTATAAGAAGTGCTCGCAGCATTGTGGTTACAAAAGATTGCATTTGTGCACGAAGCAGCTCGAGAGACAGGCTTCATAGTCAGCGTAAGGGAAGTCTATTTGAATTATAAACAGAGCGTAATTTCTCGCTAGAAATGCAACCAGAAGTTATTGATAGTGAATTTAAACATACATTTATACAAAACTATGCTCCGGGGATGTTTGGCCGCGATACATTTTTTTTCGAGCTTGAGCCTTTTCGACCAATCACGTTCCTCACATGTAGTTATGGGAACGACAGGTCCTTGTCATTGGTTAGCTGTGAAAATGGCGCTTGATGTTTTAAAACCTTAAAAGACGCTATGAGCTGCAGAAAAGACGCTGGTGCTGGCTTTTACTCCATAGGATTATAATGTAAAACAGACTCTAGCAGCTTCAAAAAAAGAAGTAAAGTGTGAACACAGCCTTAAAATGTACTCAAATTAAAACTAAAACGAAAATGAATTTATCGTATATAGCAACATATATAACAGCAATAAACGCAATTTAAAATGACAAAGCATCTACCAAAATTGCTAAAACTTTAACTAAAATTAACATTCTAATTAAAATCTAAATCTAAGATTTAAAAAAAAATATATGAATAAAACTGAAATCAAAACTACTATAAATCTGTTCTAAACCAGAACATTTATTGGGTTTTTGGTTTGTTATGCATTTAACTTGTTGGCATTGTACTGTTTTGCAGGTGTACTGTGTCATTGTGACCTTACAGAGAAACTCAAATTTCTGTACAAGATGCATGTGCTTCCAGGTGGGTGAGATATAATATAACGTTCTGACATGGGAGTTCATTCACGTATTAGATGTAGTTTAAATGGTTTATTTTCTGACAATACTGCACTATTGAGTGTAGTAAGAAGCAGTTAGAACATCTACTTCTCTATTTTGAGAGACAATCTAGATTAAAAAGCAGAAGTAAAACTAAATGTTGATTAAATAAATATTGTTTTACTTCATGTCTCACAATGGGGTTGTTATAATGCATTCTGCATGACAATCAAGCTGTGTTTAGTTGTGTAGTCCTACTAGAAGATGCTGAATGTATATGTTATACTCCTCAGATCTGAATCATGAACAAGAGGAGCCTGACTCGGCCTGTGAAGCAATGCAGTATTTCTTTGAAGACATCAATACTGAGACCTCCAGCGGTACTAATTCAGGATTCATGTCCACCGTGTTTTATATCAGCTTTTACTGTGTTTTATTCTAGCACGGCAAATATAGTAAATTATGCATTTTATAAGCGCCTAATTTTTGAGCATTACATTTATTGCAAAAACAGAACATGAATGTTGAGTGTTTTACCTTTTAAATGATGCATATTTTTAACAAAGCCAATACAAAATGCAGACCTGCTAAAAATCTTTCCCATGGGCCCAGTGCATGTTGAGAGGTTAAAGATTTCCTTTCAGTATAACTATAGCTATAATGACTTTAGTATAAATAACCCAGCTTAAAATATATTTTGCATAAAATTTCAACTTCACTTTTTTATAATTGAGAGTATACTAGTTACAATCTTGATTCATTTTAATGATATTTATCTGCATAATGTTTGTTTATTCTTGTAAAATACTTGAATTCTACATCCTCGACCTCTCATTCACAGGCCTCGATCCCAAGAACAGAACTGAGATGGATGGTGGTTTTGTCAGGGTCACCTTTAAAACCAAAAAAGGTTATTTTTTTGTAATTTATTAAAAGTTTATATTTAATTTGAGTTATGCTTACATTTGCAGTATATAACTGTGCCTCTTTATTAATATAGTTAAGAAACGCACTACAGATTACCGTACCTACCTGAGGTTGTGGAACCAGGAGACCAAATCTAAGTTAGAGAACATGAAGGATCTACCCAAACTCAACCAGGTACACCTGGAGTCACACTAAAATTATGACTACCTTACGTATATTAAGACGTTCGGACATTTCTATGATAGTGTGGAGATTTTAAAAGTTTTGGACAATGGCTGGATTATATATTGATTATTTACTAAAAGAAATGTTACATTATCTAATTCGGCAAAGAAATGAAAATGTGACGACATCAGCCACTGTATTGCTTCCAAATGGAAGGGGAGGGGTGAAGTTAGCCGTTGGTTGTAATTTACAACCTCGCCATTAGATACCTTCAAATTTCATACATTGGACCTTTAAGGAAACTATTAAAATATTGTGAAAATGTTACAAACAAACGTGTTTAGCTGTGAATGTCCTTCTCTTTTAACGCTAAATCTACAATATGACACTAGGATTGTTTATGGTTTCTGTCATGTGATGGTCTGTTTCTTTCTCCTCTTTTGATCAGAGTCAGTTTATCGAGTTGTGTAAGACTCTATATAACATGTTTAGCGAAGACCCCAATGAGCAGGAGCTGTACCACGCCACCGCCACGGTGACCAGCCTGCTGCTGGAGATGGGCGAGGTAGGCAAACTCTTCTGCTCTCCTGCTAGCAAGTGTGGCGAGGAAGCCGACGACGAAGATGACGATCAGGTCCCAGTTTGCGGAAGCAAGCAACAGGGAGAGCAGCGCAAGCCCTGCGTCCCGCCAAGCGTCACAGGCGACGCTGAGATCAACTCCTGCGTCATGGGTCCCAACTTGATGGAGGACATCAAGCTGGAAGATTCCTCCCCCAAAGACAATGCTACATCCTCCGCCATGCTCATCTCGGACGATGAGACCAAAGATGACACGTCCGTTTCCTCGTACTCCGTTCTGAGCGCCGGGTCCCATGAGTTGGACGACAAGCTTCAGTGCGAGGACATTGCCGAGGACACAGTGCTCATACGGAACGGTGGGCCCCAGGGCAGAGCAGGGAAAGGTGGTCTGCCTCACAGCACAAGTATCGATAATGACTGGACCATTTCGTTCGAGCAGTTCCTGGCTTCTGTATTGACCGAACAAGCCCTGGTGCAGTACTTTGAGAAACCACTTGACATTGCTGCACGAATAACTAATGCTAAGAACATACGGAAGGTTGGAGAACCGCACACATCCGTCAGTGACTATGAGATCTCGCTGTCTGGCTGAATTAACCTAACCTTCTCCGCTACAAACTGTATCTCGACTCATCAGCCTACGTTCACATTTGAAGGAATAGTTTAGCCAGAAATAAAAGCTCTGTCTGCATTTGTTCACTTTTATATAATTTCAAACCTCAGAATTAATCTTGATTCATACAATGAAAGTGGATGGGGACTACAGCACTACAGTGTAATTGAAGATTTTTAGAAAATAACTTTTTCGTTTTTAGTCTTTACTCGTACTAAAAGTTTTGTGTCTTCGTAAGACTGGGAATGTATCACAAAAGTCATATGGGTTGCTTTATGGTGCTCTATTATTATATTTTGGGCTCCCCAGCTCCAGTCCCTATCCACTTCCATTATCTAGAAAGAACTGCCAGGAATCTAAAAACAGTCAGGATTTTGTTAAATATCATCTTTAATGTTTCACAGATGAAAATCATAAAGGTTTGGAATGACATGAATTTATGTAAATGATGACAGAATTTTTATTTTTGGGCTAACTATCCCTTTATATAAACTAGCTGACCACATGAATCAATGTGAGACATCGAAGTCATGTTTATATAAGCTTGTAATGAAATGGACACTACTGACTAACTGACAAACAGAGGGATATGCCTTTTCACCAGTGCAAAGTCTTAGAGGATCCCTCCACATATTGTATACTACAAGGCATCTGTTGTATTGAAATGCTATCTTTATATATATATATATAGAAATGCTAACTAAAGTATCTAATTCAGATAGGTTGTCTATCATAGTTATCGTGTCTAAAGTAGCTGACTAGTTCTGTTCAGGCAAACATGCTGAAGTCCTACACAAATCTATTTAGTAGTCTTTGAGTAATGTTAGCTTCACAGGGAGAGTCAAGGGTCTTTCAATCCACGGACAAAATATGTGAAAGTAATCAATTGCAATTGAAATGTAACCTGATCACCACCTTGTGGAAAAAGAGAAAGCATCCTGATGCTTAGAAATGACCTTTGCTGCTTGGAACAACATCACATAGCATCCTAAAACAACACAACAAATTTCCTCTTACAGTTTCCGGCACCTGCACTTTGGATTTTATTTGACAGTGAAGATGTGTGTATACTAATAACTCTTAAATACTAGATATTAATCAGCTGAGAGATGATGAGGTCCAGTTGTGAAATATCAGACTTTTAGGCATTTGCTATTTATAGGATATACTCCAGACAGAGATTGGTACAGTTTTTAATTTAGTGTGCATTCACCGTCAGAGGCATGTGGTATGTGAGTCCACCTTCTTGTAAACTTTTTGTTGTTGTTTATATAAACCGTTTTTTACTTTATGCCTCTTTTTAAGTTAATGTGAACGCTTAAAACCGACCTGTAAATGATTTGAATCACCTCCGGAAGTTTTAAAAGTATAAGGAATCGTTTGGTCTGTTGTAAATGACAACCATTTGCTGCTTTTTTTTATATGAATGCGGTACAAGATGAAGCTCATAATTTATAAAAATGAAATGCACATCTTTAGTTTTAAAATCATTTAAGAATGGTATCTTTTGGTTTGTTTTTCTGATAAATATTTTTTATATTAGTTCAAAAGTAACGTTTGCTTTTCTCTGTTACAGTAAGTTAATACATTCACAGAGGTTGTATATTTTGCTACTTTAATTCCAACCTTAATTTTCTATTAGATAATAATGAGATATTATACAAAAATATGGGATTTGTGCGGTGATGTAATTGGTACCCAATGTATACTTCTTTACTGAAAAAAATCGTATGTATTTAAATCCAGAAATTGGTTTTAAACTCAGTGTTTGTATGACTTAATATGAACCAGACTATGTTTTTTTCCACAGACCCCGTGGAGAGGATTTTTTGCTTGGTCATGCTGAATTGCGCTGTTGTTAACTCAACTGACCACTAGGGGCCAGTAAAGCATCGAACCTCTATTATTTGCATTGTGCGGCATAAATGCTTTACAACACTGCTGTTTGTCCTTAACAGAGTTGACTATGAATGTATCCTACAGTACATGAAATGATGCCATGCCCACTCCTCCTGACCCTAATTGACATATGGGGGTGTAAGCGCGAACGACCAATAAGAGGCTCTTTTCAGCCCAGCGCTTTGCATTCTGGTAGTTCACTGATGAGGATGCCATGCTGTCTCGGGCGAGTACGTCATCTCCTGACTTCCAACCACAACCTCTTGCCAAAATTGCCCAATCAAATCAACACTTTTTGTCTTTATTAAGAATCTCATTTAAATAAATTCACACTTGCAGTTGCTTAGTACAGTATGTACTATAATAACTGGGAAATTAGCTGTTATATGTTCGGTTATCTTAAGCCTTGTATCTTTTGTACTCGATCCAAGTATTATGCCACAGATAAGCGACACAGACGGAATGTCCCGGTTCATTTGCTGTTTATGAATTAACAAATTAAAGTAAAGTCTACTTTAACAGTGCATGCTCAACACATCTGCAAATGCTGAATTATGTAATATAGTCCATTTTGCTGCAATGCTTCAAAGGTTTTAGGTCACTGCACTGAAAAAATAAGTTTCGCTACTTGTCCAGTTTACTTAATTTAAACAATAAATTCAATTTGTGCAACCCTGCAACCAAAGTTCTGTTTGTTATATTCCAGCTATAAATATAAAAAAAACATGCCTACTGTTGTTTTTCTCTATGCAGTGTTGGATTGTAAGAAACTGTAAATAGATAAATTAAAGTATATTATTTAATTAAAGTTTATTAGCCTATTTTAAATATTATCAGTACTGGAAACTTAACAACATACCTTACAATATAACAGAACATTTTACAATATTACTATAACCTGCAAATAGAATGTATATTTTAAAGTTCAATATAGTATTTAACATTATTAATTCCCATATCCACCAATGGCAAACAACTAGAAATTACAAAAAGTGTGAATCCTGATTCAGCAATACAGACGCCGGATGTTGAACAAATGGACTGGATCCGATGTGAAAAACATCATCCACTGATGGTAATCTTTCACTCATAATACGTCACTTGAAGGTAAATGACCTGTTACAAGAGAGTCAGCAGATTAATTCACAAAGATAATGGTCCGGTTGGAGCTGGTGTTTTTTCTTTAGGGGGTCTTGCATAAGTTGAAAAGCTCAACAGGCCTCTTATCAGTCCCCCATGACCTTCAGTCACAAACATCACCGCTTCCCTCCTTCGCATCTCAGTGATTGACTCAGATAAACATTAGACAGGATCACACCTTCATGAATGCAGTGATATCAAACAAGCACTTCATTGCTTTTGAAGTGATCGGCCTCCAGTACTTAGAAAATGACACATGTTCAAATGAAATCCTGGAATTAGCCAAAATACGGCATTCGCTCTTCCTCCTATTAAACAGAAACAGGCATGTTTGTCATTTGGCCCGTACCACCCTGTAGTCACCCTGCCGTAAAGCCAATCATCTTTTAGACCTTAATCGACTCACCCATCATTGGCCGAGAGCTGCTTGACCTCCTTCGATGTATCTGCATTCCTTCAGTTTCATGAGATCTTGCTATTGTATACGAAGACCAAAACATTCCTACTTATTTTTCTATAACCTAAGCAATGTGCTGGTTTACATCAACTGCACTTTTTCTTTTATTCTTATTCTTTTTATATATACATTCACGTTTTAATCAATTTGATTGTTTCTTAAAATGTCAAGTTGTATTTGTGATCTTAAATCATATGCATTTTAAAGATACGTCGTATTTCTCTTTGTCAATCATTTTCTGTAAGCACTTTTGAATTGCACTTGTGTATGAAATTGAGACACACACTGTATTCCATTTTTTCAATTTTTTATTGTGATAAGCATGTTGTCCCTTTCTTGACCTTTGTGCAGAGGTTAATGTGAAATTTGTATGTAATCCACGTTAATATGTTAACATTACAGTTCGGGACAGCTTTGTTCGCTTACTGTGTTGTTTATCTGGATGTGGGATGTTTTGGACATTGGCTCTGTGTGAGAGGGTGGACTTTGTGTTGCCCAGTAATCAGTCCCAAAGAAACACCTCCCTGAGCAAGTGGAGGTGGAAAAAAAAGAAAACAGTCTGTAGTAGTGATATATAAAGAAGGACAGGATGACTGCTGCTCTCTCTACAACTTGAGAGTTCATGCTAAGAGCCCTGTCATACCATCAGACAGAGAAATCCATCCGCAGGTCGGTTAATGTGTCTGCTATTATTATTTGTAATGTAAAAATAATGATGTATAAATATATTTAAAATATTGCATTCTGTGCATAGAAAATTACATTGTTTAAATGTGTTTAAATTTAGTATTTTATAATGTAATAGAGTTTATATTTAAAACAATTTTACACTACACGTCTAGCTGAACTGATTTTTACCTTCTATTGGTGCAAATGTATGTTTTGTAAATCGGAAAGTCTTTTAACAGGCTTTAAAAGGGATAGTTCACCCAAAAATGTTAATTCTCTCATCATTTACTCATCCTCTTGTCATTTCACACCTGTATGACTTTTTTCTGCAGAACACATAAGGAGATATTTTGAACAATGGCGGCACCCATTAACTTGCACTAGTTTTGTGTCCATACAATAGAAGTGAATCGATACTGCTGTTGTTCGGTTACCAACATTCTTCAAAATATCTCCTTATGTGTTCTGCAGAAGAAAGAAAGTCATACAGGTTTTAAATTACAAGAGAGTGAGTAAATGATTTAAATTTCTGGGGGTATTATCCCTTAAAGCATTTTATAAATGCTCTTTGTAATGCAAATATAACGACACTACAATCTTCCATACATTTCAATAGCTTTAATGGTACGGCATAACATTTATTAATAATAATTTCATCTTTTCCTATCTCTCTGTCTATCTTTTGCACTCCAGTTGTCAGTATGGTGGGTCTAAAGCCATCTGATGTTCCACCTCCTCTTGGAGTTAAAGTTCTGAGCGCAGGAACAGCCGGCTGTATCGCTGATTTAGTCACGTTTCCTCTGGACACAGCGAAAGTTCGCCTGCAGGTACATACATCTCACTGACCTGGCTGAACATCTTAAGAGCGTCTGCTCGAAAATGCATTAATGGTTTGCATTTTATGTATAACCACGTCCTGACTGCCTTCATGACATTTATGATGACGTATGAGAGATTTTATTTAGATTTCACAAAAGTGTCTATGTTGATTAACTTTACAATAGTTTTTGCCTAAATACTGTTTATACATGACTTAAGCTGTAAATAATGAAATCAAGATTTTATTTGCAAAAACAGATCCAATTTGCAAAAACAGATAAATCTCAAAAATAGTTATTATATTAATTCTTTATACTTAAGCAAAACATCCAAACTGCAGTTTGATGGATATTACTTGAAAAGCACAATAAAAAACACGATTATCTAAATCTGAGTGATCTGTTTTTGCAAATGAAGTACTTTCAGGTTTACACTACGCTTTAAAGCTCCAAAGTATAGATAACTTAAAAGAACCTTAAAATGAAGGGTGTATAACATCTGTTTTCAGCACCCGTATGCTCTAACCCGTCACTATTTTTACATGTCTATTGTTTTCTTGCTTGTAGATCCAGGGAGAGAAAGCCACGACCGGAGCGGCTAAGGGCATCCGGTACAGGGGTGTGTTTGGGACCATCAGTACCATGGTGCGAACAGAGGGGCCACGCTCGCTCTACAACGGTTTAATAGCTGGACTACAGAGACAGATGGCTTTTGCCTCTATACGAATCGGCTTGTACGACAGCGTCAAGAGCTTCTACACAAGGGGCAAAGACAGTGAGTTGAAGAATTTTCTTGTTGTTCTTTCTGCATGGAGATCAAATGAATGATAAATCTCCAAGCTTCTCAGATTTTTCCTTGTAATCTCACAGAGGGTCAAGAATGTATCAGACTCAATGTATTACATTTGTTTCATCTGTTTGTCATTTGTTCAAAAGCGAGTTCAGTTTATTCGCTTCTGTTTTACAGACCCCAATGTGGGCATCAGGATCTTAGCTGGCTGTACCACAGGAGCATTGGCCGTTTCCATGGCGCAGCCCACCGACGTGGTGAAGGTGCGTTTTCAGGCCCAGATGAACCTGCAGGGTGTGGGACGGCGCTACAATGGAACCATGCAAGCTTACAGACAAATATTTCAGCAGGAGGGTCTTAAAGGGTTGTGGAAAGGTGTGTACCCAGAAATGACAGTTTTTGAAAGCAGCTACTGTTGTGTAAAATGTGCTTCTCATGCCAACCTCACAGAAAATTGGACTTAATACTTTATTTACTTAATACTAATACTGATACAATACTTTACTCAACGCAAAAAGGCATAGCATGCAAATATTCTGTAAAATGGGTTATTTTAGTCCTATAGATTAATTCTATAAATACAGTTATAATCAACACACTTTCTTTAATAATTCAAGAATGAAATTCTTATTTGTCTTCTCTGTATATAGGAACACTACCCAACATCACAAGAAACGCCCTGGTCAACTGCACAGAACTCGTGTCCTATGACCTCATCAAGGAAGCAATTCTTAGACACAAACTAATGTCAGGTAAGCAAATCAGACCGTGTTTCCCAAAGCAAATGAGAACGGCAAGAAAAACAAAAAGCTTGAATGATCTCTGATTAGATTAAAGCTCAAATACACTTTTTAGTGCCCTGCTCAGAGTAATTGTTGTGAAACATTTTGTAATGAACTGGTCTAAACATCTCTATATATTTTACAACCTCTTTCACTTGATAAGGGTGTTTCTTAATCTACAAATCAAATACTATGATATCAGTGCAGTTGAATGGGTTGTAAAATATGAGCAAAGGTGTAAAGGTACTTCCAAATACATAATACTGTAGGCTACGTGTGTTAAACCCAATTCCAGGAAAAATGTTGAAAAATAATGTTTGTGAATGTTTTTGACTTATTTAAAAATATTTTATTTTTAGAGAATATGTCTTTATATCGTGTTGTATCCTGTTACAGACACTCTGCCATGCCATTTCACATCTGCGTTTGGAGCCGGTTTCATCACCACAGTGATCGCGTCCCCGGTGGATGTCGTAAAGACTCGATACATGAACTCTCCTCCTAGTCAATACAAAAGCTCACTCAATTGTGCCTGGACTATGATGACTAAAGAGGGTCCCACTGCATTTTACAAAGGGTGAGGGATCCAATACTATCACAGTCACAATGATTTTAGTTTTGCATTGTACATTTTTATACTTTTTGCAACACATTATATATCGGAGTCCTGGTTTAATATGGAGGAAATTTCTTTGAGGAAAAAGTAAAACTTGACCCTCTCTGTGAAATAAAGGCTTAATAATCGAATCATGAGATCCTCAAATACTGAAATGAATTATTTTCTTGTTATGCACAAAAAATACTAAATGTTGGTTTCCTTAACATTGATTATAGTCTTTGAGATGGCCTCAGTAAATATTGAAGATATCGAGGTTATACTTTCAAAAATATTCCTATATTATGATCTTATGTAGAAAACTGTAAATGAATAACAAAAAATGACTTGAGGGTCAGGGGATACAATATATAGTTTTAACATATTTCCATTGTCTAAAACATGGAAAACAATGTATTTTTGCATTGAAATTAATTCTAGATTCGATTTTTTTTGTTGAAGAAATAAACTTTTTGTTTGTGCTCTTTAGGTTCGTGCCCTCTTTCCTAAGACTGGGCTCCTGGAATGTGGTGATGTTTGTATCATTCGAGCAACTCAAGAGAGCCATGATGATGTCCAGAAAAAGGCTTGAGGAGGCATCATAGATGTTTAACTGAAATCCCACTTTTAAACCCAAAGACTTTAAAACCTCTCTACATGACTGGAGTGGAATATGACTTCCAAGTATTTCATTCAGATTCAGAAGTTTAATAGCCAACAGTACAGGATGCTGAAAACAAGTCCTTTTTTCACAGCATTTTTTTATGTAAATGCATTCCTTATTCTGAAACCCATTCAATAGGAGAACTGATTCTTTAAACGCACAAATTGACACATGCTCTGCACCTCATCCCTTTGTGATGCTAATGTAAATAATGTTCATGTAATATTTATGTTTCTTCATGTTTTTAGTAATTAATCCTTTATATAGGACTATTTACTGTGCCATTTATTTGTTATACCCTTACCTGACTATGACCTAGGAAGTGAGACCGCCTGAAACCAGAACCGCATGCACTCATGTAAAACAAGTTAATTCAACTTTATAGTGAATGTGGAATATTCAAATGTTGTGTATGTAAAACACTGAGATTTTATTTTTCTCTATAAAATCTAATACCAGCTCTTGCAAGTTTGCTATATTATTGTCGGACTAAAATTCCATGGTTTGTTCTACTTTTAAAACCATTTCAATTTAAAATGCAATTAATTTAGTTAAACTCTTATTTCCTTTTCATCCAAACATGTCCAGTAAAACGAACATTTAAAAAATTGTCTTTAGTCTGATTTTATTTTTTTATATCAGGTATGATCCCAACACTATAAAATTAATTGTGTCGTCATGAATACAAAGTTATATTTTCAAAACCGCACACTTTTTAAATAACACAACACAATGTTACATAAACATTTGTGCATACAAATGCTTGTACTTTGGAATTGAGTTGAGGTAACAATATTCACAGAACAGATAACAAAACTGATTAGATTTAAATACTTAATTCTTTCCCATAATAAGACACATTAAGAAATGTGCAGATGTGTGTGTGGGGTTACAAATTTAACACAAACATGCAAAAGAGGTTGTATGCGCTGCATACAAGAGACATTTTGCCAAGGAAAAAAACATTATTATCATTGATCATCAACAGAAACATCAACTTCCTGAGATGGGTAAGTGTTGTACAAAGAAACAGGAATAATTTGAACACAATCAAATCGTTCAAGTGTTAATGGACTTTCCAATCAATTAACTGGAGTTTAAAATATTACTGTTAATGCACTAAAGTATTATTAGCATTACAGTGGACATTATACTGTTTCTGTTGTGGAATTATTGTGTTCAACATTACATGCACATTGTACTTTTCCTTACTAAAAGCTATTATGAAGTCAACAGAAAACAAATGTTCTCTTTCTTTGATTCTTTCATCGGCTGAAAAGCATAGCCACTCCTGTGTTTGATGTTTTGCAGCAGTCATTTTTGTGCGTCCAAAGTCAAGCTCAGCGTCACCTCTTGTGCCTGGAGTTGGCCTTTGACCTTGTCATGAAATTTCTCCCTGTAGCGATTGAACTCCATGATGCTCTCAGGTTCCTCCTCCAACCAGAACTTATCAAACTCGTAAGCCAGGTAACCTGGAGAAAGAAAACAAGTCATTCTGCGTTACAATATTGAAGCCTATTTTGTCATCAGTTAAGATTTTATTTACAGCAAGTTATAAAAATGACCTAAATACGTACAAACATTGTCCAGACTTACAATAGAACTCATGAAAGTGCTGCATTTGGGGTTTTCCACATACTGTATTATAAAAATGAGGTTTAGATGCTCCACTGCTCATTAAACTGTATGCCATCTCGGTTAGATTGATGCCGACTATGGCATACGAGTACCTGCAATAACAGAACACGCACCTCCAATGACCAGTCGTAACAAACACAGGTAACGTTTGATTGACCTGAACCAGCAGAATGTGGTCTTACCCGAGTTTGGGGTGATTTGAATGTGACAGAACCTTCCTGGCTGCATCCGTGTAGTTTTCACTGAAAAAACTGGACAAACAGAAGCAAACATTAACTTCAATCTGGAGAGCAATTACATCTAAATGTGACATCATCATCATCCTGAAAAAATTAAAGCAGCTCCACCCACACAAGGTTTTTGAGACCCAGCATCCCCATCCCTCTGAAATCAGTCTTCGGGTCATCGCCTTGGAAACCAATTCTGCACCACTGTTTTGTGATTCTCGATTCCAGCTTGTCTGAAGGCATTAACAACTCCCACAACTGGCTCAAAACAAACAGAAAGACTAAGCAAAATTAAACACTGACGCTCAAATCTATATAAAATTATCACTCTGGTTTAGTAACCCTTCACTGAGAGATCAGGTCAGCAGGATAATGCTACAAGGTTGTAAGTGGATGCCACTGTGATTTGAAATTTACCTTCAATAGCATCTTCTCATGTTCCTCCTTTTTAGAGTCATACACTTCTTTTCGTAATTCCTCAACTGCCTCAAACAGTTCGCTATATCCACTTATCTGTGACAGACTTTTCTGAAAATTCAGCTTAAACCTGAAAAATACAAGTACAGTTTTTTTCTGGCATATAAAACTAAAACCAGGAATATTGATTATTGACTATTTCACCAATACACAGTAGAATTAGTTTCACACTCAATTCTGTATCCCTCAAAGCAATGTGTGAAAATAAATTCAAAAGGGACTCACGTATGATCTTTCTGCACTTTGATTCTCTTTTCCTGAATTATTTGAGCTATCAGGTCCTCCAAGTCTGCCTCCTTCACAGATAAAGCTGATCGCAATACCTGATCAAACACAATACAAAGCAAACAAGAACAATTTGTGTACAGAGCGGCAAAGTGAAGAGTTCATTTAAATATTTAGCTAATTCCGAGATAAGAAAGTGCTTAAGTGTCCATACCTTGCTTTTAGATGATTTCAGAGAGTATTCTACAAAGACAAATAAGGACAACAGGTTTGCAAAGCTTATAAATGAGAACTCAAAGCCCTTTTAATGAATCATGTCATACTTAATCAATAATTTAATTAAAAGAGCAATTGTCTATTGAAAACGATTTTGTTTAACACACACACACACATATATATAGGGATGCAAATACACTCCAAAAAAGACAAAATAATTTCATTATAGTGGTGGTTCCATGCTTGCTGGAACTTGAAAAATGTGATCACTATAATCTGTCATTGTATGAAAAGGTGTGAATACATTTCAAAATGACATTATATATTTATATTGGTGTACGGAACTGGATGGTCAAACAACAATAATCTGCACCTATCCGTGATGTCCTGAGTGCTCCGGCTTTGCATTGTGAACAAATCCGCTGCAGCTCGCACGTTCCTGTCACCAGCCGCAGGAGCCATTTCATCCAGAAGCGTAGACACGAGGAGTAGAAACACTGCCAGATAAACCCAAACATCCTCTGAAATACAAGCGCAATGAGTTAGAAGTCTTCCTCATACGTGCATTATCCCACAGCAACACTTCGTGCATTCGCTGCAAAGAGGTTCTGCTGATCATTGCACTGAATGTAACGTTAACCAACAGTCACTCCACCAGGAATAATCATTATTTCTAATCTCGATCCAATAAGCTTCGTGTCAGCAAAGAAAGCCATTATTTGCACTGTTTATCATCAGAGCGCGACTGATAAATGAGATTACATTACAAATCAAGTCGGCACTTAACTCAACCATGATGCGTTATGAAAATCAGCTGGACAACACAACAACAGGTTACTCGCGCACGAGAGACACAAAATGAGCGTGACTACAACTAATGACGCAATTCATGTGACGACGACCCCGGCGTTTGTTCCGTTTTACGGCGAACTACGACTTGAGATGCTATGAATTTATTCAATAATACGTTTAACAGCCTAAAAACGGTATGAATCACTTACTAGCAGTTTCTTCCCCGGAAACGATTAAACTCGCTGCGCGTGCGCACAAGTACAGACGCTAGTAATACGATGCCACCACTGGGTGACACCGCAGACCACGTTAAAGGAATTAATGTTTTATGCTTTGCACTTTTGTTCAGTTTTTGTTAAAATCCACGCACAAACATACACCTTGTGTCTTTTTTCCCTAGAAAACGGTGCTTGTGTTTCTGATGACCTAAAATAAAATGCGTTCGTAGCCGCATCACAGTGTTTGATTATGACGCTGCGCAAACTAAAAGCGTGTTCACCACAAACACCATTTTCTGTTTTTGTATTTGGAATATTAGCCCTTAAGTGATTTCATAGTAATTTTAAAGTTTTATTCATCGTAATTTTAGAGTTCTTTTCATAATTTGTGAAACGTATTTATGTTAGGCGCAACAAACTATATTTCATAAAATCAAAACATACAGATAACTCTTTATATCAATTCATTTTTTGAGAGTCATGATTACGTGACCAGTCACAAATAAATATACAAAAACAAAAATAAGCCAAATGTCTACAGGCAGCAAACTCTCACCAAGGTATTTCAGATAACACATGCTAAGGCATAAAAAACCAATACAAACCATTAATCAACAAACCAAAACCAGTCACACACTTGGTGAAATATCATGCATTAAAGTGCAACTCCACTGATGAGCTCAGACAAAACTCTGTATGAATCAAAACTCATGTTTCTCTGCGTGTATTTTACTTCGGAATCCATCAGGGGGCGCCAGAGGGCTAAACCGTAACAATGGTAGATCCAGAGAGTGGAGGCCATCTTTTGACAGTCTCATTTGTGGGGGTGGTGGTGGGAGACTAGAAGGGTCAGCACCACCACGGCCGTCATTCTCTGTGTTGTTATTGTCTTCGTCATTGGCAGGCGTTCCAACGGTGCTGCATATGCTTGTTTTCTTGCAGCGTGGCAGGAAAATCCCTCTGTAGTATCGACGGTACAGAAAAGCGACCACCAGCAGTAACAACAAGATGAGCAAAATGAGCAGACTGCAGATAGCGTAAACGCCCTTGAGGACCCTGGGAGATGACGTCAAGCTACAGTCTAGAAAGAGTTGAGACAAAGCTTTGAGTTGCAACAAACAAGTTAGGCTATGTAAACTAGTAACATCCCTCTCCTCTTACCGGAAACGGCAGACTCCACGCAAACCATCCCAGCCGGCCCCTGACGAGCCTCATGGTAACCACGGAGACAGTGACAGGAATATGATCCGAACTGATTCACACACTCGGCGTGTGTGTCACACATCATCATGTGTGTATCACACTCATTGATGTCTATTCAAAAACAGACAAACTTACATAATGCATATTGTGGCAGATAAACTAACTAAAAACAACGAATTGTAAGACTTGTAAATGTATTTGAGATGTGGGAGTACCTTCCATAGACACTGAGGCTATGGTGCCCTGTACTTTGCTGGTTTGGGATTTTATAATCTTGCCTATTAGCTTCTGCATACCGGACCGAAGATCAGCATACATGTATTGTCCTGCAGCAGTCTTCTGAAACTGTGCCCACATGATGAACAAAACCCCCGAACTCAACCTAGAAACCAATCGATTGTCACCATATATATTTGAAGGAACGGTTCCACCAAAAATGAAAATTCTGTCTTCATTTACTTATCCTTAATAGTTACAAATCTGTATAAATTTGTGTACAGATATTTGGAAGAATGCTTGTGACCAAACAGTTCTGGCCACCATTGACTACCACTACCAGAGTAGAAAAAATAGCTTTATAAATTTGAACAAAATATATTTTGAATAATTTAGGATGGTAAACAAGTCTGGGGCACTTTTGACTACCATTGTATTTTTTCCTGCTATGCTAGTCAACTTTGGCCAAGAACTGTTTGGGTACAAGCATTTTTTTCAAATATATTGTTTTTGTTCATTAAAACAAAGAAATATATACAGATTTTGAACCACTCGAGGGGGGTAAATGACCATTTTTGTTTTTGGGTATACTGTCCCTTTAACTGCTTCATATCTCAAATTTTCAACTCACTTTTTCAATCTTTTTAAATCTAGACTTTTGGAAGCGAGATGCCCAAGCTCTTCTTTTATCTGCAAAGACCAATTTCAAATGCTTAACATTTAAAATAACTTATATTTTCTGAAAAGAAATTCAGAAAAAAAGTCATTGACATTACCCACCATGATCTCTAGAGGGGTTTGGAGGGAAGATAATTTTTCAAGGTGCTCAGAATCCAGGCTGACCTCCACAGCAACCTCAAACAAGAGCTCTGATTGGACAGACAATGCATACATGTTCAAGGTACATTGTGATGTTACAATGAAGCATGCAATCCTCTTTTCTCACCCCCAGGTAAATGAGTATGTTCGGTGGCATTTCTAATGGTCTGTTGGTTCGGAGTTTTTTCTGTATAATGAAAACAACAGTTAACAGCATGACACAACAAAAAACAAAACGTAAAATTTGAACATTTTGGTGCAATTCGTAATCTTATTCCCATCATAAGAAATTAACTATTGATACATACCTGTAATCATATTTTTGATGACTTTAATCAATTCAGTGCCTTAGACAAAACTGTCTGCATTTAGAGTAGTGACATTACAGTAATAAAAATATGGGGAGAGAAATGTCTTCATAGACTGATATTGGTTTTGTTTCATAAAAATGACTATGATCAGAGTTAAATGTTGGTTTAAAACCATACTCCACCTTTGGACCTGCGCTGCAGTTTAGGCTGTCTGGGAGCATTAGTGTCCATAAAGACAGGGGGTGTGATATCCCCATCTTGTACTCTCGTCTCCATGGCAACATCATCCACCTGTCCCACCCTCACCCACCGAACTCCCCCAGCATCAGATGCCACCGTGGCTCTAACTGCCCCAGTTTTACCTGAAGAATGGGTATATACATCCATATTCCTGCGCATAGCTGTTGGGGACCGAGCAACTGGTTTAGTGGCTTTGGTCTCGACCGGTGGGCTGAGGTACATGTCTGTGATCTGTCTGTAAGCAGGCTGGTATTTTGAGCGAATTTGGGCCAATCCATCTGCTGGCGCCTCCTGCTCTCTCGGAATTGGAACGGAATTATAGTCGTAATACGCATCATCAGGATATTCAACATCACTGCTGTAACCAGAGGTCAGAGTTGAATTTGTAGAACTTGCAGATACTTCTTGGACTCCCCCAGAACTCTTTTCCCATGGTTGCCTATTCTTAAATAGTTCATTGGCAACTGATGTGGACTCAGTCTGAGAGAAAATCAGAGGATTGGTCGGACCACGAGAAGTGGTCTGGGTATTCAAGCCTGGCAGTTTTATATCTGCTGTGACGCCTCTCACACCTGGTGGGGCATTTGTAACTGCATCGGTTTCCTGTTGGCCACCATTGAACGCTTCCTCAATCACGTCTAAAGGCACTTCTGTCAGGAGAAACACAAAGATTCTGCTTATGCCAAATCAACACTTCATTTCATTCAATGAAATCAAAGATTTAAGTACTACAAATATTAAATAAATACTGGGACAGTTAATGGACACATATGAGGCTTTCCTTTGACAACTGCTCACCTTCATACATGGGGTCAAGAGAATCCAGAGGTCCAAAAGCTTTGAAACGTCCATAAAACCCCCTGTACGGGGTGGGACGGTTGCCATCAATGAGAAGCACCACCTGAACAGTGTTGGACACCGACATGTACTGTGCTTTTCTCCAACATCTTTCCAGTATTCTCTGCCCACCAGCAGCCGCAGGAGACTCATCAAGGTGGATTTGATCACTTTTCATGTGACAAGCCTCCGAGGGGGTAAAGTCCTCCAGGTACAACTCCACACGCTTCTCAGGGTGCACCTGGATGGTCCAGTTGCACCAGACGGGGGGGTTGGAGCAGAGGTAGTCAGGGGAGAACAACTCACCGCTTTCACCGTGGAGAACTTGGTGGCAGCTCCGGAGGGCAAAGAATGCGTATTGGTCTCTGCCTCCTCCAGCTGAAACATGTGAATTAATAAATATATCGCTTCTGAATCTGGGTCAGTGAAGCAGTAATAGAACAGTTCTAAAATGTAATAATAGGACTTTTAAATTATAAGAATATTTAACTTTACATCAAGCAGATGCTCTTATTCTAAACATATGAAAAAATATCCTAAGAATCATAAATAATTTTGCACCCATTTAATTATTAATTTGACTAAATTTAGTGCCTATATGAAACATTTGGACAAACATTGTTTTTGTCACAAGACAAACGTTTTTAGTAAAAAACCTCGACTAGCCACTGGCCTGTTACATCTTCTTAACCAAATATATAATGTACCTTAGGATTCATTTACAACGAATATTTCTTATATCACGTAACGTTACAACTATACTCCGAATAAGAAACACATACAATCTATCGTGATGTGATGCATTACATTGTATGACCAATTCTCATGTAACAACGTAATATCAAAAGTATACGTGTGGACTGACAGCGGTTTACCTGCGGATGACTGGCCGTGATTTCTGTTTATCTGCCAAAAACAAACAAGAACAGTAAGATTTAATTTGACCAAAAGCTTGTTTTGTAGCTGCTGATAGATCCATTTACTCACCTCCACACCTGTCACCCAAAGTGTGAAATAGATTAATATGAGAAGACTGCATTTACACAACGAATGCCGCCACGGCATTTTAGGATTATGATTGTAAACTTCGTGAATTGCTATCAGTTGCTTGTTTCAAACGAAAAACGGAGGAAGCGCCCAACCATCACCTGTGTTATATCTGTAATCAACAGAACGGGGTGTGTTGTCCAATATGCGTCGCTGCGCAGAACGATCGGGATGTGATATTCAAGTACCGCGAGAGCAATTCGAGAGCAGACTACTGCGTATGCCTGAATCAATCTCGCGATTTTGTGATGTCATAAGCCGCCTCATGAAGTCCTTTAATTGCGCATAACTAAAGGGATGGCCGCACGACCTAGTACACGCGTCTCTTTTCGTCCAACAGATGCCGCTGTTTCCCTACATATTGAAAGTGCTAATGCTGCGTTCCAGACTTTAGATGGAAAACGTCAACTGCACTTAATATATTTTTCAGTTCTCTTATTTTTTTCAAGGTATTACAGTAGCAATGTTGTCAAAATTAAATAAGTCAAATGCATACAACTTTTATGGAAAGCCTTTCTCAGGTAAACATCAAGGATGGTTAAATATTATCATTCTTTATGGTCTGATAGAATTGTCCATAGTATTACCTTGTTGCACATGGGAAAGTTTGTTAGGACGGTGGTATTTTTGTAACACACTTGTCCAAATCGAGATGTTAAATAATACATTTAATTGAATATTATAAAATTCCTGTTATAAATTTAACAACCAAAATCATAACCTGCCAATGGTAAATTAACCTAATACTTAATAAATAAAAAATAAGTTATGTTTTAAAATACTCCAGCTATTAAGTATTCCCTGATAAATGATTAAACACAGTACAATAATTTATAAGTACTGTGTGTATGACACAAAAAAAGCACTGGATGATTAACTTAGAAGTGTTACAGACACAAACTAGGTTTTAGAAGTTCACAATAAATCATGTGAGCTTAGCAGAGTTGTAGCGCAATGGGAATTTTCTAGACTTTGAACTGCAGAATCTCATATGGGTTGTGTGTGTTGCAGTATAGTATGTTGTTCTATAACCGTGGCCCAAAGTTCACAGGTCCGTGTGTCTTGCATAATTGATAGAACATCTGTTATCACTATTGTTTTCATATAAATTGTGTGAACCATATCTTTTGTTTAGAGCTCAGCTCTTTTTTTATACAGATTTACACAGATTTACAATTAACACACATAAATAGGAATAACAATTCACATTTCAACATAAAAAGGACGCAATCTCTAAAAAAGGACGCAATCTCTATAATTCTTTATCGTCATATAAACATCCTGATGTTCATGTATCACAATAGGGCATTGCACAGTATTAGTGATGAAATGCCGAACTGTATGACCTATAAAGAAAGTTCTTCACAAAGCTGAGACTTCATGGTAAACGTGAAAATAAAATTGCCCTGTTTAGTCTCTTTAAATTCTGGTCTTATTATAGTGTTAAGAATAATAATAAAATGATTTACAGTAAAAAATAAAGTTTGTGTCCTGCTGTCATTTATCTTTAGAAAATGACATGCCGTTTTTCAAGGACCTTAAAATGTCTCTCACTCACAGTGTGTTTTGGGGTCATTTATCCCAAACCAGATCTTAATCATCTCCTGTGGCGTCCTGGGATGCACCAGCGTCAGGTTTTTATAAGCACAAACGTTGTCTTTGTATTTCTCCTCAATGCCAAAAGTCTTAAAGCCAGTGTGTTTCTCTGGCACTAAACCCAGTCTCCTCAAACACATCCCAGTGTACACATCATCAATTGGGTATAGAGTGACCAATCGTGAGACCGATCTTAGTCGCATCCCTAAATTACCTGAGTACAGGTAACCTCCCCCACCCGCATAGGGAGGGTAACCCCCCACAAACACGCTCTCGGGGATATAATACTTGAGTTTTTTGTCCCGATGAGGTCCAGCATTGGTGATCACATCTCCAATGAAGAGGTCTGGTGAGCTGGTCGCCGTTAAGTTACGTAGATATTCCAGAATGTGGTGTGTATTTACAAAAACATCATCGTCACCTTTGAAAACGTACTGGGCGGAAGAGCAATTGGTGGCAAACCATTCCAGAAAAAGCACTTCTTTCAATGTGAGATTAAAGAATGAGTCACGATAATCCCACTGCAACACATCTCCGTGCAACATGGCTTCATGCTTGACCATATTTGACAAATCTGGAAAGTGGTCCGTCGCAGCAGTATTGCCAAGGAGGAACACAGTGGTGATGCGATGGTCGTCAAGGAGACCGGCACGACCCCATGACTCTCTTATGGCTTGCCGTCGATCGAAATGAGGCGCGATGGACTTTATCGCAAGTAAGAGGAAGGGCGGTTTCGAACACACGCTGGATACATCCGTTATCAGAGGGAATGACCTGCAGTCCCTGTACTGCAGGAAGTCTTTAAAGCGTTGTGGAAGTGAACTAAAGTCTTTTATTTGAGTCATCACTTTATCATCTCGCTTGCAGGAAGACATGTGACTCGTATTCAGCCAATGAGGGATTCCCGGAAAGTCGTGGAAGGACTTGCTGCCATTGGCAAGGGGCAGGAAGTAGACGTCATCCAGACGTTGCTGCTCATAGTTCCAGATGGGTGACATGAACTCTGGCTTTTTCCAGAACCCTTTGGATATAAATTTTCGCTCCTTGTGGTTATTCTGACCGTTGTTCCGGGACACTGCAACCAACATGTAGATGAGGACGTTGGCCAGCAACAGAGTTCCAAGCAACTTCGTCATCTTCCAGATGCTCTGCATCTTGAAGATGCGCATACCGCCTGCAACCACAAATAGACACAATGTTCAATTTTAGGTTAGAGGACGATCAAGGACCAGCTTTTCTTATTTTAAGATAGGAAGCTTGTTAGCGGCTGGCCTCTGGTCATTGCAGAGGAGTGTAAGCTGTCTACAGAAGATATTACAGAAACAGAGTTGACATAAACCACATGACCTGGGAAATGGAGAAACATGTCATTAGTCAAAACCTGTTATACCACATCCCAACGTGTTTTTTAAAAGACAGTGTGCAAAACTAAAGCACATGAACATACCCAAACCCTAGGCAGTGTCAAAGGTCAAGCATCTCTCAACTCCATCAGTTCTAATCTATTCAATCAGAAATTTTTGACAATCTAATCAGATTCACCAGTGAAAATAGTAAGATTTTTTTTAAGTAAACCATTTGAATGCATTACAGTGATAATCGGGATGAAAGTGACCCGGATATGTTATAAGGTATCACAAATCTTTTACATTTACATTTAATCATTTAGCTGATGCTTTTATCCAAAGCGACTTACATATGAGGAAACATTGGAAGCAATTATTACAACATAGGCAACAAAATACATAAGTGCAAAAATATTAATGTAAGAACACTTAAAGTAACAGTCGGTCCATGACTCACAGCGAGTACATCGGCAGGGAAAGTCAAGGGCGAGTTCCATGTGTAAATCCGACCTGATGCGTTCAGCATTTCTCCTCCTGCGATCGAACCTGAACAGTAAGGGAGGAACCTGCTGCATATCAGCCAGTTTTCATACCTAACCTAGATCTCCCTGTAGACGGCAGAGTCAACCACACTTTCTGATCTCTTCTATATTTACTCAATCTAACACTCTCCCATTTTGTCTTCTAGCTCAGATTTCTGAAGATCAGTCTGAATTTCATCAAGCTGTCACATGCTTTCCTTCTCTCATACAAAGATCATGTGTTCCACATGACACCAATTACAGACGTGCAGCGTCAGTCCCTTACAGACTGCAGTACACCCCTCATTGTTGGACAACACAATGTTTTATAACGTAAATCTTGACCCCCCCCCTCCCAAAATTTTCACGACGTAAAGCAAATGTTATCAACGCTCTCCATTTAACTGTGCAAAATCCCATTGCATAACGATTGCGTAGAGATAGAACAAAGTCTTAGAAAGATGTATGTGAAGTGCTGAAGGTCTGCAGTGACCCCATAGATTCAATTTATGTTGCAACCACATATTTATTTTAATAATAATAATAATAATAATAATATTAATAGATATTTAGGATAGTAGGTAATATAATAAAAATAATTGGGAACAACTTACCATTAAAGCCCATCAATATTTATGTCAGTTTTCAGTTGACACATTTTCAAGAAAATAACAACTACAATCTTCTTTATGACTCATTGATTTTATGAGTGTAGTCGAAATGTAAACATTGGTTTGTAAATTGCGTACTTAAACGGAAATGCTAGTTTCCTTTGATACATTAAAATGTTGTTTAGGGATAAGGTTTTGTTAACTTGTCCTGTTATGTTAGTGAGTTACCTGATTTTAAACATGCATGATGATTTTTGACACACAACTATAATTGAAATGTGTACGTGGAAACACACCAGAATCTCTAGAACAACCTTCCCCTCATTTGTCCTTGTTTGATTAATAATAACCTAATCGTAGGACAACAAAATCTGGCACAGTGTGTTTTGCATACTGTCATACAAATCTAATTTACTTAATTATGAAACAACTCTACAGTACTTAAGTCGTACAGTTATGACAAGAAGACCAGACAAGACCGAATCAATTAACGTAATGACTAGGCCTATAGGCTAACAGAAAACAATTAATAAAACGTTGTTATTTGTATTTATAATAGTATACATTTTAGTTAAACCGTAATTAACCTTAAAAAGCAAAATCAATGAATTAAACGTCTATTTGATCAAGACATAATTTACAATTGTTTGTCCCTATTCCGCTTAAAGACTGCTTGATACTCGACGCATCCGCAAATTCGCTTGGGTGCGAGCGGCAAATATGACGTCATCGCGGAGTTGGCAAAAGTTCGCTTTGAGTGCGTGCGACCTCGTTTCGGTGTGCAAGGCTATTTTTTAAACTGCGCGCGGCATCACATCCTAAAACGAAATAGGGGGATACGACTCTAGCCGAGCAGGCAAGTCTCAACGAATAATCCACGCAGAACAATGCAAACTCTTGATGAACCTTTCACTGCAGCCATGGAGTGATTCACTTTTCCCTTTAAACTATGTAAAAAATTTAATCTTTACATTTTTGGAATCATAACATAAGCATACTTGCTCCACCACATCTTTAAACCTGGAGTTGCTTTAAAGAAGTTACAAGAATTCAGCACTTTGACTTCTGTTCATGAATAGTATTTGACATTTAAAAATGACTTATTATATTATATTATTATAAAAATGACTGATATTATATTTATACAATATATAAATATATTGTACATAGTATATTGCAACATGTAATGCAGCATGCTTTATTTATAATACATTTCAGTAACAAAGTATTACATTTTATATCTCTAGTGCTATTTTCTTCTTGGAGTATACAGAAATATAATTGTAATAATTAATTTAATTATTAAATATAATACTTCGATAACATCGGATTCTTCATTTCAATATTTGGGATGCATATACATGATAATGATAAATGTATTAGTAAATTAATGTCACGCAAATACCTAACCAAGACTCTAAGGTACCTTTATTTTGAAATGTATTCCACCACAAGCGGGATTCGGTCAGGAAATAGCAAAGCGTTTCGTATCTAACGAATACGCGTTTTTACTAGTAAAATTCAATTGTGGTGCTCTGTAATTATAATTTTTACAAGTAAGAAATAAATTAGAGAGCTCTCTAATTCAGTTGTTACTAGTAACAATTGAATTAGAGAGATCTGCAATAAAGATTTTACTAGCAAGTATGAAATTAAAGAGCTCTGTAATTCAATTCTTACTAGTAAAAATGCAATTGCAGAGCTCTCTAATAATAATTGTTACTAGTAAAAATTGAATTATAGAGCTCTCTAATTTAATTCTTACTAGCAAAAATGCCACTACGAGCAACGCTGGGGACAATTTAAGTAAATTCGTCTTGCCATAGGCGACAGCCAAATTCCTGTAAACAGGCCAATAATGACGTATGTTTCCGACTGCTTGCAAATGGTGGATTAATTTTAGAGGCGTGTTAGCGTAAAATTAATGACACGCCTCAAATTAAATGCGTTTCGGCTATGGCAGCGGCACACTCCGCTGTAGTGGAAATACACAAGCCGTGTGTCGCATCTAATCGCGCCGTATAGGGTGTATGGTTTTTTTCAATGCTGAATAGAGCATCAACGGGAAATGTATTTTAAAAACAATTCTTTACACTACTTTTAGTTTAAATAAGCATTTGTATAGCAGTTTGCTAACCGGTATCTTCTCAGTTTTGCAGAAAATAAACGTTTGGGTGATTGAATTTAATTGTACTGTACGTGCGCGGTATTCTCACCTTAAAAATGTCCGGTTCTTCAAAGACCCATCGTCATCTTTTGGTCTCAATCCGAACGAAGGAGCTGTTGGTGTTGTTCATTCTTTCTAAACATGTAAAGTCCAGTTAAGAATATCTCTCAATAACTCGAGTAGAGCTGCCAGGTCACTCCCACTGAATAGCCTGAGCACCTCCCTATTAACGATATAGGCTACTTACTGTTACCTTGATATTACAAAACTTCAATTTGCAAGCATTTGCTGCATATAACCCTTATAAAAAAGATTTTTCTTTGCTGTTTTAAATAACAAAATGCAAAGAAATCGGTCACACATCCACCGCACATTCTGGAAGAATTAGTGAGTGACTAGAGATCAAACCTTTAACTCTATAAACAAACACCAGGTACTTTACATATTGTTGCATTATTTTATAAAGTTTTTTGTATTTTGCTTGTTTTTAAATATTTAAGTTAACACTAGAATTCTATACCAACAATAAAACCGGAACATGGAGCAGCGACACCGATTGTGTTGGCTCTGTACAGCCTCACTTCAGGCCAGTATAATGAACAGATAATACATTAATGTGACCACAATGATAACTGTGTCTAGTTTACATACTGAGATGTTGAATAAAACCCTTGAAATCTTATAATGGACAAGAGGAGCAGACAGACAAAAAGAATACAGTCCACAAGGCTTCACATGCCTCACATGGAACCAAGGCACCAATTACACCAGTATCTTCTCATCTGATTAATTATTGGGAGTAATTGATGGATGCCCACCTTCTGTTGAGATTTTTATCACACCCCGTTCCTTTCACAGACAGATAGAAAACATGAAAGTACAGAAGTCCAACTAGAGATAGGTGAACTATCATAATAAACACACAAGAGTGGTTCACGTCCAGAATTTTACACCTTTGAAACCCGCAACACATCTCAGGTTATGGGAAGATAGTGTTAAATGTGTTTAAATATTCAGTCATCTTCAATATTTAAACAGGACAGGTGGTTTCACAAGTTATAACTGACACTTTAAACAGACATATACTAAATGATACAGAACATTGAAGAAACATAAAAAAGGTATAAAACTAGTCACCCACTTTAGAAGAATGCATTATAGAAAATGTTTGGTATCCTTTTTAAAAACGGATATTTAACCGAAAAATTTATACATTCTTCGATAATTTGTCAGAACACACAAGATCATGTCAGAACACAAAAGATATATTGAAGAACGGTGGTAGCCAAACAACATTGGGCCCCACTGATTTCCATTGTATACAAAACCACCCAGTAATTTCTCAAAAAATCTTCTTTTGAAAATAATTTGAACCATATTTGTCAACAAACCAATACTAAGACGAATCTATTCTGAACACGTTATACTCTGCTTCTTTAAGACTGAGGTAATTCTCTGAGGTAATTCTCGGGCAAGTCAGATAATATACTGATAAATGCAGATTGCAGTGATAGTATCTCTCCAGTTCCTGGAATTAAACTCTCAATCTTCAGGCTCATATAAAAGATAACAACACAACAAAACAGATGTCTGAAACAATTTACATACTGTTATTTGAAAGAGAGGGCCTCACATAAGTCCTTGTTTAATAATTGTTTTTATAATATTAGTAATTTATGAAATCTTTACAGAAATGACTATCAAACTGTATGATCAAATTTGTGGGCTCACTATTTTGATATAATTGTTCTTAACGTGATCTTAAAAATGAAATGGACAACTTACATTTTTAAGTGTAACACGTGCAAAGACTCGGTTGTTGTTAGGATACAAAGAGAGTTTGTAAGACAAGACGACTTTGGACACGCCCACTTTACATGTATTATTCATGTTGGTGTGTGTGGTTTATTACTTTAATGTTATTACCAAAACTAGAACATAAAGCTCAATGAGAGAAGAACAAAATCAGCGTTGAAAAATAAAACATAATAACAGTTTATGTTTTTAGTGGTGTGTTAGTTTCACAATGACAAATCTTTGACAATAAAGATCATTATTCATGCAAACCTGAATGAAGCAAACCTGCATTTACACTTATACTACTATAAACACACAAAGACACACATGCCCACACACATTCAAGCGCACAAGGCTCTAGCTATGGTGCACAATTCTGTCGATGCTTTCTTGAAGTTCCGCCATCTTCTTCAGGACTAAATTGACTTTCTGCTCATCCAACTCCAAGCACATAAACTCAGAGTTCTGAAGTAGAAAAGAAGAGACAAACAATGATCATTGACACTGACTATTAACTCTCTGTTATGCATCTTAAGGGAACAAACTATGATACTATGTACAGTAACCCTAAACTGCAGACAACATAGTTGGGTTTTAAACGAGAAATCTGCATTCACATGTTATAAGTAATGCTGACACACCTGTAAACAACCTGCATCAACACAAAGGTGTTAGATTCATGACTCACATTTACATTTAGTCATTTAGCAGACACTTTTATCCAAAGCGACTTACAGATGAGACTTGTAAATCACTCTGAACATACAACCAGCGGGCTAGATTTGCATTCAGGGACACAGGCGTTATTTATTTAGTTATCTGTCATACTTGATTGAGATTGGTCAATTCTCTTGCACTCTTTTTGTTGTATAACATGAAACTTGCCTCCTTGCTTATCATCTCACATAATAAATGTTTTTCAAATAAAAAATTAATGTCAATTTATTTAGTAACTACACAAACATTGCACCATTTCACAAGGCATCATTGTAAAATGATCCTGAAAGGTAGAAAAAGCCAGAATAACGTTGACTTTGTTGTTTAAGCTTCACAAAAAGTGTAGAGATATTTTTTATTTGAAACTAAGACAGATGCAGGGCTGGGTATCAATCCAGAAAAGGACCTCAAACAAATAAGTTTGCATTTCTATCACGCTGTGGAGACTTTCTATAGACTTTTGTGAGCTTATATTTTCTCCCTCTCCCTACCCCTAAAGCCAAATCTCAAACAAAACCTTTCAGATTTGTTTACATTGCAGTATCTCTGTATCTGGGTAGCTGACAAAAGAAACCTAAGAAATAAAAAAAAATCTCTCTTTTGCGGTTTTATTTTAGGAACATTCATATTAATCATATAAAATAGTATATTATTAACAGTTTTTATTCTAATTTTTGCGTTCACACCACAACACAAGGAAGGATTATTTGTCAACTACAAACCTGCACAATACTGTAGGTGCCTTTACAATTCAATAACCTTGCCGGTATATTTGGGTAAAACCTGATCCAAAACACACGAACGATAGCACACGTAAACATTGACATGTCTAATCACTTTTTCTGTAAATAGAAAGATGTCTTAGTTCTGCAGTAATGAATGATTCTGCAGTCCTGCTATTCTCCGAGCATGAATCACACTGTGTAATGCATCTCTCGGCACATAGTGGATATGATGTGAAACAATGAAAGCACTTAGACAGGCAAACACAGGCAGAAAGATGAGTGAGAAAACTGAAACCCACTTGTAAATGTGCATTTCAAAAAGAAAATAAACCAGAAAAAAGGCCTAATGCCATTCTGCTCTCCAATCAATGAGGTTACCTAATAACTTAGTCGGTAAGGAATGGGATATCAATTTGAAAATAAACAAATAATTGAGGATATATTAGCGGTGTAATCAGGGCTATTATTTCTAATGGGTTTCTACTTTCTAGAAGTCTGACCACTCTACACTCACACTATGACATCTGAGGAAATGAAGACATATTAAAGCCTCGTGCAGAGTCTTCACTTTTTTTAGATACACACTTATATTGTTAGTAAAGTTTTTCATGTGCCTGTCTATAACTATTTCACCATCTTCTGTGAGCCTTTCAAGGGGTAATCGTCCCAAAAATGTCTCATTATTTGCTCACCATCATGCCATTCCTACTATGTTTGACTAAAGTCTTAAAGTCTCTGATTTAAATCTTTCCAGAAACAAGTCACATGCTTCACTATACAATAAAACAAAAGATCCAACATGTTCCAACTTTTGCAGATGTGCTTGAAATAATTTCTTCATTTTTGGAACATGTCTCTACATATTTTAGGTTGGTTTGATAATGGATCTTAAATCTTCTATATACCCCAAAACAATCACAGAAATTCTGAAGTGTACTGGTCTGGATGCATTTATGAGTTAATCTCACTATGCCATTTTAGCTGATGACTCATTTAAAATGACATTAAATGTGGCAATGCAACATCTGTAATTTGTGGCATAAATCATTTTTATGACTGAAACGTTGATTATCATAGCTTAAAAATGTAATACATTTCATTTTTATACTTTTTTGGACTGTCTGGGACAAGGTTACGAAATTATGAACGCGTGGCCAAAACTTTTATTATAATCTCCATAGCCAAAAGTTAGAGTTAAATGCCGAAATGTTAAAGTTCACTCAGTTTAAAATAACACATAACCCACTAGGACATTAAATAAACTTTCCATCCGTTCATCTCACCTCATCAGCACGACCAAGCTCTAACTCCACCAGGCACACAGGGCTGTTCGACAGCTGCCCCCTGCTGGAGGAAGTGTGCAGGTCCACCCGCCACTTCAGGCCCCTCAGGCCAGGCTCCCAGCGGCTCTGAGACAGCAGGCTCTCTCGCACCCGTGCACGGTGGGCCTTCCAGAAGCGTGACAGAGCGGCTACCTGCTCCGGACTCAATCCACTGGCACCCTGCTTACGAGTCTGTGCTATGAGAAAAGCTTCAAGCTGCGGCTGGTCCATATCTGCAGAAGCAATGGACTGAAGAAAGAAACATTGAGAAACAGATATAGAGAAAAGATAGGCATGGGCTTGAGGGGAGGTCAAAACTGGACTTAATATGGCAACAACAAAAACTAGTTTAAGTGGTCTTAACTGAAAATAAATTGCCCTGACATCAACATGTCACTGCCATATGTTTTGTCTCAAGATGCACACCAGTTAAGTTTGTATAAATGTCATTTTAATAAAAGCAAATGACATACCCTAATTTAACTGAGACATAGCCCTGGACTCTTGTCTTAAGATAAACCTTGTCTGTGAAACCGGACCACGTTTTAAGTCTATGTTTTTGTATAAAACAAAACAACGTTTTTTTATTTATACGTATGTCAATAAGTTTTTTTGTGGCATGAAAATTGAAGAGCACATGATGTGTATTTTTGTACTATGTCATTTAATTGTATACATAATATTTGCATACTGCAAGAGCACAAGTTGTAGAATATTTAGCAAATGGACATAGAAAACTGCCGCCACCTTGAGGAAAAAGATGACACTTTCCCTGCATTTATTTCAAGATTTAAAGATCACTTGATAAAGTGACAAAGACAAACTTCTGTCTAAATTCACTTCCCATCACTTGTTTTACAAAAGCACAAAGTACAATTTGTATTATAGTGAGGCAAACGCTTTAAGATACGGTGTATAATCACAAGGAAGTTGAATGATAGTACCTTTAAAAGCGCTCTCATCTTCTCGTGTAAAGCGTGAAACTCATCCTCTTGCATCTCTGCATAAAGCTCATTTTTAAGCAAGTCCTCAGTGATGTCTGAGTTTCCGTAATAAAACCGTTGCGTGATGCCATTCAATAACGCGCTAATGCATCTCTGACTGTCCGCCATGGTGGATGTTTACAGGGGCGTCATGTGATCGACGACACGTGTCCTGTTTGATCGTCCAATCCGCGTTCGCCTTTACATCCTTCTCCAACAGAGCCTTTGAAAAACAGAGTTGCGACCACTGATTTATTATATAAATAGGCTTGTACCTTGCTTCACTTGAAAATAAGACGAGAGTTGGCGCCTGCAGTAAGGGGAGGATGCAACCGTCAGCAATTGAATTAATCGCGTTCGCGTTTTTTTATCGCATTTTTCTTGGGCCAACCGATTTTTGAAGTGAGAAATGTTTTAAACGTATATTAGACAAAACATCTACCATGTCACATGGCTCTGATGTCATGCTGACGTGTGCCAAACAACTCTCGCGACGGCGAGGCGGACTGGCCGATGAAAAGAACGATGGGAAACGACTTGCTGACTACACAGCTTAAATGCCCATAGGACGAAAAGAGATAAATCCATTAACTCAAGTAGTCTTTGTGATTTATATTTGGAAAAAAACACACCTATGTGAAATATACTGTGCTCATAACCACCTTCATGCAAATGCAGCGGCAATTCAATTGCACCGATTTCATCTGCGATAAAAAGCGCTTTTTTATTAAAGTATAACAAGATGCTATACAGTTTGCATTCAAAAACATACATTTTAAGAGGGGTTTAGACAAGAAAAAATTATAAAAAATAATACATCAAACCAAACAACAAGGAATACAAAAAAGAAAGAAAAATTTATCCATATTAATAAATTAAAAACAAGAAAGATAATTTATATTATCGGATAAGTCTTACAAAATTATTATTTGCTCTTGACAGCATTTTTTTATAATGTCCCAAATAATTCTTAAATACTATAAACAGGGTGATTAAAAACTGATTAACATTAACAATAACATTCTTAGCTAACAAATTTAAGTTATTAATATTAATTAAAAAAAATTTCCATATACATTTTTTTATAACCGACATGTTAAATTCAAACACATTTTATTCATTTAATCACAATTATTGCACTTTGTCCAGGAATGAAAGAAAAATATGCTCTGAAAGAAAATATGGTCTGTGCTTTCTGGAAATTAGTTACAGAATTTACACAATATAGGAACTCTCCAGAAGGATTTACCACATTAAAAAAAAATGTACGCGATCTATTCCATTTTGACAGAACGATCCAGCCATCAAGAACCCAGCAGACAGCTCGTTGGACACCTCTTCGGTGTGGATCTCCCCGGGGTCCCTCTCAAGGGTCAAGGCTGTCGGGGTACCTCTTCAAGGTTGATGTACCCTCGAAGGGTCAATGCTGCTGGTTTCCCCACACAAGGGTGGATGCCGCTGGATTCCCCTCCGGGGTCGATGCCGTCTCGATCCACACCAGAGTCTGTTCCTGTCTGTGGCCCTCCTTTGTGTGTTCCTGGGCCTCTCATGTTTGTTCCAGTCTGTGGGCCCCCCAGTGGATGTTCCTGGGCGCGGGCTTTCCGGCTATGTTCCTGTCTGTGGCCCTCCTTAGTGTGTTCCTGTTCCCGGGCCTTGAGTGTGTTCCTTTCTGCGGGCCCGCCAGGAGATGCTCCTGGGTAGGGGCCTACCGGCTTATGTTCTTGTCTGCGGCCCACCTGTGGGTGTTCCTGTCTCTGGGCCGCTAGTATGTTCCTGTATGCGGGCCCCCCAGGGGATGATCCTGGGTGTGGGCCTTCTGGTCAATGTCCCTGTACTGTATGTGGCCCACCTGTGTGTGTTCCTGTTTTGGACTTTTAGTTATTTGTTCTTGTCGTGTTCCCCTTAGGTCGCCAGGTGGCCTCTCTAGGGGGAGGGGTACTGTCACGATCTCGCCTTTCTAGTAGTTACTTCTCTTTCTGGCCAACAGAATCATAACAGCCCCATTTCTTGTGTTTTGTTTTGGAACATTGCTCGTGCCATGCGCTTTACAGTCCTGCCACTTAGTCCCCCCCCCATTGTTTCCTTATTCATTATGCCATAATCAGTTCACGCCCTTTACCTGTTGCCCTCGTTATGTCTCTCCTATTAAATGCCCTTGTGTTTGCTGTCCTGTGCTGGATCATTTTTCTTCATCCCCGTCTTGTCCTGTTGCCCCGGTCTGTCTTTAAGTTAAGTGTTTGTTATGTTTTATTTGGTTAAAGTGTATTGTTCTTGTTTTCCCCCTTGAGGGATTTTGAGTTTTGTTCTGTCTTTGTCAAATAAAATGTTTTTGTTTGAGAGCTGTCTGAAATAGGTTTCTGTTTCATGACACTCTTTTTTTATGTTGGTTTGTTTTGTGTCTTTTTTTGTTTTTCTTGTTGATGCATGTGGATTTCGTTATACAATGCGATATGGCATTGTAGATGCATTTTCGTGACAATAAAGCATTATAATAAAAAAGTGTCCGTCTTTCCTGCGCTGTTTTCACTCCTCCCCTTACTGCAGCCGCCTACTCTCATTTTCAACAAGCCTATTTATATACAGTAGATCAACAATATGGTACTGGAAATGTAAATGTCAGTGGCTCGATAGTGGTTATTTTGAGTTTACTGTTCTTCTGTATTTAGTGTTCTGTACTCAACATAATTGAGCTCATGCACTTAAAAGTTTTGAGGTGAGAAGTTTCCACAAATGTGTTGAGTTAACTTATCAGGGTTTACAGGATTTTTCCAGTTCTAGCAAATACAGGTCGACTAAAAGCATTTAAATAACCTCGTTTGGAGAGTGGACATTGACACTGAACATGTATAGACTTCCAATTTACCAAATCCATTGTTTGTGCCATTTCTTCAGCTTTCAAACCAATGCTTTTTTTGCTGTGGACCAAAATATGGATTTCAATGGTGGATTCACCAATCCCTGCGTTTCAACTTTTAGAACTTTGGCCAATGATATGCTTAATAATGTTGGAATGTGAAGTGCATCCAGGTTCATGACAACAAAATAAGATATATTCAAATATTTGTCCCGTACAGCAATGTCTGCATTTACATACGTATAAAAACACTTCTTTTTATTATTTTTTCCTAAAAAGAATTTTAAAGTCATAATAAAATGCTTGACGTTACACGAAAACTATATACCCGAGAAAATTATCATTTAAGCACAGGCTTTTATAAGCTCAACATCTATGTTTAACTAATTAAATGCTGTGGCAATGTGTAACGTAAACGGTATTCCCCTAATTTGGCAAAGGGGCATAAAAATGTTATTTATTCCTAAATGTAGTATTTGCCTAATCCTCCAACTGATTTTCACTACGCATACATCATCGTTTTTGTTCACCATTCAAACGACACGAAAACACATGACCAAACCAACAGGTTTTGTCGTCTTTTGTGGGGGGTGTTGCGTGTATTCAGTTCGGAGCGATGCGAGCCAAAGCACGAGCGCTTCACTACAAACTCGTTTACAGTATGTATTCATGACTTTGGATAAATCATACATCGTTTCGCAACAAACAGTTAAGCAGAAAGGGAAGGAGTATACGCCGAACCTGCAAACGCAGATGTTTATAATAAGGAAGAATAATTTCCGACAGATCAATCGTCGAGACAACGGAGTTGTCGGGGAGTAATGGATGTGATACGGAGATTGACCTGATGCTGGGATTTCTCGCGTTAACTCTCCTTTAAATAAACGTGAGTACATACATGTGGTTTACATACTTTGGTCTGGTTGATTAGTACGAGTTAAGTTTGTAAGCTTGTAATAATAGTTTACCGCAGCTACCAGCACAAGGGTGGTGTTCACAAATCCGTTCGCAAAAGTCCGATGGCGGTTGTGAAGAGAAGTAACTAATCTTATTTACTTTTAGGGACGCGATGTTACCGGCCTCTGCCGTGGTCGTCTGGGAATGGCTCAACGAGCACGGTCGTTGGCGGCCCTACAGCCCGGCTGTCTCTCACCACATAGAGGAGGTGATACGAAGCGATCCCCGCGGCGGCAGCGTCGTCCTAGGCCGAGCCGACAACCGCCTGTCCCCGTACATCATCGATCGACAGTCCATGCATCAGTTCAGACAAGACACGGGTAAGATGATATTAGATCAGTGCCTTTACACACGATTAAACAAGTCCAAAGTATGTGTGAGGTCTTCTCATTCCATCCATATAGAAGTATACAAAAACAAATGTTTATTAAGTCTGCAGTACAACTAACAAACAACATGTGAGGGGCAAATGTGTTTTTTTGAAGTGCAAAAGCAAGTGTTTTGTCAATGTATTTTGAGAACGTATGTTAACATGCATTCAATAATGAATCGTAGGGCACAGGCCCTCATTACTTTTTCTTCCACTTGCGAGTCAATGCACTTTACAAACGTCCCTTGCTGAAACCACTACTCCTACAGTGCAACAATACTAGGGAAGGTAAACATTTACGTATACAAATATTTAAGTTTCTTCAACATTATTAACATAAACTTTATTAACATATTTGCACATCTGCATTCATTGCACGATGATAACAATGAATAATTAACCTACATTTTTTCAGGAATTTACATATTACAATAGGCCTATTTCAAGAAACCAGTCGTTTTATGGCTCCAACTAATAATTAAAAAACAATATGTTCTGGTTCAACAGCCAAGTCCAAACAAAGCTGGTTAATTTTTTTAACAAACTGTACTGCATTCAACTGTACTGCCTATAATATCACAGGTTTATCTTCTTTTCACATTGGTCTACCTTCTTTTAAATTAGAAAAACAGAAATATTACTTATTGGACCAATATAAACCGAATATTTCAGATTATAACCTGCAAATTGAAGGCTGTACTGTTACTCCAACAAATGCAGTAAAAATCTAGCATTATATTAGACAGTAACCTGTCATTTCGAAATCAGATCTCAAATGTCACAAAAACAGCCTTTTCCCACCTTAGAAATGTTGCCAAATTAAGAAAAATATTCTATTCGTTACTGATGCATTTGTGACCTCAAGACTTGACTACTGTAATGCATCATCGATAAACAAACTACAGTTAGTTAAGAATGCAGCTGTCAGAGTTCTAACCAGGTCCAGAAAATACAATCACATAACCCCAATGTTATCAACCCTTCACAGGCTACCCATTATGTATCGTATTGACTTTAAAGTTGAATTACTTATAAAACCTTCTACCTACATAACAAAGCTTCTATCAGACTACAACCCATCACCCTCTCTAAGATCTCAAAACTCCAGACTTTTGATAACACCTAGAATAACTAAATCCACCAAAGGGGGTTGAGATTTCTCATACGAAGCACCTAAACTCTGGAATAGCCTTCCCAACTCTATTCCAGGGTCAGACACACTCGCTCACTAAATCTAGAATAAAGACACATCTTTTCAGCCAAGCAAAATATGCTAAATAAACCACCGGGATACTGCATATATTAGATATTATTTACTAGAATAATTTAAATTGTTATATAAACACCATGTACTGTGTTTTACCTTTTTTTAGTATTTCTCATTTTCTCCTGTAAAGCTGCTTTGGAACAATGCACATTGTGAAAAGCGCTACATAAATAAAAATGAATTGGTTATCTCAGCCATAGGTACTGGCAACTTTAATTGTAATGTCCTTAACTAGAACCAGTAAACTAAATATTAATTTCATTTCTGAAAGTACAGACAACATGTTTTTCTAAGCAACCATGCAATTTTACAGACTTGACAAAGGTTTGTCTGACTGGCTGAGGATGCAAAACTTTATTTATCAAGTCTTACCTCCCTAAAACTCATCATCTCTCCTCTCTGCTTCCATTTCCCTGCTTTGCAGAAGCAAATTCTTATGTCCATCTACAGGGGCTATTGACTAAAAATACCATAATTGATATTTAGGAACTTTAGTTTCGTCATGTTTTCATAGCCTAACTCAGTCGCGTGTCTTCATCCTTGCGCGCCTGCGTGAGCACTGTGCACCTGCGTGCTGCAGTTGTTGCAAGTAAAACAGACAGATGTGCGGGCTGCGGGGACAGGGATTTCTGCGCGAAAGTACGTCGCCCCTTTTTTTTACCGACCCGTTAAAATGAGCAATTAAGCAGTGAATTAGTCTTCTGCTTGGATGTAGATAATTGTTTTGCCCCAATTTTCATTTTAAATGATAACACTGACAAATATACAGAATTGTTTATTTATACTGGGGCATATGCCATGGAAGCAAGCTTTTTGAAAGGGGGGCGTTCAGGTGTTCTGTGGGGGCGTTTGCAAGTTGACACCAAATAGTCAAGGCAAGACAAGATTAAACATTTACCTGCAAAAGATTACGATCTGCATCAGGAGCTAGTGTGCAAACTGTGGTTTTAAAAGGGTGGTGCAACGGTGTGTTCTGAACTTCTTTACAGTGTTAAATGTGCTGTCTTCTCATGCTTGACATGGTCAACTTTTTAAAAAAAGGAGTTTGAAGTATAGCGTAGTATTTCTCTGCTCGATACACTCCCCCAGTGTTGGTACAGGCTTCGGAAAGTTTTCTAATTTGAAACTGATAGATGGAGCGGCAGTCCCAGCATTAAAAGACTCTGGACATGAATCGCACGCGGTTCTTGGCAATGCGTCCCCACAAGCGTTGCATGCTTTCGGAAATAATCGTACAGCTGTGTCTTTTATAAATGTGATCAAACTAAAGATATTTGAAGGGTGCAATACTATTCTGTAAGAAGTCAAGATTAACATGAGATATACAAAAACTGTCTTAGTTAGGTTCGCTTTAATGTGAATGATTTTGACCTTACACGCACACACCACGTTATCACCACTGCACGGTGCGCGCACAATGCTCTTGACGTGCACCCAAAATTCACCCCGGTGGTTTGATGTCATATGCGCAGTGTGGCAAACACACCAAAAAACCTTGATGTCACGTGAGAGATCTGTAATGTTACCTTGACGTCAGCTGACTGTAGGGGCAGATATAACTTAAAAATGAGAGTGTAAACATGTGAAACAAATAGGCTGCTACAAATTTCTTCATTTGCTGTGGGTAATATCTGTACCTTTCATTGCACAATATAAAGCAGTTGAGTTTGCATGAACAGAATTATTTTGCATTAAATTCTTATCTGTAAGCCTAGAAAAATATTTTATATGTATCATATAATAAGTGTTTATTCTTGTAAGAAGATTGTGTTGTTTTCATTGCCTAATTATGAACACAAATGATTAATGACAAATTGACTTTCAGTGACATGCTTTTTATTTATCTTTATTGTTATTTCTAGAGACAAAACAAATATACATTTAATGAGATTACCGATTGCCCCAATTCAGTGACATGCATTTTTAATTATATTATAATAACAAACAATTTAATAGTATTATGAAGACGTTTAGTCCTTATTTGTGTGGGGGACAGTAAGAGACCTGGAAAATAGATAGGGTGACGCTGGCCCAAAAAATGTTGAGAACCACTGCCCTAAAAGATTTGTTCACTCCGAAAAAAGGAACATCTGTTAACATTTATTAACCTTTCATTTTGTTATGATGGTTTATTTGGTTTTATGTAGCAGTATTGAATAATGAACTCGCCACTCATTTGTTGTTTTCATGCATATTGTTGGAGCCTTCAAGCTTGAAAGGGATGAAGAACCATCATAAAAGTGGTCCGTACTTCTGAAGCCATAAGATAGTTTTGTGTGGTGAAAAGACCACACAAATATCTATGAATAATGACGTCAATTTAGTCTGTTTTAGATGTTGTCACACTTCAGATTACGTTCGAATACTTAAAATAGGGCACACATGGTTTATAGATTCTTTTTTATCGTGTTTTTGCTTTTTGAACCTAGAAATATCCGGCTGGCATTGAAATTGTATGGAAAAGAGCATTCAGGGCAGTAGTCAAAATTTTACCTGCATTGATGCATGTGATAAAGCATTTGACAAGACGCAATTTTCAAAAAGACCAACAATAGATACTGTTCAATTCTGCGTGTTCCCTCAGAATCAAAACCATGATGTTTTTGCTGTTAATGCAGTGTTTTACTAGGTAAGTTACAGAAACACAAAAGTGGGATGACAATAGCAAAGCATCAAAATAAAACCTTTTATGGATGTATTTGGCGGTGTCTGTCAGAAGCACAAAGTCAACACTGAATCATGGATGCTGCATAAAATCCATGCCACTTATTGTCAAGCTTTCCATGAAATTACATATATTTGTCCTAAATGTACATTTCAACATCACACCTGACTGCAATATACATTAATCTTCTTGGTAAGAAAGAATGGGAGAAACATTCTATAAAACATTTTATAAATTAACGCCAAATGGATTATTGTGCTCAATCCGACAACGCCAACACAATTGTTGCAAAGAACATATTGCCTGGTATGTAAAGTAAGGCTTTAAAATGCACGAAATTAAGTTTAAACTCATCTATTTTTCATTAAGAGTTGACATTGAACTTGGGCATGTGGATAATGTGCTTCCAGTGTGTGGTACTTGTGATTTGTTGACATTTTATGTTCGATGGAAAAAGTTATAGGTTGGAAAGGACATTCTAGTAATAATAGGAGTTTTATGTATGGGTGAACAAATTCTTTAAGGGAAAATTGTATTACTAGAACGTTGTGTGTGACTTTAAGGTTATAGGAATGTTTGTAAAATTTGTCAAGACTTGCCCTGAGAACCTGCACAGTAACTTTGACAAAAACACAATTCTACCCAGGCACGCTTCCAAGTAAAAGAACGAAACTAGATGGATAGAGGAGGAAGGGAAAGGGGAGTGGTTGTGATTGTGCAACAGGCTGTGTGAAGTTTCACCCATTCGGGCCCCTGGGAGGCTGTCAGTCGCTCTGCTTTCCATTGCACACACAAACATGCACAGGGCTGGATTGTGTTTCTCCTTATCCTGTGACTCTCACATATTTAGGCGGAAAAGTAGAGGGAATGTCCAGATTTGGTGAACTGCTTCAGGCTGACTGTGTCGTGAATTGTTTCTGTTGGTATCACCCTCCAGCAAAGATAAACACCACTATCTGCTCGGATTTCTGCTCTCATAATGTTCACTTCTGCAATGCACTGTATTAATTGTCTGAAGTCATATGGTATGATTCTTTAGACACTTTTATGCTATAAAGAAACTTTAGATGTTTTATTTATTTTCTATGGAATGACAATTATTAGAATGAACCTACAAGGACGTCATTTATAAAATAAATTATGTTTCATTATTGGGATATATCTTTGAGCATAACAATAGGGATTTGTGAGAGAAAACCAATGAATATTTGAACTTTGCTATACGACAAATAACCGCTCAATTCAAATATAGTGACACACCAACAACTAGTTGCTAAAAAAGGGCAAAAATTGGGGCTTAAAAATATTAGTTTTTGTTTACATAATATATTCCTTTGTACTAATTAATTTGGTATTTATAAACACATACATGCATATATTTAAGAATAATATGAAATATAAAACAAATGTTTATATAATTTAAATTATTGGTAAATAGTAATACATGTTTATATATAATTTAAATTATTGGTAAATATGAATAAATACTCTCTGAATATTTCTAAAAATATATGTATATGTATGTATATGTTTTTTATTTATAATTTGGGATTAAACGCCTAGAAGAAATATTGGGTGATCTTGGTGTCTATTTTATGATTTTAGTATTTTGAAATGTATCAAAATTAATAAAGAATAGGAAGTGTATTTAGTTTAAAATAGAAAAAGTATAGAAAAAAAAAGGAACGTCAAAAGAGGCAAATAGTCAGTGACAATAGAACAGATGGACAGTCCCTTTACACCTGCTGTAGTTCTTTGGGCTGCTGCAGAGGTCCTGGGATCCTTAACCCTGTGTCAGAGTTTATGATCTTCTGAGGCGTAACCTTTTATGACCACACATATTTGCACAAGCGTGCAAACTGAAATGCAGCCAATATGACTGGCATGTGAACATGGACATGACAATCTGTTGTAGTGGCTGCAGTGTGGAGAGTAGACACAGTGTTGTTTAGTTTAATGTGGACTTTTATATTGACCTGTAATTTAAGTAACCAGAATCAATACTAAAAGAGTGCGGAAACTAATACGGTTATAGAAAAGTGACCCATTTTATATCAAAGGATTGAGGGAAATTAACCGCATGTTATTGAAGATCTCGAGAACTAACTTGTTTCAAAAGAATAGAAAACATGGAGCGTTGTTATCTATTCATTCATTTACAAAAGAGCACAGCCCTGATTGTTATTTCATTCAGATAGAACAAATTGGTAGGAGATAATTGTGTATTTGGCATAGAGCTGGTAAAGTGAGTCAAGAAACAATTGAATATAGATTTTAGTTTCTCTCCACCCTACTTTTTGGAACACCCATGTTGAAAGTTATAAAGGCTATGAAAGTTTCATAATGTAGAAATTGTATTATCGCCATCCAACTTTAGTATTTTACGTTTTATTTTATACTTTATATACGGAATTTTTGTACTATAATATGCCATCCTTAGAATAAGAATGTCTTGGAAATAAGAATTGTGCTCTACAAAACACTTTCTAACTTTTAAAGACATGGTGCATGGTCTGTTGTTTGTTTGTGATCATTAGATCTTTGGATTATGTTTATTCATGTGTGCATTTATTTCACATACTTCTGTGGCTTTAGCTGAGTGAGTGTTGCTTGTTTCACCCGCTTACTGTTGAAAAATGCTTCCCCAAATTCCATCAGATCCCGACCTGGACGCAACCAATTCGGTCCCATGGGAAAAGTGTAAACTCCATTTCTAGTCTAATGAATAGGTTTCAGTTCATAGTGTAACAATAGGCATTCAGTGGCTATAACAGCAAACAGTGCGAGTTGAATCTTTTGAGCACAGGGTGTAATTATTAAACCTGTAATACCGGTAGAGTCGCTTTGATATCCAGTGTTGCTCTGATACTTACATTTTAAAATTAGAAAGTTGGATTAGGGCTACTCTTTGTCAAATAAATGCTCATAATACTATATTTTCTGTGGAAGATAATGAGTCTCAAAATAATACTTTGACATTAGAGTGCATGACTTCTTTTCTTATAATAACTTGTTTGAAATGTCTCTGCAATTATGCAATTATGTTTATGTATTATGTAGTAATTGTGTGTCCTCATTACAGTGCAATAATCCTTTTGTTTAATCCCTCAGGTACAATAAGACCAGTGCGGCGGAGTTTCTATGACCCCACCTCAGCACCAAGCAAGGGTTTGATATGGGAGTGGGAAAATGACGCAGGTTCCTGGATAATGTATGACATGGAGGTGAGCATCGCCTTGCAAGCGGCACATGACCGGCAGCAACAATCTTTGGACCTGACGTCGTTGGGCTTTTGCTACCTTGTGGACTTCCAGGCCATGACCCAGTTTAACATGCAAACGCAACGGAACCGGCGCATCCAGAGACGCTCTGACATGGTTTATCCAATTGTCTATGGCCCATTGCCCAAATCTTCAGAGGCCTGGAGCATAACCGGAAGGACGATGAGAGTTTCTTCAGGTGGGGGGTCAACAGGGGCCCTTCTTGGGATAGGTGTTTCTGGTTCAACCCTGATCAGAAAAGGAAGTGCGGTTTACCCTAGTGGGACGCTTTCAGTATCATCTCTTGCTCCTCTTGGACTACCATGTGCCTGCAAGCAGTGCCTTCTGGTAATGAGCATAAAGACCAATGCCACAGCGTCGCAGACACTAGGACGCAAACCTCACGCGGCAAAAGCAAACCATCCAAAATCCAGCTTTGCGACACTTCCAAAAAACTCAAAATCTTTGTCTGTTTTAAACTCTCACTCCCATACTATACCAGATGGTTTGTCCCTTAGTTGTTTGCCTTCTGAAAAACCCAAGAACTCATGTGATTTTGCTCGTTCGCTATCCCATCTCACTTCGGACACTGCTACTCTCTCAATATCATCTAGCTGCTCATCGCCTCCACCTTTAGCCCCTTCAACCAAACCGCATCTTTCATCTGCCCAAAACAAGTCTTCAGCAACAGTGGTGCCAACTGCCGTGCTCGTCAATGTCGCATCAAGTACTACACCGTCCACAACTTCTTCAACAACGTTACCCCAACAACGGTCAGCTGCCTGTGCTGCCCCCCTGCCACCTCGTGCCAGTCTGGCAGGGCTTAGTCGGCCTGCTTTGCAGAGAATCGCAATGGCACAGTCACAAGCACTTGTCGCCTCTGGGTGAGAAGAGCTATTTCCTTTTTTTCCTTTAAGTTGCCCCAGTTGTTGAAAAGTTTTTGAATTCCAAATTAACCCTCCTATCATGTCTCTCATCATCTGAATAGAGTATTCAAGTTTCCCAATAAAAACAATATTAGTCATTACTAATTTAAAGTTGGTCTGTAGGTTTTTCAGGGTGTTTTAAAAAAAAATCATACATACAGATTAAGATTCTATTCTGCACAGCAATACCATTTATGTTCCAGATATCGTTACCTTCTGTACAATGAAGATAATATGGTCAATGTAAAGATTTTGCTCGGCGATACATTGTTTATTGGATATTATTAAAATTGTTAAAAGATGTCATGGCATGAATATTGAATATTAAAATTAAGATGAATGCCCCAAAGACAAGTAATATGGAAATAGTTTGGTGTTCAAAAAAACTAATGCTAAACAAAATACCATCATTTGTAGAGACGATCGCTACGCTCTACCAATATATGTACCATAACCAATGTAAGATAACCAAAATCTTAAATGATTTCTAACAGCCTTTTCATGTTAACTAATAAAAAAAGTAATATGATAAAGTAAATATAAGTGATATAAAGTAAGTTTTGACTACCTGATGACGTGATGAATGTTTTTGCACTAAACAGTTTTTATTCAACTTCTATTCAAACTATGCTTTTTTAAAATAAAAAACATATTTTCTATATTCTGCAGCAAGAGAAAATATTAAGATATATTGAGTATTATCAAAGTTAAGTCCTTTCTATAGGATGTCAGAATGTTATCAGCCACATTTGTGTGCATTCCCTTTTTCTCTCTTTGCGTGGGATTGTGTTTCTCACGTTTCTTACACGGCTAAATCACCACAGTCTGCTCTGTTTGACCATCTGGGGCCAGAACGCCCCCTCTCCCCTCATGTCTATAGACGTTTCAGTGTTTTTTCCCTGGGCTCGCAGTGGTAGTTTTGCGTTCACACAGGGTTTCTGCAGCAACCTTTGTTAACATGACAAGGGGCCTTCTGCATTAGCAACACAATGGTGCTCCTCTGAAGCGATTGCCCTAGTCGAGTGTGTGTCTGGATGTCTGTTAGAGAGGGGTCGAGATAATGAACAAAAGTATTTTATTCAATTTCTGTTGTAATGATTTTGTCCCTGTCTGACAGACATTAGACAATTTTTTGTGGAGTTGTGTGTAGCAGTGGTTTGGAGCACTGCTTATATACCTTTTTCAAAAGTGGGGTTGGTTACCCCACTTTAAGACTCATTAAACTATATATACTGACAGTATGTATATGCATAACAACATAATGCTATGGCCATCAATTTTTTAAAGATATCGTATCAAGTTGGAAGTTTCATTCACATTTTAATTAAAAAAAGGATTTATCCCATGTTAAATAAGAGCCTCTTTTGTGAAGAACAGCTTGGAATTTATATAAATATTCAAAATATTGAGAATATTTATTGCTGTTAGTACATATTAAAACCGTATGTTAGTGTATTGATAAATGATTTTTTACCTCCTAGATTCCGAAGCAATTGGCAAATGAGACATTCCAAAACAGCTGTAGTCTATAAAGTGTTGTGACATGCATGTGTGCTTTCAAGTGCACAACAGCATATTAAATGGTTTGTCTGGAGCTTTATAATAGAACATTGTGTCTTTGACTTAAAGCCATCTGGGGACAGAGAGCAACAGTTGCTGGGCAAGTGTGTTATAGAAAGCATACACTTTCCCAGTTGTATTTGTAAGATCAAGGGTCAGTTGAGGTCAAAAGCTTCACCAGCCATCTACCCGACCATATTAAATACCCTCACACGCTCTTGCCATTTAAATGAAAAGCTGAAAAATAAGCAGAGAAATAGAAACATTTAAAATGATAGATATGATTGGACAAAATGCATTAGGAACTGTTGTGTCGTGTCATTTCATCACAACCAGTGGCTGTTCTACATTGAATTGCACCCTGGGCGAGACCACCTTTGAGCGCCCCCTCCCCCGAAAAATTTATAAATAAAAATAAAACACACACACAAATTTATGACAAACCGTCATATTTTTTTCTAACAACATAAGTGAAAGAGAAAATTATATTTCTCAATTGCACAAATCCGTTTTTTTTGTGCACCTTATGGCTTTGACCTTTTCCTGTCCATCTCTGTTTATTTGGCACTTGACAATCAACAGATTTCTTATTCCCCCCAACTCACGAAACGAGTCATGGCCATAATCGTTTATATTACTTATTTATATTACGCGAATCGGACCGCAAGTAGGTCATCGCGTCTTTGCATTGACTTAACACGTAAATCACTTGCGCTTAACGCTTCATACACGTTCGGTGTGTACACCTCCCCTGCGTGCGCCCCTCTACTCTTCACACACGGCACCTTCTCAGCATGCAGGAGCGCCAATTTGCCAATTCCCCACACAATGAATGAATGATAGATAATAGAAAACCGCTTCGCGGCGGCCCAGAGTTTTTATTTTTTTACTGCTCGTGCCGGTGCCGCCCCCCATGTGACATGATTAAATGCCGCCCCGGGCGACTGCCCGGTTCGCCCGTGCCTAAAACCGCTACTGATAACAACCCGCATCCACTTCAGCATATTTTATTCAGTTTTTACTTTTGTGTTAGAAACATCATCTGTTAAAGGGATAGTTCACCCAAAAATGAAAATTCTGTCATAATTTACTCACCTTCAGATTGTTCCAGACTAGCAAACATTAATTTTGTTCAGCTGAACACAAAGAAAGATATTTGGAAGTATGTCAATAACCAAACAGATCTCATCCACTGTCGACTCCCATAGTATTTTACTATGGCAGTAAATGGGGAATGAGATCTGTTTCATGTAAAAATCCACATGAGAAAATGACTGTTATTGAACATGATCTGGTGGTAAAATTAATCATATTGTTAATTTTCTTTATTTTAGGGTACCGACAGTCCCAGTGAAAAACCTTAATGACTCCAGTACTGTTCTTCCTGCTTTAGCTGGTAGGAAAATATAAGACATTCTTACTGCATTAGTATCTGTCAAATGAATTTGTTATATAAAAACAAGGGACGAACTGAAAATTCATATGGAGCACTTTTATATGTTACAGGCATTACTGGCATTCTGATGAGTGCAGCTGGACTACCTGTGTGCTTGACTCGACCACCTAAAGTAGTTCTACATCCCCCACCTGTCAGCAAGAGCAACATCAAACCAATTCCTGGCGTTGGACACTGTTGTCGCAAGACCACTAAGAAACAAGCCCACAAAGGTAAGAATCTTTGAGGACATGCATTTAAAAGCATTTTTAATGTGTAGGGGAAGTACAGTTAAGGCCTCTAGACATCTAGAAATGAAGATCAGGAGTCACAAGGATGTCATGATCGTGGGGTGAGACACGGACAGAGGACCCAAGCGCAGACAGTGAGTAAGGGGTTAACAGATAATTTAATAAATAATAAAACAAAGACCCACGTGGGGTTAACATAACAAAACATGGAAACATGACTGGACTAAGACTAACTACACTTAAACAAGACTAAAATAAACTTTAAAGATGAACATCAAAACTAGACTAGACTAACAAGACACAGGAACTCACCACACAAACCACAATGCACCAGCACAAGACAGAAGACACAAGGGCATTAAGTAAGGGAATAATCAAGATGGGGACAGGTGAGGGGCATGAACTAATTAACAAGCAATAACGAGGAAACGAGAGGATGGGAACAGAGACGAGACCGGAGAGAGTCTATGGAAGGCCATAACTGCCTCTCTCCACACAAAACATGAGATTCTGTCATGATCCTGCCACTAAACCAAGAGAAACATGACATGATGCGGCAGAATCATGACAGATCAAATAAATTAAAGATAATTGTACATAAAATTTGCAAAGTCAAGATTCAGCTTTAGTGCTCAGTTTACCATTTCAAAAAGCAATAATTTTCTTACAAGAAATAGGTATCGGTTATTTAGAGTTCAGACAAAGTTTTTTCTGTATACCTATATAAATTTTTGGTATGCAGGATAGTCCCTAGGTTTAGGTCGAAGATGATCTCATCATCTAAAATCAGAATGTAATAATCACTCTTCATATATACCAAAACCAATGCTTTTCTGGTTACAATTGCAACATTTTTAAGCGCCAGTCTGGATGCACTAACCAAGCAAGGACAGAAAAAAGTCTCATTCAAGTCGAAGCTGCTACAGAGAGAGGTGACTTCTTTTCCCTCGTTCCCAAAACCGTAGATATATTTGAAGGTTCATCTTGTTCAGAGGGGACAAACGGTAATAGGATTTTGATTCAAAACAACTAATTTGGTGCAACACAGAATGTAACAGAATCCAGTAGATGGCACTAGCCTGCTGTATTTCCAATTCAATGGTGCCTTGACATGAATTTTAAAATATGAGAGCTGCAGAAATAGGAAAGTGATATGGTTTGAAATTCATATGAAATGAGAATAGTTTTTGTCAAAGGTTTTACTCAGATTGTAACAGAATGTTTTTTGGAACTGAATATATCTGTTTTCAAATTTGTAGGTAAATCTATTTATATGATCTAGGGTAGAGATCCAGAACACTGTTTTAAGGTCTTTTTAATTTGAAAAATATAGTTTTTAAGGTCTTTTTATTTAAAAAAATATAGAAGTGTTTGTACCAACATTATACTAGTATATAAAAGGGATTTAATGTATATACTGTGTAAAAGTGATACAACCAGCGAGGGGCCACAATTTGCGATATTATGGTTAAATATTTTTCTGATTAAAACATATGACTAATCTCTTCTTTGTAAATCAGTGGTTCTCAACAAGGGGGCCAGCAGATTTGCTAGGGGGTCTTAACGAGATAAACAAGACATTTCTTAATATTTGGATAATAATAAGGGTTTATTGTATTAACTTAATTAACATAGCTGATGTGTTTTTTTAGGAAGAACGCCAGAGGAGGTGGTGAAGAAATACTTGCAAAAGGTCAGGAATCCTCCAGAAGAAGTAAGATATTCTTAGTATTTTTACAAAATTGGTTTAACATCATACCTAAAAACTTGCTCGACTGTAACCCTGAACTGATGACGTACTCGAGGGTGTGGGGGCAGAAAAGTTCAGCATTGCATATGAACAACAACAAGTGTTGGGCTAGCGATTCTACTAGCACCTCCTGTTGTCTTAAGCGTAGACGTTTTCGATGGCAGTGGTGTTGTGGAAAGTAACTTTCAGTTGCATTTCTGCAGGAATGCGAACCGTGCAATTGAAAAGAGATATGAGTTTACACCACGTTTTTCTTAAATAGTAAAAAACCAACACAAATGGTTAGCATTTAGCTAAACTGTGCACATTTGTGGAAAAAAATTATATATAGGCATGTGGTTTGCATAACTTGACATGCCATGATTACATAAGATTTCATAAGAAAAATAAAGTTGTAACAATTTTTTTTAGAATTATTGTTCTAATTCCAAAACAGTTGTAAACATGTAAACAAAATTGAATGTTTTATTTAAGCATTCTTTATCTTCTGTCAGGATTGCACTATATGCATGGAAGCTTTGGGGGGACCATCGGGATATAAGGGTCCGGGTGTGACGAGTGGTTCACGTACAGATTCAATAGGAAAACTGACACAGTGTGGGCATCTGTATCATCTGCACTGCATGGTTGCCATGTATAACAACGGCAACAAAGATGGCAGCCTGCAGTGTCCCACGTGCAAGACAATATACGGAGTAAAAACAGGAAACCAGCCACCCGGTAAAATGGAGTACCATATCATCCCTCACTCGCTGCCAGGACACCCGGGCTGCGAAACCATTCGCATCATCTACAACATACCTTCCGGCATACAGGTATGGCTAATCCATGTAGAGCATTAGGTTATCTAAGCCCTTAAAATCAACTGAATTTAAGTATTTGTTGATGTGATGTGAGCAGCTTTTTTAATGCATCATACTTGCTGTTCTTGCCCATTCATGCATAAGATTTATAGATGAGTGCCTCTATAGTATGTTCACTTGAATCATTCTTAAAAGACTGCATAATTTAGTCAGTCTGCATCATTTTCTCAAAGCACATTTATTGATTATTTGCGTATATATTTTTTCTTCTTTTTTTAGGGTCCAGGCCATCCAGACCCAGGGAAGCCTTTCACTGCAAGAGGATTTCCCCGTCATTGCTATCTCCCAGATAATGAAAAAGGGCGCAAGGCAAGTCCTACAAAACTATGTATTGATTCACTTGGTTTTGTTTTACATAATTCAATAACAGTTTAAAAAAAGATTTTTGTAGAACAGATTTCTACAAAGTCATCTTAAATAATTTTGAAAATCCAAAATTTTTTGTTAAAAATCCTTAAAAAGTACACAATTGCCAATGGGTCTAATTAGAACTATGAAGAAATGTGAAGTATTAAATTAACTCTCAAAGCCACTTCGTGATAAATTTGTTGAAATGTACAAGGCTTGAAATGGAAACTATGTAGAAGCTATTGCATTGAATCATCTGTAAATCAGTCATTCTGAAATGAAAACGGCTTTAAATGAAATGGGACAGCTTTAAATACATATAGACCAAAAAAGTAATCGTGGAAAATCTGGAACCTGGCAAAAGTGTTTCTAATGATGTCCACTTGTTTCAATGTTCTCAGGTGTTAAGGATGTTGTTGGTGGGGTGGGATCGAAGACTAATCTTCTCAGTTGGCACCTCTAGCACAACAGGAGAATCAGACACTGTCATCTGGAATGAGATCCATCACAAAACAGAATTTGGATCCAATCTTACTGGACATGGCTATCCAGACCCTGGCTATCTTGACAACATACTGGAGGAGTTGAAGGCCCAGGGCATCACTGAAGAGGAGGAAAAACAATAGTGAGGAGGAGACAAAAATAAAAACAATGCGATTCAGGAAGCCTGTGGATGGTAGACGTTCTGGATCCTGTTGAAATGGGGGTGTTTTCTGCATAGTATTTTGTAATTAAGCAAGAAATCCTCTGTACTCTTCGCATGTGTTTGAGTAACAACTAAGATAATACTGTTTGGTTAAGGCAATTTGTACGTATGAGAGGAAAGAAATTCACCCGTGGGAGATGGCAGAATGCGAGGTGGAAGAGACTCGATAGGTGGAAAATGAGGATGTGAAGTGATCAAGAAAGTGGTTTGCAAAGGAGAGGTTTTATTTGTTCAGGTATGTTGTTGTATGAGATTGTTTGAGTTGAGTGAATCAAATGCAAGCGTGAGTGTATATACACAAAAACAAACAGGATTTCTTTTCCCAAAGAATTCCCAAGCTGTTCACTAGAACTGAGAGCTTTGCACACTGAATGTTGTGTTATGATTAGTAGTATTATGCAACATTTTTCTGTGTATAAAAACTTGGGTTTTAGAACTTATATTTTTGTATGTTTGTGGATAAAATTCAGAAATCTCTGGAAGTAAATGTATAATCATGATTATCTTGATTTAAAGATAACAGTTTATGCTGTTTACACGCAGCATGAGATTGTTTCTCCTAAGGTTTGTGAGCTCTTTACGCGAACCCACGAAGGAAATAATACAAGTAGAAGAACAAGTGATGCTGTTTAAAATGTCCCATATAACGGTACAAAAACTAAAAGGTGCTTATAGGAATGAAGTGCTTCTACGCTAGAAGGTTAAGGTACATTTTTAACAATGAAGATGCATTAACAGTGCTTTTGGATAGTCGTATCATTGAACTAGATTGCACGTTTCTTAGTAATACCTCAGCCTTTTTGTATATAGCAAGTCCAGAATGAGTCCGGTCACCAAACTAACCCCTCAGAACCTTTAAAGTTAGAAAATCGTTGGAGGTAGCAAAACTGCTTAGTTTTCACATTTCAGACATTGTACATATTCTCAGCTTTTTGAAAGTTCTCATGCTAAAGAATTAAAGTGATAGTTCACCCAAAAAAATATAAATTCTGTCATCATTTACTCACCTTCTTGTCATTTCAAAGTTGTATGACTTTCTCTCGCAGAACAATAAAGCTGTTTTGAAGAATGTAACTGGCCCCCATTCATTTGCATTGGTTTTGTGTCTATACAATAGAAATTAATGGGGGCCCTTCTTCAAAATATATTTTCGTGTAAATGATGCCAGAATTTGTATTTATCACTGAGGAAAAGGGTGGGAGAGCAAGCACTTAATAGATGAATACTAGTTTAATAATAAGTGAGAGAGAGTTACAATATGTTGCATGAAATGAATTCACTGCCAATTCATTTATTCCAGAAAAGATTTTGCGTACAAAACAAATGGTATTAGACGCTCTTAACTCCAAATGTCAACCGTTTGTTTTGTCGACTTTCTGTTTTATAATTAGCCACTTCTAGTGAATTCTAGAACATGCCATTGTTTGGCATGCGTGTGTGTTTGTGTACACGTGTATGCTTGCTTTTGTGATCTGAAGGTTTCCATTGGTGCATTGTAATCATTTCTATGTAAATCAAGCGCCATTCCGTCAGAAGTGTACTTGTCCACCCTTAAACTACGTCATTGAGAGCTTTCTTCTGCTTCAAGGGAAAATTGGATTCATGCATAAGCATGCAGTTGTGCTTTATTAAATATGAGTGTATGCTATGCATCCACCAGTTTAGGTACAGTTTGTTATTGATCTGCATCATTTTCTTCATATTTTGTATTTCTTTTTATATTGATTTAAAAAAAAGATTTTCTTAGTTTACTATATTTTAGAGTGTTTCTGATTTAGAATTGTTATGCATAAATGTATGTCTAAACTGTTTTAGTTAATTTTTGTTTACCAATATAATAAATGCCATCTTTGTTTTTATGAATTTTTCAATGGCTCTAAAGAAGTTCTTTAAGGTTTATTTTCAAACTGCATTATATAAAATGTCCTATAAACTTCTGATACCATGCAACCTCTGTTTGTAAGATCTGGTTTTAAATCTTATCAGGCCATGTTGAGGAGCTAGGAGTTAAAACAATAAATTAAATAAATTCATCAAGCAATGCCATCATGTTAATACCATTTCTAAAAAACATTTTCACCATGTTGTATTTTGTTATTTTCATAAATATTTCAGCGCTCTTCATTGACAAGTGCACATATAACGTTGCCACACGAGCGCGATTTGTGAACAGTAGCCTCATATTATGACAGCCTATGATGCGCTGTTTGCTGTTGCGGAAGAAATTGAAGAATGCATGAACGAGCAGATATTTGAGATGTCCAAAATAAAAGTAACCGGAGGAGCAAGACATTTAATACCTATAATAGAGCTGGATTATTTCAAATTAATTCACAAGAACGAATGAAAGGCTAATGCTCTTGTTGAGTTTTATTTTAAATTATATTTACATTACATTAACAGAACCAACTGTTGTCTTCTGCAGTCTACAGCATTTCACAAAGCTCACGAAGACAGATATGTTAGGGACGTTATTCGGGGTAAAATAATAGAATGGGATGAAATAATGGAGTAAATTAATAGAGAATAAGATGCAGTTTACATGTTTTTGTCTACTGGACGAGTTAAAACTCTATAGCCTATTATAATTAAAAGAAACAAACTTGAATATCTCGTTATATAGATTATCTAACAACGTGTTTAATCATTTCATACTGTATACCCAAACGAAAAGAGATGGTTTAGAATTTATTTGCAGTTGTGGCGAAATGGTTAGAGACACTCGCATAGTCTATGCCAGTGCATAGACCATAGATTGTACATTCGATTCCCAGTCTGGCAGGCCTGATTCCTAGGATAAGTTTAATCACCTATGGCATAGGTTCCAGCCTGTCTGAATTCCTATGCTGACCAGCTGGCCTCCATTTTTTCACAGATCATCAACAGATCACTGGAGCTGTGCTTCAAATGCTCCACCATTATTCCCATCCCAAAGAAATCCAAAATCACAGGACTTAATGATTACAGACCCGTTGCCTTAACATCTGTGGCTATGAAGTCATTTGAAAGAGTTGTTTTGGCTTACCTGAAAGACATCACAAGATCTTTACTGGACCCCCTGCAGTTTTTTGCTTACTGAGCAAACAGGTCAAGCAGGTGCAACTGGCCCCATGTCTCTTAATGTCCACCAGCAGGCATTGTTAACACCGTTCTGAACATGAGGAAGGTTGGCCAATAATCCAGTTGCCTACAACTCTGATCTTTAGACCTTTTTGGAAGCTCAATTGTTTATTTTGGGCTATTATCATATTTTGTCTTTGAATGTAATCCTATGAATAATTGCTCTTAGACCAGGCTTTCATTCAACTAACTACTTTGTACAATTGTCCAATTCACTTTGATTGTTACATCAAGGTGTACAGGGAGTGAAAAATGTTCTGCTTAGATCCTGGCAAATATACACAATTATTGTGGCGGGCAGAAAGTTACAAAGACAATAGTTCCCGATTTGTACCCCGAAGGGTGATTTATTTACAATCCGGCGCTGGGTGTGGTGCAGTGCGAGTTGTGCGGGAACTAGCTCTGGTCCCAGCATGTTTGGGTCGTGCGTGGTCTCCGGGGTGTGTGAGTGAGGGGATGAGTGGGTGGGTGGGTTGTGCATCTCTGCCGATCGTTATCGATGGTTTCTGGAAAAGAAAGAAAGAAACAGCCAAGCGTTAGTCATACCATGACTAGGAGAACAAGCTCACCCTCTCCTCTTCTGCCGCTGTCTATATCTGGCTGGCTTGATGAGGCGCTGGTGGGAACGATCTTGATTGAGCCGTTTCAATGGCGAGGCTGATTGGTCATTGGCCCCGCTCGCCACAATAGACAGTAGTACAATATTTAGACTTTACACAATGATAAAAAAGAGAGGCCATAAAGACAAGATGTGGCATTTGTGAATGTGAGTCTATGCGAGTGTGAGGTTATAATATGAAGTCAAATTGGAGATAAAATGCCAAATGTATTGTACTTTAAAGCGTCATGGTATTACTCATCTTTGGGATTGTTACAAATCTCGTCATATTTTAATTCACAACAGTGCTTTTGAGAATTGTGTAGGGCATACATGTATTTATGTTTGCATTTTTGCTCTGTAACTCAATTAAGAGCTGTAGATGTGTAATTTGGGGTGAGGTGTATGAGTGGATCATGACCTGTTTATAAGGAAGGATTTAGCTAATAAAAGCCATTGTAGGCATCTGCATCATCGTGGTGTAGAGTGGATCCATAGGGCAGATTAAAGCCTGTTTTATGAAATCAGTCGAAATCTTGTCCATGAGCTGCACATCCCCAATTTCATTTTGGAAGCTAGTAGTGCACACATTTTTTTCTGGTCTCCTTGTTTTGCAATGATCCAGTAGTGAGATAAAACAGTTTGCCATGTGTGTGTCTATGTACAGAACAGGGGGATACTTTGTGTATGCATGTATTTGCATTTATGTGCTGAGCTTTTAAATAAATGGCAAACATTAACATTAGTTATCATACTACTGTATCTATGACCATGTAAGAAGTCGCAATAAATCTTTTTAAAATGCAAATGGTTATGTTTGAAATTAATTATTTTATTGTAATAACTCTCAAGACAGGTGCACCTTGTTCAAGAAATGGTGTCAAAGTTAACTGTCAGGAAATATTATCACAATGAGACTAGAAATTTAGATATGATTCATGGTTTTAGTCAGTAATTCGGCATTCCTTGCTTTATAATAACATGACATGTCTCCATGAAAGGCCTCAAAACCGTGAGTCAGAGTCTATAGAATGGAAATGGCATATCCACCCTGATAAATATATATCTGTGAAAATAAATATGAAAATATGTGACACTGTGGAGTAATTCAGGTTTATTAGGTGTGAAGATTGAAATAAGGATGACACTGTTCATTAAACACTGAACCTCTCCTGTCCTGGTTTTAAGCTGCCCAACATCCACTGTCCATGCCAGTACTCTGTTAAGGAATATCACTCAAATAATTTAGCTCCACATGTGAGGATAACTGTAAATAAATATTAGTATTGCAAAGGGTAATATTATGAAACCATGAGCACCATGGGAAAATGCTAGGCAATTCAAGTCAGCACAATAACAGCAATCACATGCAAACGAGACAAAGTATGTAGAACAATGATATATGATCCTGTGTGAGTCATGAACCTGAGTGAAAACAGGTTGAATGAGACATTTCCAAATTGTGTTTAAGAATATCCTATGAGCTCAAGCTAAGCTGAACGTCTTTAGGGATCAGTATAGACATTATACAAGTAAAGCGTTAAACATATTTCTAAGACACAATTATACTGGCTACACTATAGCAAGTACATGAGGTACTTTATGCGGTAAAAGTCAATAATGACTTGTGATACAGGAGACAGAAGTTCAAGGCAGCCACATAATATAATTTTTCTTGTACCGGTTTTTTAATGCCGAATAGTAGGAGATAATGAGAAGCAGAATGACAAGCCAAGCAGGTGATCTACTTCACAGTATCAGGAGCTGCGGGATAAATAAGACAATAATTAGGCAAGATACTTAATAAGCCTTGTTTTAAGTAGACTAATTATATACACGGCTCGTGCCGGTACAAAATAAATCACACAATATAATATTTCGTTGGACCGCCTTAGATTACGGCACGCATTCGCCTTGGCATCGTTTAGATAAACGCATACATATGTCATATTTATTCCTGTCCTGAGTTGCATTCATTTTTCGACAAGATGCAGCCTATATTGATGATGGGAGAGTCGGCTCGCTGCGCAAAGTCTTCTCCCAAAGCACATTCTCATTGGGGTTAAGGTCTGGGCTCTGTGGCCACCAATCCACATGTTTGAAAATGATGTCTCATGCTCCCTGACCCACTCTTTCACAATTTGAGCCCGATAAACCCCGGTATTGTCATTTTGGAATTATGCCGGTGCAGGGAAGAAGAAAATCCATTGATTAAATAACCTGGTCATTCAGTATGTTCAGGTAGTCAGCTGACCTAATTATTTGGACAAATAACATTGCTGAACCTGACCAATGCAGCAACCCCGGATCATAGCACTTCCCAGGTGGTGACTTTTATTTTTTACAAACATTTCTTTGGGTTAAAATAAGTCTATGGCCGACTCGACTGTAATAAAACAATGGGTCATTTTCGTAAGGCCATGCATGAAAAGATAATTGAATTCACGATTAGCTAGAATTCAATGCAGCCAGATACAATTTTATAGTGGGATTATATATATAGTTTATAGAGATTTTACTTTACACCCAAAAATTGAGCGTTTGAAATAGAAAGACAATAAACATTTTATATTGCTATAGCAGGGGAAAAGGGTCAAATTTGTTCATGACAAAAGCAAAAGTAATTTTTTCACGAAGCTATCGCTATGCATTGTATTCCAAAAACTAAATTGTTTCTGCTTCGTTGCACAGAACCAACGGCTGTCATTGAAGGTCCGCACAGCCCATAAATGTTGCAATTCAGAATTAAGGAACAATTGAACCTGCTATATCTCTTTGGGTGTGCCAATAAAGGCCTCATGCATGTCTAAATAATTATACACTGTCCGCGGAAGAATGTGAATTTACAAGCATTTATTTGTGGCAATCCTAACAATGTAACCTTTGTTAACCTTTCTAAGGCGTTATACGCATCTATTGATCACTTTTATAAAATAGGTGGTTGATCTTAAGTAACAAACGTTTAGTAACAAACTCTTTGCCACGGAAACCTTCCGCAAGATCGACGTCCATTGGTATCGTCAGGTTTCTACCAGATATCTATCTATAAGGTGCAGCAATCCCTTCACACCACTCCACCCAAAAAATCAGCAACATGTTTGTATGCATACAAAATAATAGGATATAATGTTAGAAGTTAGAATATTATGCTGGACCGGTTTCCACGCCTTTCGACGTTTCAATACATCATGGTAATAGCATTCCAGCTCTTTATCTGAAATTCAGATGCATTCCTAACCACATGTGCGTCAACAATTCACACAGAAGAATCCGACGCGTCCTTAGATAGCCCTCTCTCTTAACGTTGGTTGCAAATATTAATTTGTACACAAATAATAAAAGCATATTTTTCAATTTTTGGCTGTTTGTTTCAGAGTAACAGCGTAATGCCTTGTCTTAAATTTTTATTTTCAAGCACACATCAAGTTTAGAAATACATTCTGCGGGCTGTGTTCCATTTACATCAATGGGTCAGCTGTGGCCTAATGGTTAGAGTGTTGGGCTTTTATCCACATTTTATTATGCATGTTGTTATCCTCTGGGATCGAACCCATGACCTTTGCGTTGCTAACGCAATGCTCTAACCACTGACCCATAAGAAAGCTTACAAAGTAGTAGATGTGTTTTTAACGAAGATTATTATATAATAAAGATTATGAAGGCAGGCGACAATACCTGTCTAACAAGAAAAAAAATGCGGTTTGTTCAGTCCCTTGGAGCTAAAATAAATGCGTATGTTGTGTGGAAAATTGGCCTGTAGATACATCTGTTCACACATTGTTAGGAAAGCTATAGAAACACAATAAATAGGCTATTATTCTTTATTGTATTTTTTTAATAGTTTGAACTATTTCACTCAGATAAAATGTATATATTTGTATGTAAAATAACAAAAAAGTATATTGTTATATTGTATATGTATAATTTACTTTTTGTACATGATGCATATTGGTATACCAGCTAGAACAAACAGCTCTTGCTTCATTACGTAATAACTCAAAATCATTCCTGCTGTCATTTTCTTTTCATATGCTTCCGCCCACTAAAAATTTTCTTTTGAAATAACTGACCTCATCTTCTATATCTAACCTTTTAACCATACACTCCCTCCTCTTTCTCACCTGCTCTTTTAGCAAAACACAATGAAATAAAATAACACAATCTCTAACAAATGATCAGGCCTCAACTCAAAACGTTCTGGTTACATCTAATGTTTTCAACTGGCACAGTCACAAATTATACAGTATGTCAAACATTCTGTTTACAGAACTTTAACTCATCAAACTGGAATTTTTTTATATAACTAATTGATAGAAAAGTTTGAGTTAAAGGCCTTATGTTTTTCCAATGAAGGCCTGGAATTCTGGACAAGCTGATATTTAATAAAAACGGATATTATGCAAATCTATTTATAGTGTGTTCTCTTTCTTTATCTGCCATATCGAAATAGAAACTTAAGTTGTGCTATACTTGAAGAGCCTTGTTTCTCTCCTTTGTTATTTTAGAACTATAGTAATTAAGTAATATGAGAAACTTGCCTCACAACTTCAAACTGGAAACCCAGAGCCATCCGACATCTGGTACTCATTTCTGGTATGCCTAATGGTTGTTTGCCACAACATGAAAATAAAACTTAATGCGAAATACTCTCCACTGTCATAGTTGTCTCTGCCTTACCATAATTATTTTCATTATTTGTATTTATTAGTCCTGTGTAGAAACATCACATTACCACGCAAGTCCAAAAGCTTTACACCCTTAAAAATAAAATAGCTTAAAGGGTTCTTCACAGCGATGCCATAGAAGAAAAATAAGTTTTGGTTCCACAAAAAAACATTCAGTCAATGGTTCTTTAAAGAACCATCCCTTTCTCACATTTTGTAATCCGAAGAAACTTTTTTCTCCACGAGGAACAGTAAGGTTCTTCGGAGTAAAAGGTTCGTTATGAAACCAAAAAGTTTAAGCCTTATTCAAAAATAGATTCAATTTATTTTTTTCCTCAAAATTCTACAAAAAATACCCCATAATGACAACGTGAAAGAAGTTTGTTTGAAATCTTTGTTTGAAAGCACATGTACATAAGTACCTTTGACCAATTATCACCAATTACAGCCTCAAACCTTTTGAAGCTCATTTTTTAAGAGTGTTGTTTCCACATTCCCGAATATCACAGCCAACTATTTATTTGGAAACCACTACAAATTGTTATTTAAACCTAGTGGGGGGTTGTAATAAATAAGTGAAGAAAAGCTGAACATACTGTAACAGTGTGATAACAAAAACAACACATTTCTTTTTTATTAAATGTCTTAATTGTGCTGGGTTTATAACAGGTGTAGGATTCTCTATAAGTTATCAAGTTATTACATTTTTCATTTAGCTGATGAAGACATGGTGCTACTTTCAGTTAACATGAGTCTTTTTGAAAAATATTTACAAGAGGAAATTTTGGTTTGTGTGACATGATTTGTGAACTATGGTATGATAGGGGGAAAAAATACAATATAAAAGTATATAAAGTTTCAGTGTTTTCTGTAATACTTCGGATTTAAAAGCTTATCCAAAAACAAAAAGATCAAATAAATAAAACGATATATATATTATATATGGCAAAATGTTAATAATATTTAAAGAATAAGAATCATGACATGCAGAAAATATGATAAAGTAATAGGCCTAATTACAATTGCAACACCAATGTTGAATATGCAATATATTACATTGTCAGTAGATAACTTTAAAAGGTGTGCCTTTGTATATGAATGAGTTTTCATAAGTTCTTTCAAGTATAATGGACACACCCAATGCCATCAGAACAAAACCTTGACAGCAAAATAAAAACTAATTGTGTGCGTCTTGTTTGAATGTCTATGCCTGTGTGCGTATGAAAAGTTGTTGTTACAGCTCTGTTCACACCCCCATAATGGATAAAAGAAACTAAGAAAATAAATATTTAGATGTGTGCTCAAACAAGAATTGTTATTCTTACTTACTATATGCAAATATAAACGTTGTATAAAATGTTGTCCTGCTATATACATTTTTACCATATTGATATTGATCGATATTTACACTATCAAATATTATAATTAATATTTTAATTTAAAGCAGGTCACTAAAAATGGTTTTGTACGGCATTATCCCTTATAATTACATAATATACATGCATATCAGTTTCATATTTCCATTTGACGTTTTTTCTTTACATTAACACATATGACATCAAAATCAATGACAAATTCAAATCATCCCTTCTTCTTTATACCATTAATGGTTTAAATGTGCGTTTAAGATATGAGAAAGGAAAATAAGACAATAAGGGAAAATGTAGAATAGGTCTATTAACGTTGTTTAATTTCTTTGGTTTGGAAAACAACATAGATATCTACAATAACACTTTCAGACATCAAACGAAATAAACATTTTATTTGAAAGAAAAGTTACATTTATATCTATACATACCATTCTATAAGCCACTTTTGCACTGGTTTGCATAAAATCAAGTTTTGCATAAGGAACCAAATGCCTACGGTTGTTTAATTGGGCTAAATATGATAACGAACGGGCACCTGCTGTTAAACTGATTTCACCATTAATCAGCATTATTTAGATATACACCCTTCATTGTTGACAGGGAATAAATCCGCACGTTGGTCTTTTTCTGTGCGCGCAGTGCACTACAGTGATCAGTCACCAATTTGCCACACCTTCCAAACGTCAAGGTTAAAAACATCCTCTATAGTTTTGTCGCACCAGTTTGCAACTTTTTCTCCAAGCGGACAAATCGCAAGGAGCTTTGTAAGGACAATTACACCTTTGATGCGCATGGTTATGAATCTGAACAAAGATAAAGGGTAAGTTCCTGACCATAGGAAAAAATATTAATAGTTTAACCACTTCTTGTCTATAATGAATAAAGTGATATTGTCGATTTATTTATATATTTAACAAGGTTTACATTTAAGACGTGTAGCTTATACTTCGTGTTTCGGTAATCGATCATTTAAGGCAATTGTGGCTTACTTCTGTTTTGTTTGTCGCCTTTGATAACTGTACCGTTATAATTTTATTTTAAGTTGTTTCAATATACATTTGAGAAGTAGTTAATAAAAAGTTGCTAGGAACAGTGATTTAGTTTATGTTAAAACATTTAAAATTAAAAGTTAAAGTTAATTTAAAACGAAACCCTATAGGCCTACATTATCATTTTGTTTTGTATTTCAGTATTTTTTGTATTTTTCAGTGCTTTATGAGGTACATTGCTTATTGATTGATTGGATTCCTTAAACGTCGCTCACATTTTAGTCCTTTTTCTATGACTGCAAAATGTCGTTTTCCTGAACATGAGAAATTATATGAGGTTTGACATTTTACAGACCTGGGACAGATACTGGCTGTCAGGTGGCCCAGAAAGCAAGTGTGATTATAGAGCAGGGGTACAGTTTTTGACTTGAGGGCCACATCAGAGACTTTTGTGTGCTTTAATTGCTTTTAGGGAATGATTTTAACTTTTTGTACACAAAGAGATTTTTAGATGCCAACTTGAGTGGACAGCAGGCAATGTATTTTGTTTTTATTTGAAGAGAGCTGCCCACTAATATGAAAGGGACAGTTCCATACATTGTGCATGACAAATGCAGCCCTTATATGCATTCATTCCATATTGGCAGTCAGTTAGTGGCAATTAGATATTAAAAAAAATGTTATTTTACCATCTTCATTACTAATGATACTGGTCAAAAGATGCCTACTTCTATCGATTGTTTGTAAGCCGCAGCACGAGGTTACTTTTTTCCACCAATTCATGTCAAAGAAGTGGTCCACCTAATATACCATACTGAAAACTACTGCCATCTATTGGACTTTGTTTGTACTGCAACAATGTAATGGTATTTAATATTTACATTTAATCATTTAGCAGAAGCTTGTATCCAAAACAATGTACAAATGATGCAAACAATTTAAACAATTTGAGCAACATAAAGGCAACAATACATAAATACTATGAAGCTGGGCTCATTAAAACTAAAGCAGATCACAAAGCTATATAAGGTATATTTGAAGAGTGTGGAAGAAAGAGTGAACAGTAAAGAAATTAGTTTCAAGGAGATTTAATACATCTAATACATAGGCTATAGACTATAAACATACGGACACCACAGTGAGCAATTTGGCCCATTACTACAATAACAAGTCGCCATATCAGGAAAGGTTTATATAAATGAGGCAACTGCAGGTTTTTTTACTAAAAAAACAGATAAATATTTAAATTGACCAAGACTTGAATAGACAAGGCTCTATACACACAACATTGCAGGGAAAAGCACAGAGCATCAGAGCAGTGACATATAAAGCTACAGTGCATCCGGAAAGTATTAACAGCGCTTCACTTTTTGCACATTTTGTCATGTTACAGCCTTATTCAAAAATAGATTCAATTAATTACTTTCCTCAAAACTCTACAAAAAAAACCCCATAATGACAACGTGAAAGAAGTTTGTTTGAAATCTTTGTTTGAAAGCACATGTACATAAGTATTCACAACCTTTGCTCAATACTTTGTTGAAGCACCTTTGACCAATTACCACCAATTACAGCCTCAAGTCTTTTTGAGTATGATGCTACAAGGTTGTCACACCTATTTTTGGGCAGTTTCTCCCATTCATCTTTGCAAGATCTCTCAAGCTCCATCAGGTTGGATGGGGAGCGTCGGTGCACAGCGATTTTTAGATCTCTCCAGAGATGTTCAATCGGGTTTAAGTCTGGGCAACTCAAGGACATTCACAGAGTTGACCTGTAGCCACTCCTTTGTTATCTTGGCTGTGTGCTTAGGGTCATTGTCCTGTTGGACGATGAACCTTTGCCCCAGTCTGAGATCCAGAGCAGGTTTTCATCGATGATGTCTATACATTGCTGCATTCCTCTTTCCCGCGATCCTGACAAGTCTCGGAGTTCCTGCCGCTGAAAAACACCCCCCAGCATGATGCTGCCACCACCATGCTTCATTGTAGGGATGGTATTGGCCAGGTGATGAGCGGTGCCTGGTTTCCTCCAGAAATGACTCTTGGCATTCAGGCCTAAGAGTTCAATCTTTGTTTCATCAGACCAGAGAATTTTGTTTCTCATGGTCTTAGAGTCCTTCAGGTGCCTTATGGCAAACTCCACTCTGCCATACATACTCTGCCTGATTGGTGGAGTGCTGCTGTCTCGGCGGTCTACAGACAATTCCTTAGACTCCATGGCTTGGTTTGTGCTCTGACATGCACTGTTAACTGTGTGACCTTATATAGACAGGTGTGGGCCTTTCCAAATCATGTCCAATCAACTGAATTTACCACAGGTGGACTCCAATCAAGTTGTAGAAACATCTCAAGTTATGCACCTGAGCTCAATTTTGAGTGTCATGGCAAAGGCTGTGAAGACTTATCTACATGTACTTTTTTCATTTTTTTATTTTTAATAAATTTGCAAAGATTTCAAACAAACTTCTTTCACGTTGTCATTATGGGGGATTGTTTGTAGAATTTTTAGGAAATTAATTAATTAAATCAATTTTAATAAAGGCTGTAACATGACAAAATGTGGAAAAAGTGAAGTGCTGTGAATTCTCTCCGGATGCGCTGTACCATCCAGCTCATTCTCTGTTTAGGCATAAAAACTTAACATATATCCTGAGACACAGTAGACCAGACAGTGTCATGACACACAAAGCATGTTCCCATAATAGTCATTAGACATTGCAGAAGGATGTTACATGTTTTCCTCATGACTGTATTCATATGTATCTGATATAGACTTTTAAATCTTAGTTTCTTCTTCATTAGGCTACCTGTCAGCTCAGTGTGGAAAAGTATAAACTTAATATAATATGTATAGTATTTTATTTTTTAGAGCGTAATTGAAGAGTTAATTAAAATCAATATTTTTGTGCATTTTTTGCATTCAGTTAAATAGACTAAGTAATAATTACTTTAACTAAATAAAATAAAGAAAACTAAAACAATAATGTTTTTTTAACTAAAATTCTAAATTTTTGCAAATAAACTCCTAATTTTTTTTTTGTACTGTCTGAATGTTAATTTACTGTGTCTGCCCTAACTGTTCTCTTCAAGTAATGTACTTGAAGCATTAAAAAATGAGGCAGAAAAATGGTCCATGTCCATGAATTTGGACAGGAATTTTCTGATGTGTCATTATGGCTGATGTCACGTTTTGGTTTGACCTATATTGATGCTGTGCATTCGAAGTCTTCATTTTCATTTCTGCATCCTCCAAAATAATTAGTTTATATATATATTAATATATATTTTTATTTTAGCAGGTCCTTTATTTCTAAATATAATGGCAGAAGGAAAACTTTCCTCACCATATGTAAGTACACCATGACATTCTATATGATATTATTCTTAAAATAAAATATTTAATGATGTAATGCTAATATTGATTGTTACATAGTGTTTTTGTGGTGGACTGTTTGTGAATGCACAACTACTCCAACAACCTCTACAACCACAAATGAGGCTCCAACAACCACAACTACAGCTCCAACAACGACAACTGACGCTCCGACAACCACAACAACAGCTGCAACAACCACAACTGAAGCTTCAACAGCCATAACTGAGGCTCCAACAACCACAACAAAAGATCCAACTAGCACAACTGAGCATCCAACTACCACAACAACAGCTCCTACTACCACAACGGCGTCTCCAACAACCACAACTGAGGCTCCAACAACCACAACTGAGGCTCCAACAACCACAACAACAGCTCCAACAACCACAACTGAGAATCCAACAACCACAACTGAGGCTCCAACAACCACAACAACAGCTCCAACAACCACAACTGAGGCTCCAACAACCACAACTGAGGCTCCAACAACCACAACAGATGCACCAACTACAACAACATCTCTAACAACCACAACTGAGGCTCCAACAACCACAACTGAGCTTCCAACAACCACATCTGAGGCTCCAACAACCACAACTGAGCTTCCAACTACCACAACATCAACTGAGGCTCCAACAACCACAACAGCTCCAACTACCACAACAACAGCTCCAACTACCACAACAACAGCTCCAACTACCACAACAACAGCTCCTACTACCACAACTGCGTCTCCAACAACCACAACTGAGGTTCCAACAACTACAACAACAGCTCCAACAACCACAACTGAGGTTTCAACAACTACAACAACAGCTCCAACTACCACAACAACAGCTCCTACTACCACAACTGCGTCTCCGACAACCATAACTGAGGCTCCAACAACCACAACTGAGGCTTCAACAACATCTCCAACTACCACAACAACAGCTCCAACTACCACAACAACAGCTCCAACTACCACAACAACAGCTCCTACTACCACAACTGCGTCTCCAACAACAACAACTGAGGTTCCAACAACTACAACAACAGCTCCAACTACCACAACAACAGCTCCTACTTCCACAACTGCGTCTCCAACAACCACAACTGAGGTTCCAACAACTACAACAACAGCTCCAACAACCACAACTGAGGTTACAACAACCACAACAACAGCTCCAACAACCACAACTGAGGCTCCAACAACTACAACAACAGCTCCAACAACCACAACTGAGGTTCCAACAACTACAACAACAGCTCCAACAACCACAACTGAGGTTCCAACAACTACAACAACAGCTCCAACAACCACAACGACAGCTCCTACTACCACAACAACAGCTCCAACAACCACAACAACAGCTCCAACTACCACAACAACAGCTCCGGTAACCACAACTGCAGCTCCAACAACCACAACTGATGCTCCAACTACCACAACAACAGCTCCTACTACCACAACATCAGCTGCAACAACCACAACTGAGGCTCCTACTACCACAACAACAGCTCCAACTACCACAACAACAGCTCCGGTAACCACAACTGCAGCTCCAACAACCACAACTGATGCTCCAACTACCACAACAACAGCTCCAACAACCACAACAACAGCTCCAACAACCACAACTGAGGCTCCAACAACTACAACAACAGCTCCAACAACCACAACTGAGGTTCCAACAACTACAACAACAGCTCCAACAACCACAACTGAGGTTCCAACAACTACAACAACAGCTCCAACAACCACAACGACAGCTCCTACTACCACAACAACAGCTCCAACAACCACAACAACAGCTCCAACTACCACAACAACAGCTCCGGTAACCACAACTGCAGCTCCAACAACCACAACTGATGCTCCAACTACCACAACAACAGCTCCTACTACCACAACATCAGCTGCAACAACCACAACTGAGGCTCCAACTACCACAACAACAGCTCCGACAACAACAACTGAGGCTCCAACAACCACAACAGCTCCAACTACCACAACAACAGCTCCAACAACCTCAACTGAGGTTCCAAAAACTACGACAAAAGCTCCAACAACCACAACGGAGTCTCCGACAACCACAACTGAGTTACCAACAACCACAACTGAGGCTTCAACAACAACAACAACAACATCTCCAACTACCACAACAACAGCTCCAACTACCACAACAACAGCTCCAACTACCACAACAACAGCTCCTACTACCACAACTGCGTCTCCAACAACCACAACTGAGGTTCCAACAACTACAACAACAGCTCCAACATCCACAACTGAGGTTTCAACAACTACAACAACAGCTCCAACTACCACAACAACAGGTCCTACTACCACAACTGCGTCTCCGACAACCACAACTGAGGCTCCAACAACCACAACTGAGGCTTCAACAACAACAACAACAACTCCAACTACCACAACTGAGGCTCCAACTACCACAACAACAGCTCCAACTACCACAACAACAGCTCCAACTATCACAACAACAGCTCCTACTACCACAACTGCCTCCACAACAACCACAACTGAGGTTCCAACAACTACAACAACAGCTCCAACTACCACAACAACAGCTCCTACTACCACAACTGCGTCTCCAACAACCACAACTGAGGTTCCAACAACTACAACAACAGCTCCAACAACCACAACTGAGGTTCCAACAACTACAACAACAGCTCCAACAACAACAACTGAGGTTCCAACAACTACAACAACAGCTCCAACAACCACAACGACAGCTCCTACTACCACAACAACAGCTCCAACAACCACAACAACAGCTCCAACTACCACAACAACAGCTCCAGTAACCACAACTGCAGCTCCAACAACCACAACTGATGCTCCAACTACCACATCAACAGCTCCTACTACCACAACATCAGCTGCAACAACCACAACTGAGGCTCCAACTACCACAACAACAGCTCCGGCAACCACAACTGCAGCTCCAACTACCACAACAACAGCTCCAACAACCACAACTGAGGCTCCAACAACCACAACAGCGCCGACAACCACAACAACAGCTTCAACAACCACAACGGAGGCTCCTACTACCACAACAACAGCTCCAACAACCACAACTACAGCTCCTTCTACAACAACAACAGCTGCAACAACCACAACTGAGGCTCCAACAACCACAACAGCTCCGACAACAACAACTCCAACAACCACATCAATAGCTCCGACTACCCCAACAACAGCTCCTACTAGCACAACAAAAACAGCTCCAACAACCACAACTGATGCACCAACTACAACAACAGCTCTAACAACCACAACTGAGGCTCCAACAACCACAACTGAGCTTCCAACTACCACAACAACAGCTCCTACTACCACAACTGCGTCTCCAACAACCACAACTGAGGTTCCAACAACTACAATAACAGCTCCAACTACCACAACAACAGCTCCTACTACCACAACTGCGTCTCCAACAACCATAACTGAGGTTCCAACAACTACAACAACAGCTCCAACAACCACAACTGAGGTTACAACAACCACAACAACAGCTCCAACAACCACAACTGATGCACCTACTACAACAACAGCTCCAACAACCACAACTGAGGCTCCAACAACCACAACTGAGGCTCCAACAACCACAACTGAGCTTCCAACTACCACAACAACAGCTCCAACAACCACAAATGAGGCTCCAACAACCACAACTGAGGCTCCAACAACCACAACTGAGCTTCCAACTACCACAACAACAGCTCCTACTACCACAACTGCGTCTCCAACAACAATAACTGAGGTTCCAACAACTACAACAACAGCTCCAACAACCACAACTGAGGTTCCAACAACCACAACAACAGCTCCAACAACCACAACTGATGCACCTACTACAACAACAGCTCCAACAACCACAACTGAGGCTCCAACAACCACAACTGTGGCTCCAACAACCACAACTGAGGCTCCAACAACCACAACTGATCTTCCAACTACCACAACAACAGCTCCAACAACCACAAATGAGGCTCCAACAACCACAACAGCTCCGACAACCACAACAACAGCTCCGACAACCACAACAACAGCTCTAACAACCACAACTGAGGCTCCAACAACCACAACTGAGGCTCCGACAACCACAACAACAGCTCCGACAACCACAACTGATGCACCAACTACAACAACAGCTCCAACAACCACAACTGAGGCTCCAACAACCACAACAACAGCTCCAACAACCACAACTGATGCACCAACTACAACAACAGCTCCAACAACCACAACTGAGGCTCCAACAACCACAACTGAGCTTCCAACTACCACAACAACAGCTCCAACAACCACAACTGAGGCTCCAACAACCACAACAGCTCCGACAACTACAACAACAGCTCCAACAACCACAACTGAGGCTCCAACAACCACAACTGAGGCTCCAACAACCACAACTGAGCTTCCAACTACCACAACAACAGCTCCGACAACAACAACTGAGGCTCCAACAACCACAACAGCTCCAACTACCACAACAACAGCTCCAACAACCTCAACTGAGCTTCCAACTACAACAACAACAGCTCCCATTACCACAACAACAGCTGCAACAACCACAACTGCGGCTCCAACAACCACAACAGCTCCGACAACAACAACTCCAACAACCACATCAATAGCTCCGACTACCACAACAACAGCTCCTACTAGCACAACAAAAACAGCTCCAACAACCACAACTGATGCACCAACTACAACAACAGCTATAACAACCACAACTGAGGCTCCAACAACCACAACTGAGCTTCCAACTACCAAAACAACAGCTCCAACAACCACAACTAAGGCTCCAACAACCACAACTGAGCTTCCAACTACCACAACAACAGCTCCGACAACAACAACTGAGGCTCCAACAACCACAACAGCTCCAACTACCACAACAACAGCTCCAACAACCACAACTGAGCTTCCAACTACCACAACAACAGCTCCAACAACCACAACTGAGACTCCAACAACCACAACTGAGCTTCCAACTACCACAACAACAGCTCCTACTACCACAACTGCGTCTCCAACAACCACAACTGAGGTTCCAACAACTACAACAACAGCTCCAACTACCACAACAACAGCTCCTACTACCACAACTGCGTCTCCAACAACCACAACTGAGGTTCCAACAACTACAACAACAGCTCCAACTACCACAACAACAGCTCCTACTACCACAACTGCGTCTCCAACAACCATAACTGAGGTTCCAACAACTACAACAACAGCTCCAACAACCACAACTGAGGTTACAACAACCACAACAACAGCTCCAACAACCACAACAACAGCTCCAACAACCACAACTGAGGCTCCAACAACCACAACTGAGGCTCCAACAACCACAACTGAGCTTCCAACTACCACAACAACAGCTCCAACAACCACAACTGAGGCTCCAACAACCACAACTGAGGCTCCAACAACCACAACTGAGCTTCCAACTACAACAACAACAGCTCCGACAACAACAACTGAGGCTCCAACAACCACAACAGCTCCAACTACCACAACAACAGCTCCAACAACCTCAACTGAGCTTCCAACTACAACAACAACAGCTCCCATTACCACAACAACAGCTGCAACAACCACAACTGCGGCTCCAACAACCACAACAGCTCCGACAACAACAACTCCAACAACCACATCAATAGCTCCGACTACCACAACAACAGCTCCTACTAGCACAACAAAAACAGCTCCAACAACCACAACTGATGCACCAACTACAACAACAGCTCTAACAACCACAACTGAGGCTCCAACAACCACAACTGAGCTTCCAACTACCAAAACAACAGCTCCAACAACCACAACTGAGGCTCCAACAACCACAACTGAGCTTCCAACTACCACAACAACAGCTCCGACAACAACAACTGAGGCTCCAACAACCACAACAGCTCCAACTACCACAACAACAGCTCCAACAACCTCAACTGAGCTTCCAACTACCACAACAACAGCTCCAACAACCACAACTGAGACTCCAACAACCACAACTGAGCTTCCAACTACCACAACAACAGCTCCTACTACCACAACTGCGTCTCCAACAACCACAACTGAGGTTCCAACAACTACAACAACAGCTCCAACTACCACAACAACAGCTCCTACTACCACAACGGCGTCTCCAACAACCACAACTGAGGTTCCAACAACTACAACAAAAGCTCCAACTACCACAACAACAGCTCCTACTACCACAACTGCGTCTCCAACAACCATAACTGAGGTTCCAACAACTACAACAACAGCTCCAACAACCACAACTGAGGTTACAACAACCACAACAACAGCTCCAACAACCACAACAACAGCTCCAACAACCACAACTGAGGCTCCAACAACCACAACTGAGGCTCCAACAACCACAACTGAGCTTCCAACTACCACAACAACAGCTCCTACTACCACAACTGAGGTTCCAACAACCACAACAACAGCTCCAAAAACCACAACTGATGCACCTACTACAACAACAGCTCCAACAACCACAACTGAGGCTCCAACAACCACAACTGTGGCTCCAACAACCACAACTGAGGCTCCAACAACCACAACTGAGGCTCCAACAACCACAACTGAGCTTCCAACAACCACAACAACAGCTCCAACAACCACAACTGAGGCTCCAACAACCACAACTGTGGCTCCAACAACCACAACTGAGGCTCCGACTACCACAACAACAGCTCCGACAACCACAACAACAGCTCCGACAACCACAACTGATGCACCAACTACAACAACAGCTCCAACAACCACAACTGAGGCTCCAACAACCACAACAACAGCTCCAACAACCTCAACTGATGCACCAACTACAACAACAGCTCCAACAACCACAACTGAGGCTCCAACAACCACAACTGAGGCTCCAACAACCACAACAGCTCCGACAACTACAACAACAGCTCCAACAACCACAACTGAGGCTCCAACAACCACAACTGAGGCTCCAAAAACCACAACTGAGTTTCCAACTACCACAAAAACAGCTCCGACAACAACAACTGAGGCTCCAACAACCACAACAGCTCCAACTACCACAACAACAGCTCCAACATCCTCAACTGAGCAACCAACTACAACAACAACAGCTCCCATTACCACAACAACAGCTGCAACAACCACAACTGCGGCTCCAACAACCACAACAGCTCCGACAACAACAACTCTGACAACCACAACAACAGCTCCGACAACCACAACTGATGCACCAACTACAACAACAGCTCCAACAACCACAACTGAGGTTCCAACAACCACAACAACAGCTCCAACAACCACAACTGATGCACCAACTACAACAACAGCTCCAACAACCACAACTGAGGCTCCAACAACCACAACTGAGGCTCCAACAACCACAACTGAGCTTCCAACTACCACAACAACAGCTCCAACAACCACAACTGAGGCTCCAACAACCACAACAGCTCCGACAACCACAACAACAGCTCCAACAACCACAACTGAGGCTCCAACAACCACAACTGAGGCTCCAACAACCACAACTGAGCTTCCAACTACCACAACAACAGCTCCGACAACAAAAACTGAGGCTCCAACTACCACAACAACAGCTCCAACAACCTCAACTGAGCTTCCAACTACAACAACAACAGCTCCCATTACCACAACAACAGCTGCAACAACCACAACTGCGGCTCCAACAACCACAACAGCTCCGACAAAAACAACTCCAACAACCACATCAATAGCTCCGACTACCACAACAACAGCTCCTACTAGCACAACAAAAACAGCTCCAACAACCACAACTGATGCACCAACTACAACAACAGCTCTAACAACCACAATTGAGGCTCCAACAACCACAACTGAGCTTCCAACTACCACAACAACAGCTCCAACAACCACAACTGAGGCTCCAACAACCACAACTGAGCTTCCAACTACCACAACAACAGCTCCGACAACAACAACTGAGGCTCCAACAACCACAACAGCTCCAACTATCACAACAACAGCTCCAACAACCTCAACTGAGCTTCCAACTACCACAACAACAGCTCCAACAACCACAACTGAGACTCCAACAACCACAACTGAGCTTCCAACTACCACAACAACAGGTCCTACTACCACAACTGCGTCTCCAACAACCACAACTGAGGTTCCAACAACTACAACAACAGCTCCAACTACCACAACAACAGCTCCTACTACCACAACTGCGTCTCCAACAACCATAACTGAGGTTCCAACAACTACAACAACAGCTCCAACAACCACAACTGAGGTTCCAACAACCACAACAACAGCTCCAACAACCACAGCTGATGCACCTACTACAAGAACAGCTCCAACAACCACAACTGAGGCTCCAACAACCACAACTGAGGCTCCAACAACCACAACTGAGCTTCCAACTACCACAACAACAGCTCCAACAACCACAACAGCTCCGACAACCACAACAACAGCTCCAACAACCACAACTGAGGCTCCAACAACCACAACTGAGGCTCCGACAACCACAACAGCTCCGACAACCACAACAACAGCTCCAACAACCACAACTGAGGCTCCAACAACCACAACAGCTCCGACAACCACAACTGTGGCTCCAACAACCACAACTGAGGCTCCAACAACCACAACTGAGCTTCCAACTACCACAACAACAGCTCCAACAACCACAACTGAGGCTCCAACAACCACAACTGAGGCTCCAACAACCACAACTGAGCTTCCAACTACAACAACAACAGCTCCGACAACAACAACTGAGGCTCCAACAACCACAACAGCTCCAACTACCACAACAACAGCTCCAACAACCTCAACTGAGCTTCCAACTACAACAACAACAGCTCCCATTACCACAACAACAGCTGCAACAACCACAACTGCGGCTCCAACAACCACAACAGCTCCGACAACAACAACTCCAACAACCACATCAATAGCTCCGACTACCACAACAACAGCTCCTACTAGCACAACAAAAACAGCTCCAACAACCACAACTGATGCACCAACTACAACAACAGCTCTAACAACCACAACTGAGGCTCCAACAACATCAACTGAGCTTCCAACTACCAAAACAACAGCTCCAACAACCACAACTGAGGCTCCAACAACCACAACTGAGCTTCCAACTACCACAACAACAGCTCCGACAACAACAACTGAGGCTCCAACAACCACAACAGCTCCAACTACCACAACAACAGCTCCAACAACCTCAACTGAGCTTCCAACTACCACAACAACAGCTCCAACAACCACAACTGAGACTCCAACAACCACAACTGAGCTTCCAACTACCACAACAACAGCTCCTACTACCACAACTGCGTCTCCAACAACCACAACTGAGGTTCCAACAACTACAACAACAGCTCCAACTACCACAACAACAGCTCCTACTACCACAACTGCGTCTCCAACAACCACAACTGAGGTTCCAACAACTACAACAACAGCTCCAACTACCACAACAACAGCTCCTACTACCACAACTAAGTCTCCAACAACCATAACTGAGGTTCCAACAACTACAACAACAGCTCCACCAACCACAACTGAGGTTACAACAACCACAACAACAGCTCCAACAACCACAACTGAGGCTCCAACAACCACAACTGAGGCTCCAACAACCACAACTGAGCTTCCAACTACCACAACAACAGCTCCTACTACCACAACTGAGGTTCCAACAACCACAACAACAGCTCCAAAAACCACAACTGATGCACCTACTACAACAACAGCTCCAACAACCACAACTGAGGCTCCAACAACCACAACTGTGGCTCCAACAACCACAACTGAGGCTCCAACAACCACAACTGAGGCTCCAACAACCACAACTGAGCTTCCAACTACCACAACAACAGCTCCAACAACCACAACTGAGGTTCCAACAACCACAACAACAGCTCCAACAACCACAACTGATGCACCTACTACAACAACAGCTCCAACAACCACAACTGAGGCTCCAACAACCACAACTGAGCTTCCAACTACCACAACAACAGCTCCAACAACCACAACAACAGCTCCAACAACCACAACTGAGGCTCCAAAAACCACAACTGAGTTTCCAACTACCACAAAAACAGCTCCGACAACAACAACTGAGGCTCCAACAACCACAACAGCTCCAACTACCACAACAACAGCTCCGACAACCTCAACTGAGCAACCAACTACAACAACAACAGCTCCCATTACCACAACAACAGCTGCAACAACCACAACTGCGGCTCCAACAACCACAACAGCTCCGACAACAACAACTCTGACAACCACAACAACAGCTCCGACAACCACAACTGATGCACCAACTACAACAACAGCTCCAACAACCACAACTGAGGTTCCAACAACCACAACAACAGCTCAAACAACCACAACTGATGCACCAACTACAACAACAGCTCCAACAACCACAACTGATGCTCCAACAACCACAACTGAGGCTCCAACAACCACAACTGAGCTTCCAACTACCACAACAACAGCTCCAACAACCACAACTGAGGCTCCAACAACCACAACAGCTCCGACAACCACAACAACAGCTCCAACAACCACAACTGAGGCTCCAACAACCACAACTGAGGCTCCAACAACCACAACTGAGCTTCCAACTACCACAACAACAGCTCCGACAACAAAAACTGAGGCTCCAACTACCACAACAACAGCTCCAACAACCTCAACTGAGCTTCCAACTACAACAACAACAGCTCCCATTACCACAACAACAGCTGCAACAACCACAACTGCGGCTCCAACAACCACAACAGCTCCGACAACAACAACTCCAACAACCACATCAATAGCTCCGACTACCACAACAACAGCTCCTACTAGCACAACAAAAACAGCTCCAACAACCACAACTGATGCACCAACTACAACAACAGCTCTAACAACCACAATTGAGGCTCCAACAACCACAACTGAGCTTCCAACTACCACAACAACAGCTCCAACAACCACAACTGAGGCTCCAACAACCACAACTGAGCTTCCAACTACCACAACAACAGCTCCGACAACAACAACTGAGGCTCCAACAACCACAACAGCTCCAACTACCACAACAACAGCTCCAACAACCTCAACTGAGCTTCCAACTACCACAACAACAGCTCCAACAACCACAACTGAGACTCCAACAACCACAACTGAGCTTCCAACTACCACAACAACAGCTCCTACTACCACAACTGCGTCTCCAACAACCACAACTGAGGTTCCAACAACTACAACAACAGCTCCAACTACCACAACAACAGCTCCTACTACCACAACTGCGTCTCCAACAACCATAACTGAGGTTCCAACAACTACAACAACAGCTCCAACAACCACAACTGAGGCTCCAACAACCACAACTGAGGCTCCAACAACCACAACTGAGCTTCCAACTACCACAACAACAGCTCCAACAACCACAAATGAGGCTCCAACAACCACAACAGCTCCGACAACCACAACAACAGCTCCAACAACCCCAACTGAGGCTCCAACAACCACAACTGAGGCTCCAACAACCACAACAGCTCCGACAACCACAACAACAGCTCCAACAACCACAACTGAGGCTCCAACAACCACAACAGCTCCGACAACCACAACAACAGCTCCGACAACCACAACAGCTCCGACAACCACAACTGAGGCTCCAACAACCACAACTGAAGCTCCAACAACCACAACTGAGGTTCCAACAACCACAACGGAGTCTCCGACAACCACAACTGAGGCTTCAACAACCACAACTGAGGCTTCAACAACAACAACATCTCCAACTACCACAACAACAGCTCCAACTACCACAACAACAGCTCCAACTACCACAACAACAGCTCCTACTACCACAACTGCGTCTCCAACAACCACAACTGAGGTTCCAACAACTACAACAATAGCTCCAACAACCACAACTGAGGTTCCAACAACTACAACAACAGCTCCAACTATCAAAACAACAGCTCCTACTACCACAAAATCAGCTGCAACAACCACAACTGAGGCTCCAACTACCACAACAACAGCTCCGGCAACCACAACTGCAGCTCCAACTACCACAACAACAGCTCCAACAACCACAACTGAGGCTCCAACAACCACAACAGCTCCGACAACCACAACAACAGCTTCAACAACCACAACGGAGGCTCCTTCTACCACAACAACAGCTCCAACAACCACAACTACAGCTCCTTCTACCACAACAACAGCTGTAACAACCACAACTGAGGCTCCAACAACCACAACAGCTCCGACAACAACAACTCCAACAACCACATCAATAGCTCCGACTACCCCAACAACAGCTCCTACTAGCACAACAAAAACAGCTCCAACAACCACAACTGATGCACCAACTACAACAACAGCTCTAACAACCACAACTGAGGCTCCAACAACCACAACTGAGCTTCCAACTACCACAACAACAGCTCTGACAACAACAACTAAGGCTCCAACAACCACAACAGCTCCAACTACCACAACAACAGCTCCAACAACCTCAACTGAGCTTCCAACTACCACAACAACAGCTCCAACAACCACAACTGAGGTTCCAACAACTACAACAACAGCTCCAACTACCACAACAAAAGCTCCTACTACCACAACTGCGTCTCCAACAACCACAACTGAGGTTCCAACAACTACAACAACAGCTCCAACAACCACAACTGATGCACCAACTACAACAACAGCTCCAACAACCACAACTGAGGCTCCAACAACCACAACTGAGCTTCCAACTAGCACAACAACAGCTCCAACAACCACAACTGAGGCTCCAACAACCACAACTGAGCTTCCAACTACCACAACAACAGCTCCGACAACAACAACTGAGGCTCCAACAACCACAACAGTTCCAACTACCACAACAACAGCTCCAACAACCTCAACTGAGCTTCCAACTACAACAACAACAGCTCCCATTACCACAACAAAAGCTGCAACAACCACAACTGCGGCTCCAACAACCACAACAATAGCTCCGACTACCACAACAACAGCTCCTACTAGCAGAACAAAAACAGCTCCAACAACCACAACTGATGCACCAACTACAACAACAGCTCTAACAACCACATCTGAGGCTCCAACAACCACAACTGAGCTTCCAACTACCACAACAACAGCTCCAACAACCACAACTGAGGCTCCAACAACCTCAACTGAGCTTCCAACTACCACAACAACAGCTCCGACAACAACAACTGAGGCTCCAACAACCACAACAGCTCCAACTACCACAACAACAGCTCCAACAACCTCAACTGAGTTTCCAACTACCACAACAACAGCTCCAACAACCACAACTGAGGCTCCAACAACCACAACAGCTCCGACAACCACATCAATAGCTCCGACTACCACAACAACAGCTCCTACTAGCACAACAAAAACAGCTCCAACAACCACAACTGATGCACCAACTACAACAACAGCTCTAACAACCACAACTGAGGCTCCAACAACCACAACTGAGCTTCCAACTACCACAACAACAGCTCCAACAACCACAACTGAGGCTCCAACAACCACAACTGAGCTTCCAACTACCACAACAACAGCTCCGACAACAACTGAGGCTCCAACAACCACAACAGCTTCAACTACCACAACAACAGCTCCAACAACCTCAACTGAGCTTCCAACTACCACAACAACAGCTCCAACAACCACAACTGAGACTCCAACAATCACAACTGAGCTTCCAACTACCACAACAACAGCTCCTACTACCACAACTGCGTCTCCAACAACCACAACTGAGGTTCCAACAACTACAACAACAGCTCCAACTACCACAACAACAGCTCCTACTACCACAACTGCGTCTCCAACAACCATAACTGAGGTTCCAACAACTACAACAACAGCTCCAACAACCACAACTGAGGTTCCAACAACCACAACAACAGCTCCAACAACCACAACTGATGCACCTACTACAACAACAGCTCCAACAACCACAACTGACGCTCCAACAACCACAACTGGGGCTCCAACAACCACAACTGAGGCTCCAACAACCACAACTGAGCTTCCAACTACCACAACAACAGCTCCAACAACCACAAATGAGGCTCCAACAACAACAGCAGCTCCGACAACCACAACAACAGCTCCAACAACCACAACTGAGGCTCCAACAACCACAACAGCTCCGACAACCACAACAACAGCTCCGACAACCACAACAAGTCCGACAACCACAACTGAGGCTCCAACAACCACAACTGAAGCTCCAACAACCACAACTGAGGTTCCAACAACCACAACGGAGTCTCCGACAACCACAACTGAGGCTTCAACAACCACAACTGAGGCTTCAACAACAACAACATCTCCAACTACCACAACAACAGCTCCAACTACCACAACAACAGCTCCAACTACCACAACAACAGCTCCTACTACCACAACTGCGTCTCCAACAACCACAACTGAGGTTCCAACAACTACAACAATAGCTCCAACAACCACAACTGAGGTTCCAACAACTACAACAACAGCTCCAACTACCACAACAACAGCTCCTACTACCACAACATCAGCTGCAACAACCACAACTGAGGCTCCAACTACCACAACAAGAGCTCCGGCAACCACAACTGCAGCTCCAACTACCACAACAACAGCTCCAACAACCACAACTGAGGCTCCAACAACCACAACAGCTCCGACAACCACAACAACAGCTTCAACAACCACAACGGAGGCTCCTACTACCACAACAACAGCTCCAACAACCACAACTACAGCTCCTTCTACCACAACAACAGCTGCAACAACCACAACTGAGGCTCCAATAACCACAACAGCTCCGACAACAACAACTCCAACAACCACATCAATAGCTCCGACTACCCCAACAACAGCTCCTACTAGTACAACAAAAACAGCTCCAACAACCACAACTGATGCACCAACTACAACAACAGCTCTAACAACCACAACTGAGGCTCCAACAACCACAACTGAGCTTCCAACTACCACAACAACAGCTCTGACAACAACAACTAAGGCTCCAACAACCACAACAGCTCCAACTACCACAACAACAGCTCCAACAACCTCAACTGAGCTTTCAACTACCACAACAACATGTCCAACAACCACAACTGAGGCTCCAACAACCACAACTGAGCTTCCAACAACCACAACTGAGCTTCCAACTACCACAACTGAGCTTCCAACTACCACAACAACAGCTCCTACTACCACAACTGCGTCTCCAACAACCACAACTGAGGTTCCAACAACTACAACAACAGCTCCAACTACCACAACAACAGCTCCTACTACCACATCTGCGTCTCCAACAACCACAACTGAGGTTCCAACAACTACAACAACAGCTCCAACAACCACAACTGATGCACCAACTACAACAACAGCTCCAACAACCACAACTGAGGCTCCAACAACCACAACTGAGGCTCCAACAACCACAACTGAGCTTCCAACTAGCACAACAACAGCTCCAACAACCACAACTGAGGCTCCAACAACCACAACTGAGCTTCCAACTACCACAACAACAGCTCCGACAACAACAACTGAGGCTCCAACAACCACAACAGCTCCAACTACCACAAAAACAGCTCCAACAACCTCAACTGAGCTTCCAACTACAACAACAACAGCTCCCATTACCACAACAACAGCTACAACAACCACAACTGCGGCTCCAACAACCACATTAATAGCTCCGACTACCACAACAACAGCTCCTACTAGCACAACAAAAACAGCTCCAACAACCACAACTGAGCTTCCAACTACCACAACAACAGCTCCGACAACAACAACTGAGGCTCCAACAACCACAACAGCTCCAACTACCACAACAACAGCTCCAACAACCTCAACTGAGCTTCCAACTACCACAACAACAGCTCCAACAACCACAACTGAGACTCAAACAACCACAACTGAGCTTCCAACTACCACAACAACAGCTCCTACTACCACAACTGCGTCTCCAACAACCATAACTGAGGTTCCAACAACTACAACAACAGCTCCAACAACTACAACAACAGCTCCAACAACCACAACTGAGGTTCCAACAACCACAACAACAGCTCCAACAACCACAACTGATGCACCAACTACAACAACAGCTCCAACAACCACAACTGAGGCTCCAACAACCACAACTGAGCTTCCAACTACCACAACAACAGCTCCAACAACCACAAAAGAGGCTCCAACAACCACAACAGCTCCGACAACCACAACAACAGCCCCAACCACCACAACTGAGGCCCCAACAACCACAACTGAGGCTCCAACAACCACAACAGCTCCGACAACCACAACAACAGCTCCGACAACCACAACAACAGCTCCGACAACCACAACTGAGGCTCCAACAACCACAACTGAAGCTCCGACAACCACAACTGAGGTTCCAACAACCACAACAGCTCCAACTACCACAACAACAGCTCCAACAACCTCAACTGAACTTCCAACTACAACAACAACAGCTCCCATTACCACAACAACAGCTGCAACAACCACAACTGCGGCTCCAACAACCACAACAATAGCTCCGACTACCACAACAACAGCTCCTACTAGCACAACAAAAACAGCTCCAACAACCACAACTGATGCACCAACTACAACAACAGCTCTAACAACCACAACTGAGGCTCCAACAACCACAACTGAGCTTCTAACTACCACAACAACAGCTCCAACAACCACAACTGAGGCTCCAACAACCTCAACTGAGCTTCCAGCTACCACAACAACAGCTCCGACAACAACAACCGAGGCTCCAACAACCACAACAGCTCCAACTACCACAACAACAGCTCCAACAACCTCAACTGAGCTTCCAACTACCACAACAACAGCTCCAACAACCACAACTGAGACTCAAACAACCACAACTGAGCTTCCAACTACCACAACAACAGCTCCTACTACCACAACTGCGTCTCCAACAACCACAACTGAGGTTCCAACAACTACAACAACAGCTCCAACTACCACAACAACAGCTCCTACTACCACAACTGCGTCTCCAACAACCATAACTGAGGTTCCAACAACTACAACAACAGCTCCAACAACTACAACAACAGCTCCAACAACCACAACAACAGCTCCAACAACCACAACTGATGCACCAACTACAACAACAGCTCCAACAACCACAACTGAGGCTCCAACAACCACAACTGAGTTTCCAACTACCACAACAACAGCTCCAACAACCACAACTGAGGCTCCAACAACCACAACAGCTCCGACAACCACAACAACAGCTCCGACAACCACAACAACAGCTCCGACAACCACAACTGAGGCTCCAACAACCACAACTGAAGCTCCAACAACCACAACTGAGGTTCCAACAACCACAACTGAGGTTCCAACAACCACAACAGACGCTCCAACCACCACAACAGATGCAACAACTACAAAAACAACAGCTCCAACAACCACAACTGAGGCTCCAACAACCACATCTGAGCTTCCAACTACCACAACAACAGCTCCAACAACCACAACTGAGGCTCCAACAACCACAACAGCTCCGACAACCACAACAACAGCTCCAACAACCACAACTGAGGCTCCAAAAACCACAACTGAGCTTCCAACTACCTCAACAACAGCTGCAAGAACCACAATTGAGGCTCCAACAACCACAACAACTCCGACAACCACAACAACAGCTCCGACAACCACAACAACAGCTCCAACAACCACAACTGCTTCTCCAACAACCATAACTGAGGTTTCAACAACTACAACAACAGCTCCAAGAACCACAACTGAGGTTCCAACAACCACAACAACAGCTCCAACTACCACAACTGATGCACCAACTACAACAACAGCTCCAACAACCACAACTGAGGCTCCAACAACCACAACTGAGCTTCCAACTACCACAACAACAGCTCCAACAACCACAAATGAGGCTCCAACAACCACAACAGCTCCGACAACCACAACAACAGCTCCAACAACCACAACTGAGGCTCCAACAACCACAACTGAGGCTCCAACAACCACAACAGCTCCAACTACCACAACAACAGCTCCGACAACCACAACAACAGCTCCGACAACCACAACTGAGGCTCCAACAACCACAACTGAAGCGCCAACTACCACAACTGAGGTTCCAACAACCACAACCGAGGCTCCAACAACCACAACAGATGCAACAACTACAAAAACAACAGCTCCAACAACCACAACTGAGGCTCCAACAACCACAACTGAGCTTCCAACTACAACAACAACAGCTCCAACAACCACAACTGAGGCTCTAACAACCACAACAGCTCCGACAACCACAACAATAGCTCCAACAACCACAACTGAGCTTCCAACTACCTCAACAACAGCTCCAACAACCACAACTGAGGCTCCAACAACCACAACAGCTCCGACAACCACAACAACAGCTCCGACAACCACAACAACAGCTCCAACAACCAAAACTGAGGCTCCAACAACCACAACTGAGCTTCCAACTACCACAACAACAGCTCCGACAACAACAACTGAGGCTCCAACAACCACAACTGAGGCTTCAATAACAACAACATCTCCAACTACCACAACAACAGCTCCAACTACCACAACAACAGCTCCAACCACCACAACTGAGGCTCCAACAACCACAACTGAGTTTCCAACAACTACAACAACAGCTCCAACAACCACATCTGAGGTTCCAACTACAACAACAGCTCCAACAACCACAACGGAGGCTCCTACAACCACAACAACAGCTCCTACTACCACAACAACAGCTGCAACAACCACAACTGAGGCTCCAACAACCACAACAACAGCTCCAACAACCACAACAACTGCTTCGGTAACCACAACAGCTTCGGTAACCACAACTGCAGCTCCAACAACCACAACTGATGCTCCAACTACCACAACAACAGCTCCTGCTACCACAAAAACAGCTGCAACAACCACAACTGAGGCTCCAACTACCACAACAACAGCTCCAACTACCACAACAACAGCTCCAACTACCACAACAACAGCTCCAACTACCAAAATTGAGGCACTAACAAGTACAACATCTCCAACTACCAAAACAACAGCTCCAAGTACCACAACAACAGCTGCAACTACCACAACTGAGGCTCCAACTACCACAACAGCAGCTCCAACTACCACAATAGCTCCAACTACCACAACAACAGCTCCAACAACCAAAACTGAGGCTCCAACAACCACAACTGAGGCTCCAACAACCACAACAGCTCCGACAACCACAACAACAGCTCCAACAACCACAACTGAGGCTCCAACAACCACAACTGAGGTTCCAACAACTCCAACAACTGAGGTTCCAACAACTCCAACAACTACAACTGGGGTTCAAACTACAACAACAGCTCCAACAACCACAACAGAGGCTCCTACTACCACAACAACAGTTTTAACAACCACAACAACAGCTGTAACAACTGCTCCGGTAACCAACACTGCAGCTCCAACTATCACAACAACAGCTCAAACAACCACAACTGAAGTTCCAACAACTACAACTGAAGTTCCAACAACTACAACAGCAGCACTTACAACCACAACTGAGGCTCCAAAAAACACAACAACAGCTCCGGCAACCACAACTGCAGCTCCAACTACCACAACTGATGCTCCAACTACCACAACAACAGCTCCTACTACCACAAAAACAGCTCCAACAACCACAGCTGAGGCTCCAACAACCACAACAACAGCTCCAACAACCACAACAACAGCTCCAACTACCACAACATCAGCTCCGGCAACCACAACTGCAGCTCCAACAACCACAACTGAGGCTCCAACAACCACAACAACAGCTCCAGCTACCACAACAACAGCTCCAACAACCACAATTGAGGCTAAAACAACCACAACAGCTCCGGCATCCAGAACAACAGCTCAAACAACCACAATTGAGGCTCCAACAACCACAACAGCTCAGGCAACCACATCAACAGCTCCAACAACCACAACTGAGGCTCCAACAACCACAACAACAGCTCCAACAACAACAACTCCAACTACCTTATCAACAGCTCCCATTACCTCAACAACAGCTCCAATAACCACAACAACAGATCCTACTACAACAAAAACAGCTCCAACAACAACAACTGAGGCTCCAACTACCACAACAACATCTCCAACAACTACAACAGCAGCAGCACTAGCAACCACAACTGAGGCTCCAACAATTATAACTGAGGCTCCAACAACCACAACTGAGGCTCCAACAACCACAACTGAGGCTCCAACAATTATAACTGAGGCTCCAACAACCACAACTGAGGCTCCAACAGTTATAACTGAAGCTCCAACAACCAAAACTGAGGTTCCAACAACAACAGCTCCAACAACTACGACAACAGCTCCAACAACCACAACTACGTCTCGAACAACCACAATTGAGGCACCAAAAATCACGACATATCCAACTACCACAACAACAGCTCCAACTACCACAACAACAGCTCCAACAACTACAACAACAGCTCCAACCACCATAAATGAGGTTCCAACAACTACAACAACAGCTCCTACAACATCAACGGAGGCGTATACTACCACAACAACAGCTCCAACAACCACAACAACAACTGCAACAACCACAACTGAGGCTCCAACAACAACAACTGCAGCTCCAACTACCACAACAACAGCTTCAACAACCACAACTGAGGCTCCAACAACCACAACAACAGCTCCAACTACCACAACAACAGCTCCGGCAACCACAACTGCAGCTCCAACAATCACAACTGATGCTCCAACTACAACCACAACAGCTCCGACAACCACAACAACAACTCCAACAACCACAACGGAGGCTCCTACTACCACAACAACAGCTCCAACAAGCACAACTGAAGCTCCAACAACCACAACAACAGCTCCAACTACCACAACAACAGCTCCGGCAACCACAACTGCAGCTCCAACAACCACAACTGATGCTCCAACTACCACAACAACAGCTCCTACTACCACAACAACAGCTCCAACAACCACAGCTGAGGCTCCAACAACCACAACAACAGCTCCAACAACCACAACAACAGCTCCAACTAACACAACATCAGCTCCTGCAACCACAACTGCAGCTCCAACAACCACAACTGAGGCTCCAACAACCACAACAACAGCTCCAACTACCACAACAACAGCTCCAACAACCACAATTGAGGCTAAAACAACCACAACAGCTCCGGCATCCAAAACAACAGCTCAAACAACCACAATCGAGGCTCCAACAACCACAACAGCTCAGGCAACCACATCAACAGCTCGAACAACCACAACTGAGGCTCCAACAACCACAACAACAGCTCCAACAACTCCAACTACCTTATCAACAGCTCCCATTACCTCAACAACAGCTCCAATAACCACAACAACAGATCCTACTACAAGAACAACAGCTCCAACAACAACAACAACTGAGGCTCCAACAACCACAACAGCTCCGACTACCACAACAACAGCTCCAACAACCACAACTGAAGCTCCAACAACTACAACAGCAGCAGCACTAGCAACCACAACTGAGGCTCCAACAATTATAACTGAGGCTCCAACAACCACAACTGAGGCTCCAACAATTATAACTGAGGCTCCAACAACCACAACTGAGGTTCCAACAACAACAGCTCCAACAACTACGACAACAGCTCCAACAATCACAACTACGTCTCGAACAACCACAATTGAGGCACCAACAACCACGACAGCTCCAACTACCATAACAACAGCTCCAACTACCACAACAACAGCTTCAACTACCACAACTGAGGCTCCAACAACCACAACAACAGCTCCAACTACCACAACAACAGCTCCGGCAACCACAACTGCAGCTCCAACAACCACAACTGATGCTCCAACTACAACCACAACAGCTCCGACAACCACAACAACAACTCCAACAACCACAACGGAGGCTCCTACTACCACAACAACAGCTCCAACAAGCACAACTGAAGCTCCAACAACCACAACAACAGCTCCAACTACCACAACAACAGCTCCGGCAACCACAACTGCAGCTCCAACAACCACAACTGATGCTCCAACTACCACAACAACAGCTCCTACTACCACAACAACAGCTCCAACAACCACAGCTGAGGCTCCAACAACCAAAACAACAGCTCCAACAACCACAACAACAGCTCCAACAACCACAACAACAGCTCCAACAACCACAACAACAGCTCCAACTAACACAACATCAGCTCCTGCAACCACAACTGCAGCTCCAACAACCACAACTGAGGCTCCAACAACCACAACAACAGCTCCAACTACCACAACAACAGCTCCAACAACCACAATTGAGGCTAAAACAACCACAACAGCTCCGGCATCCAAAACAACAGCTCAAACAACCACAATCGAGGCTCCAACAACCACAACAGCTCAGGCAACCACATCAACAGCTCCAACAACCACAACTGAGGCTCCAACAACCACAACAACAGCTCCAACAACAACAACTCCAACTACCTTATCAACAGCTCCCATTACCTCAACAACAGCTCCAATAACCACAACAACAGATCCTACTACAAGAACAACAGCTCCAACAACAACAACAACTGAGGCTCCAACAACCACAACAGCTCCGACTACCACAACAACAGCTCCAACAACCACAACTGAAGCTCCAACAACTACAACAGCAGCAGCACTAGCAACCACAACTGAGGCTCCAACAATTATAACTGAGGCTCCAACAACCACAACTGAGGCTCCAACAATTATAACTGAGGCTCCAACAACCACAACTGAGGTTCCAACAACAACAGCTCCAACAACTACGACAACAGCTCCAACAATCACAACTACGTCTCGAACAACCACAATTGAGGCACCAACAACCACAACAGCTCAGACAACCACAACAGCAGCTCCAAAAACCACAACTGAGGCTCCAACAACCACAACTGAGGTTCCAACAACCACAACTGAGGTTCCAACAACTACCACAACAGCTCCAACAACCATAACTGAGGTTCCAACAACAACAGCTGCAACAACCACAACTGAGGCTCCCACAACAACAGCTCCTACTACCACAACAACAGCTCCAACAACCACAACAACAGCTGCAACTACCACAACTGAGTCTCAAAAAACCACAACAGCAGCTCCGCCAACCACAACTGCAACTCCAACACCCTCAACTGATGCTCCAACTAGCACAACAACCACAACAACAGCTCCAACAACCACAACTGATGCTCCAACAACCACAAATGAGGCACCAACCACCACAACTGACCTTCCAACTACAACAACAACAGCCCAAACAACCACAACTGATGCTCCAACTACCACAACAGCAGTTCTAACAATCACAACAGCAACTCCAACAACCACAACCGATGCTCCAACTACCACAACAACAGCTCCTACTACAACAACAACAAAATCTCCAACAACAACAACTGAGGCTCCAATAACCACAACTGAGACTCCAACCACTACAACAGCAGCAGCACTAGCAACCACAACTGATGCTCCAACAATTATAACTGAGGCTCCAACAACCACAACTGAGGCTCCAACAATTATAACTGAGGCTCCAACAACCACAACTGAGGTTCCAACAACAACAGCTCCAACAACTACGACAACAGCTCCAACAACCACAACTACGTCTCGAACAACCACAATTGAGGCACCAACAACCACGACATCTCCAACTACAACAACAACAGCTCCAACTACCACAACAACAGCTCCAACTATCACAACAACAGCTCCAACAACCACAACTGAGGCTCCAACAACCACAACAGCTCAGACAACCACAACAGCAGCTCCAAAAACCACAACTGAGGTTCCAACAACTACCACAACAGCTCCAACAACCATAACTGAGGTTCCAACAACAACAGCCGCAACAACCACAACTGAGGCTCCCACAACAACAGCTCCTACTACCACAACAACAGCTCCAACAACCACAACAACAGCTGCAACTACCACAACTGAGTCTCAAACAACCACAACAGCAGCTCCACCAACCACAACTGCAACTCCAACACCCTCAACTGATGCTCCAACTACCACAACAACAGCTCTAACAACCACAACTGATGCACCAAATACCACAACAACATTTCCTACTACAACAACAACAGCTCCAACAACCACAACAACAGCTCCAACAACCACAACTGAGGTTGAAACAACTACAACAACAGCTCCAACAACTGAGGCTCAAACAACTACAACTGAGGCTCCAACAACCACAACAACAGCTCCAACAACCACAATTGAGGCTCCAACAACCACAACAACAGCTCCTCCTACCACAACAACATCTGCAACAACCACAACTGATGCTAAAACTACAACAACTGAGCTTCCAAGTACAACAACAACAGCTCCAACAACCACAACTGCCGCTCCAACTACAAAAACAACTACTCCAACTACCTCAACAACAGTTCCAACAACCACATTTGAGGATTCAGCTACCACAACAACAGCTCCAACAACCACAACTGATGCTCCCACAACCACAACAACAGCTCCAACAACCACAACAACAAATCCAACTATCAAAACAACAGCTCCAACATCCACAACAGCAGCTCCAACTACAGCAAATGAGGCTCCAACAACCACAACGACACATCCAACTACCACAACAACAGCTCCAACAATGACAACTGAGCTTCCAATTACCACAGCAACAATACCAACAACATTAATTTCAACTCCAACAACCACAACCGAGACCCCAACAAGCACAACGATCCCTCCAACTAGCACAACAATACCGACAACCACAGCTCTAACAACAACAACGGAGGCTCCAACAACCACAAATGAGATACCAACAACCACAATGACACGTCCAACTACCACTAAAATAGCTGCAACAAGCAAAACCAAGGCTCCAACCACCGCAACAACAATACCGACATCAACAAAAACAGCTCCAACATTCACAACTGAGGTTCCAACTACCCTAATAACAGCTTCATCTTCCACAACAACAGTTCCAACAGTCACAAATGAGGCTCCGACAACAACAACTGAGGCTCCATCAATGACAACAACTTCTCCAACAACAACAAGTGAGGCTCCAAATACCATTACAACAATACCGACAACTAAAACAACAGCCCCATCTTCCAAAATTACAGCTCCAACAACCACAACAGAGGCCCCAACAACCAAAACGACAGTTCCAACTACAACAACTGAGGCTCCAACAACAACAACAACAACTGAGGCTTCAACTACCACAACAACAATTCCAAAAACAACTACGTCAACAGCTCCATCTACAGCTCCAAGAACGACACAGTCACCGATAACAACAACTGTTTCTATGACAGCTACAACCCCACCATCAACCACAACAGCAATTCCAACCACAGCTCCAAAAACAAGTACAGGGTCTCCAATAACCACCACAACTATTTACCAGACAGGTACAACACAACCTTTGTCCACAACAACACTTGCAAAACTACAAACTACAAAAACAAACATTGAGTCTTCCATAGCAACCACAACACTTTACACAACCACGACCACATCGAAAAAAGTTTCACAGACACCTACAACAACACCTTCAAGTACTACAAAACTTCCAAATCCTTCAACCACAGCTGCAAATACAAACACTGAATCTCCTAAAGCCACAACAACACTCACAACCACAACAATTGTTTTAGAGACAGTTACACCAACACCTAAAACCACTACAACACTTCAAAACCTTGCAACCACACCTGTAAAAATAAGCCCTGAATCTGTGATTAGAACAACCACTGTTCCAATTACCACAGATGTTTCTGAGACAACTACAACAAAAACTTCAACCACTACAACGCTTCCGTATTTCACAACCACAGCTGAAAAACACAGTACTGAGTCTCCCATAACAATGTCAACACTTCCCACGGCCACTGCTGCTCCTCAGACAGCTAGAACAACAACTTTAAGCACTAAAACACTTCCAAATCCCTCAACTGCAGCTGAAAAAACAAACACAGAATCTTACACATCGACACTACCAGCCATAACAACTTTTTCTGAGACAGTCACAGCAACACCCTCAACCACTACAACACATCCATATCTCCCAACAACATCTGAAAAAATAAGCACAGAGTCTCCAATACAAACAACAATGCTTCCAATTACCACAACTCTTTCAGAGACAACCACAACAACAACCCCATCTACAACACTGTCACCCACCACCACAAATGCTTTGGTGACAACTACAACACCACCATCGACCACTACAACAATTCCAAAAGTCCCAAACACATCTGCAAAAACAAGCATTGAGTCTCCAAAATCAACCACAGCTGCTTCAACTTCTACAATTAAGTCTACCATAACCACAACAGCCCTTCCAATTACTACAACTTATTCTGAGACAACCACACCAACACCGTCAACCACTACAACACATTCATATCTCTCATCCACAGCTGAAAAAACTAGCACGGAGTCTACCATAAAAACAACAATGCTTTCAACTTCCACAACTCTTTCTCAGACAACTACACCAACATCTTCAACCATTAAAACACTTCCAAATCTCTCAACCACAGCTGAAAAAACAAGCACAGAGTCTACCATAAAAACAACAATGTTTCCAATTACAACGTCCATTCCTACCACCATAACTGTTATGCAGACAGGTAAAACAACACCTTTGACCACAACAAAACTCCAAACCACAACAGCAAAAACAAACACTGCATCTCCCATAACAACCAAATCACTTACCACAAACACAGCTGTTTCCCACACAGCGACAAAACCACCTTCAACCACAACAACATTTCCAATTCCCTCTACCACAGTTGAAAAAAAAAGAACAGAGACTACCATAACAACGACAACTGTGTTGCCTTCTACACTTAAGGCTACAACAGCTCCGACTATAATAACAACAGCTCCAACAACCTCAACTGACGCTCCAACTACCACAACTGAGCTTCCAACTACCACAACAACAGCTTCTACTACAACAACAGCAGCTCCAACAACCACAACTGATTCTCCAACTACAACAACTGAGCTTCCAAGTACAACAACAACAGCTCTGACAACCTCAACAACAGTTCCAACAACCACAACAACTGAGCTTCCAACAACCTCAACAACAGTTACGACAACTGAGGCTCCAAAAACCACAACAACAGCGCCTACTACCACAACAACAACTCCAACAACCACAATTGATTCTCCAACTACAACAACAGAGATTCCAAGTACAACAACAACAGCTCTGACAACCTCAACAACAGTTCCAATAACCAAAACAACTGAGCTTCGAAGTACAACAACAACAGCTCTGACAACCTCAACAACAGTTCCAATAACCACAACAACAGCTCCAACTACCACAACAATAGCTCTAACAACCACAAAAGCAGGTCCAACCACCTCAACTGATTCACAAACTACCACAACAACAGCTCCTACTACAACAACAACAGCTCCGACTACCACAATAACAGTTCCAACAACCACAACTGATGCACCAACTACCACAACTGAGCTTCCAACAACCTCAACAACAGTTACCACAACTGAGGCTCCAAAAACCACAACAACAGCGCCTAGTACCACAACAACAACTCCAACAACCACAACTGATGCTACAACTACAACAACTGATCTTTCAAGTACAACAACAACAGCTCCTACTACCTCAACAACAGCTCCGACTACCACAACAACTCTAACAACCACAACAGCAGCTCCAAAAACCACAACTGATGCCCCAATTACCACAACTGAGCTTCCAACTACCTTAACAACAGTTACCGCAACTGAGGCTACAAAAACAGCTTCTACTTCCACAACAACTGCTCAAAAAACCACAACTGAGGCTCCAACAACCACAACAACAGCTTCAACTATCACAACAACAGCTCTGACAACCAAAACAGCAGCTCCAACGACCACAACTGATGCTCAAACTACCAAAACTGAGCTTCCAACTACCACAACAACAGTTCCAACTACCACAACAATAGCTCTAACAACCACAAAAGCAGGTCCAACCACCTCAACTGATTCACAAACTACAACAACAACAGCTCCGACTACCACAATAACAGTTCCAACAACCACAACTGATGCACCAACTCCCACAACTGAGCTTCCAACAACCTCAACAACAGTTACCACAACTGACGCTCCAACAACTACAGCTGATCTTCCAACAACCTCAACAACAATTACCACAACTGAGGCTCCAAAAACCACAACAACAGCGCCTACTACCACAACAACAACCACAACTGATGCTACAACTACAACAACTGATCTTCCAAGTACAACAAAAACAGCTCCTACTACCTCAACAACAGCTCCGACTACCACAACAACTCTAATAACCACAACAGCAGCTCCAAAAACCACAACTGATGCCCCAATTACCACAACTGAGCTTCCAACTACCTTAACAACAGTTACCACAACTGAGGCTACAACAACAGCTCCTACTTCCGAAACAACTGCTCAAAAAACCACAACTGAGGCTCCAACAACCACAACAACAGCTTCAACTATCACAACAACAGCTCCGACAACCAAAACAGCAGCTCTTACGACCACAACTGATGCTCAAACTACCAAAACTGAGCATCCAACTACCACAACAACAGCTCAAACAGCCACAAGTGAGGCTCCAACTACGACAACAACAGCTCCAGCTACCACAACAACAGCTCCAACAACCACAACGGAGGCTCCAACAACCACAACAACAGCTCCAACAACCACAACTGATGCACGAACTACCACAACAACAGCTCCTACTACAAAAACAACAGCTCCAACAACCACAACTGAGGCTCCAACAACTACAACAGCTCTGACAACCCCAACTGCAGCTCCGACAACCCCAAAAGCAGCTCCTACAACCACAAATGATGTACCTCATACGACAACAACAGCTCCAACTTCAATAACAACAGCTCCAACAACCACAACTGACGCTTCAAATACTACAACTGATTTTCCAAGTACAACGACAACAGCTCCAACAACCACAACTGAGGCTCCAACAATAACAACTGAGGGTCCTACAACCACTACAACAGCTCCGGCTACCTCAACAACAGTTCCAACAACCACAACAACAGCTTCAACAACCACAAATAATGCTCCAACTACCACAACTGAGTTTCTAGCTTCCACAACAATAGCTCCTACTACAACAACAACAATTCCAGTAAGCACAACTGATGCTCCAACTACCACAACTGAGCTTCCAACTACCATAACAACAGCTCTAACTACCACAACAACAGCTCCAACAACCAAAACAGAGGCTCCAACTACCACAAAAACAGCTTCAACAACATCAACTGAGGTTGCAACAACTACAACAACAGCTCCAACACCCACAACTGAGGCTTCAACAACCACAACAACAGCTCCTACTACCACAACATCTGCTCAAACAACAACAACAGCTCCAACTACCTCAACAACAGCTCCAACAACTGAGGCTCCAATAACAGCTCAAACAACCACAACAACAGCTCCAGCTACCACAACAGCAGCTCCAACAACAACAACTGAGCTTCTAACTACCACACCAACAGCTCCTACTACAACAACGGATCCAACAACCACAACTGAGGTTCCAACTACAACAACAATGGTTATGACCACCAAAACTGAGGCCCCAACTACCACAAAAATAGCTCCAACAACTACAACTGACGCTCAAACTATCACAACATCAGCTCTATTAACAAATGACGCTTTAACAACCACAAATGACGCTTTATCAACCACAACAGTCTTTATTACAACAACAACAGCTCCAACAACCACAACAACAGCTCCAACATCCACAAAAACAGCTCCAACTACCACAATAACAGCTCCAACAACAACAGCTCCTACTACCTCAACAAAAGCTCCAACAACCACAACTGAGGCTCCAACAACCACTACAACAGCTCCGACTACCTCAACAACAGTTCCAACAACCACAACGACTGCTCCAACAACCACAAATAATGCTCCAACTACGACAACTGAGTTTCTAACAACCACAACAACAGCTCCTACTACAACAACAGTTCCAGCAAGCACAACTGATGCTCCAACTACCACAACTGAGCTTCCAACTTCCATAACAACAGCTCTAACTACCACAACAACAGCTCCAACAACCAAAACAGAGGCTCCAACAACCACAACAACAGCCTTAATTACCACAACAAAGGCTCCAACAACCACAACTGGTGCACCAACTACTACAACATCAGCTCTATCAACCACAACTAACGCTCAAACTACCATATCAACAGCTCTAACTACCACATCAACAGCTCCAAAAACCACAACAACAGCTCCAACTACTACAATAATAGCTCCAGTAACCACAACTGATGCACCAACTACCACAACAACAGCTCCTTCTACAACAACAACAGCTCCAACAACCACAACTGAATCTCTTACTACCACATCAACAGCTCCGACTACCACAACAAGAGCTCCAAAATCCACAACTGATGCACATACTACTACAACAACAACTCCTACTACTACAAAAACAGCTCCAATGACCAGTACGGAGGCTCCAACTACCAAAGCAATGACAACCACAACTGAGGCTCCAACTACCACAAAAACAGCTCCAAAAACCACAACTGAGGCTGCAACTATAACTACTGCTGCTCCAACAACCAGAACTGACACTCCAATAACCACAACAACACCTCCAACTACCAAAACAACGGCTCCAACAACTGAGGCTCATTCTACCACGATAACAGCTCCAACAACCACAATTACAAATCCAACAAACACAAATGAGGCCCCAACAACCAACAAAATAGCTCCAACTACCACAATAATACCCACAACAACGGCTCCTTCTACCACAAATACTGTACCACCAACAACAACTGGGGCTCCAACAACCACAACAACAATACCGACAACCACAACAACTGCTCTAACAACCACAAATATGGGTCCTACAACCACAGCAACAGCTCCAACAATTCCATCATTAGATCTAACATCCACCACTGAGGTTCCAACTACCACAACAACTGCTCCAACAACGACCACAATAACAACTCGAATAACCACAAGTGAGGCTCCAACAACCACAACGACACATCCAACTACCACAACAACAGCTCCAACAATGACAACTGAGCTTCCAATTACCACAGCAACAATACCAACAACATTAATTTCAACTCCAACAACCACAACCGAGGCCCCAACAAGCACAACGAGCCCTCCAACTAGCACAACAATACCGACAACCACAGCTCTAACAACAACAACTGAGGCTCCAACAACCACAAATGAGATCCCAACAACCACAATGACACGTCCAACTACCACTAAAATAGCAGCAACAAGCAAAACCGAGGCTCTAACCACCACAACAACAATACCGACATCAACAAAAACAGCTCCAACATTCACAACTGAGGTTCCAACTACCCTAGTAACAGCTTCATTCTCCACATCAACAGTTCCAACAGTCACAAATGAGGCTCCAACAACAACAACTTCTCCAACAACAACAAGTGAGGCTCCAAATACCATTACAACAATACCGACATCAACAAAAACAGCTCCAACATTCACAACTGAGGTTCCAACTACCCTAGTAACAGCTTCATCTTCCACAACAACAGTTCCAACAGTCACAACTGAGGCTCCATCAATGACAACAACTTCTCCAACAACAACAAGTGAGGCTCAAAATACCATTACAACATTACAGATAACTAAAACAACAGCCCCAACTTCCAAAACTACAGCTCCAAAAACCAGAACAGAGGCCCCAACAACCAAAACTGAGGTTCCAACTACCCCAGTAACAGCTCCAGCTACCACAAAAACAGTTACAACTGAGGCTCCAACAACCACAACTCTGGCTCCAACAACTACAACTGAGGCACCAGATACCACAACAACAATACAGACAACTAAAACAACAGCTCCAACTTCCAAAACTACAGCTCCAACAACCAAAACAGAGGCCCCAACAACCACAACGACAGTTCCAACTACAACAACTGAGGCTCCAACAACAACAACAACAACAACAACAACTGAGGCTCCAACAACAACAACAACTGAGGCTTCAACTACCACAACAACAATTCCAAAAACAACTACGTCAACAGCTCCATCTACAGCTCCAAGAACGACACAGTCACCGATCACAACAACTGTATCTATGACAGCTACAACCCCACCGTCAACCACAACAGCAATTCCAACCACAGCTCCAAAAACAAGTACAGGGTCTCCAATAACCACCACAACTATTTACCAGACAGGTACAACACAACCTTTGTCCACAACAACACTTGCAAAACTACAAACTACAAAAACAAACACTGAGTCTTCCATAGCAACCACAACACTTTACACAACCACATCGAAAAAAGTTTCACAGACACCTACAACAACACCTTCAAGTACTACAAAACTTCCAAATCCTTCAACCACAGCTGCAAATACAAACACTGTATCTCCTAAAGCCACAACAACACTCACGACCACAACAATTGTTTTAGAGACAGTTACACCAACACCTAAAGCCACTACAACACTTCAAAACCTTGCAACCACACCTGTAAAAATAAGCCCTGAATCTGTGATTAGAACAACCACTGTTCCAATTACCACAGATGTTTCTGAGACAACTACAACAAAAACTTCAACCACTACAACGCTTCCGTATTTCACAACCACAGCTGAAAAACACAGTACTGAGTCGCCCATAACAATGTCAACACTTCCCACGACCACTGCTGCTCCTCAGACAGCTACAACTTCAAGCACTAAAACACTTCCAAATCCCTCAACTGCAGCTGAAAAAACAAACACAGAATCTTACACATCGACACTACCAGCCATAACAACTTTTTCTGAGACAGTCACAGCAACACCCTCAACCACTACAACACATCCGTATCTCCCAACAACATCTGAAAAAATAAGCACAGAGTCTCCAATACAAACAACAATGCTTCCAATTACCACAACTCTTTCAGAGACAACCACAACAACAACCCCATCTACAACACTGTCACCCACCACCACAAATGCTTTGGTGACAACTACAACACCACCATCGACCACTACAACAATTCCAAAAGTCCCAAACACATCTGCAAAAACAAGCATTGAGTCTCCAATATCAACCACAGCTGCTTCAACTTCTCTAATTAAGTCTACCATAACCACAACAGCCCTTCCAATTACTACAACTTATTCTGAGACAACCACACCAACACAGTCAACCACTACAACACATTCATATCTCTCATCCACATCTGAAAAAACTAGCACGGACTCTACCATAAAAACAACAATGCTTTCAACTTCCACAACTGTTTCTCAGACAACTACACCAACATCTTCAACCACTATAACACTTCCAAATCTCTCAACCACAGCTGACAAAACAAGCACAGAGTCTACCGTAAAAACAACAATGTTTCCAATTACAACGTCCATTCCTACCACCATAACTGTTATGCAGACAGGTAAAACAACACCTTTGACCACAACAAAACTCCAAACCACAACAGCAAACACTGCATCTCCCATAACAACCAAATCACTTACCACAAACACAGCTGTTTCCCACACAGCGACAAAACCACCTTCAACCACAACAACATTTCCAAATCCCTCTACCACAGTTGAAAAAACAAGAACAGAGACTACCATAACAACCACAACTGTGTTGCCTTCTACACTTAAAGCTACAATAACCACAACCCTGCCAATTACCATAACTGTTTCTGACACAACCACAACAAGCACTACAACACTTTCAAATCCCTCGACCACAACTGCAAAAATAATCACTGAGTCTCCCATAAAAACATCATCAACAACAACTATAGCTCCAACCACAACAACATTGGTTCCAACAACCACAACTGCGGCTGCAACAACTGAGGCTCTAATTACCACAACAACAATACCCACAACTAAAACAATAGCTCCAACTAACACAACTACCACAACTACAGGGCCAACAACCAAATCTGAGTCTCCAACAACAGCTCCAACAAAAATAACAACTGAGGCTGCAAACACAACTACAACAGCTCAATCAACTATGGCCCCAACAACAGCTCCAACAACTGAGGCGCCAAAAACCATAACAGCAGCTCCAAGAACCACAACTGAGGCTCCAACTACCACAACAATAGTTCCTTCTACATCAACAACAGCTCCAACAACAACAACTGAGCTTCCAACTACTACAACAACGGCTCCAACAACCACAACTGACGCTCCAACTACCACAACAACAACTCAAAAAACCACAACTGAGGCTGCAACTATAACTACTGCTACTCCAACAACCAGAACTGACATTCCAACTACCACAACAACAGTTCCGACAACCACAACTGAGCTTCCAACTACTACAACAACAGCTCCAACTACCACAACAACAGCTCCAACTTCCACAACAAAAGCTCCAACAACCACAACTGTGGCTCCAACAACAACAACTGAGGCAGCAACTACCACAAAAACAATACAGACAACTACAATAACAGCTCTAACACTAAAAACTTTGGGTCCAACAACCACAACGACACCTCCAACTACCACAGCAACAGCTCCAACAATGACAACAGAGGCTCCAACAACTGAGGCTCATACTACCACGATAACAGCTCCAACAACAACAATTACACATCCAACAACCACAAATGAGGCCCCAACAACCAAAAAAACAGCTCCAACTACCACAATAATACCCACAACCACAACAACAGCTGCAACAACCACAACTGAAGCCCCAACTACCACAACAACAGCTCCTTCTACCACAACTACTGTAACACCAACAACAACTGGGGCTCTAACAACCACAACAACAATACCGATAACCACAACAACAGCTCTAACAACCACAACTATGGGTCCAACAACCACAGCAACACCACCAACAATTCCATCATTAGACCAAACATCCACAACTGAGGTTCCAACAACCACAACAACTGCTCCAACAACAACGACCACAATAACAACTCCAATAACCAGAAGTGAGGCCCCAAAAACCACACCGACACATCCAACTACCACAACAACAGCTCCAACAACGACAACTGATGTTCCAATTACCACAGTAACAATACCAACAACAACAATTTCAACTCCAACAACCACAACTGAGGCCCCAACAAGCAAAACGACCCCTCCGACTACCATAACAATACCAGCAAACAACGCTCCAACAACCACAACTGAGGCTCCAACAACCACAATGACACCTCCAACTACCACTACAGTAGCTGCAACAAGCAAATCCGAGGCTCCAACCACCACAACAACAATACCGACATCAACAAAAACAGCTTTAACATTAACAACTGAGGTTTCAACTACCCCAGTAACAGCTTCATCTTCCACAACAACAGTTCCAACAGTCACAAATGAGGCTCCGAAAACAACAACTGAGGCTCCATCAATGACAACAACTGTTTCAACAACAACAACAACTGAGGCTCCAAATACCATGACAACAATACAGACAACTAAAACAACAGCTCCAACTTCCAAAATTACAGCTCCTAAAACCACAACTGAGGCTGCAACTATAACTACTGCTGCTCCAACAACCAGAACTGACACTCCAACTACCACAACAACAGTTCCGATAACCACAACTGAGCTTCCAACTACTACAACAGCTCCAAATACCACAACAACAGCTCCAACTACCACAACAACAGCTCCAACTGCCACAACAACAGCTCCAGCAACCACAACTGTGGTTCCAACAACTGAGGCTGCAACTACCACAAAAACAATACAGACAACCACAACAACACCTCCAACTACCAAAACAACAGCTCCAACAACGACAACAGAGACTCCAACAATTGAGGCTCATACTACCACCATAAGAGCTCCAATAACCACAATTACACATTCAACAACCACAAATGAGGCCCCAACAACCAAAAAAACAGCTCCAACTACCACAATAATACCCACAACCACAACAACAGCTGCAACAACCACAACTGAAGCCCCAACCACCACAACAACAGCTCCTTCCACCACAACTACTGTACCACCAACAACAACTGGGGCTCCAACAACCACAACAACAATACCGACAACCACAACATCAGCTCTAACAACCACAATTATGGGTCCTACAACCACAGCAACAGCACCAACAATTCCATCATTAGACCTAACATCCACAACAACTGCTCCAACAACAACGACCACAATAACAACTCCAATAACCACAATTGAGGCCCCAACAACCCCAACGACACATCCAACTACCACAACAACAGCTCCAACAACGACAACGGAGGTTCCAATTACCACAGCAACAATACCAAAAACAACAATTTCAACTCCAACAACCACAAAAGAGGCCCCAACAAGCAAAACGACCCCTCAAACTACCGCAACAATACCGACAACTGAGGCACCAACAACCACAACTGAGGCACCAACAACCATAAATGAGAACCCAATAACCACAATGACACCTCCAACTACCACTACAATAGATGCAACGAGCAAAACCGAGGCTCCAACCACCACAACAACAAAACCGACATCAACTAAAACAGCTCCAACATTCACACCTGAGGTTCCAACTACCCCAGTAACAGCTTCATCTTCCACAACTACAGTTCCAACAGTCACAAATGAGGCTCCGACAACAACTGAGGCTCCAACAATGATAACAACTGCTCCAACAACAACAACAACTGAGGCTCCAAATACCATAACAACAATACAGACAACTAAAACTACAGCTCCAACAACCAGAACAGAAACCAAAACAACCAAAACGACACCTACGACTACCACAACAACAGCTCCAACAAAAAGAACAACTGAGGTTCCAAATACAACAACAAAAGCTCAAACAACTAGGGCCCTAAAAACAGCTCCAACAACTGAGGCTCCAACTTCGACAACAATAGATCTAATTACAACAACTGAGTCTTCAACAACCAAAATTGAGGCCCCAACCACCACAGCAACAGCTCCAACAAACACAACTACAGCAACAACAACAACAACTGAGACCCAAACAACCACAACAACACCTCCAACTATAACAATAGCTCCAGCAACCACAACGGAAGCTCCAATTAGCAAAACAACGACTCCAACTACCACAAAAACAGTCCCAACAACCACAACTGAGGCTCCAACAACCACAAGGACACCTCCAACTACTACAACAACAGCTCCAGCAACCACAACCGACGCTCCAACTTCCAAAACAACAGCTAATTCTACCACAACAACAGCTCCATCATCTAAAACTGAGGCTCCAACTACCACAACAACAATACAGACATCAACAAAAACCGCTCCAACAACCACAACTGAGGTTCCAACTACCCCAGTAACAGCTCCAACAGTTACAAATGAGGCTCTGACAACAACAACTGAGGTTCCAACAACAACAACAACAATTGCTCCAAAAACCACAACTCTGGCTCCAACAACTACAACTGAGGCACCAAATACCACAACAACAATACAGACAACTAAAACAACAGCTCCGACTTCCAAAACTATAGCTCCAACAACCACAACTGAGGCACGAACTACCACAAAAACAATACCGACAACTAAAACAACAGCTCCAACTACCACAACTGAGGCTCCAACAACCGCAACAACATCTCCAACTACCACAACTGAGGCTCCAACAACCGCAACAACATCTCCAACTACAACAACTACAGCTACAACAACCAGAACAAAGGCTCCAATTACCACAACAACAGTTCCAACCTCAACAACTGAGGCTTCAACTACCACAACAACAATTCCGAAAACAACTACATCAACAGCTCCATCTACAGCTCCAAGAACGACACGGTCACCGACTACCACAACTGTTTCTGTGACAGCTACAACACCACCATCAACCACAACAGCAAATCCAAAACTTCCAACCACAGCTCCAAAAACAAGTACAGGGTCTCCAATAACAACTATAGCTGCATCAAGCTCTACAATAAAGGCTACCATAAACACAACAGCCCGTCCAACCACCACAACTATTTACCAGACAGGTACAACACAACCTTTGCCCACAACAACACTTGCAAAACTACAAACTACAAAAAAAAACACTGAGTCTTCCATAACAACCACAACACTTTACACAACCTCAACGAAAAAGGTTTCACAGACACCGACAACAACACCTTCAAGTACTACAACACTTCCAAATTCTCCAACCACAGCTGCCAATACAAACACTGAATCTCCCAAAGCCACAACAACACTCACGACCACAATAATTGTTTTAGAGACAGTTACACCAACACCTAAAACCACTACAACACTTCAAAACCTTGCAACCACACCTGCAAAAATAAGCCCTGAATCTGATATAAAAACAACCACTGTTTCAATTATCACAGATGTTTCTGAGACAACTACAACAAAAACTTCAACCACTACAACGCTTCCGTATTTCACAACCACAGCTGAAAAACACAGTACTGAGTCTCCCATAACAATGCCAACACTTCCCACGACCACTGCTGCTCCTCAGACAGCTACAACTTCAAGCACTAAAACACTTCCAAATCCCTCAACTGCTACTGAAAAAGAAAACACAGAATCTTACACAACAACACTACCAGCCATAACAAATTTTTCTGAGACAGTCACAGCAACACCCTCAACCACTACAACACATCCGTATCTCCCAACAACATCTGAAAAAATAAGCACAGAGTCTCCAATACAAACAACAATGCTTCCAATTACCACAACTCTTTCAGAGACAACCACAACAACAACCCGATCTACAACACTGTCACCGACCACCACAAATGCCTTGGTGACAACTACAACACCACCACCGACTACTACAACAATTCCAAAACTCCCAAACACATCTGCAAAAACAAGCATTGAGTCTACAATAACCACAACAGCCCTTCCAATTACCTCAAGTGTTTCTGAGACGACCACAATAACACCTTCGACCACAACAACACTTCCAAATCTCCCAACTACAGCTGAAAAAAGAAGCACTGAGTCTCAAATTAAAACAACAATGCTTCCAGTTACAACAGCCCTACCAACCACCACAACTGTTTTGCAGACAGGTAAAACAACACTTTCGACCAATACAGCAATTCAAAAACTCCATACAACACCAGCACAAACAAAAAACACTGTGTTTCCAATAACATCCACATCACTCCCCACAAACACAGCTGTTTTTCAGACAGCAACCACTACAACAATTCAAAAACTCCCAAACACACCTGCAAAAACAAGCATTGAGTCTCCAATAACAACCACAGCTGCTTCAGCTTCCACTAAAAAGGCGACCATTACCACAACAGCCCTTCCAATTACCACAACTGTTTCTGACACATCCACATCAACACCGTCAACCACTACAACACTTCCAAATCTCACAACAACAGCTGACAAAACAAGCACAGAGTCTCCCATAGAAACAACAAAACTTCCAATTGACACAATTGTTTCTCAGACAACTACACCAACACCTTCAACCGCTACAACACTTTCAAATCTAAAACCAGTTCTAACAACCACTGCTGCTCCGAAGACAGCTACAACAACACAATCGAGCACTACAACACTGTCAAATACCTCAACTACAGCTGTAAACACAAACACAGAGCTTTCCAAAGCCATAACAACACTACCAGCCAAAACATCTGTTTCTGAGACAGTTACACCAACACCTTCAACTCTTGCAAATCTCCCAACCACACCTGCAAAATCAAGTACAGAGTCTCCCATGACAACCACAACTACAATTAAGGCAACTATAACCACAACAGCCTTTCCAATTAGCACAACTGTTTCTCATACAACCACAAAAAAACCTTCAACCACTACAACACTTCAAAAACTCCCAACCACAGCTGCAAAAACAAGCGCAGATTCTGCAATTACAACCACAGCTGCTTCAACTTCTACAATCAAGGCTACTATAACCAAAACAGCCCTTCCAATTACCTCAAGTGTTTCTGAGACGACCACAATAACACCTTCGACCACAACAACACTTCCAAATCTCCCAACTACAGCTGATAAAAGAAGCACTGAGTCTCAAATTAAAACAACAATGCTTCCAATTACCACAACTCTTTCAGAGACAACCACAACAACAACCCGATCTACAACACTGTCACCGACCACCACAAATGCCTTGGTGACAACTACAACACCACCACCGACTACTACAACAATTCCAAAACTCCCAAACACATCTGCAAAAACAAGCATTGAGTCTACAATAACCACAACAGCCCTTCCAATTACCACAACGGTTTCTGACACAACCACATCAACACTGTCAACCACTACAACACTTCCAAATCTCCCAACAACAGCTGACAAAACAAACACAGAGTCTCCCATAGAAACAACAAAGCTTCCAATTAACACAATTGTTTCTCGGACAACTACACCAACACCTTCAACCGCTACAACACTTTCAAATCTACCAACAAAAGTTGCAAAATCAAGTACTGAGTCTCCCATAACAACCACAACTTCTTCAACTTCCACTAAAAAGGCGACAATAACCACAACAGCCCTTCCAATTACCACAACGGTTTCTGACACAACCACATCAACACTGTCAACCACTACAACACTTCCAAATCTCCCAACAACAGCTGACAAAACAAGCACAGAGTCTCCCATAGAAACAACAAAGCTTCCAATTAACACAATTGTTTCTCAGACAACTACACCAACACCTTCAACCGCTACAACACTTTCAAATCTAAAACCAGTTCTAACAACCACTGCTGCTCCACAGACAGCTACAACAACACAATCGAGCACTACAACACTGTCAAATACCTCAACTACAGCTGTAAACACAAACACAGAGCTTTCCAAAGCCATAACAACACTACCAGCCAAAACATCTGTTTCTGAGACAGTTACACCAACACCTTCAACTCTTGCAAATCTCCCAACCACACCTGCAAAATCAAGTACCGAGTCTCCCATGACAACCACAACTACAATTAAGGCAACTACAACCACAACAGCCTTTCCAATTAGCACAACTGTTTCTCATACAACCACAACAACACCTTCAACCACTACAACACTTCAAAAACTCCCAACCACAGCTGCAAAAACAAGCGCAGATTCTGCAATTACAACCACAGCTGCTTCAACTTCTACAATCAAGGCTACTATAACCAAAACAGCCCTTCCAATTACCTCAAGTGTTTCTGAGACGACCACAATAACACCTTCGACCACAACAACACTTCCAAATCTCCCAACTACAGCTGAAAAAAGAAGCACTGAGTCTCAAATTAAAACAACAATGCTTCCAGTTACAACAGCCCTTCCAACCACCACAACTGTTTTGCAGACAGGTAAAACAACACTTTCGACCAATACAGCAATTCAAAAACTCCATACAACACCAGCACAAACAAAAAACACTGTGTTTCCAATAACATCCACATCACTCCCCACAAACACAGCTGTTTTTCAGACAGCAACCACTACAACAATTCAAAAACTCCCAAACACACTTGCAAAAACAAGCATTGAGTCTCCAATAACAACCACAGCTGCTTCAGCTTCCACTAAAAAGGCGACCATTACCACAACAGCCCTTCCAATTACCACAACTGTTTCTGACACATCCACATCAACACCGTCAACCACTACAACACTTCCAAATCTCACAACAACAGCTGACAAAACAAGCACAGAGTCTCCCATAGAAACAACAAAACTTCCAATTGACACAATTGTTTCTCAGACAACTACACCAACACCTTCAACCGCTACAACACTTTCAAATCTAAAACCAGTTCTAACAACCACTGCTGCTCCGAAGACAGCTACAACAACACAATCGAGCACTACAACACTGTCAAATACCTCAACTACAGCTGTAAACACAAACACAGAGCTTTCCAAAGCCATAACAACACTACCAGCCAAAACATCTGTTTCTGAGACAGTTACACCAACACCTTCAACTCTTGCAAATCTCCCAACCACACCTGCAAAATCAAGTACAGAGTCTCCCATGACAACCACAACTACAATTAAGGCAACTATAACCACAACAGCCTTTCCAATTAGCACAACTGTTTCTCATACAACCACAAAAAAACCTTCAACCACTACAACACTTCAAAAACTCCCAACCACAGCTGCAAAAACAAGCGCAGATTCTGCAATTACAACCACAGCTGCTTCAACTTCTACAATCAAGGCTACTATAACCAAAACAGCCCTTCCAATTACCTCAAGTGTTTCTGAGACGACCACAATAACACCTTCGACCACAACAACACTTCCAAATCTCCCAACTACAGCTGATAAAAGAAGCACTGAGTCTCAAATTAAAACAACAATGCTTCCAGTTACAACAGCCCTTCCAACCACCACAACTGTTTTGCAGACAGGTAAAACAACACTTTCGACCACTACAGCAATTCAAAAACTCCATACAACACCAGCACAAACAAACACTGTGTTTCCAATAACATCCACATCACTCCCCACAAACACACTTGTTTCTCAGACAGCAACAACACCCCCTTCCACCACGACAACACTTCCAAATCCCTCAACTACAGCTGTAAAAATAAACACAGAATCTTCCAAAGCCATAACAACACTACCAGCCACAACATCTGTTTCTCAGACAGTTAAACCGACACCTTCAACCAATGCAACACTTCCAAATCTCCAAACCCTACCTGCAAAAACAAGTACAGAGTCTCCCATAACAACCACAACTGCTTCAACTTCCACTAAAAAGGCAACCATTACCACAACAGCCCTTCCAATTACCACAACTGTTTCTGACACAACCACATCAACACCTTCAACAACTACAACACTTCAAAATCTCCCAGCTACAGCTGACAAAAAAAGCACAGGGTCTCCCATAGAAACAACAAAGCTTCCAATTACCACAATTGTTTCTCAGACAACTACGCCAACCACTGCTGCTTCTAAGACAGCTACAACAACACATTCAAGCACTACAACACTTTCAAATCTCTTACCTACAGCTGTAAAAACAAACACAGAATCTTCCAAAGCCACAACAACACTTCCAGACACAGCTACTGTTTCAAAGAAATTCACATCCACACCTTCAACCATTACAACACCTCGAAATCTCCCATCTACAGCTGAAAAAAGAAGCACTGAGCCTCAAATAAAAACAACAATGCTTCCAGTAACTACGGCCCTTCCAACCACCACAACTGTTTTGCAGAAAGGGAAAACAACACTTTCGACCACTACAGCAATTCAAAAACTCCATACAATACCAGCACAAACAAACACTGTGTTTCCAATAACATCCACATCACTCCCCACAAACACAGCTGTTTCTCAGACAGCAACAACATCCCCTTCCACCACGACAACACTTCCAAATCCCTCAACCACAGCTGCAAAAACAAACGCTGATTCTCCCAAAGCCACAACAACACTCACAACTACAACAATTGTTTTGGAGACAGTTACACCAACACATAAGATCACTACAACACTTCAAAACCTTCCAAGCACACCTGCAAAAATAAGCCCTGATTCTGTAATAAAAACAACAACTTTTCCAATTACCACAGATGTTTCTAAGACACCTACAACAACAACTTCAACCACTACAACACTTCCGTATTTCACAACAACAGCTGAAAAATACAGTACTGAGTCTCCCATAACAATGTCAACACTTCCCACAACCACTGCTGCTCCTCAGACAGCTAGAACAACAACTTTAAGCACTAAAACACTTCAAAATCCCTCAACTACACCTGAAAAAACAAACACAGAATCTGCCAAAGCCACAACAACACTACCAGCCATAACAACCTTTTCTGAGACAGTCACACCAACACCCTCAACCACTACAACATTTCCAAATCTCCCAACAACATCTAAAAGAATAAGCACGGAGTCTCCAATACAAACAACAATGCTTCCAATTACCACAACTCTTTCAGAGACAACCAAAACAACAACCCCATCTACAACACTGTCACCGACCACCACAAATGCTTTGTTGATAACTACAACACCACCACCGACCAATACAACAATTCAAAAACTCCCAAACACACCTGCAAAAACAAGCATTGAGTCTCCAATAACAACCACAGCTACTTCAACTTCCACTAAAAAGGCGACCATTACCACAACAGTCCTTCCAATTACCACAACGGTTTCTGACACAAACACATCAACACTGTCAACCACTACAACACTTCCAAATCTCCCAACATCAGCTGACAAAACAAGCACAGAGTCTCCCATAGAAACAACAAAGCTTCCAATTAACACAATTGTTTCTCGGACAACTACACCAACACCTTCAACCGCAACAACACTTTCAAATCTACCAACAAAAGTTGCAAAATCAAGTACTGAGTCTCCCATGACAACCACAACTTCTTCAACTTCCACTAAAAAGGCGACAATAACCACAACAGCCCTTCCAATTACCACAACGGTTTCTGACACAACCACATCAACACTGTCAACCACTACAACACTTCCAAATCTCCCAACAACAGCTGACAAAACAAGCACAGAGTCTCCCATAGAAACAACAAAACTTCCAATTGACACAATTGTTTCTCAGACAACTACACCAACACCTTCAACCGCTACAACACTTTCAAATCTAAAACCAGTTCTAACAACCACTGCTGCTCCGCAGACAGCTACAACAACACAATCGAGCACTACAACACTGTCAAATACCTCAACTACAGCTGTAAACACAAACACAGAGCTTTCCAAAGCCATAAAAACACTACCAGCCAAAACATCTGTTTCTGAAACAGTTACATCAACACCTTCAACTTTTGCAAATCTCCCAACCACACCTGCAAAATCAAGTACCGAGTCTCCCATGACAACCACAACTACAATTAAGGCAACTATAACCACAACAGCCTTTCCAATTAGCACAACTGTTTCTCATACAACCACAACAACACCTTCAACCACTACAACACTTCAAAAACTCCCAACCACAGCTGCAAAAACAAGCGCAGATTCTGCAATTACAACCACAGCTGCTTCAACTTCTACAATCAAGGCTACTATAACCAAAACAGCCCTTCCAATTACCTCAAGTGTTTCTGAGACGACCACAATAACACCTTCGACCACAACAACACTTCCAAATCTCCCAACTACAGCTGAAAAAAGAAGCACTGAGTCTCAAATTAAAACAACAATGCTTCCAGTTACAACAGCCCTTCCAACCACCACAACTGTTTTGCAGACAGGTAAAACAACACTTTCGACCACTACAGCAATTCAAAAACTCCATACAACACCAGCACAAACAAAAAACACTGTGTTTCCAATAACATCCACATCACTCCCCACAAACACAGCTGTTTTTCAGACAGCAACCACTACAACAATTCAAAAACTCCCAAACACACCTGCAAAAACAAGCATTGAGTCTCCAATAACAACCACAGCTGCTTCAACTTCCACTAAAAAGGCGACCATTACCACAACAGCCCTTCCAATTACCACAACTGTTTCTGACACATCCACATCAACACCGTCAACCACTACAACACTTCCAAATCTCACAACAACAGCTGACAAAACAAGCACAGAGTCTCCCATAGAAACAACAAAGCTTCCAATTAACACAATTGTTTCTCAGACAACTACACCAACACCTTCAACCGCTACAACACTTTCAAATCTAAAACCAGTTCTAACAACCACTGCTGCTCCGCAGACAGCTACAACAACACAATTGAGCACTACAACACTGTCAAATACCTCAACTACAGCTGTAAACACAAACACAGAGCTTTCCAAAGCCATAACAACACTACCAGCCAAAACATCTGTTTCTGAGACAGTTACACCAACACCTTCAACTCTTGCAAATCTCCCAACCACACCTGCAAAATCAAGTACAGAGTCTCCCATGACAACCACAACTACAATTAAGGCAACTATAACCACAACAGCCTTTCCAATTAGCACAACTGTTTCTCATACAACCACAACAACACCTTCAACCACTACAACACTTCAAAAACTCCCAACCACAGCTGCAAAAACAAGCGCAGATTCTGCAATTATAACCACAGCTGCTTCAACTTCTACAATCAAGGCTACTATAACCAAAACAGCCCTTCCAATTACCTCAAGTGTTTCTGAGACGACCACAATAACACCTTCGACCACAACAACACTTCCAAATCTCCCAAATACAGCTGAAAAAAGAAGCACTGAGTCTCAAATTAAAACAACAATGCTTCCAGTTACAACAGCCCTTCCAACCACCACAACTGTTTTGCAGACAGGTAAAACAACACTTTCGACCAATACAGCAATTCAAAAACTCCATACAACACCAGCACAAACAAACACTGTGTTTCCAATAACATCCACATCCCTCCCCACAAACACACTTGTTTCTCAGACAGCAACAACACCCCCTTCCACCACGACAACACTTCCAAATCCCTCAACTACAGCTGTAAAAATAAACACAGAATCTTCCAAAGCCATAACAACACTACCAGCCACAACATCTGTTTCTCAGACAGTTAAACCAACACCTTCAACCAATGCAACACTTCCAAATCTCCAAACCCTACCTGCAAAAACAAGTACGGAGTCTCCCATAACAACCACAACTGCTTCAACTTCCACTAAAAAGGCAACCATTACCACAACAGCCCTTCCAATTACCACAACTGTTTCTGACACAACCACATCAACACCTTCAACAACTACAACACTTCAAAATCTCCCAGCTACAGCTGACAAAAAAAGCACAGGGTCTCCCATAGAAACAACAAAGCTTCCAATTACCACAATTGTTTCTCAGACAACTACGCCAACCACTGCTGCTTCTAAGACAGCTACAACAACACATTCAAGCACTACAACACTTTCAAATCTCTTAACTACAGCTGTAAAAACAAACACAGAATCTTCCAAAGCCACAACAACACTTCCAGACACAGCTACTGTTTCAAAGAAAGTCACATCCACACCTTCAACCATTACAACACCTCGAAATCTCCCATCTACAGCTGAAAAAAGAAGCACTGAGTCTCAGATAAAAACAACAATGCTTCCAGTAACTACGGCCCTTCCAACCACCACAACTGTTTTGCAGAAAGGGAAAACAACACTTTCGACCACTACAGCAATTCAAAAACTCCATACAATACAAGCACAAACAAACACTGTGTTTCCAATAACATCCACATCACTCCCCACAAACACAGCTGTTTCTCAGACAGCAACAACATCCCCTTCCACCACAACAACACTTCCAAATCCCTCAACCACAGCTGCAAAAACAAACTCTGATTCTCCCAAAGCCACAACAACACTCACAACTACAACAATTGTTTTGGAGACAGTTACACCAACACATAAGATCACTACAACACTTCAAAACCTTCCAAGCACACCTGCAAAAATAAGCCCTGATTCTGTAATAAAAACAACAACTTTTCCAAGTACCACAGATGTTTCTGAGACACCTACAACAACAACTTCAACCACTACAACACTTCCGTATTTCCCAACAACAGCTGAAAAATACAGTACTGAGTCTTCCTTAACAATGTCAACACTTCCCACAACCACTGCTGCTCCTCAGACAGCTAGAACAACAACTTTAAGCACTAAAACACTTCAAAATCCCTCAACTACACCTGAAAAAACAAACACAGAATCTGCCAAAGCCACAACAACACTACCAGCCATAACAACCTTTTCTGAGACAGTCACACCAACACCCTCAACCACTACAACATTTCCAAATCTCCCAACAACATCTAAAAGAATAAGCACGGAGTCTCCAATACAAACAACAATGCTTCCAATTACCACAACTCTTTCAGAGACAACCAAAACAACAACTCCATCTACAACACTGTCACCGACCACCACAAATGCTTTGTTGATAACTACAACACCACCACCGACCAATACAACAATTCAAAAACTCCCAAACACACTTGCAAAAACAAGCATTGAGTCTCCAATAACAACCACAGCTGCTTCAACTTCCACTAAAAAGGCGACCATTACCACAACAGCCCTTCCAATTACCACAACTGTTTCTGACACATCCACATCAACACCGTCAACCACTACAACACTTCCAAATCTCCCAACAACAGCTGACAAAACAAGCACAGAGTCTCCCATAGAAACAACAAAGCTTCCAATTAACACAATTGTTTCTCGGACAACTACACCAACACCTTCAACCGCTACAACACTTTCAAATCTACCAACAAAAGTTGCAAAATCAAGTACTGAGTCTCCCATGACAACCACAACTTCTTCAACTTCCACTAAAAAGGCGACAATAACCACAACAGCCCTTCCAATTACCACAACGGTTTCTGACACAACCACATCAACACTGTCAACCACTACAACACTTCCAAATCTCCAAACATCAGCTGACAAAACAAGCACAGAGTCTCCCATAGAAACAACAAAGCTTCCAATTAACACAATTGTTTCTCAGACAACTACACCAACACCTTCAACCGCTACAACACTTTCAAATCTAAAACCAGTTCTAACAACCACTGCTGCTCCGCAGACAGCTACAACAACACAATCGAGCACTACAACACTGTCAAATACCTCATCTACAGCTGTAAACACAAACACAGAGCTTTCCAAAGCCATAACAACACTACCAGCCAAAACATCTGTTTCTGAGACAGTTACAACAACACCTTCAACCAATGCAACACTTGCAAATCTCCAAACCACACCTGCAAAATCAACTACTGAGTCTCCCATAACAACCACAACTACAATTAAGGCAACTATAACCACAACAGCCTTTCCAATAACCACAACTTTTTATCATACAACCACAACAACACCTTCAACAACTACAACACTTCCAAATCTCACGTCTAAAGTAAAAGAAACAAGCACACAGTATCCCATAACAACCACATCACTTCCCACAAAAACAGCTGTTTCCCAGACATCAAAAACACTATCTTCAACCAAGACAACACTTCCAAATCCCTCAACCACAGCTGAAAAAACAAGTACTAATTCTCCTGTAACATCAAAAACACTTCTCACAACCACTGCTTTTCCTCAGACAGCTACAACAGAACCTTCAAGTACTTCAACTCTTTTAAATACCTCAACAACAGCTGTAAAAACAAAAACAGAATCTTCCAAAGCCACATCAACACTTCCAGCCACAACAAGACTTCCAACCACAACATCTGTTTCTGAGACAGTTACACCAACACCTTCGACCACTACAACACTTCCAAATTTTCCAACTACAGCTAAAAAAACAAGTACTGAGTCTCCAAAAACAACCATAACTGCTTCAACTTCAACAATTAAAGCTACCAGAACCACAACAAACCTTCCAATTACCACAGCAGTTTCTAACAGAACCACAACAACACTTCAAAATCTCCCAACCACAGCTGATAAAACAAGCACTGCCTCTCTCATAAAAACAACCGTCCTTCAAACTACCAGAACTGATTTGCAGACAGGTAAAATAACACATTCGACTACTACAACACTTCAACAACTCCAAACCACATCAGCACAAACAAACACTGTTTCTGGCACACCAACAACTTCAACCACTACAACATTTGAAAATCTTCAAACCACAGCTACAAAAATGAGCCCTGAATCCCCCATAAAAACAACCCTTCCAAATACCACAACTGTTTCTGAGGCAACCAATACAACACTTCCGAAGCTCCCGACTGGAAAAAAAAGCTCTGAATATCCCTTAACAACCACAACTGCACCAAGTTCTCCATCCAAGGCTCCCAAAATTACAATTGACATTCAGAACTTCACAACTATTTTGCAAACAGGTAGAACCACACTTTCATACACTACAACACTTCCAAAACTCCAAACCACAACAGCAAAACAAACACTGAATCTACCATAACAGCCACAACGCTTGCCAAAACATTAGCCATTTCTCAGACAGCAACAACAACACCAACTTTAAGCACTACAAAACGTCCAAATGTCCACTGATGCAAAAATAAATTGTGATTCTCCAAAAAATTACCACAACCGTTTCTGAGACACCTACAACAACACCTTCAACCTCTACAATACTTCCAAAACTCCATACCACAACAGTTAAAACAATCACTGAGTCTCCCATAACAACCATAACACTTAAAACATTAGCTGTTTCTGAGACAGCAATAACAAAACCCATTTTAAGCACTACAAAATGTCAAAATCCCTCAACCACTGGTGCAAAAATAAATAGTGAGTCTCCAAAATCCACAACAAATGTTTCTGAGACAACTACAGATACACCTTCAACCACAATACTTCCAAAACTCCAAACCAAAAAAATTTATTAAAAAACTGAATCTCCAATAAAAACAACCGCTTTTCCACTTACCACAACTGTAGACACCTACAACAATACCTTCAACCTCTACAATAAACACAAAACTCCATACCACAACAGTTAAAACAATCACTGAGTCTCCTATAACAACCACAACTGCACCAAGCTCAACAACCAAGGCTCCCATAATAACAACGGCCTCTCAAACCACTATAACACTTATAAAACTCCAAACCACAACAGCAAAAGCAAGCACAGAGCCTCCCATAAAAACAACACCTCTTCCAATTACCACAACTGTTTCTGAGACAACTTCAACAACACCTTCAACCACTACAATACTTCCCAAACTTCCGACCACAAGATCAAAAACATCAATGAGTCTCCTATAAGAATCACAACTCCACCAAGATTGACAACTAAGGCTCCCATAGTTACAACGGCCATTCAAAACACCACAACTGTTTTTCACACAGGTAAAACAAAACTTTCAACCACTACAATACTTCCAAAACTCCAAAACAGCTGAATCTCCTGTATAAAAACACCTTCCATAAAAACATCAACACTTCCAATTATCATTACTGTTTCTGAGACAACTACAGCAACACATTCAACCACACATTCAAGATCCAAACCTCTTAACCACAGCTGCAAGGACAAACCCTGACTCTTCCATACCAACCACAAAACCACAAATGCCTCTGTCCACTTAAACAATTCCAAAACTCAGAACCACAACATAGAATACAAACACGGAGTCTCCGATAACAACCACAACTGCATCAAATACTACAACTAAGGGTCCCATAACCACAACAGCCCCAAAAATAATGGCAACTGCTTCTTTGATAGCTTTAACAACATTGACATTTCCAAAAACAGACCATCCTATCACCACAACAACTGCTTCAGATTCTACACTAAAGGTTCTCATAACCACAATAGCACTTCCAACAACCACAACTGTTGCTTAGACAGTTACAAAAACATTTCCAAAAGCTACACGACTTAAAAATGTCCCCACCATAGCTGCAAAAACAGACACTGCTGCTACTATAACCACATTGACACTTCCAGCAAGCACAACAGTTTCTGAAACTGCTATAATAATTCCAACCACTGTCCAAAACTGACAAAACCCACCTAAATAACTCCAAAAACAATCAGTGATATTCTCATAGCCACAACAATACGGCCAAAAACCACAGCTGTTTTTCGCAAAGTTACTTCTACACTTCCAACCACCACGAGACTGACTTCACATTCTACAGTAAAGGCTCCTATAACCAAAACAGCACTGCCAAAAGCTAAAGGGTTAAAAATCTCCCAACTATAACTGCAAAAATAAACACTGAAACTCGTAAAACCACTGTTAGTTCTGCTTCAAGTACTACGATTAAGGCTCCCATAACTACACAAGCACTTCCATTCACCACAACTGTTTCTATGATAGTTCCAAACATATTTCCAACCTCTACTACACTTCCTAAACTTCCGACACTAAAGCTTCTACAGCCCAAACAACACATCCAAATACTACACATGTTTCTCAAATAGCTACGACAACAGTTCCAACCACTATAGCAGTTACCAAATTCTTTACAACAGTTACAAAAAGAAAAACGTAGTCTCTCAAAGCGACCACAATTGTTTCAAGCACAGTGATTAAGATTCCAAAAACCACCACAGCCCTTCCAGTCGCAACCACTGTCCATCAGAGGTACAAAAACATCTTCAACAACTAATAAATCCCGAATAAAACCTGTAAAAGTAAACACTGATTTTCCCAAAACTTCTACAACCTGTTCACATACTTTAAATAATGCTCCAATGACCACAAAAGGGTTTCAAATCACCACAAAGCTTTCTCCAACCGGTACATAAATATATCCTTCCACTACGACACTTCCTAAATGTACAACCACATTTGCAAAATCAAAGACGGTCAATTTCATAACCAACACACCAGCTCTAACTACCAAAATTGTTTCTCAAAATGATTCAACAATATAGCCCACCCTTTTGACCCTAAACTCCCTACCACAGGGGTTAAAGCTAAGTCTACCATAACCACCACAAATGCTAAACTAAGGACTCCATTTCCACAGCAACATATCCACTTACCACAACAGTTTCACTGACAGCTACAAATTGATCTCTAACCACCTCAACACTTTAACAGTACAACAGTAAAATACCAACCACAGCTGCAAAAACAAACACCAGTGCCAGATGTATTAACAGCTTGCAGCAGCGCAAATGCATCTTTTGGTGTAAAACTACTACTGGTAGGATTTAGGCACATAGTGAATATTTGAGTATTTAAATGAATCACACAACAAAATTTACTAAGGTTTGCGCATGTCATTGTACTTGTATTTGTGTCTTTCTTACATTATTCATGTTCACGTCGATTGCAAACAAAACACAGACACATGATATAATTAGTCTTACCGCGTGTGGTTCATGTCCGGCATCTCTTTTTTGACCAAGTTAAGCTTGATAAGCCAGCACGTTTAACAGTGTAAAGAATTTAGAATACATGATGTTACCTCCGCTTTAAACAAATTTGCTCTGCCTCTTGGTAGATTGCGCCTGTGTTTTTAAATGTACGCTCGAAGAAATTTCCACTCCTATCAGCGCTTTTTATAAATTGTGCTCTCTCACTATTTTGCCCTGTTTAGTAAATCTGGCCCAGATCTCCAATAACCACAACAACTGCATTGATATATTGCCATTAAGGCTCCTGTAATAAGAACAGCATTTACAATAACCACAACTGTTTTTCTTACAGGTACAAAAACATCTCCAACCACTACAAGTCTTCCAAGACCTCCAAGTACAGCTGCAAAAACAGAGACTGAGGGCGTGATAAGCACAAGAGCACCTCCAACCACTACAACTGTTTCTCAGATAGCTACAACAGCACTTTCCACCACCACAACACTTCCACAGCTTCTAACCACAGCTGCAAAAATAGAGACTGAGTCTCCAGCTGCTCAAGCTTCAATGACAACAAATAATACAACAACCTTAAGTATGACTGCAATCACAACAACAAAAAGTGTCTCTCCAACGTCTAGGGTGTTCAAAATCACAACATCTGAAACCACCATGAAAGTCCCAACAAAAACAGCTGGAACATCAACAAATACAGCACCACCCACAGAAACTACGGTTCTAACGACATTAAATACAAAAATGCCTTCCAATACTACAACTTCAACGAAAACAACTACAGCAATCTCAGTTACTTCCCTGACTTCTAAAAACTTGCCAATAACTTCTTCAGTTACAGGCAAAAGTGTACCCTTAACCACAACATACATGAATGGCATCACCACAAATGTTGCAACATCATTATCTCCAATCACTGACTATTTGCCCACTGAAAATGCAACCCTTGTAACACCCCTTTTACCTATAACAATCACAATTGGTTCTGCTGAAATCATAACAAAACTGTTGTTCAACTCGACATCTCCAATACCTAGTGAAGATATGGTCCTCACTGCTATCGGCAATCTCCAAAGATCTAGAGAGTCAAAACTTCACATGTCAGTGAAGGTGTTGAATATCACATACCAACGTAAGTGTTATTTTCAAACCTAATGCTTTTCAAAATATGAATGTGTCAGACAGTTATAAACATAAAGCTTTGGGGAATCAAGTGAAAATGTTACAAAATGTATTTTTTAGTAAGTTAAAGGGGATGTATACACAGTCTGAATTTGTCAAGCAGTGATGAGTGGAATGCTGTTGGACGATCTTAAAGAAATATTTTTTCCAAACAGAAATCTCAGGGACCTCTTATGCAGTCATCTTTACATTTTCTCTGAGTAACATCAGCATGCCAGAGGCACCAGAGCTCAGAAACAGTACTTTCAAACAAGTGCAGACTATGATCAATGATGTGGTAAGCATTCACAATTTACAGTGAAACAGTTTATCCAATCTGACCTCACAGGAATTTATAGCCATTTTACAAGGTGGCTCACTCAAATGAATTTGTTTGTTGTGAATCAGACAAAAACGTTCGATTACTAGAAAAGATAATACTGAAGCCTCACCCCAACCCCGCCCCCCCATTACCTACCGTCACTGGCACAAAAGCAAATTGTACTAAAATGTAGGGACGAGAGTGTATAAATTCATACAAATTATCCAAAATGATCCACCTTCGTAACATCTTTGTGTTTTTGCCGTGAGAATGGGTTGGTTTGTCCAGTACACATATTCTCCAGAGTTTAATAAAGGGTTTTATTTTCCTGTTGCAGCTGAACACACTTCTGAATGACCCTGACAGGGAGAAGTTTGAACCCACCTCCTCCAACTTTACGTAAGTTTTAAACTCTGAAATTCTTACTGAATGCATTATTATTTGTGTACATGACAAGCTTGCTCAAACATTTTGGAATATTAAGGCAACATCTGGTTAAAAACTGCTTTTGCCTAAAATCTCTAAACAGTTTCATATACAAGAACTGAAGCTCATTTCAAGTTTTTTGCTTCTCTTCCAGGAGAGCATCAGACAAAATCCATGGCAGTATAGAGTACACCTTCCAAGACACCAACGAGACAAAACCTATCAGCTTCCTCAATGAGCTTCGCTCCCTTATGGGTACGTCCATATTGGTGAAATTCAGCAACCACATTATCTTTTCATCAAAAAGTATTTAATCTTATTGCTTCTGTCTGACTATGTAGGATTGACCACTACAACGGTGCCCCCACAGGCAAGCAAGTTCCCTGTGACATCTGTACCGGAAACGTAAGTGTAGATTTTTACTTTAGCTGAACTGACTGTCAGTCAAGAAGTCATAATGTTAATCCAAACCCCTAACGTGTATTAAACAAACATGTTGTCCTTTGAAGATCTGGTTTAGCAGAGGTGACAAGCAGACTGGTGTTCAACACATCTTCAGTCCCCAGTGAAGATCTGGTCCTGAAAGCTATCAATAATCTCAGAGACAAAAGACAATCAAACATAAGTGATTCTGTGAAGCTGACGAATGTCACCTATGAGAGTAAGTGTCATCATTTCCAGGTGAAAGCTATCTATATACTGTATGAACAGTGATAAACAGTAAGCTTTGTTACGGTCTAAAATGTATATTTATTTACAAACAGAAATCTCAGAGACCTCTTATGCAGTCATCTTTACATTTTCTCTGAGTAACATCAGCATGCCAGAGGCACCAGAGCTCAGAAACAGTACTTCCAAACAAGTGCAGACTATGATCAATGATGTGGTAAGCATTCACAATTTACAGTGAAACAGTTTATCCAATCTGACCTCACAGGAATTTATAGACATTTTACAAGGTGGCTCATTCATATGAATATGTTTGTTGTGAATCAGACAAAAATGATCGATTACTAGAAAAGATAATACTGAAGCCTCACCCCAACCCCGCCCCAATACCTACCGTCACTGGCACAAAAAGCAAATTGTACTAAAATGTTGGAACTAGAGTGTATAAATTCATACAAATTATCCAATATGATCCACCTTCGTAACATCATTGTGTTTTTGCCGTGAGAATGGGTTGGTTTGTCCAGTACACATATTCTTCAGAGTTTAATAAAGCGTTTGATTTTCCTGTTACAGCTGAACACTCTTTTGAACGACCCTGACAGTAAGAAGTTTGAACCCACCTCCTCCAACTTTACGTAAGTTTTAAACTCTGAAATTCTTACTGAATGCATTATTATTTGTGTTCATGACAAGCTTAGCGCAAACATTTTGGAATATTAAGGCAACATCTGCTTAACAATTGCTTTTGCCTAAAATCTCTAAACAGTTTCATATACAAGAACTGAAGCTAATTTCAAGTTTTTTGCTTCTCTTCCAGGAGAACATCAGACAAAATCCATGGCAGTATAGAGTACACCTTCCAAGACATCAACGAGAAAAAACCTGTCAGCTATCTCAATGAGCTTCGTTCCCTGATGGGTACGTCCATATTGGTTAAATTCAGCAACCACATTATCTTTTGATCAAAATGTATTCAATCTTATTGCTTCTGTCTGACTCTGTAGGATTGACCACTACAACGGTGCCTCCACAGGCAAGCAAGTTCCCTGTGACATCTGTACCGGAAATGTAAGTGTAGATTTTTACTTTAGCAGAACTGACTGTCAGTCAAGAAGTCAAAATGTTCATCCAAACCCCTAACGTGTATTAAACAAACATGTTGTCCTTTGAAGATCTGGTTTAGCAGAGGTGACAAGCAGACTGGTGTTCAACACATCTTCAGTCCCCAGTGAAGATCTGGTCCTGAAAGCTATCAATAATCTTAGAGACAAAAGACAATCAAACATAAGTGATTCTGTGAAGCGGATAAATGTCACCTATGAGAGTAAGTGTCATCATTTCCAGGTGAAAGCTATCTATATACTCTATGAACAGTGATAAACAGTAAGCTTTGCTACGGTCTAAAATGAATATTTTTTTACAAACAGAAATCTCAGGGACCTCTTATGCAGTCATCTTTACATTTTCTCTGAGTAACATCAGCATGCCAGAGGCACCAGAGCTCAGAAACAGTACTTCCAAACAAGTGCAGACTATGATCAATGATGTGGTAAGCATTCACAATTTACATTGAAACAGTTTATTCAATCTGACCTCACAGGAATTTATAGCCGTTTACAAGGTGGCTAATTCATATGAATATGTTTGTTGTGAATCAGACAAAAATGATCGATTACTAGAAAAGATAATACCGAAGCCTCACCCCAACCCCGCCCCAATACCTACCGTCACTGGCACAAAAAGCAAATTGTACTAAAATGTTGGAACTAGAGTGTATAAATTCATACAAATTATCCAAAATGATCCACCTTCGTAACATCATTGTGTTTTTGCCGTGAGAATGGGTTGGTTTGTCCAGTACACATAATCTCCAGAGTTTAATAAAGCGTTTGATTTTCCTGTTGCAGCTGAACACTCTTCTGAATGACCCTGACAGGGAGAAGTTTGAACCCACCTCCTCCAACTTTACGTAAGTTTTAAACTCTGAAATTCTTACTGAATGCATTATTATTTGTGTACATGACAAGTTTAGGCCAAACATTTTGGAATATTAAGGCAACATCTGGTTAAAAACTTCTTTAGCCTAAAATCTCTAAACAGTTTCATATACAAGAACTGAAGCTCATTTCAAGTTTTTTGCTTCTCTTCCAGGAGAGCATCAGACAAAATCCATGGCAGTATAGAGTACACCTTCCAAGACACCAACGAGACAAAACCTATCAGCTTCCTCAATGAGCTTCGCTCCCTTATGGGTACGTCCATATTGGTGAAATTCAGCAACCACATTAACTTTGATCAAAAAGTATTCAATCTTATTGCTTCTGTCTGACTATGTAGGATTGACCACTACAACGGTGCCTCCACAGGCAAGCAGGTTCCCTGTGACATCTGTACCGGAAATGTAAGTGTAGATTTTTACTTTAGCAGAACTGACTGTCATTCAAGAAGTCAAAATGTTAATCCAAACCCCTAACGTGTATTAAACAAACATGTTGTCCTTTGAAGATCTGGTTTAGCAGAGGTGACAAGCAGACTGGTGTTCAACACATCTTCAGTCCCCAGTGAAGATCTGGTCCTGAAAGCTATCAATAATCTCAGACACAAGAGAGAATCAAACATAAGTGATTCAGTGAAGCTGACGAATGTCACCTATGAGAGTAAGTGTCATCATTTCCAGGTGAAAGCTATCTATATACTGTATGAACAGTGATAAACAGTAAGCTTTGCTACGGTCTAAAATGAATATTGTTTTACAAACAGAAATCTCAGCGACCTCTTATGCAGTCATCTTTACATTTTCTCTGAGTAACATCAGCATGCCAGAGGCCCCCGAGATCAGAAACAGTACTTCCAAACAAGTGCAGACTATGATCAATGATGTGGTAAGCATTCACAATTTACATTGAAACAGTTTATCCAATCTAACTTCACAAGAATTTATAGACATTATACAAAGTGGCTCAATCATATGAATTTTTTTGTTGTGAATCAGACAAAAACGTTCGATTACTAGAAAAGATAATACTGAAGCCTCACCCCAACCACGCCCCAATACCTACCGTCACTGGCACAAAAGCAAATTGTACGAAAATGTTGGGACGAGTGTTTATAAATTCAAACAAATTATCCAATATGATCCACCTTCGTAACATCATTGTGTTTTTGCCGTGAGAATGGGTTGGTTTGTCCAGTACACATATTCTCCAGAGATTAATAAAGGGTTTGATTTTCCTGTTGCAGCTGAACACTCTTCTGAATGACCCTGACAGGGAGAAGTTTGAACCCACCTCCTCCAACTTTACGTAAGTTTTAAACTCTGAAATTCTTACTGAATGCATTATTATTTGTGTACATGACAAGCTTGCTCAAACATTTTGGAATATTAAGGCAACATCTGCTTAAAAACTGCTTTTGCATAAAATCTCTAAACGTTTCATATACAAGAACTGAAGCTCATTTCAAGTTTTTTGCTTCTCTTCCAGGAGAACATCAGACAAAATCCATGGCAGTATAGAGTACACCTTCCAAGACATCAACGAGAAAAAACCTGTCAGCTACCTCAATGAGCTTCGTTCCCTGATGGGTACGTCCATATTGGTGAAATTCAGCAACCACATTATCTTTTGATCAAAATGTATTTAATCTTATTGCTTCTGTCTGACTCTGTAGGATTGACCACTACAACGGTGCCTCCACAGGCAAGCAAGTTCCCTGTGACATCTGTACCGGAAACGTAAGTGTAGATTTTTACTTTAGCAGAACTGACTGTCAGTCAAGAAGTCAAAATGTTAATCCAAACCCCTAACGTGTATTAAACAAACATGTTGTCCTTTTAAGATCTGGTTTAGCAGAGGTGACAAGCAGACTGGTGTTCAACACATCTTCAGTCCCCAGTGAAGATCTGGTCCTGAAAGCTATCAATAATCTCAGAGACAAAAGACAATCAAACATAAGTGATTCTGTGAAGCGGATAAATGTCACCTATGAGAGTAAGTGTCATCATTTCCAGGTGAAAGCTATCTATATACTGTATGAACAGTGATAAACAGTAAGCTTTGCTACGGTCTAAAATGAATATTTTTTTACAAACAGAAATCTCAGAGACCTCTTATGCAGTCATCTTTACATTTTCTCTGAGTAACATCAGCATGCCAGAGGCCCCCGAGCTCAGAAACAGTACTTCCAAACAAGTGCAGACTATGATCAATGATGTGGTAAGCATTCACAATTTACATTGAAACAGTTTATCCAATCTGACCTCACAGGAATTTATAGACATTTTACAAGGTGGCTCATTCATATGAATTTGTTTGTTGTGAATCAGACAAAAACGTTCGATTACTAGAAAAGATAATACTGAAGCCTCACCCCAACCCCGCCCCAATACCTACCGTCACTGGCACAAAAAGCAAATTGTACTAAAATGTTGGGACGAGTGTTTATAAATTCAAACCAATTATCCAAAATGATCCACCTTCGTAACATCATTGTGTTTTTGCCGTGAGAATGGGTTGGTTTGTCCAGTACACATATTCTCCAGAGTTTAATAAAGCGTTTGATTTTCCTGTTGCAGCTGAACACTCTTCTGAATGACCCTGACAGGGAGAAGTTTGAACCCACCTCCTCCAACTTTACGTAAGTTTTAAACTCTGAAATTCTTACTGAATGCATTATTATTTGTGTTCATGACAAGCTTAGCGCAAACATTTTGGAATATTAAGGCAACACCTGCTTAACAATTGCTTTTGCCTAAAATCTCTAAACGTTTCATATACAAGAACTGAAGCTCATTTCAAGTTTTTTGCTTCTCTTCCAGGAGAACATCAGACAAAATCCATGGCAGTATAGAGTACACCTTCCAAGACATCAACGAGAAAAAACCTGTCAGCTACCTCAATGAGCTTCGTTCCCTGATGGGTACGTCCATATTGGTTAAATTCAGCAACCACATTATCTTTTGATCAAAATGTATTCAATCTTATTGCTTCTGTCTGACTCTGTAGGATTGACCACTACAACGGTGCCTCCACAGGCAAGCAGGTTCCCTGTGACATCTGTACCGGAAATGTAAGTATAGATTTTTACTTTAGCAGAACTGACTGTCAGTCAAGAAGTCAAAATGTTAATCCAAACCCATAACGTGTATTAAACAAACATGTTGTCCTTTGAAGATCTGGTTTAGCAGAGGTGACAAGCAGACTGGTGTTCAACACATCTTCAGTCCCCAGTGAAGATCTGGTCCTGAAAGCTATCAATAATCTCAGAGACAAAAGACAATCAAACATAAGTGATTCTGTGAAGCGGATAAATGTCACCTATGAGAGTAAGTGTCATCATTTCCAGGTGAAAGCTATCTATATACTGTATGAACAGTGATAAACAGTAAGCTTTGCTACGGTCTAAAATGAATATTTTTTTTACAAACAGAAATCTCAGGGACCTCTTATGCAGTCATCTTTACATTTTCTCTGAGTAACATCAGCATGCCAGAGGCACCAGAGCTCAGAAACAGTACTTCCAAACAAGTGCAGACTATGATCAATGATGTGGTAAGCATTCACAATTTACATTGAAACAGTTTATTCAATCTGACCTCACAGGAATTTATAGCCGTTTTACAAGGTGGCTAATTCATATGAATATGTTTGTTGTGAATCAGACAAAAATGATCGATTACTAGAAAAGATAATACTGAAGCCTCACCCCAACCCCGCCCCAATACCTACCGTCACTGGCACAAAAGCAAATTGTACTAAAATGTTGGAACTAGAGTGTATAAATTCAAACCAATTATCCAATATGATCCACCTTCGTAACATCATTGTGTTTTTGCCGTGAGAATGGGTTGGTTTGTCCAGTACACATATTCTCCAGAGATTAATAAAGCGTTTGATTTTCCTGTTGCAGCTGAACACTCTTCTGAACGACCCTGACAGGGAGAAGTTTGAACCCACCTCCTCCAACTTTACGTAAGTTTTAAACTATGAAATTCTTACTGAATGCATTATTATTTGTGTTCATGACAAGCTTAGCGCAATCATTTTGGAATATTAAGGCAAAATCTGCTTTACAACTGCTTTTGCCTAAAATCTCTAAACAGTTTCATATACAAGAACTGAAGCTAATTTCAAGTTTTTTGCTTCTCTTCCAGGAGAACATCAGACAAAATCCATGGCAGTATAGAGTACACCTTCCAAGACATCAACGAGAAAAAACCTGTCAGCTATCTCAATGAGCTTCGTTCCCTGATGGGTACGTCCATATTGGTTAAATTCAGCAACCACATTATCTTTTGATCAAAATGTATTCAATCTTATTGCTTCTGTCTGACTCTGTAGGATTGACCACTACAACGGTGCCTCCACAGGCAAGCAGGTTCCCTGTGACATCTGTACCGGAAACGTAAGTGTAGATTTTTACTTTAGCAGAACTGACTGTCAGTCAAGAAGTCAAAATGTTAATCCAAACCCCTAACGTATATTAAACAAACATGTTGTCCTTTGAAGATCTGGTTTAGCAGAGGTGACAAGCAGACTGGTGTTCAACACATCTTCAGTCCCCAGTGAAGATCTGGTCCTGAAAGCTATCAATAATCTCAGAGACAAAAGACAATCAAACATAAGTGATTCTGTGAAGCGGATAAATGTCACCTATGAGAGTAAGTGTCATCATTTCCAGGTGAAAGCTATCTATATACTGTATGAACAGTGATAAACAGTCAGCTTTGCTACGGTCTAAAATGAATATTTTTTTTACAAACAGAAATCTCAGGGACCTCTTATGCAGTCATCTTTACATTTTCTCTGAGTAACATCAGCATGCCAGAGGCACCAGAGCTCAGAAACAGTACTTCCAAACAAGTGCAGACTATGATCAATGATGTGGTAAGCATTCACAATTTACATTGAAACAGTTTATTCAATCTGACCTCACAGGAATTTATAGCCGTTTTACAAGGTGGCTCATTCATATTAATATGTTTGTTGTGAATCAGACAAAAATGATCGATAACTAGAAAAGATAATACCGAAGCCTCACCCCAACACCGCCCCAATACCTACCGTCACTGGCACAAAAGCAAATTGTACGAAAATGTTGGGACGAGTGTTTATAAATTCAAACAAATTATCCAATATGATCCACCTTCGTAACATCATTGTGTTTTTGCCGTGAGAATGGGTTGGTTTGTCCAGTACACATATTCTCCAGAGTTTAATAAAGGGTTTGATTTTCCTGTTGCAGCTGAACACTCTTCTGAATGACCCTGACAGTGAGAAGTTTGAACCCACCTCCTCCAACTTTACGTAAGTTTTAAACTCTGAAATTCTTAATGAATAAATTATTATTTGTGTTCATGACAAGCTTAGCGCAAACATTTTGGATTATTAAGGCAACATCTGCTTAAAAACTGCTTTTGCAAAAAATCTCTAAACGTTTCATATACAAGAACTGAAGCTAATTTCAAGTTTTTTGCTTCTCTTCCAGGAGAACATCAGACAAAATCCATGGCAGTATAGAGTACACCTTCCAAGACATCAACGAGAAAAAACCTGTCAGCTACCTCAATGAGCTTCGTTCCCTGATCGGTACGTCCATATTGGTGAAATTCAGCAACCACATTATCTTTTCATCAAAAAGTATTTAATCTTATTGCTTCTGTCTGACTCTGTAGGATTGACCACTACAACGGTGCCTCCACAGGCAAGCAGGTTCCCTGTGACATCTGTACCGGAAACGTAAGTGTAGATTTTTACTTTAGCTGAACTGACTGTCAGTCAAGAAGTAATAATCTTAATCCAAACCCCAAACGTGTATTAAACAAACATGTTGTCCTTTGCAGATCTGGTTTAGCAGAGGTGACAAGCAGACTGGTGTTCAACACATCTTCAGTCCCCAGTGAAGATCTGGTCCTGAAAGCTATCAAGAATCTCAGAGACAAAAGACAATCAAACATAAGTGATTCTGTGAAGCGGATAAATGTCACATATGAGAGTAAGTGTCATCATTTCCAGGTGAAAGCTATCTATATACTGTATGAACAGTGATAAACAGTAAGCTTTGCTACGGTCTAAAATGAATATTTTTTTACAAACAGAAATCTCAGAGACCTCTTATGCAGTCATCTTTACATTTTCTCTGAGTAACATCAGAATGCCAGAGGCCCCCGAGCTCAGAAACAGTACTTCCAAACAAGTGCAGACTATGATCAATGATGTGGTAAGCATTCACAATTTACAGTGAAACAGTTTATCCAATCTGACTTCACAGGAATTTATAGACATTTTACAAGGTGGCTCATTCATATGAATTTGTTTGTTGTGAATCAGACAAAAACGTTCGATTACTAGAAAAGATAATACTGAAGCCTCAGCCCAACCCCGCCCCCCCAATACCTACCGTCACTGGCACAAAAGCAAATTGTACTAAAATGTTGGAACTAGAGTATATAAATTCAAACCAATTATCCAATATGATCCACCTTCGTAACATCATTGTGTTTTTGCCGTGAGAATGGGTTGGTTTGTCCAGTACACATATTCTCCAGAGTTTAATAAAGGGTTTGATTTTCCTGTTGCAGCTGAACACTCTTCTGAACGACCCTAACAGGGAGAAGTTTGAACCCACCTCCTCCAACTTTACGTAAGTTTTAAACTATGAAATTCTTACTGAATGCATTATTATTTGTGTTCATGACAAGTTTAGGCCAAACATTTTGGATTATTAAGGCAACATCTGCTCAAAAACTGCTTTTGCCTAAAATCTCTAAACAGTTTCATATACAAGAACTGAAGCTCATTTCAAGTTTTTTGCTTCTCTTCCAGGAGAACATCAGACAAAATCCATGGCAGTATAGAGTACACCTTCCAAGACAGCAACGAGAAAAAACCTGTCAGCTACCTCAATGAGCTTCGTTCCCTGATGGGTACGTCCATATTGGTGAAATTCAGCAACCACATTATCTTTTGAGCAAAAAGTATTCAATCTTATTGCTTCTGTCTGACTCTGTAGGATTGACCACTACAACGGTGCCCCCACAGGCAAGCAAGTTCCCTGTGACATCTGTACCGGAAACGTAAGTGTCGATTTTTAATTTAGCAGAACTGACTGTCAGTCAAGAAATCATAATGTTAATCCAAACCCCTAACGTGTATTAAACAAACATGTTGTCCTTTTAAGATATGGTTTAGCAGAGGTGACAAGCAGACTGGTGTTCAACACATCTTCAGTCCCCAGTGAAGATCTGGTCTTGAAAGCTATCAAGAATCTCAGAAACTCTAGAGAGTCAAAACTTGATAAATCAGTGAAGCTAAAGGATGTGACGTATAAAAGTATGTATTATCGTTTTGCTTTCAAAGACTTTCATACTATATAAATAAACTTGAACATTTCATAAATGACAAAATGCTAAATAAACAATTCTGTGTTGCAGATATCTCAGACACCTCCTATGCTGTCATCTTTAAATTTAGTCTGACTAACGTCAGCATGTCTGACTCCGTCAAGAAAGTGCTGAATAGTACAAACACTGCGGTAAGCATTTATAACAAGACCAAAGAAATGTAATCACAATAGATTTGTTGAATAGTTTTATTGTTTTGCTTACAGCTCAACACTTTACTGAATGAGCCTGGAAAACCTTTTGAAGCCACACTCTACAATTTCACGTAAATTTCAAACTTTTAATCAAATTTTAATTATTCTTGTATTAACCAAGTGATCACAGTTCCATTACACATCTTATACATGTTTCTAGCAAGTTAAGGTTTAAATAGAATTTTTTTATTAGGAAAAATGAGAAGCAGATTGAGGTTTTTATGGACCATGTCTTCCAAGAAAAAGATGGAAAACCGGCTGTCAGTTTCCTAAATGAGCTTGAGTCACAAAAATTATCTCAGACAAAACTTATGTAAGAGCAAAAATCAATAATTTATATTCTTTTATATAAAATTCTACATATAAAGCTCTTTCTACATAATTTATCTGTTACTTGCTTTTTTCAGAGAAGGGAAGGCGGTAATCCGTATTCGCATCCTGGTTGAAACTCTGGGCCCCATACCTAATGAAAAAGCAATTCTGGGGGTGCTTTCTGCTTTGCTGGATCAACGTTTAACAACTAAACAAAATGGGAGAACAGAAAAGCTTGGTGAACCTGTTAGCATGAAGGACTTGTCCTTTCAGAGTATGTCTTTCTCTTATCTTAAAATTGTATTTTGTTCGAAATATATTAATTTACAAACAAGGTACTTTCCAAAAATATGTTCACACGTGGCAACACCTCTGTAAAACTTGTCTAACAAATTTTGTTTAATATTTTCTTATTAAGGTATTTCTGATAATTCATATGCCCTCGACTTTGAATTTGAGATTAAGAGCGTCTCAATGGCAGAGAACAGTGAAAACAGGAAAAACACCTACAAAATTATACAAGAAGCTATAAATAAATTGGTGGGTTTAAAGCTTTTTTTAGAACATTTTGCTCTATGATTTCTAATTTTAATAACATTGTCATGAGTAAAGTAATACACAAACTAATCTGTTTATCTGTTTCTAAACTCTTAAGCTAAATGAAATCCTCAATGGAAACCCATCAGCTGATATGATAAATTTTGACGATGCCAATTTCACGTAAGTAAATTTAGATTTTTCTCTTTGATTTTGTAAACTGACTTTTATATAATGTTTCGGTAAGGAGAAAACAGACTCAGATCATGTCTCATTAATACTCTTATATATCAATGTGTATTTTAATCTTACCCCAGGAATGGCATTGATACGATCATGGCAAAGGTGGTTTATAACGTCTCAAAAAGCAACATCAATGCTCCCAGTAAATTTCTCCTCAAACTTTTAGAAGACATAACTCCGAACAGGTAAGCACAATACGTTTAATATTGTGCTTGAAATTAATGGGGAAATATGATGCATAAAGGACAGTTTTGGATAATTTTCTCTCTGAATATTCTTTTTGTTCGCCCCCTTTTTCAGACTTGGAACAGCAATCATCATCATCCGGCTTGTGTTTAAAACGAAAGGCCCCTTACCAACTGAGAGTGCTGTTCTAAAGATAGCCAACTCTCTGTTAGATGCACGCCTCAGAACCAAACGACAAGTGACAAAACTCAATGACCCTGTGAGCACTGTGAATGTCACCTATACAAGTACGTTTGCTTCTCCAGGAAACAAGAACTCCATAATGAAGTGACAAGATGTATCCATTCACTAATGACTAATATGTGCTTTTTTCAAGAACTTTTTAACGACTCATATGCCCTCGATTTTGGATTTGAAATCACCAATGTTAATATGTCTGAGAGACTTGTACTCAGGAACAGCACATATGATCTAATCCAGGATTCCATTAATAAACTGGTGAGTCTGTGACTATTGAAACTGTTGTAGTATATGCAATGCATATTTTAATTTAAAAAAGAAACTGCCTTGGTAGAATTAAATAAAACTCAACACGCAAAATTTAACTTTGCCTAATATTGATTAAAAATAATTAACTGTATTTTTCTGCCAATTTGTTCAGCTAAACCAGATCTTACGCGACCCAAAAGCCACTCCATTTACGTTTGATAGGGCACTATTCACGTAAGTTGTGATTTTATCATTTTTTCATTTAAGTCAGTGGTGTAGGTCTATGTGATACGCAGGTATATGCCAGATATCCACAAGAAAAGGTCTAGAATGTCCATATACCCACTTAAAAAAGCGTTTGTCTGAAAATTGCAATGCACTGACTTTTGGGCCTTTGGTGCAACTAGGAGATATGAATAAAAATGTGATGATGAAAGCATTTAAACTACACTATTACAGTTTCTTTCGTAAAGCCTGTCCCTGAAGCTACTGCCGCTTCGGGTGATGCTGCAGTAGCCTAGGTGTTACAGAAAACGAGCCTGATGACGCTCATGCTTTGCTATACACCTGGTGCCCCTTTGTCACGATAGTGTTCCAGGGTCGCGATCACGTTTCTCTGTTCGCAGGTGTATTATACTTTTTTCATTTGCTGATCTCTCGCTCCTACTTTTAAATCTACTGCGTATCCTTTAATAAAAGATGGGAATCAATAGAACATAATCCTGTTGGAAATAAAGATGGGAATCAATAGAACCTAATCCTGTTGGAAAAATAACGCCCAAAAAAATGTATGGTTCATAATGCTATTTTAATAAAAAAAACACTAGAAATGATGTGATAGTTTAGATTTTTTAGCAGGGTGGGTTTAATAATTACATGTAGGTCCATACTGTATGCATTGGTAAGTGCGGTGGTGCTCATGGGGTGTCAATCTGGGACGGATGAGTACAAGGCTGATGAAAAAAATCACAGTATACTCACTACAAAAAACAAGACTACACCACTGCTTTAAATACAGCAGAAATATCTTGATTTAGGCCAGGGGATTGGTTAAGTGACATGTGATTGTATCATGTGTTTAAAATTCACTAAAGGATTTCCAATGTTCATAATGCATTTCTTTCCACCCCAGGGGCAATACCTCTGTGATTAAGGCAAATGTTCAGTATAATTTCACAGATGATGATTTCGGGTTTCCCAGTCCTTTCATCAAAGAGCTTCTCTATATTAATAGTGGTATGTTATTCTCTTTTAAATTTCAATTTAAATATCTGTTAAGTTTTCCTTTTCTTAACGTTGTTTCCCTTTTTTTCTTAAATATTTGTTTATAGACACTACCACCGCTGCACCTACAACCACGTTCTTTCCCACAGTTGTAAACATTACACCAAACAACAGCACAAGTCCTACGTGGATCGTGGCTATAATCGTACCCTTTGCTATAGCCATCATGCTTATACCTTGCTGGATTCTACTCTGTGTAAGTGTCACAATGACTGAATTTAAAATATGTATGGAAATGTTTGGAGACTATTCATATTGTCGGGGGGGCATAAAACAGTTTTTACTGTTCACGAGTATGAAAATGATTATTCAATGCTCTCTTTCTCTCTCTCACAGTGTTTGCTATGTGGTTGCTGTGCCCGGGTAAGACGACGCTGGCACAGAAGACGATCATACAATGTGCAATACACCACTCGAAACAGCATCTTCTAATAAACTTAAAGAACTCAAGCAACTGCAAAGCACAACTTTAACACACAAAATGACTTTCTCTGTTTCTCATAAAAATGTATCTGATTAATTTATAGTAATATTTAACTTGAGGAAATGATTATGGTAACTAAGAGCTTTAATAATACTATTTATTTTCTTCCTGTATTGCTGGACAGACAGGAGCTGAACAAAATTGTAATGAAAGTGATTTATTTTTCTGAAATGTATTATGTAATGAAAAAATATTTATTAATACCTATGCAATGTTTACAATAAGGTTGATTTTTTTCTCTCCAAATTATTAATTTATTAAATGTTACACATTTCAGTATAATGGGCAAATGGGACTAAAATAAACTTATTTATACAAATTAAACTTATTATGCACTTTACATCTGTGACTCAAAATTCTTGTGTGATACAAAACCAAAAATGCAAAACAGTGTTTTGTGAGTACAGAAAACAGTACAAAACATGTACAACACTTTTGTAAAACACATATTTAAATTTTTATCCAAACACTTTTATCCAAAGCGATTTATATTGCATTATACTACATTTGTTCCTACGTGCATTTCCCTGGGATCAATCCCACAAGTTACTAACGCCATGCTCCAACCACTGAGCTACAGAAGACATAGATGTGGGATGGAGTTATGACATTCAGTTGACAGTTAAAGGATCCAGTGAAGTTACTATGTTTAGTGACAAGGTTTATACAAGGTTTCCTACAATAAATGTTATCCACAGACAGACATGAAGGATAACCAATAGTACACTTTAAAAAATGTGCTTCAGGATGACATTTGTGACTGGTTCCACAAAGAACCTTTTACAAGAAACTTTCTGTTTGACAAAAGGTTCCTTGTTGTGTAAAGAGGTTGTTGAGATGATAAAAGATAAAAATGCATTATTAAAAAAATCTAAGTAAATGGTTGAGGAACAAGACATAGAGCTTCTATAGCATCGCTGTCAAATTATTTAATGTTATAACATTTTTTTCCATGTTTCTGCCCAATACAGACTGACACAGCATTGCAAATCAAATCAGTTTCCTTAGTCAGAACAAGACGTGGACAAAAAAAGTTGGTACCCTTAGTAAATATGAGCAACTAAGGCTGTGAAAATATATCATTTTGATCTTTTATTTAAAAATCTAATATTCCAACAATTTATTAAACAAAAAACAAAACAATTGAAAGTCTCTTAAACACCCTGGCCAAAATGTTTTGTGCCCCTAGAAATTCTTATGAGTAAAATATCTCTCAAGTATATTCTAATTGATATTTACATTTTCTTAGCACAACAAGGTGACTAGAAACACAATGTTGCCCAGTCATAATTTCTTGTTGCACAAGAGAATAAATATGAAATGATACAAAGCCTAAATCTCCGTAATTATTCATCACATTGGGAAAAACCAAACAATATAGGTTGGATGTGCAACAAAAGATTGTTGAGCTACACGAAATAGAAAATAGCTTTAAGGATAAAGCTAAAACAATAAAATTCTCTTTTCCAACATCAGGGCAAGAAGTTTTGATCGACTGAAGATGTAGCCTGAAATCTGCCTGAAACAGGATGTGTGTCTGTCTATATTTTCTTAATGCACAGCAAGGAGAATTATGTGAGTGGCCAAAGACTTTTAAGTATTATGGTGAGGAATTGCAGAAATCAGCTGAATTTTGGGGTCAGAATAGAGGAAAACTGCACCTCAAGTTGTTTAGGACACTTTTCAAAAAACAAATCTTCTGCTCTCATGCAAAAACAAACGCCACCATATTAATTTGACATACTGGAACTTCAACCAGGACTGGGTTGATGGAAATGAAAATATTATAATTTTTTGGCAGCAAGAACACAAGATGGGTTTGGTGCGCACCGGGATAAAACTTTCCCCATGTCCACAGTTAAATATACTGCCGGATCCTTATAAAAAATATATTTTGTATACTGGAGGTTCTGGACATCTTGTTCAGATACATGGCATCATGAATTGAATAAAATACTAACAGATAAAAAATCAAGACCTGACTTAGTTTGCAAGAAATCTTATAATGGGTCGGTGGTTAGATCTTCAATCAGGGCATTGTTTCAAAACAAACATGAAAATCAACAAAATAAATGGGTTACTGTGCACAAAATCAAGATGTATTCTTCAACCTCATCAGACATATTCCTAGCTGGAATATGTAGCTGGTATATGTTTTTCGTGCAAATGGAGGTTATAATAATTGTGGCCAACGTGTAATGGAAAGAATCATTTGAGTCATAATGTGATTCTCTCCCACTTATTGAAACATCTAAAGGAGAAAAAAATGCAGATATTTGTTCGGGTTCTTCTTTGCTCATAGTTACCAAGGTAACCAACAATTTTGTCCACCTCTATTTTCTAAGGGGGCTAATTCGTATGAATTCTAATAATCATACACAAATATACGGTTAGTAAAACGTAAAACTGAAGCCCCTCCCCTTACCTCACCGTAAATTCCACTAAACAAAATAGTAATACAATGTAGGAATAAGATGTACACAAATTAGTCACCTAAATTCTTGTGAGATTGTTTTGGTAAATCAGGTGAGGCTGAGGTCCAGGGTCATGCAGAGAGTTCCTCAGGGGCAGGGGCTCAAATGTAAACGCATAAATTACAAAATCTTATTATCACCCTTGTAAACATAACATGTTCAAAATAATGATATGAGACGACTTATATTTTTTTACAATGAATACAGTGCTGTAATAAAATTAAATAAAAGAAAAGAAAAATGAATACTACAGGATTGTGTCTAATTCAATCTAACTACAAAAAAGAAATGAGGTTAAGGATAATTAAAAGGTAAGTAATTAACAAGTTTACTTAGGGCTATATTTAAGTTACCAAAAACTGTCAATGCTTATTATTGCAGCGGCAAGAGTAGTCTTCAATGACAAGAAGAGAGCACACTACTCCACTCTTCATAAAGTTACATTGGCTCCCTATAGTCGCTCACATCAAATTCAAGACTCTTCTCCTGGCCTACAAAACCACCACTGATTTGGCAACCCTTCTTCACTTCCTAATCCAGATTTACCTACCCGCCAGATCCCTACGCTCCGCAAACGAATTATGTCTTGTGGTGCCATCCCAAAACGCTCTCACGTGCCTTCTCTGGATCGGTTCCACATTTGTGGAATGATCTGCCCGCTGCTACAAAATCAGGAGATTCTTTATCCATCTTTAAGAATCGGCTCTTCCGTCAACACCTGACAGATCAGTTGTGACTTCTTTCTCTTTTCTACTTTAAAAATTAACTTAGCCCTGTATACTGTGGAAGGCGATATGAGACCAGTTGTTTTGCACTTATGCTTTTTGTTGTCCTGACTGTATGTTGTTCCAATTGCTTCCACTGTTTACCTCATTTGTAAGTTGCTTTGGATAAAAGCGTCTGCTAAATGACTAGATGTAAATGTAATTGTGAATTTTCAAGAAGTATTGCAGCTATTATCAAAATATTTTATTCTTATTTGCCCTTCGACCCTATTTCTTTCTCATTCCATAAGCCATTTAATTTAGAAATACATCACAGCTTGCATTTTTGACGACTTTAGGCATAACTCTTTTCATTTTGGCCACAGAACTCAATTAGCTATTATTTACCATATTTATTATTTTAAAACAAAACTATAAAAGACTTTACGCGGCCCATGATACATGTTTTTGTAATCTGTTAGTCTCCGATCATTTAGAGCTTGCTTGCAAACTTGTGTCGGGAAATCCAAGAGGGGTACATGCTAAAAAATGCTGGGATGTCCCAACCCATTGTTGCAGAAAATGTGAACAAAACCAACCCTTGAATTATAATTTATCCTATGCTGGAATGTTGTTATTCAGCCATGGATTAAATGTATCTGCCATCAGACAGTGTGCAAGCACACTAATTAACCAGCCTGTCCAGTAAATATGAGGATTTTCTGACTTTTTTGAGTTATTTTTAATATTCGTTCGTATTGCTGTCACATGAATAATACTTCAAATTGTATTTATCAAAACAGACGGCAAAGCCCCATCCCTGTCACCCGCCAAACTTATTTTTTTAAACATTAATAGACCCGTTTCGCTTTATAATTTAGCCCTGTTTTGTCAATTATATAATATTTTTTTTAAATGTCAATTCCATATCATAATGCAGCTAATCTTATGCTGTTGTTGTAGTCGTCTCAGATGAGCTTGCTAGTTCTAAAGTGTCATCACTGCACAGTATGCCTGCTCTTACATATGCTCATCTAATCCCAGGATATGCTCTCGATTAGTAATAGAGATAGTAAAATATGAAGATAAAAAGTGAAGAGATTTGTTCCAAAATGAGATTACTCATCTAAAATCATATTTTCATTATGTTATCGTGATTTTATTGTTCCTTTCAATTCAATTAAATGTTATTTATATAGCGCCTTTCACAATTTGCATTGTTCCAAAGCAGCTTTACAGGGGGAAAAAACGAAAAACACAAAAAAGGTAAAACACAGAACATGATTAGTTTAACTTGTTATAAAAAAGACCTAGTAAATAATATCTAATGTCAGCAGTCTCCCGGTGGTTTATTTTGCATATTTTGCATTAAGTGAATGCTTGGCTGAAAAGATGTGTCTTTAATCTAGATTTAAATTGGGCGAGTGTGTCTGATCCTCGAATAATATCAGGAAGGCTATTCCAGAGTTTATGTGCTACGTATGAGAAAGCTCGACCCCCTTTGGTGGATTTAGTTATTCTAGGTATTATCAAAAGTCCTGAGTTTTGAGATCTTAGAGAGCGTTGTGGCTTGTAGTGTGATAGAAGCTCTGTTAGGTAGGTAGGGGCTAAACCCTTTAAGGCTTTATAAGTGATTAAAAGAACTTTAAAGTCAATACGATTCTTAATGGGTAGCCAGTGAAGGGTTGATAACATTGGGGTTATGTGATGGTATTTTCTGGACCTGATTAGAACTCTGGCAGCTGCATTCTGAACTAACTGTAGTTTGTTTATTGATGATGCAGGACAACCACTAAGTAGCGCATTACAGTAGTCAAGTCTTGTGGTCACAAATGCATGAATAAGCTTCTCCGCGTCAGCAACACATAGAATATTTCGTAACTTTGCAACATTTCTTAGGTGGAAAAAGGATGTTTTTGTGACATTTGAGATGTGATTTTGGAAATGACAGGCTGCTGTCTAATATATGCCTAGATATTTTACTGTATTTGTTGGAGTAACAGTACATCCTTCAACTTGCAGTTTATAATCAGAAATATTCGGTTTGCGTGTCTTTGGATCGATAAGTAATATTTTTGTTTTAGAAGAAGGAAATTACAGGTCATCCAATGTTTTATATCTTCAATGCACTCTGCCAATTTGGATAGCTGGGAGGAATCATCTGGTCTTGATGTGATATATAGCTGAGTATCATCTGCACAGCAATGGAAGCTAATTCCAATGTTTTTTAATAATGTTTCTGAGGGGCAGAATGTATATGGAGAACAGCACAGGTCCCAGAACCGATCCTTGAGTAATCCAAAATTTACTTGCGTTAGATTTGATGATTCCCCATTTAAATGGACAAATTGATGTCTGTCTGACAAGTAAGATGTGAACCATTGTAGTGCCGGTCCCTCAATACAGGTATAATTGTGTAAGCGATCTAGGACAATGTTATGGTCTACGGTATCAAACGCAGCACTAAGGTCAAGCAGGACAAGGAGTGAGATGTTACCTTTATCTGATGCTATAAGCAGATCGTTTGTCATTTTAACGAGCAGGTTCAGTATTGTGATGCGGTCTAAAGCTTGACTGAAATTTTTCGTGTATGTCGTTATTTTGCAAGAAAGAACACAACTGAGCGGACACTACTTTTTCTAGTATTTTAGACAGGTATGGGAGATTTGAAATCGGTCTATAGTTTCCTAGTTCATTTGAATCTAAATTTGGTTTCTTGATAAGAGGCTTAAAGACGGCCATCTTAAAGGGTCCTGGGACATGGCCTAGGTTAATTGACAAGTTGATAATTTTATAAATGGGCTCAATTGCAACAGGTAGTAACTCTTTTAATAATTTAGTTGGTATGGGGTCTAATAAGCAAGTTGTAGTTTAGATGTGTTAGTTAGCTGAATTTTTTGAGTGATTGTGGATTAATTCAAAATAAACCAACTGCAGTTTGATTGATATTAATTGGAATGCACAATAAAAAAAATATTTTAGAATTTTTAATAAAACGGAGTAATCTAATTTTGGAACCAAACTCTTCAAGTGTTGATACAAACTTGGTTGCCTGCTGTGCCCATAGACATTCTATACTGTGTATTGCATTTCCCCTAATTTCTTGACAATCTCCGTTATTCATTCCCTTCCTTTTACAGTTGTAATCTAAATCTGCTTCTGACAACATGTTATTAAGCTATGTCTGCTGCGTTATGAAGATGTAATGGACATTTTCAATTTCAGTTTCAACTGACTGTTTCTTCTGTAATCACCAGTCACAGGATCCTCCAAAAACCCGTTTCACCGAAACACAGAACCAGCGACACACCAAAGCACGTTGAAAACAGGATGTAACTTGTTCACTCACAGAAACTTTAGCAGGCCCATGGTTGTATTATAGTATTACTTTTTGCTGAATTTTTACCAATATTACCATTGTTTTACAATAAAAATTATGGTTACACTATAGTAACCATAGTGAAAATGTATGGGTATTGCAACATAAATTATGGTAATTTGGTATGGTATGGTATACTATGGTTACTATGATTAATTATGACTACTACCATACATTTCCTGAAACCATGAACAAAATATTAAAAACTATAGATAAACAACAAACCTACAAACTGTTGACAAATAATCCAAACATTTAAAAGGTATGTTCGAGGAAATAGAAACTCCCATTAAACAAATTAACTTCACAAATGCAAATTACCATTGGTCAACGCTAGGTTTTTTAAAAGTTCCATCTTAACATACTTGGCAATGTAAAGAAGGTTCCCTATCGATACTTCACTCGTACTGCGTAGCAGGACGCTATGGGGAAAACTCCTTTTTCTCCGATGACTGAAGCAATTCAAAAGCGCAGTGAAAACTGCACGGTGATTGGTTGGAAAAAAGCAGAGCTTTAAACCAATCGTAGCGGAGCTGCCGGACCAATGGCGATGGCACCCGCCAAAATGGGCGGGGCTTATGGCTATATAAGCAGACACATCGCCGTAGGGTCTTCAGATCTCTTCTCCTTCAGCGACGACTCGTCTTCGCTGCCCGAGACTGACTGCTTCGCCGTCGAGAGAGCACCTGCAGCGGATTCGACCTCGGCTCAGCGCCTTCGCTCCAGCGGATTCGTCAGCGGCTTCGCTCCGGCGGTTTCTGTTGGCGCCTTCGCGTGAGAGCGGCTTCGCTTGCAGCCGGTCTTTTCCCTGCCGCTATCCGGCGACGCTAAAAGAGCAAAACTTTCCACACTTTCTTTTCAGAGAGTGTTAGAGCAAATTTCCTGCGGCATTTACGTGCAGTTTTCACTGCGCTACAATGCCGCGTCGTCCCTGTCGCTCGTGTGGGGTTTTCCTGCACGCCGTCGACGGTCACGACGAGTGCGTTTCATGTCTGGGTCTCTCCCACGCAGAGAACGCGCTAAAAGAGACGGAATGCTCTCACTGCGAGAGTATGAGTCTCTCCTCTCTGCGCTCGCGGATAGCTTTCTTTTCAGAGAGTGACTCCGCCCCTCGATCCCCCCCGCCTCTGCTCTCACAGGACTCTGTGAGACCGAAGCAGCGGGGTAGAGGAGCAAAGCGCTCGGGGAAACGCGAGCTCACGCCGGCTCGCCGTGCCTCGCCTTCCCCGCAGAGAGATGTTTCCCCGGTCTGTTTCACCCGAACAGATCAGCGTCCACTGGCGGCCGCCTGTGGCATGATCTCGTTCGGTGGAAATGAACCGGAGGATGACGAGGCCATGTCGTTAGCGGCTTCAGACGGGGAGGAGTTAGCGGGCTCGTTGGATGACCCCGCCCCCTCGCCGTCTCCAGAACCCAGCGGACACGGCCCCGGCGCTCTTCCGGGTCCTCACGAAGGCCGTCAACGAGCTGGGTTTGGAGTGGTCTCCCCCAGAGGAACCCACTCGCAGCCGCCTGGATGAGTGGTTTTTGCCGGGGCGCCGTCAGGCTCCTCGTCAACGTAACTCACCATTCTTTCCGGAAGTTCACGGCGAACTCACGAAGTCATGGCGCGCCCCCTATTCGGCCCGTCTTCGACCTTCTTCCTCCTCTGCGCTCACCTCCGTGGACGGCGCTGAGGAAAAAGGGTACGAGAAGCTACCCCCCCTCGATGAGTCTGTGGCCGCACATCTGTGTCCGCCCGCCGCCATCGGATGGAGGGCTAAAGCATCTCATCCTTCTAAGCCGTGCAGGACCACCTCGGCCCTCGCTGGACGCGCATACTCGTCCTCAGGCCAGGCGGCTTCAGCGCTTCACTCCATGGCAGTGCTCCAGGTCTACCAGGCGAAGCTCCTCCAAGGCATGGATGAGTCCGACCCAGACCCTGCGCTCTTCAGAGAGCTTCGGAGCGCGACGGATCTTGCTCTACGCGCCACCAAGGCCACGGCCCAGGCGATAGGCAGATCCATGGCCAGCTTGGTGGTGCTTGAACGTCATCTATGGCTGACGCTCACGGAGATCAAGGATGCGGATAAGGTCCCCTTCCTGGATGCTCCTATTTCCACGACCGGCCTCTTCGGACCGGCGGTGGAGGGTTTCGCAGAGCGTTTCACGGCAGCGCAGAAGTCTTCGCAAGCCATGAGACATTTTCTGCCTAAAAGACCCGGATCTCGGCCAGCGGCGACCCATCCTAAACCCGCCTCGACGCAACAGCCGGTGAGAACCCCTGCTGCTCAGAAGGCTTCGGGAGCTGACAGCCGTCAGCGCTCCCGTTCTGGAAGGCGCTTCCCGCACCCTCAGCGACAGGGTCCCCGGCCTAAGATCACGCTGGACCCTGCGCCTCAGGCCCCGTCCTGAGCCCGTTGCCAGGAAGAGGAAGGCTACAGGGCCCGCTCCAGCCGGCCCTCCTTCAAAAACTGCTCTCATGTCTGCCTGGTCACCCCGTTCAGTTCCGGGTGCCGGCAAAATATGTTTAATAAAATGCAATGTTGTAAGTGCGGGGCCTTTTCTAACGCCCACACCACAGTCTGCAAAATGTTTAATAAAACACAAACTTTTTCAAAAAGAGAGCAAACTTCCTCTTCCATTGTTCCTGGGAGTCAAGCCCCCAAAAGGCGGCGCATCTCCCCTTTACACACAAACCCTTGCCACCCGGGCCGAGGCCTGGAGAGCCATCCCCGGAGTGTCAGACTGGGTTCTGGAAATAATATCCCATGGGTATTCTCTCCAGTTTGCTCGTCGACCCCCGCGCTTCCGCGGGGTCGTCCCCACACGAGTGCAGGACTCGAATTCTCACGTTCTGCGCACGGAGTTGAGGAATTTACTGGGAAAAAGAGCCATAGAAATGGTTCCCCCAGATCAAATCGAGTCAGGCTTCTACAGCCGGTACTTTCTCGTACCAAAGAAGGACGGCGGCTTCCGCCCCATCCTCGATCTCAGACATCTGAATCACGCCCTTATGAAACGGCGCTTCAGAATGCTCACGATGAAGCAGATCCTCTCGCAAATTCGCCCAGAGGACTGGTTCTTCTCTCTGGACCTGGAAGATGCTTACTTCCACATTCAGATAGCCCCTCGTCACAGACGATTCTTGAGATTCGCCTACGAGGGAATTGCTTATCAATACACGGTCCTTCCATTCGGACTCTCTCTAGCTCCCCGCACTTTCACGAAGTGCATGGATGCGGCTCTCTCCCCTCTCAGACAGAAGGGAATCCGCATTCTGAATTACCTCGACGACTGGCTTGTTCTAGCCCAGTCGGAGGACGAGCTAAGGTCTCACAGATCCCTCCTCCTCAGCCACCTGGAGTGCCTGGGACTCAGGATCAATCTGGCCAAGAGCGCGCTGTCACCCAGCCAAAACATTTTGTTCCTGGGAACAGTCTTCGACTCGAAACGCATGACCGCCAGAATTTCGCCAGAACGAGCTCTGGTCATTCGACGGCTTGCGGCCTCATTCACACCCGGGGTGTCACGCCCCCTCAGGGTTTTTCAGAAAATGCTAGGTCTTATGGCCTCTGCATCTCAGGTACTGAGTCTGGGCATCCTCCGGATGCGCCCCCTACAGTACTGGCTGAAGCCCAGAGTTCCTCCACACGCTTGGCGTCTTGGACATCTACGTGTTCGGGTGGACCAAACTTGCGTGATCGCCCTAGCCCCGTGGATAGATCCCCTTTGGCTAGAGCAGGGTGTGCCCCTGGGCTCCACGTCCAGCCGGAAAGTAGTCACGACGGACGCCTCCAACACGGGTTGGGGGGCTCTGTGCGATGGCGAACCGGCCTTCGGCCTCTGGTCGAACCAGGAAAGAAGCCTCCATATCAACTACCTGGAAATGCAGGCAGTATGGTTGGCTCTCCGCTACTTCCTACCGGTGCTAAAAGATCGTCACGTCTTAGTCCGATCAGACAGCATGACGGTGGTATCTTACATAAATCACCAGGGAGGCCTCTCCTCAAGACGCCTTTTTTCCCTAGTTTCTCACCTCTTGGAATGGGCCCAGTCCAATCTGTGCTCACTGAGGGCAACTCATCTTCCAGGCAAGCTGAACCGGGGAGCAGATATGCTATCTCGGAGCAATGTTCCTTCAGACGAATGGACGCTCCACCCCATGTCGGTTCAGCAAATCTGGCAAATCTTCGGCAAGGCGGAAGTCGACCTTTTCGCCTCAGAAGACAATACTCATTGCCCGACGTACTTTTCGAAGGGCAGGGACGCCTTGGCCCACGCTTGGCCCAACCGGCTCCTCTATGCTTTTCCCCCGATCGCGCTCTTGCAGCAAACGATCAGGAGAATCAGGGATCAAGCTCACCGAGTGCTTCTGGTAGCCCCTCTGTGGACGAACCAGCCTTGGGTCGCAGATCTCTCCCAGCTGCTAATAGCAGCCCCGTGGCCCATTCCCCTGAGGCGGGACCTCCTCTCTCAGGCAGGGAACACGATATGGCACCCCCAGCCAGAGCTGTGGGCTCTGCACCTTTGGCCTCTCGACGGGAGCCTACGGACCTCCCAGAGAGCGTACTGAACACCATATCACAAGCTAGAGCTCCGTCTACTAGACGCCTCTACGCCCTCAAATGGTCTGTCTTCGCCTCCTGGTGTACAACACGCGGCGCTGACCCAGTGTCCTGTGACATATCACTGATACTGTCATTCTTACAAGAGTTGTTGGATAACGGCCGTGCCCCTTCCACACTCAAAGTCTATGTGGCAGCTATTTCAGCCTCACATACCCACATCGGAGGACAAGGAGTGGGCAAGAACGATCTTATCGTTCGTTTCCTGAAGGGCTCTAGGCGGCTACACCCCCCTCGCCCTCTTACAGTTCCCTCTTGGGATCTGCCCACGGTCCTGAGGGCTCTAAGGGGTCCTCCCTTTGAGCCGCTGCTATCTGCAGACCTCCGTCCGCTAACGCTCAAGACCGCTCTGCTTCTCGCTTTAGCATCGGTGAAGCGTGTGAGTGACTTACAGGCTCTCTCTGTGAGCTCATCCTGTCTGGAATTTGGGCCTAACGACGCCAGAGTCGTTCTCAAACCAAGACATGGCTATGTACCTAAGGTGCTCTCGACTCCGTTCAGAGCACAGGTTATTTCGCTCTCTGCGCTCCCCTCCTCAGAGCGGGATCCAGAGCTCAGTCTGCTCTGCCCAGTCAGAGCGTTAAGAATATACATCGAGCGCTCCGCCCTATTTAGACGGTCGGAACAGCTCTTTGTGTGCTTCGGCGACCGCACCAAAGGGTCCTCGGTCTCGAAACATAGACTATCGAAGTGGATAGTTGAGGCTATATCACTAGCTTACTCTTCCTTGGGCCTTCAATGCCCCACGGGAGTTAGAGCTCATTCCACGAGAGGCGTTGCCTCTTCCTGGGCATGGTATAGCGGTGTCTCTATAAGAGATATCTGTGCGGCGGCCTGCTGGGCTTCGCCTTCCACTTTTACAAGATTTTACAATCTGGACGTACCGGCCCTTCAGGCCCGGGTCCTTTCTGCTTGAGTTAGGTCGCTGAGCCATGGCTATGGCCACGCCAGCACTTAACTAATTTGGGACGATAACCGGTCTAGGCCACCTTCTAGCTTGGCCTCTACCGTTTCCAGGGTTTCCCTGCTTTCTCCGTCTCCGAGCCAGCCTCTGAGACTATTTACGTTTTTCGTTCCACCCGTAGCACGGCGTGATTATACTGGTTCCCCATAGCGTCCTGCTACGCAGTACGAGTGAAGTATCGATAGGGAACGTACTCGGTTACTTACGTAACCTCGGTTCCCTGAGATACGGAACGAGTACTGCGTTCCTTGCCGTGCTACGAGCTGCTGTGTCGTCGCTTCAGTCGAAGTAACCTGAAGACCCTACGGCGATGTGTCTGCTTATATAGCCATAAGCCCCGCCCATTTTGGCGGGTGCCATCGCCATTGGTCCGGCAGCTCCGCTACGATTGGTTTAAAGCTCTGCTTTTTTCCAACCAATCACCGTGCAGTTTTCACTGCGCTTTTGAATTGCTTCAGTCATCGGAGAAAAAGGAGTTTTCCCCATAGCGTCCTGCTACGCAGTACTCGTTCCCGTATCTCAGGGAACCGAGGTTACGTAAGTAACCGAGTACGTTTTCTGTCATATTGCTTGTTTACCACTTTCTTATTTTATCTAAAAACAACCATAATTGCTGTCCTACTTTTCCCATCCTGTGTTATTCGACTGGAAATAAGCTAACTTCAGCTAAATAATTTAGAATAACAAACCTCCACTCGCAGTCGGGAAGAGGAAGATTCTACTTTTTTGAGGGGTAATTTTCTCTCTCTCTCTGTATTTCCACTGTTTTATCAACTCCATGTCAGGGCTTTTGAATTCCTTGCGTAAATGATTATTAGGCCTGGTTCTGAGGTGCTATAGATCTCGATGAAGATGACTGACAGTTTTTCTGTAATTTTAAAGGGAGAGCTCGTTGTGCGTTTTCTGTGCTATATAATTCATTCAGAATTGTATAAAACATGTTTTTCATGCTGCTATACGACCAATGGCCACATACACGCTGCAAAGTAATATAAATGTGGGATTCACTGTTGAAATAGCTACGATTGACATAATGATAGCCATAGCTAGATCCTGAATAAAGCAGACTTTTGGACTGAAATGGTTGTCTGCTGACTGACAGACTCATAACAGTCTCTTCCCGCGACCTACTGGACATAACTATGTAAACAGCACTGAAATCGGTGAAAAATCCTTACAACACTAACACACAGATAGCTTGTCTTGTCACAATTTATATTTGTAATATCTAGTAAACTAGTTTATTGCATTTAAACAAGTCTTTTGGAACAAACATTATTATCACTTAGTGTCAATCATCCAGTTGTTTTTAGGGAAAATACTACATAAAAGTAACTAAAGCTAAAATTTATTCCATGGACATACACTACTGTTCAAAAGTCATTTCTGTTCACCAAGCCTGCATTGATTTGATCCAAAATACAGTATTAGAAGCAGTATGTTTTTTAATGTAAGCGTGTTTTTAATAAATAGTATATAGTTATGCATAGTATGATCAAATATATTATGTATTTTGTATAAATTGTATATTGCGAGACTTACCCCCATCCCCAGCCAAAAAACACTTATGGTGGGGACCCCCATAAGACTTGATTCAATTCTAGCACTGAATGGGAGAGTAACTCAAATCTCACAACGTGGATTACACTTGTAGTGACAGACGACTCGAAGATTTTGTAAATATAACCACTGAATTCAGAGCTGAGTTGAACGGTTTAATAAAAATCAAACAAATTAAACTGAATGGATTATACTTCTGTTCATCATCAGCACACCTTTAAACTGGACAGAGTCTGCTCTGGCATACTCGTACTTGACAGCTGTTGGACTTGCTACATTTTGCTTTAAATGTTCTGCAATATACTTCTCTTTTTGCTGTTTGATCTGTTTAATCCGTTTTCCTGTTTTTTATTATATTTTGTCATCTTGTCATACTTCAAAAAAACAACATACATTTTTGTTTCTGTGAACCAGTAACAAGACACACACTTTGAGGTTGACATGACATGACAAGAGTTTATTTTTTATATATTTATACACAATGCTCAACGTCAAACTCGGTCATAGCAACTGTTTTATGTTCCTCTACGGGGCGCTGTACTGCACACTTTTTATAAAGCTTCCAGAGCTCTTTTACCTTTTTCACATTTCAATGGCTTTTGTTGTTTTACACTTTTATGAAATAAACTAACATCAACATTTTTGTCAAGGACCCGGTAACAAGACACGATCTTTGGAACTGGGCTTCTATTTATTGGAAATAAAAATATATATTTGTTGGCATTTATAGTTATAGTTATGTGCATGAAACCGACATCAAAATGTTGTTATATGAACCAGTAAGAAGACACACTCTTTGAGGTTGACATGTCAGAATCTGTGTATTATTAATTAATTTATCCCCAATGCTGAATATCAAACTCAGAGCAACTGCGCCCCTGTTCCTCTAGGGGGCAGTGGCACGCTATTCCCAAGCGTTTTCCTCAGTTATTAAACTTTCTTTACATGACTCCTGAATGTCTTCACTGAATTCGAAGAAGCTGCAGGATCTCTGACATTTGGTCTTTAGGAGCAACATACCTAGAGATTTTCACAAAGTTAATGACAGCCAAAAACCAAAAGGAGTTGTGCACCTTGATGATGGAAAATGTGCAGCCACCTGCTCTAGGGCACCTGTGTAAGAAATACAGTTTTATTGCAATGATGTTACAGTATGACCCAGCATCAAGACCTGAACACTCCTCTGTTATCTGTTCCTATAACGGTTGTGGCAAAAGATCTTCAGAGCTGTTCCAGTTACACACTGTGAACAATCTAAAACATCTTATTATAAAACAATATAAAACATTCATTGACTTATTCCAGCTATTTAGTTTTTTTAATTATGTAACTGACAGTTGTGGCAACAATCTGTTACTTTAATTCACAAAACTTTTATTAATGCAATTGAAAGAATTATATGGAAAAGGTCAAGGGAAAATGTACAGTTCAAAATGTTTCAAATGGCACACACACATATACTTTTCACAACCTACCATGTCTAACATATTGTGTATTGTTTAGCTCTTTTATTGATCTGATCTTTAACTGTCTGTCATGGTTCTGCCCTCTTTTGTCTTGATTTTCTGGTTTAGTGGCAGAACATTTCCATGCCTCTAATTATTAGACTGAATTACTTTTTTTAAATAGAAACTTTTTTATATTCATAAAAGTACTGTTTCTTGTATTTGAAAAGCTAGTAGCCTACTTTATAGTGTTTAAATAGTTATACATCATTACTTTTTAAGTCTTCTTTATTAAATTATCATGATCAAAGTGTCCATTTACATTGAAATATGCCGCCTTTTCACAACAGGACCTAACACTGTCCACCAGTTTCTGATTGAAATAAAAAAGTGTTCGACCATCGCCTTCTGTGGCGAGTAAGCGGTTTTTAAGCAGCTTTCCGAAAGTTTAGATACCACAGACCAGAGTTTTTGCCGAACTCCCCTTTCTTCCCCTTTACCATGACATCACATCATAAAGGCCATTATTTTCAATAAAATGAGGACAAGATTAGAAAACTGGCTGAAAAGTTTTAAAATAAAGGGGGTTTTATTATCCATATAGGGTGGCATCATTTTATTAATTATATACAATTATACATTTGTATATGGGTATGTGCAATACCCAGGGATCGAACCCATGACCTTGACATTGCTAGCATGCTTTAACCACTGAGCTACAGGAAAGCTAACATATAACATCTGAATAAATAAAATATACACTCTTGAGATCTGCATAATACAGTGTTCAAACCAAACGCGGTAAATCGTGTGTAGTTGGACGCTTGAACATTTTGAGTTTACTCACATCATTTGCGAGTGAAATTCGCTTCATTACAGACGCGAATTAGCGTCAAGGGAGGGGCTTCTGCCGCTCGCTCTCGGCCCTACTAAAGCAAGCTCCTGATTTGTTAACGCACCGCAAATTTTCGCTAAAGTTCAGATTTTTCCACTTGCGCAAATCACACGATTCGCGTCATTCGCGCCGCCTCATTCGCACGAATCGCACCACAAGTAGGTCATCGAGTCTTTGCATTGACTTAACATGTAAATCACTCGGGGTTAACGCTTCATTCGCGTTTGGTGTGAACACACTATTAGGACCATGTGATATTTCTGATTTTATTTTTTAATAAATCTTCAAAAATGTCAATAATTCTGTGCTTTTCTGTCAATATGGGGTGCTGTGTTTTCATTAATGAGAAAAAAATTTACTTAAATTATTTAAGCAAATGGCTGCAATATAACAAAGAGTGAAACATTTAAGGGGGTCTGAATACTTTCCGTACCCACTGCATATGTACAGCTGCCATATTTTTAGATATTAGAATAATTTAACACCTGTGAAACATTTTAAAGAAAATAAATTCCTCACATAAAACTTAACCTGACATTATTTGATCCATGTTCTCTTCAACATACTGTTAAAGAATGTCAGCTCTCTAAAGAATATAATAGGATAGACAAGAAACAATACAGTAACCACTCTAAACATTTATACAACCTTACATGTATTAATTTCCTCATGTCAATAATTAAGAGGTACAGCCAGCACAATAATTGGTACAAATTAAAATGTAAGAAGAAAATATGTACAAATAAAACAAAGGGTCAAACGTGACCCCCTTTCCAGTTGTGCAGTAATGAACCAAAAGTGATCACATGCATGACTAGGCTAAAAAGTAGCGTAGACACAGGAGTTACGGTTGTATCGTTTGTTAACTCTGTTATGTGTCTAATCGCACAAATGTGGGAGTTACAAGGCACGAAAGACGAGTTTCCGTGTTATAAGTGTGAGCGGAGCAGTGAAAGGCTCCTGCGAATTGTATAATTTCATGTACTTAAAATTAAGGTATTATAAATTAATTTGCACTGATTTAAACTTTGCCGACACATTCAATTATGTTCAATTCAGTGAAAAAAAGAAAATGTACACAAAAACACTACTAAATCTCTTGGAACAGATCTAAACATAGTATCTATCAACAAGAGGTAATAAAATATATAGTATATAAAGTGCACCTTGCAATATGTTTAGTTATAGCAGTGTTCTGGACAGCTACAAATTTTAATTGTAGGATACTATATCAATTCTTGATTGACTGCCGAACACACTTGCACGCACGCGCACACACGGCAATATAATATGAATAGTTTTAAGACAGAGACACCATTTAAACATGCTATTTGCATAAACTTCAGCTCACATCACAAGCGTCATGAATAAAGTTAGATGATATGCAATTGAGTCTGATCCGGGGGTGTGGTTTGAGCTTGTTGGTTTTGAGTAAATCCTTGGTGTTTCAAGTCTTATGAAACCTTAACCCTAACCATCTAAACTACCTATGATTGTTAAACTTGCCAAAAAATATAGTAGCGAGATGACATCAGACTGGAAACACCAAGGATTTAGTGAGAGCCGTCTTACCTTACACTCCACCTGTCTCTGTCTCAAAAGTGCTTGAGAATGGTTTGCAATCGTGAGGTCATGAGGGGGCAGGGCCACGGGTATGATCATCTGATGCCGTTCTGTCTGAGGCCGTTCCGCCTGACAATTTTCATTCTGAGCCGTTTCAATGCCTGTATGAGACCTGATGCCGTTTAGTCTGAGGCGGTTTCGTCTGATACCATTTGGTCTGAGGCCATTTACGGGGTAACAAACAAGACATTAATAATAGGATAAACATAAAAACCCAATAGAGCTAGTTAGTGAGGGCCTGCTTTGTTGGTTAGGAGAGCTCCTGACCACGGGCGAGACTACTAGAGCTGCGCATTCACTGTGTGGGTGCCAACAAAACCTCGATTATTGCCTGAACCAGTGCGAGATCGAGCTCCGTGTCTCCTGTCTTCGGGAATCTGGCGTCTGGGAGATTTTAGCAAGCCTTGACTAAAGGGGGGTAAGGTGCCTTATGACTGTGTTTTTACGGTTTTAATGAAATAAAGCTTTCATACTGTTTCCTGTGGTGTTTGGTCTCTGACTTCCATTTGCCTGGTTGTTACAGTATTCAAAAATGTGTAATGACCGCTTGCCCTTTTGTTTTATTGGAAGGCGTCACTATAGGGCACAAGGGAACTTAAGGGTAGAGTTGCAGCAAAAGAGAACAAGAGTGTCACGAGCGTTGCATAAACTCACATCAAAGCAGCATTTAAAGTTGATTTAAACGCAAAATTAGGCTTAATTTCCCCTTTCTCTGCAAAAGAAATCAGAATCAGAAAGAGCTTTATTGCAAAGTATGCTTGCGCATACAAGGAATTTGTTTTTGTGAAATAAGCTTCCAGTACACAGAGACAACAACAAACAGACAAAAAAAGGCAAATGAGTGCTGCATTTGACACGGTCGATCACAACATACTTCTAGACAGGCTGGAAAACTGCGTGGGGCTTTTGGGATAGTCCTAAAATGGTTCAGGTCATACTTAGAAGCGAGAGGTTATTATGTGAGTATAGGTGACCCTGAGTCTGAGTGGACATCCATGACATGCAGAGTCCCTGAAGGCTCAATTCTTGCGCCTCTCCTATTCAACCTCTACATGCTCCCAGCCTCCCACTGAACCAAATAATTTGAAATAACCAAATTGCTTACCACAGCTATGCAGGCGACACACAGATATACTTAGTCCTATCACCTAACGATTACAGTCCCATTGACTCCCTGCTCAAATGCATTGATGAAATAAATAGTTGGATGTGCCGAAACTTTCTTCAGTAAAACAAAGACAAAACTGAAGACATTGCGTTCGGAAATAAAGATGAAGTTCTCAAGGTGAACGCGTACCTTCAATTTAAAGGTCAAACAACTAAAAATCAAGTCAGAAATCTCGGTGTGTCTCTAGAGTCAAACCTTAGCTTCAGTAGTCATGTCAAAGCAATATCTAAATCAGCATACTATCACCTGAAAAATATTGCAAGAATTAGATGCTTTGTTTCCAGTCAAGATTTAGAGAAACTTGTTTTCATCACCAGCATGGCGGATTATTGTAATGGGCTCCTAACTGGCCTCCCCAAAATGACCACAAGACAGTTGCAGCTCATACCGAACGCTGTGGCAAGGCTTCTGAGAAGAACCAGAAAATATGAACATATAACACCAGTCCTCATAACACCTGGCTACCAGTTACATACATATGGGATAGATCTTAAAGTATATTATTACTGGTATATACACATCGTTCAATGGCCTAGGACCTCAATATATTGCAGATATGCTCATTGAATATAGACCCAAAAGAACACTTAGGTCATTAGGATTGCATCAGCTAGAAATACCAAGGGTTCACTCTAAGCAAGGAGAGTCTGCATTTAGCTATTATACCATCCACAGCTGGAACCAGCTTCCAGAAGAGATCAGATGTGCTCCCACAGTAGTCACATTCAAATCCAGACTCAAAACACATCTGTTTAATTTTGCATTTAATGAATGTGCACTGTGCCTCTGACCGTCCGACTGTTTGTGCTGTACTTTATTTTATTTATTTTCTATTCTAAACAGTATTTTATTTTTTATTCTTGACTGGTAAAGTTCTATTTTTCTTATTTCCTCATTGTTCTATCAAATGGATATTTTAATGTCTTCTATGTAAAGCACTTTGAAATACCACTGTGTATGAAATGTGCTACATAAATAAACTTGCCTTGCCTTGACTTGCCTAATCCGCCACTTCAGATGAATCAGATCGTGCTGCGAACTGAACAAATCATTTGAACTGATTCCTGAACCTATTCAGACGGTTTTGAACATTGTTAAATTAATGCTTTCAAAAGAATCGACTCAAATGAATCAATCACTCGGCAATGCCCGTGAAAAGAGACGATAACCTCGAAATAAACAACGCGTTTATAATGCATATTTTAAAATGAAGGAATGTAACGAAGTAAAGGTACAGATGTTCTATTAGAAATATACTCAAGTAAGAGTAATAGTACCCACTTTTAATTTTACTTTAAAAGTACATATTTTTCCAAATGTAAATGTAGCGCGTTACCTCTGAATATTCGTAATGTATATAAATCAAAACTCCAGAACAGCAGAGAGTAAGTATACTGTATGTATGTAAATGTATAGATAATCCTCTGATAGGAGTGCTCTGGAAATATTAGACAGAAGCAGGACAACAGTTGCTCATTCTTCATTCATTCGGATTATGTTTATTTTCATCTTCATTTTAAATTTGTTACTGCAATCATGAATTATTTTCTGTAATTTTGTCTGCTTTGCATTGAAGCACAGCAGGGGCGATTCTAGGATTTTCATTTTAGGGGGGCTCAGCCCCCAATAAGGGTATGATTAAAAAAATATTATTTGACTATTAGGGTAGGTTTGTATACTACTAACCTTATTGCTATCCACTATTTCATTGTATTCGAGAAGTGTATGTATAAGAATATAGACAAACATGTATTAATGTAATTGTCTATTGGAAAAATGTTTAATCTGTTCTATATTTATTTCTATTTATTAAAAATAACAACATGAATTATCAATTTGCCACTTCTATAAATCAATTACTTAAAATAAAACAGAAATCCCTTTACTCTACTCTTACTCGAATGTATCATGATACACTAATGATTCATTATTACTTAATACAAAAAAATATTTAATATTACAAAACAAAATAACTCCACATGATGTTTCTCTCTCTGTGCCATTTGTTGCTTTCAGACAATGATGTGTGTATTTAACCATTTCTGAAGCCCCCCTAAAAGGGCCTAGTGACGCCCCTGAAGCACAGGTTATATCCACATTTGGATAACATGAACCCATATCTTCTTCAAAAGTCTGTTTTCACATAAATGTCTCCTCATATATTTTCCAAACATTAACTTATCAACATTTGTATGAAACCAAAAACAAACATTTTCCCTTTAAATCACATTTTCTGTCTATCATCAATCATGTCTGCTCTTCTCCCTTTAAACACCTGTCATCTTTGTCCTCTCTTCGAAAGAGTATTTTTGTAATAACTGTACATTTTATAAGTGTTCACTTTATACAACAGAATAAATCGCATTTGCAGTTAAACTGTATAACTATATTTACACTATATGAACACAAACTTCAGTAATTAACATGTCTATCTCATAAATTGGCGCCACATATGAACTGAAACTGTATTATTGTCTTATATTAACTTGTACTCCATAAAGCTAGGCTGCTTACTCTGTACATTATTATAACTTACTATCCTTTGAACATTGTAGCCTACTGCACACAAAGCTGCTTTCCACAAACACAGCAATAACCCACAAATGCCCGCAGGAGCCGCAAGGAATAAACACACTTGACATACTTTTAGTTTACAGACAACACATCACCTGGGATTCGTGTAAGCTTATAAACATCTGTAGTGACATAAAAGGTGTGTAACTAACCTGGAAATATTAGACAGAAATCCGCGACGCAGGACAACAGTTGGTAATTCTCCATTCTTTCGGATAAGGAGCTCACATTGCTCTGCGCATTGCTTAGGGTCCCAGAGTGACGCTGCTGTTGGGTGCTGCCACCCTGTGTTCATTTTATGAAACAGCCCATGTCATTGTGTGCTTCTCTGTTATCTCTCATTAGTATTCAATTCTATAAATAAGAATATAATAAAATCAAATTGTAATCAAAGGAAAGGAAACGTAACAATCGCAACAAAACACTTCTTTTGTGAGTATCACATATTTTATCATTTGTTGTAAAGAAGTTCTTAATAAACACAAAAAAACAAGGATTTACATTTAGTCATTTAGCAGACACTTTTATTCAAAGCAACAGGGAGTTCAGGGAGTAATAAAGCAATATGTCATACAGGAGCAATAATAGGTGCTAATACCAAGTTACTAGAAAGAGAGAGGTTTTTTATTTTATTTTATTTATTTATTATTTTCTCATTTGTCTGTCAACTATTCACAGAAGAGATGGGTGTTAAACAGTATTTTGAATGTGGTGAGAGATGTGGTTGACCGGACTGAGTTAGGAAGAATGTTCCACCAGGAAGGAGTTGTGAAGGAGAATGAGTGGGAAAGAGTGGGTTCTTCATGGTTTGTAGATGTGTAGGAGTGTGTTAAAGTATGCCTGTGCAGATCCAGTGATAGACCTTTAGGCATGAATTAGTGACTTGGTCTGATACAGGCTTTTACCGGTATAGTGGAGAGAGATGCTAAGGGGTGTCACATGAGCCCTTTTGGGCTGTTGGAAGACCTGAACCAGCTGGAGTGGTTGTATAGCCTTGCAGGATGGCTTGACCCGTAGAAGTAAATAACGTCTGACTTTTATTGACAATGTGCCTGTAACAAGGTTCAATAAAAGGAAGGAAGGAGAATGTAACAAACTTTTAATATAACAAAAACAAACAATAACACGAACTTAAAATGCAAACATAAAACACAACATAAAGTCCAGGCCTGGTCCTCTCTCACTGAGTGTCTGATTGCTCGTCCTCTTATGCACCCAAACTCCTCCATGATACGAGACAGGTGCGCGTACAGTACTGCCGTTCAAAGTGGTGAAGATCTCTTCACATCACCTCCCCCTTCTCCAAGCCACGAGCTGTCCTGATAACGGGACAGGTAGTCTGCAACTAGGTTAAGCCTCCCAGGTCGATGATGCATCTTAAAACTTTATGGCTGGATAGCTAGGTACCACCCTCGTGATGCAGGCGTTATGTTCCTTCATTGTGTGAATTCATGTCAATGCCCTATGGTCCAGTTCCCTTTTAGGGTACTTAACGCTTTCTCACAGTCGTCAGTCCCTGCCACCGGGTTCTTCCGTTACTGGTGTTGCAATGTTAGCAACCGGGATGAGTCCGGGATGAATCTGTGGTACCAGCCCACCAGGACTGGTAATGTTCTCATCTCCTTTTTCATCCTAGGTTGGGGACTATGCCGAGTTGCTTCCTGCTGGTGTCGTAGGTCTCTTGCCAAGCCCTCTCGCATTTTGCCAAGCCCTCTCGCATTTTCAAAGACAGGCCCGCGGCTTGAATCCCAGACTTTGCGTAGATGTTCCAAGTGGTCTATCCAGGTGTTGCTGTAGATCACTACATCATGCAAGTAAGCTGCAGACAACCCTTCGCAGCCCTAGAGAACTTGATCCATGGGTCACAGGTGCCCTGTGCAGCCCATAGGGAAGGACCGTAAACTGGAATAGGCCCAACAACGTCCGGGTACGCTGTGTATGGTTTGGACCTCAGATCAGGGGGCAACTGCCAGTATCATTAACATAGGTCCAAGGTAGTGATATATCGACCCTGTCCTATCTGTTCCAGCAAGTCATCCATCCTAGACATCGGGTATGCATCAAACCTTGACTGGGCGTTAAGCTTACGGAAGTCAACACAGACATGCAAGGATCCATCTTTCTTCAGGACTATGACGAGGAGGGGGCAACTCTTTTCGCTGTTAGATGGTTCGATAACACACAGCTGCTTCATAACCTCAATTTCATCTTTCAAGGGTTTCAATTGTCTCTCTGGTATTCGTTACGGTCACTGCCATGAAGGGGTTGTATCTATAAGGTGGATGTGTGCTGTTCCAGATCTGTCCATCCAGGTCTCTGTCGAATCCATAAACTTCAATAATAAACATGTCTATTGGCGCAACATCCTATGAACTGAAACTGTATTATTGTCTAATATTAACGTGTACTCCATAAAACAAGGCTGCTTACTCTGTTCATTAGCATAAACTTACTACCCTTTGAACATTGTACTACACACACAGCAGTAACCCACAAATGCCCAGGAGCCGCAAGGAACAAACAACATTTCCTCAACTCAGTAATGGAAGGTTTTTCAGAAGAGCTTGCGCGTCAGCCTGTAAGGATCCTTCAGATGGGTTAAGTTCACCATTGCAGGGTGTCTTGAAGGTCGCACTTCTGTAGAGGACTCATCCTTGTCCTCATCGTCCACCTCCTCACCATCAGTGACTGGTTCTTTCCATTCCTTCAACGGGTTTATGTGATACGTTTGGTGTGACTGCCTTTATCTGTATTTCCACATTGGTATCCCAATCACAGACATCAGGCCTCGCCCTGGACAAGGGGGAGTGCTATGGGTTCAGGAAAGAATACCGACTTCACCCTCCCTTGACAGCACGCCAAATACGCATACTCCCCGCGTACTTAATCGCTGCCTATTTAATTATTCGCTAAGGTGAACTCGTGAAACACCGGTTGTACAGGTGGGGTGAGGGGTTGCCAATGGGGTTGTCAAAAGTAGATGCATGACGCACTTTTCTTTCAGTTTTAAGATAGCCGCAATTCTGAAACAGCAATTGCTTGAAATAATGGGTACTAGTTTTATACTAATTTATAAAGACACACAAAACTATAAAAATGTACAACGATGAATTTAAAAAAGGAATACAAAGCGAAACACTTTTAGATGAAATAATTAAATAAGAAACGAAAAGAAAAGAAAATAATATGAAACCAAAAACGTTTAAGTTAAGTAAATAAATAAAAAACTAATAAGAAACGGTTTGCTAATCGAAAACAGTTTATGTTAATTAAATAAGACATGAATACAAAACGAAAAAAACGTTTATGCTAAATTAATGGCAAAGCACCGGCTTTTGTAAAGTATAATTTAACCGGCTATTGATGATCAGTGCTTACATATTCTAATATGTTCTTTCCAGAAAAGCCTCCACCGTCGTTTTGTCAGTCAGTAGGCCTACTTGACTCTCATCGCAAGAAGTAAAAATTCTAATTTACTCCGTTTACGGTGAATACAGCTGCCGCGTTCAGATGCGCACTCTGGTCTTAGAAATAAAAAACGACGGTGTGGTCGGTGCCGCGGTGGATGTAATCGGTATTACATCCCTGTATCACCTGTGACTATGGCAACATATGTCCTAATCTTCACTGTATACAAGTTAAAAAAAAAAGAACAATGAAAGAAATTGTCGGAAAACAAGCATATACAACATAACCTGTGACTTTATATATCATATAGATTAAGCGTAAAACTACAACATACATCAATTAATAAGTAAGGGAAACCAAACAAAACCGTTTACTGTCTCTATTTTAACCACTGTAAAATCAACATGTCTAGATGTATTGCGGCCATTCCAGTCCAGTGTCTGTTGAATTCCAACAAAATCAAACAGTGGGAGTGCCGAAGTCATTCAACAGCAATTTGAAAGCCTGACAGCATGACAAGACAATGGAAAACTGTAATAAAAGTTGAGGTTATCGCATACATATCTTTTTTATCATTTGTACAAATGTTATTGTTGTATAAAAAAACGTGAATATGAAATTGCTGAATTTGAGGTCTGGAAAGAGAATATAGAGAACCGTTTCTGTTGTTTTGAACATAAAAACTGATTTTGTAAAGGTGATTTTTTATTGGGCTGTATTATATGTATTTTGTTAACTAAACCATAATGTAGGTCTATATAGATAAAGGAAATTAGGTTTGTAACACTCATGCCAATGCAAATTATTCTTTATTGTATTCAATTGTGGGGTTTGCCCTTTACACGTTATTAAATGACTCAATAAAATCTCTTTGTTTATAACATAAAAGCATATAAATGGAAAATCTCCTAACCGGGATGGGTTTTCAAAATGCTCAGCCACACGCCCAGAATATGACGTGTTTCTGACTATATTTAGCATTCCGTTTGTAGTGAAATATCCATGCAAAGGTGCAGTTGGTACAATAGGAGGCTGTGTATGATCGTCAGTGTCTTTCTTGGGGTGTGAATGTTTAGGTTGATTCAGTTCATATGCATTTATATAATCACCTAATACTCCCCACAAAGTAATTTGATGCAAAAGAGATTAAATACAATAAAACATGTTTTTTTCACCTCACAAGTACGGGTTTAGTGGTGGCCATATTTTGCATATTCCTATAGAGCTATAGCATTGTGCTATATTTATTTATTTTATCATAATTGTTTATTATTATTAAAGTCTTGTATACCATATGTCAATTAAAAACATGTTGACATTTACCTATTTTAATTTGGATAACATCATCGAGCTTACATCAGGTTCAAAGTTTATTGGTTTGTGATCAGCAGCAGTTGGTAAAGAGGACATCCATTGTATACCATATTTAATAACAACATGCAGTTTGAACTTTGGTTTTAGAATGCTATGTCTTCATGCGTCCTTTGAGGTATCTATCGCAGAATAACAGGAGCACTTCTCTTTTCTAATATTTAAACAAAATCATGAATGTTTCTCATGTTCTTGCTCTTCCCAAGTACCACACAGGAAAGCATATACAACATAAATATCTTACAGCAGGGGTATGCAGTTGAAGTTCCAAGGGGTCTCTGTTTTTCTTCTCAGCAATATATGTATTTTTAAATGTTATATCAATTTTGCAGTTGCATATGCTTATTAAAAGACAAGATCATATGTTTTAACCGGTCATTATTCTTTTTACATTCGCTTCAAAATGACATTTTTTGCACAGGAGTATTGTTTGCTAAGATAAGATATACACCATTGTTGGAGCAGGACATGTAAATATGTCTTAAAAAGGTGAAGACGCTTTAGGTATGTGTAACAAGATCAATATAAGGAAGGAAGGAGGCGGGAACAGGCGAACAAGACTTTTAATAAAATAAACAAACAAGGTAAAATATCATACAAACACAATAAAACACAACATAAATTCAAGGCCTGGTCCTCTCTCCCTGTCGGTCTGGTCGCTCGTCCTCTTATGCTCCCGATCTCCTCCGTGATACGAGACCGTGTGCGTACAGCTGACGCTTGTTATCACTCACGCCTCGACTCCCGGCTCTTGTCCCACCTTCCTCACTACAGTATGTGATTTGTAAAGGTTTTTGTAACCTACACAGGGCACGGGTTTTATGTTTATGTGCATTTTACATGTATTTTATGTAATGTTATGTATGTGTGTCAGATGCTTCCATTAGGAAGTTCTCCACAAAGAACAGCCTACTCTGTGTGTCTCTCAACCACCTTCTATGTGTCCTTATTGTTCATTCAGACAAATAATATTTTACTCATTATGATTAGGTCCCAGATGTAGATGCAATGAGGAAGTGCTATACAATAAAGATGCACAATATGTAAAAAGGAGAGACGTTGTGGCACGTCGTTGTTTGTGTCCAGTGTGGACTTGTTTTGACAGAGACAAGGACATTCTTGCTTCGGGCAGTGTCATTATGATTACATATTTTTGTCATATAATCAAAATGCAGGTGTGGTACCGCTGCAGGAGGCGTTCTCCTGATGACTAATTTGAGTAACTTGTGATCATGCTTCACAGTGACGTTTTAACTATTAATTCAAAAGTCTTTAATAAATCAGTTCTAACATATGACAGAGGGTGGATGCCATTAATGCCATAATAAACCAAACGCGAGGTTAACAAAGAACCGAAGCAGGTAAATAAAATGTACCACAATACCACATGTTTATCTTTTACTGCAGATTTCTAACCATATCAAAAATATCACAGTTACTTCCCATAGCAGCATTGATGCAATGTATACTTGAACCTGTAAATCATTTACTGTTTATCTTATTTCAAGCTGTGTTAATTTAAGGCCTGGGCCACAAGGAAAGCTACCATGATGACAGAACAATGAAAATGTACATTTCATGTACATTAACCCTTTCATATATGTATGTAGTATGACTACCTCAGTCCAGATGTTTTCCCTATGTGTTTTTTATAGCTCAATTTTCACAAGCTTTCAACATTTTTACAGAGATTTTTCACTTGTTATTTTCCACTTAAGTCTGAATCTGATAGATCAATATATTATATGGGATGATGCACCAGTGTCCTCTGTAGTGCTTGATCTGCCATCAAATCCCTGCCTACACAAGAAATGGCTTTTTGTGGGCTGTCCATTGGTGACCTCTATGCCTGAAGGAGTTCAATTATATCAAATTAGAGATTTAATCACAGTTTTGTAGGTTAAATAATAAGTGGTGGATCTTGATCAGTAAGTGTTTCAGGTCAAGTTTTGGACTATAGCTTGCTGGACATTATTACATATGTGTTATTTCTTGAAAATTATTTCTTAACAATTAAGTGGATTATTGTCTTTCTGAGATTATTCTGCATACTGTTCAAAGTGCTTTGTGAAAAAATACTTTGATGAAATATATGTACAACATCTTTTTACGCTTTTAAAAAAATTAGTTGATTACATTTACAATTAGTCATTTCCAAAGTCGATTTATCAAAAATCGACTTTGGATAAACGAAGTGTAGCGAGTTGGCTTGAGCGATTTTGAGCTGAAAGACCCAAGAAAAAAATATGGGTGTAGTCAGTAGTCAGTGCACTGACGAGCAAGTTATTTAAATGTTTTTAAACATAATCATTAACAAATGTCGCTAGGCTGATTGGATTCTGCCTTAAGTGGATGTCTGGATTTGCATTATGTACTTTAGAAACTGTCAGAAATACTTTAATGGCCCTTTCTTTTATTGGTCATAGTAGCATTGGTACATTTCTAGCAATAGCAACATTACATTGTATGGGTCATATTTGTAGATTTTTCTTTAATGCCTTAGGGTTTTAAAGCAAAACTTTGTAGTTTTTCGACCTTAAAATAATATCTTTCAATTATTTCAGTGGTAGAACAACTCTTAACCTTTTGCACCGTCAGATTCCAGGTTTTCTAATAGTTGTATCTTGGCCAAATATATGATTCACATAATAGGAATAGGTGTTATAGTTCCACTACTTAAGCAAACTTTAAATGCCCAATATGACATTTCCCATGCCTTATGGGGGAGCTGTGAAGAATATGAAGAGAGAGAAAGGACATCCTTTTTTATTACCATATTTAATAACAACATGCAGTTTGAATTACATGGTTTAAGAATGCTATGCCGTCATGCGTCCCGTTTCTCATGTTCTTGCTCTTCCCAAGTACCACACAGGAAAGCATATGCAACATAAACATTTTACAGCAGGGGTATGCGGTTGAAGTTCCAAGGGGTCTCTGTTTTTCTTCTCAGCAATATATGTATTTTTAAATGTTATATCAATTGAGCAGTTGCATATGCTTACTTTTTGCTTTTTTACAGGAGTATTGTATGTCATTATGCTAAGATAAGTTGTCCTGCTCCAACAATGGTGTATATGTTAATATGTCTTAAAAAGCTGAAAATGCTTTAGGTATGTGATTTTTAAAAGGTTTTTGTAACCTACAAAAGTCAAAGTTGGCATAAACTGTCATGTTATGACTTCATTTTATGTTTATGTGCATTTTACATGTATTTTATGTAATGTTATGTATGTGTGTGTCAGATGCTTCCATTAAGAAGTTTTCCACAAAGAACAGGTCCGAGGTTTTACTTTGTTTGGGGAATATATGATTATAGAAATGTATAGACAATGACCTTTGGATGGTTCCCAACAATGCGACACATCGTGAGTTGTGCACCTTAGCCTCATTGGGTGTTTCTGCCCTTTATCACAAGACACTCTTAGCTAAGGGATGCCCACCGCAGGTTGTTTAAACCCGGGTGTGTGTTTCATTCTTACATGGTCATTTGGCAGCCCATGCTGTGTCCATCCGCCTCAACCACAGCCAGTGGCTTCTTGTTTCCGCACCACTGGCCAGTTCTTGATTATCCTCCACGAGACCTGTCCTCTGAACCCCCCTTCCCATTTCAATTAGTTCATCCAGATTAGGGTCTGCAGCCTCAACAACGCTTGCTTAGCTGGTAGTTGCTTGCATCACACCTCAAAACAACCATAAGAACAAACTCGTTGGCTAAGGCTAGTAAGTGAGTAGTTTAAATCAACTTGGATTTTCCAATCACTGACCATACTGAGCAGACCTGAATCTGGGGATAAGGTCTTGAAGGGCTTCTGCCCCTCCTGTATAAATGGTTGCCTAGGCATTTGGGGAATGGCATTTGCTGCCACTCTTTTGGACTCCACTGCAGCAGCCAAGCACTTAAGTACTTGTTTGAGGGCTTTTCTATCCTTTTTTTGCCATTTGCAACAAACCATACATCAATGGAAAGCTTATTTATTCACCTTTCAGGTGATTTATAAATCTTAATTTTGAAAACAACTGACATTGACCCTGGTTTTGGGATTTAGAACACACTTGGCACTGGAAAATAAGTCATCCTAATGTATAATGAGCCAGAGCCAGTTACAAGTCCCTGAACATGATAGACATTACATTTATTCATTTGCTTTTATCCAAAGTGACTTACAAGTACTATTTTCTTTTTTACAGTGGCACATTACTGCAGAGCAATCAGGGGTAAGGTGTCTTGCTCAAGGGCACTTCAGTCATGACCTGCTGGCACTGAGATTTGAACCAGCAACCTTCTGATCACGAGCCCAACCCTCTAACGACTAGGCCACAACCAACCCCATAACATTAAATCAAATTGTTTGCAGTCTCTGGTTTCTTTATATTCATAATATTCCAATCAAAGTCTCAATTCTTTCCAAACCTTCTCTTAAAAGATATGACTGTGCACTCTAGCGATTAAGGATTCAATGTTTTTGACACATATTAATCATACTGTGAATAAAAAATATCATGATTATTCTATTTCTACTCTGTAATTCTTGCTGCCAATATTTTATTATCACCCAGGTAAACATCTGGGTTCTAAAATATTAAAGAATAAAAAATAATTTAAATAAATATTAAATGTTTATTTTACTCAATAAGGCATACAGTAGTAAAGAGAGCCATTATAAACTTCAAAATGTCCTCATAGCACAGACACTTAACTAAGCTTGTGCCATTAGTACATTTATGTTGCGGTAATTGATGAAGCTTATTACGGTAGACTGCAGTATCACGTGATGAAACGCATTACAAAAACGTAAGCCAATATCCGTGTTAAAGTGAAAAAAACAAGTTTAATAACTTTTTCAAGTAGAGAAATAAATAAGAATTTAATACGAAATAAAATAGAAAGTACATCTTATTGGTAATTTGTCAAGTGTTTAATTAAATATATTTTACTCCATACTAGATTTTAGTAAGTGAACACATGTAATGGTGATGATTAAGCTAATGATGCCCACTTTACTTCCTGTACAATAGTGTATTTAACATGGTCATTTATACTGAAACATCAGTTCATTATAAATAATTACCTGTCAGTGTCAGTACAACAAATGTGCTAATTCATGTTTTTTTTTCGGATAGCAAGTAGTAGGATGTCTTATATAGCTATAAAAGCAGCACTCTGTGGCAAGAAACGATTATGTTGCTTTTAATTTATATCTTCAACTTCAAATTGAGATAATTGTTCTGCCACACTGTAATTTTTAACAACGTAACTGCAAATAGCAGATTACTGTAGTTTATTGGTTAAATTACGAGATGCAAACTCTACCGTAGCTAGCCAACCTTATTCTTCAACTGTCAGGAATGCAAATGGCCATATATAATCCATGCAATTTTGGTGCTTTAGTTAGGCTTTTTGTTTTTATGTAGTAATTAGAAACACATTAATATCAGAAGTGCTGTGATATTTCTCATATTTTACCTTAGGACGGCAGCGCTCCACTTCTCTCCATTCTTCTCCACATGAGGGTTGTCTAGGCTGCTGTCAAATCAAGTTTACCCGAGTGCACAACGGCATGTACATATGACGCTTATGCAGCATAATCAAATTGTTGTTTAATCCAGTCAAAGAAAAGATAAGGCACATTTTTCTTCACAGTGATTTGTCGTGCCCACAATAAAACATTTTCATTACCTTGGTGTACCGTTTTACCGCACACCGGCACAAGCCTAAACTCAACCCACGTTTACACCATAAATTATAATAACGGATTCGTTATAGGAGTTAAAAATATTGGTCAATGGTTGATGCTCTTCTTAAGGAAGGAAGTTTTTTATATTGTAAATATAATACTAATTGATTGTTTGCAAAACAATTAAGACATGTTGCTAAACTCAAGAATTAATGGGATTTCTTAAAGGCCAAAAAATCATGCCCTGACTAATGATGTTTAATTAACAAAGCTCGGGAGGAGTCGTAGCATATAATCAGCCGGCTGGTCCACAATCGGCAATCACCGCACATACACAATCAGCCATAGCGAGCTCGCTCATAAATAGAGAAACCATCTTACCTGCTCGACCTAAGATTAAGCATCGACGCTATGTCTGAGACCCCCGTCATCGACGACAATCTTTCAGCGCCGCCGAGCGCTCAGCTCCAGCTCAGGCTCTGATACATCAAGCGATTCCCCCGCTTCATCACGAGGCCGCCAGCTCCGCCGTTCCACACCTCGGAAGGCTAAAGCCAGAGGTGCGACATCATCTCCTGGCCCAAAGAGATGTCCACCTCCTTCCCCGGCTTCTTCCTACACCTCCGCTCACAACGCGATCCCCGCCATACAGAAATGGACCGTCCAGGGCTTACGACTAGCTCTGTCAAACGCGGACGTCCACTTCCACAGGCGGATGACCAAGGCGGAGCTTTACTGCCTCTACACCTCTTCCCTGGCGGATACCGCCTCACCGAAGTGCGCTACGGAGGGGTCCGCCGCCAAGCCGGGCACGGCTCGCGGTTCTCCGTATTCCCGGCCCGGGCAATCCACCTCCGTGGCTAGTCGTGGCCGCCCACGGGGAAGCCGGAACAGCAGGGTTTCTGCGAGCGCAGGTATCGCCACGGACCCACCGGTCACGCTCGCCGTTGGCCAGCTTCGGCCTCCTGCCAACACCCCGCCAGCAGTAGCGGGCCGCCATCGAAACATTAGCTCACCAGCACCTGGAGCTCCGGTGCTTTACCACCCATTCCCTGGCTCTTGGCCCACGGTGCCTCCGTCGACCACTAGCGCGAGGCTGCCTCAGCTAGCGATGCAGGCGCCAGTTCTTGGCCATTTCCCAGCCACTTTGGTAGCCGCTGCTAGCGCGAGCATGACTCCGCTAGCCGCTCAGGCGGCCGCCATTCCCTTCATCTTCTGCACTTTTTGAGCTGTATCCATTGGTCGTCGCAGCATCCCTATGGGGGAAAGAGTGGTCGGCTTCCAGTGTAATCGTACATTGCGATAACGAGGCTGCGGTTCATTGTATTAACAAAGGCCGCTCTCACTCCCCCGCTTAAATGCCGTTCCTCAGACGCCTCATCTGGATCTCAGCCTGTGACCAGTTCATTCTAACTGCCAAACACATTCCCGGATCAAAAAATCAGATTGCTGATGCCCTTTCTCATTTCGCTTTCCAGAAATTCAGGCAGCTGGCGCCCGATTCCCTATTCGGAGCTGATATTTCGGTAAACCACCCACTAAAAACCCTCCTCGATGCATCTCGAAACTCCATCATCTTATCTCACTGCATGGAAAAGCTTCAAGTCGTTTCACCACGCGTTCAACATTCCCTTTCCCACATTTTCTGTCCTCTCCATCACCTCCTACATCTCCTTCCTAAACTCGTCAAAAAACCTCCAAGCTAGCTCAATTAAAGGATACATGAGTGGAGTCCAGTTCTTCCACAAGCTCATATTCAACTCTCCATCCGCAGCCATAGCCAGCTCCCAAACATCTATGCTCACCAAGGGCATTCAAAGAACCCAGCCTGCTCGCCCAGACGCCAGGCAACCAATAACCCTGGATATACTGACCAGATGCATTTCAACCCTCCGTAAAGGATATCACTCCAAGCACGTCGATCGCACACTCGACACAATGTTTATCCTAGCCTTTTTCGGCTTTCTAAGATGTTCGGAAATTTCCACCACGTCCATCTTCAACCCCGTAATCCATCCAACGTTATCGGACCTATCAGTACTCGATTCAGAGACGATCTCATTCTCAAACAAAGCAAGACGGACCAAACCAGGAGGGGACATTTCATCTACATTTTCAACCTCCAGTCACCGATTCAGCCTTATCAGACCCTTCTAGCCTACCTTCACTTCAGGAAATCCCAGATCAAAACCACATCCGACCCTCTCTTCGTGTATGAATCAAACCACCCAGCCACACGCTTCTGGTTCCAAAAACACCTCAAAGCCGTATTGCTCATGTCCAGCATTCCCGCAGACCACTTTTCCTGCCACTCCTTCCGCATAGGCGCAATCTACAGCCGCCCAAAAAGGTCTATCGCATTCTCAAATCCAAGCACTAGGGCGGTGGACATCGGAAGCTTTCAAGAGCTACATCAGGTCAGATCTCTCAATCATTAGGGAAGCCCATCGAACCTTCATTTCCCGAATCATCTAAAGAATCCATCCTTCACCCACATGGGATCGAACCTCCACCGCTTCAGCCTTCATCTCCCTAGCGGGAGATCTCACTGCCACTGCAACCGCCTCAGCAATCACCAGGGATTCAGACCCCACCCGCAGGGGCCATCGCCAAAGTCTCGGGCTCTGCCACAGCAGACTCTTCAGCAGAAGCCAACATCGCAGCAGCCTCAGCAGAGGCCAGTGCTTCTATCCCAAGCATAGAAGTCAGCATTGCAACAGCCTGAGCCGGGGACAGCTCTTCCTTTCAAGCATGGAAGCAAGCACCGCGACAAGAAGCACCCAAAGAAGCCAGAACTTCCATCGAAGGCATCGAAGCCAGCGTCCCAGCAGCGATCGCCTCTGCAGAGGCCAGAGCTTCCAACTAAGGCGTCGAAGCCAGCGTCGCAGCAGCGATCACCTCCGCAGAGGCCAGTGCTTCCAACTAAGGCGTCGACGCCAGCGTCGCAGCACCGATCGCCTCCGCAGAGGCCAGTGCTTCCAACTAAGGCGTCGAAGCCAGCGTCGCAGCAGCGATCGCCTCCACAGAGGCCAGCGCTTCCATCTAAGGCATCGCAGCAGCGATCGCCTCCGCAGAGGCCAGCGCTTCCAACTAAGACGTCGAAGCCAGCGTCACAGCAGCGATCGCCTCCGCTGAGGTCAGTGCTTCCATCTCGCGTTCTGCCATCCACGACTTTCTACGGATCAAGCAGAACAGCAGCTTTCTCCCCAGCAGGAACCTCCATCAGGTGCTCTACTTCAGCTCGATACCTCCTTCAGTAGCCTCCTCCCAGTATCAGTCCTCATCCCAGGGACACCCACGAAGATGTGTTCATTTTAGATAGTTTCCGAAATTCCTATATTTACAACCTCTACGGGCACTAAGCCTACTTCCAGCCGCTCATGGGTTCCAACTTCTCATTACTCCAGCAGACATCCTCACTCCATATCAGTCTCAACCATCCATGGAGGAACCCCTGCCCCATTCTTGCCTCATCTCAAACCACACCTCCTAAGGAGCCATCATCCTCTTGTCCTAGCCCGAACGCAGTCCTTGCCTCCATACTGTTCAGCACCGCGTTTGGGGGGGTATGCGTACTCCGGCGGCTGTTCCACTTCTTGCTTTATGGGGGTGTGCTCTGGGCTCAAACCGCTCTCACCCTGACCAAGGTGTAGTGTTTCGGGTTCGGATAGATCTGGCGAGCTCGGAGCCCGCTTCCCGGACAGCACGCCAAATACGCATAACCTTCATAACCAAGCTCTTGCTTTATTATCCCTATCAACATCACTGTTATCTGCGCAGGTGAACTCGTGAATAAAATGTTTCCTTAACTGCTTGCCACAAAAGTTTTGGAACTCACAATCATTTAAACCTAATTTGCATGTGAAAAAGTAAGCTTGCGGCAAGTTTGCTGAAATACTCGCCTAAACCAAACTAACAAGTTTAAGAGCGTAATTTCAGGTTTGAGTTCCTTGGTCTGTATATGTGTATTTTAAGACTTTTAGAGTGCAAATTAGACAACAATAGCTAATGTATAACCACATCTGTCTTTTCATAATAATCAGCATCAGTAAAAAGTAAACTTGTGGTCAATATTTTTATACAAATATTATACAATCTATATTTCATGTAAGAGCATTAAGGTATGAAATGACATGAAGGTAAACGAGTAATAAGAGAATGTCCTGTTTTGACTGAACTATCCCTTTAACTTTTTGAGTAATAACATAAACATAAAATTATAAAAGTTGCAGATACTTGTTTTTTTATTTTAAACAGGTCAAATTTAAAGAATATAGAAACACAATTAAAGAACGAGAATTCATTAAGAAGTTATGCATTTGAAATATTTGCAAACATCATTGCTGTTTTAACCTCAACCTAAACGATTGACTTTAGCCATGTACACACAGTACACACTCCCGCATTTGTGATGATGGACCAACTGGTAACCATAGCGATATATTTTGGTGTGTCAGTTTAAACTAAACCGCTGATATGAGCTGTGTTGTGTCTATGCTCGAAAGGCTGCATCACACTGTGCTCTTTTGGAGTGTTGCCATGTTCGTTATTAATAAGCGCTTTTATGCTTGTTGTTTGGTCTTAGATCAAAAGGTCTCTGCATTAATAAACGGTCTGTTTCAGGTTTTATTTCCAGGGGCGGAGCCAGACCATTTAGACATTGGGAGCTTAGCCCAAATCAATGGGCATGGTCCCCCAAGGATAATTTTTTTCCCATTTATGATAGCTATATTATATTATTTTATTTAAATGTTCTTTGTATTATCATTTGGAAAACCATAACAAAATTTTTTTTCACAATTACATTTTCTCTTCTCTTAACAGGCAACATATGTCTGCTGTAAGCCTGTAATTATTAAGTTACATAAGAAAGGATAATTAGTTTAATTGATTGACTAGGTTAATTATTATACTAATATAGAATCTTGAACCCTGTTAAGTAGTTTTCATCTATGAATCTCACCATTTTAAATTTATATTGTAAACAGTTGGCTTTATGTCTACCTTCTTGCGTCTCTCTACAGTCATCTCTGTGCTGGAATTCATACATGATTTCTGTAAGATTGGCTGAAGTTCGGTCTTCTTCTTATTGGCTGACATTCTGCTTGGCTTCTAATTTGATTCGCTGGCATTGTGTAAGCTCAGTCTTTCTCATTTGATTGGTCAACTTTTTGACATTGACGAGCGCTAGCCACAAGAAGAGCTAGTAACAAGTCGGTGAAAAATTATTACTGTTATTATTTCTTTATATCCCAACAGTGGGCCGGCCCACATTGAGCAATGGCCCGCAGGCAGACTATTCGCCTAGTGTTAACATTAACCATTTAGCGGTAATCGCTGGATCAGCTAACAGTTTTCACATCATAACAACATAATAACAACCGATTTGAAAAGTGTGATTACTGTCAAAAGATTAAACATTTTAATTTGCACACATGTAATTTCCCTTTTTTTAATCTGAACGTCTTCTTCGGTCTAGTTTAAAGCTGAATGCTGCCACCCAGCGTACTGAATGAATTCATTTTAGTAACATGAGATAGATTTAAGGCTTTTGAAAAAACATTCGTGGCTTGAGCCCCACCCCTCCCTCAAGCCCCTGTTGTTTTCGTCTTGACTTTATTTGCTTATTTGTTCTGTGACGATCTGGAAACCCCTTTAGCGAAGGGCTCTCGAGAGCGGCTAGCCCCATGTCATATGTGCAAAAGGAAGGACATTGCTGTTGGATGACTATGTCACTCTTGAGGTTTGATTTAATTGAAATCCAACAAACACTGGTAATCTAGAAACTCTAGTTTGAAACACACAACAAGAGAAACGCCTCATGTAACCACACCCCCACATATCTATGTCAGTTCGTACTGTGATTTGACTAAGACCGCCCCAATGTATACGCAAGTAAGGAAAGTAGCAAAACATACCAAGAGGTAGTCCAAAAGTAACATGATGCAAAATACAGAGCAGCCAAAAGTATGGTGCAAAATACAGAGCAGCCTAATGTTATTTTTTCTTTTCCATCAGCTTCCTAAACCGTGTGCTCTTTCTTACAAAATAATGACACACAAAATATTTCAGTCAGGCTTTAGACCGCAACGAGCACGCTCGTTAAAATGACAAATGGTTCTCTTATAGCATCAGATTAAGGTAACATATCACTCCTAGTTCTGCTTGACCTTAGTGCTGCGTTTGATACTGTGGACCATAACATACTTTTAGATCGGTTACACAATTATACCAGTATTCGGGGATAGGCACTACAAGATTCAGGGACAGGCACTACACTTCAGATCTAACTTTTCAGACAGATATAAATTTGTCCATTTAAATAGGGAATAATCAAATCTAACTTTAGTTAATTATGGATTACCTCAGGGATCGGCTTTAGGACCCTTGCTATTCTCCTTCACTTAACTTATTAGACACAGTGAAGCGCAGCAGCACACAGACATGCCAAATGTTAAAAAAATTAAACGATTACTCGGTAAAAGATTATTATTGTGTACATAAAGATAAAAATACAGGTTGTCCTGTATAAGGTCTGCTCCTGCGCTTTTACCTCACACACGAGCAGATGTGTTTCCTCTATGTCGAAGCATCTAGTCTTTGCTCTTGCAAATTGAACCATGTAAAATGTGAATCCGCCGTGGCGCTAGCACAACTGGGTCTTAACTGGCTCATGCCTGGTCAAGAAGGCTCACCAGCGTCTCTTCTTCCTGAGGACACTGAAGAAGAACCAACTGTCTTCAACTATCCTGGTGAACTTCTATCGCTGCACGATAGAGAGCATCCTGACCAACTGTGTCACAGTCTGGTACGGGATCTGTTCTGTTGCTGAGTGCAAGGCACTGCAGCGGGTGGTGAAAACAGCCCAGCGCATCACAGGGACTACACTTTCTACCCTTTAGGACATCCAGAAGAAACGTTGTCTGCATCGAGCTCGCAGCATTCTCAAGGATTCCTCTCACCCCGCTCATAGACTGTTTACTCTCGTGCCTTCCGGTAGGTGCTTCCGGTGCCTCCTGACAAGAACCAGCAGACTAAGAAACAGCTTTTTTCCCAGAGCTGTTTCATTATTGAACTCTGCCCCCCACTGATTCCACTACCTCTCTTACCTTTAACTTCAATGCTGCTATAACATTGTTTACATTGCACTATAGTCCTGCCATGCATGACTGAACTGTAAACACCAGTACTTCATGTTATCTGCTCTACCTGTTTACACACACACAGCATAATTTGCACTCTACACTGCTCACTTGCACACCAGGAATTTTACTGAATGCTCATTTGCACTAATGGACCACTTTCATAACAGCACTAACATTTCTACTGCACTGTAACTCTATTAACTGCATCTACTCATCTATTGCACTGTAACTTCAATAACTGCATTAACTAATCTACTGCACTGTAACCTTATTAACTGCATTTACTCATCTTCTGGACTGCAACTTATTAACTGCATTAACTCGTATACTGCACCGTAACTTTAATAGCTGCATAACTCATCCACTGCACTGTAACTTCAACAACTGCATTAAATCACCTATTGCATTGCAACTTTAATAGCTAATGTCAATAATGTATGCACACTTAAGTCACTTGCACTATTGTTTAGTCTAAATTATTATCTGTATATATTTACCTGTATGTTCATAGTATATAGTCATCTATATACATTGTTCATAGTAAATACCTAGTACATACCCACTGTCATATTTTTGGGAAAATTAGAACTGCGTCAGGCTGAAACTAGCAAAAATTATTGTGCTTCGCCTTGCGCCGCATTGCGCCGAGTGTACGATAGGTCCCTAAAGATTTTCTTCACACCAGATCTTAGACAAACAGACATTTCCAGAAAATCAGTCATTGTGGAAACCAAAACTTTTTTGGATTCGTTGTCCTAAGCCTATACCATTGTTAGAGTGCTTGCTGTAGATTTATCTCATTTATTGGCGACAGTTTGTTCAAAGATAAATGAGCACTAACAAGTCTTTATCTTTACAGAGAAAAACTATAAAATAACAGCCTCATTTAAATAACAGCCTCATTCTGGGAACTAGAAATACACAATAACCTGTCATGGTTCTCGAGTGGTGAGACACGGAGAGGACCCAGGTGCAGACAACGGGTAAGGGGTTAACAGATAATTTAATAAATAATAAAACAAAGACCCACAAGGGGGTAACGGAACAAATAATGGACACAATAACATGACTAACTACACTATACAAAGACTTAAAATAAACTCAAAACAAGAACTACAAATACACTGAACTAGACTTGACAAGACACATGCACTCACCACACAACCGCAATGAACCAGCACACGACAGAAGACACAAGGGCATTAAATAAGGGACCAAATCAAGAGGGGAACAGGTGAAGGGCATTCATCAATAACAAGGGTAACGAGAGGTGGGAACAAAGACGAGACCAGAGAGAGTGTATGTAAGACAACAATAATTGCCTCTCTCCACATTAAACATGAGGTTCTGTCATGATCCTGCCACTATACTAAGAGAAGCATGACATGATGCAGCAGAATCATGACATAACCTTTCTATTTTTTTACTTTGATTCCCAGAATGCTTTGGATGAGGCTGTTACTTTTATTCTGTAAGGATATTGACTTTGAAGTCCACAGACAAGGTTGCCATCTACCAATACATTTAAGAGCACTTCATGCTTCCTTCTGCTGACAAGCTTTATGGAGATGCTGATTTCATTTACCAGCCGTACTTGGCACCTTACCATACTGCCAAAGGTACCAAAAGCTAGGTCAATGACCATGGTGGAACTGTGCTTGATTGGCCAGCAAACCCGCCTGACCTGAACCCCATAGAGAATCTTTGAGCTATTGTCAAAAGGAAGATGAGAGAAACCAGATACAACAATGCAGATGACCTGAAGGCCGCCATCAAAGCAAACTGGGCTTCCATTACACCTGAGCAGTGCCACAGGCTGATAGGCTCCATTTTTTTATTAATCTTATGTAATGTTCAGATTTTCTGAGATACTGAATCTTGGATTTTCATTATCTGTAAGCCATAATCATCAAAATGAAGAAATAAAGGCTTGAACTATTTCACTATATGTGGTTAACGTTGATAAACACTGATTGTCAGAGATGTCAACATTCCTGTGGAAAATGCAAATGATGCATTAGGGCTGACTTATGCCATACTTCAATAATAGATTATTGTACATGGTTTATCGTAATAATTGTAACCTTGAGAAATTCAATATACTGGAAATAAGTTATAACATTAACCTACACATTTCTCTGGACTAAGAGAACCATACTTTCCATCACATAAGTAAAAATTCAGAATTCTCTAACACAGCTCTTGATTGGGTTTAAAAAAAAGAATGCATGTAGAGTGCATGTACTCTAGAATGCAAATTAACTTTATGAACAGCAGCTATGCTAACCAACTACATCTGCTTTTCTGTCTGAAACTCTGAATGCCCACCCCGAGGTAGTCTCAGCCTCAGACATCATGCCCATGGACTGTTGGCTGAAAGGCTGATGCCAAGGCACACTTTTCTGGAAACACTTAAGCACGTTCGAAGTCGTAATCTGATTGGTTGAACTTTACAGGATTTCCGATAGACGTGCATGTCGGTTTCTTTAACAGTCTGCCTAGAAACAGCAAAAAACATCTGATCGAAGAAGTTGGTGACAATAAGAATTCATCAAAATCAACTAAATACTTTTTCTTAAAAGTATGCAAAGACCATGGCATAAACGTATTATCATTGTTGTTGCTGTTAACTCTTAACACATTCATGCTGTACACGATCTGTAACTATGGGGACTTGTCCACACCTGTAAACATGACATGACATGGCACAAAACTTTACATGTCAGTCGTATGGCCTCTTGGGTGGGACTTGTCAAAAGAAAGAGGCCAAAGTTCCCAGACCTTCAGTACGCGAAACTAGTCCCGAGACTAGTAAATTATTCCATAACAACCAATGAGGAACCCCCAGACTTTGGTTCAGTGACAAAATGCCAATGGATTAAAAACTGCAGTTCACTGACTTGAGACGTATTGCTGTATCTCCTAGCAGAATCTAGCAGAGTTTAAACTACACTTGACTATAAAGAACAGCTTCTCAGTAAGAAACCAAAAATCTTGAATAGTAAGGTGTGTGTTTAAATCGGCTGCGCCTTACCTTGTTGAATGGCGAGAACATCCAGTTGTTTTCTGGGAGGATAACGTGCACAGGTCAATTTACAGAAACAAGCATTGTTGTTTCTCAGAATTAAATCAAGTAGTGTATATATATAAACCTTTCAAAGTCAAAAAACTAGTTTGGTAATGTGGTGGCTCCTCATATTTTGTCGTATGTAATTAGCAGACTATTAAAATTCCTTTCTTTGGAGCTCAGAGTATGCACTGTAATTTTCAACTAACCTGTATCATTCTGTAACACCACTGGGAATCCAGTATTGAACCATTATGATCCACATTAATCCCATGTCAACTTTTACAATTACTTTGGATGAAAGCATAAAAGCAAATGTATTCCCAGTTTGAAAAATGGCTTCTTGAGCCCAGTGTGCCATTTCTCTGTCCATGTGTGTTTGTTCCTGTGTGACTGGCATCTTATTTTTTCTGTGCGTTGCTACTAATAAAATCAATTTGAAATTACTAGAATTTAGTTATTTTCAACCCAGCATGGGGTCAAGAAGGGACGCACCCAACCACTAGGTTGTAAAAGAACCTATGCTGGGTTCTTTAATCCATTGTTGCATCAAATGTAAAATTCATATGCAACGTTTGAATTAAACCCTATAGGACGCCTCATACACGATACTCAAAGCCTATAGTGTAACTGCCCCTTTAATGAGAGCATGCTCTAAAACAAATTGCATTGCTTTTAACATTGTCTTCTGGGTTCATGTAACTCGACGGCTGGGTTTATCCCTTTTTTGAGCCAAAGCTGGGTTGAAAATAATTCAGGGCCTTTTTGTCTATTTCTTTGTAATATTAGGATGTTTAAAATAGTCATTTTAAATTAATTGTAAAGCCCATTTGATTGTTTTTAAGACAGCCAAAAACCCATATTATAGTATACCCATGGTAAACAATGTTAAAAACGCTGCAATTTGTTTAAGAGCATGCTCTCATTAAAGGGGCAGTTACACTATAGGCTTTGAGTATCGTGTATGAGGCGCCCTATAGGGTTTAATTCAAACGTTACATATGAATACATATATAAAACATGTGCATACACATATATACATTAATATAGGTATACTATCGGATGTTTCTAGTAGATACATGGGAAATACATGCGTATGCTAATATAAAATCCACACCAATACATCTTTTGTTATTAATGCATGCATATGCTGTACACTTGTGAATAACTTGCATGTGCATGTAAACTTCATGCACACAAACAATAGACATACATACAAACCCGCTACAAGCATATACTGTATCTACAAACATTAGCATATATATACAATTAATGCATGCATACTTCTTTAAATTGTCGGGTTAACATATACATTTGTTTTGTAGTACAAAATCGAGGGCACAGATTTGGGGTCAAATTTATTAAACCGTGAGCACAATTTGGTAATGAGGGAATAGTTTTATCTTCTTTGAGTATGGCTTCTTAACTGAGGGGACGAATTACAAAACTGTTGTCACATTTTTCGAATCTTGCTTTTATCTCAGTTGATGACCCAGACTCCGTACTTTAACCAGTGTGGAGACATGTTTTTTAGTGAGAAAGAATTTCAAAACTTTGGTAAAAAAAAATTCCGGTCGATTACCCCAACACAAAATGTTTATGTTTGTGTTCTTTTTGCGAACAGACAGAGGTAGACCTGCTGGAATGTGAGCGTAACCATCTTGAGCTTTAAAGGTCTCTTCACGGAACTGGATTTTGTAATTGCTGCAACAACCAGGCCTTGGCCACAACCCTGGACACAGACTTCCTTTTATACTAAAATGCCCACTGATAAGTTCACGCACATACACATAAGAATCACTTGGATATTTATACAAACAAAAGACGCTTTCTTGTTAAGTATATGTGCATGGGTGTTTTGTAAGTGACACTGCATGCATAGGCTTTGTGTGAGTGAACTAAAGGTGTACGTGCATGGATCATGTTTCTATGTATATGCTAATATTTATAGATGTATATGCATGTAATGTGTTTGTATGTATACGCGAGTGTCTATAGGTATATATGTGCATGACGTTTGCATGCATTAGCAAGTTATCATATGTTAGTATATGCTGGTATGTACATGCTTTTTACATGTATTTTCTTGAACATCCGATACCATACCTATATATTTTAGTAATTTGTAAAAGTGTGTGCACGTGTGCTATATATGTATTCATAACCGAAGTTTGAACCCTATACGGCGCCTCATTATTGTGTGTTCAAGTGATCATAGACAGTTATGAATGTAACAAAGACTGCTATGAATGTAAAAATGTAAAGACCAACTCAACCATTGGGTTATTCAATACGTTGAAAATAACCCAGCATAATCTATGTTATTAAACACTGTTGCTGCCATGACACTTCGCAACACAGATACATCTCTGTGCTGTTTATCACTCTATGTGGGGTCGAAGGGAGCGCTGGAGCATATCCCACACTGATGTACAGGGAACTGGACAGAAACACATTCACCCTTCACACCTACAGGCATATTAGAACCTCCAGTTCAAGCTGATGGCATATCTTTTGACTACGGGGAAATACCAGAGTACCTGGAGGAAACCCTCAGTAATACCGGGAGAACATGCAAACTCTGCATAGAATGGCACCATTCAGCCTGGACTTTAAGCAGGGAACTTCTTGCTGTCATGCGACATTATTACTCACTTTGTAATATTCTGCATACACTAAAGTGAGCCAAAATGTCTGTATTGTAATCCTCATTTGTTTAGTAAATTGTAAATAGTGTAAAAACGAAAAATGATATAGCATGAAAGAACACAGTGTAAGCTACTCCCTTGTATTCTTTACTGACTTCAAAGTAAACTTTAATTGCACAAAGTAAGGTGATGCAAAGTTTTTTGCTTCCTTCCATAATGTTGAAATGTCAGTATAGTTGTCAATCCATCACAGAACTATCGGTCACACGTGATTTGGTGAAAACGTGAGCAAAGAATGGAGCTTGTGTTTAAAATATGTCATAGTCTCAGGCATATATGTCAAATTTATGAAGTGAAACTGTAACTTTTACAACATTCATCAGGCCCATCCCAAGCAAGATAATTGCGTTCCAGGTAGCCCCACACCCACTCTCTGCTTAGAACTAATTAGGTACACTTAAAGTTTAAACTGTGAATTGATGTCAAACCTTGACATGAGTAGGATTCCACCCTGGGGTGGGCATTAAAGTCAGATTAGGATGTCGGTATTGTAAGTATGTCCAATTAAACGAAAAGGACGTCATAGTCAAACATTTGAAGACACAACAACCTATATTTACACAAGTCAACAAAGTGTAATTAGAACTATTGGTACAAGTCAAAGAAACTGGGTTTGTAGCAAATTCAGATGTGGTGGGAGGAGACTTTTAAAATATGTATTTCACATACTAAGAGAACATTTACAGACTGTCAGAAAAAAGATACAAAGGCTTTCAGTGGGATGGAACCCTTTCAAAAAATAAAATGTTGCACCTGAAGAGTAGCCTACATATAGGTAGCTCAAAGCTACACATTAGCAAATTAACACATAAATGTACCTAAATGGTACATATTAGGACATTTTTTAAAGGTAGCCTATTCTCCCAGTGACAAATAATCTATGACGTGACCTTTTGAATAAAAACTTTGGAAAATGTATATACCTTATAGTGTAAAAAGTAAACAGTTAAACGTTGTCTTTTTTGGTAGATTAATCACTGTAAATATAATAGATATTTTTATCTTTGAATCTCTTCTTGGCAGGAGTTCTAAACATAACTGTGTACACTGCTGTAAAACTTCACTGTTAGTGTACTTGACTACATTCCTCTGGCTTATCTGTTGGTTACGCATGAAAAAATTCTCAGCATTAATGGGGTATGAGCCTTTTTAAAAATCGGCTAAAATTGACAACAAATTTACACAGCTGATTGTATCTGAAATTGTTTGAATTTCGACTCTATTTTCCTTTTGCAGCACCTTTGCATGACAAGGTGTACTGACTGACTTTTACACGGACGACTTATCCTGATAAAACAAGTTAGTTGACATATGCGATTGTTTTGTTTCATACAATTTAATAAAGACTTTGTGTGCCTGAATGTTTGTGCATGAAACAAGTTAGACACACCCAAAACATATGAGATCATAATTATTTGTTTTACGTGATATACATATGCCTTTCTGTGCATTTAACTGTAATTCATGCCCTAAAAAATCTTAAAACGAGATACCAAAGGAAAAACAACAAAAGTTTACATTTAACATTAGTTTGTGGCGTATAAGTTAACACTTCATTGTGAATATATCTCTCATTAAAACATAAAGGTTATTGTGAAACAGTCTTTTCCTTTAGGAATTACCCTTTACTCCATAAGGGGAATTATGTGTTGGATGTTTGAGTGTTTGATTTTGATATTTATCATGTTAATTGTTTGTAAAAGTAATTTTGACTGTAATGCCACGATTAAGACCGGCAGACCGGTATAAAAAATAAGAGTACAGCTGGTGATTCATTTACTTTAACATTTTGTGTACAAACCAAAATTGTTCAGAAAACAAAGACAATAGCGAAATGAAAATAAAAGCATTATATGCGTTGTAAATTAATATATTAAAAAAAAATGGCACTATGTTCTCTGTATTTATCTGTTTTAAAATCGGAATCTGTGCCATTAAAAACGTTAGTACAATCACAGCACCACAAGTTTTATTTGATAAATTCTTATGTGTTAATTCAAACATCTGCTGCAACCAAAACAGTTTTTATTCTTTGGCTCGTACAAATTCTTCACATTCGTGTTGTTGCAATTACACCCCTTATTGTTGATAGCGAATAACAGCAGTATGGTTCTCTATTGCAAGAAGACAGGGATCGGTTTCCCAACTACACCTGTTGACACACCCTACAAGCGTCACACACCCTTAATATACGATCACCCAAATTGTTTCTTTTCAGTCAGTTACTTTTGATCTAAGGAGACAATTCACAGAGATTATCACAACACACTGTTATGACTTTGAACCGCCAAAGAAGGTAAGGGAATGAACGCAAGTTCAATTATAAAAAATTTGTTATAGTTGATTATAGTACATCATGCTTTTAAGATTTGGAACAACTTTTAGCATCATCACAGAATCTGTCATGTAGATAACTCAGAATCCTTAATGATAATGTTAATTGTAAAAACTTTATAAATTGTAAAATAGGTCTACTTACAAAAAAATCTACATAAAATATTTAAAAGCTTTAATAGCTAATAGCAAAAGTAAAATATTTTATCCCTGCTTCATGCGTTTTACCCTAATTGAGGAGGTCTTATACAGTTTTCTAGTTTTTCTAACCTGGAAGCATCAGTTGTTTCTTGTTGAAATTATTCGTATCAATATGCTGATAAATGTAATAACTAGCCAACAATATTAGGCAGAAATCAGCTTTTGATACTTGATTGGCACTTTTACAGTTTTAAGTTTTGCTTGTGAACTTCTTATTATGGTCATGCTGTTTTACTTTGCTTGGTTTGTTGCATTCATTCTTTTGTCTTTGTGCCAAGGTAACACAGATATAACATATATTACAGTTTGGAATCAAATTTGGAGTCATACACTCTTAAAAATAAACGTACTTAAACGTTTTTTTCACAGCGCAGCCAAAGATGAACAATTTTGGTTTCACAAAGAATTGTATTAAGACTTTGGAAAGCAGACTGTATGAGCTCATTATTCCTTAACTGTTTGACGTAGTTGTGTTGCACTTGTGTTGTATGCTTGTGTGCGCCCTCTGCAGGACAGTTAAAACAATGCAGACTTTTATTGACAGTTTGTACTGATTGTATATTTTTGTTATTCAAAAACATTGTTATGTAATTCAGTTTTATTATACAGCATTCGAAATATAAACACCCAATCATTGTCTATACTATGGTTTGTTTTCTCAAGAAAGAAAATACAATCATATTAATAATTAAACTGAGAACAAAACAGAATGTTTAGACATGTTTAAATTCTGAATGAGCAACAAAAAAAAAATCTTCAAAGATAATTTATCACCTACGTTAAATCATATACTCTTATATTCATTACAAAATAACAAAATATGTATTTTATTTTAGGAGGTCTTTTACTTCAAAAAATGATGGCAGATGGACAGTTCTACTCTTCACATGTAAGTAAACTCTATAATGTGCTAGGATTTACCTTAAAATAAAGTTGTAGATAAATTCTACAACATGCACACAAATAGAAATGTGTCATTTCGATCATCATACTTATATATTATTTATATAATTGTAAATTAAGTTATTTTAAGAAATTGTATATGAAGTTTCACATTAGCATTATCAAAAATCAAGCCAACGTGCCTAATATTATTTATACAATCATTGAAAATAACATTCCATATAATATAATATTTCAATTGATTTTTTTGACAGTTTGTTTGTGGGGGGTTATTTGTGGAGGATCGAATGCACATTCGACTGCAAAAGCTCAAAGCACGAATTTATCAGGATGTCTTCAAAATCCAAGATTGCCAGATCAAGCCCAATCAAATGGAAGCCCTCAATGTCAAAATGCAAAAAATAAAACTTCTATAACGACAAATTCAAACTCAACAACCAGTGCTCCTTCGTCTGTACCACCTGAAATGGCATATTCTGAAGCCAATACACAACATCCACAATACTCAACCTCCACTAGATCCAAAGTCAGAGTGTCTCGAAGAACCAAACCTACATCCTCAAAACCTACATCCTCAAAACCTACATCCTCAAAACCTACAACCTATTATAACCCCAAATTCACAGTGTCCCGAAGTACCTCGATATTCAGAGTGTCTCGAAGAAGAGCATCTACAACTTCAACCATAAACCCATCTTGGACAGAGATTAAAACTTCTTCACACTTCTCCACAACTCCAGTTGTACCTTCCACTATACAGACTGCACATCAAACCTCTTCTGCATCTCCAACAACAAAGCCCATTGCCATCACTACATCTGCAGCAACGAGCATTGACCATCTCAACACTTACACAACAACAGCATTGCCCCAAACTACACCTTTCTCCAGAACATCAACTAAATCCCCAACCACAACAGCAACAAAGGTAACATCTGCAACCCCAGTTGTGCCTTCCACTATACAGACTGCACATCAAACCTCTTCTGCATCTCCAACAACAAAGCCCATTGCCATCACTACATCTGCAGCAACGAGCATTGACCATCTCAACACTTACACAACAACAGCATTGCCCCAAACTACACCTTTCTCCAGAACATCAACTAAATCCCCAACCACAACAGCAACAAAAGTAACATCTGCAACCCCAGTTGTGCCTTCCACTATACAGACTGCACATCAAACCTCTTCTGCATCTCCAACAACAAAGCCCTATGCCATCACTACATCTGCAGCAACGAGCATTGACCATCTCACCACATACACAACAACAGCATTGCCCCAAACTACACCTTTCTCCAGAACATCAACTAAATCCCCAACAACAACAGCAACACAAGTAACATCTGCAACCCCAGTTGTGCCTTCACCTACAAAGATTGCGACTCAACACTCTTCTACATCTCCAACCACACAGCCCCTTGCAACCACTATATCTGCAGCAACTGGCACTGCACATCTCACCACATACACATCAACAGCATTGCCCCAAACTACACCTTTCTCCAGAACATCAACTAAATCCCCAACCACAACAGCAACAAAAGTAACATCTGCAACTCCAGTTGTGACTTCCACTACAAAGATTGCGACTCAACACTCTTCTACATCTCCAACCACACAGCCCCTTGCAACCACTATATCTGCAGCAACTGGCACTGCACATCTCACCACATACACATCAACAGCATTGCCCCAAACTACACCTTTCTCCAGAACATCAACTAAATCCCCAACCACAACAGCAACAAAAGTAACATCTGCAACCCCAGTTGTGACTTCCACTACAAAGATTGCGACTCAACACTCTTCTGCATCTCCAACCACACAGCCCCTTGCAACCACTACATCTGCAGCAACCGGCACTGTACATCTCACCAAATACGCATCAACAGTATTGCCCCAAACTACACCTTTTTCCAGAACAACTTCAGTAGTAACAATCTCAACTAGCAATCCTGCCTTAGCCTCTCATACATCTACTGTCAAAAAGCTTCAAACAACCAGTGCTATATCATCAACACCTACAGCTGCAAGCACTGCTACCCCCACAATTATTAATTCAAATTCAGCAACGTCACTTTCAACAAACACAGCTACTACTTCAACCATAGTCCTATCTTCAACAGATATTAAAACTTCTTCAGACTCCTCCACATCTCCAGTTGTACATTCCACTACAAAAACTGCACATCAAATAGTTTCTGTATATCCAACCACAAAGCCCCTTGCAATCACTACATCTGCAGCAACCAGCACTGCACAAATCAACGCATACACATCAACAGCATTGCCCCAAACTACACCTTTCTCCAGAATAACTTCAGTAGTAACAATCTCAACTAGCAATCCAGCCTCAACCTCCAATAAATTAAAAGTGCCTCGCAGAACCACACCTACAACTGCAAGCACCCCCACTATCTCAACTAATAATCCAGCCTCAACCTCTTATTACCCCATATTCAAAGTGTCTCCAAGAACCTCAACCGTTAATAACTCGCAGGTCAGAGTGTCCCGAAGAATCACAGCTACATCCACAACAAGTATTAATCCAACTTCATCAACTTCACTTTCAACAAAAACATTTACTACTTCAACCATAATCCCAATTTCCACAGATATTAAAACTACTTCACACTTCTCCACAACTCCAGTTGTACCTTCCACTGCGCATCAAATCTCTTCTGCATCTCCAACCACAAAGCCAATTGCAATCACTACAACTGCAGCAAGCAGAACTGCACATCTCACCCCATACACAACAACAGCATTGCCGCAAACTACACCTTTCTCCAGAACAACTTCAGTAGTAACAATCTCAACTAGCAATCCTGCCTCAACCTCTCATGTGTCTACTGTCAAAAAGCTTCAAACAACCAGTGCTACATCATCAACACCTACAGCTGCAACCACTGCTACCCCCACAATTATTAATCCAACTTCAAGAACTACACTTTTAACAAACACACCAACTACTTCAACCATAATCCCATTTTCAACAGATATTAAAACTTCTTCACACTCCTCCATAACTCCAGTTGTACCTTCCACTACACAGACTGCAACTCAACACTCTTCTGCATATCCAACCACAAAGCCCCTTGCAATAACTGCATCTGCAGCAACCAGCACTGCACATCTCACCACATACACATCAACAGCATTGCCCCAAACTACACCTTTCTCCAGAACATCAACTAAATCCCCAATCACAACAGCAACAAAAGTAACATCTGCAACCCCAGTTGTGACTTCCACTACAAAGATTGCGACTCAACACTCTTCTGCATCTCCAACCACACAGCCCCTTGCAACCACTACATCTGCAGCAACCGGCACTGTACATCTCACCAAATACGCATCAACAGTATTGCCCCAAACTACACCTTTCTCCAGAACAACTTCAGTAGTAACAATCTCAACTAGCAATCCTGCCTCAACCTCTCATATGTCTACTGTCAAAAAGCTTCAAACAACCAGTGCTATATCATCAACACCTAAAACTGCAAGCACTGCTACCCCCACAATTATTAATCCAAATTCAGCAACGTCACTTTCAACAAACACAGCTACTACTTCAACCATAGTCCTATCTTCAACAGATATTAAAACTTCTTCAGACTCCTCCACATCTCCAGTTGTAAATTCCACTACAAAAACTGCACATCAAATAGTTTCTGTATATCCAACCACAAAGCCCCTTGCAATCACTACATCTGCAGCAACCAGTACTGCACATCTCAACGCATACACATCAACTTCATTGCCCCAAACTACACCTTTCTCCAGAATAACTTCAGTAGTAACAATCTCAACTAGCAATCCAGCCTCAACCTCCAATAAATTAAAAGTGCCTCGCAGAACCACACCTACAACTGCAAGCACCCCCACTATCTCAACTAATAATCCAGCCTCAACCTCTTATTACCCCATATTCAAAGTGTCTCCAAGAACCTCAACCGTTAATAACTCGCAGGTCAGAGTGTCCCGAAGAATCACAGCTACATCCACAACAAGTATTAATCCAACTTCATCAACTTCACTTTCAACAAAAACATTTACTACTTCAACCATAATCCCAATTTCCACAGATATTAAAACTACTTCACACTTCTCCACAACTCCAGTTGTACCTTCCACTGCACATCAAATCTCTTCTGCATCTCCAACCACAAAGCCAATTGCAATCACTACAACTGCAGCAAGCAGAACTGCACATCTCACCCCATACACAACAACAGCATTGCCGCAAACTACACCTTTCTCCAGAACAACTTCAGTAGTAACAATCTCAACTAGCAATCCTGCCTCAACCTCTCATGTGTCTACTGTCAAAAAGCTTCAAACAACCAGTGCTACATCATCAACACCTACAGCTGCAAGCACTGCTACCCCCACATTTATTAATCCAACTTCAGGAACTACACTTTTAACAAACACACCAACTACTTCAACCATAATCCCATTTTCAACAGATATTAAAACTTCTTCACACTCCTCCATAACTCCAGTTGTACCTTCCACTACACAGACTGCAACTCAACACTCTTCTGCATATCCAACCACAAAGCCCCTTGCAATTACTGCATCTGCAGCAACCAGCACTGCACATCTCACCACATACACAACAACAGCATTGCCCAAAACTACACCTTTCTCCAGAACGATTTCAGTTGTGACCTCACATCTACCACCAGGAACTATTTCCCAAAGTACAACTATAAGCACAACTTCAACTCCACATTTGCATAATTCTTCAGGAGCTACATCTCTACATTCAACAACCAAAACTGCAGAAGAATCAGTCATTATCACTGCAACAATAAATCTGAATGGACATGCTCCAAATGGGACATCAACTAATTCCACAACCACAACTGCAACAAAAGTAACATCTGCAACCCCAGTTGTGCGTTCCACAACAAAGATTGCGACTCAACACTCTCCTGCTTCTCCAACCACACAGCCTCTTGCAACAACTACATCTGCAGCAACCAGCACTGCACATCTCAACACATACACATCAACAGCATTGCCCCAAACTACACCTTTGTCCAGAACAACTTCAGTAGTAACAATCTCAACTAGCAATCCAGCCTCAACCTCCAATAAATTAAAAGTGTCTCGCAGAACCAAATCTACAACTGCAAGCACTGACACCCCCACTATCTCAATTAATAATCCAGCCTCAACCTCTTATTACCCCATATTCAAAGTGTCTCCAAGAACCTCAACCGTTAATAACTCGCAGGTCAGAGTGTCCCCAAGAATCCGAACTACATCCTCAACAAGTATTAATCCAACTTCATCAACTTCACTTTCAACAAAAACACCTAAAACTTCAACCATAATCCCATTTTCCACAGATATTAAAACTACTTCACACTTCTCCACAACTCCAGTTGTACCTTCCACTGCACATCAAATCTCTTCTGCATCTCCAACCACAAAGCCAATTGCAATCACTACAACTGCAGCTAGCAGAACTGCACATCTCATCCCATACACAACAACAGCATTGCCGCAAACTACACCTTTCACCAGAACAACTTCAGTAGTTACCTCACATCTACCACCAGGAACTGTTTCCCAAAGTACACCTATAAATACAACTTCAACTCCACATGGGCATACTTCATCAGCAGCTACATCTCTATATTCAACAACCAAAACTGCACAAGAACCAGTCATTATCCCTGCAACAATAAATCCGAATGGACATGCTCCAAATGGGATATCAACTAAATCCCCAACCACAACAGCAACAAAAGTAACACATGCAACCCCAATTGTGCCTTCCACTACAAAGATTGTGACACAACACTCTTCTGCATCTCCAACTACAAAGCCCATTGCAATCCCTACATTTGCAGCAACCAGCACTGCACATCTCACCACATATACAGCAACAGCATTGACACAAACCACACCTCTATCCAGAACAACTTCAGTTGGCTTCAGCACATCTTTTACAGCAGTGGTGACAAGCACTCTGCGATTCAACTCCTCATCTCCAGTCCCCAGTGAAGCGCTGGTCTTGGAAGCTATTAGAGACCTCAGAAACTCCAGAGAGTCACAACTCAATGACTCTGTTAAGCTGCTTAATGTCATATATGAAAGTAAGTTTCATTATTTGAAGCAATTGCTTCATAAAAATGTAAGTTTATCAGTTCTGAGACTAAAATACAAATAAACATTTATTTCCAAACAGAAATTTCAGAAACATCGTATGAGGTCAAATTAACATTTGCTGTGAGTAACATCAGCATGCCAGTAATCCCTGGGCAAAGAAACGACACCTTGAAAAATATGCAAGACGTTGTCAATGATGCAGTAAGCATTGACTTTTAACTCAGTGAAATAGTGTTTATCCAGTGCAAGACGTGTTCAGAATTTGATCTGTGTTTTCTTTCTTTAGGTGAACACTCTTCTGAATGAACGAGGCAAACCACATTTGAACCCCAACTCCACAAATTTCCAGTAAGTTTGAAATGTATTGGTCTCTGTTAACTATAATTCTGCATAACAGTTTTAAGTCATTTCAGGAAAAAAACACAAAACACCTGAAATATAAATTTGCGAAAGCCACTAAAAAAACATTTTATACATAAACTAAAGCAACTTATTTCTTCGCTTTCTTTTAGGAACATGCCAGACCAAATAAATGGCACCATGAAATACAGCTTCCAAGATGGAGATGCCATACAACCAGTCAGCTTCCTTCAAAAGCTCCAGTCATTCATGGGTATGTCGATTTTCATCACAGTAAAAGCTTCACTATCCTAGTGTAGTAAATAAACCCTTTTAATTGTAATGTTTTCATCGACCTTTGATTACAGTTTTGTCCACTACATCAGTATCACCCCTGACAACACCTGTACACCTTGTGTAAGTATTTATTTTTTCTCCAAAAATTCAAACTCATTGAGTCATTCATGTTTTTAAAAATCATGAACGATGTGAAATGAAAGTTGTGACCTTCACAGATCCAGTTCAGCAGTGGTGACAAGCATATTACAGTTCAACTCCTCATCTCTAGTCCCCAGTGAAGCTCTGGTCCGGAAAGCTATCAATGATCTCTGGAATGAAAGACAACAACAAATTAATGACTCGGTGGAGCTGATGAATATCACATATGAAAGTAAGTGTCTGAGTTTTAAACATTTTGTAATAGTCAAACACAGTTTGAAACATCAATTCTAAAAGAAATAATGAACATTATTTTCAAAACAGAAATCTCAGAAACATCGTATGATGTCAAATTAACATTTGCTGTGAGAAACATCAGCATGCCAGAGGTTCCTGAGCAAAGAAACGACAACTTGAAAAATCTGCAGGAAGTTATCAATAATGCAGTAAGCATTGACTTTTAACTCAGTGAAATAGTGTTTATCCAGTGCAAGACGTGTTCAGAATTTGATCTGTGTTTTCTTTCTTTAGGTGAACACTCTTCTGAATGAACGAGGCAAACCACATTTGAACCCCAACTCCACAAATTTCCAGTAAGTTTGAAATGTATTGCTCTCTGTTAACTATTAATTTGCATAACAGTTTTAAGTCATTTCAGGAAAAAGACACAAAACACCTGAAAAATAAATTTGCGAAAGCCAGTAAAAAAAATGTTTATACATAAACTAAAGCAACTTATTTCTTCGCTTTCTTTTAGGAACATGCCAGACCAAATAAATGGCACCATGAAATACAGCTTCCAAGATGGAGATGCCATACAACCAGTCAGCTTCCTTCAAAAGCTCCAGTCATTCATGGGTATGTCGATTTTCATCACAGTAAAAGCTTCACTATCCTAGTCTAGTAAATAAACCCTTTTAATTGTAATGTTTTCATCGACCTTTGATTACAGTTTTGTCCACTACATCAGTATCACCCCTGACAACACCTGTACACCTTGTGTAAGTATTTATTTTTTCTCCAAAAATTCAAACTCATTGAGTCATTCATGTTTTTAAAAATCATGAACGATATGAAATGAAAGTTGTGACCTTCACAGATCCAGTTCAGCAGTGGTGACAAGCATATTACAGTTCAACTCCTCATCTCTAGTCCCCAGTGAAGCTCTGGTCCGGAAAGCTATCAATGATCTCTGGAATGAAAGACAACAACAAATTAATGACTCGGTGGAGCTGATGAATGTCACATATGAAAGTAAGTGTCTGAGTTTTAAACATTTTGTAATAGTCAAACACAGTTTGAAACATCAATTCTGAAAGAAATAATGAACATTATTTTCAAAACAGAAATCTCAGAAACATCGTATGATGTCAAGTTAACATTTGCTGTGAGAAACATCAGCATGCCAGAGGTTCCTGAGCAAAGAAACGACACTTTGAAAAATCTGCAGGGCGTTGTCAATAATGCAGTAAGCATTGACTTTTAACTCAGTGAAATAGTGTTTATCCAGTGCAAGACGTGTTCAGAATTTGATCTGTGTTTTCTTTCTTTAGGTGAACACTCTTCTGAATGAACGAGGCAAACCACATTTGAACCCCAACTCCACAAATTTCCAGTAAGTTTGAAATGTATTGCTCTCTGTTAACTATAATTCTGCATAACAGTTTTAAGTCATTTCAGGAAAAAAACACAAAACACCTGAAATATAAATTTGCGAAAGCTAGTAAAAAAATTTTTTATACATAAACTAAAGCAACTTATTTCTTCGCTTTCTTTTAGGAACATGCCAGACCAAATAAATGGCACCATGAAATACAGCTTCCAAGATGGAGATGCCATACAACCAGTCAGCTTCCTTCAAAAGCTCCAGTCATTCATGGGTACGTCGATTTTCATCACAGTAAAAGCTTCACTATCCTAGTGTAGTTAATAACCCTTTTAATTGTAATGTTTTCATCGACCTTTGATTACAGTTTTGTCCACTACATCAGTATCACCCCTGACAACACCTGTACACCTTGTGTAAGTATTTATTTTCTCTCCAAAAATTCAAACTCATTGAGTCATTCGTGTATTTAAAAATCATGAACGATATGAAATGAAAGTTGTGACCTTCACAGATCCAGTTCAGCAGTGGTGACAAGCATATTACAGTTCAACTCCTCATCTCTAGTCCCCAGTGAAACTCTGGTCCGGAAAGCTATCAATGATCTCTGGAATGAAAGACAACAACAAATTAATGACTCGGTAGAGCTGATGAATATCACATATGAAAGTAAGTGTCTGAGTTTTAAACATTTTGTAATAGTCAAACACAGTTTGAAACATCAATTCTGAAAGAAATAATGAACATTATTTTCAAAACAGAAATCTCAGAAACATCGTATGATATCAAATTAACATTTGCTGTGAGAAACATCAGCATGCCAGAGGTTCCTGAGCAAAGAAACGACACCTTGAAAAATCTGCAGGGCGTTGTCAATAATGCAGTAAGCATTGACTTTTAACTCAGTGAAATAGTGTTTATCCAGTGCAAGACGTGTTCAGAATTTGATCTGTGTTTTCTTTCTTTAGGTGAACACTCTTCTGAATGAACGAGGCAAACCACATTTGAACCCCAACTCCACAAATTTCCAGTAAGTTTGAAATGTATTGCTCTCTGTTAACTATAATTCTGCATAACAGTTTTAAGTCATTTCAGGAAAAAAACACAAAACACCTGAAATATAAATTTGCGAAAGCCACTAAAAAAACATTTTATACATAAACTAAAGCAACTTATTTCTTCGCTTTCTTTTAGGAACATGCCAGACCAAATAAATGGCACCATGAAATACAGCTTCCAAGATGGAGATGCCATACAACCAGTCAGCTTCCTTCAAAAGCTCCAGTCATTCATGGGTACGTCGATTTTCATCACAGTAAAAGCTTCACTATCCTAGTTTAGTTAATAAACCCTTTTAATTGTAATGTTTTCATCGACCTTTGATTACAGTTTTGTCCACGACATCAGTATCACCCCTGACAACACCTGTACACCTTGTGTAAGTATTTATTTTCTCTCCAAAAATTCAAACTCATTGAGTCATTCATGTATTTAAAAATCATGAACGATATGAAATGAAAGTTGTGACCTTCACAGATCCAGTTCAGCAGTGGTGACAAGCATATTACAGTTCAACTCCTCATCTCTAGTACCCAGTGAAGCTCTGGTCCGGAAAGCTATCAATGATCTCTGGAATGAAAGACAACAACAAATTAATGACTCGGTAGAGCTGATGAATATCACATATGAAAGTAAGTGTCTGAGTTTTAAACATTTTGTAATAGTCAAACACAGTTTGAAACATCAATTCTAAAAGAAATAATGATCATTATTTTCAAAACAGAAATCTCAGAAACATCGTATGATGTCAAGTTAACATTTGCTGTGAGAAACACCAGCATGCCAGAGGTTCCTGAGCAAAGAAACGACACCTTGAAAAATCTGCAGGGCGTTGTCAATAATGCAGTAAGCATTGACTTTTAACTCAGTGAAATAGTGTTTATCCAGTGCAAGACGTGTTCAGAATTTGATCTGTGTTTTCTTTCTTTAGGTGAACACTCTTCTGAATGAACGAGGCAAACCACATTTGAACCCCAACTCCACAAATTTCCAGTAAGTTTGAAATGTATTGCTCTCTGTTAACTATAATTCTGCATAACAGTTTTAAGTCATTTCAGGAAAAAAACACAAAACACCTGAAATATAAATTTGCGAAAGCCACTAAAAAAACATTTTATACATAAACTAAAGCAACTTATTTCTTCGCTTTCTTTTAGGAACATGCCAGACCAAATAAATGGCACCATGAAATACAGCTTCCAAGATGGAGATGCCATACAACCAGTCAGCTTCCTTCAAAAGCTCCAGTCATTCATGGGTACGTCGATTTTCATCACAGTAAAAGCTTCACTATCCTAGTGTAGTTAATAAACCCTTTTAATTGTAATGTTTTCATCGACCTTTGATTACAGTTTTGTCCACTACATCAGTATCACCCCTGACAACACCTGTACACCTTGTGTAAGTATTTATTTTCTCTCCAAAAATTCAAACTCATTGAGTCATTCGTGTATTTAAAAATCATGAACGATATGAAATGAAAGTTGTGACCTTCACAGATCCAGTTCAGCAGTGGTGACAAGCATATTACAGTTCAACTCCTCATCTCTAGTACCCAGTGAAGCTCTGGTCCGGAAAGCTATCAATGATCTCTGGAATGAAAGACAACAACAAATTAATGACTCGGTGGAGCTGATGAATGTCACATATGAAAGTAAGTGTCTGAGTTTTAAACATTTTGTAATAGTCAAACACAGTTTGAAACATCAATTCTGAAAGAAATAATGAACATTATTTTCAAAACAGAAATCTCAGAAACATCGTATGATGTCAAATTAACATTTGCTGTGAGAAACATCAGCATGCCAGAGGTTCCTGAGCAAAGAAACGACACCTTGAAAAATCTGCAGGAAGTTATCAATAATGCAGTAAGCATTGACTTTTAACTCAGTGAAATAGTGTTTATCCAGTGCAAGACGTGTTCAGAATTTGATCTGTGTTTTCTTTCTTTAGGTGAACACTCTTCTGAATGAACGAGGCAAACCACATTTGAACCCCAACTCCACAAATTTCCAGTAAGTTTGAAATGTATTGGTCTGTGTTAACTATAATTCTGCATAACAGTTTTAAGTCATTTCAGGAAAAAAACACAAAACACCTGAAATTTAAATTTGCGAAAGCTAGTAAAAAAATGTTTTATACATAAACTAAAGCAACTTATTTCTTCGCTTTCTTTTAGGAACATGCCAGACCAAATAAATGGCACCATGAAATACAGCTTCCAAGATGGAGATGCCATACAACCAGTCAGCTTCCTTCAAAAGCTCCAGTCATTCATGGGTATGTCGATTTTCATCACAGTAAAAGCTTCACTATCCTAGTGTAGTTAATAAACCCTTTTAATTGTAATGTTTTCATCGACCTTTGATTACAGTTTTGTCCACGACATCAGTATCACCCCTGACAACACCTGTACACCTTGTGTAAGTATTTATTTTCTCTCCAAAAATTCAAACTCATTGAGTCATTCATGTATTTAAAAATCATGAACGATATGAAATGAAAGTTGTGACCTTCACAGATCCAGTTCAGCAGTGGTGACAAGCATATTACAGTTCAACTCCTCATCTCTAGTACCCAGTGAAGCTCTGGTCCGGAAAGCTATCAATGATCTCTGGAATGAAAGACAACAACAAATTAATGACTCGGTAGAGCTGATGAATATCACATATGAAAGTAAGTGTCTGAGTTTTAAACATTTTGTAATAGTCAAACACAGTTTGAAACATCAATTCTAAAAGAAATAATGATCAATATTTTCAAAACAGAAATCTCAGAAACATCGTATGATGTCAAATTAACATTTGCTGTGAGAAACATCAGCATGCCAGAGGTTCCTGAGCAAAGAAACGACACCTTGAAAAATCTGCAGGGCGTTGTCAATAATGCAGTAAGCATTGACTTTTAACTCAGTGAAATAGTGTTTATCCAGTGCAAGACGTGTTCAGAATTTGATCTGTGTTTTCTTTCTTTAGGTGAACACTCTTCTGAATGAACGAGGCAAACCACATTTGAACCCCAACTCCACAAATTTCCAGTAAGTTTGAAATGTATTGCTCTCTGTTAACTATAATTCTGCATAACAGTTTTAAGTCATTTCAGGAAAAAAACACAAAACACCTGAAATATAAATTTGCGAAAGCTAGTAAAAAAATTTTTTATACATAAACTAAAGCAACTTATTTCTTCGCTTTCTTTTAGGAACATGCCAGACCAAATAAATGGCACCATGAAATACAGCTTCCAAGATGGAGATGCCATACAACCAGTCAGCTTCCTTCAAAAGCTCCAGTCATTCATGGGTACGTCGATTTTCATCACAGTAAAAGCTTCACTATCCTAGTGTAGTTAATAAACCCTTTTAATTGTAATGTTTTCATCGACCTTTGATTACAGTTTTGTCCACGACATCAGTATCACCCCTGACAACACCTGTACACCTTGTGTAAGTATTTATTTTCTCTCCAAAAATTCAAACTCATTGAGTCATTCGTGTATTTAAAAATCATGAACGATATGAAATGAAAGTTGTGACCTTCACAGATCCAGTTCAGCAGTGGTGACAAGCATATTACAGTTCAACTCCTCATCTCTAGTACCCAGTGAAGCTCTGGTCCGGAAAGCTATCAATGATCTCTGGAATGAAAGACAACAACAAATTAATGACTCGGTGGAGCTGATGAATATCACATATGAAAGTAAGTGTCTGAGTTTTAAACATTTTGTAATAGTCAAACACAGTTTGAAACATCAATTCTAAAAGAAATAATGATCAATATTTTCAAAACAGAAATCTCAGAAACATCGTATGATGTCAAATTAACATTTGCTGTGAGAAACATCAGCATGCCAGAGGTTCCTGAGCAAAGAAACGACACCTTGAAAAATCTGCAGGGCGTTGTCAATAATGCAGTAAGCATTGACTTTTAACTCAGTGAAATAGTGTTTATCCAGTGCAAGACGTGTTCAGAATTTGATCTGTGTTTTCTTTCTTTAGGTGAACACTCTTCTGAATGAACGAGGCAAACCACATTTGAACCCCAACTCCACAAATTTCCAGTAAGTTTGAAATGTATTGCTCTCTGTTAACTATAATTCTGCATAACAGTTTTAAGTCATTTCAGGAAAAAAACACAAAACACCTGAAATATAAATTTGCGAAAGCCACTAAAAAAACATTTTATACATAAACTAAAGCAACTTATTTCTTCGCTTTCTTTTAGGAACATGCCAGACCAAATAAATGGCACCATGAAATACAGCTTCCAAGATGGAGATGCCATACAACCAGTCAGCTTCCTTCAAAAGCTCCAGTCATTCATGGGTATGTCGATTTTCATCACAGTAAAAGCTTCACTATCCTAGTGTAGTTAATAAACCCTTTTAATTGTAATGTTTTCATCGACCTTTGATTACAGTTTTGTCCACTACATCAGTATCACCCCTGACAACACCTGTTCACCTTGTGTAAGTATTTATTTTCTCTCCAAAAATTCAAACTCATTGAGTCATTCATGTATTTAAAAATCATGAACGATATGAAATGAAAGTTGTGACCTTCACAGATCCAGTTCAGCAGTGGTGACAAGCATATTACAGTTCAACTCCTCATCTCTAGTACCCAGTGAAGCTCTGGTCCGGAAAGCTATCAATGATCTCTGGAATGAAAGACAACAACAAATTAATGACTCGGTGGAGCTGATGAATGTCACATATGAAAGTAAGTGTCTGAGTTTTAAACATTTTGTAATAGTCAAACACAGTTTGAAACATCAATTCTAAAAGAAATAATGATCATTATTTTCAAAACAGAAATCTCAGAAACATCGTATGATGTCAAATTAACATTTGCTGTGAGAAACATCAGCATGCCAGAGGTTCCTGAGCAAAGAAACGACACCTTGAAAAATCTGCAGGGCGTTGTCAATAATGCAGTAAGCATTGACTTTTAACTCAGTGAAATAGTGTTTATCCAGTGCAAGACGTGTTCAGAATTTGATCTGTGTTTTCTTTCTTTAGGTGAACACTCTTCTGAATGAACGAGGCAAACCACATTTGAACCCCAACTCCACAAATTTCCAGTAAGTTTGAAATGTATTGCTCTCTGTTAACTATAATTCTGCATAACAGTTTTAAGTCATTTCAGGAAAAAAACACAAAACACCTGAAATATAAATTTGCGAAAGCTAGTAAAAAAAATTTTTATACATAAACTAAAGCAACTTATTTCTTCGCTTTCTTTTAGGAACATGCCAGACCAAATAAATGGCACCATGAAATACAGCTTCCAAGATGGAGATGCCATACAACCAGTCAGCTTCCTTCAAAAGCTCCAGTCATTCATGGGTACGTCGATTTTCATCACAGTAAAAGCTTCACTATCCTAGTGTAGTTAATAAACCCTTTTAATTGTAATGTTTTCATCGACCTTTGATTACAGTTTTGTCCACGACATCAGTATCACCCCTGACAACACCTGTACACCTTGTGTAAGTATTTATTTTCTCTCCAAAAATTCAAACTCATTGAGTCATTCGTGTATTTAAAAATCATGAACGATATGAAATGAAAGTTGTGACCTTCACAGATCCAGTTCAGCAGTGGTGACAAGCATATTACAGTTCAACTCCTCATCTCTAGTACCCAGTGAAGCTCTGGTCCGGAAAGCTATCAATGATCTCTGGAATGAAAGACAACAACAAATTAATGACTCGGTGGAGCTGATGAATATCACATATGAAAGTAAGTGTCTGAGTTTTAAACATTTTGTAATAGTCAAACACAGTTTGAAACATCAATTCTAAAAGAAATAATGATCAATATTTTCAAAACAGAAATCTCAGAAACATCGTATGATGTCAAATTAACATTTGCTGTGAGAAACATCAGCATGCCAGAGGTTCCTGAGCAAAGAAACGACACCTTGAAAAATCTGCAGGGCGTTGTCAATAATGCAGTAAGCATTGACTTTTAACTCAGTGAAATAGTGTTTATCCAGTGCAAGACGTGTTCAGAATTTGATCTTTGTTTTCTTTCTTTAGGTGAACACTCTTCTGAATGAACGAGGCAAACCACATTTGAACCCCAACTCCACAAATTTCCAGTAAGTTTGAAATGTATTGCTCTCTGTTAACTATAATTCTGCATAACAGTTTTAAGTCATTTCAGGAAAAAAACACAAAACACCTGAAATATAAATTTGCGAAAGCTAGTAAAAAAAATTTTTATACATAAACTAAAGCAACTTATTTCTTCTCTTTCTTTTAGGAACATGCCAGACCAAATAAATGGCACCATGAAATACAGCTTCCAAGATGGAGATGCCATACAACCAGTCAGCTTCCTTCAAAAGCTCCAGTCATTCATGGGTACGTCGATTTTCATCACAGTAAAAGCTTCACTATCCTAGTGTAGTTAATAAACCCTTTTAATTGTAATGTTTTCATCGACCTTTGATTACAGTTTTGTCCACGACATCAGTATCACCCCTGACAACACCTGTACACCTTGTGTAAGTATTTATTTTCTCTCCAAAAATTCAAACTCATTGAGTCATTCGTGTATTTAAAAATCATGAACGATATGAAATGAAAGTTGTGACCTTCACAGATCCAGTTCAGCAGTGGTGACAAGCATATTACAGTTCAACTCCTCATCTCTAGTACCCAGTGAAGCTCTGGTCCGGAAAGCTATCAATGATCTCTGGAATGAAAGACAACAACAAATTAATGACTCGGTGGAGCTGATGAATGTCACATATGAAAGTAAGTGTCTGAGTTTTAAACATTTTGTAATAGTCAAACACAGTTTGAAACATCAATTCTGAAAGAAATAATGAACATTATTTTCAAAACAGAAATCTCAGAAACATCGTATGATGTCAAATTAACATTTGCTGTAAGAAACATCAGCATGCCAGAGGTTCCTGAGCAAAGAAACGACACCTTGAAAAATCTGCAGGAAGTTATCAATAATGCAGTAAGCATTGACTTTTAACTCAGTGAAATAGTGTTTATCCAGTGCAAGACGTGTTCAGAATTTGATCTGTGTTTTCTTTCTTTAGGTGAACACTCTTCTGAATGAACGAGGCAAACCACATTTGAACCCCAACTCCACAAATTTCCAGTAAGTTTGAAATGTATTGGTCTCTGTTAACTATAATTCTGCATAACAGTTTTAAGTCATTTCAGGAAAAAAACACAAAACACCTGAAATATAAATTTGCGAAAGCTAGTAAAAAAAATTTTTATACATAAACTAAAGCAACTTATTTCTTCGCTTTCTTTTAGGAACATGCCAGACCAAATAAATGGCACCATGAAATACAGCTTCCAAGATGGAGATGCCATACAACCAGTCAGCTTCCTTCAAAAGCTCCAGTCATTCATGGGTATGTCGATTTTCATCACAGTAAAAGCTTCACTATCCTAGTGTAGTTAATAAACCCTTTTAATTGTAATGTTTTCATCGACCTTTGATTACAGTTTTGTCCACTACATCAGTATCACCCCTGACAACACCTGTTCACCTTGTGTAAGTATTTATTTTCTCTCCAAAAATTCAAACTCATTGAGTCATTCGTGTATTTAAAAATCATGAATGATATGAAATGAAAGTTGTGACCTTCACAGATCCAGTTCAGCAGTGGTGACAAGCATATTACAGTTCAACTCCTCATCTCTAGTACCCAGTGAAGCTCTGGTCCGGAAAGCTATCAATGATCTCTGGAATGAAAGACAACAACAAATTAATGACTCGGTGGAGCTGATGAATATCACATATGAAAGTAAGTGTCTGAGTTTTAAACATTTTGTAATAGTCAAACACAGTTTGAAACATCAATTCTAAAAGAAATAATGATCATTATTTTCAAAACAGAAATCTCAGAAACATCGTATGATGTCAAATTAACATTTGCTGTGAGAAACATCAGCATGCCAGAGGTTCCTGAGCAAAGAAACGACACCTTGAAAAATCTGCAGGAAGTTATCAATAATGCAGTAAGCATTGACTTTTAACTCAGTGAAATAGTGTTTATCCAGTGCAAGACGTGTTCAGAATTTGATCTGTGTTTTCTTTCTTTAGGTGAACACTCTTCTGAATGAACGAGGCAAACCACATTTGAACCCCAACTCCACAAATTTCCAGTAAGTTTGAAATGTATTGCTCTCTGTTAACTATAATTCTGCATAACAGTTTTAAGTCATTTCAGGAAAAAAACACAAAACACCTGAAATATAAATTTGCGAAAGCTAGTAAAAAAAATTTTTATACATAAACTAAAGCAACTTATTTCTTCGCTTTCTTTTAGGAACATGCCAGACCAAATAAATGGCACCATGAAATACAGCTTCCAAGATGGAGATGCCATACAACCAGTCAGCTTCCTTCAAAAGCTCCAGTCATTCATGGGTATGTCGATTTTCATCACAGTAAAAGCTTCACTATCCTAGTGTAGTTAATAAACCCTTTTAATTGTAATGTTTTCATCGACCTTTGATTACAGTTTTGTCCACTACATCAGTATCACCCCTGACAACACCTGTTCACCTTGTGTAAGTATTTATTTTCTCTCCAAAAATTCAAACTCATTGAGTCATTCGTGTATTTAAAAATCATGAATGATATGAAATGAAAGTTGTGACCTTCACAGATCCAGTTCAGCAGTGGTGACAAGCATATTACAGTTCAACTCCTCATCTCTAGTACCCAGTGAAGCTCTGGTCCGGAAAGCTATCAATGATCTCTGGAATGAAAGACAACAACAAATTAATGACTCGGTGGAGCTGATGAATATCACATATGAAAGTAAGTGTCTGAGTTTTAAACATTTTGTAATAGTCAAACACAGTTTGAAACATCAATTCTAAAAGAAATAATGATCATTATTTTCAAAACAGAAATCTCAGAAACATCGTATGATGTCAAATTAACATTTGCTGTGAGAAACATCAGCATGCCAGAGGTTCCTGAGCAAAGAAACGACACCTTGAAAAATCTGCAGGAAGTTATCAATAATGCAGTAAGCATTGACTTTTAACTCAGTGAAATAGTGTTTATCCAGTGCAAGACGTGTTCAGAATTTGATCTGTGTTTTCTTTCTTTAGGTGAACACTCTTCTGAATGAACGAGGCAAACCACATTTGAACCCCAACTCCACAAATTTCCAGTAAGTTTGAAATGTATTGCTCTCTGTTAACTATAATTCTGCATAACAGTTTTAAGTCATTTCAGGAAAAAAACACAAAACACCTGAAATATAAATTTGCGAAAGCTAGTAAAAAAAAATTTCATACATAAACTAAAGCAACTTATTTCTTCGCTTTCTTTTAGGAACATGCCAGACCAAATAAATGGCACCATGAAATACAGCTTCCAAGATGGAGATGCCATACAACCAGTCAGCTTCCTTCAAAAGCTCCAGTCATTCATGGGTACGTCGATTTTCATCACAGTAAAAGCTTCACTATCCTAGTGTAGTTAATAAACCCTTTTAATTGTAATGTTTTCATCGACCTTTGATTACAGTTTTGTCCACTACATCAGTATCACCCCTGACAACACCTGTACACCTTGTGTAAGTATTTATTTTCTCTCCAAAAATTCAAACTCATTGAGTCATTCGTGTATTTAAAAATCATGAACGATATGAAATGAAAGTTGTGACCTTCACAGATCCAGTTCAGCAGTGGTGACAAGCATATTACAGTTCAACTCCTCATCTCTAGTCCCCAGTGAAGCTCTGGTCCGGAAAGCTATCAATGATCTCTGGAATGAAAGACAACAACAAATTAATGACTCGGTGGAGCTGATGAATATCACATATGAAAGTAAGTGTCTGAGTTTTAAACATTTTGTAATAGTCAAACACAGTTTGAAACATCAATTCTAAAAGAAATAATGATCAATATTTTCAAAACAGAAATCTCAGAAACATCGTATGATGTCAAATTAACATTTGCTGTGAGAAACATCAGCATGCCAGAGGTTCCTGAGCAAAGAAACGACACCTTGAAAAATCTGCAGGGCGTTGTCAATAATGCAGTAAGCATTGACTTTTAACTCAGTGAAATAGTGTTTATCCAGTGCAAGACGTGTTCAGAATTTGATCTGTGTTTTCTTTCTTTAGGTGAACACTCTTCTGAATGAACGAGGCAAACCACATTTGAACCCCAACTCCACAAATTTCCAGTAAGTTTGAAATGTATTGCTCTCTGTTAACTATAATTCTGCATAACAGTTTTAAGTCATTTCAGGAAAAAAACACAAAACACCTGAAATATAAATTTGCGAAAGCCACTAAAAAAACATTTTATACATAAACTAAAGCAACTTATTTCTTCGCTTTCTTTTAGGAACATGCCAGACCAAATAAATGGCACCATGAAATACAGCTTCCAAGATGGAGATGCCATACAACCAGTCAGCTTCCTTCAAAAGCTCCAGTCATTCATGGGTATGTCGATTTTCATCACAGTAAAAGCTTCACTATCCTAGTGTAGTTAATAAACCCTTTTAATTGTAATGTTTTCATCGACCTTTGATTACAGTTTTGTCCACGACATCAGTATCACCCCTGACAACACCTGTACACCTTGTGTAAGTATTTATTTTCTCTCCAAAAATTCAAACTCATTGAGTCATTCATGTATTTAAAAATCATGAACGATATGAAATGAAAGTTGTGACCTTCACAGATCCAGTTCAGCAGTGGTGACAAGCATATTACAGTTCAACTCCTCATCTCTAGTACCCAGTGAAGCTCTGGTCCGGAAAGCTATCAATGATCTCTGGAATGAAAGACAACAACAAATTAATGACTCGGTGGAGCTGATGAATGTCACATATGAAAGTAAGTGTCTGAGTTTTAAACATTTTGTAATAGTCAAACACAGTTTGAAACATCAATTCTGAAAGAAATAATGAACATTATTTTCAAAACAGAAATCTCAGAAACATCGTATGATGTCAAATTAACATTTGCTGTGAGAAACATCAGCATGCCAGAGGTTCCTGAGCAAAGAAACGACACCTTGAAAAATCTGCAGGAAGTTATCAATAATGCAGTAAGCATTGACTTTTAACTCAGTGAAATAGTGTTTATCCAGTGCAAGACGTGTTCAGAATTTGATCTGTGTTTTCTTTCTTTAGGTGAACACTCTTCTGAATGAACGAGGCAAACCACATTTGAACCCCAACTCCACAAATTTCCAGTAAGTTTGAAATGTATTGCTCTCTGTTAACTATAATTCTGCATAACAGTTTTAAGTCATTTCAGGAAAAAAACACAAAACACCTGAAATATAAATTTGCGAAAGCTAGTAAAAAAACATTTTATACATAAACTAAAGCAACTTATTTCTTTGCTTTCTTTTAGGAACATGCCAGACCAAATAAATGGCACCATGAAATACAGCTTCCAAGATGGAGATGCCATACAACCAGTCAGCTTCCTTCAAAAGCTCCAGTCATTCATGGGTACGTCGATTTTCATCACAGTAAAAGCTTCACTATCTTAGTGTAGTTAATAAACCCTTTTAATTGTAATGTTTTCATCGACCTTTGATTACAGTTTTGTCCACTACATCAGTATCACCCCTGACAACACCTGTACACCTTGTGTAAGTATTTATTTTCTCTCCAAAAATTCAAACTCATTGAGTCATTCGTGTATTTAAAAATCATGAACGATATGAAATGAAAGTTGTGACCTTCACAGATCCAGTTCAGCAGTGGTGACAAGCATATTACAGTTCAACTCCTCATCTCTAGTACCCAGTGAAGCTCTGGTCCGGAAAGCTATCAATGATCTCTGGAATGAAAGACAACAACAAATTAATGACTCGGTGGAGCTGATGAATGTCACATATGAAAGTAAGTGTCTGAGTTTTAAACATTTTGTAATAGTCAAACAAAGTTTGAAACATCAATTCTAAAAGAAATAATGATCATTATTTTCAAAACAGAAATCTCAGAAACATCGTATGATGTCAAATTAACATTTGCTGTGAGAAACATCAGCATGCCAGAGGTTCCTGAGCAAAGAAACGACACCTTGAAAAATCTGCAGGGCGTTGTCAATAATGCAGTAAGCATTGACTTTTAACTCAGTGAAATAGTGTTTATCCAGTGCAAGACGTGTTCAGAATTTGATCTGTGTTTTCTTTCTTTAGGTGAACACTCTTCTGAATGAACGAGGCAAACCACATTTGAACCCCAACTCCACAAATTTCCCGTAAGAGTTCAATTAACTTTTTCTCTAGATCACAATTCAGCATAATTGTATTTTTAAAGAAACATAATTTCAGGACATTGAAACAACATCACTTGAACTTCTAATATGTTTTCGGAAACATTTTTGAACACATGAATTTAAGCTTTTAAAAACATTTTTCAGGAACTCACCAGACCAAATAAATGCCTCTCTCAATTACATCATAAAAAATGGAGATACAATACAACCAGTCAGCTACCTACAAAAGCTCCAGTCACTCATGGGTAAGTAATTAAAAAAAGCATTCTTTATGAAATATAAAGCATAATACATTAAGCATATTCACGGACACCAAATACTGTAAATACATTTACATCATGGTGGTTCTAAACTAAGCATTTTATTTTGTTGCAGCCTTAACAACAACCGTTTCTCCAACGACAAAAGGAACTTCGTAAGTCTAATTATTATTACCATATCTTTGAAGATCAATGGTGTAAGATGCCTTTGATATACAGTATGTGTTCTTACAATACTATCATTTGCCATCTTTGCAGCCTCGGAAAAGTGATTATTTACATTAAGCTGGTGTTTGTCACAAAGTACACCTCTCCGAATCAGAGCAGTGTGATGCAGTTTGCAGATGCTTTTCTAGATGCAAAGCTCAGAACCAAACGAAACCTCCCACAACAAAAACTGAGCGAACCTGTGAGCTTTTTGGACGTAACATATAACAGTGAGTTATTTTCTCCTGTTCCTGGTTATTGTCAGTTGGATGTACATTTGTACATGATGATATTTTACACATATTACAATGAATGGACAGCTAATAATGACACAACTTTTTATTTTCCGTTTTTCTTAAGGAATATCCGACTTTAGCTTTTCCCTCTTATTCGGATATCAAATCAACAATGTGACCATACTTGATAACCGTTCTCTCATGAGTGAGACATACACATCAATTCAGGATTCTATAAATGATTTGGTGAGTTTACGAAATTGATTAATATTAGTGTCAAAAGTTACAACTTTATTTTATAAACGTATCAGTAAATGTTGAAATTTAAATGAAATGAGATTATAAATGCTTCAGAAGTATCCATTGTTAATGTTAACTAATGCATTAACAAATACAACCTTATTGTACAGTGTTTGCATTTCATGTGTTATTGTGTATATTATGTATTTTTCAATACAAAAATCCTTCCTTTCATCACAGTATTCTGAGCATATTAGGAAACCAACCAATCTTTGTTTTTTTTATTTTTGCTTTTCAGCTAAAGAGGATCTTACTTTCCCCCACGGCTACTCCTTTTGTGTTCAATCAAGCCAATTTCACGTACGTTTTTGTTTGATTAAATTCCAAGTTAATTAGAAAAACAATTATGGAGCAGTGAAGAGCAATGTTTTTAAGAAATCTGCCTCGGTTGTATCAGTTGCTAGGCACTTTTGTGTGTGATTCTAATTTTGCAAATGTAATCTCTCAACAGGAGTAACGGAACCGTGATTGAGGCCAATGTAGAGTATACTTTCTCAGACACAGACATCAGCAACCCCAGCAAGTTTGTTGAACAACTTTTTAGAAATGATTCCACACCTGCAACCACAGTGATCAACACTACAGGACCTAACAACAGCACTAATGTAGCATGGATTGTGGGTATAATTGTACCCTGTGCTATAGCCCTCATTCTTCTACCTTGCTGGATTTTGCTTTGTGTAAGTATCACAACAATAATTACAATTATTACAATGTTTTTATTCCATTTCATGACATTCGCCCGCTTTCTCTCTCCCTAGTGTTTGCTCTGTGGTTGCTGTGCGGCAGTAAGGCGACGCTGGGATAGAAGGCGATCATACAACATACAATACTATATTCACAACCTCTAAAAATTTCAAATACAAAAACAAAAAATCTAACCTAAAATAATTTTACAAAATGTATTAAAAATACATTTCCTGTATTGCTGGGCATACAGGACATCTGCAAGATTGTGATTGATGTGATTTAATTTTTTGCTACTAAAGGATTTATTTATTTAATAATTATGTCTTGTAAATTACTGTTGATCTTATTGTTTAAATGAATATTTATTTAATTGTATATGTAGTACATGTATTAAGGGGAACAAATGTATAACGTGTTAATGTCGTCACTTTATCTACATAACAAAAAATAACTTTATCTACATAACAAAACAACATAAAGATAAAATGTTCTAGCTATTATTCATGTATGTTGGTATTGTACCCTTGTGAAAAGTTGCAAGATTTAAAACCATGTTATTTAAAAAGCTCCATTTGTATAAATGCAATGATTTAAAAATGGCAAGTCTATTTATTTGAAATCTGACATGTGGATACCCATGAATTTGGATGCATATCTCACAGTAACTTTCATCAGCGATGAATTTAGGATGTTTACTGTTGTGCTTGGATCATTTTTGTAGTTGTAAACTGCAGTTTGAATGATATCAATTTGAATACACAATAAAAAACAAACAAACAAAAAACTGAGTTATCTCCTTTTGGAACCAAACACTTCATATATATATATTATATACAGTATACTGTATATATATAATACACATTCAGGAATAACATTATGACCACTGTCAGGAAGTTATCTCTTCACCACGTCACCTAGTAGTGGGTGGGATCTATTAGGCAGCAAGGGACATTTTGTCCTAGTGTGGTCAAGTGTAAGGATCATAGCATTTTTGACAGGGGCAAAATTGTGAAGGCTAGACAACTGCGTCAGAGCATCTCCAAAACTGCAGCTCTTGTGGGGTCAACATCAAAAGTAGTCCAAGGAAAGAGCAGTAGTGAAACGGCGATAGATTCATATGCGGCCAAGAGTCACTGATGCACATGGGGAGAGAATGCAGGCCTGTTTGGTCCAATTCAACAGATGAGCTGCTGAAGCTATGCAGTGAAATGTGCATATATTGTGGGAAGGCTCTCACAGGAAAATAAGTGAACTGTGTCCAAATGAGAAGGGAGCCAGGGTCCTTAACAGTAGCTGGACCCTAGTGCACAAAATATTGATTCCCGATCTAGGGAGCAAGGGAGCTGATTGAGACACGGTATGTGTTTATAGTCGCCTTTTGCCCTGACCATTAGGGCGGCAGTGTTGACATACGATCCGTGGCCAGGTATTATACCCCACTTGAGGACTTTGCCACTTGAGTGCATGTGCATGCGACAGGAAGTAAGAGCATAAGTCTGTTAAATGTCTTAAAAACGCCAAAGTGCATTGCCCTAAATGCAATTTTAAACACAATATCTTGAATACGGCCTCTGAGCAGTATTCAGGGCAAAGTGTATCCCATCATGCATCAGGTTCTGGATATATCATGAGACATTTTGCTTGAGTCTCGCGAGATGTTCAGAAAGCTTTCCAGTTAGTTATACAATTTTTTTTAGGTTATATCTATTTATTCTATATGTTTGGCCATCATGCGTTTTACTTTTGATTTGCTTTTTTGGGTACAGCTTCGCTGATACAATACAAATAAAGCATGATAAAAATAAATCAGACTTGACTATATTATTAGTGGTAAAACGATTACACATTTTCTTGGTAAAAACTCTGGAGTTATGTATTTTGTAAAACTGCTTTTTTTAAAACTGCAACATTAATTAACGTTATATGTTTGCACATACTACATGTGTGCCATTAGGTTAGAAATAATACATGCTCACTTGGGATATTCAGGCTAACTTGAACAGTTGGGCCAAAAACATGATATACGTCATGAAAGTAGACAAGTGTAAAGACCAGAGAAATGGGGGTGTTTGGAAGCAGCCTATGTACGCATGTGGCTATGTGTTTGCTTGCAACAACTGCGGCATGCAGAAGAATTGTGTCCTGTTCTTTCAGAAATTAAATTAATATTACATTTAATTGCTCTATTTTAGGAAATTAGCCTACAAAAGAAGTTGTAACCTGTACAGTTGGTTAAAAAAATGAACCAGCTTTGTTTTGACACTGCTGTGAAAACCAGAAAATGTTAGATTAGTTGGTACCATACAATGACTGGTTTACAGTATTTGAAATATTGGAATTGTAAATTTCTTGAAAAGATGTAATTATGTAAACATGTTTACAGGTGTCATATTTCAATAATATTTTAAATCATCTTTCTCAATATTTAATATCTATGCCTCTACTCTGGATAATAATTTTAAACATAGTTCAACAGTTCTTACCTAGGTGATAGAAAATGCTGCAGTGTGATATAACAACAACTAAATAATTTTCAAAGAAGATTGTAGTGAGGTAGGCGGGACGAGAGCCGGATTCGAGGTGGTGCGTTAGTGATAACCGCCTACCTCACTACAAAGATATTTTGAATAATTCGGGAAAGCAAACAGTTCTGTGGCACCTTTGACTACCATTTAGATTTTTTCTACTAATCAATGATGCCCCAGAACTGTCAGTTACATACATCCAAATGTAATGCTTTAAAATTATTTTATGGTTATGATGGATCACATTAAAAACTGACGTAATGTGGTTTGTCAGGTTAACTTAAGCAGTGTGTGCTGTTGCTGGTCCTCATCTTTTGTGACATCCTTTATCTGTAACCCCTCAGAAAAAAATGTCAAGTCACACCCATGAATGTCAATGTGATTTACAGTTCTATTTGACACATTGCTGCGATCTTCCATACTGATAAACATGTCACAAAAACAGTTTAATCGTTTCTAAAAGAATGCAAAACAACAGGCTTACCACCAATAATGCCGCTGGAGAGCCCTGAATTCTCAGGGTTGTTTTCTGTGATTACCTAAACATCACAGACCACATTGCAAAGAAATCTAGTCTTCCAGATGAATGCAACATCAGGAGCATCAGATATTTCTGTCAGCGCACAATAGTTTTACCTGTGGCTCCTAAAACCTCTAGATTGGACTTTACTGATATAAAACACTTCATGTGTGTGCATTGAAACCTCAGCCACTATTCAGAATATACTTTGTCTACATTTGCTTGCACATAGGGTCGAGGCGCATCTCATTTCTTGTTCTTCTGCGTTTAGTAATCTATAAAGTTATTTTCCTAATGAAGAATTTATAACTATTCTGAGAACTATTCTGTATGTTTTTAAAGGGACAATGCACTCTAATTGAGGAACAAGATCCATTATGTATATGTCTACATGCTAATGTTCATTTGTGGTCCTCGGCGGATTGATGGCATACAGTTGGCTATGTGGGGCTGATACCCCAGGGCTACCTAGGACCACTGGTGAAATAGCTGTGCGGCGGTGACTGTCGACAGCCCTACCCGGGCGAGGATTTAACCTATCGTAATCCTCATTATGTGGGGGTTGGAGAGAGAAGTAAGCTCGCTAGGCTTCGCCGGTCAGGAAGGGTGCCAGAAGCCGTGCCCACTCCGCCTTGTCCCACGTCTCTCGGGTTGCAATGACCTCGAAGTTGTGCAAGAAGGCATCGATGTCATCGAGTTCTGTGAGCTTGGTGAGGTGGTGGTGTGCGGTAAGTCTGGCATCGGGAAGAGGAATGCTGGCCGTGGACACATGTAGCGTCTCAAACGTGCATTCTGACCTCTCTTGCCGGCGAGTGAGCTGTTCCGTGAAGTGTTCTTGCTTGGCTGTGATGTCCGTGAGGCATCTGATAATTTCCTCCATGGTCGCGGCCCTTCAGGGAGCACCGGAAGACTGGGAGAGAGAGAGCGGGTTCCTATGAACAAACAGGCAGAACGGATTAAACACTGTGTCTGGTTGGTGTTCGCATTCTCCACCAACTGTGGCGGGCAGGAAACAACACAGACACAGTAATGTACAGTTTGTACCCCAGAGGGTGATTTATTAGTGACCGGTAGCTGGAAAAGGTGCAAGGTGAGCAAGGGGAAGTAGCTGTTGGTTCCCAGCGAGGTGCGTCGGTGAAGAATTCTCCGGGGTGCGTGCGGGGAAAGTGTGTCTCTGCCAATCGTGTAAGCAAAACCAAGCATTAGGGTTAAACTTCAGTTAGGAGAACGAGCTCACAGCGTGTTTGATGAGGTGCAGGTGGAAACGATCAGCAGGTGCCGTGGCTTGATTGTGGTGTTTCCATGGTGACACTGATTGGCCATTGGCCCGCTCGCCACATTATATACAGTGCATCCGGAAAGTAGTGACAGCACTTCACTTTTTCCACATTTTGTCATGTTACAGCCTTATTCCAAAATGGATTCAATTCATTATTTTCCTCGAAATTCTACAAACAATACCCCATAATGACAACATGTAATAAGTATTCACAGCCTTTGCCATGACACTCAAAATTGAGCTCAGGAGCATGACTTTCTGCAACTTGATTTGAGTCCACCTGTGGTAAATTCAGTTGATCGGACATGATTTGGAAAGGCACGCACCTGTCTGTATAAGGTCCCAAAGTTAACAGTGCATGTCAGAGCACAAACCAAGCCATGAAGTCCAACGAATTGTCTGTAGACCTCCAAGACAGGATTGTATCGAGGAACAGATCTGGGGAAGGGTACAGAAAAATGTCTGCAGCATTGAACGTCCCACATGAGCACACTGGCCTCCATCCTTCCCTAAATGGAAGAAGTTTGGAACCATCAGGACTCTTCCTAAAACAGAGCTCCACCATGTTTCTGTGGAGAGAGGAGAACCTTCCAGAAGAACAACCATCTCTTCAGCTCTCCACCAATCAGGCCTGTATGGCAGAGTGGCCAGACAGAAGCCACTCCTCAGTAAAAGGCACATGACACCCTGCCTGAAGGACTCAGACCATGAGAAAAAAAGTTTTCTGCTCTTACGAAACAAAGATAAAACTGTTTGCACTGAATGGCAAGCATCATGTCTGGAGGAAACCAGGGCCGTTCATCACCTGGCCATTACCATCCCTACAGTGAAACATGGTGGTGGCAGCATCATGCTGTTGGGATGGTTTTCAGTGGCAGAAACTGGGAGACTAGTCAGGATTGAGGGAAAGATGAATGCACCTATGTACATAGACATGCACAATGAAAACCTGCCCCAGAGCGCTCTGGACCTCAGACTGGGGCAGAGGTTCATCTTCCAACAGGACAATGACCCTAAGCACACAGCTAAGATAACAAAGGAGTGGCAACAGGACAACTCTGTGAATGTCCTTGACTGGCCCAGCCAGAGCCCAGATTGGAACCCGATTGAACATGTCTGGAGAGATCTGAAAATGTCTGTGTAACGACGCTCCCCATCCAACCTGATGGAGACTGAGAGATCTTGCAAATACAAATAGGAGGAACTTGCCAAAAAAAGCTTGTTGCATCATACTCAAAAAGACTTGAGGCTGTATTTGGTGTCAAAGGTGCTTCAACAAAGTATTGAGCAAAGGCTGTGAATACTTATGTACATGTGCTTTTTTTAGTTTTTGTTGATAACAGAACAGACGCTGTGAATACTTTCCGGATGCACTGTACTGCTATTTCATACTTATAATGCAAAGCAGTGTTCTACTTGGACCATTTCCACAGTGAAAAACATTAGTTTTATATAACATGCAAATTAAACAATATTACCTTGGGTGTTTTGTTCGATGTTTCTGAGTTATATTTGAATCAATCTACATTTCTGTGTTTTATTCTGGACTACAGCAACATGGTTATTTATTGTTGCTTGTCTTGTCTTTAACATATAACTGAACATGGTGCCATCTAGTGGTTTGGTCGTAGCCTATGTATGCGTGTGTCTGTGTGTTTCCTTGCAACAACTGCAGCATGCAGATGCCAACGCAGGATTGTGTCCTGTATACTTTCAGAAATTTAATTATTTGATTTAAAAACTCTAGTTTAGAACATTAGCCTAAATAAAAAGCTGGCAGTAACTATGTCTGAGATAACTATCTGCTATTATAAGCTGTACAGTTGGTTTCCAACTTTGTTTTTGACTTTGTTGTGAAACCAGAAAATGTATTTTTAAGATGCAGTCTGAATTATTCATAATATAATTGGTGTGACCCCCAATTTAACTTCATGTACATGTTCACAAACAATAGGCCTGTAGATTATTGCTGATAATGATCAAAAGAAACTTACTTAAACCTAAACTTGTCTCTCTAATATTTTTTATTTTGACTCTGACACCAAGCTCAACCACTAGATGTCAATGAACCATACGGTTTATTTAAATGCGACCAAAAGGTAATGCTATAGTCACAGGTATTGTGCTACATGCACTATGGGTATAGATAGGCCTATATTACAATCTATATTATAATCTACACTTATAAAAATAAAGGTGCTTACTAATGCCATAGAAGAATATTTTTGTCTAAATGGATGCATAAAGAATTTTGTGGTAAAAAAAGTTTCTCCAGAGTCTAAAAAGGTAAGAAAGATATGGTATTTAAAAAAGTTTTGACTAAATTATTCTATGGCATCGCTGTGATGGATACTCTTAAAATGAGCTTAAAAGGTTCATTTAAAAAAATGTAAGATTGTTGAACAATCTCTTAAAAACCCAAATTAATTGTTAACTTTTAATCAATCCTTCTTTCTTCATCATTCCATTGCTTGTAAAAATATGATTATACATAATCTAATTGGTAATAAATATTCAATTAGATTATTTGTTAGAAGAATTTGATTTATAAATGAAGTGATAGAGCTACAATGCATTACAATTTAAGGATATATATTTTTGAGGAAGGCCAATATAATTATGCAAGATAAATCCTTTGCATTTGATTTTACATAAAAGATAGACTGTTGCTTGACCTGCCCTCTGGCTTTTAAGTCTTAATGAGAAAAACTGATATTCAAACCTTTATTCAGAAAAATGCTGGATTTTATGTAGTAGCTTTGTGGTTCATTAGCACTTTTTAATTATTCGGCAGTGAAAAACTACACAAGTTTTTTTAAATACCCCAAAACACCAAATGCTTGTTTTGAAACCTTAAAAGGACATACATTTTGTAAAAAAAATATATAATGATGCCTAAGACGCTGGTACAGTCTTATTTACTTTGAAACAAAACTGCATAAACCCAGTATACTTTAAAACATTAAGGGGTGGTTTCCCGGACAGGGATTATTTTAAGACATGACTAGACCTTAGTTAAATTAGGTTTTTACAATCATGCGTCATAAAATAGCTTCACTGGTGTGCATTTTGAGACGAAACAAGAGCTATTTTCAGTCTTGACAGCTCTAACATTTATTTTAGTCTAGGACTAGTTATACACCCCAACCGGGAAATCACCCCTTTACCTGGTTGAGGGATTTTGCAACCATTGTATTGTGTTCAGCCTTCTTTTTATTTTGCATTATGTCAACCATTTAATAACCAAAATCTAGATGCTAAATAATTTATGTATTTTTCTTTTTAGTTAATGAGGTTTTAAATATTTTCCTTTAAAAGTATATTTTTCTACCAATTTAAAACTCCATTTATTTAAAAAAATCAACGTTGAAAATGAAATGATAACCTGTAACTTGAGTATTATTGGCATACTGAGAGTGGAATTTGTGAGTAATGTCTGTTTTGCACACCCCATTTAAGATTTTTGAAGTCTTCCTGCTACGCTCACCTTGCGGATGTACCAATAAAATCACTTTAAATGTATCAAATTCCGATGTGGTAAAACATTTCTACCATTTAATGTTTTAATGGGGGAAAATGACAGAACAATCATGCTCTAACCTTAAATGGCCCATTATACTGGATGGTCCACTTTGGCCGCTATCGGCCTAAGTACAAAATATTTCAGCAATGTCTACAGGTGTGCTTGGAAATTCTTGTCAAATTTGAAGACATTTGCGGTTCTTGCAAATCTGAGAGAAAAGGTGAATTTGGAAAAAAAGTAAATTCCATTTTTGTTTAAGTACTCTGGTAACTATGACAATGTTTTAGTGTCATGCTAAGAAAACAAAATAATAACATTACAAGAAGTTAAAATACAGTTGTGACAGGGTAAAAATAACTAGCGTGAAGTCAGCTGTTTGAGATTTAAATCACAATTTCGAGAATAAAGTGATAGTAATGTTTTGAGAATATTACACACCATATTAATAAAACCGTCTGTGTACAAACTATTTACTCAAGATTTGGAACAAAATTAAAACATGCTCTGTGTTTGTATTTTTGTCACGGATGTGTTAGAGAGAACCCAATTGCAGGCAGCGAAACGGGGATGACGGGGTTAACAAGGACTTTAATATAAACAGAAAACAGGAACAAAACAAAAACCCACGAGGGGGTGACAACAGGGTACACAATAAACTGAACTAACTACAGACTAAACACTTGACAAGAATTACAACTACAAAACACTCACACTGACTACACTAACAACTCAAAGACATAACTCAAAGACATGGCATAGCATAAAGCATAAAGCATGAAATAGTAAGGCATACCCAGGCCCGTCGCGACAAGGCAAGCAAACCAAGCAATTGCTTGGGGCCCCGAGCTGGCCGGGGGCCCCGAGCTGGCCTGGGGCCCAAAGACAACAACTGGTTAAGAATAAAATGCAATGACAAACTGAGCGCCCCTTTGACAGTCAATGCAGTAAAGTGCAATGACACTTTTATTGGGATCCCCCTCAAGGGGCCCCTTTCGTGATCTCTGCTGCCGGCAAAAACAAAACCTCCGTCGGCAGTCATGAAGCGGAATTATGCTTCAGGATCCCAAAAAAGAAAGAAGAGAAAGGAAGAGGAGGATAAGAATAAACAAGATAGTGGTAAGTGATAAATTACACTGGATAAAATAGCTCTTCTTGTCTTGGTGTCATTTTGCAGCAGGTAGGCTTGCAAAAATATGTTAGCTAACGTTACCTGTAACCTGCCTGACGGCAAATGCTGCTTGTAACGAACAGTTAGTGCAACTTCGGACGGAATATGGTTACATACTACTGTAATATGTTTTTTAACGGGATAAGGAAGATGCAGATCTGTTCCAGAATCACTGTTTATCGTATTTAATGACATGACATTGCTACAGCTTTGTAATAGGTTTTGATGAAAGTGGCATAACGTTAGCATGCTATACTAAGTATTCCACCGTGATGATCTATTTACCAAATGGGGGGGTTAGGAAAACCACACAATAAATTCCGTGCATCAAACATTAGCTTGGGATGTTTTTAAGCATTAGTAACCCTTTACAAAGTGTTAGGAATATCTGGTCGTCTATCTATGTAATGTTTATAGATATTTTCAAATGGTTTCTTAAAGGTTTACAAAAAATGTTTAATCATTACCCGATACCTAATATATTATATGATAGATATAATGTGTGTTACAATAAACTGTTAATTTACAGCACTACTAATAATTAGTAAACATATAATTATAATTTCATTGTTTGTTAACAGTAAAAAGACTGTTTGCTAACAGTTAAATGACAGTAAACTAAAGATTAATTAACTATCAATTTACCATCTATTAATGATTGTTATTATTAAGTGTTACCATCTTTTCTTTCTCCCTCAAGGTGCTTTGCTTAAATTTCTCAGCCCTCGGGCTCTTCCTAAGGAGACCTCCACTGATGAAGGTAGAGTGAATTTCTCTCACTGAGCTGAGCTGTTAATAGTGACCTCTTTCAATATGCTAACAGTGAAATGGTAAAACGTACTTCACAGGTAATTTCAGATTTTTTTTTTCAATTATTTTCCCAGCTACACCATCAACTTCATCCTCAACATCAGATGCATCACTTCTCAGTGCTGATGTTTCCTCTATAGCACAAGGTACCACCACAAGCTCTAGAATTACAGCTGATATCCTGCACAGCCCAGAGTTTAAACTGATAAGTGTGTGCTGTCATATTGTTAGAAAAACAACAGTGCAAATCACTATTGAATTCCCACCAAACTGTGTAAATAGAGAAAGGCCAAGAAAGGCTCACAGGACTGGCACTTCAATTGAGCGCGATGTTCGCCAGTCTTTGGACATGGAGGACATTGTCATTGCCTTTGCAGAAAACAAGGCTCGCAAACAGCAGTTTTAGATAATTTGCACGTTTGTGAGAACTGAAAAATGTTAGTGTGTGTGTGTTTTAAAGTATGTTGGATTTAGTTATTGTGCACTTTTTTAATGTATATTTGATTTTATGGTACAGTGGTGTTTTTTGCAAATGGTCAATTGTTGAAAATGTTAAAATGTTATGCACATTATATGCAACAGCAGTATTTGCACTGTAATTTTATTTTATTTATGCACAGTATATGCAACATGAGTATTTGAACTTTAAACATGTTTTATTTATGCACTGTTTATGCAACAGCAGTTTATGCACTGTAAACCTTTTTTATTTATATAAAGTGTGGTTGAACTTAAACTTTATGGCTATGCTGTGGTTCCTGTAGGCTTTGCGTGTGTGCGGGGGGTTGGGGGGGCCTCCATGTCCATTTTGCTTGGGGCCCCCAAATTCCTTCAAACGGCCCTGGGCATACCAGTACACTAGATGCAACGAACGAGCACAGGACAATGAACACGAGGATGTTTTAAAGGGAGACAGACAAAGGATAATAAACAAGGGTCAGGTGCGGGAACTGAAACACTCAGGGAAGGTTAACGAGGAAACGAGATGGCGGGAAACACTGACGAGACACGAGAAAGCACATGGCTTTCTCACACAAAACCTAAGGCTATGCCATGACTCCGCTGCAAGACCAAGAATAAACATGACATGATAGCGGAATCATGACATAAGCCCCCCCTTAAATGAACACCTCCAGGTGTTCATCAAGGGGTAGACTGACAAGACAGGGCAGACTGGGACAACGACAAGACAAAGCAAAACATTGTAAACAAGATTAGGGGCAGACAAGAGTATATAACAAAAGGGTTGGGGTGACATAATAAAAACAACAAACAAGGGAGGGGGGGAGGGGGAACAACAAAGTTCATGGGGGGTTGACTTGAGTCCATGGGGGGAACACCTGAGTTCATGGGGGGAAGTCCAAAGGGAGTGGGACATTGGGGAACAGTTTTTGTCCCTGGCGCTCGGAAGCGCGGAGTCCCAGGGGACTTAGGGGACACCCTGGGGGGCGGCGCTCGAGAGCGCGAAGTCCCAGTGGCCCTAGGAGTGGCCGGCTGGAAGGCCGGCAGGGCAGGACTTGACGCCGGCTGGAAGGCCGGCAGGGCAGGACTTGACGCCGGCTGGAAGGCCGGCAGGGCAGGACTTGACGCCGGCTGGAAGGCCGGCAGGGCAGGACTTGACGCCGGCAGGAAGGCCGGCAGGGCAGGACTTGACGCCGGCAGGAAGGCCGGCAGGGCAGGACTTGACGCCGGCAGGAAGGCCGGCAGGGCAGGACTTGACGCCGGCAGGAAGGCCGGCAGGGCAGGACTTGACGCCGGCTGGAAGGCCGGCAGGGCAGGACTTGACGCCGGCTGGAAGGCCGGCAGGGCAGGACTTGACGGGACCACCGGACTTGACGGGACCACCGGACTTGACGGGACCACCGGACTTGATGTCTGGGCAGGATTGGACTGGGCACTGTACACGGGCTGCAGCGCCATCTGGGCTTGCTTCCGTGCCCTCATCTTTTGCCTCTTCCTTCTCAAACGGGCCACCCGTCCGGTGGTTGGCTGAAGGAAGGAGACGAAGGGCAGGTCTGGCTCCGGATTGGAGGCCTCCGAAGAGGACCCCCAGGATTCACGCCTTCCCCGTTTGCCACCCAGGCTGACTACGGGTGGGGAGGCTGAAGGTGGTGGAGCAGAGGGTGTGGGGATGCCCAGAACCCCAACCTGCAGGCCGCGACCCGAGGAGTCAGCGGACATCGTCCCCGAATCTCCCCCTACCCACTCGCCGCGGATGCAGCCAGGCGGAACATGAGCCGCGGAGCTCGAGCCGGGCGGAGCCGAGTCCCCCGGGGCGGCGACAGTCAGGACGCAATCCTCCGGGACGCTAGCCAATGGGGCGGGTACCCCGACTGGCACTCTGGCCTCGTCCCGGTTGATCACGAACCTGACCATATCGTCGAATCCCAGGGGCTTAAGCATCCTCTTCTCCGATGGCGTGAGACGGTTGGTGAGGCAGCCATCAAAGATCACCTTTAATTCTGCATCACCGAACTCCGTATCCCTCGCCACCGAAGAAAATGCCCTGGCGAACTCCCGCGTCCCATGATCCCCCTGACGGAACCCAAACAGCAAGTGGGCAAGGCGAGATCGCAGGAACGATGCTGAGCTGTCCATGCTGCTGCTGCCTACTGGGTTCAGTTCTGGCTCGTTCGTTCTGTCACGGATGTGTTAGAGAGAACCCAATTGCAGGCAGCGAAACGGGGATGACGGGGTTAACAAGGACTTTAATATAAACAGAAAACATGAACAAAACAAAAACCGACGAGGGGGTGACAACAGGGTACACAATAAACTGAACTAACTACAGACTAAACACTTGACAAGAATTACAACTACAAAACACTCACACTGACTAGACTAACAACTCAAAGACATAACTCAAAGACATGGCATAGCATAAAGCATAAAGCATGAAGCATGAAATAGTAAGGCATACCAGTACACTAGATGCAACGAACGAGCACAGGACAATGAACACGAGGATGTTTTAAAGGGAGACAGACAAAGGATAATAAACAAGGGTCAGGTGCGGGTACTGAAACACTCAGGGAAGGTTAACGAGGAAACGAGATGGCGGGAAACACTGACGAGACACGAGAAAGCACATGGCTTTCTCACACAAAACCTAAGGCTATGCCATGACTCCGCTGCAAGACCAAGAATAAACATGACATGATAGCGGAATCATGACAATTTTACAATGTTTAATCAAATAATTACCTAATTCGCCATTAATAGCACCTAGGCTAACCACTGTGGGTGTGTGCAAGGAAATGTAATGCTATTCTTATTTGATATCACACAAAATTATTTCCTGGTTATGATGTATCACAATAATAACTGACGTTATGTGGTTTATCAGGTTCACCTAGGCAGTGTGTGCTGGGTGCTGTCGCTGATCCTCATCTTTTATGACATCCTTTTTCTGTAACCCCTCAGAATAAAATGTCAAGTCACACCCATGAATGTCAGTCTGAGTTACAGTTCTATTGGACACATTGCTGTGATCCACCCCTCAACTATTTCTTACCTACTGGTAAACATGTCACAAAAAGACAGAGAGGTTAAGAATGCAAAACAACAGGCTTGCCACCAATAATGCCGCTGGAGAGCCCTGAATTCTCAGGGTTGTTTTCTGTGATTACCTAAACATCACAGGCCACATTGCAAAGAAATCTAGTCTTCCAGATGAATGCAACATCAGGAGCATCAGATATTTCTGTCAGTGCACAATAGTTTTACCTGTGGCTCCTAAAACCTCTAGATTGGACTTTACTGATATAAAACACTTCAGCCACTATTCAGAATAAAAACCCTCTGTTTAGAGAGAATTTTTTTTATTTTAATATTTCATAGAATGTTATAATCTACTCTCTTAAAAATAAAGGTCATTCACAAATCCATAGAATAGCATTTTCTAAATGGTTCCATAAAGAGCCTTTAACATCCAAAAAACATTTCTGTTTCACAAAAGGTTCTTTGTGGTGAAAAAAAGGTTTGAAAGAGATGGGACTTTAAATAACCTTTGACTAAATGGTTATTTGTGAAACCAAAAATGATTTTCTATGGAATCGCTTTGAAGAACATAAAGATCTAAGTGCTTTAAAGGTTAATTTTTACACTGTAAAATGTTTAAATAATATATTACAACCAAAATTACTAGTTAACTTTTAACTTCCTTCTTGCTTCATCCCCCAAATGCTTGTAAAAATCTGCTAATACAATAATATCATTGGTAATAACAGTCTTTCATTTGTATATTTGTTATTAGTGGTATTCAATTTATAAATGTGATATTACAAATGTATCTTTTTGATTTATGTAATTAATCGAGAATAATCCTTAAACATGTTATAAAAGATTAAATATTGCTTGACCAACCATCTGGCTTTTAATGCGCAAATTACTGTTTGCGAGAAAGACTAGTTAACTGGATCTAAACCTGCATTCAGAAAAATGCTGGGTTATCTTCAACCTATGGTTGAGTTAAAAGGAACAAATATGACCGTTGGGTTAAATGATGGGTTGTTTTAGCCCCAAATGCTGGGTTGTTTCAACAGTTGGGTTCGATATGAAATTTTTGGGGGTTAATTTAACCCAGTGGTTGGGGTTGTCCCCTTATGACCCAACTGTGGGTTGCATAACCTCAACGTTTCTGTGTTCCTGCTAAAAAATAAAACGTTTGATCTAACATGCTTATTAAACACACATTATGCGATGTGACATCAAAACATTCACACCCAATAAGGCCTGGGGCATCAAAAGTTATTTATTTTGATTTACAGATCGAGTTTCCGGGTTGAGATACTGGTTGAACACACATACTGTAAAAATGTAATCTCTGAATGCAGTGTTAGTCACTTTGGAAAAAAACGTCTGCCGTGTGCGTACATGTACAAATACATCTTAGCACGCTACCCCCAGTAGTGTTTGTGAAAATGTCACTTTACATAAGATGTAGTTTGTCTAGTTACAAGGTTTATATGATCAAATACCAAAATAACAACTATTTAAAGAGCTTGCACCCGAACAACAGACAAAACGTTGTCTAAATTGTGTATAAGGATGTACGCAGGCGTGACCTCAGCAGTATCTGAACAGCGTAAACTGATGGAATTTACTTCCTTTAGACACCTTCAGCTATGCATTGAAACTATCCTAATAAAAGACAAACACATTTACATCTGTATTTCTATCTATAGAAGTTAGGTTGTGTAATATTTGTGTAAGGTCTTTGTTTTTGATTCACTGACAAACGTTAACTTGCTCAACAACCTGACCCGGTGTTTGTTTTGTATAATGAAAGACGTTGATGAGCACGTCACAGACAACTCATAAAAAATGTTACATATCATTTTTTTAGAGGGCTCAAGTTGTCTGCAACAGGTGTTGTCGTGTCTGTGCTTGTTTGTCAAGGTTTCTTTGTTTGAGATCATCTTTTATATTGAAACTCGTTTTTTCTTTAATGTCTGCTTCATTGTTTTCTCCTTGTTTCTCTCCCCAAGGTGTGTCTATTGTAGCCATTGAGTTAGTATGTGTATAACCCCCCCCCCCCCCCCCCCTGTCTCTTGTTTTGTGTTGTTTTTATGTAACCTGGTTTTGGGTTAGTTTGTGGTCATCGTGGCATGGAATGCTGCTTAATACCAAAGTGCATTTGTATGAAGTTTTGTGTCGTCACTACATTACAGCGTAGTTTTGAATTTCTCCAGTAATGATTATTTGATTTAAAATTCTTAATGAAGGTTAAAACTTACCATTGTGTTAAAGCAGCCCCACACCTGAAATTGTTTTCTTGATAAAGGAAATGCTTCTTATTCGGATCATCTTATTCATATCACATTTAAGAACATAATTGTTATTAACACCCTCTTGGTTCTCAGCCAATAAACAACCGTATATTAGCCATTCAGATAATGTAAATGTCTATAATTAAGATAAAAATTAAAGGCTTCAGGCATGTTTGGAAATCCTTTTTAAACAGTGTAGTCTTTATTATGCCATTAACTTATTCTGAGCTATGCTCATCCTGTATCTATAAGCTGCTCAGATCTGTCAAAATGGCAAGAATGTTCTAATTATGATAAACTGGTTTGGGCTCTTTTATACATATCCCCTCCTGGTCTTGGGCTGACACCTGTTACCTGCATGGCACAACAAACACACTTTATGACCTAAGAAAAAAATATGTTTATCAATTTGTAAAGAACTGTCAACATTGCACACAGGCATAGCAATAGCAAATCTTACATTACTTTATTTTACACAGTTTATGCATAAATTGTAAACAAAATTACTATTATAACTATTTATGAGGTGGCAAAATCTAATGAATTTGTACCATTAAGTACAACTTAATTTTGTGACAGTGACATTTGTTTAAGGGGTGGGGCTGTTGAGTTTTTCTTACAATCGTCCACTAGAAATGCTGGGTTATTTCATCCCACAGTTGGCTCAAAAATTGACAAATCCAACATGGGTTGGGATGTTTTAACCCATTGTTGGTTCAAATATAAACATTTTCTGGGTTGACCCAACACTAAGTTGAAAAGAGTGGATATACATACATTTTGTGAACGATTCACAGCATACAAGTTAGTAAGAATCAGCCACCTCGTAAAATAGTTGCAAATTGTTAACAATACTCTAGGGCGCTGACACTCTACAAAATACTAGGCTATTTTCAGTTGGATCAAAAAGGTACGTCCCTTGATGTACCAACCATTGTTTGAAAATAACCCTGCATTTTTTAAATGTATAAGGCTTCTCAGATATCCTATTATGGTCTTAACTTTCAACTTAAGCCTCACAATTCTTTTTGTAGAAAGAATAGTATACTTTAGGGCACTTTAAAGGACACTAAGACAGATTCTTAAGTGATCACCAAAAGTGGCATTTATCCATTGTGAACTGAAGACTGCAGCAATGTCAACCCAGAATGCCACGCACAGCCTCTGAATCATCCAGAACAGTGCTTGCAAGGGTGTTGTCAAAGCAATATGAAACCATGTATTGATGATTTAAATATTGTACATCACAATCATTTTTAAATTTATAAATGTTGATGTTCCACACCGAGTGCAGCCTCCTAACCAGCTGTCAAATATGGATGCTTCATTTTCTTATCTCGTATCTAAAGAGTACTCAAATTACTGGTGGTACTGATAATTACTGTGATATTATAAACCATACTGTTTTAATAGTTGGTAATTATTCAGAACCTGTTTAAAGTTTTGTCTTGTAGTCTCTCTCTCTATCTCTGCCTCCTTGCATTCATATTTTGAGTGTAATTCACTGGCAAAAAAGATAAATATGACTGACAGCATTGTGTATTTATTAAAAACGTGATATAGACATTATGACTGACAGCATTGTGTATTTATTAAAAACGTGATATAGACATTATGACTGACAGCATTGTGTATTAATTAAAAACGTCAGATAGACATTAGGATAATAATCATTTATATGTTACAATAACCATGAAATAAGATACAGCCTTACTACAGCCTTATCTGAATAAACCCCTCTCTGTCCCAGTAAAAATGTATAATATAACTGATTACACCATTTCACAAATATGGGCCCACATCTGTGATTTAATTTCATTTTATTTTCAAAAGAGTCAAGGTAAGAAATATTTCTCAATAAAATTAATAATAATACAGGGTAAAGCCCCCCTTAGACTAAATGTGTGATTCACTATAGATAAGTTACAATTTTATATAAAGAGCAAAGAAGTTGATAGAGGGAGAAGGAAAGAGTAAAAATAACCCAGAGTGACACATCAGGTTTGATGGCTCAGTCATTCAAAACTACTATAATGAACTAAAAGAAAAGGGTGTGGCTGTAGACTTCAAACACAAAAGCCTGAAGATCAGGTATTTTTTTAAATAGACAGTAAAACAGATCTGGGATGACTGTGTCTGAGTACATATTTATTATTTTGTCATTCATCTTTACATTATATTGGGTCCATAGAGTACGGTTTAAAAGATTCACATCTAATAGCTTGAACCATTTTAAATGACTGCTAGGTTAATGAGACCTGCAATAGCCCTATGACACTACTTTTATGTTACTAATTAAGACTAAAATAGCAACACAAGTATTCCTTATAAAATGAACAAATAGGTAAATATTGACCATACACCACTTTGTTGCGAAAAAAGGGTTTAAGATGTAGAAAGGAAATTTGTTTTTTTTGAGTTCCAATTTTTGGGTCCATGGGAAAATTGTCTAAATAAAAGATGTCAGCTGAGATATGGGTACATTGTTGGAAATAATAATAAAGAAGGTGTGTATGTGCGTCTGTGTCTGTCAATTACAGTGGAAGAGAGATGTGATAAGAGTCTGCGCGTGTGTTTGTGCATATTTGTATGCAACTTTCCACACCCAAGAGGAAAGTATGCTCAACAATATTGCGAAAGAGGAAGGTTTTGTGTTCATGAAGTACCTGATTGTTTCGGGGTCTGTGCTTGTGCTTGGGTACTACATGTACTTAATGTGCTCACACCCCACAATAAAACATATTACAAGTAAGGAAAGAGAGAGAGGGCGAGAGCCAGAGAAAGATATAGAGAGCAAGTGAGAGAGAGAGAGAGAAAGTTGTGATGGATAACTGCAAAGAGATTTGACTTTGTATGTTTTTTTGTAAATCGTTCCCTTACTTGGGCCCACCAGAAATCAAATATGATTGAACAGGTGTTTAGCAATAAATGAATAAGTCTGAAATACATGTAGACTCCACCTTACAGTGTTCTTCAGACTTATTTTCTTGAAATACTTAAACAGGTGATTTCCATGACAGGGTTTAAAATAAGTCAGGAGTAGGCCTTAATATTTATTATTAATCATTTATTATTATAAGACCTGACGTAGAATAAAAATCGATCAATTTAAAGCATGCAGACTGGAATTGGGTGGATCAGGGATGCCAATAAAGGACACAATAAAGCAAGAAAACATTAAAATCGAGGTGATTTTAAAAGAATACTGTTTATTTCAGTTCAGGTAACCATGGTCCAGGTATTAGTTGTTATTATTGTTTTATTTTTTTTATTAGTAATAATAAAATTATGTTTGTCATATGCGGATGTGTTAAATGTTTTATATTTAAATTCGGTATTTTTAATTTAAAGTACATTTCTCTCTCTCCAATGTCTGTTTTTATTAGTTAGAATTTCAACTTAAATAGTTAAATATCACAGAGCTCTCTCTCTCTTTTTCTCTTTCTCTCTTTAATGAGTAATATATTTATTTATACCCGGAAATATGATCTGTCATTACCGAACGAATTCCTAACATTCATGCTAGCACTAATCAGCACTGCATTAACACCCTTTATTGTTAAAATGAAACATCACCGTCAATCTGAAGCTGTATTGCGCGCTGCAGACATTCGTCACTAAATTTCACATGTCACCACACCTTACAAACGTCAACACACCTTTAATATAGGACCAGCCAAATGTGGCACTTGTTAGTCTGTTAACAACTGACAACACACATCGTATTGCAAGGAATATAATAACGTTTAAAGTAAATGGTCATGACTTTGAAGAGCGGGAGAAGGTAAGTTAATGAATTAATAACGAATATAGAAATATGAAAGAGGAATAGCAAATTGTTGAGTTTTACAATAAGGGATTAACCATTTTACAGCCGCTTTTAAAATGTGTAGCCTCCTGCTTTTATCTACACTAATACTTTATTCGTAATAAACAATTAGCATCACTACTATTTTCAAAACAAGCAAACATAAAATATGGACAAGTTTCTCCCGATTAAATAATTTAGAAGCAACTTTAAAAGAAAATATAATCAAACATATAGAGAGATTCGAATGTTTTTAAATATTATTTTGTATACTATTTACTTTTGTATTAATGGTTCATTCTCCTTTCTTCAAGGCCAAATGACACAAAATAACAGTATGAACAGTATAAACAAATATATTATTATTTGTATTATTATTATTATTATGTAGGATACACAGTCTGCAAATTTGGCTTAAGTATTTTTAATGTTTTTAAATTAATACCCCGCAGTCTGGGCTAGCGATTGGACTGGATTGCGAATTTCTTAGCCAGCTAATTGCGGTTATATTCAAATCAGCTCTAAAAGAAGTATGCCACAATATTTACATTAAGTGCGAAAATCCTGCTACTGTCTGATTTTTTTTAATTAAGTATTTGCTATGAATATTACAATTTATATAGCATATGGTGTTGCTGAAAATCAGTCTATCATTTTGTTTTTATACCTGTTATAAATTCATAATCTTTGTCTTAATCAGAAAGAATATGAGAATATTGCAGGATTTTGTTTGCTAGAAAAATGAAAATAACAATGTATATTCTTTTACTAGTTTTTTCCTTTCTAAGCATGATGGCAGTAGGAGACTTTTACTCTCCTTATGTAAGTATATAAAAGTTAGAATATTTTTATGAGATTCAAAGAGGGATTTTTTCAGTAATACAAATTGTTCAATTATCATAAACCATTATTAAGCATGTTGCTTCATTTGACAGTGTGCTTCTGGTGTACAGTGCTGGCAGCAAATCAGTAAGTACATTTACAAATAATGCTTTTTCTTCTCAATCATGTCCATCAAACCTGAAGTAACAATATTTGTAATTATATAGATAATATATGACACACTTATATTTCTGAAGAACCTCCTGTCACAAATTATTTATCATTGTTATTTATAATCTATCATTATTATAATTATTTATAAATTATTTGTCAAAACTAAAAGCAGAAATATATAATATGTATGTTGAAATATTGTATGGGTTAAGAAGGGTATACGTCCATATAGCCTACATTCAAAAGTTTAAGGTCACGTGACTGAAATTATTATTATTGTTTGAAATGAGAATTGTGGATAAACATTTTTATATAAATAATACTTATGATATTGTAAAGACAAGTTAAATAATTGGCTAAAATACGAGTTTTTACAAATACAGTACACAGTCATTTTCATTACATCTTTGCAAAGCACCATGCTGAATATATTACATTTTCGTACAAAAGTTTGATTGATAAAAAATTTTATTGAACAAATGTATTACTTCATAAAGCAAAACAGGGTTTTACTTTGACGGAATGACGAGGGTAAATTTTTGAACATTCTATGCCAAATTAATGCTGACTACTTGGTGAATATTACAAAAAACAGTTTTGATGTAAAATTTTCCTGTTGTGCTAAAGCCCATAACATGTATAGATTGTTTGAACCCACTTTTTTGATTGGGGACAGTTAGATTATGCTTGAAAACTAATATGACAATAAAAACAATAATTCTCTCTGTTCAGAACAACTCAACCCACAACAACAGCCGTGACTACAGAAAGCAAAACAGTTTCCTCAACATCACTTACCACTCCGGAAACAACAACCACAGCTGTGGCATCAAGTACAACTCAACCCATAACAACAGCCGTGACTACAGAAAGCACAACAATTTACTCAACATCTCTTACCACTCCAGAAACAACATCCACAGCTGTGGCATCAAGTACAACTCAACCCACAACAACAGCCGTGATTACAGAAAGCACAACAGTGTCCTCAACATCACTTACCACTCCGGAAACAACAACCACAGCTGTGGCATCAAGTACAACTCAACCCACAACAACAGCCGTGACTACAGAAAGCACAACAGTTTCCTCAACATCACTTGCCACTCCGGAAACAACAACCACAGCTGTGGCATCAAGTACAACTCAACCCACAATAACAGCCGTCCCTACAGAAAGCATAACAATTTCCTCAACATCACTTACCACTCAGGAAACAACAACCACAGCTGTGGCATCAAGTACAACTCAACCCGCAACAACAGCCGTGACTACAGAAAGCACAACAGTTTCCTCAACATCACTTACCACTCCGGAAACAACAACCACAGCTGTGGCATCAAGTACAACTCAACCCACAACAACAGCCGTGACTACAGAAAGCACAACAGTTTCCTCAACATCACTTACCACTCCGGAAACAACAACCACAGCTGTGGCATCAAGTACAACTCAACCCACAACAACAGCCGTGACTAAAGAAAGCACAACAGTTTTCTCAACATCTCTTACCACTCCGGAAACAACAACCACAGCTGTGGCAACAAGTACAACTCAACTGACAACAACAGCCGTCCCTACAGAAAGCACAACAGTTTCCTCAACATCACTTACCACTCCAGAAACAACAACCACAGCTGTGGCATCAAGTACAACTCAACCCACAACAACAGCCGTGACTACAGAAAGCACAACAGTGTCCTCAACATCACTTACCACTCCAGAAACAACAACCACAGCTGTGGCATCAAGTACAACTCAACCCACAACAACAGCCGTGACTACAGAAAGCACAACAGTGTCCTCAACATCACTTACCACTCCAGAAACAACAACCGCAGCTGTGGCATCAAGTACAACTCAACCCACAACAACAGCCGTGACTACAGAAAGCACAACAGTTTCCTCAACATCACTTGCCACTCCGGAAACAACAACCATAGCTGTGGCATCAAGTACAACTCAACCCACAACAACAGCCGTCCCTACAGAAAGCACAACAATTTTCTCAACATCACTTACCACTCTGGAAACGACAACCACAGCTGTGGCATCAAGTACAAGTCAACCCACAACAACAGCCGTGACTACAGAAAGCACAACAGTGTCCTCAACATCACTTACCACTCCAGAAACAACAACCACAGCTGTGGCATCAAGTACAACTCAACCCACAACAACAGCCGTGACTACAGAAAGCACAACAGTTTCCTCAACATCACTTACCACTCCGGAAACAACAACCGCAGCTGTGGCATCAAGCACAACTCAACCCACATCAACAGCCGTGACTACAGAAAGCACAACAGTTTCCTCAACATCTCTTACCACTCCGGAAACAACAACCACAGCTGTGGCAACAAGTACAACCCAACCCACAACAACAGCCGTGACTACAGAAAGCACAACAGTTTCATCAACATCACTTACCACTCTGGAAACGACAACCACAGCTGTGGCATCAAGTACAACTCAACCCACAACAACAGCCGTGACTACAGAAAGCACAACAGTGTCCTCAACATCACTTACCACTCCGGAAACAACAACCACAGGTGTGGCATCAAGTAAAACTCAACCGACAACAACAGCCGTGACTACAGAAAGCACAACAGTGTCCTCAACATCACTTACCACTCCAGAAACAACAACCACAGCTGTGGCATCAAGTACATCTCAACCCACAACAACAGCCGTCCCTACAGAAAGCACAACAATTTCCTCAACATCACTTACCACTCCAGAAGCAACAACCACTGCTGTGGCATCAAGTACAACTCAACCCACAACAACAGCCGTGACTACAGAAAGCACAACAGTGTCCTCAACATTACTTACCACTCCGGAAACAAAAACCACAGCTGTAGCATCAAGTACAACTCAACCCACAACAACAGCCGTGACTACAGAAAGCACAACAGTTTCCTCAACATCACTTACCACTCCGGAAACAACAACCACAGCTGTGGCATCAAGTACAACTCAACCCACAACAACTGCCGTCCCTACAGAAAGCACAACAATTTTCTCAACATCATTTACCACTCCAGAAACAACAACCACAGCTGTGGCATCAAGTACAAGTCAACCCACAACAACAGCCGTGACTACAGAAAGCACAACAGTGTCCTCAACATCACTTACCACTCCAGAAACAACAACCACAGCTGTGGCATCAAGTACAACTCAACCCACAACAACAGCCGTGACTACAGAAAGCACAACAGTTTCCTCAACATCACTTACCACTCCGGAAACAACAACCGCAGCTGTGGCATCAAGCACAACTCAACCCACATCAACAGCCGTGACTACAGAAAGCACAACAGTTTCCTCAACATCTCTTACCACTCCGGAAACAACAACCACAGCTGTGGCAACAAGTACAACCCAACCCACAACAACAGCCGTGACTACAGAAAGCACAACAGTTTCATCAACATCACTTACCACTCTGGAAACGACAACCACAGCTGTGGCATCAAGTACAACTCAACCCACAACAACAGCCGTCCCTACAGAAAGCACAACAATTTCCTCAACATCCCTTACCACTCCAGAAACAACAAACACAGCTGTGGCATCAAGTACAACTCAACCCACAACAACAGCCGTGACTACAGAAAGCACAACAGTGTCCTCAACATCACTTACCACTCCGGAAACAACAACCACAGCTGTGGCATCAAGTACAACTCAACCCACAACAACAGCCGTGACTACAGAAAGCACAACAGTGTCCTCAACATCACTTACCACTCCGGAAACAACAACCACAGCTGTGGCATCAAGTACATCTCAACCCACAACAACAGCCGTCCCTACAGAAAGCACAACAATTTCCTCAACATCACTTACCACTCCAGAAGCAACAACCACTGCTGTGGCATCAAGTACAACTCAACCCACAACAACAGCCGTGACTACAGAAAGCACAACAGTGTCCTCAACATCACTTACCACTCCGGAAACAACAACCACAGCTGTAGCATCAAGTACAACTCAACCCACAACAACAGCCGTGACTACAGAAAGCACAACAGTTTCCTCAACATCACTTACCACTCTGGAAACTACAACCACAGCTGTGGCATCAAGTACAACTCAACCCACAACGACAGCCGTGACTACAGAAAGCACAACAGTTTCCTCAACATCACTTACCACTCCGGAAACAACAACCACAGCTGTGGCATCAAGTACAACTCAACCCACAACAAAAGCCGTGACTACAGAAAGCACAACAGTGTCCTCAACATCACTTACCACTCTGGAAACAACAACCACAGCTGTGGCATCAAGTACAAGTCAACCCACAACAACAGCCGTGACTACAGAAAGCGCAACAGTGTCCTCAACATCACTTACCACTCCAGAAACAACAACCACAGCTGTGGCATCAAGTACAACTCAACCCACAACAACAGCCGTGCATACAGAAAGCACAACAGTTTCCTCAACATCACTTACCACTCCGGAAACAACAAACACAGCTGTGGCAACAAGTACAACCCAACCCACAACAACAGCCATGACTACAGAAAGCACAACAGTGTCCTCAACATCACTTACCACTCCGGGCACAACAACAACAGCTGTGGCATCAAGTACAATTCAACCCACAACAACAGCCGTGACTACAGAAGGCACAACAGTTTCATCAACATCACTTACCACTCCGGAAACGACAACCACAGCTGTGGCATCAAGTACAACTCAACCCACAACAACAGCCGTCCCTACAGAAAGCACAACAATTTCCTCAACATCACTTACCACTCCAGAAACAACAAACACAGCAGTGGCATCAAGTACAACTCAACCCACAACAACAGCCGTGACTACAGAAAGCACAACAGTGTCCTCAACATCACTTACCACTCCGGGCACAACAACAACAGCTGTGGCATCAAGTACAATTCAACCCACAACAACAGCCGTGACTACAGAAGGCACAACAGTTTCATCAACATCACTTACCACTCCGGAAACGACAACCACAGCTGTGGCATCAAGTACAACTCAACCCACAACAACAGCCGTCCCTACAGAAAGCACAACAATTTCCTCAACATCACTTACCACTCCAGAAACAACAAACACAGCTGTGGCATCAAGTACAACTCAACCCACAACAACAGCCGTGACTACAGAAAGCACAACAGTGTCCTCAACATCACTTACCACTCCGGAAACAGCAACCACAGCTGTGGCATCAAGTACAACTCAACCCACAACAACAGCCGTGACTACAGAAAGCACAACAGTGTCCTCAACATCACTTACCACTCCGGAAACAACAACCACAGCTGTGGCATCAAGTACATCTCAACCCACAACAACAGCCGTCCCTACAGAAAGCACAACAATTTCCTCGACATCACTTACCACTCCGGAAACAACAACCACAGCTGTGGCATCAAGTTCAACTCAACCCACAACAACAGCCATGACAAAACAAAGCACAACAGTTTCCTCAACATCACTTACCACTCCGGAAACAACAAACACAGCTGTGGCAACAAGTACAACCCAACCCACAACAACAGCCATGACTACAGAAAGCACAACAGTGTCCTCAACATCACTTACCACTCCGGGCACAACAACAACAGCTGTGGCATCAAGTACAATTCAACCCACAACAACAGCCGTGACTACAGAAGGCACAACAGTTTCATCAACATCACTTACCACTCCGGAAACGACAACCACAGCTGTGGCATCAAGTACAACTCAACCCACAACAACAGCCGTCCCTACAGAAAGCACAACAATTTCCTCAACATCACTTACCACTCCAGAAACAACAAACACAGCAGTGGCATCAAGTACAACTCAACCCACAACAACAGCCGTGACTACAGAAAGCACAACAGTGTCCTCAACATCACTTACCACTCCGGGCACAACAACAACAGCTGTGGCATCAAGTACAATTCAACCCACAACAACAGCCGTGACTACAGAAGGCACAACAGTTTCATCAACATCACTTACCACTCCGGAAACGACAACCACAGCTGTGGCATCAAGTACAACTCAACCCACAACAACAGCCGTCCCTACAGAAAGCACAACAATTTCCTCAACATCACTTACCACTCCAGAAACAACAAACACAGCTGTGGCATCAAGTACAACTCAACCCACAACAACAGCCGTGACTACAGAAAGCACAACAGTGTCCTCAACATCACTTACCACTCCGGAAACAGCAACCACAGCTGTGGCATCAAGTACAACTCAACCCACAACAACAGCCGTGACTACAGAAAGCACAACAGTGTCCTCAACATCACTTACCACTCCGGAAACAACAACCACAGCTGTGGCATCAAGTACATCTCAACCCACAACAACAGCCGTCCCTACAGAAAGCACAACAATTTCCTCGACATCACTTACCACTCCGGAAACAACAACCACAGCTGTGGCATCAAGTACAACTCAACCCACAACAACATTCGTCCCTACAGAAAGCACAACAATTTACCCAACATCACTTACCACTCCAGAAACAACAACCACAGCTGTGGCATCAAGTACAACTCAACCCACAACAAAAGCCGTGACTACAGAAAGCACAACAGTTTCCTCAACATCACTTACCACTCTGGAAACAACAACCACAGCTGTGGCATCAAGTACAACTCAACCCACAACAACAGCCGTGACTACAGAAAGCACAACAGTTTCCTCAACATCACTTGCCACTCCGGAAACAACAACCACAGCTGTGGCATCAAGTACAACTCAACCCACATCAAAAGCCGTGACTACAGAAAGCACAACAGTGTCCTCAACATCACTTACCACTCCGGAAACAACAACCACAGCTGTGGCATCAAGTATAAGTCAACCCACAACAACAGCCGTGACTACAGAAAGCACAACAGTGTCCTCAACATCACTTACCACTCCAGAAACAACAACCACAGCTGTGGCATCAAGTACAACTCAACCCACAACAACAGCCGTGCCTTCAGAAAGCACAACAGTTTCCTCAACATCACTTACCACTCCAGAAACAACAACCACAGCTGTGTCATCAAGTACAACCCAACCCACAACAACAGCCGTCCCTACAGAAAGCACAACAATTTCCTCAACATCACTTACCACTCCGGAAACAACAACCACAGCTGTGGCATCAAGTACAACTCATCCCACAACAACAGCTGTGAATACAGAAAGCACAACAATTTCCTCAACATCTCTTACCACTCCAGAAACCACAACTACAGCATCAAGTACAACTCAACCCATAACAACAGCTGTGCCTACAGAAAGCACAACAGTTTCCTCAACATCACTTACCACTCTGGAAACAACAACCACAGCTGTGGCATCAAGTACAACTCAACCCACAACAACAGCCGTGACTACAGAAAGCACAACAGTGTCCTCAACATCACTTACCACTCCGGGAACAACAACCACAGCTGTGGCATCAAGTACAACTCAACCCACAACAACAGCCGTGACTACAGAAAGCACAACAGTTTCCTCAACATCACTTACCACTCCGGAAACAACAATCACAGCGGTGGCATCAAGTACAACTCAACCCACAACAACATTCGTCCCTACAGAAAGCACAACAATTTCCTCAACATCACTTACCACTCCAGAAACAGAAACCACAACTGAAGCATCAAGCACATCTCAACCCACAACAACAGCTTTGACTACAGAAAGCACAACAATTTCCTCAACATCTCTTGCCACTCCAGAAACAACAACCACAACAGTGGCATCAAGTACAACTCAACCCAAAACAACAGCTGTGAATACAGAAAGCACAACAATTTCCTCAACATCTCTTACCAATCCAGAAACAACAACTACAGCATCAAGTACAACTCAACCCACAACAACAGCTGTGCCTACAGAAAGCACAACAGTTTCCTCAACATCACTTACCACTCTGGAAACAACAACCACAGCTGTGGCATCAAGTACAACTGAACCCACAACAACAGCCGTGACTACAGAAAGCACAATAATTTCCTCAACATCACCTATCACTCCAGAAACAGCAACAACAATGGAAGCATTAACTACAACTCAACCTATAACAACAGATGTGACTACACAAAGCACAACAGTTTCCTCAACATCTTTTACCACTCCAGACACAACAACCACAGCTGTGGCATCAAGTACAACTCAACCAACAACAACAGCCGTGACTACAGAAAGCACAACAGTTTCCTCAACATCACTTACCACTCCAGAAACAACAATCACAGCTGTGGCATCAAGTACAGCTCAACCAACAACAACAGCCGTGACTACAGAAAGCACAACAATTTCCTCTACATCTCTTACCACTCCAGAAACAGTGACCACAACTGTGTCATCAAGTACAACTCAACCAACAACAACAGCCGTGACTACAGAAAGCACAACAGTTTCCTCAACATCACTTACCACTCTAGAAACAACAACCACAGCTGTGGCATTAAGTACAACTCAACCAACAACAACAGCCTTGACTACAGAAAGCACAACAGTTTCCTCAACATCACTTACCACTCCAGAAATCACAACTGAAGCATCAAGCACAACTCAACCCACAACAACAGCTGTGACTACAGAAAGCACAACAATTTCCTCTACATCTCTTACCACTCCAGAAACAGAGACCATAACTGAAGCATTAAGCACAACTCAACCGATAACAATTGCTGTGACTACAGAAAGCACATCAATTTCCTCAACATCTCTTGCCACTCCAGAAACAACAACCACAACAGTGGCATCAAGTACAACTCAACCCACAACAACAGCTGTGAATACAGAAAGCACAACAATTTCCTCAACATCTCTTACCACTCCAGAAACCACAAATACAGCATCAAGTACAACTCAACCCACAACAACAGCTGTGATTACAGAAAGCACAACAGTTTCCTCAACATCACTTACCATTCCAGAAACAACAACCACAGCTTTGTCATCAAGTACAACTCAACCCACAACAACAGCTGTGCCTACAGAAAGCAAAACAATTTCCTCTACATCTCTTACCACTCCGGAAACAACAACCACAATTATACCAACCACAATTATACCATCCACAACTGTGGCATCAAGTACAACTCAACTGACTACAGAAAGCACAACAATTATCTCAAAAACTCCAACAACTCTAGAAACAACAACCACAGCTGTGGCATCAAGTACAACACAACCCACAACCACAGCTCGGACTACAGAAAGCACAACAGTTTCCTCAACATCTTTTACCACTCCGGAAACAACAACCACATTTATACCATCCACAACTGTGGCATCAAGTACAACTCAACTGACTACAGAAAGCACAACAATTATCTCAAAAACTCCAACAACTCTAGAAACAACAACCACAGCTGTGGCATCAAGTACAACTCAACCCACAGCAACAGCGGTGACTACAGAAAGCACAACAGTTTCCTCAACATCACTTACCACCCCAGAAACAACAACAACAGCTGTGGCATCAAGTACAACACAACCCACAACAACAGTTGTGACTACAGAAAGCATAACAATTTCCTCAACATCTCTTACTACTCCAGAAACAACAACCACAGCTGTGGTATCAAGTACAACTCAACCCACAACCACAGCCGTGACTACAGAAAGCACAACAGTTTCCTCAACATCACTTACCATTCCAGAAACCACAACTGAAGCATCAAGCACAACTCAACCTACAACAACAGCTGTGACTACAGAAAGCACAACAATTTCCTCTACATCTCTTACCACTCCAGAAACAGAAACCACAACTGAAGCGTCAAGCACAACTCAACCCACAACAATAGCTGTGCCTACAGAAAGCACAACAATTTCCTCTACATCTCTTACCACTCCGGAAACAACAACCACATTTATACCAACCACAACTGTGGCATCAAGTACAACTCAACTGACTAAAGAAAGCATAACAATTATCTCAAAAACTCCAACAACTCTAGAAACAACAACAACAGCTGTGGCATCAAGTACAACACAACCCACAACAACAGCTGTGACTACAGAAAGCACAACAGTTTCCTCTACATCTCTAACCACTCCGGAAACAACAACCACAATTATACCATCCACAAATGTGGCATCAAGTACAACTCAACTGACTACAGAAAGCACAACAATTATCTCAAAAACTCCAACAACTCTAGAAACAACAACAACAGCTGTGGCATCAAGTACAACACAACCCACAACAACAGCTGTGACTACAGAAAGCACAACAATTTCCTCAACATCTCTTACTACTCCAGAAACAACAACCACAGCTGTGGCATCAAGTACAACTCAACCCACAACCACAGCTGTGACTACAGAGAACACAACAATTTACTCAACATCTCTTACCACTCCAGAAACATCAACCACATCCGCGTCGTCAAGTACAACTCAACTGACTACAGAAAGCACAACAATTACCTCAAAAATTCCAACAACTCTAGAAACAACTACCACAGCTGTGGCATCAAGTACAACACAACCCACAGGAACAGCTGTGATTGCAGAAAGCACAACAGTTTCCTCAACATCACTTACCACCCCAGAAACATCAAGTACAACTCAACCCACAACAACAGCTGTGCCTACAGAAAGCACAAAAATTTCCTCTACATCTCTTACCGCTCCAGAAACAACAACCACAACTGTGGCATCAAGTACAACTCAACCCACAACAACAGCTGTGACTACAGAAGGCACAACAATTTCCTCAACATCTATTACCACTCCAGAAACATCAACCACATCTGCCTCATCAAGTACAACTCAACTGACTACAGAAAGCACAACAATTACCTCAAAAATTCCAACAACTCTAGAAACAACAACCACAGCTGTGGCATCAAGTACAACACAACCCACAGCAACAGCTGTGACTGCAGAAAGCACAACAGTTTCCTCAACATCACTTACCACCCCAGAAAAATCAAGTACAACTCAACCCACAACAACAGCTGTGCCTACAGAAAGCACAACAATTTCCTCAACATCTCTTACCACTCCAGAAACAACAACCACAGCTTTGGCATCAAGTACACCTCAACCAACAACAACAGCTATGACTACAGAAGGCACAACAGTTTCCTCAACAACTCTTTCCTTTCCAGAAACAACAACCACATCCGCAGCATCGAGTACAACTCAACCAACAACAACAGCTGTGACTACAGAAAGCACAACAATTTTCTCAAAAACTCCAACAACTCTAGAAACAACAACCACAGCTTTGGCATCTAGTACAACTCAACCCACAACAACAGATGTGACTACAGAAAGCACAACAATTTCCTCAACATCTCTTTCCACTCTGGAAACAACAACCACAGCTATTTTATCAAGTACAACTCAACCCAAAACAACAGATGTAACTACAGAAAGTACAACAATTTCCTCAACAACACTTACCACGCCAGAAACATCAACAACAACTGAAGCATCAAGTACCACCCAACCGATAACAACTGCTGAAACTACAGAAAGCAAAACAATTGCCTTAACATCTCTTACGCCTCCAGAAACAGCAACCACAGCTGTGGCATCAAGTTCCACTCAACCCAGAACAACAGCTGTGACTACAGAAAGCACAACATTTTCCTCAACATCTCTTACGCCTCCAGAAACAACAACCACAGCTGTGGCATCAAGTACAATTTCAACCACAATAACAGCTTTGACTACAGAAAACGCAACAATTTCCTCACCAGCTATTTCCACTTCAGAAACAACAACCACAACTGCGGCATCAAGTACAACTCAACCCACAACAACAGCTTTGACTACAGAAAGCAAAACTATTTCTTCAACCTCTCTTACAAATACAGAAACAACAACCACAACTGAAGCATCAAGTACAACTCAACCCACAACAACAGCCGTGACTGCAGAAGGCACAACAATTATCTCAACATCTCCAACCACTCTAGAAACAACAACCACATCTATGGCATCAACTACAGCTCAACCCACAACAACAGCTGTGACTACAGAAAGCACAACTATTTCCTCAACATCTCCAACCTCTCCAGAAACAAAAACAACAATTGTGGCATCAAGTTCAACTCAACCCACAACAACAGCTGTGACTACAGAAAGCACAACTGTTTCCTCAACATATCTTACCACTCCAGAAACAAAAACCACATCTGTGGCATCAAGTACAACTCAACCCACAACAACAGATGTGACTTCAAAAAGTACAACAATTTCCTCAACATCTCTTACCACCCCAGAAACAACAACCACAACTGAAGCATTAAGTACAACTCATCCCACAACAACTGGTGTGACTGCTGAAAGCACAACAACTCCAACCACTTTAGCCACAACTGCAGCTCAAGAAACAACTGCAAACCAAGCAACAACACCTATAACAACCACAATATTAGACAAGACCTCAACTGAACCTCAAACATCACATGCAATTCTAACAGACAAAACCACAGCCTCCACTATGCAATCACCATCTACTACCTCCAGCCTCTTTTTAGCAACCCCATCATCAACAACTAAAGCAAATGAATATCCCACAACCTCAACAAAGGTTTCAGGCTCAAACACTCCCACGTATCAAACAACTGCATTTCAAATCACAACTGTGCCTTTATCAAGCACAACTACAGTATTCACTAAAACAGCTCCAGTTCTGAGCCAACCTCCAATAACCACAAGTGTGTCTCCAGCAAATATAACATTAGCTGTGACAATTAGGCCTACATCTTCAGCAAGTGCAACGGTTACTTCAAGGACAACTGATCCTCCAAAAACCGTAACTGCATCTTTAACAACGTTGACTGTACCGAGGACTTCAATTTCTCAAAGCACAACAACCACTAATGTTCAGAGCACAGCAAGGCCATCAACTGTAGCTTATACTACCACAGCTCCAGCTTCAACAACACTTACTTACACCAAAACAACTGAACCAGTGTCAAAAATTACATCGCTATCTACTCCAACTCTTCCTTCAACCAGTATAACTCAAACTCAGACCTCTATTGCCACACCTAGCACAGCTGGCACAACCAGAACGGATAAAACACGAATGACTACAGCTCCAGTTACCATAGTTGCAACAACAAAAACTACAACAGCAGCTTCATCAGATATACCTCAAGCCACATTTAATCACATAACCACTACGGACGCGGCTCTAGTTAAGACAACTTTACTGAATACAAAGACAGCTCCAGTTGGCAGCACAGAAACTTCAACAACAAATATATATACACTTCCCATAATTCCAGGACAGACATCAGTACCATTACAAACACAAACTGAAACTCCAACAAGCAGTGCTACACCTTCAAACACCATGACAGAAGCAGGTGTCTCATCATTTCAAACATCTTCAACTTTGCAACCAGAAACTCCTCCCATACCTAAAACAAATTCAAAATCAACAAATGTGACTGGTGCAGCTATAGTAAAAACCAAACTGTTATTTATAAGCTCGTCATCAGTCCCCATTGAAAGTTTGGTCATCAGTGCTTTCAACACTCTTAACACATCCAGACAGTCACAACTTAATGAATCAGTAAAGTTGGTGAATGTCCTCTATGAGAGTAAGTGTAATCATATTACTTTAAAGAGTTTTAAATGTCAAAGTATAAAAGGCCTAAGGAATGATACAAAAAGTTTATATTTTTATGCAAACAGAAATCTCAGAAACATCTTATGCGGTCACCATTACATTTACAATGAATAACATCAGCATGCCAGAGAACCCTGAGCTTAGAAATGACACTTTCAAGCAAGTTCAGGATGTTGTCAACAAAGCTGTAAGCATTTGTAATTGATCAAATCAAAGAGTTATGTCCAATATTTCTTGAATAATTTGTTTAATTACTGGACTATCCCTAACAGCTGAACACTCTTCTCAATGAGCCTACCAGTTTGGTTCTTCAACCCAAGAACTCAGAGTTCAAGTAAGATGAAATTTGGTTTCTGTCTAATACATTTCATAACTAAGTTCTCTTGCATGCAAGAAATTGCAACCCTTTTTAGAAAACTGTGGTCTGTTTATCTTACAGGAGCATATCAGACCAAATTAGTGGCAATATAAATTACACCTTCCAAGATGGAGATACTATACAACCAGTCAGCTTCATAAAACTGCTTCAGTTACCTATTGGTATGTAATTTTTCATCACGTGATGCCTGAATATTTTGAAAAGAAACTTGTGTCATCTAAATGAATATAACGGTATTGTTCCAATCTTATTTCAACTGCAGGATCAACCACTACAGTGTCGCCTCTGACAACAAGCATGTTTCCTGTGACATCTCTAAATCAAGTGTAAGGCATTGAGTAGTATTATCAGAAGTCAAGATAATTTATATATTGTGAGAATTCTTCCAAGCCCTGATCTGTATTTAATGCAAGTAATTCTTTTTCAGATCTGGTTCAGCAGTGGTGACAAGCAGACTTGTGTTCAACTCATCTCTAGTCCCAAGTGATCAGATGGTGCTCAGTGCCATCACCACTCTCAGGAACTCCAGAGAATCACAACTCAACGAAACAGTGAAAGTGGTGAATATCACCTATGAAAGTGAGTGACAGCATTTTCAATTAAAAAGCTATTTCTACATCATGATACAAGGGTGTGGACCATTGGCGAATGTGAAGCTGTAACATAATCTAAAAATATATATATATCTTTCCAAACAGAAACCTCGGACACCTCCTATGCGCTCGTCATTACATTTGCTCTGAGTAACATCAGCATTCCAGTGATCCCAGAACTCAGAAACAACACGTTTAGTCAAGTACAGAATATTGTGAATAATGCGGTAAGCATTCTCGATTCATCCAATCAAAGAATTAAATCCAATGAAAATCTTCGCTGGCATTGATGAATGATTTGATTCTCACTTACAGCTGAACACTCTTCTGAATGAGCCTACCACTGCCGTTCTTCAACCCAAGACCTCCGACTTCACGTAAGTTAACATTTGACTTCTGTCCCTGAATTGCATGTATTCATTATGTTCTCTTGCAAGCAACAAACATTTTATGATATTGAAGCCGCCCAACTCAAAAAGTGCATTTGCCTACATTTTCCAGAAAACTGTTTAATTTAAAGTTAAGCATCATCTTGTCTGTTGATCTTACAGGAGCACCTCAGACAAGATACATGGCAATATAAATTACACCTTCCAAGATGGAGATGCTATACAACCAGTAGGCTTCATAAAACTGCTTCAGCTACCTATTGGTATGTGATTTTTCATCACCTGATGCCTGAATATCTTGAAAATAAACTTGTGTCATCTAAATGAATATAATGGTATTGTTCCCATCTTATTTCAACTGCAGGATCAACCACTACAGTGTCTCCTCTGACAACAAGCATGTTTCCTGTGACATCTCTAAATCAAGTGTAAGGCATTGAGTAGTATTATCAGAAGTCAAGATCATTTATATATTGTGAGAATTCTCCCAAGCCCTGATCTGTATTTAATGCAAGTAATTCTTTTTCAGATCTGGTTCAGCAGTGGTGACAAGCAGACTTGTGTTCAACTCATCTCTAGTCCCAAGTGAACAGATGGTGCTCAGTGCCATCACCACTCTCAGGAACTCCAGAGAATCACAACTCAACGAAACAGTGAAAGTGGTGAATATCACCTATGAAAGTGAGTGACAGCATTTTCAATTAAAAAGCTATTTCTGCATCATGATAGAAGGGTGTGGACCATTGGCGAATGTGAAGCTGTAACACAATCTAAATATATATCTTTCCAAACAGAAACCTCGGACACCTCCTATGCGCTCGTCATTACATTTGCTCTGAGTAACATCAGCATTCCAGTGATCCCAGAACTCAGAAACAACACGTTTAGTCAAGTACAGAATATTGTGAATAATGCGGTAAGCATTCTCGATTAATCCAATCAAAGAATTAAATCCAATGAAAATCTTCGCTGGCATTGATGAATGATTTGATTCTCACTTACAGCTGAACACTCTTCTGAATGAGCCTACCACTGCCGTTCTTCAACCCAAGACCTCCGACTTCACGTAAGTTAACATTTGACTTCTGTCCCTGAATTGCATGTATTCATTATGTTCTCTTGCAAGCAACAAACATTTTATGATATTGAAGCCGCCCAACTCAAAAAGTGCATTTGCCTACATTTTCCAGAAAACTGTTTAATTTAAAGTTAAGCATCATCTTGTCTGTTGATCTTACAGGAGCACCTCAGACAAAATACATGGCAATATAAATTACACCTTCCAAGATGGAGATGCTATACAACCAGTAGGCTTCATAAAACTGCTTCAGCTACCTATTGGTATGTGATTTTTCATCACCTGATGCCTGAATATCTTGAAAATAAACTTGTGTCATCTAAATGAATATAATGGTATTGTTCCCATCTTATTTCAACTGCAGGATCAACCACTACAGTGTCTCCTCTGACAACAAGCATGTTTCCTGTGACATCTCTAAATCAAGTGTAAGGCATTGAGTAGTATTATCAGAAGTCAAGATAATTTATATATTGTGAGAATTCTCCCAAGCCCTGATCTGTATTTAATGCAAGTAATTCTTTTTCAGATCTGGTTCAGCAGTGGTGACAAGCAGACTTGTGTTCAACTCATCTCTAGTCCCAAGTGAACAGATGGTGCTCAGTGCCATCACCACTCTCAGGAACTCCAGAGAATCACAACTCAACGAAACAGTGAAATTGGTGAATATCACCTATGAAAGTGAGTGACAGCATTTTCAATTAAAAAGCTATTTCTGCATCATGATAGAAGGGTGTGGACCATTGGCGAATGTGAAGCTGTAACACAATCTAAATATATATCTTTCCAAACAGAAACCTCGGACACCTCCTATGCGCTCGTCATTACATTTGCTCTGAGTAACATCAGCATTCCAGTGATCCCAGAACTCAGAAACAACACGTTTAGTCAAGTACAGAATATTGTGAATAATGCGGTAAGCATTCTCGATTCATCCAATCAAAGAATTAAATCCAATGAAAATCTTCGCTGGCATTGATGAATGATTTGATTCTCACTTACAGCTGAACACTCTTCTGAATGAGCCTACCACTGCCGTTCTTCAACCCAAGACCTCCGACTTCACGTAAGTTAACATTTGACTTCTGTCCCTGAATTACATGTATTCATTATGTTCTCTTGCAAGCAACAAACATTTTATGATATTGAAGCCGCCCAACTCAAAAAGTGCATTTGCCTACATTTTCCAGAAAACTGTTTAATTTAAAGTTAAGCATCATCTTGTCTGTTGATCTTACAGGAGCACCTCAGACAAAATACATGGCAATATAAATTACACCTTCCAAGATGGAGATGCTATACAACCAGTAGGCTTCATAAAACTGCTTCAGCTACCTATTGGTATGTGATTTTTCATCACCTGATGCCTGAATATCTTGAAAAGAAATTTGTGTCATTTAAATCAATATAATGGTATTGTTCCCATCTTATTTCAACTGCAGGATCAACCACTACATTGTCTCCTCTGACAACAAGCATGTTTCCTGTGACATCTCTAAATCAAGTGTAGGCATTGAGTAGTATTATCAGAAGTCAAGATAATTTATATATTGTGAGAATTCTCCCAAGCCCTGATCTGTATTTAATGCAAGTAATTCTTTTTCAGATCTGGTTCAGCAGTGGTGACGAGCAGACTTGTGTTCAACTCATCTCTAGTCCCAAGTGATCAGATGGTGCTCAGTGCCATCACCACTCTCAGGAACTCCAGAGAATCACAACTCAACGAAACAGTGAAAGTGGTGAATATCACCTATGAAAGTGAGTGACAGCATTTTCAATTAAAAAGCTATTTCTACATCATGATACAAGGGTGTGGACCATTGGCGAATGTGAAGCTGTAACACAATCTAAAAATATATATATATATATCTTTCCAAACAGAAATCTCGGACACCTCCTATGCGCTCGTCATTACATTTGCTCTGAGTAACATCAGCATTCCAGCGATCCCAGAACTCAGAAACAACACGTTTAGTCAAGTACAGAATATTGTGAATAATGCGGTAAGCATTCTCGATTCCTCCAATCAAAGAATTAAATCCAATGAAAATCTTTGCTGGCTTTGATGAATGATTTGATTCTCACTTACAGCTGAACACTCTTCTGAATGAGCCTACCACTGCCATTCTTGAACCCAAAACCTCCGACTTCAAGTAAGTTAACATTTGACTTCTGTCTCTGAATTACATGTATTCATTATGTTCTCTTGCAAGCAATAAGCATTTTATTATATTGAAGCCACTCATCTCAAAAAGTGCATTCGCCTACATTTTCCAGAAAACTGTTTAATTTAAAGTTAAGCATCATCTTGTCTGTTGATCTTACAGGAGCACCTCAGACCAAATACATGGCAATATAAATTACACCTTCCAAGATGGAGATGCTATACAACCAGTCAGCTTCATAAAACTGCTTCAGCTACCTATTGGTATGTTATTTTTCATCACATGATGCCTGAATATCTTGAAAAGAAAATTGTGTCATCTAAATGAATATAATGGTATTGTTCCCATCTTATTTCAACTGCAGGATCAACCACTACAGTGTCTCCTCTGACAACAAGCATGTTCCCTGTGACATCTCTAAATCAAGTGTAAGGCATTGAGTATTATTATCAGAAGTCAAAATCATTCATATATAGTGAGAATTCTCCCAAGCCCTGATCTGTATTTAATGCAAGTTATATCTTTGTCAGATCTGGTTCAGCAGTGGTGACAAGCAGACTGGTGTTCAACTCATCTCCAGTCCCAAGTGAACAGATGGTGCTCAGTGCCATCACCACTCTCAGGAACTCCAGAGAATCACAACTCAACAAAACAGTGAAAGTGGTGAATATCACCTATGAAAGTGAGTGACAACATTTTCAATTAAAAAGCTATTTCTACATCATGATACAAAGGTGTGGACCATTGGTGAATGTGAAGCTGTAGCACAATCTAAAATAAATATATCTTTCCAAACAGAAATCTCGGACACCTCCTATGCGCTCGTCATTACATTTGCTCTGAGTAACATCAGCATTCCAGTGATCCCAGAACTCAGAAACAACACGTTTATTCAAGTACAGAATATTGTGAATAATGCGGTAAGCATTTTCGATTCATCCAATCAAAGAATTAAATCCAGTGAAAATCTTCCCTGGCATGATCAATGATTTTATTCTCACCAACAGCTGAACACTCTTCTGAATGAGCCTAACACTGCTGTTCTTCAACCCGAGACCTCCAACTTCACGTAAGTTAACATTTGACTTCTGTCTCTGAATTACATGTATTCATTATGTTCTCTTGCAAGCAACAAAACCTTTTATGATATTGAAGCCGTCCAACTCAAAAAGTGCATTTGCCTACATTTTCCAGAAAACTGTTTAATTTAAAGTGAAGCATCATCTTGTCTGTTGATCTTACAGGAGCACATCAGACCAAATACATGGCAATATAAATTACACCTTCCAAGATGGAGATGCTATACAACCAGTCAGCTTCATAAAACTGCTTCAGCTACCTATTGGTATGTGATTTTTCATCACCTGATGCTTGAATATTTTGAAAAGAAACTTGTGTCATCTAAATGAATATAATGGTATTGTTCCCATCTTATTTCAACTGCAGGATCAACAACTTCAGTGTCTCCTCTGTCAACAAGCATGTTCCCTGTGACATCTCTAAATCAAGTGTAAGGCATTGAGTATTATTATCAGAAGTCAAGATCATTCATATATAGTGAGAATTCTCCCAAGCCCTGATCTGTATTTAATGCAAGTTATATCTTTGTCAGATCTGGTTCAGCAGTGGTGACAAGCAGACTGGTGTTCAACTCATCTCCAGTCCCAAGTGAACAGATGGTGCTCAGTGCCATCACCACTCTCAGGAACTCCAGAGAATCACAACTCAACGAAACCGTGAAAGTGGTGAATATCACCTATGAAAGTGAGTGACAGCATTTTCAATTAAAAAGTTATTTCTACATCATGATACAAAGGTGTGGACCATTGGTGAATGTGAAGCTGTAGCACAATCTAAAATAAATATATCTTTCAAACAGAAATCTCGGACACCTCCTATGCGCTCGTCATTACATTTGCTCTGAGTAACATCAGCATTCCAGTGATCCCAGAACTCAGAAACAACACGTTTATTCAAGTACAGAATATTGCGAATAATGCGGTAAGCATTTTCGATTCATCCAATCAAAGTATTAAATCCAGTGAAAATATTCCCTGGCATGATCAATGATTTGATTCTCACTAACAGCTGAACACTCTTCTGAATGAGCCTAACACTGCCGTTCTTCAACCCAAGACCTCCGACTTCACGTAAGTTAACATTTGACTTCTGTCTCTGAATTACATGTATTCATTATGTTCTCTTGCAAGCAACAAACATTTTATGATATTAAAGCCATCCAACTCAAAAAGTGCATTTGCCTACATTTTCCAGAAAACTGTTTAATTTAAAGTGAAGCATCATCTTGTCTGTTGATCTTACAGGAGCACATCAGACCAAATACATGGCAATATAAATTACACCTTCCAAGATGGAGATGCTATACAACCAGTCAGCTTCATAAAACTGCTTCAGCTACCTATTGGTATGTGATTTTTCATCACCTGATGCTTGAATATTTTGAAAAGAAACTTGTGTCATCTAAATGAATATAATGGTATTGTTCCCATCTTATTTCAACTGCAGGATCAACAACTTCAGTGTCTCCTCTGTCAACAAGCATGTTCCCTGTGACATCTCTAAATCAAGTGTAAGGCATTGAGTATTATTATCAGAAGTCAAGATCATTCATATGTAGTGAGTATTCTCCCAAGCCCTGATCTGTATTTAATGCAAGCAATATATTTGTCAGATCTGGTTCAGCAGTGGTGACAAGCAGACTGGTGTTCAACTCATCTCCAGTCCCAAGTGAACAGATGGTGCTCAGTGCCATCACCACTCTCAGGAACTCCAGAGAATCACAACTCAACGAAACCGTGAAAGTGGTGAATATCACCTATGAAAGTGAGTGACAGCATTTTCAATTAAAAAGTTATTTCTACATCATGATACAAAGGTGTGGACCATTGGTGAATGTGAAGCTGTAGCACAATCTAAAATAAATATATCTTTCAAACAGAAATCTCGGACACCTCCTATGCGCTCGTCTTTACATTTGCTCTGAGTAACATCAGCATTCCAGTGATCCCAGAACTCAGAAACAACACGTTTATTCAAGTACAGAATATTGCGAATAATGCGGTAAGCATTTTCGATTCATCCAATCAAAGAATTAAATCCAGTGAAAATATTCTCTGGCATGATGAATGATTTGATTCTCACTAACAGCTGAACACTCTTCTGAATGAGCCTACCACTGCCGTTCTTCAACCCAAGACCTCCGACTTCACGTAAGTTAACATTTGACTTCTGTCTCTGAATTACATGTATTCATTATGTTCTCTTGCAAGCAACAAACATTTTATGATATTAAAGCCATCCAACTCAAAAAGTGCATTTGCCTACATTTTCCAGAAAACTGTTTAATTTAAAGTGAAGCATCATCTTGTCTGTTGATCTTACAGGAGCACCTCAGACCAAATACATGGCAATATAAATTACACCTTCCAAGATGGAGATGCTATACAACCAGTCAGCTTCATAAAACTGCTTCAGTTACCTATTGGTATGTTATTTTTCATCACCTGATGCCTGAATATCTTGAAAAGAAAATTGTGTCATCTAAATGAATATAATGGTATTGTTCCCATCTTATTTCAACTGCAGGATCAACAACCACAGTGTCTCCTCTGACAACAAGCATGTTCCCTGTGACATCTCTAAATCAAGTGTAAGGCATTGAGTATTATTATCAGAAGTCAAGATCATTCATATATAGTGAGTATTCTCCCAGGCCCTGATCTGTATTTAATGCAAGTTATATCTTTGTCAGATCTGGTTCAGCAGTGGTGACAAGCAGACTGGTGTTCAACTCATCTCCAGTCCCAAGTGAACAGATGGTGCTCAGTGCCATCACCACTCTCAGGAACTCCAGAGAATCACAACTCAACAAAACAGTGAAAGTGGTGAATATCACCTATGAAAGTGAGTGACAACATTTTCAATTAAAAAGCTATTTCTACATCATGATACAAAGGTGTGGACCATTGGTGAATGTGAAGCTGTAGCACAATCTAAAATAAATATATCTTTTCAAACAGAAATCTCGGACACCTCCTATGCGCTCGTCTTTACATTTGCTCTGAGTAACATCAGCATTCCAGTGATCCCAGAACTCAGAAACAACACGTTTATTCAAGTACAGAATATTGTGAATAATGCGGTAAGCATTTTCGATTCATCCAATCAAAGAATTAAATCCAGTGAAAATCTTCCCTGGCATGATCAATGATTTTATTCTCACCAACAGCTGAACACTCTTCTGAATGAGCCTAACACTGCCGTTCTTCAACCCGAGACCTCCAACTTCACGTAAGTTAACATTTGACTTCTGTCTCTGAATTACATGTATTCATTATGTTCTCTTGCAAGCAACAAAACCTTTTATGATTTTGAAGCCACCCAACTCAAAAAGTGCATTCGCCTACATTTTCCAGAAAACTGTTTAATTTAAAGTGAAGCATCATCTTGTCTGTTGATCTTACAGGAGCACATCAGACCAAATACATGGCAATATAAATTACACCTTCCAAGATGGAGATGCTATACAACCAGTCAGCTTCATAAAACTGCTTCAGCTACCTATTGGTATGTGATTTTTCATCACCTGATGCTTGAATATTTTGAAAAGAAACTTGTGTCATCTAAATGAATATAATGGTATTGTTCCCATCTTATTTCAACTGCAGGATCAACCACTACAGTGTCTCCTCTGACAACAAGCATGTTCCCTGTGACATCTCTAAATCAAGTGTAAGGCATTGAGTATTATTATCAGAAGTCAAGATAATTTATATATTGTGAGAATTCTCCCAGGCCCTGATCTGTATTTAATGCAAGTTATATCTTTGTCAGATCTGGTTCAGCAGTGGTGACAAGCAGACTGGTGTTCAACTCATCTCCAGTCCCAAGTGAACAGATGGTGCTCAGTGCCATCACCACTCTCAGGAACTCCAGAGAATCACAACTCAACAAAACAGTGAAAGTGGTGAATATCACCTATGAAAGTGAGTGACAACATTTTCAATTAAAAAGCAATTTCTACATCATGATACAAAGGTGTTGACCATTGGTGAATGTGAAGCTGTAGCACAATCTAAAATAAATATATCTTTCCAAACAGAAATCTCGGACACCTCCTATGCGCTCGTCTTTACATTTGCTCTGAGTAACATCAGCATTCCAGTGATCCCAGAACTCAGAAACAACACGTTTATTCAAGTACAGAATATTGCGAATAATGCGGTAAGCATTCTCGATTCATCCAATCAAAGAATTAAATCCAATGAAAATCTTCGCTGGCATTGATGAATGATTTGATTCTCACTAACAGCTGAACACTCTTCTGAATGAGCCTAACACTTCTGTTCTTCAACCCAAGACCTCCGACTTCACGTAAGTTAACATTTGACTTCTGTCTCTGAATTACATGTATTAATTATGTTCTCTTTCAAGCAACAAAACCTTTTATGATAAAGCTATGCCCAACTCATGAAGTGCATTTGTCTACAATTTCCTTTTCTAGACAAATTTCATTTAAAGTGAATCATCATCTTGTCTTTTGTTCTTACAGGAGCACATCAGACCAAATGAATGGTAATATGGATTACACCTTCCAAGATGGAGATGCTATACAACCAGTCAGCTTCATAAAACTGCTTCAGTTACCTATTGGTATGTCTATAGTATTCCTAAATCTGGAATATCTCGAAAGAGACTAAACTTGTTTATCATCCAAATCTTGTCACATTAATGCTTGCTTAAGAAACAATAACGCTTTAACTGAAATCATGATTCTCATCCGTTAATCATTTTATCATGTTCCAGGCTTAACAACAATCAATACTCTTACGGCAAGAACAACACAACCACCTATTGTGTAAGACCAATTATTCATAGAAGTTCGGCTCATAGGCATTTGCTTACATTTTTTGTGTCTAAAATTTCTGTTATTTACCATCTTTGCAGGCTTGGAACTGCGATCATTAACATTACACTGGTGTTTATCACAGTGGGCCCTGCTCCAGATGAGAGCAGGGTTCTACAGATAGTTAACAGTCTTCTAGATGCAAATCTGAGATTCCGCCGAGCTGTCGATTCACAAACGCTGAAAGAACCTGTCAGCTTTATGAACATAACCTACAAAAGTAAGTTTTCATTCCCTGTTAGACTCAACTGTTTTTGTAAATTTTTTGCCTGTTTTTCTATAACTTTTAAATGCAAATTAATTAAACCATGTAGACGGATCGGTGTAGAGATCCGTGTAGACCTTTAAGAGAAAATTCTAAACAAAACTTTAAAATCTTTTAATGAAACCGTAAATTAAATTTTGTTTGACATTGTTAAACATCCACACATAAATAAATATTGTTATGTTTATGTTTAAAGGACTTGCTGTGAATCAATATTCCTTAACCTTTGGATTTGAAATCGCCAATGTATCTATGTCTGAAAAATTTGAATTCAGGACTGACACCCACAACATTGTTCAAGTGAAAATAAATGAATTGGTAAGTTTAACAGATGGAACATTTACTGTTTGTCTTGAAATCGTTCTTAATCGCAATAGCCTCCACATATTTGTTTACAAATGACTGTACTTTATTTATTTTTTAGCTAAGCAAGATCCTAAATAACCCAAATGCACCTCAATTCAAGTTTCCAGCCAATTTTACGTAAGTCCTGATTAGTAGTGTTTACTTTTTATAACGCAAGTTCCTTAAGGATCTTAAGGAATCTGCTTTGCTTTTTTAGTGGGTGGGTTTTAGAACATGTAGCTTGTGATGATAAGGGCGTAAAGTTGTGTTTAGATATTTATTTTTTCTTATATATTTCAATCTTCAAACAGGGGTAATTCATCCGTGATTCAAGCTGATGTGGAGTACATTTTCAAAGAAGGTGACATCAGTTTACAAAGCGAGTTACTTGAAGCACTTCTCAAAGTTAATGGAGTAATTACCACACCGGCACCTGCAACCACCTTAGTGAACACTATAGGACCAAACAACAGCACTAGTACAGCGTGGGTTGTGGCTATAATTGTACCCTGTGCTATTGCCATTATGCTTGTACCTTGCTGGATTCTCCTATGTGTAAGTATCATGATGGCTGACGATAAAATGTGCATTAGTTACTGTATGAATTGAGTTAAGCAGGAAGTATTCTGCTTAAAATTGAATCAACAATTTACGATTTATGATTGTTTGCAGCGCAAATGTTTTGTAAATTCCAGACATTGACCCACTCTTTCTCTCTTTAGTGCTTGCTTTGTGGCTGCTGTGCTCGAATAAGGCGACGCTGGCACAGGAGACAGTCATACAATGTGCAATATACAACTCGACACAGCCTCTTCTAAAAAATCTGAAATATCAGGAGAATCAAGAATTATTATATAAAAATTAAAAGATATTGATGACAACTGGAAATTAGCAATTTTTATGTTTTTCAATATATTATAATGAACATACTAAGCTTGCTTTATGATTTATTTATTTTAATGTGCCTGTATTGCTGGACATACAGGATAGCCATTAAGGAGGCATGTACTGTGACACCTTTTCAGACTTTCCTTGTAGTATAGAATGGATATATTTATTTTTATTTATTTTTACTCTGCCAATGCAACAACATATAAATATATATTCTCAAAAAAGAATTTATTTCACATAAATGTTTAATTTAAATAGACAACTGTGTGATGTTAAAAGTTTTATTGACCTTATGAAGCAAATGTGTGCAAATATTCTTCATGTGAAATTTATAGACATAGGGCAAACATGTTTAAACTATATATAACTTAAATTACAATGCTAGATGTAACAATATAAAAGATTAGGTATTCATAATTTTGTATCTTACTGTAATTTGAATGTGAAGTTTACTGTTGTTTATGTTATATGGAAGCAATTTGCAAATAAAAAGCACATATTAGTCTTTGGTGACTGAAGCAAAGATAAAGGGAGATTTTGTGTGAAATCGCACAATCCAGGTCACATCATTCCCTTAAAGGGGTTATTTGACGCGGCTAAAACAAATATTATTGTATGCTTTACATGTAATACAATGTGTATACATGATTCAAGGTTTAAAAACGCTGTATTTTCCACAAACTGTGCATGTTTGTATCTCCTCTTTGCGCCGCCTCTCTGAAATGCGCTGATATTTTACAAAGCTCATCTCTGAAAAGAGAGGTGTGCTATGATTGGCCAGTTCACTTGTGCGTAGTGATTGGTCGAATACTGCAAGGAAATGTAACGCCTCTTACCATATTCGGAGCATCAGGTTCCAAAACAACTGACAGGTGATAAAATAACATCGCTCCTTCCATAACAATTCAAGCCTAAATCTGATCCGGAAAATGAAGATCAAGCCGATACAACTTTTCCAGTGTGACTCGAGCAGGATGTACAGGATTGGTTAAGAGTAATTGACTGTAGTGAGGTAGGCGGGACGAGAGCCGGGAGTCGAGGCCAGGTCTTGTATCCCGGAGGATATCGGGAGCATAAGAGGACGAGCAACCGGACCGTCAGTGAGATAGGACCAGGCCTGGCTTTAAGTTATGGTTTGTGTGTGTCACGGGCGACTGCCGGCTGTCTATTTACATTTACATTTATTTTCTTAATTAAAGATGTTAAGATGTTTGCCGGTTCCCGTCTCCTTCCTTCCTCTTATTGAATCTTGTTACATTGACTATAAACAAACAACCATATACATCATACAGAGTTTGTGTGAGATAAAAACAAGCTCGCATTACAGCAGGGAATGGTAACATAATAAATACCGCAAGTGCTCCTGCCCTTCTTGATCAACCAGTGTTGTGCCATGTCTTGTCGTTACTTTTTTTCCACGTTGCGTGTGTTTGCATTTGCAGATCACACAAAGAAACAACAACATCAAACTCAACTCGCGTTAGTCCGTAACAGAGTCTTTTACAATGAAAATATACTTAAAGGCTGCGAATCTGAAGCGCCAGACAAAAACAGATGTGCTCGCTCCGGTTGCATGGAAGTGAAGACCATGCTGTTGAAACGCGGAGGGATATGCAAATTCAATTCTGTAGCCTTTGGCTACAGTCCTTTCTATCCATGGAGAGATACCTGGCAGTAGTTTCCACAAAGGCAGCTTCTCTGAAAGGGGTATCAATGTTGACACCTTGTCTAGTTGGGGAGATGCCAGACATTCGGCATACTGAATCGTGGCAGGAGGGGAGGGCCGCTCCCCTGCCTCTTTGAGGGGGTCGAATAAATCTACGTTGACGGCACGAACACACGAGAGGAATGAGGTCTCTGCCATGCCCGAGATACCTCGGTATGGAGATCCTCAAAAAAGGGGAGGGCCTGACTTTTGGGCTTGTCCCCTTGGCCACCCGACAGATACCTGTCGTCTACTTTTGAGTGTTTGTTGGTGTCTTGTTCCTGTGGCCATTCGAGATAAGACGGTTGACTGAATTCGTCACCGCCCCGAGAAGCTCGTCCAATGCTTTTGCTTCCCGAGAGGAACGCACAGAGGCGGCGCTCTACAAGCCGCCGAAACATTGGATGCCTCGTCCTCCACTCGATCCGAAGAAGTGCCAGGGCACACTTTGGAAGCAGACCAGGGACATTGCGGCCCGGCGAGAGCACAGGGGAAACGGCTTCCGTCTCCCATGCCTCGGTTAAATCGAACTGAGAGCCCCAGGTCGGGGGAGAGCCGGCTCGGTTCGCTCTCAAAGAAGGAACACCGAGCACGGAGAACTCGGATGTCAAATACATCGCAGAGTTCACACTCTCCCTCTAGCCCCAGGTTAGCATGATCAACCCCCAAAGCACTCTAAACAGAATTCATCTTTGTCCAGCTCGTCAAGGAACCTCTGATTTTTTATATACACTCACTGGCACCTTTATTAGGTACACCTGTCCAATTGGTCCTTAACGCAAATTTCTAATCAGCCAATCACATGGCAGCAACTCAATGCATTTAGGCATGTAGACATGGTCAAGACCTTCTGCTGCAGTTCAAACTGAGCGTCAGAATGGGGAAGAAAGGTGATTTAAGTGACTTTGAACATGGCATGATTGTTGGTGCCAGACGGCTGATCTGAGTATTCCAGAAACTCCTGATCTACTGGGATTTTCATGCACAACCATCTCTAGGGTTTACAGAGAATGGTCCGAAAAAGAGAAAATATCCAGTGAGCGGCAGTTCTGTGGGCGCAAATGCCTTGTTGATACCAGAGGTCAGAGGAGAATGGCCGGACTGGTTCGAGCTGATTGTAGCGACAATGAGTCTTGGGGAAAAATCAAACTCAAATGGATTGAATATTCATTGATTTATGAATATAATCTGCTGGTCGTTCATATTAAATCTCAAATTTCCCGATAAGGAAATATGTTTAATTTAGTACAAGTAACCTCTATAGAATTGTTTAAGTGATCTGACTATTTCGTTTGTCCTGCAAACTATAGTTATAGATTTCCCACTCAATTCTCAATAAGGGATTACTGCCTTACGAACGTCTAAATAGTCTTAATTTTCTGATCAGGACAAATTAATACTTCCTAGGTTCGTACAGTTTATATCACTGAAATAGTAATATGCTAAAGCGTAGGTAACGTTAATATCTTAGTTTCATTGACTTCGAGCATGTGGTGCAAATAACATATTCAGTTCAAATGTACTTTTTGGGATTTTAATAAACACGAGACAAAGGGGAAATAAACCAACTAACTAAACAATGATGAACAATTAGACAAACACCCATGGAACGTAAAAGCAGTAAAGAATGAAAGTAATAGACAAAGTAGGAGTGGCAGTATTACCTCAGCAATTCACATCTGCATAAACCATTAGGGACAATCTCCTTATTGAAAGGGGTAAAACTTATGCGCAGCTATTTATAAATAGACCAGATATTTTCTTCCGTGCACAGATGTTTTAACCCTGAGGGCGTCACGCCCCTCCCGAGTGGGCGATCCAATGTAGTGAGCTGATTTTTGAGCGGGAAATGTTCCTTTGTCCGGCTCAACAGCTCATTTGCATTTATGGTCAACTGGAAGTTTTGGCGCTGTAATATTCTTAGATGAAAATAAAACAAGTATGGTATACAATACATTACTGTGCTATACACCATCATCTAAAGAAGGGAAATGGGAACCTTTATGTATGAAACATGATAGGGTTATTAGAACATTGACCCATAATTTGTACAAGAACACAATTATGAGCCTAGTTACGGTGTAACACCTATGCCTTTGATATTATGGTTAGGCTAGCATATCATGGGAACAAACATAAATGGTAGAAACAATTATTTACACTTTAAGCCTTTCTAAGGTGGCAAGAGGGGAGAAAGAGACATTCTTTGGTAGACTTTGAATCTCTCTCTGTTCCTGGTGCCACATGGCTTTTGTCACCTTAGTACGCATTCGGGACCCCCCCCCCCCCGAGAATGCCTTTGAAGCTCAGGGAGAGTGTCGGAATGTCCCCTGGTCAGTCCAGATAGGTGATAGCTCGGCCATTTACATTTTACGATCCCGTGTGTTGGCCTTTGGTCCGACCAGACGCTACATGATAAAAAGCCCACAGTAACTGAAATAACCACTCGTTACAACGGAGGTATGCAGAAGAGCATCTTTGAACGCACAACACATCGAACCTTGAGGTGGATGGGCTACAGCAGTAGAAGACCACACCGGGTGCCACTCCTGAAAGCTAAGAACAGGAAACTGAGGCTACAATTCGCACAGGCTCACCAAAATTAGACAATAGAAGATTGGAAAAACGTTGCCTGGTCTGATGAGTCTCGATTTCTGCTCCGACATTCGGATGGTAGGGTCAGAATCTGGCCTCAACAACATGAAAGCATAGATCCATCCTGCCTTGTATCAACTGTTCAGGCTGGTGGTGGTGGTGTAATGGTGTGGGGGATATTTTCTTGGCACACTTTGGGTCAATTTGTACCAATTGAGCATCGTGTCAACTCCACAGCCTACCTGAGTATTGTTGCTTACCATATCCATCCCTTTATGACCACAGTGTACCCATCTTCTGATGGCTACTTCCAGCAGGATAACGCACCATGTCATAAAGCGTGAATCATCTCAGACTGGTTTCTTGAACATGACAATGAGTTCACTGTACTCAAATGGCCTCCACAGTCACCAGATCTCAATCCAATAGAGAACTTTTGCGATGTGGTGGAACGGGAGATTCACATCATGGATGTGCAGCCGACAAATCTGCAGCAACTGCGTGATACTATCATGTCAATATGGACCAAAATTTCTGAGGAATGTTTCCAGTACCTTGTTGAATCTATGCCACGAAGGATTAAGGCAGTTCTGAAGGCAAAAGGGGGTCCAACACGGTACAAGTAAGGTGTACCTAATAAAGTGGCCAGGGAGTGTATATAAGGCTAAGTAACCGTAGTGCTTAGAACCTATATAACAACGAGCCCTACTGTCCATTACACTATGTCTAAATGCTTTTGCTATGTAAAAACACACATGCACACAAAGCGGTCCTTGAAGACAAAAGAACCTGAAGACGTGTTAACGCCAGGCTTATTTATAACCTGCAGGTGGTGGTGTAATCAGCCACGTCACCTGCCGAGGTTATTTAAAGCCAAAAAATATTCCGTGTTTGACACATATGCTTCACAACTGGTCAAACAAAGACGTTCTCCCATAGCGTTTTAAACACAGCATCGAGAGTAGCTTTTGATTGGGAACTTACCAGCCGATGTATACGCTCATAAAAGATGTTTTAATTATACATTTTTGTTGTGTTGTGCTATTTAACTCATTGTGTCATTTAATATATTATGTGTCATTTTGTGGTAAATAAACTAAAGGGACAAAAAATGACACAGCTGTAAAATAAATACTATATATAACTTATAACTTTATTTAAATTGGTATTGTGAACATTCATGTATTTATGATAAGGACTCACAATGAGGATTAAAGTGATTTGTACATTTATGGTAATAAGTATCAGTAAGCAACTTCCGTCAGTCCCTCAACTCACCATCCGTGTCGCCAAACTGCTGTCTCCAAAAATGTCTGTACGCATGGGTCCGAGTTGGTGTGCAGGTGAGCAAATTTTTTGTCAAGTTAGTTTTGTAAAAATCCCATCTTTTGCGTGGGAACTCTTTCAGAACATGTTTTGTGAGTAGGGGCAGGTGCTCAGAGTTCGAGGAGGATTACTGAGCTCAGATCCCTCGGCCCGGAACAGCACGTCAAACACGCATACTACCCGTCCCAGTTCCTTAGCTGCAAGCTTTTTTTATTCACATTCACATTTAAAGAGACAGTTCGCCCCCTAAATCTTTCATCATTTACTTACCCTTTTCTCATTTCAAACCTGTATGACTTTCTTTCTTCCACAGAACACAAAATATATTTTGTAAAATGGACCCTGTTCACTTCTATTCTATGGACACAAAACCGATCCAAGTGAATCTTAATATATCTTATTTTGTGTTCTGCAGAAGAAAGTCATACAGGATTGAAATATCCATAGGGTTAATAAATGATGACATCATTATTTTTTAGGTGAACTATCCCTTTAAGCTTTGCCAATTGGTGCGCATAACTTGCATATTTCAGAAAACAAAACTTAAATTTTCCTTCATTCTTACTTTAATAGTATTTCACAAGCGCTTTAGTGCTAAAATAAGTTATATGTGAGGCTAACTTTTACTGAACTTTAAATCTGCATATAGCAATATTTGTATTTTACATTTTTTTTTTTTACAAATATAGCAATATTTGTATTTTACATTTTTTAAAAATGCATTTACATACAAAGGAAATAAACATATATTATATATATATATATATATATATATATATAATGTAAATTAAATTAAATGCACGGGTTTTTACACATGGTTAATATTTGAAAAATATTAAAAAGTGCAAAAATGTAATATTTAAATAAATGTTTAGCATCTATTGCAAAATAGATTTACATATACATATACATCTATTTGTATACAAACCTATTTAATATTTTAACATTTAAATATACATAATTTATTTATTATTAATATATTTCAACCTATGTAATTTCTTAATGGGAAAATACGTATGGCTGTTGGCTTTTATTTTGAAAACCACAAGCGGATGTCGTCGACTCATTGTTTTTGCTACGAGAAAGCGTTGGTAAATACACTCATGTCATTGGATTGATTGTACGAATTGTCTCCCACATATTATTGGAGAACCGTTTAACCTTTATAGCATTGTGTGTAGACATCTGCGCAATGGCCAATGTTTTAACGTTTCAAACACAAATAGCGTCCGTTATGGAAGTGCTCGCAAACGCCGCTGTAGCAGAAATCTGCCGACTTGTTGAAGACAGCTACAGCGAGTTACTGCTTGAAATATCACACAGCCGCAAGGAAAACAACCTTATTAAAAAGAAATTAAAAATGATAGAAATTCGAGAATCGTTTTATCGCAGAGCCCACAAACTGAGAAACGCGTCAACGGACTGTTCCAAAACAAGCGACAAAGTATCAGGTACATGCGCAGTAGTCAATCGGTTGAAAGATACACCCGTTTTTAACTAAACGCGGTGTAATGTAACAGTATATATGAAACAGGGGGAACATTTATTGATAAAGAACGAAATGTATGACTTTTCGCAGAGAGGATTGTCAGAGTTAGAGTGGGCTCGCTGAATAATGAGAGGTCAGAGCGTTCCGAGGAGGTCTCGCTTCTACCCAAAATACTTCATCTTCACCAGGTCTGTATAATATTCATACGTAGTTAACTTTTTAGAAGTTAGTCTGATTACAACTGATAGCCAACAGCTTACTGGTAATTGATTACACTTTCATGCAGTTGATTGCTTAAAGCGATTGTTCTTTAAAAAATGAAAATGTCATTTATTTACTTACTATTATGTCGTTCAAACCCTTTATGGCTTCATAAACATTATGAAATGACTCCACACAACTCATGCTATATATTTTCAATTTTTTCAAATGGGTTTGGTGTAGAGAAAATAAAATATAATTGTTAATTTATGAAGTCAATGTTATGTTATATTAATATCAGCCATCTGCTACCCTAATCGTAACTGACATTGACCACTGACAAAACCATTACAGTCAAACAGAGTGGAAAATGTAACCATTTACGTACTGGCTGGCATGGAGTGGTACGATTAAGCAATGAGAACGATTTGGCATGATGGAAAATCGCTCTAATAGTGTTCATACAAAAACCTACATGCACACACTTTTCCACAATCTCGTCGAATCGTTCTCGTTGCTTAATCGTTCCACTCCGTGACGATCTGGGCCAGCCAGTACGTAAATGTTTTTATTTTCCACTGCAGGGCTGATAACGGAAACCTTCAGAATGTAATCACAAACACGTTAGGTGCTGGTTGGAAACACAAGGGACTGAGCTATAGCGTCTCTGCACGCATTCTATTAGCACGATTCCCAGCCAAGAACAGTTTGTAATCGTCCCATGTTGAACCAGGCTCATGTGAAAACTTAAATGTAACCATTCCAGACTGAGCTTACAACAATTTGCCATGATGGTGGAAAAGCGCTCTTACATAATAACAGTATTGTGTATTTTATTAGTCCGAAGGGGATGAGGAGCCAGATGTTCTCATCATCAAAGAGGAAAGACCTGATAACATAAATGTTGAAGATTCAGAAAGTGAGGCAACCACTACTGAAAACCGTGAGTGATCGTTTTGTAATTATTTTGAATTGTGTCACCCATTTAGAGGTAATTGTATAACCAAGTTGTCAGGTCGGTACTTAATTGATGCCTTTCACACTGCTTGGCAACAAAATATAAGATTTATAAATGAAAGCACTTATTTAGTTTTATAAGAATGAAAGTGTAACATGCTGTGTTTAAGCTAGCAACATTTTAAATATTATTAACTATAAACTATACATTGTTTACTTAATATTTTCTGGTTCATCCATTTTCTTTTAGAAAAAGATGACACCCAGTATGGAAATGCAGGGATATTTGTATCAGTCAAAAGAGATAGCTTCATAGACCAGAACACTATTAGTGTTCAACACTGCCATCAACAGGTCAGTATGAGATATGGCAACATGTGAACACACCTGTAAATGTACTGTACAGCTGGTGTACTGGCTGACGATTTTGTATTTCTCAAGGAGTGACACTAGAATATGCTTGCTTATTTTTAGGTAGGAGAACTTAAAACAATCTTAACAAGGATCTTAAAGCTTGCACTCCTATGGGGCTTTTGTCCCATCATGACAAGTCCCACAATATTTACTTTAAAAAGCTGCATATGCTTTAAACAATTAAAGACTTAAATGTTCGCTATGTATTTCCATGGAATATAAATCGTATATAAAATCAAACCAGCCTTTATATGTTACTCAGTTTTACCACATAAACATCAGATACAAAGAACAATTGTGGATTTACCAACATTCAAAAGCCATCTTTTGATTAATATTTAAACATTTTGCATCAGCTCTTATAAAAAGATCTTAATCGTAAAAAAAATTTGCTTAAAATTATTGCTTGCTCTCCTGTCAGACTAATGGAATTCAACCTGATCTCCTGAAGAATGAAAACCCTCAGGAGATGATTGCTACAGGTCCAGACACTCATATGCTTGGTGGTAAATACAATGTTGTTTAATGTTTTTAGAGGCTTAATTCAAAGAATTCCATATTTCCATTTAAGCATGTTATATTTCATAATAGGTGAACTCAGAATGGAGAGACGTCCTGAGGCAGAGACTAACCTGCATTCGGTCACATCGTATGCCTCATGGGATTCCAGTACATTTGATGTAGCCACAAACAATCACTCATACACTGAGTCTGACTGTAATGCGGGACCTTCTCTAAATCAGTTTCTGATGTACAGAGGGAGCACAGATCCGACATGCTCCTATGCAACTCAGATAAACTCTAATGACTTGCCTGTCCATGATGTGGACCATCATGTAATACATGATGGAGCTTGTGGACTTGAGAAAGTGGTAATTTCTCCATCCGAGTTATCCCCATTTTCCCTTTCTTTCAAACTGCCGGACCGTGCTCGGATGCAAAGGAAAGACAAGTTTTTGTGTAAACATTGCGGGAAAGCTTTCTCTCAACCCAGTACTCTGCTTCGGCACCAGAAGCTCCATACAAGGGAGAGGCTTCACAGCTGTACACTCTGTGGTAAACGATTTAGTCAGGCATCCAGTCTCAAAAGGCACCACAGCATTCATAGGGGAGAGAAACCATTCAGATGCCTGCACTGTGGCAAGCATTTCTCTGACCAGAGTAACCTTAAAAAGCATGTGAATGTTCATACAGGCGAGAAGCCCTATGGTTGTAACCAGTGTGGGAAAATGTTCAACCAGTCATCTAACCTTAAAACGCACATGAAGATCCACACACGTGAGAAGCCGTTCACGTGCGAACGGTGTGGAAGGATGTTTGCATACAAGTACATTCTAGTAAAGCACCAACAGAGAAACTGTTTGTCTCAGTTAAGTCCTGATTGACAAATGTAGCCTAAATGGTGGAAAAGACTCCTCAAGTTTCTCTCTCAATATATTTAAGGCACATTCACGCCAAGAATAATAACTTTAAAGTTTTAAAAATAGATTAAGTTTAAGAGAATAGTGGAGTCCACACAATTGCTATAATAATGATACAGAGGAACAATGTTTTTGAAATCCCTTTCAGGCTGTTTTTCTATTCCAACTGATAAACTGTGAAACACCACCAGAGCCAAAATAATTAGTTAAAGGCGGGGTCTCGGATTTTGCTTAGCCGTTGTTGATGTTCAAATCACCAAAACAAACACACCCCTACCCCATCTTTCGCTTTCGTCAGTGCTCGGCTAGACTAATGTCCATCCTGTGAACCTTACTGCTGATTGGCTACAAGGTTGTTTTGCTACTCGGCCCGACTTTGTCTAAACAAGCGTAATTCAGAAATCGGACACACCGCCTTTAAAATATATTTATGTTGAAGATGTTTAACGTTTGGATAGGTTGCTAATAAAACGTAATGGTCAAACTGGTTCACATTGGTTAAATGGTTCACATTGCGGGGACATTGAGTCAATATACATAACAAGGGGCATTAAAGGCAACATAAGATGAAAATTGTTTATCTTTTTTTTTAATGCATACGCTTCGTTTTATTGTGCATTATTAATTAAAGGGATTGTCATTAGCCAAGTATTTGTCTCCTTTGACTTGTATTGACATATAACCCTTAAATTACATTTTACATTCTTTAAATAATGACCACATTTTTACACTTAAGGCATTTTATTCCAAGTGAAAGTTTATTTGATTAAAATATGTTTAAATTCATGCTTTTGATGATACTGACATCACAAATCAATCATACTATTTCAAGCCCTCCCAATCACCTTTACAGTAGGTTTGTTTTTATAAGTACAATGCTGCTAATACCATGAAAATTGTAAACTGCAGCTTTCACGTTTAGATCACAGAAATCTTATCATGTTAAGTATTGATTATTTTTTTCTGCATCAGTAATGCTGTTTTAATTAAGTTTCTACACAACAACTGAAAGCAACAACCGTGTGATTAAAGGCAGGGTGTCCGATTTCTCTTAGCCGTTGTTGGTGTTCAAATTACCCAAATTTGCTCGGCTCAACTAATGGCTGTCCTGTGCATCTTACTGCTGATTGGCTACAAGGTTGTCTCACCCGACTTTGTCTAAACAAGTGTAATTTGGAAATCAGACACCCCGCCTTTAATATAACGTTATTAGTTATCATTACTATAGGAAATATTGCTGCTAGGCAATACTAATAAACAAGCACCGAAGAAAGATTTGTACAGTACGAAGGGCAACCAAGTTCAAACAGTTAGAAGCATAATACATGGAAAAGCAATATAGCTTCCACGGTAACCCACAAAGAGACATACAATGAATGTCTGGCACTGTTGGTAGTGGCATTAATGAAAGACGACAAAGTTGTGGTTGTTTTGTTTGTTGTAGTTGCAGTGGATAAGGTGTTTGGTGTTGTAGTCAAAGTAAATAAGGAGGGGTTGGACGTTTGGGCATCATCAGGCCTTATTGATTTTGAGCATGTGCCAACATTTCCAGCTCCATCTACAGCAACCAGTTCCATTTCTTGAGAGCAGCAGGAAGCTCTGTAGAATGCCAGAGTCGCATTTACACCTCTGTCCCCGAGCATGGTGCTAGTTGTGAGGTTTCCAAGACCCTGCCAGACTGTCACACTCGTAATTCCTGTACCATTTCCATCCGTAAAGTTGGCTGTGAGCTCCCACGAGGATAAGCTACAGTTGCTTGTGCAGTTAGCATTTAAGCTAACAATCTCACAAACTGGAGGAGTGAGGTCTGTAATCTTGTGGGGGGAATGGATAAATGCACATTTATTTTAACATTCAAAACTCCCTAGCTGATAAAATAAAATTATCGAATTTATGTCTGTTCATTTGGCAGACGATTTTATCCAGTGACTGCTTTTCTTTTTTTTAAGTGCACTTTTTTTGTTAGTAGCATATGTGTTTCCACACCTTTTGCAGTGCAAATGCAATGCTCTACCAACTGAGTTAGTGGAAAACTCAAATTTAAAATAGGTGTTAAATACTTATAATAATTTATAACCTTTTTACATTGTTGAACTAAATAATACGAATGCATTTAGGTAAGTCCTTACCGAGGCAACAACTGTTAGCCTTAGCACGGCGTAGTTGAAATCGCCTCCCTCTGGTGTTGTTCCCTCTAAAGTTAGAGTCACCTCAGTGCCTGAAGGAGTGGCTGAGGGTGCAGTAATATTGACAGTGCCATTGCCACTACTCCCACTTTCAATGCGCATAGTGGTGGGAAACTCTATGACAAACTCACGATCATTTCTGGCATTAATGTTAAGGAGTTCATTAGAGCCACTGTGCATTACTGTGAAAGGGATGCTTAGAGTCTTTCCAGGTTCCCACACCATATCTGTCTGAGCCTAAGAGTAAAAACAGAAATTTAATCAAAATTATGAAGGTAAAAAAAGAGATATATAAAGTAAGTATTTGTACCTGCCTACACTTAAATGAACTTTCACAGCCCCAATGTGAAAACTTGTAAAATAAAAACTCGAAGTTGAATTTTGAGAGTTTCACATGTGGACAAAACTCACAAATATGTCTTCTGATTTTGAAGTTGCAGAAAAAAATTTCACAAATGTGTGAACTGGTATTTTCAAAATACATTGGCAGATACAAATGCATAGCACATTTTCACACGTTTTCCTAGATTCAGATTTAAATTGCAAACACAAATAGGCATCTACAACCTCTCAAATCTGTCACTTCAGTTTCAAATCTTCCCGCCCTGACTTTTGCGATAAATCCATTGCACTTGAAAGCCCAGAGGCGAGAGAAGGAGCGGCAAATAATTATGTAATGGTTTGTCATTTGAGAATATCTTCAAGACAAAAGGCTTGTTCGACTTGATGCGACGCCGCAAGATCCGACAGGCGGATGACATTAAAGTACCGCAAGAGTGATTCGAAAAAGCATAAAAAGTTATCTTTCGCATCGCTCTCCTGGTACTCCAGGTCATGCGCCTGTCGGAACTTGCGGCGCTGCATCAAGTCGAACAAGCCTAAAGAACACATTTTGTGCAGATGATATCATTTGGAGCCAGAGTCTGCACAGGAGTGAGCACAATGTGAAGCCTTAAATGTGGAGAACTTAAATAATAGTTAGACATGAGGAAGGGTGTGTTTGCAAATGCCAGTGAGTTACAGTTTGCAGGGAAATGTCTTTATATTGTTGTTGCTGGTCCAGAAGAGAATTGTTTGTCATGATCCTACCTCTCCTTGTCTTGGTTTTCGAGTCTTGTGGCAGGATCGTGTCAGTTCCATGTTTTTTGTGTGGAGAAAGAGCATTGTTTTGGTTTGTAACGCCATGCTCTCTCTCCGGTGTCGGGTCCTTTAGCCCCGCCCCCTTGTTTCCCTGTAAGTGGCGCATTAGTGTTGAGTGCTGTCACCATACCTGAACCATCTTCCCCTTAGTTTTTCCTTCCCTTCCCCTGCCCCGTGCAATCCTCCTGTCAGCTTTCCCTTAGTGTTTAATTCCTGTCACCTGCTGCCACTCTCCTTGTGTTATCGGTAGTGTTTCCCTTCATCTAGTCCCAGTTTCCCTTCTGTCCCTTGTCGGTTCATTATTCACATTTACCAACCTTATTCTGTCCTGCTGACCCTGTCTCGTTTGGATTAGCCGTGTTCCTGGTTTCCTGTTCTTGAGTTTGGTGATTATAGTTTATTTGTGATTCTAAGGACATCGTTTGTTTTGTCCCCCTTGTGGGAAGTTTTCCTTTGCACATTTGCACCTTTGTCTTGTTTTGTTCTTGTTTTCCCCATCGAGGGTTTTTGGTTTGAATAAAGCCTTGTTATTGAACACGCCTGCCTGCGCTTGGGTTCTGTCCTAAACCGTGACATTGTTGTAGTGTAACTCCTGTATGATGGAGAATGTGTACAACTTCCGGAGGACCGCAGCCTTTGAATTGAGAGAATAGCCTACTGATTAGTGTGATTTAAACTGCTTTAGGCCTATATTAAAAGTTTTATATGCAGTGGAGATCTAAATTAGAGTTTGATCTTATGAAATTTGAAGAAACATGGTACCATTCAGCTCCTTTTTTGGTCAATTATAGTGTGGCTGACTACTTTTTTTCAAAAGGGTATCTTAACTGTGTCTAAATTTGTGTGTAGCTTCAATAACACTGGAATATTATGGGATTTATGGGAATTCCATGTGAGAGTGAGTTTAAAAGCATAGTCTCAAGTCAGGGTTTATGGCGACATCTGCTGGTCTTAAAGTGTCAAGTTTGTTTCTCTGCTACTTTGTTTAAAATAATGAATAATTAGTTTGTAGCATATACATTGTTTCAAATATAACCTTTACTTTCAACAAAAGAAAGCACAGTACTTACAGTAATAACCACACTGGATGCTCTGAACTGAGTGACAGATTGTCTCTGAAAGATTTTGTTAGATGAACGCAGGGAGCTTTTCTCTCCCATCAAACGAACAACAAATTCTCCAGTTGGGACATTAGTCATTGTGACTAAGTAATTCCCACCTGCAACGTTTTCTAGGGTTCCATTAAATGACTGAGATCCCACTGCATCCACAAAAGCTACCTCTGTGGGGGTAACAGAGTCCCCACCCACCATAGTGAGGAACAGTGTGACATTAGTGTCTGTAGAAGAAAATAGAGAGAGGAAATGAGGGGAAACACTGACAGATAATAGTTATTGATCAAGTATGTATGAAAACCTACTTGCTGGGGGTCTGCCGCTTAATTCACTGTAGCCTGAGTGAGCACTATCCAAAAGTTCAACAAATGTGAAAAGGAAGTCAATGTCGCTTTGGCCTGGTTATTAAAATAAAGAAACGTCATGTTTGTGGGTTAAAATGAGATGCATACACATCATAGAAAGTAGATTTTCATGATGTGCTTCTGCTTTTGTCATTTGAAAAATACATTTTAGCATTAAATATTAAGAAATAATATTTCTTTTTAATTACCAACGACTTTGATGGAGTAGGACTGTAATGAGCTAATGTTTATGTTCCAAATGCCTACTAAGTCAAAAACAGTCAGGCGCACTGTGTAAAAGTTTCCTACATGCTCAACCAGCCCCAATTGTCCACTTAATTCATCACTGGACTGAGAATAGCCTATGAAAGTAAACAACACAATTAAACATGTGCATTCAGTATATGTAGTGTGTATCGACCAGTACACATCAAATATACCTGATGGGCTTGTTATGTTAAATACTGGAGAATTGCCTGTAATATAGATTGTCAGGTTTTTTAATGATGAGTCTACAATAAAAGAGAACTTTTCGAATTTTCCTGGGTTCCTTACAGCCTGGAAAACAGTTACCTTAAGAAACAAAAAAAAAAACAATACAAAAGTATTTATAGTAATATATTTATTCTTGGATTCTGAAACAAATTTTGCTATTTAAAAAAAACTATTTTCAAATCAGTTTGATGAGGAATGTTAGTAAAACACATGATTGCAAAAAAAAACATTTTAAACTAATATAGTATCAAAGTTTGAGATTACATTACCAGGGTGGGGATGGAGGTGTCCACTATAATGCTGGTGGCTTGAGGAAGTGTCTCTTTGGTGACTTCTATCGCTTGCCCTCCTGACGCCAGAGCCAAATCCGCATAAATGTCATTAAAAAGATTGGACATTCTGTTGGAGACACCCTGCCCTTGTTTGGGATCATACCTCCGTTTCCGACGAGCACTAAAAACATTAGTCAGCATGAAAGTCACCTATTCAAAAGGCAGGACACAGTGTGAGTGGGTTTCACAACTCATCTATTTTAACACATCATCATGAAAAGCATTTCTCTACAAGATATGTAATTTTCAGATTTAGTTATAAATAATAATAAATATATTATAAATGTTTTTATTAAAGGTTTTAGTGTTTTAAGAGTACCTTTATGGACATTTATATTAAGATTTTGAGAATGACATCCGTAGAAATTATTTTTGGCTACTTACAACAGACTTTGTGCTCTCAATCAATGCTTTTACAGTGTTTAGCAACTCAGTATCCTTTGCACCAGCATCTGTGAACACAAAAATCTCTGTTTTGGGGGGTGAGCCAGTGAGGGCCAGCTGGACAAAGAAAGAAAATCAGAAAAGAGAAATGTTTCAAATTGAGTTTTTTTTATTAAAGACTTGAAATATGATTAAACATTCAATTCTCGTACCTGTAGTCCTGAGAGGCAAAGCTCTGGTGCGTCTCCTCCTCCTTCAGCTTGAAGCAAATTTATTTGTTGTTTGAATTTATCAGCATCTGTTGTTCTAAATAGTGGTCCAAAGCCTTTGGAAGTGTAAACATGTCATCTTAACAATGCTGCATTTCATTAGGGTTTCCGAAGCATACACATTCTTTGTGAAAGTAGAAATAGTATCTCTAACCGGGGTCATTGAATGGAACCAGAATGTATTCCAAGGGCTCATTTGCTGTGCCTTTTTTACTGTCAATGATGTAAGATGTGACACGTTGTACTTCCTTAATGTCATCTTCCATGCTTCCTGTGGTGTCAATCGCAAAGCACAGAACTGAATTCTGTGAGAATCCCATCAATCTAAGAATGAGACAAAAACACAAATAGGTATTTATCTAGTATGTAACTGTCCTTGTTTTAGGGAATTGTTGTAAATTGTTTGTGCATTGCATAAAACAGTTAAAAACTACACTGGACCCAAGAACAATTATGTATAAAATGAATAGTGTTATCTGCATGAACCTTAGGAAATCAGAGTCTCCAAGCACACCCCTAATGTCTTCCAGTAGATCTCTAGTTGCAGCAATGGCCATATTTGCAGCTTTGTCATGCAAGTGACCATGGTTGGATGACCGTGTATCTTTGTTAATTCCACCTCTGGGATTTAGCAAACTTGAAAAATCTCCAAAATTTCCATGGCTACACTTCCCTGCAATAATCATAGTGATTGATTAACATTAACATCATGGTCTGTCTGAATACTCAGTTCTGATTGGCTGGAAGGTGTGCAATAATTCTGTTTCAAACCATTTAATGCACAGGTAGTTCCAGACTTCCAGTCAGTCGGATCACTGTTCGAAATTAGTGCGCTGCCTATAATGTAATCATATTACACGGACGCACACGCTCAGATCGGGCATTGACTGTGCTGCCAGTGCTCATTGAAACAGCACCGAAAATGTTGTTAACCTTTGCTGTGTCTGAAATCACTTACTTCCATACTATATAGAAAATGAGTATGAGTCATGAATAGTATGTCCGAAACCTCAGTGTGCAAAAAACGTTAGGCGAGCAATACCCGGATGGTCTACTACTTCTGCAGAGATTCGTGAGTGTGGATCGGATGCACACTTTTCCATCCCATGATGCCATGGGAGCTGAGCAACAGTCAAATCGCAAAAGTAAATAAAATAAATATAGCAGAAAACTTTAAGGCAGACGTCCGTTTTTAAGTAAGTGCCAATAAATTAATTTCTCGTAAACAGCCCTGTGTTTCTATTCGCCTTCTTATACTATGCCTAATAGTAGGTGCTGTTTTTGTGTTGAAATAGTAGGTACTTTTTAGTGCATGGCAAAAGAGAGTGCACACACTGGGACATACTAAGTGGAAGCGGAAGTGGCCAATAACTGTCACACACATAAAAATACAGCTCTTCTTTCCATTAAGGTATTAATTAATTCCTTATTTTGTATGTAATGTTTACTGTATACATACATTAGTTAATTTAGTGGCGCATCAGTTATATAATTTATTAATGCAGTGGATTATCACTAATCTCTGGCTACTTAGTAATGAGTAGTGAGTAATATCAGTCGTTAGAGTTTCTAACTGAAGTAGTAATCCATCCGGGAATCTTTGGAATACTATTTTCAATTTACTAAGATTTTGGACGTACTAATTCTATTTTGGAATACTATTTAGCACAGATAGGTTGCAAGTTTGGACACAGAATGTGTCTCGTTTCGGAAGCCTGCTGCATCATTGAGTCTGTCTCATTTCATAAAAGCAGGTAGGACACTACGAATGCACCCTTCAAATGAGACCTACTTTCAAAGGTATTCAGAGAACACATGATGTAAATCCTTCATTGCTAGAGATTATCCACAATTCTTTGCCACAATTTCGTCTAAAACATTAAGGCATGGAATGGTACATTTGTTTAATTCTTTTGGCATTGTTTAGGGTTGAAAGTAACCAACTTTTTCCTCTCAAAATCAATGTAGATATCATTTAGATTAATTTGACAGGCACAACGTGTTGTCATAGCAACGTGGTATTTCACGTTTCCTTTTGCCAGTATGTCCTACGAAGGACGTAATGTTTAATTCTAAGTTGAGGATCTTCCGTCTACCCCATCCATTAGAGGATGAGTCCTCTGCGGGACACAAAGATGTAGGCTTACAAACGAGACAAAGCTTAAAACTTTAATGCACGGCTAACCGGGGATTACGCCTTTTTACATAATGGTTCTGGGTCTGCATTCACATCTTTAAAAATATTCAACAGCTCACTCTTATATAAATTAATAATTGTAAAAGGATTTCTATTTTAACATGGTGATTATAAAGCTTAATACCAGATGGTTTGAAGAATCCAAAGTATCCGGATGTCAGTTTTTTCTCACTCATAATATTCTCCAATATGTTGTTTATACAGTTCCCTCCATCACAGCTTCTACAGGTGGCTTGCTCTTGAAAGCAAAGGAACATAAAAATAAAGTTAACTGACTGCCTTTTTCAATAACAAATAATATGTGTTCATGTATTTTATGTTATTTGATGTTAATGCTGTGTTTCAATTTTACCATTTCTCCCACAAAACAAGTTAAAGAAAGCAACAATTATTTTGATGCCATGGATAAATAAAGAGAGTTTAAAAACCATTAGCTCTCTTCTTCCTCCTCCCCCTACCTAGGACTTCGCTGTATTTTTCGCTGGGAACAACTTCATCTTCTTTAGCAAACAATTCTCAGCACCTCAGACCTCGGTACACACTACCCTCACTTCAAACATGGAGCTCTCCTCTTTCTCCCCACTGACTGACACAGAAGACTTCTCTCCAGCCACCCCACCTCCCTTTCCCACTCATTCTCCTTCACAACTCCTTCCTGGTGTAACAGTCTTCCTAACTCGGTCCGGTCAACCACATCTCTCACAAGCTTCAAAAAACTACTTAAAACCCATCTCTTCTGTGAATACTCTCAACAGGTAGTGGTCTAGCTCTTTTTGAAACTAGTAACTTTGTATAAGCACCCTATTTTTGCTCCTGTATAGCTTATTGTTCCCTGAACTCTTTGTAAGTCGCTTTGGATAAAAGTGTCTGCTGATTGACTTAATGTAAATATATACCTTTCAGCAAAGGAGGATGGCCACTGACTTAAAAGTATTTTATTGCTTGTTATAGCTGTTAACATATTGTTGTTAATTTGTTATATATAATTGGCTCATATATTTTTGCTTACCCTGGAGCATTCAGAATAAAAGGCTTAAAGACGACCAACAACATATGTACTAACTGGATGGTCAGTGATTTACATTGTCTATGTACCTGCAATGTTTTCTATTTTGCTATCAGGTCTGATCAGGTTGGAGTACGGAAATTGGTTCCCCAGTTCTACCCAGTTGCTGTGACTGTAGAAGTCCTTGAAGAGGATCAATGACAAACATTTACATTTAGAAACATTCACATTATTATATACATTGAAACATCACACACCTAAATGTGAGCCATTCTGTAAAAACAGCTAATGTCTCAAAATCAAATTTCGAGATATTGAGCTTTATTTCATCCATATTAATTTTACTTTCATTTCATTTCAATCTTTTACATGAGTTTATTTACCAAATATTTAGATATCAAGACTATACACAGTTTCATATTAACATATAAACAAACGTTACTGAGCATGCGCACATTTGTGACCCCGCCTGAACTTTGGGTACACATTCACAAACAACAGATGCCTGTAGATTATTTCTGATAACAATCAAAAGAGCCGAGAAGAATCGTTACTTTGCTAAACCTGTCTCTCCAGTATTTTTAAATTCCGACGTTTGATATACCATACAGTTTTTTAAAATGCGACCGAACTATAGGACCCATTCAACAAATTGTTTATTTACTAAAATGAACATAAAACTAAGTTCAACAAATATTGTATTAAATAAAATTACTAAACAGTAAAATAATAATACAAATCAATATTAACATGAAAAACATGAAATATAAATGGTTATTATTGGACACTAGCCAAACACAAACTGTTTGTTAAATAGCCACAGTTAAAAAACAGTTAGCTGGGGGTCAGGCGCGCATGAGTCCAATAAAACGGTCTATATTTTCACAGAACATTCTTTAAATTATTTAGGATTTTATCTATGCTGTATATCACAAAAAAATGACAAGCTGTGTTTTCACAGACTGGCTCAGAAGTGTCTGGTTACATTTTAGCCCCAAACATCACTGTTAACTGGTTCAAGACAAATACTTTCACTTTGTGAAGCTGCAGTTCTTTGCATTTCTAGATTGTGTTTTAATTATTTTCTAATTTATCTTAACTTGGTCTTTATAATAACACACCTGCAGAGTATGTAGAGCTTTACCCAACCGATCTCGAGCTGTTTCGTAGTTTTTCTGTTGGGCTGCAGCTTTAACGGCTTCTACTCCTTTTGTAATGAGGTCACGGCCCTTCAAAAACTTTTCTGAATCAAAATGGTATTCTTCATGAGACACATGCCAGAAGTCTACCCAAGCATTGGAGTGGCTGATTTTACTAATAGCTTGTTGGAATCCTTTGGCTGATTCAGGAGATGAACAGGCTTTTGTCACTGACTCAACAGTCAAAACGCTGGTCTACAGAAAAGACATTAAATTAATCTGGGCAAACCGTGTTCATGTACTATATTCTGTGTATTCTGTACTGTATGCATTAATGGTGCATTCATGTCGGAGGCCTGCAAGACCATTACCTCAGACTAAATTATTCTAATTATAAAACGTAAAAAAATAATTTTCTCTCGACAATGCCACAGTGTAGAAATATTAGTTACACCTTTAAAAAAAGTAAAGGCCCGGTTTCACAGCTTAGCTTAAAGGTGGACCATGCCTTAGTTGATATTTATGTCGCTTTAATAAAAATGCCTTAAAACATTACTGGTGTGCATATAGAAAGAAAACAATGGCAAAGATACATTTTAAGACATTTGTGAGCAAGTTCAAAACTATTCATTTAGGTCACACATTCATTTTAGTCTGGGACTAGCTATAAGCCTTGTATGTGAAACCTGGCCAAATACTTTTTCTTTAATGTGTTTAAAAATCAAACGAGTTTCTGGACGTAAGTCATTGTATATGCAATGTGCATTTCTAATCTATTTACACCACCAGACTGTTAAACAGATGAATTATGCATATAATCATAATTAAGCAGATTTTGTATTCTCACCAGTAAAAAATCGTTCCCTTGTCCAATTGCCTGAGTCCTGCACACTTCTGCTGTTGTTTGAAAGATTGCTTCTTGCGTTATTTGTTGGTGTTTAAAGGAACTAGTGTACAAAGTCTTGAAAGCCAAAGTCCCCTTTTCATTTTGCAGCATGGCGAAAAAGAGAATAAGCATGCAGAATAAACTGTAAGACATTGTGGCTCAACCTATAAAGAAAGACGCAGTAATTATATTACACACAAACTACTCAGTTTTGGCATAAGGTCTTTTATAGATATGCACATTCACAAACTTAGAGAAAAATATCAGGAAATGGATATCATACCTTAATGCTTGATGTTATCCAAAAAGCTAAAATGATTATGTTGTTTCAGAAGGCAGGACTATTTATATGATTTAGTTCAGGAGGCAGCCTTTCAGTAGAAGTCTGTCCCATTTACAAGCAGCACATGTATATTAAACAATATGTTGCAAAATCATTTTCAGTATTAATAATAGTCACTTTGTTTTTTGCATGCTTTCATTTTCTCTCACTAAGGATGGGCATTAAGTTATAATTGTATTTAAAATGGCCACGCCAAAAGGCATACATGTTGACATCACAATTGTATGAAATAATGTAAAGTGCACTAGTGATTGACATGACACAATGGAAGTGTAGAGAGCCTATTCTAATTCAACCTTTTTGGATGCTCAACTTTTTTTGTTCGCTTCCTTTTCAAATTCTTTCTGGTTGAGGACTGAAACCCACCACTTTCCATGGTATTATTGTCTGAAACATCATTGTCAGGTTGTTTAAATTACTTAAAAGGAAGTATTTTGGGAGCACAATAGCCAATCATATTCTATATGAATGTGTGGGTGAACTCATAGAACTATCTTGTCATGCACAAAGGAGCACAAACAAGAGGGTTGGGAAGCTAAACTGAAACCGGTGAAGCTAGTTTAACCATATTTCTAATGGTTTCTTATACCCCAATGTTATTGAATAACATTACATTTTCCCTGAAATGTTGTGTAAGCATCAGCCTACTATTGACATACAGAACAATGTCAACTTATCATTGAAATACTCTTTGCTTGTAATTAATAATTTGTAATGATAGATTTTAATAATTAATCTTTCAAAAAGTAAAATAGTTACGCAACATAGTAAAGTCATGTGATAATAAAAATGACGATAACAAATATTTTTAAAGAATGACTACTGTAAAATAGTTTTCAATAGCTTTTTTCTAATCCTTCAGGTCAAAAATATTCTATATTAATAAAATCAACAAAATTGTAAACACATAATACTATTAAAATATGTATCAGACAGCAATGGCGATAGAGGCACACGTTAAAGGTTGTGATCACATGTAGTTTCAGAGCTCCAAACTTAAGAGCAGTATTTTAACTATTTACACTTAGACCAAAATATTTTTTCCTAGATATTATCTGTCAGTATGCCTATATTAAATCATTAAACATATGTGAAAAAATATAGAATATTACATTTATTAATATTATTACAAAACGAGAGAGAGAGAGAGAGAGAGAGAGAGAGAGAGAGAGAGAGAGAGAGAGAGAGAGAGCACTTGGTTTTGTATCAAGTCAATCGCAACTTCCGTTTCATGGTGACTTTAACAAAATATATGCATTTTATTTATTATATATTTAATAATTGTTTTTTTTTTTTTAAATGTCTTTACAATCGAGAAAAAGACATCTTAGACAGTGACTTAATCACATAATTTACTAAATTATGAGCATGCCCTTGAAAAGCTTGGGGTCTTTTATTGTGAAGAAATGTCTTGTGCTTTTCTCATCAGCTTCACTGTAAGGAAATGCGGAAGTGTCCATGCTGCTGATAATGATGTCCAGTAGTGTACCGACACGTAGATAAGGTAACTTCAACCAAAATGTCGCGATCGCGAGTATTTAATTAATTAACTAGTATTACATTTGTAAAATATGAATATTTTAAAAAGAATACTAAGTGCAGATGCAGACAATCTTTCGTTGGTTCAGTTGGCCATATTGTCAATTTGGAGCGCTATGTGCATCACGATACGATAACGTTATAGTTATGGGGTCAAATATTAAAGTAAATGCAGTGGTATATAACACAATGTATAATATGTAGTGACATCTCAAATTATGTATGTGGTGGCTTGCAGGTGCATTTGAATGACTGTCATCCCCAGATAGGCTTGGTTAGGTCAAAGGAAAGATGGCTAAGCGGCGTAAGAGGTTATTGACAAGTGATGGAGTGCCTAGTCCAGGAGAAGAAAAAGCGCCTGCTCCACCACGCAGAGAAAAGAAAAAGAAAACTGACATTGGAAAGTTGTTCATCAATATATCCATCGGTCTGTGCATCTTCAGCCTCATCTGGTTTTTCTATGCTCTTTATATGCGCTCAGCCTTGGCCAGGAGGGTCGTAACCTTACACCCATCTCCACGGGTTCTGAATGCTAATAGCTCAAGTCCTGCTGTGTCTCCAGATAAATTTTGGGGTTCCTACCGCCCCCATGTATACTTTGGAATGAAAACAAGAAGTCCTAGATCTGTTGTAACAGGTTTGTTTTGCACATTGATACAACAACTTAGTTTTATGCATTGAAATTGAGACGTATGACAGTAATTTGTTTTTATTTAGGTTTAATGTGGATGCGTCAGTTTGCTGATGTTGATGGAAATTTGAGACACACTTGTGAGCAAGGGGACCGTTTGCAGGGCTATGGATGGCTGATGCATGATGGGGTCTCTTTCGGAGTCCAGGAGATTCATGACCGCGATTTTACCCTCACTACGGAGTTTGTGAAGCGTATGGGTGGAGATCACGGCGGTGACTGGACATGGAGAATTACTGCAAAGCAACATGTAAGAAAAAAGCATTTTTTAGGAGGATATATAGAAATCTGGGGAGTATTATAAAGCAAATATATATGAGATATGACTTATCAAATCAGATGCTAGTCGTTTTTAATGAACACATGCTAGAGCCTTTTAAACATGCATTCAGTTATGCTTTATTTTTGTATACTGAAACCTAGTGGCATAAATGCAGTATCATACTAAAGCAAAAGTTTTCAGTTTTCTAATGCCATTGTAAAATTTGACAGTCATGCTACATTTGTTCTGTGAGCGAAAAGGTTCAATATCTAGGGGTTTAACTGGGATCAAGTAAAACATCTAAAGCGGGTTGTGATCTGGCGTGATATCAACATAACGCTTTAATTAGACAGAATACTGATATGACGGCAGTATTCATTTCATTTACTTTTATATAGATTTCGTTTTAAATATGTTTAGGTTTAAAGAATGAACATTTAAACCCCTTTAAGAGCATGAAATTAATGGAATGTAATTTTGTTGTTTTACTTTAACCACTAATGGCTGGAATACACGACAAAGACTTTTAAAATATGAACAGATTTGTTTAAGCTAGACATCATACACTTGCAGTTTCAGATAGAAACACACTAACTGATTAAATATGCAGACCTGCACAGACTTTCTGCAAAAAGTCCTGACTGAAAATCTGGGCAAAATCTGAGCAAAAGTCTTGTAGTGTATTTTAGCCTTAAGGAAGATATATGTTTATATTACCTGAGTAGCAGTTGGACAACTTACTTTGGAATGCACACATTTTTGTAAACAAAGAACTAAACAATGTTATTTGAGATTAAGAGTCTTAGATTATTGAGATTTAATCAACCAGACCATTAATACCAGTATTCTGTATTTACGTAGTATGATGTTTTATTCACAAAGTTTGGGAGGAGCAAGTGCAGATAACTAACCTGGCTGGCTTGCTATGACCAATCTCGCAAATCAGATAACTAACCCGGCTGGCTTGCTATGACCAATCTCACCAATCCTTTTATCTTGTGAGAAAACCCCTACAAATAGACAAGACTCCTTAACCTTGTTCCCTCTACATTTTCGCAGCATTCCTTCTCTGTATAACAGGGGGAAACAAGCCGAGTCCGGGCATATACCGGGCCCAGTTCCTCCAAGCCCTCTCCATTTATTTACATTTATGCATTTTGCAGACGCTTTTATCCAAAGCGACTTGCATTGCATCCTATACATTTGTTTCTAAGTATCTGCAATCCCCTGGGATCGAACCCACAACCTTGGCGTTGGGTTTCTTACCACTGAGCTACAGATACACATTATTCGTACTTATTATCTGCAAGGCGAACTTGTGAAATATTAGTTTGTTTTAAAACATACAATTGTTTGTAACAATTGTAATGTCTTATTATAACAGAGATGATGGATGATGTTGCATTATCTGTTCGCCTAAATGCCTTAACTTAATTTAACAAACAAAAAATCGCACGTAAAATAATAGTAATATGCGAAGCTCATACATTCTTACTAATGTAAAATGTGTCTGACTTTAATTTTGATGAACACATGAAAAATTATATTTAGTTTCATTATCCAAAGAGCTTAATCACATTTGTTTTGTCTCTGATTGGCAGAGCTCTGCTGCCAAGGCTCCAGTGATCTCACTGATGTTCTACACTGCCACAGACGTTCAAGGTTCCTTGCAAGCCCACGTAGAAGAGAAAAATCACTTGAGTTCTGTCACAGGAACATCTGAAGAGCTGGGCAACTTCAAGATCACTTTTGGGAAACCCACCGCAGGGGAAAGTGCTACTGGCAAATATGCCAAGTATGTTGTGCATCAACACACAAATTTGGATTGTTTTTAGTACACTGAGCACTGTACACTCATTTAATGTATTCTAATTACCATTAAAACGTACCAGTGATACTGCTTTAATAACCCTGTCAAAAATCTAACAAATTTATCAAGAGGACTGAAAAACAATTACCTGTAGAATATACTTAATAAAATCCTTTTAACATTTACATTTATGCATTTGGCAGACACTTTTATCCAAAGCATCTTACATTGCATTGTACTATGCATTTGTTTCTGACTATGTGCAATCCACGGGGATCGAACCCATAACCATGACGTTGCTAGCACCATCCTCTAACCACTGAGCCACAGGAGAGCTTCAATTTGCACAAACATTTTTTAAGTAAAATTTGCTGCTATAATTCAAGTAGAACGTACTAACCAGAGTAAAGTAAAATATACTTAAATCGTATTGTTATCTCTAATACATAGGTAAAATATTTGTAATAGCAATGCAGTATCGATTATGGTAATATAATATTTGCTAATACTTATTATAATCTTTTAGTTGTGAAGCAAAAAGAACGAAATTCAGATTGCCATATGCTATCTCTCTTCTCTTCAGATATAATTACCTGCAGACCAGGAGCCCTGGCCTGGATAAGCTGACGGATATAGTAAAGAACAGCCTAAACCACAAGTTCATTTTCAGTCCTCCCAAAGGTGAAAAGAGGTCTTATTTCGCTGTGGATTCTCACAAAGTCACGACTCCTCACAATCAGCAGCAAGATCCCAAGATAGAGAGCGACTTTGTGGTGCATCAGGTGACCGTTCAGACACCTTTCCAAATCGAAGTTTTATTTGAATCTGGAAGCTTCCGCGACCGGCCAAATCAGCTTGTGGGGTCTGTTCTCACAGATGAGCTGGAGAGGCGTAAGGGGGCATTCGATGAGAAGTTTGAGGGTACCTTTGGCCTCCAAACAAAAGGGTTCACATCATCGCAGATAAAATTTGCCAAGGCAGCTTTGAGCAACATGCTTGGTGGTATGGGATACTTCTACGGCCAGTCAGTCGTACAGTCGGTTTACAATGAGCATCCCTTGCTTTATCCCGAAAGCCCACTTTTCACGGCGGTACCATCTCGCTCTTTCTTTCCAAGGGGCTTTCTCTGGGACGAAGGGTTTCACCAGCTTCTTCTGAGCAAATGGGACCCTCTGTTATCACTGGAGGTCATAGTACACTGGCTCGATCTCGTCAACATCGAAGGCTGGATCCCACGAGAGCAAATCTTGGATGACGAGGCACGCAGAAAAGTACCATCCGAGTTTATAGTGCAGCACAATGAAAATGCCAACCCACCCACGCTGTTCCTGGTTCTGCAAAAGCTGGTGGAGCAACTGGAGACCGACCCAGATAGGCTGTCCTCTCACCTTTCTGTATTGAGAAGGCTTTACCCAAGACTGCAGACGTGGTTCGAGTGGTTTAACACCACACAAGCCGGACCCATGGCTAATTCCTACCGTTGGCGCGGGAGGGACAAAGACACCAATCTTTTTCTGAATCCCAAGACCCTGACATCCGGTCTGGATGACTACCCACGGGCCTCCCACCCCTCATCTGACGAGAGGCACGTGGACTTGTATTGCTGGATGGCCTTGGCCTCTGGGATTATGGCAAATGTGGCGAGAATACTTGGGGAACCCCATAAAGTGTACGAGAACACCCATCTAACCCTCAGCAATAATGAGCTGTTAAATGAACTGCACTGGTCCGATAATCTGCGTGCTTTTAGTGATTACGGCAACCACACCCAATCTGTGTCACTTCAGCAGGAAAAGGTATATGTGCCCCCCGGACAACCACGGCACCAGTTTCCGGTTACCCGACTGGTTCGTTCAGTTCGCAGGGCTCCCAAACTCCAGTATGTAAATGCGTCAGGCTATGTTAGCCTGTTTCCTTTCTTGCTTCATGTTCTGACGCCGGACTCCCCTAAACTGGAGCATATTTTACGAGACATTCAAGATCCAGAACGCCTTTGGACACCCTACGGTCTGCGTTCGCTCTCGCGTACAGATCCTCTCTACATGAAGAGGAACACGGAACATGACGCCCCCTACTGGCGAGGTCCCATTTGGATCAACATCAACTACCTTGCTGTTAGAGCACTGCATCACTATGGCAGCATTGAAGGGCCATACAAGGAGAAAGCAGCCGCCATCTATCAAGATCTCAGGACTAACCTAATCAAAAATGTTTACAAGCAGTATCTGGAAACTGGATACATATGGGAACAATACAGCGATAGCACAGGAAGGGGACAAGGTAGCCACCCCTTTACAGGCTGGTCAGCTCTGACAGTACTAATAATGGCTGAAAAATACTGAGAATCGGTAGCAGGCTGGAATCAGCATGATGTTCAGAGTCAAGATGTTGATATGGTGCCATATGTGTGTTCTAACAAAATGTATTTCATTTTTACTTCATTTGAAAACAAAAAAATCAAATTTGTGATTTTCGTTTTAGTTTCTCATTTATTATGATAAACGAAATCCAAACGGTTTGAATATTTAAATTTGACATATCGTTTAATGTGATTTAATGTGTATCCTCAGGTTTAAGAGGCACAGGCTTTTTCCTGGATCAGGCAAAGCTATATCTACTACTACAGGAAAAGTCTGTGCACCTTTTTTCTGTCATTGCTGTTCGGCTTAATTTAACAAAATAAATCAAAATCTTTTCTAAATTCTTCTTTGCTGTACTTAAATACTTGAAAGGAATGCTTTAGTCGCGACTAATCGCATGCAAAATACAAGTTTTTGTTTACATAATATACTGTATGTGTGTGTATTGCGTATAATAATTATTTGTATATAAATACACATGTATAAAAAATACATATAAATTACATATAATATATATATATATATATATATATATTTATGTATAATATAGATTATATAGTATATATTATATATGAAGAGTTTGTTTCCCCAAAAAATAATAATAATTAAAAAAAAAGTTTTTTATTGTGCATTCCAATTAATCAATCAAACTGCAGTTGGTGTGTTTGATTGAAGCCATTATAACTGAAATCAAATTTTGGAACAAAACTCTATATAAAGAAGGTTAGAAGTAAACATTTATTAAATATATACATTGGCGTGTTTGTATTCATATATCCATAGTTAAAATACACAGTAAACCCACATATATTATGTAGACAAACTTTTTTTTAACAAATTTTATTTAGCTTTCGATTAGTTGCGACTAATCACTTTGCAGCCCTATTATTTTGATTAACCCCAATATCATTTCTGTTTTTAAAAGATAATATCCCTTTCAAACATTTGTGATAAGTGAAGTGAACTGTTTGCTACTGTAGACTAAAGCTAACAAGGGTTTAATTACATTTATTTTGTCCTTCCTGTGTAGATTAGGCTATTAAACGTTAAGCTGGAGTTGCCACACTACAAAACTCAAAACAGTCTTCTTGTTTCACCCCAAACTGGAAAATATGTGAATGAAATTTTAAGTAAACTTAATATAACCATTATTATGGCCCAATATACTGGAATAGACCTCACACCTCTTAAGTCCATGTAGAGTACAGGCAGGCTCAGGGAATGGATGGATAAACGGTATAATTATTTAAATGTCCGGTTATTTGTATGTTCTTATTTAATCAATTTGATGCAACATTGTTTTTCATTTGCTCTGTGTGAGGAATGTATTGCTGTTGTTGTTTTGGGAAAGAGTTCAAAAGTATCATAAATGTCATCTCTGTTTACAAACTCCTGGTTGCGTCAGGAGCTGTTTCGAGACCCCAGCGTGTAGATGATTCGTGCTCTATTTGATATTTTATTTTTGAGCAAACAATACCAAACAATCAGGGTATGAGAAAAATGAGATAAACACACATCTTGCGCTATGTTTGCATTCCCCTTGGGATTTATAGTATGTAGCCCTCATTGCCATCGCCCTTTGAAATGCATCTCACTGTCTTTTTAGTTTTTGGTTGATCGGTGTGACTAAAACACTCAATGCGCAATCCCCCCTTCCACAGACGCACAGTACAATGGGATAATAGCCAAAACAGCATTAGCGAGATCTAACGCGCAGGCATAAATAGATGAGTCAGAGTTCCTCCATTTGCGCATTGATGAGTTCCTGAGCCTCTGTTTGCATCCATTGGTACGAGTAGTAGGGGGCATAGTCATGTGAGTCACACTTTTTGCCCTGTAATGGAGCAATTATAACATTAAATTCTCAAAGGCTTCTGTTTTTACTTTATGAAGTGGATCGTTTGCTGATTAAATCTAACAGCGGATAGGAATAGAGCTGTTCATTCACAGCTTAGAAGTATCCATGTTGAAGTGTTGAAAGTGTAATGATGGCATATTCCTGCTAGGTGGAGCCATTTAGTCATCATCTGATAACCATTTTAAATATATACTGTATATATATTATATATATATATATATATATATATATTAGTGCTGTGTTTAAGCAAGGGGAATGCAGAATGTATTTAAAGCCTCAAGGCTCCAAATTTGGTATATTACCTGTTAACACAGTTGCAAGATGTTTTCATCTCTGGCCTTCAGCTGTGTTCTCCGATGATCTTGATGATCTGACACTTAACATGTGTGTCATATAGTGAGTGTGGGTCACAGGGCCTTGGCCATAATCGCTTGTTACCTTAGCGAATAGATTGGTGATGAAATCGCTGATGCAGTGACGTTCAATGCCATCGTCTCCCACCACCACATGCTGATATGTCTCCCATGGGAGCCTTGCTTACTGAACAACAAGCGCATGCATGACAAGCTTTGCCAAGCTTTCACCCTTTAGCACAGCAACCAGCATAAAATCCAATCCACACATTTCTTTCAGCTATCTTTTCTTCCCCCTCTCTGTTCTTTTGCGTTTTCACTTCCTCCCCCTCCAGAAAGATTTTTGCTTTTATCATCTACAGTATAACCTCCAGACATCACTCGGAACCAGGGCCCCTGTCCCACTCTCGCCCCAACAGCCAGCCTCCCTCGGCCAGTGCTGGTCTGTGTGGAGATTATGTAAGCCTACCTCTATAAATAGTGGCACCCGGGATCTTTTGTCTTTACCTGCTCGCTCTTAGCCCAACAGTTTTATTTCTGGAGAGCTTGTGGAAGCAGTGCCATGCAGAGAGCGCCTGTTACCATAGTTACTTATGTTAGCAAGGAGGGAGAGACGCCACATTCTTAGTTGCTTTTTTCCTCATAGCAGCAGTGCAATCTGTTTGAATAGACTCATCCCTTTTCAGTCTGCAGTTGTCCCTCTGAAAAGGTGATGAATTCTTTGAAGGTTTTTATTGAATCACCTTGACGGAGTTAGCGGTTATAAAGTCAGAAATAGGCAGCGCAGACAGTTTAACATAGACAGCAGGAGAAAACAAGGGGCATCCAATGTGAACAGGCTGTTTGCCTTAAGAGTTTGTCTCAGAATGAAGGATGAGTTCATTCATTTCTCCAAATAAGCGGGGTCCCGCTGCGAGTTTGAGAGAAAGTAACGGGCCTTATCCCCATGACAAGCAAAAGTGCAAAATCGATGAGCCTCCTGCTGTGTAACATGAACTGTGCCTTATCACTAAGCTAATTCATTCTCATTGATAGTGATTAGATAACTACAGGTAGCTGGAGTAGAGCCAGATTGGCCTGCTGGTGTGCTCTGTAGCTGCGCCTCAGTAGAGAAGAGGTTGCTGGGAATGTGGGGGAGTCAAGTCAGTGCGGGCGGGGAACTGCTGGAACCCTCCGTAGTCACGATCAGGAAGAAAGCTAAAGCTCTGGCCCCTCCCAGCCTGATAGGCGAGGATGGATGTCCGGGGACAAGGGTGGGCGAGCGGGTGTATTTCTGGAGCGCAAGGGAAACCTGCAGCTATATGAGTGAGGTTTCACTTTCTGCAGTCTGGCTTCCCTAACCCCACTCCCACAGTACAAGCACCGAGTTACCTTCCTGCTTCGCTGTAAGGGGTTCTAGCACTGTTTTAAAGTCATGCATTAACTGGGGGAAATTACATAACTAGGGATTATAAAGCAAGCGAGAAAAAGAGAAGGAAATATTTGGCAGCTTAGATAAGTGTGATACAAGACTGTGTCAAATCGTGTTTCTGGTTAAGGAAGATTCTCTCTTAATCCTGCATTTCGGTTTCTTGGAGGCTTCTTCATCTGGTGTCATTGGGGGTTCGTAATATGGCACGTATTGCAGTTATGTGACATACAGCTTCGTCTGCCTCTTGAAAATCTTGCAGACATTCTTGAAAGTGCTCCAAAAACCTCCTCTCTGCCTCTCCTCTGAATACATCTTCGTGCATTGAAAGACCACAAACTGCATGTTGTACAGTAGAAAATGTACAGTATATTATTGTTTTACTTGGATAACTTTATAAAAATGCGTCATTCGTAAAATAGTAGATTGTTTGCAGCATATATTAATGCTCTGTGTTATTATATAAAATGCATGCACGAGATTCAATATTCCGTCATGACTACCCTGGGAATTAGAGAAATGATGATACCATTTTAATGGGTCTGTTGAGAGTTTTAGAGAAATCAAACGAATACAGTTTTCGTTTTATTTATTTTTTTGTTCTTCATAAGTCCTTATGTTGAAAATATTTTTTAGTACTTCATAACTAGGTGTACAGACGTGATCTATTTTCCCATTCGATTTGTTCTAATCGACCGTAGCCACCCCGTCATCTGAATGGGCTCGAGATATATCATCCGACGTTTCCTTTCAAAGAAACTTTGCAGAAAATACCGATGCATCGGTTGTCTCATTACACTTTTACATTGCATTTCTTCGGTATTATAATCTTGGTAAGTGCAAGAATTACATAAACCCATTACTGAGCCCCGTGGCATTTTGCAGAGGCGAGAGGTTAGCGCTACTCGGCAGTTATCACAACAGCGTCTCGGTGTTATGAACTCTTAAAGAGGAGAGCTTTTTAATACGTTTAGGTCAACTGGGAGAGACCACTGGAGAGGGGGATATTGGGGACTTGAATAAGGGGAAAGTAGTTTGATGCGACGAGTTACCTCCAGAAAATGTCAAACTCCTTAAGCATCATCATAATATATTTCGTCTGCTTTCTAATAGTTCCATCAGTAATATGGCCGTTTTTGTCATCGTGCACATAGATCCCTAAAATATTCAAATATTATATATTTAATTATGAAGAAATAAATAAAGCGTTGAAGTATCAACTGCCAATATCTTCTACCATCCTAACATTTTCACTTGGCCGCAAACATAAATAAATACACAAATAGTTTGGGTAAACAAAAGATACTTGAGTAGGCATGTGCTAAATGAGCGCCTCGCTTTTTTCCAGCCCACTGCAGAACGAATTCTTCCTCGTATCTCTTTTCGTCCTCCATTGGTGCTCCAGTGGCCTAGGCAAAGTAGTTTCGCATATGAGTGGCAGTCACGGCTGTTACTGCACAGGAAGACAGGACAAGCCTTAGCTATCAAGTGCTCTAAAAGCACACGAATGTATAAGTTTCAACCTCTGCAGTTCAAGTAACCATATAAAGGTCGGCTACTTTCACAAAGAGAACCAAGACATTTCCCACCTCAAACCCGGAAATAACGCCTAGATATAGTAACATTAAAAGTATGTAACATTAATCTACCTAACATTTTTAGCATTAAAGTATTGAGTAAGCGAAAGAGCGCAGTTACAGACATTATTTCCGGGAAATATCTTTAATCCGAGGTGTCTGGAATTTATTACAAGAAAACTAATTACATGCAGCTATTGTACCCTCGTATTTGGACATTTGCCTGCTCAACACATTGCAGCTACCTGTCTAAAAAAAGTTTTTATACCATGTATGTGAATTTTAGTTTAACACGTAGTATTAACAAATTGTCTAGGCCTGCTGTCTAATATTGTTAAATAATTCGTGTTAGATTGGCAAAATCCTATAAAGATTCAGGGGAAGAAATTTGTCGTTGACTGTTTCACAATTGCAGGCCGCAAAGTCATATTGTGTACAGCTTATTTTATTGGAGCTTTCCGTGGTGCTGAAATCAGTGGACATTCACCGCCAGTCTTCCGCGAAACTGCGACGAATGCGATGCTCATGTTGTTATAACTGTATATAATATATACTTTATTACTTTGTTTTCTAGCTATACAATTTAAACCGTTTTTGCCATCCAAAAAGGTTAATATAATCAGTCTACACAGAGTAAAAGTAGCTTTCGTGAAAATGTGGATTTGTATTAAAGGGATGAAAAGTTATGGTTAAAAATGCTTGAAAATGTGTTGCTTGGAAGATTATTTTTTCATTTAAAAAATAATGCGTGGCCAAGAAAATAATGGTAAGAGGGAACCATGGACGATGAGACACAAATAAGTTGCTAAGAATATTTTATTTTATTAACAGTGCGAACCTTACAACACATTTGCATGCCAGTTTATTATAAATGTACTGCATGTAAATAAAAAAGAAATATTTCTAAATTCATAGACATTAAATTAAGACGTTCATGTATTTTAATGAGCCTAAACTTTTTGTACAAAAAAGTATCTGACCATTTAAAAATGTAACAGTTTGAGTTGTCTGGTTCGCTTCTGACCTAAATTGAGCCCGGATAATAACCACAAACAGCTATTCAGATTTTTGTAACATTTTGCGACAGACGAAATGAAAATATTTTTCATACACGTTTTAAAGCTCTTTACAATTGTTCTTGTCAACGTCCCTATCATGCATACAAAAACGCAATATAAAGCATTTATTTTGAATTAGCAATAGCTCGGGGCTGGCTCTCCCTCGTTCCCTTACACAGAACGACAACTTGTTGAGGCGTCAGAACCGTAACTCTCCTTTTTTGGGGAAGCCCGTCATATCCTCTGTCCATATATGGTCACAAAGATGACACGCAGCGGGGAATCCTCTCACTGGAGACAATGAATGGGGAGGAGGGCTGATCGGTTAGACGGAGTGTATAAAAGGCGAGCGAAGGGAAGCCGTTGGTGTGAGAATCAACAGATCTACACATCTACAGATAGCTGTAGAGCTACAATACCTTGACGCATATCTCAAAAAAGGGGAATTCCAAATTATTTACCTTTCTTTTTGGACGAGCACCTTTACGGACTTAACTATCGGATCCGTTTCTGTTCACTCTTGTGTTTTCATACCACCTTTTTTAATAACCCGCTTGGACTGACAGCCATTGGGCAGCCATCGTTTTACGGCAAAATGCTTAACAACATGGATTTAAACTCTCAAGATTCTTTCTACTCTCAGTTTGAAAACTGTAACAGTTCTGCTATCGGCATGGAAACTCGCGGCTCGAAAGACAACCAGGATGCCTTCGTGGACTCTGAAAGGACAGCACCTGCCCAGTTTGCCCACGGTGAGTTTCTGACGGACTTCTGCACCGCAGTTTCTAAAAGCTGTATTTATTAAGACCGTTTTGGGTTTGTATGCTCGTGCATAGAAAAAATGTAATACATAACGGAAGTTAATTCATTTTAGACCACCCCTCAAACTGTATAACGTGCGACATGTAGTTACATAACTGATTAGCGCGTTCCACTAAAGGCTTTTCGTATACTGACGCATGGCTCTTTTTCTCCACAGCAGGTGCACCTATTACCCCCAAAACAGAGCCCACCAGTGCAGACCAGTACAACTCTTGTCACGGTCCTAAAGAAAGCTACGCAACCTCCTTGGCTTACTCAGGCAGTTTCTACGTGGAAACATCGCAAGGAACGCCGTGCAGCACGGAAACATTGCTCAACATGATAACCGAAATCGTTGGCATCTCAACAACCCACGTGTCGGACGCCCGTCAGTGCGCGGACGGTACGATGATTGGCACTCCGTCCACTGTGGCCACCGGCAGTAGCAGTTTTGGCGACGAGGCGGTCCAGAGGCAGGCCTCCACGTGCTCGATCGGCAGCGCCACCCCGCCGCTGTATTCCCCGGGACAGGCAGGCCACAGCTACCCGGACTCCCAGACCACCGGGCAGGCCCAGAACTCTTCTGCATCGCACCTGAACTTTTGCTCTTCCGCGCAGGCTTCGTCCCATGACTCGGAGCCGCTGTCAGAAAGCGCCACATTCCCTGTGGTGATAAAAAATGAATTCGAGAGCAGCTGTTATGAGTGGGGAACTTTTAATAAGTCTGATAACTACCTGGATGCCGGCTTTCAGTCAGAGGCGTTCGCAATGTCCAATAGTTTCTCAAACGATCAACAGGTGGACGTGAAAGAGCTTTTGGACTCCTACTCTCCCATGTGCCCAAATCCAGAGATTGAATTCAAAGTGGAAGGCAGCCTTAAACAGGAGCAGTGCTTTGGAGATACTTGCACACAAGGTTTTAACACCACCATGTTTAACTATTCTGCTCCAGTGATGGATATCCAATCCAACAGTCTTTTGAAACCCACCATATTTCCAAATATTGAACTTCAGTCTAGCTGCGACACAACCTACTCGACCTCAACGATAGACTCCGTCTTGTATTCATCTTTATTACCAGAGTCCTTTAGTCAAACGTACACACGGGCTCAGAAACCTAATAGAGCGAGAAAAAGCCCTGCCTCATCAACCGGGCCCGCGAAGGAGAAACCCTTCACGTGTCCGATGGAGACCTGCGACCGTCGTTTCTCTCGATCGGATGAGCTCAACAGGCACATCCGTATCCACACGGGACACAAACCTTTCCAGTGCCGCATCTGTTTGCGAAGCTTCAGCAGAAGCGACCATTTGACCACCCACACTCGCACTCACACGGGTGAAAAACCTTTTTCTTGTGATGTATGCGGCAAACGCTTTGCCAGGAGCGACGAGAGAAAACGGCACGGCCGCGTGCACCTCAAACAGAAAGAAAAGATGGAGTTGAAGCCACAAGTAGTTAATTCATGGCCGTTTACTTTGCCCGAAGCCATTTGAACGAGAATTGCGAAGGGCGTTACGGGCTCTTGTTGTGCGTAATGTTAAATCTTACCGTCTTGGAAGATTCAAGATTTCTGTTATTTAAGCTACAGATTACGACTCAAATGAAAGCTCAACATGAACGTTGTGGCAATTGTTGCAAGCCACCCGTACGAGCGTAAAGGTCCACTGAGGTGACAGGTTGCCTGAATGGGGGACAAAATCATAAAACGGGACCTCCCACAATGAACCTTGCTGCGTGTGCAGCAAGTGCGTAATATTGTGGTTTTGTATCGTTTCACTCGGCCATTATATTTTCTAATCGGGGAGCGTGTGTTGCAGAACACATGAACTGAAGTTCAGCACTTTGACTATGGAACAGCTCCAACCTCGACCTTGCATTGTAACTCGGTGGTAAAACGCACAGCTGGAATGTATTGCACTTATCTCCACTTTCAAACTTCAAGTGTTTTATTTCGTGCTTTTTTGGTCTTTTATATTCTAACGCCGTCACCTGTATAAGACTTATTTAAAATGCATGTATATGTTTGACTGATATTAATAATCTCTGGTGGATGCCTCATGGCAAAAATCAGATTTACCTCGTTTTACAACATTGTGGCATTATTGGTTAGTGTGCCAAGGTTTTTACAACGTTTTTCCCTTTTATAAATGTTTCATTTTTGTTGCTATGCTATCGAATGGTAATCGTGTTGTACAGTTGAAGGTTTAGTTCTGCTATTGTCAAATTTACATAGCCAATGGGAAGAAATAAATACATTTATATGCCAATGATCATTTGTATTTTTCTAACAACTGCTACTTTTTACATTTAATTTTGATCTGATAAATCATTTATATCTTTATTTACAACGTCTCCTGTGTAAAAACACAGGTCACACCAAAAGATGTCTTGAAGTTCCATAATTATGATAGTATCTATTTGAATGTATTATTCAGGTTTTAATACCCCTGTCTGCCCTAGGTATCTGCTATTGGACATTTCTTAACCAGATCATACTTGTGTATTACTGTTTGCCATTATTACCCTAATTATGATTTATGAATCAATTATCCAGTTCACATGACTCAAATATTTTGTGATGTAATGAGAAAAAAAGTAGAATAGCACTGGATTTGACATTGCTGTTATGTGATTAGAAAGCATAGCATAGAAGATTTCAATAGCTCTTTTACATCATTGAACAATTTTGATATGCCTTTCAGACTAATAGCTTTCGTTTTGTAATAGCTGAATTAATCAAACACAGTAATAGGGGAAATGTAGAACTTGCCTTAAGTTATAGTAATTACACTGGAGAACTGAATTTGTACATATCAAGACCGTTTATACGCAATACTTTGGATGAAAATTGATGTTTGTTATTTTTATGACAAATATTTACAAATAAAAACATTTATTGAGATGTTTAAAGAGAGGGATGTTCACTGAAAATGGTCATTTTACCATGCTAAGAGCCTCTCTCATGCAAGACACACCCACATGTTTCAAGTTCTTGCAATCTGTCACCAAAAGCTTAGCAGCAATAGGGACTCCACAACATGTAGGCTGCCCTGTACACATGACGCGTTGCTGGCTCCCACTCCGATGTGTAAGAGCGTGTGCTGTCTCACTGATGCTCAGGCACTGCCAGCCATCAGTACGTGATGGGTTTTATATTACGCCACGATGTATTTCATCAGACAGAGGAATAGATCTCTTTAAAAAGTAGATTCAGATGAAGCGTGGATTATAACGGGTTAACTACTGCCTTATTCTACAATATGATTGTTCAACTATCAGTCAGAAATATTCAGAAAGACCAGATGGAAGCAGATATTCAAAACATGCCAAAAATCATACATACCATGTTTTCTAAACGCAACCAAAAGGAAGGGTACTAGATGGCTCACAACCAAGCTCATAAGTGTTAGTTTTTTTCCACAGTTACTACTCTCTTGATATAAATGTAGATCACCAAATAATTATAATTCTGTGATCATTTACTCACACTTTTGTCATTTCAAACCTGTATAACTTTCTTCCGCAGAACACAAAATAGAATATTTTGAAGAATGGTTTTAACTGGCCCCCTTTCACTTGCATTGGTTTTGTGTCTATACAATCGAAGCGAATGGGTGCCAGCGCTGTTCAGTAACCAACTTTCTTCAAAATATCTTATTTTGTGTTCTGAAGAGCAGACAAAAGAAAGTCATGCAGGTATGAAACAGCAAGAGGATGAATAAACAATCCGTTGACTCAAAGTCACCATGAAATTAAATATTTTAGTTCGATTTAATATGGCATTGTTTTTTATTGATTTATTTGTGTTGGCCATTATACTTTTTTAATTCACTTGTCTTGATAATCTTCAATCAAAGTCAGAAACTTCCCCTCTCCTCTTCCAAACGACATCTCTTCTCTGCATGAGATTCTACTCACTGTCCAATGGTGAGACTTCCAATTTCCAACAATAAATTGCATTGCAAAAGTTTGAAAATAAGCCTTGCCCAAAAACATTCTCAAGAACATACTTCAAGATTCGTAAGGAAACACTATTGCAACTTCCGGTTCATGATGAGTTTAAGCTGAAACACCCTGAACAATTTTACCAACCAATAATATAAAGAATTAGTTTGGGTAGAAATAAATCCTGAACGTAATGTTACATTTGTATAGGTGCCTTCTTCAGTCCTCTGAATCGTACAAAAAAGTACGATTACTAGAAAAAAGCAAAAAAAGCCTACCCCTAAACTCTGCCCTTACCCCAACGCCACTGGCATGAAAGCAAATCGGACAAAAAGTTAGAAACTATATCGTACAAATTGAAACAAATTGGCCAAAATTGGTCACAGCGTACAATAGTTACGTTTTTGTCGTGAGATTGTGTTGGGTTTGTCGCTAAGGATGCTATGTCATCTAACTTAAAATGAGCCTACTAAAGGACTAGTTATAAGGACTAAGTACAAGGAAACACTAGCTTATATATAGGTTGATTCATTGCCTGTCTAGGTTTCTAGGTGCAAGAAATTTCTCCATGCCGCTCAAATTAAGTGTTTGTTTTATGACGCGTCAAGTCTGACTTTTAAAAGCCGGAGGTCTTGTTAAGTGCTACTAGCTATATAGGTCTCAAGTACACCTTATTAATCATAGTTGCACTTCAGACTAAGCTAAAAGACGATGCGGCAGCGAGATTGATCCATCCCAGCGCAATCATTGCGTGATTTTATATCCACCTTGACGATGTGTAGCCGGCGTAGCACGGTCCTCGGGTGGGCTTTGTAATCAGGGTGCATAATCATAAGCCACTGATGGCAATCAGCCTTAGCGGATTAATTCATCGGATGGCTCCCTGGCCCGACGGTCCTGTCTCCGATCGTGAAGAAGGGTGTGGGTGTTTTGGAGAGTGCAAATGATTAAGATGGAGAAGTGGCGAGGTAAAAGAGCTCGTTATGCAAACATTTAAGTGTTTGGTTCTTACCATTGTTCCGAAAGTGAATTTCTTCATTAATATTACCGGTCAGGATAGACACTAGTGGAGAGATTCGAGAACTTGCCGAGGTGTTTTTATTCCGCACTAAATGGCAAGTTAATCCAAGGGGTCAAGGAGTCTCGTCCAGGCTACTGCTGTTTTCCACGGTGAAACATCACTATGGCAACAAGGGTTAAGCGTCACGGTGCGCCAAAACGGAATGTAGAGGTGAACGTTTTGAGTGAGATGAATTGCCTGAAAGCAATTCAATCACATGGTAGAACGGCTCAGAGCTGTCCTTGATGGTGCGGTGGAGGCAAAGAGCCTTTAGACCCCAGAACAGTTCAAAACTGTTAAACTGTAAAACTGTTAATGCAACGCTGTCAATATAACACCATAAGCTTTGAAGCAGGTGGAGAAGAACATTCCTACAAACAGAAAAGTAAGTCTTTTTATAGTTCCAGTATTGCCGATGGACAATGTTGTGTTCATTTAATGCTGAGTGTAGTTCATAATAAACATACAAACGTGAGTTCTCACTGTTCTATTTTAAAAGATGGAATGTGCAATGTGACAAAAACAATGCATGTTCTTGAGAGACAACATCAAATTTATGTGAATTAAATGTGCAAACCAGAAGCAATAATACCCAACAAACTTTTTGGATTTTGGGAAATTGTGTTTGAGTGACTTTAAGCGACATTTCACATATTGACATCTGACCAGTATAATGAAAACCTTTGGTAAAATCTAGATTTTTTAGATCTCTATTCCAGGTATAAATTGTAGCTCAGCTCTAAGAAGAATATCAGGAGGACCGGCGAAAAAGTCCAAACAACACATGTGGAAAGTTTATAAAGACATTTGATTGATTACAAAATATTACCCCAAGAGATTATCAACATAATAGAGTTTCTTAGCCTTTTTACTTTTGGCCTCTATAATATGACTGCATGTTGGAGAACATTAAGAAAGATTCATTCATTCAAATTCTTTTGCCCATCTTTTTAAATGAACCATTCAGCCACTTTCTAGCCTTATTCTGAAATCCATATTATCTGCCACAAATCACCAACTTGCATTTTCTTACAACTTACAAATAGTTTATCTTGAAACACAATGTTATGATAAGCACCATGATTATCCACCACTTTACTTTAAACTTAAATGCTAAAATACCCATGTATCCATACGGCACATTGTGTAAGGCAGGAAAAGCCTTGAACAGAGACTGTTACCCTGTTCTCAGTGGGACAGTGATTGTGGTGTGGCTGACATTTGTGCTGCGGTAATGAGGCTTGGCCAGCGACGGCTATGTCACATTGGGCCATCCATGTCAGCGTGTGTCAGAGAATGAATGCAAGAGGTGAAGAAAGAGAAAGAGAGGATGAAATTGTGCAAGATAAATGGAAAGAAACAGCATGGTGTTTATTCAGATATGGATAGATATTGAAAGTGTGCGGGACCGTGATTAAAACTAAGAGATGAAGATGGGCTGTTAGAGTCACACAGATTTATAGATAGCGTCAAATGAGTGAGTGCTATGATGAGGCAACAGTTACCTCAAATGAAGTTTACCACATCCATGAATTTGCTATTGGAACTAGCGCTGTAGTGCTTATGAATCACCAGGAATCATTTCTCCGTTATTTATAGCATATGATTTTGGTCTCAGTTTTTTGATAGATTTCTAGGTTTATGGAAAATTTCTATATAGTAAAACATTTCTGCATGTTTTTGGTTTTTTTGCCATCCCCAACCCCCCCTCCACCCCCACACTATCAGAATATAATAGTTGAAATCCTTTTTCCAAAAGGGCATTAGCAAATGAGTGGGTTGGGTGTGCTTAACTCACACTGTCAGGGCTCAGCGGGAGTTGTCTATACATACACTTTCAGTACTATTCCTCAAAACTCTGCTTATGAATCATGTGCCATTATATGTGCATGAGCCGTGTGCACATATATAATTTGAGTGTGGATAGAGGTATCGCTTTTCATGCGGATATATTCGAGCTGGAACAGGCTGGTGAACTGACAAGTTTGTTGTAAAAATACTGCAATGTGCTTGCACATAAGAATGCTGTCGAAATTACAAGAATGACTGTGCTCTGCGGTGTGTCAAGCCATTCTTTATTTATAGAGCCTATTTAAACGGTTTTGATATTGCTAAAAACAAGAATCTGTTGCGGGCAGAGGTCCTTTGAGTGAAAATCGTTCTACCTAACCCATAAAGAACGTTCTTTTATTTTATTGAATTTTAATTCATTTGCTTGTATTCTATATTTCTGTAAAGCACTATAGGTCAGCTATACTGTTAAATAAAGTATGAAATTGTGTTTTTAAAGAATATGAACTCTTTTCTATACAATTGAGATGAATTGTGACTGAGGTCAATGGGTGACATTGTTTGCGCCTCACAGAAAAACGGCAGATATAATAACAGATTTTCGTTTTAGGTGAAATATCTCTTTAACATTTATGACAGGATTGAACATTGGTGCTGAAACTTTGGGTGTGGATATCTGACTGTCCGCCTGTCTATCATTCTAACAATTTAACAATCTAATGTGAAGCTGAAGACCATTCTCCGACATAAGGACACCTGTCTGCTGCATTCTCCACAATGTGTGTTCAAATCAAATTTGCTACCTGTATTGCCGAAATCCTGTTATGTGACTGTTGAATAGTGACATTCATTATTCCTGATGTAGTTGCTCTTTTCTGATTGAAAATTATGACATTATTATTATAGACACAGATTCTGTAAACACAAACGTTTATTCTGGATGTGATTAATAACGATAAATCGTTTGACAGCCCTAAAATATAGTATTTTTTCCTAAAATACGGAGAAACATTTTAAAGGCTGCAGATAACACCAATAAATATCCTGTAAGCAAGGGATACTTTTTAAAGGTTCCATGCATATTGAATTGATATAATCTGTTTGAGGAAATTATTTCAAAGTTTATAGTTTGTTCATTATTGTATCTCATCTGCATTACGCATTACATGTGAAATTTCAAAGCATTACCAAAGTCATTGGGCATGTAAAGCAATTAGCTTTAACAGTCTCTGGTGCACATTCTCCTTTTTGTGAAAAATATGAAATTGTTTGTTTAATCTGGTTCATTTTAGGTTTGATTTCAAAATATGTTTTATTTGTTATTGGTCTTTTGGGAATATGTGCAGAGAAGCAAAACATTTTTCCTTCTGTTTTTCTCCACAGTTTTCAACAGATACTGTAAGAGCCTTGTTATCTCCCCACCCCCTCTTCTTTAAATTGTGGTACAGTCCCTCCCACTGTGGCTTTTTACTGAAAATGGATTGTCACGGAAAGGGGGGGGGGGGTGAGTTGGGCATGAAATGTGGGTTGTGGTCTCTCTGTTTGGGACCTTGCTGTGAAAACACAGTAGCTCTTTAAGGACTCCACTTGGCCAGCAGGTAGGCAAGACCGTACCACAGGATGAAACTGACCTTCTCTAGTATCCTGCAGTGCTTGAACATTTACAAAAGCTCTTCAATTACTCTCTTAATTACAGCGCCATTATAAATACTGTAATTATTTGACTTCATACATGGTATGCTGATTACCGCGATGACATAGGTGGAGGAGATGTGGCGTGTGCAAATTAAATAGGAAATTTCCTTTTAAAGCATAACAGGGACTGATGGCCGCTTCCTCAATTTAGAAAACCTTCTTCTCTTATTCCCGTGAGGGCAAATAGGTGAGATGTTTGTGAGCCATTGGGAGGACAGATGCATTCTCTTCTCGGCAGTAATTATCGGCATTTACTACTGAGAGGAAGTGTTACCAATTGAGATTTAGCTTCCCTGATCTCTGTATAAAATCACATTCGGATATATATACGAATTCAACATATCATCAATCCCTGGACGCAACACAATCTTCACCTTAGTAAATGTGATGTTTTTCAACAACAAAGACACTTGCGGCCATTTTCACAACTTTAATCCAGTCTATTGTGCTGACAAATCAAACAAGATATATATATATATAATATGTGCAGAGAAGCACATATATATATATATATATATATATATATATATATATATATATATGTATTATAAATAAAATCTTCAAAACATGGGAATGTGATTGTAGCCTGAAGGAAAGGGTACCATGCATCAAACAGCAGGAGCACCACTAATCTATTGATGTTCACTGCTTGTTTACATCCTTTTAGAGTCAACCGGCCATTTAGATCTATTAGAAGTAGGTGGGAGACAGATCGCACTGCTGTTTCTCTCGTCCTTCTCTCAGTAAACTGTGGCAGTGGGCTGGATTGATGGCTCAATGCATTCATGAAGCGTCAGTCTCATAGCCATTGGTAATCACTCGAGGAGGGACACATGCCCCAAAGAGGAAACCCTCTTCCTTCACTGGGCAGCTCTGCCCTGTTGGCTTCTTTATGTCTAACAGGCTGGTGGCAGGATGTACAGGTTAAGTATTAACCAAATACAGTGGTTTGGGATTCTTGTAGTAAGTGATGGCCATAGTAATGGCTCAGCCTAACAATTGACTACGTCGAAGATCTTCACAGGCGTAACATCCGTCTTCCATCCTTCATTGGGTATACTAGATGTCTGCTTTGGTTTTTAGCAACCCATGATAAAATTAGGCACTTTGATATTTGATTTATCCATATTCCTCTGCCTCCAAATGTATTGGTTAATTCACAACGGTTACTGAAGAATTTTTTTTTCTGTAGAAACAATGGACAAATACAATCACATTGTGTGTTTGCATTCAAAACCATTTGACTGTTACAGCAACAGCATTTTAAATTAAATTTACCATGTGCTATGATTTTGTTCCATAAAAAAGAAAACCACAGATTAGATCTCTGTTAAACCTCAATTATTCTTCTCAGACCTCGATAACACTTAATGGAGAGCAAATGGAAACTTCTAGGTAAGTTTTTTTTCTACTAAGGAAAAAAGGACACAAAAATTTGGCAAATGTTCCCATTAGAGAATTCAAGAATAAGTTACAAGTTTGAGTCACAAACTGAATTTCCTAAATCTGCAGTCAGTATTCTTAAAGATTTTACTTCACGGTTACAGTGACAAATAAAAAAAGAAAACACTGTAACAAGATTATCATGATATTGAATAAAAATTAACACAGTTCTATCAGTCAAATTCATCTTTACTTTTGTTAATTTTGTCTTTTCTCCTTTTCTGGCCAAGAAATTACACTTATAATTTGAGGGTTAGGACTAGTGAGAGAGTTTATAACCATTGTGACTCTTAAGGCAACACTTGCTGAATTATTTACCATATGATATGTGCAGAGTTAACACGATATCAATAATCCTGTTTTTTATATAAAAGTTACTGTCAGAATGTGACACTTCTCATACGAACTCAAGCATTTTCCAAATCCAGAAATCACATAAATATTTCAGCTGGACAATCTTTAAGAATTTTACAGCCCTAATGTATTTTAACAATTGTCTCAATTGTTTATGTGTTTATTTCCCCTACGTAATTTTATGATATCTGAGACTAAGCTGATACTTAAATAAAACAACTCAGAACTTCATGAAATCTCCTGAAGGAGCAACATCTGAGTAATGAAATCCTCTGGGGAAGTTCAAGCATATGTTTAAATGCAAATTGTTTTACTTTTTATACTAAATTGTACTGTGTCCTCCAAATTTAATAAATTATATGTGATCTATAAAGATTTCTTTTAAAACTGCCCGATATTTGTCCAGGCCATCACGGTTCAGCATTGCTCCTGCAGCGACCCAGCAAAGGCGAGACATACTTTTCTTATGTTCAGAGCGGCATACGTCCATAAAAGTGCCATAACATCAAACACCCTCATTATATTTGACAATGGGTTGTGCGCCAGGTGATTCCCAGAGGTGAGCTGGGATAAAAGTGCAATAGGTTCAAACTATATAATCTTTTTGGATATGTAACATGTCGCAGATCACCCGCCTTGTAATACCAATATTGCAGAATTAAGGCAAAGAAGGGAAATATACTATAAATTCATGTATGTTGTCACTCACAGTGCATCAAAGAACAAGAACCTCAAAGTCATGGATTGCAGGCGAGTTTAATCTGCCATTCTTGTAAATTCCTTCAGGATACAAACAGGATTCAGTGGTATGATTATTCTTTATCAGCACCAAACTGGTTGTTTTTGTTAGTGTAAAATGCACCATCGATTCAGCCTCCTCTGAAGCGACTCTATTTTTGGTTTACAAGTGTTATATACCATTTACATAAAAGCTCATATTGATCCTAATTCAGGCTATATGACAGTAAATTGATGCTACCCTTGCTAGGGGTTAAACAAACCACCGTAGCTGTTAAATCTATTAACATGCAAATCAGTGTAACAATTCAACAGCCTGTTGTCATACCTACATTGAAAGCCCAAATAAGTTCCAGAAAACACACACACACACACAAGAGCCATACTTGATAAGATATACTCTGTTACTATGGCAACATCTGTGGCTCAAGCTAAGAATGCAGAGGTCTGTACTATTGTCATTGCAGAACGTGATTTTCACACATTTGTCATTAACGGATAAAGATTACTATCGTTTTTGCAGGTTTTCAAATGAGGTGGTACTGTTTTAGAAAAATTGCCTTCTTGTGCAACTTTAAGATATTATTTAGCAAGCTAATGATCCTTGAAATCAGTATATTTTGTGGCGTATAATCTAGCTTGATATGCATATTGTGTGCCGGTCACAATCATGCCCTTCACTTAGACCCTGTTTGTTTATTTTGTTCTCTCAGTATGCTCAATAGCCACTAGAGTTATATTACGGCAGATACTTCAGAAGTTAAAATACTTTCTCATTGTTCGGTTCATTAAATTTCATGAAGAAAACAAACTTTCAGTATTTGCTAGATTGTAGATAGCTTCTGAATGAAATTATTTCAGTCGTTTCATAAACAATTACTAAGAAAACCTTTTGCCCATCTTCATGTACTTGGGTGTTGATATTTAATTTGTTCAAGCGTTTAAGTTTACTGCACTGTTGGGTGAAGTAAGGCAAATATTGAAAGTTGCAGTAGGATTGCAGTTTAAACATCACTTGTCACCTATAACATTGAAATATACAAGACTGTATTTCTCTTTAAATAACCACACAATATTCAGGTAGGTTTTTGTAAATTGTCATTTTCTTTTGTCATGGGTCTCTATAACACAACATCACTTTTGTTGTTATGGTCCATGCAGTTGTTTGCCCTTTTGAGAAGCTTTAGCTTTTGCCGCCCCCTGTTGGTAGTATCCTTATAATACAGGATATGTGAAATTTGTATTGTATGAAATGTGTATTGTTTGCAGGTGTATCCAATTCAATTGACCCTAGTTATGCCTTTTAACATATAGAGAAATCAACTATCATGCATTTGCGCCCAAAGTCTTTATTTAATGTAATCCCTGCTTTTCTCTATGATTCTGATCCAGTCATTGTTTAAAGTACACCAAGAAAGCTGCAAATTTCAGACACACGCTATCGTGGCCAAGCAAATAGAGGCTAATAATATCCTCAGTAAGCATTTTTTGCTAAAAAGCTACAGAAAGCACAGCACGGCATGAATGGGATCCATCAAAATACAAAGGTAGATGACAGGCTAGTCATTAGCCCATAGTGTGGTTGTCACTTTTTGAAAAGTCTGAATTTAAAAAGACTGAGCAGAATGTGTGTGTGTCGTGTGTATATGTGGAGGGAGTCGGGAAGAATAGTGTTTCATTTGCAGCAGGTGTTTGAGAAATTACTGATTGTATTAAGAAAGCTACGAGGACACCATGCACACAAACATGATTGTTAACTATTTGATAAAAGTCCCGTCATATATTTTCTGTTTGTGTAAGATACTAATTAGATCAGTGGTTATCTTGTTATGCTCGAAACCAGTGAGACACAAAAATAAGTCGAATATAGACCTTTAAAGGTCCAGTGTATGAAATTTTGCACGGAGGCCGCGAATTGCAACCAATGGCTCGCTCATCCCTCGCTTTCAAAACACTACGGTGGCTGACACAGAACTAAGTCATCACGTTTACGCTTCTTTGCCGAAGGATATAACATATGTACCAAACGTGCTGTAGAGCAGATTGTCTGGTTAGGGCTACAGGAGAAACAACATGGCGAATTCCATGTAAGGGGACCCACGGTGTATGTATTAAGGTAATAAAAATAACAAACGCATATTTTCTCATTTTATCGGCTAGAGAAAATGTCAAAATTCAAATGATGTTCACCCATGTCTTAACTTTGTCACGTGGGAAAACAAAAGTTTTTTCAGCAGAATGTTGAGATATCTGTATGGCATTGTGATTTGAACATACCGTACTTTAATTTGCTTAGCTTGAATAATTCAGTTGCGATCCAGATAAGTAGCCCTCAGGAATATAATATCGATCCTGCTAAGTAGACAGATTTTTGGGTAGGCTGAACATTTACAATGTCACCACAAGATGACGCTATAGTCCTAATGTCCTTCACAATCTGCACCTGTTTCAGGTTTCGGACAGGGCATCCACTACGTAACAACTCTACATTAATTACGAAAACCTTACAGCCGATCAAACTAGATGCCATAAGTAGGCTACTCAAGATTGCATTGCATCAGGGTGTTCACGTCACACTAAATTGCTCAAGCCTCAATAGGAGGCTCTATAATGTGCGAGCCCTGGTTAGAAAACAATGAGAAATCCGTTCACTTCACTTATCCTCACCGTCTGTTATTATAAAACAACCCGTCATATTTTTCCTGAAAAGTTCGTGCGCGTCCTTCTGAAAACAGAAACACATCCAATGGCAGCACAAGTAGGGCATGTGTTCCCTTCATTGCGGTGAGCATCACACACACGCCCCTTTATGAGCGAGTACAGCATTATCTGTATCTGTATCTGTATCTGTTAACCATATGAATTATCCGTATCTGTATCTGTACTCGGACTGGGCGGGGCCTAACATGGAATTGGGCGGGGTTTAACCAGGAAGTGGTCGGGTTGTCTTGAAAGGGGCGGGGCTTTAACCAGTATGTTATTTTTAATCATGCAATTGCTATGGGTTGATCAGAACCCGTTGATCAGAATACGCATTTATACCACTAACTTACTTACTTTATTTTTTTGCTTGAAGTCAAAAAACTGGTTAGAATCAGCAGACGGTTAAAAAAAGAAAAAAAATCTCAGACAGGCAGAGACGCAACGCTAGTCGCGTTCTACCAAGCACCACGTCTGAACAAACCCTACGTTTACCAGAACTCTGTTAATAAGTACTGCAAAAAAAAACGAAATAAAAAACAAACCTGAAGCTGAAGAAACCCTAAACGTTAACGGAAAAGACCCGCGAACCTGAGTGACTGAGGGAGAGACAGAGAGAGAAAGAGAGCTGTTCTCTTCTCAGCATTCTGTGTGTGAGTGAGCAGAGCGGGACACAGCAAATCTGTATGTGTAAGGGAGGGGCGCTGTGACTAGCCTATCACAGAACGCAGACACAGTCAGCTACCCAATGAGGATTTTTATTCCATCCGAGCACAGATATTGACTCGTATTACTCGTATAATACTTGTACTCGGCAAATATGCTTTATCCGTACCGGATACTCGTTTCAGCCGAGTATCCGGCTCAACTCTAATTTCCACGCTCTGCGCGTGTTCGCGCGCGCGCCCTCTGCTGCAGAGAGCGTCGCTCGTGACGTCATCCTGCCGGATCGGCTGCTGGGCACGGGCGGAAAATGGGCACAGATCCGCGAGGTGAGAGGCACACTTTCTGTCACATGTAACATGTTTTGGAGGGTGACAGTCGGAACGGCGTGTTCACAGGCATCGTTTTAGGGACGTTTCGTGGTTCTAGCAAACGCCGATCGTGTAGGGGCTGTAGAAGGCGGAATCGGACCGGGGCACGCTTACGTTATAGGAAAAATGGTGAAAATCTGTTGAGCCGATGATGTTGCGCCGTCGGGCACGAATTTACAGCGAGGTAACATGCCTTAGAAGATATGCATATAAGCATATCACCGATGTGCTTGAGGTGCAGTAGGTGTTGTTACATTTGCTCCGTATTAAATGTGGCATCACTTCAGTTAATAGGAGGTAGAGCCGCATACGGTATCATTCACACATCCTCGAACCCAGGAGAGAGAGCGAACTGAGCTCCATTTCTGATCCTTTAGGTGTCTCCACCCTTACCGTGAACACCGTATTTTACGTGACACGTTTGCTCATGACTGAATCAGCTGTCAGTGACACGGAACGCTCAGATCCTGGTTATTTAGTAAAATGTTGGAATCGAAACGACAGCATTGGCCGTAATGCACCTGGCTTGTTATCCTTTGGATTCTATTGACAGTAAACAGTGTTGGTAGCCTATAAAGTAATCGGTTCCACTATTTGCTGTTTAGCGTTAAGTCAGGTTTGCAATAACATGAATGGAAGACGTTATTTACCTATGTTTTGTATCTTAAAAAAAACATTATTTTGAAAGATCGTCCCCATTCCCCAGAAAATATATTAAATAGGCTACTTGTTCAGTTTTGCTTGTGTGTGATCTTAGTAATTGTAGTAAAGGCAGGTTTGTATAACCTGTGATCTGATTGGAAATGGTTCACAGTTTTTTCCACTTGTTTTGGAAATTGTCTAATTAAAGAAGTTCAGGAATTTGGAAATGAATAATATGTTCTGAGATAGGCTACATCAGTGAAGATCCACAGTGACTGAAGTTGTTTCCAGATGATTTTAAAGACCAGACAGTCCATGAAGATTGAATCAAGCAAAGTAATGTGATTAAACAGATTGCCATGTGTCATTATGTGTGGTTTGTCTAGTTTAATTCGCACTGTTGTTTCTTTTTTCATTTTATTTTGAGGCATTATTGCATTAGTCTACTATTATAAGTCAAGCCGTGTATAATTTAATTATCGGTTCTGATTAAATAATATATCTTTACCAATGCAACCAGATTTCTTAGCTTTACTCAATAATGGGACTTAACTTGAAATGACTTTGGGTGATGGCACTGGTTGCCCCGTGTGTCTGAACTTTTATTGATCTCAATTATGCTCAAGGCTGGTTTATTTCTGCCCTGTATGCAGTTATTTCTTCTGATTATGGCAGTGCATATTAAACTGACCTTTTGTGCATCTTTTGTGCCCCTGAACCCCGAATCTCGATGAAGGCACATAAGGGTCATGTAAGTAATTTAAGACGATGCAGTCCTCACAATTTAAAACCTATGCCAAGAGTTTATTTGGGACTTTCATTCATAATGACTGTGCTATAAAAGTACACATTTGGTGTATCACACATTAAATCCACAGAAGCTGGGATTAGGTGCTTGATATCATAAAAGTACAGTTGCTACAAAGGAAGCTAGGACTTTATTTCTGTTCAGGCAGCTGATGAGCATACCAGTCAGGTCATTTTGGCACATTCTCCCTGTGGTTATATTGCCTTTTGGTTTAGCACATTTTGGGTATTGCTACATTTTGTCCATAGTATAGAAAAAGATAAAATTTTTCAAAACATGAGCGACAGTGAAAGATGATTATACAATAATTCAACAGATTATAGGGCTAACTGTTAGCATTATGACTTTTGAGATTATAAATCCACCATGTGTATAATAGTATGCAAAATTCTTTATTCAAATTCAGCCCCCGGAATGAGCTTTTAATCTCTCAAAGTGAAATTAATGTGTGGAGGGCGAGGTCCTTTGCACATTATATGCCTACACTTTGTTTGTGTTCACCTAAAATTGCTTGAATTGTGTATAAAAAAAGATTGATGTTACAGTTGCAGTAGAGTGGTTATAAAACCAATCTGGTTGGTGTTAAAATGATGGCAACATTAAAACTTTGTCACAGTTTTTGCATACAGCTGCAGGCTTTCGGTGTTGATCAAGATGGAGAATAAACAGAGCCCAGAGAATACAGTGCTTATGTTTGTTAAAGGAGCAGTGTGGAGATGTTAGCGGAATCTAGTGGTGAGATTGATAATTGCAAAAAACAGCAAACTCCACCCCTCCCTTTCGAAGCACTACGGCAAATGACACAGTACAAACATGTCGGCACGTATTCGCTTCTTTGCAGAAGGAGATATATTTACGAAACACACTTTGTAGAGCTATTTGTCTGTTTAGGGCTGCTGTAGAATCAACCTGGTTAATTCCATGTAAGGGGACCTGCAGTGTATGTAGATAGAAATAGCTCATTCTCAGAAAATAAAAACACACCGCTTCATTATGTAAGCTCTTTATACACCTAGCTATATATATGTTGCATTTCTGTCAATAGATCCTTCAAATAATTAGACACTGGACTTTAATTGTTTGTGTAAACGCAATAGTAATGATCTTTGGTCATTTCGTGTCATTTCATTTATTTGTCAATGTTTGCTTCACCTGTATAGAGTAAAACATAATTGTGTAATCAATTGTTCTGCATTAGCTAGTGGTACAGGATGGGAAATGTGAGCGAACCTTTAATGTTATATCTGGATGTCTCCCCAGACTAGTAGCATGCGATGAGCTGTGGGTAATGAGGGATAATGGCTCAATGAAAATCCCACAGATCAATATGAGCCAGACAGGTCTGTAGCTATTGGAGCTTCAACTTTTGGAAAAAGCCATCCGGACCCACTGTGGCCATCACTGTGTTTAGTGTTGCTGTGGCAGCTATAAAGCCTTTTTGCTCGATTCATAATAGCATTAGTATTGTCCTTGTGATTCTTGATCTTTGCCAGCTGATTCTATCAGGCTATGTACACACTACAGATAAATTCAGATGTCATCACCTTTTGCCATGATAATTATGTTTACACAAGAGTTGTGTGTCTATGAACACTTTCAATATTGCACTATGGCACACCTGTTTGGTGTCCAGTATTCAATCTGAGTTAGGTGATGTACTGTATTTATCCCAAAATGGCACATTTAATGTAATAAAATAGCTTGAATTTATTGAGCTGGAATTGAATGGAACGTGAAAAGTAGTCACTATATGACAAGTGGTTGGAGGAGAGGGGCTGAAAAATTTGGGTATTGTGGCATCATATGAAAGTTGGTAGAATAATGCAATTGGTGCATGTTTCAGATTTGTGTTTAAGTGAATTGGCCTCTTGTGGACAAGAAAAGCCTGTTGGTCGTTTGAGAACCAGAGGAAGTTGCAGAAGTTGAACAACAAAAAAAATAATGGAGGTCTGTGTTTATTCAATGGAAAAATGCTCTGCACAAACATACTTTCTACAGAAACCCATTTAGGGACACATCACACATTCAAGTAACTCAACAAAATGCATTGTAATTCAGTTAATACGTGAATGGGAATCGGAGTAAAATATCAGAGGCAGTCGGTTAGTGTGTCTTCCCTTTTTACTGTAATCGATGAGTGTAACAGACAAACATTAGATTTGAAACGATGTGATATCCCCTAAAAATGATTTACTGTCAGTAAATGTGAAACACAAACAGATAAATTTGTTCTCATCACACTGTGAAGCATGCCACTCCGTGATACTGAGTTCTGCTACAGTGTCAGTAGATTTGTAGCTTTTCATTTGTGCTGGAGTCAGAATTAGTTGCTTGTTGTTTTGCTTGATTTATAATCACAACAGGACAGACTGTAAGGGTTAAGCGATCTCTGCTTTTACCCGCCGCGACATGGCTTGCATCATCCAGCTTTACGCATGATGAGAAACTACCAGCTTCAAAGAAAAGAAACAGTGAAGCTGCAGGGCAAGCGCATCAGGGTGACCTCAACAGTACTGTAGACTTCAAATCAATATCTGTGTGGACCACTCTCTCGGATTTGGCCTGCTCTCCATTTTAAGCAAAATCACAAAATATAATGCAACCTAACCTGCAACCTGTAAGAGTTTTGAACCCTGGCACATTACAAAGACTGGACCAAATCATGTGTAGGCTTTAAGGATTTTTATTAAATGTATTATTCTTGTATCTTTTGTGCAGATACACTGGGTGTTTGTTACTGCTAGACGTAGAGAGGTTACGGTAGTTTGGACCCGCGGAAAAAAGGATTAGCAGTTTTAGTTCAGACGGGAGCGATTGTGTTTTACATTGCTCTGAGTTCCGAGTAACCTAAAGTGAGTCAAAAAAGACTTTTGTCTGTCGTTCTTCGGATGCTTCAGTGTTTAATTTATTTATTTGCTTGTTAAAAGCATATAGGCCTATTTTACTCTGGTGAAAGTTCCTCAGTCGGTTAAAAAGCTGACCGGAGAAAACGCCCTGGTCTTCTAACTACCGATATAACAAACCCTAGATCTGACAAGAATATCTGGCTTTATTGTTTATTACCCTTACCCTTTTGAACCTTTCCTTCTTTGAAGGTAAATTCGGGCTTTTAGGTATGGAAAAATTTACCAGTCTTATGCTAAGGCAAATTCATTAACATTAGTTGCAGTGAAATGTACATTTGGTTTCAAGAAATAAGCATTACTTAATATATTTTAAACTATTGAATGAATTTACAAAGAACAAACACTCCAGAGTTATAAAGGTAATACATTTATTATTGTTAATCATTAAATATATGGTTGGTATTTTTATACCTAATGTAAGTAATGTTAACGAATTATGTGGCTCAGTTTTTATCACAAATATTTAAACTAGCTTGCGATTTGAGTGAACAAAGATTTAGGAACACATACAAATAATTATTTTACATTTTCTGTATATTATAAAATCATTACAGATGTAGTGAAGCAGCGTTAAATTAGACGTGACAACTGTAGGGTCTTATAAAATATTCGAATAGCATTTTTAAATTTGGAATAGTTATTGCGGATCGAATATTTGAACATTCGTGCACATCCCTATTTAAAAGCCTCCCTGAAAACAGACGAAGTGAATTAGTTTGTTTTTCCTTGCAAAAAACACGGAAGTGCGAAAAATAAGGAAGCACTAAGCCTACTTGACGATTCACTTAAGCGGCCCAGTAGTTGTACAACAGGCGACATTTGTACAGAGTAGACTAGCCTATAGGCTACCTCGATGTTCCCTTTTTAAGTTACGCTTAAAAAGTGCTTTTAAATAACATCAATGATAATTTTCTGTTACAAACGATGAATTATTCAAAGTTTGCATGCTTTTATATCCACTGGCTGTTACGCCGTAGTTCTTTCTGCTGTTTTCTCTGGTTCTTATTCTTGTAATAATTTATTTTCCTTTTTTTGTGGAGGTAAGTGGTTGGGTGTGATTAACCGCCAAACTGCAAAATCTTTTTGCGTTTTCACCGCGGTTAGAACAAAAAATCATACCGTGTTAGCCCTATTGAAGCCACTTTTGGTCAAGTTTTTTTCATAAATGGCATAAATTCATAAACTCAAAATGAATGTGAATGTGTTGTGTCATATGGTAGTACCCTCAAAAATTGGATTTAATAAATATAGCTGCGGAAAAAAATGATAATTTCAAAATTACTTTTTAAAAATTATCTGTTTTTATTTACTATTTTTAGTTAAAATTATAATTTTTGTTTCATTCTGTGAACTACTAACAATATTTCTCCCAAATTTCTAATAAAAATATGGTTTCTATTTGCAGAAAATGAAGATAGAATGAATTCAGACCTAAAATCCTGCAGAGAAAACAAGTTCATATTCACTCTTAAGCAATAGAACCGGAATATTTGTACATGTAGAAAAGTTCAACAACATTTTTTTTGTGATAACCTGGATTTTAATCACAGTTTTCATGCATCTTTTCATGCTGTCAGTTTTTCACATTTGCTGTTGAATGACTTTGTCACTCCTGAGGTTTGATTTTGTTAAAAGACACTGCATGTAAGGCCATAAGGGCCATAATTGCCTCTCTTCACATAAAACATGACTTTCTGTTTTCTGCCACTAGGTCAATAAAAGCTTGACGCTCCCTAAGGCACAAACAAGGCAGGTAATACACACCAACAAACAGGGAACCACGATAAATAATACGGGGATACATGAGTCCAATGGGGGGAGCACAAGAGTCCAAACAAGGGGAAGACAGGGTAGGCCGTACTAGATAGCCAGCAGAAACGGACTGGATAACCGGCAGACACAGACTGGATAGCCGGCAGACACGGACTGGATTGTTGGCGGGATCTGTGGAGGGAATGGGATTCCAACGGCTTCGACCCTGAAGGGGAGTCCGGCATTCTCAACTCTGGAAGGGAGCCCGGCGGCCCCGACTCTGGAAGGGAGCCCGGCAGCCTTGACCCTGAAGGGGAACCTGCAGCTTCGACAACTGCCGCAACGATCCCTCTGTCTGCTGGGTCCTGATATGGTTGGATCATTGCGCTTGGGTCTCTATACCCGCAACACATCCCTGACATTGACAGTCAACATTTTTACAATATTCAACTTAAAAGAGTGCAGAAAGAGCAAAATGCAACAATGAGCTTTAGGAAAAATATACAATATAAAAAGGGTATGCAACACAATACAGAATACAATTGCATAAATATATAAATGCACATAAGATCCTAGGCACATTTGGTCCAATTTCGTCACACAATACTATAGCTATTTCTTGGTCTTCTGACAAAAGATTTTTGTAAGTTATCATCTCTACGTTCTGCAAAAATACAGAACATGCAAATCCCGAAAAAATTCAACAAATTAACTTCACAAATTTAAGGATGTACACATGCTACAAACGATATGTTTACAGAAAGTATAAAGTCCTGTAGATTATTCTAGGATGCACATGTGCTCCTATTGATATTATGATTGGTTGGTCATCAGTTCTGCTACTGAATGTTACTGAAGTTGACTTTTAGTAAAATACTAACCTGATATAACTAGGTTTCAGCGACAAGCCATGAGTGTGATGGTGTAAAAGTACACTGGAGATATCAACTGAATAATTTAACAGATTATTTAACATAATTATGTACACAGTATGCATGCATACAACATATGTATAAAAATACAGAGTAAACAGCTGATAACTGGATCTCAAGGGTTTATACAGGTGTTATGAAGTGCCGATCACAAAATAGGCCTATCTCAAACAACTTTCTCTCATTCTCGTAAATGCGTTACTGAATCGTGAGTGGGCGCCTCGTCAAAATTGAATAAATGGTGTGCATATGCGCATGAATCGCGTCATTTGCGCTTTGACTCAACAGCATTGCTGCTTATGCAGCAGTTTAAGTTAAGATATATGCTAGAATGTGCTTTAATATTGTACTCGCCCAAAAACAGGAGAGAAACCGTGTTAAACTGGAGAGAGAGTGAGAGGGTGTGTGCACTAAAACTAGCTTTTATTCTCCAGTTAATAATCCGTGGATCACATGCATTGCAGAGCAGTTTTACTTAAGATATACATGCGAATGTACTTTAATATTGTACTAATCCAGATAATGGAGAGCGAGAGCGTGCTGAATGCTAAAAGTATCTGATGAATAAACTTACAGAAAATCTGCAGGTCACGATGTGTTCCGTAGCATTTCAGCACCACTTCGCATTCTTCTCTTGAAGTTGCTACTGTATGTCCTTGTCTATAAAAACGTATCCACTTATCTTGTTCTCAGCTGATTCCAACAATCCTCCTGCATTCTTTGACTTATCCCCCGTCCTTCTCTCCTTGTTGCCCCTATAGTGATTCATCATTGCTGGCTGGCTTGTTTGTATCCATTTCTCTCTGTGCTTCACATTCTGAGCTCGTATCCGTGGCAACAATAGACCTCCATCTTGGTAGACATCAACAGCTCTCTGCTCATCAAGGTCAAAGCCAATCTCAGGAATGTTGATCGTGATGTAGCATCATAGCAGGCCCTCGTTCGTAACCTCTGAAAGCAGATGATTATAACTCAATCTTAAATGCCTGCATGCTGTTCAAGATGGCTTTATTTATGTTTTTGCTCCTTAGCCTCTTAATGCTTGCAAAGACGACCCTAATCAAAAGCCTTTTTTGTTATCCCATTACACATCTGAGACAAGAGAGTCTTCAAACCCTGTTAGTAATGAAAAGATTTTCTTTGTCTCGCTCAGCTTTGCATGAAGGAGGTTAGAGAGAGAGAGAGACAAACCCAGGCATTGCACCCCGAGGAAGAGCCTCTCGGCTGGGCTGAGGACCAAGCGACAGCGTGTACTTCCGTGTTTATTGTTTATTTAATTCAAGTTTTATTGTTTGAATGTCCGCCGGTTCCCGCCTCCTTCCTTCCCTTCTAACGAACTTTATTACAGACGATTTTCTTGAAAATTTGAGTCTTAAAAGGTGATGTAATCATGATGTTGGTAAATAAGTAAGCAGCTCCAGGGCAAAAGCTCAGGTTTGTGTTGTGTGGTAGAGAAATTTCACTAAGGTAACTGAACATGGTTTGATGACCAGTGACAGCAAATGTGCTCTGGACAATGACAAGGTTGTTTAAGCTGGTTTTTAATATTTGTTTTCTGTCCCTCAGTTTTTTTTTGCTTTGAGATAAAATTGTAGCCCTATACAGGAGTATGATGGTGAAACCCCATATGCAGCTTCTGTTGCTCATTTGCTTTTAGACCTCAATAGACTTGTTTAGACTTTCTTTTCATTTAATGAGATGCTTAAGAATATTTTTAAATAATTTTTTTAAGGCTTTGTGTTGTCAAACCGAGCACAGTTTGAAACATCATGGAGATCTCCTCATTCTAGAAAGACCACCTGAGATTACTGAGGAGCAGGAATTTTGATGGACATTGGATTTTGTCTTTGGATTTTCACCACATTAATATGGCCTTTTAGCTGATCCCTTTAGCTGTGTTGTCCAGTAATGGTGAGCCATCCATTAGCTAACTCAGTTTACTGACTTCGATCACTTGTATGTAAGTGATGTGGTTGAGTAAAAATGTTGAAAGTTCTTACCAAAAACAGCTTAAAGCTGGTCTCCACTGGTATAAACCGATTTAGTGCTGCCAAGATGGCCTCCCAACCTGCCCACACTGGTCTTGGACTGGTTTAGCTGGTTTCCCAACCTGATTTGCTGTTTTGTGCCTAAAACATTCTAAACCCATCAATCTTGACTAGGGATGCACCGATACCAGTATCGGTATCGGTCCCGATACCAAGCTCATGTACTCGTACTCGTAAAAATTCCCCGATACCTCACGTGACGTAATTGTCAGAACGTTCCACACAGTGCACACAGAGACACCTGCCGTAGCAGACACAATGTCATAGAGTGTTCACACCTAAATCGCTCTCTTCGTGTGTAGTTGGACGCTTGAACATTTTGAGTTTACTCGCTTTATTCGCGAGTGAAATTCACGTCATGGGAGGGGCTTCTGGCAGGCGGCTCCAGTCTTATGCGAAATGGCGGACACGGATTTTGTTGAGCAGGTAGCTGCGCATTATGTGCTATGGAAGGCTGAAGATAGACGTAGATTGTTCGGCGCCGTGTCTGGGTCCAGAGGCGCAGTCCTTCATTGTTGTTTCAGATTTCTGCCGCCGCTCGCTATGTCATAATCACGTCCCTACTAGAGCAAGCTCCTGATTTGTTAACGTGGCAAAAATTTTCGCATTCAGATTTTTTAACTCACGCGAATAACGCGAACGCTCAATTCACGCCGCCTCATTCGCGTGAATCGCACCGCAAGTAGGTCTATCGCGTCCATTGACTTAACATGTAAACCACTCTCTCTTAACGCTTCATTTGCGCTTAGCAGTGTGGAAATATTTCAAAATCATTGATGACGACCCATGCATGGCAATCTGCATGCTTATGTCCTCGGTTTTGCCCTTTGGAGGTTATTGGACACTGTGAATTTTGGCTTTGAAAATTTTTGATGAGCACATAAGATTGATTTATTTTTTCAAAATATGAGTTGAAGTTGTTAAAAATAAAGATGCTGATATGTTCCTAAGTCTCATTGTGTTGTTCTTAGAAAATTTCCACAAAAAAAAAAAACTAGCATCTGTGTCGGTATCGGTATCTGCGAGTACCAGGGAAAAAGTATCGGTATCGTACTCGATCCTTAAAAAGTGGTATCGATGCATCCCTAATCTTGAACTGAATACACTTTTTGCAGCATTTTGTTTTGAAATTTTATTTGATGATGGTATTGAATTGATGCATAAATTATACACTTCAGCTTTATGTGCACATGTTCTCATGGAGATGTGGGTTTGAGCTTGACCCGATCCCACACCCCTTCTTTCTTCCCTATTTTCTTGTCTGGTGCCTATTCACTATCGTGCAAGAATAAAGCCAAAAGCTTAAAATAAAATTTAACTATGTGAAACTACGTTTGTTTGAAATCTTTGCAAATTAATAAAAATAAAAAGCACATGTACATAAGTATTCACAGGTTTTGCCATGACACTCAAAATTGAGCTCAGGTGCATCCTGTTCCCACTGATCTTCCTTGAGATGTTTCCACAACTTGATTGGAACCCACCTGTGGTAAATTCAGTTGTTTGGACATGATTTGAAAAGGTCCCACAGTTAACAGTGCATGTCAGAGCACAAGCCATGAAGTCCAAGGAATTGTCTGTAGATCTTCAAGACAGGATTCTATCGAGGCACAGATCACAGATTCTGCAGCATTGAAGAACCCAATGAGCACAGTGAACTCCATCCTTCCTAGAGCTGGCCGCCCAGCTAAACTGAGCATAAGGGGGAGAAGGGCCTTAGTCAGGGAGGTGACCAAGAACCCGATGGTCACTCTGACAGAGCTCCAGTATGTCTCTGTGGAGAGAGGAGAACCTTCCAGAAGAACAACCATCCCTGCAGCACTCCACCAATCAGGCCTGTATGGCAGAGTGGCTAGACGGAAGCCCTTCCTCAGTGAAAGGCACACGACAGCCCGCCTGGGGTTTGCCAAAAGTAGTATTATACTCAAAAAGAGTTGAGGCTGTAATTGGTGTCAAATGTGCTTCAACAAAGTATTGAGCAAAGGCTGTGCATACTTATGTACATGTGCTTTTTTGTTTAAATTTTTTTATTAATTTGCAAAGATTTCAAACAAACTTCTTTCACGTTGTCATTATGGGGTATTGTCTGTAGAATTTTGAGGAAAGTAATGAATTGAATCCATTTTGGAGTAAGGCTGTAACATGACAAAATGTGCTGTGAATACTTTCCGTATGCACTGTATAAACATATGTACTGTCACAAAAAAAATCACTTGCTATACACTTGGCTGTCATGGTTACTCAAACTATTTTCGAAGTTAAATAAACTGCGCATTTCCTACGACAACATATGATTCGCTTTACACTCTTAGATTAATTTTGGGAATTACGCTAACGTAATCGCCAGATGACTGAATTACGCCTGACTGGCTTAGACTGGGACCTGGTCTGAAATCCATTCCGCTAACATGTGTGCAGTTCAGGTTCTCATCATTTTAGCTAAATGCTCGTTCTTATCTGCGGCATGCGCAGTACTGTGGGAATGATAAGACGGGAAATTGGAACAGTATGCAGGACATGGAGCATTAATGGGGATTAATTGAGTATTTATACTTGCGTTGATAAAGAGCCTAAGTATGAGCTGTATTATTGTGACATGTGAACCTGTGAAAAATAGTTGGTTCCTTCTTAGCTGTTTTGTTAAATCCCTGTTAAACTGTTCTGAACATTACAGGAAGTACTCACCTTGAATTGTGGCATATTGACAGAGGCAGTATAGCTAGATGGAGGCATGCATGACCTTTTGAAACATTTTCCCTTCCATTAGAGCACATGAGTGCACCCTCAGCAAATTCACCATTTGATACCATTCTATGCACCCTTGAGGATGAGATCGGAGATGTCAGTTGACCTATTTCTGTTTTACCTCTCTCTTACTGTAAATTAGCTAGACATTCTTCTATACTACATTTCTTCTTTTTTAATGATCATTTGGATGGACTTTATGGGTTTTAGCTTAAGAAGTCATGGGTCATTTTGCTATTCGATGTATGTAAGAGGTTAGGATCCAGATGCTCACCATACTTTGAAAAAGTCTTGGACGCTGTTCAGTTCGTCTGTGTATATAGCAGTCTCTTTTTTTAGGTCAAATCATTTTTGTGCTTCAGAAATGTACGGTTGACCCTAGTTATAAATTTTCCCTTTATTGGAACTTATCCAAAGACCTAATTCAGCTTTCTCTTTAGCAAACATGATATCAAAAAAAACAAAAGTTTTTCATTTGTGCAGCTTTGAGGAAGAGGTATTTATCTTTCACTCATCTGTACAGCAAATTGAAATACACAAATATAACTGATCTTATATTAGCCTTTTATATTTGTCAGACTGCAAGCAATGCATGGCTGTGCACTCTCATTGAATTTGCTGTATATTTAGCCATCAAAGCAATAATTCAACAAAATTATTTCTATTTGTTAATTGAATTGTGTTGTTCTGTTTCATTTCTTGCTTTTTCTAGGACAAAAGGTTGGGAAACCAAGGAAGACAAATTAGGTGAAGCGGTAGGAGACCTAACGGTGGTCAAGACATCATTGGAGAACTCATTCAAGGAGAATGCACGACGATCTCCTCTTCCTTCCTCAGCCGCTCGCAAACCCATTGTTTCTAAGATGAGTGGTCCAATGGGGTGCCTGGCCACTGTACCTGCCTGCTCTTGGCAGTGCTTGGTGGCGTGAGCAGAGTGCTCCATCCTGGCAGCGGCAGGAGCGTGGAATGGCCTCTTTGGACCTGCCATACCGTTGTCCTCGCTGTGGGGAACACAAGCGCTTCCGAAGTCTGTCCTCCCTGCGCGCCCATTTGGAGTACAACCACACCTACGAGACCCTCTACGTGCTATCCAAGTCCAACAGTGTGTGCAATGCCGCTGCACTGCTCCCCTTAGTGGCCGACGGAACCCTAACTGCTGAATCTCGTTTTCCATACCGCGAGCTTCCCTGCTCGGGCGAGGACCTTGGTCTCGCCCCTTCCTCTACCGCTTGCTACCTTCCCAATGTGGAGTTTCCCCTGGGCGAGATTTTGGTGAAGACAGCCATGAGCTCTGGCGATGGCTTGACCTCCACAGGGAACAACGCTGTCGCAGTGGCCGCTAACGTGGCCGCCAGCGCGGTGGAGGCAGCTTACGAGGAGGGCCTGGCTCGTTTGAAAGCCCGGGCGTTTGAGAGGCTTGAGCTAGATGAGAGGTTGGAGAAGCTGTCGGAGGAGGTGGAGCAAAAGATCGCCACGCGCGTTGGCCGTCTGCAGGCGGAGCTGGAGAGGAAAAGCTCGGAGCTGGAGAAGGCCAAGCTAGAGAGCGAGAGGCTCAGTCAGGAGAAACAAGACCTAGAAGACAAAGCCACCGAGCTTTTGCGGCAGGTGGATGTGTCCGTGGAGATGCTAGCCAGTCTGAAGCAGGATCTGGTTAGCAAGGAACAGGAGCTGTCACACAAACAACAGTAAGTTGTAAGATTTTAACATTAGAAAGCCGGTAATTTGATTGCCAAAAAACAAACAGTCACAGTTGTTCTGCACCTTTCAGAAATTGAGAGAATAAGTGGAAATGTGCTGACACACACAGTCACACAAGTATTATGAACTCCACACAGCTCTTACAGTTAAAACGTCAAATTTGGCTATAATGTATTTTCCCAAAGGTCGTATGCAGGTTGTAAGAGATGGAAAAATCCATTATGTTAATGAAAGGCCATCATAGCTGTGGTAGACCAAAATGTCTAAATCTCGTATAACAGGTCCAGAACATTTCTGAGCTCCAGACTGGTTTTCTAACTGTGCCTATATATGGTCAAAGACTTTGAAAACCAAGTTTTGTTCTCTCATTGCGTTGTGTGCAAGATTAACGTCTCGGTTACGTATGTAACCTCCGTTCCCTGATGGAGGGAACGAGACGTTGTGTCGACAGAATGGGGTTTGACTTGAGAACCTACCTTCTCTGACTGACTTGAACAGGCCAATGAAAATTGGCGAATGAAATTTGCATGCCGGACTCCGCCCCCGGATATCCGGGTATAAAAGGGAGCCGGCGTGCCGCATTCATTCACCTTTTGTGCTGAGGAGCCTGAGGATCTTGCCCCGACTGCTGCAGCGGGCGGCCAGCGTTGTGGCATGAAGGACACAACGTCTCGTTCCCTCCATCAGGGAACGGAGGTTACATACGTAACCGAGACGTTCCCTTTCTGTCGGTCTCTCGACGTTGTGTCGACAGAATGGGGTTCCTCGGAAAACGCCACAGCGCTGTGCCGCGTCACAATTCCTCGCGAAGCGACGTTGACTGGCCTGGGCGTGTCAAAACGTGGGCGCTAGCATGAATTGCAACCTTCCAGTGGAAGGGAAGGGGTCCAGAGCTTACCTACAAGATGGGAGCCCCTTCCTCCGGCCGTCACGGACGGCGGCCTAGTTCTCTTAACAGCGAGAAGCCGCCCGGCACCGTAAGGGCCACTGGGAAGCGTGATTCCCCCCTGAGGGAACGCGCTACGGAGACCACTTCCTACCGCAGGGAGGAGTTTAGTGGAGATTCACACACGGTCTCACCGGGTAGGGGAGAGCACGTGGGAGACATGCAGACACGAGATGGTGTCGCGAGCAGGTGAAGTACACCTGGGAGAGGTCATGGGCCATCGATTGAGAGCCATTCATGAGAAGACATCAGACGGAACCGCCCTGTGGGGGGGTTACTACGTGTGGAGCACTAGGCCTTGTTTGAGTCACTGCTAGAGCTCAGAAACAGGCCAAGGGAGGCAGGGCTGCTCCGCCGAGCCCGCCGCCGAGGAGTGCTTAGTGATGGATGGAATGCCTACTCTTCGCCCACGTGGGGGGAAGAGGGGAGGCTGGATAGCACCACGTCTCACCTGTGGAGGGGTGCTATCGCAGGCGTACGCCCACCGGCTGCCGGAACTTACCTGGCGGTGTCTCGTAAGACTCTGGCAAATACCGGTTCCACGCGGAGGCTGTAAAACCTCGCGAAGGTGCTGGGCGTAGCCCAACCCGCAGCTCTACATATGTCTGCCAGAGGGGCGCCCTGCGCCAGTGCCCACAAGGAGGCCACACCCCTGGTGGAGTGTGCCCTCACTGCAAGCGGGCACGGGAGATCCTGTGATCGGTAAGCCATAGTGATGGCGTCCACGATCCAGTGCGCCAACCTCTGTTTGGAGACAGCCCTCCCCTTGTGCTGACCTCCAAAACAGACAAAGAGCTGGTCAGAGCTCCTGAAGCTCTGCGTGCGGTCCAAGTAGAGGCGCAGCGCGCGTACTGGACACAACACGGAAGGGGTTGGGTCTTCCTCCCCAGAAGGGAGCGCCTGCAGGTTCACCACCTGGTCCCGGAAGGGAGTGGTGGGAACTTTGGGCACGTAGCCAGGCCGGGGTCTCAGGATAACGTGAGATTGACCAGGCCCGAACTCTAGGCAATCCGTGGCCACGGAAAATGCTTGTAGGTCCCCTACCCTCTTGATGGAAGCGAGCGCCACTAGGAGAGCCGTCTTCATCGAGAGATGAGAAAGAGCGGCATCTCCGAGGGGCTCGAAGGGGGGCCTCTGGAGGCCCGCCAGGACCACATTGAGGTCCCAAGAGGGAACGGAGCGTGGACGGGCTGGATTCAGCCTTCTCGCGCCCCTCAGGAACCTAATGACCAGGTCGTGCTGTCCCAGAGACTTCCCACTAACTGGTTCGTGATGAGCGGCAATTGCGGCTACATACACTTTCAGCGTGGAAGGGGAGAGATTGTTCTCGAGTCTCGACTGCAGGAAGGACAGCACGCTCCCGATCGAGCATATCCGTGGGTCTTCTCCACGAGAAGAACACCAGGACGAGAAGAGGCGCCACTTAAAAGCGTATAACCGCCTCGTGGCCGGGGCCCTAGCCTGAACAATGGTCTCTACCACCGCTGGGGGTAGACCACTCAGGATCTCCTCGTCCCGTCCAGGGGCCAGACATGGAGGTTCCAGAGGTCTGGTCTCGGATGCCACAACGTGCCCTTCCCCTGAGAAAGAAGGTCCTTCGTCAGGGGAATCGGCCAGGGGGGAGTTGTCGTCAGGAGCATTAGCTCCGAGAACCAAGTCCGGTTGGGCCAGTAAGGCGCAACTAGTAGCACTTGATGCTCCTCTTCCCTGACCTTGCACAGGACGTGTGCAATGAGGCTCACTGGGGGGAAGGCGTACTTCCGCTTGTCCCGCGGCCAGCTGTGCGCCAAAGCATCCGTGCCGAGGGGGGCCTCGGTCAGGGAGTACCAAAGCGGGCAATGGGTGGTGTCCAGGGAGGCGAACAGGTCCACCTATGCCTGCCCGAACTGCACCCAAATGAGCTGGACTGCGCGGGGGTGGAGCCGCCACTCTCCACGGGGCGTCGACTGACGAGAGAGCGCATCGGCTGTCTGGTTCAGGTCGCCCGGGATGTGAGTGGCTAACAGGGACTTCGTCACCTGCTGGCTCCACAGGAGGAGGCGTCGGGCGAGTTGCGATAGCTGCCGTGAACGAATACCACCCTGTCGGTTGATATACGCCACAGCAGTCGTGCTGTCCGACCGGACCAGCACGTGCTTGTCCTGCACGAGGGGAAGGAACCTCCTCAGTGCAAGCAGCACCGCCAACAACTCTAGGCGATTGATATGCCAGCGCAGGCGGGGGCCCGTCCAGAGACCCGACACTGCGTGCCCGTTGCACACAGCACCCCAACCCTGCAGGGAGGCGTCGGTCGTCACCACGACGCGCCTCGAAACCTGCCCAAGAGGGACCCCTGTCCGCAAAAAGGTCGTAGAAGACCATGGGGTTAGGGTGCGCCGGCAGAAGGGCGTGATCGGGACGCGCCTGCTGCCGGAGTGCCACGCACTCCAAGGAACTCTGCTCTGTAGCCAGTGCTGTAGCGGTCTCATGTGCATCAACCCGAGGGGGACCACCCCCGCCGAGGACGCCATGTGTCCCAGGAGCCTCTGAAAATGTTTCAGGGGGACCGCTGGCTGCTGCCTGAAGCTCTTCAGGCAGGTCAGCACCGACTGGGCACGCTCGGAAGAAAGACGTGCCAACATGGAGACAGAGTCGAGTTCCATACCGAGGAAAAGGATGCTCTGCACAGGGGAGAGCTTGCTCTTCTCTCGGTTGACCTGTAACCCCAAATGGTCTAGGTGCCGGAGCACCAGGTCCCTGTGTGCACACAACAGATCTCGCGAGTGCGCCAAGATGAGCCAGTCGTCGAAATAGTTGAGTATGCGCACCCCCTGCTCCCTGAGGGGAGTGAGGGCGGCCTCCACGACCTTCGTAAAGACTCGAGGAGACAGGGACAGACCAAATGGGAGGACGCGGTACTGATATGCCTGTCCCTCGAAAGCGAACCGTAGGAACGGCCGGTGACGAGGGAGGATGGACACATGGAAGTACGCGTCCTTCAGGTCGATCGCCATGAACCAATCCTGACGCCTGACGGACGTCAGAATGCGCTTCTGCGTTAGCATCCTGAACGGCAGCTTGTGTAGGTGCTTGTTCAGGGTACGCAGGTCCAAGATGGGGCGCAACCCGCCACTTTTCTTGGGGACAATGAAATACGGGCTGTAAAACCCGGAGTACATCTCGGCCAGAGGGACGAGCTCGACCGCCCCCTTCGCCAGAAGGGTAGCGACCTCGGCCCGAAGCACGGGAGCATCTACTCCCACTGATGTGAAGAGGATGCCCCGAAACTTGGGTGGGCGCTTGGCGAACTGAATCGCATAGCCGAGACGGATCGTTCGCTCTAGCCACCGTGCCGGTCTGGGAAGAGCCAACTAGGCTCCCAGGTACCGAGACAGGGGGACCAGAGGTTCGATCTGATTCATTGCCCCCGTGGGGGGTGGTTCGATGGCTGGCAGTACGGCTCCCTCGACGCGGGGGGGACCCCGGGGAGGAGAGCGGCTCTGCCGAGGTGCCTGTCGGGCGATATCGCGGCATACCGCACCGTCTGACTGAGGGTGCTGGTGGCCACTGAGAGTTATACCCAACCGTGTGTCTCGCCGAAACACAACGTGGGGTAGCCGAGCACCGTCCTGCGGAGGGTGAGAGCGGCTGTGAGAAAGACCCAGGGGGAGAGACAGCTCTTTTCGTGAGAATGTGGGCACCAGGCCCTGAAAAGGGCCCGGCTGGTGTTGCTGGGACGGGGCAGGCACCGTCCCAATCCGACCCTCCGGCGATGTAGTTGCCTGGGTCGGGCCCGGTGGACTCGATCTCCCTGGGTTCACCCCGTCAGGAACGCTTCTGCTTCCGCGGAGGTTGGTGATGGGATGGTGCTCTCCTCTTCGACGTCCTTCTCCGGGAGGCCGCCTGTGCAGGGGGCGCTGGGGCCGGAGTCTGAGTCGGAGAGGGGCGGGGCTGCTGGGAAGCAGACGCCGCGCGGGACCTCGACGGACGATAGGCGGCCGGGTCGCGGCGGGGCAGGATGTGTTTAATCGCCTCCGTCTGCTTCTTTACAGTCGAGAACTGCTGAGAGAAGTCCTCGACCGTATCACCAAACAGCCCACCCTGCGCGATGGGAGCGTCGAGAAAGCGAACCTTCTCAGCGTCCCGCATCTGCGCAAGGTTGAGCCAAAGGTGTCTCTCCTGGACCACCAGTGTGGACATCGTACGACCCAGGGCTCGCGCCGTCACCTTCGTCGCCCGGAGAGCGAGGTCAGTGGCAGTGCGGAGCTCCTGCATTAGCCCTGGGTCGGACTTTCCCTCGTGCAACTCCTTCAACGCCTTGGCCTGATGGACCTGCAGGATGGCCATGGCGTGAAGAGCCGAGGCAGCTTGACCCGCAGCGTTGTAAGCCTTCGACACCAGCGATGCCGAAAACTTACACGCCTTGGAAGGGAGCCTTGGTCGATCCCTCCAGGTGGCAGCTGTCTGCGGGCACAGGTGCACCGCGACTGCACGCTCCACCTGTGGGATGTCGACATAGCCCTTAGCTGCCCCGTCATCGAGGGAAGTCAGGGCGACCGAGCCAGTCTGACGTGCACGCGCCGAAAAGGGGGCGTTCCAAGTCCGACTGAGCTCCTCATGCACTTCCGGGAAGAATGGTACCGGCGCCGACCGTGGCTTAGAGTCACGGCCGGTCCCCAGATACCACGTGTCCAACCGCGAGCGTTGGGGAAGAGGCGGTGCGGTGCACTGCAGCCCAATACTCGCGGCGGCCCGGGAAAGCATGGCTGACATCTCGACGTCCGCTTCATCCTGAGCTCGACCCCCCGGGAGAGGAAGCTCCAAGGACTCGTCGGGGTCGGATGCCAGGAGGTCGCCCTCCGATGCTGCGAGCGACATCTCATCGTCGTCACGCCCCGTGTCCGAGTACGTGACGGAGGAACAAGGCGGCGTACCGCCTCTTCCGGGACGGTCAGACGAGCGAGGTGGGGCGTGAACGGTCCGCGAGCCGGTGGCTGACGGATTGAGGCTCACGGTGATCCCCAAATCACCCTCGGTGCTCGCCGAAGCGGACGGCAGGGCTGATGCCGCTGCTGCCGCAAAACGGGAAGCACTCGAGGTGGTGGCTGATTCTCGCAAGAACGCAGCCACCCGTGACCGCAAATGTCTGAATCACCATCCGCCCGCAGTGCGGGCAAGATGTATCCACAAATGCCGCCTCAGCGTGCTGGAGTCCCAGACACCTGAGGCAGACATCGTCTCCGTCCCCTTCCTCGATGAGTGCGCCGCACCCACGAGCACAGCGGGACATGCCGCGCTGTAGAATGTCTTAAGCCCTGAAAAGGGCTCGCTCTTTAGAGATACGCTTTGGCAGTTGCCGAGACGCCCAGGGGAAGTCACAGGAATCGGGACAGTCCGCTGCACCACGTCGTAAGACCAGCAACACGTAGAGATTGTCTGCAGAGTCGTCAGCATGAGATGCGAAGGCTCCGAAGAACAAAAGGTGAATGAATGCGGCACGCCGGCTCCCTTTTATACCCGGATATCCGGGGGCGGAGTCCGGCATGCAAATTTCATTCGCCAATTTTCATTGGCCTGTTCAAGTCAGTCAGAGAAGGTAGGTTCTCAAGTCAAACCCCATTCTGTCGACACAACGTCGAGAGACCGACAGAAAGGGAACTCTTGTGCACAGGTGGGCTGTTTAATAATATAAGATTTGTGCACTTGTGGGCTGCAATGGTGCACGTTTTTACTGATTCTGTCTAATCGGATGCAAATTTAACTCTACCCTATGGCCCATTTCCTCCAGTTGGCTTAGTGTTTCACTAGATACCTCTGTTTTTACAAGTTTATTAAGACGAGTCCATTCCAGATGCACATATTCAAGTGGGTTTTTCGCTATGGGCACACAAGGTACAAGGTAGACAAAAAGTAAGCAATGCATCATGCACTATATGGTATATGATGCAAATTCCAGTTTGTATAGTTATCTATTAACTCTTAACTGAGACGAACAAGGAGAAATCCTTACAACGCATTGTGACAACTTAGTCCTGTGTCAGCCACAGTAGTGCTTCGAAAGGGAGAGGGGAGGAGTCGAGTGAGCCGTTGGTTGCAATTCGCAAACTCACCACTAGATGCCGCTATATTTCATACACTGGACCTTTAAATGCAATGACAATCTGAGGTGAGTATAATGGTACCAATTCTTGACAATAAAAGCTTTTAAATGATAATGGTTGTCAGGATAAACTCGTAGTGAAAATAAAAGAAGTAAATCTGCACGACTGAAAAACATCCTATTGTTAACAGGTTAAATTCCTGCTCTAAGTGTTCACTATCAATCTCCCATTCAGATAAAATATTAAATTACTGTTCAATATACTGAACAAAGACGTGGGATAAAGAAGGGCGATTTAGCCAGTGGAGTGGTCTGAGTTTAGAGGGTAATATTGAGTGGGATATTCTCAGCAGGGCTTCATCTGAAATATAGACCTGTGATTGATTTGCAGCTGCTTGTGGATTAAAGTGTTATTGAGAATCCTGTCACGCACTGTTGGCAGGTACAGAGGCCTCGTTTCTTTCCTCTTTCACTGTCTCGGTTTTATCGTCTTTTTCCTCCTCTCTGTCACTCTGGTAATTTTTGCAACTCATACTGATCTCTGATCTGCTTCTGCAATGTGTGCAGGGTTTTGGATTAGTTGCTTTTTACCTTCTTGGTGATTCTTGCTTATTTTAATTACATTTTATATGCAATATCACATATTAACTTTGGTATTTACTTCATATATTTGTGTAGTGTTTGCTGTTCATCATAATTAAGCTGCATGATTATTGTAAGCAAAAAAGACCAGGGACCCGTTTCAGAAAGCAGGGTAAGTGCAAACTCAGTGTAAGTTAACCCCAGAAAATGGGATACTCTGGGTTTTCAGTTTCAGAACGCGAGGTATATCAAACCCGTGACCGCGGGGTAAGTCAAGTCCATTTCAGAAATCAAGGTATATTATACTTAGAGTGAGTAACCATAGTAACCTACTCTGTGAACCTAACCTGGTCGGCAACAGTTTTATTCCACTTACCCGAGGTTTGTTACAATCTCCGCCCCCTTTTAGAAGCGCGAGCGGTGTTGAAATTGCCTTCGCCGTTTGTTTTTTCATTCGTTTTCCTTAATCGCACAAGTTTGTAACACATACATTAAAAAGGCATGTCCGTTTATTCAGTACCCGTAGATGAGGAAGCTGCATTCATTCAGAGAGAGTTAAATTTACGTTGGGAGAGAATATATGGTGAAACCCCGTTTGGATGTTTTATCATATCCGGAGGATTCTTTATTTGAGCGATACAGTTTTTCTGTACAGTCCATTAAATATATTCATAATCTGCTTCATCCTTACATCACAAACCTCACTCGTCGGGGTCGCGCTCTTACATCTGAGCAGATTCTCTGTATGGCTTTACGTTTCTTTGCTAACGGAAGCTTTCTTTATAACACCGGGGATGCAGAACACGTTAGCAAGGCAACTGTATGTAGAGCAGTAAGAAAAGTACTCTGTCAAAGCACTTTTTATACATTTTTGTTAAGTTTCCTGTGAGAGCCATCAAAGAGGAGTTTCATAGGATTGCAGGTGAATGGTGAGTGTCTTTCTGAATTAGGCTGATCAAATAAATGTGGTCTTGCTGCCACCTCTAATAATTCAAATACCCTTTAGGATTTCCCATTGTGATTGGGTGCACATGTAACCGGTCTCAGTCGCCCCGTTCTGCGCGGGCTTCGAACAGATGTCGGTCCGAATGAGAGACGAGCGCTCTAACGAGGAGCCTAAAGACCATAGTCCCTATTGCGTCTGTCAGTCGAGCGTCTCTGTTGGTCGGGGAGTGAGGCTTACACACAGCACAGCTCTTCACTAGCTGGCCTTCGTTATACAGCTGGAGCAGGGTCAAGCATGGCCAGTTTTTTGTCTTCTATAGCCAGGTTCTCGGTTCTCATGTCCTCATAACTTTCAAGGCCAGTTTATTAAATATATCAAACATTTCCCAGTCAGGCATCCTACTGACAAGAGCATTTAAACTCACCGGACTGAATGATGTTTTTATATTTCATTTTCAGCTGCTGCCATGTTCTTTTTATTGCAGAAGGATTGCACCTACATGACAAAAATAGTAGGTATAAATGTTTATATATACAAATATATATCACAAATATATATTTATATATATATATATATATATATATATATATATATATAGATATATATATATCTATATATAGATATATATATAGATATATATATATAGATGTAGTGTCTCCAATTCGACTGGCGAGAAATAAACAGAGCGCTTTTTGTCACGTGGCGTTGCCATGGTGAATCGTGTTATCTTCGCTCAATTGATGATGGCTTTTTAAAGCCGCGATGAACGCGCGTAACCTAGAGTGAAGTTACTCAGAGTGGATTGAACTCATTGAAACCAGCTGTTCTGAAACAGAAAACTCAGAGTAGCGATTATCTGAGTAAATCAACTCCGAGTTCATATTTTAACTCAGTGTTGCTTGAACCTCCTTATTGAAACGGGTCCCAGATGTCATGTCTGTTGTTTCTGTTTTCCATAGGAAGCAAAAATACACGCATTACACTCCTGATTCTTGCTAAAGCTAATTTCACACTTCAGGATACTGTTATTCTTATTCTCATTGGAAGCTCATTTGTGTTACAATGTTCTATTCAGCTGTTTTATATATGAATATTCATAGAGTGGGTGCCCATTGCCTCCATTATTATGCAAATGTAAGGGTTTGTGGATTGTAATTCGATTTTCGTTTTGCAATCATAGTACCTTTATTTAGACTTCATAGTCTCCACCTTGTACACTGTGTATGTGTTATCCTGTGTTTTGTTCAAAATAGGGCTCACATATGCCTTCCCTTTTTTTGTCTGTATTTTGTCTTGAATGATCACCATAGCCACTACAGGGATCAACAATAACGATTTTCATAGTTTTGCAGTTTAATTTTCCCAACACAAAAAAACATTTTAGGATCATTTTATGTATAGTAATAATAATGTGAAATTGCCGTAGACATTTCTTATGTAATTGTTCAAACTTTCAGCTGTATGTGTTTTACCATTCTCCAAAAGCCCTTTTACACCCCTCTCATATCTTAGTGTATCTAATTGTCATTTGTACTCTGGGGACCATGTGTTATTTACAGCATTACATAACCTCTTTTGTTCAGTGAGCTGCTGGTTATCTTTCTGCTGCTATTTTAATGTGTACTTGAAATAAATGTCACCGTGATGAATATGAATGTTACATGTACATGTCAAAGGAAGGGGTTGTATTTCCACTCATCTTAATCCTATGATGATCCTTTGCATCTCCTGTCTAAATTGAAGCCCTATTGGGTTCAGATATATATCATTATATCTGATAATTAAAAATATACTGTATAATTAAACTAATACAAATCTATATATTTATATAAAAGGAGAAACAATGTATAATTGTGTGTAAATATATATATATATATATATATATATATATATATATATATATACACAGTGTACAAGGTGGAGACTATGAAGTCTAAATAAAGGTACTATGATTGCAAAAAGAAAATCGAATTACAAGCCATATATATATATATATATACACAATTATACATTGTTTCTCCTTTTGATCTTTTATAATTTCATTAAAGTAAAACTATTTGAAGGGGGGGAATATAACATCATTAATTTTTTTTGGGTCACATTTATTGGCACCTTTAGAAACGGAATAAAATTTCTCCCAAGTATATTTCCATTGGTATGTACATTTTATACCAATTAAGGGGCCCAAACCCCCTTAATCATTCATAATAATGGATACAACCAAAGTTCTGATGTGCAATATAGTTCAGTTGAACTACACAAAATATAAAACGATTTTAAGGAAATATTTTGTGAACCTACTTTTATACCAGAGGTCCTGGATATCTTGTTCAGATACATGCCATCATGTTTTATATCAAATAACAACAAATAAAGAAATTAAAACCTGACTTGCTCTGCTAGAAATATTATATATGGGGTCGTGGTTACATCTTCCATCAACACACTGGTTCAAAATAAACATCAAAATCAACAAAAAATGTGTCACTGAAAGCAAAATCAGGAACCTGCCATAGTCATCCCAGTTCCCTGATCTGAACACTATAGAAAATTAGTGGTGTATGAAGAAATGAACTCGGATGACTTGCCTTCTTTGCTCATTTACCAAGGGTGCCAATATAAGTGGGCACTGTAAATATATATATATATATATATATATATATATATATATATATATATATACATACTAGTATTTGCCCTTTACAGTGTTGAAAATACCTTTTTAAGTTCTCATATCATTTTAAGGAACGTGTATGCAATTCAAATTCAGTTTGTGAATGTTCCTTATGCAAGCAACACCCACAAGGAAGTTCTTTTTTAGCTTGAAAATCATGAATATTTGTAAATACTTCAGGCTTCAGATCACATGCAGGCACGGTATACAAGATGTCCATACTGTCTTATATCGTTTTATGTAGAATGCAGGATTCAGAAAAACCCATATTCCTATTCAACCATCTCATCACAATTTCTGTCTCATGCCAAGAATATCGCAGAATAGTCGTCGAATCCAGGTTGAATGGAATATTGTCCTTCAAACTAAATGAAATGGCTCATAAAATCACTATTATAACCATCGTGTACTGTTAGTTGTAGCTGTAAAGCAATAAGAAAGCTTTTTTGTTTAAAGACAAATCTGACAGCCATCGAGTAGTTGTTTCCATGGCAACCAGTACAGAAATTATTCTGTAGTCAGTGACAGATCAAGGTTTCTCTAAGCAGTGCTAAGCTGAAGGCTGTGAATACAGTACATCATATCTAATGCAGCTGTAATCTGTTGCTGTCAGATAAGTTCCATGTGAAAGTAACCAAGCACAGAAGTTATCATTATCACACTTTTTTTCAGGAAATCTCTCTGAACAGTGCAGTAGTTGTGATGGTCTGGGTTTTATGTTATGATTGCTGATCTTGTCTATAGAGTTTGTACATGTGTGTTTATTTGCAATAAGAAGCTATAGAAGAAAAACTGGTCTTACAGTTTTAGCCGTACCAGTGGTCTCCATGCATTCCAAAAAATACCTCTGGAATTTAGATATCAGCTTTCTGACCAGCTAAGTATGTTTCCCTGTGAAGATGCTTCAGTCAGCTCCAAAACTTTCTGTTTTGATGAGGGCAGACAGCAGGAGATTCATTAAAATATGTCAAGCTGTTTCATTTACTCAGTGCTTTTCTAGGTCTGTTTTCAAAAACAGTATCTATTGGATCTATTTTCATAAACAGGATATTGCCTAGTACTTAATTTGTAGATTTGGCCGGTATGATATGTTTTTTTTAATTAAATTTATTTTATATTATCAATATTATATTTATTTTTATTATAATTTCTTGTAATCATAATTATAAAGGGTTAATATTTCTTTAAATGTCACAAATCTTCTTTACATGTTTTTCTGATATCATAAAATTGTATTACAAACCAATATTATAACAACGTTATTTTGGTCCCCTCTCAATATATTAGTATATCAGTCATTAAATCCACTGAATCTTCAGTGTTTATAGAGAAAAAGAAATTGATTAAAAGAAAATAGTTTGACCCTGGAACTGAGGCTTTTCAAAGCTCCTTTTACACTGTCAGAGTAACACCGTGTCTACTCCGGACGTAAACCGACACAACAAAAGACATTAGAAACGCATTAGAACACATTATCATTTTAAATTATGTCCACACTGGATTCAGAGCGGCACAACCAGTGTAGACACGGTGTAGTAAAATTTTGTCGCAAAAATAGCACAACTGCTCATCTGCTATGTTCATTTAGCTCAGCAGGCTTCTTCTATCCTTATTTGGCCTCTTACATATAGGGCTGCTTGATTATGACACAAATCATATTTGCAATTATTTTGGCCAATATTGAGATCCCTATTATTTAACAGCTTTAAAACAACCTAGAAAATGAAAAAACTTTGCTTTTAAACTCTGAATTTGACTGAAAACTAAATGTAAAGAAATAGCAGTGTTGAACCACTGTAAAGGAAAGGTGTGCGCTTTGGATGTATAATCGTTTACCTCCATTATTTTGTTTTTGTAATTGATGAAGGCCAAAATTTAATATCAAGGAAGTCATCTGTTTTGCCCTAAAGGTACTTATAAAGATCCATGAAATTGTGTGATTTACATTTCAGTTTTAAAACAGGACGTTGTGACCAGAAATATTGATGGGTCATGATGTGCTACTTTTTATTGCTAGTCTGTTGTGGGTAGTATTAGGGGCCAGTTCTCCGTTGTTGGTTTTTTTGGACAGATAGTTTTGCAACCCTTGCATATAAAATAAGTCTTAAGCATCCCAGAGAAAAGCGAAAATATGGTTTTCTTTACATTCAATATTCAGAGTAGACTTGCGTACAGTACTTGTAGACATAAAAAAACTAAATCGTTCAGTACAATACATGTGAATTATAGTGTTGCTCTCCCTTGAGCAGCAAATCACATTAAAGCCAAATACACACTTAAAATAAATGACCAAAGAAATTAGGTGCCGGCCCTTTAATTACTGGAAAGACACTATTACAGTGAGATGTATGTGTGACAGAGTAAACACACACTGTCCTACCTTGTCCCCACATAGCCCTGCAATTCTCTCATTTATACTCTTTTCGTTATTTTGTCTTTTAGTAAATAGAAAAGTATTTTTGTTTATGTACATATGGACTAAATCTATAGTGTCCATTAAAGAAATTAAATGCTGAAGAGCCGCAGTATGACTTAGTTTCTAGTACTCATTTATTACATGCATACTTTTTTATGTAGCTCTTTAAATGAAAAATAATGATTATTCTTCATTCGTATAAGCATTAAGTTTGTCAAAATAAATTTGATGCCAGAGAAACGTAGCAGTAACAATACTTATGCGATGGACTCCATATCTTTGAATTACAGACTGCAGTCTGACATGATAATTTAATACCGTCTGATATGGATCACTGTTATTTATCATTTGAGATTACACAATTACATAAATGTCATTAAGACATGTCCCTGCTTTCAATTCTCGTGAATAATTACAATTTCCAAAACTTGTGCAGCAACTGTTTCTTTTCAAACTGCAGCCTATGTAGTTTTCAGGGGGACAAACACGAAGTAGCCAGGAAACGTAGAGGTTATGATGTCCACAGTGTTTATGTTTGCAGAGACATTTCCTACACAAAGATAACACTCGCTGTGCTTTCACTGGCTGTCCAGATGCTCCGGGAATTTGCAGAATGCTGGATGAGATAAACAAACATGAGAAAAGGGACAAATGGGAGGCGGAAGGGGATGAGTGTAAAGATTTTTGCAAATACAGTCCGAAATTTTCGTATGCGTGTTTCCGTATTTGGTGTTTGTTTGTATGGTGTCTTTGAATTGTCAAAACAGCTCTCAAAATGCTTGCTACGAATGCGAAAAACGCAGAAAATCAAACCCAGTCTGAATGTTTTTATGACGGACGAAAATATCCGAGGTAGTGTGTAAACGTGAGGTCATATTTAGTTTTTAACGTGTGAAAATTTCAGATGCAAATGTATTACTCCATGTGCAGTTACCTTTACAGTAGATGCCCATTTCCGATTTGATGAGTTGTGACAGGTTTTGCAGTAGCATGTGTTTCTTTTTTTGGGAAATGCCTTTGTTAATAGGGGTATGGATTCGGTAATGTACAGGAAACACTGGCAAATGGTTGCTGACAAACACCACTTTCCATTGGTGTACAATATGCTTTACATGGTTAAGAAACCAACTTTGACAACTTTAGTTTAGTGCCCTTTGGCATAGTAATTATTCCAGAGCAACCAGTTTGGTCAAAAAATGAAAACCCATTTCACATCCAGGTCAGGCTTAATTGTCTGATTAACTTATGCATTATTTCGTACCTAACTTAATTTAATTTCTGCCTTACGTGTTCACTTTCTTTCCACTCAGAGAGGTGTCCCAAATTGACCAGTTCCTGCAGGAAACAGCTGTGCGTGAAGCCAGTGCCAAAGTGCGTCTTCAGCAGTTCATCGAGGAGCTGTTGGACCGGGCTGACCGCGCTGAGAAACAGCTCCAGATCATCAGCAGCTGTACCACCACTCCTAATGGCAGCTTGGGACACTGCAGCCTGCAGGGATCCAAACATAATGGACGGCAGGTACAGCCACAAAGACAAAAACCTAGACTTTATTTCAAAATGAGAGTTAAAGTACAGGTAACTGAATTGCACAGAGCGAACACAATCTATGTTGTTGTGTTTCCGATGTTGCTACCGCCTCGCAAATTAGGAAAAACTGTCCAGCTCCAATGAAAGCACTTTGAGAATTAAACTTCCTATATTTAAAGATTCCATTGCAACATCTAGTTTGTTTATCAGTTTTTATGTAAAGTAATACTGCTATTCCAATTAGTAGAAACTGACAAATACTCTTTCAACTGAGTTGCATCCCATGGTCTTTCCTGTAGACAAATTAAATGACAGAAAGAAAGTGCCTTAAAGGAACAGTTCACCCAGAAAGGAAAATTTTCTGTTGAGATCAAAAGAAGATATTTTGTAGAATGTAGCATTACCATTGTAATGTTTCCGACTATAGTCAATGGTGGCCAAGAACTGTTTGGTTACAAGCATTCTTTTAAATATCTTTCTCTGTGTTCATCAGAACAAAGACATTTATACAGGGGTGGAACAACTCGAGGCTTAGTAAATGATGACGGAATTAAGATTTTTGGGTGGACTTTCCCTTCAAGTCTTCCGAATGGTTTCAAACATCCGATATCTAGATATTGGAAATTGCCTGTGCTGCTGTCACTGTGAACTGAATAATGCAGCCTGCCGCCGTTTCCATAATAAGAGTTTTAAAGGGGACTATAAAGCGATCTCGAATTCTTGTAAAGATTCCATAATTACTCACAATATTTAGAGGGGCTTAGCTAGAACTGTAGGGGGGCTTTAGTACCCTTAAAAAAGGCCAAGCCACGCCAATGGGATCTATCTAGGCTGAAAGCGAGGTTCTACGTTCTCCCATGTATCTCTATTAATTCCATAATGCTCTTTTTAGACAGCTCTGGGTTTTTACCTTTGATTCTGTCAGTCACCTGCTGATGTTTGGATGTCTCTGATTTGTTAAGTGAGCATCATGGTTAGAATATTTATTTATGTAGACACTCACGCTATCTCTCTCTCTCTCTCTCTTTCTCTCTCAATCTCCCACTCTTCCTCTTACAGAGAAATTCCAGCATCTCTGGGGCATCCCGGGGAATGTACCAAGTGTCCGATCGACGCTCCTCCCCGAGCACTGCGTAAGTCTCACGATAACAGAATTCTGCCTGCAAGCCAATTGTCTATTTTAATTCTTATATTATTCTAATATCATACTCTGAAGAAACTGGTTTTAAAACAGTTGGTTACAACTTTTGTTACAACAAAAGCAATAAATAGATCAAAATCTATAGACCTCTATGGATGAAGTAAACTTGTTTCAACGCTTGTTCAACGCCAGTAGAACTTCATGTTTCAGTTCTTTAACATGACACGAAATAGAACCAACAGAACATTTACAACAGGTTTAAACGTCCAGTCAATGAAATCTAGCGGCACGGTTGCGAATTGCAACCAACTGCTCACTCCACCCCTCCCTTTCCAAACACTAAGACGGCTGACAGAACATGGCAAAATACATTCAAGGGGACCCACGGTGTATGTAGATTGAAATAGCTTATTCGAAGGTAATAAAAATCTAACGCTTCATTGTGTACACTCTTTATACACCTCTGAATATGTATATTATATTGCATTTCTATCAATAGATCATATTTCCGTGCCAATAAAACATTTTTTGGCTCATTTTTTATATTTTGGGAAAAAGAAGGACCCACTCAGTTCTAGAGCGATTCATACTAGTAATCTGTATAATAATCTAAGTATAACTACATTAAAATCTCCTGGTAAATCTCACACACGCTAGATCAGTTTTTGCCCGTTTTATCCGCTATGAGTCTTGGAAAAAAACTTAGGGTATTTTCCTCAGGGTAAAACCCGTCTGTAATCATTCAGCCATGCAGAAGATATGCTGAAAGAGTCAAATTGCACACAGAGATATACACACACACACAGACACAGAAACGCATTGCTGTCTGAGGCAAACACAAGCATCTAAAAGCTGTATGCTTATGAAAAAGCTTATGACTGTAACAGGCTGTACCGAAAGCTACGGAAGTGATAGTTATAAGTGCATTACTTTAAATGTTTTTGTACAGTTGTGTGTGTGGGGGTGTCTGCTCTGGATTTAGATTTTACATCATCAACTTAAGTCATTAAAATACCTGGCAAAAATGTAGGAATTAGCAGCACTTTTGTTCTGGTAAAATAATTATTAATGTAAAATTGTCACATTTTGATGAATTTTATTAGTTATAACAATTCAAATTTAGTTTGACAGCATTGAGCTTATCTAAACCAGACACTTATGCCATTCATATGCATCGCAAACAAATTACACTATTTATTTTTAGAGCCTCGACCTTTAATGTTATTCTTTAATGCACCAAATCTGACCTTTGTATCGCTAATCTTTTACCAGTGTTCTGATCTGTGAATAAAACAGCACCATCCATCTGTTTCATAAGGCCATCCGTGTGTGTGTCTGCGCATGGGCATGGGCAGGTGTGTAGTGGCATTTGGTGCTCTGACTGGGAAGGAACGAAGCGTGGGTTGGCCCAGAGTCCCAAAAACTGACATCACGCATGCCACAGGTCTTCCTCGTGAATCAGACTAGAGAAAACGGAAATACCTGAAACTGCTGATCCTTCATTATGACATAAGCACCATCCTCCATCTGTTATTTATAAAGACATTAAATAAACAATTGGTATTAAAATCATCCAAATGAAATGTTCTGTCTGAGTGAAGTCAATGTGAGCTAAACTTTTAATTTTAGCTGTAGGCCCTACTATATATAAATATGAACAAGAAGATACAATTTAACACGATCTTCCTCTAATAGATAACAAGAGTTTTAGTATTAATTCTTTTGATGGTTCTGACTGTAACTTGAACCTTAACTTAAACTTTATGGACAAATTTGTCATCATTTACTCATCGCCATTTTATTATCTGCTTTCATTGAATAGTGACTACAGTAGCACCATGTCTCTTTAAGGCTCAGGGAAAGCTTCTGGATTGTAACATCTGGAGAGTGACTAAATGTCTGGCTGGATGTCCCAGTGGAAATGTTGTCCCTCCTCTAAGCCTTAAAAGAGAACATTCCTCAGCCACAATGCAATGTGAATGGCCTGAGTTTAGTAATGTATCTGTTAATGAGAAATCATTACAATCCTGTATCCTAAATTGAATCGTGTAATTTGCTCATTAGAATAATTTCTTTGATACTTACATGCAGAGATTTATTTTTATGTATATTGTTTTTTAACTTGTGGCTCTACCAAAATTTCAGGACATGTCTGTGTCATGTACGAAGGCTGTCTTTTTTTCCAAATCTTTCCTAACTTTGTTCGTCTGTGCTTTTCCCAAACAGAGCATCAGGACGAGGAAAGTCCATGTCTCAAGGTTCAGGCGGGTATGACAGCGACAGCGTAGACCTGCACGCTCTAGAGGACTGCCCTGATGCTCAGTACTATCACGTCCAGTGCCGGCTCGGGGAGGGAGGCGGTGGAGGCTACGAGAGAGCGGGTGCTTCCCGGAGTTGGGGTCTCCGCAAACAGGCCATCCAGAACTGGCAGCGTCGGCCATACCGGAACAGCACAGAGGGGGAAGAGGGCGACGTGTCAGATGTGGGCTCCCGTACCACCGAGTCCGAAGGCGATCTGTGGGAACAGGACAGGAGAGCAGATTGCCAGCAGCACGGGCAGATCCGTGGGGGATACAGACTGGCTTCAGGTGTGTTGACCTGTGGGGGCAAGATGAGGGCAGAAATCTAATAAGCTGCAGCAAGGACCAACTTAAAGTTAAAAGGCTTTGCACAAAAACATTTGAAAACATTTTTGTAGTAAAATGAAACTGTCTGTGGTTGACGTTTAGCTCACAGTTTGTCAGGCACAGGGCCCCGGGTTCCACTGTCTAAACAATGACGATACTGTGACGTCAGAGGATCAGGATCCCAGCCTGAGGAAATCATGTCAGCATGAGTGTAAATGCCGTAAGGAGCCAGGGTGCAGTGAGAGCATGTGTCAGAATGCCATGAGTAATAATCACAGTTTTACACCTACTGACTCCAGGTCAGTGTGGGAAGAGTGTGGCATGAGTAACCAACATTCTACGATACACTCACATGCATAATCATAAACCATATGCAAGAGACTGACCTATAAAGGAGACTGGGGCTAGTTGTCACAAAAAGAAGCTGTCACAAACACTACAAATCAGTTTGGTGTGTTTGTTTTAAACACCTAGGCTAGTTCAAAAACCTCTTATGTTTTACAAATGTAAATGCAAGCATGAACTCTTTTTACAGTAGCTGTTGGGTAAATGTGAGCAAAATAAAACAAACAGGCACATATTAAAGGAATAGTTTACCTTCAAAATGAAACTTCTGTCATTATTTAAACGTTCTTCTGCAGAACACAAAAATGATATTTCGCAAAATGTTGGTAACAGAAAACCATCCGTCCCCATTGACATAGACTGGACGAACAGTGTTTGGTTACCAAATTCTTTTTCAGGTTTCAAAAAAACAAACAGGTTTAAAATACAAACGGGGGCTTATATGTTGTTTTTAAAGATTCTGCTGTATCATAAATTGGCTTCAATATCATTTCAGATTTGGCAAAAATGCTACAATAGGCTGTTAAATGGCAGGTTCCATTGTGACAACGTGCCTCAAAACCTGTTACCTTGTGTAATCATTTTTCCTGAAAGATTGTGGCGGAAAGGTCTTATATACTATTTGAGGCCAAGATTGTTAGGTTTGTGAATATATAGAGATTTACCTTAAAAACTATGTGTTTTGAGATATATTTTTGCGGAAAATTGTGACAACTAGCCCCGCTTTGACTTATCCATACTTTTTGTTTACATTCGCTCATTTGTGCTGCCGCTCAAATCACTTCTAGCTTACAATGCTTGAGTTATGTTTCAATAAACATGTAAAAATAACCTTTACATGATGCATCTTTATCCTTCTTTCTCCATCTCTGTAATTTTAAAGAAGACATGCCATTTCAGGAATGATTCCAAGAGAAAAGAAGATTGTAGATAAAGCAGCCCTGGGAAATCTCTGCCAGCAACCGTCCTTTAGCTTACAGCTTCTGTCATGTTGTTTTTAAAAGAGACTACAGCCTGTTTGCATGACGGCTTTTGGCAGATTTAAGCGTAAATTTAGGCAAATGATGCAAACACCTTTTTCACAGGCTCCGTCTCATTAGATCTTCAATATAGCTTGTATGACTCAGGAGACTCGTCTGTCAGGTCTGAACTGTGAGATAGTGATGTGGCCTGTGAATTGCATGTTTTGGAGGATGTACAGCACCTGTGGGAGGCAGTGAGAACAGCCCGTGGACCCTTGTGAGTGTCCTTTTTAATGTGGCTTTGACGCCACCATATGGCCATGTTTAGTAATGCAGGATGGAGAAAAAAGCAGATCTTCTTATGCAGATCACAAAAGATAATATTTTGAGAAACGCTGGTGAGCAAACAATATGAGCCCCTATTGACTTCCATTGTATGGACACATAACCCCTGAGACATTTCTCAACAATATCATGGAAGAAATTGTCGTAGACAGGTTTTGATTGACTCGAGAGTGAATAAATAATGACAGAATATTTGTGTGAACCCTTCTTTTCCTTATGTCTTCTCTTCCTCTGTCTTCCTCTTTTTTTCTATCTGAAGGAGGATACAAGCCTTGCAGACATGAAAAAAGTCCCTCTAAAGTCAATGAGGTGATTAGTCCCGAGGTGCTGAAGATACGTGCTGCTCTGTTCTGCATCTTCACCTACCTGGACACTAAGACGCTCTTGAGGGCGGCCGAGGTGTGCCGGGATTGGAGGTTTGTGGCTCGCCATCCAGCGGTGTGGACCCGGGTGCTTCTGGAGAACGCTCGCATCTCTTCGAAGGTGACCGCATCACTTTATGGAGATAAATATTTTAAAATTGTGTGACGGACTAAGCCATTTTGCATTATATTTTCATAAGGCCAAAAGCTCTCTAACTTTCTCACTATGTTTTAGTTCCTGTGTACGTTGTCTCAGTGGTGTACGCAGACGCATTCCCTGATCCTCCAGAACCTCAAACCAAGACAGAGGGGTAAAAAAGAAACAAAGGAGGAATATCTGAAGAGCACACGGTAACCAAAGCATTCCACCGTGCCTGCCCTCGCGTGGCTGCTGACTTCCCACGGCTCCGCACACCTCCGCCTTCTCTCATCACTGTTTCATTGCACGTGTTCCTAATCGCTCTTTCACACCAAACAGATACACGCTCACTCACACAATCTGACACTTGTGAAGTGCTTGTCTAGCTTGAGAAGCGAACAGAATGAGGTGCCTGTTAATTGCTCTGCTAAATCACCTCATCGTGAGTGACAGTCCAAAGCCGCTTGAATATTTCTTTGCATTAGCCATACTGGACTTGTATGTCAACGGATTTAAAGAGACAGTTCACCTTAATATAAAAATTCTGTCTATATGCAGGCTCTCGTGTTTTTTTAACTTGCATGCCTTTCGTGTTTCTGTGAAACTCAAGAGAAGATTAAAGTGACTTTTTATGTTACTAAATGATACAGTAAATCCCAATTCACTTTCATTATGAGAATAGAAGTGTCATCATATATTGTAAATATACAAAAATAACATCTCATGTTCAAGGAAGGTGTAAAGTCATACAGGAATAACATAATGATGGTTAAATGACAGAAGACAGAACTGTCATTTCTTGCACTGCAAAAATATCCGGAGCGACAAAAACATACTGTAAAATAATAGTTTTTCCTGTAAAATTGGTGGATATTAGGATATATAATAACATTTTCCCTGTTTTTCTTGTAAATTTGCAGTATTTGCAGTTTTTGACCGTATTTCAAAACTAAACTTAAAAAAAATGTAATCTTGTTAAAATCTTGAAGCTGAGGAACCAGAAATAAACTGTAAAATAGCGGTTTTCCCTTTAAAATGGCACCTTTCTGTAATTTTGTTTCATATGTGTTCATATTCCAAAAATACAAAATCTGTTAAAACAGTAAAATTCCGGATTCTTTTTATACTTTACATGGAAAATAACAGAAACGATCTGTAAAATTCGTCTTTTTAAAGAGTGGGTGAACTAGTCCAGATTTTAAGTATGCCACCTACACATCAACCTTTCTATTTTTGTTTAGTGGGTGTCTTGAGGAGGGTCTGGAGGCCACGTTGAAAGCTTCTGGCAGTAATCTACTCATCCTGAAGGTGTCTCATTGTCCTAACCTACTGACTGATCGCTCTCTGTGGTTAGCAAGCTGTTATTGCCGAGCACTTCAGGCTGTCACATACAGGTTTGTCCACAAGGGGGCTATATAACCTTTCCTCGCTAATATGTTATTACAAAACGCTCTTGATTATTTGATACAGGTCAATTTCAATGAGTGTTTCTCACAAATGATGTGTGTATTAGGAGTGCCACAGACCCTGTTGGACAGGAGGTTATCTGGGCATTGGGAGCTGGTTGCAGAGACATCATCTCACTACAGGTGGCGCCGTTACATCCATGGTAAGAAATGAATACGTACTCATTTGTTTTTCTGTTCATTACATGAATGTTCGATAGCCTAAATATTGAATTTAAATGTATAAATACAGCCTATTTAAGCATTTATCATATTGGCACTATCAAATCATTTCAGTATGCCGAATATTATCATACAACTTGATTCTGCATGAAATGTCACGCTTGCACTTAGATTAAATAAGCAAATAAAAGAAAGCTATTTACAATATGATGAATTTATATTGAAATGTTGTTTACAGTCAACAGCCGGCACGCTTTAGTAACCGGTGCCTGCAGACCATTGGCAGATGCTGGCCACACTTGCGAGCTCTGGGTGTGGGCGGGGCAGGCTGTGGCATACAGGGATTGGCTTCATTGGGTGAGTGAGAGTACATGAGTGTTTTAATTCCTGTGTATAACAAAGCGAATGAACAGATCTGTCAGGTTGTTGTTTAAACCATTGGATATGTGTGGTAGTTTTTGTGCAAAGTGGTACCTGTTTTGACCTTCACATGGCACTCTGGGATACAGAGATGCCTGCAATTACGCTAAAGGAAATGACACATTTATGTTAACATGCTGCTGTGATTGAAACAGAAGAAAATGACTAGGCTATAAATAAATGTTTTAAGTGAAGGGCATTTTTACCTACTTTACTGTACCATCTACAATTAGATATAATGGCTTTAACCTTCATGAAAATCACAAGACTTCCTGTCTGCAGTTACTGCAGCTGGTACAGTGCATTCAAAAATCAGCAGAGCCTTTTAAATACCTCTCATAGGTCTGAATCAATAAGGTAAAGAGATTGTACTTCTTTTTCCACATTCGATTTGCTTATTGACTTGTGTAGCTGCAGCATTACAACCGCATTTTCTGAATTTTGACAATCCTCATTGTCTACAGATGCTGTATATTATCAGAATTGTTCCCTTTCTGTGATCATTATTGAAATATTAACTGCATATATTTTTGGCATTGCATTTTCATGTGCTGAACCAAAATATATTCATTATACTGTGTGTGTATACAGCCATGGAAAAATGCAAGAGACCATTCCAGAAAAAATTTGAATCAGCTTTTCTAAATGTATTGTGGCCATTCCAGTCCAGTGTTTGTTGAATTTTGACAAAATCAAACCTCAGGAGTGACAAAGTCATCCAAGAGCAATGTGAAAGACTGACAGCATGACAAGACGCATGAAAACTGTGATGAAAATGGAGGTTATCACTTCCTAAATGTGAACAAATATTACTGCTGTGTTGCGTAGTAAAAGTAAATGTGACTTGTTTTCTTTGCAGTATTTGCGGTCTGAAAAAATACAGAGCACACTGTTACTTTCACCTGTTTTCCAGTTTTTATTATTTGCAAATAGAAACTTTGGGAGAAATATTGTTGGTAGTTCACAGAATGAAACAAACATCAACATCTTAATTGTTTTCACGGCTGTATGGTATTCTTCTCACCTAATGTCAAGTATTTATTACAGTTTTACTTGTGTAAATGAGTTTGACAACAATAACGTGGTCAAATCAGCATAATACGCAATGTTCAAGACAAACAAAACCAAATGTTTAAGTCTGCAAGTCTCAACAAACTCAAGATATAGCCACAGTACTGGTTGAATACGTGAGAGTTGGTAGATGTCCTTAAACTTTGGGTCATATCGAGTCAACTGATTCTTGTTTCCATTTCCAGAAGGACTGCAATAACCCTCTGTGTTTGTGTGTGATTTCAGCGAGGAACTGCATGAGGCTGCAGGTATTAGAATTGGATCATGTCAGCGAGATAAATCAGGAAGTGGCCGCTGAGATGTGTCGTGAGGGCCTGAAGGGTCTGGAGATGCTGGTGCTCACATCCACTCCTGTTACTCCTAAAGCCCTGCTGCACTTTAACAGTGAGTCCACATACTCATTCTGATTCATCAGCTGTACTTTATTCAACAATACACCTTATTTTTGAATGCGGAATTAAACAAGGTGACGTACTTCCTTTTTGTGTTAAGACTTGTGTATTATTCGGTAGTAAACAATGGAAGTGTGTCACCACGGGAGCGTGCTTAAAACACATAACGTAAGAATGGAGACGGCTGGTTTCTCTTGTATCGGGGTCTCCATCGAGCCGCAGCATCCATCACAACTTTCTAAACACAACTTAAAATATACTAACCAATAACTGTGTTTTTATGTTTATTAAATAAAGACATTCATGTTGTTCACTCTCTCCCTTGCTTGCATCAGCTTTAATCCTCCCAGTAACATGGCCTGGTAAAGGCCAGCAGTAGCCCTCTCTTTAGCGTGTTGACAAAATGTTAAATGTGCTTTGGACAAAAGCTTCTGCCAAATGAATGAAAATATAATGTAATGACTGGGCAAGTCCTGTAACTGTTAGTCATGCAGCTGTGATCCTCTGGCAGGTAAGGTTTGCTTTAGCCCATTACGTTTTTAACCGCTAAATACATATACAAATGCTCAATTTTAACTGCTTCTATTATTATTATACCACTATTTGCATACTGTTTTAGTTGTGCTAAATATGTATTATATATAATCTGATATTTTACATTCAGTGTCACTCTCCCCATTTACTCATGCCTTTGAACGTTTAATTAATTAACGTTAGTAATAGTTTATTAATATTTTGGTCAAGTAGATCAATTGTCCAGGAGAAAGGACATCCAGTAGGCTAAAATAATGAATAATGGATGCAGATCATAGGATGTGCGACATCCAGATTCAGCTGTGGTGCGTATATCATGGTCAAAGTAAATGTTTTGTAGATGTTTTCTGCGCTTGTACTGGCTATTATGGCAATAACCTCTAACTGCACACATTATGCTTGTACCTTTGGTTTCCATAACAAATATTAGCCAGTCAAAACAGCACACTCGTCGCATACACTCGCAATACGACTGTCATTAGCTATAGTGACTCACCGGAAATCTAAACACACACAGCTCAAAGATGGCGGCCCCACATTTACAATTTAATTTGTGTTCATTGTAATTTGCATCAGGTGGCATGGTTTCATTATTGTTTATTCTTTAACCACATATTATCCCACTTATTTTACAATTTTTACTATTATACTTATATTTAAATTGTTTCAAATGGCGTTTATCGGGACTTATCTCAAAAGTAGTTTGTGATTGCATGTATTTGGACAGAATGAGACAGATATGCTATTTTGACACCTAAATTTGTTTTAAAGTGATAGTTTACCCAAAAATTAAAATTCTGTCATCCTTTACTCACCTTCGAGTTCCAAATCTGTATACATTTCTTTGTGCTGATGAACACAGAGAAAGATATTTGGTAGAATGCTTATAACGAGACAGATTTTGCCCCCCATTGACTACCATAGTAGGAAAAAATACAATGGTTGTCAGAACTGTTTGCTGTCCTACATTCTTCAAAATGTCTTATTTTGTGTTCAACATCAAAGAAATGTATACAGATTTGGAACAACCTTGAAGGTGAGTGAATGATGACAATTTCGATTTTTGGGTGAAGTGTCCCTTTAATGCTTTGCTTAACCAAAAGTAGACCTTTTTAGTATGTCTGACTCAAATCTGTCTAAACATCAAAAACTTCCAAATTTGATACCTGATGTGTTTGTTTATGGTATGATCTTTAAATGTGTCTCATTGTGAAAACCAAAATGGATTTGTCTGCTGTGTGAACCGAGTCCAAAACACATTTTTTACTTCCTCTCAACAAAGGGAAAAACATTTCATGAATGTTTGCTTAATGCAGTTGATGTTTACTAGACGATTTCTTATAAACAGCACAAAATACTCCTGTGAATTGAACCCTCTTCCTTCATTTGTTCACCCACTCTCTTGTCTTTCTTCACAGGTGTGTGTCGTAACTTAAAGTCCATTGTAGTGCAGATTGGTATAGAAGATTACTTTGAAGACCCCAACAGTCCCGAGGCAAGAAAACTGTTTGACGAAATGGTGAATAAGCTTCAGGTGAGGAAGACTCAATGCAGTTCTTTTCTATTTTGGGTCTCAGAGGCGAATGCATTGCACCAAAAGGACAGTTTTTGCTCTCTGCCAGACTTTAAGTTGTTCTGTAAGATGTTGTTCTAATGTCTGAAACATCATCCAACATGAGTAAGTGAAATCATAGGAGTACTTCCACCGCTGCTGTTATTAGTAACCGTGAGTCAAATAAAACTGAGTCATCTCATCCATACGGTTTCTTTGAGGGCACCGGAAGCTTCATATGACTGTAGATGAGCTAGGAGAGGAAAGGGGAAGGAAGTTGATCGAAGGTGACATCAGCCCACATTTAAACTCAAGTTGAAAGTTATTTACAGCATGCAGAAGTGCTATTCCACACAGGCAGGGCTGAAATAGGCTGCTGTGGATGGCGGATTGCATCTTAAAATATGTTGTACTTGATCATACGGTGCCCACAGTGTATTTCTACATCAGCGCTAAGGCAGATGTAAAATTAGTGTGCAAGCTGTCACCAGATGTAAATGAGTAATTTGACAGTGTACTTTTCGTATTTGATGGTCTTTTCTGTGTTGTGCCTGAATGAAATCCCTTTACATGTAAAAAGGATATGCAGAACCGAAAACAGCTCATACTTAGGGAAATGTTAACTTATTTAAGTCACATCATTAAGTCTTACTGTGCCAGACACAATACACTAAATGTTTATGGTCACTTATTTATTCCTTATTGATATTTTAAAATGATAATGAACTCATCAAAACCAAATTTTTAGATATTTTATAAAAAATTAAACATTCTATTAAGTGTTTTGTTTTTAATTAGTTTAATTTTAACTCATTTTATTTTTGAAATGTTGTCAAAAATAAATATAGAAATAGACAAGTTGTATGTAAATGAACATGAAAAACTGTCGTTTTACTTGAAAACAATATCTTTTATTTATATATATATTTTCTGGTCCACTGATGGAATACAATATTTTTATGTAACAAAAATATAATGATGCAAATTATGTTTTAAGTAGTTCAGTTCTGTTGCTTTTTAACCATTTTCGATCAGAAATAAAATGTCAATAAAATTACAGTTTTTTACAGTGTAGTGTTGGTGAATTTCAAAAAATAAAATTTTAAATAAAAAAAAAATTTTAAATAAAAAAAAAATTCTAATAAAGTAATAATATATATCTTTTTATATTTTTCTCCACATAACTTATTTCAAACATTCATTTATATGCCTTCAGAACAAAGGCTTTTCAGAATTGAGTGTTAAACAAGACTATTGCATGTTGATGTAGTTTCACATTAAAAAGGTGAAGACAAAAATGTTTGCAGCTTAAATTTCTTTTAAAATGGAGAAAAATAGACACCAAAAGTTTTCCTTATTTCATTTCAAAATGTATTTCATTGTAGGCATTGAAGAAGAGGCCTGGTTTCTCCAAAATCCTCCACGTGAAGGCTGATGGCTTGTGCTAACTCTGCTTTGTCGAGGTCCGAGCCACATAAAGGTTCACAGAATATTTCAAACCGATCGAGTAAACCTTGTCCTCAATGAAACGAGGAAGAAACACACTTCTGCATCAGTTGGAACTCCAACCACCGGTCAACTACATCGAGATGGAAGAACGTCTGTTACCTTTGACGTAACGCCACCAAATCCAGGAGTCTAAAAAGACTGATAACCAAACCTTTAGAAAAACTGACGCAATTCAAAAAAGGTAAAGATGACAGACTAAGATGTGTTCTCCTGCTGGCCAAATGCACTAAACTTTCCTAAGGTCTCAGAGAACGTCTTCTCTTGCTTCAGAGCACAAAGCTGCAGTTGGGAGACGTCTCGGTTTTGAAACATAAAAAAAAATTAAATTAACAAATCCAAACAGCACAAATATAAAAATGCACATTTAAGAGAGGGGTCGATGAACTCAAATGCTTTCCCAGCAACTCAAGGCAAGAGGATAATTAGTTTGGACCCGATGCTTCGGTCGACCACATTACTAGGACATTTCTAACATAATCACCAGCTTCGGACATGGCTTACTGAGATCCTTATTTAGGGATGCCTTTTCTCCATAGAAACAACTATTACATACAGCTATCTTGTGTCTGTAAGCAGGAGTTTGTACAGAATAAAGAAGAGAAACAACATGAGAACTTCTCCTCTACCAGGATGGTCTTTCATCAGCTCGTCTGCCCCATTGTGTCAAGATTTAGTCATATTGCCAACACCACAGAGGGTTGTGGCTGTTCGTAGGATTTGTTGAAAGCCTTCTCCGTAACGTGCCATCCATAGCTCCATTGTGTTCTTATTACCATTTTGGTTATACCCAATGTGCCATTAGTGAACTTTTTCAGTCGAACCTAAAAGGTCTTTTTGTCATACAGTACCATGCCAGGTGTGCACTTATCTAAAGAGAATTTAAGGGCAAATTCATGTAGTGAGGGTGCTGTACTACAAACGTGTTTCCATTTGTCTTACCTTTAACATTGAAATGACAGAAGTACTAGTATATCATGTGTTGTGTGTAACTCAAGCAGTTGCTTCTGATCTGCGTCCGCTGCATCCACAGCTCTACTCTGGGGCCATTGAACTGCTGTAAATGTAGACGCTGCTGAATAAGGAATTCTGGTTGTGAATTATGACTGTAGACATTGATGCAACCCAATGATGAATTAGATTACTTTCACACTTGAGTTTATGGATCCGAATCGATTTGACGTGAATTTTGATTTAATTTTATTTATCTGTAATCAGTTTTCCGAGCTCAGGTGTGCACGACTTGTGAAAAATGCAGTCGGGTTTTGAATTGGTTTGGAAGCTATTAGTGGAAATGAATTGCTATTGATGACATACACACTCACAATTTTGTTGCTGCCTTAAATTTTAAGTGCAATCAAATTGGCTTTATAAATCATATCATCTCGCCACTTTACATTTTCTTAACTTATTGCTTGACTTTGAAGGTTGATGCTTATTTTGATGCTTTTACAAAACATTGTAAAATATAAAGTTGAAATGACTTGAAGGCAGCAAAATCTTTGTGTGCACAGAAGAAGGTGCTCATTTCTTTCAGCTGCTTGTCTCTGAATAACTTGCCTTCAGAAAGCATTATTTGCATTTTTTGCAACATTTCAGCAGCAGACAAGTTTTGTGCATTTAAACTTTTGGTGGTACATGAACATGCAAAACACAAATATAACAGTAGGGGGTATCGTATAGTTTAGGAGTGGAAATGTCATTGGAGAAAATATACGACTGGAACATTTAAGATATCAATCCTATATGATTTCCAGTTGTCTCTGGATTTATTATTTTATAGGTGTGTGTCTAAGTAAACTAATAATTTTACTTAAAGGATCTGTGTGGCATCTAGTGGTGATGTTGTGAATTGCAACCAACGGCTCACTCCACCCCTCCCTTTCGAAGCACTACGGAGGCTGACACAGGTTTTGACACTTTTTCGCTTCTTTGCCAAATGAAACGTATTTATGAAACGCGCTCTGTAGATTAGTTCGTCCTGTTAAAGCTACTGTAGAAACAAGGTCATATAAACATAACGCTTTATTACGTAAGGTCTTTATACACCTCTTAAAGTTCTGTGTGTGATTTTCTGGAGAATCTACTGACAGAAATTCAATATAATATACATAAATATATCTTCAAAGGCAAAACTGGAGTGCTCTCTTAATTTTTCCTGCGGCTGTATATTCACTTAGAAGGAATAAAATAACATGGGGTGTTTTCAGACTTCGGAATTCACTACTGATATATCTGGGTTTAGGCATCAGTTTCTTTGAAGACCTTTTATTGCCTGACTTCTGGAATAAATTATGATGATATCTACAATAGGCCAGTGCAGTCACATCAGACCACAAAGTCGAAATGTATTGATTTATAGACGCTTTGTGTCTGGTAATATATTATTGTGTTACTCCATGCTTGCAAAAGATAACTAAATGTGTTCAGGTTTTCTGAAATGTTAGAGAAACTACAGTATACCATTTGTTTCTTTAAAACGTGCAAATGCAATAATACTGTTGAAAGAAATGGTCTCGGCCATTACCCATCAGGCATTGCTGCTCGACTTGTGTGTGAACTGAAATAGATGTTCAAACGGTCCACTCGAAGTGCTTCGGTGAAGGCGAGCACTTACATTGTGCAATGTTTTGCTTCCCTAATCACATCACGGAGCTTCAACTTGAGAGTATTTCTATTTTTACAGTCGGCGAAGACGAAGGTTCATTTGAAGTGATTTTTAAGGTGTTGCTTCTTGGTTTTGTTTGCTGAAATGTGGACCAGAATGGAAACCACACCAGGAGGAAAGTCAAAAAACTGAAACCTACCCACAACACCATGTACTGGCACTCCTGTCTTCTAAAGACTGTAAAAACTGTATGTATATGTCGTTTCTATACGAAGGGAATTAGGTGTAAATATTCTAAAAGTAATGTAAAGAGCATCTGTACTGTTTAAGGGTACCGCAAAGGATTTACAGCATGGCGTTCGTATCGACCAGATGAACTTGAAAAGTATTAAATTTGCAGTATGCTGTGTATGATAGATGCTTTATAAGGAAAGTGTATCAGAGTACTATAGAGATGGAAATAATTTAAAAAGAGAGTACAGTTTATTTCAGCTATTTATTTCTATAAAAAGAGATGTCTATAATGATGGCATGTTTGTGCTAAAGCATTATATATCATGTTGCCTTTTCAACTGTTCTGCTGTAGATGTTATTAGATTATAAGAGATGTGAGTGCTCTGGATTACTGCTTGCTGCCTTTCATATTTTTTAGTAACCGTTGCACCATTACAATAAAAAGCAACTGCTAATGTTTAGTATTAAGCTGTTGGTGTTATATTTTGTTTCATATTGGACCTTTTTCATTTGGAACTATTGCACCAGAAGACTTTCAGCTTTTCATGACAAGTGTTCGATCCCTTTGATAGTTTTTATGAAATTATTTGATGCATAGCATTAACCTGCCATATAAATAAATGGTAACAAAATGATGGTATAATGCTTGGTCATGTAAAAAATTTTTTTTTTGTTTTGGTGTCAGGACAAGGTGCTATACAGTAGGTGAATAATGCGAAGAGCACTTTGAATTAAAAAATATATTTAACCAAATTAAGGTCAAATACAAGCACTTTTTGATCTGATTCTGTTAGTTTATTCAAGAGATTTGGAACTTGGTGATCAGCTAAAACATTTGATTGATCTGAAAAGATTTTAGGCAAATTGTGTTGATTTGTAACGGATCTCCTGTAAACTGATAATTTCTAAATGATTATTGATAAAGAAAGGGGTCTAGTAAAAACACAATGCCACTTTACCCGGAAAGACCTGAAGCACTCAGAAAGATAAATATATCCATTATATAACCAGTCGTTTTTATACCACAAGAACTTCTTGAAACAATCAGTTATAGTGGTGTTAGCTATTGTAGGTGCCAGGTGTTGTGACATTCCATGTGTAGCTGTATTTGTAACCATTGCAAATCAATGAACTATTGTTACCAGTGTTTCAAAAAGACATAAATCTGCAAACATGTATCTAATAATAGTGTAATACTAGAATTATTTGAAGCTTTTTTGTTCCATTTATGTTTTTGGAATAGCCTGCTGCAAAACAAAATGCCAACGTACTGTATGTGCAAAATAAAACTATACAAACTCCACAGCCCTGGGATGACTATTCTACAATGCATACGTACCTGTATGTGCAGAATATGATTTTCATTTGTCTGTTTTGGTATTTATTTTATTCTTTGATTTCATTGCCTCTTTGTTTTTTTGGAACTGTACCCTTCCCAGCTTTGTGCCATTCGTTTTTTAGCTAAAATGTGTTTAGCAACTCGGCAAAGCAACTTTGGCTCTTGCTTGAATGGATGATTGTATTTTTTGTTTCAACTGCTTTTACGCATACCTCAGACATCTTTCGGGAATCTTGTGAATTGTGCTGCATTTTTATATCAGCTGATAGAGTGAATTGAATTGACATTCTTTAATGAATACCCAGCATATCCTGTTCCATTGCATACAAAGACAATTCATCACCCAAAGTTAGTCGCTTTAATATTTATTGATAAATGTTCACTTTATGAACTCTTTTCTCTTTGCCTTGTGGGAGCAACTGACTGCAGACTTTTAGCATTGGTTGTATTGTTGTGGTCTGCTTAGTAGCATTACTTAGAGTCTGATCGATCCGTTATCACAGTTTGCTAAAAGCTGAATATAAGAGTGTGATGGAATTGTTTACATTCCAAATCTCATGCCATTTTATTCCAGGCATAATCCTATGAGTTATAATAAAAACCTGATACATATACTCATATTGTGTGAGTCTTTGCGTTTCATATGTCTTCATAAATTAATAGACAGATCAGTTTGTTTCAATAAAAAAAGTTAATAAAGGTGCCCTGCACCAATCAGTCAGTATAGTTATTAGCTGATATTCAACAAACATACTTCTTCCTTACAATAGTTAATCACGATTAGCACATATACTTGATGCAATGTTAAATACATGTCGAGAATAACCAATTGAATACTGAATCAATATATTTTTAAAACCACAGTTCAACATTTCAGTACAAATATCATAAATTGTGGTTACTGAATTTTCTACTATAGTTTTAGTTTTCCTACATGAAAACATACTGTAGTACACTATAGTATTTACAATAGTAAACTATTGTAAAATCCTTATGATAGTTAATAAGTTAACTAGATTGTAAAATTAGATAGTTTAAATAGAAGTGTTCCCGATATTCTGTAAAGGAAAAAGTGCATCCAGCGTTTATAACAATACTAATATAACCTTACTAAACTAAATATTAAAATAATGATACTACATTATTTAAAACAGCACATCAATTTAGGTAATACTACAGAATACTGTAGTAGGGTTGTACATTAACCTATGCTGGGTTTTTAACCAATTGTTTTTTGAAATATAAAGAGTTTCTGGTTAAACAAAACCACTGGTTGGTTTTCTCCCTCTCTGACCCAATGTTGCCTGACTAAAATTAAAAAAGTGTCGTAACCATGTTTTTTTATTTTTACTGTAGTGAAACCAGGTTTGTGTTTTAAACGATGGTTACATTTCATAAGGGTGGGATGTACTTACATTATACTACAGAATGCCTATATAAAATCTAGTACAGTTTACTATAGTAGGCTACTGATATACACAGTATATTTTCATGTTGGTACAAGTAGCAACTGACTATGTACACACATTGCGGTTTGTCCACCAGAGGTCACAAGAGTACAGCTTGTGTGTATGCTTCAGCATACTTATGTAAATATAATTATCTACTCGCTATTAATTCAGTCCTTCACAGCCTGAGAGATTGTAACATTTGTAAAAGTTCTTCATTTTTTTATAAATGCTGTCATACGGTTTTTAAACAGACAATCCTGAATGACAGTTTAGTGTTACTTGTTAAAACTGGTTAATGATTCGCAATTATTTGTAACAATTCATAGCAAACATTGCTGTTTACATATAAACCTGGTTCTACCCTCATTAAGTTTATTGGTTTAGCGAAAGTCTGTATATGATATAAACATTTCCCCTCGAGAAAGAAACCGATAGCTGTGTAATGTGTACAGTATGACCCTCTGACCTCATCGAGCATTAACTTGCTATTCTATCACCTTATCTTTCGAGGACGCCGTGTTAAAACTTGTCTTTAAAGTACATGCTGGAAGAGAATAAGTTAGTGGGTTAGTAGGACGAAGGGAGATGTAAACAATGTGAGTGGTGTTCGCCTGCATTGGATGGCTGCAGCCTCATACTGCGAATAAGGTTTGCAATCTCATATTATACGGTCAAAGAAAGTGTAAAGGCCATTCAAGCACATTCTGGAATTTCTCACAGCGAGTCGCTGGAGAGAGGGTGTGTTCATGTTATACATTTATGCTTGCTTTATTTAGATCAAGGTCACCTATATATATATAAAAGCTGGTCTTCAGGATCAGATAACCAGTGTGCACGTGCTTTTGCTTGTGTGGGTTTGAGGCCAGTTTCTCTCTGCGAATCAATATTTCAGGAAGATTTTGCTGCATCTACTCAGTACTTGCATTAAGAGAATATAGCCATTATCCTTAAGAATGACTGCCATTCTGTTTTATATCTAAAGTAGCCTACTTGTTTTACAAGGCACAGTTCCTCTATCACCAGCTAAATTTATCCAACTTCATCTAAAAAACATATTAATAAAAATCAACATGTTTTAAATACGGGCAGTAATAGTTAAGACATACAATCTTTGGGTTACCTCTCAAGTATTGCTCAGTAGTTCATAGCTCGGTAGATTTAATGGGGTTCTTAAGCTGTGCCTATCTCCTATATAGTGCACATTTTTCCAGCAAATCATTCAAAAATTAAAGAGAGACAATAAAAGCAATTTTACTAGAAGTATTTGGGCCCCACTGTTTTACTCAGTCTGTTTAATATTCAGCCAAACAATACAATACATGCAATACGAGGTCTGATTTGTTTGTGAGAAATGTGAAAACACTAGAAAAATATAGACCCCAACAGGATCTGAACCATCTTACCAAATTCACATTTAAATTCGTAAATGTTTTGGGATATTTTGTTCAATTTAATTTGAATGAAAAATATAAATATTTGGAAATTAGGTTCAAGATTAACACAACAGTAATGTCAGTACTCTTAAACTGAAGACCTGAGCTAAAAACAAGAGTCTGGATGGACAATAAAAGCCATTAAAACGAATCTTCTAGGATCAGTTAGTGAAAAAGGTGCAACCTCAGAGGTTGACGTTTGTTACTTGTCCGAAATGTTTTCATGATCTTAAACATCTAATGGTGTATGCTTAATATCAGATGGTTCTGCTTTAGTTCGATCTCTTTGAAGCTATACTCTTAGGCCTATTAATTTTGATGTGCATGTATATAAAGTATACAATTAAAGCGGTATATGAAGAATTCTTCCAATAACAGTTCAGATGATTGGTGTATATATATATATATATATATATATATATATATGCATATATATTTGCTTAAAACCAAATAATAGTAAGAGACATCTGCATTAACATGTGGATTCATACTGAGGCCACAGTTGGATGTAGGACCTCCTCCCACATGCATTCCACACCTCACATGAAGTCTCATGCTCTGTTGGCTGGTCTTCAGTGAGAATGCTGGGTTTGAATAAAACAAGCTATATCCTCAATTTCAAAAATTGGCAACTTTATTTACAATTCAAGTCAGTTACATGCAACATCTTTTAATGAATAAAACACAAAATTAGCAAAAAACGCATCTTTTTTTCCTTCAAAATGTTGATTAAATATACAAAAATATAGTTTACAAATACTGTACAGAAAATATTCTGTTGCAGAATTCTTACTTTTACAAACATGTTTGTGAGATTCACAAACATAAGCAGTGTTAAAACCGTGGTGTTCAGAATTGGTGTGGCTCATCATGTTTAGACGCGTGATGTCACAATTGGGGGAATGGTGAGGGGGTGGGGCCGCATTAGGTCATCTCAGCATGAGGCGATAGAGTGGTGAGCAGGCATCATCGAGAAGAAGGGGAATTATCTTTTTAATGACTTGGAGATTTACAAGAATCATCTACAACTTATAAACTGGCAGTTTTAATAGTAACCACGTATCAAATAATTAAAAAAAGATTACGGTACCTTAGTGGCCATTAATCATATTCTATTAAAATTGTGCCAATCCTACACAACAGCATTTTTTATGAAAAAAAAAAACATCAAAACAACACAACAACAGGAAACCAATAACATGATAAAGGGCTACAATAGCAGTCAAATCTCATTTTCACCTTTTCAAAATAAAAACGGGTTAACCGGATATGGCACTCTCAGAAATGCTCAGTAGAAAACATTATTTGGAATATGCACGGTAAAGATATACGTTAGTCTATCACTTAACATTCCCAACGTGCTGTAAGACTACATATTTAGTATGAACACACTAATTTTGTTCATACAAACCTTTTCTGTTTTCTGGATATGCTTTCAAATGTAAGATTGTGGCTTTATTTTACCATTTTAACAATGCAAACATCTCCATTATCCCCAAATTAGGGATGTTAGAAACAACTACTCAAATGTTAGAGCTTTACATTTGAGCACACAATAAATGAAATCACTTCCCACTTCTGCCTGTGTAGCGAGGCACCGATACCACCAGACCGGATGCGACTCAATCTACTACTTTCACATTATAATGACAAGCAAACCACAGCTCTCTATATGCATACATTCATTATCTGAGTGACTCATAGTACACCTTTAAGACCCGCTGTGTTTAAAAAGCCAAAAAATAACAGATTCTAATTTAGGACCGAATTGAACAACACTTGATAAGGAATTACATGCGTGAAGGAACCATCAGTGTTTTACACATCGGTAAGACAATGAATGACAATGTACCAGAGCCAACCGATCAAAAATAAAAAAACATTAAGGAAATAAAAGCGTTTCCTCACACAAATGCTAATAAAATATAAAAAATCTCACATTAAATAGGCTTAACTAAAAATCACAATCTGAACCTCCCATGTGAAGTAGGGCTGCCATTAACTCGGAGAAAAAAACTGCTGCACTGTAGAGTGGGGAAAGAGCCAGAGCTTCTATCCTATTACAGAGAATAAAGAAAAGCTCAGATCTGCTGACTGCATCCACCCCGCAGGCTCTGAGCAGAGACCTGCTGTAGACCAGCGCTGTCTCTATGAGGGGTCACGGCCCTTGATCATGATGGCAGAGTAAAAAACTGATTCGGTGTGGCTCACTCTGAAAGATGCTGGAATGATGCTAGACTAGACTGTCATCTGGTTCTATAATATGAGTATTCACCGGTACTTATGACATCATCACATCAGATTTGAGTTTGTATCTCCATGCGATACAAAGTGTGATTTCGTTAAAAACAGACAAAATGTCCAATGATATATTTAAATTCATGAATGCTTTGGGATATTTTGTTGAGTTTAAATGTAAAATCTTTTACTTAATTTGCAAATGTTTCCATGAACGCAATAACACACCTGCAGTACTCGGAATCTTAAGAACTGAACTAAAAACAAGATTCTGGATGGGCAATACAAGTCAGAAACTACTAAACTGAGCAGTTAGAAAAAACAAAAGGTGCAAAGGTTTAGTTCCCCCACAAATGGAAAGTTTGGGACAGCTTTAAAAGGACACTACATTTACACTAATGTAGTTTTTTTACACTACACTTCACTTTAATCTAAAGGTGTATGCTGAAATGTTAAATTAGTTTTGTAGTCAAAAAAACAATTTATTTACCAAATTTATCAGATTTTTTTTAATGGATGATTCAGTTATTATAGTTTTCATTTAAGTCTTATAGAAGATTTATTGTCAATATTTTGAATTGGGTTTAATTTTGATATTATTTTCTAATATAATTTTAAGTTTAATTATTTGCAATTGTGTTATGCGTTTTTGTCGTTAGCTTTTCTTTATTTTAAGATAACTACATAACTGCTTAAGCTTAATTCAGTTAATTCCTAAGGCAATATTTATCATTTTTTGTTTATTTTCAAAACATGTATAGGCAAATATTTTATTTCAGAAAATATAATTGTTTTAATAGTTTTAGTCAACTTTACTAACCTTGGGATGACTTGAACCGAATAATAAAGAAACAAGTCGATAAAAACCCAGTATAGATGGGAACTGCACCTTATGAAATGCACCTTAAGAAGCTGGTTAATAAAATGCCAAGTTAGCTTTTTAAAAATATGTCAAAGGGGAACAAAAAGAAAGAATGGGTAAGTGACCCTAAACATTTGAAGCATACTGTATTAACAATACCATCGATGCCTGTTACATTAAATATGCCATACTGATTTGGGTGGGAAGTCAATACCAAATTATTTAGCATATCTAATAAGGTTTTGGAATGATGATGTTTATCGGGCTAATTCAGTTCTATATAGGTTGTATCCTTATGAAATAAACTTACCAAATGTGTATGGTTGTGTGTATTAAACACAGCTACATTTTAAAAAAGGTCACGCAAAGATCAAATACTGATGGGTCACAACCAGACCCAAATTCACAAATTCTCTAATCATATTTTTGGCCACCAGCTAAAAGTCAGTGATCCGTATCTACCGATACAGCCCTGCAGACTCTTTTCCAGTTAAATTAACTTCATGACAATAATCACAATACAACAAACAGTCCAAGATCATTGTTCAAAAGCAACATTTACAAACAGATAATAATTGGCTGTTTTTTTTAGATTCATTTTGTTCATGAGCTGTTACTAATTCGCTTTCTACTGACTGTCAATATACAAACATTCACACGGACAAACATATACACAATGGAGAGCTGCTGTCCCTTAAATATACAGTATAAACGTTACCCTCCCTAGTAAAAAAAAATGCTTTGTTCTGGGGCTCTGTGTATACAAACAAAAAAATTCTGAAATGAAATATAAAATAAAATCTTGCTACTATCACAAGCAACTAGGTTTGAGTTTATTTAAAGTGCATGTTGAAAAACTTGTTATTTTTTAGTCTGTATTTTTTTTCCTCTTAATGGTTTCCTCAAAAAAAGTGCTTTGGTGTGGACTGGTTATTATAAACATGGCTTGGCAATGTAATCTTGATTCTTCTTCATTATACCACAGCCAAACCCAAATATAAGATGTTTAACTCAATGACTGCCGCATTTTGAGAGTCCTTTGTAAAGTTACCAAGGCAGAACACACACGCAGGTCACAGGTCTCCGTGGCTCTGGGGACAAGTCCTGCAGTCTGTCCTTGGATGTGATCTTGTACCTGTACAGAAGGGAGTGTGAAGGTGGTCACAGGAGAATCAGGAGGGGCTACACCAGGTTCTCCACTCCGGGCAGAGGCTGCTGTGACGGCGGCACGGGTTCGGACACGGACATGCTTTGCTGCTGAGCCAGCTGCAAGACAGGCATGTTGCACAGCGGGCATACCTTCCTCACCTCCAGCCATTTAATAAGGCACCTGAGAATGGCACAAAGAGAGGGATGTACAGTATAGGAGATTGAAGTCAAATTTGATAATGATATGGCAACAATTTCTCAAATACGGCAGCAGTGATATCAGGTGGCTGTATAACACTATACAAACTTTCCTCTATTTCCTCTTACACAATAATCTCATATGACATAGTTTTTAACGGGTCTGAACTAGCAGAATAGAATGTGAACAAGCTTGTGGAATGTGAAACGGAGTTAAATCTTGCCAAGCTGAGATCCCAGTGCTGATAAATAATTCACTGTAAGCACAGATCTATTTTAGGCCCTCTCGGCCCCGTCAGGATCACAAACAGATCTATGATACAGAAGTCCCCATTTAAAGGTCCAGTCAGTAATATAATGCAACCAACCGCTCACTCCACCGATCCCTAGTATAAATGAGTCTGTGAATTTATAGGGGCATTGATATAACCCATGCAAAAGTAGTACACATTCTTTCTAAATAGACGACATATACAAAGAAGTCCATATCTCTATTTTTCTATCCTTCATTTATGATCCAGATTTATTCCGTTTCTCTCTACGTCTGGCTGGGAAAGTGTTATGAGAACTTTTCAGGGAGTGAATGTCTGTGTCATCCATCATACCGTGTGACATGCAAAATCATATGATACACATCTTATGATTTAGTGTCATGTTATATTTGTATTTAGGTCAATCTGGTGTCTTATTAAAATCAGCCAGCGCCCTCGTGGGACAGCAACAACAACTTCGGTTTGTGAGAGAAATGTCACAGTTTACCACAAACTAAGGTGTTCATATACTAATAAGATTTCATATTTAAATGTATTAAATCTATTTAAATGACAACTAAAACTTAATGCATTCAAATCTACAGTGGTCAAACTTTCTAGATTTTGGTAACACTTTACAAAAAGGTTGTATTTCTTAACAGTTAGTTGGTAATTGGTAACACTATTTCATTAATGAGTTAATGCATTAGTTAACATTAACTAGAAATGATCAATACATCTACAGCATTTAATAATCCAGTCCATTTAAATTACAGCTTTTACTAACATTAACAAAATATACTAGTTAATTTTAGCAATTGTGTCAACGATCAAGTGTTTCCAAAATTGTACAATTACTACATAGAAAGCCATGTTATTATCAAAGAATATAGCATGAAAACTTGTAATAACCTTTGACATATTACATTTATTGTACAAAGTAATTAAAAGAGTAATATAACAGTATTGCAGTACTGCCCCTGACATCATCACTGATGCATGGCACTGCCACAGTACTAAGAGAAAAGTACGTAAGAGAAAAACGCCAGACGGATCTTAAAGCTTTCGTTTTTTTTATTTTATCAACATTTATTCATCCACTCATGGTGAATGATCTAGTCAAAAAACCAAAGACCCTCGATAATAACACTGAAGTCACGACAATAATTGGATAACACAGGTCACAGGAGATGCATTAAGCGCTGTCTCCTGGCTCTTCCGATAAGATCCTAATAACAGGTGTAAACATGGCATAGTTCACTAATCAAATGTAAGCAAATTTGTGATATTAAACATGTTAACTCATTTGAGCAAAAGGTCAGATTTTCTTGTTTCCTCTTGAAGTACAGTCTTGAACGTTTTGCTTGGCAAAATAATTGTTCATTTGAAATCAATGTAAACAAGTTTGTGTATTAGTTAGGAGTATGATTGACAGATAGAAATAAATGTCTATGAAATCCCAGAGGGATTATATTCACTTTATTTTGTATTATATATATTCACTATTTTTGTAAGACATCCTAAAAGAACTTCAAGTATATAACGTTATCTACCCATTTGAACCCTGAAGCCTGGTTAGCTGCCGTGAAGTCAAAGTGAAATGCTCAGAAAGATCAGAGAGCTTCTGCCTCTTGGGATCGGTGTCCAAGCTTTACTTTCACATTTACTCTGGCATTTACTTTGACATACAGCCCGTCAGCTCCAGCTCATCAATGGCAGATTGGTTTACTGTCAGAAACTCGGGTCGGAACTTTGTGTTCGAGTTAGCATTTGAAAAAATATGATTTTACTGTCATTGCAAATATTATTTTGGGAATTTTGTTTGGTGGTGCAGAAACGGTTTATCCAAACAAAATTGCACAATTGCATAATTAAGTGACATTGTTTTAAATACTGTAACAAACACAACATTTTCAAACAGTCTTTGACGCTCCAACTGTAATTGCATGTGTTGCTGCAAAAAAAGCTTTGCACTACAAACTGTGGTGTGATTGTGCTAACATGTTTAATGACTGTAGTTTTCAAACATAACATCTGCTTAAGAAAGCTGCCTGGATACTCACTTTCTGTGGAAAGCATGTTTACATGGACAGATGCCGAGCTCGTCTTTCTGCTTGAACTCTTCCAAACACACCGCACAAATCTGGGAAGAGAAAACAATCCGTTTTTAACTCAAGTGTAAAGGAAAACTGTTCCACTGACTACAGGTTTCAATATGTCATTTGCATGATGATTTAGATCCTGAACGATTATGAGTCAGTGTGAGCAGAGATGATGATGTCATCCTGGCTTTTCTAGACGTGCCCTTCCCATCTAGCAGGGAAATGTAGCAGTTGGGGGTCTAGATATGGCATTTCATCTCAACAAATGGCAACATTTCGGGGATGTAGACATCACTGAAATATTGTCAGATTGCTGCGAGTCTGGACCTGGTGCTATAGGACGCAGGGAAAACACATTCACCATTCATGTGATGTTATTCTGGCCTCTATGTAGGCATTAGGTTGTGTAACTCATGGAAACTCCAGAGGAACGTCATACAAAAGACAAAGTTCATGCAAAAGACAATAGATGCAAACGGAAACAAAAGCTAACTGACAATAACATCTTGTGACAATAGCACATTAGGGGCTGTGTCCACCGAGGTGTTTGACGTGGCTGAGGCGCCTGGCTGAAAACTCCTGCTGCAGGCTGAGCGTTCTGTCCCAAGTTGAGAATTTTTCAACTCACGGCACCCTGTCGAATACCGGCACTGAGTGTCCAAAGGAAACAATTGAATAAACATGCCGACATGATCGCCTTGACTTAGCCCCTTATCATTATAAACTTAGGACTGATATGCAACATCTACGTTATCTATTATAGAGGACCTCCTAGATAACATGAGCTGTTTGCAATGTAAATACCTCATTACCCTACTTGTTGACAGTAAATAAAGGCAGAGTGAATGAACAACTGTAATAATTGTTAAAGAACAAAAGAGATTTCACACAAACAGTGCTTATCATTGGAGTGTCACTGCAGTTCTATACAATTCAGTGTGTATCATTTAACAATATAATGTGTATGCTGTGCTTTAGGTTTCATTGACTCTGGCCAGGGGGGTGGTCAACAACGGTTGTCTGTTTTAGATGAGCACACGTCTCGGCGTTAGAGACTGTTGAATGCACATTGCTGGGTTGTGAAAGATAACAATGGGTCGGAGATGGGACAAAAAACATTTGTCTTTATGTGTTTCTTTATAACACTAAACACAAAACAGATAATGCATCAGTGGTTTTATGGTGTAAGACAACACTGGCACGCACACAATATGTGATCAAAGATTGAACAAGTACAATTTTGCTGGAAACTTTTTTGTAATTTACTTTACTTGTATTAGAATAATATAACATCCAGTTTCAATTACTACAAAGTACAGTGTTTTTTCAGTTTCCTGAAAAAGAGCAAATTTGGACATCGAACGTTTAGGAAGTGATGCGACAGTTAATGGATGTGCAAATGGTTGTGTGTTCTGCAGAAGACAGAAAGTTAAACCGGTTTGGAATGACATAAGGGTGAGTAAATGGTGATACTCACCCTTATGTTAAGAATTGACATTTTTGGGTGAACTATCTCTTTAATTTAACTAAGCATTTACCTACCAAAACCTTTTTTAATGTAAATAACAGACCCTGCTTTTGGTATGTCACCATAGTTCGCTACGCGTTTTCCTCTTATAAAAATTCCTCTCTGTCCCTCCCCTTTTCTGCTGGCCTCTTAACTTGAAAGAGCCACGTCTGCGGTTAAAAAACGACTACCCGGAGTGATTTTTAACAACCGTAAATAAACCTTAATGTTCACCGTTCTGCTCTCATCTATGTGATCTCTCACCTAGAGAGCAGCAGCTACGCGCGAGCCTTTCAAAATACAAATCGTGCGGCTTTATTTTCGTCACTGCTGTGGAACTGCATACAATAAATCATTCTTGCTCACGTTGCTATATTTATGTCCATGTTCTCACTGGTTGCCAAGCGGGGATCTATATTTAAGCTATCATGACAACCGTCTGGTGTATACGCTAGATTTTGCATGTCAATCATAAGGCGTCTGTGTCTTCCGGGAACCTAATGTTCCAATTGCACCTCACGTAGCGGAGGATCAAGGACAGGGGTGGGAGCGCAGCATCTGCTTATGTAACATGTATATGTAAAGCAGATAGCTAAACGTTTCTTGAACCCAGCTGTGCTGGTGGGAATTCATGTCTGAGCATACAATCATAACATTGTTTTTCCCGCATGGCTTATCTAGCCCAGCCCACGCCTCTTTATGTAAGACCTTTCTTAACATCAGAGCAAATGGAAACAAGATTAACCAGCAGATGTAACTTACTTTGTGTTACTTTCTGAAAAGTGTTGTGGTAACATGCCCTGTCTAAAGTATATGCTTCTGCTGAATAGCGTCTCATAACATACATTTATACCTGAAGTCACTACTTCTTTTGCAGGATATGTCTGCCGTACAAACCTCTGATGACTTCATGTAAAACGCCCCCTGCTTCTGCTTCATTTAGATTTTAAAAGCAATGCTTACCGACTCTTGAACATTTAGATGCTACAGTGTATACAGACAAATAATATTAAACATTTATATTTGCCAGGCACACGTTATATGCACACTGACCTACAGTACAATGCATTCTAAGTATTACTGGTTTTACTGAAAACATTGATAAACTCCTTTTACTTTTCCTGCTTTTAGTCACTTTAGAGAAAATCTCGGATTTGTTAAACAAAATAATCAAATGTTTTGACTGGAGCTGAGAGTAATATTATAAATCCTTACTGGTTTCTGGCAGCATAATTTGCCAATATTGAATAAACTAACCAATATTGAATAAGATAGAATATCGAACAAGTAGAATTTGTGAACGAGCCCTTCAGTTTTGTTGATACATATGCTGGTCCGGTCAATGGCCATTGTTACCTTAAGAAACATTTAAGGAGCGTGTTTTGAACGTAAGTTAAATGGTAACAAAGCCTTTGTGTGACCATTTCAAGTGCTGTTTGTATCAAATACAAATGAGAAATGCCAGAAGCGACAAGTGGGCCAAATAATTACTCAGCGTGGCACAACACAGAGGAGTTACTGTTATGACCGTGTCATTGTTTAAAGATAACATGTTTATGCACATTTGCGGCCAGAGGGACAATGTAAAATAATGTCCGGTTAAAGCGTAAAATACAGCAGGACCTTAGACTGAAAACGTTTCCTTGTTGCGAGAAACAGATTGGAGGGCTACAGGAAATTCCAAGGGCGTTAGATCGGCGAGCGAGACCTCGGTTGCCCTCGCACCTCAACATCGCCGCTAGCATTTCATTAGCACTTGCCCATGAAGTCTGAACAGTGGCCTGTTAAATGATAGCAGCAGTATTCAGGGGATCGAGGTGAAGGTTAAACATGTCATGGACTATCTTTAGCACACATTGTTATTAAACACAGAGTGCGCAGATATCGTAGTAAAGGTCTTTGTTTTCAATGGACTAGGGTCCTGTTTTACCACATCATACCCTTTGAATTTTTTCATAATTCGACCGCTGAGTTTATTATTTACTTTAGTAAATGGAAGTTAATGTGCTAGTAAAATAATAAAAATTAAATATTAATTTAGTAAAAACAGTACTTAAATTGTACAGGTTAGATGGTTTATTGACATGGTTAAGTACATTATACTTTATTTTTTCCCTGTATGGTTCAAAGTATCCACCGTAGGTTTTGAAATATAGTTTATAAATGAATACTAGAGTTTACTGAAGTGTTTTTTTAATGTTTGTTACTGTCATTTGGGTTATGTCGTTTGGGTTAAATATTCTGTAACCACCCAAAGGTAAAATGTAAGTGATATTTGATAATGTCATCGCTGACATTGATTACCATGGTTACTGTGTAACTAGGCAGTGATGAGAGTAATTCGCAGCTAACACAAATGTGAAGAGGCTCTTTACTAATTCAATGGTCTGTTGTGTCGTGTCGCCACCTCAAACAACATACTGAATGAATAATGTGTTCTTGAATGTAGGTTATTGCAAGCAATTACATAAAGGCATACACAAACACAAGTGTATGTATGGAAAGTGTGGGGGTCAAATCTCCCCATAAAGATTAGTGCCAAAATTTATAAATATATTTTTAAGTGTGTGTACAAATGGATGAGAAAAGAAAGAGGGCACTCACCTCATGTAAATTTAATTCTTTGACTTTTTCCTTTTGAATAACCTGTGCAAAAAAAAGAATTCAAAAACACAATTAAAGTTTTGTTACATTTTGTACAAATATTTACATTTTACTTTGAAGGTCCACATTGATACAATACAGTTAAGTTATAGTGGGAGACAGAGACACAAAGACAAAAGTTTTCACCTGCTTGTATGCATAGAGCTCTTTGTGCGCCTGGTGCCGTAACCTAGAGAATAAATAGATTTTCATGTTAAATTCATTTTAACATATTTTTAACACATATTTTTTTGTGAAAAGACATTGATGACAGAAAATTATCTTTAAACAAACACCAAAATCGTCCATGTGAACTACGGAGTGAAAACAGTATCTAAACCTCCCACAAAAGCTCATAAAAGATCCAGATTCACACACTGTTATTCACAAATGCACGCGAGCGATCCAGACTCGCACAATGTGGATCTTTTACGTGCATTTGTGGGAGGATTAGATACTGTTTTCACTCCATAGTGAACCATGATATTTAAAAATATTAATCTGAAGTTTCAGTGATCTCTATAGCTGTATGGTCAACACACGGCTGGATCTCATTTGACAAAAAAGATACTGCTTAAGTCACATACTAATTTATGAAGACAAAACCAGCTTTAAATTAAATAAATTTTCCATATGAAATGTTTCATGCGATATTTTTTACTGGTTACATTAAATATTAATAATATAATATTGCTTAAGGAATAATTGACGACGGCCCGTTCCACTATTAGAAAGATAATGCACACCCCGAGGTGATAATGTTACCTCAGGTGTGAATTAACTTTCGGATAATTGAACGGACGGGGTCAATTATTCAGCTTATACTACGGTTACCACACCAATAGTTTCATTTCAAAGTTTGTCATGTAATCGTCTTTAAAATGTTGTTGATCGCGTTGACCACTTTCTCGCGCATTTCATTTCCGTTAGAGTGAAGGGACTCGGAAGCTTGAGTCACGTGGTGTGTGTGTGTGTGTGTGTGAGTTAGACACCGTGCGCACACTTGCGTGTTTGCAGTATTGTGACAGAGAAACAATACGAGGAATAAATCAGTCATTATCACTGGCTTTTATCTTCAGCAGTAAAACAATCACGGAAACTTTTGAAAGTGTAGGTCTATCAAAATATATTTGTTATCAGTTATAAGCAGCCAGTAGGCTATGCATTTTGTTTTTCTATTTACATATTTGATTTACCCAATTTCAGTGTATCTATTTCTTGTTTTTGAAATGCTTTGTTTATTGAAACGAAACTGCACACGTTTCTATTAACAGTAAAGTTTGACATTATAAACGTCATATCAAGAGCAGGGTGCTGTGTGCGGTAATGGCCTGTAGGCTACACTATAACCTTTCTGTTGTTTTAAACTTGGCGAAGTGATATTGACCTGTAATGCGGTAAACATACCTGGAACACCTTCATAGTTGTGCATTTTACAGAAAGTTAATGCATACCCATCGAACGTCTGTCAACCAATCAGATTGAAGCATTCAACAGCCCCGTGGTATAATATAAATGATTATCATATCATTCAAATATAATGTTGTTCCAAACCTGTATACATTTCTGAATTCTGTAGAACACACACACAAAGATCTTTGGAAGTATGTGAGCAACTGATAGTAGAACAATTACAATAGTAGTCAAAGGTGCCCCAGAACGGATTGCTTTTCGATATTCTTCTAAATATCTTCTTTTGTGTTCAACAGAACAAAGAAATGTATACAGTTTTGAACAACTAGAGGGTGAGTAAGCGATGACAGAATTTTCATTTGTGTGAACTGTCCCTGTTCAAAACATGCTCCTTTTAGTAAAACTGTATAAATAAGTAATAACCAACGATAAGAACTTTCGCTTCGAACCTTTTGATATTGGCTGCATTCATGTCTACAAGTGTCATGCCCTGCCCGGAGTATGAGCTTGTAAAGGCCCATGTGTTCAAAAACTAAAACTGGCCTGAGCTGAGGGTCTGCTTGACCAGACTTTAGTGTTAACCTGGCTGAATCAGGATCTTTTACCCGCAACACTGCAATGTTGTACTCTGTGACTTAACTATATACAGACACTCTTGGCAGGAACTCAAGAAATACAAGCAGTAAAGGGCTAGACATTTTAAAACTATTTTGATGTTGAGGAAGTTTGCGTGTGCGCGAGGGAATGCCTGATGGAAAATAACTGGAATCCGTCAGGCAAGATAGAGGAGTCTCTAGTGTAGAAAACGCCTATTTAAAGAAAACCAGCAAACACCACAGACATGGTGTTTAGTCAATCCAAATGCTATTGATGTCTATTAGAAAATTCCTCCAGTTAGCTTTGTAAAATCACATTCGTTTTTTGTTGGCTGGTTTGCAGAATTTCTTTCATTTAGATGCAGCATAACATTTAACAAGATACATTACACCAATACACATTTTTTCAGACTTGACCGTTATTCTGTCCTGTATAAAGGTAAGCAGCTGGTGAACACAACATACAGTATAGTACATAGCCTTCCAGGCAGAAATAGATTCATGAAAGACAATATACATTTACAAAAAGTGAAGAGAGAGCGAAGCAGATATGAGAATGGAGACAAATTGTGGTTGTAAAATTTACCTCCATTACAAGTAAGCTTAACCTCACGCAGCAGAGTGAGAGGAACCTGTAAAACAGGCAGCACAGTCTAGGAGAAAATCTGACATTCTGAAAGACACCAGCAGGTAAAGCTACAGAAACTCCCATTGCTGGAGGGATTGGATGGTTTATGGGTATTTTTGGTTTAAACTCTTGTTCTTGGTCAGTGTTTACTCATGTCTTCCAGTATTAAGGTTTTGAGAGCCATTTACAAAGATTATCTTTATCAACCATATCTTTTTTGAATTCTTACTGAGTGACAATAAATGTCTCACTGAAGTATAAAAAATGATTTTGTAATTTATTCACCCAAAACCTGTAAATGACTCTTTCTTTTGTGGGACACAATAGAAGATATTCTGAGAAGTCTCTAGGTGGTGTGGTTTTGTGTGCATAGAATGACAGGCAATGGGGGCCAATGTTGTTTGGTTACCAACAGTCTTCAAAATATCCTCTTTTGTGTTTTGGAGAAGATAGTAAGTCATACAGGTTTGAAATTAGTAAATGACAAAAAAATATATATTTTGGGTGAACAATTTTTCATTTAAAAATATATTCATTAACAACAAACCTTAACATGTTACACAACAGCGCAATGTATTTTATTATAAGTAAGCATACATATTTTTACTGGAAAACAAGACAAAATACTGATGAATTCGCAGCTAGCTTAAAACCTCATGACTTCTTGTAAAATAGCCTAGTACTAAGGGTCATGTGTTAACCTAGCATAATACTGTAGCTGAACCAAAATTGTGGGTGTGAAATTTGACTCTTTATCTTCTCTAAGTGTCTGTTTGCCAGACACAGGGGCATTTCACATGTGTGTGTCGTAGCTGATGAACGGCTGCTAAGTGTGGCTTCGTCTAAGGCTGCGTGCTTGTCCTGAATCACGACGTCCTTCACAAATCTACTCCATCTCACGACGCACATGTCCTTCACATAATGAATGCTCACGGGTTTACGACTGTCCATTCTGGAGATGCAATGTTCCTGATAAAATAGCTGCTCATGTTGACAAATAAACAAGCTGAAGTGTCTCGACTTTAAAAGGGCAGCCTCTCGTAATGTAAAACGCAACTGTTAAATGCTATAAAATGCTTCTTATGAGCCAACTTCCCATCTATTGTTTCAAGAGAAGATAAATATAAAAATAGCTGGTGAAAAATGTTGCAATGCGCGTGGGGGCTATTTTGGTACTTGCTGAATTTGCAATTGTTGTCATTTCCATTCTGCACTACTGGTGCAGAATCATAGAAACAACCTTCTTACCAATTTCATCTTTAAGTTCACACTGATACTTTGTCCTCGAAAAGTAACCACAGGTGTAGGTCAACACAGTAACAAAATGTTCTAGTAATATTTGACCGAAGTAAACATGTATATATTTTGTTCAATGTTTCATTTAAAAACTTGTACTCGTGCCATTTTCATCAAATCAAGTGGCACCTGGTTTGATATTTTGTTAGCTTTATTTCATTACATTTATTTATTTCAAAGCGCAACAAAGAAAAAATATTTCATCCTTTATTAACTCTTTTGTCATTTGATACTTGAATGACTTCCTTCTGCAGAAGATAAAAGAAGATATTTTAGGAACATTGGTAACCAAACAACAATGGACCCCATTGACTTACATCGTATAGACACAAAACCAACTTTCTCACATATCATCTTTCATGCTCTGCAAAAGAAAAGAGTCATGTACCTGTTTAACAACATAGTAGTGATCATTTCTTTCTATTTTGAAGACCATAGTATGTGTATTTTTGTACTGGGGCAATGCCTGTTAAATGCTGGTTCATTGAGGAAGTTCTGCATCTTTGTAAACTGACCACATGCAAGGGAGACTGTATCTTTAGAAGCATGGGATCTGGTTTTAGTAAATGACTTTGTAATCTGACAAAAGTATCCAGTATTTTTTTATTTACCAGCAAGACCTGAGGATAAATATGAGACCATAAAAACCTACATATACACCTTTGAATGGACAGTGAGGGGGGAGGTAAAGTAAAAAATAATAGAACGTCTCCGGTTACTTTCGTAACCTCGGTTCCCTGAGAAAATGGAACGAGACATTGCGGAGACCGCATATGAAACTCCTCCTCTTTTTCACTTTTCCTGAAGTCCTATAGGATAACGCCAGTAAAAAAACTGGCCAATTGTCGCAAGACATGCACAGTATGCAAATACTGACGAATCTAGACAGTATAAATACAGTGCATGTGACGACAATCCTCAGAATCTACGAGAGAACGCCCGCCCGGTGATAAGCGGCGAACACGGCGATCTACGCAATGTCTCGTTCCCGCTTCTCAGGTAACCGAGGTTACGAAAGTAACCGGAGACGTTCCCTTTCGAGAGCGGTCACTTCGACATTGCGGAGACCGCATATGGAACGATAGTACAATCCCGCCGTGAGAGCTAGCAAAAACAGCCCGACAACTGGGATAACACACAAAGTATGTGGAGCATACAAATCAACCATTCGCGAGGTCGCCCCAAGCATTAACCGCTGATTGGCTGAAACTGGCCTATGAACTGCTAGATCACTGAGTACGCCAATGAACTGCTAGATTGGCCTCTTGGCAAATTTGCATAACCAAACCCAACGAACGCAGCGAGCTGCGCTGAACAGGGCAGACACCACAGCAGTAGAACTAGCACGGAATCCCGGGCGAGATAATAGCGAACATAAGTACACCAAGCACAGTGTAAACAGCAATGCGGCAACAACTGTGTAGCATAAGAAATACAAGGTAGAAGATAAAGCTTAATCAGCACTCACCGAGAGGACTTGAGAAGCCAACGAGGACACATCCAATCTATAGAGCCTGGCGAAAGTATTCTGAGAAGACCAGCCAGCTGCACAGCATATGTCCTGAATAGATGTGCCCTTAGACCAGGCCCACGAAGGGGCGATAGCCCTAGTCGAATGAGCTCTGATACCGAAGGGGCAGTTCCGACCCTGACTCTCGTACGCCAAGGTAATAGCGTCCACCACCCAGTGAGAGAGCCTCTGTTTTGAGACAGCCCGGCCTTAGTACCCCCACCAAAACAAATAAAGAGCTGCTCAGACTGCCGAAACCCGGCCGTGCGATCAATGTAAGCCCGCAAGACCCTTACCGGGCAGACCGCTCTCTGAGCGTTAGCCTCCTGCGAGTCTGACGACTCGGAAGACAAAGCGGGCAAAGAAATGACCCGAGCTCTAAAAGGGGTAGACATGGACTTTGGCACTAACCCGATTTTGGCCGGAGAGTGACGCTGCAGTCGCCGGGTGCAAAACGAAATGAAATCAGCGCCGACTGAGAGCGCTTGTAATTCCCCTATGCGCTTAGCCGAAGCAAGGGCGAGACGGAGAACGGTGAGCTCTCTTACAGAAGCCGCGTCCAAAGGCTCGAAAGGGGGGAGAAGAGAGAGCCTTCAACACCAGCGCTAAGTCCCAAGGTGGCACCGAAGGGGTTCGCGGGGGGAAAAGTCTCCTCGCTCCTCTGAGGAATCTGACCACCAGCATGTGCCTACCAATCGATTGCCCATCAACCGGGGAACGAAATGAGGCGATAGCCGCCACATAAACCTTCAGCGTTGAAGGGAGGCCGCCGTTGTCCAGCCTGTGCTGTAGGAAAGATAAAATATCAGACACAGGGACTGTGACAGACATCAGTCGGGTCGATATTGTTACAGCTGCACCATTTAGCCAACAACCCCCATTTTAGAGCGTATAAACGTCTGGTAGATGGCGCACGAGATTCCGAAATATTATCCAGTACAGGCTGAGGGAGTGCAGTTAGAATCCCCGAAGTGGCCAGGCATGGAGGTTCCACAACTCTGGACTGGGGTGCCATATCGTGCCGTTCACTTGGGACAACAGGTCTTTCCTGAGGGGAATCCGCCACGGCGGTGCCGTCAACAACTCCCTCAGGTCCGAAAACCATGGTTGATTCGGCCAAAACGGAGCGACGAGAATCACCGACGCCGACTCCTCTCTGATTTTGCACAGCACTAGGGGTAAAATAATTACCGGAGGAAACGCGTAAAGCCGAACGACCGGCCAACGCACCGTCAGCGCGTCGCTCCCCATGGGGGAGTGGATCAGCGAGAAATACAACGGGCAGTGTGCGTTCTCGCTTGTCGCGAATAGATCCACTTCCGCCTTCCCGAAGCGTTCCCAAACTAACAGGACTGTGTCAGGATGAAGCCTCCATTCCCCGTGCGGAAGACCCTCCCTCGAAAGCATGTCCGCTCCGCGGTTCAGATGACCGGGGATATGCGCTGCTCTGATAGAGAGTATATGCCGATCTGCCCACAGTAGGAGACCCGCCGCCTGTTTGAAAAGAGCTCCGGAACGGATCCCTCCCTGGCGATTTATGTACGAAACCACAGACATGTTGTCGGTGCGAATCAGAACATGTTTCTGCTCCAGCCTTGACTGAAAAGTATGAAGAGCTAGACACACCGCCTTTAGCTCCAAGCGATTTATGTGCCATTTCCTCAGAGACTGTGACCAAAGGCCGGATGCCGGCATGCCCTCGCAAACCGCGCCCCATCCCGAGGACGACGCATCCGTCGTAACGACTGTGCGTCTCGTCACCAGCCCCTGGGGAACTCCCCGACTGAACATGCTCGGGTCGCGCCACGGACTCAGGGCGCCGAGGCAGCTGAGTGTAACCGGGACTCGCGCCCGACCCGAGGACCATGCTCTCCATGGAACCCGAGCCTTCAGCCAGAACTGTAGTGGTCGCATGTGCAGAAGAACTAGGTGGCAGACCGCCGACGCTGACGCCATGAGACCCAAAAGCCTCTGGAACTCCCTCAGGGGAACAGACCGGCCCGGCCTGAGCAAATGTAGAGCTGAAGAGATGGACTCCGTCCGCTCTGGGGAGAGGCGAGCGCGCATCTCCACTGAGTCGAAACATACCCCCAGATACGTTATAGACTGACTCGGCGTGAGTTTGCTCTTCTGCATGTTCACGCGCAGCCCCAGGGATGTCAAGTGACAAAGCAGCATCTGCGTGGGACCGATTAGCGCCTTCCGAGAGTGGGCTAAAATCAGCTAATCGTCCAGATAATTGAGAATGCGCGTTCCGCTCGCTCTGAGAGGGGAAAACGCCGCGTCCACGCACTTCGAGAATGTGCGTGGAGCTAATGCCAGCCCGAATGGGAGGACAGCAAATTGGTACGCTGAATCCTCGAATGCGAATCGCAGGAACCTTCGGTGGCGCTTGGCTATCTGAACATGAAAGTACGCATCCTTCAGATCTACGGATACAAACCAGTCCTGTTTAAGAGTTGTCATTCTGAACGCTCGCTTGTGAAGCGCTCGGTTGACGGGTCTGAAGTCCAGAATCGGACGCAGACCACCATCTCTCTTCGGCACTACAAAATACCGGCTGTAAAACCCGCTTTCCCGCTCGTTCGGAGGGACACGCTCGATCGCTCCTTTCGCGAGCAGGCTGAAGATTTCCTGCCTCAACACAGGCGTGTTTTGCGCTGACGTAAGCGACGGGACCACACAGCTGAAGCGGGGAGGTCTGAGCCTGAACTGCAGGGCGTACCCGTGTTCTATCACGTTTAGTAGCCAAAGAGAGATGCCTGGAATGGCTTTCCACGCGTCCAGAAACAGACATAATGGCCGTATCTGATCGGGGGTTACCGTCAGCGGACCATTTAGGGGAGCGCGCTGGCCCAGCGAGGCTAAATGCACTGGCGGGAAAAAAGCTCGCGCGTGAAAATCCAGCGGTCTCTCGTCCACGGGAGCGTCCGTGGACGAGGGAAGGCTGGTTATAGTTGTGGCTAACTGCGGCTTCGCGCTGCACCGTGGCAGGGCAAGGGACGCAGCATTGTGTGGGTGAGGGGGAAAGAGGTCCTCTTGTGAACAGGTATGTGTTTTTATTGCATTCACACAAACAACACTTACAACATTGAAATAATCGCCCGCAATCGCGGGGGAAAACTGTTGCAAACAGCGGCGTTTGGGTGCCGCCGGCACGCTCACGGATTCTCTCCTCCTCTTCCCAGGTCCGTCAGGACGGCGGTTTGGCAGCCGAAATCGCTCCGCCGTCATGGCACCGACCTCTCGAGGCAGCACGTGACTCATGGCCTTGGCGGGCTTTTGCGCCTCACCAAAACGCTCTACTACCGACTCCACGACGTCACCAAAGAGGCCGGAGGGAGTGATTGGTGCGTTCAGAAGGGACTTACGATCAGCGTCCTTTAGATCCACCAACGTAAGCCACAGATGACGATTGAGGACGACCATGAACCCCATAGACCTGCCGATAGCTTCTGCGGTGCGCTTTGTAGCCATCAGAGCGAAGTCGGTCGCCCCCCTCAGACCCTTCGTGGCGTCCGCCTCCAGGCTGCTGCTATCCAGCGACGGAAGGATCTTAGCCTGGAACACCTGCACCACCGCCATAGAGTGCAAAGCGCAGGCGGCCTCACCTGCGGCCGCGTAGGCTTCACCGGCAAGATGGGCGGTAAACCAGCACGGTTTTCGAGGGCAGGCCTGGGTCCGAGCCCAACGAGGTGGTGGAAGGGCACAGATGAGCAGCGAGGGTCTCCTCGACTGGTGGCATGTGCACGTAACCGTGGGCTTAAGCCCCAACCACGTGGGAGAACATGGCCGTCGTAGCAGCATGAACGCGCGCGCTTTGAGGTGCAGACCAGGATTTCACCACGTGCTAGTAGACGTCTGGGAAAAACGGCGCACTCCTCTTTGACGTGGTCTGGCGGTGGCTCGCCTGAAAGTACCAGGAGTCGAACCTACTTTTTGCCGGCTCCACAGGTGAATCCCAGGCAATGTCGAGCTCGCTTACGGCCTTCTCGAGAACCCTCGGGGGCGAAGGCTCTCGTCCACGTAGAGGACTGGGGAATGAGGTGACGGCAGAGGACGGGGGCCCGGAGCCGGGTCGTCGCCGCCACCTCGTGGGGTGGGTGGACTCACCAGCGGCTCGTTGGCGGCGGTGAGCCTCGACCCTATGAGTCCACGAGCGATGTTCCTGCGAGTCCTTAAGACACGCGCCGGCAGGTCCGCACAGTGCGCGCAATCAGACTCGCAGAATGCATCCTCCGCGTGAGTGAGGCCCAGGCAGGCAATGCAGTGCTCGTGAGTATCCTGCGGGCCAATGGTGCCCGCGCAAAGACGACAAAATGAAGCCATCGGATGCGGTGAAAGAAGTACTAGTTGCGTCTTCAACGATGGCAGCGTGAAAAAGAAGATTCTGAGGATTGTCGTCACATGCACTGTATTTATACTGTCTAGATTCGTCAGTATTTGCATACTGTGCATGTCTTGCGACAATTGGCCAGTTTTTTTACTGGCGTTATCCTATAGGACTTCAGGAAAAGTGAAAAAGAGGAGGAGTTTCATATGCGGTCTCTGCAATGTCGAAGTGACCGCTCTCGAAAAGGGAACTGGAACTTACCATCTCCCCCGCTGGTTGGGGTGAATTTGGATGAGTGCTGCTGGATCTCACCATTTTATGTAAGAAATGCTATACAATTGTACATTGGGGCTATGTTATGCAGACCTGAAGTCTGTGGTCAAGTGGGTAGTTTTTCTATTACCATTCAGGTGAGTAACTTGACATTACTCAGTAAAGCAATGTCCTTCGGATTATATTTTTGAAGCAGGAATTTGTATATATTAATATATATTTATTTTAGATTATCAAGTCAGTAAGTTATTGCTTCTCCAAACTGTGCTGTTTGACCTTCTCACTCTTTATGATAAACTTTGTTAATACATTTAAAACACACATCAAACCATCAAATGTAACACAACCATTCAATAACAAATAATGGTGGTCTTCTTATAAAAAATGCCATACAATTGCTTTGTTTTCCAATCATCTTTTGCTTAAGAATGTTTACAGACAAGTTGAGTGCACGCTAACTACCTCTAGTGCAATGGCTGCATTGCAATGAAAACAAATTGACAACAAAGCAAACTTGGTGCTGTGTTAAAACATAGGATTAGCTCGGATTTAAATGTTAATTGAGGCGATTTAAATCCTTTTTCAAAGAACGTTCTTCGTAATTAGAGAAATAATCTATATTGTGTAATTCTATCAAGTTCCTCGCTTATCTCCAATTCCTGTTTGGGCAACCACTATTAATTAAGCTACGGCTGTGAAATTCAACGTTAGCTTAGTCTTCAAAGCGAGCATGATAAAAGCTTCCTTGCGTGCTGCGGACATGGTGCGAAGATGAAAGAGAACTTTTCTTCCCCACCACCATCTGTCAGCTTTCCTCTATCCTCTCACAGAAGTCTTTAAACTCCCCTCCATTTCCTACTTTTTGCATGAAACATTCGGTTGGATGAGCGCCAGTCGCGCAGAATTAGCCCCGGTGATTGTGGTGTGAGCTAAAGCAGTGGAATAATAGTCAGCATATGACATTCCCCTTAATATTAAAATGATAATATAATTTCTACATCTCGGACACTTTGGTATACGCTTGCAAATTCCAAACCCAGTAACATGATGAAGAGGATGCAAAGCTACTGTATGGCATTTCATATCTTGTTTAAAAACACCCACCGTCCACACATGTAGAAAATCGAGGTGGTCTTACCGAATGAGATAGCAGCAGAAGAGGAGGCTAAGGATGAAGACGAAAATGGCGGTCCCAAAGACGACAATGTAGATGTTCAAAGGAAGGTTCTGGAACCCTATATTCGGCATCCTGAAACTGAAATGCGGTAAATCTGAGGTCATGGATAACCTGGAGAAAGCAAAGCGAGAAAGGAATAAGGGGGTGAGTTCGGGGCCAACATGAGAATGAGAGAGAAACAAAAGAGAGTGATTCATCGATCGCAAAACTAAATGCCGGCGCAAGGGCCTGCAGACCAAGCTGCCATTAGTGCAGTAATCTATCATTGCACTGCCAGCTCAATCTTAAGAGCTTTGATCCATTTATAGAGAAGAGAAAAATCTCCCTCGCCAGTGCATATACTGGTAAATGCTCTCCGCATTACGATTACGATCTGATACACAATTAGACTTCGCTTCTGGACCATTTCCACAACAATTGCTTGTGCACCCAGCAGACCAATGAATAAACTCATTAATGCATTATACAGTGCATCGGGTAGCGCATGTAATATTCCAGAGGAGAGTTTGAGAACATTGGTCCTGCAGGAGCTATTAAGTAATACCCACACCGTGTATCTGTGGGAAATTAGTGTTAATTAATGTACTAAGATTCAGCGCAGCTTTCGTTTGGTCCCTTCTGAACATGTTTTTTATTTTTCGTTTATTTGCGAGATATGTATTTCACACTGAAGAAATACTCAAACTAAACGGTAATATTGTAAAAATAGTTGTACATTTATGAGAATGGGCAATTCCAACGTTATGCAACTACTTAAGGGCCCAGTGTATGAAATTTAGCGTCATCTAGCGATCAAGTTGAGAATTGCAACCAAATGCTCACTCTACCCATTCGCCCTCTCTTTCGAAGCACTGCGGTCGCTGGCATAGTACTAAAAAGCTTAGCTTTTTTGCCAATGGGGAAAAATGTACGAAACGCACAATGCAGAGCATCTTGTCCGTTTAGGGCTACTGTAGAAACAACATGGCGAATTCCATTTAAGGGGACCCCCGGTATATGTAGATAGAAATAGCTCCTTTTAAGCTAATAAAAACATAACGCTTCATTATGTAAGGTCTTTACACACCTCTGAAGACAGTTATGTGTATTAGATTACTTCTGTCAATAGGACATTGGACCTTTAAGAACTGAAGTATTAAAAGGTCCCCACATGACTCAAGTGTGTATGTGTCTTTGTTTATTTATTTATGTATGTGTGTGACAGTGGGATTCTTTAGGATTTCACTTCCCCAGTTTGAGCATGTCTGAACATGCCTTCAGTAGATAAGACCAGAGTACCGGCCCATGCTAGACTGTGAGCAAACAGAACTACCATGCAGCTGGGTGTTACACATCATACTTCACTCTCACACACATACTTGGACTTTTCCATTTTAATGTTTACTTCGTGTCTTGGCCCTGTCTGATTGTGTGGGAGTCTTTGACTCATTGTAAAACACCACCACTTTCACCTTAATACCCACTGACCAGTTCTACTTAAAGATATTTACTTTCTCTTTCTATTCCCCCGTGACACTTCCAATGTGTTCAGCTTACTGATCAATGATTGTAAACATCCAAACAGAAAATCAACAACCGACTTCTTTCAATAACAACATTCATTGTGTACTGATATGTTCTGGTAAACAGCACTGTCTGTTTTCTTGGCTATGTTGGGGGGCCAAATGTGTCCATGCTGTCTTTTTGCTTCGTGGCTATTTAACACACTGGTTTATAGTTATTTTATAGGGTGTGGCGAGTCGCCCATCGCTCAATAAGCGTCGCCATGGACACGGAGGCAATCAGCCCGACACAACCGGCGGTCATCAGCACCTGCGGCTCGTTCCCGGGGTGTAAAAGAACGGGAAGACAGATGAACTCACTGAGCTACGACTCCATATCATTCGCATGTATGTTGAACCTGGTCTCTCTGGTCCTTACAGAAATAAGTACCTTGCTTGTTTTGAACCGTAATCACTTTGGCACTTCAATAAAACACCCTCCAGCGATTGAAGATCTCACCCGTATATTAATATTGTGCTTTGTATATTAATATTGTGCACAAGGGATAAAGTGTTTCCCTCAGAATTTTTTGAGACTATGGGGGCTAAACATTTGTTCCTCTACGGGGGTCTGGTGGCATGCTCCTACTGCATGCATATATTATTATGATGCGGTGTCTGTTTAGAGTTAACCTATAAGAAATGCGCACACTCTCAGCACATAGTAACTATGTGACAAATTAGGCAGATAAAGGTGGTTTAATGGCATGTGAGCTGTTCCATCCGCAGCTGTTGCTTAAAGTCCCTAATATCTTATAGTCAAGAGTGCATGACAAAACTTGGGAAGACATCAGATCAAATACCTTTCTCTTTGAAGAGTATCCTTAACTTTGAAAAAGTTGTCTCTTTTATTGTATCTTATTCGTATTTTGTATGTTATTTCACTGATGAGGAAATTGGAAAATTGTCACAAGGAAACAAAAAGAAAGTTAAGGTTATTAGCAATCCTGGAAATTGGAGGAGGGATTTCAAGGGGCACATCGTTCCATCACAGAATGTCTTTTATGTCCCCAAACGCTGAACATTAAATAAAGTGACATTCTATGCACCTATGGTTTAAAAATGTCCCCAACTTCCCCCAGTGAATCTCTGCTATTTCCAGCACTTGTTATTTGTATGACGTTCTCCGTATGAGACTTTCTGAGTTTTATACTTCTGTAAACTCATATTTACACTCAAATTGTCTGAGATGTTGTCCTTATCCAGTTGTGCTTTGGTATAAACCCAGCATAGAATGAGATACATTACGACACAACTGTCTCCTCCACATAGCTTTACAAAACTCAATCAATAATGCTATCAAAATGGATTCATGGGCAACTGGGTAACAGATCGATAACAGACCCAGCTATGCCAAGAAAATATTTATTTACAACAGGATGGTCAGTGCTGGAACTGAGAGACCATCTACACAGAGACGTGTATACAGAAGCTGTATACATAAAAAATGTGTAACGTATCTGCGTTTCGTCCGCCTGATACAACTATTTCTTGAAACTGTTTAAGGCCTAGTTCCTTGTATGCTGATGACATCATTCTGAAAATGTACCAATGTAAAGGGTTTCCCCTAGTGTGCTCCTGTGATGTTTTTTTAAAGAAGTTTACATATTTCCTTCCTGTTTCAGGCTTGATGGACGGACAACAGTCTGACAATTATGTAACTTTTCGACTTTTGCCTCTGTAGGGAATATCCTTTACTGAAGGTTAGGGTTAGGTCAAAGAATCAAAAAGTTTTGAAAGTACTTGTCAAAATATTAATGGGAAGAATAGAACAATAATGAGTGCAATAAAAGAGACCCTCTGTGGAGGAAATTCAAGATTGAAGAGACACCATCTATACAGGAGTGACAGTTTTCCTCAATATAAGGATCTGCTGGACAAGAGAACAAATGTGTCCTGGAGCCACTGTCTCGCTGTGGACAAAACTCCAACCACAAAAGTGTTTTGAGGTGTCCATCAGGCCATTGGCACTAACCGAAAGGCAGCCAATAAACAAAGCAGCATTTTTCGTCTGATCTTTTGTGCCAGATCTAATTCCTTTGCCCCTTCCTTCCCATCATGCCTTTTAGACTAGATCAGGTCATTCTAAAACCCTCTGCTTGCTGCCAAATGGTATTTTCGCGTCCAAAAGAAGAGGAAAAGCATTTGCAATAGAGTACTGAGTCACTTTTATAACTGAGAGAATATGTAGTCTAAAGTAGCCCCTGCTTGTTGACAATGTGTTGCATTTGCCATTTCTCATGTAGTCGGTCGAGTTAGATAAGGCTAACCCTCATTCATTAATAAGGCTTGTGACTTAACACATGCATTCACATACAGTTAATCATAATCTTGAGCAGTAAAGCTCTGTTTGTTTTCATTAAAATAGCAAGCAAACCCATTATCTAGTCCCATATTCACCTCTTTCTTGTTTTCGATTTTTCAAGAGTTGACTGATATCCAGAAATATCTTCAATAATCTAAGTGTAGCACTCGAATTATAATACACATACAGTTGAAATCCTTTTGAGTAAATCAAACCATGCATCTATTCATCATGTGTGTCCATCTATTGACTATTATCGACTAAATAAAGATCTTGTAGACATTTTGTCATTACCGTGCATCAACTTAGTACCTTTTCTTCATCTGACTTTTCAATTGTCAAACCATAATGCAATTTGAACTTGAAGATACTTCAGTACTGTAAATCAACACATTTCCAGCTCTTAGTACATACTGCAATTATGAGCGTCCTTCACTATTTGCTTTCTCTCTCTGCAATATTACATAACAAAACCATAGGCCACAATAACACATTCCAATGAATGTGCCTTGGCTAAACTCTGATATAATTCCAAACCATTTGTTCATTGATAAGAATAATATAAACAACTGACAGCCAAGATAAAAAATGATTAAGCCTTAAAAGGATCCTTGGGTATGGAGTGGTGAAGGGCTTAATATATGAACAATGGCATTGACTTTATAATTGTGAAAAAGAAAACCAGCGTAACTGTCACATTTTTCATAAACTTTGAACAAATATTTTTACTTTAAGGCCGCCATTTGTTTTTGCGTCAAAATCTGTGACATCGAATGGTTGCAACCTAAACCTGTTCTCTTAAGCAACAGCGAAGCACACACATTTTCCATATATAACAGTAAAATATGACACGTGACACATAAGATCAGAAATATAAACACACAGGGACAGGGACAGGTATAGGTGGCGGTATGTCCTCTTGACACCAGACAGCCTGCCTGCTATAAAAGAAGAACGCGTTCAGTATCAGTAAGTGTCTGCTCAAAGCAAGATTGCGTTAAATCATAGCTTTAAACTACCTCCTTTAAGAAATGTAAGACTATGTAAGACATCCGCCATAAGCATATACTTTATACATTATTGGTATATACTGATAAACACAATAATAAGATGCCTGCGGTTAGGTAATTTATTCTGTATTAAAGCACACGTGAATATTAGCCTGCCTCAGCTAATGACCGTGGAAGAGAAGACAATTACGTGCCGGCATCCTTAGGTTAAAATTTGTATTACATTTAGGGTTTTTTTAAAGAATTATTTGATGTGTTCCTAACGACAAATGCTAGTAGTGTAAGGCTATTACAACGCATTAACCCATACATCTCTCTATACACTGGGTTCCCTTTAACAATCCCACCCAAGACAAACCAGTTGTAGAAAGATTATTTAGATATTTAGATTAATTATCATTAGATCATGAAAATTTTCTTTCAGTGTGTTATGTTGCCGTGTTTGAAAGTAAGCCGTCTGCTGTTGTAAGTCCAGTTATTGGGTTGTAAAAAAGAGAGTCGACTCCGAATCACGCAAATGAGACGTGACCTAGTCCGAGTCTCTAACCGCCACTTATCTATATCACTAGAAATTGTTAGTGAAAAATCTGTGTTGAAGCTGTTCACACTAATATGTATTAGTTTTCGTAAAACACCTCTTTTACTGTTTGTGTGGCTTTCCATCTTACACTAGGATGGTGTCTTTATCACTAAAACAGAGCAATTTGAAAATGCTGTTTTCGCGTTGTGGTGTGGACTATGATACGGAGGCTTGAGGAAAAAGATGCCATATTTTTCGTAATTTGACTCAGTTGTTTCGGCTGCTCTTCAGTTTGATGGCGTTAATATCAGTTGCCGCATATTGAGAAATCATTGAAAATTTCCAAGTATGTTCCCAGTAAAGCAAGAATCGTTCCGATGCTAAAAATGAGTACCTGGGTATTTCTGAAACCTCTCTTTCTTTTGCAATGTTCTTTTCTCTCTACTGAAACAATTGACCACGCCAGCCAAGGATATGCATAGAACAACTTTCTGACATTTACTATCACTTTCAAAAGTCATGTCTCGCTTTGACTCTCAATGCAAATGGAAGGAAGTGTTTATTGCAGTAGAAAGATCTTCAGTGTGCAAGCCTGATTGCTAAAGTGTTTGCATAGCCGATCATGTTGTGAATGTCACTAAAGCAGACCCTCGGCACACACCCCGACAATGGTCTATCATACCTTGCCTGGCAGCAAGACCCAGCGGCACATTTTACAGGAAGATATTTCACACATTCACTAAGAGACCCTTAACTTATTGACGTGGACTCGGGCATCACAAAACACGCAAAGATCCCTCAGTTTCAAGTCATTCACATTAAACTTCATGAATATTTATCCAATTGCAAAAAGAAAACTCTGAGTAATTTGGGTAATAATTCATGACAGGGAGGGTAGGGAGAGCTGTTACCCCCCACCCCATCAAAGGAGGAGTTCAATATCCCAAGGCCAAGAACTGTAAAACCTTGACTGTATTTACTCTGGCAACATGCCCCTATCGAGCGGCGATTGTTTGCTCCCACACCAAAACATTATAAGCTGATCGTTCCCCCTTTATCACAATTTAAACATGAACGTTAGGGGGTCAAAGAAAGAGAAGATGGTGCTGCTGTTGTGTACACAAACATATGCACACCACAATGATGAAAGAACGTGCATCTGTTACAAGAAATCTATACTTCCTGATTCTTGTCTGCAGTCAGACAGAGGCAAATTAAAAGAAATTGTTAGCTAATATTTTTACTCAATGAACAGTTTGTGCATTATAAAAGCTGCTAACCTTTCGAGGCAGAATTGAGGTAAAGTGTGGATTGCTCAATCAGAGGTCGCAACTGATTTTCCGTTTATCATAGGTTGTATTGGTTTTTGTCTTTTATTTATGTTGGGAGAAAGCTGACTGTTTGCACTCTTTCGCAACAATGTCCCAAGCCAGTTCCAGCAACTTGTAGCGAGGCTCTGCACCAGAACAAAGACTGCTGTCTCTGTCTGAAATGGAAATTTCCACTGAGCCTTGAGCCCTGGTTATCCCAGTTGCACATTTGAAACTTAATATTATAACAAAACTAGAGGGCCTCCAGCACCGCAAGGGGAGTGATGTGGGCATTGACAGTGTCAGATTGGATAGTTAATACGTGATCACAAGTCTTTCATCTCATCTTACAAATTGTATCGTATGGGACTTTATTCAACTGTGGAAAGCGAAGAAGCAGTCAATGTCACAATTCTGAAGCATTTCTAAATAAAAGTAAAAATCGCCCAATGCCTCTGGATATTCCCTAAAATTACAGAGTTTATCAACTCTGAGCAATATTAGACAGCATCAGATGATGAACGTGTCAACTTCATAAACACTTTAAGTTTTAGTGATTTTCTATTAAGAAAAACGATCAAAACAACCTCACGCAAAAATGTCTGTAAAACACATATACAAAACTTACAGTTAAACAAAACGAAATTGGTCAAAATAACAGAAAAGGTGCTCTGTATTATTTGGAAAGAAACAAATACAGCAGATATATATCTACATGTTTATAGAAAAGAAATATGTGATAATCTTGAATTTTTAATGTGTCATATTTGCTGTTGGTTGACTTCGTCACTCCTCCGGTTTGATTTTGTTGAAATTCAACAGACACTGGACTGGCCACAACTCATCTAAAAATGCTAATTAAATTGAAAAGTCTCTAAATTATTTATTCGCCTTTATCTTGGTCAAAGACGTTGAGAAGTCCCCATCAAAGGACATTTACAAACGTAATTTTATGTCCATAGAAAGCACATTAAATGTAAGTAAAATATCTTTGAAAACTGTTTGGTCAATGTCAAAATTGTCAAACTTATTCTTTCTTTCTTTTTTTTAAACAACAATCAAGCAGTAAACACTTATTGTTTTTATGCCTTTAAGATAATTTTTTTCTCTTAAAAGGATAAGTTTCGATTTACATTTATTATTATAGAAACACATACTGAACAAACCGGAATTAAGCTAAAATCGCACTTTCAATTTCTGAGTTATAACAGCAGGGAGAAACTCATTATATCAACTAAATAATCTCTAGAATATCAAACATAAATATAAAGGAAAGTTGTTTTAGCTCAGCGTGGGCAGTGAGATTGTTTAATTCAGGCTCCGGGTGTTAATCAATCTAATTTAGGCCGAATTAGAACTGTGAATGAAAGATGTGGAGGCAGCTATGAAAATAAGTCAAATAATGGAAATAAGAGCTCCATAGGAAAACGGAACTGTATGAATTCATTGTGTAAAAAGAAGAATGTTATTTATTCCTAGATCTTAGATGAATACTGTGCTAATAAATTGATGATCTTTACCATGCTGAACACAGAAACTGACTTCATGTACTGATCTGAGAACAGATCTGTCATTGCTTTTATGGAGGGTTTGTTCGGGGGGGATCGCAGAGGGTGACCCTAGATCTATATTAGAAGTCAAGTGTCTGGTGCAATGAGCTTAAACAGTAACATAAGATGTCACAAACAAGCTTCAGTAGTGACAACAGCAGCTGTTGCCCCCAGTTCACCCCTCAGCTTGCATTCCTCAATGGCTTTCCCTCACAGACCCCAGCCCTGACTCTCACAAACATCATCTCCTGGCTTCAGTTCTCATCTTCCCGTTCATCCTGTAATGCGCACACACACAAACGCACACATAATGCCTCTTCAATACAGAGAGCTCAGTCTACTGAAAAAAATCCATATCGGTCAAACATGGATTGTGAGGGTTTCAGTTTAGTCTCTGCTGAGTATATGACATTGAGTTCAGTTGTTTAAAAATGTCCAGAATCACTACTTAATAAATACATTTTACATGAAAATTGTGTAAACTTGTGCACTAACACTTACACTGGCAGATATAGCATCTCTGTGGATGTTAGACAGGATTCAGAACTCAGGAGCCTGCAAAACATGATGACTAATTCACATCCGTGTTGTTTAAAAACTTGCAACGAACATGCAAATCCAGCTGATGAAAATTGTCAAAACACCCCAATATCTAGGACGTTCGTCCATGAATATGCCTGAATAAAACCATTTCAGTGAGGGAAACAATTAGTCTTAGAATTAATGAGAATTATGAGTATAGTGACAATAGTGACCGATCGTAGAACAGCAGAGCCATATGTCGCAGCAGTCACAAGGCAACAGCACCATGCCAGCAATCTCGTGCCGGAAGTGACCTCATAGCGCAGAAGGATTACACTTTTTGTATTATTATTATTATTATGAACAATTATTATTGTTAATTGTGTGCCTTCTGTGCTATAACTTTTGTTTGATTTTGTAATGTTAAGTTTATGATGTGTAGTGTAGTAAATGGTATTATGTACAATGAAAATTCTGTTAATTCTTAAATGATTGTTAACTAAAAATATAGTTTAACTAATTAATTAAAACAACAATTAAAGTGGCTGTCCGTAAGAATGGCCTCTTTGTCGCCATCTCTGTTTGTAATTGCTACTCCAGGGGATGTGCAGAGGTATTTTCTTCACGCGATGTGACTCTGTGTTTTGAGTCATATGTCACGTGTGGCCTGTGACAGTGAATTGGTGAGAATCTTCACTGTACTGTACATCAGTAGCTCATAATAAGCACAACAGATAACATGGTTGATGATATAACACGAAACAATTAAAAAGATAAACAGACCCAAATAGCGCAGAACTGCCGTTTTGGCTGGGAGTGGTTTTGTCATTTCTCATGGAAACTCCTGTGACGCGAATCAGACGGAAGATAACTCGACCGCGGATCTCAAATGCTGTCAGGTACGGTCCTTTATCATTAGAAATACAGATTTCTAAATCACACGAGGTCCCCAGATAACGCAAATCCTGTGCCAATAGTGCTTAGGTTACATTTATCATAACAAAGAGAGAAAGCTTACAAACCATTATTACAAGCTTCCGTGGTGAACCCTGCAAGGGTAGTGACACCGTTTTAAAGAGCGTTCTTTCATGTACTTGCTCAATAATTGGTTTTAGTAAATGTTTACTCAACAGAACTTACGGACTGCCACTTTAAGTTCATGTAAATGGGTTAAATGGTTTTCTTTTATCTGGGAAAGCTCATAAACGGCGTAATAAATAACTGCACACGAGAAACCTGGAAAGTCTCAAACGTCCACGTAAACACAGTTATCTTCGTAGCCTGTTTGTTACGTAGCATGTAAACACGTGAAAACAGTTTTCTTTGATAAGCTGATTTTAACATATCTGTTTATATTGTGCATGTTAACACGGATATCTATTAAAAATCAGCTTATAAAAGAAAACTGTTTTCACGTGTTTACATGCTACGTAATAAACAGGCTACGAAGATAACTGTGTTTACGTGGACGTTTGAGACTTTCCAGGTTTCTCGTGTTAGTTTTTTCTACGTGTTTACATGCATATCAATAAAAGGCTACGCAGAAAACGTAACACTTGTCAGGTTTCTCGTGTGAAGTGACGTCACCATCGATAGTTCGTATAGTAATTTACATTTTTGCGGGAAATCGGTCAGAATCTGTATTTTTATATCTCTTTTCATGTCTGCAGTACCTGCATATGCAATAATAGTATTTCATTTTGTCATTTCTACATCAACTGCATGATTCGAGAGCTGATTTTATTTACTGTTACTTCTGTTTGGGACTTTTACTATTGTGCTGTAAGACATGCGCACATAAACAAAACTGAGAGAAAACCTGCAACACGAAATCGGAGTAATGGGCAAGAAACTACCTTTGCAAAGAGGGTTTTGCTTACGCCGTTTATGAACTTTGCCAGTTAAAAGAAGACCGTTTTACACGTTTACATGACCTCACATGTTATCAGCTTATTAAGCATAATCAGAGAAAAACTGTGCATGTAAACGCACTCATTAATAGCTCACAACTTTGAAACGCTTCACAAAGCTAAGTAGTTTGATAAGGTTCTCTCCGCCCACTTCCGGCATGAGACTGCTGTTTTGTGACGTATGGTTCTGCAATCAGCCGTATCTCGTTCAAAAGCTTATTTGCATGTTAAGTTGCCTCACAGTTACATTAGCAAAAGCTACATTCGTGTAAGTCATAAGCAAACAATCATAAAAGCATTTCGTAATTGGTTAAAAGATTTAACAAGACAAATGACCAATGGATTTAATATCATATTTACAAACTAACATCAGAGATTAGAGGGTCGATTATTCACGAATTAACTTCAACTGTGAGCTGTAGGCAAACTTTCATAGTTTTTTAGTTCAGCTCCACATAAGGTCACATAATGACCATTTCACCATAGGGGACTGCTCTTTCATTGTTCACTGCCAGGCAGCCAGGATAGCAAAAGGCAGACTGACATCTCTGGACATTGTGCACAAAAACAAGTCCCTGATTAGTTCTTATGAGATGTTGATCAGCCATCTAGACTGAAAAAACATGCACAGGCTCGGGATACCAGACCTGCACTTGATGAATTGAGATGTCAGAAGCCATTAAAGTAAATAAATGTATTGCGCTTGTGACAACAATTCAAAACGAATGCTGTTCTTTGTATTTTCATGATTCGGAAGGACAAACTATATCAAAGTTGACATGTAAAATGTTGAAAATGTTTTGGAATGTAAAATGGGTGGGTAACAACCCAGGTATGATGCAGGTTTCAGGACAGCAAAGGTAAACTATGCTAATATGAATCATTATTTTAAAAAGTTCTGAAATGGAAGAACATACTACACATGTATTTGTCACACAACTTGATCCATTTGGTTCCACGTTAAGTTTTGTTGACTAAACAAATACAGGTAAGAAGAATCTGAATATAATATAAATCCTAAATATGTCAAATGACTCATTAAACATGACTACATAAGGTCACACCAATAAACGTATAGGCTCCTAAAGGGTAACTCCACCTTAAAATGAACATTATTTCATGAACATTACACACCCTCTAGTTGTTCCAGAAATGTATAAATTTCTTTGTTCGGACGAACACAAAGAGATATATTTGGAATATATCTCTTTGCTTCAGTAGTGAAGCACCGTTGACTGCCATAGTAGGAAAACATTTTTGTTTTGGTTCTGCTGAACACAAAAGAATATATTATGAGGAATGTAGGAAAACAAGTTCGGGTGCACTTTTGACTACCATTTATTTTTTTCCTACTATGGCAGTCAATGGTCATTTTGTGGGGAATATCCCTTTAAGTAAAACAATTGTAAGGGTTTATCACAAAGAAACTAACCCTCATGCTAAATTCATTTGAAGTTTAAAAATAAACATTATAAGAAACATTTCATTTTTAGTTGGGTGAAGGTAAGAACTAGGCCTACACATTTTCAAAGTAGAACTATAAATGCGAGGTGTTATTTATTAAAACACAAATGAATGTGACTGTGGTTACTACTGTGTTTACACCGAGCAACAAGAGCACGTGGTTAACAAACAGCGCGCGTCTCGAACATTCTAAAAGTGCGCTTTTGTCATCATGAAGATGACGTCGAGAAGTTTGACAACACACGTGAATGAACGAACATTCAACCCCAAAATGCCTTCCAACTGTACACATGCCCCACGATAAGCGTCGTTCTGAGAATCTGAGCTGCATTAGATCAATTATTGCTGGATTTGTAATCTATATAATCTGTATTAGTCCAATAGTAGGCGGTGTCTCTACCCTGCGTCTATATATGGCAACGACGGCTCTTCAATGCAGAAATACAAGAGCACTTTTACATAACTGAGATACACATAAATATCATTTTGTGTAACAACTCCAGTAAACACTTAAACGGGCTGACATTCGCCGCTAGCAACCCTGCTATCAGCGGGCTAACGTAACGGGAGAGTGTAACGTTACAGGAGCGAACAGCGGTTTAAGGTTTGTCATAATAATAATACGTTCGCATATCACACGGTGCGCTTTAAAGCGCAAACATGCCAAAAGGCACATGTGCCCAAACGAGTAAATTATAATAAACGCATGAATGTTTATTATTAGAAATGGTGTAATATTGAGGACTTACCAGCCGCTCGTCCGCCACTCCTGCTCGATCGCAAACCCGATCGGATGAAACGCGCTCAAATTCAGATTAGATCCGGATTATAATGCACCTTTCGCTGACAACAGGTAATCGATCACGTCTCCTTTACCCGCGTAAACCCTTTGGGGCGCTAGTGAACAAATCTGTAAACGTTCATCTAAACGCAAGCATCGCGGAACGTAACCTCTGTAGATGCTCGTAAAACAAATTGAAAACGCGAACGCGCATCGGATTGTTTGATGGTTGATGGTTTGCCGGTTGTGTGTCCTCCTGGTGTGCGCCTGCATGAGATTGTCGATTGAGAATTTCGGTAGTGAATATATGAACTCTGCACGTAGCTCACGATACGTCCCTCCTCCTCCTCCTCCTGCATCACACAGAGAGTTCAGTTCAGTCTGCGCGAGTGGGGAGCGATGCGGATGCTGTCAGGGAGGGGGATGAACATGCCTAGCTTCAGCTACGTTTATCTCCTTAGACAGAGTATACTATAAGCATTGCGTCCTCCTATACGTCCAGCAGTTATTTTTGTTCATTATGGTCCTTATTACCTCTTGAAAATGATTCTGTTTAAGATCTGTGCATCTTAAAACATGTTGGAGGTTTTCTGTGGTACCACATGTTTGGGGTGTGAAATCAAATATACCAGGAAAAATAGGCTAAGAAAGTCTCTTTAATGTTCCTGTGGCTTAGTGGGTTGTTTTTGTTGAAGCATTACGGGTTCAAATGGAACACATTTACTAAAAGCGAATGCACTTTGTCCCTTTGCATAAAAGCATCTGCCAAAAACGCAACTGTAATGTAATAAAAATACAAATAATGTACATGTACAAACTATCCTCATGCTAAAAAAACATCAATTAAAGATGTACCTTGAAATGTTTTAGCAATTTCTCTAAATAAATATATAAAATACTTGAACTAACACATGTGTAAACAACATAAATGCTCCATTGACATGCAAATGCCAACTTTTTCATATTAGATGAATCTTGGCCTATTACAGTGTTCAAATCCGTGCCCGGCGCCAAACCAAGCACAGCGAGTGGGCACGCTTGGTAGAAACATTTATGCGCGTGTGCCAGTGCATGCCAATGAGGTACCACTGACAGACACATATTGTACCAGAGCCAACTGGGCGGAATTATGGGAACTCGTGAATAGCCTCCTGGGGTAGGGTCGGGAGATCGGGATGGCAGCACTAACAATGCACTATTGAGGTTGCCACACCGGGCACTAGACTAGCACAGAATCAAGTGACATGTGGACTATAAAGAGAACTCGGCGGCAGGAAGTATTACGCATGCTACAGACTGATAAAGTTAAACAGACTGACTTTAATCATGTTTGACTTGATGCCTTAACATTCACTGCTTAAAATGTGCATCCATCCATTCGTTCTTTATACTGCTTGCGCTTATCTGTTTTTATGTAGCTCTTCTACCCTTTGAGACTATTATAACACTCATTGATTTCCTCATTAGTTTTTTTCATTAACAACTCTATTCAATGTGCATAGATCAAATTCATAAAGTAGCAATGTCTTGTGTTATTACGGAGCCAATTGTGTTGAATTCACAATGTGCTTTCAATTACAAAGTGGCCAAACACTTGACTGAGAGTTTATTTCATAGCTTGTGATTTGTGATGCGGTCCAGTGAATAGGAAAAATACCCGTTCAATGATGCCATCAGGAAGTCAGACTAGAGTATTCATTGACCCTGCTGATCTGAATTGTAGAAATTCTTTGGATAGACTCATCTCCGACATACGTGAGGCAGAGAAAGAGAACATTTCGCAGTCTTTCACAATTTACTGTGATGAAGGTTACCACTTGATTTTTTTATAAGTAGGATATGTAGGTGGTGTTCTATGAATCATTTTTTAAGAGTCAAAAGAGAGCAGGAAATTGTGAGACAAATGGGGGGCTATATCTATAGTCTATCTCTATGGTCGCCAGAGAGGCTATATGTGTACAGCAGGCCTACTTTTGATAGATTTGTATCTTTTCTGCCCTCTAGTGTTTGAAAACTGCAATCACATTTGTGGCAGAGTAAAAATGCACTGCTTGTGGACATGTTTAATATGTTGCATTTAAACTATTTTTTATGTATAAAGGTTTTGTACCATCTCCACCAGTTAATACACTGGAACTTAATAGGCCTACAGTAAAAACTGTGGAGATGACTGTGGACTTTAGGAGGTACCCTCCATCACTCCCTCTCCTCACCATTCTCAATAGCACTGTGACATCTATGGAGTCATTCAGGTTCCTGGGCACTACCATCTCACAAGACCTGAAGTGGGCGACAGAAAAGCTCAGCAAAGGATGTACCTTCTTCGCCTACAGAGGAAGTTTGATCTACCACAGGAGCTGATGGAACAATTCTATACAGCTGTGATTGAATCAGTCATGTGTACATCTATTACAGGATGGTTTGGTTCAGCCACCAAATCAGGCACAAGTAGACTGCAACAGGCTTTTAAAACAGCTTAGAGGATTATTTGTGTGCCCCGTGCAATCTCCAGGACTTGTACAACTCCAAAGACCCTCCCACCCAGGACACAACCTGTTGGAACTCCTGCCATCAGTCAGACAACACAGATCACTGCGCACTAGAACATCTAGAGACCGAAACAGCTTCTTCTCGCAGGCCATCTCATTCCTTAACAGCCTCATCCAACCACACTGCAAAAGAAATCACATTCTTACTAATTGTTTTTGTCTTGTTTTATGCTACAAATATCTAAACATTCTTAAATCAAAATGTGATCTGTTATATTTGGTCTCTTTTTGGGGAGAAAATGTTAGAATTAAGTAGGTGGTAGAGACAACAATATAAGAATAAGTTAGTCCATGGCAAAAACAAGCAAAATCATATACTATACTTGAGAATCATATACTATACTTGAGAAAAAGGTCAAACTAAATTCAGGTTTATTTGAACCAGAACACATTCCTTGTGTGTGTGTGTGTGTGTGCACACTTTGCAAATAAAGCTTATTCTGATTCATATTTACTCATGTCTGCTGTAAAAATACACTTAGAAATAAACAGTGGATGGCCAAATCCATAATCTTTGCAGACTTCTATTCTGGTGCCAGTCACTAAAGGTTTCTCTATTTAAGTCATTGCAAAAGAAATGTATGAGTGTGTTTCTAATGTTTTTATTTATACAAATGTTAATAAGTAAAGATGAGCTGACACAACAAGCATACCATTTAGGAGTGTGTGTATAGTGTTTCTGTAATGTGATGTGGAGCATCCGCTGACAATTACAGGGAGTTTTATTTACTACACATCTGAGGGCGACAAAAGTTAGCACACCAAGAGTAAGAATGATGATGTAAAAGATGAAGTCTTAGGTAATGTGTCTAAATATATGAGGCAAAAAAGTGCAATATGGCTATAGTATATTAACACCATTATTTTATAGTGTCAATCATAAAAAAACATTTCATAATGTAAACATTTACAAAAGCATTTTATGTGTTTAATTTGAATACATTTGGGTTTTTCAATTACTTAAATATTTATATTATATATTAGGCATTTTAATTATAAGTAATTTTTTGCTTTCAAATAATGTACAATAATAAACTACGAAAAATCTATGATATCTGTATATTTTAAATAAATATATGTTATATGTTAAATAATAATAAAAGTCATTTGTGTCGAAATATATTTCACAAATTATTAATTAAAAAACTTTCAGTAATCAATCATTTGTCAAAATGTTTAATACATCTGTGTTTCCACTAAGTGGCAGCAAATACACTTATTGTTCTATTGGACTTTACCTGATGTGATGCTCCATCACACCGTGTCTACACCGGACGCTTCGTGATGCAACAAAAGATAATAGAATGCATTAGAACTCATTATAATTTTACATTTTGTCCACACTGGATGATGCGCGACACATTGGGTTAGTCGCGTCCGGTGCAGACACGGTGTGAGCATATCACATTTCTAAAAATCTGAATAACGACAAAAGATATTTCTGTATATCAGGCAAAGTCATTTCTGTGAACATGCTGTTTTTCCCCCAATGAATTGACAAATTGTCTATTTGCATGCCTTTAGGAAGAGCTCCATCAGTCATTTCACAGCCGAGCCTTTGGCATTACAGCTAGAGAACAGTTGCATAACATCCTCATGGCATCTTTACCTAATGAAGAGATGTGGACATTGAGCAATTTAACTCTCTCCCATTGTCTCTCTCTAACTCTCAACTTTTTATATGCTGTGTATTCATATGTAGGCTTACGTATGTGCATTTCATGATACTTGGTTGTTCCTGAATAATATTGCTCTGGTTGCTTACAAGTAGTACTTAGATGACCCCTTATTTGCAGCTTGCAAATTAGACACATGTGAAAGTCCAATGTGTAATCTTTTTGGAAGTTAATTGAAAGAAATGCAATTTAATATATATAAATATGTGTTCTGAGGAAAGACTTTACATTATCAAGCATTGTTTTATTACATCAGAATGAGCTATTTCTATCTACACACACCGCGTGTCCCCTTGCATGAAATTCACCATGCTGTTTCTACAGTAGGCTAGCCCTAAATGGGCCAATTGCTCTACAGAGTGCGTTTAAAAGGACTCCCATATATTCGTTAAAATCATATATTTACTAAATGTACTTTTTATTTTGTGTGAACTATCCCTTTAACTCAATGCATTGTATTGTTAACTTGACTTATCTAACTTACAAGCAGAATTTTGCAGAACCTGTGTATGTTCATTGGAGAAAACTGAACAATTGGACAGAGCTTGAGTATCACAGCGTGTACATCTGCAGTTCTCTTGCCTCTGTGATCTGAGCCTGTTTGGTGATCTTGGCTGACTGGAGAATAACAGCATGTATCTGTGAAACTCACAGCTGCCGGTCCATCTGCTGTATGACAGACAGGTCGGTTAGGAAAATGTGAATGACCATGTGCGGCCATTAGTTCTGGGTGATGTGATCGGTTTCCTCTGATCTGAGCCTAGAGTGACATTTAACACTGATGCATTTGTCTTTTCTTGTACATAAAAACTACATGTAAAAAAGTCTAAATTCTTCATAAAGCCTTTGAGAAAAAGTAAAACTGTGAAGCTCCAGGTATTTGTTCACTGCGTTTCAGTCTTTTGTACTAGGCTTATGCATTCATTATGTATTCTTTAAACAAGAGTGCACTAAATCCCCCACTGTGGTTTAAAGTGTTTGTGTGTGCTCTTTGGGGCTTTACCGATCACTAACCTCAGTCTGGTTACTGTGAGCGTGTGTTTGTGTATAATATGATCCATGTCTCTCGATCAGGGTCTGACCTGTCTGGCTGTGAAGGTATGCTGACTAACCCAGCTGATGGACTGTTTACAGTATCACTTTACAGCATGCAATAGAGTCAGGGCGTAGGAACATCTCGACCTTTAGCTTCTAATATTATTCCATGTTTGATTATAAACAAATTCAGCTAGAAATAGAAAGGTAAGGGATTTACAAGGCCTGTTTGTTTCAAACCAAGTTACTTGATTACTTCACATATACAGAAAAAAAGCATATTTCAATTCAGCAATAAATCTGCGGTTAAAGGTTAATGTACCATAAACTTTGTGTCTTAAGGTCAAATCATTTTTCGGATTGGTGCATGTGCATGCTTGAACAAAATGGACCGTTTCAATTTCTCACGGTAATTTTTAGACAAGTTGCCCATCTTTGCACTGTACAGTCTGTCTCTTGTAGAGCGGGGGCTTAAGGTAGCTAGTGGAAAAGTGGTGACGTTTGCATTGCTGTAAAGGTGACGTGTTCAGATGCCTGTCCAAGATGAAACCTGCATGGAACAAGACTCACCACTAGCATTACAGCACTTTGCTGATTTGTGCTATGATATGGATGTTTTCAATTGCTATAGACTTAAGATCCCCTGTATCTTTTAAAGTACTGTGTCTGTGTCATTCTAACTTATTACAAAATCTATATAATATAAAAATCTATAATATTTAGCTGTATTTAAGAAAATTAACTTAAAAAGGCGTGTTCAAAGTCCCAGTGGGCCATTCCAGTTTTAAAAGAAATATTGCATGAATAAATAAATAATAAGAAAAATCTGTTATGATTCATTCACCCTCAATGTTGTTTAAGACGTTTATAGGACTCTTTATTGTCCGAAAATATTCAGTGTGATATGATCAAGCAGCAAACGTTTTTTACAATCTCTTTAATTACAATCACATTTCGATAAACATTCATTAAATTATTAAAAGAAAAAGAAAAAAATAGGTGGCCTCGCATCAGGAAGTGCAGGTTTACAAACATTCAACTCTCAGAAAAAACAACGGTTATAATCAGTTTCACAAATACTACACCATTTAAATCTAAAACTATCCCAGTCATCACCAGACTTGTAAAAAGCATACTCTATGTTAATAAGGGATTTAATCAATCCCCTAAAAACCAAAACAACATCTGTTAATCCTGAGCCAAGTAGTTTCCCTTTACGTGACAACAAAATAGCAAATTGTGCTTGCCCAAATATAAAATATAGAAAAACCATAAGCGTTTGCAAAAACGCTGCAGTCTAAAACAGTTAAGAAAAAGGTGAAACACTGTCTCTTGCAGCCCATAAAAAGGGAACCCCTCCCTTACCTGTGGATCAAGGTGTGCTCTGTGTCTGTTTGTAGCTAATATACGGTGCACTATCCTCCACTGAAGGTCTCAATAGGAGGTTTGTGTCCTCCTGCTACCTTTAGGGGAAGCGCCTGAGCCAAAAATGTCCCGCCACTTGGACTCCCTCAAGTTTTCAAGCATTTGAAAATGAGTCACTTTAATACACAGAACATAGAGAGCCTTTTTTCCTGTATTACCAAAAAAAACCTAGCTGAGGTGTTGTGAAATAGAGCAGTCGACCCTCTATTTCCTGCAATTCTCCCGTATCAGCTGAAATAGTCAGTTCTGGAAGAGTAGTGGTATCCACCTCAGATTGCTCTGGTTACAATTCCATATTTGAATGATCAGTCTCTCTGCTACTCAAACTGACATCATGCACAATTTTAAGGCTTCAGCGGATATCCATCCACTTTCAGAGATTAAATGTTCAACTTTAGTGATCTTTCCAAGCCACAAGGCTTCTCTGAGGGAATCTGAATTGAAAATATTCAAGTACAATGAGGGGTTGAAAAAACAATGGTTCTTCCCTCAGCCAAAATCTCTGTACACCATTGGCTTCTCCAGAGGAACTTAAAAAGTGACCATGTTCTAAGGACTGACCTGTAAAAGGATGTTAAACTGGTCAGGTTCAGGTTTTTAATGTTCAATAGAAACAGGTGACAGTCCAGCCCCATTTTGCCTGCTCTCCTTAGAAGGTAACAGGCTACTCCAGACCAGACATTCTACCCATAGAGTAGCTGTCTGAAGTCTAAAAGCTCTTACTCTGGATTGACGTCATCAAGTACTTGTCCTCCTTCCTGAATGGGTCAGAGAAAGACATAGCACGGGACCTGCCGGAGTAAATTTCTGAATGAAAGCGTCTAAACCGGTCGTTGCATAGATGATCTATTGAAGATGCATACTCCCCTGAGGTCATCGTCTGCTGACCAACTATTGTTATCTGTCCCTAGAACACGACTTAAAAATAGGGGAGATCGAGCATTTTCAATCGTGGCCCCTAGGTTGTAGAATGATCTGTTTATGCGTGTTAGAGTTGCTCCCAGGCTTGACATTTTTAAATCACGACTCAAAACACACTTTTATTCATTGGCTTTTAAACCAGCCTGAGAGTTTATATTTAGCATTTTAATCTTCTAGTCTGTCACTTGTTTAACTTGTGTTTTGTACTCATGTCTTGTGTTTAAAATTTGTCTGAAATTATGTCATGTCCAGCACTTTGGCTAACCTCGGTTATTTTAAATGTGCTTTACAATAAAAATTGTTGTTGTTGTTGTTAACTTGTGTACTTCAAACTGGAGCCGTTTTTTTTCTTTAAATCAATATACAGTGTAGCCTATAATAATCCAATAGTTTTTTTATTCATATTTTTAGCTTATAATGTTGACTGACACTTTATAATGAAGTGTTTTGTTGTAGGGGTACATTCTTCTGGACATCCTTTAGTATTTTTCTGGACCTTGGCAAAAACTGACACCATGTTGTCTATTAGAAGGCCTGGCTCTCGTATGACACCTAAATATCTTCATTTGTCCTCCAAAGATGCCGGAAGTTCTCTAAACATGTTTAACCTCATGTGGGTGAGTAAAAAATCACACAAAGTAGATTTTTGGGTGAACTTCCCCTTTAACACACTCTAACTCCCAAGCACTGTACCTTGTTTGATGCCTTTTAAACCCTTGAACCAGATTCCTGATGTACAGTGGGGCTTTGAACTCACCCCAGTACACATTTCCAAAATGAACCAACATCCTGTCGCCCACAGAGACTCCGAAGGTAATCAATGTCTTTCCCATTCTGAGGAAAGACCTGAGAGAAGAACCGAAAAGGATTGTTTGAGTCCACGACTGTCAGAAGCTTCCTTCCTATGATTCAGACAGGAGGATATGGACCATGTTATTACAGATACGCCTAAGGGGAGACAGGAGCAGAACAGATGTCGGGTGTCACCAGGGCGGAAGGCGCAAGGAAATTGAAGGGTGTTGGAGGGAGAGGATGCAAACTCCCTTTGTAAAAGGGATAGTTCATCCAAAAACGAAAAATCTGTCACCATTTACTCACCCTCAGGTTGTTTCAAACCTGTATACATTTCTTTGTTCCAGTGAACATAGAGAAATATATTTGGAGTAAATTTAAGGTCTCGGGCACCTTTGACTACCATTTAATTCTTCCGACTATGGTAGTAAATGATGTCTGTGCTCAAGCACGATTCTCACTCCCCTGCTGGCCTGGGCTCACACTGTATTTTATCATCCGTACGAAATCACTTGATCTTGATTTTCGGGTCGTATATTGTTTTTACTATCTGTTTTTAGTTCGATTCGGCCTTTGGTCCGTTGCATTCATATTTCAATCGAACCACACCAGAGTTACTGTAGTTTGAAGTGGACCGAGATCAAACTTTTCAGCAGTCTCGGCCCGCTTGTCTGGTGCGCACCAGGGTTTGGATCGCAGAACAAACACAAATAAACCGCACTAACAGAACAATCGTACCAGAGTTCATATTATCGAACCAAACATTGCATATATGAATGTTTGCCCCAAGGCAAAGGGGCGCAGTTCGATTGGGACAGTATGAGTAGGTCCTTAGGATACTAAATGGATCACCCACAGGCATACACAGAGACAGGCATTCCCAAGATTCTTCTTTTTTTTGTTTAATATAATGTATTTGTTACACAGCGTATAACTTTGTTACACGTACTTCTATATTGAAAATGTTTGTGGTGTTTAATGTTATAGAGTAATTTAGATACAATGCCTTTATCCAAAGAAACCTACAGATCAATCATTGTACAGTATATTTTCAGGGTCATTGTGAGGGGGAAGAATTTATAAAGCTTGTGGTCATGAATATTTATTGAAATGATGCAACACTCCACCCCTTTACGTAAGCTGCTTACGGGAGGGTGGGCTGGCCTGATAAGTTATGGCACATTGGTGAATGAGATTTACTCGTAACATGGTTACAGAACACTGTGTGTCACAAAACCACAATGAATAGAATGCTCTGCTGCCAAAAGTGTTGCGCAACCAGGGCTGTGATGAAGGGCAAACAAAAGGATAAGACAGCATGAGCGAGAGAGAGAGAGAGAGAGAGAGAGAGAGAGAGAGAGAGAGAGAGAGAGAGAGAGAGAGAGAGAGAGAGAGAGAGAGAGAGAGAGAGAGAGAGAGAGAGAGAGAGAGAGAGAGAGAGAGAGAGAGAGAGAGAGAGAGAGAGAGAGAGAGAGAGGGAGAGTGAGTTAATCGGAAATATGTCACTGTCTCGACTTGTCTGGTTGGACTGGAAGTTATTCATTTAATTTAGAATTGATGCTTTATTTTGTGTCAATTAAAATCCCTCTCATATTAGGAACAGCATGTTATGACTGGCTGTGTTTGTACCTCATTCTGCTCCCGCCTCACATTTTCTGTCACACACAAATTAGTCTAATGTTCTTCAATTAACACTGACACAGTGCACACAGTATTGACACTTATTATTGTAGACGTACAGAAACCGAGAATAGACTGAATGAAAGATCACATAAAATTGATAAAAAGACTAATGATAATAAACATCATAATCATCTTTTAGATAATTAAATAAGGTATAATTAAGACACAACCAATACACAAATGCTCCTGGAACAGTTCACACAGTATCCACAACCTGGTTTCACGAGAATTTGTAACTATATTACGAGGTGGCTTGTTCGTATGAATTTGTACGTTGTGAATCAAGTAAATTTTGCACTAAACAACTTGAACCAAACAATTTGAATGCTAATTCACATTCATTTACACCCGATCAAGCTTTAAAAATATACTTTGGGCTATATTGTATCAGATAGAGACTTTCAAGGTTGCTCTAGCCTGCTGCGTATCTTTTTCTCTGGAGGTACTGTGAGTACTGCAAGGTCAGACAAAAATATTTTTCAAATATAGTCGTGTACTAAATAAATATTTCACAAGTATTTCACAAGGCACTTAGCTGCAATGTAATTAAAAAATACAGCAAATGCTAATTGACTTAAAATTGCAGGTTTTGTTACTTGAAAGCAAACAAACTGAGGCTCTTTCTACCATGGTAGTCAATGTTGCCCAATATCTGGTAAAAAACATTCTTTCAAATATCTTGCTTTGTGTACAGCAGAACAAAACTTGAGCGTAAGGTTGAGCAAATGATGACAGAATTTACATTTTATCCCTTTTTTAATAACATGGTCTCCATCCACTTGTATCGTTTAGAACATTCTTTGTGAGTAGATGATGACAGAGTTCTAATTTCTGTGTAAACATTCCTTTTAAAACGCGGAAGAAACTGAAACACCGAATGGATTTTTGTTTTCATTAAGTAACGTGAGGTGCATTTTATCCAAACACCTTCAGGACAAACATCCCCGTTCTAAACATGCGATGAGAGAAACCACAAAGCAGATCAGCCCACAAATCAGCCACTGCCAACATCCACAAAAGCCTGCTGATGAGAACTCTTCGACCCAGTTCCTGTGCTTGCTTTTAGTTTGCATCAATATAAAGACACTTTCTTCCTTCTCTCTTGTACTGTTGAGGCTCACGGCCAGTGCCAATTGGACTGCTATACGGAGGCTATAGGCGGGCAGCATTCATTATGTGTGGTCTATGCACTCTTCTGAAGACACCAACAGAAGAGTCATTCTAGTAGACTTGTCCACTGGTAAAGGCCTATTACAGCATTCCACCGCGTTCCTCTTATTCAGCAGACTCATGTCTATTTGCGTGCAGGCCACATAACAGAAACCATTCTGTTTGGTCTGGCTCGCTTTTAAATAATCATTGGACAACAAACAAAGTGGAAAACATGTTTTATAGTGACCCAAGTGATCTCACAGGGATATTTGACAGGCGGTATAAAGTTTATCTTCTGAAATCATTCTTTTTTTTCTGAATTTCCAAAGTAGGCTACTTCTTAAGAATTTCTTAAAATTTAGTACTGTTGCACTATAAAATACCTGTTTGTTTTGAGGGACCTGTCTCACAATACACAACACAATTAACTCATCGAATAGTGTGGCAGGAATTACAGTTTGGTTGACCAACCCCAGATGGATATTTGTGAAATTTTGTATGTATAATTTAGCAATTTGGTGGTGCTAGCGGTCCTTAAATGGCTCACTTCAAAATGCTTACAACATATTACAATGTTAAAGCAATAGTTCACCCGAAAATAAAAATGACTAATTTACTCTCCCAGAAGTTGTTCAAAACCTATGCATTTTCTTATTGAGCCGAACACAAAGAAAGATATTTGGAAGAATGTCTGTAACCAAACTGTTCTGGGGCACTCTTGACTACAATAGTAGGAAGAAAACTACACTGGTGACCCAGAACTGATTGGTTTCCGGCATTCATTAAAATATCTTCTTTTGTGTTCAACAGAACAAAGAAATTTACATAACTTTGTAACACCTTCGGGGTGAGTAAATTATGACAGAATTTCTATTTGTGGGTTAACTATCCCTGTAACATAACTTTTAATGTGTTCATGTTAGTGTGAAACAAGTAATAAGATTCAATGTAGGATTCAGTATCAAAATGATGGGTGATTGTGGTACATTTATTGTGTACATGTAACACCTGCATGCAGGATTGTTTGCACTGCATTATAAAGACCCTGTGTCAATGGATAATGTTTCTATCCAACAATAGCGTTTAACTAAATTTTGAGAATTAAAAAAAAAACTAATTTGCATGTCTAAGATGACGATATTGAAATACTGCACACGCTAATGCCACACCTTTGCAAACCACCACCACTACTGTCTTCAGTATCGCCCAAACAAGGACATTTGTCTCACTAAAAGAACCTCATGCTCACACCTGACATTCGTTGATTCACATTTGTTTTTGACTTCTAAAGAAATCTGTAATTGTTGTCAAAATGTTAAACAATCAGTTAAGGATTGCAAGAATGTAGCGCTCGCCAGACTGTTTACGAGCATGTTGTTGCTCTGTCTCACACAGTTTGCATTTCAGCAAATTTTTACACCGATTGCCTAACATCTCACTGCTGACTCAAGAGATTCTGAATAGACTTAAGGTACCTTTCGTAAATGTGACTCAACACAGACTGTGTGGTGAAATCTCTGCATTGTGGTTCTCTCAGACAGACAATTTTTTTGTTGGCTCAGCACCAGGCACACGTTCAACATTAATGTGATCTACGGTAACTACTCTGGGCTACTGGTTTTTGAAACGTTTCCTGATTTAAAAGTAAAGCTTTGAGATCTCAATAAAACACTCCCATATTTTTTTGTAACTGTGTCTGAAAATGCAAAATTCCAAATTTGAACATTCAATCCTCAGTTTCATTAAGGGTGTGTGTATTCATGAGTTTTAAATAGTTTTACGCAGCTTGTAACGTATTTATCACTGCTAATCCCATTTTTTCAACCAAAGCCTGCCGAATTTTGCTCTTTAATTACACGGTACGGAATATGACAGGCCCCGTTTTCTGTTCATATGCTGGATGTACATACAGTACGTTATTTATGAGTGTTGGTTAAAATTGCCTTGTCAGATTTTGAGCTGGTTTTAGGTCAGTGAAAGAAGTCCAGTAAAATGCGGTGTGGCTGGATTTTTAATGCAGCTGCATGGGGTTCTTTACTGTGTGAGATTTTTTACATACATTACTGATTGGGTCAACTAATGTGCTTTTTCAGGAATAGGAAAATGTGAAAATTAGGAGAAAGCGGTTGAAGTAATACATTTCATCAAATCAAATTAGCATGAATGTTCTAGCTGAGTTTTTGAAGATGAATCACTTAACATTTGAACGCCTTTGACCCCTTGTGATGGTTTTGTCTGTTAAGGCCACACTGTGAAATCCCTGAAAGAATTAGAGCCAAGTAACTGTCTAAATGAATCATTCCGATGATATTTTAATGATTAAACTCATACTATATGAAAGGAAACTAAATGACGCAACAAAATAAAACTCACATTCAAACAAGAAGGTTTTCTTGTGCTTTTATCAGTCAACCAATTAAAGAATAAATTGCCTTTAAACATACACGAATATACAAGAATTTATTGATAAATCTCTATGCACTCATGAGAGCCATGTTATTTTGCAGTTTTGTTTATGGATATTATAAGCATTAAAACCTTATATTTCCCAGTTTACATTTTCGTCATATTTTATTCTTCAAGCATTATCTTGACATGCTCAAGATTTTTCACTGTTCCACACACACATTGAGCTGTGTCAAGGATATTTGTAAAACAGCATGTAAATCATGGATAAAACGTAATGTACAAAGAAACGTAATGATTCGATACATGCAAATAAACATGATACCATAACAAAATGAACAATACAATTTGTCAGAAAAAGGACGTATTGATCAGCAAGCATGGAACCTCCTATTTTTTCTTGGTAAAATGAATATGCTAAACTGAGTTCATACTCAAACAACTGGCTAGAATCTTGTGAAACGAATACATTTACATTTAGTCATTTAGAAGACGCTTTATCCAAAGCGACTTACAAAGAGTTCAGGGAGCAATAAGCGATATGTCATTATACTAGAAGGTACGATGGGATTAAACCGAATACACATATAAAGAGATGCCACATAATTTCATTAGTTTTATGAAGCTTCTTATAATCTTTTAATCTAAAGTAAATCTTGTAACAGCAGTGTCAAATTAATTCTTTAATCACACTTTGATCAATTATTTGTGTGTGAAATACATAGACCATTGAGCATTAAGTCAGTGTGTAACATTTATTAAAGGACAACTAAAAAGCAAACAAACTTTTAAAACATGACATGTTATCCTAACGTTTTCTACGGAGAACATATGTTAAACATTAAATATCCTTTTGTAAATCCAGTCTTATTCATATCATGAATCTTATTCTGTGACTGAGTGAGAAATTTTGTTAAACACTGAAAGAGCAGCCACACAGTTTTCTCACATTTCTTTGAAGCCTGTGTTATAACAAGAGCGGAGAGAATAAGCTGTGCTCGCCCTTTACAATCCACGCATCTCATTTCTTGGACAACAAAAGTCTCAACAAAACTGCATTCTGTCGTATAGAAAAGTAGAAGAAAAGTGTGCTTTGTGTAGCCTATAGTTTAACAGTGTGTGACGGTGAAAGAGGGAGTCACGCTCGTGAAGCTGTGCGGTACGTCACAGATTCTCATATTTATTCAGCGAGGAGGCAGCGGCATCGTCCAAACTGGCTGCTTCTGGTTTCAAGACACATAAATACACAGCGAGACACTGCGAATACACAAAGAACAGAGAGGATCGCGGAAGACGATAAAGTCAGGTAATGACCATACGAATTAACATGCTGTTTTAGCGATACGGTAGCCCACCCGTGTTTTTTAATGTTCAATGTTTCTAACGGTGATATTGAGAATCAGAGCCGAATTGTAAACAAAACTGACTCCCACCAGTAATCGCTTTCGGTCGGTGTTTTATATTGGATCCGGAATTTTGGGGTATTTCTTCGTTTTGATCACGAAAGCGCAGTCTATTGTCTGTGGTTTCATTCAGCTGCCTATTACTACGGCGTTACATGGGCATGTCAATATTCGGTAATATGGTAAAAGCCGATGGCTGATTTTACGAAAGAGGTGTTTAAAACGCTAACAGGGATATGTTTTTTGGTTATCAATGAAGGCCATTCGCCTATGACAGTATGTAGGCTACTTACGTGGCAGCGCTGATTCCTCTGGACGCGTGTACTTTGTGCCGCTACTTCATCAGCACCAAAACTTATCGAAACTCAAATGATCCTGCGCCTCGGTTCTCGCGCACAAAGCTACTTATATGATCACATTCGTGTTATGTTCAAGCTATCCGTAACATAACAATAAAAACAAACTACTGACAAGCTTATTTTCGTTTGTCAAAGTTCAAACCATTTAATCCCAGTCCGAATAAGATTCTTTAGATAAAGGCTCGGTAAATGTCGAGTCCAGGCGTATTTATGTAGTGCGTTATACAATACAGATCATTTTAAAGCAGCTTTACTGTCATAAACGGGAAAGTGTGTCACATTATGTATAATACATTACATCAGTTCTGGTTGTGTTTGGTTTTAAACAATCAAACACACAGACATTTTGGAAAATGAACCATGGTTTTCTTAGGCCCTGTAAGTGTGCCATTTGTATAACTGCAAACATCGTGGGTTACTTTAGTAAAACAGTGTAAAAACGTAATATTGAGCATTTTTATAAGAACCCATCTTATCTGTATTAGGTTTTCCTTATCATGTATTAATCTGTATAAAAAAATTATGCAGGAGAGGGCAATGTTTTGGACCTATGTCCTTTGTCCAGTTTGAGACATGAGGGGCAGGCATCACAAAGGATGCTGGTTATAATTTGTAGGTCATCTAGAGCGTTCGCGACCCCCGGGGGCGGTTTGTGAACAGGGAATATTTTAAACCAGGGCGTTAAATTAGGATATTTATGTCATTTTTAAAAACAAACTTTACAAAAGAGATTACTGAGACAAAACAATCGCACTGATGTATTTTAAGGTATGTCAGTATAAATTGTTTTCGATCAAGACATCTCTGATATTAAAATGAGTCTGGGATTAGGTTTAAACCCTGTCCGGGAAACCCTCCCCCAAAATCTGCATTAGTCTGGGGTAAGTGAGGAATCCGAACCTGTCATAGTTATCCTTTTCCAGTACTCATGAAGTTCAAGATATCTATCGTTGTTTAAGGCGTTGGTGCTTAAAGTTTAGCTAAAGAAAAATCTATTCACAAAATGGAAGAAGGAGAGCTACAGTGTAGGTGATCAACTATGTGCCATTTGAGGTCACTCCAAAAAGAGAATTTCAATTTATAAAAGTTACTTCCAGTGTTAAGCAATTTAATGGAACAGATTGTTCTGTAAGCGCATTGTAATGTTTAGTTTCATACGTGGTCACACATGAATCGACAGTAGATAAGATCAGTGACCTCCTGCTTTTGCTTTGAAATAAGGTGTAGTACGAGTCAAGGACTTCCTCTTGTGTACAGTATACAAACCCTCTCATCCGTTACCACTGCATGGAAAAAGGGGATGTGTGTGACTTTAGTGACGTTTTATTTGGTACAGCTGTTTCTACAGCCTACAGCAGTGTTTCAGCAATCTCTGGTGTCTGTTAAACGTCACAGGTACACTCCAAACGCGTTTACACGTCCATGTAGAGCGATGAATAAAGGTGTTAAATGATCTCAATATGGTCATTGAAAACATGCAGGTAGTCGGAAACACACACGCCCACATTGTATTTGTAGGGTAAACACTAAAGTGCTCTGATGCGACAACAGGGAAGGACAGCCTATTGACTTTGTCAATCTTCTGTTGTTCTAAAAAAGGGTTTTAAAGTTAGTTAATCCCACATGATGGATGTTAAGACAAAAATCCCATCTGTAGGTCTCAAAACACAGTAAAACTAGATAACCTTATTCATTCAGATCCTATTTATTCAGATCATCTCTTACTTAGCATACGTGAACGAATATCTCTCTATGGTACAATGATAATGTTGGGAGACAATGAGGGTGTGTGTGTATGTGTGGGTGTTAATGGCTAAATCCAGTGGTACATTTTCCTTTCAATTTGATGAGCTGATAGATTACAACATTACTGATTAAAGTCGAATTTGGTCTACCATAATAACATCCTGTATCCATCACCTTGTTCCATTTAGCCTCTACCCCACTTCAGGTCCTTGATAAACGTCTCTTATGAGGTCTGTCTAACATCATGCGTCCATTTCTTTCGGCTGTCACACATAACCTTGCGTGTTTATATGAAAACGGAAATGTGAAGAGTACATTCATTTCCTCGCGGCTATCGCAGAGTAATTATTTTCACAGTGCTTTTCAATTCACTGGTGTGATGGACTCCGTATATATACGACATGTTGATGTAAGGCCGCTGCTCTGTCCAACATAATGTTCAGAGATGGCAAAGTCAAGTTTAAACAAATTGAACACCGGTCTGTTTGCTTTGTCTTCAACACTTCAGGTGGCGATATAAACCCACACACTTACACTTTGAACCATTTAAAGTTTAATTTAAGGTTGTGCTCTGAATAGGCACTGTGTATCCTCCTGATACCTTAGACCACATGTTTAAAGATGCAAAGTGGAAGACTCTTTTTCCTCCCATGTTTCTATTATTCGTCCGCTGTGTTCACTCTAATGGTTTCTCCCCTTCTCACCCTTCATTCGTCTGCTGTGTTCACTCTAATGGTTTCTCCCCTTCTCACTCTCCTTCTCACTCCTCATTCAGATTCCTTAGAAGAAGAGCTTGGACGGCATGCAAAGTTGTGAAATATCTTCAGACAGCACTGATGATCCTCTTAGTAGAGCCTTACACAGACAACGACAACCGCGAATAGTAGTGATCGGTGCGGGCTTGGCCGGCCTCGCCACTGTCAAAACCCTATTGGAGAGCGGCTTCGCCAATGTCACAGTGCTAGAAGCTGCGGACCGTATCGGAGGCAGAGTGCAAAGCATTCGGCAGGGTGAGAAACCTATCTTTCCTGAAGACAACTCAATCTTATGTTGTCCTTTTTATTTATTTATCCTAAAATCAAAACACATTGACAAGTGTGTTAAAATTACCTCACACAAAAACTTGTTATTTAACACATCTTTCTTGAGAGTGTGTTAAAATCAGAAATGTTGATTACAAGCCGTTCCCAGGCTGGCTCGACTGGAGGGGTCAATTTCATATTTCGGGCGGATATATAATCAGTTCATCGCATGCAGAATTTTTCACATTGTTCTGTGATTAAATTGACATGTCATTGTTTAATAGATAATGTCAATACATTCACCTTTATTCTTTAATGAAAATGTAGAATCATAACAAGCTCCAACTCCTCTCCACAGGTGAAGCTACTTTGGAACTTGGAGCAACCTGGATCCATGGCGCGAACGGGAACCCCATCTACCACCTGGCCGAGGACAATGGGCTGCTGGAGCATACCACAGAGGAGGAGCGAAGCGTGGGCCGCATCAGCCTCTATGCCAAGAATGGTGTGGCCCACTACCAGACCAACAACGGCAAGCGCATCCCCAAGGACCTGGTTGAGGAGTTCAGTGACCTGTACAATGAGGTGATGAAAAGTACAGTACAGTACACCCAATGAGCTGGAACATTATTGGGCCACTATACTATACTCTTATAATCTATAGGCTTGAATTGATCAATCTCCTGTAGCTGGTAGAGCATTGTAAACACATGAAATTGACTTGAATTGCTTTGGGTATGTATAAAGCAATGCAAATCTGGTGTTTGCTTCTTGACTCATTAACCTAAATAGGGACATTTGTATTCGTCTCACTTTACAAAGCTATGTTTCAGTGCGATTGCTCTAAGATACTGGAGCATGTGAAAGATTATGTTGTGCAAGCTTTCCTTAGGATGCAAAGGGCTCATAAATCAGGGATACCTTTGTCTTTATCCAGAGGATTTTTTTTCTCATTCGTTGCTTTTTCTAAGCTCGGGAGACAAAGTTGTGATTCGTGATTCAGTGTCAGCAGTGTATCGGATATTTCTCCTACAATTCCAAATAAAAGTAGTGAGAAGTGAGACATGAGAAAGTCATGGAAAGAAGAAAAACTGGAAAACCTTTATTGTTGTGTTTTTTGTGACGATTATTATATAGTTTTTTTACATTCATTGACCGTAGGACAGGAGACAGTAAGGGAAGAGGAAAGTACCTTTAGCTGGGATTCAAACTCGTGCTGCCTGAGGTGCTGCTGTGCTTCGATGTTGATGTGTTGCCCACAAGGCTATGTTTCTGACAAGGAGTTATTTTAGTTCAGGGCTGATTATTCTCTAACATGTCTCATTTATGTATCAGGTTTGTCTTACTGTGCCAGCTGCATATAATTTGTTTAATAGTTACTTAAGAACAAGTTGTAGTTGCCCTAGTAAAAAACTATTAATTTAAAATAGATTTATTTCATACTAAGTATAGTTTAAATGTATTAAAATATTTACTGACATGACAAACTGATGTAAAATTATAATTAAACTTTATTTGGAGTACTACTTCTACACAATGCACATTTCTTCACATTAACCCTGTGTTTTATTAAAAATGTGTTCTAATGTGACTTTTAATGAGGATTTTATTTTCAATGAAAGATATTTAAAGTGCACCTGAATAAGAATGAAATGAAACCTTAGAGGAGATAAATGTTAGTCTTAAGCGACAGAGAATAAACTGAACACAGTGGCCCTCATTTATCAAACAAACCAGCATAGATCCTAGCAGAATAATGAGTTTAGAACGCTCACGTGCGGCAAAGTCCGTCGTACGAGTAATCGTACCTTCATAACTGCGCCGGCTGAAATCGATCATAAATTACATATCATGCCCCTATAAATTCAGGGTGTAGACGCCTCCACCCCTCGATTTTGCGACATTAAGAAACGTAATCCAGCCATAAAGAGGAACTTTTCCGATTTAGAAATTGAATCTTTAACCTTGAAAAGCGGAATCAAAGGGACTAAACAAAACTGTTTGGAAAGACAATCACTACAGCGGTCAACAGCGTTGGAATAGTGAACAGAACTGCAGCTCATCAGGTTTGTATTTTTTTATTGGATATGTATGTGTATATATATATATATATATAAATATAACTGCAAATTATTGTTTCACTATTATTATTATTATAACACTTAAAGTATTGTTGTAAATTACATTGTTTGTATAGTGCATTTAAACACTATCATAATCTGTCTTGAAGAACAATGTTGTAGTTAGCCTACATTAATGTGTTAATGTTAAAACTAATGTAGATATAAATGACTGATCATTTTTGCAGCGCAGATGTAAACATGTAGATGTGTTTACAATTTTCTTCATTTAGGGGGTCTGTGGCGGAGGAGACAGATGCATGTTTCTAAAGATGATAAATGTTTAAAATCTAATGCTGCTAATCTTGTATTTCAGGCTGTTTAAATCAAGCACACACAGTATTATGTTTGCTTCATTTATTTGTTTCTCTTTCAGACCTGTCGGAGGCTAGAACCAGCGGTCTTCAGCCCCCACAAACCAGCCTGGAGCCTGCCACTCAAAGCCAGGCAACCTCGAGCTGTGACCCTGTGCGCATCTTTCACGTACACCAAAGCACAAAAAAACATCACACAAATAAAAAAAACATTACAAAACACGTGTTGTCTGTTTTCATTAGAATGCATATTTTTCAAACAAAGAAGCTATCACCTTATAAATAGATAAACGTAACCCTTGCCTGTATTTATATTGTTTATTGTAGTTTTTAATGTTTTACTTTTAATTGTGTATTTTAATTGTCATAAAAAGTAGCATAAAATCTCATCCATTTTTTTTACGGAAAAGAACCCGTTTACCTTGTAATTCCAAACATTTACGTGTTCATAGAATAAGGTTAGAAAATAAAATACATTATTAATGTAATGAAAATAAGAAATAGCTTTGGAATTGATATACTTAACTTATTGTTTTTTCTATTTGTCATTTTTCCTTTTCAGTTATCAAAAGGGTAAAGCATAGACGGACCTTCAGTTTATCTCAAAACTTGTGTACACGAGCTGAGACCTGTCGTCAGATTTCATCGTAGCAACCGTCCAAATTGATAAATGCCAAGTTTTGAAGTTAGCGTACACACAGTTTTCTGGCGTACGATCGTTTGATAAATGAGGGCCAGTGTGATGTTATTGAGATCTCTTATGAAACTTTAGAGGAGATAAATGGGAGAATGTTAGAGTCTTTAGCGAAGGAGAATAATCCGAGCACAGTGTGAGATGTTATGGAGATCTCTTCTGAATCTCAGTGGAGAAAACAAGAGTTTTCTCAGGAGAAACATGTGATAAGCAGGAGACTAAACCTTATGTCTCAATTTGATGTTCACTTGATCTCATTTCTGTCTAGGAGAAAGACGTGAGATGAGATCATCTCATGTTTGTTTTTCCATTCCTCTGGGCAGTACTGTATATACATGAATGGATCACACAGGAATTTGCTCCGCACCATTTTCTTTTACTTCGGGACACTTACTTACTTAAAATATGTGTGATACCCTGCGTTCTACTTTCCACTTGTGTGAAAAAGTTGTTTTCCCTCAGAGAAAGCACATGTCACTTCTCGCTCACAGCTGCAAGGGTTAAGGTCAATTGTTGCACAGTTGTAACCTCATCTTGAACCGCTGTTTTCGTATCGCTCCCTCAATCTTTCTCTTGTTCCATCTAATTGGTGTAATAAATGCTTCTAGCTACGCAGTGCCACAGACAAGCCATTCAGCGATTATACAGAGAAGTTAATGCAACCACTGCAACTAATGCAATTAAACTCTTGATCGTGGCAAACATACCACCATGATCTAATGACTTAAGGATATCCCTGGTTTAATCTCGTTCTCCTTCTCTGGGGCAGGTGTACGAGCTGACTCAGGAGTTCTTCCAGAACGGAAAGCCAGTGGGAGCTGAGAGTCAGAACAGCGTGGGGATCTTCACACGGGATGTTGTGCGCAAGAAGATCAGGCTTGATCCTTATGACTCAGAAAGCACCAAGAAACTCAAGTTATCTATGCTACAACAGTACCTCAAGGTGGGCAGATCTATAATGTCAAAAATTTTTTGTGTGTGCATGACTAAATATGAACATGAAGGAAATAAAATACGAAATACACACAATGTGTCCTATTCAAAGAAAGTGCCACATACATGTCCGCCAGCCCTTTAACAAGCCAAGACACGAGACAACACAACAGGGAATATAGTTCTGGGTATTAACTGATATACTGCACCTCGATGACATCAGCACTGTTGCGTGTGTTCTCATATTTGTAATGCAAGTGATGTCAGGCTCATCCTTACGCACGTTTTATACACTGTCACAATAGCGATTTCATATTGTGAAATCCAAAACTTTAGAGCTGGATTCTAGCCCTACTACTTTTTGGTAATTTCTAACATGTTCTGGATTCACAATGGACTTTTAATTGTAATCAACTATTTAATAAATCCCCTTCATGACATCTCATGTTCTGTACTCTATTATGTAAGAGTAGTCACTATGATTCTGATTAAAATTCCGTCATGAAAGCTCTGAACTTTTGAGGTAAAAGCAAACCAGATTTGAAATGGTGTCCTGTAATGCAATAAGTCATGAGAGGAAGGTGCAAAACCAGTAAAAGCTCTCAGCTGTTCATGTGCCTGCTAGGGTACGCCCTCCTTGTTTTGTTTACAGCAGGAACGGTAACCTTAGAATACAGAGCTGAAGCATTTACAGAGAGCACAGAAACAACTGTAAATTGAACTCTACACATGTAATGTAATATGTAGCCATATTTATGTGGATTTGGTGCTAAGAAGCATGTTCTTGGGTTCTTCAGGTGGAGAGCTGCGAGAGCAGTTCACCCAGCATGGATGAAGTGTCTCTAAGCGAGTTCGGTGAGTGGACAGAGATTCCCGGCGCTCACCACGTCATTCCGGTCGGTTTCATTAAAGTCGTTGAGATCCTGGCTCAGGACATCCCAAACCGAGTCCTTCGCCTCAGCAAACCCGTCCGCCGCATCCACTGGAACTGCAGCTTTCAGGATGCAAAGGAAATCCCCGACCAGGCCGACCATAACCAGGATGAGCGGCCCAGCCCCCCTCCGGTCTGTGTGGAGTGCGAAGACGGCGAGTGTCTGCCGGCAGACCACGTGATCGTAACGGCCTCTCTAGGCGTCCTGCAGAAGGCTCACGAAACGCTTTTCTCCCCGGGCCTGCCTCAAGACAAGTCGCAGGCCATTCAGAAACTGGGCATTAGTACCACCGACAAGATCTTTCTGGAGTTCGCGGAGCCTTTCTGGAGCCCCGAGTGCAACAGCATCCAGTTCGTCTGGGAGGATGAGGCGCAGCTGGAGAGCCTGTCGTACACGAAAGAGCTTTGGTACAGGAAGATCTGCAGCTTTGACGTGCTGTATCCACCCGAGCGCTATGGCCACATGCTGAGCGGATGGATCTGTGGAGAAGAAGCGCTGAGCATGGAGACTTGCGATGATGAGACCGTGGCGGAGATATGCACCGAACTGCTGCGCAAGTTCACAGGTCAGTATATGCGTGAAGATTTGTGTAAAGGTTTGTTTTTCAAATAAAAAGACAGTTACATTTCTCTATGTCAAATAACAAACACACAGTACCCGGATTAAAGGGACAGTTCACCCAAAAAATAAATGGTTAATGGTAAAGAACTCAGCTCTGAAATTCCAAGTGTTCCCAAGTGTTGAACATTTCTGCAAACAGTACTGAGTTTACTGTTGTAACCGTTTAGTTACAGAACACGTACTGTAGTCAGAGCTCAGGGTCAGCACATTCTCTGTCAATGACGTCACCTGGTTGTTACCGTAACTAGGTCAGTAGGTCTTAATCCAGTTCCACGCACCCTATACAATCTGCTGAGTCCTATATACACTAATTAGTGTGTTGAATTGGATTTGGTCACACCTTAGCAGTGATAACCGAAAGATCTGTTTATTCCTCATTATGACCGAAAAATAATACAAATGTAAGTAATATTAGTTGGGAATCCATTAAAGAGGCAACCGTATATGGCTAATAAGTATAAGTTGAGTACACTGTATGGACAAAAGCATTATAATGAGCAAATTTGATTACTTTAGTCTATTACATGAGCACAAACTTTAATGCTACAGGATATCATGATCTTCTAAAGAATTGTGAGCATTTAATATGGCATTGTATGATGTAGCATCAGTATTTGTTTTGATTGGAATAGCTGGAATACATAAACATGTTTATTAGAAGGGGGTGACCCAATACTTTTGCCCATATAGTGTATTAACTCATCATTCATCATTTGGTCTACTGGTCTGAAGTTTTTGTCAATTGGTGACCAAAATAATAATTATTTAAAAAAATTTACATTTTCTTATTTTAATGTTTTAACAGGGAACCAGAATATTCCGAAGCCACGGCGAATCCTGCGTTCCTCTTGGGGAAGTAATCCCTACATCCGAGGGTCTTACTCCTTTACTCAAGTGGGCTCCAGCGGCAGAGATGTGGAAAAGCTGGCCGAGCCAATGCCTTATAACAAGAACAGAAAGGCTCCAGTGAGTGGACATTCATTTCATTTTGGATTCTACTTAAGTAGAAATGAAAAGTAGATGTCTATCTTGGGCAGTTGATTTGTTCTTTTTATTTTAATGGAAGACATCCTGTTTAGAGGCACGTTGATGCCCTCTTCACCTTTTGTCATTGTTTGAAATTTACATAACTCTGTGTGCCAAACAACCACGCACGCACGCACGCACACACACACACACACAGAGAGGCTCTGGCCAATTAGGAGTGAAAGGAACAGTCTGACCCCACAGCGGGTTACTGTGCAAAAAAAGTTTTAAGTTACTTTTCTGTGTCAAAAATAGCTCACCGGCCCTAAGGCTGTAGAGGAAATATTGGTCAAGCTGACTATTCTTACTTTGTTTCATCTCTCCAAAGCCTCTACAGGTGTTGTTTGCTGGAGAGGCTACCCACAGAAAATACTATTCCACTACCCATGGTGCTTTGCTGTCAGGACAGAGGGAGGCTAACCGCCTGATCGAGCTGTACCAGTACTCTCTGGGTGCTGAAACCACAAAGCCTGATGTTTAAAGGAAACAAATTGCAACGAAAAACAAGAACCACTTACTAGTGACAAAAACAATTGTGTTTTGTGCTATCTGTATTTTAAATGAGTAAATTATGTATGAAAACCTAGTAGGGGCATTAAACTAATAACAACAAATCCTCTTTATACTGTACTTAGATTAGAATTCTGTAGATTTGACTTGAGATGTACTGTACGAGTCTGCCAATGAAGCGGCATCTCTGGTCCCTATCCTTTTCTTTAATTTTAATCAATGTTAATATGTTTCTATAATTTAAAAATTTTGTAAGTGCCTTCTGTATTTAATGTTACGTCTTAAAAACTTAAAACAAAAAAGACTTGATATGAATAAAGTGTATGTTCATGTGACTACTTTTCTTTCTTCACTATCAAAAAATATTTTTATCTCTTGTATAGGGAACAATGCGGCATAATTTTATTTACTAAGTCAATTTACCAGCTAGAGATTAAAGCCTTCTGGGTTTTTAAACAAAGTGCTTTGCTGGGAAAGCTATGAGACTTATCTATTCTAGTGAAAGGATGACTATATATAATAATTTTAATAATAATAAACTTTATTTTTGTATAGGGCCTTTAAAGTGCATCTCAAAGCGCTTTACAAGTTAAATTCAGTACAAAACAATCCACAATTATAAAATTTAACAATAAACCATGCAAATATAAAATACAAAAATTAAGTAAAAGCTACCATACATTTTTTTAAGACAAGATTTAAAAGTGCTTAGCGATTTAGACTGCCTTATCACATTCGGTAAAGCTGATGAGCGAAGGTCACGCCCTGGAGTAAGGAATTAAAAGCTCAGATAGATATGGAGGTGCCAACCCATACAAAGACTTATAAGTAGGCCTAAGCATCAAGATTTTTTAAATCAACCCTTAACCTAACAGGGAGCCAATGCAAAGACTTGGAGTGAAGTGTTCTCTTAGAATAGATCTTGTCAGAATTCTGACAGCAAAATTTTTGAATCCCCAGCCAACAACGCATTACAATAGTCGATACGGGAAACACAAAGGTGTTAGCGACAGAGAACGTCAACTTTGGCTGTAATCTACTGATATTTCTAAGATGAAAGAATGATGTTTTAACAGTGTTTTGAATTTGTGGCACAAAAGTTGAATTGGCATCAAAAACCTCTCCCAAATTTCTAAGTTTAGTTTGAAACTCTGTGGTAGAGCCGTCGACAGTTATGTTGACTGACACAGCCTTATGTAATTGATGGCGAGAACCAATGAGCATAATCGTAGTCTTAGTGAAGACAGAGAACATTTTGCAACATCCATTTTATCGTAGAAATACTTTAAGAAAGAAAATCAACATGCACACAATCATTGGGCTTCGAATGTATATAAATCATCAGCGTAAAAATAACATTTTAGACGAAGAGACTTCAAAAGCTGACTAAGTGGAAAATGATGGATGTTAAAAATAAGGGACCCAAAATTGATCCCTGAGGGACTCCAGATTTCACAACACCAACTTTAGATCTAAAACCACTCATTGCACTGTGTATGATCGGTGAGATAAGACTTAAACCAATTAAGGGCAATACCAGAGACCCAAAAATACATTTTCTAGACGAGTAATTAAAACAAGTGATCAACCATATCAAAAGCTGAACTGAGGTCAAGGAGTATCAAAACTGAAAGTCACTAGTGATCTTAACCAATGCTGTTTCAGTACTATGTAATTTACGGAAGCCCAATTGCAAAGGCTCAAAAAGATTGTTCTCAGATAAATGAGAATTAAACTGGGAGGCGATAACGTGCTCTGAAATCTTTGATGGAAATGGGAGATCGGATATGGGGCGGAAATTTGCAAGGGAATCTAAAGTCAACATTATATTTTTTTGGAACAGGAGTGAATGCAGTCATTTTAAAAGCTGTTGGCTCTACCCAAGAACAAAGGGACTTATTTATAATAGTCAAAACAACTGGACACAAAACAGCAAAGCACGATTGAAACAACCCTGTGGGTATAGGATCAAGTAATAAAGGCTGCATGTTTGGACTGAATGCAAAGGTGAGCAACGGCAAATTATAAAACATCACATTGAAACACCACCAGTACTGGATGTCTTTCATTCACAAACTGCAGCAAGAGTTATATATCCACCCTTTGGGCATTTTTTTAAGGTGTAACACATATCAAAATGACTAATTAAAACAAGAAAACCTCAATTTACTTAACATTGTTTCTGTGTACCAAACTGTACTGTCTGAGTTCCACCCCATCAGCCAATCAAATAGTTTTATCTGTACGCGGTGGGTTGTTTTCTTTTTTTGCGCCCTGTTTTTAAATTCAAACGGGTTTACAAATAATTAGGTTTATTAAAAGACAGATATACCAAACCGACAGAAATCATAACAAAATTCAGTAGATGTATGATATGGTCCGATTTGGCTAAACAATGCTTAGGTTGATTGTATATGAATATGAAATACAACTTTTAAAAGTCATTTTGTCAGTATTTGTAGAGTATAATTTTGATATATATATATATATATATATATATATATATATAAATATATCGGTACATAAGACTAAAATGAAAGTTTGAGCTGTTTAACCTGTAAATAATGTCCATAGTCCTGGTTAGAAGACCAAATAATACTTGGCTGGTTTAACTTTTTTTTTCTGTTGAGCTGCAAAATGTCAAATTAGAGATGGACTGGTCTGGGGTTATTTTCACAAGGTTGGTTGTTTCTTTTTTCTGCCATAATTATTATTACTCACTCCTCTGAGCTTTTCACTGCCATCTACTGGTTGAGTAACACTCCTACACTGACTTGGCCTGTACACGGTTCTATATTTGGTAGAATTAGCTTGCTTTGTGTTCTCTTTGAAATTAAAACAGTGGTTCACCAACTATATAATAAACTGATCCCCCAATGAGAACTTAGATTTTTCATAGATAAACATATTTTGGAAAACTTCTGTTCACACATTAGCCATGTTTTATCACTGTGTGACAAACCTGTCAACTATTTAAATGTATTTAAAATGTTTCAGGATTATGACAAGGGCATGCTCAATTGACCATTCCCACGATGTACAGAAGAAGAATGACAGAGGCCTAAACGTTCAGTAACTTACTTTTTACTGTGAGAATTTGGATCCAAATCGAAAGTGTCTAAGAAAATCTTCCTCAAAAGGTTTTGGAAAGTTAACTTTAGTGAATACTATTTGAGATAATTATGCTGAATTTCTGTTTGTATTTAACACACTGAGACACAGCAAATGTCCCCCACAAAAGCAGTTGTTTAATGAAGCTCAATATTCAGTCACATTAATGTTTAAAAACTATTTAAAATATGTTTCATGTATGTAAACAGAAAGACATCGTATCACTTAAACACATATCATGATTTTCCAGACCTCGTGGACACGAGAATTCCCATAGCTGCCTCTACATAAGTGTTTTCTCATATTCTTGTAAACAAACGTCAGAGAAGCAACAGAGCCTGAGATACAAAGCAATATTAATGTGAGAACCTTGAATTTCAGTCACTCTAGAGAGATCTTTGTTTTGGATGGCTGGTTTCAGAGCAAAACCATATGGCCATGGTTCATCATTGGATGTGTTTCCCACCCCCGATACAGGTTGTTTTATATACAAGATTGGATTCTTTGTTCCATTCATCTTAAATGTTCCTGAATTGAAGCTGGATTAAAGCTGCAATGAGTGGTGAGTATTTTATGTTTTGTTTTTATTTATTTAGAGGCGTTGTTTTATATTTGTAACTTATCTTTGTATTTTTTTTACTCTAAAAGCCATTACAGTTCAAAATGTATGTCATGGCATTATAAAGAAACATTTTACTTTATGAACTTTATATTAGATTCCGAAACGAAGTATTTGTTTCTGATCAAATGTTGTGGAACACATTAGATAATCTGATACACTTCATGCATCCAATAAGATAATAGTTTGGCTGAAGTAATTGTAGAAATGACTCAAAGTTAGTTCTGAGGAAACGTCTAGCACCCTTGGTTTGCCATTTGGTTTCATATTTGTTGGACAATTTACCAACCCTTACATTTTTATCTGTCAGCTACCATTTGAATGTTATTATTTAATATATATATATCGTTTAATATGTAAGTATCAACATAAATTTCCTTTTATATGTAACATGTCACCTAGAGTTTCCGTTAGGAGTTCCAGTCTCACTGGTTTTGTTGATGGCTGTGGTTCCTCTCAGTCTTGGCGCCAGATTTACTCTGTTGATCTCCATGCCCAATACATCCAGTCCTTTCAGCGCTGGGCGGATTGGTGCTGGAGCGCTTATTTCTATCAATGCGGTAAACAGAAGTCCAGACCTCCTGCAAGGTAGGTCAGCAAACTTTTTGAAAATGTAATGCTGTTGAAAGAACAACTTTATATTATGTCACGTTATCGTATATGGCAAATCTGTTCCACTATAGAACTGCAGCAACTTTATGGATACAAGTTTTTGGTGGTATTAATAATTATAAAATTGTATGTATTCATTTTGAAATACACTACCGTTTAGATGTTTTGACACACTTGATTGAAATGTTTCCTATGATCTTCATTTTATTTAATCTTATTTAAAGGTGTATTTAAATGTTTACAAATAAGTTTGTATACAAAATAATTGTTAATTGCCAACACATTTTGGCAAAAAAAGAGTTACAATTTTGTTATTCCCAATTTTTTGTGATTAATAAATGTTGAAGTGCTTTAAATAGTACTCTATAGTGTTTATATGCTTATACATGTATCAAGTGCATCAATGCAGTTATATTTGTACAAAATGTCGGATTGATTTTCTTGTAATATAATTGTAAATACATAGATATGCAAGATATTAATTAGAGTTGAAATTTTGCTTCACGTTTTCATAAAATCTTTAGACCATTGTTGGTGGACAAATATGCCATATGGTATCATTTCCAAAACGTTTTCCTTATTTTGAAAATATCTCCTTAATAGCATGAGGAACATTACATAAAAACAGTACAGTAGGCCAATGAGTAATGCAGATGTATGATTTGTGTCAGGTCATCAGCTGGACTATCATTATGTGGATGATGAATGCAGTGATCTGCGTGGCCCTGGAAAGATTGCTGCCCTTTACCATAGACACAAATACAGCGCTTTCATCGGACCTTCTTGCTCAAACGTACGTGCTTTCATTAGCATGATTTCCCAGACCATTGCAGATCAAAACAAATAAATAAATTGAAATCCAGCAAACAGAAACTAAACGTTTCAGAAATAAAAATCCCTTGCTGGCTTTATTATTACTCAGTCAATGTGATGTAAAATAAAGATAGCCGTCTTCAACAAGAGCACATTTTTAATTAAATCTTAAAATCGACTTTTATCACATTGAAAGGGCATCAAAAGGTAATCACAGAAATAATTATAATATCATTCGTCACAAGATATTATTAATCACAAGACTATGAATTATGAAATGTTCATTTAGTTGGAAAAAGAAAAATATCATCCCGTTTTAATCATTTGCTATTTAAGGTTTGTGCAGTGACTGCCAAACTAGCAGCATATTGGAACATTGCTGTCATCAGTCCCATATGTGCCCATCAACAGTTTCTTGATAAAAAGGTCAGTTGTTATGTGCATGATGTTAAGATGAATCTGCTTGTGTTGCATCTTATGCATTTTGTTTACCGGCTGCGTCTCTTTCTTTGTTTTGGCTCCATGGACCTCAGGCCTACCCAACATTAACAAGAGTGTTTGGACCTTTTACCAAACTGGGAGCTTTCTTTGTGGAGATCTGTAAAAGGTTTGGCTGGCAGAACATTGGCATAATTTATGACAGCAAGCCGGCATGGAATATTCCAGCTGAGGGAATCAGGTGTGTCCATGAAATTATTATAACTCAAGCCAAATCTTGTCTGCTTATTTGTAGCTGTGATTTTTATAAAAATTCAGTTAAATACAGTACACGCTGTGAGATGAATCACTACATTTTGTTTTATTTCATAGGCATGTAAATCTTTGCACTACAACTATTATCATTTTTGGTCAAATTAATAGCAAAGCTCCTAACTGAAATTTGTTTTCTCCGAAGATACCAAGCAGACCATAATAACATCACAGTGGCCAAGTATCTAGAAATACGTTTCTCTTTCCCGCAAGACTCCACGTCGACCTGCGCCCAAATCTTAACTGATATCACCCAAGTGTCTCGCAGTAAGGCAAATCTCATCTTTATGTCAGCTTTTACATTTGCCACATTATTGAACCATCATATCTCATAAAACCTGATAGGAAATAATAAAACAGTAAAGTCTTGTTTGGACTTACAGTCATTGTGATATCAGCGCGTGGAGAGGTGGTCCGGCGCTTGCTGATTGAAGCTCACAAGAAAGGCCTGACCAACGGAGATTTCGTTTTCTTCTGTTTTGAACCATATAGGCTCAAGAAGTTGTTTGGAAATTTTGACTGGAAACAAGGTGTTATATAACCAAAAAGCTTTGCGACTCTCATAAAATACGACACAATATAATATATTTTCTAATTCCCAGGTGATGAATTTGACTTTGTGGCAAAGGAAGCCTATAAGGCCCTGTTTTTCCTGTCTCTGTATGAACCTGATGGTGAACAGTACAAGGCTTTCTCAGAGATCGTCAAAAGAAGATCAAAAAAATACTTCGGCTATACATATTGTCATAATGAAAAGGTGGGTGTAGTTGATATAGATAAACAGCAGTAGAGTAGAGACAAATATACCACACTCTGTCAAGGTGAAAGATTGAAATAGACTGAAAATGTCTCCATATATTAGATGTGTTGTTTAATGGATGATGTATGATGTATTTATTGGGTGTACAGGTATCAGTTTTAGCAGCTATAGCCCATGACAGTGTTTGGCTCTACGCTCAGGCATTAAACGAAACCTTGGCAGAAAATGGAGACCCATATGATGGCTTTGCCATCACAAGAAGAATGTGGAACAGAACCATCACAGGTAAGAAGTGCTTCCTCTGTGGTTTGGTTTTGCTCGCAGCATATCCTACACAATTCCTTGTGATATATTTTTAATTGAAATTTATCATAACACCTTGCTTTGACCTACAGGTATCCAAGGAGAAGTAACTATGGATGCAAGTGGAGATCGCGAGTCAGCATACATGATGAAACAACTCCAAGGTACAAACCAGTTTCAGGTGAGATGCTAGCATATGCTGTTTACGCAACCAATTAAAATTAATATTTTATTCTAAATCACATTTGTTAAAGAACCTGCTTTTTACAGATCATTGCAAACTATTTTGGGACTAGTAAAAAATATATGCAAGTGAAAGGGGTTCACATCAGCTGGCCTGGAGGTCGGACAAGTCCACCCAAAGACTCTCCAGACTGTGGCTTTAGAGGAGAACTCTGTGTCTATCTAGGTACAAGAAATTTCATGTTCACAGTTCGTCCACTTTTGGAGGTCTACGGTTTGTGTAAATAAGTGTATTTATAGATAAGTTATGTCATGTAAGAACATTACTTATAAATTACTTATAAAGTTAACATTTAAGGCAACATTTTTGTTCTCTGTTTAACAGGGTATGTTTATGCAATTCTAGCCATTGAGATTATCAGTACCTAAAAATTAAAACACTATAACATTTTCTAAAAAAAAAAACAATTGTTCCCACACAAGAAATGAATATAAATCAGAACAATGTTTAGGCTACAAGCTGGCGGGGTGAAAGTATTTTAACATAAAAGCGTACTCTTTTGTTGAACATCATTTTCGAAAAGGGACACTAAACCAAAATGTGTTAAAACGGCAAATAATTTTTTGTTTCGGTTTTAAATGAAAGTTCAAACTCAAATTTACAACGTATCTGTTCAGCAACGCTGTTTCCAGCAGGGGGCACTAAATGCCAATCTTTACCATTTACACACAAGCCCATTCACCTCTACCATCACACACAGCTTTCTCATACCCTATCCTTGTCTTGTGGCATTGCCCCATTTTTTTTTGATTAAAACTAATGTCTTGAATAATTTACAATGCCTGAAAGACCTCAATCTCCAATTCACTAACAATCTAGATTTCTCAGCAATCCACCGACTGGATCTCCCCCAAGGTAACAGGTAAAAGTAATAAAGTCTGGACGGACTTAAAAAAAGCAAATCATAATTATTTTATCAGAATGCTGAATATGTTTCATATTGCAGTGTAGAATTACCTCTGGCAATGTCTGGTTTTCTTTTTTTCTAGCAATGTATGGTTTGCTTACTACAAAAAGGTGGAAGCATTCGATTGTTGACACCAAGTGAACGCTATAATAAATCTACTAATGAGCAATGTATGTTTTTATCAGACGGAAAATTCTTTATTGCTTTGGGCATTATTGCTGGTTTGGTGACCACAGGGACTCTTACAATCTATGTTTTGTACAGGTATTTATTTTTAATAAAATATTAGATTTCATGTGTTTTTTTCAGACCGTATGTTTAGTAACTTACCTTTTTAAATGGCAGAGTCAAGCTCGGACAAGATAAATTGAATTGCAATAATATGATGGTGCCTGACCTTCATCATTGACCTTCGTGAATACTATAATATGTATAGATTTTGATTCCTTTAAAAATATGCTGTTTTCAGAAGGAACATTTTAAATAACACAATTTATCAAAATTTTCCTTTAAGAACTTGAAAATTGTTGTATGCTATAAATGTCATTTGTGTAGGATGTATGCCACTTGCATGCTATAATGAATTTTGTTAAAACATTGTAATTTGGTATTTACAATGAATTTAGATAGTTTAACGGATGTCAGGCAAAATTCAGACAAAATATTGGTGCTGACCCTTATTTGAGTCAAGCCCTCTGAAATTCTCTTATCACTGGCTCGCAGAACTGTAAGACTAAATAGTTGCTTTGTTGAAACGAGTCTGTGGATTTTCTCTAGACTTCATACAATTAAATTTTTATTAACAGAAAGTATAAACTCCAGGAAGATGCTGCCAAGATGCTGTGGGAAGTCAGTGCTGCTGATGTCATAATGATGGAGCACCACCCCTTGACTAGGCAAAAGGTTTAGAGCACATTAGTATGAAAACACAGAAGTTACTCTTTTGTGTCACAGTTTACATTACAATATCATTGTAATTACATACCTAACAAATATCAAAAGTATGTCACAGTTTACATTACAATATCATTGTAATTACACACCTAACAAATATCAAAAGTATGTCAAAGTTTACATTGCAATATCATTGTAATTACATACCTAACAAATATCAAAAGTATGTCACAGTTTACATTGCAATATCATTGTAATTACATACCTAACAAATATCAAAGGTATGTCACAGTTTACATTACAATATCATTGTAATTACATACCTAACAAATATCAAAAGTATGTCACAGTTTACATTACAATTTCATTGTAATTACATAAAATTTCAAATATCAAAAGTAATTGTAATAGTAATTAACAAGTTTATGTCATGTTTGTCCTGTAAGAAAACTCCATTGATCAATACGTAAACAGTAAGTGTCACACACACTTACGCACACACACAAAACTTTGCACAATATAGTAAAATGTTCCTTCTTGATTAAGTCCCACAGATCTAAATCCCTACAGGCATCTTTGGAGTCCATCATTAGCAGCATGCTGGACAGGCCCTCTGCACAAAGAACTGCAATCTACAAAGTAAAATTGTCTTAAAAGTAACACTATATATTACCAGTTTACGTAATACAGCCTATAGTGCACAATACATAATTGTGACACAATGTCATGATTTATGACAACCAACAAGTTCGTTACATGACTCACCAAATGACCTGAATTTACTTTCTTTCTGTATGAAGGGAACCGTTTGTTCTGTTTACTTATTGAATGAGAAGAACGCTCATCTGAACAGCAAGCTGCTGACTGAGCTTAAACAGGTAAACCTTGTTTTGAACATTGACAAATGCGTTCATATTCATTAACGTCACAACGTGCATTCACCAATCTAAATCTATAATAAGATGCGACTAAGCCACTCAGCCAGCACCTTGATGTTTTCAAACTATCAAAACACGTTGGAAGTCATAGGCATATGCTTGTGTTTGTTTTACAGTGCAGAGATCTGACACACTACAATATCTGTAAATTTATTGGAGTTTGCCTGGAGACCCCTCAATCTTTCATTCTCACAGAGTATTGCACTAAAGGAAGCCTGCAGGTACAACCACGATGCGAAGATAATACATTTCTTTCTAAAAGTTATTGAAAAAATTTACTTTCTTGGTATCAACATTATAAATATATAAATATATTTAATATCCTGGACATTAATCATATGCACATCTTTCTTTCTTCTCATGACCGCACATCTGTATCTATACTGCAGCGTTTTATTTTATTTTAGAATTGAGACACCATAGCTTTTCAACACAGCATTTTAATTTATTTTACCATCTTGTAATGTTATATGCTATATGCCATTCTGTTCATTAATGTGAATTGTGATAAGATCTTTCTATGCAAATTTTGCAGGACATTTTGAAGAATGACTCTATCAAGCTGGACTGGAACTTTAAGTATTCCCTCATGTCGGACATCATAAAGGTCATTGTGTTTGTGTCATTTTGCAGTTTAAATAGATTTTGCCGACAGTAGTATATGAATGTATAATGATGGATAGCAGTAGTGATAAATACAATGTGACTTTGGTGTAGGGTATGGACTATTTGCATCGCAGTCCTCTGCACTCTCACGGTCACCTTTCTTCATCCAGCTGTGTGGTGGACAGTCGCTTTGTCTTGAAGGTCACCGGTTTTAGATTTAGCTCATTCAGGCTTTCAGACAAAGAGGACCCCTGGACCGGTGAGCATCTTCTATTCGTTTATAGCTGCAGATATTGTGTTTTTGACTTTGTGTTTTAATTCAAATTTACAGCATTGCTCCAATTCACTCTAAATTGGACTTCTTAAAAGGTTTGGTTATATATAGTACGTATTACAATCGAACAAACAATGTAAATGACTTCCCCGATTTGTGTAAACGTGCACACATAGCTTGATATTTAAATGGCATGTGTTAAACCCTGTCAGATTTAGTAAGTATTTTATGTTCTGTTTCTATGTTGGCTTTCTAAGCTCTGCTATGGACGGCCCCGGAGCTGCTGAGGCAGTCCATGCCTTCTAATGGTACCCAGAAAGGGGACGTCTACAGTTTTGCCATCATCGCTCAAGAAGTTGTATATCGCCGAGGGCCTTTCTACATCCCCAGCTGTCCATTCAGTGCTAAAGGTATGACAATACACTCCTTTACCCCTAAGGAGCCTCAAAAACTGCTTTCTGTTTTGATAGACCCCAACTGAGAACAGCTTCAGATGGACAACAGGAATGGAGATCGTTTGATCTTTTCTTTCTCAGAGATTGTGGAGAGGGTCAGAACAGGGGGCTGCAGCCCTCTAAGGCCGCACACAGATTGTGGCGAGTGTGAAGAGGAGCTGGAGGATCTTCTGAACATCTGCTGGAGAGAAAAACCTGCGGAGAGACCAGACTTCTCTTTTCTGAGAACTGCCATCAAGAAACTCTGTCCGAAAGGGTTTGTAGTGCGACACGAAACAGGACATGTTCATATGTTTTGTGTAATTCTGTGGAGTATGTGTATTCCCTGGGAGTTGAACCCATGTCTGTCCACCACCATACTGTGCCAGTTGAGTCATGCTATTTATGCTAGGTATTTGATTGGCAGCCGATGATTGGCACTTGTATAACGCTGACCAAACAGAGAAAGAAACACTGACTTTTATGGTCTTCTCTGCACGCTGTTCTTTTATTGGAGTTTCTGTTGATATAATCTCGCCTATTTGTAAAGTCCGATTCCCAGGTCAAGTCTGATTTAAAGCACTTAAAACAAACCGTGAATGCAACCTCGTCCGTTTACTCTCTCTTGACATGGAAGCAGTGGCACACAGCGCACACTTCCTCGTTGTACTCGTTTCAGTAGTTGTGACTAATGAGCACTTTTGCGGTGATAAATAAAAACAGCGCAGAGACACAAAGGCTCATTAATTATACTTACAGATGACAGGGCTTAATAAGGTATACAAACAGGCACAATATGAGAACACTGGGGACCAATGACACACAGCCCAGTAAGCACAGGGCCCCGTGAGAGCAACACTGTCACTGAGTGTCACACTGAACATTTATTCTGGTCCTGGAGAGAGAGAGAGAGAGAGAGAGAGAGACTGGCAGGGAACAATATGAGGAGAATTAACATGCAACAAATTCTGTCCCATATGGCTATTTTTGCCTGCATGACCAGGGCAACATAGTTAGCAAACATGATTTGACGAGCACTTTTATTACTGCTTGTTAGTGGTGAAATTATGAACAGATATAAATATACACTATAAATGGTTGCAATAACAACATCATTGAGACCTAAATTTATGTTTTGGGTACTTTTCATAATGAATCACAATTTCCTTTAATGTTGAAGATTTACACAACTCATATCAAGGACCTGAATATCATGACCATGCATTTAATTAACAGCTTAACACCCTAGCACCCACATAGCAACCAAATCACCATCACAGAATCCCTTACAACACTAGCCCTGCGTCCGAAATAGACAATTAAGTTTGAGTTACGAATAGTATGTCAGAATCCTCAGTGTGCAAAATACAGTAGGCGACAAATACCCGGATGGTCAACTGCTTCTGCCGGGATTCATGTCTGTGGATCGGACGGACACTTATCGATCCCATGGTGCCTCGGAAGCTGAACAACGGTCAGATTTAAAAGTATATCAAAAATAGGTCAAAGCGCATACGGGAATAACATGGCAGATGCAGTATGTCCAAAATGTATTCATACTATTCCCACTCATACTATTTAGAACGTACTGTTTTAACAGCCAATAGTACTTATTCAAATGAACTAAGTTCTGTCACAGTTTGCGATTTCGGACGCAGCATAGTTGTACGTCTCAATCAGCTCCTTTGTTCAGTAGTCAGGGCACTGATCAGGAAGTCGGCCATTTTAAGGGCCGTCTTGTTCGTAAAATCGTTCCAGTGCACTGAAACATCCTTAAAAATTCCCACAATTCTCCGCAAAAAAGCAGGGAGCATCAGTACTCCCTATGTTCCCGTGCCGGAAATCACGTTACCATTTTTAAAGCCGTTTAACCAAAATCGGACAAGCCAACTCAATAAACTTCATAAAAGGTGATCGATCTTTTGAAAAGACAAATGACAATTTTATGTATAAACACACATTGCTAGACAGGCAGGGAACAAAATCTACTTAACTGTTGAATTTAATAATCGATATAATTTTTGCACGGATATGTAACAGAAGAATTGAAGTGTTTCTCATAAATGTAATTCAACCAGTATTTAAAAAACAAAGTCCTTTAGGTTTAGGGTTGGGTTTGAGAGAGTTTGAGTGTAGCTGTATCTCTATAACCACAATCATAAATCATTGGCTGCTGAGTTGTATGTCAACGGTGCTGTCATAGTGAGGAGGGCAAGTCTGCCTTGTAAACACTGGGGAGCTGCAGATTTTCTGGATGAAAAGTCCAGCATCGGTTACATTTCTTAATGATTTACAAAATGATTTGATGTGTTTTTTGTCATAAGGTGAAAATCAAAGTTCTCTCATATGTTTATAACCTTGCCTTTCCTTACATGGTGGCACTGTTGGCATTGCAGCTGTGGGCTAAATCAGTCAATGAGGCGTCTCTGTATTTCTATGGTCAGCGATGTGTGTTTGTATTATATTTGTTGTTTACTGTATCTGTTTGTGGATACATGTTGTTCCTTTGAATTGTCACCGGGTTTATAATATAAAAGCAAAAAAATAGACATGGGTAATCATCTGGTTGTATGTGTGTACATATTTCTGTGTGTGTTTTAGGGGTTCGGAGAACATTCTAGATAACCTGCTGTCCCGCATGGAGCAGTATGCGTGTAATCTCGAGGAGATAGTCAGCGAGCGTACCGCTCAACTCCAGGAGGAGAAGAAGCGGGCAGAGGGACTACTTACGCAGATGTTACCACGGTAACACACCAATCCACATAATAACCATAAAATCCTGATCCAAACCTACCTACACATTATATTTGCCCTTTAAATCCTGTTTTTTGTCTTTCTTGCTTTATGTCTGTCTTTTCCATTCTGAACTATCATGTTACTAAATATTTACCTGCACCTGGCCTAACAATGGGCCTACGTGATGAGACCTGTAATGAACATTACCTTGCCTTCCATTTTTAAAAGTGCAAATCTTGGCATATTTTTAGATCCGTAGCTGTGCAGCTCTTAGCAGGAAAGACAGTGACAGCCGAGACCTATGACTGCGTCACCATCTATTTTAGTGATATCGAAGGTTTCACTGCCATGTCAGCTTCCCTCACTCCAATGCAGGTAAGGATGCATGTCAGAGAGGTTTCGTCAAGTAACTTGACAGCAAGTTTTTCAGGGTTTTTGGAAACAGTTCACAAATTTTTTCATCAAATGTAAATTTTGCGTTACTTTTATTGAGATTCAAAGGGACATTAAGATTTACAGTAATCACAGTCCAGCTTCTATGATAAAAAGACCTGCACAATCTTATCAACAGTGTGTGTGTGTCTGTACGTGCATGCGTGTGTGTGTGTGTACATGTGTGGATATATAGGGGGTTTGTTGCAAGATCAAATGCCGTGTAAGCCCTGTCAGCTCTGAAATGGCTCTCACATGTCCCATGAGACCTATTGGCATTACAGGGCGACAAGACACAAGTGCGGAAATCTCCTTTCAGTCACGAATGCCGGGCTTCTGTTAGCATAGCTGCTGGCTCGCTACCTCATCTCAAAGTGGAAATAATACATTCACATGAGTTTATTTCAGGATCTTCCTGCTGCCCACAGCCGAACCCCAATGGAAAACAATTGTCACCCTTTGGAAACTTTTCATGTCTGAACGTGTGTGTCTGTTTATATTCATCTATCCAGGCTGACAGCTATAAACTGACCGTTGTCATTTCTTTTCTTGTAGGTTGTAAACGTCCTGAATGACCTGTACACATATTTCGACAATATCATTGGCAATCACAATGTATACAAGGTATGACTAGAATGCACACTTTGACCCAGCGTGAATGCCTGTGAGACATATTAAAATAAAAATGGGCTGCTTTATATGTATGTTTCTCTGTGTCCAGGTAGAAACCATCGGTGATGCATATATGGTAGTGTCGGGTCTGCCTATAAGAAATGGACTCGAACATGTGAAGGAAATTTCTAGAATGTCATTAGCTATAGTGCAGGGCATGAGGAGTTTCCACACTCTACATGTACCTCAACAGCAGCTGAGGGTTCGCATTGGAGTCCATTCAGGTAATGATTGGAGAGTGAACAGGTTTTGGGTGTACTATGTTAAACATCACTTCTTTTTTACTTTCTTTTGTCTGTGAGAGCCACTTTAATAAATTTGCTCATTCTGAGTCAAATCTCTGAACATGGAAAAGCTTTTAAGTTCCCAGTCAGTTCTGAACATTCAGTGCTTTATTTTCTAGCCTGTGGGTACACAAACTTTAGGCTAAGCTGCTAGCTTTAAGAAAACTGACACAAAGGGTGACCTCCAGGACTAAACAGCTACAAACATACTGTATGTCAATTCTGGCTGTGTAGCTGAAAACGCCACATTCAGTCTGAGAATGCGCTTCATGCTTACCCATAATGCTGTGCAAAACAGCATTGATCATTAATGTTGCAACAACAGAGGTCGAAATAAGCAACTCTCAAAGGAGTCAGTGTTTTGCCCTGAAAACACAGCTGCCAATGATAAATAGGTAAGTGGGGGCTGTAAATAAGCATGGGCTTAGATATGCCTCATAGCTCCGCAGATACGCTGTTGAATCAATTTCAAATAAAATGTCGTTTATATTTGCCTTTCTTTGCAGAAAATGGGCACTGGAGAAACAGGTCAAAATAACAGAAAAGATGCTCTGTATTTTTTCAGACTTCAAATACTGCCAAGAAAACAAGTTCATAATCTTTTAAGCAATACAACAGTACAAAAATAGTTTTTTTTAAGTGATAGCCTCATAGGTTTCACGTGTCTTTTACATTGCTGTTGGATGACTTTTTTGCATTATTTGCAAGCATTTACATTATATTATTATTGTTCAGTTTTGTACATGCTGGTCTCCTTGTGCAGTGATTTAAACTTTCATAGTCTCACATAAAATGAATTTAACATTGTATGCACCTGAATTACGCATATTAAAAAGATATACAAAAATTCATTGATACGTTCATTTAGTAAGTGTATAGAACCACAGGTTAAGTACTGTTGCAACTAGAAAAAAGGACACTGGGACTGTTTGTGCTGTTTGTTAAAACTACTTAAGAATGTTCACAAACTCAGAACAGATTTTTCAATATCCAATTCCTAAAAAAAACATGCATATTTCATGTTACAGGGCCCTGTGTCGCCGGTGTTGTGGGTCTGAAAATGCCACGCTACTGCTTATTTGGAGACACCGTGAACACTGCCTCTAGAATGGAGACATGTGGATTACGTAAGATTACTGGTGAAGGACATGCTGACAGGAGTTTAAAGATGTCAGAGAAGCATTTTAAATGAGACATGCCGTGGTATACTTTAGTTTCACTGCATTGACCTCCCTGTTGAAAAGATCAGTTGGTCAGCAATCCATGTTTTGTGTAGTTCACTGGACAAAGCTGGTCTTTTCTTGAGGGTTGATACAATTTTTATCATTGTAATGTTGCAGAGAGATATAATGTTGAAGGATCAATAAGAAACATATGAGAATCATGACATTTACATGACTTTCTCCAGCACTGAAGATCCACGTGAGCAGTTCTACCAAGACTTTGCTTGACACCTTCAAGACATTCCACTGTGATCTGAGAGGTGACATTCACATAAAGGTATCGTGTTCTTCACTGATTATTGGTTCTTCTTATGCTTGATGTGATTTTTTGAGATCCGGTAAATTTCTTGCGTTAATAGTGACAAATCCATTTGATTACAAAACTCTTACTGGGACCTTTTAATCAAATGATATCATCATCTGTAAACATGTAAGGCAATTAAACATTCATAACCGAAACATCATTACACAGAAACATCATTTCTGAAAGTGTGGAAATATTTATTCAGTAATGAGGTACAGCTGGTAAGAAACTAGAAATAGATCTCAGTGGATTTATATTAACAACAGTTTTGAAGAATCTGAACTGTTCTTTTCCATTTCAGGGAAAGGGCTGGTTGAGGACGTTCTGGCTTTTGGGAGAAGATCCAATTTAGATGTCCCACTAAATACATTTCCCTTCTCATCTACTTGTATATTTTTGTTTGCAATAGAGGACAACATAGATGACTTATTTTTGTATGCAAACCCCGGAAGTGAGTTAGCATTTTAGCACTTGCGGTTCCAACGCCCCAAAGTCTATGCATTTTTTGAAAAGTTAAATGTCTTAAAAATTGATCTATGGTTAAATAGTCATCTAAATATTTGTATGTTTTCATCTATGACATTAAGTTGTTTGGTGGTGGTGACATTGATATTGAGCGACAGTAGTTTAATCAGTTTATAGCCTTATCTTAGCTTATTACTTCTGGCATTTGTATTTAGGCTTCAAAAGAAAAAAGATCACAGAGCTTATTTTTTGGGATCTTCCAAAAGTCTATGGGAAAAATGCATAGGCTTTTGGTGGAGGGAACAAGTGTGGCACTAACTTCTGGGTTGGCCTACAAAAATACTTCATCTCTAAAGTTCTCAAAAGTTTGGTTCACTTATCAAAATTGTTCTTATTTTAAAGGAATATTTCAGCCAAAGAACTCGGTTATCAATTGCTCACTTTCCAGTCAGTGAGGTTTAGAATGACATGTCGCTGAGTAATTGATGACAGAATTTTCATTTTTGGGATAACTATGCTATAAATAGCGAAGTGTTATTTACAGACTGTCAAAATTATACTTTCTAAATTAGTTTTAGGATAAGCCCCTTGTGGTTTAGTTACAGAGCACAATTGTAATTGCAATTCAATAGCAAGTCACTTAGACTTTGTATAGCCAACAGCAAACAATCATGTCTGATATGTCAATTTTTGTATTCAATTGTTCTTCTAGGTGTTGTTTGCGTATTCAATTTCGAACATTCATCAATATTTGAAGCCTACAAATAAAGTAATACTACCACTCATACTGATAACCCTGAATGTATTCTATAATTGGTTACCTGTACGGACCCAGCACTGGTCAGAGTAGGTCAATATATTAATAGCCCTTCCATTTCACAGTTGACCCCCGATGATTCATTGCCCCCTCTGGCCGTCCCCATCCTGTACAGCCATTGGTGCTTTCACTAAAAGCCCTTAACTGATGTGCCGTGTTGACAGCAGGCCACTTAAAACTCCAGATTCAATCTTAATGGTCTACAAATTGCCAATGTTGAAAAGAACCATCCATGTCAACATTACTCTTTTCGCACACTCTTCCCAGTTATAATCAACCTTTACCCCCTTCTTTAGGCAAGGCTTTGACTGATAGAATTGCGCCATTTAATCGATTTTTGTCTTGTTAGGGTGAGAATATCAAATAAAATAGTTTAAAAATAAAAACTCTGTTATCAGTTATTCACCCTCATGTCATTTAAAAGATGTATATGATTTTGAGAAATGTCTCAGTGGTTTTTGTGTCTATTGTGGAGGTCAATGGGTGCCAATGTTGTTTGGTTATCAACAATCAACAAAAATATTTTATCTCTTGTGTCATGCACGTTTGGATTTTTGGGTGAACTATCCATTTAAGCGTTATTATTATTGCGCTGTTTTTAGAATTCAAACGAAACTTATCTGAGTTGGCTGAAATATTTTCCTGTATATAATCTTCAAACTAAAAATGTATTAAAATATTTTTACTTAGACTGTTTTGTTCTGAGTTTTGAGTCTTAAATACCTAAATTGTTAAATGTGTACACCCTTAAAGGTTAGCCCCTACAGTAAATTATTATAATGATTTTTTTATTAGATATTTTATATTTCATGAGTCCACCAAAGTCCTTAAAACTTCCTGATATATAAATTTTTTAAATGGCATGCAGATATGTCTGTTTGTGCATAGCTTTTTGCATTTATCAAAACATTCCAAAATCAGAAATTCACAGAACATTTACTGTTATTTCATTCAAATTGCACATGACACGTTGTATCGCTTAAAGATGTAATGTGAGCTTCTGGGCATGTTTTTCCTTTAATTCATTTTTCCTCCTGTCGCTCTTGTTTCCTGCAATATAGGATACAACATATTTCTTAAGTGGGACTCCTGGCATTCTTCCAAGGCCACTTTAGCAATTTCCCTTCGGTTAAGATTCTTGTCACGGGAGCTGGATCACTGAATAAAGACCGTGTCCTTTTGCAATGAGCCGAGACCCCAAAAGGCTGATTTGTTTCAAACACTGAAAGTGCTGATGGGGTTGCTTCCTTCCTATGATCAGCCTTTTGAATCGATGTTGTTATAAGCTACGTCGAGGTCATGTATACAGTAGAAAGATATTTTGCGGTTTGTTTGCTTTGGCCGCATGCCTGGCTGTCACCCAAACATGGGCTGGATGAGAGGGTGGCGCTAGTCAGGAGCAAAGCAGGGTTGGGTGAGAAAGGTCCTGGAGATGTGTCTGGATGGGTCTATCTCTCTCTGACCTGGTTACCATCAATCTATGGAGTCTGTCAATGCTTTCCATAGTGTACAACCTTGCTGGCTGCACAACAATTATGGGCTTGTTTTCTTTTGGTGATGACCTGATAAGAGGCTGCGATGAGTGACCTTAAATTCTTGATCAGATCATTGTTCTTGTTACATGGGGCAAGTCAACAGGAGAAATTTAACCCAAACATCCTGGGACAGATTAAAGGATATCCTGCTTACTTTAGCCAGACTGAGGAGTGTGTTAATGATATTGTGCTTTCTCCAGCAAAGAATTCACATGCTGTTTTTTAAATCTAGTTTAAAGAGTTAAACTGTCTTCTCAGTAGAGCATATTTGTCAGGTTTGTGCAAGCCATTTTATTAGGTAATTAGGTAAAAAATGTCATACAGTCTAGAAAATGCAGGGTGGTTCCCAACACACGTTACCTCAAAAGGGGACAAACCTAGCCGCTGAGTTAAATTAACCCAACCATTGTTTGAGACAAATATAGTTTATTTAACGTTTTTGTTTCTTTTTGTCCCAACCATGGGTTGAAAACGACACAGAAGTTTTAGTGTTGTTTTATAGCCTATATTAATATTTTGGAGACAACAGCGATTATTGTTTGTCCATTGCCTTTTAGCTTTTATATAATTTGCTCTACTGTTTAAATTCTGCTAAACAGCTTATAATAAATTGGTCACTTCCATTGTGATAAAGTGTGACATCATAATGGTCTATGCATTATTTTAATTTAACCCAGACACATTTAAATGGAAAAGAGTTAAGACCAAAACAAATAGAACACTTTTCTGAAAATATTTTTGAAATAAAGCTACAGTTGTAAGGTTTACAGCCTGTTGTAACATAGATCACCGCAATATTTTAGTACCTTGGATAATTTAAGAAATTACTGAAATTACATGGTATTTCAACATTACAATTGTTTATTGGGTTAAAGCTTTTTAAAAATGGTTGACACTACATGCCCAGCAGGAAGTCCACAATTTTGGAAACGTTGTCTTGGCAACACAAAACTCCTCTCAAATCACTGTCACATGAACTAACCTAGATGTTTAGTAGATGTCCCTTCCTGAGTTCAAGTCAAGGATTAAGAAGGACCATTCCAGATCATAAAAAGTGTTTGTGACACTACATATTTAATGTAATTACTGCTAGTCCTGCTTGACCTTAGTGCTGGGTTCGATAATGTGGACCATAACATACTTCTAGATCGCTTGCACAATTATACCGGTATTGACGGACAGGCACTACAATGGTTCAGAATGGTTTACTTATCAGACAGACATCAATTTGTCCATTTAAATTGGGATTCATCAAATTATTAAAGTAAATGATGGATTACCTCAGGGATCGGTTTTAGGACCCTTGCTATTCTCCATATACATGACGTCCATTGGAAACATTATTAGAAAACATGGAATGAGTTTCCACTGTTATGCAGATGATACTCAGCTATATATCTCATCAAGACCAGGTGATTCCTCCCGGCTATCCAAATTGGCAGAGGTCATCGAAGATATAAACCATTGGTTTACTTGCAATTTTCTTCTTTTAAATTCTAATAAAACAGAATTATTACTTATCAGACAAAGACACGTAAGCCGAATATTTCGAATTATAACCTGCAATTTGAAGGATGTACTGTTACTCCAACAAATACAGTAAAATATCTAGGCGTTATATTAGACAGTAACCTGTCATTTCGAAATCACATCTCAAATGTCACAAAAACAGCCTTTTTCCACCTTAGATATGTTGCCAAATTGATTGACAATGAAATATTCTATGTGTTGCTGGCGCAGAGAAGCTTATTCATGCATCTGTGACCTCAAGACTTGACTACGGTAATGCACTACTAAGTGGTTTTCCTGCATCATCAATAAACAAACTACAGTTAGTTCAGAATGCAGCTGCCGGAGTTCTAACCAGGTCCAGAAAATGCGATCACATAACCCCAATGTTATCAACCCTTCACTGGCTACCCATTAAGAATCATATATTTATTAGAAATGATTTACTAGAATAATTTAACTTGTTCTATAAACACCATGTACTGTGCTGTGTTTTACATTTCAGTTTTTCTGTGCTGTGGCCTGGTGGTTAGAGAGTTGGGCTTGTGATAAGAAGGTTGCTGGTTCAAATCTCAGTGCCAGCAGGTCATGACTGAAGTGCCCTTGAGCAAGACACCTTACCCCTGATTGCCCTGCAGTAATGTGCCACTGTAAAAAAAACTACTTGTAAGTCGCTTTGGATAAAAGCACACAATCAAAAATTAAAGCACACATTTAAAGCACACAATCAAGTATTAATTTATTAATTCGATTACTCTAAATGCATTACCATGTTCGCAAAACCCGGCAAAGTTTAGTTATCATCTAGCATGTGCAACAATGTAACATAGCCTGTGATTGTCTCCAATGATTTCTACTGCTTTATAATCATACAGTATCCTTGATCATATTCATAATTAAACAGAACTCTCATTATACAAAGCTCAATGTAACACATCTCTGCCTGTTGGTCCCAATCTGCCTTTTCAATAGCACAGATGTTCTCCTCTCCTGACAAACACTCGCATTACACATGAATGACTGGACTGTAGACAGCGCCAAGGAGCGAGTGTGCCTTTTATCTGGAAGCAATTGAAAACCCCACATGTTTAATTAAAGCTCATCCTACACACTTGAGAGACTTGATCACAGACCAACGTTCCGGGTACCTAGAGCGATGCTTCACCTGCCTGAGGTGGCACAGCGGAGGGGACGAGAGGTTTAGGACAGGAGGGGGATGTGCATAGCACCTCATGTGCCTGTCTAGCGTAAAATATTTTGGAATCGAACAACAGGGTTTGTCATAGGGTAGAGAACTGTGCGTGTAGGATAGGCTGGGGAAGATGACGGAAGATTTTGGGGTAGTTTGCCTATCAGCCCTTGACACTTCTGACATATCATATAGCAGAGTTTCCATGACAACCAAGTTACTCACACCCAGTTGCATCTCAACTACTGGTCAGAAGTGCACACTGAAGCAAATATATTAATATTATATCATGTTTTATCATTGATAGGAAATATGCTGTTCAATTGTAATTTTGCCAGCGATTTTAGAAATATCTGGCTTACCCCATTCAAGTAGATAGGACTGTGGATTTGCTATGACGTAAATAGCTGCACAGAGGCATTGCAAACAATGGCCGCCAAGTGGCACGACTTCCGTAAACACACTTTGACTGAAGTCACGGTGCTAGCAATACCATAGGTTTGTGACACAAGATACATTTTTTTAAATAAAAGTGCAAATGCATTAATCTACTGTTATTGATACATTTAAAGAAGTTGAAGTTCTTTTAAGAGTTCCAGCCCTTTTGGATGTATTGATGCTTGTGCAAAAAATAAAAGAACATCTGAGCTCATTCTGTCTCCTGCGAACTGCCAGGGCAACTTGGTCGGCTCACAACGCTGTTGAATAGGTCAGCACTGGAGCTGCCATGAGCAGATGTTCAAAATGGATCCACAAGAACGTTTCTTAGTAATCGCTCGTTTTATGTATTCATTTCAGTTTCAGGATGATGAGAGCAACGAGCTGTTGGTGAACCACCATGGTCTAAACATGCTTAAACAAAAATGAATCTCTACCGCAGCAGTTCTAAATTGGTGGATTTTGATTGTAGACAAAAAAATGCAAATAATAAAATGCAACAAACCATGTGATCAGACATAGTTAGGAGAGCAAAATAAACATTTTGAATTTACAGGCGTGAAAATGTTGCCTTAATCTTCTGCTGTTGACGTCAAAGGCTGTGCGCTCAAATCGACATTATGATACAGTGGTGCAAATTCATCCATTCACTTGACATTACGGCTAAATGGTAAATTATACTTTTTTCTGTTTGGTCCTGGAAATGTTAAGACTCATCAATGTTTTATTTTTGTTTACTTTGTATGATAAGCAAATCTGGCAGAGATTTCTAAATGTGATGTTCAATTCAATGTTATTCTAAATTAAATAATCTCTTATCTATAAGCAGTCTCCCGGTGAGCAAGCCAACACGCAAGGAACCAAAACTCCAATGATGAATAAATGGAGAAGAAACTTCGGGAGAAAACAGACTTAGCCAGGAGGACCAGTTCTCCTCTGACGTGTTACAGCTGCACTCAGTAACTTTAAGTAAAAGGTTTTGGTTAGTGCGGAGGGCTTATTAGTAGTGATTTACTAAATTAGACTTGTTTAAGTCTAATTTAATTTAGACTGCTTTTGTGATCCTTGTAGGAAAACTGATTATCCATATCTACCTCTTCCATATCTCAGCTTAGTATTTACTAGCATTATTGTTAGTGTGTGAAAGGTCAGGATGTGTGATCAGATACACTGGTACAGACATGCATAGCACAGCCCAGTAAAATTCAGTCTGAGATCAGTATGGAATGCACTGAATGCAGCATGTTTACTGATGTACTCTGTGCACTAGTGCACCGCTAGAAACTGCAATTACTTTATCTGATGCATTCAGTTTAGAAAACATGACAACTATTTTTTAAGCGAGCCTGGGTGACTTTGATGTCTATATCGGCTATACGGAATAAAGCAAACAGCTCAGGGAATCTGTCGGATGCGAGGCCGATTTGCATAACAATGCCCAACTCTTAATAGCCAACACACAGGCACCCACACACGCCCCGCCTACATCATGATCAAGAGAACCGGTTTGGTTATTAATGTGGCATAGGCAAATGAACACAGACACTTTTCCATCCTCACTTCACCGCCGCTGTTGGTCACTGCATCCCGCAGAAATGGAGAAAAGAATAATCGATTAAACATGACAGTTTAGAGGGGAAAACAGGACTTTTATATAGAAGGTGAGTGTATTTGCTTTGATTTGGATTAAAGAAGTAGCCTAGATGTGAATCCAGATAATTGATATTATAATTTACTTAATTGTTGTTTTAAGTAATAGTTTTACCTTTCATTTAGTTTTTAATCACATTTTATAATTTTTAAATGTAGTCAATGAACACAGTTTTTCCCCTTGGGTATAACCGTCTATCACTAAGATTGTTCTTTAAAGATTGTTATCATGAAACAGTATGTCCTTTCAATGATCCCCTTCATGATTGACAGGTTCGTTCATATCCTATTATGAGACGGTGATGTTCAGGCAGGCCATTCTTTATCTATAGGCTACAGATTATAAATACGTCTGACCCAGATTGACATTAGTGCCCAGTTCATTCTCTCCCCTCAGTTCCTTCAAAGTCAAAACATACTTTAAGTACGTTGGCAGAACGCATGCAGCAATTTGATTTGGGTAAAGTATTTAGCTTGGAGCGTAGCAGCACTGGCTTTCGTTCCAGAATAACAAACAAAGCAAGCAATAGCACAATGATGTTGGATTTCCATGCTTTAGTTTAAATATAAGGATTAAATGGATGAGTAGCAAACTATTAATATTACTTCCAGCACTGGTTAGGTAAGGTCAGGGAAATAAACGAATAAAAACTGTTTAGATATTGTCCTGTACGGTAAGGTGAGAGGAGATTTTGTTATGGGACAGAGTCCTCTGTTATGATCTGCAGGTGGAGCAAACCTGCTCCTTATCTTTATTATGCACTTAGTATTAGCCAGTGTTTACATCTTTCATTTGGAGCCGCAGGGTAAAATTGGCCATGTTTGAGACGGGAAAGGACCACACACGTATTTATTATTTTACAAGTATGTTTAAGTTATCTTCTGAGAATGTTGTCTTGATCACAGGTAGCCTACGTATGTGCACAGCATGTTGTTCAAGGTGTCCTGCTGTGCTCAGAAAGAACAGAGTCTTTGGGTGTGTAGAACTGTTAATCTGAGTGAACTGAGTGTCTAGTCCTAACCATTTCATTTTGTAAAAATGAACTAAAGGATCACAATGAATATCATTTAGCAGGCAAGTCATCTTTTCAATGTTGCCATGTGTTGTTCTTCATTTTCAGATCTAATCGGTCTCCATTAAATGTTTGTATTGGCACATCATTGTGGGAACTCATTTACTTAACAGTGCTGTTTTATTATCGTATCAAAAGATGAGTTTAGCATTAAAAACAAAAGTACAAGATAAAGGTTATTAGAGTAACAACTGACGATTCAATTTGTAACCACTATTTTGGTAACTTTGTGGTGCTTTGTGTATTTTGGAGCTTGGTTGCTATGGACTTTTAATATAGGATGTTTTCAGTAATGTTATTATTACTATTTACATGTTCCAGAGCAGCACACAGTTGGGAGAGCATTTAATGTTGTCATTTAACATTTGTCGGTGAACTTTCGGACATAAAAAGACAAAATAATTTTTAATACCTACAAAGAATCAAATTTAAATCCACACCCACATACAACCCCATAACAGAAAATCTCTTTGTTTTATGATAATGTCAAGGAGAAAAGAATGATAAATGTTTCCTAGCTATCTGTTTTACACGGTCCCATTGGAGTTAATTAAATGTTTATTGTTATTGAACTAAAACCATTCTTTTACACTTTTCTTTCCTCTCTGCTAAATATCCCCAGATGTTGTTTGCAGCTTCTGTCACGGGCGGAGGAACATGACTGTCATTCAATGGGAAATGACACTCTTCCGCTTGGTTGCATCTGACAGAATTCATTGATGGCTTTAATTTATAGTGACATACATATAAGAAAATTGGCGCAAAAAAAGCTTTCTTGCTTAAAGGGAAAGTTCACCCAAAAATGTCCTCATTTACTCACCCTCAAGTTGTTCCAAATCTGTATAAATGTCTTTGTTCTGATGAACACAAAGTAAGATATTTGGAAGAATGTAGGAAAGCAAACTGTTTTGGGGCACCTTTGACTACCATTTAAAATTTTCCTGGCCAATAACTGTTTGGTTACAAGCATTCGTCCAAATATATTTCTCTGTGTTCATCAGAACAAAGACATTTATACAGATTTGGAACAACACAAGGGTGAGAATGATTATTTTTGGGTGAACTGTGTCTTTAAATGCCGTCTATGTTATTTAAGAAATCAAATTAATTATGTCACTAATACACTAGACCTTTATATTGTTTCTGAAAATAAATAAAAAAACATAACACAAAACTCTCTACCTTAGCTCACACGTAACCTTTTAACAACGCTACTGTCATCTTGATATACATATTAGGCACAAACCCAAAGGTTACATTAGGGCATACTGTGCGAATACCATTCCCGAAACACGGTGGAAACGTGGATTTTTTCAATATTCCTGGCAAATTGCCATCTTGAATAAAACAAAATATTCCAAATAAATGGAAATGACTCGGGTTTCCCACTCGGTTCTGCATTCCCAGCCTTACAAGAATTTTAGGGGCGTTTCTCATTAGCGAAAATAATAATGTGAAATTGACAGATAATTATTATGTGGTGAAAGAACACAACCATTTAATAATCATTTATCAGTAACATGAACAAACATACTTGTTCATAATTTTTTTTAACACAGGTTCACAAAATATCTATCGCAGAACCCAAATTAAGCTGCAAGTGTTTTGTCACGAGTTCAATTCAATTCCTTTACAGTTTTCTGGCTATGTAAACTCTTTTGCAAGACAAAAATTGTATATGTTTTATGTGTCTTTAAAATATTTTGGCCTTTAATAGAATAAAAAAACGAATTTTATCTGTAATGCGTTTCTAGATAAAAGTAAATTGTAATTCTCAGTAAAAATGGCAGGTTATGCCAAAGGGCCCCACAAAAAAACCCAGACCCCAGAGGGTTTAGAGTGATTTGAATCTCATACTCAGATTCTATCTCCTTTACAAGTTTAAGTCTTGACTGCTTGTGTCTGATTTATCAATAGGTTCAAAAGCATGGCAAACTTCTCAGAATGGAAGGAGGGGAGCAACATCTCGCTCGACTCTGATATCGAGCTCTGCGCCACATCCCGCAGCCCTGTTTCACGAGTCAGCCTCTATGTCTTCATCATCTCCGGGATCATCTGCACTATTGTTGGCAACCTTCTAGTGGTTCTTGCCATTGCTTACTTCAAACAGCTCCAGTCTCCAACTAACTCGTTTGTCATGTCTCTGGCTGTCGCTGACTTCCTGGTGGGGCTGGTAGTTATGCCCTACAGCATGGTAAGGACAGTGGAAGGATGCTGGTGGTTTGGTCCTACCTTCTGCCACCTTCACTCCAGCCTCGACGTGATGCTATGCACGGCATCCATCTTTCATTTAAGCTGCATCGCGTTTGACCGCTATTACGCCGTCTGCAACCCTCTGGTGTACACTTTTAAAATGTCCCGCAAATGCGTGGCTCTGCTTATCGTGGTGTGCTGGGCCGTTCCTTTCCTCATCTCCTTTGGTCCCATTTTACTAGGGTTGCACAAGCTAGGTGTGGATGTTCCATTGCCTGAGAACGTGTGTGTTTTTTTGGTAAACCGCATTTACGCAGTAATGGCATCTTTGGTAGCATTCTACCTCCCCATGGTAACCATGCTGGTGGCCTACTGGAAGATTTATAAAGCGGCGAAGCGCCAGGCCATGCAGATAAATGCCATGGAGGCTCAGATGGCAGCAGGTGTGGGCAAAGATTCCAGTAAGAAGCAAAAGCATCGCAACTCCATAAGAAGAGAAAGAAAAGCAGCTAAAACTCTGGGCATCATCATGGGGGTGTTTCTTCTCTTCTGGCTGCCCTTCTTTACTGTCAATATCATTGACCCTTTCATTGAGTATGGGACTGCTGGTGTGGTATGGGATGTGTTCCTGTGGTTGGGGTATGTTAACTCCTCGCTAAACCCTTTTCTTTATGGTTTCTTCAACCGCTCTTTCCGAAGGGCTTTTTTCATGATCATGGGATGCAGGATATGTCTGCATGGCTCGGCCCAAGGAATGGATCTCTCTCACTCAAAAAGAGATGCCAATGAGCGCACAGAGAACCAGTAGATCATAGCAGCAGTTTATTTGTACTGTTCTTAAAAATAAAGAATTCAGTCATAACTGATGGTAGTGGTTTCGCTTTTGGATGAAAATTCTTTAATAAAATGTCCTTTGACCAAACCTCTTCATGCTGTTTACTGATAAAGTTTGAGATTGCGACAAGAAAAGCAAAATTATGTTTATTCAAAGATGATCACAACCTGTAAACACGTTATGGATTTCAAACACAGTTTGCCAGTAACATGCCAATATAAAATTAAAAAGTAGGATTTGTTTCTTAGCACATTAGGACGTGGAGACTTGATAAACATCAAAATGCATGCAAACGTCAATGGTGACCATTCTGTAAAAATATGTTGGTTGTCTTCCGAAAATGTATGTTTGCAATGAATAAATTAGATGTCTGGTCTGGATTTAATATTTGTCACAGTTTTGGTGCTCCAGAGTAATTTTTTCTTGCACAGTCTATTTGTCAACACTGTTGCAATGTCCATTCACAATAATAATAATGTACTGTATGTAATACTGTAATAATTTACTGCGGATTAACAAAATAATGAGCATTCCGTAGATACAAGTACAAGCTTTTATGGTTATGGTAAACATTATGATGATTTAATATTTCATATACATATTTAATAGTGTATATGTTATGGTAAACATTTCATAATTAACTTCAAACACTCTTTCAGAATGAGTTCTGGTATTTTTAACGAAATGGGATGCAGAGGATGATAAACACAATAGCCTAACCAAGGAACAGATTATGTTTGCTATTTCAGGCTCAAAAAAGTCACTTAGCCTGCATTTATGCTGCCTATCCACAGACTCATATTAGAGACATCTTCTCTTGTCACAGATTAACACCCTTGACCTGTTTTAAATCACAGTCATAGCTGAAATATGTGTGAGAACAAATATATCATAAACAATATATATATATACAGTAATGATGGAAATGAAGTTTTGGATGTGCTCTCGTCTTCTTGATATTTTAAAACGAATAAAACAACAAAAATGATATAATATTAACATAATAAATTTACATAATAAGACATGTTGTATAGTAAAAATGACATGCTATTGTTTAACTGTATTTGAAAGTGAAAATTATTTTAAATAAAACACTAAAATTCTGTAAAAGCTTGACATCTTTCAATAGTTGGCCTGCTCACAAAGAAAGATAAGCAGTTTAATTTAATAAGGGTCCGAGATTTCTTTACAGTAAAAAAAGGAATACAATAATTGTAAGGTTTTCTCTGAAATGCCTTCAGTATAACTGCAGTTAACATCATTGTGAATTGTATGACGGTGGATTACACGAGAAACATCCCTTAAGAAACCCATAAAGAACTGTTAATCATTGTTGTGAGTGTTCTGTAATCCACAGGAAACAGGGGAGGACAAGATCTCAGTATGATTTGCTTTTCAGTACATTTTTAGAAATCTTAAATGGAAAAGGAAATCACTTGCAGAGCTTTAAATATGATTTACAAAATCATAAACCGACTCTCTCGTCACTTTTGTATTAGAATACAAAATTCAGAGCTCTTTTCCCAGAACTTGTTTTGCTTGTTTACAAAAGTCGCTTTGCTGTCAAGTGATTTTGACATTCGATTTCTTATAACAGTGACCTCTACTGGCTTTTGTAGCATTTCGTCATTAACACTCATTATTTACTCTACCTCCTGTTCTTCTAAATCATGTTCGACTTTTTTCTAATATGAACCACACAAGGCACGGGATGCTTGATGTCAGGAACAAACCAACACTGAGCTTTAGCTGTCCTTAAAAGCTTGTGGGATGAAAATGACTGAAGTGCCCTTGAGCAAGACACCTTACCCCTGATTGCTCTGCAGTAATGTGCCACTGTAAAAAAAAACTAATCGTAAGTCGCTTTGGATAAAAGCGTCTGCCAAATGAATAAATGTAAATGTAAATTAAATAAGTGACTTTTTAGCATGAATGGATCGTTTAAATCGATCGATTGCCCTTGTTTACAGAAACAGCCTGAATGATTCATTCTCATATCAGACTCTTCTGGTTCTAGAGTTGAACTCACTGATCAGTTTGCAGTCATGAACATCTCTGGATTAATGTGAAGATTAGCAGTTCATACAGCAGACCCTCATAAAGCTTTCATAGCTTCAGAAGACTTTTATATTGCATGAGTTAAATGGATGGCGTTTATGACACTTTAATGATACTTTCATGATGGTTTTGCATGGATTACAATTTTGGAGTGAAGTAATCTTTTAATGGGTGAGATAATGTAGCATCAAATTGGTTGGTCTCCGCAGCCCAGGGCAACATTTTATTGCTCAGAAGATGTTACAGATTTATCAGTTAGGCTTAATTTAAGAATCATATTAAATTTTTCTACTAAAATTGCTTAGGTAAGCAAAACCGACAGTAATAATACAGTATAATGTTCACAGCAGTAAAATTAAGGTGATTGCTTTACAGGTTCACAAAAGACCCCTGTCTGTCATCATTTATTTACCCTCATGTCAATAAAAACCTGTGGAACACAAAAGAAGATATTTTGAGAAATGTCTCTAAAAAGTTATACAGGTTTGGAATGACATGAGTCAATGCAAAAAATATTTTTGGGGGATTAATCCCTTTAATTTAACCCCATTGCAGTCTAGCAAAAACAACCGACATATCAGGAAGACTCCATGTAACTTTTTCCACCTCCGGGCGAGGTTGTTTGAATGAAAATGATTCAATTAAACGTTTCTGATTCTGAGGATTCATGAGATGCAAGTATGAGATCACCATTCTGCATGCTCTTGTTCAGGTTTATTCTGCTTAATAGTTGACATTGAAAGACATCATCACATCGGCATTACAAAGAAACCCAAATAATTTCTCAACAACACAAGTTGTAGTCCTGGAGCGAGGAACTGTTGGTCCTTTTGTGGATGACAGGTTTATTCTTGTCTCATGGTTTAATGGAAAGATGCATGAATAGCACACAGCATTTAACCACCCTTTGAAATACCCGAAACATCTGTTACAAATTGTGCCTCACAAGTTATTAAGAATCCATTGAATCCATTAAAAGTGACTTCCACCATGTGAATCACAGTGAATCATTTTGTCAATAGTAATCAGTATAATAGATTCAACATTGTCATATCACAGTTAAATGTTTTCCATTTATACTTAATGGTCAACACATCAAAGTCATTATTTGTAACAGTTCAAACATTAAAACGTCAGCATTGCAGGTTATCAGGGCATTTGGACAACACAGTAAACACAAACCCAGCAACTATGAGTCTATATTCTGGTCCAGTGCAGTTACTTCATTTGTCTTTATTTTGGCATTCAGTGTACTTTTCTCACTTGTAAAGCCTCAGATTTGCTTCAAAGTGCCAAAGCAGTATATTAAAACATAACAAGAATGCACGTCTTAGAGCGAAAATGATATATTGAAAGAATATCCTAGAGACAAATATTTGCTTGGGGAAAACAGACAGCAATCTTTGTCTTTGTTTAGATGTCTGTTTCCTTCAAGCCGTAGCATTCTGTGAGGTCATAGATCTGGTAGCCGCTCTGATCACCACAGTCATTGTAGATCCCCATGGAGACTGTGTCGATCTCCGGGCGCTTCAGAGCAGACGTGTCGCTCTTCCCCGTCCCCTTCTTGATCTTATTAGAAAGGTTGTTCATTTTCTCCTTCAGCTGGAAGGAGGACTTCTGCAAGGGCGGAAAGAAGCTCCAGCTCTTCAGGCTAAGAGGCCGGCTCTTGCTCTGGCAGGAATAGATGGAGTTTCCACATTGCTCGTGGAAGGGAAATCCAGAGCAGAAGTCCCTGTGAGGGTCCCTTTTGGCTCCCCTCATGGCCGTTCTCCAGCGCTGGTCGTAGAAACGCCGGAGGATGCGACGGCGACGCTGGCACTGACAGCGCAGGAGCCGGGTGAAGGCGCGCTGGAATTCTTTGCTGGAACAGGGGTATATTATCGGGTTGATGCAGCTGTTGAAGTAGCCCAGCCAGAAGATTACTTTGAACACTATCTTTGATGGCTTCAGGGCTGGGAAGAAGGAACCTGGGGAGGTAAAGAAAGAAACATTTTCAGAGACTTGCATGGGAAATAACACTGTGGTCCAAGTAAATTTAGCCCCAAGCTACAAATCCCTTTGCGCCCCGAAAGTTCAAACCATGAGTGCCTAATTGTACCCAGCAGACAGATTATGTACTTCTCATATTGTTTTTGTTCTTAAGCCTGATGTAGATGGGGAACGCATTTTAAGTAGACTTCTCACCATCTCAGTGAGGTCTGATTTTATTCTCCCAGCAGGAGACGTGGAACAGGAGGAACGCCAATATGCCATTCCCCGATTCTCCTCCAAACCAAACAAAAGTTGCTTTTGATGGACTGGCCTCACAAGTCCATTAGTCACTAAATGTCAAATCAGTTTTAAACAACAGCAGGCCTGAAGGGCCTTAAACACGTAAAAAACATTGTCATATTTACTCGTTCCTAACATTTCAACTCGGTCTATTAAACACAACGTCTGCGTCTGTGGCATTGAAGGTAAGCCAGCATTGCATTAGCCCACATAAAACTGTTGTCATCACATGCCATCCACTCTTTTCTTGTGTCACGGGAGGCCAGAGTCCCTCCCTGTCAGAGAGGTATAAAAATAGCACTAGGGAACAGATAGACTGGGAGTAGTGTGTTCTTGCTGAAACAGTTTTGATGAACAAAGAGATATGCTGCTCTCCCTCTTGGTTAGAGGTCGTCAATTGGTTGTAATTGTGACTTGGAGATGAAAGCCAGTCCTAGAAACAGTTTTTTGGAGGGATATGATGGTGATTATGAGACACCAGGCAGGATGTTTTGGCAGCAACTGAGAGTAAACTTCATTTCTAGCTGGAGCATGTGATCACAGGCCCATATGGATGTTGGAAACCCTTTCACACTTTTCAAGGCGAAATCAGTGAAATTGTATGTGGGATGGATTTAACACAGAGAGTTCTGGTTAGAGGGCTTTTCAACAGAATGAATTTGAAGGGTAAAGAGATTGTAAATGATGTATCGTTGGAAACAGTTTTTGTTTTTGTCGAAATGCATTAATGACTGATATTGTGTCTGGAATAAAATATAATCTTCACAGATCAGCAGCGACGTAAAAAACACTATTTGGTGCAAAAAGGTGTATAGAGAAGTAAAGTACTTAACATAAGTTATAAATAAATTCAGTATCCTTTGTAAACAATCTTGAAATATCAAAAAAGAAGAAATTTGAATATCGTAGATTTTATATAACAGAGTTTGCATTTGTATTCAACATCTGAGCTCCAAATTATGTATTTTTTGCAAATAAAAAAAACAATTGACTGAAGCGGTCAATGTAAACCAACATTTACATCCACTAAAACAAATCTATTCATTAAACTTTTTGTTACACAATTGCTGTTTTTCTTGCTATGTGGTACTTTAGAAGAAAATTACATTCAGCTTTGTTGTATACTACCACAGAATACAGTTCTGGAATTGGAGAAATTTTAATAAAATGTATAATATTTTGAGATCTGATTCACATATAATAAATATAAACAACGCTGGTCCAACGCTTCCTGTTTCAGGTTTTTAACATTACACAAACGAAATTTCAACCAACAGAACAACTGTTAAACATGGCTGAAGAAATGATTTATTACTGTGTTAAACAGAGCACAGAAAACAGAGTAAAATTCTGTTATAATTAAACACAAATATTAGCAAAATATTTTATAAATAAACATGCATGGGGCATCTAACACAGACTGTTGACAGATTTTGTGTGGAACTGTAGGTAAATCAGAAGTGATTCTGTGTTTCGAGGAACACAACGGGATGGTTCCCTTTCGTAAGCGAGACTGTTCAATGGGTTCTGGCAGGTTTATTTTGTAGAAATGCGTTGACCTGACCGTGACAACCTTTGCTTTAGGTTTCTGTCAAAATGTTTGTCAGGCAGCCACACGGTGAAGCTGTCTCATCTTATGTTGTTCACTTAAGACACATTTAAACAGTCAAAATGGACAGGCGGGAGTTTATGTTGAGGTGCATTTTGTGTCAACTGGAAATGCATTAGTGGCTGACAAATCTTGACGGGTCAGCAGCCACTGAAACAGGTTCAGCACTATACACAGTACCTAATGCAAAAAGCAGTGTGGTGTTGTTAAGTACCTAATAAATAATACAATAGATAATGAGCACATAAATAATACATAATAAAACTAAATAATAAATTAAAATACATTAACGAAAGCAATCAGATGCTTACACATTGTCGCCAAAGGTCAGTATTTTAACATGATTCATGTAGTTGATGGGCGTCCTCTTTTCAAACTATGACAAAAATGTAACTGTTTTGCTCTAATTATAAATCGCTTGAGCAATTGGCTGTTAAAAGAAAGTTACAAACCTACAGGTAATATCACAAACACTACGTAGTAAGTCCATACACACCCTCAGATATTACGTAATGTTCTAAAATAATAATAAATACAAAAATAACAATAAATAACAATAATGAAATCAATTAGGGTAACTGTCACGGAATATGTATTTAGGTAATATCATTTAAGGTATTTTTTCTTCAGTAGGGCAGGAACATCTGGTTCTTTTTGTGTCACCAAAAATAAGACTATCACTTTCCAGCACAAACATGTGGAGTAAGGAAAACATTCCCTTGATACATCACAACAATAACAGTGCGGACATGTTGTATAGCTGCCAAATATCAGAGCATCGCTAAGACATATTTGTCATTCTTAGAACTTGCACCGCATTAGCAAATAGCACAACTTCAATCTCAAAATAACTGTTTTCCTAGTCGTTTGAAACTGATTTTAATCCTTAAAATACCAAAAAATATCTTTATGAACATTCTTCCAGGTTTCCAAGTCATCCACCTCATTTCTACGGCTCGCAGTTTATAGAGCGTGTGGATGTGAGCCATGTCACATCCCTGCTCGGTCCTGGTACAGTGCTGAGACTCTGGAAAATGAAAGGACTCTCTTTAGCCAGTAAATTGCCGTGATTAAGTCAGTGGAGTGTTAAGGCATAAGAACCTTAGTGAAACTGCCTCCCTCATCCTCATGTATAAAATCAGGCCTTCCCAAAGCCTGGACTCTAAACTTTGAAACAAACAAGAAGATTTGGTCCCAGAATTTCACCAACACCACAGGAGATGCTATCAGCCCCTGCTATCAGCCCCAACATTTTACACACAGTTGAATGAAAGTGGAACACCAGGAGAAAATACTGATGGTAACCCCACTGTTTTAATACTGTGTAAAAAGACGACATGCTGGGTTTAGGAGGACAAAGAGGGCTTTTCTACAACAACTATTGCTCTGTTTTTACTCAAAACAATTGCTTTTTGAAAGAAACTGTAAATTTGTATTATAATATTCTAAAAACAATAATCATAATTATAACTACAACAAGTATTTGCAAATTTCTTGTCGTTTTTAATCCTTTTTATAGTACCTCTAGACAATGATGTCATCAATACTAAAATCTGTTATACATAAAAGGAGACTAGCAGACCTTTCTGCCTTTTGTGACATCATCTTTTTATAAAGTTATGTGACTGGAACACTAAACCTAATGTCTTTGCTCCCATTGGTGGTCTTTGACCCTGCCCATATTCTGTATGAAACCTCCGACCACTAACGATAACTTCTCTCTCTTTCATCTCTATCTCACCCTGTTTATGTTTTTAAATGTGTTAATGCTTGAATTAACGCTACTATGGTAATTTTGTTGTATGTATGTTTTCTATGAGGTTTTGTGACAGGGCCAGTTTTGATGAATGGGTGTGCGAGTGGTACAACAAAAATGACTTTAGCATTTACATAATTTTGCTAAACTTGATTGGGCGTTGTGTGTTAATGTCATACAATCTTGGGTCATACAACTTAATGAGCCACAACTGGAGAACATTCATTGTACATTTAAGAAAGACTCTACTATAAATACTAAGAGAATGGATTGCATCGTAGTGTGTTGAAAGGGAGAGGGACGGGTTGAGTGAGCTGGTTGCTATAGACGCCTTTACTGTTAGTTAACACTGTGACGCGTTTTTGTGGACCAAGCTTCGGTGGAGACAGAAAGAGCCCCCTGACCGCATTATTATTAGGACAATGACTAGAAAAAAATCTGATTCAATAACATGTAAGGCAATCCACTGTCTAGGACCTCGATTTTTTGGGGAAAAAGTTCAATTTAACGCAAGTAACATGGCCGACCTGAGCATTCAATGGATCCAAGGACGAACCGACAGGATTACCTCCAGTTAAGTGGCATGGCATCTACACCTACCAGACAGAGAAACCAGGCTTGTATAGTAAAGATAAACTGAGAGCATATACATCTATAGATGCCATGCGTTTAAAAGTTAAAGCTATGTGAGATATTTTTAGACACATACCCAAATCATAATCCACATTAGCAAAATACAGTGTTTTTTATCTTGTGTTATGAATTGAAACGCAAGCATTTTTGATGATCGTTTCAGTTCAGTGTTTTGAGTTTATACCCTATTTCGCATGTTATTTAAACGTAATCTCTTCACTGTATTATAAGAAATTCCTTTAAAATGCTTGTACATTGTTATAGAGTTAGAGAGTTTAAATCATTGGATATTGTTAGTAAATAAGATATCATAAACTGCTAAAGTACAGTAGGTTTCTTTTTTATTGAAATTAAAATACAATTCTTTGCTAATTAATTTTATATTAAAGCAATAAGCCCCAATAAGCAGTGGGTTACGGTGCATATTGTAACAGCTAACGGCGTTGTGGCACGGCGCGAAGCCTTAGCTGTTATAAAATGCACTGTAACACACTGCTTCGAGGGGCTTATTGCATTTAAAGCTTTAATGCTTGACTTTGTCTCATGTTTAAAATGTTGTCCTCAAGATTTTGGTGTGCAATATTATGAAAATGCTTGCTTATGCAGAATTCTTAACTGTGAAAACATTTTCAATTCAATTATTAACTGGCCGTTTGGTATTATCATATGTGACAGTGATCACATCAGCATATCACACCAACACAAAGATTTCACTTAGCCTAACACGTCCCTCAAAACTCTGTGTGGGGTGAAGATGATATAGTAAGATTTGCCTTCTGATTTGTTTGTATAAGCTGTCTTCAGTGGAACCATTATGTCGCTTATATACTCCTAAAAAAGTGCTTCAAAAGGTAGCCTACTTTGATGCCATATAGAAGAACCCTTTGGTTCTAACCTTTCTGTTTCTGTTCTGCGAAGAACCTTTTAAGCACCTATTTTTTAAGAGTGTTTGCGTAACGGTTGCTCGGTCCAGAGCATACGCAGTTCCCTTTTCGTCGAAGAACTAGGCCAAAGGGTTCAAAGGTGACGCCGATGGGCGCTGACCGAGCGTAAATATGTGACGGGTCGGGAGTGAGAACAGGTTGGCGTAACAGACTGCTTTATATTACGGATTTGCCGTTTCTCTGACCGCAAAAAAAGCACAAAAAGCATAAAATAAATTACTTTATATTCATTTTTATAATACTATACATTATCTACCCATTTTGCAATAATAGTGTGTCACCAGTTTACGGTTGGCAGCTGCAAAATGTGTTCTGCATATTTCAGTTTGTTTGTGCATTTAATAATAATAGTTATGACTAAACAAACAAACAAACAAAAACATGGAAATTACTTTAAAAGCCTATGGAAGTGTATAGCCTTCTATAGTCTAAAAAAATATTTTTTATTTGGTCATTAATTTCGTAACAATTTCGTAGCAATTGTACATCATCCCATGCTGGAAATATCCTCATTTTGAATTTCAAATTACCAGGAATTTAAAGATATATTCCAGGACGCATGTTTTAAACCCCGCTTTCATAGACCACTGCATGAATCCCATCAAATGACACTGAAAAAAAAATGTTATCTATAATTTATTATATTTTTACTTGAAAAATACAAAACTTTTCTTTAAGTTATAAAATATAGATGCGAATCCTTACCCTAAAATGGTTTAGGGATTGAATGTAAATTTTCAGGATGGAAATTGCAGTAAATAGAAGGTTTTGACGACATATGCTGTTATAAAAATAAAGGGTCCATGATCAATCGAAATATAAACATGAGAATAACTCGCATACGTACCCAAAGGCAAAACGAAGAAAAAAGGTAACCAACAAAGAATGAACATTCCCACGACGATGGCGAGGGTTTTAGCAGCCTTCTTCTCTCTGGAGAACTTCATGAGTCTCACGGACAGGGAACTTCTGAACGGATGGGTTTTGGTTTTGGAGCTGGTGCTCGCGTCGTCCGGCGCGCTCCGGTAATGTATCCGCAGCACCACTTCCACCGATTTGTCCCTCTCCCGTTTTACGCCCGCTTCCAAACTTTTTGTAGTCCTGCGGGCCACGATATACACTCTGGTGTACATAACTAAAATCACCATGAGCGGAAGATAGAAGGAGAATAAAGAAGAGAACAGCGCGTAACCCGGTTCCTCCGTGATGCTGCATATGCTCTCGTCTAAGGGTGGAGGCTCTTTCCAACCCAATAGGGGTCCGATTGAAATAACCATTGAAGAAACCCAAACCACCACCAGTATGACACCTGCCTTTCTTTCAGTCATTATAGAGGGGTATTTAAGGCAGTGTTTCACTCCAATGTACCTGTCTATGGATATAATGCACAAACTTAAGATAGACGCCGTGCAGCAGAGGACATCCACGGCTGCCCAAATGTTGCAGAAGATGCGACCGAAAACCCAACATCCCAACACCTCCAGAGACGCGGAGAACGGCAGGACGATGATGCTCAGCAGCAGGTCCGCTATGGCGAGGTTGACAATGAAGAAGTTTGTGACCGTCTGCAAATGTTTGTTGCACAGCACCGAAAGAATGACCAAAATGTTCCCGACGATCGCCGCTAGTATGAAAACGGCCAGAAAGACTCCCACACCTATGACTTGCGAGTCGAGGGTGATGTTCACACAGGTGCTGTTGCTGATGTTGGAAATATGTTGCAGCGGTGAAGACAAGTTAAGCGCCTCGTCCGATGACAATTCATCATTGCTCTCGTTCAGCAGTTTAGAAAATGTCATTTTGAAACTCCATAAAGACAGCTTTACTTGTTTGTGCCGACGGTGGAGACTGAACGTTTCATGTTCACTCTTGTAATGTTTCTTCAGGTTTGCGCTCCATTTTCTGATTCCCAACTTCCGTAGATTTCATAAAACATCATTCATTATTATCTAAATAAAGTACCTTCAGCATACTACACATGTGCAAAATCTTTCTGCACATTTTCACAAAATACTCTAAATTAGTTTTACACAATTGAGGTAGAATACACCAACTACTACTGCTACTGGTGGCATCCTCGGCGCCCACTTCAAACTGGATTACAGGAGCTCAGTATGGACCCCAGTGCTTATGGTCTCCTCCTCCAGATTTGAGAAATTGGTGACGCGTCGCACAGTTCATGAACCTCCCCAAACGACCACAAGAGGGCTCTGTATCATTGTTGTTTTCGCCACATACTTGGGACCAGAGTCGCATCATTTTAGGACAGTTGGGATGTAAACTACAACCTGAGGTGAAGAAAACCTTAAGGACCCCTTTGTGACATTTTTATGAGTGTATATGCCTTATTTAAGTTTGTGTGTCTGGTGAATGTTAATCATGCAGACTGAGAAAACAACATTTTGGCAGAGACAGTGAGTGCTGTGAGTAGAAAAAAGCTACAGAGAAGTCTGAATAAATTCCCACTGACGCTGTGCAGCCTCCATGTGAGGGCCCAGACACATACTTAAATCTAAGTGATAACCGGGGAGTCACCAAGTGCCCTTGAGGAGTTGGGAGGGAGAGATAGGGAGAAAACTCTGGTTTAAAAAAATTACAGGGTGACATGTTTAAGATAAACTGGACATCACACCAAACCTGACCATCAATCACAGTCAATGACTGCTTGAGTTGTTTTTGTGCGCTTTCCAGGTGGTTAATAGTCATCGCGGATGAACAGAGAATACTACAAACACTTACTACATAATGTTAAAATTATAAAATCAAAATTCACAATCAAAGCTATCACAGGATTATTCACATCATCAAATTATGGTGGGACATTGAACGTCATCTCCAGTTAAAGTTATGTATATCACACATTTGAGTATCCAGCTCTTTTGAGGAGGAAGCTCTTCCTAGACAAAGCAGCTTAGTTCCATCAGAGATGAGGATAAGGAGACCACAGTTCAACCATAATCACCAAATCTCAATAATTGACATTATTGTCAAATTGATATTATGTTGCCAAATTTGCTTGCTAAATGCGAATGGTCTGAATGGGGCAGATTATGTACACATTCACAAACATACCAACTGACTATCACCTAAACGATTCAGATTACGTTGATTTGAAAACGTGCGCGCCCATGTGACCACCAGGTATCCATTTAAAATTGTACTGGACTGTGAAGCTCTCAGATCTGTGGAAATGGAATGGAAGGTGTGAAGTTTCAGCCAAAAAGTAATCAGGAACTGCATGGAGTGGGTCAGCATGTAGAAAACGATTTCAGAACGATTCCAGAAATCCCTGAACCCGTTCCAAAAAGTGCTTATCCAGACTTTTGTCAGTGTTTATATTGATCTACTCCGATCATTAAATATGTATGAAACCAGGAAAGTCAGTGAGATTGGAGATTACTGTAAATATATTTATCATGTAAAATCAGCACACCAAAACTAGCATCAGTTCTTCAATAAGTAGTCTCTCGTACCTGTTTGCGGCAGGTACAAAGATCCAAAGAAAATGGAAGGAATAAAAGGGAAAATAAACATCTGAAACAACAACGGTATAACCATACAACCCTGGATGTAGCTTATATAAAATTGAAGAAAATGTACATCCTAGGATGTAACAAAAGTTCTTCCTCATGTGGTTGAGTAAATTATTTGTAGGTACATTTTCCGGTCACATCTTTAGTTGCTATAGACCTTCAAAACTCAATCGTTTTATAATCTGTACAAATCAAACTAGATAACACCATTTGTTTTTCAAAAACAAAACAAATGTTATGCATTTCGGAAAGAACTTAAGGTCTTGCTATAAAACTGTTCAAATTTTAGATGACAATCACAACAGCATTGCTCTTTCTATAGATTTAACTGAAACAATTTTTCGCTCAGCTGTCAGGTCCACAACGTCATTACTCTTCCCTATCTGAGATGTTTATGAACAGCGGCGGTGCTGTCACACTCTCTGGCTCCGAGCCTACTTGGTCCTTTCATGAATGAATGATTTTTCCATACCAAGAAATTGTGCACCTGAACATCGTCAGCTTACAAAATCAGCTCTGTAAGACTTTTAGTTTGTATCAGGTTGCTTTTATAGCCAGCAGGCAGCATTCAAATATAAGGAAACAACAGCTTCTTTAAAGCTCTGCCAGTATTTATGAATCATTAATTCACAACTGTTTATTAGCCATGTTGAGTTGACCTAATGATCATGTCTGATTTTATGTTTTGGTCTTGGGAAAAGTAAGAAAATAAAAGTCCACAAATGATATCCTACTGCATGTCTTTAAACAGATCACATTGTTTTCTTTTTATTATAAAAGCAGACACTTTTATCCAGAGTGACCTAAAAATGGGTCTGTCTGTGTCAAGTTTCAAGTTTATTCGTAATATGTACAGATGTCAGTGACAGTATACATTGAAATGCCATTGTGAGGGCATAGGCAGTCTACAGCAATACTTTTGCGTGATTCAGACATTGCAAATGATAGATGTCCTGTAAGTTTGGAATTTAAGTGCCTATGATGAGTTCAGCAGTTCTCACTACTCTCTGAAAGGCTTTTCTGTGGAAGTGGGAGCAGCTGCCATACCAAACAGTCAAGTACCCCGTCAGGACGCTCTCAATAGGAAATCTTAAAAAGTTGGTGAGGAGTCCAAAGCTCCTCAGCATCCGTAGGAAATAGAGCCGTTGATGTGTATAGGGGCTTTGCTGACCTTCTGCACCCCCCTAAAGTCCACAATCATCTCTTTGGTTTTCTGACGTTAAGACAAAATTTGATCTCAGTGCACCACTGTGATAGCGCTCACACCTCGTCTCTGTAGGCTGTTTCGTCTCCATTTGTGATGCGTCCCAGGATGGATGTGTCATCAGCAAACTAAAAGAGGATGTTGGAGCTGTGTTTGGCAGCACAGTTGTGTGTGAACAGAGAGCATATGAGAGGGCTGAGAACGCATCCCTGTGGGGCTCCTGTGCTGAGGGTCAGATGTTTTCAGAATTTCACCACGTGGGGTCTGCTTGTCAGAAAGTCCAGGATCCAGTTGCAAAGATGGGAGTTCAAACCTAAGTCTCTGAGCTTTGTGATGAATTTAGATGGGATGATGGTGTTAAACGCAAAGCTGTAGTCGATCAAGAACATTGGCACATAAGTGTTTTTCTTATCCAGGTGCGTTGGAGAATTGTGAATTGTTAGAGCGATGGTGTCGTCAGTTGATCTGTTTTTACTGTATGCAAACTGCAGAGTGTCTATAGTATATTTAATATAATGATAATTTAGCTATTCCTGCAACATATAGACGGTAAATATTCAATACACAACAATCCGTGTGTTGAGTCATTTGTTTTAAAGTTGGCAGCTAGCATTCCATTTATATAGCCGTAGGTCTTAAACCGTGTCTGTGGAGGCTAAACTGAATGCAGCGCCATTCATGGAATCATTGCTATGCTCCTTATTGAATGGACACCGTGCCTGGCTCGCCTGTTTTAAAACACAGTGACATCCTTTTGGGTGTGTGACTGACACCGTGAGTCACACAGCAAATGAACCTCAGCCTCTGAGAGCCGCCGTCATCTTGTGCTGGAGAGCATATTATCCACACACGCGCAACTGATACCGGTTACTCACAGCTATCCGTGACCGTCGAAGGAAGGTGCTTGGCTGATGGCTGAACAGCTATGACGTTTCTGCTTTATTGGCTGAGTTCTGACTTTCTGCCAGGTTTCTAGATTGAAAAGGTACTTGCTGCCAGTGGATTTTTTTTTCTAAATGTATTGTGCAGGGGTATTGTGACTTCGAGGCGATGATTGTTTGAATGGCTTGTGTGCTTTTGGTCTAGCTCAGTGGTCCTCAAACCACTGTGTCATATAGCCTAGTGTTTCGCATATACTGTATCTTCATAATTTATCTGTCACTAATAACATGGCTGAAACACGTGCTTACACTGTAAACACTTTTATTTCGTTCCTTCTTCTTTCGGTAAAACTTTGCACTTTCAGCACTCATGTTATTGCCTCACTCAGCTTTATAAGATGCTTTGGATAAAAGCACCTGCCAAATGCAAATGTAATGCATATGGATATTTGATATAGCTCTGTGCAAATCAAATGCAAATCTTGCATTCAACATTTTTACAATGTTCGTTCGTCACATTTCTTCCATAGACCTGCAAAAGAATGAAAATGAATATTCATATTCAAAATACGGCATTTTGTTGCAAAAGTCTGATTCGAAACAGATTTCAATTTTCTCAGTGCCGAAAAAACATATGACTGATGGTACTTTGATGTCCTGAGGCGATCAAAGGTGATACTCTGAAATTGAAATTGAGATGCACTTCAGCTTCAGCTCATTTCACCACAGATCACGACCGATCGGGATGAATGGAAGCACATCTGCAGCATGGTGTCCTTTAACCATGTAACTTAACATACACACATACACACACGATTTCATTAGAGAGTGATTCCCCATGACAGTTACCATCACCAGTCTCCATGTCACAGCCCCAATCCATTTCCACACCACTCAATGCGGTAAATTCCAGCTGTCAATCACCAACAGAGAATTCGATCCTAATATTAGCTCAGTATGCTGACCAAGTGTTTCTACAAAATATGCTTTTAAGCAAATAAAACTACAAACAGTCTTTTTTTACTGTATTATGACAAAACAGCTCTGTTTATAAAAACAAATTAAGTAATATAAATAAAGGTATTACTATATAAACTATATACAGTGTTTTGCTGTACATTTGTAGTAAAAACATTTACTCACAACCTATATGTTAAAAATGTGTAAATTATATTCTTGTGGTAGGGAGGAATTATTTTACGTATCCTGTTCTCGCCGATCTTGATTTTATTTATCTGATTCAAATGGGTAATAGCAAATGGGAAATAGCAAATATACTTCCACTAACTTAACTTAAGTTAACTTGTCTAAACAAAAAAAGAATATATTTTTAAGAATGTAGGAAATCAAACAGCTCTGGGCCACGTTTGACAACCATTGTAATTGTTCCTACTATGGTAGTCAATGGTGGTGGCCAAGTACTGTTTGGTTACAAGCATTCTTCCAAATACATTTCTTTGTGTTTAACCAAACGAAGACATGTAAACAGGTTTGGAACAACTAGAGAGTTATTCGTGACAGAATGTTAATTTTGGGGGAACTATCCCCACAATAGTATACAGTCTTAGCCACATCCTGTATCAGTTTTGCTTTTCCATTTTTATAATGAAAGCTGATATGTAAGTTTGAAAAATATAACGACAAGCAATAAAGTAAAACCATAATAATAACATCACAGCAAAGTGAAATCTCTTGATTTCATAAAAGACAATTTCATGACCAGAATATTTCTGTTTTATAACCAGGCCCCTGCTCTCCTATTGACAGAAGCACAGACTCCACACGTCCACATCCTAGTGTCAATATTTTTGCCACTATTAAAACAACGATTCACACACATCCACTGTCCTCACGGAACTGCTCTAATCCCGACGTTCATTTTTTTAACCGCAATAAGAGGAACAGCAAATCTGTTCAGAGCTTAGAGTCATGTTCCCGCAACTTTTTGTAGCACATGTTTTACGAGTTCCACGTAGTGTCCTCGGTTCCATTTGGGTCTCATGGGGCCGCAAGAAGCTCCCCACCGGACACTGTGGTCCACAGGGTCACATTTTTCACAGATGTCTCTTAGTGGGGGGACATCCGCATCGCACACAGACACACAACCCACCAGGGAACATGTGTCACACCTCTGCACGCAATTACAGACATGAGGCTCTCCTTTATTCCAATGTACACTGTAGAAATGACAGAATTCTCAAAGCACCATTAGGAGAACTTTTAGGGAGCCTTTCAAATATCTTATATATCTTAGTTAGTGCTCAGGAAATAGTCTGAAAACTGAAGGTGTACCAAAAAGCTCTTTGTTTTTAACATTATTATGCAGAATAAAGTGTGTGTCTGTGAGTAAAACGTGTGTGTGTGTGTGTGTGTGTGTGTGTGCATGCCAGGATGCTCTTGATGAGCGCAGTGCTAATTTTCATCCATTAAATAGATGTTTGAAAAGACAGGCTAGATATTTTCCTGTCTGTGGGGAGGCTCAAGTTATTGTGCCAGCAGGAGATGATTTACAGCACTTTTGTTATAAATAGACAATACAATTCTGCAGTAACGGCGCTGAGGTGATAACTTCAGGAGCAGACCAAGAAAGTGTGTGTGTGTGTTTGGAACCTTTCCAGAATAAATGATGACAAATCTTTAACCTATCAGCAATTACTTCATTGTAAATTTGTTTATTATACTTGCATGATTAGTTGTCATATATTTGATTCTTGGCAGCATTCATTATTTTGTAAAACAGACAAAATCTTGAACTTTAAATTTGTGTAACTCATACACTACAGATATTTACTCTTATGTAGATATCAAACTACAAAAGGAATGTTTATGTTCACAGGGATCATTTTCTCAGCTGGGAGCAATTTAGCTTATAACAGGGTATTGCCTCTTAAAACAAGAAGCTAGCGGATGTGTGCCCTTATTTATTTTTATGTATTTATTTTGGTTTCACAGATTTGTTTTATATGCATACAAAGAAAAAAAAAGTCTGAGAAAATAAGCTATTTGACTCGATGAATGATACTGAATGCATTGATTTGATTTAGTTTGTTTGGTAGTTTGCTAAAGTCCCACACATCTGCTTCAAATTTAATTGACTCTAACTTGACGTGACGTTTAACTTAAAGAAAAAATGTAAACAAAATAAAAATGAAAACTTCATGTCAAATGTCTGCAAACCCGTCCTATTATCCTGCATCTGCTAAATTATTTTACAGGGAATCAAAGCAGTCAATGATCCAGTTGTTCTATTCTCGATGAGGTGACGGAGAATCAAAAATACATACGCTGGCCTTTCACAACACTTCTCATTTCCATACGATTCTCCCTGACATATACACTTATTGTGAATGCAAACACTTCCCTCTGGGTCACATTCTCACAGACATTCAAAAAGCAGTGAACAGAGACTCTAGAATCTGAAGTGAAACAGTTCCACGTAATTCAATAATGGCCTTTGTCAGCCCTCATAATGTTATAATTCATGGAACGTCTCTCTGCAGCCAAAATCTTCAATGAGCAGTCTTACGATCTAGAGTTCTACGAGATGACAAGCTACAGTTTTTGTGAAAGGGCTGTCAACGCATACCTGGGAGATCTGGAACATAACAGACATCCTTCACTTAAGCCTTTGAAATAGCAGCTTGTTTATACTCATTCAGAGAGGTCAAACTGGCGAGAAAGCCATAAACAAACACACAGACACACAAACACAGATTTTCAGAGCCTTATGCCTCAGGGAGCAAAAACAAAACCTTTTTTGATGTTGAGGGGGAAGATCACGTCTTCATCCCCTCTGTCTGTGAAACAGAAATAGCTTTAAGAGCAAAAGTTTGGACATTTAGAAAAAAAGAAAAAACATCCCAGTATGTGTGAATGGGAATTCCGATATGTTTACTACATATTTCTTTATAAAGGCGTTCCTATAGCTGATAAATGATGGCCTAATAAAACATTGCCTTAGAAGTTCCCATGTTAAGTGTCTGCCAAATGCATACATTTCCAAATGATGTTCAGTTAACTACAATATATTATCTAAAGAATGTTTTAAAATCACAAATGAATCACAAATGAGGATTCAAAAATAATCATAATGTATAAATACTGTATCATCCTCTTGGTGCCATATTTGGAAAGCAGGATGTTTATATGCATTGAGCCATACAAAGGTGAGAATAAACGTTTTGACTAACAAAACTGTAAGTCAAAATAATGCATTCTATTGCACGTTACATACATTTATTAACTGTTTCTTTTTGGCCAAAGAAAATGTGTTTAAAGGTGGTAAAATGTCATATTTCTGCCAAAATTTCTGCTTTTAGGGACTGCTTTAAAAATTACATTTAAATTAAAATCAATCTTTGTTTTAACATTTATTAAAATGTATACACTTAATGCTTTTTAAAACAGAGACCAGTTCAATATCGAATGGCTATTTTCTAATTGCGAACTCTCTTCGTACAGACACTTTTTTTCATTCTCTCCTTTATCCCAAAAAAGTTTCTTTCCACTGCACGCTCGAAAATGTCAACAGCAGACTGCTGTTTTTCATTAAAGTGCTGACAGTGCAACGATGCTGATAGACAGAACAATTTTAGCCATTTTTGGTCTATGAGCTAATAGCGGTGCTGATTCACCAATTCATCAACTTCACGAACATTTACAATTTATCATTGTGATTATGACAAACTCGACCTATTCTGGATTTAAAATTAAGATTTTGAGGTTTGTGCAGAGGCTTTTATGAAAACGCATCCATTTGGTGTGTAACGCTAGAAATAAAAAGTAAATTATTGGCTTTGCAACACAAATGAAATAGTTTTAACAGCAGTCAAAAACTACTTTAGGAGAGTTGACTTTGTGTTGGAAGAATGTATTAAATTAACTGGGAGATAGGACATGTGAAAAAAAACTAAGTGTGAAAATATCAAGGTTCTAAAGGCATTTGAGTTACATAGGATCATGGACATATTCATGTCACAGCTATCCAGAAATTACATCTCTCTCTCTCTCTGACCAATAGCCGCACATCTTTATCAGAGACAGTGTTAAAGCTCTATTGTTCAGGGTTAAGAGTTTAATTTGTACTGCGGTACAATTGCTCTGCAAGCTCTTGTGTGGGAGTGCTACACATGTGAAACGTTTGATAAGACTACGGTTCAGTCTCTTATTAAAAAGCCTCAGTAGCATCAGGCCGAAGTGAAGTGTGCTTGTTCAATGTGTGATTTTAAACTAGCTGGGACTAATTTGCACTCTTAACTTTCTTCGACATACAATTAGAAGTTTAGACAGTTTCTGCAGAGAACAGCAAATAATTTACTCTTTCAGAGCTCAGGAAATCTTTGTGTTTCATTTATGATTCAAAGATCCAGTGTAATATATATTTGAGGATCTATTGCCAGACATGCAATATACCGTGTCATCAGAGGTATATGAAGACCTAACTGTATATAATGAAGCATTATGTTTTTATTACCTTCTCAGCTCATATTGTATTCTATGTTGTTCCTACAGTAGCCCAACTGCTCTACAGAGCACTTTTCGTAAATACCTAATCTCCTTCGGCAAAGAAGCGCAAACGCAACATGTTTTTCCTGTTATAGCCGCCGTTGTGCTTCAGATGGGGAGGGGTTGTCTGAGCCATTAGTTGCAATTCGCAACCTCACCACTAGGTGATGCTCCTTTAAGCATCTTTCTGACATTCATTTTAAAATGTCACATGATGAATTGTGAAGGAGACATTTAATAGTACCTTATCTTCTTCAGGAAAGAAGCGAAAAGGGGAGGGGTGAGCTGTTAGTTGCAATTCACAATGCTCCTTTAAGCACATATCTGACATTTCTTCTGACAACTCAACTCTAATTCAATTTTACATTGTAAATTCATGTAAACTAATGTGTTAACCAATGAAGAGTGAATCCTGGATTATAATTTGTGGTAATTTAAGCATTTATAACTACATTATTAAAACGTCAAATGTTTTGAAACTAACATGAACAATTGTATAGACTATTAACTAAGAACAATGATGCTGAAAATATGTAAATAATTACTATTATCAAATACAACCTTACTGTATAGTACGGGATTAGTTTGAACAATTTAATGTAACTGTTAAAGAGGTGTTCATCAGTATTTTATGAAGTATAACAAAAACATTTAAAACAAATTTACAATCAGGTCTTCACACAAATGAGATGTTTTCCTCAGCCATGATAAATGTATTGACTGATCGCCACCCACACACAGAAGCTGCTGTTTTACATCTGGAACTGATGAAAGTTCAAGAACAGAAAATTCAGATAATCTATGGTTGTCAACAGCATAGCAGCCACATGCAGCATGGGATTTTCCAATATGAACATGGATTGTTGGAGGATATGACAAAAACAGTAAATGTTCAGTATAAACACTTCAGAAGTGCATTGTTGATAATATGAAGAGTTTATTTCCAAATTCCATGATTTCAGAAATCAGGTTTTCTCAAAGAAAGGGAATTGTGGGAGAAACACTGGTCAACAAAACACTGTCAACACTGCAAGTGATTTAATAATAAATATTCATAAACAGTATTTATGTATACATACACAGCCATATCGTCTTGTCCTGTGCTTGACACGGCATGTAAATCCCTCTTGATTGCACAACAGTGATGCTGGTTTACTTCCTCCTCTCCCTAGAGAAGAGCTCTCTGTGTCCTCTTGCCTCCGAGGGCCCGGATGCATGGACAGGCCGTTCTCACGCTGGCTGGACGCAGAGGTGAAGTTAAGGAACTGAGGGACATGTGTGTGGCCACATGCTTCTGTCAGATCACGATTAGGAGACGTCTGTGGCTTTCATTTCCTCCGGCTAACTTCATGGGTGTCTCTAACAGAAAAGAATATGGCATAGCTATTTTTCTTGTAGCCTACCGTAACATGTGATACCTTGATGTATAGTTGTCACGCAACAGGTTGGTGAGAGAAGAACCCAAGTGCAGGCAGCAATAAGGGGTAACCCGGATTTTAATAATATAACAAAACCCCACGAGGGGGTAAAATCCAGGGGATAACAAAGACAGCAAAAAACTGTCTCAAAAAAATGTTCATACAGTAAGCTCAATGTGTCACGTACAGAGTAAAATATGATAACTTCCTGCCCAGCTCCGAAACATCTACCCTATGGACTACCAATGGTCATTTCAATCTGGATTTTGTTGAAGGGCCATTAACTCAGCAAGAAGTTGACTCCATGCGATTTTCAAACTGGTGTAAACAAAGCTTACGACATTAAGAACGGCTTCAAATTAAATAGTGGACTTCACCGCTGGCTCACCTTGTGATGTTAATGACAGCTATAGCACCACTTCCAGTTGCCCTCAAGCTTAGCATGCTGGTTGTCTTGAACGGTAATTCTCATCATTTCATTTTGTGAAAATAATTCATTTTATCGGTCATTTTATTAGACATACTGAAAATGGGCCATTATTGAAATGTCAACAGTGTTGGAGTGATGAAAGGATTGTGCTTGCTACATTCAGAAGACATTGAGATGCAGTTCTGTTTATTTATAAATATGTAGAAATTACGTCCACTTCACAGTGAAATAGTCTGCAAAATCCATGGAAAGCATTTCTACTGCTTTTTTATATGAATTCGTGCTCTTTTGTCCATTCCGGATTAAATGATGTCGGACGTTTCGGCATGTTAACGTTATGATGTGACGTAGCCAGTACGTGCTCCACCTCCACGTCATGGAGCCGGACGTATGGCCACCCTATGTGTATGTGTGTAAATTTCAATAAAGAATTTAAAATAACTTTTTGTCCGAGCTGTCTAGGGTGAAAAATTTTGCTGGATAAAAATACTGTAACTTGTATAATTGTATTCAAAAATATAGTTATTGTCTAATAATAATAGATGTTCTGAATGGTTTCGATCACGAAATGAAATCATTTCTTTTTGACTGCCATAATAAAGTATATTATGACAAACAGCATAGTAAATTGACATTAAGAAATATATACAAGATATACCACAGCCTTTTGGTGAACCTTTTACAAACAAAAGAAGGTCCAAAGTGGTTTTCTTTATCTTTATAGATGAGATTTGATATCTTGATACAGTGGCTTCAAACTTTCCATCTTAAAGTGATAGTTCACCTAAACATAAATATTCTGTTACTATTTATGTCATTTCAAATGTCATGACTTTATTTCTTCTGTAGGAAAGAAAAGAAGATATTTTTAAGAATGTTATTAATTGTTCCCCATTCTCTTGCATTGGTGTTGTGTTTTACAGCAGAAGTGAATGGGTGCCAGTGCATATATCTTCTTTTGGATTCTGCAGAAGAAAGTTTGAAATACCAAGATGATGAGTATGCATTGACAGAAATGTTATTAAAAAGTTAACACAAGCTGTAGAATGTTCCAAGTAGGACTGAATCAAAATCGTCATGGTAACGAAACAAATAAGATAGTGTTCTGAGTTAGGTTTAATATGCCAGCAGGAGAAAAAGTTTATCTTCTTGAGATCGGTGACAAATCTTTGATTATATTTTCATCTGGCGTGGAAAATTTACAAAGACGTGCTAGCTTTTTACTTATGTAGAGAGTTTGTTTATTGTTGATTTATTTATCAGCGCGAGTCAGATTATCATTCCTACAAATCTATTTGAACCATGTAATGATGCACTTCCTAAAATAGTTACCGGCCAACTAGCAAGCCAAAGGTTTACTCAATTAAATTCCATAATTTCCTCACCCTCAAATTGTTTCAAACTTTTTTCTGTTGAACACAAAAGAAGATATTTTGAAGAGGGTGGGAAACCAAAGAACTCTGGGGCACGTTTGAAAAACTACTATGGTAGTCAATAGTGGCCTAGAACCATTTATGAACAAACCTTAAAATAATTTACTTTGTGTTCAGCAGAAAAGTTAAATTTTTGGGTAAACTGCCTATCTACCATTTGATGCGTGGTTGTTGGTTTACATTTTTTATCACGTACATATTTGCCTGAAGCAGCATGGTTAAATTTGTTTGCATTTGTTTCTACCTTTATATTGGCTTGTTTCCATATCTGTGCAAGTACAGGCTAATTGTTTAGTATTTTTGTGTTTTGATAGCACGTTGAGCAATATGGCGTGTGATCTAGAAGCAAGATGAATTCTGCAGATATTTACAGTATATCTAATAACTGACCTCACATCTGTACACACAAATATTCAAGTCAGGTAATGCAGTGATGTCCAGCTATTTCATTATTAAACATATACTTTAGCACTTATTGATTTTTATGTTGGCTCTATGGTGGCTCTCCAAAGACTAATTCCTCTTCTTGAATCGCCAGCACACAGTTCGGCTGAGCAAACTCTTTGAAAGCACTTCTTTAAAGCGACACTTCACATGAGGTGAAATCATTTTTCCCCACTGGGAAATCTCACCTGACTCTGATATTGAAAAAAAGGCTGTTGCCTACTTTGCTTAAATCAATCTTACACTGGAAAAACAAAAACAAAGCATTCCTCCATTACAATGTTTTGCTAAGGTTTGTAGCAAGTTTCCCAATCCTGGTGGTCTGCTGTAGGGCGGGTGTGACCTCTAATTAAGATAATTATGGATAATTATACAGCATAATCAGATCCGCCATAATGGACATTAATATGCTCTCTTGTGTTAAATTGTGAAATCTGGAAGCACCGTAAGCCAACGAATAGAAATTGTTTTGCGTAACCTCGGAGACCACCGAGATTTTCTGACTGAGGATAAAAGTTTTGAAAAGTGAAAACATGTACCACATACAAAAGTCAGCAAACAGTGGAACATATTTTTGCCTGATAGTTTTATTTAAAACTAAGTCTGTGAGCATGGCTAAACAATGCTGAATGTAGAAATGTATATGTGATATAAATAGGAAGGATACAGTTTTATTAAACTATTAAAACTCCTTTTAAATCCCAAAAGTGTAAAAGAGGAAGTGAATAGATTTATTTTTATTCTACACATTAGCAAAATCATTTAAAATGGTTATATAAGGGTAAAGTTTTGTTCAGCATGGGCACTACTTGTAAAGCTTGAGGCAAATATGACTCTTAGATTAATGGGCCTCTAAATACCATTAGCTTTCATAGAAAAACATTTAATATACAGGAAATGAATAATTTTCATCAAAACCTTTGCGTATACGTTTAAAAGTGTATTTATATAAATGGGAAACATTATACAATCACTTTAAGCTGAAATGTCCATGTGCACACATTTTTTTTAATTCATTACAATTGTCTTATCAGTAAGTTTGGGTAATTACAGGCAGCTGCACAAAGCAATTACACATGGAGTTCACTTTGTTTGTTCGTTTTCATGTTACTAGACTGATGTAATTGCATGGCACAATGTGACATGAACACTGGTAGTGGGAACATTAAACCCACATTAGAATTCAAACTATCAACCTCAGAACCTTTGCTTGGCCAAAGCCTTTCCAATCGCATTTATACGATATATTCACTTGATGTACTTCAACAGAACATGTCTTTAAGTCTTTAGAACGTGTCTATATCACATAATAAACGTATTCATCATGAAGAGCTTTATATTGTACAAAGTCAATTTATTTGGAAAGAACCAAAATACTTCAAAGCTTTGTGTATTTATATACAGAATAGTGGACTAAAGTGATGTCCAACTCATGGAAAAAGTCATCTTAAAAATGTATTTTATATGCATTTTGCATAGCCTGGAGGGAATTTAAGAGGCTGGAAAAATGACTAAATATAACTATACAAATACAACTTGGTTTTTAAAATAATAATTCATGGTTTTTATTATGTTATCATATTTTTATTTTGTTTAATTGTGTTAGTTAGCTGTATTTTTCTAGTTGTTACATAATACAAAACAACTGTAGTGGAATGCACAATAAAAAAACGTGATTTCTTTTTTTATCAAAGAAATATTACAATATTATTAAGGACATAATAACCGATAAACATTTGTCAAAGGTATATGCTATATTTCCTGTGAGCTTTTTATTTTCCAATGCATTTGTATATTCGAATAAAACCCAAATTTTCTCATTTTCTAATCATTTTATTTCAAAAATCCAATTTAAGTTGTTTTAAGTTGTTTAATAAACACCTGAAAAGTTTAGTATTTTGTCTGTCTTGTTCCATACACAATATATTTAGATTTTTTATGGAGCTGGGCGGGTGTCGAGCGCACAGCCCATTTAAAAGGCGCCAATTTCCTTTTACTTCCGTTCTTCATGCCGTCTTGGTGGCGTGTTTGTAGCAGGTGGTGCAAAGACTCTCCTTACCTGTATTGAGCGTTAAACTTATAGCAGCGCAGATCTGGAAACCATCTACATATCTTTGTCCTGTGGGATCTGCTTAAACGCAGTAAATCGTGCACGTAAATTAATCTGTGCGAATTTGAACAAGGCAAAATCTCTCGACGTGAGTCTGAGGGTGCTCAACTGGAGTGGCATATCTTTCTGGGTGTGACGCAGGCAGTCTGGTGGCATCATGTGTAATCATTACCAGGGGCCAGTTAATGGGCGCTGCAGGAATCCGTCTGCTGCTGTTATGTTGCTGTGTGGCGGTACGCCATTTTACATCCATGTTGCTGTGCTGTGGAGGAGCCTTCAATCTTCCCACGAGTGCATGGGGCGTGTGTGTGTGGATAGTTGGTTTGGGTTATTATACCACACGTGACTGCTATGTTCCCAATTTTACTTCCGTGGTCCATCTTTTACTGTGCTTGTGGGTTTTTTTACCTGTGGGTAGGGTTTGTATTTATAAAAATATAATTATTTTTTGTGTGCTTCACCTTTAATTAGGTTAGTTTGGGGTGAGTGTACCTGGGTTGGAATTTTTCTTTGATTCGATTTTCCTATGTTTGTGTTTTTTTTACTTTCCGGACATTGTATTTCCTGTGAAACCCTGAATTTGATGGCCTTTGGTATGTTTGGTATGTGTGAACTAGTGTCTGTTTAATAATCATTCGGATGTTATAGTGCTGTGAGAAATTCTGTTGATGCAAAATATTGAACAGCTAAAGAGATAAATGAAGTGTCAAAAACAAAGTTGGATACACACACCTCTGTTTCCCCCATTGAGTTGGATTGCCTGTTGCTGAATTTTTGTGGTACAGCCTCGTAATTGAGGTTCAACGAGGGCTCAAATACATATATTTTGTTGGCCCCGTCACAAATAGTAGAAAAGATCAAATGAGAAGAAGCAAAGATAACAGAAACACACTTAGCGCTAAAATTTTGGAGCTCTGTTCAGCCTGGGGACTCTACGTAGAAAGCAGCATGTCTCAGCCTTGATCTAAGATCAGGAGAAAGAACATGGAAGGGTGGTACACAAATTAGACCAGATTTCCCACACTGTGCAATGGGGATATATTGTATAGTACCGCAATGTGAATTGTATGTCAATTCTGAGAAATCACACATATTGAGTCTCATTCATTAAACTCGAGCAGACTTATGTATCATCATTATATTTCACGAGTTCTTTTGCCCTGTCTTTTATCATTTCGTACTTTTTAACTCTGGACGGGTGTGTAAAAAAGGACAGTGATGAGCTCTGCGTTTTTCCCAATCACAGTGGAGAAGAGGTGGGACAAACACTACATTGACAAACCATCATATACAACAATGGAGATGTTAATTGTAGAATCGTGGAGTATCCTCGAGGTGTCACTAGTGATTGTTAACTGCTGTGTGTATGACATATAAGGGAGGTTAAAGAAGATGTGCCATGCGTTATGCATGCAGAGTTTGACTGTTGCTTAAACTGTAATGGAGTTGAAGATGAATGTAAGCAAAGAGCAATTCTCCCCTTCGTGTTGGGGGAGCACACATTTACAGTGTGATGTGAAATATTCTCACCCCGAGTGAAAGTCTTATCAGCAACTGGTAACGATGCTAAAGGATCATTTCAATCCTCAACTAAATGAGATTGTACAGAATTTGATTAGAGAACGCTGAAGCCAACAGAGACTGTGACAGAGTATGTAGCGGAGTTGCGTTGCTTGCGGAGGATTGAAACTATGGAGCAACTTTACATCAAAAGTTTAGGGCTCATCTTGTTTGTGGCATTGATGATGATCGTATACAGAGATGTTTGCTTTCATAAAGAAATCTGACATTTGAGACTGTTCTTAAAATTGCTGTGGCTGCGGAAAGCTTGACTTAAAGCATAAAACCAGTGAACAAGTCTGAAACAGTGTAACGTTTCACGGGAGGAAATTTGATCAATGACAGAATGGAAACACGGATAAAGATAAAGACGTTAGGGAATGTTACAGATTTAGTGGAAGGAATCACAGAGCCAACGGATGCCGATTTAAGAAAGACAAGTGTTATGTTTGCGGAAAGATTGGACATGTTGCAAAATGCCTGTTGCAACAAAAGCAAACAGTGTGGTCATCAAGCGTTCAGAGTGAGTTAAACTACTGAGAGTGAGGAATCAGAAGAAACCTTTAGCGTATGTAAAGACTGATGTATTGAAAAAAGTTTTTCTGTTAAGTTACATGTTGATGGAAATCTTGTGAAGTTTGAGATTGACACAGGAAGTAGTGTTAGCTTGATGACTGTGGAAAAGTTCAAGGACATCTGGAAATACACAGTATCACCAAAAGTGAAAACCACAAAAGTTAATTTGAGAACTTATATGGTAGAACCTAAAGTCATAGATGTTGCTGATGTTAATGTGAAGTATCAACAACAGGAGAAGAAAATGCCCCTTATGGTTGTAAAAGGATCAGGACCATGTTTGCTAGTAAGAGCGTGGCTGGAGTTGAGTGAGATCAAACTGATACAATCCGAGGAGGTGTCATAATACAGGTGTTGTCTAGACATGAGGAAGTGTTCAAAGAAGAACTAGGGATGTTAAAAGGCACCATTGCGACTCTACATGTATCAAAGGATGCTTCACCAAGACTTTTGAGACCGAGATCAGTACCGTATGCCCTGAAGCCAAAGGTGGAAGAGGCGATGAATCAGTTGCTGAGAGAGAAAATCATTTCGCCAGTTAACTTTGCAGAAAAGGCTGCCCCAGTTGTTCCTATCTTAAAACCAGATAGAAGTATAAGATTGTGTGGTGACTACATCACAGCGAACAAAGTGTCTACACTAGAGCAATATCCAATACTGTGAGTGGAAGATCTTTTTGCAAGACTCGATGGCGGAAAGCAATTCATGAAGATGAATATGAGTCATGCATACTAACAAATCATCATGGATAAACATTCTAAGAAATTTCTGACAGTGAATAGACACAAAGGATTCTTCACATTCACATACAATCACATACCATCTTCCAGAGAACAATGGAGGGATTGTTACAAGTCATTCCATGAGTTGTTGTTTATCTGGATGATATATTAGTAACTGGAGAAAACCAAGAGAGTTATTTGAAAACCTTGGAGGAACTGTTGATGAAACTGAAAGAAGCAGATCTGCATCTGAAACATGGAAAATGTGTTTTTCTTGCAGATGAAGTGGAATTCTTAGGCCTTAGAGTGGATGCTCAGGGACTCCCTCCAACTGGAACTAAAGTGAAAGCTATTGATGAAGCACCAGAACATAAGAATGTAACGGAGATTAAAGCTTACTTAGGATTGTCAAACTACTACAATAAGTTCTTACAAAATCAGGCGACGTTACTTGCAACTCTACATTTGTTGCTGAGAAAGGATATTCAATGGACTTGGAATAAATCACATCAAGAAGCTTTTAAAGAAAGAAAAGATCTACTGAAATCATCAGAAGTGATTGTGCATTATTCATCAGACTCAGAACTTATTATAGCTTTTGACGCCTCACCTTACGGGGCAATGGAAAAAGGGAGAAAGTATCGAGAAACGGTTGGGGTTTATTCAAAATTGGACAAGGAAGGTTTGGCTGTGATTTTCAAGCCAGAATCATCATACCACCGTACCATCCTTCTTCAAATGGTCTGGCGGAACGTGCTGTTCAAATTTCAAGAAAGGGATGAAGAAGATGAAGGAAGAGACTGTGGAGACCAGATTAGAAATATTCTTGTTATTTACAGGATTACGCCTCATGCAACAACTGCTATCGCCAGCTCAGATGTTAATGTCAAGAAAGTTGAGATCTACATTTGATTTGCATCTTTCATGATCCGAAGACCAGATTCCTAAACAAACAACAAAAAAGAAGGTCATGATAAAAGTTTTAAATTCAGAAGTTTCAAAACTAGATTCTGTATATGTGAAGAATTACATTGGTGGACCGAAATGGATTCCAGTAGTTGTTGAAATTTGCACAGGACCTCTGTCATACAAAACAGCTCTTGGACAAGGACAAACTGTGAAAAGGCATGTGGATCAAATAATAACTTGCAGTTCCGATGAGATGCTGGACGCTGTATCAATCACAGTAAAGGTACAGGAAGAGGAATCTTCAACAGTGCCAAATGCTGAGTGGGTAATTGTACCTGAAGTACATGTCTATCTCTGAAAAGGAGTCAGTGAAAGAAGTGCCTGTGGTTCTAAAGGAAACTACTCAACTGTCAACTCCGAGAAGATCTGGGAGAGTTAGACGTTTCCCTTTTCACTAGAAAGATGTTGTTACTCAAGGCAACTCACTAAAGGACTCTGTTAAACTGTTATTTAATTGACAGTTTTGTTGTGTAATTTGTTCATAAGAAAGTAACACTGTAACGAGCAAGGCAGGATGAGAGCTGCGAGGGAACGGCTGAGGCACCGGTCTCGCATCTCTCACAGAGGAGCTACGGGAGCATAAAAGAAAAAGCGACAGGAGGGTACGACGAGAGAGGACCAGGCCTGGACTTTATGTTGTGTTTGTATGTCCGGCAGTCAACTGTGAGGGAGCTGCCGGCATTTAAAGTTTGTTTTATTTTTTGTTTATTTAATAAAATGTTGTGTTAAGTTCGCCGGTTCCCTCCTCCTTGCTTTTATTGAACCGTGTTACAGACACCTATAGCATTTTAAAATAACAAGTGTTTAGCTTAAGGAAGAGGGGATGTAGTATCGTGGAGTATCCTCAAGGTGTGACTAGTGATTGTTAACTGCTGGGTGTATGACATTTAAGGGATTTTGAAGATGTGCCCTGCAATATAATTGCAGAGTTTGGCTGTTGCTTAAACTGTGTCAAACAGAAGTAAAATGTTCTTTCAACTTATCCTGTAGTAGTCTGTTCATTCAATACAAGATACTACATTAAAATTAACTGTTACTGCATTTTCATATTAAGTAATATTCCTCAAGATAAGATGTTGAAGATATTCAAAATCACAGCAACCCACGCATCTCCGGAAAAACACGCATCTCCAAAGCTTTCTAAGGCTCCACCAGTTGGTTGTTTTCAGAAGAGCAACAGGAATTATTATTTAGCTGGCTAAAAACGCATTGGTGGATAAAGTATAATTGGTTAATTTATTGGTATGCATTTTGTCGTGATCCTAGTCTTGGTTGTGTGTACTGTATTGTTGTTGTCAAACTCGCGGGGAGCCGTTTTGACTGCTCCGCACGTGTTCGGTGTCTACGTCATTTGCCCGGCCCTCCGTGTCTCTGCTAGGCTTTCCGGGTATCCATCACGATCACTTTACCACTCAGTCATTCATTCTCTCATGCCCCTGTAGCCCGTTCCCATTAGTCATTAATTAATTCTCACCTGTAGCTTGTCCCGCTGTTTAGTTCCCCTCTATTTAGTCCCTCTTGTCCTCTCGTTCTTTGTCAGATCGTTGTATGTGTTTACTCTCGTTCCTGGCTCCTCTTGTGACAGTCTTTGACAGTCACAGTCACAGTCTTAGTCCTGTAATTTATTTTTGTTTCAGTCTAGTCAAGTCCTCGTAGTTCTTGTTCTCTTGCTTTCAAGTTTTGTTTTTGTTTTGCACATTAGTTAGCGTTGACGCTCTGGACCTTCGTGCATTGCACGGTGCTGGCTCATCTCCACTCGGCAACCCGCATCTCTCGTTTGGCTGGTCGGCGGGTCGAGGCTCTCCCCGCCGTGCGCCTTCTCCGCAACTAACACTTCTCCTGGTCTGGGTCTTCAGCTGCTCTCCCATGGGTTCCGTCGGGTCGAGCCGTCTCCCCGCGGACTCCCGTGGTTTCGAGGGTTCCTCCATTCCTGTTCTCTCGTAGTGGGTTTCCTGTTCTCCCGCTTATGCGGTTGTGTCTCCAGGCTGGTGCCTAAGTGGATTATCAGCCCAATTAAAAATAAAGATCTCTTGTTTGCCCTGCATCTGAGTCTCCGAATATTCTTCCTCGTCTGAGTGTCATGACAGCATTTAGGCTATTAATATCTTATGCATTTTGCAATATAATGTAGCCAAACCAGGGAATGAAGTCCAGAGGATTCCAGCATGTCACGCGTTGCCTCCATTGGTGTGAACATGACACGAAGGTGGAGTAACGTTAGCAGTACGAGGCGATTTTCTAATGTTTTTTATTCTTGACGTGTTTGTGTACATGGTATTTTGTGTATGCTTAATACTTTGTGTGCACACTTTAGAGGCATTTTAGCACATAACCCGACCCCAACCTAACCTAAGCGTTTTACGTTTTGACACGTTTCACTTTAGTAAATTTCACTTTACACCTAAACCTAACAGTTTGTATAGAATATAAAATAAAACACAACACATAAAAGGCAGATATGGCTACAGATGCTATTTATTCAAAAATGATTTCAAGCGTTCCAAGGCCAAAGAACAGCGATCCCCTTCTCTGCCATAAAACCAGTTCCGTCAGAATGTGAAATTGGCAATTGTGTGTCTTGTGACTGGTTGCGTCATTATGTTTGCTTACGTTATAAAGTGCCATTGGCTGTCCTGCTCCAATTGCCTCATGCTAAACTTGAGTGTATACGCCACTTCGTGCATTCCTGGAGCGCAGTCTACTGTTCTCACACATGTACGGCTATAAGAGACTCGGAATGCAATATGGCCTGTTCGTAATGTTTTTGTACTGTTTTTTTTTTTTTGCTGTGTGTTTTGAATAATGCCTGTGGCTGACTTCTGTTTGCTTGTTGCGTCTTTTTTAATAATCGGGAGGTGGGTATAGGTTTAGGGTTGGAGTGGGGTTAAGTGCTCTAAAAGATCTATTATTTTATATGAAGAGTTTGGTTCCAACATGATAAATTTGTTCAAAAATCATGTTTTTAATATGTTATCATGTTTTTCTTGTTTCTTGTTTCTTGTGTTAGTTTTTTTTAACATATTTTTATTATGGCTTAAATAAAAACAAACCGACTGCAATTTGATTGATATTAATTGGAAGGCACAATAAAAAACAAGATTTTATATTTTCTCTAAAAATGGAGTTATCTCATTTTGGAACCAAGCTCTTCATAAGCAGTGCCGTCACTGAGGGGGTGAAATGTGGTGACAATTCTAGGGGCCCAAACTGCCCAGGGGCCAACTGTTATACAATAAAGTCACATGTTTCACAAACTCAAAATACCTATGTTTTGCATCGTTTTTGACTGTTTAAATTGATTAACCACACTGTGTTTTTATTTTCAAGCAAAAGTTGATGTTTACTAAGGGGGAAAATGGTTTGTGGTTCTACTATCGGCCGTATTCTCCTCTCCAGTACCCTGGCATAGACTTTCCCGGGAAGGCTGAGAAGTGTGATCCCCCTGTAGTTGGAACACACCCTCCGGTCCCCCTTCTTAAAAAGAGGGACCACCACCCCGGTCTGCCATCCCAGAGGCACTGTCCCCGACCGCCACGCGATGCTGCAGAGGCGTGTCAGCCAAGACAGCCCCACAACATCCAGAGACTTGAGGTACTCAGGGCGAATCTCATCCACCCCCGGTGCCTTGCCACTGAGGAGTTTCTTGACTACCTCAGTGACTTCGGCTTGGGTGATGGACGAGTCCACCTCTGAGCCCTCAACCTCTGCTTCCTCAATGGAGGACGTGACGGTGGGATTGAGGAGATCCTCGAAGTACTCCTTCCACCGTCCGACGACATCCCCAGTTGAGGTCAACAGCCTCCCACCTCCACTGTAAACAGCGTTGGTAGGGCACTGTTTCCCTCTCCTGAGGCGCCGGACGGTTTGCCAGAATCTCTTCGAGGCCAGTCGATAGTCCTTCTCCATGGCCTCACCAAACTCCTCCCAGGCCCGAGTTTTTGCCTCCACAACCACCCGGGCAGCAGTCCGCTTGGCCTGCCGGTACCTGTCAGCTTCCTCAGGAGTCCCACAAGCCAACCAGGCCCGATAAGACTCCTTCTTCAGCTTGACGGTTTCCCTTACTTCCGGTGTCCACCACCGGGTTCGGGGATTCCCGCCTCGACAGGCACCAGAGACCTTACGGCCAAAGCTCCGAGTGGCCGCTTCGACAATGGAGGCGGAGAACATGGTCCACTCGGTCCTCAACGACCCTCTCGTTCACCGGGGTAAACTCCAACACATGGCGGGAGAGCTGGGGGGCTATAAGCAGACCCACACCAGCCCGCCGCCTCTCCCCATGGGCAACTCCAGAGTGATGAAGTGTCCATCCTCTCTCGAGGAGTGTGGTTCCAGAGCCCAAGCCATGCATAGAGGTGATCCCGACTATCTCTAGTCGGAACCTATCAACCTCACGCACCATCTCAGGCTCCTTCCCCGCCAGCGAGGTGACGTTCCACGTCCCTAGAGCTAGCTTCCGTGTCCAGGGATCGGGCTGTCGAGGCACTCTCCTCCGACTGCCGCCCGATCCACTACGCACCGACCCCCTATGGTCCCTCCCGCACGTGGTGAGCCCACGGGAAGGCGGCCCCACGTCGCTCCTTCGGGCTGAGCCCGGCCGGACCCCGTGGGGAAAGGCCCGGCCACCAGACGCTCGCATACGAGCACCGACCCCGGGCCTGGCTCCAGGGTGGTGCCCCGGTTGCGCCATACCGGGCGACGTCACGGTCCTTGTTATTTTGAACATCATAAAGGGTTTTTGAACCACTCTTAGTCTGACCCGTCGCCTAGGACCTGTTTGCCTTGGGAGACCCTACCAGGGGCATATAGCCCCCGACAACATAGCTCCTAGGGTCACTCGGGTACTCAAACCCCTCCACCACGTGAAGGTGGCGGCTCAAGGAAGGATTCAGGAGGAACAGTGTGGTGTTCGTCCAGGCCGTGGAACGCTGGACCAGCTCTACACCCTCAACAGGGTGCTGGAGGGTTCATGGGAGTTTGCTCAACCAATCCACATGTGTTTTGTGGATTTGGAGAAGGCATTCGACTGTTTCCCTCGTGGCATCCTGTGGAGGGTGCTTCGGGAGTATGGGGTCTGTGGTCCTTTACTAAGGGCTGTCAGGTCCCTGTACGGCCGAAGCAGGAGCTTGGTTCGCATTGCCGGCAGTAAGTCGGACTTGTTCCCAGTGCATGTAGGACTCCGGCAGGGCTGCCCTTTGTCACCGGTTCTGTTCGTAATTTTTTTGTACAGAATTTCTAGGCGCAGCCAGGGGCCGGAGGGTGTCAGGTTTGGGGACCACACGATCTCGTCTCTGCTATTTGCGGATGATGTTGTCGTGTTGGCCCCTTCAAACCAGGACCTTCAGCATGCACTGGGACGGTTTACAGCAGAGTGTGAAGTGGCTGGAATGAAAATCAGTACCTCGAAATCCGAGGCCATGGTCCTCAGTCGGAAAAGGGTGGCTTGCCCACTTCAGGTTGGGGGAGAGTTCTTCCTCAAGTGGAGGAGTTTAAGTATCTCGGGGTCTTGTTCACGAGTGAGGGAAGGATGAAACGGGAGATTGACAGACGGATCGGTGCAGCTTCTGCAGTAATGCGGTGGATGTACCGGTCGTCGTGGTGAAGAAAGAGCTGAGCCGCAAGGCGAAGCTCTCAATTTACCGGTCAATCTACATTCCTACTCTCACCTATGGTCATGAGCTTTGGGTCATGACCGAAAGGACAAGATCCCGGATACAGGCGGCTGAAATGAGCTTCCTCCACAGTTCAAGTTCAAGTTCAAGTTACTTTATTTATACCCGAAGGTAGATTTTGTTTGCAGTAGAGTCACACATCATCACACATTACCACACATCATCATCAAAAATCATCAAAAAAGTTCTTATCGGTCAAGAATAAAATAATACATAAGCATACAGAATTGTATATAAATACAAGTAAAAAGATTTAAATACCTAAGTTAAACTGTGTTTGCGGTAGACACGTATAAAAAAAAAAAGAATAGAATGATACATTCATATTGAATATAACAAGAAGACAGAATGAACACTTGTGCAAAATATAGCTAGCCTATAACTTATTCCTCAATGTAATGCCTGCAGGAACAAAACTATTCTTGTGTCTTTTTGTTTTACATCTGGGGATAATAAACCTACGCCCGGAGGGTAGAAGCTGGAACTCTGTGTGCAGTGAATGAGAACTGTCATTTAAAATTGAGCTAGTTATGCGCTGTACCTGTTTTGTGTATAAAGTCTCCACGTTAGGCTGTTTCTCACCAATCAGCCTGCTAGACCACTTTACTATTTGGTTGAGTGAGTTTTTATTTTTCAAAGTGAGATTGCCAAACCAGGCTGCTAGTGCAAAAGATAAAACTGACTCAATAAAAGCGTGATAGAATAGGGTCATAATGGATTTATCAACCTGGAATTTACTCAATTTCCTCAAACAAAACAGGCGCTGATGTCCTTTTTTACATACCACTTCACAGTTAGTTCCAAATGTGAGTTTGGAGTCAATTATCATTCCCAGGTATTTATATGAGTCGACACATTCAACGGTTTGACCACTAATTGATGTAATTTCTTGTGTTTGTTTTTTATTTTTCCTAAAATCAATGAGCATGTCATTTGTTTTGACTACATTTAATTGAAGGTGAGACGCCTCACACCATTCAACAAAGTCATCAATGACTGGACCATGGCCTGTTTCACTGTCTTGGAGCAGGCTGACAATTACTGAGTCATCTGCGTATTTAATTATAGTCCTATTTTCCCACCTGCTCTGGCACATATTTGTGTACAGGATAAAAAGCAAAGGTGAGAGTACACATCCTTGTGGAGAGCCTGTTGATGAACAGACTTTTTCAGAAAGATTGCCATTCACTCTCACTCTTTGTGTCCTGTTTGTTAAAAAGTTGAGGATCCAGCCTACCAGGTTATTGCTTAAATCAAACTGTTCTAGCAGCCTTGTGGTCAGAATATGAGGTTGAATTGTATTAAAAGCTGAGGAGAAGTCAATAAATAAAAGTCTGGCATGTGAGCCATTGTTATCTAAATGCTTAAAAAGTAAATTAAGTAAAGTGACTGTGGCATCTTCCACCCCCCTACGGGGTCTGTACGCAAATTGCAGAGGGTCAAGTAAACGCTCTGTTTTTCTCAATATTTCAGACCTCACCAATTTTTCAAATACTTTCATCACTATTGATGTGAGTGCCACTGGTCTGAAATCATTAAGGGTTTTAGTGGTGTTTGATTTAGGAACAGGGATAACCACAGCATCCTTCCAGACCTCAGGTACTAATTGTGCCTCTAAAGACTTGCTAAAAATGTGATGGAAAGGAGTACTCAATTGCTTTGCACAGGTTTTGAGTATGCGCCCACAGATATTATCTGGACCATGACTTTTATTAACTCTTATAGAGAGGAAAGCTTTTTGCACTTCTGTTTGCGTTATATTAAAATGTTGTACGTCTACTAGCTGTTTACTCAAATTGTCAATCTCATTACTAAAATCGAAAATGTTAAAACGATTGTAAAATTGAACAAGAGCACTGGCCAGCTCAGTATCTGAACTGAAACCATTCAGCATGACTGGGCTGCTGCTCTTTAGATTCTGAAGGCCTGCTATGGTTTTCATACTGTCCCAGGCTGACCCAAGGTTGTTTGTTGCCATCTTGTTCTCCAGTTTGTATTTATAGTCTCGTTTTGCTTTGAGAATTCCTATTTTTAAATCCTTTTTTGCTATTTGTAGTTCAGCAATGTCACCCCCCTTAAAACATAAGTTTTTTCTCTGTAAGCTATCTTTAACAGTTTTAGTTATCCATGGTTTGTTGTTAGGGTAGATTTTCACCTGTTTACATGGAACAATCATGTCTCTACAAAAAGCAATATATGAGCATGTCACATCAGTCCATTCATTTAGGTCATCCCCACAGGACTTTTGAAACATTTCCCAGTCTGTGCAATCAAAGCAATCTTGCAAGCATAATACGGATCCATCGGTCCAATCCTTAATTACTTTAATTTGAGCTTTATGTCTTTTTAGAACAGTTTTGTATGTTGGCAGCAAATGCACACAGTTATGATCCGCTGAACCCAGCGGCGGTAAGGGCAGTGATTTGTACGCGTCTTTTATAGATCCATAGCAAAGGTCCAGGGTTTTATCCCGTCTGGTAGGGCAGGAAACATACTGGTAAAAATTTGTCAGTGTTTTCTTAAGACATACATGATTAAAATCACCAAGTATAAAATGTGGCGCCTCGGGTGAGAGTGATTGCATTTTTTGCACAGTTTCAAAGATGGTGTTAGAAGCCGATGCAGCGTTCGCCCTTGGATGAATATAGACTGTTGTAATAAAAAGTTGTGGAAATTCACGGGGTAGGTAGAAAGGTCGTAGCGATACTGATAGAAGTTCAACATCTGATGTACAGATGCGTTCTCTTACAGTCACAGAAGTGCAGTATCGTTTGTTGAAATATAAACATACCCCGCCACCTTGAGATTTCCCCGTTACCTCTCTCGATCAAGTCGATAAGGTGCTCCAAATCCATCAATTGATAAATCGGTGTCCTGATCATACTCCGTCAGCCAGGTCTCTGTGAAAGCCAGGACACAACACTCCCTGAAGTCCTTCAGAAAGTTGACGTTTCCCTGGAGCTCGTCCATTTTATTCCTCAGGGACTGGACATTCCCGAGGATCATGGAGGGTAGAGGAATACGAGAAAGCCGCTGTTTTCGGAAGCGTTTCCTGACGCCTCCCCGCTTGCCTCGCCTTCTCTTTGTCGCTGTTTTACCCCCTGGGTCTTTTAGGATACAATCAGGCAGTTGTGACATGATATCTGTGCTGCACATTATCCCACAGTTCAGTTGCAGCAGTATAGTTCTGGTGTACTGTAGCCTTCCATGGCTAACAGCTCCTTTGACGGAGTCGGAGATAAATAAACCAAAGGAGAGCGTCCAAAGGGCAAAAACTATTCTAATGTCCATTTTGTATACACGCATACATAGACAACGCAATAAAAATAAAGAACAGGACCGTAAGAACTTTTTCAATAAAATGAAGGTAAAAACACAAACACAAACACGAAAGCTCTAAAACTTCCGCGACAAACTTTTCACTCACTCTCACTGCCGGTCGCAGCGTACGCATGCGCCCATTCAGCACAGGGTGGCTGGGCGATCCCTTAGAGATAGGGTGAGAAGCTCGGTCACCCGGGAGGAGCTCGGAGTAGAGCCGCTGCTCTTCCACATCAAGAGGGGTCAGCTGAGGTGGCTTGGGCATCTGTTACGGATGCCTACTGGACGCCTTCCCCGGAAGGTGCTCCGGGTCCGTCCGACCGGGAGGAGACCCCGGCGAAGACCTAGGACACGCTGGTGGGACTATGTCTCCCGGATGGCCTGGGAACGCCTCGGTGTCCCCCCGGAAGAGCTGGAGGAAGTGTCTAGGGTGAGGGATGTCTGGACATCTCTGCTTAGACTTGCTGCCCCCGCGACCAGGCCCCGGATAAACGGAAGAAAATGAATGAATGAATGAATGAATGAATGAATTAAAATTGTTTGTAAACCTGAATCTGCGGTCGGGAGGGGATAATCCTGTGTCCGGACATTGCTTCCTTCCCCTCAGATTATCCTTTCAAACATGTGCACATCAATGTGAGGTCATTTTTTTGCTCTCTATAATCATCCTACCTGTTTACTTTTTACTGCTACGGAAATCTGATGTGTATTTTCATCGTTAAAGCATTCTTCATATTTATTTAATACTGGTTTATTAATCCTACATGTGATTTTTATGCTGGTCGGACTATCTGACAGGGTATTTTGCACGGTAAAATCACCTAACTCTTTATTTTGTTGATGTGGTTTAGATTATAAGAAAATTTTGTCCTGCGGTAGGAAAATCTGATAGGGTAGGACAATTCGACAGAACACCGGATGATTTTAATTTTATCTTAATCTTAGTGAGATTTGAATCCACGTTTAAAACACACAATGTGTAAGCCATGATGAATCTCCCATTACTGACATTTGAGAAATCCTCTGCTCAAGGTCACAGTGGGGTCAGAACTGTCACCTCCACTCGACTGTGCTAGGAATGATATTAATTACAATGATCTTGTGTTGCAGGAAGAATGAAACAGAATGTTGGTTTAGAATTTATGGCAGGAGAGACAAAGAAAGTATAAAGACCTTTTAGAAATGGGTCTTGAAATTCACAAATGCTATTGACTTCTAAGGGGACATCAGATTTGTTTGTTGTAGTATCAGTTTGATTGAGGCACTTTTAACATCCTTCTGGTGTCACTGAAAAATCTTTGAATTTTATTTATTTTCACTGTAAAGTAGAACAGAGTGTAGTATTTGCTTGAAAAGATGATTTTTCTTTTTCATAAACATTTCTATGTATCATCTGTGCTTTTTAATGTGGGGTTCTGATAACTCACAGAAATGGAGAGTCAAGCAATGTGACCCGAATGTGATCTAAATTTAAAGTCCCAATTAATCTTAATTCCTTTTAAAGGGTAGCTATAAGTGTTCTCCAAAACACTGACAAAGTTTAATCATTTAAAATGTACAATCTCTACCTTCCAATACGAATCTCAAGTTCGCAGCCATAGTATCTCTCTTCGGTTCTCTTATAACACACACAAGTAAACACACGCAAATAATTGTTGTCTCAACCCCATGCTGAGAAGTTCCACAGTGGGTCAGTTCACACAACCTTATCATAAAAAAATCTAAGTGACCTCCTGTAGCTTCAAGTGGTTTCTGTACCATCTCGTCTTTTATAAGCATATCTTCTCTGGAGCATCACATGCCCTATTCACGTCCAGCCTGATCTCATTGTTTATACGTAGGTATTTGTAAGTGTTTTTATTCACGTAAGTTTACAAGCAAAAAATGTTCACGTTTTTATTGATGCTGAAACATTGAATTTAAAATGTAATAGACCAAAATATTATTTTGTACCTACCTCTAAACCTAACCCAGGGGCGCAACTACTCAGTGTTAGGGGGGTATGCAAAAACAATTTTGGCGCCCCCCCTGCTAAATAAAAAAGTGTGCCTGACATCATCATGTGTGGGCTTGAAATAATAAAGGTTTATTTTAAAAGTATATCAGACAGCTACTGTAAGCCTACCATAATTATATGGTATATGGACACAAATATATAAGAATGTATTCATGGAAATTTCTCTGCCATTTCTTTCTTTTTGCCGCATCTAAAACGTACCTGTCACGGTTGTGAGGACAGAACCCAAGCGCAGGCAGACTTGATACAAATCACAAAACTTTATTAAAAGAAAAGACCCTCGATGGGAAAACATGAACTAAAACAAGACAGTAAACTAAAGCCTCCCTCAGGGGGACAAAACAAACCAAGTCCTGAGAGTAACAAATCAATAATCCACAAACTTTGACCAGGAACACGGGTAATCCAGACAGACTAGGGTGAGTGTGCAAAATCCAAAATCCAAAATGAACAGACAAGGGACAGAGGGAAAACTGGGGCTAGATAAAGGGAAACACTAACAAGGACTGATGACACAGGGAGAGTGGCCACAGGTGACAAGGATGAAACACTAAGGGAAAGCTAACAGGAGGATTGCACGAGGCAGGTGAGGGGACTGAAACACTAAGGGAAAGATGGATCAGGGCTGGAGACAAGACTAACACTAATGGACTGCTAACAGGGAAACAAGGGGGCGGGGCTAAAAGACGTGACACCGGAGAGAGAGCATGGCTTCTCAAACCAAAACAATGCTCTTTCTCCACACAAAACACATGGGACTGACATGATCCTGCCACAAGACTCGAAAACCAAGACAAGGAGAGGCAGGATCATGACAGAGCGCCCGCCTTAAAGAACTCCTCCAGGAGTTCTTCAAGATCACACTAAACATGACAAGACTGACAGACAGGAGGACAGACACCATAAAGACAGAACAGAACACACTAAGGGCAGGGCTAACATGACTAAAAAGGGATTGGGGTTGGACAATAAAATAAACATCAATGGGAAGGGGGGAGGTGGAATGGGTGGGACAAACTTAGGAACATAATAACTGGGTGGGGACTTAGGAGGGACAGGACCCTGCTTCCTAGAGCTGGGCGGAGGGGTGGGGTAGGAAGGTCTGGGCATGGAAGGGATACCTCTCTTGGAGTGGGAGGAACTAGAAGGGGTAGGGCATGACAGGAAGGCGGTAGTAGGGAACGGCTGGGACAAGGCTGACTGGGTTGTAGGTTGGAGGGCCGGCTGAGACGCCGGCTGGAGGGCCGGCTGGAGGGCCGGCTGAGAAGGACTGGGTGCAGGAGGGACCACCGGACTTGACGGGACCACCGGACTTGACGGGACCACCGGACTTGACGGGACCACCGGACTTGACGGGACCACCGGACTTGACGGGACCACCGGACTTGACGGGACCACCGGACTTGACGGGACCACCGGACTTGACGGGACCACCGGACTTGACGGGACCACCGGACTTGACGGGACCACCGGACTTGACGGGACCACCGGACTTGACGGGACCACCGGACTTGACGGGACCACCGGACTTGACGGGACCACCGGACTTGACGGGACCACCGGACTTGACGGGACCACCGGACTTGACGGGACCACCGGGACCACCGGACTTGACGGGACCACCGGACTTGACGGGACCACCGGACTTGACGGGACCACCGGACTTGACGGGACCACCGGGACCACCGGACTTGACGGGACCACCGGACTTGACGGGACCACCGGGACCACCGGACTTGACGGGACCACCGGGACCACCGGACTTGACGGGACCACCGGGACCACCGGACTTGACGGGACCACCGGGACCACCGGACTTGACGGGACCACCGGGACCACCGGACTTGACGGGACCACCGGGACCACCGGACTTGACGGGACCACCGGCTGCTGGGCAGGACAGGACGTTGCACCTCTCCTCTGCTTCTTCCTCTTTGAGCGGCTCACAGGACGTGTGGCCGGCTGCAGAGTAGCGGTGGGGGACCCCACTATCTCCGTGCTGGAAGAGTCGGACGGGGAGTCCCACGACTCCCTCCGACCACGCCTACCACGGAGGCTAGCTGGTGGTGGAGCAGAGGGTGAGGAGAGGCCCACTGCCCCGATTTGCAGGGTATGGCCCTCGGGGATGGCGGCCAGCGGGGTGGAAAAACTGGGCTGGACTGAGACACTGGGCTCCGGCCGATTCATGGCATACCTGATCAGGTCTGTGAAGCCCAGCGGTCTCAGCATCTGCATCTCCCACCCCGCTAGTGGTTGGTTGAGGCCGCCATTGAACAGGACCATCTGTTCCTGCTCACTGTGGACCATCTCCCCTGCCACCTCAAAGAAGCGGTCCGCGAACTCCAATACATCACAGTGCCCCTGGCGTAAACGGAGGAGGCGATGAGCCTGGGTCGCTCGTCTTGCCTCCATCTTGCCTGCTGGGTTCGAAGTTGGTCTGTTCATTCTGTCACGGTTGTGAGGACAGAACCCAAGCGCAGGCAGACTTGATACAAATCACAAAACTTTATTAAAAGAAAAGACCCTCGATGGGAAAACATGAACTAAAACAAGACAGTAAACTAAAGCCTCCCTCAGGGGGACAAAACAAACCAAGTCCTGAGAGTAACAAATCAATAATCCACAAACTTTGACCAGGAACACGGGTAATCCAGACAGACTAGGGTGAGTGTGCAAAATCCAAAATCCAAAATGAACAGACAAGGGACAGAGGGAAAACTGGGGCTAGATAAAGGGAAACACTAACAAGGACTGATGACACAGGGAGAGTGGCCACAGGTGACAAGGATGAAACACTAAGGGAAAGCTAACAGGAGGATTGCACGAGGCAGGTGAGGGGACTGAAACACTAAGGGAAAGATGGATCAGGGCTGGAGACAAGACTAACACTAATGGACTGCTAACAGGGAAACAAGGGGGCGGGGCTAAAAGACGTGACACCGGAGAGAGAGCATGGCTTCTCAAACCAAAACAATGCTCTTTCTCCACACAAAACACATGGGACTGACATGATCCTGCCACAAGACTCGAAAACCAAGACAAGGAGAGGCAGGATCATGACAGTACCGATCCGTACCGAAACGTGACACAAGTGTATCGTATCGAACCAAACCCTGATTTTTGTGAACCATTACACCCCTACCTTTTCCATATTCATAATATTAAGAAATTAATCTGTTGGTATCAAGTTGGTATCAAGCTCCCTCTACACTTCCACCTAATGTTAGACCTACCTGTTGCTTTCCCCTGTCTTTCCTGATCCACCATCCTCACACCTGAATAAAATGAACTTTGCTGCTAAATATAGCAGCCTAAATAAAACTTTTAAATCAGCCTAGGGATGGCATCAGATAAGACAACTATTATGCAGTAAGGTTGTGCTGCTGTTGAAATTACATTAACATTTGGGATTTTAAAAAGTACAAATATGACACACACACATACATATAGAAAAGTAATTACAGGGTCACATCTCTCTCTGTTTAAAGGTCTGTGCTGATATATATATATACATACATACATACATACATACATACATACACATATAGCACAGATCTTTAAAGAAGGAGAAATGTGGCCCTTGCAGCTTCCATGTCACCCAGCAGATGTAAAGTAGCCTGTATGTCTGACAGCACAGCATTGCTAACATGAAGCTGATGGTAAAATAAAATCCATGATAAACCAGCCTTATTGCATAAGTAATGTTTTCCAGCTTCTAGTCATTTATTGTGCGTGCTACCTTATATTTACCAGTTCTTATTTTACTTTAATAAAATTGAGATATTTCATGCATGGCATTGGTACAATGGTACAAAAACGGGTGCTCAGCAAGCTCGCTAGCTAACGTTAGTCTGTTAACATGAGTATTGTATTTGCAAGAATAGACGTCACATTTTAAATCCTACATGTTGCCTTTCACCATCCACGTAGCTGACGTCGCATCCCTTGACAGGCCATCTCCCCTTTCCATCTTTCTTTTACTATTTTTAGCCCCCGAAGGCTTTTTTGGTTTATCCATCTTTTTCAAATTCAAATTTCAACGACAACTCACTAACGTTACAGCGTACTTAACGTAACTCACGGCGCCCCGCCCACTCGCGATATTACCCTTCTGTCTAAATAAATGATATGAAGGAATCTTACGAGGGCACCGGTGCCGCCTAGCCTGTTAGTCCTCTTAAGTGTATATAACTTTTTATATATACAATAAGATAGAAATTTGATAAAAATGTATATAACTTTTATTATTTCACATTTTTTTAACGATCGCGTTGGCGCCCCCCATGGTGCGGCGCCCCTATGCGCCGCATATAGCGCATACCCACTTTTTGCGCCACTGACCTAACCATTCATCTCTTACCAAAAAAAGTCAAAATGACGATGCGTCGCAGTCCTCTCTGGTGGAATTCAGCAGTTTTGTGCGAGGAACAGAGCAGAATTTAGTTATCGTTGAAAATATCCAGATTCGGAGGCAGCATTTCAAGGTAAGAAGGCATCAAGGCAAGAGCGAATCCAATGTTTGCTTTACTTCCTGTCTCCTGAGATACAGGAGATATATTTTTGAAGGCAGCATAGATGTATCCTTCGCTGCCTTCAATGTCTCACAATTCTATGTGTGTGCTCAGGATGGAGACTTAGATTGTCAAATAAAGGCTTGTGGTTCTGAATGGATTCTGAAAACATGGATTAAAGGAACAGGGGTTTATAGGAGGATCTATTGACAGAAATGCATTATAATATACAAAACTATTTCTTCAGAGGTGTATCTTACCTTACGTAAGCTATTTATATCTACATACAGAGCAGACCTACATGCTACCACATTTTGTACAGCAGCCCTAAACGCGTGTTTCCTCTCCCCTGCGGTATAGTATCTGTGATCATGCTCTGCAGTTCGGAACGCAGGTGACCTGAGGATTAACTGCAAGTTTATTCATCATTGAGTAAGAGTAAAACACGTTCTCACCCTCTCTCTTGTTTTAGCATCAACGCGCTCTCTCTCCAGTATCTGGACGAGAACAATATTAAAGCAGTTACAGACAAACAAATCTGATCATAACTGCTCCTTCACACAAGCTAATATTACAAAAACAATATATCTTGGTTCTGACTAACAGAAAAAACAATGGTGCTCACATATCGATCCGAATCAAAGCAACGTCCTCGGATGTGATTTTTAGACGATCTTTCTCTCCAACGTCTCTCTGCTGGAAAGTATCTCTATAAATATCTATGGGTATCTCCACTAAAAGCCTTAGTACCGCGAGTCCTAGCGTCTAACCTGGAATGTCTTTATAATATTAACGCAGGTCCCAACTCCTGCCTGACCTTTATCCTTCTTTTTATATTTAAAATCCACAGACCTTTTATTTTATGTAATTGATAAGACATCGCTCTTTCTATAGTTTTTCTATAGTCTTTCTAATGCCTGCAAGATTTCTTCCCTGAGTTAACATGAGAAGACACGCATGGCGCAGTCGACGACATCTTTTTGTACCATGGTGGCCACTGTTGTGTTTAGACTGAGAGTTTGGTTGCAAATATAAAATACAACGCTAGTAGCCGCTGTAAATCAAAAACTGCGCCTTTAGATGCTGTAAATATGTCAGCTTTTGGCATTTAGGCATTTGTGCAAAAGTTTAAAAAATATTTGTTTTATTGAACCACATTTTACACAAAATACATACAAATTCTCATGAGATCTTGTTGGATCGTCTGTATCCAAGATGTGAATCGGGGTACCGTGGTCCTTTAGGCTTCCTTTGTGCATAATAAATTCAGTGCTTCAAAAAAGAGGTCTAGGTCCAGTCCTAAAAAAACTGTTCTGCAGTACAATATATTTTATTATTACTCACTATCTGAGCATGGATAATTCACACCGGCTGTCATTTTAACTGCTATTTTAGGAAAATGTGTTTTGAAGTGATTACAGTTTTAGAGCTAAATGTGTCTAGACACAATAGAAACTGGTGCGAACTGAAACTACATCTTTTGATTCCAGACCAAAACTGCCAAAACACTGTGTTATGTACAAAACTATTAATAACTAAGTCTATTTGTTACGTCTGGGCAGGCAGGAAAACAAAGAGAGGGTCCAAATGCAGTAAAAAGGTCAAAAGCAATCAATGCAAACCAATGAAGAAAATAACTACAAAGGACTACAAACATGTGGCAAGAAACAGGAAATAACAAAAGGGAACAAACTAAAGGGGAACACAGACAGAATCATAACACTATAATTGAGGAGACATTTTTGATATATTCCCCAACTAACATACAGCAGTAGCTGGAGACAAAGATACAGAAGTGAATAAATATCATATGAAACTCTTCATTTCAGCACACACAGAATGAATAATGACAAAAACATTTGTTTTATATGAGGTCTTGAGATTTACTGGAGCTTGAATAAACTTCAAATATTATGCAAAAGGCTCTAATGAAAAGTTAAATTCCAGGCTGAATGTAATAAACGTGTTTTGTTTTGTTTTGATATATCTTGTGTTATTTCACCTGACATTTCTTGGTTCTGTTTTTGATTTCCGATATGTTTTAATCAGTAACATCAAATGTTTTTTAATCACTTGCTATCTACTCTATCTAGCTGTCTGTACATAATAAATATTTAGAGACACTCAACGTACTTCTAAACTTTGTGTGTTTCAAAGAAAAGCCCTAAGTTTATGTTTTTCCATTTACATCTCCTTCAAGATTCCAGCTTACTTGAAGGATGAGGAACACAGAACAGGAGTGATCTCACCACAACACATCTTTGGTAACCAACAGAGACAGAGAGCTTGTAAAAATCCCTTGGAATGCATCAATTTTTGGAAAAACAAGATAGCTAAGTGGCACAGAGAAAAGTCTGCACTGTGTTACTGGGTCAATGTACAAAAGTGTCTAAATATCAAAGGTAAATGGCATTATGGTGAATTGCCTTTTTGCAAATATGACCTAATAATCCTTATATCAGAAGAGCATCTTTTGAGAGAGATGCTCTTTGGATTTAAAAGAATGAACAAAATGTCACATAAATTCAGGGTCGATCTATCAAATGTCCAATTATTACAGCTTTAGATTATTCTTTAGTTTATTTTGAACAAATTCCTGAAGAAAAAGTTACAGGACCCAAGTGTGACCGCGAAGGAGCCAAATGTGACCCCTAAATGAAGAGACATCAAAATGCAAAACTTGGTACTTATCTAACCAAAAATCAGTTTTAACCTAAAATAAATTATATAAAAAACAAATCTTTTTTATTGTTTCCTATAGGTAAAAATGGTAGTAATTATTGCATAAATACTAAGTACAGTAGTACCAACAAATTCTCTAAAACATGCCACACAAAAAAGATAAAACATTATTGAACAAAAACGTATTACTTTCATTTTCCTGAAAAAAAAAGAAAATGATTGAATGCTTCGGTCACTTCAGACCACGAAGCAGCCAAGTGTGAACCGTCCAAGAGGGTAAAAGTGAGCTGTGCTTTATGTTTGCTGTTATTTTGTTATTTGATTTTGTTGGCTTTTGTTTTTTTTTAGGTCACTTCCTGTTGCAAGGCTTAATAATGGTGCCTCATATTGATAGCAGCAGGAAGATATGCATTCAGGCGATAGTTAAATCTTCCCAGATCCTATATTAAAAACAACAAACAGAGGTTGAAGCAGTATCTCCAGTGATCAAAGCTTCCAGATTAAACACTAGATCTTCCCTTCCTGTTAAGTTAAGAAACTGCTGTTTGTTTTATCCTCTAATGAGGGATTCTGTGATTTCCTCTGCCGCAAAACAGCAGTTGCATGTGGAAGATTAATGGCTTCAAACAAACAAACAAACAAACAAACAAACATCTTTGCTAATATAGCAGGCACACTGGTGTTAAGAGCATTATTGAGGTTTGTATGGCAAGCCAAATTAGCTTTTAATCATTCTCAGGATATGAATTGTTGATAATCAACAATTCCATTTTCACTAGTAAAAATGTCAATTCTACAATGTGATATCAACAATCACATCATCACTCGCAGAAATGTATTCTTGAAATAATTTTTTTAATTTTAACAATTAAAAATATAATTCTTGATATCTGTAATTGTATTTTTACTAGTTAAATATTACAATTTCAGACAAAAAATAATTAATTCCTTACATGTTAAAAATCTTACTTCAGATATCGGAAATGCAATTCTTACTAGTAGAAAACATAATTCATGGATAAATGTATGTGGTAATTCTCCAGGGCCTATAAAGGAACAGTTCCGCCAAAAAATTTAATTCGCTCTTCTTTTACTCAGTTGTTCCAAATCTGTGTAAATGTCTTTGTTCTGATGAACACATAGAAAAATATTTGGCAGAATGCTTATAACCTAACAGTTCTTGCCCACCATTGATAGTAAATAATGTATATGATTTATAAATTTCTTTGTTCCGTTGAACACAAAAGAAAAGATTTTGAAGAATATTGGAAAGCAAACCTTTGACTACCATTTTAATTTTTCCAATGGTAGTCAATGGTGGCCAATAACTGTTTGGTTACAAGTATTCTTTCAAATACCTTTCTCTGTGTTCATCAGATCAAATACATTTATATAGATTTGGTTTATATAATGTTTTGGTGAACTGTCCCTTCGAATGCAATCGGCCTCAAACTGATACGTTAATTCTCATCACTACACTTTGTTGTATTTCCAATACGATTTAAACAATACAATACATCGCAAAAAGACACAGCCGCCAAAAGAGGCCGGTGCCCCGGATGTGATGAATTCTGTGTATTGAATAGATTGATCCCCAGAGTAAATTTTTATCAATGGATCACTAACTTACTTTGTTACTTTAAGAGTGCTGTTAAAAGTCCCTTGTTTTGATTTGCAGTTTTGCAAGTCCATTGAAGTACTTGCTGATCTTATATAACCCGCAAGGACATTTCTCTCCTCTGAACCTCTCATCTTAAAGAACCCTTGACTCAAGAAAGGAAAACATACAGAGCTTCAGGGTATATGGCTGTATGTAATTAACCCCTCCCACATCATGTTAGACAACTTGACAACTTTACCAGACTAATACATTCTGTGCCTGTCTGCTTCTGTTGAGTGGGATTCTTCCATAGACAATACCTGACAGTGGCGGTTATGGGTGGTCTGGAATTCAGGCATCTCTTTTTTTTACATCATGTCACATTGACGGTATGTAGAGGCAGCTAATGGACATTATTGTATTCCAATATATATACTGTATCTATCTATCTATCTATCTGTCTGTCTGTCTGTCTGTTTGTCAATCTATCTAGCCACCTACCGACCTACCAATATCAAAGACTGTAATATGCATTTTATGTTTTTCATTGCAGTACATTTATGACAGTGCTACTGCATTAGATCCTTTCCCAAGATCTTGTAATTGTAAGAAGTCGTATTCTTTTATAAAGTAAATGTATTAATGTTTTAGTGAACAGATTTCGAGGCTGCTGCAGACATATTCAATCCGAGATGTAAGTAAGTGGTTACTGTATTGAGTTAACACAAACGGTTGTCTTTAATGACTACAGATAATGAAAACTCAGTATCCGTCTTCTGATATTCCCTATCTACATTATCAGCTCAGACCTTTCATAAGCATATCTATGATCAAACAAGAAACTTCAAATACCCTGAAGCAGAATTTCAAACAGAACAAACTAAATGTAAAACTCACCCATGAGATCCGTCAGACGGAGTCATGTGTTACAGAAAAAATATAATAATAATAATACAACCAAAAGCAACAGATGCAATGATCGGCTACACCTGTGAGAAAACACACGGGACTTTCTATGCATTTGGCTGGACATATTGCAGCCTTCACATCAATTATTTCGAGTGAAAAAAGAAGATGGCTTGTTGAAACTCTTGTTTTTTTATTTGAAAGCATATGCTACCAAAATATGTAACGTTAAGTTTTCTGTGCGTCTCTCTTGCCATTCTACGTCCGTCTGTTTCGTGAATACATTTTTCCCACAGTCTCTCCCTGCAAACTTATATCCAGTTATGAACTTTTCATCTAGTTATACTAAAATATGTAACAGAAATTCTTCAGTTGTGCTCAAATTAGAAGGGTCAGATGTGTCCCTATCTATCAGAGGGAAAATATTCCAGACCTGAATACATTATGCATTTCAAAGTGCTGATTTACAATCTGTTGAATAAAGTTCTGCTCTTACTGAAGGTTTCTTAGGATTAATGAGGAATGCGGACCTCGATGCGGTTCTCTTTCTTAAAAGAAAAACAGGAGAAATCTATTCATTTAGTAATGCATTGAACCATGTATTGCATAAAGTGACTGAAAATTTTAGAAAATTCTGTTGTAGCTGCAGATGCAAAATGAAGCTGATTTTCCCTGAAGCATGCAAAGTTTGAAATTAGCATGTCATTTGCATTCATAATTTACATATCACGGAGCGACACATATTTTGTGCAGTTAATACTGTGTGCGGAATCTTAAACAATAAATGATAAAGCAGTCTGTTAAATGAATATGTATGATGATGAGGTATTTACATGCTTTAGACCATGACACATTGCAAATAAATCCAAAGCAATTTTCCTCTGGAAAGAGTGATTTATGGGTAAAAAATGAAAGATGCTCAGATGGTGTCATATATTATTTGATAGCATTTACAGGAGTCAGCGAAATTGGCTTTTACTGCCACTAAGCTACCAAATCCTTTTAACCGTGAGGCGAGGTGTGAAAGCTGAATATTAGCTAGCGGTGATGATACAGCCCGCTGCTTTCCATAAGCACTTACTCACCATCGATGAGTGAACGTTATCAGTTAGTATCTAACCAACCCGCGACTGTATCGCACAGCCATTACATTGCTTCTTTACTTCTTTACTCATACTACCGCTTTACACGTTAGAGCATTTTTTGACATGGTTATGAATTTTTAAGTCTAAGTATAAAAAGAAAACGTACTTAGAGAAACGCAATTGAAAGCAACGCTCAGACACCAATCAAATGGAAAAATCTGATTTGTTATGTTGTTTGGGTTCTGTCTGTTCTCAGAGCGTGAACCCCTGCCAGCAAATTTTTACATTATAACAATGCTTTAGAAGTGAGATTTTGGATGAGATTTCAACAGTTGTTCAGCAAGTTAAATATATTGCATACGATCCAGAACGAAGAATAATTACAATGATGGCAGACAAGAAATGTATGGTGTACATTTACAATTCTGTGGTTGGCAAAGAACTTGTCAGGATCTTTAAACAATACAGCTATTTACTTTTTTTGGACTTGTAACATACTGTACAATTGAAAGCTTGAAAGTGATCTGAAACTTTTGTCCTCAGATTTCTCAGCAAGACAGCAGGACTTTTGAACCTTACAACACAAATGTGCTAGAGGGAGATGCATTATGAACACAATAAAATCTCTCATAATAGTCCGATATCTGATGTCATGCTGTTGTATCAAATGTATCAGGCGAAAGCCTTGACAAACAATTCATTCATTCATTCAGTTGTTTTTAATAACATTTGTAGTAGAGCTTTTGTTGAAGGCTCTGATGAATTACATTTAAAGCCACAATATGGAATCATTTTGTTGTGAAATATCCAAAGATCACTTGCACAGTGTGATATATTTCATTCAGTTGTGTACTTACATTATCCCAAATGTTCCCAAGAATGTGCAAATCCGGAGAAATTCCTATTTAAAATAATCGCACATCCCTTGTCTCCCTCGTCGCATATCAGTGACTTAATATCCGCTTCTCCGCACTACCCTCAGTTTCCGGTTGTAGAAACTTTGGCAAATGCAGAAATGGTTATACAGCATCAGGGACGTGGTTCTGTTATTATGGATCACGATTACTCTTTGGCGAGTAAAGGAAACCCCAAAAAGCGTAAATGTAGTTTAGTTTTTAAACGATGACTGAATGACTGTTTTAAACACGTAAAACTTCATTACACTACCAAATCAATTGAAAAAGTCCAATATCATTCACAGGCTAACGTACAGTATCATTACATTCCATGTTTCTTGGAAGCTAATTCATTACGAGGACATAAAATTAAATACATTCATTACCTTGTCCGTGAACATGATGGGCGATCTCATTCGCCTCTGGATGGTGAAAACGACATGTACCATAATTCCACTCTCTTACATAACGTCATTTAGCTTCGCCTTTTGTTGTCGTTTCGAAAGTGCACCATCTAGCGGTCCAAATGTACATATTGTGGCTTGAAATGTGCTTTGTCAGAATAATAAAATGGAATCCCAAATAAATGTATAAAATATAACTCATAATATAAAGTAAATAATAAATATTACACATAAAAATGAATGTAATCAAGAACTTATAATTATTAATATAATATCATAATAAAAAAGTTATATTTCAGCACGTGTAGATGTATGGTGGCCATTTCAGTCCAGTGCCTGTTAAATTTCAACAAAATCAAACCTCAGGAGGGACAAAGTCATCCAACAGCAATGTGAAAGACTGACAGCATGTCACATGAAAACTGTGATAAAAATCAAGATTATCACATAAAATATATTTAGAACTTTTCCTAAATGCATGTGCAAATATTACAAATGTATTGCTTAAAAGTGCATATGAACTTGTTATCTTTGACATCGACATGTTTCTCTTTTTAAAAATTGGGAAAATTAATGTTAGTAGCTTAAAGAACAAAACAAGAGCGATATTTTTACCTAAACACATACCTATAAATAGTCAAATTCAGAAAAGCTGAAAATGGTTTTGAAATGGTCGCTTTATTTTTTTCCACAGCTATATTTGCCACCTATACAGTGTTCAAATAAGTGGTAGAGTATAGTGCAAAAAATACAGGGTTGAATCCCAGGGAAACCATACAGAAAATGTATAGCTCACAAGTCATTTTGGATAAAAACGTCTGCCAAACACATAAAACTGTCAGTGTAATTCATTCACTGTATAATATTCATTATTTTAAAAGTTGTGAAAAATGATAAAGCATTAAATGCATAAATTATTATGGGTTTTACATCACACATTTTTTGTGTTTAGCTCTCCAGTGTAACATTTTTGCAGATTAATAACTTTTCTAAAACGTCTTGTAAAAAATGCTTTGATTAATTAATTTGTTTTGGTTATGTAAGCCAATTGAAATAGAAATTTCCTTTCAGAGTGCCCTTTAAAGAGAGCTCTTTTGGGAATGGTACTGATTCAGTGTTTTAATGCCTTTAATGGCCCTCTTGAAGCCTTGCAGTCCAACTAATTATCTACACGCTCTTCATGTTAAGTAGTAACACTGATATCTGTCTGCACCCGTACCGAGAGCTGTACTTGGCAAAGGTTATGTGAAATATCACCAACGCACAACGTCATAACATTATGAAAATGTCAGGTTCACGTGAGCTCAGAAAACAAAACCCAAACCGTTACTTATCCCATCCTCTACCGTGACCGCAACATGTTGCCTCTGTTACTACTAGACATAATGATTATGGCTCATAATGAGACATGGTCGATCGGCCATGCTGTTGTGTCTTGCGGAACAAAATAATTATGGGTTCTTTCTGCTTTATATGGGCTTGACTTTTAGCAAGTATGTGACTCATACGGGCCACTTCCTCGGTTCTCAGCTCAGGAACCTTCTTCGTCTTTTGTCCTTCCATGAGTGAAGAGATAGATTTACCTCACGTTGTCTCCGCCACATGTCTCGTAAATCATTTAGACACGGCTGAAACACAAAGACAGACTCAGCACCTGATCTAATTCCCTTTTGCATAAAGAGACGTGCAGAGAGTCTTTCTGTAATTGTTGTGTTGAGATGTTTCCCTCTTTTGGCTCTGAGGCAGATTAAAATGAGTTTCCCTCCACAAAAGGTCCCGAACAGCCCAACGCTGCAGTCTTCACTGTACCTTCATTTCCTCACAGAACTACGAATGTACTCTGTGTGGAAATAGTCATTTGTAAATCTTTCATTTTGGATGAGCTGAACTTGAAAAGGTGCTCAATGATGATAGCTCTTGAGAATAACTCACAGTCTAGAATGGCAGTTTTGTTTTTATAAATATACATTTCTGATGTTAAATATTTTGCCTGAATGTGCTCTTAAAGTAAGACATATACAGTATATTATTAAGACCGGGGCTAGTTGTCCCACTTATGTTTCAGTCAGTGACTTTAAAGGCACAAATGTTTCTTGCTACAAAATCGAATGAATTTATTTATTAGATTTTTGACGTAGCACTCCTGTTACAAACGATAATGACACTGCTTATTTAACACAAACATAAAGGCATTTGTTTCCCAGCTAAATAATAATAATTAAATATTGAATTAAAAAACTAAATTTTGAATAAATGAAAGAGGTGTATAAAACAAATATAACAAGCCACTGCTAGAGAAAAAAACATTTGTTTACTTGGATTGTTGAATCAAAACGTTATAGAAACCAGTGTAACAACTAGCCCCGCTCTCCCTTACATGGTTGCATCAGTCACATTCCCAATTCAATTAAATCCTAACCATCAAAGTATCTAGTCAACAGACTGCAGTTTTGTGGTAACTTTCTGTTCCAGCAAATCACTATTGCAAACATTTGTTTATACTTTCAGAGTGACATCAGCAAAATGTTCCATTGTTTACGAGCCACATATTTGCTTGTGTCCACAACAACAAGGTTTGGCCTGAAACGAAGGTACTTTAATCCTCTGTCTGCAAGAAAGCAACAGGCTAAAGTCCATTCTGCAACGATGCCAAATGAATTTTAGAGTCACAGCGACATGCCAAAACATGAACAGATGTTATCCCTGCACCACAAAACTAAAATGTACATAATTCATCTGCCCATCGTTTTTTCAATTCATTACCCTATTTAATTCCTCTCCGCTGAATAAGTCTTAAGGAAGAGCAGAATTACTTAACTATTTGTTTTTCTGGAACATCAGGTTTTACTCCACGAGCCAGAGATGACTCAGGACCCTTTCCAGTTCTTCTGTACGGTACATCAAGTACATCTCACAGTCTTTTTAAAGGGCTTCCGTGTATGTTGTTTCCTTGATCCCAGCATGTTACTTGAGGTCTGTGTCGTAACTTGGCGAGTAAATGACTAAGAACATTCTGTTAAACTGGACAAATATATCATAAGAAGATTTTAGACTATCTCCACAGTGAAGTGAGAGTGTTATTTAATTGGCCATAATAATAACCCTCATGTTCTGTTAAATGTATGTATTGTCTATGTTTTGGGTCAAAACAAGTGCCACATTTGAAGACTTCTTGAAATACTCTTGATTTCTTTCTATTGTATGTTGTATGCATAATATTGAAACTATTGTAATTTATATGTAATAATATATACTTGTATTGTTTATAAATGTATAGTTTATTTTTATTATTGAAATAATATAAAAACTGTATAATAATAAATACTATTGCTTGTTTGCTCATAATCTGTTCTCGCAAACATATCCATCAACAATCTGACCTGTCAAAAGTTTACACTGCAGCTGAAATTGGTGATTTTTTACGGTGTAACCAAACAACATTGGTCCCCATTGACTTCCATTGTATAGAAAGTAGAAGATATGGTGACCAAACAATGACCAAGTTTTTTTTTCGGGTGATTAAAGTTACAGTTATGCTTTTGGTGTGTACTTTTATCTAAAGCAACTTACACTGCTTTCTAAGCTTTTCCGTATATGTGTGTTCTTGAATTCATGACCTCAAAAACAATGTTCTACCAGATAAAGAGTTAATTACAGAACAACTAAAGAACGCTCTGAAAAGATGCATTTTATAGTGGTCTCATAAATTTATGCCCCAAGAAGAATCTAAATCGGTTTATAGAGTATAGATGAAGAGAGAAAAATAATACATGTATCATTAGAATTCCCTGTGTCTCTTTTTCGGCTTATCGTCATCTGGGAAAGTGCTCAAGAGATCCAGAGAAAGTTTTCCCACTACGAGACACTTCGTAAGTCCAGGTCCTGAACCAGTCTGTCTGCATCCAGAGCTCCGGCCAAGAGAAGGAATGTGTGTGTCTCATGAAGAGACATGGATTCTTAGTCCTCAGATAATATTTAAGGCCACTCTCTGCACATCTCCTTCAACCCAATTCATCTAGATTTAGTCGTCTTTTTACTGTTTTATGCAAAGTTCACAAATGATATTCTAATGTGAAATCCTGCTGCTAGTCGTTGGTATTAAAATGAATCATTAATGACTTTCTTTATATTTCAAATAATTTTTCCGTAGAACAAAAAATTGAAGATATTTTTTGTGGAAAAGTTGGCAACCAAACAACAGTGGCCCCATTGACATCCGTTGTAAGGACACAAAACCACAGAGACATTTCTCAAAATATCTTCTTTTTTGCTCTACAGAAGAAAGAGTCATATACAGGTTTTGATCCATTTGAGGTTAAAAAAATGTTTTTAAGTATTCGCTTTTATAATCTTAAATGTGCTAGCACACATTTCACCCTGACACCAGTTGGTTGAAAGTAACTGAAATGACATTTTAATAAAAAATGTCAGTCAAAATGTGAAGCATTATTTGTTTGGCGATGTCACTTTATTGCAATAAAATATAATGTCTGGCTGTAGCGTACAAAATGTCGAAATTATTTGGGGGTCACTGTATAACCAAAAAGAGTTCAATCTGTACAAACACTGCCTCAAAATGACTGCTAGTAAAAATAAATCTATTTAAAAGCGCATTTAAGAAACTCAAAAGTTAAGCTATAACATTCAGACCCTGGATTTCGGTGACTACGCTTAAACTCATAAAGCTAGCAGAAAATGCCAACATCAAGCAACGGATATAATTATGATGGAGGAATGTAGGAAACACCTCCGCTTGTCAAACCCTGCGATGAAAAGCATTCATGTACAAAAAAGAATCTTGCGTAATTCATTAACTGTCCACCTAGCATCAAAAACGGAGCTGTGACACCTGAGTGTTTGTCATGCATGGTTGCACAGGCTCATAAGAGGTGATGCTGATGAGAACAAATGACAAAACCAGTAGAGCCTGTCTACTCCCCAAAAATGCTCATTAGGGACGTGTTTTTTTTGTTATTCTGTTGCATCCAGATTTTTTTTTAAAATGTGGAAACTGCAGGACAAATGGCACGACAGGCCACACAAAGACTGGTCTAAAGAGACCTAGAGACGTCTTCAAGGATGAAGTCACTAGATACTTCGCCCAGATGTTTTTCTATGAATTTGTGTGTGTGACTGTGTGTTTGTGTGTGTGTGTGTGGGAGGGAGGGGGGGTACGAACACTCTTGGTGCCTGAACTTGTCTGTTGAAACTACTAGTTCAGGCGCAGACTCTTAGCAATATTAAGGAGCCCCCCACAGGGCCCTAACCATCCTCAGCTGTGGGAAAATACTTCAAATGTCACAACCCTTTCCGAGACAGCATCAGCCAAGATAACAAACATTCAGAAGTTCGAGTCCGCAGCAAACGCAACTGCCCAATGAGGTCGAATAGACGATACCTGAATCCAAATGATCGGCATGATTTTGTGAGGAACTCCAGAATAATCCAGATGACAAGAACATTTAAACAACCCTCTCTATATCCGCAATTAATCATACTGCGATTTCATCCGAAATGTTTAAATGCATTTCCGTTTGTGTTCCAATTGGGACAGTTTGTTGGTGTTGATAGATTAGGTTTAGCAAGTTAGTGGTGCAGCCAAAGGAAACATTGCTTCTTATTGAAAAAGTATTGAAGAATCAGTATTTAAGAGACAACACAACATGTGTATATATATATATACAGTATAACAACTATACATGAAATATATTAATCCTTAATATAAATTATATTTAAATAAAAAACAATGCATATAGTTTATATATATTTATAATATTATATTTTTAAACGTTATGACATAAATATACATATAAATATACATATACATATACACAACACACATGAACCGAACACATTATATAAACTATTTCTTGGAACGAATTATTCAGGACTGACAATTTGTCAGGACTAAAAATACATTAAAATGTATTGCCTAATGAATAATAACTCACTTAATTATATTTCATTATAAGTATTACAACATATAAATATCTTTATCTTAATTATGATTTGGGGGAATTATATATATATATATATATATATTAAATAATATATACCAAGCTCCAAACTCATTCTTCAGTGTCTGGTTTAGAATCATGTTGACAACTTTACTTTCCAATCAAAATGCTGTCTGTCACATTTTCCAGCAAATTGCTTTTAATTGAAGAAGTGATTTTATCATCAGGTCACAGAAGCAGCCACTGTAACGTATCGCATGTCATAACATTCCAAAGCACAGTGTGCAGGAGCAATCCATCATAATGAACAGCCATACACAGTCTACTCTAGAGCTTAAACAGAAATCCTTTCACTGTCGGCATGCCTTTAGAGGGAGGCATAACCACAGCTGAGTCCTGGTTTAATTACATGGGCTTCGAAATCTAAGTACAGTGGTAGATAATCCCCTGAGAATATACATTAGTGGTCTCTTAATGATCCTCTCTGCTGGTACATTTACTACAGTATTTAGGCCAATTAGATTTTAAAGCAAAAAGTCTTTAATGCTTGCGAGGTAAATTCCTGTAAGTGATGGATAACATTATTGATCTATTAATGATCCTCTCTGCTCATACAATATAATTGGCCTAAATACCGTAGTAAATGTACGAACAAAGAGGATCATTAATAGATCGATAGTGTTATCCATCACTTACGGAAATTTTCTGTGCGAGCATCAAAGACTTTGCTTTAAAATAACAAAAAAGACAAATAAGGACATATTAGGTTCGACAGGAGTCTTGTGCTTGCAAAAAGGTGGCATCATGTTCTCTTGGTACAGGCTTGAGAATCTTTGATAAAGAAGGTCCAGATGTAATGGAACAGGTGGTCATCAATAAACTAGGGGATTGGCTATGACATCCATAAACCTCAAAGCTTTCAACAATGCATTAGGGAAATCAAATGTCTATTCATGCCAGCCACGATGAGGCAAAATTAGCATCAGGTGTGCCTCATCACAGACCACTGTTTCATACCCTGGCTGCGTCTGAAAGCTAAAATGCTGTCTTCGTAAGAAGCATTTCACGGTAGGAAGGCATCAAGGCACGTCCCAATCCAGTGTTTTCTTTACTTTCTGTCTCCTGAGATACCTCCATCGGGTTAATTTTTAAAGGGAGCATGAATGTAGCCTTCATTGCCTTCAATGTACCACAATTCTATGCGTGTGCTCATGCGCGGCTTGTGATTGGTTGAGCAGGGTCAAGTTTGGAAAAATCATATGGCGGCCAAAAAAGCGGCTGGACATAGTTTTTGTGTAAATATATTTATATTTTCTCTTTTACAACTTTGGATTGCATTTCTAGTGATACATTAGTATTGTACTTTAAACATAATAAACTAGTTATCACAAAGGAGCCCTCTGCGTATATTTCAAACAGAATTCTGTTACGCTGCCTCTGAAGGCGGTCAAAATGTGTTTCTCTGAGCTGCCTTCATGCCCAAACGCTGCCCCCGAAGTCATTGCTTCATGAGGCAGCGAGGCAACAAGCGTTTGGCACAGACTTGTGGATGGCTGCCAATGCTTAAAGCAGGAGAAAAGTGATCATATGAGTTATGGGAGATCATTTCTCACCATGAGCAGTGTGTTTGTAAAGCTGTCAGAGGGTTAGCATATTATTTTTGTATAATAAAGAAAATAATTTGTTAATTAATTTGCCTGTTTTATTATAATACTTAATATTTTCTGTTTTAATGTGCGTGATAGTTAAAAAAAGAATAAAAGTAGAATGCGTAATGGTAGTGGACAAATATGCCAGGCATGTGTCCTATGGTGTGACAGCAAAAATCTTGAAAATAAACTGATAATACTATATATTTAATAATATATATTTTTTTATAATTCATATTCTTATTTTAAATAGCAGACGATGGATTTTTCGTCTTTGTATGTTTTTTCCTTAAGTAAGTGATATCTAGCGGCACACTGTGAATTGCAACCAACTGCTCACTCCACCCCTACCTTTCTAAGCACTGTATATTGGATATTTTAATTTCTTCTATGTAAAGCACTTTGAATTACCATTGTGTATGAAATGTGCTATATAAATAAACTTGCCTTGCCTATGTAAATAGAAATGGCCTCTTCTAAGGTAATAAAACCAAAACACTTCATTGTTTGTTTTCTATACACCTCTGAAGGCATAGCTATGTATATTAGATTGCATTTTTCTCAATAGATCATCACAAAAATTACACACCAGACCTATTTTGCTGTCACACCAATCTTATGGACTTACAGTATCACAAACAAATAACATTTTTGGTATAAATAGCCATTTATTCTGCTGAAATTCTTAAATTAAATGAGTCGAGTCAAAAGATGCAAAGAAAAATGCAATTTACAGTTTATTTGTCAACTACCCATAAATGTATCGTACAAAAAATGCTGATGTTTTTGATATTGTGATAACTACAGTGCTTTCCTTGGCTTTCCATATGGAAAATGAAAGGGAAAAACTTGTTAAAAGCAATAAACCCTTTCTGTATATACGTTGAGACCCTGGTCTAGTCCCAAATGCCCCCTAAAGCCCTCATAGTCCCTTCGGTGGTGTAATTCTGCATAGTCTGATGGGTAAAAGTCTGCCGTGGGTTCAGCGAAAGGGTGTATTTAGGGGGGAAAGAAGTGCCACTTCCCAAGGGGGTGTTCACGAGCACACTTCTAAATCATAAAACAAAGACAACGCTACAATCTTATGGACTTACAGTACCACAAACAAATAACATTTTGGGTATAAATAGCAATTTATTCTGCTGAAATTCTTAAATTAAATGAGTTGAGTCACAAGATGCAAAGAAAAATGCAATGGACATATGGACTTGACATCAACAGACAAATGAAAAGGTCTGTCTGGAACTCCAGTAAACAACACACAAATTCAGTTAAATGTAGACTGTTAAAAACACTTGAAATACTGCAGAAGCATTTAAACCAAGGGTTGAGTTAATGTGAGATGGTAAAATAGTGATAGAGCAGGATAGTGATCTTTGTGACTCCTTTAGGTCAAGGGCCGGCCCTAGCCTCAAACACCCTATAGGCATATGCATTTATGCATTTCAAATGGCTAATGTTACTGCCTAATTTCCCATGCAACAATTCTCTCCGGTCATTTTCACACTTGGTACATTTGGTACTCTCAGATTTGAACCCAAAATAGATGTTCCTCCCTCAACTTCCCCTGCTGGCATGTTGCATGCTGTTACGTTATTCTGAACTACGGTACATTTGCTAAATGCTTCAACTATTAACATAACTATCAACAGCAGAAGCTATTACGCACTGCACAATGTGCTAGTGTTGGGTCTACCATTGTCGAGTCCGAGTCAAGTCCATGTCCTTATTGCCTGTCAATCAAACTCTGGTGAAAGTTTGATCGTAAACTCAACACTGAGCTCTTAAATACAAAGTTGCAATGATGCAATCTTAAGTTTAACTGCAGGCTCATGAAGACAAGATAATGGTGATGTGTACATTTGTACAGTCTACATATGAATATCTTATTTAGCCTCTGAAGGGCACAACTAAATGAACAATTTAAAAGAAACTAAACAGTATAAAAACTATTTAAACCAATCATCCCATTCAAACTTTACATCTCTTGATGGATGTTGCCTCTTGAGCATCAATAAATGGCCCTATGGTGTGATTTATGCTCAATTTGTTCGACGGCATGTCTGGGAAGATTTTTTACATGATGTAGTTTTGTATTGTTCAACGGATTACTGCTCTTAAAGTCATCAACTCTGAATGGCTAATTACATTTTCAATTATTCATTTAGCAGAGGATTTTATCCAAAGCGACTTACAGAGAGTTCAGTGAGCAATAAGCAATATGTCATACAGGAGCGATAATACAATAGGTGCTAATACCAAGTTCTAGATTCGACAAAAGCTAGAACAATACCTGTTGAGAGAAAGAGAGAGGGTTGTTTTTTTCCTTATTTGTCTGTCAAGTATTAACAGAAGAGATGGGTTATAATACGTTTTTTTAAGGTTGTGAGTGATGTGGTTGACCGGACCGAGTTAGGAAGAATGTTCCACCAGGAAGGAGTTGTGAAGTAGAATGAGTGGGAAAACGATTTACTGCCCTTTTGAGAAGGCATTTCAAGACGCCGCTCATTTGATGAACGCAGGGTTCTTAATGGGGTGTAGGAGTTAAGGAGGGTGTGAAAGTATGCCGGTGCAGATCCAGTGATAGTCCTTTAGGCATGAATTAGTAACTTGAATCTGACTGGACTTTTATTGCTTGAGTTACATGAAAAAATGAATTATTTGCCTACATGTAGTAGATTGTTGCGGGAGAGGTTCGGGTCATGGTCCTTATGTGAAATGGGTCAGTTATGGAATAAAATGTTTGTGCTGCTGTCAGATAATGTCTTGGACGTTTAACAAACAGGGCCCGTGTGGGACTCTTCTCTAAAGGCCGCTGCGGGTATACTTGACTTTCCGTGTCTGCGTCCATCTCGAGCACAAACACGTTCGCACAGCTTCTTGAGCATACTCATCACGGATTAAGAGCGGACTTTCGAGTTTGACACATGCGTATGTGTCCCCTACCTGACCGTCAGAGGGCAGCGCTGAGTCGCATCATTCACAGACCCACTACAAATTAATGAAAGAGGAATTAATTTGCCATTGCAAACAATCTGAGCATTATGGAGAAGGATATGCTTTTTGGGTTCCTGTTCTTGGTTTCAGCTTGTTGTTTTTTTATCGTTCTTCTTCAACCAGAGCTCACCGCACGCTTTCTGTGTGTGTATTGACCCCTGGTGGAAAATATTCAACTTCGAGGACCCCAACTCTACAATATACTGCCCTATAGCCTACAGACTGAAACCATATTGCAGAAGATCTCTCTCCTTTAAATCTGGAAGGTTTTGAGATTTAAAAAAGTGCTTACTATGTAAACTTCATATTTCAAAATAACAGATGTTCCATTTTATATAACAATCTCTGATTATCCTTTGAAAATATTTATATTACCTTTCATGCATTTGGGAGGTGATTTTAACCAAAGCTATTTGGAGTGCATTACATTTCTCATCAGTGTGTTGATCGAAAGAATGACCTTTGCGTTGCTAGTGCAAATATTTACCAAATGCACAAAATGCTGCCGTTGATGCCATCTCTGGTGCTTGAAATACCACAGAAGCACAAAAACTCTGGGTTAAGTGCTAAAGTAAGATGATGAAACAGTGATAGAGCTGGATAGCAATCTTTGTGACTTGTGAGGTCAAGGGTTAGGGTAAGGCCCCAGCTAGTCCAGAAACTAAACCTTGACATTCTAAAACAAATACAAAGGAAGGAGACAAAAAAAGTGAGTGAGAGAGAGAGACAGAGAGAGAGAGAAACAAAATGCTTTTGATAACCGATAATGTAACTTCTTAAAGAGATAGACATCCCTCAAAATGAAAATTGTTTCATTATTTGCACGTCCTCTTGTAATTTCAAACCGGTATGACTTTCTTTTGCAGAACATAAAATTAGATATTTGGAAAATGTTGGAAACCCTTGGTCCCTATTTACTTGCACTAGTTTTGTATTCATACAATAGAAGTCAGACCATGGAGACCTTCTTTTGTGTTTCTCAGAGGAGGGAAACGCACAGGTTTAAAATTACAACAGGGTGAGTAAATAATGACAGAATTGTTCATTTCTAAGGTGTACCGTCATATCCCATATAACAAATGAACACATTTTTATTATATTTGTTAGAAATAACTATTCCTCAGCTATAAGTATTAGTAGTCCTTCTTTTCCGAAGAACATTAGTCAATAAATCTTCTGCATATACTCCACAGACAGCTACAATCCATTAAACACTATGTTCAATATATTAGAGAATTCATGCTCTCTTTCATACTGCCCAGTCATTTATCTTTGCACCGATAGTTCAGGTCTGCCAGGAGTTCGGTTCTCGTATTGGAGAGGAAGGTCTATTTCCAAGCCCACCAGTGGTGTTAATTTGCTATTCCCTCGGTAGTTACCATGACGACCAGGCCTTTTCACAAGCCCACAGACACTCGACGGCTTGCCCAGAGGCCACTTAGTTGCGGCGTCAGAACAAATGGCAATGATTAGTTCAATTCAGTGAAGACCGAAATAAGCCGGCAGTTCTTTTCTGTTCACCACCACTCTCACATAGTTGCGGTTTGTGCAGGCTCATGTCAAGGTTAGATAGCCCAACAAATGGCGAGCTTATAGTTGACTCATAGTTATTAAGAGCAGGATGTAGTTGGATAACCTGATCTTAGATCAACACAAAAACTAAGGCTAGAGCTGGCACTTTAGAGTATCATTACTTGCATCTGAACATGAGAATGGGGCAGCAAATGTATTTTCTGGGACTATTACACCCAGGCTGTTTAGTTTTTTCGAATGTATTTGTTGTTAAGCTGCTTGCTTAGAATTTCCAAAGTGGCATGAGCCCAGTTCAATGTCAATAAATGAGCTAATTGTGGCTAGGATCGCGGTATTAGAGAAACAGACACAAAAGCGTTTCTTTAATGCAAGTCAGTTAATTTGGCGGACATCTTGGTACTGAATCCACTTTCTATGTAGTCAGTAGGCATGTACTTTAAAGTATGTCTGCTTTAAAAAGAAAATACTTTAATCTTTTAAATATCAATAGAACATTATAATCAAGAATTTTGAAGCAATCTGAAAATAACCTCAATAGAAACGTTTATTTCTCTTTCAATGCTCGGGAGGCTTCATGGAGATCTTGACAAAAATTATTAAAGGGGAAATTAAAGTGGAAATGAACCATAACTTGATTAAATTGTTCCATTTGTTTTGATAGGTAGAACACAGATTGTGTCAACACATACTATATTGAATGTATATTGTATGTTGAAATTTTGAAATTTTAAGATGATACGGTGTTGTTGTATTTATTGGGGATTGAAGAAGACTCCACTAAGCATCAGTTTTGATTAAACAGACTAATCAGGTGGCGTGACATGAATTCACTTGTTATAAATGAAAAGAAAACAAAGGAAATAATCTTTGATTTTCCAGAATATATGCATCAAACACAAGTGACTATACATAATACACAGATTGAGATTGGGTCATCGCATAAATTGTCATGAACAGAGGACCCAGGTGCAGACAGCGGGTAAGGGGTTAACAAACTTTTAATAATAAATTAAAATAAAAAAAACACAAGGGGGTAACATAACAAAACAAGGGTGTAAACATAACATAGAAACAGGAACAAGAATTAACTAGCTAAACTAGACAAGACTAAGACAACAATGGAATTAAATACACATGACTGCACTGCACTGAATGGGAACCCACAACATGAATTTAAAATGAACCAGCACAAGACAGAAGACACAAGGGCATAAAATAAGGGACCAAATCAATAGGGGAACAGGGGAAGGGCATGAATCAATAAAGAGGAGACGAGAGGGCGGGAACAGAGACGAGACCGGAGAGAGCATATGGCATGCCAAATAAACAATAGTCGCCTCTCTCCACATTAAACATGAGGTTATGTCCTGATCCTGCCACTAGACCAAGAGAAACCTGACATAATAGAAGCCCCTACTTAAGGAGCGGCAACCTGACGCTACTCAAGGCACAAACAAGACAAGACAGACTAAGACACTGGCAAAAACAAGGCAACATGATAATTACCAAGACCAATACGGGGAAGCACAAGTCCAAACAAGGTCAGACACGGACACGATAGCCAGCAGGAGACGGGTTGGGTTCCTAGCATGTCACGGACTGGATTGCCAGCAGAACAGCCGGCAGACACTGACAGGATTACCGGTGAGTTTATTTCAAATAAAAAAGCAGTTTAAGAAATATGTTCTTGCCAACGAATGATGTGAATGTTGTCACGTGACTGCATTTTGGTTTGTTTCAACTGGTTCAGACCAGAGAAATCAGTGTGGTGTGAAAAGGAACCAACACCACTGAAAAATGCTACAATGTTTAATCTTTTGCCATTGGTCCGGACCAAATGAACAGATCTCCACAAGAGGAGAAAAACTTGACATTGACTTTACTGTAACTGCTTAAATAATTCACTTTAGATTTTAAAAATGTCTAATCTTACTGGCTATATTTTATTCTCTAATTGATTTACTTACATATACTAAATATAATTTCTCTCCTAAATTATACAATTTCGCTCTTCTTTTATCATTCTTTTATCATGTAAGCTGGAAAGACATGTCTAGTTCAATATGACACCTGTTACGTATCATAATAATTGGCTAAACATCTAATAGTCTCAGGAAAAGTATGCAGCGTTTAAAGAGATTACAATTACAATAAAATTTGCAATAATACCACATATTCTACCCCATATGAAAGCTATCTATTTTTGTGTTTTCATTATCTTGTAAAGCTGCTTTGATGCAATGTAAAATTGTAAGAAAGTGCGATGAACACATAAATGGATAAAAAATACATCGATTTAACATGGCTTTTTTATTTCAAATTGTTTTGAAGTTAATCATTGCAGTTTGAGTAAAATGATGGACACCATGGTCTCATGGTTTGTTAAAAGCTTTTGCTTTACAAATCTTCACTTCTCCTCCTTTTACAATCTTTTTCCACACAGTTCTTTGGACCCTCTTTCGTATCTTAATTTCAGGAGCTCAGCACACAAAATATGTTAAAAGCGTAATTTCTGTATTCTTCAAATATTCTTCAAAATGTAGAAAATGACTATTTCAACATTTGGCCATCCATATGTGTTGGTGAACACTGTCAAAATAATGTATTATTCAAACCACATATTATGGGGTGCCAAAATTGATTTTTCCTTGGCACATTACATACGTGGTAGCATGGGGTGTACTTGCATAATGACTGCAAATAATAAGCACTGTCAATATCGTAGCTCTCTGCCAAATAGTCATAATGCAACACACTGAGACCAGGACATGATCTAAGCCTTCGGTAAGCCATATTTCCACATGATACCCAGAACCAAATTCCAAAGATGGAAGCCTGCAATAGGCAAAGAATGTCTCTTAATGGAACATTCTGGCACATGACTTAAATATTGTCATTATTACTTACCCTTTTTATACCCCTTTATATTGCTGTTTTTTTAAGGGTTGAAGAAGTACCCTGGATAGAGAACCTCAAGGAAACCCACGCTGACAGAGACATTGTGCAAGGCTCAGTGGGGGAAGCAGATACATTTTGCTGTGAGGCCAGTTCAGGCAACAGTGCTACACACTGAGCCTCAGACCTTCCAGTGATGTATAAACATTGACTCCCACATGCAAAATACAAATGATGCCTTGTACCTTTGGACATCATGCTTGATGAGACCAAAAATTATTTCAATAAGTTAAAACATTCCTTTGGGGTGATACTAAATTAAAATACAAAACCATCTTCACTCTTAAGAAAAATGGTTCTAAATATTACCAAAAAAGGGTTCTTCGGCTTGTAACAATAGCAGAACAATTTTTGAAGCTATATAGAAACATTTAGATAAGGTTCCATAAAGAAACTTCCATAAAGTGCTTTAGAACCTCAGTGGTGCTATAAAAAACCCTTTCTTTATCAGAACACAGGAGGGGTTTTCATTTAGATATTTTTATCAATTCGTTCATTTAGTTTTTTATGGATTTTATCATTTTTTATTTACATTTAAGGCAGACGCTTATATCCAAAGCAACTTACATAGCATTATCCTATACATTTGTTTTTAAGTATGTGCAATCCCCTGGTCAGCAAGACTATACAGCAAGCATTGCAGACAAGAAGTCAGACGGGCAATAAAATGATTTCATCTTATATTGTCTGCAGATAACTACATCCATTATTTTTATGTGTGGTAATGATTTTCAGTTTCTGGCAAATCAAAAGTAGGGTCTGGCATGGGGCTCAAATTTGCAGGCCATGATCATCGCAGTTTCCCACTACTTTCCATCTATGGGTGTGGTCATCAACCTTGAGCATCAGGGCGAACCCGAGCTGTGGCTGTCAGTCTCAGGTGTTTTCAGGAGCCTGAAGATGAGACATGGAGACAAAACAAGCTGATGATAGTGTAGAGGTCACTCTCATATGTAAAAATTATGTCATGGCAGAAGTTTGATTGAGTGACTGACTCCTGTAGTATAAACATGTTTTGGGTAACTAAGATAATGTTTGGATGAAGATTAATCGTAAATTTTGATTACTTACCTTTGAATGTGTCACTGAATTTGCCTCAACCGTCAAAGTCACAGCTGCAGTGGTTTAGAGCTCGGCTTATGATTCACCTGAAACAGAGACATGTTCTACACAAAACTTCATTGGCAAAATTATTTTAACTGTTAACTGCTATCATTTTAATGTGGAAAGGATATCAACTTTAAGAGACACATGAATATTTCACCTTTAAAACATTAAGTATGACACAGTAGACTTCTTAGCTGAACTGTTACTTGGTTAGCACCGCAAGACATATCCATCTCTTCCTAGTTCACTCCCAGCACAAGGTCACATACGAAAATACTATGAAATACAAAATAAATAAACCTAAATACAAGTTGTACAACATACTGCTGAAGAAACATCAAGATAATATGCATGAAAATATTTGGTTTACGGAAGTTCAACCAGTAAAATAAAATAATGATTGATACTAGGATAATATTGTTAATATAATATTTCTTTTTGAGTATATGCATTTTAACTATCCTTAATAGTTGGTAAAGCAGATTCCCAAAAAGTATATAACCATAGAATATCTTAAATTATAAAAAAATGGTTAAAAACAGTCTGAGGCTTAACTGTGTGGTTTGTGAGGCACCTCAGCAGGACTGTTAAATCAGGACTTTGATTCAGGACATACAACGTCACGAGGCAGCTTTGTAATAACTGATTTGCTTTAAACCAAAATAAAGAACACTTTCCCAATACAAAGAACCATTTCAGCAGAAAGGGGGTTCTTCAGAAGATATGGTTGTATATAGAACCGTTACCTTCATTAAAGAACATTTTAAGAAACATTTTTTAGAGTGAGAGTAGAAGCAAATCACATCACTTCCCTATTCAATGCATCAAATGTTCATCAAATTTCAGCAGCGGGCTTCTTGAGAGAGTCAAATGTTCAGCCACTAGAGAGCAAGCAAGTCTAATTACACACATGAAAAAACAGAAAGACCCGCTTTTGCAGCAGAAAACAAGTCCCTAACCAGATGGAAATGCTATACAGCTTGAGTTAAATGACGGAACAGACATTCCTGTCCTGTGATGATTGATATGTTTGCTCTCCCTTGAGGTCTAATCAATGATGGATATGACTTTTCAAAGATCAGGGTCCACCTTCACACATTACACTTGAACATCTATCAAATGTAAATATTGTCATTTTAAGTACAGACAGAGCCTTTGTGGTCTGTAATTGTGGAAAGGGCAAGGAGACAGAAGGCTGTATATCTGGGCCTCAGCCGGTTTTGTCCGTGGGTTCCATGTAGGCCCCACATGGGTTACCCCAGATTAAATTTACACTGCTTAGTGTCCACACTGCAGGCTGCTAAATGTGACATTGAATGCTAGTAAGATATTAAAGTGATAACAAGCGGAATCACGGATGGACACAGAAACAACTACAACTGACTTCAACCACAGCTTCTGATGGAATCAACTGAAGAAAAAGAAAACATTAAATCTCTCGCCAGAGGAGGATAAATCTCCACAAACATTTTGATCATCTTCAACTCTTTATATTATTAAGAATACATTTTTTTTATTGTTGATGTTTCATTGAAAATAATTGTTAGGTTTTATGTCTCCATTATGGTGATCACCGTTTTTCTAGTTGGACAGTTCGATTTTTTCAACCTAGTTTCTCTCTAGTTTCTTATGATAAGAAAATCAGATTTTGATAAGTATGCAACCATCAGCTTATCAGTTACATTATCTCTTGAGTAATTTATATAATTTTCATTTTTTGTAAATTATAGTTTAGCTATATTATTATGAGTCTAGAAAGAACAGCATCGCTTAATTCGATAAAAGGAACAAGTTTTAAAGTACACCAACCACATTGGAATCCTCTTACACTTGCCACACACAGACATCAAGAATTAGCAAATGAATCTCAACAATGGTTAAATGCTTCATGCTCAACTAAAACAAACACTGATCACCATAATGGTGACATCAAACCTAACAATTTCTTATTTCAATAAAACTTTTGGTTAATCCCAATATTATAAAGAAGTACAAATGATAATAGTGTTTGTGGACTTGTTGTGGCCAAAGTCAGTTGTGGTTCTTCTGTTTCCTTTCTTTCGGTTCTTGTTGTTTCTGCTTGTTATCACTTAATTATCTCATTCACTCCAACATTCAATGTCACATTTAGCAGCCTGTAGTATGCACACTAAGCAGTGTTCATTTCATCTGGGCTAACCCATGTGGGGCCTACACGGAACCCATGGACAAAACTGTCTGTGACCCAGATGATAACCCAGATCAATCCCATCTCTACCCCACATGACTATGCTGGTTGGGCAGGGGCAGATTGACCAGAACTTCCCACCAACGGCCTACGGCCGTGACCAAGGGCAGACGTATTATTAACGCGAAATGCATGCAACGTGAAGGCATTAGCAAGTCGCACACGCAAAATACCTTTGCCGTCCCCATGCCCCAAGAACCAGTGGTCTTCAGCCCCCACAAACCAGCCTGGAGCCTGCCACACAAAGCCAGGCAACCTCGAGCTGTGACCCAGTGCGCGTCTTTCACACACACCAAAGCACAAATAAACATAGTACAAATAACAAAAACATTAAAGCATGCATGTTGTCTGTTTTCTTTAGAATGCCTATTTGTCAAACAAATAAGCTATCACCTTGCAAAGAGAAAAACTTACCCATTGCTTTTATATTATATTGACGTTGTAGTTTTCAATGTTTTACTTTTAATTGTGTATTTTAATTGTCGTCAATTTTCTTAGAAAATCTCAAAGTTTTCTTTATACCAAAGTACCTGTTAACCTTTCATTTCAAACACTTAAATGTTCATAAAATTATGCGAGAAAAGAAAATACTTTCTTAATGAAATGAAAATAAGAAATCGCATTGGAATCTATTTTTACATTGTTATACTTAACCTGTCCCACGTCAGGGCCCTTTTTGAGCATTCACATGAAAACGCACTGTTGGAACTAAAACGGCTGTAACTCATGAAATCTTTGGAATAAAGACCTACGGTTGGTCTCGTTTGAAAGAAGAAAATTAGAAGATTAAAATAAAAATCACACCAAAGAATTTATTTTTGGAAAGGGATTTTTTTATGTTTATTAAAAAAATAAATAAATAAAAGGTTTAGGGTATAAAAAATAATAAAAAAGACAATTAAAAAAAAATTCAAATCAGATTTTTTTTTCCGAAGGTCAAAGTCCCAAGGGTCAACAAGTGTTGTATCAAGTTTGATCATGATACATCAAATTTTTTTAGCCGCCATATCACCTAAATCCTTTAGGGGGCCCATAGACTTCCATTGGTTTTAACACTTGAACTAATATTTGACCACAAAGGACATTGAGATGCTTTTTTTACTCTTCCACATACCATACACAATTAAAAACTACAAAAGCACAGAAACAACATAAAACAATAATTTTTTATGAATATTTTTGTATAATATGCTTTTGATGCACACTAATTTATGAATCAATTAAGAATAATCTATGTATCCATTTATCTTCCTAAATAGATTGTTCTTCTAAACACTGATCAAATGTGTAATCTAGTTTATTTTACTTTTCCAACTATATGAAGTTTGTAATGATAAGGTAAGACTTTACATGCACAGCATTGATGTAAATGTAGGTGTTCCACGGAATGTATTTATTTTTGATACACACTCTCGTCCTTTATGCATCAATTTCATTTCCTACATACTTTATTTTATAAAAAAATCATAAAGTATGTATTGTAGAGTCTCAGACCTTTCCGACGATATATAGTTTGTCATAATAAGATCAGAATTATCACAAAAATATGGAAGCAAACATAGGTGTTCCGTATACGGAACGGTGACAAGTGAAAGGACATTAAGAAATCTAAGCACACTCTTCGTAAAAAAGAAACAATTACTCTACCTGAATAAATTATTTGAAAAAACACCAAAAAGAATTGTATTCTATATTGTATTCTAGAGTCTTAGACCTTTCTAAAAATATATAGTTTGTCATGATTCGACTAGAAATTCCATGCACACTATTGAAGCAAACTCAGGTGTTCCATGTATGGAACAGTGACAGTTAACGGGTTAAATAATTATCTAAATAGAGCTTGATGTTCCTGACAGTAAATCACAGTAAAAAAACTCAAAACAGCCCAATAAGGCACTGATGTGGTGACAATGATAAGGAACTATCAAGATTCCACTTGGAGATGTAAAGATGTATGAACAGTGTAGGAGTGGCGTGATTAGGAGTGTGGGTAGGTGCCACTGTGACGAGGAACCGTGTGATCACGGGCACACAGCAACCTCTGCAATTCTCAAGCATAAAAAGTTATCCCACAGCTTTAAGCCGTGTCGATCAGTGGTAAACATCTGATGTGATGGGGGTGCTGACAGGGTAATGGTTATGGTGAAACATATATTCTGTATCGAAGTGGGCGAGACCCAGACCTTGAACAGTTATTTTAAGTTACCTGCATGCCCAACACCTTTCATCACTGTGCCCTTTAGCAACTCACACTTTCCAATGGTAGGTCAATATGCTACGGTATCGAAGACCACTCTGAAACCTCTCTTAAATAAGATCCATACAACAAAGTGTTGTGTCCTGTGGGAACGCAGTAGGGCAGGAGCTGGTCAATGTTAAAAATACAGTACATTGGGGTACAGTCAAATATGCCCCACAAAGCATCTTGAGGCATGTACAGGAATTGTATTTGTTCAGTAAGGAAAAACATTTAAGGGGAATAAAAATAAATGTTTCTCAATAAATCAGGAATTGGGGAGGAAAATGTTTTGTGAAGTGGTCCCTACACAGTGATTTGCGATATGAAGCGCACATCAGATGGGATTTACAGTAATGGGATTACAGGGGCATTAAAAATTCTGTCAAGTATACTGACCTCCCAAAAGATACCCGCTGAGAAGTGTGTAGGGAGCACGGAACCATGTCATTTGAAAAACAGGGGTTATTTATTTGAACCGTTGGAGCTTAAACATTGATGTCTAAAGGCTAATTCACACAGATTGAACAAATGCCAACAATTTCATTCCAACATTGTAAATTCAACAGCCAACTTGAACGGGTCATATGCCGCAAATACATGTTCACCCAGATCTGCCTGAAACGCCTCGTGTAACCACACCCCCACAAATGTACATAATTTCGTGCCATGACTTGACTAAGAGCGCCCAAATGTAAACCCAAGTAAGGTGGGCTTACGTGTAAATCTCATTGAATCGTCGCCGCCACAGCCATGTCGTGGAGACGCAGTGTGTTTCGTTGCGATAAGAAAGACTCTTGGTTTGCACTTCCAGAAGATGAGACAATACAAACAAATGGTTACATTTTTTTGTGTGAAAGTTTTTTTTAAAACCATGACAACTTCGCAAAGACAGTCTGGCGCTTCAGATTCGCAGCGTGTAAGTATATTTTCATTGTAAAAGACTAACACGGACTTACGCGACTAACACATAAATGTAATACAAAAAATGTTTGCTTTGACAGCAGAACTCCCTAGAAACTAGTGAGGCTAAATATCTTAATGAGCCCCTCGGCCATAAATGCTCTCCTCTCCACCTCCATATATGAGTAAGTTCAGCATCAAATACACATCCAGTACATCAGGTTCTATCAACGATAATGGAACTGATTGCTCTCCATTTCAGCAAATGACTGTAATCTGAGTCACAAATCACCGCAGGCTACCTGCTTAAAGTGAATGACGGACAGCAATTTCTCTGCTAAAGCGCCTCCTCTGCATTTACTGCACATGCTTGTGTGCAAATACTGAAAGAATTGTATGTGTATTCCTCAATGTGTGCGTTCTTTGGAATTACATGGACATGATTTTGATCAATTGTTTTTAAAGGAAAAAGTCTCTGTGGATCCTTTTTGGACATAAGCCCTGGAGTTTTTGCATTTACTTTACTCCTTTCATTATTGAATTACTGCATTGGGGAAAAAAAGCAGTAATTCTCCAAACGTGCATACATAGGAAAAAGGGAGATTTGAAGTTTGTGGCTAGCCAGCTCTTCTTTGAGAGCTTAGGCTATTGCATCACGTTGTGTCATGTGACAGATGAGGAACACTGTTTCTTTGCATGTTTTAAATGTCTACAAAAACAAGAATAGTGCAATCTCATACCATCCATGCTACCCAACAGGGCTGCCAAATGTTTTAAAAGCAGCTATAGCATGCTAAATTTGAGCTAAAGTTGCTAAATGTTGACGGATGACATCATGCGTTAATTACCATAGTCGTCATTCTATTGCTTGTTTTTTGCGTTCTGTCTAATATCTGCACATTCCATCTGTTTTGTTTCTGTAATTTAATATAGCCGAATGCCCAGTTAAACTGTTTAAAATGTTCATGTATGTCAAACAAACATTACTTAGTGACTGAATGTTACCCGTTAAGCCAAAATGTAATTTGATTAGTTGTTACAATTTCTGTAAAAAAAAACTTGATACGTTGACAATATTGCTACCCAAGGTTCTTCTATCTCTCAAAAAATCCACAACACTTGGCAGTTTTCCATTACCCTTTAAAAAGCGAAAGTTTAAATAGAATTAGAATTAGAAACACAGCTTAAATTTTGTGCAAATCTGTAATGGAAACCTTGCTACACCAAACATGCCGATCCGGCAATCAAGCTACGACGGATCCTATACAAGTAACAGGTGTTCTTTTCAATGTTGCACGTCATGTCACATTTTTTATTTATTTATCCTTTATTTAACCAGGAAAAGCCCATTGAGATTAAAAATCTCTTTTGCAAGGGAGACCTGGCCAAGATAGGCAGCAGAATTTACAACACATCATTACATACGTACAAGACACACAAAAAAAACCATGAAAATAAAACAAATAGATTAATAGAACAATTTAAAAAAAGCCAGTTTTGCACTTACAATGAAATCTTAATTAAAACATTTACATGTGAGGGAGTCCAACTCAAAACATCTCATTCTTAACTTAAAAACACTCAAAGGAATCAACTTACTAAGTTTTAAGTTGTTCTGCAGCAAATTCCATGTAAAGGGAGCAGAATAAACAAAGGCCTTTTTACCCAGCTCAGTACTGACATGTGGGACAGAAAGCAAGACAACAGCCTGAGAACGAAGAGAATAATGACCAGCACTTTTTTTCATAATAAGTGAACATAAATAGGATGGAAGCACACCAAGAATAGCCTTATATATAAATGTATACCAATGACAAAGCCTCTGTGTGGCCAGAGCAGACCACCCTACACGAGAGTACAGCTCACAGTGATGGCTGCGAGCATTACTATTAGTAATAAATCTCAATCATATGAAGGCATTGAGCAGATGAATGCATATATAATATATCACCATAGTCCAGCACAGATAAAAAAGTGGATGCCACTAACCGTTTTTTAACATTAAAAGAAAAGCTTAGCCTATTTCGAAAATAAAAACCCAATTTTAGCCTCAACTTTCTCACTAGACAGTGAACATGAGGCTTAAATGATAGGCAATCATCAATAACGATACCAAGATACATCTGATGTAGAAACGGTGTAATGCTTTGAGCACCAGAATGGAGGCACTGACTTTTGACTGGTCTGCTTGGCCATGGGGCTTCGAATGCAGTTAACTGAAAACAGCTGGCGTTGTGGTATACAGCAACTTGCATGATCCTACAAAACTGTTTTAAACAGCTCTTGGCTCATGATCATAGTTCATCTATCATAGTTTATTCTGTGACACTACCGGGAATGGACCCTTTAAAACCAATGGCTTATTTTGGAGATAATAATCAAGGTTTCAAGGTCAAAAGCTTTGCGCATGAGTTGGGTTTGTCCTGGACAAGCCCTCAAGTTCCTTCTGGAGCCCGTTTCAGCTTACATTTTTTATTCAATGAACAGAATTATCTAATTAAAATCTAGCTAAAAACAAATATCACACGCTCCTTTGTGTTCCTATTGAGTAGTAAAGCAATTCATTAAGCAAATATAAAAGAAAAGCTTTTGTAAGTAGCGATTATGTAACTGATGAGGAGTCACTGAGACGATCTTCTAAATATATTGCACTCAGGCCAGGTTATTTAAAAGCTTTCCAAGGATTTAATAACCTTGATATGTGTGGTCTGATGTTGTCCTAGTGCATGCGGTCTAGTCTACTACAGCTCAATGTAAAGAAGAGATTATAAATGAAGAGAAAAGCAACTTTGATTCACATTACGCTTTGTTGGGAGCATTTAAATTGAAGTCATTCATTAAAATGCTCATTAGCGGTTTCAAGATTCAAATTTGACCACGTTGCCCATTGTGTTTGAAAGAAGGGAAGAACAAGGTTTTACATATTTTCCCAGGAATTTCTAATTCCAATGAGGGTGTTTGGGGATGTGAATTCACAATCGCTGCCTTTGAGAAATGTGAAGTGCGGGCTGGAGTTGGAAGAGTGCCTATGAGATGAGCCAAGTTTGTTACGGAAACAAATCTCTCCACACTTCAGTTAACCATTATGTAAATGTGGTGATGTAACAGGTGTTTACGGATTTAATGATCACTTAAAAACAAAATATATATAATCGCACATATGAACAAACACAAATATAGAGGAAAGGATTCCGAAAATATAATATCGAGTATAAATTATTGCTCTCTACACATCCACCACTGCTGAATTGTAGCACTCTTACAACAAGTAATGCACTTCAATAACTATGTTTTTTAATCGTACCATTTGATAGGAAATGATGTTCGCAATATGTGACCATGCACCATGTGTGGTCAAATGGGCCATGAAACACGAGCAGAATGAATTTCTTATGTAAATTGTCGCATTCAATTCTATGCGTCAACTTGTGAATAGTCCTACGAACTGTTTACACAGAAGTTTGTTCTGCTTGTGTTTAGTGAAAAAGGACCTTTGTATAGCATAACATCGCTTGAACGTGTACAAATGAAGAAGCTGTAGTACATCACCTGTGTTATGTTCCACAGGTCACATAGTTTGCATAAGGCGCTTATGTTCAAATAAACTATAAATAAAAATGACAGGGTTCCATTCAATTTAATATAAATCACAGGTTACCTTTTGAATACCCACTATAATATATTTTTTAAGTATATAGGGTTATTTTGTATCCTTATTAAATTCATAGATTTCTTTAAAATGTATTATGTATTATATTTATTATTATAACAATTATATTGAACGATATTTTGAATGATCATAATAATAATGTACCTAATGGGAAGCCGCCATAATAATAATGTATTATTATTATTTATGTATTTGTTGTTTATGTGGAATAGGCCTTTAAAAAATCGTTTTTACAATAAATGCAATGAACCATAACATTTAGTAAAAAAATATTTATGTGGAAAGACCAAATAATGTCCTTAAGGCTCAAGGCTGAGCTCTCTGCCCTTTCACCCTGTCCCAGCTTAAAATTCATCATAGTCCATCAATGTCCTCATTGGCTCTTTACTCAGACCATCAGACTCTCCACAGAAAAAATTCTTTTGAAAGTGAGGTCATGTCTCTCTCTCTCTCTCTTGAAGGCTAGACAGGGGGATATGACCTCACTTCCAACTGTTATGGAAGCTTGATCATGTGTTCATTTATTGTAGCATTTTCCAAAATATGCACAAACATACATTTTCCTTTTACTTTGCCTTTCAGTGTGACATTCCCAAAATCACATTAACTCTGAAACGGTAAACAAACAAATAAAAAGAAAGCACAAATTCAAAGAAAATCTGAAACTAGTATTAAAATCAGACATTTTAAAACGCACAACAACAATAATCTCAGTTCAATTGTTATCTTGGAGATCAACGTTGACAAAGCATGCTGTTTCTGCCAACTAGTATCAGGTCATTGCAGGTATTATTTACAGAAGGTTTTTATTTGGAAACGCTTAACGGAAATTGTTTTATAGGAACTGCTGTATTTATCAAGACTTCTTTGTCTGCTCAGAATCATTCCTGCAACTGTCCATAAACTAGCTGGCGTAACAACTTTTGTCTTTTTTGGAACATTGTTGATAAATGTCTTATGCCAGTGGCTCATTGAAACTTTAATTTGGCTATAGTTCAGGGCCATTTACATTTCGATTTACACAAAGATAGTTTGGAACGTCACAAGCGTCAAGCTTAAACTTGAGCTCACATATGGTTGGCGGCTTCCCATGAGGTGCGTCTGATAAAAACAAGCTCGCCAAGGGCAGGCACAAGTGGGTGGAATGGTTTTTATGATTGCTTGTTCCTGTTAGTACAGCCCAGAGTCCATTAAGTCTAATTGCATTAGACTCATAATGCAAGGCCCACACCTCACCGAGGTAATTGATTCATATCAAAATGTGGTCATTATTATTGTAATTTGAATAGTTTCACCTCAGGTCTGGAAACATCCATTAGTCTTGTACAGAGGGTCATGCCAGTAATGCATTTAGACCCAACCTTACATATCACCCCATTCTTTATAAAAAACCTCTGAGTCTGCTGTATGTATTTAACCGAACCTTTTTTAGATTTCACATTTTCTGAAATGTAAAGCCTACATTAAAAGGTTTTTCAGTGTCACATGTTGTGTCACAGGTTGTGTCAGATCATTACAACACTTACCTGATTTTATTGAAATCGACTGCTTTTAAACCTTCACTAAGGTTATTATTCCGGTGAACCTACGAACCTTCTCTCCCTCCCGCTAATCCTCTGTGACCTACCCACGCTCCCTCCCTCTGAACAGCTCTCTCTCTTGGATACTAACAGCGCCACCAACACTCCTTGCTCCACACTAACATCTTTCTTAGGCAGCTTATTCCCTCTTACATCTAGGCCATCTCAGGTTTGCTGAGAGAAAGTGGTGCAAGTCTAAAGAACCTACTGACCTCTGTCTCTATCAGTCTCTCCTCTCTTCTTTCTCTGCTGATGTCTCCTCTGCGAAAACTCAGTACTACCACTAACAACAACTCGCGTGACTCACGTACTCTCTTAAAAACCTTCTCTGCTCTTCTTTGCCCGCCTGCCCCCTCACCTCCATCGGACTTAACAGCTGCTGATGATTTTGCATCTTTCTTCGTAAAGAAAACGACCACCATCAGCAGTCAGTTCTCTGCGCTGCCGCCTCTTGAACGCACCCAAAGCCCCGGCACATATTCACTCCCCTCTTTCGCTCTCCTATCTGAAGATGACGTTTTCAAGGTCTTGTCTTCTAACCACTAACTGCCTGCCAATCCCCACTCATCTCCTCCAGGCCATCTCCCCATCGGCTGTTCATGCTCTGACCCACATTATTAACTCGTCTCTCACCACTGGTACATTTCCCACAGTCTTAAAGAGGCCTGTATTAATCCAGTACTTAAGAACCCCACTCTTAATCCTGCACTGTTAGATATCTACAGACCGCTATCTCTTCTACGCTTCATTGCTTAAACTCTTGATCATGTTGTATGTAACCAGCTCTCCTCCCTCCTCAGGCAGAACAACCTCATGGACAGCACCCAGTCATTCCACTGAGACTGCCCTGCTCTCTGTCATTGAAGCCCTGAGACCTCATCTCTGAGCCCTCTAATTTATCTGTTCTTATCCTACTGGATCTATCTTCCGCGTTTGTTACCATTAACCACCCCATCCTCCTGTCGACCCTCAAGGCTATGGGTCTGGAATGGTGTTGCAATGGTTCAGCTCTTACCTCTCAGGTAGGTCATTTAAAGTTTCCTGTATAGGTGAGGTCTATGAGGTCCCAAGATGTCAATTCTTGGATCGTTGCTCTTTTCTGTATACATGACATCCCTAGGCTCTGTCATTTGGAAACATTGTTTTTCCTATCACTGCTATGATACACAACTCCACCTGTCTGATGATCTGACTGTTTCTGCATGCATTTCAGCATGCCCGGGCGACAGTTCGCTCCGGATGAAGACCTGCAGCTGAATCTGGGCGTGGGGATCGTTGATCAGCTAAACTCCATAGATCAGGTTGCTCGCACCACCCCATTCTTTTTATTCATCCTCTACAATATTTGGAAAATTAGACCCTTTCTTATCCAACAAAACCTCTACAGATGATCCAGAATGCAGCGGCAAGAGTGGTCCCTACGCTCTGCAAATGAACAACGTCTTGTAGTGCCATCCCAAAAAGGTAAAAAAACGCTTTCACGTCCCTTCTCTGGATTCAGTTCCACATGAATAATCTGCTCGCAAATACAAGATCAGCAGATTCTGTAGCCATCTTTAAGAATCGTCTGTAAACACATCTCTTCTTTAGAATCTGACCGATCAGTTCTGACTTCAATCTCTTTTCTACTCCTAGCTCTGTATACTGTGGTTTAGTAGACCAGTTTAATTGCACTTATGCTTTTTGTTGTCCTTATGTTGTTCCAGTTGCTTCCATTGTTTACCTCATTGTAAGATGCTCTGGATAAAAACGTCTGCTAAATGACTGAATCTAATGTAAATGTAAATGTATAACATTAAAAGGAATCAAATGATGAAGAAACACATTTGAGACATTTGAACTTTCAGAATTGAAAAAATGTCCTCCTTAGCACAGGAAGAAATCCGAATTTTGAAATGTCAGAGTCAAACGCAACGTCTGTTTTGGCACACACAAAAAGAGATAAGACCTTAAAGATACCTCTAATATTAAAGATGAATTCCTTAATTTAGAAGCATTAAGGTGTAAAGAACATTCAGAACTTTGTAGTCCATCTTAACGGTCACAAACCTTTTTAGCCTTTCAGCCTTACTGACTGCCTGTCACACATTAGTTATACGGCTGCAACCAGTGCTGGACTGGTAATCTGGCATACCGGGCAAATGCCCGGTGGGCCGAGGCACTTGGGGGCCGATATAATATAATATAATATTTTTTTAATCGGCCAACGACCGGCCCATAAAGCATGGACAGCAGCCCATTGGTTCATTTTCCATACTGACACTGGGCTGGCCCAATCATCTCTTAACAGACTCCACCCCCCCCCAGTTTCTCGTGTCAGATGCAGTCAGTGTCTTATAGAGTGTTCACACCAAACGCAGTAAATCACGCTATAAAAAAATAAACATTTTGCTTTTACTCGCTTCATTCGCGTCATGGAGGGGCTTCTGTCAGGCGGCGCCCGTCTAATTGCGAAATGGCGGACATGGATTTAGTTGAGAGAATAGCTGCGCATTATGTGCTATGGAAGGCTGAAGAACGACGTAGACTCGTTCGGCGCCATGTCTGGGTCCATCAAATCCTTAAGAGGCTTCATTGTTGTTTCGGATTCCTGCCTCCGCTCGCTATGTCATAATCACGTCCCTACTAGAGCAAGCTCCTTGTTCATAAACGCAGCGCGAATTTTTGCCAAAGTTCAGATTTTTCAACTCGCGCGAACTATGGGAAGCCAAATAATCCAAAAGTGGGACGAGACAGCGGGTATTACAGAGCTCGCGCCGCGCTGACATGTCATCTGCGCGATTCAATCACCCAGCCAGACGACTCCTCGTCAGCGCACACGTTATTTAAACAGCGCAAACCGTACACTCAAATGTACAATAAAGAAACCCCTCATTCCTTAAAAACATTTACATTTGTTTACATTTACACAAGTCTATCAGTTTTTCCCTACAGAAGACAAATGAAATCAGGATGAAATGCATAATATTTTTTTATTATTATCTTTAATAGTGTACAAGTAAACGGTAGTGTTTTGCATCGATACTTTGAAGAACTGCACGTATGTATAGACTCTGTACAGGTCTTTCCGTAGCCTCTATAGTATAAAGCAGAAACTTCAATGACTTCCAATATCGTAGTCTTGAGGAGCACGCCAACCTCCTGGAAATTATATAGGACAGTTTACATGTTCAGGTAATTTATTTTATTATTGTAGTACGTTTTGCGCCTAGCCATTTTACCTCAACTATTTATGTTAATAATAGCAGAGGTTTATGGGTAAAATGTAAATGAGTGGCGCCAAATGAACATTGTATATGTTTTAATTGGTCAGTGCAGCGGATTGGTTGGTGCCACGCTGCCCATCGGTTGGCGATAGGAAATTGAATCGCGCAGATGACATGTCAGCGCGGCGCGAGCTCTGTAATACCCCGCTGTCTCATCCCACTATTGGATTGTTTGGCTTCCCTTACTAACGCTCAATTTGCGCGAATCACACCACAAGTAGGTATAGGTCTATCACCAGGGAGTCAGTCAAGAGAGAGTGAGTACACTGGTCCACTTGCACTTGTACATTGGTCCATGGCACTTAGTTCTCAGCTTTGTAGGTTTTAGGGGGGATTGAACAGTAGATATGCATATCTAAAGGGACTGCAAGGATGGTGTACTGGTTGGTTGTGTCCGACCCTTTGTGGTGGGCCGGTCTGAGTAAAAATGCCAGGGCCCTTTTTTTGTCCCAGTCCAGCCCTGGCTGCAACGACACTGTGAATGTCAAACAGATGCTTCCATCATTCTCATTCTCCTTCCCATCAACTGTCCGGATTGAATGATTCGCTTTCCTCGCTACCTTTCCTTTCTTTGGAAGCCTTTTAAAGGTCGAGGTCACCGCACTGTGAGTGGTCTGACATGATAATTCCCCACCATCACAGTTACATTTCTTTAAAATCGCAGAATGCAGAGAAAAAAATTCCTCCAGCACGTCAAACTCGGTTATGATGCAACCAAACGTCTTTTTTTATTTCATCATTTATGCAGACAATTACAGCTTGTTTTTATTGGCTGTGCAATATGATTCCAGCACAGCTAAAGAGGCTCATTAAGGAATGAATGCAAATCTGTTCTGGCTGATTTTGGTGAGCTTTTGAATCTGATATACTGTAGAGGCAAAGACATTCCGAGACAGCTCGGGAGTCAGTGTTAGATATTTTGGTGGGTGGCCATTGACAGAGTGTAGTGTCAACCAACATTGAAACTACAGCTGGGGTATGTCAGAGGACTTTGGCAGTGTGGGTGAGGGGCTGGCCGATGACAATCGCAAATCAATCGCTTGCGGAGGGGCCCTGGCCCCCCAAACATTTTATAATCGACGTCACTTTTTGACTTAGACAACATTGGAAAATGACTGCTTTAAATAGTAAACAGCCAAACCAGATTTAACCAAGCTATTATCTGCTGAAATTCAAGCTGGACTGTGATCCTTACGACGTACCTATGACTATGGTCTAATGAAATGGTTTCGGACACCGGGGAAACACACAACACCTCAAGTAAACTTTTATTAATTAGAGTAACACATTATGTGATTCAATAAATTGACTGTTTAATTTACTAAATGTTTTCAAAATGTTTTTCAATTATTAATGTGTTAAGATGTACGTATAATATGAAATACATCTGCTTATAATGTGTTAATGCTCCTTCCCCACTGCTTATTTATGTTTGAGCACACAAGGCAAAACTTTAGTGTAAAAAAAACAAAATTGGAGGTAAAAATTAACCAAATCTGACATGACGTTTATTCGTCAAACTTGCTTTACAAAAGTGCTGTTATAGGCTATAAATTAAATCAGAGCATTGCAGTGGTGTTACATGCCATAACTAAACTAAATGCATTACAAAATTAATGTTTACAGTATTTATTTTACTGCTTTCCCATTCTCTATGTCGGATGAAAATCAAGATCTTTCCAGGTTGTTTGCGGCCCATTGACAAATTTACTTACAAAATATTTATTCATTTATTTATGTGGTCCCATTATCACAGATTTTCAACACAGTGTATACTAGGCTAACACTAACTATTCACGCGTGTGTTTCTAGAACTGAGATCAGTTAATACTTATCACCATGCACAATTTTTTTAAGAAATGCAACAGAAGAGGAACGTACCTGAGTCAGACGCAAACTATATTTCAGTTCCCACTGGGATCCAGTTGTTTTTTGCGAATAGAATAAATTAAATAGATTTCTCCATCTTAAAATTCATATCTTTTCTCACGTATTTTAAACTATCATTGGATTGTGTTAAATAAAAAGAAGATTAGTAGAATATCTTTAAATTAAACAGGTAAAGCATGACCATGACAGTTTTATTAAATGTTGACAAACAGTAATTTATTTTAATTTATAATGCTTCAGAATTTGATTTGTTTATGTTAAAGAGTTGTGACATTTTGGTAATACAGTAAAAATACTAAATATTCAAAACATATGGTAAGTTATATTCAATGGCGTCTCTTGCCACAGGCTATTTGTCAAACAACATTTACTTTAAACTTTACTTTACCAAATGTTTACTTCATAGTTTACTTGTTTTAGACATAATGCTAATAATCTATTAATTTATTAACACTAAATTATGTTTCTGCAAGCCGGCTCCAGAGAACAAGCTGGAGGAAAGTTGAATGGGGTGTAGTCTGCGCATAAACACACCTCCCATAAAAACAATTCTAAGCACTTGTCTAATATTGAATTATTTGAGTCACTTACAGTATGTCGTGTGTTGCACAGCACTCTTTCAACTTCAAAACTGAAGCACCTTGCTGAACTACAGCTGAAGACGTGACAGTAGATCAGTCTTTGATTGGTCACTACTCGGCTTTGTAACCAGTCAATCACTTTATTTGATTTGCCACCTCACTTATTTTGATATTGTAATGTTGCGTTTGGTCAGTAATTTGGTACGGAAAAAAATTGGGTACGGCCCTACGTGAAAAAATGGATGTGTGTCGTGAATATATCACAAAAAATCTGCAATTGCACGTGCTCTTGGGGGCCCCTAATTGCGGTGGAGGCCCTAAGCAGCCTCTTAGTTCATTTTTAGGGAGGACCGGCTCTGCAAGCGGGAATCAGCTCTATCTGTGGGAAACAAAGCACCGTTTCGACTAAACCCACCGATATTCAAAAAAGGCCCAGTGGCCCAAAGCCCAATTCAAAGATAGACCAGTCTTTGCCCCCCCAGCTCAAAATACTAGCAGCATGAGGAAAAATCACAATTTCACTTAGGCGCAGATAATCCACACGTACAGACTTACAATAAATGCTCCACGCGACTGAGAAATAGCAGATGATAGGAACTGAATAATGAGGCATGGGCAAATTACAGCTCAACATTAACTCGGAGTACCCACAAAATCAGCCCCTCTCAGAAGAGACAGACCCCAGGCCAGAACTAATGTTCATGTCGGCTTGTGGGCAGCTTTACCACTTCTACAGCACGTATTTCCAACGCTGGGCTCCAGACCGCAGTGAGCTGCTACATGAAGCCCGTTCCAAAAGGTAGGCGCCTTAAATACACTTCCTGTGTGTCACACAAAAGTGCTGCCTATGTAGAATACTTCTTGAATAACTTTTAAAGTTCCATGATGCTGCCTTCTGTGTTTTTTAACAGAGCTTAAGAGTGAGTTGCAATCTTAACTGTATATGGAGCTCTCTGAAGACATTGGGATGATCTTTGGAAGATATTTGGAAGCTTTTTAGACGTAGCTATGTATAGTTTGCTTATTGTTGGATCTCAAAAGATACTTAATAACATAAATGTCTGCTAAATGTATGCTTGCAAGCATACTATAAAAGCTGTAATGTATTGTAAAAAATAATAATAATAAAGAGATCTCACGTGTGATTTTTCTTTCTTATGGCGTGTCACGCAGGTGAAGTGATGATTGCTGGCGAGAATGTGCCCTGATGAGGTCAATATCGTGCATGACAAATATGATGAACGTTTGCTCTCATGGTGGATCTTCTCAAGTTCAATTTAGCTGTTCAAGGTTACAAATGGGACTGGAGATGTTGGTCCCAAGCTAAAAAAATACACATTCCATTGAGAGCACTTGACAGACACATAACGTTAGTATCATGTGTCTACTCGAGATGCCCTCTTGGCACCTGATTTAAAATCTGACTTACATTCACGATTCATCACATGAATAAGGCCTCTCGTGTCTCAAATCAGCCGCAGGGTTATTTATGATCACAGCGCCGGTTTATGGAGAATGTAGAGATAAAGTGGAGTTTGCTCCTCGGCTAATGCCAGTAACCCTGGCCGTAAGCCTGACACAAAGGCAAGCGATTCTGTTATGCTTTTTAAAAGTCTTACAAAAATACTTTTACATTTGAATGAATAAAAAAAATCATTAAGGATTATCATGAATCTTTATGAAAATTATTTTTTCCTGGCATTTCCTGTCGGTGTAAGTGGGATGCATTATTTAAAGAAATCTCCATATGACGATTTGTCCATGGAATTAGTTTTGACATACGTCGTGTCCGCATATAATGTGAAACAGGTGCACCATAAAGGGATAGCTCACCAAAACTGTACTGCCCCTCATGTCATTCCAAACCTGTATGACTTTTCTTATTCTGCAGAACACAAGAGAAGATATTTTGAAGAATGTTGGTAACCAAAGAGCATGGGACTCCATTGCTTTTCATTGTATGAAAAAGTAATATTGCTGCTGTCCTTCTAAACAGGTGTTATGCGAATAAACTGTTATTTATGTATCTTCGCAGTGACAGAGCTCATTTCTCTGTAGTACTGTTGACAGAGACCTGCCACACCTGTGGGCACCAGATAAACACACCGAAGTGACATAGGCCAGCGGGCGAAGCTGTACTGAACTGATTTAACTCTGCTGTGACATACTCCATCATTTCTGTCGGTTTCTTGTGTTTGCTGAACTGTTCCCTTCGCACCTTTGTGGCTGGGGACAAGAGTGCCGTGTTTAAAGACTCAATGTCCTAATATTGCGCATATTGTTTTGCCCAATCAGGAGAGCGAAGCAGCAGTGATGTGAAACGCATACAAAAAGGGAAATTTACGGGAGAAAGAACATTAATGCAAGAGTTAAGTTGCATAAGCAATGAGAGGACAGTAAATATGGGTGGCAGGTGGGGGAGTCATGACTAGAGGCTCTGTATAAATGATATGAAGGAATTATGAAGACATGGTATCATTCTTGCTAATGTAAAGTTGGCGTCATTGTTTTCACGGAATACTAATGCATGGAAAAAACCTGTTGGATCGCGGTAGCTGTTTCCAAACTGATTAAGGGCAAGAATGAGGAGAACATTAGCTGGTTGACAATATATTATGCTAAAAACAGCTTAAATCTAAGCCGGTGTGACCAGTTGATTGTCTTCCAGCTTTACCCAGCTAACAGGAATCTGAATTTTGTCTAATGTTCTCTAAAAAAATGTCTAATGTTCTTCTAAAACAGTTTTGAAGTTATGTTAAAGATTATTTATTTAAGGGATACTTCACCCGAAATACAAATCCTGTCATAAGTTTCTCATAATTTATAATTTATTCCTTGAGTTGTTTGAATCTGTATGAATTTATTTGTTCTGATTAAACACAGAAAGATATTTAGAAGAATGATTGAAACCAAAAAGTGCTTGGCCACCATTGACTACCATAGTAGGAAAATGACAATGGTAGTCAAATAGTCAGGAACTGTTGCTTTTCTACATTCTTCAAAATATCTTCTTTTGTGCTCAACAGAATTAAGAAATGAATAAAGCAGATTTTCTCTATGATGGTAGTAATTGTTGGTTTGGTTTCAAGCATTCTTCCAAATATCTTTCTCTGTGTGAATCAGAACAAAGAAATGTTACTGAAATGTTATTTTTGGTCACCAGTTGATGACCCTGTTTCATGGCCATTTTTTGAGGAAAAACAATTTGGGACTGGACGAAACAGCGAGGTGTACGATGTGGCAGGCGGGTTCATTCAAAGACACTCCATCCAAAACCTTCTCCAAGGCCCTGCCACGTTCCAAAACAGCTACCAGTTTAAATAAGATTTTCCAGCAGGGTTAGTACATGGCAGAGATTCCAAAAACAGTTTTGCTGTTAAGTGCATCTTGTGGTTTTTCAGAAAGCATGTCTAGCAGTATGGGATGAGTTTGCTTTCATCTGTACAGAGGCGAGACATTAAACCCCACACAACGTTAAAACATGTCAAAACAGATTCACTGCTCTTTATCTGTTTGACACTTTGGTTATGTTTTAATCACGGAAATTGCTAATGCACACATGGTGATTCTTTGAATTCAATTTCGTTCCACCTTTATACTGTACCAGCATATTTTTTACACCTCTGGAGTCTTTATTTAACAGTCTTGGAATGATGTTTTTAGGAGCCTATTTGAAGTATGGAGGAATGTGACCCGTAATGTTTTATGTCTCTGTAATGTAATGTTCACAGACTTGTGATTGGTGACAAGCAAAAAGAAATAATATAACAGCAACAAACAACTTCATTGAAATTATACATACAACTGCATTTAGCAAAATCTGCATGAATTTATCTTCTAAAAATCATTTCAGGAGAAACATCAGTGACAAATAAACATCTGATACTGAAATGAAACAACTGAGATCTCCATCAAATCTTCGGAACTATAAAAGATCAATTAAATGTGTTGGTTTGGAGAAAGGATATGATACAGAAACATGTTTAGTTTACAGCTGCTGGGCCTTGTAAACGCTGCTGGGCCTTGGCGTTTACAATGCACTTGTAAACGCCACCTCCTCAAGCCCCTGGGAACTAAGGTTGCAAGGTTATGTTAAAGTGTGTGGGAACTATGTTGGATAAAGCATTTCCTTCCCTTTCCGATCACATAGTGTGGCTGTGTACGACACTAAGTCTGTGTACGACACATTAAGCTAAAGTCCTAATATCTGTTCTGTGTTTTTTTTTCTCAAATGTAAAAGTAAAAATGTTAAAGCTTGTTTGTACAGCTTTCCAATATAATCACATTTTATGGTGACCCCGTCTGGGCCACTCCCGCCGTAAGACTACAATGTAGTTCAGCTTATTTTCTTTTGTTGTATCATGCCATTGCCCTAATGTTACCAAAATTGATGTCACTCACTGATAATCTGGCTTCTTGCTCTTCCTCTCTTTCAATAAATCAATACAGTATAATGAAAACGATAATTTGATACAATCGGCGATAAAACATTAAAATCCACATAGAGTACATCAGAGATGGCGTATATTTATAGGCCAACCTGGAAGTAAGTGCCACACTGGTTTCCTAGACCAAAAGCCTATGCATTTTGCATTTTGCTAAAAAAATAAGCTCTGTGATTAACAAAGGTTTTTTTTTTGATGTTTGCACGTTTTGTCTATCAAGATAATCTTTACAGACTTACACAACATGTTAATGTCTAACGTTCCCACCAAAGAATGTAGTCACTCTTATTAACTTAGTAACCGCCGTTTTGAATCTAAAAACCATGAGCGGGTTATAACTTGTGTGCTCTCTGTAATAGAATACAAATAGAAAATATTTACAAGTTTTGTAAAGCACAGACCTTATTGTAGGCATTTAACAAAAAACCCATTTAAGAAACCCTTGATGGAACCGGAAATGCTAAATGTTAACTAGCTTCGGGGTTTTGCATACAAAAATATGTTATCTCTACACCACTCTTTAAAACTACACAGAATTCTGAAAATGATCATTCTATCCAATCAGAAATCTATACAATTCAGATTCCATTTTCCTGAAGCCTGTCAGACTACTTTAATTTCATCACACAGCAAATCATCTCTACCGATTTTGAGATGGCTGCACAACGCACCATCCAGATGGCTTCATTTTCAGGTTGTTATGCACACTTTTACTCATTTCCTGGGTTATGGGAATAGGAACTCAACAATCACAATTTATACGCATGTAATCAAACAACTGCTAAATAATCGAATCTCATACGTAGTCATGAAATCTCCTCACTGCTGTCTATCGTACTGACCGTGGTTTCATGATGTATTTGCACTCATCTAATATTCTCAATGGCGAAGCATTCACAATCAGACCTAGTTCTCTAAGGACTTGTGATTTTCCCAATCCACGGATCAACCAGTGCTTGGCAGCTCTTTCTGGCTATAATTGTACACAAGCTGGAAACCTGAGATTCTGAGATGTAAATGAAGTTTAATCACACTTTTCAGGTTTTACTCAACATCATGTCATTCCAAATTTAAGACTGTCTGTCTTTTATGGAACACTTAAGGTAAAAACTATTTCTTAGCCGTACTGGGGATTTAAGGCTCCATAGAACTCACTATCTAAAAAATTTAACATCTGAAAAAGTCAGATCCTTTTGTAAAAACTCAATCGATCAGTTGACAAAATCAGCTAATCTGTTCACGCATACAATTTATTTTTTACTGAAGTATCGGTATGAAAAACAGTTGCTCATGATTAAACTTACAACACACAAACCCACCATACTGCTTTATAAGACTTTAAATGAGGACCACTGTAAGGTTGTTAAACTCAACATTCACAATCATTATTTGGAAAACAGTGGCAAGGATATTTGTCAAAACAAAATATACATTTTGTGTGGCACGGTGGAAAGTCATACAAGTTTGAAGCAACATGACAGTGTGTAAACACTGTTTTCAATTTGGAGGTAAATCATCCTTTTAAATACCAATTTTCCATGTTGATTCATCCCCCTTCAGACCTTTTATGGTGTTGTCTAAATTGACTATTGATCATCACCATCACACTCTTTCATGAGACAAAAGAACCCCCTGTTGTGCAGTTGACATATTGCACGGGGAATTATGTTCTTTCAATTATATTGTTTTTGAAGACTACAGTAACAAATTTCTTGGTGTTAATCATTATTTGAAGCTAATGATATGCTACTTTTATCTCATTGTTGTGACCCAATAATGTTCTTCATTGATTTCACAAGCTATGTCCTTGGGCAAATAAACTGGTTGTGAGCTCAAATAATAAGAAGACAAGCTTTGTACGTACAATGCGACACAGACACTTTAGTGGGCATAAAACTAAAAAAATTACATTTGTAGAAGTGACTAGTAGAAAACTTTGGTAGAAAACTAAATTATTTTGTACAGTATGAAAAACTAACTATACATAAGGAAACCTGCAGAGCACTTTTTATGAAAGTATCTTCATGATCAGGAAAGAAAAATGTGTCAAAATGTTTAAGAGATTGTGATCAATGATTGACTGCTATGTCCATCGTGATCTTGTGATGATTATAGCAGATAATAACTCTACATTCTCATGCTATATATGGTTTGCCTTCGCCACTATATGATCAATAATCACAACCATGTAGATAATATCTCAATTAAATTGCATATTGCGTGTGTCCCAAGGCTGGCGGTCCATAAAACTGAAGTTGTAGAAAATTGAGAGGTATATGTCTGAAAGAACCGAGATATTTGATTTAGAATATGATCAAATAGCACAGAATTTAGTCTATTTAGTCTAAAAGCTGATGTTTTGCTTATAAATGATTTTGTTCCAAGCTAATTTTTAAAGACAGGGATGCACACAAAGCCAAGAGGCTATAGCCTAGAAATTGAGTTTGAATGAATAAATGACTTTTCCTAGGGTTTGGTCTTATCTGTATAGGATGATAAAGGCTTGAAAATAAGGACCAGACACACATTTCTGTCAGTGGAGTACAACTTAAAATGTTCTTTATAATTGTGCGGGATGTTTGAGAGTTTAGAACATTTAATAAATTGGACACAGTCTTATCTGTTCATTCTGCTGGACAGGACATGGACAGCCACTCAACTCTTTGAACAGTATATCTTAGCAGACTGGCTTCTCATTACATTTCCAGACTATGGTTCATGCAGGCCAATATCAATATTCCAATGCTTAGGACCACCAGATAAGACATCCTAGCAGTTCTCGTATTATGCAGATTATATGGCATAATATATAAGACCTTCGCTGAATCACGGTCACAGGACAAAACCTATGAATTAGTCATTCTATTGTGCAGGAAACGGAGTCAATAAATTCATAAATTTGTTAGGCATAAAAATGTTTTGCCAGATAAATCAGCTTTATATTTTTAGGAATTGATAAGAGTGATATTTTTTTCCAGTGCCATGCTATAAAAATGAGCTTTTATTAATAGATGAGTGGTGCAAGACAAAGTCAGCAAAGCAAGAACATTTTTTATTTTGTAAAACCCAAGAGAAAAAGCGATGAAATATAATATTTTTCCTTTATGATATACTGTTATGTCTGCTTATGTCATTAGTTTTTTAACCGATGGGCCTTAAAATGGCATAAAATGATTTAAATTAACACAAAACGAGCATTAAAATACAAAAAAATCCAGATATTTCTTATAGGGTGTGGTAAAATGTTTTTATCAAATAAATATACATAGTTATGCCAAGCTCCAGAATATTTTAATGAACAGAAATATATTCAAAGTTTTAATTTTAGTAAACTATAATAACCTTGATCCTTCAAATATTGTTGTCACCGATGGGTGGGTCAAAAAGGTCAAGAGCCTCTGCTCTACTTTTTTGGGGGTCTTCTTTCCAATGTATTTGAAAATGTCTGCTTTGTTAATTTTTTCTTGTGCACCTTTGCATCCCAGTATATCCTCAAATACAGAACACACAAACCTTTAGATAATACTGATGTGACAAAAAATGTTTTTAGCTCCCATACTCATCCCCTAAGACGTAGACAGCATTGAGAAACGCAATGTCCACAGCACTTTGTTGTGTTGCTGAGGCACTAACCACAACATGACTCTCCAATGTACTGCAAATAGGCTTTATATATAGTGCACCGTAACGGGAGCTGGAGCAGACCTTGAACAAAACAGCCAATCTATGTCAGACAAAATAAAAACTGATGACTCTTCACTACCAATCATGCTTCAGCGATTGCTTCGGGGCATTGCTAAGATATAACTTATAAAATGAACCACTCTCAGGTATAATAGGACTCTTTTCACCGCCATCTAGGTTTTACAATAGGAATGATATTCCCCCGGCATGCTCTTGGTAATTTAATGTTTTTCTCAACCACAAGCATTTCTTTCCCTTCCACATTTACAAGGAAAATTACGTTGATCAACTGGGCGTTGTTTCTATGCCTGATATTCAGCATTGCATATGCAGTCAGTGTCCCTCAGACTCCGTCAACATTATATTTCAATGCATCTTGGATTAACTGCTGGATAAATTCGATTTCGAATAGTGCAATTGTTATTGCCATAGTTTCCAGACCCTAGCTCTTATGGAGTTTTTCAATTGAATGTACCTGTAAACTGATTTGAAAACAAAATAACAGGCCTATTCGGTAAATGAAATGTACGAACAAAATGTATTTTGGGTCTCAAAGGTAATGAAAGGTCAACTGGTAAAGCACAGCAGCTCCAAGGTCATAGTTTAAATACCAGGGAACACACAAACAGAAAAAAAGGAACACACTGTAATACACTGTAAGTGGCTTTGGATAAAAGCACCTGCCGAATGTAAAAATGTTCAGGTCTGGTATTTTCGAAGGCCATTGAAAGCACTAGACTTCATTCGGATGTTTATGAGACCACTTCATTCGAAGGTTAAAAACTATTTAACAATGATGGAGGATGTTATCTAAAAACACACAGACCTTATGAGAACAATGAGTGCATTCACAAGCATTCTTACACAATAAGTCTGATGCTGTTATACAAGAAATGTACAAAAAACTTTACATAAGGATTTGACTCGAATTACTATAAAACTCAGACTGAAGTTTGCTAATTCATACACTGTACCATATTTGTAACTCTTAAGCATTTATGAAAGAATAATAGCGTTTTGTAGCTTGCAAAACACTGTTATATTCCTCTTGGTCATTTACATGATAAATGTCTGTTATTTTAATAAAAGCAGTTGTCATTAAATAACATGATTATATTATAATATAATTAATAATTATTTATAAAATGATTATTTAAACATTTTTGGACTAAGTTAACATCTGCCCCAAAAATATCACACAGAATTGTGCTCCACTCTGACAGAGTTAATCCTCAGTATTTATTACTATACACAGCATTGTTTTCTTTTCTCATTCGAAAAACTATTGGACGCCAACCAGACGTAAAAGACCATTTGCGAGAGAGGTGCATTGTTTGTGAGATCAAAGTCAGAAGGACAAATTCACAAAGTGTATGACAATGGAAGGAATGGCAGGGCATCAACTTGACATTTGAAACTAGTTTTTTTCACTACGTTTAGTATAAAAGCAATGAACTTCACACTGACACATCGTTTCGATGAGGATCAAGGCCACTGCCTTAATGACTTTAATAACTAATTCACAAAATAAGTTAAAAAATGTTTGTACTAATTTTCTAGTGCTTGCTTTACAGTATATGTACACAACATATCAAATGAAATAATTTTACTATGAGTAACCCTAAACTAACTGGTATTTTAACAGTACTTTCTACATCTGGACATTTGTATGTTTCCAGAAAGCCAAAGGACGCTTCACGATGCCTTGTGCCAAAAATGGAAATGGACCATCATTGCTGTTGGCAATAATCTCACGAAAGTTTAGTACGAAAGGGTTCGTTGTTTGTTTTGAATGTTCATAAAACAGTGAGAACATCAGATGTTTGTGCGCAAGAAACAACAACCTGTGTTTACATACGATGGGCACTAAGAGCTAAAAATCTGCTAATAATTAAAACCTGCTAGCACAGGTATGTTCGCGTGAGATGTTGACACTATCTGCTTTGACATTAAAATACAGATTTGTGCTGAAAATTCCTTATTGTTTAAAGCTACACAAGAGTTTGAAGGCTATTTATGATTAAAGCTTCACGCAAAATCGCCAGTGTTAAAAAATGTCAAATTAACTCTCACAGTGTATATTCAATAGACACTTTAAGAGTGTGGACTATATATATATACACTATGAGTGTTAATTAAAAAAATGAACACAAATTTAATAATTACTTTTTTCAATCAAAAGTAGCATCGAAAATGTATTGCTCAATGCTAGTTCATAAAGACTGTAGTCTAGTGTTATCCCAACATGTTGTGACACAAAATTGTATATAAAACACTTTTTACATTTATTCATTTGGCAGACACTTTTATCCAAAGTGACTTACAAGTAGGAGAGCATCTACACATTTTGTCAACATGCTAAACAGTACCGTTAGTTTACAAGGCCATGCAACGAGGACTCTTAAAGCTGTAGTAAGCAAAGGAGAGAATGAATAACAATATTTTATTTTTATTAGACACAAGACATAGACAGCTGGTCGTCGAATATCACCCCCAGGTTCCTTGCAGACTTGGTGGGTGTCATAGTTGAAGATCCAAGCTGAATGGTAAGGTGGTGTTCAATTGATGGGTGGGCCGGTATAACCAGGAGTTCTGTCTTGGAGAGGCTGAGTTTTAGTTGTAGTTCCAGAGATGCCCAGTTTGGAGAGAGTGGACAGGTTGACCTTTTGTTTCATCATGTCAAATGCAGCAGAGAGATGAAGCAGAATAAGGACAGATGACAACGATCTAGCCCTTGACTGCCGTAGACTGTCAACGACAGACAGGACAGCGGTCTTTCTTGAAGCCGCATTGTTGCCTGTCCAGAAGGTCGTTCTGGGAGAGATAGGCAGAGAGTTGGTTAAATACTACCCTTTCGAGGGCCTTGGAAAGGAAAGACTGGAGTGAGACTGGCCTGAAGTTGCTGACCACTGAGTCAGCAACAGACATCAGTCTCCGAAAGGGGAGAGAAAGAAAGGAGTTGAGGATAGCAAGGGGTAAGAGAGTTCAAAGCAGTTCTGTATTGACATTAACCTTTAATTAATACGTTTTCCCCTAAATGTTATTCTTAAAATTATCCTGCTATGTTCCTGCTCAAATATTTAGCAGTCAAACTGGAGCTATGATTAATGAAGAGTTACTTTCAAACAGTACAGCCTCCTCCACTGGACCATCATACTGTAGGAGTAATCTAATATTGAACACATGGTAACAAACTTAAAGCATTGGACGGTAAACAGTGACTCTCCCTCCAGCACCTCCATAATAGCAAGAAACTGTCAAAACGCAGATCGATTCTTGATTCATACGTTTCTCTGCTGCATCAACGAAAGAAAACGCTTGTTTGGTCATTAATTACGTTGCTTTATGATGTATGGCTTGAGAACACATTCTGGTCTGTATGGTCCGTGAGTGATGAGTGAACAGATTTTGGCAAGCGTGTCTAACTATATATAACTGTATAATTTTGCGGGAGTCCTGTTAATGAGCCGTAGTAGATCAACATAAGCGCCTTATGAATTAACTAACACGTGTCACTTCAGTAGTCAGTAGCAACGGTGTTGATTCAGATGTTTAATGAAGCTCTTATTTATGTTCTATGAGTCATGTTCTCGAAAAGCTAAAAATAGCCGAAAAACCCGATGATCATTTCGTTTCGTGTTTGATAGATTAAGCTCAAGATGGTTGACAAGTGCAATTTTAGCGAACATTAGTCATATCTGCTGCTAGGAGATTCCTGAAGGACAATCTTGATGCCGGGGGGTTCGAGACGGTGGTACGTCAGCTCCATAAAATGAACAGCAGGTAGCTAGCGCTGCACAAACGACACGTACACCTGCACAGATCAATACCCATGAGCCTCTCCAGGCATAAATGGCTACATTCGAACACGCAAGCGCTCTGCAAATACAACTATGGGTGTAACATTCTTCACGCATGCCCCGGATGACGATGTATAATAGCTGTTTATAGTCAATGAGAATGTACCTGATGGTTGAATGCTCTTAGGTGAAAGTCTAACTTTGGAGTTTTCCTCAAGCATTACCAGTCGTAACAAGATCTTCAGCTTACGTTTTGAAAGGTTTGATTCTCCTGGAATGCACGTGCTGATCAATTGTAAAGCATGAATGAACTTTAAGATGCTTTGGATAAAACAATCTGCCTACTATACAGAAAGATGTTCAAAAATTAAATAAATGTTTCTGTCCACCAGCACGTGAGACAAGTCTTCAGTCTTGACTATGACAGGATCTGTGATTGTCTAATCCATCCTTCTCACTGACTCATACCACTGCATCATCTTCTCTACGTTAGATTGCATTCAATAATCTCATTATTTCTAAACTCGCAAGTAAGATCCTCACCATCCCATCCGAGCCGTCTGCACAATCCATAAAACCAAACTCTTAAGTCTACACTTCCATCTCTCGGGTCGACCGGACCACTGATAGGTGGACTGCGTTCTGAAATAATTGCGTCCTGGTACCCGTCCAAAGCACGCATACTTTTTCAGCTTATATGGATCGGACTGCATTTTCCCTCCTTGTTCGTGACCCTGTAGTGGATGATTGGAAAGCGGTGAACTCCTCTAGAATAACAGCAGCAATCAGGAAGCGCCTGTTAACCCCTGGCCCGGTCGCTTTGCTTTGAGCACAACGCCGGGTGATGGATGATGTCCTATACCTGCTTTTGAAATGACATGGAGATCTGAACGGCATATGAAAAACACGCTTTGATTGTTTCAACCTGTGTATAAAGCGGATGCCAAAAGGCAAAAAGCCACATATAACATTCATTACTGGAAACATTTTCAGAAACTGGTTGGATTGCTAAACAATAAAATGTATGAACAAGTATAAGTTATGTTTGGTATGCCGCTTTAATTTGCTCTAGAACTTAACAACATCACTACAAAAAAATGTGTTCCCAAGATGCACTTTGTTTACCCTATAGTGTATATGATCTCACATGCACTGAATTCTTCACTTTAAAGAGAACAAAAATGCCTCCCTTTAGGCAAGTCTGTTCAAACTCAGTATGCAGACAAAACCACCGGTGGCAAGCTTCTTGATCGATCATGATGATGGTATGTAACATTTCTGATGATTAATGACTGAACGATTAAAGGCACTAATGATAACTTTAATTGCTGCTCATGGGAACCAAATGAGCCACTCATGATCGGAGAGATGGCAGTTTCACTGTTGGCAAACTAACTTTGATTTAGAAATTTTTAAGGCTGTTAAATGATTAATGGCGATTCAGAATAAAGGTTTGTGTTTACAAAATATATGTCTATGTTCTGTGCATATTCATTTCACAAAATATAATATATTTAGGAAATATTTACATGTATTTATTTATATTTACAAATCATTGAAATAATATAAAAATGTTTATGAATTTGTTTATTTGGGGGTTTCTTAAAAGTATGCGTGTATATGTTTATATATACAAAATGAATATACACAGTGCACAGACAAATATTATGTAAACACAAACTTTTATTCTGGATGCGATACATCGTTTGACAGCCCTGGACATTTTTTAACCTATGGAATGGTTGTACAATCTTTAACGTAAAAAAGCTGAATTTTCTATCATTGTTTACTCAGCTTCGTACTGTTGTTTGGTCTGTGGAACACAAAAGGCAAATATTTGCACGGTTCTATTTTTCAATAACAAAGGACAAAAACACACTAATACCATATAGATGCTCTATATGTGCTACATTAAAGTGATAGTTCAGCCAAAATAAAAATTCTGTCATCATTTTCTCGTCCTCGTGTCATTTCGAACCTTTATGACTTTAGTCCGCAAAACACAAAAGAAGATATTTTGAAAAAAGTTGGCACTGGCCCCATTCACATCTATTGTATGGACACAAAACCACTTTAACAAATGGACCCTTTAACAACATTCTTCAAAATATCTTATTTTGTGTTCTGCAGAAGAAAGTCATACAGGTTTGAAATTACAAGAGGCTGAGTGAATGAGGACAGAATTTCGGTTTAATGCCATATCTTTATGCAGGTGGCATCTCTGTTAGGAGCTCTCTGGGAGGTTTAAACTATTCATTTATAAGCTATAAATATTGCGCCCCTGAAATGAAACAAAATTTGCTTATAAAAATGAATATGTTCTGGTCTAAATCTTGTTTTTATTACATCACCTGAAGATTACATCCTGTTTTCATCTTTTCATTTATTGTATTATCCATGTAAAAATGCGGCAGCTCATCAAGGAAATGACATTTTCTAATAATAACAATAATAGTCTTGAAGTTATTGTATGGTCCTGGAGGCTTATGTAAATGGTGCTATCGGCTTACAAAAGGTATCCCAGTATTCATGGCTGCATAAAATTATCAACAAGAACTTAAGAGAACGATAAGAACAAAATATGAAGTCAGTGCCAAATGAATGTCGGGCTGTTTTATTTTTGGGTAGTGTCATCACAGTTCAAGTATATACTGCATATTACACTGCACAGTAATAGAGATATGACGTAATAATGATTAACAACAGGTTTTATTGGTGTAATTAAGTGGTTAAATGCTTTTATCCGTTGCTTTATTAAGGTGTCTCGCGGTACACTTATAAAAAAGGTTAAATGCTTTGCTCAAGGACACATTAGTGATATTGTATGGCTGTAGCCTGCAGGGTTTGAACAGGGTCTTATGTTTCAGAAAGGAAATACATAAAGTTATATGCATTTGATACAACAGGAGGGTCAGGAAACTATTTTATTTTTTCATTTTTCATTTAAAGTTTCTCTTTCACCAGTTCCTTTCCTGGAAGTACAAAACCTATTATGAGAAGTATGATGGATTTTTATGCTTCAAAGAATCAAAGACTCTTAATGCATGATGCAAATGTTATAGACGTGTGCGTCAGTGTATGCCGTTGTACATCAATTTGTTAGGCGCCACTTATATGATGTGGTGAAGATACAATAGATATCAAACACGCCGCCTCCTCTACACACCCTGAGAGGTTAAAAGAGATTGTTTGATCTTTATAGAGAGGCGAAACATCCTGTTCACTTCCAGGAAACTGTCTTCAGTGCTCTTCACCATCCTATTATGATGAGCTCTTATCACTGACGCACAATTTTGCCATTCCTAGAGATGTTTTCGGAGGGGGGTTTATTGTTCTCTTATGAAACTTAGAGTTATAACAGAGTGTTTGTTTGAAGTGGCGCATATTTGCACGCATGTAAGAGCAGGGAAAACACAAAATGTTCCCTTTTGTCAATGGTGGCACTAATTCATTTTGCAGACTCCTGTTGTCTGCTCGTAGGGTATTCATGCTCGGAAGCATCGGTCACGTAAACAGCCGTGTGGTGGGTAAAGTATACAAATGTTGCGCGTACACATTAGGTCCATCCAAATAAGCGCACAATGACAACACAAAAGAACACAGCCGAACACACTTAACTAATATTTTAATGTTTTGTTACACTTAGTGATTAAATACGGTATTCCTAACATTTACATTTAGTCATTTAGCAGACGCTTTTATAAAGCTACTTACAAATGAGGAAAACAACAGAAGCAATTGAAACAACATGATTGTGGCATGAGCAGTGTAGAAACAGACAAAAACTGAGGAGGTGATGGTCTAATATCAAACCTGCCCAATACACCGACTACGCCACCCTGGGAGTTTCGCCCAGAGAATAATTTTGGTTAATTTCCTAATACGGATTCACTTAAAGACACACAGGTACGCATACAATTCAGCCAAAGACGAAATTCAATGTTTAAAAAGAGCAACAAGCTTTATTCCAATCATTTAAAAAGATAATTTAGAAAACATTAATACTTGAGGGTGGACCACAAGACATTACACTCGCTACTGAGGCCTTCCAGTGGAGGAAACAGGAGTCACGAAGGCAAGGAGGAGTCCCAGGAAGAGTCACCCACGTGAACACACACTAGAAAACACACTGTAAATACAGCAAGAAAACGGGATCGACAGCACAGCACACAGAAAGGGAACACCACCACCCGGACTCCAACACCACCACTTTCGGCTGTCAGCGACTGAAACAGACAAACTTTCAAAAAGGAGTCACTCAAAAAAGAAATAAATCTAATTTTTAAATAAATAAACTGAAATAATCTTAATCATCACCAAAACTGCCAGCCCAACAATACTTCAAAGCGGGCAGTAAGAGGAAAAATATATATGAATTCCAAAACAAAGAAACTAAATAAATAGGGTGGAGGTAAATAAGACCTTGGCTAAAGAAAACAAAACAAAATACCACTTAAACAAAATGTATATAATAAAAAGTAAACTAAAGTCACTAATAAAGAAACAAACAAAACATAATCCAAATTAACCAAGCTGGAAACAAAATAAAGAAACAAAGAACCAATTTAACCAAATTATAAAGAAAGAGCCAACCCCTTCAGCGAGATTCCACAAAGTTAATAGGCCATCGTAAAAACTGAAGCTCGCATTCGACCAAATGGCCGTGATGGCAAAACGGGCGGACAGCAGACAGTAGCGCTTGAGTAAATGTTCAAAACCTGCACGTCAAGAAACAGGCGTTTCCACGATAAAGTGGAGGAGTGAAGTTGCGAATACAATCCGCGTTAGACAAGCAGCTGTGCGACAGACGTGCCGCGATCGAGCGGAGTTGCTAATACAATCTTCAATTCACATTAAGTCAAACAGCAATCCAGGCAAAACAGCAGCTAGTGAGAAATTACTCTGCGGCTGATGTCACTCTCCCGTTGAACCAGCCCGATTCCTATTATTTATAAAAGAAATAAATCAACCCCAACTCAAACAATTAAATCCCCAAACGTGTATCCTACATACCAATGACAGCGTTTTGAATCACCCAGAAGGAGGCAGCTCGGAAGGTACAAACAGTACCGTACGCTTTTCGTAGCCTCCGCTTTTTAATGCGTTGAACGAGACTGGATGCCAACAGGAGATCTACGAGCGGTCAATGCATAAAATAACGGCAGTTGATAACAGCGAAATGAGCGCAGACAGCAGAGCCGCTACCCTACCTGTAGAAGAGCCGCAGCCAAACATGGAGCGAGTAACCCGGAAGTATGACACCCTCCGTCACCAGCGAGCAAGAGGACAGCCAAAAGGACAACTTCCTGTATTTATAGGAGTGGCCTATGGCCGCAATTGGCCAAAAGAATGCCAATTAGTTCCGAGTTAATCATACTGCTACAATCTACCCCACCTTTTGGATCGTCGCCCCGACGATGAATAGATAAAACTCAGACTACCTTATACTAACTCCAAGGCCGAAAGAGAGCCGTTACAGCATTGGACATAAGGCCAGGGGGATCAGCAGCATTGTCAGCTGCTACTACCGGTCTTGGCAGGTGAAAGACATTGGAATGCTGACCAGCAGTTGACCGTGCTGTACGGCGTGTTGCCACTTCACTAACTGCTGGGACAGCCGGAAGAAAAGGGGGTGAAGAGGGAGTGGGTCCTTCTGGTTCCCTGGTAGAAATAGGCACTAACGGGGCTTGCCCAGTAGGTGCCAAAGCAGCTGGTAAGAGCTGCAACCGAGGGGTGGTTTGAGTAACAAACACTTGGGTGGGGGTTACCAAAGGTGCCTCATGCCTCGACATAAACAGATCATCCCCTGACCACTCATCCTCCGACTGAGGAGGGTCAGCAAGAGATGAACAAGGTAAGGCGGCCTCACTTGAAGGGTGAGCTTCAACCACAGCCTTCAACAGTGCACGGTTGACCTGCCTGACTTTGGTAGGTTCATCCACTGGTGCAATTGTATTCACAGACCCTCCCTCCCTGGGCACTTTGAGGACCCTATACTGTACAGGACCGTAAAGGTCACGGAGCTTATGACGCCCCCGTGCAGTAAAATCACGTAACCACACTAACTGGCCCAATTTAAGGGGCAGAACCCTCACCCGACGATCATGGTTAATCTTACGACGCTCTGCGGCAACCCGCAACCTCTCTGTAGCACCTTCGAATGCCAAATGCAAGCGGGTCTGGTGCTCCTGAATCCACTCATGGATATTTCCACCCACAGGTTCCTGAACCCTACCTAACAGGAAGTCAACTGGTAGTCTGGGTTCTTGTCCGAACATTAAAAAAAATGGAGACTCACCAGTTGCCTGATGGGGGGTAGTATTATAGGAGAACAAGACCTGTGGCAAGCAGGAACTCCAGTCCCTCTTACGAGACACTGGCAAAGTGCGCAACAAGTTATGGAGTGTCCTATTAAACCTTTCGCACTGGCCATTTCCGGCCGGATGGTATGGCGTGGTGCGAGACTTTTCAATGCCATAAAGGCGACACAGCTGTTGAATAAGGGAGCTCTCAAAGTTACGGCCCTGATCAGAGTGGATACGAGCAGGGACACCAAACTTGGAGAACCACTCTACCACCAAAGCTTGGGCCACAGTGGGGGCCCGTTGGTCACAGGTAGGAACAGCAAGTGTGTATTTGCTAAAAACATCAGTCATGACCAGTACATTTTCTAACCCACTCTGGGTGGGTTCTAACACCGTATAGTCAATGGCTACGATCTCATTAGGCCGTGAGGCCAACAGGTGCCCCATAAAACTAGAACTGTGACGTTGAGAGTCCTTGCCAACTTGGCACCTCTCACAGGCCTGACACCACTTGGACACATCTGCAGACATACCCGGCCAATAACAGCGCTGGCGTAGGAGCTCCAACGTCCTTTCTATACCCTGATGGCCATGCTCTTGGTGGACCTTAGTAAGCACCTCTTCCTTAAGGGAAGCAGGCACAACCACCTGCAAGACTACTTCCGTGCCATCAGGGCGAAACACCTGGCGATGCAGGACACCACTCCTCTCAACCAGCCTGTCCCACTGTCGAAGTAATGCCAGAGCAGGCTGAGACGCCCTTTGGCGCTCTTCAGAGTTGGGACGCTGCTCACGCCTCCAAAAGACTAAGATCTCCTGAATAACCGGATCTGCCTGCTGGAGAGTACGGATATCAAAAGTTGTGAGATGAGGCAGGGCCATGACAGCAGATTGACTAGCTTCAGGCCCCCGAAGGACCTGCTGCAGAGGCTTGGGGAGTGATGTACAAGGAAGCATAGCTTCAATATCTGCTGGGGCAGGGGGATACTGGCGGGATAATGCATCCGCATTCGTGTTACTTCTGCCCGAGCGATACTTTACCTCAAAATCGAATGATGCAAGCTGGGCTGCCCAGCGTTGCTCAGTTGCACCGAGTTTAGCCGATGACAAATGGCTAAGAGGATTATTGTCAGTAAAGACCACACATTTATGCCCCAGCAGATACTCCCGAAATTTCTCTGTCATGGCCCACTTAAGTGCCACAAACTCTAATTTCATAGAGCTGTAGTTCTCCATGTTACGCTCTGTGGGCCTTAAACCCCGGCTAGCGTAGGCTATAGGCCTAACCTTACCATGTTGTTCTTGTGATAACACGGCCCCGAGGCCGCCATGACTGGCATCCACCTCCAAAATAAACGGAAGTGAGAAGTCGGCATACGCAAGCACCGGAGTACTGGTGAGCCTGGCTTTCAGTGCTTCAAAGCTCCTAGAGCACTCTTCTGTCCAGTTCTCAATGACAGCTCGTTCGGCCCTCCTCTTAGTCTTGGTGGTCCCCAAATGTGCCACAAGCTTGTGTAGAGGGGCCGCCAACTTCGCAAAACCTTCCACAAAGCGGCGGTAATAACTGGCGAACCCAAGAAATGACCGCAGCTCCGAAACCGTAGCAGGAGACTGCCAGTTGGCTACCACCTCTACCTTGCTTGGGTCTGTTGCCACACCCTTACTGGAAATCACATGCCCCAAATAACGCACCTCCTTCTGGAAAAAGGCACATTTGGTGAGCTTCGCCTTTAGATTTTCCCGTTGAAGACGGTCCAGCACCACTTCCAACCTCTCCAAGTGCTGCTGGATTGTGGAAGAGAAAACCACAATGTCATCAAGGTAAAGCAACAAGGACTGGTTTTGTTGGTCACCAAACAGCCGTTGCATCAATCTCTGAAAGGTGCCGGGGGCATTACAAAGCCCAAAGGGCATGCGATTCCATTCAAAAAGCCCAAAGGGCGTACAAAACGCAGTCTTGGGCCGATCTGCCTCGGTAACAGGGACCTGGTTATACCCACTGGCCAGGTCCAAAGTGGAAAACCAGCGAGCACCTGTGAGTGCATCCAAGGATTCCTCGATACGAGGAAGCGGGAAAGCGTCTTTCCGGGTTTTGCCGTTAAGCTGCCTATAGTCGACACACATTCTTAGGGTTCCATCCTTTTTCTTAACAAGGACAATCGGACTGGCATAAGGACTGCTACTCTCCCTGATTACCTGTGCCTCAAGAAGTTGGTGAATGTGCTCCTTAACCAGCTCATAGTCAGACGGAGGAATACGCCGGTAGCGTTGCCTGACAGGAACGTCGTCTACAAGAGGGATGTCATGGCTAATCAGGTTAGTACAACCAAGGTCTCCATCATAAGCAGAGAAGACAGAGTTGTATCTCCCAAGAAGGGACTTGACCGGACCCTGTTCTTCCACAGACAATGACGACAAGTCTATGACATTTATCTGATCTTGTACTGTGGGTGCAGCAATCTGAGATGTCACTGTGGCCACCCTTGAAGGCACTTCGGTGACTCCTGTAGGCAAACTAACAAAACAAACCTCGTCCAATGTACCTACAACCGTGCGTGGATAAAGCAGCACATCAATGGTACCCACATTCACCACTGGGATGTAGGCGGTACCCCTTACCACCCGAACCAAAGCAAGAGACGTGAGAAGTCCGGCTGGTAGGCCAGTGCTAAGGGGTTCAAACAACACAATATTGTTAGAGTATTGCGCTGAGCATGTGGTAGTGACTATTTTCATCACACCACCAGGAATCCGGCAAGTCTTCCTGCCTCGCACCCTTACATTACCTGTGGCATCAAAGGAACGAGTGCTAGCCTGCTGGCACCCTTGCAATGCCTTCACGACAGATTCTGGACTGTTGGCAACCACAGGTAAGTCAAACATGGCCAAGCCATGCCGACTAAAAAGCTCTCTATAGCATCTACGAATCACATTCATCCCCAAAATACCAGGAACCTGAGAAGACACACCACCAGGGGGATCCTTAACTACCAGCAACCCACACCGCTGCAATAATTTACCACAAAGCTCAATATCAAGCTCCAAGTAGCCAAGATACGGGATGGCCAACCCATTGGCTGCCCTGAGCTGGAGCCAGTGACACGACTGAAGCCTCTCTTGACCCCATGGCTCGAATTGCTGGAGAAAGAAACTCTCTGTAATTGTAGAAACCATTGAACCGGTATCTACCAGGCAAGGAACCTCAACCCCCCCCATACACACATCTAAATGTGGGCAAGATGACATAAGCTTTGAAGTTTCCGCTAGGTAATTAATGGCAAATGAACCAGTATCTGCCCCCCCCGAACTGTGGCTCTGCAATTCGGCGGGTGCTAGTTTTCCGACGCCGGAGCAGGACGAGACTGCCTGTTAAGAGGGACATGCGAAGGGAGGTGTACACGAGCAGGAACGCATTCTCCTTTGCATTCTCTGGCAAAATGGCCAGGCTGCTGGCACCGCCTACATATTATGGGGCCATTATAAGATGAACGACCATGCTGGTTAGAACTCTGCAAGCGGACAATGCTTTGAGTGAGCTGGTTGAGCTGCCCTTGCTGGAGCTTTAGCATCTCTCGCAGTTCACTCAGCTCAGACACCTGGTGTGAGCTAACACCAGACTGAGGATTACTCTGAACGCCAAACTGAAAACCAATGGCCGAAGGAACAGAGTGACTCCGGCCCCTAGCACCCCCTGGCAAACCCTCTCGCTCCCACCGTATCGCCTCCGCCCTGACCTCTAGCAAAGTAGCGACTGGCTGTCTACGCACACACTGTTTCAACTCGCGACGGAGGGCGCCATCAAGTACATGCTCAACAAATTGATCGCGTAGCAAAATTTCAGCATTTGGTATATCACTAGGAGCACGCTGCCTTACCGATGCCATAAGGCTCATCAGCGCTAGGGAGAACTCTTGCAAGGTCTCCCCCTCCTGCTGCCGGCGGGAGAAAAACGCTTCTTGCAGTGCTACATAGGACTCACAACACCCGTAAAGCTCCTGTAACACATCAATTATCTTAGCTGGGTCCATACGTTCGGCACTAGGGCGAAACTTTACTTCATCGCGAGCTTCCCCTTCCAGGTGATCAAACAAAAAAAATGCCTGATCGGACGTTGACAAATGGCGTGCTCTCATGCAGGCTTGCACCTCTTCAATCCATTCTGTTAGCCCTATACCTGATCTTCCCCTAAACATTGGACATTTTCGGTCACGGGGCACAAACACAAGTCTCTCAGTAGTAAGGGCTCTAGCCGCAGGTAATGCAGTAGGTAACACATTAGGCGGTGCAGAACTAGGTCCAGGAACAGCCCCGGCCTGTTCCAGGCGCAGACGCTCATTATCTGCCCTCAACTGCTCAATTACGTCCCTTAACTCCTGTAACTCTTCCCCCATACTTATCCTGCCCAATAAAGGGAAACTCTACCGTTAGGAGATAGGAAGATGGAGAAAGAACACCAGCTGCTGTTTTGCCTATAACACAGAACAAAGAAAATGTTAACACTCAAGCACCAAATCAAAATACACCCAGGGCCATAACAAAAAAATAAAGAAAAATAAGAGACAAAATTGAACACGTCTTGGCTTTAAATTGTATCCTGCCGACTACGCCAGATTGTGGCATGAGCAGTGTAGAAACAGACAAAAACTGAGGAGGTGATGGTCTAATATCAAACCTGCCCAATACACCGACTACGCCACCCTGGGAGTTTCGCCCAGAGAATAATTTTGGTTAATTTCCTAATACGGATTCACTTAAAGACACACAGGTACGCATACAATTCAGCCAAAGACGAAATTCAATGTTTAAAAAGAGCAACAAGCTTTATTCCAATCATTTAAAAAGATAATTTAGAAAACATTAATACTTGAGGGTGGACCACAAGACATTACACTCGCTACTGAGGCCTTCCAGTGGAGGAAACAGGAGTCACGAAGGCAAGGAGGAGTCCCAGGAAGAGTCACCCACGTGAACACACACTAGAAAACACACTGTAAATACAGCAAGAAAACGGGATCGACAGCACAGCACACAGAAAGGGAACACCACCACCCGGACTCCAACACCACCACTTTCGGCTGTCAGCGACTGAAACAGACAAACTTTCAAAAAGGAGTCACTCAAAAAAGAAATAAATCTAATTTTTAAATAAATAAACTGAAATAATCTTAATCATCACCAAAACTGCCAGCCCAACAATACTTCAAAGCGGGCAGTAAGAGGAAAAATATATATGAATTCCAAAACAAAGAAACTAAATAAATAGGGTGGAGGTAAATAAGACCTTGGCTAAAGAAAACAAAACAAAATACCACTTAAACAAAATGTATATAATAAAAAGTAAACTAAAGTCACTAATAAAGAAACAAACAAAACATAATCCAAATTAACCAAGCTGGAAACAAAATAAAGAAACAAAGAACCAATTTAACCAAATTATAAAGAAAGAGCCAACCCCTTCAGCGAGATTCCACAAAGTTAATAGGCCATCGTAAAAACTGAAGCTCGCATTCGACCAAATGGCCGTGATGGCAAAACGGGCGGACAGCAGACAGTAGCGCTTGAGTAAATGTTCAAAACCTGCACGTCAAGAAACAGGCGTTTCCACGATAAAGTGGAGGAGTGAAGTTGCGAATACAATCCGCGTTAGACAAGCAGCTGTGCGACAGACGTGCCGCGATCGAGCGGAGTTGCTAATACAATCTTCAATTCACATTAAGTCAAACAGCAATCCAGGCAAAACAGCAGCTAGTGAGAAATTACTCTGCGGCTGATGTCACTCTCCCGTTGAACCAGCCCGATTCCTATTATTTATAAAAGAAATAAATCAACCCCAACTCAAACAATTAAATCCCCAAACGTGTATCCTACATACCAATGACAGCGTTTTGAATCACCCAGAAGGAGGCAGCTCGGAAGGTACAAACAGTACCGTACGCTTTTCGTAGCCTCCGCTTTTTAATGCGTTGAACGAGACTGGATGCCAACAGGAGATCTACGAGCGGTCAATGCATAAAATAACGGCAGTTGATAACAGCGAAATGAGCGCAGACAGCAGAGCCGCTACCCTACCTGTAGAAGAGCCGCAGCCAAACACGGAGCGAGTAACCCGGAAGTATGACACCCTCCGTCACCAGCGAGCAAGAGGACAGCCAAAAGGACAACTTCCTGTATTTATAGGAGTGGCCTATGGCCGCAATTGGCCAAAAGAATGCCAATTAGTTCCGAGTTAATCATACTGCTACAATCAGGACAAAACAAAAAGCATAAGTGCTGTCAAACTGGTCTCATATAGCCTACCTACCACAGTATACAAAGCTAAGGTTTTTTATGTGTGTGTTTTAATAGAAAGAGTAGAAAACTTATCAACTCAGGTGTTCATGGAAGAGATGTGTTTTCAGATGATTCTAAAAGAGCAGATTATTCCGCAAATGTGGAACAGATCCAGAAAAAGAACGTGAGAGTGATTCTTCCCTTTTTTGGGATGGCACAACAAGACGTTGTTCGTGTGTAGATCTAGCGGGTACATACGTCTGTATTAGCGAGTGAAGCTATGGGGGTGCCGAACCAGTGGTGGTTTTGTATCTGTAGGCCAAGAGCAGACTTTATAGGGAGCCAATGTAAATTTATGTAGAGAGGAGTGATCATAAAAAGCTACCAATAAAAAAAGATTTCTCGGAATCATCTTGCGACCCCTACTTTGGGAACCTGAACTATACCATGTGTACCAATACACAATGCCATCCTGCCAAACAACAACAAAGAAATGTGGATACGTGAAGTCTGTGCTTTCTATGTGATTATTATTATGAATGGATGAACATTAGAGCCAAATGATGGCCTGTGAAAGCTTAATATTTATTAATTTCATGAGGATAGCCAGCGCACATGGAAATCAACATGCATGAGTTGTAACTATGAATAGATAGACTAAACCACTCATCTGTGTACTGCAGATGGTTTTCAATTTGATTCGCTCCAGTCATTTAAATTCTGAACCGAATTGGTTTTGTTCTGCTTGTTATTTTAATATATTTTCATATCAATCCCATAAGTCAAAGTTTTACTAATGAGGAGAAGCAAACGCTACAGAATACATAGATGCAGAATTTGCATCTATTTTGTTTTATGTTTCACAACTTTTAGTTTGTAACAGGGGCGGAGCCTAGGCCCACCCAGATCAAAATACAGTGAGTCGAAAACTAAACTCAGCATTTGTGCTTCGGCCTTCACTGATATTCTCACTCAGCAGGCTTCCGAATTTCTAAATCAAAATTGTCCACCTCCTATCATTTCATTTTACCAGTCAGATTGCCATAGCAGGGATACGTATTTCAATTTGACGTAATTTTTTTTAGGTGTAAAATCGTACTACCGGTTTATTTTATGCTGCTACGACAATTTGATGGGGTATTTTTTTCATTCTTAAATCCTTTTACGTGTTCATTTTATCCTGGCAGGACAGTATGATCGGGTCATTTGCGCTGTAAACTAATTCTAATCTGACAGGGTTTTCTGCATTGTAAAATCATCCCACTGTTTATATTGCAGATGTGGTTTAGATTATATTTATTTTAGTCAAATCTGACAGGTGCTGGGGAAATATCCGATTATTGAAAGCCACGCTCCTTCAGTTCTTAATATGAACTGTTTAAATGGATTCAAAATAGCAATACAATAGATACCCTATTTTTTGTAAAGCATGCAGAAATTTTCCTGAGGTAGCTTACACACCGACTTTACTTCAAGAGATGGTATAAAAAACGTGGGGGGTGATTCGAATTATTTCGGCCCACCCACAATTTTACAGGCCCACCTATCATCTGCCTTCTCTATCCACATCTGGTTTGGAATGTATGATTTATGATATACTGGTCCTGCATCTACAAAAATATGTGATTTTGTTTTCTCCAAATCATTCAAATCAAGTGATTTTTGGTTTTTCTTTATCTTTCTTTCTTTTATTATTAAAGGCTTTTGAACTGTACGTTCTCAAAGCAGGACCCAGGGCATATTCAATATTAATGAGGATTTTTAAATAGATTGTCAATCTCTCATTTTCGAAAGAGCAACACTTTCTCAATGTAATATTTCTGAATGTTTGATATTTGAGAAGGTATTATATATATATGCCTAAACAAACTCAGGTTACGTCTTCATTTTGCCAAAGTTTTTAAATCCTGATACTATACCCCACGAATAGTACCACTCACGGATTCTTTCTAAAGTAACTGTGCATCATAATTTGCGTGGTTATTTGGAACGACATGATAAATATGTAAAAACATATGCATATGAACAAACATGTTCACACAAATACAATATGCTTATCCATCGCGCTTCCAAATCCAGTCATGCTCCGTTTGAGTAGGGTCATGATACTCTCCTGTCTTTGTCAAAATAGTTTCTGCCAGCGGCTGTAAAATATCATCCAAGCTTTGATTACCCCGCCTAGGCATTAGGTCTGAAATCTGTCCTGTCCTATCTCTACACTACAGAAATAGAAAAAAGGCCCATGAACAATACCTAAACATGTATTGTTTCTTTCCTTTGTTAAAAGTGTGGGTGCCCAAATGGTCTGTGATGAGAGAGGCTTGCTTCCATATTGATAGTGTTTCTTTCAAAGTCCAGAACAGGCAGAACTAAAAAAACAGAAATATTTTTAAAGCTGTTCAAGTAATAGCAGTTACAAAACAAATGTAATTCTAAATTACGCCAGAATTAAACCCAGTACAAACTACTCTATGCAAATGAAGGAGTAGTCATTTTTGGGGAAGAGGTCAGTGTGTGACCTTATCTTAAGATCTACAGAACTTCAGAGCAGAGCACGAAGAGTGTAAATCTGTGCTTACGTTTCGGCTTCCATCACCATTAGAATGAATGTGGAGTCCGCCTGCAAAGACGACACAAAGCTCCAGTGCGTATCGATGTCTCACAGTTCTGAAGCATTTTAAACAGGCATGGTCGATGGGGGCTTTAACAGAAGCTATGACTGCATCTCTGGAGAGCCTATGCTTGATGTGACACTCCGCCTCATAAGTCCTCCTGTCTGTTTCTGCTCGGATCACGATGGCCAGAAGACGTTTGTCTTTTGAAGTGGCAGCATATGTTTCATCCTGACACTTGAGTTCGGATGCGATGCACTTAAAGTTCAGGACAGCAGAAGAATCAATATTCACTACCTGTCTAAGCGTAACGTTACATTCCTCAAATAGGCCTGCAGCCCATCCATGCATCTCCGGTCTTTCGGTGAAAGGTCGTGTAGCTGAACCAATTCATCTTTCAAATGTGTATGGAGGTGAAAAAGTTTGTTTGGTAAGAGAAACGATTTTTGCTTCATCTTCACTTTCTTGGACCCCCGTAGACATGCTCATCAACTTCTGAGTGTATCTCCGTGATTAATCACCGTTTGTTTACAGCCATTTGTTTGCCTTTCTTTCATTAAGAACGCAATAAATAATCAGGCTAATCTAGCTAACAGCTGCATGGCTATTTATTTCCTTTGACAACATGCTCAGTACAAAATGTTCCATAAAGCTTAGGAACCTGATATGACGGGTTAGATTGCAGGGAACACATGAGAAAATGTGTAATTCGATAATTTGCTCAACCCATATGAACAGTATAGCGCATGAACAGCATGCATTATTATGTGCCATGGATTATTTCATATGCGGGTTTAACAGTGAATGACAGGTTTTATCCAGAAAAGGGCTGCAATTTATCACATGGCTACATTTGAATGCATTTATGCTATAAAGGGACAAGGATGGGGACCTTTGTACACACTCTGTTTTTGTATATGTCAATATTAGAGTTATCAGTATTGTTTTTTGTTTCGTTTTTGTAAAAAAGGGAGAGGTTTGTTCCGGCTGAAGATCACAAGCAATCGTGTTCCTTGTAAAATACTGACACCCTGTGGTGTATTTAGGACGTGGCTTGTGTATAATTATGTTAAGTAAAGTGGAGTTTGTCGCCATCTTGTGGACATTTGAGGAAAGTCTGTTCTACAGATAATTTATAACGCTGTATTAAACAATAAACAGCACTTCCTAAATCTGTGAGATGTTATTAGTTTTTATCCTGGTACACCATAAAAATGACCATAAACATTTATTTCGTTATTATGCATTTTCTAACAAAATCCAATGGCAATGCAGTGATTGAAATGCAACATCATATTTATTTTTCTTAGAAAAAAAACAAAAAGGTAGATATGAAATGTATTTATTGTAGTGTTTATTATGCATGTTGACATAAAAAATCCATGCATTTGTGTGACAGGAGTTACATGATCTGTCATATAAATGTGCGGGTATGGATATGCTAGTCTGTTGCTAAGAGACACAGTTGCCATAAAGCATTTGAGTGTGTTTGACTTTTGCGGTGTCTCTTCTTCTCTTTTCTCTCATCTCCTTCTGGCTGAAGGCCCACAGTGTCAAAATGAAGAATGCTCATTAGCACCCGGCCAGAAAGATACCAACCTCCTTATCCGCACGATAAGTTCTTCTGCAATTCTTCTCATTACAGTCAAGTGAGACAGGATGACACATGGCCACCGTGGAGCCATGATGCAAATGAACATGGGTAATAATAATGGCAGCGCTGGCTAACAGAAATGGCTCAATAACTCTCAATGGAACTTCAGCCTTGCAAAGATTGGTTTGGTAGTATTGAGTGGGTGTCTTTTCTTTATTAAAAAGTTTTAGACAAAGAAACGAACACTTCTGACAAATGTCTTTATAATGACACGCATGCGACAAAGTCTCGAGAAACGCAAGTGCTCTAGTGCGACTTCATATTTTCCGTAAAGGGACAATAGCAGTACATTTACATTTGAGGATTGAGATACACACTCTAATGCCTCGAAGCTGCACAGAGATCAGCCTGACGCACGGGTTGGTTGGATGAACTGTGTTTGGGAGGGAGTAAGCTGATCTTTCTTCAGGCATGAAGATGCAGCTCTCTCAAGCAGTCATGAGGAGTGTATTGGATTGTGTCCTTTCACCCATTGCCATCTCCAACGGGTAGTGCTGTAGCCCAGAGATTCTCTCCACCGCATTTACTCTCAGTTATTTCCATACAGTTGATCTGCAGATAGCACCGAGCGGTACTGTTTTTAAATTGGTAGGAATTGTATAATTCCTTGTGGCAAGCAATATTTTAAAAAGTAAGAGGCCATTTTATGGTGGGTACATTAAGACTTCTGTCTGTGAGGCTTTTAAAACGTTTTAATACCTTTATAACAAGCTTTTATGTTAATTGCAATTGGTTTCCATTTTCTCTTTTTAGCTGTGGAAAGAAAATGTGCTTGGCTACAGCACCTCATGCGTTCTTAAAGGGATAGTTCACCCAAAAATGATCATTTGCTCATGTCATTCCAAACCTGTATGACTTTCTTTCATCTGCAGAACATAACATGCTATCGTTGAAGAATGTTGGTAACCAAACAACATTGGTCCCCTTTGACTTATAGTGTATGACCACAAACCACATTTCTCCAAATATCTTCCTTTGAGTTTCACAGATTAGAGTGAATTATGTAAAACAAAAGACTCCTTCTGATATTTCTTTAAAAGAAATGAGCCCCTTGAGATTCATTGTACATCTGCACACTGGAAACGAGTGACAGTGGTTTTGGTGTGCAGTGCCGCCGAATGCAGCGTGTCTCACCTGACTGAATATTATGTGCAGTCTTCATTGATACGTCTCCTCTTGTGACAGCCCGACAGGAGCCGCCAGACTCGTCCAATCTGCATAATCCTAATGAATATAAGTGAACCTCGGCTCAAATGCATTTTAAATAGTCTACTTTCGTCTTTTCTCATTGAACGATGACTCAAGTTTGTATGGACGTCTGTAGAGCGGCTCCAGTGGGAATTTCAATGACACAGGTCTAATTAAACTTCTGCAAGTCTTTTTGATCGCTCTGACAAAACTTTCTGAAAGAGCTTTACTGAAGAGATGAGATCTGGTCATAGATAAATGTCCCGTATCTCAGAACTGTCATTGCCACATGAAATCTTTATAAGATTACATGCCTTGCTGATGTTCAGAACGAGGTCAGATGACTGACGAATGAGAACATGCAGGTACTGACAGATGAAGTTTTACGATATTTATACACTTTAGACATCTTAGAATGAACCAAACTCACACGTCTTCAGTTAGAAGTAGGTGATGGCCTGCTATTGATGTTGTTCTTTTTTGTATTATATTACACATATTTAAATACAGTCTTATTAATAATAATAATATACACTAAAATACTATTTTAAAATTAATATGCAAAGTTTACAAGGCGCCTAATTCATCTGAATTTGTACATTGTGAATCATTACAAAAAATATTATAAGAAAAGCTCCTCCCTATCTCCCTCCCAAACCTACACTGTAAAAAATCTGTCATTTTACAGTTAATGTTTTTGCAGATTTTCACGTTAATTGTGTGTACAGGTTTTTTATTTGTTTTTGCAATACGGTGAAAAGTCCTTCAGTTGCAGAACGATTGCAAAAAGACAACCTCAGCTGCCAAAACAATTGTGCGATAGAAAATCATATTAAAACATACAAAAAAGATTGTGCGAATTCATTCAAATTAGCCACTTCGTAAAATAGTAAAGAATTCCCGTGAGTGTTGCAAAAACAGATAAAACGATATATCATACATTTCCAGAAAACTTGTGATTTTATCATTTTTTCATCGTCTTTGTTTTCTCAGTCTGTCGATCAATTGGATTGCAAGCGATAGGGGGCTCAGCCCTCTGAAAATATTTTTTAGCCCCCGACACATAAATGTATAACTCTACGTTTTAGCTCTTGCTTTACAAAAAAACATCACTTACACTGCTCCACTTTGAGCACAATTCTCTAAATCATTACATTACACAAAAAATAATCTCCAATTAAGATACCTAAAAAATACATTTTGAACTTTTCCAAATACAAGTAGAAATATGACATGAACTCGTCTTTTGCAGTATTTGAGGTCTGAAAAAAACAGAGCATCTTTTCTTTTGTGTTGACCGGTTTCTCCAGTTTTCACAGTCTTCAAATAAATGCAAGTAGAAACAATATTCTTGTTTGAAATTTGGGAGAAATTGTTAGTAGTTCACAGAATAAAACAAAGGTAATTACTTTACCTAAACACCTAACTAAAAGGTAAATTCATAAAACAGAAAGTGGTCTTTGAAATGGTCTCTTAAATATTTTTCACAGCTCAAAACAAGGGCGCTTCAAATATGTATTTTAAGGGAACGGTGGTTTCTTAAAATCTAAATGGTGTTATTTTTAACTCACCCATATGACGTTCAACATGTTTTAAGACCACTCTGCGTCTTCGGAACACAAATAAAGGTATTTTAGGTGACATCTGAGAGATTTCCAGGCCTCCTCGTAGACATCATGGTTACAGTTGTTGTCAAGGAGAACTTTTCGTTTAATTATATTACTTTGTAAAATTGCGATAATGTACCACGACCCGCGTCGCAAAAACATATTAAAACTCATGAGATTATACTCTTCTATTTTGTAAAATGAAACGTTTCAAATCTTCAAAAAGGTGAGGGGCTTTTGGCAAGACATGAGGGGCTAAAGCCCCTAAAGCCCCACCCTCGCAACTCCACTGCCTACAAGTAATATTTCCGATATGTAAGGTGACTAGTAAAGAACATAGTGCTGTGTTCTATTCAGAGGAGCGTGTGCGCTGTTCCTTATTGAAATCTTTGACCATAAAGCCATTTCATTCATCAGACTAAAACAAAGTAGCACAGGATGGCTTAACATGTGTTTTGCCAACAGTTTTGTCTGATACCAGGTAGGTCTACATTATTTGTGATAAACTACTTTACAATGCTTGCATTTGTTTTGCAGGTGCAAAGAATACACAAAAACAGAAAACAATAAACATTTTTATTCTATAAAATAGGTTGGGTTCACAAATATAAAAAAGTCTGATTCCTTTTCCTTGGAATATTAAACGTCAATAAAAATAGTGTTCTTGTGGATTTGGAAGTTAAGAGTTGGGGAAAATCTGACCTGACGATGGGAGGCTATTCCACACAAACGGCCCAACCACCGCAATCACATCTATCTTTGGGTCAAACATGCAACAGGTGATATTGAAATACAATAAATTGTAGCATTCCGGTTGAGATCATGTTTGTTGTTATATGCCTTAATAGTAGACCTTGTTGTTGTGAGAGAGACCTCAATACAGAACAGTATGTGAATGGGACAAAAATCCCTGAGATTCATTGTACCAATTTACAAGACTAAGTAACATGTTTGTTAACCTTAGTAAATGCATAACCTAACGTGAATGCACAATTTATTATACAATTAACAGTAATTTACAGGATTTATTCATATTTGTTTAATGTTAATACCGATATTGTTTTCTCGTGTTAATTCGCTGTGTAAACTAATGATGACGGATACAAATATTGAATATAAGAATATGAATATATCTTGAAATTAACATTTACATTAAAAAATATTAGTAAACTATTGTTTATTGTTAGTTCAGGTTAACCAGTGTAGTTAAATAATGTAACCCTATTGTAAATTGTTAAGAAATAATGTTGTCAAGAAAGTTCTCCAGTAGGCATAGCAGGGGTTGGTACTGATAAAGCAAACAGTCAATGAGTCATCGGCAATACTTGCTTCACCTCCCATTGTCATTCATTAGTGACCCTGAGGTCAGAGGTTAACTCAAAGCAACAGTAGCTCAGCATGACTTAGCAGATGTCTGGCATTGACTGAATGTAAGTTTGTGTGGGGATGACAGAACAGCTGGGAAGCCGTCTTATAGCACCTGCTGCTGTCGGAAATGCAACCGGTTTTATTTGAGCATCTTTATACACGTTTCAGATGATAGAGGTCTATAATGACAATAATGCAGAACCCAGGCGCAGACAGCAGATATATAACACAGGACTGAAATACAAGATACTGATAGATGGACTGATAGTCCAATAGAAGTCCAAACAGCAAGAAGTAAACGTCCACTTTACACGACAGGCAAGCCCGGGACATGGACACAAACATTACAAACAAACCAGCACGGGACAGAGAACACAAGGGCCTTTAAAGGGGAAAACTAGTGAGGAAAATAACAAGGAGCAGGTGAGGGGAATGAAACACTAATGGGGAGATAAAGGGAAACAAGGAGGCGGTGCCAAGGCACGTGACAGGAGAGTACGTTTCGCAAAGTAACAAAAAAAGGCCACGTGCTTCCACACAGAACACAACAATCACAAAATACACGACACTGTCAAGAGACATGAAATGTCAGTGTGGGTCCGACTCTCAAGGACAGCATGGATGCACAGCAGGTCACTTTAGATTAAAGCTTCTATTCATTATAAAATGATATAAAAATTAAATGTGTTTTGCAAGTATCTGGGAGAAATAATATACAGCCTTTATATGTCACACTAAATTCTGTCAGGGTGATGCCTCACTGCCTTATTCTCACCCTGCAGGGTCTATTTTGACTGAACATTATTCTTTACATACATATATAAAAAGATAGAAAATAGACTCAATAACTAAGTAGCAAATTTTGTGAAGTGGATGCTGATGCCATGCATGCCGGGCTTCCCGGATAAGATGTGTGATCATCTGTTCATCTAACACAATAGACTTGATTTTACTCTTCTGAAACTTTCATTCATTTGATTGCATTCAGCTGAATGGCTCTAAAATCAACCGAACATTCAACTTTTCGCTCTTCAGCAAAATTCAGTGCCAGATGATGCTGTGATGCTTAAACGCGTCTCTTTATCCTCTCAGATCCAGAAGCCAATAATCATGCCAACACGTTATTCTCAGATACAAATGCAAGACAAAATGTTTTTGTAAAGTCGAATTGTGCCTTAACAGATTTTTTGTGCCCTAACTTTTTATAAAGTGAGAAATAACATAAGATGACAGGGTAAGTATTTATTTTTGTCCAGGTTTTAAAGCATCTTCAAAACTAATTTAGTTAAAATGCAAAATAGTTGAAAACACTAACATTTTCTCTCCTAGAGAGAATTCAATATTTCCTCTTTCCCCCAAAGGCTTTTTACCTAAGTCTGATTTTGAATCGTCCACAATGAAAAGAAAGTAGGTTAGTCTGTGCCAATTGAAATTGGCTAAAACAGTCTTTATTGTAACTCAAAGCAGCGGTTTGTCTCTTTAAGGATGAAGACTTATTCAAGTTCTTTTAAGAAATTATCTATGGTTTCCTAATCTCATTGAGCTCACATTCTGCAGCTGTGAACTACTGTTGTAGGATGTGTCTCACTCATTTTAACATTTCCTTTAGAAATCAATACAACTTACTATTAAAATGGACATATATGGACTTCTTTATTGTTTTATTGGCTGGCTGTTTAATGAACGGAGGTGCCAACAGGTCCCAGATTAGGTTTGCCATTCTACTTAGAATTACATTACCTCAATGTTCTTCATAACTGTGTCCTCATTATGTAAAGAGATTGCGTTCTGTTTTTCAGTCTGAGATTTCTGCATTCTTACACCGTGTCTAGACCGGACGCGACCGGCAGGATGCGACACGACATTAGACATTAGAAACGCATTAGAACCACTGATCTATACAAATGACTGGATTGCTCATGACTTCATTACACTGAAGCTACCGTGCCACCATGTTGGTATGCCCAAACGTTATGTTAAAGACCCAGTGAAATCAAAATGATTTTTTTTCCGTTTATTAAGAATGAGTGAGCCTTAAGGACGTCAATAAACCGATATGCTATGAAGAGCTGACAAAATTGTGAAAAAGAGTGGTTGCACTTGAGTGTACTCCGGCTACGAGACACAATAGCTCTGCTGAGAAAACCCATAAGAAGTCTATACAGTATGTTGAATGTTCAGACTCTTTGAAAGAGATCAGACATCACAGCCTTGGGTGGGTAAAGGTAAAGACAAACGCCAAGTGACGCATCACTAGTATCACGATTGGTGAATTACTTACACCAATGTCACTGTGGCTATCACACTGTTAAATGCAGCTTTGCCTTTCTGAGGCTGACTGTGCTGTAAACAAAACGTTATTGGTTATTTAAAATTTTATAAAAAATTATGTAACAATGTCATAACATAGAATCAAAAGACGAAAGATCAGCCCCATTTCTTGAGTTTTGTCTTTGAAGCACATGGCCTTTGATCCTGGCATGTGCTCTCCCATCCTCTGTCTTTGCCCGCCCCCTTGTTTCCTTATTCATTATCCTATCATTAGTTTACTCCCTTCACCTGTTGCCCTCCTCAGCTCCCATTAGTTTCTTCCCCATTCAAAGCCTGTGTGTTTTCTGTTTTGTGCTGGACCGTTTTGTAATTCCCCTAGCACGTCTTGTTAGCCTTGTAATTCTTTAGGTAAGAACTTTGTTTTGTATTTTATCCTGTTATGTTCTTATATTGTTTTCCCCCTCGATGGAACGCCAGGTGGCTTCCCTTGGGGGAGGGGTACCGTCATGATCCCGCCTTCCTAGCTGTCATTTGTTTTGTTCAGGCCGAAGGGATAATCACAGCCCCATTTCTTGTATTTTGTTCTAGTTTTTTATTCTGTTTTAATAAATGAGTTTTTTCAAAGAGCTGTCTGCATTTGGGTCCTGCTTCGTGCACATCATGACACATGAAAAATATCCAAAATAGGGCCCTTCTGCTGTCATGACACATAAAACCTGCACTCTTGGAATTACTGCCAACATGACAATAATGTGATACAGGGGAAATGGGAAAACTGTAATTGGTGTTTATACAGTGTGTAACACAATAGCTGAGTGTGACATGTGGTGTAATGATTGGAATACCTCCTGTGGAGAGAGGGAGAGAGAGACAGAGAGAGAGATGTGAATGCTTGGGCTTGAATATACCAACAGTCAGCATAATGCAGATGCACTTTATCATTTCACAGCCCTCTATGAGAAGTGATGGGGGAACCACACAGAACATAGGTGGGATGCGTTTCTGCACAATTGGTTTACACCAATTGAGATCGGTTCCGGTGGGATTGAGCTGAATGCCTTTAGTTCAGATATTTTTTTAGGAAAGGAAGTTCAGGGCGGACCCCTGTAGCGAACCAAAAAATTAATTTTTATATACTTTTTGTGCTGTCCTATGCACAACAAAACAGTTGGCTGCATTTTATTGTATTGTATAGTTATTATTTGCATTTAACACTGTTTCTCTGCAGGTGATTCAGACTATACCTGCAGTCCATTTCTAGCTCACAACCACTCAGTTCATACCGCACCACTCCTGGTGTCGGTCAAAAGTACAGAATGGTCATCCATCCTCAGCATTACTCTTTCAGCCTGGCATCACTTCTTTAAATCTAATAGCACATCCTGGTGCATCGTGCTCACCTTTCTACCATAACATTAAATCACGCTGACAGTTCAGTTCCACACTTCTCTGTTTCAGTGTGGCGTAAAAGCACGGCGCACCAACTGATTAACAACCCTCTGATACAGGTTGTCCTGCCAGTTTCAATAGAGCGCAGCCCTTGAGGATGAAATAATGGAGAGCAGTGTTCTTTTGGCACCTGATGGCACCATGCTGGCTCTTGTTGTCTATTTGAACCTACTTGAACCCATGAGTTCACAGACCCTGTGTAAAGTTTATGACAAATACATCAAATTTAACCCTGAAATTATATTAAATGAAAATTGCCACCGTTTCTTTTTTACCTGGGAAACACACTGTTTACCAGTAGTTGTATTTTTCAGAAATCTAGTATTCAATAAACTAAATAATTACTCTTGTGAACCCGGTGTTTCTCGTATGACAGCATGACCGATTCTCGGTATAAAACATGAGATTAATATAACGGTGTGACATACCTGATACAAACACAATAAAATGGCATTGTTGAGTGGATTGCCCTTATAAAAGTCTATGGAACAATCACTTTGTGTTCTTGTTTTAACGTCAGGACAAAAATATAAATATACTTGCACAGGCAAGTGAAAAAATGTTAAACAAAGGAATTGGAGTAAAATATGTGCAGTATATGAAAGTAATAATGACAAGAAAGATGAATCGAGATAATCAGAATGTCCAGAAAAAGCCCACCTCTCCCCATGCGGTAACAAAGCGAAAGGGAGAGGAGCTAACATCGGAAGTTTTACTGATCCATGAAACTCACGTTCTTGTAAGGCAGCCATATCATGTACATAACAATTTTGTGTGAATTGTACATAGCATACATATATTTTAACAGTATATTTTTATATCTGTTACACTTGGGTTGCCTGTACATTTGCATAAAAATCATCATTAGTGAGAGAGAGAGAGAGAGAGAGACCATACACACAAACTCATGGCACATATCAAATTGTGCATACGAATGTTTGCTGCGATCGCTCCATATATCTGAAAAATGGGATTGCTGGGGTCACTGTATCATTTCTTATGTTGCACTCTTTCTACTCCATTAGTTCATTGAGTGACAGGTGATAGATACAGTTAGCCTGCTGTGGACCCACAGGGATTATGAATTCTCCGACAACAGGTGCCGTTGTCAGAAATGTGCGAGGGTCCAGGTTACCGAAGCAATAGGAATTGCTTCTGGGGGATCTTTAAGACCGATGATTTTTAAATCATAACTTCGTAACATGGTGCAGTGCGGATAATTGTGTGTCATATTTCCTACAGTAAGTAATTTAATTTTTGAGTATGACTTAAGGTAGTGTTTTAAATGTTATTCGTGTAATTTTTGCTATGAGAAAATGTTTTCTGCCACTCTAGTTTAAGAAACAGCTCAAAGAATGCCATGCTGTAGGTGGTGTCCTCTGACAAGTGTAAATACTGCATCTCCCATAAAGACATTGCTAGGATTGAAGCTTGTGGCATTACAATTCCACACTTTTCCTTTAAGAAGATTGTAAAACATTCATGTGGAGAATAAAAGCTTGCCCCATTATCTGGTATACTTGCGCATGTGGGCTGGGATGGCGCTTCAGTCTAAAGTATAACAGGAGATTTGATTTACTCATATGCTGTTCTTTTTGCATATGGAAAATGTAAGTGGATAGCTCTCCAAACAGTAATGTGTGTGCTTATAACTACTCAATACTTATAGGCCATGGCCATTAGTATCATATAGTACAGTAGTATACATTACAAGGTTTATTCGTTTTCTTTGCAGCTGTGTAATGTACAGTCTATAGTGGGAATTGAATGGGTGGATGACCCATTAGCTAATTAGGTATTACAATATTGTAATAATTTTTTTTAAAGGTAGCTATAAAACATAACCTGTAACTGAGTATAACGCAATACGTAACAAGAATAAGAAGAGGTATAATTAGATTTTTAAACCATTACACCAAAGTAGCACATCTGGAGGATGCTGTAAAGTTATTATTTAGCACAAACAAGACATGTCAGAGAAGCTTTGTATTACCTCATACTTTTTAAAGCTACATTAAAATGCTTTGTATAAATGATGCCTTGCCTTCTCTAACGAAAGCCTGAAGTTAGAAACGTCTGTAACCAGTAGTAATAAAAGTGAACACTTTCAGGCAAAGGCTAGAATTCTACCCTGGATAGAAAGTTTGAACTCATGATTGCAACGCAGCATCCCAGTTGTGTATTTCTATGTAAACCCCTTATCAATAATACACTCCAAGAATGAGTTTTTTTGTGAGCTAAAAATTCAAACGTTTGAAATGTTATGCAGTTTTTTTTCAAGAATCTGTCTTTAGAAGTACACTAAGGATTCGGTATTTGGTACACACGTCAAATCCATAAAATGTAAAAATGTACAAATTAGAATTCCTGTTGGTTGAAATACTGTTACTTTTGGTCTGTTTTCAAGCGGTGGAAATATATTGGTAAGTTTGGTGTCACCATGAATAATTATTGCACTTGCGTTGTCCAAAATTTCGGCGCATATTGCTGTATACAAGGCAGATCAGATAGAGCAGATACTAGCAAGATAAGCCAGATCAATAGGAAATGCTGCAATGACGTTTTGTCAACTTAATCCTTACTTTTTAAAGACAGACAAGTTCAGGGCACAACCCGTCATTTGAGGTACATCATCATCCTAAGGGACTCTCAGTATCCTCTGCTAAAAAACAGTCTTTCCTGCTAGGAAGAAATGCTGCCGTTTCACATCAGTGAATACGTAAATTTCAAATGTTTTGAATATTAAATATATCGCATTTAATGATTTAACAGCGAATTTCTGTTTCTTGAAAGTGTTTTCTGATTTATTTGTGATTTGTCAGACAAGATGTTATTCCAATTTTCTCAACTGTATGTAAGCTTTAGGAAAAGCAGAATGTTTGTGACATTACATTTTAAATGATTTTTAATGAGTTTTGTGTCAAATCTTTTCTTCAATCGTCTACGCAAAGCTAAATTTCACTGTGAACGTGGTATGACGAAATAGTGGGAAATAATCAAATAGTTTCCTCAGCACTGTGCAAAATGAACGATAAGCTTTATCGTAACTGGCTTTCTGTCAAGTTCGCATTACTTGCATTTCTGTGGAGTTAGATCTGTCACACTTTTAAGCCAAAACAAACGGTCTATACGATTAATGTTTCAATATGTTCTGTCCTGCTCTGTGCTAGTATGATGGTAAAGAAGGTTTACTTTTCCCAATCTGGCAAGAAATATACCTGTCAGGTTACTGAATAGAAGGTAAAGATGGAATGGCATGGGCAGTCATGTGATCATTGGCCTTGTATGCATAGCCCTATTACTTGACTGTAATGCAAACGTCAACGTTTTATCACACAGCCTTCTCGTGGGTACTCATAACATCATAAATCAACCATGATGACTTTACGTGTGTTAATTCTTATGCTGGTAGAGTGGAGTTACAGAATTACTAAACGTTCAGAGGTAGTGAACATTGATAAAACAGCTGATAAAATTACTAGTTAGTCATTTGGTTTATAACATTTATTTTAACATTAAACAAGACGGAGGTCAAGGTAACAGTATGGGTGCACTTGGTGAAGTATAATACCATATTATTTTGGGAATGTGTGAACCTATAACTTCAAAACCGACCATACCCCCCGGGCTTTTGCATGCCGAATATGGGGCACAGCCACAAATAGGCCCATGTTCTCATAAGTAGAAAGCCACACTTACATGAAGAGAGAGCTTTCTAGTAAGGACCAAACTAAATGTGTCTTAAATGACTTTTGCTCAAACTAGAGGTAGGAATGTAACAAACGTCCAAGCAGACATAATTTTAAAATAATTATTCTCAAATTAAAGATTTTTTTTATATTCTTTGTGGCGAGCGGGCCAATGGACAATCAGCGTCGCCATGGAAACCATCGTTCTCACCTGCACCTCGTCATGCCACCCAAATATAAACAGTGGCAGAAGTGGAAAGGGTGAGCTAGTTCTCCTTGTCACTTTATGACTAACATTTGGCTGGTTCCCTTTCTTAACAGAAACGAGTGGCGGGGACGCACAATCCACACACCCCGGAGACCACGCACAACCACGGACACGCTGGGACCTGAGCTATTTTCCCCGCACCCCGCACCTCGCACCACACCACACCCAGCACCGGATTTTCACCCTCCTGGGGTACAAACTGTGAACAACTGTGTCTGTGTTGCTTTCTGCCCTGCCACATCTTAACTCATTGTTGTGTGGTTGTTGTTTGACTTGCACTATTTGAACCCGTGTGTCCTAACAAGGACACTTCATAAAAATTTCTGTATTTTTAAAATTCCGGTGGCGTAGTCCGTTATATTGGCCCTCCACTGGGCCCGGTTATATAAGCATTTTGCCTGTCTCATAAATAGTTAGCAGATATAAGTAGTCTTTTTGGTTAAGCTATTTGTCATGAAATCTCTCTAATGTTTACATTTCAAGGTAGACTGCCGGTGGTACTGCCATTTTAGGATTGTTGTGAATTTGGACAGACACGATCATTATTTTTAAGAGTTTCTCCTAAAGCACTGGTTAGGAGCTACTTTTAGCCTTAAGATATTTCGTGAATACGGTCGGTCCCAGAATATCAAAGACTTGGGCTTTAGTTTGGGCCAATAAATAACCAGCCCTATACCTAGGAACCATAAAGTGATGACCTAGCAACTAATTCAGAGCACCCTAGCATTGTGGGATATGCACCACTTTTGGATGGAGACAACAACTAAACAGTATATTGGTATAACAGTGTATCTGGGCCCGTATTCTTAAAGCTTCTAAGAATCCACTGAGAAAGCTCTTAATTTAGAACTTAAGAACTTCTACAGATGAGTCTTAGCTTACATGCTGTTAATGTCAATGTACGTATTTGATAGAAAATGAACAGTGAGATCAGATTGTGACAGTTGTGACAAAACCAAATCATCTCTGCTGCACATTTCTCCAGTTGAAAAATATGTTAATGTAGTGATAACTTCTATTTCAGCTTGGAGATTATAGCGTGTCTCCAATAGGATCGGTCACAAACATGAACCCCTGCATGATCTAATGTGTCTTATTAACTCACTGTCAAAGCAGCTGTACAAGAAAACCAAAACCAAGAAAAACTCAAGTTAAACACACACATAAAACAATAAAAAATCTGATAAACCTAAACGTGATATGGAAATTATCATGCATTGCAACACATTTCTTCTCACTTTTCGTCCATTTTCCCTGCTGCTAAAGAAACTCTTTAAGTCTCTTAAAAGTCCTCCTTGCTATACTCCTTTATGAATTGCATTCACACTAGGATAAATTCTGCAATTTTATGGGGAAACGCCCACATTTCTAGGCATTTTCTAAGAATTTTGACACCAGGAGCAACTCTTTGCATTTAGATTTTTCATGAATACGAGCCCTGGGCACCAAAGTTAAGCCTAAACTAATCCTAAAAATGGCAAATATGCTTTTAGTTTAAAAAACGTTTTGCATACAAACAACAATCGTCTAAACATCCTTGTCTACCCAAATCATCGAAAAGTGACTAAAAATGATGCATCACACATGCCAGGCCAGTGGTTGGCAATGTCACTATATAAGAACATGTAATGGACATAACATCACCGTTTTACAATTTTGTGCTTTTGTTTTTAAAAACCTCTTTTCAATAGGTTGCATTTTTAAGCATTGTTGTCATGTACATTAATGGTCCAAACGCATGTCAATGTGTGTTGTTTAGTGTAAGTGGCCTCTAAAGAAACATATAGTTTCCACTAATGCACCCAGGCCACTCAGAGCTTAGTTCTCACAATAATGTATGAACAGCAAAACTGTATACCTTTCCAGGATCGCCCAACATTCAGATGTGCTACTGTTATGAGCGTGGTAAGGAGAACCCAAGTGCAGGCAGCAAAACGGGGATGAAGGGGTAACAAATAGACTTTAATAAACAACACAGGAACAAAACAAAAACCCACGAGGGGGTGACAAAACAGGGTACACAATAAACTGAACTAAACTCAACAAGACTTAACCATAATACACTAAGACTGAAACAAAACACAAACACTGACTAGACTATACTTAAGCGTATCTCTCAAGAATTTCCGGAGCAGGAACAATATACAGCAAGGTAACACATACAACGAACCAGCACAAGACAATAGACAAGAGGGCATTAAATAGGGAGACTAACAAAGGAGATAACAATGGGCAGGTGTGGGTAATGTGACACAGGAGGAAAGCAATACTAGGAACGAGAGGGGCGGGGCCAAATGACGAGACAGGAGAGAACGCATATTATGTCCTGATTGACAATAATATGTTTCTCTCCACATAAAACACATGGGCCTGTCATGACTCTGCCCCTAGACCAGAAAATCAAGACAAGAGCAGGCAGAATCATGACAGAACCCCCCCCCTTAATGAACGCCCCCTGGCGTTCACCAAGGGAGCAGACTAACGAGACAAGACCGACTGGGAAACAGACAACATCCAACAAAACATAGTAAACAAAACTAAGGGCAGACAAGCAAGAACAATAAATGGGTTGGGATGGGACAATAAAAATAACAAACAAGGGAGGGGGGGTGGGGCAAAACAAGAGTTCATGGGAGGAAGTCCAAAGGGTGTGGGACATGGGGAAACAGTCTTTGTCCCTGGCGCTCGGAAGCGCGGAGTCCCAGGGGACTTAGGGGACACCCTGGGGGGCGGCGCTCGAGAGCGCGAAGTCGCCGGCTGGAAGGCCGGCAGGGCAGGACTTGACGCCGGCTGGAAGGCCGGCAGGGCAGGACTTGACGCCGGCTGGAAGGCCGGCAGGGCAGGACTTGACGCCGGCTGGAAGGCCGGCAGGGCAGGACTTGACGCCGGCTGGAAGGCCGGCAGGGCAGGACTTGACGCCGGCTGGAAGGCCGGCAGGGCAGGACTTGACGCCGGCTGGAAGGCCGGACTTGACGCCGGCTGGAAGGCCGGACTTGACGGGACCACCGGGACCATCGGACTTGACGGGACCATCGGACTTGACGGGAGCACCGGGACCATCGGACTTGACGGGACCACCGGGACCATCGGACTTGACGGGACCACCGGGACCATCGGACTTGACGGGACCACCGGGACCATCGGACTTGACGGGACCACCGGGACCATCGGACTTGACGGGACCACCGGGACCATCGGACTTGACGGGACCACCGGGACCATCGGACTTGACGGGACCATCGGACTTGACGGGACCATCGGACTTGACGGGACCATCGGACTTGACGGGACCATCGGACTTGACGGGACCACCGGGACCACCGGACTTGACGGGACCACCGGACTTGACGGGACCACCGGGACCACCGGACTTGACGGGACCACCGGGACCACCGGACTTGACGGGACCACCGGGACCACCGGACTTGACGGGACCACCGGGACCACCGGACTTGACGGGACCACCGGGACCACCGGACTTGACGGGACCACCGGGACCACCGGACTTGACGGGACCACCGGGACCACCGGACTTGACGGGACCACCGGGACCACCGGACTTGACGGGACCACCGGGACCACCGGACTTGACGGGACCACCGGGACCACCGGACTTGACGGGACCACCGGGACCACCGGACTTGACGGGACCACCGGACTCCGAGCCGCCCTCCGTTGCCTCTTCTTCTTCAGCCGAGCCACCCGCCTGGTGGTCGGCTGTAGGAATGATGTGAATGGGGCGGGCGGCTCGGGATTGGAGGCCTCGGACGAGGACCCCCAAGATTCCCGTCTCCCCCGCTTGCCAGTGAGACTGGGCGGTTGTGGAGAGACTGCAGAGGTTGGAGAGTGGTGCGTGGTGATGCCCACAACCCCGATCTGCAGAGGACCACTCTCGGGTATCGCAACCAGCGGAGATGAGTAAACTGGGTTCGATGAGGTCGCGGACTCCGAACGCGCTGCGGCAGTTACCCAAACAGCGTCGAAATCCAACGGCCTCATCGCCCTCATCTCCGAGCGAGAGAGTGGCTCTCTGAGACCGGTGTTGAACAGCACCGCCAGCTCACTCTCCCCGAAGACGCCCTGTTCCGCAATGTCCAGGAATCTCTCCACATACTCGTCCACAGTCTCACTTCCCTGGCGAAGACTGCAGAGGCGACGGGCCACGCTGGACCGGTCAGTGTCCATGCTGCCTGCTGGGTTCCGTTCTGGCTGGTTCGTTCTGTTATGAGCGTGGTAAGGAGAACCCAAGTGCAGGCAGCAAAACGGGGATGAAGGGGTAACAAATAGACTTTAATAAACAACACAGGAACAAAACAAAAACCCACGAGGGGGTGACAAAACAGGGTACACAATAAACTGAACTAAACTCAACAAGACTTAACCATAATACACTAAGACTGAAACAAAACACAAACACTGACTAGACTATACTTAAGCGTATCTCTCAAGAATTTCCGGAGCAGGAACAATATACAGCAAGGTAACACATACAACGAACCAGCACAAGACAATAGACAAGAGGGCATTAAATAGGGAGACTAACAAAGGAGATAACAATGGGCAGGTGTGGGTAATGTGACACAGGAGGAAAGCAATACTAGGAACGAGAGGGGCGGGGCCAAATGACGAGACAGGAGAGAACGCATATTATGTCCTGATTGACAATAATATGTTTCTCTCCACATAAAACACATGGGCCTGTCATGACTCTGCCCCTAGACCAGAAAATCAAGACAAGAGCAGGCAGAATCATGACATGCTACAGTTCAATACTTTACTCAAATGCTACGGCAGTGTTAGTCCCTTCTCCTTTGGCTTCAGAGAGAGCTTGGGAGAATATTTGTCAAACATCACTGAGAATATCTTTAGAGCATTTTGTTCGATGTTAGCACACAGGGACTGGGTATATGGATGGAATGTTGATTCCAAGTGTATGATCATAAGTTCTATTACCCATAGTGACACAGTTACAATATCCTTCCTTACACTTCTGTATGGCCAAAACTCATTCTGACTCTCCTCTAAATGATTCATCCTTCTCGTGTTATTAAATCATGAATGCTGTTTAATTCATGACCCAGGTGCCAAGAGACTTTGGCTCGGGCTTTTACACTGGGGATGTTCTTGCACTGCAATGATAGTTTGCTGTCAAGTCATAGATTCTCTCTCCTGCCTGCTCACTCTTTCTCATTTTTTCTTTCTTTCTTTTTTCCATGAGAAAAATAAAGTCAATATTATTGATTTGATAAGCACAAAATGAATGTGAAAAACAAGAATATACAACTCTAGGAGCACTTGAGTGTCGACAATAAATGACAGTAGAAGTATCAGGTTGAAGTGGAAGAAAAATGTTGTAATGGCATAACACTACACATAAAAGCATTTTTTGATTATACCCACTAACGTTAGATCCAGTACAAGTAGCTGAACCCAAAACAACACTTCTGTCATCAAATTTACGATGTACCAAAATACATTTGTTGCCTGTGTGGAACACAAAAAATGGATGTTTCAAATGTTGTCCTGACTGCTTTCGATCCATTTGAGGAAAGTAAATGTGCATTTGTAGGGCTCTAAAGCTCCAAAAATGAAAATAAAGTACCATAGTGGTGTCATAAAAGTTGTATACCACTTATACAGTACACCAAAGCTTTAAAGCCTTATGACTATCCACTCATATTCAGTTGCTTTTTCTGTGATTTAAAAAAACCTGCATAATATTCTAATTATCATTTCATAAAACTAATTTATGGAACTCTAAACACTACCAAATTTAACAAGGCTTTAAAACATATTCATTTTGTATGACATGCAGTACATGGATTAGGTTTTCTGTTATTATTTTGGTAACATAACAAATCTTTTGTACCTTGCTCATCGATTCAATTAGGTGATTACAACCACTGAACATTTCTTTACAATACATTTGGGAAACATAATGATGCCATCTGATCTGATGCCCGTTACATCGGTCAAGTGTAGGTCATCCAGCTGCCCCTTAATTCCAGTGGAGTTGCTCCGTTCTTTAGTGTGCCATATGCTTTCCATTAAATCATACATTCAGGTGACATTCATCATAGCATTCAGGTAAAAGCTAATCCTCACCGTCTTCTTTGCTTTCACATCCAATAACCATTTCTCCCCGTTTCTATCCACAGGTGTGTGCTGTTACTAAAGCTTTACAATCCATTGCCGGAGGAGAAAATTACAGGCCTTACACCCAATCTTGCATCACTGGAACGTCTATCCCACCAAAACTATCCGTCCTACAGCTAAGGATGCCGTGGGAAGCAAAAGAAGTGGAATTTATTTGAAGGGCTGTCAGTAGGCCAGGGTGATGTAAATGTCCCCTAGGATGGCTCCACCCCGATTATATCAGTCCTTTGGTGTCCAATTGGGCCACATGGCGGCTTTAAACTTTTGTACTCAACAGATGGGCAGGGTACCGGGGCTCCAAGTGCATGGTTATGGCTGTAAATATCCCATGTATAACAGAAAACAAGTGGATTAGACGATCATGTGCTACTGGAACATGCTGCCTAACTAGACAATATATTATAAAATGCATGTTAAATAATGCATAACTACATACATGTTAACTGGAAAGTTTAAATCAATTAAAAATAAATGCAAATACACTAAATGATATAGACCATTTTGTAAGAAGTAAACAACACTGGTCCAAAAATGTAAATATAACTGGTCTATAAATTATAAATGTGAGTTTAAAAAGAAAAATGGTCTAATGAAGGATATGTCTGTACATGTTGGGTGATTTAGGCACAAATGTACATAAAAAACAAACAAACACATAAACGTAATCAGGTTTGGCTCAGACCATTTTTCTCTCAATAGCTGATTTGTTCCAGATGAAGAGAGCGGAAAGCAGCAGATGGTGGACTGAGAGGGGTTGGGCAGGACTGAGACTCTCCCTATGACATCCATAATCTCCCTAAATATCCTTGGATCCTGGTCCCAGGCCTTCATAGCCCCAGATCAACACAGCTGTGTGACCGCATATTCTTCTACCATGCTCACCGCATGGAAAAGGGTAAGAGTGACTCTTACTAGATAATATTGTTTATTACAACCTTATTTTGGTAATTTGGTGGTTCTGCAGCAGTTCTTTGGGACGACTAAGGTGCTACAATATATAGAACCGCTAAAGAACCATACAGGGGTTTAACAGTTTCTATATACAGAAATGGTGCTACCTCGGTCACCCCAAAGACCCCTGAAGAACCACTGAAGCACAAAGACATGGTGCTCCTGTACATAGCACTAAAAGTGGTTCCCCTATCATTACGAACAAAGAACCACTTCTAGTGCTATTTAGACCCATTTTTTAGAGTGAATGTCATACAGACTTGGGATGACATGAGGGTGCGAAAATGATGAAAGAATTTTCGTTTTGGGTGAACTATCCTTTTAAAGTCAATAAAGGACAGTGGCTGTTAATTTGCATCAGTTAAGATGATGTGATCTGACGCTTTTACCAAATTCACATGAATTCACATCATAGCCTGACATTAATCTGACATAACGTTCCAGCTCATTAGCACTAGAAAATACCGTTGAATTATTCTGAGCTATAAAGCTTTTAAAACATTAGTGAATTTAAAGCATTAATTGATTTTTAGATTTGGCCATATAGCATATAGTCCGCATTGTACAGTTTTATCGGGCTGCAGACTTCAGCGTTCTTTTATTCAGGATTTTATTGCGACAGAATGGATTTTACTATACCCATTCCAATGTTATTTAAAACAGAGAGAAAGTAATGTCACCAGTTTTGCTTAATACAGTTTTGTGAACATGCATAGACCGTTTCTTTGGATGCGCATGGGCCTGACCCCCAATGAACTTCCGGTTTGTGTTTGGCTAGTGTGTAATAATAATCTAACTATTAATATTTTATTTTATTTATGTTCATATGCATTTATATGATTATTTTATAGTATAAGTATGCACTTTTGACACAGCACAGTGAAAATATAGAAGCATTGTTGTCACTGCGAGTGGAGGTTATTCATCAGACACTTTAAAGGTATACAGGTCACAAAAAAATGACATTTCTGTCTTTATTTACTCAGTCACGCCCATGCTATTTGTCACAAAGCATTGTACGACAGCTTATTGATGTCGCAAAACAAACGGGGACTTTTAATGGTATGGTACTGAAAATCGGTTCAAAACATTGAAACACTATTGCTCGCAAATAACACAATAGCCATGTTTCCCAAGAAGAGAAACAAAAGATAAACAGCCTACACAATTCCAAACACTTGTCATCTGGCAGTAAGCATACATCATCGAGCACGCGTCCCATCCTCCAGCTGAGCCATCACTATTAACAAAGATGCGCAGCCTCTTCGCTCCCCGCCCATCCCAGCCTGCGCGCTTTATCCCTTTCACACTGCGCATGCGCATCAGAGAGCCTCCGCGATTTGACCACTTGGTACCACACGGATCACTATTTAGCAAGCGACCGCGCTCAGAGGGAGCGCGCATACTCAGCACCTGTCGTCTGTGTGGCTTGGGATTCGGTGGGAGGGGTCATTATTTGGCAGGGAGCGGCAGAGAGACGAGCATTTCCTAGATACCCAGAGCAACGCGTGGATTCATTCTGCTCCCATCACTTGAGAGGAAAGCCGGTGGATTTTTAGCTAGTATTTACCAGCAAGGTTTGGAAAGCCGTCCAGCTGGAAATAAACCACACCATCGTATTTCATCGGAAGTGTTTCGCTCGTGCACCGGGACTGTCATCATTGAAGGTATCTATGGAAGCCACTTGCTTTTTGCGATAAGCAGTCTCTATGTATTTAAAAAGGTTCTGTCAGAAAGACGAGGATTGGGCATCGCAGCCTTAATTAGCGTGTGATCCTAAATCCGATTTTGAATAATGTCCGATTAAAAGTGTTTATTTTATACGCCCTGAAGCGTCTGTTTATCCCGTCGGCTACTTAGCTAAATGAATACAGTTATTTCAGCGGCGAGGTGATGGCAGTGTCTCCCATCTGCAGCCTGCTAGCTTACTGGCTAACCAGCCCATATGATCATAAACAAACGCTTGCTTTTTAACACATGAATAGGATACTATCAGCGTTATAATCGGCGTTGTTTCGCTTATATAAAATATATATATTTAATAATCATGATTGTTTTTTCTAACTGCGGTCTGTAGACGCTCCTTCCTAGCGCCTCCCGTCTTAAATCTCTCATGTCCCGTTATTCTTTGTCTGCTATTACATACTGTGGTCGATTTGACACTACACGACGTTTGAATGCCGTTTTAGTCTGTGGACGTTTATGATGAGGAAGCAGTCAGGTTAAGGAATAGATACAACTATTTTGCCGCTTCTCGCTGGATGTATTCGTATGAAAAAGACACTTACAAGTTGACACAATGGATTTGTTGGAGAAGTCGATCTTTTCATTTTCTTTGAGAAGCTGTCAGTCACACAGATCGTTTTGTTTTTATATCACATTACAGTGTCAGCCTGTATGTTCAAAATAGATGTTAAGGATAATGCACGTTGACTTGTGTCCCATAGAGCTGATATGTGTACATCACTTAAACATGACAGTAGGATACCACTGCACTGGAGAATATAAAAGGTTTGTATTCGCAGCTTATTATGATTATCTATTTTCTAAATGTATTTATGATAATCCCGTCAGTCAAGTAATGCTGTCAAATTCCCCAGTGAATCTTTTATTCGTTTTACTTGGGTTTGCTACATCAGATCAGACTATCTAGTAAAGCCATTAACGTGTTTTATTCATTGTGTGTTGCATAAGAACATTTGAATATGCATGTCATAGGGTAATTGAGATTGTGACACTTAGGAGAGTTCATTTTACCTCAGTTAAACTTGACAGCAAACCTTTTTAAAGCGACAGCATGCTGTCGACTTGCACAACACACTAAGTTAGACTTATTTACTGCGCTTCCGAATAAGCTTCTGTCGGATCGTTTGAAGTTTCTAAGCCACGGTTTATTTGATCATAATAAAAGCATTTCAGTGTTGTTGCGTCGCTCGCTTGCAATGCTGTTTTATTTTAGTTTCTATGCCGTTTAGAGTTGTAACAGGAGCAGTGAGAGGAATCCGGAGGCTGCATTTAGTAGTCTAACGTTTGATTGACGGGTAGGAGTGCAGCAGTGTCATAGCCTCTGTACAATTGGGCTTCTGAAGAGGTAGAAAAGCATCGCATGCTTTCTGTTTTGGTGTAACATTACCATATCATTTTATGTAGACGATTAAAATCAATGAAACAGATTGGAATATGACGTCTTCTAATATGCACAAATGGACTGGAATTACACATAGTAATGCCTGTGTCTGTGTAGTAATGAGTGTTACAAGAGCAGCAGATTTGGCCTGTGTCAGCTCATTGTGTGGCTGGCACAGGCTGTGCAATAACAGGGGATCTGGTCTCCATGGTGTCTCCAGGTTAAGGAAAGGGGATCTGTTAGCTTAAACAAACAAAAAGTAATAAAGAGAACCCAGCAATCCTGTGATTGAAAAACGTAAAAAATATAGGTGTACCAACTGCATATAACATCTACAAAGCACTCTACTTAAGATTCATTGAAAACTGCAGGCAGAGACGCATTTGATCAAGTTTGGATTAATTTATGCAAGAAACTTTACTTTTATTTAACTTTTTTTAGATTTAAACTATCTGACTAGATTTTTGTTTGAAATTTCCAAATAATTGTTAATCATTTGCTTTCTTAAATCTGCTATTTAATGTGCCCATAAAGTGCCTTTAAATAAAGAAGTGAAATTGCCTGTGATGGAGTTTTTATTGCCCCAGTTAAAAGTTAGAAGGCTATTTCAAACTGAGCACAGATAAAGATTGAAAAGTCATTTGAGACTGTTTTAAAGTCTGTGATGAAGCATTTGAAGGGATGTACTAGATCCAGTGAAAGGTTATTTACTTACTCCTACCGTTTGTTCGAAAGGTAACTCACAATGTAGAGACACGTTTTCTTTGCAGTTCTAAAGTATTCTTAGCTGGCATGCAGAACTTTTGGACATCGGTGACTCAAAGGCTTGAAACACATTTTCAAAAATGCTAATGCTGTGAGAAGCCAGGTCTGATTCAGAAATTGCATTGTTCGTGGAGGTTTCCCATCAGTGGTTTTATATTGAAGTACATTTGTACTGATGAAGACTTGTTCCTCTTCACTTATAAGAGGAAACACTAAACTGATGTCAGGGGAACATCGGTGGGAGCTATCAGTGAGACGATGAGTTTTCCTCCCTCATTCTACCAATCAAGCAGGAACATTATTCTTGTTGACCTCCACTTTCAAACAAGCAATTCTGAGCCTTGTCTTGTTGCACTTTTGGACAGCTTCCTTAAATGCTACCAAGATGTTAGTGTCCTTGGTTTACACGTTTTCTACGTCTATGTTACATGTTACCTTCAGTCTTGTTTTAGATATTGTTTCTTTTTGATACATTGCACTAAGAGACGGTACAGGTGAAGTCCGGTAAAAATGTGTGACGGGGGGCTATTCCAGATGTTTTATACCTGTGTTTGGCTTTCGAAGAACTTGTGCCGTTAAATTTAGCAAAAAGGAAAAAGAAGACGTCAAAGAAGGTGGAATTCACCAAGATACTCTCAGATTATGAATATCATTCCGAGCAATTACAGAATAGTATCGCACCCTTCAAATATACCCAGAATCTTTAGTTTGATCACATTTATAAATGACAGATACAGCTGTACGATTATTTCCGAAATCATGCGACGTGTGTTGGGGGAGGGATTGGAACCAGAGCATGTGCACACACATTGCCAAGAAAACACAGACATCCGCGTGCGGTTCATGTCCAGAATCTTTTAGTGCTGGGACCGCCGCTCCATCTATTAGTTTTAAAACGATCTCCAAATCCAGCGTTATATCCACCATTTATATAACATTCATTACCCAAATGTAGCAAACAAACAACACAGGTGAACTTCACAAACAAAGTGCTCTCTCTCTCTCCTGCACACAAGTGAAAGTGACTTTTGCATATGATCCTTCTCCCGCTCTCCATGGTTGGTGCATAGGCGTGCTGCGTGCTTTTCTGGGAGAATTGTCCAATAAAGGACTAAGAAAAGTTGTTATGTAACGATTTTTCATGTTCGAAAAAAACTTTCCGAAACCTGTACGAACACTGGGGGAGTGTATCGAGCACAGAAATACTACGTAAAACGTCCAATTTGTTTTTTTACAGGATGACCATGTTAAGCATGAGAAGCCAGCACGTTTAACATTGTAAAGAAGTCAGAATGCATGACACACCGTTTCACCAACCCTTTAATAATTGTGGTGGCAGCCATAAAGGAACAGATAAGGTAAATATTTAGGGAAGTTACTGTTTAAATGAAAAACTTTACTGACCCACCGTAAAGGGCAGGAGAGAACATAAACTTGTAAGGCAGGTGTATCAAAAGTAGCACGGTTGTGCTGAAAGCTAGTGCCAACGTCTTAAATTTGTTGTGGACAGCTGTAGTGACACCACGAAAGGTGGTAATCTCTTTGGTTGTAAACCTTGCACGCTGCTGTATTCTGAATCACATTTATAATGATATAAATCTTGTTAAGTGATTTCTTTTGACATTATAATATGCAGTAAATGTAAGTCATTGTGAAACTGTAGCAGATTGTATACAAAGTTTTGTAATAATGCGTCTTAGCAGAAAACTCAGCGCTGTTTGTTTCACACAGTTACACACCAGGCTATCCCATATTGTCTTGTAGATATACGTGCAGACATTACTTACTTTTTTCCTCCTGATTTGCAGCCCACACTATCAGTTTTTCAACACGGTTTAATTAAACGGCTTAATTAACTTTGATCAACTAAGCCAAAATCTATGCTGGGTCAATGGATGTTTTGGCTGGGCTGTTAGCGGTTGAAGCGTAGATCAAGTGAGTCGACTGGTCGTAATACGGCACAGACGTTTACCTACTTTTGAGGTGTCAGCAATCGCAGGGCGGGACAGATGGTCACCGGTGTGCCGACTGTCTCACGTTCTATTGCTGAAAGAAATCAATAGGACTTTCGGAGTCACCGTGACCAGTCATTTAATCTATAAAACTACACGGCACGCTTTAAACTTTGCTTCATTATTATGAGAATGCTGCTCTCATGGCCACGCTGTCGTTGTGATCATAAACACGATTGGTTGCTGGCCGTGAAATCAAGCTGTGGCATCCAAACAATATCGTCTGATTCCAAATCTAATTTTTAGAGATGTTCTCTCTGTGCTCAATATGCCGAGAGCATTCGGCGGTACGGATTAAAACAGCAATCCTATTTCATGTTTGAACATTAATCTTCGAAATAAACATTTTTTTCAGTTTTGCTTCTTCATGCATTCTCTAATCAAAACCAAGGACAGCTGTTCTTTTCCCGCGCGTCGGAGAGATTTATTGAATTGCGACGGGTCGCATCAAGCCTGTTTCATCTACATTGTACGTTGTAGATTCTACAACTTTGATTTTCAAGAATTTCATACCCTTATTTAAAAATAATATATATATGTTTGATAAAATTATAATCAATTGCTCTTTTAAATGTCAAACTTACACTTTTGCATTTTTTGCTATAGTTACATTATAACTAGACCAGTTTGATAGGTAGTCCCTGTTGAGGTGAAGCCCTTTAGAGTTTTTCTCACCAGCGCTGAAATTAGTTGTCGGCACTCATTTACCTTTTTCCAGAAATGGTTCACTCAAACGTTATTAACTTCAAATTCAAAGGCAGTTGCTGTGGAGAGTTATCAGCCTCTTTGCTGCTGTTGTCATTTTATTTTGCAATGAAGCCCTGTGTAAGGCTGGAAATTCTGGTGGCACATCGTTTGTCACCTGAGAGCATTAAAGCGAGAAATTCCACCCTCCGTTTAGCTCGAACCTGTTTGTTATCTCTCTGGCCCCTCTAGATGCCAAGAAATGAGCAAAATGTGGGACGTAAGTTAATAACTCTGAAACGGATGTGAAAAAGTGTTTTTCCAGCTCTTCAATGCAACACTAGATATTTTCTTAGGATTTTCTTAGATTTGTTACTGATATGCCCGCTTTAACAAAAAAACATGTGCTCGAAACTGTTACTTTATTGCACGAGCCAACCAAGATGCTTACTGAAGCTTCTGTGACTGTTATCCTTCTCAAAGTTTCAAGTTATTTTGAGAAATTTCTCAGTGGTTTCGTGGCCAGATAGTGGAAGTCGATGGGGTCCAATGTTTTTTGGTTACCACATTCTTCAAAATATCTTCTTTTGTGTTGTGCAGGAGGTAGAAAGTCGTACAGGTTTGTAATAACACGAGGATGAGTGCATCTCATTTTCATTTCATCCCAAGCATAGATGCCAAGATGCCAAAGTTGTAAGATAAAGGTCAAAGATTTCATTATGCGCTTGAAAATTTCTCATCAGACTCATGGAGTGACACTCCAACTGACAAAGTTGATAAAATAGTATATTACTGCACCTCCATTAAGTCTCTTGAGCTGTGAAACACACTCACAGCTTTTCTAGATGAAGTCGGTTTTCCAAGTGAGGAGGAGAGATCACCCTTTAGGTCGGTGTAATCAGTAAACAGTCTCGAATCATTGAACAAAAGCTTTTTTCTAAAGAATTTCATTTAGAGAACGGCATAGCTTAATAATATTGGTCGAACAAAAGCGCCAAACCAAGCAGCTCGCCCCTGTTTTACATGAGTGCATGTGTTTTTAAGGTATTAACCCCTATTTGAATTTAGATTTAATCCAGGTAAACAACGTGAGAAACGGTGAGTTTGGCAATGCGAATGGGTGGGTAAGGGAGAGACGAGGCTGAGGGTGTGAGTACATTGGTATGGTGGGTCTGACCATTGTCTCTGGCGTAGCTTGTTGAAAATAGCAGGTCTGATCTGACTAATCTCCACCTCCGCACTCACTTACACATTCCTCATGAGACTATCAAATCATTCCATGATCACGATTATTGTGTGAGAAGCCGAAAGAAACTATATTGTACAAATTTTCTTTTTCTGATGGAAATGTTGATGCAAATCAGTAATGTCATCCAATCGCTCCTATTGTAATCACAACGTGATTCATTCTAATATAGAATCCGCTCGTCACATAATGTAAGACCAACGTGGGTTGTGTTGACACAGTGTAATTCCTTTGTATTGTGTTGTGTTGCATCAAGCCTTCAGCTGATGAATTTGGTTAGATTTTGAATGAAAGTCTATCAATTTAAGTTTAAGGTTTCAGAGGATCTATTGACAGAAATGCAATACGATATGCATGACACAACTATGTCTTCATAGGTGTGGGAAGACCCTACATAATGTATCATTGTGTTTTTATTAAATAGCTATTTCTACATACCCGTTGTTTCTGCAGTAGCCCTAAATGGACAAACTGCTCTACAGAGCACATTTCATGAATGCATTTCTTCCTTCGGCAAATACGCGAAAACATGATGACATCTTAGCCCTGTGCTCCAAAAGGGAGGGGTGGAGAGAGCCGTAGGCTGCAGTTCGCAACATCACCTCTAGATGTCGCTAACTTTCATACACTGGACCTTTAATGGAAATTGTATAACTTTCTTTCTGCATTTCTTTGAAAAATCTGAAATGATCTACGAAACAAATATAGTTTATATGCAAACAGTGCTGAATTCATTCAGATAATTGTGTAAAGGGGGAAGAAATAGAAAGAGAAACAGAAAAAATGACAGCTGAGTATCAGTTGCAAGCAGACTGGAACTCAGAGGTTTCAGCGACATAGAGAAGCATTGTAAAATCCTAAGCTCTCATCATTTGAATGGTGTTAATGATACAAAAATTGTAAAACGATGTGCCTGATTCCAGGTATCCTGGGAGGATGGGGAATGTCATTTATTTTATTCGATTTGCTAAACCTAAACAAGACAGAGCAAGATGTGGGCGCAGTAAACCGGCTCAACCACAATCCCAAAGAAAACGGTTGGCGTACTCTCATTAACTCACAATTTTCATGTGTTCAAGCAGAACGTTAATGTCTTCATGTGCTTTAACAAGGTATCACTGGCCAAAAACTGTAAAGTTAGCGAGTCCATGATAACATACAAACCTAAATAGCTAACTGTTCTCCTGTCATATTCATTGCAGGTCATAAACACATAAAAGGTCCACATGTCAGTTCCTCTCCATGTTAAAGTGGTTAAATATAAATATATTTAATCTTATCCTGCTGAACATGAACAGTATTGTCATTTGCGATCATGACGACCGTCTTCTCCCACTTTCAGTGTGATCTGTAAACCCTCGCTTCCACATTAATCGTATCTACCATATTTAGTGTAAAATCTTTTGTTTCCCTCCATGATATATTTATTTATCATTTATATTTAAGTACCACTAGAATGCTGCCCAACGAGAGTGTGTGCAGTGGGACAAGGTTTTTACACTGACAGCTCTCATTGTAAGACGTTAGTGTCAGGGGCGGGGCTTAGCGAAAGGGTCAATTGGAACCAACGACTCGCTCCACCTTTCACTTTTTAAGCACTATGGTGGCTAAGATGGCATCATATGGAGATAACATATTTACGAAACGCGCTCTGTAGAGCAGTTTGTCTGTTTAGGGCTACTGTAGAAACAACCTGCTGAATTCCATGTAAGGGGACCCACGGTGTATGTATATAGAAATAGCTAATTCTAAGGTAATAGAAACATAATGCTTCATCATGTTAGGGTTTTATACACCTCTGAAGATTTAGTTATGTATATTATATTGCATTTCTGTCAATATATCCTCCTAAATATCACATATTGCACCTTTAAATGCCATCATTGGACATGCTGTCTGTACTTGCCTGTCTCCACATTCCCAGAAAATATAAAGACTAAAGACTGAATGATGAGCCCATATTAACATTTAAAATTCAGTGTCATTGTGCGAGAAAATCTCTTCCTGGATATTAAATGACATTTCAAACAATGACCTCATGGTGTTACCGTTTGCAAATGTTGCTGTTTCAGTCGGAATTTCACGAGGGGCTGCTAGAATGTGGGCTGATACGGAATGTACATTTGTTTTAATGGCAGTCGAGTCACAGTTTTACACTATAATAGGAGTGTAGCTGGTATTGTTCGGTTCTTTGGTTCGGTGACAAATCTTTTTCCATTTAGTATCATATGGATGATATATTTATGAGATTCTTTTTGTGTTTTTTCGATGGGAACTTAAATGTGCAATGGTTCTTATGCATAAGCACCGACAACGAATTCAGGCATGGAAATCATGGAAATATATACTGTCATAAAAAATGGTTAGTAATTTGAAATGACTGGAAAGGTCATTTGAATTCATTGAGAACCCTGTAGTGCTCAAACATTACAGCAGAGATCCAGTGTAGAGCTTTTGCACCAGTGTCAGGAATGGCTTTATTGCCCACATACATTGCTAGTTGTTTCTCCACAGTCAGGAATATTTAAGAGAGCTGATCTCATCAAAAACACGCCACATGCACCACTAATGGGTAATCTCTTTGAGATAGATCAGCCAAATAGAGATACCCATCTGCCCCAAAATGTGTAAACTAAACTGGAGATAGAAACACAGTTAGTGTTGGGAGATGGGTGTGAATTTGCCACCTTGTGATTACTGAGGCTTTTGTCCTTCTGGGCATCTCACCATCAGCCACTGTTCTAGAAACTTCCGCTGCCGTAGTTTATCTTCTCTGTGTGTATTCTTTATTGCAGGCAGTTTCCATCTCCGTCTGTCTCTTTTATGCTTCTTTATTTTCAACCCCCCCGTTTCATTCTTCCTGTTGTATAAAGTGCTCTTTCTCTTTATTGTTTTCCCTCTGCTGTCTTTCCTTGACATTTTTCTCCCTCCCTCGCTCACTTGCTCCATCCTTCTCATGTCTCTCTGGCTTTCCAAGACCCCCGTGACAGAAGAAGCTTGTTTGTGGAGAGAGGAAAACACAAAAAACGCAGATAGACAGGTCGGTTGGAGAGGTGGAAGGCAAAATGTACTGTGAAATGGCACAGTGGGTTTAAGTTGCTCCCTTTCAAATGCCACTACGCCCTTTTTTTCTCCTTCTTGGTACATAACAAAGTTATTCGCTAGCCAAATTCCACATTGTTACGCACACTTGGGTGATTATGTACTGAGATCAGTTTTGCACTGGAAGGTCTTGACAGTTGTCAATATTCCTCATAGGAAGGTGGAAGCTGGTCCCATTTTTTCCTCATATTTCCAAATAAAAATATTTTTGTGGATCTTGATATAGACAGTTTCAAAGCAACAACATAAACAAATGTTACTGCGCATGCTCATGGACTACCCTTAACTTCCAGTTCAATATATAGTTAATAATAGAGTGCCTGTAGATTATTTCTGATAACAAGCTAAAGAAACCAAGAAGAACTGTCACTTGGCTAAACTTGTCTCTCCATTATTTTGAATTTAGACTGCGAGACCAAGCTCAACCGCTAGATATCAATGTCCCATATGGTTTCTTCAAATGTGACAAAGATACACGAAGCATTAAACAAAATGTTTATTTAACTAAATGAACATATAACAAAATTCAACACATCGTACTTATTACACAATAAAATAAGAAAATAAATTAATAATAACATAAATGAAATAAAATATAAAGAGTTAAATTATTAGACACTTGCCAGACTAATAAAAAAACACAATCCGGACATTATTGTAGTCGAGGCGCGTGCGCATCAGATTAAGCGGTCTATAGATTATACCTTTTTAGATGAATATTAAACTATCCAATTTATTTTGTTTCAAACCTTATTTTTATCTTATTTCTGTGTAGGAGAAATAATTGAGATCTCTCAAAAGATCTCTGTGATTTTTCCAGCGGTGGGTTTAGACAAGTCTGATATTTAGTGTGGGATAATCTTAGCTTTAATCTCTGCAGCTCAAGGGAAGGATCTCTGGAAACAGGCGTGCATGGGAGTTTAGGGTTGATGGCTTTAATTTAGGATGGGAGGCAGGAATAGAATCAGTCATGTTTTGATGGCTTTGAGGGATTTAGTGTGTTCTCTTAGGTAGACAACAAAAGGCAAAAAAACTAAATGCTGGCTCAGTGATGTCACCTGCTTTGACACTGGGTGATGTAATCATTTCATCTCATAAAACTTTTAAAGCTATGCTGCCTTTCTTTGTTTTTTTACAGAAGGTGCGTGTGCTTGTGCGATTCTGATGAATCCTAGGCCCAGTTTCACAAACAAGACTTAAGGCTAGTCCCAGACTAAAATAATTTTGTGACATGTCTTAACTCAATATCATTTGCCCAGAAATATCTTAAAATATATCAGGGCCATTGCTTGTCTCAAGATGCACACCAGTAATGTATTCTTCCAAGGCATTTTTATAAAAGCGACATAAATATCTTAATTCAACTGAGGCATAGTCCTGGCTTAAGCTAAGCCGTGTCTGTGTAATGGGGCCATAGTGTGCCAAAGGTCCCCACAAAGATAGTAATATCAATCATTTTTGACCTAGGGTGAGGGAGGGAATATACAGTTTGTACAGTATAAGAATCATTACGTCTATGAAAAGTCCCTTTAAAACATGGAAATCCAATGTGTGTTTATGTGTTATGACGTCAATATTAGTCTGGCGTTATTGAGCTGTCTCTAATTCTCTCTACTACATCGTCACGCAGCCCAGACGTCAGCTTCCTGGAACATCTGATTTTCATTGGATAATCAAAGTCATAATCGGTTGACGGTCCATTATAAGACTCTTAATGTTTTATTAAGGACTCTTAAAGTAATCCCAATAATGTTGTTGCGCTGTATCAAAGATATGGAGAAGTCTCTGCTATTCTATTACATTTTTAATGATTTTTAAACTTTATCTTTATAGTTAGTTTTGGCGTGAGCTGGCCATAGTGTTGTATAGCCATAATAGAGTTTTGCCATTTTGGATATTAGATTTATTATGATTTTTGAGCTAAACATGAGTTTTATTCTGTCAAGAATGCATAACATCTAGAAAAAGTAAATTTTAATTCTGTTATCATATACTCACCCTCTTATCATTGCAAACCTGTATGACTTTCTTTCTTCCGCAGAACACCAAAGAAATATTTTTAAGAATGTTGGTGACCGAACAACGGTGACAAATGGAGTGAATGGATACCACCATTGTTTGATTGCCAACGTCCTTAAATGTCTTATTTTGTGCTCTGTAGAAGCAAGAAAGTCATACAGGTTTGAAGGGTGAGTTAATGATGACAAATGTTTTGTTTTTGGGTAAGCCATCCCTTTAACACGCTCTGGACCCTTTTAGCATCTCGCTGTCAAAACCTGACATATTCCCCCGTTATCACCCAGCACCTGCCACCCACTTATAAAATGTCGCCCAAATGCGATTATTTCGCATTTCCCCATGCTTATTGCAGTCTCCACTGCTGAACAGACCCATGTGGACCAGCATAAATTTGCATGGTGATCCAAGGAGGTTTAGGCTGGTTAGTTGTCGGTTGAATGCACATGTGAATGAAAAGCAGAACTCCTTGTTACAGCTGGTGTTATTATCATCCTGCCATCCAGGAAGAAATAGAATAATTAATAGTCTTCCTCTTTTCATTTCCGCAGGATAATTGAGGCATTATCGGGCGATAAGGGAATGAAATAGACATTGCATGGTTTTCTTCTGGTTTGCTGTGTGTGGACGTGTAAGGGCTAAAAATAGACTTTTGCTAATTGCAAATGAAAATAAAGTGCCCTTTCTGCTTGCCTATCTTAACCGTTGAAGAAGCTTTTCGAGGCAGAATGTGTAAAGTAGACTGGTGTATTCAATAGTAAAGGTGGTTCACTTAAAGTGTATTGATGTATTTAGTGACTGCGGTGTGTGTTGGAGTTTGTGCTTAAGGGAATGTCTGACATGTCGCCTGAGACTGCCAGGCGTCTCTCCTGAGGATTCACTGACAGATACATCAGAAAAAGGGAAAGACGAGACACAGCTTGAGCACAAAAGAACGGAGATGCACAAAAGTTTCAGGTTTTTATGTGGAGCTCCTTGGCAGGTGAGGAAATGACTGGAGCAAACAGAAGCCGAAGGTTCGATATGATGTTGATGATTCTGTGTCAGATTATTCCTGTGTGAATCGAGGATGTGGAAAAGCACAGACACGTCTTAGGTTCCTTTTTATTGACAATATTTGAAAATTCATTTTTTTAAATCTATTCTGCATGATATAAAATGCCATAATCAAGTCTCATTCATGTAGAAATCCTTGGTAAAGCACTAAAGAACTTTTAACATAATATTGAACTTTTCTGTACTATTTTCTACAGCCCCTTCTCCGAATGTTCAGTACAGAACAGATCAAAGTTATAATATAGTATTTTTATATGGTTTTGGCCAATCACGCGCGTTCTCACACTTTACCTCCAGAATCTCCTGCAGCTTTCAAGGTTTTCCTCCTTCCCATCAGTCACGCAAACCTTTCCCCCTGCTGCTATGCAGACCTGATGTAGTGCCTCAGATGTCCACCTTAATCAGGAAGCACCTGCTTACGTTACCTTTGTTCAAAGCACTGGGAGCTGGACTGGGGACGTGCATTTGGTTTTAGTAATCAGTAGGTTGGATGCTGGATCTAAGATGCAGGGAATCTAGGCCAGTACTTCTGTGAATGACAGTATGATGGAACAAGACATACGTTAAGGATCTATTCTACACTACCAAATGAGTGTTAATAGTTGCTCTTAAGCATAGGCGTAATTTGTGGGTGGGACACGTCCTCACCACATTTGATGGAGATGCCGCGACTTCGGAAATGCGGCCAGTACAAAAATGAGTGCATCATCCGCACTCGCGGCGCTTGCTTGTGCATCCAGTGTCCAAGCAATAAATTTTTATGTATTATGTACCACTTTATATTCCAACCAATAATCTATATCGGTCATTAAAAGGAATTTACACGCTATTGGCTATCGATTTCACAGAGGCGATATCAATCATGAAATGAATTTGTGTTCTGTGCATATTAAATGTTTAGAAACATCATCAGTTTGGTGTTCAATATTAAAAGTCATTATATGAATGAATAATAAAGAATTAAGCAATGTTAATTTAACCTTTAGAATTACATATTAAATATAGCCACCAAACTTTCGGTATGGACGGATATCACTCTGAATAAATGGCTATCGGTATTGGTGGCAAAATCAACTATCGGTGCAAAAGTCTGGCTGGTGTGTTTGTTTTTTCTTCAAACTTGCACAACAATTTTTTTGACCCACGTCTGGATCCCACATCACGTCAATAGCCTTTAATGAAATGCCTCATATCCTCACCTCAATATTTTATCGTCTAAATTTAAGCATTTTAGCATGTTTGATGCCCAACATTTAGAGGCTTTCAAAATAAAGAGTTCCTGTTTTTCATAATAAATGTTTATTGTTGATATACCTGTTTATTTAAATGGTCTCTCTCTGCTTTGTAACATCTCTTTCATTCTTCAAAATGGGTAAACCCTATTCTCTTTCCTCTTTATTTGCAGTAAACATGACTAGCGCTACGTCCCCAATCTTGCTGAAATGGGACCCCAAGAGCCTAGAGATTCGCACACTGACTGTGGAGAGGTTGCTGGAGCCGTTGGTCTCACAGGTAATGTCTTGGAAATATTTAACCGCTGGTGTTGATAAGGAACGGTTATTGCAATGATGGCGATGCGAGCATTGTTGAAATAATGTTCTGCCACGTTTGTTCTCTTTTTAGCCTTAGGTGAGCTGTGTATTTTTGGTTTTGGTTTACTTGAGTGATTGATAAATTCTGATATCAAGAGAACAGGACATTTTCATGATTCCGAATCTAAGTTGGACATTATTGCTTAATTTAATCGAATACTTGATGAAAATAGTTCCTTATCTTTTTATAAGGTTGAAGTTAGTTGGAACTGGCGTAATGGAACTTTCTTTTAATTTGTCAAGTGTACATAATTCTGTGCAGCAAATCTCAGAATATCACCTGAACAACTTTACACTTTGTTTTCATAACCTCCTATTGACATTGAATGTTTGGCATTAGAAATCGAAATGTTGTTAGTGATGTCACAACAACCTTAGCGTACTTCACCCGCCTGCCTCAGCTGGCAACGTTTGAAGCCTTGCAAGCAGCTTGCACATTTCTTCCGGGAAATGAAAATCTAATCTGATGAAAATCAAGTTCTTCTTGTTTTGGATGGTTACTGGACAGCGATGTTGGAAACTGATCCAGGACCTTGTTAAAACAGAGCAAGGAGAATAAGCTGATTGTTACATTGACTTCAGCACATGAAAGCTCGCAGCAGGGTTTTAGTTTTAGATGTGTTTTTTTTCTAGGGTATATATCGTGTTTTTTTATAGGCTGTAGTATTTTTAATATCTACTAGAGCTGAAAGCGATTGCTCATAACTTTGTTATTTTTGCACAAATGTGCAAACCATCTTCTTGGACTTAAAGCTGCCGGCAAAACATTTGCAACAGTTTGGACACACCTACTCATTTTTTATTGATTTAAAAAAATATTATTACATTAGAACATCGTAAGTCATCAAATATGTAACCAAAAAAGGACAATCTTATTTTACAGTCTTAAAAGTAGCCCACCATTACCTACATTACAGCTCTGCACACCTTGGCCTTTTTTAACCAAACTTCACCACGTGCATGCTGGGTTACTTTTTCAACAGCATTAATGAAATTGCCATTAATACTGTGTATTGGTCGACTGCTTTTCCTCCACTTTCTGCTCATTCATTTGTTTAGTTTTGAACATAAATAGATTGGCCCCATTCAGTTGTTAGTTCATCTGTAAAAAGAATAATATTTCAAGCACGAGCATTTAGATATGAATGGTTTGCTTATATACTGTATTCTGCACATTGTCTGAATGACAACAAAAAGTCCCACAATGCATTATTTTACCTTTAATGTCACAGAGTAATTGGGTCCACAGTAGGGTTGGGCATCGTTTCAAATGTATCGATTCCGATTACAAATTCGATTCTGCTTATCGATTCCGATACCTAACGCTTGTTAGTTTCGATTCCAAAGTGGTGAAAAAGCAATAAAAGCAAAGTCAAGCAAAATCTAAAATATTTCTTTTGTGCCATTACATACAGCTTGAACACAAAAAAGTGTCCTGTGTGAGCCTTCCTTTCGAAGCGAGGGAGAAGGGGGTCTCTCGTGTAGCATAATGTGCCGGTGTTGTGTTGGATTGTCCTACCCTGTCAGATTTTCCTACTGCAGGGCAACACTTAATATAATCTAAACCACATCGACAAAATAAGGTACAATGCAAAAATACCCATTCAGATAGTCCTACCAGTATTCAATAAATATGTAGAAGGATTTATCAACGGACATACACTATCGGATTCCCGTAGCAGTATAAAATGACCCAGATGTTTTTATTGTGCAGAAAAAGACGTAACATTGATGTGCGCATGGTCCCAGCAGTGTCCCCTCACTCATCGGTTTAATGAACACTCAAGAGTCAGCAGTAGGCATTCGGGATGCATTCTTGTAATTCGATACGATGACCCAACCGTAGATGACCCAAGCCATATTGCTGGTGACACCCGTTTTTCAACATTATATACACTTAGCTTTGTCTTTTTGTGATTTCGCAAAATGCAGCCACACTTTAGAGCGCCTCCACGGTCCATCGTATGAACTGACTTTTAGTATTCGAGTGCAAGGTCCTTGCAGATGGCTTTGTTAGGTCAGGTGACTCAGGTCTTGACAGATGACGTGAAAACTATGTGATCGTGCGGTCCGGAATCATTCATTCTTATGGATCCGAATTTCAATTCCCAACCCTAGTCCACAGTTCATAAAACATTGATTCATGGTTTTCTCAGGGAATGAACTGCCCGAGGGACACGTTATTTTAAGTCTTCTAAAACAAAAACATGTTTTAGCATTAAAACTGCTCTTTTAAAAGAGAACCTGAGCATTTTTCAGTTCTTATTTTTAACAAGGTATTAAAATGTAGTCATAAAGTGTTTTCAAGGCAAGGCATGCTATTTGATGGCTTAGCGCTAACGTAGAGCCTCACCTTCATTCTGTTGATTCTACCATGGACAGCTCTCTACTGCTTTATCGTGAGTAAACATTGGAAACTGGACTCTTAGGCCAAAATTCACACTGCTGAGTTTTGGCAGCAACAATTGTGTTCGAATGCATGAATGAATCGTAACCTAAACTACCGGTCTGTGTGTGTACAACAGGGCTTTCAGTTGTTACTTTTTTAACTCTTAACACAGAGACCCACAATATGAAGAAATTTGATTTTCTCAACTGATGTTTTATAATAACCTTTAACATCTTAAACAAACATTGATTGTGTACGGCATCAGATATGATTTATAAACACATAGAATCAAAACTGAAATAAAATGACTGAGACATTTCTGGCATTAAACTCTAGATGGTGAAGTCCTAAAGTCTGACAAAATAACTTTTTTGCTTCAGTATCAGTAGCCAATGAGCTTGCTGCTCTACGTTGAAATCTCGGCTAGTGAATGTCGTAGCAGTGCAGCCTGTTTTAGAAACTCTCCTCCTTCCCCAGCTCCACCTGTATATATCTGCTACAAGGTGATCACGTAAGCATGCAGAGTTTATTCATATATGTTATATGTGCAGCAGTAGCATTCCTTATATGCACACAGCAGCATGTTCTGGAATTATTGGCTGTAGCAAGTCTCCGACTTGCTCCGATGCAGCAGCGTAACATATCTATTCCGCCAAGACCAAATACATTTATGTCATGCACACTAACATGCCGAACCCTCCAAGAGTTGTCATGACAGAACTGTACAGAATTTTACATGTATGCTGTATTTAAACTGTAATTTTTAAAACACATGCTAAAAACTGTCCAATTACATAAAAAGACTACAAATTGAAAAACTTAAATTTATAAAACTTTAATTTAAGGAATTGTACTGGTTTTTTGTTACTGGATTTTGAAGCTATTTAATGTCAGGAACGTGGTAGGAGAACCCAAGTGCAGGCAGCAATACGGGGATGAAGGGGTTAACACAGGGACTTTAATACATATATAAACAGAAAAACAAAAACCCACGAAGGGGTAACAAAGGAGGAAGAGGAAGAGGAAGAGGAAGAGGAAGAGGAAGAGGAAGAGGAAGAGGAAGAGGAAGAGGAAGAGGAAGAGGAAGAGGAAGAGGAAGAGGAAGAGGAAGAGGAAGAGGAAGAGGAAGAGGAAGAGGACGACTTTAAAGTATTTGTCACGACAAGGCTTCTAGGACGGGGTAACAAGTACAACAAACCAGCACAAGACAACAGACAAGAGGGCATTAAATAGGGAGACTAACAAAGGAGATAACGATGGGCAGGTGTGGGGAATGAGACACAGGAGGAAAGCTATACTAGGAACGAGAGGGGCGGGGCCAAATGACGAGACTGGAGAGAACGCATATTATGTCCTGATTGACAATAATATGTTTCTCTCCACATAAAACACATGGGTCTGTCATGATTCTGCCACTAGACCAGAAAATCAAGACAAGAGAAGGCAGAATCATGACAATTATATAGCAGTAAGGTTAAGGTTCATTCACGCTGACGTTTGTTGTACATAAACACAACAGAACAAATAACAGTATTTCTGAAATTGACAGCATCAGGGCGCTGGGATAAGTCGCAGGCGGAGCCGGCAATCACAAGATGTCCATAGGCCAACAACGGGAACCGTGACATGTAATATATGAGTAAAGCTGTACCACAGGGCTGATGGAGAAACTGTGGCTCAAATGACTCATCTTTTCTGTGACTGTGATTTTCTACCACCACATGTCAGATGAGCAGTCAGTGTCCAGAAGTGAGTGGTATAACTGTATAAGCAGCTCGGTAGGCGTATCAGCAGATTTTATTTCAATTCGGATTTCAAGACCAAATTTGTTTGTACCATGTGGTTACTCTTGCAAACAAAAAACTCTTTGATAATGGGATTTTTATTGTAAGTCTGTCGTCTTGGATTATTGGATATAATATAAAACATCAGTGATTTCTCATCTTATATGAAGGCTTTATCTTAATTATTTGTGACATCACATGGTCATTCCGCCTATGACAGGTACTTCAAACCATGGGTTTATGGTGAAACACAGGTTGCGTTGCAGAAATGCTACATGGCACGGCTTGTTCTGCAGTACTTACAGCGACAGCCTTTTATTCAGTGTCTGGCACCCTTGGAATGTGGAATGTGGAAAATGTGGAGTTTTAGATTTATGAATATACTGGTAAACATAGACTCAAAAACATTATCCATCCATCTTTTGTTGGCATCTAAATGGTTGCAAAAATACAAAAGTTCATTTATACATAGGCCAAAAGGTGGAACAAAATATCGATGTGTGCATGTGTAAAACTGTTGTTTACTAAATATAATAGGTATAATAGTGTGTTTTTATCCACAGTTGTGACTTGAATGCATTCATTTCTTTTTTAATAAAACATAACTGACTGAACAGCATATATGTTCTGTCATTATTGACTTTACTTTTCGTATTCGGAGACAGTCACACAGGTTTGGAATGACATAAGAGTGCGTAAATCATTACAGAATTTTTCAGAATCTACCCTTAAACTTTGATCTGATGAAGACATTTCTTGACCGCTCACAAAGGTGCCATTTTCATTCACTGTTCTGAGGACTGACATTCTAGTTGTCCTGATCAAAAGGCCCTAAAGTGCAATTTTCTTTGCCAAAATGGAAATTATATAAAGGGGCAAGGCCAACTGTCTATTATTTGAACCTGTGGCTTTGATCTCAAATCGGTCCCTCCTTCAAATGGTGTTGGCCTAAGGTTTTCTCTCCTGGTTAAGAGCTAATTCACAGTCAGAACAGGGAATTCACTAAATGAATTGTGCCGGCTGATAGAATTTATTTGCACACACTGTCGCTGTTGTTTGGGCCTTAGTCACTAAAGTAATTATGCAAACAAGGTAATGACCCAAACGTGCCTTAAAATGAGTTCCGAATGCAATCTGCATGGCACAGTTCTTGAACCTGCAGGTCAGTTTTAAGTGCTAGATTGTGAAAGATGAGGCTGGCTGTACAGCACTCCCACATTGCAATCCAGCCTTCAGAATATGTTATTCAATGGAATAGTTATGTAGTATTTATGTACTGTTATGGTAAGAATTCACATAGAAATAACGTGTTTTTGTGCTAGTATGATTGACAATAAGTTAATGCTCACATCCCACTCCTAGTTAGACTAGTGGTTAGTAAAAAAAATCTAATATTTTGTTCTGAAATGCTGTATGTTGTTTGAGTTAATGGGCGAGAAATGCATCTTTATTGGATATCACTCGACTCGCTACGATGACAAATGTTTGTTTCAATCATTCCTCTTCCAATATGTCGTACAGGAAGTGTGTAATAGCTTGGAACTTGAGGTGCAGCCTTTGGAAAAGAGCGAGTTTGATTTCAGATAAACAAGCAGTGAAAAACATTTGCTCTCCGGGCCAGAGACTGATTGATTCGGCCAATTTACAGTTGTTGTGGAGTGTAGTGCTCAACTTTCATCCCCCATCCTTTGTCGTTCGGTTTCTTTACATCTCTCTCACTGTTTCCACGTTACAATATTGCAACTCCCAAAGTTGTTCGCCTCAGCTTTCACATTGTTTTGTCACATAATGGAAGCAAGGAATCATGGGAATGCAAATAGATTTTTAACATGTAGTTAATGCTTCATTTGGAGCCAGCTTACAAAGCAGCTTCGACAACAAATGGGACCGCTAACTCGCTCTCATGATCTCAGGAGGGAGCTCTGAAATAACCAAGCTTCTCAGTTGGTGAAAGCAATACTAAGGTTGGTTGGTGTCAATTTAGATTGCAGTTCGAGCAAAAAAAAACCTCTAAAAACCAAGTCAAATGTCTTGCAGAGGGTTTTGCACAACACTGAGAGACCATTTGAATGGGCACCTCATTTCTGGACACACCAACAAAATAAAGCCTGACTGTCTATGTAATTTTTCCACAGAGAATTTGCGTTCTTTTCAAATGGAACAAACTCAAAAACCTCTGCACCAACATAGTGAGACGTGATAGACGAGGGTTTTTTTTTCGTATCAAGGACAAACATGACATCTTAGCCACACACACACATGCTGCTTTTCACTGGAGCTGCACTTCAGCAAAGCATTCCGTGAAATGAGTTTCTCCTTCAGACAGGTTAACGTCGATAAGGGTTGTAGTATAGATGAGCACTGATTTAAGGTCAGGGTTGAGGCATTTATTTAGATCTGAGCTCTGGTGTAAGATGATGTATACAATATCGTTTCAGTGTGAGCTGTAACCGCAAATGTGTTGAAACTATCCTTAAAGGGATAGTTCACCCAAAAAATACTTCTCATATCATTTATTCATCTCCGTATGCTTTTCATAACCTGTATGAGACTACGTTTTGAGAGACGTCTCAGTGGTTGTGTGTTCATGCAATGGAGGTCAATGTAACCATTGTTCTTCAAATGATTTCCTTTTGCGTTCTGCAGAAGAAAGTCATAATGGTTTTAATGATACGAGGGTGATTTGAAAATTTTTGTGATGCTACTATGAATGACGCGCTTCATTCTGAAAATGTTCATGAGCTCAGTGTACAGTGCCTTGACAGGCTTTTGATGAATTTTGCACTAGGGCTTCAATGTATTCCACAGCAGAGACGCTTTTATTTAGGAAAACAGTTGGGGAGAGTCCAGAGGACTGAGAAAGCGAGATTACTCGCTGCTGCTTTACTTGCAAGCTTGTTTCTGCATTTCTGTCTGGTTTCTTTACAGTATCTCTGTTTTGAGGTAGATTTGTGTAGTCATTTTGATATATGGCTGTCTCTAATTCAAACAATAGTTCAGCATATTCAGCTGAGAAGCAGCTTTAATCGCACGGCATACAACGGCAGCTTAACATCAGCATGCAATCGCAGCGCTGAATGTTTAAAGTGATTTAAAATGCTGCTGTGTTTGCCTGGCAACAAGTCAAGGTCACGACTCGTGACGGAAACATAGAATCGAGTTCATCTGGGTGTGGATCAGAGACCAGGAATCTAACTCGCTGACTGGATTTCATATTCCCATGTAAGCAGTTGTGCTGCCGCCTATGTGGGATGACCAGAGGGATGATGCAGAATGCCATTTCTGTTTATTGTTGGTCTTCTTAACAGGACAAAAGGAACAGTTCACCCAAAAATGAAAATAAATTCCGTCTTCATTTACTCGCCCTCAAATTTGTATACACTTTATTGTTCTTATGAAGACACTGAAAATATTTGGAAGAATGCTTGTAACCAAACAGTGCTTTGGACACATTTGACTACCATAGTAGGAAAAATAGCTTTATAAATGTCTTTGTTCTGTTGAACACAAAAGAAGATATTTTGCAGAATGTAGGAAAGCAAACAGTTCTTGGGCACTTTTTACCATTGTCATTTCTATACTATGGTAGTCAAAGGTGGCCAAGAACTGTTTGGTACAAGCATTTTTCCAAATATATTTCTCTGTTCATCAGAACAAAGAAATTGATACAGATTTGGAACAACTTGAGGGTGATGAATGACAGAAATAGGATTTTTGGATGAACTGTCCCTTTAAGAACCATTTCTCTATTATGAAGTAGGACAAATAAGGAGAATAATGTTAGGAAATACTCAGCCAGACAACCAAACTGGAATCACCTTGAATTATCTATTCACACATGTTTTCTTTAGTAGTAAGTGTTCAATTTGCCGTGTTAACACTTGATGTGAAATGTTCGTGGAAAATAAGAAGAGACCGTGGACGTGTATTTGTGTTTGAGGAGCTTTTTTGAATGTTTGGGTCTTGTGTGTGTGGTTTGATTCAATCTCTGTCATCCAGGGGTCTAGGTGACCGTCCTCATACCAGACCAGAAATAAGTCAGTCACCAAAGGTTGTAGGTTCATGATCTGGGCAAACAAGAACCCCCGGAGTTCATGTCCTTGAGCTAAACTCTTTTCATCAGTGTTTTCTCCTCAGGGTTTTTAATTCATCACATTAACTCTAGCTGGCAAAACGGCACAAAAAACAGCTGCCACTGCTTCCAAAAGCAGCTCTCCTAATGAAACCTGAAGCTCTTTTGGTGACTTTTTGTAAGGTTGAGGATAAAAGCAGATACCCAAGAAATCTCAAATGTTCTCACCCTCATATTTCTGTTCCTTCTTCAGAGAAATCTAAAAGCAGGACTGAATTCATTCGAGCATATAGCCCTTATCTGAACTTTCTTCAATTCAAGAACCTATAGAGTGATTCAGATACATTTTTACGAGTGATGACAAGTTTTTGGACTGTCTTAGCTTGGTTCTGCCAATTTGGTTGTTTGTATGTTTAGATCTGATTTAAACTTACACAAACTAAAGTGTTGTTTTTGTGAAGAAATTGTACGCATGTATGGGTACATTGCTGGTGAAAGTCATTTTTCGAAAGCATCTTGTTTTTTAATGAAGCAGGTCTATGCAGTATGACAGGGCTCACTGGCCCTGTTCTGATAGGAGGAATATTTCATAAAGAAACGTCAAGAGCTTTATTTATGGTTTGTAAGCAAATGTCATTCTTTCCCTGCAGTTCAAGGTTTGTTTAATATTGCCGCACAGAAAAAAGACTCTCTCTCTCTCTCTCTCTCTCTCTCTATCCCCAGGCGGAGAGAATGGTGCATGTGGGGGGATAGAAAGTTTTTTCATCTTCTCAAATCCCCTTGTGGGACTGCATTTGTGTGTATTTGTGTGTGAGAAGCGGTTTCAGGTATGAAGAAGGCTGTGGGGCTGTTTTTTTTGTTGATTTGGAGGGAATGGATGAGGGATGGATTATGTCTGTGGAAAAAGGCTTGCGTCGGGGAGTACGCACATCAGTATTTATTTTTATCACAAACACTGTATGGAGCCGGCATAAGAAGAGATGGCCCGCTGATACAAAACACACGCCCCCTTGAAATATCTTAGTTGTACATACACAACCTTTAATCTGTAACTTCTGCCCTCTACATCAGGGGTTCTCAACTTTTTATCTCCAAGTCCCCCCCCCATTGTATTCAACAATAATCTAAGCCCCCCTTCATAAAAATTAAAAAGTTCTACCCAATAAGATTGTTTTTTTAACTTTAACTGGAAAAATGTTTATTCATTATAAACAAGGGCAAATAATAAGAAATATCTTGTTTTTTTATTTTTAAATGTATTTCAATGCTTAGTATTTCAATTAGTCATCTTGAGGCCCCCTTGGAAGTCATTGCCCCCCTATTTAAAACGCTGCCCTACGTCTATTGGTCAGTATATTTATAATATAATTGTATTGTGTTCTAGGTCTTAAATCATTTTATACATGTCTTAATTTTCCTAGGGCAGTGAACGCTACCTCTAATGCTTATTGAAATGCTTCAGTTTGATTCTGTAGTGTTGTAGTTCTTGTTCAGGTGAATTTCAATGAGCATTAGTAGCAGTGCGACTACAAATGAGACCAACATGCAATTTAGATTGCAGCCAATCAGCTTCGTTTTTTTGGTGTGAGCTTCTTTTACATTGTAACACAGATATAAAAAAAAGATTTAATTTAGTAGTGGTTAAACGGATCCTAGTTAATCCTTGACTCGTACGGATCGCGTCTCGCGGTTCGGAAAGCATGTGACCCGAACACATGTAAGACAAATGAACGACGAAAGATGTTTATCTCGGTGAGGTCAGTATAAAAATACATTTTTGCATATTTTACATAATCAGTTGCCTATGGCTGGATTGCACAATAAGTGATCCATAATAATACTATTTGCGAGCACGCATCAAAACATCATTGCGGTTGTTTGATGCGCTGATCAATCATAATACGGTAACGCATTTGAAAAGAAAGATCCGCAGCTCTAAATGTTTGTTTGAACGTTACAGTGTACAAGAAGTTGAAGCTACTGAAACCTTAGAGTAGGGGTACTCAAACTACAGCCCGCGGGCGGAATGTGGCCCGCCCACAGATTTGGACCGGCCCTCTGAACAATGCCTTATGGTGTGTTCACACAAATGCGAATGAAGCGTTAAGCGTGTGTGATTTACATGTTAAGTCAATGTAAAGACGCGATGACCTACTTGCGGTGCGATTTGCGCGAATTGAAAAATCTGAAAAATGTGTGCCGCATTAACCAATCAGGAGCTTGCTCTTGTAGGGCCGTGAGCGAGCGGCAGAAGCTCCTCCCATGACGGGAATTCGTGTCTGTAATGAAGCGAATTTCACGCGCGAATGATGCGAGTAAACTCGGAATGTTCAAGTGTCCAACTACACCTGAATAGCGCGATTTACCGCGTTTGGTGTGAACACTCTGACACATTTAAAACAATTTTTGTATATTTTAAATATACAGTTTCACTTATATCAAGTCTATATTTGATAATAAATATTGGCTTTGAGACTCAAATAGCCTAATTATTTGTTAAATTCACCCACCAACAGAATGTTATGCTCAACATAACATATAGAACAGCTGACACGCGAACCAGCAGAAAACTTCAAAGAGATGACAAAATGGCCAAGCGGTTGGGAAAGAAAATGGTTAAATAATATGCATAAGTAAATGTTTTGAATTTGAGTAGCACTCAATATGAAAAAAAATCATTATGATAGTAATAACAATGCTCTTTAAATAGGCTATATCTCTTGAAAAGTAATCATTTGTCTGTACGGTGCATAACAAAATAAACTATTCTACCATTAGGGAGGCATAATAAATACATTTCAAATCATAATTAAATCTCCACAATAATTAAAGTAGTACCTCCGGCCCATGTCATTTTCTGTTACAACCGACTAGGCCCCCCATTAAAGATAGGGAGAATTATGTGGCTCTTGCAGAAAAAGGTTTGGGGACCCCTGCCTTAAAGCTTTCAATCTGATCTCTATAGATCCGTCCATCATATACAGATGTTTACTCTCACTGCACATTTGTGCCATACCCATTAGTTATACAGTAGATATTGTGTGTCTCTTTAAAATAATGCATACATGATGTAGCCTGGAAGATAATGTTTTAGTAGTATTTCGAATAAATCTGCTTAATCTGTATCGTGACATAAAGTCTGTGATATGATTTTACGTTTTGTGGTTTAAAGGATGGCTAACAACCAACCAGTTTCTAACGACGTTTTTGAAGCCTACTGCTGCGAATGCAAGAAGGAAATTGATCTGGGAATTTTGGGTGTGCGTTTTTTTTATGTTGGGATACAAGTCTTACATTTCATTGATAATGACAAAAAATGTCTACAAAGTCAAAAATGTGACTGTGAAACCTGCAGAAACCCTGTGTGCTGTATATTACAGAGTTAATATGAGGTCATATTTTACAACAGCCTTTGAAATTGGAGACAATAGATACATTTTTATGAATAACCCTAAATTGAAAACTCATTGTTGACATACTTTTGTTACATCTTGAAGTGAACTTGATAAATTAAATCAAATCTGGTGGTTTGTAGCTCAAAAAAAGTATGGCCGGGGTTTGAATAGGATGGCTTTTTAAGCAAAAACTGATCTTGTACACTTAAAGCTTCAACAAATCAAAAGAAAACATGACCTGATTTCCTCTATATTTTATCTAATTGATGTCCAGAGAAGCATTTCTCTAAAAAGAAAAGATTTCTCTGGAACATTTCTGTAATGATTTTCGTTTTGTGTAAAATAAAGTTGTCAGACTAAATTTAGGTGCAGTAATCCTAAAGAGAGTTCCACCATCTACCCGGAATGTTTGATTTTCTCTTACAAACATGAAGCTTTGGCAGAATATCTTGTGCAGCCTTTGAGTCCCAGTCTGCGATTCAGTGAAGGTTGTTCCAGATCCAACTTATCGCTGCTCATTTTCCAGTCCAGTCGAGTGCTACAGCTTAGAGTGGAACATCTTGAGCTTTCTGTGGACATCTGAGATAACGTATGTTCCTGTAGAATTGTACAGTTGCGAGCGTTTGCCCTGAGTTCACCAATCTCTATCCCTGAAACTCTTCTTGCAGTCTTTCAAACTGGGTTTTTCTATGTGCATGTTCTACGCATTCGGGGGTATGTTTATCCAACTCGTTATTCGGCTTTTGACTGTCTTTTGAAGAAATGTAAATAATTCACTGCAGATACGCTGAACCGATTCTGTCATGCATTAGATTCCATCTGTGCTAATAATACACACGATTGTTACATTTTACGGGTTTGGATTTAAATGCATGCTTCCATTTGAGAATATGCATGTTGTTTATCTCATCTTAAAGCTCATAAATCCATCTGTTTATTTGAATATCCAAAGGTAAATCTTGTTTCTTAAAATTGTAATATCTATTTATTCAAGTGCCTGACATTTGTCTTTTAGTACAGATGTTTGATTTGAGTTGGATTCTTAAAGGTATTCTTAAAGCTGCTGTACCTTGTAACCAGGTCCCTTCTATTTTAGTTTCTCGTTTATCCTTGGTTTTTCCCCAATTTATCTTTATGGATCTTCTTTTTTCATCTTTGTTTCTCTTCCTCGTTCATAAACTGCAGCCTCTCATTCCTAGTCAATCTTTTCTCATACCTTTTTGTCTCTGAATCATTCTCTCTATGTGCCGAGCAGCTGATTTATGATGTCTCAATAGTTTAGCCCCCAAAAGCGATTGGCAGGGTCTTATGGTTTCTTTTCAATGATAGCAGCGTGCTACTGAACCTCATTTCATCTCTGCCCTTCATCCTTAGTTTCACACTGCTAACCTAAAATCAGCTTGCACATCGATCCCGAAGCTGATCCCCTTTAAACTGTGTTGCTGTTTGATAATTCACTTTTAAAAGAGAGGCTGGTCTCCAATGATGTACAGCTCTGGTTGGTTATTTACACTTCATGGTTTTCTTAATGGTTGATAGTATTGAGGAAACGCATTTCGTTTTAAAGAGTTGACATTTGTTACCAAATGTGTAAAAGTTAGAAGACTGTAGATGGTAAAATTGAATATGTTGCCATTGTTTATGAAAGTTTCATTTTGTGTCAAACCCATATGAATTAACTTTTCCTGTGGATTACAAAATTAGATTTTTTATCTTATGAGCTTAAAAATGTTGCTATTACGTATGTTAACACTAGCACTCCATATATTTCATACATCATTTGAAGTCATGCATTAGCTTTGAGGATAATAAAGGAGTAAATAATAACAGAATTTTCATGTTTTGGTGAACTCCTTTGCAGAACTCCTCTTGAAAAGAAGCCATGACTGTGAGTCATTTGGTGATATTTTTTTAACAGGTGACTTCTAGTGTTGGGTAATATTCTATATAATCAGATCGTTCTATCGCCAGCCTGTGGATCGCCAAAACACGATAGTATCGAGAGGCGGGGCAATTTACTAATTTTATCTATGACAATGCTGTATTTGTGGACAAAAAGCAGAAGCTAACGTGGCTAGAAAATGTCCACGTATAACTTCAATAAGCATTGTATCGGAGTGTGTGTTCAGTGCACCTGGCAACATTGTTACTTCCCATGCATTGCAAGATCTCCTGCACGAAGACATGCGTGTCGTAATATTAATTTGGAATCATTTATCGCAAATCGGAACATCTCTAGTGACATGACTTGTTGTCGTTTTCCCATACAGGATAGCTTTAATCTATGCAGGATGTTAACATTAAACGACCGTGTTACAAAGGCCTAGATGAAGGGAGCAGAGAGCAGATCATGTGTCAGATGAAACATCAAGACCTCACTTTGCTTTGTAGGCATCTCGGATCAAAAGACAAGTGGCCTTTAAATGCCACCACAAGACAGGACAGCGTTTCTGGAGAGCAGAGATTTTAGTGTTCTGACTTCTGCTTTCATATTTTATTTCGAATCTCCTCTTAAAAACTACTGTTTTTGCTGACTACTGCCTACATACATTTCCTTCCTAATTGAACAGAGTGACCGTATTGGAACTCTCTTCATTTGCAGAAACGTTCTGTCATACCCAAATCACAAATTGTTGCAAGTGAACACACAGAAATAACGGTTGAAAGAAACGTTTGACTTTGATCTTTTATTGTCATTTGTTATTAAAGAATCTGTTCACCCAAATATAAAAATTCTCATATAATTTACCCTCATGCCATCACAGCATATGACTTTCTTAAGTTGGACACAAACAAATAATTTTGTAATAAAAATGCTTTTGTGATCTCATCTTATAGGATCTAAAATGTTGAAGCTCCAAAAAGCACATCAATACATTCATTGTTCTTGCATTAGTTTGGCAATTTGCATGTAAACTCTTCAAATACATTTTTGCTATGTGATTATTTTTGTAGTCTATTTCTTGGTATCTATGTGAGGCTGTCTGTATCTTTCTGTACAGTTGTTACTCATTAGCCACCGGCACGTTTTAGCAAACAGATCTCAATAAGTTTCATTACATTCAATTCATATTTCTAACTCGTCTAATTGAAGTGCAGCTGATCCCAGTTTAACCGACTACGCTGTTCAGCATCTGTACGGCCACTCTGGAATCCCAATAAGGAAGGAGCTGATTCTCCGTGCATTTCGATGGAGATATCAAGGACAGAGGAGGAATATGTGATACTTTTCTTCGTTTCTGCCTCTAATCCTGCCCTTTTAGATGTGTTTGAGCCACAGTGATAGAGGCATTTAATACCGTGACCTCCTTTTCCCACAGTTCTTCAAGGGTTCCTTCTCTTTTGAAGCCTTGCACTCAGCTGAATTGGAAGTTTGTGCTTCCTCTTTTAGATATCTGAAGATGTGTTTGGTAGATGATCACCTGAGTTAAAAGCTGGAAAGTCAATAGAGGTGCTCAGATAGAGTTTGGTTTATAATCAGACATATTTGCAGACAACCAAAAACCAGGGTTCTATAAATCATCACTTGTTCTGTTGCTTTTGTCTTAAAATTATAGTTCACCTTAAAATAGAAATTCTGTCACAATTAAATTCCCGCCATGTTGTTCAAAACCTGTATATGACTCATTGTTCTGTAGAAGACAAAAGAGGATATTTTGAGATCTCTCTTGGGTTTTTGTGTCCATACAATGGAAGTCAATGGGGGCCAATGTTGTCTGGTTACTGGTGTTCTTTAAAATGCCATTTTTTGTACTCAGCAGAAGAAAGTAATACAGGTTTGGACACTTCCGAGCACACAAACATTCAATAGTTTGTTATGGTCAAGGTATATTAATGCATCATCTTATACATTTTCTATATTTGAATCAGTCAGTTCTGTTTCTTTTCAAAAGTCGAACTTTATCTGTTCTACACGAAGTACTTAATCCTTTTCATGCAGAAACCCATTTAAATTAATCCACAGTGAAAACTGCAAATGATTTAGAATATAATCTATCCTATACGGCTCGAGTGCAATTTATACCATTGTGCTCTCCTGAACAAAGACTTTCATGTCCGGAATCGACGGAAAAAAACTGGGGAACGTCCTTCATAAAAGATGTCCAGCAGTCATCTGTTCGAAGGTATTGAGGTTAAAATTTATGGCCTGCTAATCTAAACTCACTCGTGTGGGAAATCTGCTGAGAGTTGCATACAGATCTCTTACGATCTTGAACACAAACACGATAGATAGCTTTGAACAGCATACATCCCAGTTGAAGATAGTGTGGTAGGAACTGAAGACACATTTGGCAGTATTGTTGGTAGCACACTCCAACTAGACAGCTAGAAAAAAAACACAACAAACAGATAGATGTCACCCAGAAAAAAAAGATTATGGCGAATGATGTTTGAGGCTGTTGCCAGGGGGGTCAGGTCTCAGTTTTTTAAGGGATAGTTAGCAGAAAATGTTTTATTTCTTTCATCATTTACTCACTCTCAAGACCTTATACAATGAAAAATAAAGGTGCTTGAAAGGTTCTTCATAGCGATGCCATAGAATAATCATCTTTGGTTCCACAAAGAACCATTCAGCCAAAGGTTCTTTAAAGAACCATCTCTTTCTTACTTTTTTCATAATCTAAAGAAGCTTTGTTCGCAGAACCACAGAAAGGTTCTTCAAATGTTGAAGGTTCTTTGTGTACAAAACCTGTATGACTTTCTTTCTTCCGTTGTTTGGACCCAAAATTGGGGTAAATATCTTTCTTTTGTTTACCACAGAAGAAAGTAAGTCCTTGGAGTTGGAACAACATGATTGTGAATAAATGATGACAGAATATTTATTGATGAACTGTTGCCTTCAGCTCATACCTCCTTAGATGACCCGTCATTTGACATGTTATTGTAGATCGACAGAGGATTCAAGTAAAAACGTAGTTGTTACTGCCGAAGTTCAGGGCATTGTTGTGCTGAGTTGTTCCTTGGTGTGGGGATTCACTTCTGTGGTTGTTTTCTGACAAAAGATAACAAATAAACTCCTTTTTTTACTACAAAATATATTGAAGATGGATGACCACAGTTGCTTTGAATTCACCTTAGGAAAGCAGGACCTGTGAGTCATACTTTTACCAGTAGTTCATACATCAGAGTTGTAACAGAGACCCTGTTAAATAAATAAGTAAAAAATACCCAAAGGAAATTTAGCATAACTTGAAAGTTCTCATGTATGTTTTATGTTAGTATCAAGATACGTAGTATTTTTAAAATAAATGCAAATAACTTGATTACTCTTACTCTGACATTTGCTCTCGGACAAACATGATGAAATATCATGTTTGCAAAAACTATGAAAAAATATGTTTAAAGGGGTATATGACGAATATTAGCGTTTTTAGATGTAATGCAATGTGTATACATTATTTAAGGTTAAAACATTTTCCTCTTCGCCCCGCCTCTCTGAAATGCGCAGATTTTTTACAAAGCTCATTGGTTGCCAGAGGCACTGTTGCATCAGTCCAAAAATGCTCAAGTTGCTCTATGAGCAGATTACTTAAGTGTTTCCCATACATTGATTTATTCATGGCGGCCCGCCACACTAACAACACTGGTTGCCACAAATCGATTTTTCATTAATCCCCTTAAAATTTTTATTTGACAATTTAAAACAGTTTAAACATACTGCAGTTGACACTCAGCGCCTCTCTTTCTCATGTTGCGTGCAGCTCCGCCCTCGACACAACGAGTGAACATATTTAAATATGGTGGTGTTTTCAGTATGCCATCCTCCTTGTACTCGCCTTTCCTCGTAAACGTCATCAGTCACAGATGTTTACTGACAGAGAAGTCGGCTGACGAAGTTTATCAGGACTTGACGGGAGGTTAGCAGTGTTTCCCAGACTCCCTTTCTCTATGTTCTCAGTGTGTCTGTATGCGAGCTCTTCTCGCCCTAACTTACCTGCGAGTATCACTCGCATTTAAAATCAAAGAAGCGCTGCTAATACAGCAACAACAGCATAATATAGCCAAAATCACAGCATACCGCATTTTGTAAGACAATGTTGTTTTTATAAATCAGGATTTTAGCAGCAGTTAAAGTGACAGCTGGTTGTATTAAATACAAGGCGTTATTGGGTCGTGTTTAGTCACTATTTGATTTCCGTTTAATGTCTGACAACAGACCAGATAATATGTGAGAATAGCGTTCAGTTGTATTATATTGAGAGTAGAAGCGAAACAGATTTAGAACCAATGCAAACCACCGTGATGACGTCACATATATGCTAATAAGGGTGTGATGTCAGGAGCGACACAAGTCCCTCAAAGTCCTGTGGGTAACTTGGTCATATTTCTGTTTTCTGACACTTGCCCACTGTCTTTAAAATCGAGTTGAAGCTCTAGTGGAGAACTGAGTGTGAACGTACTAAGTAAACTCTGAAATGAGCTTCTGTGGGAATTTAACTCGAATGTGTGGAAAGATTGGCTAGATGTACACAACCGTCAAGTTTTTGTTCTTTTGTTGAGGGCAGTATTGATTTTGATCTTAACTCGAATGGTTTGGCACGGAGAGAAATCTGTGTATACAAAATTGTCCATCTGTCTGTGTATCTGATTCATGGACGCTTCTGCCGATGGACTTTCTGAGGTTTCCTTCAATCAGGACACAGCTGCTTTCATTGACTTTTGTTTTCCCTCATGAGCAACGCAATTTCACTGAAAACCTATTTTTCTTTGTGCAATGTTGCCTTTTTCACTAAGATATATTGTTTTGTGTTGATAATGCTCTTGAGACGTGTGCATCCTTATTTATCCGCAGACAGTAACAACAGGCAAGGTTGAATTGATCTGACGCCCCAGCTGTGTTCGGCAGAGATTGCGGCGGCTGTAAATGCAGTTTGATTGGTTCAGCTCTCCTGGTTGACCTTTCTGCAATTTAAAGCAGTCCCTGTGGTGTGTCACAGTAGAGAAGGCAGGACGCGGTCCGAGGGCACGGGCACAGATTGCCTCTTTGGCCAGTGTAGTGGACATGAAATGTTTAATGTGTCACATGATCTGGGAGGGGTCATGAGGTATGTAGGAATTGGTTATTAGGCACCTGCTCACCTGTTGTGGGTTGGGGGGGTGAATGGGGAGTAAGTGTACTCTTTGTGGATCAGCAGCAACATCTATACTATTCTATACTATATTTGCAACATGTTTGTGGAGTAATAATTGGAGGATTGGAAAGCTTTCCGTTTCTTTTTATGGATGATGTCTTTTTTGAAACCTGTATGACTTTCTTTCTTCTGCAGAACACAAAAGAAGATATTTTGAAGAACGTTGGTAACCACACCAAATTGAGACATTTCGCATAATATCTTCTTTCGTCTTCTTTTGAAGAAAGTTGTATGTCTGTCCTGGTGCCAGATTGAAAATAAATTGTTCAGTTTGCTTTGTCACTGCGGTGTGAACACCGAGCTCCGACTGTTGCAACTGGAGCAATCCATAAATTGGGGATATACTGTGATCCCCAGTTGTGTTTAATCACCCTTGTTCCCTTGAGCAAGGCACTTCATCTCGAGCCGTCCTGTATCGACTGACTCTGCAGTTACTGTACTATCAATTGGACTGTAAACTCCTTCAGATTAAAATTCCGCTGTACTGCATTCATTCAGTTTAAACGTCTTATAACCGGCAAAGCGAAGTTCTATGTTCTGCTTTCAAGTGTTCCATATGTTATTTTCTCTTTCTCCCTTCTCTCCCTCCAGTAGGGCTTTGTTCCGTTTTGCATACTTTTTTTTCCTTTGCTGTCATCCAGTGACCAGAGATGCTACTCGGAGTGACACTTGAACATGGTCAGACCGCGCATTTCTTTTGACTCAGTCTTTCAATATCAGGGGAATTGTGTTTGTGTGTTATTAGAGTACACCATCAGCACAAACATTAGCCTCTGGGGACGTGTTAATGGGCAGGATTTAATTAAATTCTAACTTAATCTAAAAAAATTAACAACTTCACTTAGTTTGTGCACTTTTTGTGTTATTGGCAATGATTCTGAGCGTAGCCAACTGAAAAGCTACATGTGCGGTAAGTTCTGGATCACAGTACTGGGTTAAAGAGAAATTCTGTTATCTTGTATTCATGCTCATGTTGTTGTCTATACAATACAAGTCAATAGGGGTAAGTGTTGTTTGGTTACCAACATTTTTATTTGTGTTCTACAGAAGAAATTCTTACAGGTTTGCAATGATGTGAGGGAATGAAGTCCAGCTTTTTTCTATTAACAGTAGACATCTGCTGCTTGTATACAGCCCTTACCCTAATTCCTAAAAATGTACGATCGTAAATTTCTCCACCGATACCAATATCTGATTATTAAGAGTGATATCTGCAGATACCATTTCTGAATATTAAATTACTTTCTGAATGGTGGACCTTGTGGCCTGGGGGTTAAAGCGTTGGGTTTGTGATCAGAAGGTTGCTGGTTCAAATCTCAGTGCCAGCAGGTCATGACTGAAGTGCCCTTGAGCAAGGCGCCTTACCCCTGATTGCTCTGCAGTAATGTGTCACTAAAAAACTACTTGTAAGTCGCTTTGGATAAAATGAATAAATGTAAAATGTAGTGGGCAAGACACGAGACAGTCAACTTTGTGGTTGAAGACAGCCCCAGAGGGGGATTTATTCAAAACACGCGTGCAAAAAACATTACCTGGTGACAAGCTCCTCCACAATGGTGCCAGGTGGGAAGTCCGGTTCCGTGAAGGTGCGTAGTCGTGCTCTGTGGTGGTGATGGGGTGGCATTTCTTCCAGTCTTTGGTAGGGCCCTCGTTAGTCAGGTGCTGGACTCTTTAAAAAGAAAGCAGAGCGCGACAGGGTCAATATCATCCAATTTGTGGAGTGGAAACTCACCCTCTCTCTGCTCTGTCCAGCTTTTATGTCTGCTGGGGATTAGTCGCCGGTGCTGACGATCGGCAGGTGGAGGCGTTGATTGCCTCTGTCTCCACGGCGACGCTGATTGGGAACAGCCCGACTCGCCACAGCATGCTAAAAACCTCTTAAAAATATTTCAGGTATAGTTGATGAAAGATTTCAGTGTGATGAGAGCTTATTTCACTTGAAAAGGAAGCTGCACCGCGTTTAGTTTGAAGATTGATGTTGACAGTGCGAAGCTTGCACCCCCGAAAATGACGGAGCACATTTATAAGTCGTGCCATTATAATTCGACATCAGATTGTAAATTTAAACAACCACATTGTGCTCCAACAAACTCTTAAACTACATTTTGAGTCCCAACAACAGATATATTACAAAGGTTTGCCTGTGCTCAAATCAAACTAAACGGAAGTGCATCTTTTCAGTAATTCATGTAAATATTATTCACTAGCGTTTGTAAAATATTACAGTTATACATATGAATGAATTCAATAGTGTTTGTAAGATGTACTTCATTAATACATATGAATGAATTTCATTAGGTTCGACCATGTTTTTTATTTCACTAGTGTTTGTAAGAGTCATTTCAATAATTAAGGCCATAATTGACGGCTCCTCATACATTGCAGGCACCAAACGGCATCAGCGTGTGATGCAAAGACAACATAATCACAACTTCTGGCAAGGCCAAGTGTAGCTGAATGGGTTATTGTGCTGTTTGGCTCGGTATCCAACAAGGCCGTGCCATTCTGGGGAGAGTGCAGAGAATATCGAAAGGCACTGACGGTGTGGAAATGGTATGGATAGAGCAGCATTCAAATGTCATAATAAGCTTAATAAGGCCAATTGAAAGTTCAGTTTAATTCAACAGGGATGAGGCAAATGAGAGCCTGTTGAGGTCAAGACTTCTAAAGAATGCTCTGGTATTGACAACCTGATGTGCTAGACATGTTATTATTTTCACTTGATTTGAATTACGTTTCAATTAGTTATGCATCATTTATACTTCAGGAGTCCAGAGGTTTTTTTCCAAGTGACAGTATTTTTGCTTTGACACTAGGGATGCTCCGATCAGCATTTTTGCAGCCTATAGCGAGTACCATTTCTTGTCATTGTGATTGGCCGATACGGATCGCAAGTGCTTTAAGCTTTATTTATATTTCCTTTTTATTATTCATTTTATATTTCTCGTTTGCTGAACGCAGGGTTCTTGAAGGGATGAAGGAGTGTAGGAGGGTGTGAAAGTATGCCGCCGCAGATCCAGTGATAGTCCTGTTTGCAAGAGTCTGATACGGGCTTCAACCGGTAGCCAGTGGAGAAAGATGAATCGGGGTGTCACATGAGACGAGGAAGACGAGGCGTGCTGCTATGCTTTGAACCAGCTGGAGTGGTTTGATAGCCTTTGCAGGAAGACCAGCAAGGAGAGCATTGCAGTAGTCCAACCTTGAGATTACCAGGGCCTGAACAAGGAGTTGTGCCGCATGTCACATGGTCAACTTGTCAAACCACAAGTTCGACGTATGACGTCGTATTTCTGTGCTCGATTAACTTGAAAATCCATTTCGTAACAACGTTTCTTAGTCCCTTTCCCGGAAAAGCACGCCCATATGTCAACCACGGAGAGCGGAGCAAGAGAGAGAGAGCACTGCATTCGCGACTTTGTTCACTTCATTTCGGTGAGAAATGTTATAAAAACTGTGGATATAACGCTGGATTTGGAGATCATTTCAAACTGACAGATGGAGCGGCCCGAGTGCTAAAAGATCCCGGTCGTGAACCACACACAGTAGGTGAAACTGAGTCTGTGTTTTGTTGGCAATGGGTGCGTGAAACCACGCTTACACCCTACACCCCAGTACAAGTCATACGTTTTCAGAAATAATCGTACAGCTGTTTCTGTCTTTTATAAATTTGATCACACTAAAGACTCTGCGGATATTTGATGGGTGCGATACTATTCTGTAAGTACTCAAGATTAACATGAGATATGCAGAAAAAGCTATTTTCTTTTTTTTTGGTATTCGTGGATGCCGACAGCACACATAGTACAAATGAATTACCAATTCTCAACCCCTTAGTTAGACACATCTTCTTCTTTTGGTTCTTTTGGTGTTACCGGCTCTGTCTTACATTTCTATGTTTAGTGCATGAGGGAGAAATATGAAGAGAAGCAGTTAAGCCTCAGTAATGGATTCCAAACTATGGAATGTATTCATTAAGCAGTCTATTAATGACCTGCTTGTACCGGCTGCCAGGTACTCCCGAGAACCTCCCATTTGAACACTGCTTGGGAGAAAAAGAAGAAGAAGGGCATTGTTATTTGGTCTGTCATTCCTCTGTTTTATTTATGCTATTTCCTGGCAGTTTTGCTTTTAAGCATTTTTTTCTAAACTAAGTACATTTTACTTGCAAATGTTACTGCATACATTGAATGTGAAACTGATGTGAGCGGATCACTGCAAACGATATTTACAACCGATCAAAACGTACATATAATACCATCAGAATAAATAGGTAGTTGAAAACAGCCTTATAACATAAGCATCAGGTTAAACCTTTAGTAATGCATAGCGAGACCCCTGCATGTTTTGTCATAATTTATTACACACCTAGCTGATTTTGAATGTTAAAATGCATCTTGTGTTATTCGCTCTTATGCATTAATAATAATTGGGTCATGTAAGTTGTGCTTGGTAAACCTTTGGGAGCAAGTAAAGTAAGTTAAATATTTATGAGGCATGATTTTACCATACAAAGATGAGCAACGTCAGCCTTTTATCCATTAAGTTTGGCCCTGGGAGAATGTCCCTTTGCAGAATTATTCAATGATCGAATCTTCCTATTAGCCGAAGTTAAAGCGGAGGTAACAAACACAGTTTCTGCCTTTCTCATATTAATCTTGAGTACCTATAGCAGCGGTACTTTCCCACCGTTTCTCTTTGTAAACGCGCGCTAGACTTATGGGTTTTAACCTTCATGCGCGTCTGGAGCGCCTCGCGCATTAAGCAGTAGTGTTTATGGCGGTTTGCGCTGCCAGCAGCACTTTGGGAGCGCGCTATTACGTTATTTTAGTACATTCACAGGCAAACCTCTTCAAAAAGGGATCATCTGTCTCTAACATACAGTATGTGCAATGTAAGCATAAAACATGTTGTGTTTATGTAGTTTTTACTGTTAACTCGAGCACACAGCTCTTTACTAAAAGCTGCACCTGTTAAGAAAACAAAGCATTTTTTCTCAGTGTATGACACAACATTTTCCACTGTTTACAAATTGTTTATTACTGCATTATTTCATTCATTAAAACAGAAGTTTAATGTGTTTCTTAAAGTACAAGAGGATTTTATAATGCCTAGATTTATGCATTTTGTGTTTTTATGGTGAATAAAATACTTTTCCCACATATATTACATTTTTGAGGATTTCTTGAAAAAACTAAGAAGTCTCGTCACACACCTACTACACAACTGTTGATTCACTATAAGTTTGTGTTGTTTACATTATGCACATACGTGTCGATTGCCAACAAAACACAGACATTTGACTCAGTTTCACTTCCTGCGTGTAGTTCATGACCGGCATATTTTAGCGCTGGGAAGTCTTTATCTATCACTTTCAAACGATCTCCATATCCAGCGTCACATCTACCGTTTATATAACATTCCTCACCGAAATGCCGTGAACTAACAAACACAGCTGAAATTCCGTAACCCGAACGAAGCACATTGATGAGCGTGCTCTTGCTCTCGCTGGTTGACGTGCGGGCGTTCTTTTCCGTGAGAACTGTCCAATAAGGGACTGAGAACCCTTGTTACGTCATCAAAATTCATGTTCGGAAAAAAAATCATGAAACATATACAAACCCTGGTGGAGTGTATCGAGCACAGAAATGCTGCATCATACGTCCAACAAGTTTGCCATGTTAAGCATGAGAAGCCAGCACATTCAACAGTGTCAGAATGCATGAAATAGCATTTTACCCCCTCCCCCCTTTAAAGTGTAGCATAAAGATATGTTTACATTTATGCATTTGGCAGTCACTGTATCTCTGAAATCTCTGAACTAACAAACAAACAAAACAATAGCTGGATTATGAATAAAGTGAAAGAAAACCAGTATCCATCTGTTTTATTCATGGTTTTTTTATCCATGTCACTGGAAACACAACGGATTTCTCTCAGAAAGAATTGTTCACTTTCGGCTGCATTATGCAAGGTCCATTTTCTGCCGCGGGAGATACTTGACTTCATGCAACTGTTTCACAAGCCTGTGCTTTCTCTCAGTCTCTTTGGCAACGTGGAACCGCAGTATCCCTTTGATGCCTTGATGCCCTGCTAATTAATAACTTTACTAATTTAGAGAAATTACAAGCGCGACGCAGGCGTTGTATTATAGAAGGTGATGCTTTACTAGAGAATGAGAGAATTACAGAGTATGGATGAACACCCCTGTGTCATTTTACATTTATAGAGGCGTGCATGTATTTTGCATGCATATAGTGTAGTCAGAAGCTAAATGTACATTTTCTCTTCCAACAGACATGTCATATTCCAGACAAGAGTTTGCATCTCATAACTGTCCTCTGTTATGGGAGCTCATCATTTAGCGATGCACAAAGCAACGCACACTGCATTATTGGCTCATGATCCCAACACTCATCCGGAATTAGTATTTTAAGTTAGCTTTCGTTCTGTATAACGACAGGTTTTTTTTGCCAAGGACCATATGTGGTATATGTACTATATTTTTTAAATCTAGTTTGAGGATAAAGATGTGTAGTGAACAAACCTTTTAAACAAAACTTTTTTGTTTAAAAAAAACTTTTTTAAACAAAACACTTTATTGTGATGTGCAAAGAACATGACCTCAAAAAACTCCCAAACTGAATTTGGAATATTAAGCACATCTGCACAAGATGTTGGGTTTGTCTCTCACTGTGCGTATTGTATAATATGCGGAGCAGAAAAGGGGTATGCGTGCAAGAACACACACTGTTTGACAACGAGAAATACAGTTTCTTGTTCAGCCTTCCGTAAGGTATAGTGCTGGAAATATTCATATACAAGAATTATTATTAAGTCACAAAATTTTGCACACAGAATTTTTTTGCCATCTTTGAATTTCTCTACATACAGTACGTGTCATTAAACATATTAAAGAGTGTGGGTGTGTCTGCAACGGCTGTTTGTCTGCGATGTCATTTACATGTAATGATGATTAAAGTAGTTTTCCAGAGCTATCACGGATTGACAAGTTTAGATAGACATCTGAATCGAACAGATACTTCTTGATAATGAGAGTGGACTGTGGTGACCTGAACGTTTCTCATACCATTGATTGTTCACTATTGACTTCCCTACTTTAACAAATTAAAGGTCTAAGATCATTGGACCAAGAGAGAGTCCGGTGGGTACAGTTTCTACGTTTAGAAATGTAAATGTGTTGTTTTGACTTTGCATTACATATAGCAAAAATGATATGAAGAACAAATCTCTTTTATACATGAATAAATATACAAATTATAGTTCGATTTTGTTTTCTTAAAAAAAGTCCCAAAATGCACACATTTAAAAAACAGACATGGCATAATGCAAATAAGTTGTCACAGAATAAGAATATGCGGATGACTCAATTTTGACCCAAATGTCCGATAGAACCTTATTATTCGAAGGCGATGAATTGTAAAGAAATGTTTGAGATGTTTTTGAAGTTGCCTTGGACTCTTCACAAGTTCACAATTCATGGACAAGGAATGTTACAAATATGTTAATTAGTTTTGTTAGTTTTAGGTTGTTTTTCCTAGGCAATTACCGGTACATATTTTATGGCCAAGCATTACTAGAAAGTAATTATCCGAGCTTTAACTTTCTTGACTTTTAGAAATTACATTTGTAATATTCTGTAATATTTCCAGTTTATGTGGCCATCATTTACCTACAGAACAGAATTTAATTTTTGGGTGAACTACCACTTTAAGACTACTCTCCAATCAACCATGTTTTCACCTGTCCTGAAAGTTATTGTACCCCCTTGTTTACTTTATGGAATGCAAACACTCCTAAATGTGGCCCTAATGCGTCAGTTTTCAAGATTAAACCCACAATCCTAACGCATCTTATTTCGTCTTTAGCTTCAAAGCTGTGTAAAGTTAACCTTGCATCTCCTCCCCCTTAGCGTAGACACGACTAGCTCACAGACAGATCACAAGTTCTCGCTCTAAGCTACTGCAACGTGCGTGTTTCCCAAACCCTGTGAGAAAACAAGTTCTTTGACCCATTTACGTAAATTCATTTTGCATGGAAGAACTTGTCGTTTTTCGGGTCTTCTCTGCCCTTTTTATTTATTGATCCAGCGCATTCCTGCTTTGAAATTTCGCCTATGGCGCCCATGATGTGGTAATACACCTCCTCCGTTCTGAGTCAACTTCATTTAGCTGTTTCTCCTTTATGTGTCAACCAAACATCTTTTCAGAATCAGATGCTGAACTTTTAATTTATATTATTAGACATATGGTATTACAAACAGTTAATATCCGTGATATTAAAAACCATGATATCATGTTCATTTCACACATATCGTAATATTGTGGATTAACTATTCAGCATCCTTTCCAATTTTACCTTAAAGGGACAGTTCACCCAAGTCTAAATTCAGTCATCATTTACTCACCCTCGTGCTGTTCCAAATCTGTATACATTTTCCCAAAACATAAAGATATTTGGTAGAATACACACTATTTGGATGACATATTTTTGCATGCATACCATAGAATATGCTATGAAACATGTAGAGCTCTCCACGAAAGAAGCTGCCACTGTTTCACTTGATCCCTCCACATAAAGCGTAGTATCAGCCTTAGACATCAAGCCCACGGACCATTTGCTAAACGTCTGATGCATAATGCACACTTTTCAGCCTGTTCAAAGTCGTCATTCTTTAATGGTTTGCCTGGAAACAATAAAAGCCGTCTGATCTAGGAAGCATCATTTTGTTGCTGTTAACTTTTGACATGAATGTACACCGGTCTGTTACTGCGGGGACATTTCCACGCCTTTAAACACAAAATAAAACGTGATTTGTTGTTTTACCTGTCAGTCATATGGCCTCTTGGCGGGCCTTGGCCAAAGAAAGTGACGATAGGTTCCGGACCTTCAGTATGGCCACGCCAGAATACATCGATATGCCATTTTCTGGGCACTTTGTACATTTACTAGAGCGACGCGTGGCATGTTAATTTTGGGTTGACAGTAGTGTTTCATTTCTTGAAAGCTTGCGTTTCGCATGGCATTGTAGACACGCCATTTCCAATAAACAGATTAAGTTGAGCTTGTTCATGGTTTGTGCGTGCTGGAGCTCATCCTTCCAGTCATGTTACTCTACGTTGAAATTATGTGGACATGAATGCACGCTCTTATAGCTACCTGCTGTTGCTTTTATTCTCTTTTGTTTAGAATAGCTCGAAGGCCCTTTTTTGATTAAAATGCAGGTGAACGTTTTGTAGGAAATAGCTTGGAGAGCATTTTATAAATAGGTTTGGTTTTGGAGATGGTACATTTTCTTTAAGCAATGATATTGTTATATACAGAATAAATATGCATCATCCAGAATATGAGGATTTTCAGTCTTTCTAAATATACAAAGATGTCAAATACTTCCACAGACCATCAAAATTTCAACCAATTTGAGTTATCCAAACAGTATCCCAGCATGCTTTGCAGCATAACAGAGTAACACCGTATTTTCATTTTTGTCATCACCATTTGTTATTTTTTGTGTGGTGATGTTAGGAGCAGATCTTGTTTTGTTAATGATATTAATTTGTTGTCATTATTGTTGAGGTCTGTGTGCATCTGTGTACCGCTGTGGCACTTATTGCTTTTGTTTTGCAAGACGGGTTCTTCCTTTGAGTAAAATTATCATTTCTTGTGTTGCTAAATTAACATTAACAAGAAATGATTCCAATACAATTCATTTTTTACAGCGTGCAGATATTATATTATCTACTGTACATTCGGCACACTGGTAAAATATAAATAATCAACTTACTAAATAATACATTTTACATTGTTCTCAAGCTCAGCATCTTTTAAACAGATGATCAATAACAGATCATCCATCACTGTGCATCTGTATACAAGCGTGTTGACACGTTCTGCTTTGACACATCAAGCTTGTTCCTCGAGGTGTGCTGACTGCAGGTGTAACCTGAATCTAACTCTCACTGCTACAGTTTGCTTACACATCATTTCTGTCAACTCACTTTATTCCAAAAGTTTGCTCTAGCTCGTCGGAAATGTTAAAAACTTGCTTACAAACCCGTTTTCAGCCACCCAGGAGTTTGTTTGCTGTACTGATAGACAGGAGCGATCTAAGGTGAGTGGATATCCGGGGCTTAGCCCAGATACCACCAAATATGTGTTCGAATACAGTGGCGTACCAAGTCAACAAACCTCCATTTGCACGTCAATCGCGCTCAGATTGTAACGGCAGACCCCAAGAGAGCACAAACTCCTATGATCCAGAAAAAGGGGAAACGTGTCGGGCCAATAGCCCTGTGGTTAGTGTGCCAACATATAGTGCCAGTGTAATTGTGGCCCGAACAGAGTTCGATTCCCGTCTCAAAAGTCTTTTACCGTTCCCACTCCCCTGTCTATAACCAAAGCTTTCTGGTCTGTTCTCCACTGTCCTATCGATTAAAGGCAAAAAAGCCCCTAAAATATAACTTTGAAAAAAGAAAGCTGTCGTGCTGGATCTTTTTCAGTTAACCTCGGCTTCTGTACGTGGCAAATCACGCCTTCTTTCATTTGTTTGGCCATCTCAATTAGATTGATATTGATGCGCTCATTCAGAGTCCATAGCAAGAAAGACAAGTAATGTTGTACATTATACATTACGCAATAATAATACGAGCGTAAATGATTAGATGTAATAATATTATTAAATAGATGACAACTAATTGGGACAAATAAAGACCTCTTACTACCCTTATCCTCACTATACACTTTATTATAAACACCTATTTCATGCCATTTTCAAATATTGTAATATTGAAAATAAATGCCTGTATGATCTGATATGTGATGTGAATATAGTTCGGCAAAAGCTTGATTCGCTCTTTCACTTATATGTAGCGTCAGTACTACTTGTCACACGGTTTACTCACTACGCCACAGAATCTGCTGGAAAAGTCCGGAGATGGACCCTGTCAGGTCTCGGGTCTAGCGCCTGTGGGTTTTTTGTATCCTCTCATGTCTTGATGTTTTTTCTGCATTCCCCCACTCACCTGGTTACCTTGTTTGCTCCTTCATTATTAGTTTACACACTTCACCTGGGTTTTTCTGATTTTCCCGCTCTTTCTCCAGCTGATCCTTGTGTTCTCTTTCCTTTATATTCCTTACGTTTCCTCTTGTCTGGGTCAGTCCGTTTGGTTTAATCACCCGAAGGTTGTCCTATCCAGTCTTGTCGTGTGAGTACATGTCTCTTGACATCGTCTTGTCTAGGCTCCAGAGCTGTTAGTTTACACCAGATATTATATATACACCAGTCTACCCATTGGTAGACGTGCAAAAGATACAAAAGGCCCATAGGTGATTCGTACACGACATGATAATAAAACATTCGGGGCTTTACTGAAAACTTTTGGGGCTTCAGCCCCCTAAGCCCACCCCCTAGCACCGCCCCTGCTGATAGATTTGTGGAGGTATTTTTGGAGCAAGAGGTGTTATGTCGCATCTTGTTTCTGATGTTGTTTCAATATGGAGTTGTAGTGCCTACAATTCTAGTAAGTCATAGGAGTTTTTCAATTGAGGCAAAAATTTATCAAAATAATTTGTGGCATCAACTTTTCATTTAACAGCACATAATAAACAAAAGTTGAAGTTGAACCTTTGATGAACTTTATGATTTGGGAATTCATGGCTGTTTCTTACTCCATCATGTAACCTTTATCTACTATCAAAAAGAACTGAGAAAACTTACTTTTTTAACACTTACTTCAGTACAGTGCACAGAATAATCCCAGATCTTATCTGGATTTTAGACTTGTATACATTATGGCTTTTGTTTCGTTAAAATTAGCTTCACTTAATTAAGTCATACATTTTTTCATTCACCTGCCCCCAGAGGCATTTACCAAGATAAGACGTTTCAATGTGTGAAATAAAGTGCTGGATTTAGAGCCTATTTACACTTCAGGTCTTGATCGATCTAGCTGCGCTCTGATTGGTTGTGCACATTACTTTACCACCTAAGAGATTCATCCATATGCAAATATGGTGATTGTATATTTGTGTTGTACTTTTTTATTTGTTAACCTGTTATCAATAAGACACTGCGGGTTCACCGAAGGAAACCCCTTCCTCAAAACCGGGCTACCAACTGCCGTTTTGACTTGATATTGCAGCATTTCTGAAGCCATTTTCACATTATTTGCTTAACCATGCGTATTGTCAACATCGTAAACCCCTCCCAGGGACGTTTTGTCTCTTTCATCCAATAATTCAAAGCTTCACCACATTAAACAGTGAATAATGACGCTGTTGGACGTCAGGTTGCCTGTTGTGAGCAATGAAGAATCTGCAGGTTTTGCGTTGTTGTGGAAACAGAAGTCACAGGATGTGTTTTTATGCAGTTTGTTACTGTTGTTTTGCTTCTGGAAGGCTGTAGATAAAACAGCACAGGATGAATGAACTATTCCTTAAAACTACTTTAAATAATGTACCACAGGCATCCAAAGGTTTGCTGTTTTTTGTGCCACATCCAGAAGTTGAAGCAATGGCCCTTGTATCTGCCTCGGGTCTCTCTAGAGAAGACTTAAGCATTGAGCTAATATATTCTGTAATGAGATAAGAAAGCAAAATGCTTAGGCTAAGGCTCAGGCCATCTGTGTTTAATATACATAGTGCACTGTGCAGCTTTAACAGGAGGCTGGAGTGTTTAAATGTGAGGGATATAATTAAGGCAGTATTATTTGTGAGCACAAATCGGTGATTTGTTCGTAATATTTGAATCATATATTAAAAAATATTTAGCAATATTTAATCAATAGACTATTGTGATTCCTTGTTCTCATGATGTGATAATAACAACGCCTATAAATGTAATTATTATAATTTAATAAAAGCAATGAATTAATTAATTACTATAATATAATAACAAATATTGAAACATTGTATTTTGGTGCAAAGTTTGTAAAGTGTCTTGATAGACCGGATTGTTTTTTTATATTTTATTTCTTTATTTCTTCAGACCTTGGAAATCTCGCATCATGTTGCATAATCATTGTTTGTAAACAAATATACATTGTGAATGTCACAATACATTTTTACCTTTGATCTCAGACGCTGGTCGCGTTTCAGTCACGGTTCTCAAATCACGGCTACAGCGGCTTTGAATGTTCAGGATGAGAAGAATATCGATGTAATCATGAAGAACTTCCTTCTCCGACTCGCTGGCGATGGAGCTGATCAGGGAAACGAAAAGAGTCAATATGTTCACCCTTCTGCCATCCATCACTGATGGGCTGCTCTTGGCTTGTTGAATATGAATGAATTAACAGCGAGCTCCGCCGGCAACCACCGAGTAAACTAACATACCGGGGGGTGGGTTTGGCTTCGAGCGGAGGCAGGAATCGGTCTTCGCCAAGACGACCGACAGGAAATAAGGCAGACCAACAGGGGTAAACAGAGTGCCCTTGCTGTTTCGAGCCCTAGACTGTGACTAACACAAAATTGACGTGCGGCCATGGTATTGCCGCTTTATAATTCTGCCGAGGCCCGACGTGACACGCTGAGTCATCTGCTTTAGCCGGAGCTTCTTATGTGCTATAAGCTCACAGTGCACGGGCTAATGCCTCTGCAGCCTGAGAGAGTGGCTGCTCGTCGTTTCCTAAGCAAATTCTACCAGAATGCTTAGGGAACGTGTCTGTTTGAGAAACGATTTAGAGAGGAACAGAAATGTAAAGATGCAGGATGAAAATGTCAAAACCGAGGCTTGTCAGGAGTTTTTGCATGCAGATGTTTGAGATGTGGAATGAACAGCATTGCCAATACTTTTAAGGGCAACATGAGATGTTCATGATTTTGTTGTGAATGAATGCGAGTGGATTACAGTAGGCATCCACAGTTTGACCAAATAATCATTTTTAGGGGCTGCAGAATACTGCATATTGAAATTATATAACTATTGATATGAATTTTCCACTCATGTGAAATCAAATGGTCAGATTAGTTTTTATTTGCTGTAACAGTAACACTAGGCTGACCACTTTCAGAAGCGGTGGTGAACTGTATTGAATACGTGTTTCTGTATTTACATACCATGTTTTATAAGGATTATAAAAAAGGATATCATTTGATTTGTTTACATACATATTTTGATATATTTACAAGTACATTTTTGTTACATTTTTAACATTTTATGTGCTTTTGTCATTTCGTTTTTTGTGTATATTAGTTGCTAAAAATAAATGTATTTTAGTTTTAGTTTAGTATTTATTTATTTTCAGTTATGAGTTTTAGTGTTTTAACTTTCTTAAATAATATTTTGTCAAATGTTCATCAATATTTATGTTTTAATATTTTAGATTTGATCAAACTATAATAACATTGTTTGCTGCTGAATATTTTCTTGAAAACTCAAATACTAAGCCACGTTACAGAGGTTAAATGAGTCCCACGAGTGCTCGTAAATGAACCAAAGTCAATTTACCATATTTAACTAGTCTGTGAGGCGTAACAGTAAATCCCTTCCTGGTTGTCATTTGCTTCAAATTTAATATGACATCCACCCTGTTTAAGTTTCATTGCTTTGTTCTGCTGGCAAAAGTTGTAGCAGATTGAGTTTTTGTTTTGAAAAATATGACATTAATGTGCTATAATGTACAAAGAAGGCATGACTTTAGACAGTAGTAGGTCTTTATGTTTGATACTACAAACTTCTTGACAGGTCCCAGTTTTCTTTTGTGTGTATATGAGGAGAATGTTTGAACTGTGAGTAAGATGGGATATTGTTTCAGTGGGAGAGCTCCCACGCAAGGCTTTTCTATCAAGAAAGATCTTTATTGTTGTCTTCGATTTAAATGAGATCCTTTAATAGAAATCTCAGAATGGAGATGAGATGACATGATATGAAGAGGGAAAATCACGATCCTTCAGATAAGATAATGCATCAGTTCTTTGGTCTCACGGATGAATTTGATGATTAGAGTTGGAGATAAAGGTGCATTTTTTCAGCAGGTAACAAGGACTTTCTTTGGAGATGATTTATTTAACGTTTCTTAAAAAGTGCATCATTGTCCGACTTTAGTTTAATGAGATTATGCATTATATCTGACTGTTTAAGTTTGTGCTAAGCGTGATGCTCCATGTGACCCCAGCATTTAGAAAAGAAAAGCATAACACATTTCTTTACATTTTACAAAATACATTTTTTAACTACATAATGTCGTGGTTTTTTCTTTTTTATTGAATGCATTAAAACATTTATACATTTCCAGGTTCAAATTAAATAGTGAACCTGGATTTTGGATCTCAAACCAACATGCCTCACTAAAGCTTTTATCTTTATTTAATATAGTAAGTCCTAAAGCATCAGACTGTCCCCAGACCTGAATATCGGGCTTGGAAAACATCCGACAGAAATCCAAACATCACAGTGATGCTCTTTTAATTATCCGTCCCTGGACTCACCCGTGGGCCCTCTGAGCCGAGGAGGTCACTCGCGAAACATTTAGTATTATTGATCACTGATAAAGCCGAACCGTATAGCTCTGTGGACCGCGAGGAAAGGTCAGCGCTGTTAGATGGTGATATATTCAAGATGGACTGCAGCCTTTATTGGACCTCATTTACAGTTTTCAGGTCACTCACCGCACATGGGTTTTTAATATCCCGTTGACATTTTTATCACATTTGGACCCACAGCACTTCCCCTTTGTTCTGCTACACCGAGCTGCGTTTTTTTTTAAATAAACAAATGTTTATTGGTTCTATCGTCTGGGATTTTATCATGACACAGTTAGGCAGATGTTTCCGCATGGAGCAGTCAGTCTGTCCTGCAGGCCACCTGCTTCATCTCAGCACGCCGGCTCTTTAAAATTGGGCCGAGTAAGAGCTTAAGCACACGTTCTCGTTCTCTCCATTCCCCTGGGGGTTCCCTTTCCATTCAGTCACGTTTTCCTTGTCATCCTTTTTGCCGGCTTTGAACACACCTGCCACGTACGCAGGATGTCAGACCTCTGTTGAGATCTGCAATTAGCGACTGGAATCTCACAGTGTTGGAACGTGTTGCGGTAAGTTGGGTGACTACTCTGTCGAAGCACACTTCAAAGATGCTAAATGTGAGGTTAAATTCAGCTGAGAAGGTGCAATTGTGACTAAACCCACAGAGACAGTAAAATTTTCAAACTCTTCCGGTGCAGAAGAGAAAGTCACTTTTGGACGTTTCGCTGACTGAAGAAATCTGGATGTAGCGCATGAAAGTCTGAATTTAACGAGGGAGTTTTCCACAACCGGATAGTTTTGTTTACTTTTAATTCTAAGGGACACACGTCAGCATTCTCCGGTGTGTTAAACTTTATTGAAAGAATTATTTTTTATTTGTTTGCTGCTGAGCTGCCAAAGTCTTTACATGCCCTATCATGAGTCACTCATAATTATTTTTAAATATAAAGTATAAATAATATCAATATATTGTTCACATAGTATAAACAAATATGAGTATTAATATCAGATCATTTATATAAATACATTGGTAAAAGTTTTGAAATTGAAACATTTGGACATTTACTGCGTTTCCGAGTCCTTCCACATTACCGTGCCTTGCTTTTTCCTTTTATTTTCCAGTTTCGACTTTTTGTTTTTACACCCCCAGAAAATGGCCCGAGGTTGAACATCATTTCACACTTTGGTTGTTGTCGTCGTGTATCACTAAAAGGCACCTCACCGCCAGCAGGGCTTCCCTGCATTTAGAAGTGTGTAGAATGCCCGGGTAGTTTCATTTGTCATTTTTGCTGGGTGGTTGATGGTTTCAATTAGGTTTACCAGCTCACTAAAACCCCCTGATCCCACCCCCCTCGCTTACATGCCCTTTTTCTGCCGCACATTGTGTTTCTCTGACAGCATGAAAATATTATTGGGAGGCTCGTAGAAAGGGCATTCCTTTAAAAGAGGTTCCTTTGCTTTTTCGTACATTAGATACATCTTTTTGTCGTGGATGTCCGCTGTATTGGCAACCCTGAAAGTTTTGGCATGGACACCTGAAACGTGGTCTTAGGAATCTTCATGGAGATATAATGAGCTTTTCCCAATTCTCTTCAAGCCAAGTGCATCATTTGAAGGCCTTGTGAGGCCGTCTGAGTTCATGGACTTATGCTAACAAGATCATACAATGAGCATATCTGTTCATGGAGAGAACAACAGACTGATGTAAATGTTATTGTCAACATAGCCAGTGGGTTTTTTGTGTGGCTTCAGTACAGGGAGGCTTAAGGACTCACGATTGACAGGTGGAGATTAAAATGATGGAAAACAGTGCAAGTTGGGTCTTAAGTCAAACAAAGTCTCTTCATATTATGATAGTTTTGCGCTGTGTTTCAGATACAGCTTGTATTTTTATAATGCTGAGTAGGACATCAGTAGTTCCTGATGCTGTCTTAATCCTGGAAGCACAATCCAATTACAGTCTCATTCACACTTCTGTTTATGTTTACACTTAATGCATTTAGGAGACACTTTAAGCAAAGTGACACGTATTGCAAGATGCACGATTTCCCTGGAAATCTACAGTTGACATTTTCACCAGAAATTATTCTAAAACCCAAGCCACATACAGTAACATACACACACACACACACACACACACACACATTACTATTGCTTTATTTCTGTCAATTTAATATTTTCTGTAAGTATTTTACTGCTTATTTTTATCCTCAAAACGATACAAATGAATTTCTTAAACTAGTTGGACCAATATAGCGAAGGAAATAGAATAAACAGGTTTCTTACATTTAAAAACTTTCACCTTTGTGCAGTGTGTCGGCCGAATTCTTCCATTTATGTGTGGTGTTTTAGTTTTGATGAAATTTGTATTGTTCAATTTGCGTGGGAAAAAGTATGAATATTATTAACTTATGAAGTGCGAATTGACTATTAAAAGCAAATATTTGAAAGCTTCACACTCCAAATGTATAGAAGTTCATTTATTGCACATTTCCCCTTTTCTTTCGTCTTTCTGCTGTCCATTGCAATAAGATTAACCTTTATTTTCACCTAGACCTTGTGTTGACGGGCTTTGACAGGACTGTGGGCATTTCCATGGAAACCCAGTTTCTGTCTGCAGTTGAAACAGCAGCATTGGGAGTCTCCAATTAGACAAGCGTAAAGATGCTTTCTATGAGCTGCTGTTGAAATATTTATAGTCTGTTCTATCCCTCGGATTGCTAATCATTAAAATAAGCCTCCAGTAAAGGAGAAAATTGACCGTTTCTTATAGAAAATAATAACACCACGTCCTTTAAAGTAACAAAGAACAGTCTGCAAAAATGGTGTTTCAATTACAGAAATAAGTCTATATCCACTGAAAAAAGTTTCATATTTAACAGATGAATAATTTTGAATGTCATTGTTGATGACATTACATGAACATTTACCAGGAAATGGTTCGCAATAGTTGAATGATTTTAATATTTGGGAAAACAAGATCTACCGTATAGTCAAAGATTTAGTTCGAAGCAGATAGCAGAGAGATTATTTTATGTTTTCTAATGAAAAGCTGTTTTTATAAGGCAGTTTTGCCCTCCGCAATATGACATACAGTACATACAGTAGACGCAAACAATAAATTGTTGCAATCCAACCAATGGTGGAAACAGTAGTTTTACAAATCGCTTCTGTAGTCTTCAACTTTCTGTATCAACATGCTGTCACAGTAATGGCAAAGGGTTGCGTAAGCATCGGTTTCATGGCCAGCATTGACCAGACCATAATAATGATGAAAATCATCTCAGCAGGCATCTATAGAGGCAGACTCCAGTCGACCGTGTTCCTGTAGGTTCTCTGTCTTGCAGAGTTAGCAGCCAGACACAAAACAAGCACACCCGAAGCAGCTAACCAAAGTAACTTGAGAATTTACTTGGGAAGCAGGTGTGTGAGAGCCGGACTGGAACTAAGCAGGCGGTGGCCCATCAGGAGATCCATTGAGTTACACTGATCTAGCGCCATAGCCAAATCAATGCCCTGGTAACAGAAAGATAGACTTTATCATGTGTATTTTAAAGACAGTAAGAATCTTTGCTTTCTCCTTCGTATTTGTCATTTCTACCCCAAAAAAGTACATCACGTAAAAAACTGAAATTTTCTGGCAGTGGGGTTTCCAGAAATAGTGACAGAATTTTGGGTTGGAATATACCTTTAAGGGCTGTTTTTATTTCAGCTCACCATGCAAATGACCATGCTGACACATATCACGTGCTGATATTCTGATCTAATGCAATGACTGGACAAACATTTTACGGTCCTGTGCCTTTTACAGAAGAAATAAAAATATATTTTCATTATTTTATTTAATGGCTGCTATCGGGATGCGCGAGTTTCCACCAGCCTAAAAATTGTTTACCCTGCCTTTGTTTTCTGGCCAAACATGCTTTATTTCTATGCAAATGAAACGCATTATAGGAAGCGGTGGATTCAGAAACATCAGCACTGTTTGCTTGTTAAAGCTAAATGGGCTCTAAAACTAGAGGTAAACCAAATTGTGTTAGAAAGGAACCGCATTCACCTGTCATCATGGTAGCTGTACTTCATCAAATGATGAAGAAGAGATTCACCGGGCACATGTCCAGACGTGCGGGACATTCAGCTCATTTACAGCATTTCAGAGATAATTCTGATGCCTGCATTAATATAGTGCAGTACAATTCCAGAAAAGATTGCCAAATTGTGCATCCCCACAACCTAGCACAATGAACTGGCCTGAATTTGCCCTGTTTAAAGCCTGTACAGGACTCTTCTGTGGACATTTGTCAGTGGTTGTTTTGCAGGATTTTTAACGCACTTGTCTGGGAGCCAGAAGCTACTCTGTTTTACATTGAAATACAGATCACTGTGACATTAGAGTTGGTTGACCGAGTGACTAAATAGATATTAACTAGTGTTTTTAGGAAATAAAAGTTTAACAATGTCAAGTTTAATTGTTGATTGTCTTCTCCCATTCAAACAGATGTACTGCGGTCTTGCTATGACCGAAATAGCTGCCCAGAGGCATTGCAAACATGGCCGAGTGTCATGACTTGTGTAACGGACATTAATTCTATCAGTTTCAAACTCTTTCTGAACTCGCTCTTGAATATCGTTTCATCATTTGCATAGGGTCATTTTAATATGTTCTCTCAGTTTGATGTTTTTGGTAGGTTTCTCCGCATCCATTATCACTTTCCCAGTCCAAGCTATGTTTACTTTGGAATGAATTCTCTTTTAAGGGAACGACAGCCAGCTCTCTTTATGTCCAATAAAGAACCAATATTAAAATAAGCAACCCTGATAAATTTCAAGCAACAAAGTTTGCACAATGAACTTAACTTAGTCCTTAGTGTGAACCCAGGGACAACAGATTTATATAAAGCCAACACCTACAGGCCCATTTAGATCTTAAAGGGATAGTGCACCCAAAAATTCTGTCATCCTTTATTCACTCTCTTGTCATTTCAAACCTATATGACTTTTTTCTTGTGCAGAACACAAAATATGATATTTAGGAGGATGTCGGTAACCAAACAGATCTCATCCCCCATTTGCCAACATAGTATAAATACAAACAAATGCTATGGGAGTCAATGGGGGTTGAGATCTGTTTGGTTAGTGACATCGTTCTAAATATCTTCCTTTGTGTTTAGCAGAACAAAGAAATCTATACAGGTTTGCAACAATCTGAGAGTAAGTAAATGATGACAGAGATTTTCATTTTTGGTACAACTATCCCTTTAAAGCTAGACTATTGACTAAATCAACATGCATCATGTAAAGTGTTTCTTAAACACACTTTATTAGCAATGTGTTGATCTGAAGATCAAGTAGACCAATATAGTAAATTGCCTGAGAGATTTGCACTACAAATATTCGCTTTCTGTCAGAGCTACCTCACTCAGTTTCTTTATAATGATATTTATTGTTCATATATTGATTCATAGGGGACTAAGCCAAGAGTTTTTCCAACCCAGTGGTCTAGAAATAAACATCCGATGGCTCAAAAACGATCGTGTTGACTAAACCACACATTGAACATTTCTCCCTTGTTGCCTCTCATTAAAAAAGTCATCATATGAACTGCACTTGAAGGCATCATTGTTAATTGAGTCGGCTCTGTGCGAATGTGTGTAAAACCTGATATGATACTATGATGAGTCATTTGTGCCGCTATCTCACATTCATCTCTCATCTGCAGGTGACCACACTGGTGAACACCAGTAACAAAGGCCCATCCAGTAAGAAAAAGGGTCGCTCTAAGAAGGCTCACGTTCTGGCTGTGTCTGTGGAGCAGGCGACTCAGAACTTTCTAGAAAAGGGTGAGCAGATCGCCAAGGACAGCCAGGACCTGAAGGAAGAGCTCATCGCAGCAGTAGAGGATGTCCGCAAGCAAGGTGAGCATGTGTTCTGGACCACATGAACGATTCTCCACTGTGCCATCAAGCAGCCAATAATGAACCGTATGACGGCAAAAGTCACTCACGTAACATTGGATTCAATATATTGAGTTGCAGATATATGAGCTGAAGTTTGGAGAAAGCTAGACTAACTTTTTTAGGAATTTCATCACCCAAGTTGTGCCTGTTGTTTATTTCCTTTATCTGGCAGCACACCAGTCTCTCTTTCAAAGTTTTTATGACTGTTTCCAAACACACGGTGACTCTCTCCAGAACACTTCAAACTCAATGGTCTGGACTTGAGTTAGTGTTTGCTCAGCCAAATTACCTCTATGAAAAATGGCAAACGATTATTGATGGTTTTTCACACAACATGAATTACCCTAAGAACAGTCGAAGAACAATTATAAGGCCGTGGAGAAGAAAAATAACCACTTTTAAACTATAAAAGCTCAAATGTGTCAACTTTGTTCCAGGATGCTATTTTATTTGATAATATATTATGCCTACTAATATAAAAAAAATGCAATAAATAAATCATTTTATTTTACATATTATATATTCTTTTAAGGTCAATGTTTAATTACATTTTTAATTCATTTTAGTAGTTGATCTATAATAATAATTATTATTATCATAATCTGTTTTTTATGGTTGTTAAATTTGGTTTGCCATAAAGGTTGATTGATAAATAAGTTAAAGTGAAAACACATGTTCAGTTAATAAGAAAATACATGTAGCATATAAAATGTTTTTCACAGAAAAGCCACTTTATTCATTACGCAAAACATATAAGCAATGCATGCAATGTTTGATTGGTTCTTAGATGTGGAACTTGTGTGCTTGTGTGTGATTGGCCAGCAGAGCAAGGGGATTGGCTGGTTATCACTTAGCCCCTCTTGGTCAAAAACAAAACTGCACCCTTACGTCCTTTCATTGAAAAACTTTACCTTTTTAATAATGTACAATATTCTGTCCGCATTGATTTTTTTAGCTTCTATAAAACGCAGCTAAATCTAGTCACTGTACAACTGTAAAATGAATACCTATGGAAGCAAAACAAAATACAATTGAAAACGAGCCTGAAAACCTTATGAAATAAGCAACTCTTATGTGATAAGGTGACAAAGAAAGAACATTACTTCGGACAGTTTTGTCGACAGGTCATTTGTCATTTGATGAATACTTAAATTGGAACACAAGTGACATTTTCACCTGAATATTTTCTTTGTCCCATTACCCCCCACTTCACCGGAGCGGTTCGCCACTCAGACCATTATGTCCAGCCTGTGTTCATTAACCTGGTCCAGGCTGAAGGTCAGACTGCTAATGGTCAACCCAGCGTATTTGAACGCTCTTCATTCTGCCACGGAGCCGTGGCTTGGCTCAGGCTCATTCTATTAGCACCACAGGTATGAGAATAGCTCAGCATTTTCTAACAAGCTTTTTAAATAGATATAGTTATTTGTATAAAACCAGTAGCCTTTAGGTTTTGTATGAACCTTAAAGACTCAGTGGGGTGTGATTTTGGAGAGCAAGAAATCGTGCATATTGACTAAATAGTGAAGAATACTGTAGTATATGAACCCACGCTCAGCTCATTTATATTTATCAGCTCTCCTGGACTCTTGATGTCTTCTGGGCGCTATGGGTGGCTGTGTCTAAAACTTGAAAAATGCTTACTTATCTGCAGGTAGTGAGCCATTTAGATACGCTTATAGCTAATATTTGCATAATATAAAAATGTATTTGCTGCAGATTTGGCATACTTTGCTAGGACAGCATCACCCCACCACTGTGACGCAGACACCTGAATCAGCTCTTTAAAATGCCACAGCTTTACTTTACTGCACCACAAACCGCAGATGGTGAGAGTTTGTGAATAAGGCGCAGTCTAGGCCAAATTCACCTAGACATGATTTTAAGTGGTGGGATACTTAGTTATTCACAACACTGGTTGATAATGACAAAATTGCAATTAGTTAAGAAGAGTAACTAGTTCATAAAGGATCGAATAATGATTTTATTTTGACTGCACAGGGCACAGCATTCTTTTAACACATGTGGCACCTGGATTGCATGCACTTAGCAAATGATTGTTGTTCAGCTGCCTGAATGTTTTTCTGTTCACTTTCTTTTTCTTTTCTCAGATCATTGTGATTTGAAATGACTTAAAAACATTCATGACGGAGAAAGGATTATAACTTCTGGCGGTAATGTGGGAAGGCGAAGCTGACAAAACAATGTAGAAAGCCAGAGGGCGGCGGTGACATTTCTTGTGGAAGTGAAGGGACAGTAGGGGAGATACTATTAAGAATAGCTGGCATTTTGTCACTTCTGTTTAGTGTTTGACAAAGATGCACCACAGAACACGCTCGCACGGAAGTCAGCCATATTTTGGGGATTCATGAAAGCATCCGGTCTGCCCACACGAGTTGATACCGGAAAAGCAGACAGTTCTCTATTTTTCTTTCGATGGATTTTATTTCTGTTGCCACTGACTTGGTTAATTGGGTAATGAATCAGCCAACTCTTATTTATCTCGGTCCTGTCCGAAACTCTAGTTCAAATGCAATATGTGTACTCTTACTATTGGGTCTTTCTTTCTCTGTCAATATTAAACGTAATAACGTAGTGATATAGTTTTAAAAAGTGCTTTAGCTTAAAAAAGTTTCACACTTGGGCGTCTTTCACACTTTAGTTTAGTTTGGAACGGATGAAAAATCGCTAATGTAAAATCTGTCAAGTGAACCCGGGTGTTCACCTGGCTACCGAACCCGAGAGAGGAGGTGGTCTGAGTTCGGTTGCTCTCGAACTGTGGTGCGCACTTGATGAGGAAGTAAAGTGACCTGCGCATACGTTTAAGCTGATTACGGTGTATTTCCTTCAGTAAAACACACGTAAGAGATGATAGTGTTGATGATTCACCTTGGATTCGAGCAAGTCAACCTGCATCGTATTTCTGCGCTCTGAGCGGCAGGTCAATGTTAATCCTCTGTTTCCTCAAAATAGTCTGTTTGCAAGCAGCTGAAAGCCGTCTGCATGCAACGCGTGTACAGTAAAGCCAAATGCCATTTACTCTGATGCGCATGATAGCACCAAATGAATAAAAACACAATACATTGATCCGTGTTCTGTTTTTTGTCATGACGAAAGACGAACGCAAAGCACCAGGATTCGACAGAATTAAGTTGAGTGTGAAACCAAACCAACGCTGCGGGGGGCTGAAAGCGCCCTTGAACCTAATGCAAACATATTACAGTGCAATAAAGAATCAAATCACATGGTGAGACGGTGCTTTTAGTTCTGCATGAAATGAAATATGGAACAGGGTAAGGAGTATGTCAGAGATGGAGTATCTCAGAGATGACGTTTTTTGTATGGAAACCCCAGAAGCAAGTAAGCATTTTAGCACTTCCGGTTTCATCGCCCCAAAGTCTCTGTTTCTTATGGGTATTTTTGTGTAAATGCCTGTAATAAAGTTTGTGTTTAACAAAACCTCTAAGTATTTACGTTTTATTCTATGACATAAAACACACTAGATTTAAGCTTTCGTGCTTTTTAAAACTTTTTAGTGTCTTTAAAACAGTGGTTGCTCACAAGTTACTTCTTTCTCTGTCGGGGATGTTAGCATACAATTCTCAAAAATAATGCAAAATGGAAATGTGGATGGGGATTCACAAGATGGCGCTTTTGCAACGCCAGAGTCTGCATAGAAATTTCCACACATATAACACTATCCAGTTGTTTTGGCTTAACGAAGTGCTCAGCAATGTAAAGAGGACATATGTCATATCGCTAATTTATTACTTCTTTTTGATCTAAACAGCACTCAAAACTCCTGCTGTTGGAGGCTTAGTGGTGGTGACTTTGATATCGCATGACCGTGGTGTAGTCTGTTTATAGCCCGTGGTAGCTTTTTTCTTCTGTGGATTGGATTTGAGCTTCATAAGTAACCAATCTCGTTTTAATCTGTCAATATTATCTAGATAGACAAAATGTGTAAACATCATAAAGCGTGCGGCACTAACTTCTGGATTTGCCTACAAAAATACGTCATCTTTGCTCCATTCTATTGCTGGGTGGAAAAAAGATTTACCCTGCTGGTAGACTTGGTATATTGCTGCTGTGTGACTGTTTTTTCAGCACAAACCAGTGTGATCGAGCATGAATGGTTTGATTTATAAGTGCTCGCTGGGAAATAGGCCAATAAATACTCCAGAATACCCCTTAACAAAGGATCTTCTCTCCCTTAGTGGTTTAAGTTCTTAAACAGTTATCAAAAAGTTAGAAATGCAAAATGTTGTCACAGCTGCGATAAAACCATGTTTTTCATAGACATGTTACGGCGTCATTTGCTAGACACCATCAGCCCCATTTTTCTGAAGTGTGCTATTTTACTAAGGAGCACTCTTGGCTATCTTGCCAGTATTCACTGTTTATATTACTGATAAACAGATGCACAGCTATTAATAAACCATCGTCATGGCCACGCAGACTAATTCGGTTCAAGTTGTTTTTGGAAAAGCCTGAGGGATTCGCTGTGTGTTATAATATTTGTTTTGTCTTGGTTGTTTTGTGCAGGCGAGACGATGCGTGTGGCCTCCTCAGAGTTCGCAGATGACCCTTGCTCTTCCGTGAAACGGGGCACTATGGTGCGCGCCGCCCGCGCCCTTCTCTCTGCCGTCACCCGGCTCCTTATCCTGGCTGACATGGCTGACGTCATGAGGCTCCTGGCCCACCTAAAGATTGTACGTTCTCTTGTTTAGTTATCTTTCTCTTAAGTTTGGTCACGCTGCTTGCCATGACTGTGTTAAATCTATACATCTCAAACATTTGTACACCTTCCTACATACATGTTGAACGCACCGATTTTGAAGCCTTGGTGTCAGTGTACGCTCACTCCAGGAAGTTCATTATCTACACCGTTGATTTTTTCTGAACACACTGACAGTTCAAAGCTGCTTGACTGCGGCCGATCTTCACAGCTTGTGGCCGTCCGCAGGGCTTGAATGAGCAAGATTTGCCTCTCAGTTGTTAGATATCCTAGAGAATACATATCTCTCTTTATTTCAAGGACACAGAATAATCTCAATATGTATTATGGAAACAGGAAACTTTGGAGACTTCGCGTGTTTGGTCTTTATCTTCACTCCTGGTGTCAATTTGCATAGCACATATTGCTACAGAGACATTCTCCTGGCACAACTATTAAAATGCATACATAATATACTCGCACGTCGCTTTTTTTTCACATGGGCTTCAACATTTTGCATTTGTATTTTTAAGGCAGATTTTAAAGCAGTTCTGTTGATACTCATTACAGTGAAAACTGATCCAGAGTAACAATTCACATTACAGTATACTGTATATATCCCAAGGGAATGTGTACTTCTGAATTGCTTCAGCACTTTCTCCCTGTAAAAGTTAACCGTCACTCAACCGCATCAGTGAAAAGTTCTTTACTGAAAATTTAGGGACTTTTTTACTGCATCTTATTTAACGGATGCTTTTTAAAGCACTAAAGCGTTAAATGGGTTTGTGTACTGTGTGTTGATTCTTGTGCTTTTAGGTGGAGGAAGCATTAGAAGGAGTCAAGAACGCCACCAATGAGCAGGACCTGGCCAACCGCTTTAAAGAATTTGGAAAAGAGATGGTCAAACTCAACTATGTGGCGGCTCGCAGACAGCAGGTATTATGAAATTTCACTTTAATTTCGGGTTTTTTTGCACTTACGGTGTTCTTCCTCAACAAAAATACATACTTAATATGGGTTAGCTTTAGGTTACAGGTCACTATCTAGCAATTACTCATTAAGCAGTGCTGTAAGTGCATATAAGTAGATGTAGAACATGACTTCAATAAAAATATTATCAATAGCACTTTTTTTAATTGATTTTATTTCATGAATATAGTAACCGTAAGACTAAATTAAAATTTAAAGGAGACTAAGAAAACATGGGATGGCAATGTCATGCAACCTGGACTTCAAAGTTTTATTGAAACACCCGGCTCCAGTATTTTTCGGTGATGTCACACAAACACCAGATCCACGTCACTTCTTGTTTGGAGTCTGACTCCTAACATCCTTCATTCAGCTCAGTGCTCTTGACAGGTTAATGCCTTTCACATTCTGCCCGTAAAATCTCATTGGTCACAACAAGGTCAAAGAGATGCTTCTTGTTTCTGTTTCAGAGCAATTTCAGTGTTTTCAATGTTTGGTTAAAAAATGAAGTACATGAGATATTTTAATGATAGAAAATGGCATGTAAAATGTCCAAAAATGCAGAAATAAATGAAAATCAAAGTGAAAGGAACATGTAGTTTGCATGTTTTATTTTAAAAGACCAAAAAACCATTCTAGGTTCACACGTTTGACATGACTTCCAAACTATTGTGTGCTTTTTACTGAAATATAATTTATAAAATATAAAATATAAACATAACTTTTCACGTGAACTATTAACGATAATTAAATTCCTCCTCCTTTTCTTATGATCACTTGTGTTTGTGTGACACATTTTGTGTTTGTGTGACAGGAGCTAAAGGACCCTCAATGCAGAGATGAGATGGCGGCCGCTCGTGGGGCTCTGAAGAAGAACGCCACCATGCTTTACACCGCATCACAGGCTTTCCTGCGCCACCCTGACGTGGCCGCCACGCGCGCCAACCGTGACTACGTCTTCAAACAGGTCCAAGAGGCCATCGGGGGCATTTCCAGCGCCGCCCAGGCCACCTCACCCAGCGATGAGAAGCACGGACATGCTGGCATTGGCGAGCTAGCCGCCGCTCTCAATGAGTTTGACGTGAGTACTCTAAAGACACAGTAATACAGCTTTTGAGATCTGCTGCACATGCTCACATCTTAAAGGGAAGTGTCATTTTTTTGTTCTTCTTTAAAATACTTACTGTATTATTATCCAAGCCTAAGATGCAGAGAGCTACTTGTAAGGCTTCCGTAGATGGACGTAGACGAAATCAGTCATTTTGTAGCGGTTTAAGCTTTTTTTGAGGAGTCTGAGATATCAACACGTATTTGAAGATTGACGTAATCTCTTTTAAGAAACATTTTAATGGCACACACACAACAGATGTCGTGACCTTTTACTTTGTTGACCTTTTTTGGTCTCTGGTATTCTCACTACTGTTTGTAACTTCTATTCTTAGTTCTTAGATCTAAGATGAAGATGTAAAACAGTGGCAAATTGTCGTTGAAGTGTTAACTTAATGTGAGAGGCTGTTTGGAAAATATTTATGTAGTTAGTCTGCCATCTGGTGGCTATAAAGAAACTGTGTGCAGAACGGACTAAAACTAAATGGGAGGGGCGTTTTAGAAACATATTTGTAAGTTTCCCAGTTTGGATATTTGTGAATAATAATGGTAAACTGTAATATTTGTTATGTTGTTTGTGGCAACGAAACTACTCGGATGTTTGTTTAGTCAAGTGTTTGGAGGTTGTCAGATGCTTCTGTTTGGTATTAGAATTAATAATTTATATTTTATAAGTTTCTTATGTAGTCCACACGCAATGTGTCAAAATATCATGTATCATTACGCATTTGTTTTATATTTAAGACGTGTGTTGTGTTTGGGTTTACAGAGAGCAAAAAGTTACATCGTTTTTTAACCTCGGACCTATATATTTACGGCTTATGTTGATTTATGAATTATACATTTTCATATTTATTCAGGTTTTTCACACATATCTTAGTTTTTAGTCGTTTTAGTATATGTTTCACAAAAATGATGAATATAACCCATATATGCTGTTTTAATTGTGATAAAAGTAAAGTATTGTAAAGGACAATTCAAAATTGTACCTGCAAACATTGGCAGCATCACAAAAACATGAACACCATACAACATGGACACTTTTAGCCAAAGAAGATTCATTCTAAGCAGGTACTAATACAAAAGTAACTAATATACAATGTTTTATAACTTACCTACCCAGTGAAAGAAAGAAGAGAAAGTGTCAGAGAGTTCTTTTTTCTCTTTTAAATAGGTTTTAGTTGAATATTGTAAGGAACAGAGCTAATCTGTCAGATTATGCATGTGCATGTATAATATACAAATATGCTTCTTATTTATTTCCATTTGTCAACTGTTGAATTTAAAACGTCAGATTCATTGTTGCTTTTGCTATTCACACTGTCGGGAATATGTCACAGCTTGTGCTGGTTAGAACCACTTTGGATCAGCAACAGAGCATCTGAAGCATCGTAATCTGACATGACCTGTTTTTTTTCCGGCAGGGTTCCTCTAATGCTGAACCGAACACTAATAAAATATGTGACAAACACTTAAAAGCCCCCTCGAGCTGTTGCGATGACAGTCAGCATTCATCTTATTTTCTGTCACCGGTGCATGAACTTGAGTGAGTCATTGTCTCCGGTGATTACAAGTGTGACAAATTCACCAACTCTTTGGAGGCACAGCACACCTTGCGGACGTATGCAAATACAGGTTCATAAGAATAATAAAAGACAATGAGTCAGTGAAGTTATATTATAAATATTAATATTGAATGTGAATGGGGACATACGCTGTTTGTTATTATAATGGTTCTGTCTAAATTTAATTTAGATTAAATCCCTGTAGTGATCTACTGCGCTCTGCAAACGAACCAGGGAAGGGAAAATATCACTCTTGCGTACCTTCCTTGGATCTGTTCCACATTCGTGGAATGATCTGCCCGCTGCTACAAGATCTGCAAATTCTGTAGCCATCTTTAAGAATCTTCTGTAAAACACATCTCTTCCATCAACAACTGACCCCTATAATACCCACAGTTTATACTGTGGTGGGCTAAATGAGACCACTTATGCTTTTTGTTGTCCTTATGTTGTTCCAATTGCTTCTATTGTTTATCTCATTTGTAAATCCCTTTGGATTAAATGCGTCTGCTAAATGTAAATGTAATATAAAGTCATCTGATCTCCTCAGTAAATGCAATATGAAGATTTTTTTTCTTACTGATAATTACTATTGGAAATTGTAATAGAATCATTAATGGAATCATTAAAGATTTAGAATTTGATCCAAAATCAAATAAATACATTTTATGTTATTTTTGCGTTGGTGAATATGCTTGCTATCGGTTATTGATGGACTGACAGAAATTTGTTTAATACATGTTTAAAATACATGTATTTTTTGTTTTGTTTACAGGGGAAAAGTTCAGATTTAATATTCAGTCAGATATTCAGTCATAAAATCTGTTTTGTTAGGTCTGTTTTGTTTGTTTGTGTGTACATGAAGGTGTTGGCGTTTTTAACCAACGGGGCATCTGGTGACATGCAGACAATGTTGCTGGAAACATACTGACTTTCACGTCTGGCTATTCAACAAAACAAACCGATACTTTATGAACAGCACTGTTTTCTTTCCTTTTGTTGTTGTATTTCCTAATAATACAGGAAGTTGGGGTGGTATAGCTAAAGGGCTCATCAAATTGCCTTAGTTAAGATCTAATTAAGATGTTAAACAACAATATTAAAAATTGTTAAAGATAACTTACTAAACAATACAGCTTTGAGTTGGTAAAGTCAGCTTAATACTGTATATATATTCAGAACAGAAAACTACACCAACACACACGTTTCACATACTTTCTGGAAAGAACAACTTCAACTTCTGAATTATCAATAACTCCGAATTTGGTTTAGTTAAAGGAACAGTTTACACAAAGCTGAAAATTCTGTCATCATTACAAATGATAACAAATCTGTGTAAATGTCTTTGTTCTGATGAACACAGAGAAAGGTATTTGGAAGAATGCTTGTAACCAAACAGTTCTTGAACACCATTGACTACCATTGTGATTTGTTTCTGCTATGGTAGTCAATAATTGGCCAAGAAATTTTTGTTTTTTGTTGTGAATGTTTTTGATCTGGCTATACCTCAAATATAAACAAATATTTTCTGCTGGAATTATGCTTCTGTTTTTATAAACCGGGAGACGAGTTGAATCATTCTGTGGCAACCAAACACATGTCACAGATGCTGTTGATAGAGCTTAACTTGCAGTTTGTATCTTGTACAGACAAAAGCAAATCAAATGAATGAAACAAAAGGAAGGTGTAATCCCTGTGTGTTGACGCTGAGCTCAAAACGCCTTTATCTTATTTGAGCTTTTATACAGAATGATGCAGAATTTGTGCCTGAACTCTTTTGAGAGCATGTAAACCATTTTGGCAGTTTGCACAGCAGTATTTAAAGCTTTTATGGAAATTGCTTGTGGCTAGAAAGATACAAATGTGTAATACACATTATTGTGAAGCCTTTAAAATGTGTTAAGTGAGAATCCGATTGTGGTTTTCTTAATATGGTTTACAAAATCCTGCAACTGCTGTTTTCTTTACTATCCATATGATATAGTATTTAGCATGTCTACCGTCTACTCAGAATGGTAGACAAAAATATAATTGTCCTATTATTTTATTCAATAAAAATGGTTCTGAAATGGATTATTTGGACCAAATTGAGAAATAGCAGCCAAAGAGAGCCCAGAATAGATCAGAACACTTGGTTGCAACGGATGACTATAGTAAAATAGCTTATTATACTTTTTTAACTTACCAAATTTATTCACATAACATATTTCCCTTGGTTCCCATTGTAAAGTAATTGATGATTTTGGATTGAACTTTTTTGCTTTACAATGCTATTAAAACAGAAACAGACTGAGGCATAAGAGTGTCTATCAGTCATTCCCAGGCTAATGTATGTTAAAAAGGCAACAGCGCTGGAAAAGCTCATGTTTGATCACGGCGGTTGAATATCGAAGAGCCCGAGGGCATATTTTGAGTTAATTTAGAGTTCTGCAGATCATACACATGTGAATGCATCTATACTTGTCTTTGATGCATCTAAAACACCAAAGAAGCAAGATGATTCCCCGTACAAACATTTGTTTATCCATCATGTTTGTTGTTTTAAAACAAATCAGCGTGTGAAGCACGTAGGTTTCTCTTTAGTGAAGTGCTTGTTTTGTTTTCTCATTAGTGCGGTGGGAGAGATGATGGGCTACAGTTTTGATTGATAGCAGCGCTGCTATTATTATTGTTGTTGACATTGTTAGTTGAAGTTGTTTTTCTTAAGATAATTGAAAATGCAGTCAACTTCTCATCAAAGGTGTCCTGTGATGTTGTGCTGTCATGTTGTGGTAAAGTAATACAAAATGCTTGCGAATATATCAGCACCACTTTTTCATTCAAAGTTCATTTATCAAAAATGTACAATATAAAATTACATATATACACACACACATATATATTTATATATTACAATATACTGTAGCTAGTCACACTGAATGATAGATAATAGGATAAACAACAAATGATAGATTATCCAATAATGAAAAATCCGTCATCATTTACTCTCCCCCAGTTTGTGTCAAACCTTTATATATGTCTTTGTTTCAATGAACACAGAGAAAGCTATTTGGAAGAATGTTAGCATTTTCAGTTCTGGGACATCATCCATTACCATAGTAGGAAAAAAAGCATCATATTTTTTGTTTTTGTGAATTTAGGAGTTCTCTGGCACCTTTGACTACCATTTCATTCTTCCTACTATGGTAGTCAATGATATCCGGAAATGAAAATTACTAACATTCTTCCAAACATCTTACCTTTGTGTTCATCGGAGCAATGTCATTTATATATTCATGAAATTACATGAGTGTGAGTATATGGCGGTATTTTCATCTTGAATGAAATATCCCCAGATATTTGGATAGAAAAGCATAGACATGTTTCTGAATTCTGAAAAAGTATTCACATAATCACTTAAAAGGAAACAAAGAGGGAATACGTTTTTCCATATTCCTGTGTTATGATTTTTACCCATTATTTTTGAGCTGTGACCATTCTTGGTGTTGTTGCACACTTCACATACAGCAGGGGGCAGTGTTGCACCATGCTAGAGTACATCTCTATCTGAAAACCAAATGGTTTATGTTGCTTCTATCACGTCATTCGGTTAGACTCGCTCGAGCCTTTCATTGTGCTCAAAGCTTTCCTCCATCATTGATACTGTATCTCACTCAGGTGTGGTTTGGATTTTGAGTCTTTTTAAAGCCTCAGCATGTCAGACGTGTGTGTGTGTATGTGTCATTAAACTTATAGCTCACCTAAAAATGGAAATTCTGTCATTTGTTCACCCTCTTGTTGTTTCAAACTTGTATGGCTTTCTTTCTTCAGCAGAACACAAAAGAAGATATTTTTAAGGAAGTGGGTAACCAAACAGCGGTTGCACCCATTTGGGTCTATTGTATGGACATAAAACCAATGCAAGTGAACGGGTGCCGGCGCTGTTCCGTTTACAGCATTCTTTAAAATGTCTTCTTTTGTGTTCTGTGTAAGGAAGATAGTCATACAGGTTTGAAATGACAACTGGTTGACAAAATGATGGCAGAATTGATGAACTTTAATTGACAGTCACAGTCATCAGCCACTTCATCGCCTCATCTCACGACTCACCCAGCTATGTCACTTCCTGTGTCGAAATCCAAAATGGCAGACGGCCTCCCGCTGTTAGATTGATCTGTTATACAAAAGCACCTGTCAAATTAGCGCGTACACCTGACAAGCCACCAATGGGGCATGTCAGAGGAGTCTGCTGTGGTCCCTAAATCATTGTATGTCAACACAGTGACATAAATGAATATCCAAACACACGCGCACATGTCTGATACAGTGCGCAATGGATGTTTGTAAAAAGGATTAAGGACGGTTTCATGCAAGACAGGTTGTGAGTTTAAAGGGATACTTCACCCAAAAATGAATTCTGTCATCATTTACTCGCCTTCGAGTTGTTTCAAATATGTGAATGTGCAGATGAACACAGAAAGATATTTGGAAGAATGTTTATAACCAGACAGATTTTTACCCCCCATTGACTAACATAATAGGAAAAAATACAATGGTAGTCAAAAGTGCCTCAGAACTGTGTGCTGTCCTACATTCTTCAAAATGTCTTCTTTTCTGTTCAACAGAACAAAAATGATAAAGTACTTTTTCCTACTATGGGAGTCAACGGGGGGCGAGATCTGTTTGGTTACAAGCATTCTTCCAAATATCTTCATCAGAACAAAGACATTGAGATGGATTATGACAGAATTGTCACTTTTAGGTGAAGCATCCCCTTAACATGCTTGTTTAGAAAACAATCTATGAAAATTGTTGTTGTACTTGACAGAAAAGAAGATATTTTGAAGAATGGTAGTAACCGAGCGACATTGGGCCCCGTTGACTTCCATTGTATCGACACAGAACCGCTGTAGCATTTATCAAAGTATAACTCATACACAGGTTTGCAATGTCATGAGGGTGAATAAATGATGACAACACTTCAATGGTGTTTGTTTGGAGAGATGTCACTTTTAGTTGGTTTGGAAGGAAAAATATCCAGACGGTTTAGGAGGACATTTGTGTACATACATGTGTTCGTACGTGCTTGTACAGGACTAAACCCCGATGTCATGGCACGGACAGCGGAGACGAACACAGGTGGGCGGTAAGGCTAATATATGGAGATGTATTCATTGCAGTTGAATAAGGTTGGAAGGTAATTGCTATATCAATCTGTTCTCTCCAGTCCTGGCTGTCTCTGCAGTCACACCCTCTTTTTATCTCGGCCGGCCTCTGCTTTTCCTCTTTTTATTTTTCTCGTTCCCTCTATATCTCAAAGAGAGGACTTCCAATGACTTAGCATTACCAGGGAGCGTTTTTATGGCCCCTGCCTTGAACACGACTTCATTGCATATCGGAGCCGTCTGGAGTCAGAATGGGATGCATATAAACACCCACGCAGAACAACATTTCAAATCGCAATCCCTCTTTTTTTCCCCTTTTCGATCTTTGAAAAGTTTTAAATATATGTTTTGGGCCCAAGTGTGTAGACTTTAGGATTATAGTGGATTATACAGACACAGGCACGCTGGTGGGCTTACCGGTGTGTGGCTCTGCACCTCAGACCTGAGCTTTCGGCCCTCTAATTCTGACGAAATTGCCAAACCGCTTCACGGTGGTTACACACAATCAATATCTGTCTCTATATGTGTGTGTTTGCGTCTTTAGTTATTTATATACCTAAAACATCACATCTTTAGCATCGTGGTTCTCTGAATAACGGTGGTTAGAAATAGTCAGAATTGCATTGGCAGAATGGTTAACAGGTTAGCGTCTCAGCTACTGCAAGTAAGGCACCGTGATTTCATGCACATGAAAAATTGCAGGAGGATTTATGAAATGTCTCGGCTTCAGACAGCACACCCACAGACCGCCCACAGTCCGTTCACTTGTTTTTCCTGTTTTGAGCATAAACCTTGCAAAATTTTGTTAGATTTGTGCTCGAAATAGGTAAACGAATAAAACAATTTGCCAATGGGATATGCAGAAATGTAATTTACGATCTATTGCGTGAATTAAAAAAAGTCTTCATATCTTATGCAACTTTGCTTTGCAAGTAAGTCTATCTCGCTTTGAGGTTATTTAGATATTTTGGCTCGAATACAAGACATGCTTAGCTCTGCTTATTAAGAACATGCTTTTTTTAGGAATGCTTGAGGGTCTATTCTGATTGGCTGACTCATATTTGTCCTAACGCCCCTAAATGTGAAGCACAAAATGTTACTTCGTGATGGCACAGCCATGCAGATTCTCTTCCTACCTCCACTTCTTATTCTTTCTCTTAAAGAAAAATAGCTTTGAGCGTTTCCGTCGCGTGTTGCGCTAAAATGTGCAAAAACCCTCCTGAAGCGGAGTCATTTTGGCCTGAGTGTTGTTATTAAGAGGTTTAGATGCTGACCCCCCAGCATTCGTCTATTAAAGCTGCGGTCACACGCTGTTCTCACGCAGTACGGAAGTTAAAAGTCCTCAAAACATTCCTGTGTGAGACCGGCCCTCCAACCGCTATTCAAAGGAATGATGCTACTTTACACGAAGACAGCTGATGCTGACTCACGCTAACTAGTAATGGGCGTGCAGCAGGGCATTGTGCGAAATGTAAACACGCTTTCTTTTTTTAAGGAGTTTGAGCCTACGGAAGTCGCTTCAAAACTAAAATGTTGACTTTTCGTTCTGCTATGCTATTGAATGCACACGCTTGTAATGAAGGTGCTGGCTGAATGCGTGAATGAAAATGAACATTGAGTCTCTTTAGATTGCTGGCGTATGTTATAGCTGCGCACATTCGACTTTTATATAGTGTATTAATACTGATTGAATGCTGTGGGATTTTCGAGAAGCAGATGTGTAATTAAAAGGAGCTGTTTGTTTTTTTCCCCTTCAGGCCAAACTTTGTCTTCATGTTCGATTGTGGAAGGCCTATTAAAGTTATTCAGCCAAGAGGCATTTAGTTATTTTTTACTTGTCAATATCGCCGTTTCGTTAAAATTACCAATATTACAGACAACGGCAGGTCTGTTAGGCTACATTTACACTGACAGGCGTAACACAGATTTTAACACATTTTATCGCCCGGCAGATTTTTACTTCACACGTAGCTAATGTGTTCACATTTAGACATCACCAAGACATGAGTTTTAAAGGGTTAGTTCACACCAAAATGTTTTCTTTTTTTACTCACCTCCAAGTTGTTCAAAAGACCTTTGGCTTTCTTAGTTTTTATACAGAACAACATATTTTTTTATAAAAAGTGTTGCTTTTCTTTTTCTGTTTACATTGGGAAAGGATTGGAACCACCTCTTCTCAAACTTCAAAATGATGCCATAGTGTCATAAATAACTCCACACCTCCTGTCATATTTTCCTAGCGTTCCGAGGACATACAAATGGGTTTGGTAAAAAACAGACTAAAATATTGTCTATGATCGCATGATTTTTTAAACAAGTATATGTTATGGTATAAAGCTTGTCAATCGACGTTACGCCGCGTGACTTGCTGTGGCGTCACCGCCTTCTTTGGAGGTTGTTTACTGGCGATTGATACATTATACATGATCCTCGATATGATTTACTTTACGTTGTTTACAAGTTCGGAAAACAAAAGAATCTTATTCCTTTGTCCACTTTCTGTCCTAAATTTCAAGGCGACTTGCTGTTGTAGTTTATAACACAGCCCAACCGACCCACCATGTTTATGTCTTAGTTACTAGCAGAAAAGAGCCGCTACCACCTACAAATTTGGCCGCTACACCCAGCATGCAACACGGCGTGACGTCAGCGCCACATTATCTATATATGTTTTTACAGTTACACCACATATATACCGTGTCCTGTAATGTTCAGGCACTGAGAATAAGCACAGGGAATGGGAAAAAACCAGACACAGTTTTTGTACGAACTAACCTTTTAAGAAAATTGTGACTGGTCAGACACAACGAGATCTCAAAATCGCCCATGATTTGATCCCAAACGAGATGAATTTTGACCGTCCTCGCCGTGCCTCTTGGGTAAAATCTGCACGATTCGCTCAGCGTGGGTGTAATTATTTTCCTAGTGGACGTTGTAACCTTGAGCGTGTGACACGGCTCTTGGTCGCACGCTTATTAGCATTCACTGGATATCTGTGGTACCGCTATGTTCTCAAGGCCTTTCCATGAAGCGCTGATAGTTGGTGCTCACTTCTTCTCTTTCACGCTCCCTCGCCTTGAAATCAAGGTCATTTCTTTAAGGATTACGGAAGCATCGGTCCATTGAACTGAGGCCAATATGAACACCAACTTGGCCCAGCTTCTTTTCTTGGCTCTGGGTCCAAAGCTTGCCTGTCAACGTCACACCAACCCAGCTAAAGGAGTTTGTGAATACATGTGCGGGCCCCTGGGATGACAGACAAAACCGAGAATAGAGATTACTGGCACAGCTTCTTTATTTTGCTAAGCTCTTTTTGTAGCAATGCAAAACATCATTCATCCCGGAGTCACAGTGGAAATCGACAACCCTCCTGTTAGTCTTTCTGCTCAACACGCGTGTGTATGTAGTTGAATTTTTAAGAGCAGTAGGAAGATATTTAAAAGCAAAAGGCTTTTTTCGTCGAATAAAATAAGAATTGATTTACGTTTTTTAGTCGAAGGGGTGGCGGCTGTCTTTATGGTAACAGCGGGAGCATATTATTGGATTCTGTAGGGATCGGCAGTATACATGTCATCGACTACACCTCAAAGATATAATATACGGTGTGTCATCTCATCACATAGCGTAACATGAAATGACCTCATCTCCCCTTGAATTATTTCCGTCGTTTAAATCGCACCTCCGTGGCCTTCCATATCTCTTTTCAGCAGGAATATCCATCACATTTATTGAGGCACATCCACAATATTGATAGCTATTGATTTTGTTGACACGTCCCCGCAGTCAATACGCAGTCATAAGTTTGATCCTTCGCTGAAGCCCTGGATGAAGACATTGTCACGAAGACTTGTGGGATTGAACATTCCAACACTCCGAAATCACTTCTCGTTGTTTCTTGAGAAGGTGTGAGACCAATATCCTCTCTGACTATATCTCTGTCTATATCTGTCGACCTGTCGATCTGTCTACCGGTGCCTGGGTGACACATTGTAACATGTAAGTTGAAAGATTGCATCCAAACCTGGGCACCGTCTTTGGGCCAACACTGGTTTTATTGCTTTTCCTTCACAATGACACCGAGCAAGGCCACATCATCAAGTTGTCATTCCCCAAGCAACACCCGTCTCTCGAGTTCACAAACAAAACACATCCTTCTTTACCTCATTGCTGTCAAACTCGCCTTAATACACGGAGTCATCCACGTTGGACTCTATTTTGGCTCTTTCTGGTCGCGCAGGCTTTGTTTGACAAGATCAGAATCTTATGTCAGTTTACGATAAGCACCTCCACAAATATGCATTATATTCACAAGGTTAACATTTGTCTGGTAAGCACGGTTAGCTCTTGAAGGTTAATGTTGTAACTAAACCATCTGGCAGCAAAATGCGTCGTATCACCACGGAAGGAATTGAGAGACCATTCCAAAGGTTTATTTAATCAGCCTTTCTAGATGTATTGTGGCCGTTCCAGTTCATTCCATCAAACCTCAGGAGTGACAAAGTCATCCAACAGCAATTTGAAAGACTGACAGCATGACGAGACTCATGAAACTGATATTACTGTTGTATTGCTTAAAAGTGAATATGATTTTTTTTTATGTTATTTTGACTTGTTCCCAATTTTCATTTTCTACAAAGACTGCAGGCATTATACTGTTATACTGATTGAAGTTACTGCTTTTTGTTAACTTATTCAATCGTTTGGATCTACATGTCAAGTAACTCTCATTAGAGGATTACAGAAACTTTAATATTAAGGTTAGGAATATAAGTTAACATGTAGTTGCAAAGTCAATTTTGTTTTGGGTAGGATTCTTTTTGATGGACTATATATAAATATAGTAAAATAATGACTATTATATAAATAAAATATGCTGACTTTTGACAAGAAGTTACGTGTAGTTATCTAAAGTGGACTGTAAGTGTTACTTCGTGTTTTTACTTATAAGATCGTATCTATATATTTTAAATGTATCTTTGCAGAGGTATTGCACACAGGCATATGACAGCCCCAGAACGGTAGAGAAAGAGCATAAAGTATATTTTTTCTGACTGCTGCTATTCACATCGCAGGACGTCTTTTTTGCCTGTGGCAGGTGGCACTTTTACTGTAGCTCAGGTGATTGCATCAAAAGGTTCAGTAGTCTCATGAGCAACGATAGCAGGTTTCATTTCGGGTTGTGCACATGCGCGGAGCAACAGCGTTTGAGATGAATCGCTTTCTCCATGTGTCGCAGGCATTTTTGGGTACAGATCTTATTCGACATGATATAGTTGCCGCCGTTTCTCACAGGATCTTTGCCATTGGTTTCACTCATTTAACTGTTCTTGGCTGTTATGAGCGTTTCAGATTGTCGTTGCCCCAACAGTTCAATTAGAACTTATGGAAATGATCTAGGCAGCTGCCAATGCAATTGGCAAGCTTTTCTTGTCATCACCCTCAGATGAGTTCTTCCAAACACAAAGGTGAACTTCAGGGTGAGCGTTAAAGCTCGGAGAGGTGTCGCTCCCTCGACCTACTTGGGTTTCAAAGTCTGAGGGGGTGTACAACTTTCCTGAAAGAGTGACCTCAAGATCAGAAGGATAAAGCATATAGACTACGGCTATACGCTCTACACTAGCACTTTGCCACAAATGTGATTTTGATAAGACTTACAGCTATACTGCAAAAAATTTGTTCATTCTCTCTCCAGATCTTTCTCTCCTACTCTGATTGTCTGGCCTGCATCCAGGTGCCGCGTGTTTTTAGATGTAACATTACCAGGTTACTGTGTCCATCACCAGCCAGCCAACAGATGAGTTCAGGCATTTGATCTAAAGATCTGCTGTTTGACTGGCTCGATCTCAATTCCCCCCCAGGCCTTATGCTGCAGGATTAAAGTCAATATTTAACAGGGAACAGGCAAATGTGGCTCAATACCTTCTGACTATGGCGTCCTTCAGATCAAACCAGGACTACAGGACTCCTCCGGTTAACCCCTAAAAAGCCCTCTGGTATACATTCAAGGGGAAATATGCAATTGGCAAAGTGCATACAGTGGATACTGTACACCGACAAAGTTGCAGGTGGCTTAACATTTTGGAACACCAACATTTTATACATAACAAAAATTATTATAATAACTAATATTATTATTCTTACTTTTCACATTAACTATTTTTGTAATAAAATTTATAATTATATTTTTGTATTTTATACGTGCATTAGTAATACAATTATTATACATACAGTAAATAATATTATATAATTTATATATTATTTGTTTTTCCTTTTGATGTAATACATTTTTATTTTTAAAATATTTTTGGTGTGTGTTTGTGTGTATATATATATATATATATATATATATATATATATATATATATATATATATATATATATATATACACACACACACAAAAAATATTTTAAAAATAAAAATGTATTACTGCAAAAGGAAAACCAATATATATATAATGTATATATTTAGCATTCAAATTATAATATTGTTGTTGACATGACTAATAATCATAATTTCTTTAAATTATTTTTATTTTGTATATATACACTAAATAGTGTAACTAAGACTTATCATTATTATAATATATTCTAATATTATTTTATTGTTGTTATATTTATTATTTATTTTTCACATTGGCTCTTTTTTTATGCAAGTCGTTCACAAAATGCAAAAGCTGCTATATATCAATTGATTGTGTCATTGTTTGGTCATTGTGGAGATTTGCTGTGTAGTTATATCTTTTGAGCGTTGGAGCTGCATAGAGGCTTTATCATTGTGGTTCTATTTAGCCTTGGATACAGTTGCAACAGCAGATGATATGAGATGAGGCAGAAATGAGTACGGTTATCACCACTGAATATAAGGAACAGTCAATTCATATTCAAATGATCTTACTCTCTCTGTACACTCGGAGTTTTCAATTATTGCCATCTCATGTATCTCAACATCGCCCAGGATTACTTTTATTAAACTCGGTATCAAGAGTTCAATTGTTTTTGCCGTAAAGAGATTGTGGAAGTTATGTGCGTGCAAGCGTGCTGCCATTCTGCCGATACAAAGAACACTATGATTTTCTTTTTTGTAAACTGACTTGTTTATTCAATTGAAAGTAGATAACAACAGTAGTATCTATTTAGAGATACGATTGGCTACTAGTAGACGGATGTACTTGAACATCAGAACGTTTTCAAAGAACATGTTCGAGAGAAAGAAAGAGAGCCCGTCCTCAGTCTATTAAAGTGAACGAATTCGACTCACAGACCGTCTGCTCATATTTCTTTGCACCGTACCTGGTCTGGTAATGACCTCTTTTGCATGCCGTTGTATTTAAGTCCATCACTCCTATAGTCTGATGAGATGCGCTGAGGTCTCTTGAGGTATTTTCTCCTCTTCTGCTTCTGTCTTTTTATCCAATTTAAACTCCCCTTACATCTCAAGCAACGTGGAACGTGTCTGGAGAGAAATGCAGCATATGTTACTTTGTTCCAGTCGATGTAATAGACATTGAAGATAGATTTTTAAAGTAAAAAAAGGAAAACAGTTAAAAATAACAACTGTTTGTACAAATGAGATGTCACAGTGGGCGGAGCTAGCCGATAAAGGATGTTTGTCGCTTTAGCATGTTGTTAAAATAGGATGAGATGCATTTTTAACAGCTTGTGCTTTCCACAGCTTTTGCGGTATGGACACACTGCTGGTCATCCCTAGTCATGAGCAACACATCCTTAGTGTCTTGCTGCCCTTAATCCTCATTAGGAGCTGAGAAGACACAGCTTGTCAGTCGATGTGCCACTGGGTGCTCGGAGGAAGTCGTTCTGAATTATTAATAAGGCTTCTCTGGCCTCTGCCGGGGAGACGTGTATTTGAATGGTAATTACATGTTTGTGTCCCTGTGATTTCTAATTATATTCCCCCTCTTCTGATGGATAATAAATAAATTCTAACGACTAGGATGAGTCGGACTGGTAATTACTCCCAACCCCCCAGCAGGCGGGTTAGACTCCGCTGAAAGACAAACACAAAAAACACACACTCATGCCAAGGTGAAGTGGTGATGTGAAGGTGAGCTCAAGGCACGTCCTCGAACCGGGGTCGCCGCGGCGCTGAGCACACCTCCCGCCGGCACCCACCGGGACCACCTGTGCTCGGGCCAGATGAACGTTCGTCACATCGGTGCCGTTGTTTTGGTGTGATACAGGGGGGGACTCCATTAGCTCCTCTGCTCATGCACGAATACTCTGCAGATGTGTACAAACCGAGCCAAAAGGATCACTCTGCTTGAGCCAAGATGACAGAGTAATGTCGCACTTATCGCACCGGAAGCGAGCACGGTAGATCTGATCTTTTTCTCACGCTTTGACCCTCAAACGTGTAACGGCACGTAATGCCGTTTAGGTTCGGACGTGTGCTTTTCAGCTGGCACAATATCTCCTATTTGACCTTGCTTCAGCTCCCAGACAAAAGACTTGGAAACAGCCACGTTCACATATGCCCCGCTATAAGAGAGGTGATTGTTCTTTAAAGGTTCGGTTTTATAGCCACGGAGGTGAAAATGCCATTTTTTTTCTCTCGTTCTTTGTTTTGCCAAGCTGCAGCCATCTGGGCCTGTTTTAGCTTTTGATACGTTACGTCAGGCTTGAATTTGTGTAATGTTTATACTTATGGGTGCATGGTTCATAGAAATTATAGTTTTCAGTTTTTTTGAATGCGGCTTAAATGCATTAAATTACATTACAATACTTATTTTGTGTAGCTGCTGTTTTTTGAATGTAGGCTGCGCATTCAAAATAAGCTAAAAACGACATTTTCTGTAGTTCAGACTAAGGAGTTTTTTTAACAGCATGGAAACAAAACTATCAAACCGAGAGATGTGACTACTACAATGTTCCCACATTGTAAAAATTCCTGAATGCAAAGGTCATTAACAACATTGAACACTTTTCACAATTTGTTTATCGCATCAACTTTATCTCGCTTAATTTTTTCGATTCATCTCGCAGTTTATTTCATTTTAAAAGACCTTTATTGGTCCTCCTGTGGTCCAAACCAGACCGCAGGGTCAAGATGCCATAGCAACTGTAGCCAGGGCACAGAATGCTGGCACTGTGGGTGTGAACCTCTCCACCGATCCTCATGAGTATCCACTGAGGGATTTTTCCACCGTACAGGCATGCAGCTCTGGTCCCGAGAGAGATAACCTACGACTGCGCAGAGATTTATTCTGCCTTAAAGCCAGCTTTATCTGTAAAGGTGGACCAGTAAACCATGCCTAGCAGCCTGTTAATAATCTGTCTATGGGCTTGTCTATAACTTTCTCTCTTTTACACAAACAACAAACTGACAGCTTATGTCACTTCTCCGTATAAATTCAATGTTGTTGGCGTTTTTAAAGCACTTAAATCCTGAAACACAGGCTGTTATTTTTAAATTTATATCCAGGAATGTACTGTAGACAAGGGTAGGCTTTTTGCTCAGGCCTTGTTTGAGCTGCCTTATTTAAGCTTTAAATACGTTGAAATAATAATCTATGTCAAATGAATTAATTTTTTTTAAATAATTCCTGTAAATAATATTTGGAAATATATATAATGTAAAAAATATTTATACAGTGACGGTTTCTCGGTTAGCTTTTATTGTAGGGAGAATATGGTTACGGTGTAATGTTTGAAATGACGACTTTTTTACGAGATGTTTAATTGTTTCATGCGTATGAATTCGTACAATCTGATTCATACGTTTCAGCATGATATGATCTTTCTTGTCGACGAGATGACCTTTCATGTCGTGTTTGGATTAGTAGCGTGACGTTAATATGGTTGTTCGGTATGTTTTTGTATGGTTCACATGTAAAATTCGTACATCGACCGTTCCAAGATGGCGAACACGTCTACGTGCATGGAGAGATTGAATGCAGCATTTAGTTATATATATATACTATATTTCTATGAGTGTGATAGCAGGTTACGGATAGCTGTCATTCAGATTGTTAAAACCCTTTACAACAAAAGCATCACAAAATATGAGCAGACTTCTGAGAGATCCAGCGTACTATTCATACTTTAGATCCATAACAATAAAGCTCATTTAGAAAGCCGAGATAAAATTAGACACTACAGAAAGCTCTAGAGGCTCCAGCGGTGGATTTTCTATCACTTTCTTTCCGAAAGCTTCAACAAAAACGTCGTCTGTGCAGCATCATACATTTTCATTTTACTCTGAGATGGACATTTTGCTTGTACTGAACCTTAGTTTTTATTAAGGCTTAAATGAGATGACTGACCCTGGTTAATGGCACAAAGACTATTCTAGTGGAGGTAGAGGCAAGTTGTTGTGTAAGATTATGGATGTAGTCCTAATGAGTGATTTTTAAGAAGTCTTTTGTTCACTTTTGAATATTACTCGTTCAGTTCATATTCCCTTGTTAAACGTTTCATTTAAAATAATGAATGGATGTTTGATCCTAACCACAGACCACATCTCGGAATCTAGTTTTGAATTTCCTGTCATCTATCTATGAGATTAAACATTTATTCACATGCAATTGATAGTTTGGTTCTGTAATAACTTGTTTCTCTTAGCATCACCTGCTGTACGTGTGCGCTTTATGTAGAGCATCTGGATCTTAAAGAAGCATGTGTTTTTATTCAATGTCAAGCCTCCATGTGTCTGAGCTCAACCTGGTACGGGTCACGTTGCCGGTGAAAGGGCCTGACTAACCCCTTTCTGCCACATTAATTAAGCACCACGCTTGCAGTATGTGGACAGATTTGCCGCTACACCTCTCGGAATTCCCCGCGGTGCCCATCTGCCTCGTGGCCAATGGGTGCCATGCTTTAGCAGCCCCTTGCTCCAAACAGGCTCTCCTGACACCGGAAGGTTGCGGGGTCCGTTCTCTCATCTCCAGGCCCCTGAAAAGACGTTCAGACCGGCCTGTGCCAAAGAAAGAGCGGGCGGGCCTCCAGCATCGTTAAGGAGCCACGAGTGCTCTCCGCCGGCCCATTAGAAGCAGAAGTGATTAATGAAGCTCCTTCACCAACCTCACAAGAACAAAAACAATCCGCCATATGTTCATCAGGCCACGTATGGATATGAGATTGACGCCTCATCGATTTCCGAACCGTGCCAAGGAACAGATACAGCGTATCGCTAATAAACCGGGATGGATCGGGTTTTGATGCAGAGACGTCTTGATAAATGCTTTGTTTGCGCAATTAGCATATTTTCAAGCACAGAGAGAGCTCCTTTATTCCTTTACGGCCATGTTTATGCCGCAGCGCCGCATATTTTTAACAGGGCTGCGCTTTTGTAATGTATTCCGTACAGCCCGTTCGTCAAGCGAGAACTGTTTTGATAAGACGCGAGATGAAGAGGCTTTTTGCTGATTCGTGTGCCCACCGAGGGAGGCTGTGTGATTGGATTCCAATGTTTGAAATGAGGAGACATATTAGGAAACAGAGAAGGGCCGATGGGGGATATGAGAAGACGGTGGAGTGCCAGGAGACTCCTGGGTACCGGCTGAGCTGATAGCTTCTGGAAATACTCGCAGTTGCGTAAGCAAATCGGTTTGAATAAAGAAATGAGACTACACTCTTGCAGCGGGATTGTAGTAGAGGTTATCTCTAAGCAGAAATCCTGCATTGAAAGAGCTTTCAACAAAGATTAGGATTTGGAAGTAATGTTGTATAGTAAAGGTCGTAAAAATTTATTTTTTATTTTACAATTTTAATTTTACGACACGGATGCTGTGCTAGTTGTTGAATACTTCACAATAATACCAGAAGTGTGCAGTAGAGATCATTTACAAACACGTCTAGAAAGATGTACTATGGGACACAATAATACAATAATAAAAATAATAAAAAGATGACCAAAAACAAGAAAAAGTGACGAGACACTTATACCACGAGACACGAGACACGATTTTTTGACTTTTTTCAAGAAATCCTCAATGATGAAATATATATTGGAAAAATGTATTTTATTCACCATAAAATCACAAACTGCAAAAAATGGAGGCATTATAAAATCAACTTGTACTTTATGAAACAAATTAAACTTCTGTTTAATGAATTATATTATGCAGTAATAAACAATATGTAAACAGTGCAAAATGTTTTGTCACAGACTCAACTGACAGGCCGTAATTGTACATAAATGATGCTTTGTTTTCTTAACAGGTGCAGCTTTTAGTAAACAGCTGTGGTTGTTTTCTCAATATGATTTTGCATAGTTCTCATGTTAGCAGAGGTGGTGATCATATCACACTGTCAATCCTCCTTCCTCCACCGACTGAACCCTCACAGCCTTCAGAGAAACATTTAAAACTACATAAACACATCATGTTTTATGCATTGCACATATGTAAGAGACAGACGATCCGTTTTTGAAGAGTTCTGTCTGTTAAAATAACAATGTGAACTTACAGTTGCTATACTCTACTTGTGTTACAGTGTGCTGCTATACAGAAGCGAACCGCCGTAAACACTAGTGCTTAATGCGCGAGCTGCTGCACACGAAAGACGCACGTGAATGTTTAAGCCGTCCATCTAGTGAGTGTTTACATAGAGAATCGTTGGAAAAGTAGCGCTGCAGGATGTAGACTCGCGTTGTCTTTATGAATTGCTGGGCCGGTCACAGCACATACTTTGTGCAGTTATTAGCATGTTCTGTACAGTGATGAAAACAGATTGCACCCCAACAAAATGCGCACTCTCACAAATGCTCCCAAATATAGTTTGAGGTTAAATATAGGGAGAATATGCGACTAAAATGGTGGCAATTTCGAACCCAGCATGCCAATTTACGTGAATATATTGTGGGGAACGAGATCTCGCGAGATCTTGTAATTAAATGATGTCCAAAGGCTAAAATAACAAACCTGGAAAAGTTATTCTTGGGAGAATAACCGAATAAATAAAAAAATACATTCCAGAAGAATTACATCTAATGCAGACGAAAATAACTGTCCACATGCAACATGCACATACATGCAAGGAGACAGAGTAGATAGAAATCGCTAATTCTAAGGAAATTAAAAACATAACGCTTCATTATGTAAGGTCTTCATACATATATGAAGACATTATACTGCATTTCTGTTAAAATTCAGAACATTTACAATACAATCATAATACGGTATCTATAATCATGATTTGTAATAACACAAATATTGTTGGTACTAGTATATTGTAACACCCCTAATTCAGATTCAGAAGCAGTACTGGAATATAAATTGCGTTCCAAATTCATTTCGAAATGGTGAACAACTTCACTGAAAACACATATAACAGCGCCGGCAGCTTTTACCTCACAATGCCTGAGGGGAGCCCTCTGTGAAATATTTGGACAGCCCACAGGTGGCCTGGAATTACCTGCCTGCGAATTTGATGCAACACTCCAGCCATCTCTCTATCGGTTATGCCGCCTAATGAAAAATGACAGGCAAGAAATAAGTTGCTCCTACGTGGGTGTTTCAGCGCATAATTCCTTCTCTCTCATTTTGGATCGGCATGCATGATTTTTACCTCCAACACTTCATATTTACTCATCCGCTGTTTCCAGAAATGTCAATACCTGCGTGGCTTTATTAATTTGGTGTTTTTAATGATGTCACTATGCAACATTAATGCAACAAGAGAATATACACAATGTATGATGATCGATTAATCGTTAATAATTGAAGTAATGTTGCACATTGTTCATTTATAAATTTAACCATGAATTTCTTCTAAAGCTAGCGGAGATTGTTTTTTTGAATAGGTTGATTTCTCATACGTATCATAATAATCCTGCGCATTGTTGTACAATTCCTCACCCTGACCGACAATGTTGCTTTAAAATTTAAAACAGAGCACAAGAACATTACTTATATTGACATTTGATTATAAATGTTTCAGAAATTGATATTCCATGCAGATTTCCTCTTTCAAGATATATGGCTGCTGTTTTTATTGCAAGCATCCAGAATCAGTGTTTTGTTTTGCCTCGCTCTAAGGCACTGTTATGTAGTTTTATAGGTCACCGTAGGAACCTCTGAACCCATAACCGTCCCGCTAAAGCATAGCCTTACGGGATGAGATGACGACACGGTACGACGGGACGTAAACCGGCCGCCCGAAACGGTGCCGTGAGAGATGATTCACTGTCTGTTTAGCAGAGAGCCTTAATATGTTATGACTGAACAACAGTGAATAACCAGACTTCCTTCCCGTTTGACTTCGGGCGGGAGAATCACGATAGCAACCGGGCCCTTTGGTGACACACTCATATGCACACACTTACGTGACCATACATGACCCAGTCCCCGTACCCATGGCTTAGCCTTTTTTTCAGGACATTTGTCAGCAGACTGCTTTATTGTTGTCATCTATTGCCCTTACATCAAAACAACCCTCCGGTCTGAACTCCGTGATCGTGGTTGTTAATAACTCGATTTATCAGCTCTCAGCTGGTCTCAACCCACCCGCCGGCTCTTCGGATCACAACAGGGTCTTGCATTGGTTTTTGCCCGTGGGTTGTCCAAATGCGATGACATCGCATTTGTGATGGGCAGGCGAAGGGCACGAATGTGCCTTTTTCGTTGAACAGGCTGCGAAAATGTTCTCTGCAAACTGAGAAATGTTTTCTGTAAGCATCTTTCAATTGATTAAACTATTTTATCATCACAACGGGACTCTGCGCTTTCTGGCTCTTCTGGCAAAAGCAACTTTTTGTGATAAATATAAGCGGAATGTTTCTAATTATTGGTTAAATGTTATATGATGGAACAATGTTTGTTCTCTTTAATGAAAGTAAGTGTAAAGTGATTCTCGTGAAAATAAATACAGGTTGTTGAATGCAGATCTCTGCAAATCCTCCCGATTGTAATGCAGGCCTAAAGTGAAAACACCAGCAAATGAGCGATATGGATTTTTATTACCACATAAGTAATAATATTGACATGGATCAAGCTTAAAAGCTGTTTAGAAAACATAAATCCATTTAAAATAAATTTATTGATGTTATTTGGCAACGTAAAATTTTTTTGCACATCATGTTGCGATGTAATGCGCTGTCGCAGTCGGGTCCTGGTGTATAATGAATGGTTGTGTATTTTGCCTTATATTAGTCACCGCTGTTGTACTTTGTAAGTTAAAATCAGCAGTTTGAGACTTCAGGGTTTGTGTGATGCCTCAGCAAAATGCAAATCCACCCATGCAGCTTTGAGCCAATGAGGTCTTATTAGATCACAGATGATCGTAATGCCTGGAGTATGTGAATTATCATAATGATTTGTCCTGTAATAACTTGTTCTTCATAGGAAATGCTGGAAATTGTCAGAGGCTCTGAAATCTAAAACAATCTCAAACAATCTTTAGAAAACAAGCTGTTTTAGATGCACACGCAGCACTATTGCAATTGTTGTAGTGATTTTCAGTGATTATCAGGTGAAGCTCCTTTGAATGTATTGAAAGGGATAGTTGAAAAAAATGTATCATTTACTCACCCTAAAGTTGTTCCAGACCTGTATGATATTTCTTTGTTCTGTTGAACACAAAAGAACACATGTTGACAAATGTGGCAAACCAAACAGTTCTGGGGCACCACTGATTACCATAATATTGGCTATAATAAATAGTGCCCCAGAACCTTTTGGTTACATTTACATTTAGTCATTTAGCAAACATTCTTCCAAATATTTGTTTTTGTTGTTCAGCAGAAAAAAGTTGTTGGAAAAACTTGAGAGTGAGTAAATTAAGAAAATGTATTTTTTTGGTAAACTATCCCTTTAACTGCAGTATTAAAGGAATTGTTCACATGTCAACACACATTTCAAACTTCAACATAATTTACTCACCTCTGTTGTCATCCAAGATGTCTATGTATTTTTCTCTTTAGTCGAAAATAAATTAAGGTTTTTAATGAAAACATTCCAGAATTATTCTCCATTTAATGGACTTCAATGGACTCCAAACGGTTGAAGGTCAAAATTACAGTTTCAGTGCAGCTTCAAAGGGCTTTAAACGATACCAGACGATGAATAAGGGTCTTGTCTAGCGAAACGATCTGTCAATTTTCTAAAGAAAATAAAAATGTATTTGGTTTATAAACACAAATGCTCAGCTGGCTCTGTTCTGCGAAGTGCGTTCACGACTTCACGTATTACGTCACGCATGCTTGACGTAGGCGGAATCCAGGATACGACCAATGACCATTTTAAACAAAAAACTGAGACAAAGCCAAATGAATATGTGTCATTGAACATTCAACAACTTTTGAACGGTCCTCCTTCTCCACATTTGTAAACACTGACTCTGTACTTCCGCCTACGTCAAGTGTGACCTTTTCAACCTAATAACGTATTACGTGAAGTCATGAACACGCTTTGCAGAACAGAGCAATGTGCTTATAAAGCATATACATTTTTTTTAAATGACCCATCGTTTCGCTAGATTAGACCCTTATTCTTCGTCTGGTATTGATTAAAGCCCTTTGAATCTGCACTGAAACTGTAATTTTGACCTTCAACCTTTTGGAGTCCATTTAAGTCCACTATATGGAGAATAATCCTGGAATGTTTTCATCAAAAATCTTAATTTCTTTTCAACCAAAAAAATATACATATACATCTTGGATGACAACAGGGGTGAGTTAATTATCATGAAGATGTATGTTGAAAGTGAATAATTCCTTTAAAGTTAAATATTAAATATAATAAAAAAAATCGAATCCATTCATGAATCATGTGTTCTTTTCATCTATTCTTTGTGTAGTGAAGTAGCATTTTTCAAAACTTAAAAAACTATTATAATGTGCAGATGCTTGAAAAATATACTTGAGTAGATTCAAAATATTTACAGTAAGTGCGGTCCACCTCTGACGACAATAGATTTTATTGAACCTGGTGAGAGATGTAACACTTAAATACTCAGGTAAAGAGACAGTCATTTGAGGGCAGATGTAGAATCCAGGTTTAGTGTCTAGTGTCACCCGGGTCCCGCAGCATTGTGGGGCTGCAGCAGTGATGAATGGAGCACTTAGTGTGCGTGCACATGTGACTTGGATATCTGTGCTACTGAAGGGTATTCATGATCTCAGTTTTGCCCGCTGGAGGTTAGGAACATTATCAGAAACCAGCTGCTGCTTTGTGGGTTTGTGAAAAACGTCTTCTTCTTTAGTAGAAGTAGAAGAAATTGCCTATTTTTGACTGTGCACAATGGTCCCAAAAGTATATGGACTCTTAAGGTGTAGTTAAAAATCGCATGATTTAACACAATGGCAAAGAAGCTGTGTAGTCTTTAATTCAAGACTAACTTTAATTGTAATGTTTCATTCACTATAGACTTATTCTGCTAACAATATTGAGCATTTAATTCACATATATCTGCTTATATTCTATATGGCTTGCGATGACAAGAGTCCTTAATGGAGATAAATATTTATAGAATAAAATCTTCTTTTTTTTTAAAGCAGTATACAATATTACTCTTCAGTTTAGCTTTAAAGAGTATCAGGAGAGCCATTCAAATGTGCTTATGACAATTCAACGTAAGTTAACAAGGTTACATTAACAAAGTAACATTAAGACTTTTTTCAGCTCTCCGTCGTTTTATATATACAATTGAAACATTCAGCGATATGGTTTTAGAGTGATGAGTTTTGAGACGAGGCAAGGGCACCACAGAGAAAAGACATGGGAGATGAGATGAGTTAGTTGGCTAGGTGAGTTCAATCACTGTTAGTGCCCTGGAGAGAGACCCAGTGAGTGGATTGGTCAGTGTGTAGTTTTTACAGGTGAGGCAATTGATTGAGGAAGCAGTCAGATGGAAGACTCTGCCTTATTCAATCTATCACAGAGATGGCACAGACTCCAAATTGAAAATGAGACCTAGATCAGGTGCTAGAAGCGCTCGACTTCTCAGAGAATTAAACTACAGCGCAGACTCTAAAGTCGAACCTGTTTTTTTTATGGATTTTATGTGTGAACCCATGACCTTGGCGTTGCTAGCGCCACGCTCTAACCACCGAGCTACAGGAAAGCTCAGGAACGTTGAGATACAATCGCGGGTCACACATCATTTTTATATCTGAATGTAATGGCTTCTGGAATGACAAAAATGTAGGCGGATGTTGAAAGCCTGGCCATTGGGCCGAGACATACGCCATGCTGAGAAGAGATGTCGCTTGGAGGGTTTTTGAGTGCACACAAATTAAAAACATATCTGCACTGATAAATCTTTTATAATAAACACTGCAAGATTCCATAAAAATATATAATTGACATTTTTTATTTTATGGTCATTTAACATGCTTTTCATCTCTATTGCCATCTCTGTTTGAAACAGAATTGCAGGTTACGTTCTTTACAACTTTACGTGAATCAAAGTCAAGCCGGCGTTAAACTGACGTCAAACATATCTGACAGCTTGCAAACCTATAAATCATTACTATTACTAAGGAGACAATAAACTGAATCATAACTGATTTTTGTTTATTTAAAAACAAAAAACACAATGCATCTTTAAAGAGTCTTTCTAATTGGTCCATTTGACACCACACCTGCAAAAGGACTGTAGATAATGACACGGTTTGTTTCCCGCTAACATATTAATCACAAAACCTTTCTCACTACAGTTGATCTTAATACGGTATAATAAATCTGCGATACGTTTTCATCAAGTAATGTTTTTATAGACAGGTTCAGGGGGAAGCTTAATTTGGCGCATTCACATAAAACCGCCAAATGCAAGATGAAGACACAAACATCCGACGGGGAAATATCACATACTTACATTTTCTTTGACAGCCTAAATTCTCTCTTGAGCGGCTGGCAAAATTTCCAATGCAGGACCCTGATCTTCACTCCATATGGTTTATTCATTGACTTGGGGGCTCAACTAGCTCTCGTGAGCCCGATCAATCAGTCTCTGTGACTTAACTTCTATAGGCTGACCCTGATGACCCATTGGGCAATGGTGCCTGAAGTTAACATTCACCACCATCTGTCCCTGAGACCCCGTTCTTTGGGGGGCAGGAGTTATTCGCTTTCAAACGCGGATCTGGATCAGATATTCTTAGTATCTTTGTCACACTAAGCTTCTCTGTCAGCTATCACCCCATGGTATATTTCTTCTATAGTCAGTCCTGACCGAAGCTATATCTGTTCGGCTTCCAACTTTGTCATTGAATTTCCATGAAAGAGTGAGACGGACTAATGCTATGGGGGAAATAAAGACATGCCACTCTTTCATGTGCAAGCAAAAGCCCCTTAAGCTTCAAAGATAGACTCGAAAAGCGTGCATGCGGATGCCCTTTAAGGACATCGCTGAACATTCTCGAGAACATATCTGGTGCAGCGGTGCTGTAAAATCTAAACTTTTTATTCCTGATTATACAGCCAAAATCCACCGGCCTTCACAAGCATAAGACTTAAAGCCAGCATGCTGCCATGTCCTTACTAAACCTGTGATTATTGAAACATATTTTGGGAGGTTTTTGTCCAGATGGTTCTGCCTCCTGGAATTGTCTGCTGAAATTGTTTTTCTGTGCAGCAGCGTACCGACCAAGGTCAGATGCTCCATCCACTTTGGCAGAACATTCAGATCAAAATTTCATTCATGTCCTTGTTCAAAAGACAAAAGCAATACAAATGCACAATTTAATGCGTAATGGCCTTAAAGAACCGATAAGAGACTGTAGAACAAATTGTCTCTTCTTTGTGTTTTTAGAGTTTGCAAGGACATCGTGTTAAATATTCGGGTTTTCAACAGGTGCTTGCTAACTACGTGACCAAGTGGCACATTTTATGTGGAGGGGCAGAGACCAATAGACTGCACGTGTGAAGCATCCTGTTTATTGTTTAAAGGTCTTTTACCTTGACTTTTATGTCATTTCAAACCCGCATGGCTTTCTTCTGCAGACTGAAGAATGCTGGTAACCAAACAACATCGGACCCCATTGGCTTCCACTATATGGACACAAAACAACAAAGACATTTCTCAAAATATATTTTGTGTTCCACAAGTTATATACAGGATGTGACCGACATGGGGGTGAATAAATGATGACAGAATAGTTATTTTTGGGTGAACATCCATTTAAGAACTATATTGTATTACATTTCAATATCGTAGTATTTTACTATTTATTGGTTTGCTCCTTAAGTTTAAAAGCAGAGACACTATTTTCTCTTTCATCATCATTGATAAGGTTTTCTGCCGTGAATAACACTACAGTTCTCCCGCAGTTGACAAGCTTTTGCGTAATTTATGATAAGATCTGATCAGCTTTACCAGCTGTCTGTCGTACAGTAGGGTGTGCTGTTATACATCGGATCCAAAAAACACCAACTACTATGTTTCTAAATCGTTCTATATGTAATCTTTGACAAAAAAACACAATTAACTCATCTTTTTTGTTCAAAATTGTATATCTTTTTTTAAATAACTTGAACCCACATTTTGAACGATAAAGACACTTTGCATCTCTATATTTTGTGACTATATGTAATACAAATAGTAATAATGTATAATCATTTAGAAAGTACGTTGTTTTTTCCATTTTCTGAAAAACAACAAATTTGGACAGCGGGGGTTTCAGAAGGACCGAATAATATGTTTCTTGTTTGTATAAAAGCAGATACTCTGCGCTCTCATTCAATATATTTGTTATGTTCGTACAGTAAATTGATAGAAGAAACGATTCTGAGGGCCATGAAAGTTTTGTGAAAGTCTTGCGCAGACTGCAGGCAACTTTATTAAAAAAATAATAAGATTACCTCATAGTATAGTTGTCAGGCAAACATTTGCGAAATTAGTCGATCTAAACACGATCTAATGAAAATTATGAAATCATTTCTAGTTTAAGAATAATGGCTTTTTGTTCTTTTACTGTTTTTGTCTCGGCAGCAACAATATGAGATTCTAAATGTTAATCATATCACAGTTCCAAAAATATTCACAATATTTGCACAAATAATTACGTTATAATTTGTTGACCGTATCGTGGAGCCCTAATTAAGACTGAGGGCATCTGGTAGCCCGATTAATGTTATCTGTTTGGTTTTGAGTGCGATGTCTCCATCATCAACTTCTCTCTCTCTCTCTCTCTCTCTCTCTCTCTCTCGTTGTCTTTTCAGCTTGTCACTCAGCCCCTGTGCTCGCAATAAGAACCAAATGGAATAACAATAGAGGCTATTCCCCGGGGGCTCTCTCTCTCTCTCTTATTCAAACAAGCTGTGTCCCGAGAGTCCTCGTGCCCTTTCAAAGCCGTTTTAAAGTCCGCTTTTGTCTCCGTCTCTGTGATTGGAGCGAGCATTGTGTGAATGATGTTTTTTCCGTCCCTACCTCTCTCAAACGACACACATGTTGATTACCATCAGCTTGCCATTTGAAGTGGAAGTTAATGAAATGTATTATGAATGCAGACTTCTTGCTGTGTCCTTCTGCGCTAACTCACTTAGATTCAACAGACGTGCACGGGCTTGATGACTTACAATATGATTACACTTTTGATGGCGTAGCGTCCCTTTATTTCCCATCAGGCTATCTTAAAGTTGCTCGCATTACTTGCGGACTTCTCGGCAAACTAGTTTCTCCCGATGCTTCTTATCTCGAAAGGATGAAGCAAAGATTTATGAACCGCAGTGGAGGAGATTAACTAACAACTCTTGTGTCTGTGATGAATCTCTGATGCACTGGCGATCTTTGCCCGTTCATTTCTTATGCTTTCAACGCTAAGTAAATCCAAAACCTTTTTGGCACACGCTGGGCTTGGGTTTTCAATTATTGCTGGCTGCATTAACCAACATTATATTAGTCCGATAAGAATTATTATTTCATTTTTTTGCAGTCAAAGGAGTATCGCCCGCATGAGCAGATCAGCACGATGTCAGGAGTATAGCATTTATGTTCACATTGTTTCAAGTATTCCGCTTATTTTTGTATAGTTTGAAACTGGGATTTTGTTATTAAAGGGATATTTGAGAAGGGATGCACATTGATAGAATTACCAGTTCAGTCCATGAGAGAAAAACATCTAGAATAATACATTTCCAGTTATTCAGATGAAAATAAATTACATAATTGAAATGCGACTTCATGTTCTGATAGTGTTTTAGATATATAGAACAAATGTGTACCGCAGGATGGATGGAGACATGGTGCTGTCGAGTTATGAGTTGAATGCCATTAAAAAGCTTTCTCGCCCTCATTTTCCATCTCTATACAATGTCATTGTGTGTTACATCAATGCTATTTTCCGACCGTACTATTAACATTTGATCATCCACATTAAGTCTTTGCACACACTTTACACGAAAACCTGACTAACAACGACCTTGGTTGATATAAAGTGTAAAAGAAAACGAATTGATATTGAAAATGATGAATATGTGAATACTTTGCCTTGTGGGCATCACATATTGTCCTTTCTCTTGATAGGCTTGGTGTTTTGGGCTTGCTGATGTTTTATTTATATTCATAACACTTTTCAACAGCTCCGTTTTGTACCAAAATGTAACCAATCATTTTCTTTTCCCTTCTTTCCGTCCCCGTTTAGTCATTTGAATGAGACGCTGCTTTTTGGGCTTTACACGCTTTTGTTGTCGTTCTTTTACACCTGTCACTGACATTTGTTTACTCCGGCTTGCTTCAGAACAACGTGAAGTTTTGAATGCAGGCGGGGAATATCGCAAACTATCGCTGGGGACAGAAGGCCAGTCAACGTGTAACAAAATAACACATATAAAAGGAGGCTTTTGATGTAAACAGCTTTAAAATGAACCGTGATGGAGCAGGTGGTGTTTGTGTGGTTTAATCAGCAGGCCGTGCATTTATACGGCCCTTAACCCATCCGCATTCACTCACATATAAACACACACAGGCTTTGAACGTTGGCCAGCGGTTCGTTGAATTCCACCCAAATTTAGAGACATTATAGGCACAAACTAGTCACACTGCGAGCCAACTTTGTCACACTTTTTGTCCTTTTGTCGCCCTCATCCGTCGTGCAGCTTTTCCATCCGCTCTCTCCAAAGCCGCTGTGTAAATGTAGGTTACGCCGAATGCGCCGCTTCTCCTGCACGTTCCCTCATTATACCGTCTGTGACAAACAACCCGTCACATTCCGTGAGAGAAGTAAGTGGCAATCCCACCCTCTTCTTCCTCCACACAGATATACGGAATTGCATCTGACCCATCACGGTCCATTTCTACAGAAGAGTTTGTGCTCTCCTCCGTAATCAATCAGAGCTAATTATTTCTCTCTGACAAATTGCTTGCACTCTCTCGCGCGGCTTCTGCACTCATTTTATTTCACCTTAGATATATCTTATATTTGTGTGTATATAATAAACTTATTTCATCATTTGTCTTGTTAAGCACGTATTTGTATGGTGAATTTTAGACCTCTTGGGAAGTCAAATGGAATAATGCATGTGCTGTTTTGCATTTATATTATAATCATACATCAGAATGGATGTATTAGGAGGCATTTTAAATTTATTGCAAGGCATTTGGAATAGCTTTTACTTCAAATCTCTAATCGTACAACACCTTATTGGGCCCTATCGTACACCCGGCGCAATGCAGCTCAGGTGTTTTTGCTAGTTTCAGCCCGACGCAGATCTAATTTTCACGTCCTGCGTGGCGTTGTTTGAATAGCAAAGGCATTTGCGCTCATTTTTGCGCGTGTTGGTCTAAAATATATTTTTTGTTATTTAAAGAGTGCGTTAGGAATATGTGCCTATAGGCGGGTGCACAGCGCTTGTACATTCTGCTTATTACACACAGAGAGACCCGCATAAGCACACAATAACCGCAAATATTTATCAAAATAAATTACAATGTAAAATATTACATATTATATACCATATATGTGGACATAAAAATTAAAATCCAGCTTGTCCTGTAGATAGTCTGCTTGAGGATCTGTGAGAAAATGCCCAACTAGAAAAAGCACAGTCCTTAAAGGGTATGACAAGCAGGAAATCATGTAGAGCAGAACTGTTATAAAGGGCAAAATCTAAGCGAGATGACAGACACAAGCCACAAAACACTCAATCAAACACGCAAACAAGCAATGCAATAAGACTCTCTTTTTAACAGCATGCAATCCAAATTGACCCTTCTTTCATAATAAAAGTCCCTCTGCTTACAGTGTACAATTATGTTGTTTTTCACATTCGTTTCTTAAACTTTCACTGAATGTTACTGAATGTTGCATTGGAAGGCATTTTCACTAAATAAATATCTAGAATATATAAATATATTTGTTATGATTTTGCTGCAAATATAAAATAATAAAGACATATATGAAGCAATTTCATTTTTTAAAGATGTTTTTGGTAGTTAAAAAATAACATTAATGTTCAAACTTAGCGTTTAAGTGAATAATAAAAAAGACAACGTTGTGATAAAAATGATGAAATTACTCAAATTTTGTCCCTCTGCAGCCGGAGGCTTCCTTGTTTACAAATCCTAATATTGAATTGATATTAAATAAACTAATTCAAACATCGATATTCTTATCTCTGAGATGGCTCTTGCTACTTCTACTCAAGAGTTAATCTCCATGGCAATAGGCTATTATGGGAATGTTGTTTTTGACTCTAATTGCATTGAAGTCGTTGGGATACGGTCGTACCTGATCCTAAAAAAAGGAAGTACATGCTGAGATACTTTTAATACATTTGTGAACTTATATAATAACCATTTGATCCAGATTGCACAAGTGACACTCTATAGTTCTAAAATTTAAAGGGCACGGACACCAGTCACCCCCAGGTTCTTCTAGAATCTACTTCATCTGCACCGCCAAAGTCCACAAAATGCAGTGTGCTGCCGAGGCTGTATTCGCATATAACCATAAAACATAATATCGGCTCTATCAATATGGTAATTTCCCCGTCCCAGCTCTGGAGGTCGTAAAGTCTGTATTTGGTAGCTACTTTTTAACAATAAAAAGGGAGGATGTTCTTGAGACAGCATCCTGTGGTTAAAAGCTCTATTAAATCACAATGGCGGTTGGAACCAAGGCTTCGGAGTCTTGAAGGTCACCTCAAAGAAGCTTCTAGAAACGGGCCGTAACAGACATTGAACTTCCAGGGATTGTTATGTACCCACATTTAAATAAGCATTGCATTGTGATGGCAAAACTTGATCCTGTAAACAACATCGCCTGTAGGTTTGTGAGAGAAAGGGTGCTTTTAATGCCACCCGGGTCAGAGTTCGGTTTGTTTGGTTGTTTTTTATTCTTTCGTAAACCAGTGAATGACATTTGACAACAATAATACAAAAAAAGCTTTATATACTGTATATATTGAAAATAAAACTTTGTGGGTATGTAAAGTATTGAAATATAAAAGTGAAACACTTCATCTTTAAGATAACAAATAGTGTTTTTATTCTATTTAGGAATTTATTACAAACTAGCTCCATTCTTAACCATAATTGTTTCATTTGTGTTTCAGAATAAGATCATTTTGGACCCTCTTACATTCAGCGAGGCTCGCTTCAGGCCGTCATTGGAGGAACGTCTGGAGAGCATCATCAGTGGCGCCGCCCTCATGGCCGACTCCTCCTGCACACGTGACGACCGCCGTGAACGCATCGTAGCCGAATGCAACGCCGTGCGTCAGGCCCTTCAAGACTTGCTGAGCGAGTACATGAACAATGTGAGTCTAATATCTTCCCACACCTGCTCAGAGTTCATATCTACATGGTTGTAACTGCCCTTGTCTGTGTAGGAAGTCGTTGATGTACTTCTGACTCATGGAAAGACTTACTGTCTGTTTTAATACATTTATAAAGGTGAAACTAATTCAAATCAGGAGTAATTAAAGTCAGGACTTTATTGTAATCTTTGACATCCTGTATTCTGACTCATAATTTTCATCAACAAATGTAGTAGTCATACCTCAGAGGCGGTTGATATAAACTATGTCATTTCTTGACAGAAGGGTTATTTATACATCAGCGCCGATGTCATAGAACAAGCAACGCTTTCTGCACTGACAGCCTGAATATTGTCTCGTGTTACTTAATTTCCATCAGGTTTTTGCAGTTTTTTTTGTAAAAATAGCAATATAAGTGCTATATTATCTTCAATTCAAGATTGCATGATTGTATGCGTTTTATTTGCTCAAATCATTTTAATACAAGCGTTGTATAATGCTGCCTTCACATGCTCTCGGAAATTCGATAATTCCCACCTCAACCCGGAAGTATCGTCTGGATAAAGTAACACTAAAAGTATTTGGGAACATTAAAACATCAACTATCTTCTAACATTAAAAACGCATCATTCCATAAATTATTTCCGGGTTGAATTTCCGAGAGCACGGGAAGGCAGCATTAATACCCACATACCTTTTGAATTGACTAAAAGGTCATTTTGTTTTAACCAAATCTTTGGTGATTCCGGTGGCTTGCTGCCAATTTCCGTGTAAAGATTCTGAATAAACAATGTCAGTTCTGACCCGCCAGTAGAAATGGAAACAGATCGACCTTAAACTTTGTTGCTTTTCATCTTTTCAACTTCTCAGCAATACATTTATTCTAAGAAAATCGTAAAAAAACACTTTCGCTTAAACTTACCGAAGGCTTCTTTTCTTTGTTCTGCACAAATAACATGACATTTTAATATTCATGATACCAATAATGCATTTCAAATACCTATTATAAGGTTTTGTTTATTGATCCGCTGTCAGTTTAGAATCGCATGTGCTTCAGTAAATCGACTTTTCCCTGCTTCTAACTTTTGACCTCCTTGGGACGGTAAAGCAATTCTGCACGTGGTGACAGCTGAATTTTACAATTTGTAGGATCATTCATGCAGTTTTTCTCACTAAATTGTGTTACACATCTGGCTAGCAGGATTGTTTTATGTTTTACACGTTGCTTCTTTAAAAAAGCCCTTCGAGCAACATTGTCCATATATACCCTGTTCTACCTGTTTATCATGTCTTGAGAGTTCTCCAGATTAAGGGTCTCAATATTGTTTGATAAATCACTACTCTGACCTTTAGTCTTTTGCCCTTATGTGTCCTCTCATGCTAATGATTAAAGACATGTAATCCAGTAGAATTATAAATGTGTGTGCGCACATGTATTTTAGCATATATATATGTCAATTACTTTGCAATAGCTGTTATTAAACCATTGGCAGGTGTAATATTGATCAGCATGATATCAATGAGGCTGTCTGACTCTGGTACTGTGCAGTAATCGATGGCTTCTTGCTTGCTGTAATCTAATGTGGGTTTCTTGACTTTGTGTGTTGGCCATACGGGAACTGAGGGGATATTAAATACAACCTCTCATTTGATTAGCGATGCCCCTCTAGTCAAAACACAACATCAATGCTTCTATTATAAACTCTGCTAGGAAATCCGTTCGCAGGCCTGGGATGTTTTATATGAGTTTTAGTTCCTCTTGTGATTCACTTCATAACGTTATCTATAAAACGTGCGTGTTGCTGTGTGTTCGTGTGTCACTTGGCTCTCGTGAATATTTTTGCAAACCTTTTAATTGTGAATCATGCGTTTCTTGGGTATAGCGGCGGTTTCCTCTTGACGGCCTGCACTAATGTTACAACATTCCACATGGAATACTTCTATTTCGGATTACATATCGGTCTGATATTAGTTTTGAAATCCTTCTCATTGTGTGTAAAGAATTTTGCTTGAGGGACGACTCCAAATCACAAGACTCCTAATTCACAAAACATGGAAACAAACCTGAATATCTGCTCAAATCAAACCGTGTTTGCAGTTTGTGGCTCTTCTGTCATAACAAGCTTCCTTCTCCTTCGGGTTGAATAGTTTCTCAGCTCACTTTAAAATGCTTCATTAATTTCAGTAGCGGCTGCTGGCGAGCTACAGCTGCGGGCTTGGAAGCTTGCGATCTAAAACAAAGGCTAAAAGATAGAGGTCTAGGAAAACAAGGTCCTTTATTTATCTGTTGGGATCTGTTTTAGACTGTATTCCTCTACGCTATGGTCTTTCTGTCTTAGACCTTTGCTTTTTGAGTTGATTTATCTTAGCAAGAGGTGGGCGCTAAATCCGAATGATTGTATTATTGTATGAGTAATATGTCAAATTAACTCCACAGATGTTTACACATTATATTATAGGTCAGGTGGTACAGACTACCTTGAGTTAACCTCAAGTCAGCAGTATTGATATCAAGCTACAGGGAATTATGGGTAACATGATGTAACTAGAAGCGGTTTCTAGGTTTTACGTGAAAACGATTTCTACACTAACACTGCCGTAACTCTTGCCACCACCCACCACGCTTCCCTCTAATCGTCCCTCAAGCTCAACCCCGGACGACACGAGGTGGATCAATGCGCTGTTTGCAATATATTACCTTAAGGTGGCAGCGGAATGTCCATACTTGTCCAGACCGGTGGTGATCGTTGATTGGTGACAGCCATCCCGGTCTCTCAGCCCCATGCTGAATCATCAGAATCAGCTGATTTAGTTACGGCAGCACGGACAGGCCGATCTATCAATTGATCGGTCGGGGTAATGTATTGCTGACCTGGGTCAGGGAGCTGGGGCTTGTGGGTAGAGGTTAAGGGGGGTTCAGGGGTTCCTGGGTGTGGTGGTTTACATCACTAGCCTAGCCCACGCTGCAGTAAAGTGGATTTAGAGAGTTGGTAAGCTGAGCTTGATCTCGCACTTAGCTAGACATGGCACTCTGGCGGTCACTTGGCATTTAAAGAAGATGGATGCCTGTGTTCTCCGGCCCTCCAGGGGTCCGCACAGTGAGGTTTGATCAAGAGGCAGGGCTGGCGAATACTCCATCAGTCTAACAGCACTGCTGCTGGCCTCAGGCCCACAGAGAAGAGCCTGGGCAGGAGCCTGTGCAACCCAGAGGATTACTTGAGAAGAACAGTGGATCAGCACAAGCCAGATACAGAGGGAGAAATAAAGAGATGGATTGTTTAGAAGTACATTTGAGTCTCGTGTTCACTTGGCTGTATTGGGTAGCAAAACAAAAGTACAACAATTCTTACTCACAGGAAAAGTGCAAGCTTAAATAAAAATGATGTCATCATTTTAACGCTAATGACGTTAAAAGTCTATTTATGACTTGTTTGTCTGTGGAACACAAATGAAGAAATTGAAGTAGGAATGTGGTTTCGTCAATACAACGGAAGTCAATAGGGACTAGTGTCGTTCTTCAAAAGTCATACAGTTTCCAAATTTTCCTTTTTTGGTGTACTATCCTTTTAAGTCTTAAGAGTAAGTATACATTAGTTTTTATCTGGCAACGGCATACAGTACTGTACATCAAAGACATCATTGATGTTGTCAGATGTTCTAGATCAATGGTTCTGAATCGTTTCAGATCAAGTACCAACTTTGATCAAATTAGACATTGCAAGTATCATCTGCTTAATACACTTTTCTATATTTTTGAAGAATTATGTTGGATAATTATTTAATGCTGTAATTATTCTTTTAATGTATTACTTATGTAACAAAGTTTTGATAAGATGATGATAATAAAAATAAAATTGCATATTTATATTTAAATTTGCTCTTATTCTATACATTATACATGTAAGAAAACACAAAATATAAGTATATTTTAAATGTTTATACATGTTATACAGTTTGAGAACCGCTGTTCTAGTTCAACAATAACAAACATCTACACTGTAATGATTTATTTTCATGTCATTGTAAAACTATAGCATTCTTTATAAAATAAAACATTATCTTAGGCAGAGGGTGAGAACCTGTTTCATTATGCGTCATAGGTTGTTACATATCAAATTGACGAAAGTGTGTAAATGGCGACAGCATTTTCTTTTGAGTCTGAATATTTCTTGCGAAACACTACAGTTCTTGAACACTCCGCAAAAGTTCTGGCCGTCTCCCTAGGATAGCTAATAACAAGCTGTTGTGGCATGGTGCGATAACATCATGTGACTGCTGGCGCCTCTGAGTTGTGTCCTCACAGCAGCACAAACGCTTTGATGCCTCGATCTGGCAAGTGCTAGACACCGTCTCATTGGGCAAGACCAGTCGTTTCTGAGGGAATATCCCACAGCATCCACATAAAATGCAAAAACTATTCTTTTTGCTTCATTCACACCGTCCCTCCTCCACACTATCTCTCGTTCTGGCCCCAAAGACACAAACAAAAATACACATACATATCACACGTTCCCCTTCAAGGTTTCAGAGTCACTTCTCTTGCATCTTCTGCTCACGGAGCTCTCGCTATTCTAGTCTGGAGTCAGAAACGTCACGGTTCTGCTGGAGACTGGGTGAACGTTGAGATGTTTTTTTCGTCGTCGGCCTCCACAGCATTTGAAAGTATGTTTTGTACCTTTGAAAGAAACAGAGTGAAACACTCAGTACCAGAGGAAGCTGGGCAGCTTTGTTGTTTTTGCCGATTGAAAAGGCTTCGGAAAGACTCATTAGACATTGGCTTTGTCCGAATACCTGTATTTTTCTAGTATCTCGATACAACTTTATGTTATGTAGCCAAACTTAATTCACTCAAAAGTTCTTCTGGTCTAACACACTGTCTATTTCTGGTAACTCGACACAATCGTGCTTAAGCGTTCATGCAAAATAAGTTGCTGTTTTGACTCGGTTTATCTTAACTCTGATCTGAGTGGGCCGGTGAAGCTGACAGGGTTGCAGGTAGCACACTTGAATACCCGATTAGCATCAAGTCACAAGCATTTCTCTTAATTACAACTCTGTCAGCTTGTCACACGTGCCGAGTTGTTCTTGATGTCGATACTCGTACGTGAATACGCTGGGGACTTTACTGTGTACAGGGTTGGAATGTCTCTTCACTTGGTTACAGATGGTTGCAATAGTTTTAATTTAGAAGTTTACCAAATTTCACACTTTCCAGATTTTTCAGGTCATGTGACAAGAACCACCCGGCCAATATAGGCAAGCTCAATGAAGATGGAGTCACAGATGGTCACAGCATGAATAAATCTAGTAGCAGACTTATTGCGAGGTATTTTCAGTGCATATAATCCATATATCCTTTGTTTATATATCCTCGACTCAACGGCTATCGTTTCCCATGGTTGCTTATCGAGGACGGACGCCAGGAGAGCGCAAACTCATAGGCGCTTTGGAAAAAGGCTCTAATTTTCCGCTTGGTTTTAGATGCGAAATGTTAATTGCCTCTACACTTTGTATACCGGCTTCTTATAACAAACATTCACTAGCCTCAGAAGTCCATGCAAACTACCTTTAGCCATTGTTATGTTTGTTTTAAGCAGTGTTGTACATAACCCACTTTTTCATCGAGAGTCTCTTCCACCCAGATTCAGCACTTACGCCCTATTAAGCGGCCCGAATGGGGCGATCCATCAGCTGTTTTCCATGGCTACTTGTGCCTTCTCTTCCATCTGTTAGCCCCTAATGCCCCTGGCTTGCTTTGCCAGTGAGAGAGACTCCTGCTCCCAAGTACATACTTCAAATTGTGAACCATTCCACATATGCTGGTCTCGAATGCCACTGACTGCCCCACGGTTATAACCATCCGCAGCACGAAATTTTAAAAGACTTTCTTAGTCAAGTAAGCAGATTTGAATGCACTTTCTACCAGTAATAATAATTAGTATCTTATTAAAATTATTAAGTAATATTAAGTAAAATTATTCTTTTTATTTATTAATAAACTTATTTTAAAAAGGCTTTCAATTATTCTTTGTATAATATAAAATATTCGGTAACTCTTCAGTATAGGGCAATTCTCACTATTAACTAGTTTTTAGTAGCAGTGGCATATTGCCTGTTTACGTCTATATATTTATCTATCTATATTTTATAATATAAAATATATATTTACTGTAAGTTATTATTATTCAAATTACTCTTTAGTTTATTTTGTATAAATAAATGTTTTAAATATTTAAAAAAATATATATATACGATATATATACTCCACGATCTTCTGTGAAGATCCCACGTGATGCGAAAGAGGGGCAAGAGTTTTACAGAAGAAAGGAGGTATGTGGGGCTTCAACCAACGGTCTGGTCCTGGAATCTCATGTGCCTCACTCAAAGATGGATACAGTGGACTGCTGGAACGTTTGGCTTCTGTAGATCTTTTGCAGCTTCGGACAACATCTGAAGGCAGTAATGAGAAAAGTAAGGGGACACCAAGTTTCAAACTCTCAAGGAGCGACCTTTTATCTTGCAATTTTCTTTACAAGGACACTTGCCCTTGGCCTTGCGCAGGTAACACAGACGAGAAGCGGATTTCTTATATTTTCTGTTCCACCTCATATTTCATTCTACACTTTTGTTCCCAATCCTTTTGCAATGTTAGCACCGTTCTTGCGCCTCCCTCTAAAACGAGCAGGTTTGTAGGTTAAACGCAAAACTGTTTCTCACATATTGTCAGAGGGCTTAATTCAGTGCCGCTGTGTTAGATAATTTAGGCGGGGTGGAGGAAAAGCGGAGTTTATAATTCCCCAACATTTTCATTAATTTGCTCCTCATGTTTGCTGCCTGCAGTAATCAGGCGAATGAAATAGCGCTCAGGATGATGATAAATCACTCGGCGGCCATGTTGTCTGCAGAGCTGCTTCATTACCGAACGCTGATGAGAGTGAAAATGGTCTTCACATTGCTTTTGTGAGTCAGGGGAGGGCGAGGCCTGCGTGTGTGGGAGATGTGTCATTTTCTACCCTCTTACCAGCTGTCATTTTCTTTCTTTTTCAATCTGTGTGTTGTGGGCAAGTAGGGACCCATATCTACATAAAATGTGTGTGAATTTTGCTCTCCATTTATGTGCTTGAAAGCGTTTTTGTGGGGGTGTTTTCGTTATATTTGTTTGCTCCACGTTGAATGAGATTCTCACTCATTACATTTTTGAGGTGAGGTAGTCTGCATCTTGATTCTGCCTGGGTGTTTTTGTGTCTGAGTGTGTGTCGGTCTCGGGGGTTAGAGGGCTTTAAAGGCCTGACTCTGTGAATCCAGGGCTGAAATCAATCTTGAGGTAGTACTTGCGTCTGTCTCCTCTTTCCATGTAACCTGCCGGTCATCAACTTCTCTCACTGTCAATGTCAGAATGCTGGAAGTCTGATGTGTGGAGCATGTTCATTATGTGCAAGGGTCCATTTTCTGTAAAACCTTTAGGATGAGGTAAAGTATATGAAATAGCCATGTGATGCATAATTGAATTATGATTTTTTTTCAGATTAGTTATTAGCCAAATAATGCTAGTGTTTTATTGTTATAGCATTTTTTTATGCATTTTCATTTCTACTTTCTGCATGATTAAAACGTGTTTGTGTAGTATTTTCAACATGGGTGGTGTCCATCATGATGTTGTGCAGGTTTATTTACTACTTCCTATATTTTACAACTTTTTAGAGTAAAGGAATTAAAACTATGGAATATCACAAACATAACATAAGCTATTTTATATTTGGACATTTTCAATGTAGTCCCATTTGCCTTATATTTATTTAGTACTTTTTATCAACCAGCTTCCTGATGTTTCATTCAGGTACATTTCATACCCCACTTAGGGAGTTCCCATTTATTTTTGTTTGTTTTAAAATAAGTTAGTATTTATAGTATATTTGGTTTGCAAATAAAGAAACTAAAATAGTAGCACAACAACTAACAATAATAAAACATTATTACTATTATTTTTCTAAAAATAGAGTGTAGAAGAATGTATTAAAATTATTATTTAATAATTATTGTTATTATTATTAAATACTACTACTATTACTAATAATAATGATAATACGTTATTATTATTTGGGTGAAAGAACGAGTGGCCTATTCCTTTGGTGCTACTATGCCACTTGAGCAGGTAGTCACATGGAAAACACAATGTGATGACACATGACCGGTGAACCCGTCCGATTTGCTCTCAGTAATGAACATTTTGCTCTTTGGATAATGACTTGCGTGAAACACATCAGCCTCTACTTCTATGCATCAGAGTCCCCCCGGCGCATTAGCTTTCCTTTCTCGCTTGACGTCAGCGTTCCTCCAGCATCCTCCTGCGTGCTGTCTTTAATAAAGTCAGGAAACTGCCGTCTGCCAGCAGTCTTGCTCGCTTTCAATTAAGGACGTTTCAGAGACAACGTGCCACGAATCGGAACACCCGCCACGCATGCCGGGCCCAGCACAATCACAATGAGCGTTTGAGCCGCGAGGCCACGCTGTTTCACGCCGAGGTGATGCAGTCAACCAGGATTTAATTGCCTTTTTAGGCTAACTCGCATTAAGGGGTTGAGATGGAATTAACCAGAGACAAATGAATGTAATAAAAGCTCTCAGAGCTGCATGCCCATCGCATTAGCTGCAATAAGACTTTACCACCACACCCCGCTGAGATTCAACCTCCCCACCCGGCCACGCCCCCCACTCCGTCTGCAATGAAAGCGGCTAACGCTATTGACATTGATAGGTGGATGGAGCTGTGGAATGGAGTGTAATTGTATTTAACGGGCAGACATGGATCTGAGGAGCGGGGCTTTAACTGCGTTACTGCGCTACATATGTTAGCGTTTGGAATGCAGGGGTGAGCTGGGTGATGGAGCGTGCTGTTCACCCAGCTCTGAGCGCGGGGAGAGAAATGCATGCTGGGCTGTAGGGGTATACCATGCGGAACCGCTCAATCAGAAATAAAGGGGGGGATTGGGGGGGACGCGAGCGGGACATATGCGATAAAGGAGATGTTTTGACAAACACTGACTTATTGGGCCGTTTTTGCCTTAAAACAAGAATAACATCATTCGGTTTTAGCGCCACTGCTATCGTCTTATCATTGTTGGTTTGGTTTATTTTCCTTGAAGGTTAGTAATGATAATGCAGCAAGAAATTGAACTGACATGCCATTTTACTTAATTGCAATTAATGTCTTGCAATAATTTGCCCTCATGTGCATTTTTCTTATGCTCCATTTATTTTCCCCCTCTTGAGTGTTTGTTCAGCTACAGGCGCTTTTATTTCCCTCAAGAGTTTATTTTAAAACGAACATATTTAAGCTATTATCCTTTCGTTACGTTGCGTGAAGGTCGAGATACAATTTTTTGAAAACCTTTTTGTCATGATTTAAGTATTTAATTTTCCTGCTTTTCTCTTAAATGCCTTAATATAGACTTGACTTTTCTACCCCTTAACATAGCTGTTCAATCGCTTTATGATCATTTCATCGAATGATTTTAAATCATTTGTTCACAAATTATAAATGTCTCTCAGTAGTGGCATTATTTTCATTATTCGTGGTTCACTCTTGTTTAAGATGACATGCAGTGTAAAATAATTTAGTGATATACATTAAATGAAATAAAAAATGTATATTGTGTAAATATGGAGAACATTTATTTTTGTATGTATATATACAATTATATGTATGTATATAGGCTAAACAATATATGAATGCATTTTTAGGATACATAAAGTTCAAGATCATCCTCAGCAAGACAAGATTCATGTCTGCAGTACTTAAAACCATCTGAATCAGATGTTTCAGACCCATATATTTATTACACACATTTACGCTAATTCAATTTCTGTGGCTGCAAGATCAGGCTTATTGAAATCTATTGACATCGATTGGAACATCCGAATCCCTTTCTGATCTTTGTCCACATTTCTCGAACAGTCCTTATCTTATCAGTGAGACCAAAAATCGCTTTTCTGCTTTGTGCTCACAATGCCATGACTATATTCTGCCAATATACTGAATAAACATGTACAACTAAGTCATACATTTCACCACAAAGCCCATCTGTGGGTGTTAAGAAACGTGAGCGATATAAAATGTGTTTTTTTGAGGTGTGAGAGTCATGTATATGGTCTATGAGATTACCCAACCAGTGATTCTGTGTTTTCAAACCTGTGCGTTTAAGGCATAAATGAGTCAGTGGAATATGACTCAGCTGTCATTTTTTATAAGGATTATGAGAAAAATGATGTTTGTTTGAGACGGAATCAGCTTGCTTAATACTGAATTACAGAACTCGTGAAGTATATTCACATGTAGTTTGACTTGATGTGAGCTGCAGTGCTCAAAATGACAAAACAAAACCATGCATTGTGTTAGCGCAAGACGGAAGTAATAGGGACTGTATAGAACTCAGATAATAACACTCTGCCATGCAGATCAGTAAGTCATTGTTTTTTTTTCTTCAAGTTTACCTTTGAACAGTCAGAGATGTGCACGTTACGTAAGCTACTCCAAACTGTTTTTTTAAGTTCATTTCTTTTATCAGGCAATAAAGGAACACTGTGTTATGCATTTACATAACCTTTCACATGTCTAGCTTAATAATAATTGGTATACTTATTATTTGAACAGCAAAACTTTTAGAACTGTCCAATTAAAATAAAATAGTTAAATCTTTCCTATCTGTAAGCCCATTTTGTAGGTCAATTTACAGTAGTTTTCAAAATCTTTTGACTTTAGCAACGCTGATGGCTAATATGACCTTCTTTAAACTCGCACAATCACAATAAATGTCAAGCACCCAAGTCCACCAAGAAAAGCTTTAAATTACCCGTCAATGTTACCATTCAAAATACAACATGACAGCGTAAAAAAAATCGCATTTCAATTTGCAGAAATTACACCCTTCACCTTTAAACACATCAAGTCCGGATGAAATCAGTCACCTCTCCTCTCGCTGACCAGATATCAAGCCAGTCAAGAACACAGACCTGTGGCCAGACTATGGTAAAGGAGGCTGTAAATGCCATTGGTCTCGTTTCTAACCTGCGATGGTGCCGAAAATGACATTAATTGCTCTTATCGGACCCCCGCGACCTTTCTCTCCTCACAACCCTGGCCACTCATCGATATATCTGATACGAGCTGTTGCTATTAGTCTGTCTGTGTTTTACAGCCCCATCCTGTAAACAGGCGGCTAAGGAGAGCCAGCGAGTGCAATTTATAGAAACTCGACAGGCTATTTGGAGAAGCCAGACAGAAAAATGGTTGTGATAGTAGATCAGAAGCGCAAATCCGCGGTGCAGTGGTATGTAGCAATGCGAAACCAAGTTGCTGATATTGTTCAGTATTAGGATGCTAATGATTCGGTTATGTCAAGATTCCAGTCATGTGAATGAGGTTGGCTGCTAGGAGACGGAATAATTTGTCGTGTCAAACTGTCACGTTGATTTCGTGTTTCTCGTACCTGCGCTGCGTTTTTCACTCGACGATGTCTGCTCTCTCCTTGCTGCCGCTTCTCTCCTCCTTTGCCATCAGACAGGTGAGGCTGTGACCTTAATTCATCTGTCAGAAGCACCGGGGCTGGCACAGCGGGTCATCGATATTGTCTGGCCCGGGATTGCCTCACTGTTGGCAGGACGAACCCGCTGCTGGACTCCACCCTGCCAGGCCCGGAGAGAGTGTATCAATAAGACTTGCGGTGAGAGAGAGCGTGCGCATGCATGCATGTCCATGTGAGAGAGAAAGCTTTTTGAAATCTTGCTGCAGGGGTTGGGGACTGTAGCACTGGGGGTCAGCCTGTAAGACATTTCGAAGAACCGTTTCACCAGCCATCCCTGAAACACAGCTAAGAGTCGACTAACACCCTTTCGGTCAGTTCTTTCATGAACAATATCCACTGGATTCAAGCACATTCTCACTTCCTGTCGCCCACAGAAAGTGAGAACCGCTGGCTGGGTTTTAATGCATTTTTTACTTCCCTACAATGTGAACCGTGTAAATCGTGGACTTGCAAGTGGCTTTATATAAAAAACAAGGGACACTAATGACTTGGACGTTAAAATGTAACTGGTGTTTATCAATAAGGGTGCTATAAACGCACCCTGACTAATATCCTGCTTGTGTCATTTGTTTTGTTTATCATACATCTTTGTTGTAGCTGTTAAAAAATACAGTGACCTTGTTAAAATGCACTGGGCAGTGAAATGCTTGGACAAGCTTGACTGAATTGAAGTGCTCTCATGGTCCTAAAAACATTGTGATATAGAACCTATGCATTTAAGTTAAATGGGAAAATGGATGGTCCCTACAAATTAATAACAAATATAACATTAATTCATAACAAAATTAAATATAAAAAACGAATGAATAAACAAAAATCTAATCTAATGCAAAATCTAATTCAAATGCAAATTTAATTACAGTCCTTCTGCTTTAGCAGCAAATTTGATCCTGTGTGCCGCAAATCTCTTTCCAGCAGGTTTGACACTTTGAACAAGTGAGGGCGAATCAGTAGCCTCGATGTCCCCGGGTCGCTCTGAGTTTCTCTAAAAGAACCACGTCGCCTCATCCTCCCACGTCTCTCCACCTCCACACCTGTAATTACCTGAAACATTTGCATAGCGTCCTCAGCGTTTGAGCTTCTAGATGACACTCCGGGCTGATATATGAATAGACCTCTTTTGGTGAAAGAGTGCGTCTGTGTGATTGCCTGAGAGAAAAATACATATGTTTTTGTCGGTATACAAGTGTGAATTCGCTATTACCGTTGACAGCTGGGACATCTGAGGTTTCCAAGAAGGTCGCAATTGAGTCTTTACTTTCTCTGCGAACTTTTTCTCCATCACATCTGCATGTATTTTGTAATTAAAAGTCATACGGATTTCTCTGTAGAACTAGTGTAATGTAACGTGTTTGCATTACAAACCAGAAAAGGTAATTTTTTCACAAATATAAAAAACAGCAGCTCTGCTGCAAGGCCGCTTCGAAAAAGATCTTTTGATTTACTCTGCTGTGCATCTTGTCCTGTTCTTTCTTAAATTGACTTTCAATAAACTAAAAGCATAGTCAATTGTTTTATCCTTTAACTTTTCAGTGAAGGTATTTAGAAAAGGTATATTGTTTTTTCATAACAGACCTTGGAAGAGCTGTTGTCTTGTCGGCGGTGTCTCAACAGAGTGTTATAATAATCCAAAGAGGCTTCCCGAGTGCATTTCATGCCTTAGATTCCCGGTATCTCACCAGTTTATCAGTGGACAGAGAAAGATGGCATCGTTGACTTTAAGAGAAAATTGTGCGTGTGTGTTGCCGAGGATGCTTTGCGTGTCACTTCTGAGTGAGCAGAGGGCTTTTTTTGTGTGCGCGCATCAGGAGTGTGCCGTCATAATTAAGACAATTAATTCAAACAGAGAAGAGCGATGCACATTAGCCCAAACATTAACACACTGCTGATTCCAGCCGCTGGCATAAAGAAATGTCAGCGGAAGCACAGCTAATCTGATTTAGTGTTTGTTGTATGCGGCTGTTGGTTGCACATATACACTTTTAATCCTTAAACACTCTTAAAAAAGGTTACTTTAATAGGTTCCATAGGTTCTTTTGGTTCCATTAAGAACCTTGTACATCCAAAGAACCATTCTGTATTACAAAAGGTTCTTTATATGTTAAAAAAGTAAGAAAGAGATGGTTCTTTATAGGACCTTTGACTGAATGTTTTTTTGTGGAACCAGAAATGGTTCTTCTATGCTATCGATGTGAAGAACCTTTTAAGCACCTTTTTCTTTTAGTGGGCCTACTTTGCTGTACCCTCCTGTTACTCTTTCCGTCTATCTAGCTTTCTCTGTGCATGTAGATGACACATGTATATCGTGTATGGTGTGTATGATGTCACTTGACTTGAGATTGTCACAAGCGGCTTGTGGTACTCACACAATTTGTAAATATTTGCCAAAACCCACTAGTAATAATTTATAATAAATACCAATAATAACAGTTTATATAAAAAGTAATAATAAATGTATATAATATAAATAAATTAAGTCATTAAATAAACACATAATATAATACATTTAAGGCGGCAGTAATAGTTATAGGCACATTTATAGACAAATAATAAATTAAAATAAAATATTCTTTAAATGAAATGAAAAATGACATAATATAACATGCAATAAAAATGTAATACAAATAATGATGACATGAATCTAAATAAAACTAATATAACAAAATAAAATGAAATAAACTAAAATCGCAGGATATGGAGAGGAGGTTTCAACCCAACATTATACTTCCATAGGTGCAGGTGCTGAACCAACCAAGCAAACGCCATTGAAATGACATTGAGAATGCTAACAGATAGTTTTCTTCAGCTATTAACCTCCTTGTGTACACAATGCTTTTTGTCTTCATTCTTTTTAAGTGAAGTCCCTACATCTTGATATCACCTGCTTAATTTAAATCCACTTTATTATCGTGACCTTGGGGACCGTCGTTCTATCAGCATCTCCTTTTCTGTCCAATCTAAAGAAAATTCTCTCTCTCTTTCTTTTTTGTCCATTTGTTTCTCTTTGTCTGGCTCTCTGACCTTGGTCTTATCATATTAAAGCTTCTCTATTTCCTGTAAGAGCTTCACAGTGGCTTTGTCTCCAGATTGGGCTGTTAGGGAAGAGTTCACCAGGCGCCTATCGGACACATTTATCCCGGGCCGTCCTAGAAAACAGTCAAACAAATAAGCAGGCGAGGAGGGGCCGGCTGCAGATGGCTGTCTCCAACACGCAGAACAAATTATTCACGCCATAGAGGCTAATGTACATTAGCGACGCTGCGTCTGCTCTCGGGCGGAGACGACGGGGACTGGTAACCCCCACAGCTCTCCCGCTGCAGGCCTCACGCCCGTGGGCTTCACGACACCCTCATTAATCCACTGCTGATGGTTGGGTATCGCTACAGTTGCACACCGGGGGATACTGGAGCCCAGGTAACAGATTACAGCGGGTAAAATAAATATTGAACACGTCACCATTTTTCTAATATAATGTACTTCTCAAGGTTCTGTTGACATGAAATTTTCACCAGATGTTGTTAACATCCCAAATAATCCTTACATAAAAAGAAAACAAAACAAATAAATTCACAAATTAAGTTTTATGTAATAAAATAGAATGACACAGGGAAAAAGTTATTGAACACGCTTACTGAAATGTATTTAATACTTTGTACAAAAGCCTTGGTAAGGACAGCTTCAAGATGTCTCCTGTATAGAGACATTAGTCGCATTCACTGCTCAGGTGTGATTTTGACCTATTCTTTCACACAAACAGTCTTCAAATCTTAAAGCTGCCATGGGCCTCTTCTATGAACTCTGATCTTAAGTTCTTTCCATAGATTTTCTATTGGATTCAAGTCAGGTGATTTGCTGGGCCATTCTAGTAGCTTTATTCTCTTTCTCTGAAACCAATTGAGATCCTTGGCTGTGTGTTTGGGATCATTGTCTGAAATGTCCACCCTCGTTTCATCTTCATTATTCTGGTAGATGGCAGCAGATGTTTATCAAGAATGTCTCTCTACAATTGTCCATTCTCTCTTCCTTGAATTATATAAAGTTTGCCAGTGCCGTATGCTGAAAAACAGCCCCACACCATGATGTTCCCACTTCCAAACTTCACTGTTGGTATGGTGTTTATGGGGTGATGTGCAGTGCCATTTGAACTCCAAACATAATGTGTATTATGGCATCCAAAGAGTAACATTTTGGTCTCATCTGACCAGACTGTGTTCTCCCAGTATTTCACAGCCTTGTCTAAATATTGTGCAGCAAACCTTAAATAAGCTTTACATGTTTTTCTTCAGCAATGGAGTCTTGCGTGGTGAGCGTGCAGACAAACCAATTCGGTTGAGTTCGTTACTTATTATTTTCTTTGGAACAATTGTACCTGTTAATTCCAGGTCTTTCTGAAGTTCTCTACAAGTGGTCCGTGGCTCTTCTGATTATTCGTTTAACTCCTCTGTCAGAAATCTTGCGGGGAGCACCTGGTCGTGGTTGGTTTATGGAGAAATTATGTTGTTTCCACCTCCGGATTATGGCCCCAACAATTCTTACTGGAACATTCAGAAGTTTTGAAATCCTTCTATAACCAATGCCATCAGTTTTTTCAGCAACAATAATGTTGCAAAGGTCTTGAGAGAGCTCTTTGCTTTTACCCATTATGAGATGACACCTTGATAATGAGACACCCTTTTATATGCCATCAGTTGGGGCTGAACCAGCTGATATTATTTCCATTGACAAGGGGCAGGATTGCTTTCTAATTACTCTCAGTCTCATTCCATTTTATTATACATAGCTTAATGTCAATTTATTTGTTTTCTTTGTATGTATTAATTATTTGGATTGTTACCGACATCTAGTGAAATTTTCATTTCAACCACACCTTGAGAAATATATTTACTGAGAAACTTATTTTATATACTTATTTTATCCGCTGTATATGTGGAGTCTTCTTATCAATGCTGTGAGAAATATAGAGTGAGATTGTACATCGACAAAATGTATCAATGTAACTTTGATACGCACACACACACACATGTGTATGTTTTTTAAATGCACTTTAGCTTTGTAAATGTCATGCATGTATCAGTGCATGTTCACTTTAACAGTTGCTGTAGAACAATTCTGAGCGAAAGCGAGATTTATTTAAGTTATTCACTAGCCATTTTGGTGAGCCACTCTTTTTGCTGTGCCAGCCCAAATAACCCTCAGACATAAACCTAACACTAAACCTTAAGGAGCTCTTACCCCTCCAACACCAACATGTATTCTGTGTAACTTTAAAACTCAGCTCACCTTTCCTTCTAACCCCTCCTGATCTTCATCCACTGCACTCCATACATGAAGCTCAGGGTTATGTGTGGTTATCTATATCCCTGAGTCTGCTGAGCTCAAAACAAACCAAATCCCAAAAGACAGATTTGATTTTTACCAGGTTAGCTTTCTAGTGCACATCCTTTGCACCCATTCATGCCATAATTATCCCCGCACATGATCTTTATTCGCTGGACACTATATAGCTAATAAGTCTTTTGTCTTGTCAGTTGTCAGGTCTAGTTGTATAGTTGTTAAGTCACGCTGTATGCTTGTGCTAGTGCCGACCTCTAATTACTTTTTCCTGTGGACGTATCGTTACCCGCGGGCGGGTTGTTACATCAAACCACCAGTTCACCTAACTCCGTGTGTGGCATCGTCCATCAATCTGGTTACAGCTGATCAGTCCAGGCCTCGCAATATTCTTTCTATCTGATTAAAATCTGATATTTGTATAACATCTAATGGATTTTTTAATCCTTCCAGTAAATTGCATTTTGGAGTTTGAAACTCAATTTGAGGGTTTGTCATCTGAGTGCCATCTGTGGCGGCTCCCGTTGTTATAACTTCAGTTTAAATCTGATGTATCTTTGAAAGGCAATATGGGAGCTGGCATCTGTTGAATCTCCAAAAATGCTTCTTGCCATTTTGTCTTAAGTAGATTTTTTGATCGGCAATTGTTCTCCAGAACATATTCAATCTCTGCGGTGGGCAGCCTGAAGCACTGTCAACAGTAATTAAGTGTTTCTTCAACTAAGGACACTTTTTGTGCGGTTTAATTTTAGAAAAGAAATGATTTTAAGACGCATAAAACCCACTTTCTATGACTTTTCCCCAATAAACTATGTTTAGGTATTGGGTAGGATTGGGGATGTAGAGTATGGTCATGCATAATATGTGCTTTATATGTACTAATACACAGCCAATATGCCAATAATAGGCATACTATTAACCAAATCTTATCTTTTTATTCATTAATATATTCAATTTAACTTCACATGACTTATATTTGATCTCAAATATGTTCTTTACTAAAACTTTTGTTTCCTGGGTAACCAAGAGTGCTAAGTTAAACAAATATAATTTTCACAATAAACGTTGAAATGATTCTTGTTTTTGCCCTATAAAAATGTTTTATGATATATTTTAATTAGATTTCAAACGCTACATTAGTATTACAATTTTGTTCGTATTTTTTATTTTAGTCAAATGTTTTTATATTGCCTTTGTTGGACCGAACCACCCACCTTTCACTCCCCACTTCCTTCCATCTTGCCTCTTGGCAAAACACACATACACAAGCAAACAAACAAACATGCTATATTATTCTCCTATAGTAGCAATGCAGTTGAAAAATAAATAAAACCAAACTCGTTTAGGCGTTTGGTAATAAAGACAATACTTCTGCTTGGAATAGACCATAACACATTTTATCACAGAATGCAATGGAACTAAGAACCTGCCATATGGGCGGGTGAGTTTTTCAGAAACCGAGTGAGAGAGAGAGAGACATCAAATGCTACAGCGTCTGAGTGTAGCTAATACAAAAATGACCTTTTCCAGAAATATATAGCAATAGAAACAGAACACATTTAGTCAAAATACGCTGACCCAGGTCTAGTAGTGATTTATGGATTGAGCCCCAGCTCATACGATTCTTGGGTTGAGACCCACACTCCAATATTTCATGTTACAACCTTAACTCTGCCTTTATTTAGCCTTTTTCAATAAATAGAATTTCTGTGCCATTTTGAACTCGCTTGGTAGTGCCAGGCCACGGCGGGGTCCGTTAGAAATTGTCATTGATCCTTGTGAGATCTTAAGCCCCGCCCACTCAAAGCGGATAGTTTTTGGTCTTGTTTCAAAGACAGATGTTTTTTTGGCAGCAGGGATGTTTTATGGTTGGCATTGCAATAGAAAATTGCGTAATGTCTAGATAATTATGGTTGACTTCCCTGGATGTCTTTGAAAGACAAGTGTTTACCCAGAGTACACCAGCATGAAAGTGTACACCAAGGCATGCCTAGGAATCGATTGCTTCCTTGTTGTTCTGAGAAAAAGCAGGGCGCACACTGTCATGGTGGGTGGTGATGTACTCTTTAGAACCCCACCTATCAAACCATCAATCACATACAGAGACTCTCACGAGGAGTTTCTTTTCTTTTTTCTTCCTTAGTTATTCACTTTTTATGTTTTCAGATTTCCTTTAGTCACACATTTAATCCTAACAGCGGCTTCTAAATCGTGGGAGTAGAAGAGAACGCCGTGTTTCTGTACTGTAGATGTTCCAGCTATCATGCTGCTCCACTTCAGTTCGTGGATTTTGGCTTATTCATGGGACTTTGCTTTAGGTCATCTGAGCCGAATTTGAATGTCCCTTTCTCTGTATTTCATAATGTTAATATATTAAAGCACAGGCAAGCCTGCAGGGAAAACTAATAGCATTTCAGCTATGGTTTTGTCTTTGTCCTCAGTGCTTTTGGTGGGGTCACTGAGAATTATGGTTTATCATTATTTCTTTGGTAGTTTTATCTATCTTGTACAGAACTGGTCAAAGGTTTATTATCAGTTGACTGAAATGTTTCCCACAAATATATTTTTATTTGAAGGCGAAATATATTTTTATTACAGATGGGACTATCTGTAATTAGCCCCGTGTAAGAATCGCTTTCCCGGCTTAATGAATATGAGTTTCTTTCAATATGAGGCTAAGAGAAGCACGTGATTTCCGCTAAGGCACCTGGGCCAATCTCTCTAGCTGCTAATGAAATCCTCCTGGAAACGAACTGGCTGGTGCAGACAATCTTCAATAAAGCAACAGATTCTGCCATTTATCTCGCTTGATGGTGCCAGCAATGAGACCTCACGGTTCTTCCTTCCTTTTTCTCCCGAGTACCTGGCTTTGCCCTGACGCATCTGTCTGACAGATGTTTGACTAAAGAGGTTTGGCAGGCTACTCTTTCCGTGGTAACTTTCGCGATTCCTGTTTGATATTGTTCCGCTGGCAGACGGTTACAGGCGACACCTGCTAGTGTTAACTTAGTGCACCGCAGTGTACTTGGAGTGTAATTTAGGTTAATTCTGCTTTTTCGTGACTTCACGCAACCTTGGGGGTGACGGTGGCCCGCGTGCGTCATCCTTTGAGACACGGTCATTTTCATGGATCATTGAGGGGGAGGCGATTTGGTGTTTTAGCGTACTTATTTAATTGCGCAGAGACATTAGCCGATTTGCTAAATGGCCACCGTGAAAGTTAATGAGGCTAAATGAAAGAGAAGCTGGAATTGGTACGGCAAGGTTTTTGTCTCTTTCTCTTTTGTTTAATTCAACACCGTGACTGCAGTGAGCCGCCTGAGCTTCAGCTGGCCTTTCTATAGCATTTTGTGATTTAGATATAAGACACTCTTAGAATAGAACTGCGGTCATTTTGTTTGATTTAAAGTGAAGACGGACTTAATTCTGTTCAATCTGGTCATTTGATCACATTTTTATTGAGAACAAACACAAATTGTAAACAAAGTTAACTTTAATATCAACAATAATAATAATAATTATACAGTAAGAATTATTATTAGCGTTGCAGTTTCTCTTTCCTGTCTCTTCACCTTCACACGTCCACTACAATCTCACAACCAAGAGACGAAATTGTTTTCGACAAAAAACGAAATGACATTTTCCATTCCTCTCCATAATGATAATTGTTTGTGGGTCAGCTTTTTATAATTTCTCCCTGCATTTGCCTTGGCCATCATGGGATGGATTTTGCGTTTTGGAGGCAAGGACAAATCTTTAATTTTTTTAATGGAGTGAGTGGGTTTACCCGCTTGACTTTCTAATTTCTCCTGCTCAAAGATGTTTGTACAGGTCCCACATACTGAACCTGTCAGATCTGTTTTCATTGACAGAACCCGACTTGAGCGCGGAAGATGAGATTATGATACAACTTTTTTATCAAATATTGTCTTGACCTTATTCATTGATCTGTCCTCCGAAGACAGTATTCGATCACAGTATGTGAAAAAAGTATCGCACGAGTTAGTTGTGCAGTGTATTAAGTCGCAATTCCCGGCTCAGTCCTATTTTTGTCTGAAATTATTTGTTGATGGGATATTGTTTCCCCTTGGAGTTTATTTATAGGACAGGATTTAATGAGGGTGTTTTATCTGTTAGTCTGTCTAATGTTTGTCTTTGTGTATTTGCATTTATTCAATAAACAGTTATTTAACACTAACAACCCCTTTGGGTGAGAAAGTAATTGCCCCCTAGTTAAATGGGTATAATTAAAGGGGTTATTAGAGTTAGGCGACTGCGCACAGTCATGCATGATTGCTGCTGCTCTGTACACTACAACATGCACTTCTTTACACATTTATCGGACAAAATGTGTCACACTATCTCATTCATTTATTCACCCTTTTTTGGTTGCAACTCATTTTTGACATGACCACATGAAGTCCTCTATAGAAACGGTCAAGTATCTATAGTATTTAAAAGAAAGTCAAACAGGTTCGAAATGATAAGAGGGTGAGTAAATTCATTTCGGGTGAAATATCTCTTTCAAGAAACCAACAACATACTCAAATCGTGTGTGGTAAATCTGGAGAAACTTCCCAGAAAAATAAGTCATGGAAGCATATGTTAAAATCTATAGGAAGGTTATTCAAATTCATCTTTAACTTTGTTTATTTTGATTTGTTTTTAGAATGGATCATACTAAAATAGGGAGGTGGGAGAGCGAGTTTTTACACATTGTGGCTCTCACAGTGAATGTTCACCCACAGAATGTTGACCACATCAGTCATCATTTACTCACCTAGACCACAAAAGAAGATATTTTGAAGAATGTTATTTACCGGCCCCCATTCATTTGCATTGGTTTTGTTTCCATAGAATAGAAGTGAATGGGAACCAGTGATGTTAGGTTACTAACTTTCTATAAAAAAATATCTTCTTTTGTGTTCTGCGGAAGAAAGTAAGTCTTTAAAATGTCAAGAGGCTTTGTAAATGTTGACAGAATTTCAGGTGAACTATCTGTTGAAGGCCAAATTTTAAACAGGTGCTAAACTTTTTACTATATTATCACATGTGAAAAAATAAACAAACATAAATGAAAACTGGTGTATTGTGAGAACAGCTTTACAGCGCAAATTGGTCCGTTGTTTTGTTCTGCAGTTTTGTGTTGTATTTATTATCATGCACATCAAATGTGAACCATTTTCTTGCACAAAACTATCGTCATAGCAACAGATCATCTATATTTCACCACCATCACCCAGGCCTTCACACGTCTCAGTATTTTCATTATTCTCAAATGCTTTCACTTTAAATGCTCTCAGAAGGGTGAAGATTCAATTAGAAGTTTCACGTTGTTTATGTTTATGTAAGATCCAATTTGAACTTAGAAGATCTGTAATGGACAGTTGGAAGTTGCTGTTGTACCAGATGCATACGTGTGAAACTGCTTGTATTTAGCACTATTTTTATAAGTCTCGGATGTTCCGGGATTGTAATTGTTAAAAATAATTCTATAGAAAAATAACTCTAGCATTTAATGACACATGCAATTTTGCACTGCCGCCATGCAGGTTTATTGCGACTATGAATGACAGATGACAATCAATGCCGCTTCACCTTTGGAAACGATGGGACCAAGTATGACTCATCACACTGTGTGACATAAAATACCACAGTGTTATTTTACAAAACAGCATGCTGTGGCTTTTTTAACATCACACTGGGATTTGAAATGCACGGTCCAACAAGCAACAATTGTAAAGGACCGTACAAATCATCCGGTGTGCACCCCACTCAACTTATTCGGTACACTGAGTTCAGTTTGTTTAAATGGACACGGCCTATTGGCACGCACACATACACAACTGTTCCGGTACCGTGTGGCTCAGGAAGTGCTCCGTTTTCTCTGCTACACATTTTCTTTCTTTTCTTCCTGTACATGATTAATGGCGTGATCAAGCCGTCCCTGCACATAAGACTAGAGGGGGATGTGAGAATAAGTATTTTTCATGCTTGGTTAGATAAGATTATAGCTTATACGATCAGATAAAGTGTCCCCCTCTCCCTTCGCTTTATTTTTGAAAGTGGCCTAGTTTTCAAAAGTTGAACGTAGCGGGGCAGTATCAGAGAGGGGAGCGTTTGATGTAGGAGATTTGGAAAGGAATGACGAAGGATGAAACCGGTGGGTGCCACTATGCGTGTGTGTCTGTTTCAGTTTTAATAGTGCATTGACAAATCTAAAACAAATAAGAATAAAAATAAAACTTGGCGTGTAAAAATAAATGTTGGCTTTGTAGGAACCTCACTAGCTAACTATCTTTTTGAAAGGTCCAGTGTATGCAATTTAGCAGCATTGCGAATTGCAACCAACGGCTAACTCCCCCCCACCCCCAACCCCCCCCTCTTTCAAAGCAATACGGTTGCTGACACTGAACTAAGGTGTTTTCACTTCTTAGCCGAAGTAGATGACGTGTTTTACGAAACACTCTGTAGACCAGTTTCTCCATTTAGAGCTACTGTAGAAACAACATTGCAAATTCCATGAGAGGGGGCCGAACGTGTATGTAGATAGAAATAGCTCATTCTAAGGTAATACAAACATAAAGCTTCATTACAGTATATAAGGTCTTTATACACCTCTTGAGACATAGTTATGTATATTTTATTGCATCTTTGTCAATAGATCCTCCAAAAATGACACACTGGACCAGCGAAGGGCTCTATCATACACTCGGCGCAACGCATTTTTGCTAATAACCTCACGCACAAGCAGATGCGTTTCCTCTCTGGAGAAGCGTCCAATCTTTGCCCTTCAAATTTCGCCGTGTAAATAGCGAATCCTCTATGGTGCGCACAGCTAGCTCTTAAAGGGAACGAGAGATGATTGGTTTACTGCACGTTTTGACCCTTAACTCATTAAGCGGCTTGTGACCATGCTCCTTGCACGCCGACCCTTTTTCCCATCCTTAAACTAGCAGAAGTGGATTCGGACATGCCCTAAGTGCACTTGCGTTTTAAACCATGCGCTTAGATCGATAATATAGGAGGCATACCGAAGTTTGTTTCTATATACAGGCAGATGTGACCGTGTGTGGCATTGACTAATGAAACATTTCGCAAACACACTAAGGCTGTGGTCTGCCATGACTACACTACAGCATTTTATCAGCATTTCCTCATTCGTCCGTTAAATGTACAGTCATGCCTAATTCCTTTTGATCAAACAAGCTGCCTTGTGAAGCTCTTCCAAATTCAATTACGCTTCAGTATTAAATAAAGCCCATCTTGAGTAATGTTGTTCAGGACATGTCGAATTACATGCAGTAGTTCAGTGACACAGAACATACAGCAGCATGTAAGATTGACTGGAACAGATCAGGGCTTGGATATAGATTGGAAATTCACAGGGTGTATTCACAGTCAGTAAAAATATGTATTGCATTAATACTGAATATTGCAATAACTGGGCTGTCTTACATTTGGTAATAATGTTTCACTCAAAAAAGATATGTTGGATTTACATTAAAAAGTCGCTTCAAGAGATTCCACGCAAATATGTTGAGTAGTTTCTACAATTAAAAATGTAGTTGTTTGAAAAGTTGTATACAGACGTACTGCATGTAAGTCATAACACAATAGCACAGTTAATGCTCATTGAATGATGCAATAGACATAATGGGTGCGCTTAAGCCTCTCACACCCTATTCACAGGTACCACTCTTCTACACAATGGTAACCCTAAAACTCAAAAATACTGCAAACTCTTTTAATCTTCAAAGATAAATGAACATTAAGCACAAACAAGTCTTTATCTTTACTGAGCAACACTTGAAATAATAAATTTCGAAATGCCTAAATGCAGTCTTACGCAAAGCATGCTGGGAGCTGAAGATTTCCTGGAAAGTTTTCATGTGATTCGGTGAATAGAGCATGCCGCTAGCAACACCAATGTCATGGGTTCCATCACAGGGGATCGCACATAGTCAGAAACAAATGTTTAATATAATGCTTTGGATAAAACATCTGCCAAATGCATAAATGTGAAATCTCCCTCAACCAGTCGTGTTGAATTAACTTGTTTATATTAGGTAAACTCAAAAATAGGTCCAATATTACAGGGTTTTGCGTTTTACTCAACAATGTTAAGTTGACCAGTCAAACACTTTTTAAGTAAAGCCGAAAGTACTACGTTTTTTGTATAAATAACATAGTTAACTTGCGTTAATGTAGTTTCTTGCATTCTTTATTTACCACGAACAAGGATGGAAACTAACAAAAATTGTTGGAAGCCTCCTTAACTCTTACCCTGCCAGTGATTTTTTTTTTGCCAGCCAGCATTTAAGATCTGTTTCCCCTTCTATGAATATATAAGCAAACATTATATAAAATTGAAAAACTGAGCTTTTACTTAAAAATAAAGGGAATCTCTCATTAATGGCTGATATGGTTCGTATAGAAATGTTTAGTTCTCCTTCAAAAAGAAAATTCCCTCATAATGAACTGTCATAATAAACCTGTGTTATCTTCTTTCGTCTGCAAAACATATAAGATGTTCTGAAAAAAATGCTGGTAAACAAAACCGTCGGTACCCATTGATTTCTATTGTATGGACAATGTTTGAAATGACATCAGGGAGTGAAAATACTATTCAAAACTATATATCCCCACATGGTATTTTGTCATGCGTTTAATAGCCTCTTAAATATTTTGTAAATAAATATGTAGTTTTTTATGAATGTCCTGTTTAGAAAATGTCTTCAAAATCTATTAGATTTTAAAATGATATGGCTATATTACAATTTAAACATATTTATTGTCAGTTGTTTGTACGGTGAATGGGCCTTTATCCTGTTTTATTTATTTATTATTTATTTTAAGGTTATATCATCCAACTGAGAAAAAAACAATATGCAACACTGTGGGCATAACAACCTTTAACAGAAGATGAGAAAATCCAGAAACAATGTTTGTAAGCAATGCGTAAATGTGAATATTATCCGGAAGACGGAAATGGGAGTCAGAAAGCCATGGACTTCTAGAAAGATTGGTGTGTGTTAGGGTTGAAAAGAATGTGCGCTCTCTTCCTTCTGCTGTGAAAATCATTTCATCACTCATTTGTGTTGAGTGGGAGATTGTGATGAGACTCAATGGACAAATATATTTTTACTTTAATTTCGCACACATGTAAACAGCCACTTAAACCCTGTGAATAGGCTCACAGCTAAATCATGACGCATTCTTTGTTCTCTCTAGAAAACTGACCTCTATTGACCTTGAATTATTATTTAGCAGATTGTGAGATCTTTTTAAGCATGTTTAGCCACTAAACATCTTCATGGCTATTCTCTTCTTCTCCTCCCCTCTCTCTTTCTTTCTGTCACCACTGAGTCCTAATGGTCTTCCCCCTCTCACCACCCCCACTTTTTTATTGATCTCATTAATTGTTTGTTAGATGTGTAATTAAACAGCGGAGGGAAACATCTTGTTAGCTGCTGGGGTCTTAATGTGCTCTTTGGACTCCAGTCTTAGTAAAGCAGCAGCGAAGAATTAAGTAGCCGTCACTAAGCCCAGTGGGAACATCTGCGGGGGTCCAGGGCCTCAGTTTGGTAGCTGATAATAGCCAGTGGCATAAACGGCTTCATTAGGGAGTATAGACGACTTTAGATTTGCTGACAATATATTTTTAATTCCAGGCTAATGGCCGGTTTTGCGCGTGCCCATGGCATAGCATTATGGATTCTCTAGGAGCGAGCGAATATGCTCAATATGACTCAAGGATAATTCGTTTGTTTAACTAATGAACGAGATATGTGTCTGGGCCAAACTTTTGACAGACATGCCTATTAATAACAGCTATGAATATTTGATCACAGGATGTACACACAGTACAGATGCCGTGAAGGGTTGAGGGATTGTAGGGGTGGGCGGGGACTGTGATTTTATGCTGTCATGTCAGTCGCGTCGTTTCATTATCATTCTACTGACTGTGGATGAGACTGAAGTCATTTACCTTTTTGCACTGTGCAACTCGCCTGCCTGTTTGACAAAGTACATCAATACCGCCAACCGGCATGCAGATTGCAATTTATATCTTCTCCCTCGCTGTCTCTTTACTGCCTTTTCTGTCATTTCTTTGTGGCAGGGGCTGCATCTCTACTCTTTTAACTGACCGCATGGTTTTATGATTGTGACTTCTTTGACGTGTTCACGGAGTGCATGTGAAATCAGAAAGCACAGCTGCAGGTTCCATTAATTATATGGTGGCATGAGATGCCGTTTTGACTGACAGGTCAATCAACCAATCACGTTTCGTTTCATGTTTATGATTGTGGAAATGTCTCTGCGATAATGTTTATGAGTTTATGCCATGAACCTCGCATACTTTTAAGAAATCAGCGTTTAGTTGATTGTGATGAATATTCATTGATACATAGATCGGATGGCTTGATGTTGTTTCCAGGCGTGTTGTCTAAGAGCACACATCTGACTTGACTCAAAGCCACTAGCCTGCAACCTTTAGCCACAAAAGCATAACGGCTATGCTAACGCCTTCAGCGGAGACCAGAGGCTAGTTTTTTAAATGGCAATGGATGTTGTTAAGTTAAATTAACCCTTCTATAATATCTCTGCTCAACTTTTCTTTCTGCTTGACTATTGGAGCAGGTTTTGATGGTGTCACATGGCGCGTCTTCGGCCAAATGATGTGGACAATCTGCAACAATATCTAAATTGTGCAAGTTTGTTTAATTAATATTCGTTAAATTCTGCGATTGCAAAATCTCTAAATCCTGCAGGGACTGCAAAAAATAACAAAACTTTGATGCCGTTTCATCGAACATACGCGCCTGGCCCAAGCTGACTTCCGGTTTGTGTTTGTTGACCTAGTTGATAATAATATAACTATTCATATTTAATTAATTATTATCATCATTTTTTTAAAATATTTTATTGTATAATAATTGTATTAAATCAACAATTTGTAGAATTGTATTGTATGTTAATTTGATTAAATAAAGGATTTGTTAAATGAGTCTTGTAACTTGGTCGCATTTAAGTTTAGCCTAGAAATTGTTCTTCTACAGGTAACTCAAAATAAGAATGGCTAGACAAAAATGTTTTACTTGCTAGCTAATGTCATTTCTTTTCCGCGTTTTTTAGAAATAATCTGCAGGGATTTAGAAATAAAAGTAAATCCAAAAGGGTCATAAATCCACTGGTGAACACCCTTTGGTATAACAAATGTATTTTTTCAACTTAACCTGTGTTTGCTCCCAAGCGAAACAGGATTTATATGTATTAATTAAGTGAAGTACTGAACGAAGGGCATCCACTTGCTCTTTTGTCTCTTCTAGTCAGCAGCCTCCAAAACTTCAGCACAGCAGTGTGTAACTGATACAAATGCTGGCGAAATAAAGAGTAGTGAAAGTCTGATAAGGGCATTAAGTGAGGAAAATGGATTTTAAAAGTACGGTAAATCTACCTTGGTTTTTGGTTTCTATAAATATTAATGTTATCCCCGGCTGTTCGACAGATATGCACGGAATAAAAGCCAGCGATAAGTTGGACTCGGTTGGCACAGGGTGCGGATCCCTCCTTGCTTTCGATTGTTTGCACGCATAAGTTAAAACGGCTTGAAAATGAATAGATTCCCAGCAACTCATCCCCTCCTGCCTACATCTTTAGCTCCTTTTATGCCCTAATGCCCACTGTAAACAACACAGTGGCACCATCTTTGAATAACGCTCATCTCTGAACGTTTTCTGTGAGATGAGGAAGCATGTTTTTTGTGCATTGTCATGCTGACTAAAACATGAACTGAAATTTTGTGTCTTTAATGTTGTAAAGTCGCTTATGGGTAAAACCATTTATTAAAGTCGCTTATGGGTAAACTTTATTACTGTGATGTTCAGCCTAGCTGATACCTTTACTATGGAGGAGGACGCAGTAAACAGAAACATCATCAACCCCATGCACACTATTGGTTCTAGAGTCCATAAGCGTAAAGGGATCATGACCATTTACTGTGCCCTTAATCTCTGCCATAGGAGGGCCACTGCAGGGGTAATTGTCTTTTAAGAAGCACTAATGAATCCAATGAAGCTTCAACAGTGACCGATCGATGGCACTCTGCCGTGCTGTTTAATTGTCTGTGTGTTTTATGTCACATTCACCATGTGCGACAGCGTGGGGGGTTAAACGCAAGGGGGAGTTGTCTAAATAAGAAGAGGCCTCCGCAGCGTTGTGTTGTCTAAAGGTATTAACTTAGCTTTCCTGTGCTCAGTGGTAAGAGCATTGAAACCCAGGGGATTGCACATATCTATGTACCGTATAAATGTATAGGATATTGCAATGTAAGTTGCTTTGGATAAAAGCGTCTGCCAAACGCATAAATGTAAATTAACTTCACTTTTAAGATTAAGTTCACACAAAAAAATGTTAACCCTAAAATTATTGTATCATTTGCTGACCTTCATGTCACTTCCAACGTGTAAGACATTCTTCTGCAGAACACGGAAGAAGATATTTTGGTATCCAAACAACACTGGCTCCCATTGACCCCCACAGTAGGGACACAAGACCACCGAGACATTTCTTGAAAAAAAATACAGAAGAAAGAGTCATATACAGGTTTTGATTAACTTGAGGATGAATAAATGATGACAGAATCATTGTATTTAAACGTTCGATTTAATAATTCATATTATCCTACATTAGAGTAAATATAACACAAAAATCTATGTAATTAAAACTTCATGGAAAAAATGATCTTCATAGTTAACTTGAATCGACTCAATATATGTTTCACATTATTTTCCAATTCATTTTCCTAATAAGTTTGACATTATAAAAGTTCAGTGCATTTTTAATGCTGTTACATGTTACACTTACGTTACATTACATTTATGCATTTGGAAGACGCTTTTATCCAAAGCGACTTACATTGCATTATACTATACGTTGTATTGTAGTGCCATTAAAGAAAGCATATGTAAATTTGCACCACAAGATGGTGCACTTTCAAAACAACAAAGGCGAAGCTTAAAGGGATAGTTGACTCAAAAATGACCCTCAGATTATTGTTTTTTTCAAACCAGTATACATTTCTGGTCATGCATTTCCTTGTTCTGATAAACACAAAGGAAGAAATTTGGACAAATGTCAGTAACCATACAGATCTCTTACCCCATTAACTGCCATAGTAGGGGAAATAAATACTATGGGAGTTAATGAAGGTTGGGATCTGTTTGGTTACTAACATTCTTACAAATATCTTCCTTTGTGTTTATCAGAACAGTGACATTTATACAGATTTGGAAGAACTTGAAAGTGAGTAAATGATGACAGAAGTAAAATTTTTGGGTGAACTATCGCTTTAAAGATGCTCTGCAGGATAGTGGAATGATGGGAGATGTCGTTTTCACCATCCAGAGGCGTGTGGAGACGGCCCATCCTGTAGAATTTATTACGTTTGATAACATTATTTATGTCATCGTAATGAATTAGCAGCAATAAATGTGGAATGTAATGCTACGTTAGCCTGTCACTGATATTTGCCTTTGTCAAATGACTGGGTATCGTAAAGCTGTGCAGTTTCACGTGTTGAAACCAGTCATACAGTAGTCGTTTGTAAAGAACATATGTAATTTACAAAGTAACGGTTCTGGCTTCAAATATTTTAACACATCATTTATTTAATTACACTGCAATAGAATTGTTCACCAGACCAGACTTGATAAAAAAGCGCTACTGAAGTACAAATAAAGTGCAATATGCCTGCATTTTTATCAGTATAACTCACAAAGTAAGTTACCTGTCTAGAGCAGAGTCTCTTTCAAGTCCAAGTTTGTCATGAAGCTCTCTCCATTTCCAAAACCCCACACTTATAGTACTCCTTGTTTTATTCCTACGCCTGCTTGCCTCATTTGGCCTACGTTTAAGTTTTTAGGAATACTCACCAAAGAGTATTTGTGATTCATAACTGAACAACAAAATTGCTGCATCCCAGATGCTGTATAACCACCACTCCCGCATTTGGGTGTTGCTTTTGTTTCTACGATCGCAAACTGAGGATGCGAATATTAAGTCTCTGATATGCGACAATTACAAGGCAGACAGGGGACGGGCCATTATTTAAAATAGGAATTTCTCAGAATTTGCACATTCTTGGGAATATTTGGGATGATGTAAGTACACAACTGCATGAAACATATCACACTGTGCAAGTGGTTTTGGGATATTTCATAACAAAATTATTACATATTGTGCCTTTAAGACGGAGTCATTATTTTTAGATAAGCCGTTGCCACTTCTCATGTACAGTATATATGAATTAATTAATTTCGCCGCTATTAATTTCGACAGGTTAAACATTAAAACCTTCAAGCAGGTGTGACTGTAACAATTCAGACAAATACTCTGCAGCTCAGTGCAGACAAAACAGATGTTGTTTATACCGTCTGCGTTACTTTAAAAGGGAACCCAGATGCCGGAGAAAATTTATGTAAAATGTATCCTAGTATTTATTTGTTTTTAATAAGAATTTTTGTTTTTACATTTTTCCATCACTTTCCTTCTGGCACTTTTTGACTAGACCCAATCAATGGAGGGAAAATGCAATAAAGTAGCAAGAACTGACAGTTAAAGATTTCGCTCTCCAACAAAGAGCAGCAGAGAAGATGGACCACTTGTGGGGAAATGAATGGGTGAAATCACAGGGCTCGGTATGGCAGTTGTAATAAAGGAAGTCCTTCCTTTTGGTTTAAAAAGTCATTTGCATTAGCTGAACCAACCTGAGCTATAATGTCTCTTTGAGACCATTGTTTTTGGATTTTATTGGTGATTTGATTTGCGGTTAGGCTTGAGATTTGGATCTTTCCTCATTCAGTTAGATACGAGATGTACTTGTTTGAATAGACTGTCTGGAGACCTTTCTACAGTTATTAATGCTCACTTTTTTGAAGCAAATCGCTGTCCGGGTGAACAATTAAGACAAGCTAAATTAATCTTACACAATATTTCTATTCACAAGGGTTGTGACATTTGTTTTATGTGTCATGCATGGATAATAATATTGAAAATTAGTAAAGAAAAACTTGTTAAGGAAGCGATAAAGCATGTTTTATAGTGTTTATATCTTTAACAGATAGAACAGCCACTTTATTAATAATTCAAATCAACACGTCTTTGTTTAAAAAGGGTTAGTTCGACCAAAAACTATAATTCTGTCACAATGTACACACAAACTTGTGTTGTTTCAGACCAATGTGACTTATTTACTACTAGTGAAAGTGACAGACCGTGTTAGTCCCCATTCCCTATTATGTATGGAAAACAGATCACCACAAATAAATAACAGAAAAATAACAGAAATAGATAAATAAATAACAGAAATAGATAAATAAATAACAGAAAAAATTACAGAAATAGATAAATAAATAACAGAAAAAATAACTAGAAATAGATAAATAAATAACAGAAAAATAAAACAGAAATAGAAATATAAACAAATAATCGTAATAATTTATAATATACTATTAATATACATAATAGTAATAAATAAATAATACATAAAGGGGTGGTTTCATGAACAGGTTTTAAACCTATCCCAGACTAATTTAAATATTAGAGGTGTATTAATATTATCCGTGTTATTGTTTTGTCCCAAGATGAACACAGTAATGTTTTTTTGTAAAGTATGTAAAAAAACGACTCAAATATCCTAATTTAACCAAGGTCTAGTCCTGGATTAAGATAATCCCTGTCCGGGAAACCGCCCCAAAATGCGATATTTTTAAAACACAACAGATCTTGCCGTTTCATCAAAATAAAAATTTGGCTTTGAAATTAAATGGATTGCCCTTTTGATGTTTTATCATTATTATATAATTAAACAAGTAATTTTATTTCTTATATGATACCAAAGTGACCAAAATCATCTGTGATGTCCATCCTAACAGTCCCCATGCTGCTTAGAGTACTGAGTGTCAGGTTATTTGGCAACCACCTGATGCGGTGTCATTGGCCTTGCAGTTATGTCCTTAACTTCCCAAGTTTGAAGGCCCTGACTTGGAATATCACATCCTGTCCTCCCCTCACAGCTGTGTCCCATCTTCACTTGGACTCTTTAGAACGAGTCAAGCGTGCAAAAACGCTCTCCCTTTGTGCTGTTGTTCAAAGTGTCGGGGAGGGGCGATCTTAAAGCCCACGCGGCTGATTGCATTAATTACCGTGCTAGCTTCATTAGCGCTATTAAGCACTAAATCCAGGCAACTGGGGAATGAAGCATGCTTTTCCCCTTTTCTTGTTTTTCTTTCGTATTTTATATATTTCATCAAAATTAATCGCAGAATTCAGCTCTCTTGCTTGGAGCTGTATGAGTAACTCGCACTCTTTAAAACACGCAGAGCGTAATGATACTCTATTAATAAATATGACCTTTATTCAAACACAAGCACATCAGCCCCCAGTTACTGTGAAAACATTTCATTTTAGAGTGATTTATTTGGCGTCCGCTTAAGTTTCGGAGGGGGTGTGGCGCATGCATGACAAATGGCCCTGTGTTTTTGTGCGCGAATCTTCGGGGGTCAAACGCAGCATTAGCAGAACACCAGTTTCAAGAGCTTCAAAACATGAATGGATCGTGTAATTTATCATCACATCTACCTCTGACATTAGCAAACAAATGTGATGTTAACCACAGCCGCACGGGGAATTCATTATTTTATTTTTTGTCAGGGTACAATTTGTATTGTTATTTGTTTATTTCTTCCCACCCTCCACTGACCTCCTCACAACCTCTTTACAACCACAGCGTTTGATTGTCAAAGCAAAGACGGCAAACGAAAAGAGGCGAAAGAATGTTTTTGTTTACGAGTGTTCAAGGTGATGAATTTCAGGCTAAGTGTTTGGAACGGATAGCATGGATGGATGCTCATTACTGGCAACTAAATCACACCCCAAACCCCCTCCTTAGCAATTACTGCCGCATTAGCATGTAATACCTCGGGCTCTTCTTTTATCTGCGCAGGATTCGGCACCTTGTACATCAACTCCCAGAATGCATCAGTGCCGGCAGCTAACATCCCGACAGAAGCGTTAACTCAAACCATGAGGTTGAAATGTGTGCTGAGGTCATAAGGAGATGAAACCTCTCAGTGATTCACATTGTGGTGCTGTGTGGGTGGTAATGTTTATTTATGTGGGTGTGTATGCATCATGTGTGTTTTGCTCTGTTAATTGGGAGCACATGTTTCAGCATGTACAATATCAAGGTTATTTTACAGATTTGAATGTATTATGCAATTTATCAATTTAAAAACATCTGGCTACATCCAAGCATCTCATCAATAAGAAACTCCCAGTGACACATTATTGTTTAAGCGCAGATGCTTGAAAAAACTGTATTTAACATGCAAGTCCATCAAGCGCCCACATACATATAACTGTGCAGTACGACATGGCAAAGATGCTGCCGATGGTCACCAATGAAAGGACAACTTTGCATAGTCCTTTAAATTTGCAGTGTCTGAAACGGTATCTTTCTTTTATGCTTCGCTCACATACATTCATATAACTCGAACCGGTTGGGTTCTAGTATTGTTTGCTGCAGGCGGCTGAGGGAAGGCCGGTAATAGGTTTCTCGGGGACGGTTGGATAAAACATGAAAGCAAAGCTGGATATCCGGGTGATAGAGAGGGGAGGAGTGTAGAAATGAGGGTGGAATTGAATGGAACATATTTCGTGTCTGCTCCTATATATAGCTGAATGTTGCTTTGTGACTGGGAAGGTATTAGACCTAGATATGGTAAAATATTGTTTGTTGTTGCATATTTGCGGCAAATATCGAAGCTTCTCCTTAGAAGAATTGTGTTTGGTTGTTTGCTTCTGTTTCTAATGAGGTTCTCATGTTAATTTGGAGGTGAATTGCTGAATTAGAAGACGCTTATAGGTTGTATTGTATTACCTTGACAATTGTATTGAATCTGAGTTTGACTCAAATTATGGCCGCTTGTCAAATAATTGAATCAATTAGTCACTCTTCTAGAAAAACAACATCTGTAGGTTTGCTGTAGCGCTATTAATGATTTTACTCAGCTTAATATGATTTGGCAGAGCGTTGTTGTAATATAATGTTTATTTAAAACATTTATCAGGAACTTGCAATCCTGATCAATAAGGTTAAACAATGAACAGAGATGCAACATACGCCCTGTTTTTACTCTCATGTACATTCTGTGTTATATCAGTGTTTTTACTTTGGAATAGTTTTACTTCGCTGCATTATAAAGCAAGGGTTCCCAAACCTTCCATCCTACGACCCCCAAAATAACAGTGCCAGTGACTCGAAACCCTCACTATCCTGGGCGGTGGTTAAAGAATACAAATGTTGTGTGCATTTGCGCAGTTGCGTGCAACATTTGTATTCTTTAACCACCTCCCAGGATAGTGAAGGTTTCGAGTCACTGGCACTGTTATCTTGCGACCCCACGACCTTAGAACCCCCTGGGTGGTCGCGACCTCTACTTTGTGGACCCCTCATACCTTCTACTTCATTACATTTGATAAATATGTATTTATATTTAATGTATTTATCATAAGTAACACTCAAATTTTACTTGAGTTAAAGAAAGAAGGTGGAATTTTTATGTAATAATTGTAAAAGAACGTAGTGGAGTAGAAAGTATAAAATGTGCATCATAAAGTATTAAGTATATATTTATCAATTATATTTCATTTTTATATAAATTATTATATATATTTTTTTAGGTTTATATTTTATTTTTTTATATTATTTTAAATTTTTATTTAGAATTTCATTTTATTTCATCTGTTGTAGCAGGAGTAAAGACAACTAGCTTACAGTGTGTTTATAATTCCATTGTACGATCATATGAAATAAATGTGCGTAATCAGCTTTGGCCATCCATCCATCAAAAACATCCAGCGTCAGTGAAGCATTGCTGAGGTTTCACTGTGTCAGCAGGTCCTGTCACGTGCGTTCAAAGGTCAGGTTATTTTATTAACTAGCAGTCGGCAGAGGAAATTGGTCAAGAGTAAATAATCCCCAGCAATACATAAACCATGTGCCCTCGGTCTGTGCTGACTCCATTGAAAACTGTACAGACACGCACACACATTTGAAGGATGAAGGTAAGGAGTGTGATTCAGAGATTTGAAGTGCTGGCCCAGATGTCCCATGAGAAGTTTGAGGCAATCACTTGTTTTCTATTACCCCTCCGAGCTGTCAACTCTCTACGGTCTGGCGGGCTCGCAGCGAACCACACGTTGAGCCACGAACACATTGTCAATGTGTGATGCACAATGTCTCATCAATTTCAGAGGTGACAGACACACCTTGAGAGCACGGATGTGCAAAACTACATATTTTTATGATGAAAAAGTGTTCCTGTAACAAACCTGATTGCAATTGTATGCTTTGGATAAAAGCTTTTATCTATTGCGTAACATGTAAAGGCGTTATGAAGTAATGTGATGCATTTTTGAGTGGTCATCCACATGTATACATTTGAAGAAGCAGGCAAGTAAACTTCCGTTTCCACTTAAATGGTTAAATACCGCCTTCTTAAAAAGTAAGAATTTAATTTGTGTCAAAAAACAGTAACAACAAATCACCTTTGTTTTTCAACAGCCACTTAAGGCCATTCTCTGGTCTTTGATGAACAAACATACAGCAGTTGTCAAACTTGGCAGCCCATTAGAACACGAGAAGCCGTAATCAAACATTGCATTCTGTGCCAGCGGATATAAGCAGCGTTGATGGGATTTCAGTTGCCAGGGCTCTGTATGTCCTCTGAATAAGATCAGTCATTTAGTAGCTGAGAGCTCAATGAGCTCATTGGCTGCTGCTAGCGGTCATTGTTTTGCTCAGTCCCTCACAGTGGGTTGTTTTTTGTGTAGCCTTGACCGGCGTGACGGTAGCCAGCTGACCCGGACTGTTAATCCTGTCAATGAGGGGGATGATGTAAACAATTAATCCTGTAGTACACTGAAAATTGGCACCACTCTGGTCAATGTTTTTTTAGATTGCTACTTCCTGGCCACAGCGCAGATCTGACTCTGATACTAAGAGGGATTTAGATTACCGGGATTCCATATTCTGGCGGGTTTTTAGTGGTCCTAAATTGACTATGCAAATTTATTTTAGCGACTAGATGGTGATGTTAGACTGTGCATTTGTATTTAATGTTTTAATGCAGGCGTGCACAAATATATATTAAATCAGTTGCATCTTGGAGAAGTGAAAAGCGTTTGTAGCTGTCCATGGTGCTGAAACCATATTTCTTTAAATTTGACCATATTGGCTTTTCTTTTTGTGTTTGTTTTTACTCAAAGAAAATGACAAACCCCCATTCTTTTTCTGAAAGCCTATCAAATGAGCAGCAGGAGGAAGTATGTTAAGTATGTTGATTTGCAATACAGCTATGTAGCTGTCCATGGTGCTTAAACAATAAGTCTTGAAATTTGACCACGTTTGTTTTATCACCACATGTTTTACAATTTGCATACTAACTTTCCTAAAAAGTAAGCAAAATTAGAATTGGTGGATTCCAACTTATAGCTTAATTAAAAAAGTAAGCCAAACCCCCAGATGGTGTAATGTTACCAGTGGATGTTGATGGATATTTACTTTAGTGATATTGCGCACAAACAATTTCACTCTGAAAGAGTTTGTTACAGATATCTTTCATGTTTTAAACTCTTGTGTTTGCTTTTAATAAAAACCCAACATGGGAAACATGTACCAGAAAATTTACATTCGTAACTGCACAGGCAGGGTAGCTGCGAAAATACATAAATAAAGCGTGTTATGGTATGTTGGAGGCTTACCACGAATTTCTCCCCGCACTCCAGAGAACAGCCCAAACATACAAACAAACAAAAACAAGCCAGCGCTGGCTTTGATAGTGAGCTGCTCACACAGCAAGACTTATTGATTTCACAGTGACCTTCAGGCACAGGCTAAAATGATGGATTTATAGAGGGGAGAGAAGGGCTGTGTGTGTGTGTTTAAAGATGGCGTGCTTCTTCTGATTTAAGACATGAAAAGCATGGTCTATTTGTGCTATTTTGACAGTGTGCAGTGTACAAATGTTGTATGTGTGACATGCCTGGGTGACCTGCTACATACATTTGCATCACATATTTTGCACATCAGCATGCAATGTAGTTAATATTGATTTAGTATATTCCTCTGAGGGATTTTTATCTTTGCATACTGCATATTGTAAAACATTTCTTTAGTATATTATTATTTATTTTATTTGTTTTCAAATTCAGTATCATTCTCAAGTGGTGCCTGTGTGGTAGCATTAGACTGTCAGGCTTCATTGCACCAAAAACATACAATGCAAATCAAGCCTCAAGTGCTACTTTTATGCTTTGTACATGTGCGTCTGTGTATCTGTGCGTGACGTTCGTGAAAAACACTCATCTGCTGCATTCACCCAAACATCCTGAATCGGCTGTAAAATCCGGCCTGCACTTTCCTCCACGATTTGTATTGCAAACTTTCCCTGCCCTGCTTGACTCGGTTGATTAGCTCCCTCGTGTCAGCCGGGGCACTGTTGAATTAATTAGCTCTTGCTGCAAGTTTGAAAAACAGGACACGTTTGAAATCCTTTCTCCAACCCGGACCTGCATTATTCCTGATTGCCGTTGTCATGTTATTGGCTCGCGGAACTTCGGTCATATGTCACAGAGGGGGCGGAAAACACTGATTACCCCACAGAGAGAGAAACTGTGGTCCGTCGCATCCGAAAATGCATTGCTGCCATGTCTTTGACCGCTCAGCAGACTGTAAAGCAGGCGACACGATTGATTGAATTGTAATCAGTTAGGCCTTACGCAACACTCATATCTCACAGTGAAACACAAACTGTACGTCTGCCTTTTTCTCTGAGAGTTTTCTGAGAGACTCAACAATTTGCACTCTTGTTTACAGATTCGCTTCACTTGCATGCAAATATTCCCGCTCGCCACTGTCACACTGAAACAGCAGAGCCTGTCTGGTAAAGGTTTATTAACCTTGAAATGAAACCTGGCCATAGCCCCTGACACGCCGTGTGTAGCAGAAAATGAACTGCGCTTGATGTTCAATCCTAGAGTAATAGGCTTCACTGGCCCAGACTGATATGTCATTATAAACTCTTACCTTTTTATAAATCAGGCTTGTTCTAAACTTTTCTGCCAGTATTGATTTTTCTGAATTTCTTAAGCATTGTTTTATTGATTTATATATATATGTGTGTGTGAGTTTGTGTGTGTGTGCGCCTGCATGTGTGTGTTTTATATTTACAACTTTTGGAAATGTAGTTTGTTATTTCTAACTCAAAGAAAATTGCAAATCCCCATCCATTTTCTAAAAGCCTATTAAATAGGTGCTTTTATTTCCAAGACACATATCTGTGTGCCAAGAACAGGTTGCTCTGTAATTAACTATGGAAGCTAATCGTGATTGACACATTCTATATAAGTCATGTCAGATTTATCTGCTTTGTGGTTCATGTTCATGATTATATCTCACGATTGTATCATTTCATGAATTTCCCATTGGATTAATCCATTACAGTCCACGTATGATGCTAGTAACATGTATTGCATCTAAAACACAAATAGATACTAATAGCACGTCAATTTTCCAGCCTTTCACTGCATTTCTGAATTAAATTATATAGTTTGTCTTGTCTTTAGATGAAATTTGAGTAGATAATATTTTTATTAGCGCCGCCAACATGACAACTGGTTGAAAAATTAAAACAACAACAAAAAATATATTAAAACTAGTATCACATGTTAACTAGAGGGCAAATAAGTTTTTTTTCTGACTTAAGAAGTAGTCTGAAAAGACTGTGTGGCTTAGACGTGCGTGTCAAAAAATCAAGGACAGCTTGAGTCTTCACTTCTTGAACCCTTTAAATCTTTTATAACCCTATTATAAGACACATTCACCAGTCTTTATGGCTCATTATAAATTATACAAAAATATACGTTATTACTTCATCCTGTGGAGCACGACATCCGCAGAAGATGTTGACCACAGTTCTATTCTATTTAATATTCATGTTTGAATAATTGCTTTAAAAACTTGCATGAGGGTTAAGAGGTCTCGCAGATAATGGACATTTGCTCAGTGTCGAAGCTCTATAAATCTCTATAAATAACCTGTTTGTTTTGAGGTAATTGCGTATGTACAGTACCAGTCATACGTACGTTTTTGAAAACTTGAGTGAAATATTTTTCATTATCTTTAAAAATAATAAAAAAAAATTATACAAATGTCGAAAAATGAAAAGTGAAAAAAGAGAGCAGTCGATAAGAGCGCAGCACTGCTTGAATATTATTTGAGAAGCATCTCGGGGTGAAACTTCAAGAAGCTGCTCGATAAAATGGCAAAATTATATTTCTGAAAGTATAAGGCTAAAGATGACTAAATTGAACACGCTAAAATATTACAAGATTATGTACTGTATATATATATTATATATAATACGTTTTTATTTTCGTGTTTGGATTTTTAGTTTAGTTAAAGCATAATTCTCATAATTCCTTTTGTGTTTTTCCAAACGAACAAAGGCATACAAATGGAAATCCACCCTCAAGTTTAAAACAGTTTTGAAACAACCCGAGGGTACGTAGATAATGACAGAATTTTTTATTTTGTGTGAACTATCTGTATGGCCTTCCAAAACGTTTCCCTGGACCCTGTGAAATCCACCAGAAGGTACTGTATGTGCTGTAGAGAAAGACTTTTACTTTAGCGGTTATCCAAAGTAGAGTTTTGAAAGACCCCGCACACATACTCGCTCACACTGACCTGCCTGTAATGACCTCATAAGGGAGCCCGACAGCTCGGATGTAGGACCTCGTCTTGGTTTCCAAGATCGCTCAGTGAGACTCAACCTTACTTCCTTAGTAGAAGTAGTGTGTTAAAGTAGGCCACGAGTAATGTCTTTGTACACTTTCACTTCAAGTGAACAAGAAACAACAACGAATGAGGAGTGAAGAGAGAAACCAGAAAGAAAGACGGATAGATTGCACTGAAGCTAGCCGCTTTATCAGTATGTGTGGGGGACTTGAACCCATGAGATTTGCGTTGAACAGCGATGTCCTAAACTAATGTGAATAGATTAAATAATTAAAGAATGTTTAGAGAGAGCGAGAGAGAGAGAAAAAGAGAGAGACGCGGGCTGATCATTTCCTCTTGTATTAGCCATCTGGTCGAGTGGCACATCCAGAGATTGGCAGTTTCTGATACGGAGCAGTTCAAACTTGTCACAGGCTCAATAACGGCAAAACAAAAGCAAGTGCTAGGAAGAGCAATGCAGCCGTATCTGACTTTAATTCCCGTGTCTTTTTCATTCTTCATCTCTCCCCCTCATCCCCTCCAAGATATAAACCTCGTTTTAACACACAGAGCTGCGCAGCTGTGGCTCATCTCTTCGTCTGTGTGTGCAAGACCAAAAATCCCCATTTTGACCTTTTCCGACGCTGCACGAAATCCACCGCAGCCTCATTTGGCTCCTGTCAACGTGTGATGCTGCTTTTGGGTTGACACGTCTTTTAATGACGCCTTCTTTTACAAGTCCAAGCAACGAAGGTCAAAAGGAACATTGTGCTTTTGTTTGTGTAAATAGAACGGATGGTTGCAGCGACTGTCGATGCTGGTTGTCTTAATTAGCCGGGCGACCCCGCGTGACCGTTTGCCTGTTCCCACACGGCGATGCTGGCATTTGCGAGAGCGACTATCTAGATGGTTTCCTTTAGCAAACAACGTCTGCATCGTCGTTTTGATTATTTGCGAGTTGAGATGAGGGAATGCGAATGTTTATTATATGTGACGAACTGGATGTTCAAAGACACGGGTGAATAGATAAGCTTGTAGTGCTCTCGTGATGTTTCTCCTATAAGTACACACGAGCGTCTAAATGACAGCATCTCTGGAACTGTTGTGATCTTGAGGTTCACATCTACATGCTGCTTTTATATGCTTGCGTCTCAAAATGTGAACAAAAGCGTGTTTTATGTGCTGATTATGAAAGAGAAATGTCATCTTGCCGGACTGCGACGGCTGAGGGTGCCCTTTAGAAAAGGCCTTTTGATTGTGCTTTCAGTGTCTAAAATGTGATTTTTTTTAGCTTTGTTAAACATGGTTTAACAAGTTTAAGCGCAGAATTGTAAATTTTATACAAAGTAATGCTGGAAAAATGACCAAAAAATATTCAACGACTGTCAGTTTTGACTGCAAGAATAGTATTTTAAACTAAGCATTTTTATCTTGTTCAATAGTACAAATATCTACAAATTCTCCAAACAAAATACATTTACTTGAGAAGGAAAGTTATCTGTTGTCATGTTTCATGACAAAATGTAAGAATTTAGTAAGTTTATGTTTAAAACAAGCTAAAAAAGGTAAGGCAAATAAACTTGAATTAGGTGCTTAAGAAAAAAGTAAAAGGCAATTCAATTGTGGTATTTTCAAGCAAAACCTGAAATATACATTATCAGAGATTGTATTTATTACCAATATATTGAATCATCGGTATATATTTTATTTACCTCCTTTTGATAAAGTCCAGGCATTTGAAAAATATTGGTTTATGCACAAGTTTTCTATTTTAAAAGAGCGAAAAATTCATGCGTTATGGGTGTAACAAAAAAAGGCATTTTTTGGTGAATTCAAATGTACAAACCAGTAACAATAATGCATATTTTATTTTTAAAAACACACGAAATATTCTTTAAAAACTTTAAGATAGACTTCAAATCGATATTTAAACCACCAAATATTGACATCCGGCATCTCAGTGCGGTGAGAACCTTTGGTAAAAACCTTCTTTCAATGATTTTTTCATCTTAATGTTGCCTGGAATTGGCCAAATCTGAATTCATGTTTTGGCTTGTTTTAAACATAAACTTACACATAAACATCTTGGCTCACCTTTCTGGTCAAATAAATCGATCTTGATCAAACTATTTTTATTGTTTGTTTTTTTCAGCATCAAGACAAACACACCAAACAAGAAAATAAATATCCATTATAAAAATTTATCTGAATTCAAGAACTATTAGATATACGTACTTCTCAATACAACGAAAAATGTTACGTTAGAAATATGTTTTCTACAGTGTTCTGCACAAATTTACTTTCATAAAGCAAGATACAGTATATTTTAAGGACACAGGGGTTTTGAAGATATTTTTCTCGTAATCCGTTTGTTTCGCACGACTCAAACAGAGAGGATAATGTTAGATCAGGGGACTTTTATAGAGTCTGATATTTATTTTGGATTTTGTGGTCAGCTCTCCTCGCATTTTCCCTCTTAGCACACACCCACACCGGGAAGGCTTGACCTGGGATCAGTCAATTCCAAACCTGAGCTGTGGATAGATGACAGAATATGTCTTCTACCCTCCTCTGCTCTTTTTTAAACCAGCTGTCAATAATCTCTGACCCGTGACTCTCGGGGGTGCTGATACGCTCTTCTTTTCGTCCAAGCGTCTTTCCCAAGATAAGGCCAATTGGGTTCGAAATCCTTCTCATGCAGAGAACCAACGGCATCGCGCATGTAAACATCGCTTAACTTTTTAATTCTATCCGCCCCCTGTGTGCAGACCTTCATAAACAGCAACTGAAGTTCACTGTGCCCTTCAGGCGATATTAGTCAGCCTTGACTTTTACCACACACCTGAAGCTGCATTCATAAATATTGGAATCCATGGAAACGCAAAATTGCCAAAAACACCCAATAGAGCTTAAGCAAAACAGCGAGATGTAGATTCTGATATTCTCAGAAGCGTGACTTATGCAAGAGACCTGTGTGCAGAGGTAATTAGCCTCCTGATGGCAGACATCCCCTCTTATCCCTGCTTCATTAGGGTTGTAAACTCTCTCTCTCTCTCTCTTTCTCTCTCTCACCTGCTCATCTCTATCTATATATCTCTGACTAACCACTATCTTAATTGACATTGTATACTGAGGTTTATGACACGAAGCAAATCTGCTTAGACGTTGCATTCATTTGGCCAACCACATGGTGCACACCACATTGGTAAGTGTCTACCGCATTTTGATTTGTGGAGGATGGGCCTGTATGTATTGTTTCTATATTCGTGGCATATTCAAAGCTAATGAGGATTCTCACAATGGATGAGGAAAGGCCCGTTTGGCCATTTCCATCTTCTCTGCACTCGAAGATTCAACAACGTGGATAAACCTGCGGTATTGGATGGCATATATGTAGATATGCGTCTCTGGCGACATGTTGCTTTGTTGTCTGAATCAACAGGAACGCACAGTTTGGCGTTCATTTGAAAGCATTAACAATAAAAAGGTGCTCAACGAATTTGTACCTTTTGATTATTCATAAAGCAGATCAGAGGTAATGCGACTCAGATGTGACTTGGGTAGGTGGCGCGGTTCATCCTGAGGGAAGAGAAAACATCTTATGTTGTTGGTACTCTAAATACAAAACAGCCTAATGCATTATCTCTGCATAAAGAATGAACTGTAGTGTTGACTTTAATACAGTAACATTTCTCTTATGAAAATGAAAAGCTGTTCAACTTGAGCAAGTAAAGTTGTTGTTTTATTTGCTTTATAAACACACTGGGAAAATCTGTTACATAAAATATGTATTGGTTACATATATTAAAGTTATGTTTACTGAGCATAATTTATTCACGTTCAAGTTGCCCAATTCATCAGCAAAGGTTTGATATTATAATTTAGGCTCAAATATTTTTATTTAGAACTATTTTTTGTTAGTATGATGTACAATTTTCATTTATGTTTTACAAGGATATGTACAGAGCTCAACAGTATGTAAACTCCCACAGCCTAAGCAAAGGCGCATCTCTTTGGTACAATAGTAACAACAAAACTCAAAAATATAACAAAACTCTTCTAAATGTTAAAGATAAATTGACATTAAACCCTAACACTGTTTCATTTTACTGAAAAACACATAAACAACATTTAAGAAAATTATCCAAATGGAGTTTTGTGCAAAGCATGCTGGAAACTGGAAATCTTATTTTATTTTAATGATCCACAAATTATTTGTAGTCCCAACTTAAATGAATTAAGTTGACTGAACATGAAAACTGATTTATTTAGCAACATTTATTTTGTGTGTTGAATGAACTTGTTTAACTTAGCAAAATTTGACCTTTTTCAGTTTTACAAGTTTCACACCAATATTAATTTTTACCAGTGTTTTGTAGTAAAGCTGTGGTCATACAAATGTCAACCAGTCCGTTGGTTACTTCGCTTTTACTATAGTAAAACCATGGTTACTTTTCCTAAGAGTTTACATCTCATTGTGCATGCTGTATAACAGTTTAACAATTATGAGTTTTACTGTAGCATTTTTACATTTGTTTTCCAGTAAAAGTGCTTTTATAAATGAACCATGACCTTTTCAAAGAGTTGCTATTTGTATCCATGCACAGCACCTAAAGCTGATCATTATGTTGCATAGCAACACTGTTTCTAGTTACATGTCAAGGACTGTAGTATCTTCTGATGGAAGAATGACATTCAATACGTTTACCAATTTTTACAAAATAACACTGTAACTAAGTTCCATAAAAAGGAAGGAAGGAGACGGGAACCGGCGAACATAAAATAAATGTAAATAGACAGCTGGCTGCCTCCTCACGGATGACTGTAGCGGTTTTAGGCACGGGCAAACCGGGCAGTCGCCCAGGGCGACATTTTTTCATGTCACATGGTGGGCAGCACCGGCACGAGCAGTAAAAAAAACTCTGGGCCGCCGCGAAGCGGTTTTCTATTATCTATCATTCATTCATTGTGTGGGGAATTTTTTTGGGGGGGGCGCTCAAAGGTGAACCATAACATAAAGACAAACACAACCATAACATAAAGTCCAGGCCTGGTCCTCTCTCACTGACGGTCCGGTCGCTCATCCTCGTATGCTCCCAATATCCTCCGTGATACGAGACCGGTGCGTGAGTGATTACGAGCGTCAGCAATTCCCGGCTCTCGTCCCGCCTACCTCACTACAAACACTTAAGCGAGACACTTAAGAGACAGTGCTGCATTGGAAATATACATAAGATGAGCCCATCACCTCTGGCAGTATATATACAGTATATTTCACACCAACATACCAAACATTCAACACCAACAAGGCCTTATGATGTGGCCTCTTAAAATAGTGTGTTTCAAAGAGAGCAGACCTCATTTAGTTTCAGCTTTGAAGTCTCAAAATGGATAAAGAAAAGCAGGTAAAAATGAAGGGGGCGGGGGTCATGTGCATGGGACGGAGAAAGAGAAGATGAACAGCACAGAATAAACCAGAGACGGACCCACACGTGGTGCCCACTCAAGGTGAACTGCTCACTTCTGCCCAGAAACAATGACCATTAGTCACCCAGCAGCAGACGTGCAGAAATTAGACCGTGGAGGCAGAATGAATTTGAGGAAGGAGGACATTTCTTAGGTGATGTATTTCGAGCTCCGCCACGTATGCTAAGCAGGAACAAAACGCCCAAAAGCAGAAGATAAATATTAATGTGGAATAAGGGCTCTCTAGGAGCCCATAAACGCTCATTGCTCAAGCTGTGGATTAAAACGCCCATTAGCAGGGTAGCCGCAGGTTCATCATTCAGCGCTCACAGGAAGCGAACATGTGTGCTAATTGTGTCGCCGCCGTATTCCCACCAGTTCAAGATGCGTCTGTTTCTGCACAGTTCAAACACGCGGACATGCTTGGGGGTCTGATGGTCCGATATAATCATTTTTCTCGAGGTTGTGAGCAGAATTGACCCACAAAGTCATTATTTAGTGCTTACAAGAAGTGCACATGTGGCTAATCACAGAGATGATTGGCGTAAAATGTTTAATGATGTGTGATATGATAAAGTATGAGAGGATTAAAGGAGTGGGTCTCAGACCAGCTGTGACATACAACAAAAATATTTTGGCATTCTAAGATTTAGCTGTTGCATAAATAAATAAACAAACACATACAAATAAATACAATAATAACATATACACATTTTTTATGATGGAATCCTTTAATACGGCAGTGAATAAGTTTTAATGACAAACTCTATTTTAACCTCAAACACAGGTGATAGTTTAACAGGTCACCTTGAATAAATGCTTCATGGCTCTTCTGCTGTTGGTTCATACAGAGCGCTGAATGAAGATGAGACCGGGCAGGTGATAATATTGATTTGTGCGTGTGAGGTCATAAGAGTGATATCTGACTATGCAATTGGACACACACACACATACCACACACTGCTTCAGTAGTGTGTGCAATAGATGTTCAAGTGCTTTTACCAATAAGATATGTTACTGTCATTTCTATTGATTTGCACTCGCACAGTGTCTTCATGCTATATTTTTCTCACTTTTCAGGTTTCAGTAGTACGTGAAATGTATTTTTCTATCAATTTTAATTTTCTCTCTCATTCTTTTCCCTCTCTTGTGCTGTTCCCTCTCTACACTCACAAATCAGGTAAGTGCTTAATTTGTCATATTTATTCATTCGTTAAATTAATTATCTCCCAGTTCGTTTATTTACTAAATATGTTTTGCATTCAGAGGTAATATTCTAAAGTCTGCATGGATGATCTGCTTGCAAAGTAGTCTCTTTCTTTCTTTCTTTCTTTCTTTCTTTCTTTCTTTCTTTCTTTCTTTCTTTCTTTCTTTCTTTCTTTCTTTCTTTCTTTCTTTCTTTCTTTCTTTCTTTCTTTCTTTCTCTCTTTCTTTCTTTCTTTCTTTCTTTCTTTTTTCTTGTCATTGTAAAAAATACACACAGGTCAGAAACATAAAACTGATCAACACACTTTGTGTTATTGTGACAAGTTTCTATATTTCTTGGTAATAAAAAGGACTAGAATAGAATAGAATGGAATAGAGGTTCTCAAACTTTTCAGATCAAGTACCACCAAATGACTGCCATAGAAAACACATGAATAAAAACTCTTACATCAATAGTAGAGATGTTATTAATAATACAAACACATTTTTATTTAATAATAAATAATAGTGGACACAAAACACTTTTCTTTAGTGCACTGTATACAGGGCTCTGTAAATGACTTTTATGGGGGATTTATTAACTTTGTGGGGACTTGCAGAAAGACTTGAGCTGACTCTCACACGCTTGAGTTACATCGACCAATGATAAATAAACAATACTTCATACAACTATATCAAAATTGCACATAGGCTGAGTTGTTTTTCCGTATTTATCTATCATGCATTAAACATTTTATTTCATACACGAAATCTAAACGTATCCTGTCGTGTCACTTACCACCAGGGGTCTCTTCAAGTACCACTAGTGCAGGGGTCGGCAACCCGTGGGTCCTCTGCCCCCCTGCTGCAGCTTCCTGGAGTCTTTTTAAGTCCCTGTTTGTGCCTGGTAATAAGATGCGTTTTGGTAGATCGGATCACAGGTGGACGAAAGTGCCACATACAAGTTTACACCTGCTGCTGTAATCCGTCTATTTTGTCCACTTTTGACCACTTCTGTCTTGATTTCTTCAAGAAATGTCTGTTAAAGCATACACATTTACCCAGCCATACACCCTGGCGCAGAGTAGAGTAGGCTGTTCATCAAACGCCGCAAAAACAAAAGTTCACAGAAAAATGCTGAAGTCTAACTAAAGCAGCGCGTGCAACACCGTGACGCTACTCTCCTGTTGCCAGGCAATACTCCCACTTCTTGCCAGGGACAAAAATGTATAAATTGCTCAACATCTACATACAATTAAAATCACACTTTATACAACTGGGTAATTACTACCTTACATGCATAACAACATGTGTTATAATAATTTAAAGGTTACATATACTTTGCGGCTATAACTGTGGTAAAAGTGCCGTAAAGCATGACATTGTTGGTTATTAAATGTAACCGCAATCCAACGGTTCGGAACGAACCTGACTACGCATTATATGAAATCTGTATTATATTAAAATGATAATGCGTAAAACAGACTGACAAAGTTCAGCTGATGTATGTTTGTCGATTCCTCTTAAAGCGAAAACTGTCTGTTAGAGGTCAAGGAAATCACCACTGCTTGTGACTCAATAGCTTCTGTAACTTGAAATTATCATCCATCATTATTTCATTTGTACATATGCAATGTTATGTTTTATTTATCTGATAATCCATTTCTATACCTCAACAGGTATATATACAGTATCTTATTTTATTTTCTGCTTTGCTCTGTTGTTTTATCGGTGCTGTTACTTGTAGTTTGATTATTTGTTATACCGTGACCCTAAAACCGTGTCACAAACCGAACCGTGTATAATTTGAACCGTTACACCCCTAATACTAACCAACGGCTTGGAAGTTGGTTGTAAATAAATTGTTGTATCGTAAGCCACATTGCCTTAAAAGCTTTCTAAATGCACATCAATAGAGATGACACCTAGACACGTATAAACAGTTTATTTAAAAGCATAGGAAGCAAGAAGACATAAAAGTCTCCTGTCACTTATGAGGCAATTCTTTTCAGTCGCTCCTGTCTGTAAAGGTCAAATCTGTTGGCTTATTGTTTCTTCTGATGTGTCATTTTAGTGGGAAGGCCGACCACATTCCAATGCAGTACTTTGCAAAACCTCTTTTCTCTCCCGTTTTCTTTTCTTGATAGAACATAAATTAGACTAATTATGATAATGTATACACATTATAAATCCTTTACAAGAATAAATGTAATATCGACAAGTACAATTTGTACCTGGTTTTGAACCAGAGCAAACCAAACTTTATGTAATGCAGCAGCTGTGTCTCTCAAGCAGCAGTTATTACATTTACACCAAACACGGGTAAATGTTCTCTGCGGTTAAAGGTAAATTGTCAGATGTAATGAAAATCTGTTTTAGAATTTGCGGACTGCCACATATTGAGTATATTACGTTTTGAATTCCAAATATATTAAATTATCAAATCAATACCTGGACAAACTCCTCCCATTACAAGAGCAGTTAAGAGAAGAGTTAGTCTGCTTCTCGCTGAGAACATCGACAGAACTCATTTACACACAGATTTGTTTTCGACCGATAGAACTTACAACAAACAAGATAAAACATTAAAACAAAGCTGAAGAGACAGGCCTGTATGTAGTTCACAAGTGAATGCCAGGTCGGCGTGGCAAAACCATCCCAATGGCAAATCAAAGCTGGCTTCTTAACTTAAGACGTGAAAAAAATGACATCATGCAACGGTTTCAAAGTAGCCACGTTCTGCGTGAATACGGTTGACTTGGCAACCATGTACATGAAAAAGTTAGTATCTTTTGTCCAGTGAATTCGTTTAATAGCATTTGCTTGCTACCCCATGTCCTCCTAATATTTAGAGTAGTGGTTCACTGATACGTTTTTAGAGATTCATTCGTAAAATGTGACATTTGGTCTTTGCAGTCCTGTATGTGGCAACATCATTGGCAGAAAGACAAATAAAGTACATTTTGGATAGGAATCATGCCAGTAGACTGAGGTGAAGGACCTTCGGGCAGATGATTATGTTGTTGTAATTCTGGTTCTATGGTCAGTGTGTTTCTAAAGCATTGGATGGTCAGTGTTAATGGTGAGAGGTTGGAGGTCTGGCTGTACTTTCTATTGTCACTTAATGAAATTGCTATTGACCCCCTGACTGCACCTGAACTCCAACACACCATAACAGAGCTTTCTTTCTTTCTTTCTTTTTTTCGGCAATGTTTCTTATAAGTGCTATCTGGGGAGTCCGTGGGTCTGTTAAGGTTGAAACCCTCTGCATTCTAAGCTTGAAAAGTTGTAAATCCACTTTTAACGAACTTCAATTTAAGATTTTCTTCAACTTTGGAAAGACTTTCTTCTTCCCCTTCATTTCCTTGCTTCCTGGAGCCCTGTGAATAAGCCCACTTTAGCATTATAATAATTGTGGACGCTCTCTTGAGGTCTTTTTCTTGCTTTCTCCATACACATTTTATACTGTGTCTGCAAGGCCCTTTTGTGCATGGTAATGGTTTGACTCCGGGGACAATGAACCAGCTTTTTCTCCAACCTGATGTTAAAGCCACGCTTCTGCCGGCGTGCCGACAGCTTGTGGCCAACCCTATACCTTCTTAATTTTAGCCCTTCAGCCACGATCCCCTTTCTCCCTGCCGAACAATTTCAGTGCCTGCACTCTCCGTAAAAGGATTTCAGGAAATAAAAGAAAGCAACGTGAGGTTTGTGGCACTGTTTGGATTGGCGCGACTTCTCGGTGTGCGCCGGCAGAAGGGGGTCTTTTCAGAAACAAACATTTTCACATTTGGCTAATGGGGCTAATTAGCAGTGAATATGTGATTTCCCGCCTGTTGGTTTTTGAAGAGTGCCATTAATAGAGGCATTAAGCCGAGTCTCTGGTGATGCGGCTCTCTAGCTTTGACAATGCTTCACATTACCTTTGCATTAATGAACGTTAAGCTACGCTATCTTTCGGAAAAGATGCTTTTCATTTTTTCACGCTGCTTGTGGGTGTTTTCTCCCAAGATACCACAGGTATGTCTGTAAGATGTCTGCTAAAGATCCGGGGATCTTCGAAAACATCTGCCGTGTTAAAACATCTGCTAAACGGCTTAGAAAAAGCAGTTTTACGTACATTCTAAATAAACATCTTACATGCATCTTCTATATGTCTATTTGATATCTGACAGGAGACATCTAGGAGACGTATTGCAGATGAGCAAACAGTAAAAAAGTGTCACAGATGTCCGTGTGCTATCAGGGTCATTCCTTTTTCTTGTAGTAAATGTAAAGTTGAGTAAGAAGTTCAGGAGAGGGTGACAGGCTTGGCCTTTACGGCAAATCTAAACCAACATCATTTCCCAAAAAGAATACAATTATTATTAGTACTTAGTAATATTACAAATGTTGCGTGGACGAGTTCTCTGCATTCTCACGCTTTCTAATGCTCAAAACAGACCAAACGTCTAAAAATACACACTCTGTTTGAATGAGTCCCCTTTATCCCTTTCATGAATTTCTTTGCAGAACTTTAGGAGTTTGTCATGTAATAGAAAACAGTGTTTATAATACTGAGAATCACTTGCGTAATGTGCATACCGAGCGGGACTTTAGTTTAAAGAGTATTTGGTGTGGGCAGTGATACCCAGCACAACACTGCAGAAATAGAAACAAAACAAGCAACAGAATGTAGAATTGCTTGTCGTTGTCTCAGCTGGTTAGGGCATAGACTCAGATTAACATGTAAGGGATGGCTTTTAACTGTTGCCGCCCTGTCGCGTCATGTCCGGTTGAAACAGTATCGCATTCGCCTGCGTCTTGGTGTCCTGAGGCTTTTCGCTTGTTACTGTCTTGCAAGGCGTGCAATCTTGGCCTAACGATGCATCTAAAATATTAATACAGTTTTAATGGCATTCCGTTTCTCTGTCAGCAACAAGATTTGAGAACGCTCCCCTGTTCATGCAGTGTCTGACCAATAAAAACACCAATTGTTTTGTTAAGTACACAAAGACACAAGGAAGCCCAAAATACGACACATTTTTTGTCTTCAAATCCGTTGCCAGTTCCCACGCAATTCTTTTTTTCTGCGCATGTCATATTTACCAGAGCGTCCGACGTTTTGTCCTTGTTTGAGCTTCTAATCAACCCACGACTGGCGCTAATGCAAAAGGGAGTAAACACATTAATAAACATTACACCCTAATCACACATTCAAAAGGTGCTTATTGCTCTGAGGTGCTCACTAATTAAAGGCACTTTTGCGTGAGCGCTTTAGCATTCAGCACTCCAGCGCCGCCACCCCATCCAACCCCCCCTCGACAATTTACCCTGATCAATCGACAGTAGTCCCTCATCTCGCAGGTTTTATTGGTTTGCCTCTCTTATTAATTTATTTTCTGCGTATCGATGTACAGTGGTTGAGTAATGGATTGGAGAATGGCGTGATGGAGTCTCGGCGGGCCCTTTGCCCATCAAGCGGTGCCTGGCGCTGCGGTACTCCAATAGCAAGTCAATTTGCACCCTTAAATTGGTTGATTATGCTGAATGGGGGTGGCTGAATGGAGACTCATAACTCAAATAGATTTCATATTATGCAGAATGGCCGATGCTATGCTAATCTCATCTGCTCGTTGATGGAAGGAAACAAAGCAAAGCAGCATGGGAAACGTTCGGCACTGAGGCTAGTCGTGGACGAGCAGAAATGAGTGAGATTTCGATATTTTGCTTTCTTAGCAGTTTGTTCTTGCTCGTTCTCTTTTTGTTGAAGAATTATTTTCCTAGGGCCACAAAGTTACTTATGAACTAATTCTTATTATCTTTACGCTTACTGCCTATGAAATTGTTATGTATTTGTTTACTTTGGAGTGTTGATCATTCGAGTTTTTAACCAACCACTGTCCACAATACTCATGAATGCAGTGGTAAGGCAGATGTTTACTGTATTCAAGCAATAGACACTTGTTATATAAGTGAATTTTGACTCATGAATAATTCTGCTGTCACACTCGTCAAATGTCTATGCAGAGCTCAGCGTATCAACAATAGCAACCAGTTGATTTAAAAGATTGATATGTTTTTCTTCTGTCATGGATTGCAATCGTAACTTTATTGTACACATTTCAATATTATGATGTATGAAACAGTGACACTACAGAATCATGTATTGTCTACATAACAAACATGCTATCGTGTCGCCCCGCACAATGTACTTTACTATAAATCGTCATCAAAATCAATAATAATAGCAAGAATAAGAATAGACAATTCCATGCTTTTCATAAGTCTGCTCTGCTGCACACTTTTTCCATTGTTCTCATGGACACACACACAGACGTCCACACACTCGTAATATAGCATAAACCCTGTTCTTAGACTGTAACTCATCTCAGAGATAAAAAACAGAGCGTCACCCCCGCCAGTGAAGGCCACGGCTGTAAATTTGGCAGCTTCTGAGTCAGCGAGAAGCTAAAGCTATGAAACAAAATTAGAGTGTTCACCTCCTCCAGAGTGCTCTTCATCTCCAGAAAATCTTTAATGCTCAGAAAGATTTTCCCTTCATCAGATGTCTGTAATAGACCCAATCAAATAATAAATGAACAACATCAATTTCAGTCACGGCTTTCCTGAGAAGGACAGGGGAGAGAACTTTCTGAATATCGAGAGTTTTATTTTGCCACTTCAAATTTTGCCTATTGGCAACAAAACACAGACATATGACTTAGTTTGACTTACCGCGTGCAGTAGTTAGAGTGCATGTCCAGCATCTTTTAGCGCTGGGACGGCCCCATCTATCAGTTTTAAACGGTCTCCAAATCCAGCGTTATATCCACCGTTTATATAACATTCATCACCGAAATGCGCTGAGCAAACAAACACAGCTAAACTTCCGTCTGCGGCATTGATGGACATGCTCTTTCATGGGCGTGCTCTTTCCAGAGTCTTCCTTCGGTTTGCAGAACCTCTGTCTATCGTTGTCTAGTATACCAGAGATCCTGCTGAAGTACATTTCAGGTAAACTGCTGTTCTCTCTGTGACCTTTGCCCCTTACTTGTCTCTATTACAGTATAAGTAATTGCAGCTGACAAGATCAGAACCTCGGGATGACCCTCATTCTGTCAGTGCAGTTTAATCTTTTAAGTTCATTCTGCTGGGGGGGTCTCGGACAGCAGGAAGAATGAGTGTTTCTTACTTTTTTTTCACTGAAATGTTTGCCAAAGTTTATATCTCTCATTGAGCACCATTAGTTGGCATTCCCTGAATGTTATATGTTACGTATGTCACAGGCTTTGAACAGAGGATTTTTAAATAGCAAATGTAGTACAAATACAGTACAAAATTACTTTGGCATGCCATCAAATATGGCAAGATAACAATTTCCCTTTTATAATAGGCTCTTATTGATTGTTTTTCTTCATTTTTGGGTCTGATACATTCTGATACAATTCTGCCTTATAAAATGTTTTTTTCTAACATGAACCGAAATGAATATTGCTGCTGTCCTCTTGAAACCTCATATCTCCATATTTTGTGATTTCAATGTTTTGCCATAAATAATTGTTATTATTCCCCCTTTGTGTTTGTCACTGGGTTTTGCAAATATCTTACCAATATAAAGTATTAAAAAGTGCTTGCCAACGTTGACAACACCGTATTTGATCATTTAAAAACCACAGTGTGTTTTCCATTTCCTGACAAACAGCGAGTTTGGACATACGAGGTTATGGAAGTACAGTGATGATACGTATGTTGACAAGTAAAACTGAATTTAAATGTCAATGCCTTTAGATCTTGCAGCTAACTGAAACTGAAATGATGTTTTAATCATTAAAAAAGGTGACAATTTGCAATAAGGTACAGTATTTGTTAACATAAGTAGATGCAATTACTAACATGAACTAACAATGAAATGTATAGTTTTTTATAGCATTTGTTAATGTTAGTTAATGTCAATACAATTACTCATGTTATTTCATCGTGCATTGACTGATGTTAACAGTTACAACATTTAATTTTAATAATTTGTTAGTAAATGTTCACTCTAACATGTTAGCTAATGCATCAACTAATTATTAACAAATACAATCTTATTGTAAAAATAAATGTCATCCTAGCCTTATGAATGGTAATCTGATGTATCTGTAGCTGTGGATACACGCACACTAGATGCGTTCAAGACACCGAGTGCACTGGTTCTCACTGAATTGTTGTTGTGTATGCGTGTGGCCACCCACTTGTGTGCGATTCTGGTCTTTTTCCTCTGGTGTCAGGTGAAAAAATATTTCCTGTCGCAATCTGTAAATGACGCCATCCGTCTGGGCTCAGGGACTGCTGATTCAAGACCTCCAGACCCAGCACCCTGTCTCAAAGCCTCTCGTCAGCACCTGACCTGCCGTCTCGAACCTCTCACCTCTTTCATGATTGCCAGTTATTGCACCTCATTTCATACAGCAAACCTCCAAATCCGCTCGGCCCCTTAGGAATGCATAAAACTTACACTTTCTTGCATGCCCCCCAACTGCATGTGTTTGGAGTTTTGATGCTCTGCACTTTAGTGTCTCAAAGATTAGCGTTAGATTGGGGTGGGCTATTTCTTCACCTGTCCAATGGCAGTTTGGGGTGGGAGAGTTTGGGGGTTTGGGAAACCTGGAGTCCCGTTTGGTAACGCTAGCGATGCAGAAATTACACTTGCGCATTAAGAAAATAAATAAACATTTTATGCCCATCACACCCTGTTCCCGCATGCCGTTTCCACTCTTTAATGGCTCCGCATGAGTGAATACTTTCAGTGGCTGAGATGACAGTAACCCTGTTTTATTAAATTAGGGACTTTTCCAACAGACTGTATTACTGCAGTTTCCCTGATCTTTGTCTTTCTCGCTCTCTCTGGTATTTATTAGTTCGCCCTCTCTCTTCTGTGAGTAACAGCAAACAGTGTGTTTGCTGACATGGGACTTTTATTTGCCCCTCCACGACTGGTTTGTACTGTATATATTGGGTAGAGAGTATTGTCAGTGTTGGGATATTGTGAAGACGGCCCGCAGTGAGGTTTCTGATAGAAAGTACAATCGCGAAGTTAAATACATTTTTTTATAAAAATGGTGTCATCATTTTTTCACCCTAGAGTTGTTCCAAATCTGTATTGATTTCTTTGTTTTGATTAATACAGAGAAAGATATTCGGAAGAATCCTTGTAACCAACCAGTTCTTGGTCTCCATGGACTACCATAGTAGGACATTTTTGTTCAACAGAACGGATACATTTACAAAACAAATTGTTCCTACCAAGTATCCAAGCGGCCCGTAGAGGTACTGAAAGTGTGGACACGACAAGCTTTGGAAAGAAAGAAATCAGCTGGACCGCAGAGGTTTGTGGCGTATGTGCCTTTTTCAAACTCAAAAGTTCTGACTGTATTAATGCAAGACTACATGTTTAATCTCAAGTTCGAGAGTGATTTGGCTTCAGGATTGCGCGGGTTGCTTGCACCCTGCTGGGCTGCTGTGTGTCAGTAGAAAGAGACCCTGCCGTGAGAACAGTCCACCCAGATGGACCATACCATAAAGAGAGCAGATGACTCACAATAAAAAAATCACACAACAAACACATTTTTTTTTCAGTTTGAGTGGTCACGGGTTTGATTTTAATTCATTGCTGCACCTATCCTCAACAAAAATAAATCAAATGTTCATACATACTGTAAGCACTAATGATGCACATCCACTGTCGCTATTTTTTCTTTTAAAGGTTCAGTGAAAGAAATTTAGTGACATCTAGTGGTGAGGTTTCTAATTGCAACCAACGGCTCACTCCCCCTCCCTTTTAAAGCACCACGGAGAATGACACAGATCTAAGATGACGTTTTCGCCAAAGGAGATAATGTACATACGAAAAATAATAAACATAACATAAATAAACATAATGTGCCATTAAAGTTTAATTTCTGGCATTTGTTTATATTCAGACCTTATCCTCAGTTCAATACATTACAGCCTGTTCATCTATCAAAGAAGAAAAATATCATATTATATAATTTGATAATATTCACATTTACTAATTCATGATATCACAGCCAGCAAATAAATACCCACGCTGTCCTACACGAACCCTCAATGGACATCTCTAGCTTCTAGACTTCTCTGAATCAATGCTTAGCTCACATTCTTCGTCTCTCCCATCATTTCTACTCGTTTATCTGGAGTTACAGCCTGTTTGCCAAACACCGGACAAAGTGTACCTTGAATCTGTAATCCCTCAATCTTCATAATTCATAAGCCTGTGCTCAGCACCTCATGAATTATTTGCCAGAGCTTGTTGAGCTATACAGTCACAGTTACTATATCATGCATAGAAATTATGCATTCTGTCACATCCCACTTGCGAGGATGATGAGGAGGGGAAATAGGATAGAGTGAAATTATGAAAAAGACCTATTCATTCTGCTTGAGAAAGGGCCAGAGTTTTTACTAATTCAGCGTTTACTTCTCAGCGATGTCCCTGCCGCAGTCTTCCATTCTCTCAAATCCATAATTAAAATACATTAAGACTCAGAGTGCAAAGCAAACAGCCACAGGCAAGTTTCTGACGCACTTTAAGTCGTCGCTCCTGTTTTATTGCTGTCTTCACTCCCTCATCGAATCCCTTTAGGATGGATGCTTTTGCATCGCTTGAGGGCAGAAGTCAAAAAGAGATTTGTTTTTTAACAGAAGACACTTACATGTTTTTTCACTGATGTAAGTGGACTGGGATAAATCAGGCAACAAACATGTTACCCGGAAATGAAAATGCTGTCATCGTTTACATATCCTCTTGTCATTTCAAACCTGTATGACTTTTTTTCTTCTGCAGAACACAAAAGAAGATATTTTGAAGAATGTTGGTAACCGAACAACGGCGGTACCCATTGACGTCATTGTTTTTTTGTCTATAAAATAGAATTTACTATTTATGTCACTGCTATCACTTTAATAGAGGGGGATTTTTACTGCACACATTTTGTCCTATGTTTCAAGAATCAAAGTTATTTACCAGGAAGCAACACATTCGTGTGTGCTTGAGAGACCGAAGCTTGAAAAACATGGGTCTCATTCATGAAACACGAGCAGAACACATTTTTGTGTAAACTGTTTGTAAAGTCATTCTAACATACATTTTCAGATTCATGACATTTTCTGTATTTTCAAAATGTTAGATATATACTAGTACTAGTTAGACACTAGACACTGCATCATAATGATATTCCTCGACTTCTTTGCCCTTTCTTTTATCATTTTTAACTTTTTGACTTTGGGTGAAACGCAGAGCTCGTCACTGTCCTTTTTTACACAAGCCGTCCAATCACAGTGGAGAAGAGGCGGGACAAACACTACATTGACCAGCCATCATACACAACAATGGAGAAGTTAATATGAATGTTTACTGAATTTTTCAGTTTTATTGGTTAAGTTGTTGGTAAGCATACAGCCTACTAGTATCTTATGCAATATAATGTAGCCAAACCAGAAAATGAAGTCCAGAGGATTCCAGTATTCCTAGATACGTCATTTGTGTAGCTGTAATTCATAGTCGGGATTATGCTAATTGTGAATGAGCGTGCATGCACGCCCTGTCTACGAATAATTGTAATACATTTACATACAAACATTTAACTATTAAATTCACGTTTACGAAGTGTTTGTGAATCCGGAGGGGAAGGTCTTATTTACGCGCAAATAACTCGGAATTTACTCATATATTCACGGAAGTTTCATGAATAAGGCCCAATGTCATTCTGAGAGCCGTCTGGTTAGAGAGACCCACCTGCCCTCGCTTTTTGTTTTAAATCTATTAAAACACACCCTCTGTTTCAGCTGTCATCTGAATGAACGCTCTGCCCTTTAGACTCTCGTCCCTCTTCTCTTTCTCCTTCTCGCCGTCTACCTCACCCTGTGCCCTTTTTTCTGCCGTATAAAACAAATGTTTTCTCTAAAGGATATTTCACAGAGCTCTAGAAACGAGTGCGGGTTGAGAGATTCACATGCATTGTATATAGAAGGTGATTGGTCAGTGCTGAGGGGACAATGTTACCTACATTGGATGTCCATTTGGCAAATGGGAGTAGAGAGAGAAGCAAAGGTCTCATTACGGTTCACGCTCAACTCTGTGCCTTGAAGGACCAGCTTGCATTGCTTGATTTGTTGGAGACGTTGGTTAGATGTTGGAAATGGGGTAGGAATAATCTCTCGAGGGGTCAGCGTGGTGTATGAGTAGACCGGCCTAATGAGATGAACAACTGGAGAAACATCACAGAGTGATTCCCAGCAGCCCAATAATGCCTGTGCGCACTGCAACATTAGTTCTGTGCTCCGGGCGCACGAGTGGACATTTTTAACAAAACATTACCACCAAAAGAAACAGCATAAAGGTGTTGTTCATCCATTTCAAACATTACACCGAATGGCCCAAAGGTCCGATTACGAGTAAATATTTAAACACACTTTGATACAAAAGAAAGCCTGCATGAGAGCCATCTTTAACCAAATTCAAGGCCTTGTTTACAATCCCTTCTTAGCCTTGGTATTTGTGCTAAGAACTCAAATATCATCCTCTAGTGCTGAATATACAATGTCGATCTTTTAATCTCAAAATGAGATCTCGGAGATTATACTTGAGATCACTTCTGTTACCGCAGCCAGGTCCTCTTGTAAAGATTTCAGAATGAAGCTCTTGGTGTGACACGAGTTCTTCTTGCAGTTACTGTGTCTGAGTACATCTCGAAACGGCACAGGGGGAATGTTGATCTTCCAGCTTAGCTGTACTTCTAAAACAAGCAAGAGCATGACCCTGGAAGATGCAAAGATGCTAGAGTATTGCTATAAAACTGAAATACAGGAGTCCACGGGGAGCCGGGGTAAGGGGATTGTGTATTTGTTAGGTGGAATTACATACAGTATATCAAGACCTTTACTATTTACCTTTGAAGTGACTCAAACCAGGATTTTGTTCAAATGGAGGCATTTTTTTATGAGATGCTTTTGCGAGAATAGAGGAATGTGCTCTTTCTGTGAACAGGTATTGAAAATGTTGTTATGTATACAATGTAAGCTATACTGTACTTCTGAGGTATCATATCCTCATCATTGAAACGGTTTTCAAATAGTCCAATAGACATTTCATTCAAACCGGCATTGGTTTAGTGTGTCACAGACCATTGATCAGGCTTTTTAATAGCACAGTTTCTGTAGTGTTCTACAGAGAATGAAGGGTGTTTGTTAGTTCAACCGTGTTGAGATTGCATACTCACAGACGGTTTCATTTACAGTTGTTTATTACAGAAATAGTTAATCGAGATATGAAAATTGACACTTTTCTCGAATAGCATGTAATCTGAGGGTTTTTTTTTACAACAGAGGAGGAAGAACACTGTACAGAAGTGAATTGTTTATAATGTGGAGTTCTAGTTTGTGGCTGAAATTTTGTTTTTTGTTCTCTGCGCTTCCGCATTCAATAGTTCTCTCATAATTAGAGCCGTCAAATTGATTCATCGCCAATAATCGAATCCAAAATACATTTTTAGATAGATTTTTTCTATATGTTTTAGTTTAATGTTTTATATGAAACTGCACAGGGAAAAAATGATATTAAGTGAAACAGTTTAGAATCAAAACATGTTTACAGTTGACTGCTGTGAAATCAATGAAATATACTGTTTAAATTGTATGAATGTAAGCAAAAATACGCAATTCTTTGTAACTCCAATAGACGATTCCCAGCATCTGGATTCGTTTGGCCAACCAGGATCAAGATAACAGCTAACCACGTTGTCCTTTTTGGTCCCTGGGCCAACCAGAATCACACGGTCTAAATTTCATAATTTCGCCCGTGCTGAAAGGGACGACTGCAAAGTGTCTGTCAAAGAGATGAAATGTATTATTCAGGTCACCCGTGTGATGGAAACGGCTATGTTATGAGAGACAGTTGCTAGTCTCCCTTTCGAATTTCCACTTCTAGAGCTCTGCCCTTCTAAGTGAGTAAGGCGCGTTGGTGCAATTGATATTCGTCCAAAGTTTCAGTCGCAGAAGCTGTAGTTTACAGATTATATTTAATAATTATTTTACAGGCCGATCAATTCGCTTCATGAAGCGTTAATATGTCGTCAGGAGCCGCGGGGATTCCTTTTTTATTGCTTGTATCTGCTTTTGACCTTTTTTTTATGAAAGCTCTAACTCGCATCAATCAGGTCCTGCACTTTATATCTCTTAATAATTCTCTTAACATTAGTCCCGCGCTATATTTTCTCAATCACGCATACGTTTTAAAACCAAAATCCCAGACGCGCAAACGCTTTGGTTCCGATGGACACGCACCCAGTTTGTATTAGGAAAGGTGCACAGTCATTAAACAAATGAAGATCATTTTAGATGTTTAATTATGACTTGGAGAATTAGGATCAAGGTCAAAGTATTTATATTTTAGGAAAATCTCAAATCCTCACAAAATCCATATTTTTCCTGTAGCTCGAAATTGTTGTCATGTGATTAGCTGCTGCTACATTGGTGTCATGTTTTGCACTAATAACACTTGTGCAAGCAAAAAGCCTGAAGAAAATTACAATACAACCCCTCATAGATTATGCCAGAATGCCGGTTTTGTCTAGCATTTTCGTAAGCAACGATTTCAACATGTTAAATTAAATCCTAAATGAATGCATAGAGTTGTGAAAATGGGAAAGGGTCCCTCTTAAAGGAGTCGCATTCTTAAACGTGCGGATGTGACTCCTGTCATTAATGTTAATCAAGGAACAAAAGAAAAGAGGAATTCAATGTGTTTTGTAGCTTTAATGTATAATCATACCCCCTTGTTTGATGCTATCAGAATGTTAAGAGACTTCCAACCACTATGGCAAAAAACTTTCTGGACAGGATTGCCTACTGAACCTTTAAAAGGGGTCAGAATGGACATATGGCTGTTACCTAGAAGCCAATGTTTATAGTTGGAAAAAGCATAAAATCATTACTAACTTATTGTTTTCCTTCACAAGACATTTATCTTTTGGAATAAACTAATGGTGAGTCATACAGATCACTTTAATAATGTGCGTTTTATGCACATTTTGGAGTTTCCACATTTGGTTCCTATATATGTACTTTAAGTCACAGATATTTTTGCAAGGGGACAACCTCTTTATATTTAGCTTAAGAAAGACACGGTTCACAATTGGGATGGCTCGGGATTGAGTAAATTCTTCCTTTAACCATAGTTAAGATTTTAGTTTATTAAAGTTTATTTGCATTTTATAGGTTCACTATGAAGTTAATTGCTGAGATATAATACGTCTGATGTGGGCTCAAAATAATCGCTTTTCCAGCATGTTTAGGGGTGTCTATGCACTGCTGTAATTATTCTTGAATCCAAACAAACTCTAGATTCCCCACAGCTCAAAGAACATTTGTGTACTATTGTATATCCGTGAGGTAGACAGATCTCACACAGTAAACATCCCTACCCCTGGGCCAAATCCATACTATACAGCGTATAGATCTTCTCACAATTGGCATTCCTCCCAGCGCTGTTGAATCTTACAGTAGGCGTACGGTTTTGCATTAAACGCTTGGCCTGGCTGTAATATGAGCCCGCCTCGAGGACTCAACGGCCCACTGCACACTAGCCCCAAATCCCCAGAACTCAACCCTTTAACATAAAAACACCAGCCTTAGTTTAAGCACATTACACTTGGGCCACAGTGATAGGCGAGCTTCTGCTAGACAAACACACACAACCCCGGCCCCAGCGGGCCCCATTATTCAGCCCTCCGCAGGCAGCAGCAACACACGCTTGTGTATCTGTTTGTGCGATTGTGTATTTGGCCTTGAGCGTGACTTACGGTTTCACAAACTATTGATTCTTCTTCCCCCGGCCTTCATTTTCCACCAGCTTTCCATTTTCTATTAGCATGAATTATCTGATGTTGTAATTGAAGAAGCATTAGCTCAGCACAAAGTGCCCGAACGTTTAGGGAGGCATGCCGTCATTCTTTATTAGGGCCGAGGACAGGATCAGTTTTGTTTATGAGATAATGTTCCTTCAGGGTGTGAGTTGAGGCACGGGTTTAAACAAACAGCACACAGTTGATCAACATTTCTGACTGAAGCAGGTGATAACATGGATATTGTGACATGTTTGCTGTGTTTTTAAAGAATGACTGTTGTTTTGTCAAAGTTTAGGTACATTTTCTATCCAAATATTTTTTCATGAGTGTGTGTGTGTGTTAGTTATGGAAACGCTGCTGACGCAATACTCCACCAATTGAGCTGTACACAAACACGTAGCTAGCTATACATCTCGACGTGTTGTCAAGGCTCATCATAGAAGAGTTGGTTGACGTCTCTCGTTCTGCCGGTGAGGGTTTGGATGTAATGTCGAGATGGTACGGCCTTATCTTTGACATGTGACTGTGGCTTCAGTCCTGCTGAAGTTTTTTACAGCACGTCGGGTTGATGAGAAGAATGTAATGAGTTTTGGAAGTAGATGACCTGTATACCAAAGTGTCATCTTCATCATTGTCGGTATCATCATCAAGTGGCTAATTCGTTTTTTGTATGCTTTGCTTTCCCGTCAGTGACGATTACACTCTTTAATAAATCCATGTGGATTTTATTTTATTCCCCAGCATATACTCATTTATCTACTGTATGTGATTTAGAGATGAAAAACATGATGTTTACACTCATAACTCAGAAAAATGTGCACATGTCTGATACAATTATTGGTGATAGCCATTAATTAATCAAGCTACCGTATTCATTTATTTATTTTATCTATATCTATCCCTGGATGTCGCCGAAAGGAGGTTTAGTCATATTTAATTAAGTCAAATTCATACAGCTAGATATTGTAACCCCATTTGCCTCAGGAACGTATTTTGAGCAGGGGTGCTGTGTTTTTTGCCAGGGCAGATGGATGCCAGTGTGGTTATGGGATACAGCATAAAAACAAACACATAAACGCATGTTATATGTATGACTCTAGCCAAAGCACAATCTGTTGTATGAAACTAGCTGCGCGGCGGCAGCTTAACCACCCAAACATCAACCTGCAATAAACCATGGGCAAACCAGTCACGTGATTTAACACAAAGGCATTCTGCACGGCGACAGCACAAAGAAATCAAAATGTACACATTCTGCCTGTAGACCCATCAGCCACAATCTGAAATAAAGAAATAAGTCTGACATTACTGCTGGCCTGCATGCAAAACTCAGAAAGTGGCCTTTCTTTCTGGGTGGACGCTGACGAAGTCCTGCATGAAGACATTCATGTTCAGTAAAAAAAAGTCTGAAATCTGCTTTGCTCCATTTGGACAAGACCTTTCGTGACACTTGAGCTTCACTAACGCTTATTCATGTTTTCAATGTATATTAGTGAAAATACATTACTAAAATGTATTATATTTATTTTTGATCAAACATTTGGATTTACGGAGTGTCTAATTACACTGCCCAAGGCAGAAATGTTTTTTACTAACCGAAAATAGCTGTATTTTCTTTGGATTAACTAGAAATAGTAGTAAGATGCTATTGATACTAATAAGTAGTGGAAGATAAGGTAACTATTTGCACCTCAGTATTGTTGTGCATTTAACATTATGTAATAATAATGGAAATCATTATATTTATTAAAATTATTGCAAATTATTGAGATATAATATAATATAATATAACCTTACCTTAAACCTAAACTTTATGAATACAAATAAATTTTAAGCCTTGAATCAATTTGATCCTTTATGATCTGTAATGTGATAGAAAAAGATAAAAGAGCGCTTTCAGCAAGAGTCAGATAAGACCGCCGGTCTCCTGTGCCACGCTACACAGGACTTTACACCTTACGCCACTCGAGTCTCTGTTCTTACACTTTCTCTATTCCAATCACAAATTGGTGGGCTGACCTAGTGCAAATAGTCTTCGTTTATTTAATTTTTAAATAAATTAAAGTTTCGCTCGACGCCAGCACTTCCCGCGGCTATGGTAACCCCCACACACAGCCACACAACAAACACGTATTAACTTCTTGTGTCTAATGGGGGCTACAGCTGGCCATACATAAAACGCTGTCATGCTGGGGCACAAAACAGCATGCTGCGATTCACAGACAGACCCCCAGCCACAAGTCAGATTGCTTCTATTTTTTTCTCCCTTATTTACTTGTCCTCTCACCCTTCCACAGGCGGCTGCTATTAAATACAATGCATCCTGGCCCATCATGCTGCATTTAATTGAGTTAGCTTTCATTGCCACTTTCCAGCTTTAGAGGCTGTTAACATTTATTTTCCTGTCTAATGTATTAGCCCGGGGCGCCTTAATGAAGTGTCCCTTGAGGGAAGTCTCTCTCTCTCTCTCTCTCTCTCTCTCTTCTCTCTCTCTCTCTCTCTCTCTCTCTCTCTCTCTCTCTCTCTCTCTCTCTCTCTCTCTCTCTCTCTCTCTCTCTCTCTCTCTCTCTCTCTCTCTCTCTCTCTCTCTCTCTCTCTCGCTGTCTCTCTCTCTCGCTGTCTCTCTCTCTCTCTCTCTCTCGCTGTCTCTCTCTCTCTCGCTGTCTCTCTCTCTCTCGCTGTCTCTCTCTCTCTCGCTGTCTCTCTCTCTCTCGCTGTCTCTCTCTCTCTCTCTCGCTGTCTCTCTCTCTCTCTCTCTCTCTCTCTCGCTGTCTCTCTCTCGCTGTCTCTCTCTCTCTCTCTCTCTCTCTCGCTGTCTCTCTCTCGCTCTCTCTCTCTCTCTCTCTCTCTCTCTCGCTCGCTGTCTCTCTCTCTCTCTCTCTCTCTCTCTCTCTGTCTCTCTACCTCAATTTTTCGCTGCACTTTTTATCAGTGCTGAGGGTTGCATATTTGTCATATTTACAATAGGTTGGTTGTATAGGTACAATAGATTTACAGTTAAAATATACTATACTTTATATATTTCTTACATATTTGCTTTTTTAGGCTCGCTTTTTTAAGTAGGCCTAGTTAGTGTAGTATTTTGCAGGGCACACTTTCTCCCACTCTTTCTACATTTCGTACAATAGAGTTCACATGATCAGTTTCACAAAAATATTTTAAGATATTCACCAACATTTTGCATTCATTATAGTGAAGTTCTTTTTTTCTACAATAGTACAATGAGATTGTGACGGTACACATATCAGTGTTGGTGTGCATGTGCAGCAGTTAGTCTTGTCTTAAGATAGGCCTCTAGAGGTTGGCGAGCATCTGTTCCTCTTCTGTCTTTTTGCCATGCTTCGTGACCCATGTGATGTAGGCTGTGGAATTGTCTTTTAATGACGTAGAGCCGATCATTTTACCCACACGCACACATACGCACAACAAAACCCCGCAATCCTCCCACCCACCTGCATACCTTACCTTTCTCCTCAATAAAGAGCCTACGCTTTTGTGCTTACTTTCCCACATTCATCCAACAGCAAAAAACGCTCGCGGAAGTTTCCCCGTGCTAAGAGTTTTGCACTTGAAATGTAGGCTGCGATCGAGCCCGCGGCACAGTTTGATCCTCCCATTAATCTCAAATTCCCCTAAAATCACAGAACGGCAACACAGAGCCGGGCGCATTACTCCACTTCAAGAGGTTCGGCAGCCAAACGGGCCGCGACGCCCGAGCTTGTCACAAAGCAGGCGGCGGCCTCCATTGAAACAATGATTAAAGCGACGACGGTCGGGGCTTGTGTTCATCTCGCAGGCCAAAAATACATCCTGGAGGAAAGTCTTCGTGGGGCTGATAAAAGAAACAGATGCAGAAAAATGGAGATACTGCTTGCTTTTGTCTATCAGGGCCAGGGTTTCACACACATACATACACAGAGCCGCTGACTACCGTTCTATGACTCTACAAAGATAGCAACAGGCGACACTTGAGCTCTTGCTAATCTGAAGCTAGACACACGCACTGCACCCTCACTTTATTCGTTTGCTAAAAGCCGTTAAATCCAACTTGGCGTGTGTGAATGTTTCGGGCTGATAATTCACGCTTTATCTCCATTGTCCACAAGTTTGGCTAATGTGCCGCGCCTTGAGGATTGATCTTAATTCGTATTATTATTAACACTATATTGTATTCGAATTTGTATTGTATTGTTTGATTCAAAATTTGTGTTAGTATTGTGTAGTTTTGTTTTATGTTCTCTTCGCTTCTGATTGGAGAAAAGTAATATTTTCATATTCAATATTTTGTATTGTGAGCACATTGACCACTGGGCATTAAATAAACATCCATCTGAAAAACATCATAATATGTATTTGCTCTCGTTTAAGTTATACAGTAAGATATTTTTTAAGGAAGCTCTTAAGCTCCCATTAGGTTTGGCCATTAGACACGTTTATGAGTATCTTGAAGCATCTCTGCAGCATTAATTGCATGCATTAGCATCTTTCCTCGAGGTCTTGAATGATTTTCCTTACCGTAAAACCATACTAATATATACCCTTAAGTTATAACAATCATCTCTTCTGCAAAGTTCAGCATTGTTCTCGTTTTTTTTCTATTTCATAAATACGAGGGGGAAATGGGGTCTGTAAATAATACAAGCTGCATTCAAGCAATCATACAGTATGTGCGCTAACTACTAAACCACAGCAACAATGGTGTAATGACAGCTAAGAAGAAGAGGAAATGAAGGACGGAGGACCAGTTTGAGTTGTTGTGTTTCATGAATTGCTCAACGTGTCTAAAGCAACTTTGCTAGTTGCCAACATCTGACCCGCTTAGCATTTTAAACTTTAAAATTTCTGCTTGTTGTATTCATAGACTTTGTGTTTCTATGAATAAAACATTACCGGCATTTACATTGAACGCAATGATACAACTTTTGATCCTATCCCACCTCTTTATTTGTTACAAAGAGCAATGTACATTTCACGAGTTTGCATGTTCCCTCAGAATCTAACCCATGACCTTGATGTTGCTAGCACCACTCTTCACTACTTGAGCAACAGGAACACTTCTGAGAAGCTAGTCTTGAGATTTATAGATCAGCTGTGACCGCGATGTTCCTTCGATCTGCCTGCGAATGTATCATTACATATTTTCTCATCTAGAAAACGTCTCTGAACTGATTCCTGCACAACTTCAGACAATAGCCTACCCCAGGTTCCCTCTTCTGAACTGCCCTCTTTCACATTACGAACATATTAGATGTCATAACAGATGCCATGTCCAATTTTCGAGCTCTCGTTTTTACAATGCAACCTCGTTTGATCTGTCTCCTGCTCTAATAGGGCTTTGCGCTCGTATTCGCCGACACAAAGTGAGTTTCTTTCAGACACAAGCTTCATGAAACTACAAAACAGACAAAAGCATCTTTAAATGCTTCTTGACAACTTCAGCTTCAGCACTAGCATTAGCTTACAGTGTTCTGGGTAAGATTAGTTCCCTGACAGCTGTTGCATGTCAGCTCTGGCTTTTGGAAGCAGTCGGAATCTTCATTAGCGCTCCGCTAGATTGATTTATACAAGACTAATGTCAAGCGCAACGGTCCAGAGCTTCCGTCGTCAGAATATCAGCGATGGCCCTCCACAGCCTGAGGCAACCGAACAATCTTCTCCACCTGGACGCCAAAAGTGCGCGCATAATTTTGCACTCAGAAATCCCAAGCGGGCTAATGATAGATGAGGGTCAATTCAGTTAATAAATCTGATGGAGAAAATGAGGTCTGCAAAGACTTTCTGTGTGAAGGAATATAAGCTTAAAGCCTAAGAGAGATAGTTCTGGCTATGATTGACCTTCTAGATTTTTGGATGATTGATTTAAGGAGCCGTTCATAACAAGAGGTCAAGGTTTGGCTGCTTAGCTTGACCCTTTTAGCCCCTGCTGGTAGATGTTGTAATTAAACCATCTGGACCCCAAAAACATCTTCCTTTAAATATTGCAAGGTATACGTAAAGATATGTTTTATTTATTTATTTTCACATTTTAGAGTAAAAAAGTTAATCAAAACTACGGAATAGCACAAATGTAACTATGGAAATTATGTTCTGACAAAAGCCTGTGTGGTATTTTTGCAAAAGTAGTCACCCATTTGCCTAGAAAAAGTATTTTATTTTATATATATTTTATCAACCTACTTCTTGAGATCCGAGGTCCTAAGATGCAATTTAAACAGTGTAAAAGTTCAATTCATTTATTATTGGCCCATATTTGCTGATTTTGTTTTATTATTTGGTGATCCTTTAACAAAACAATTTAAAATAATGTTTTTTGTAAAGAAACAATAATATTTATGTTTTAAAACATCTAACACATTTATTTTATTTTGTAAACATATTGGCACGTTTATATTTGATTAAGTACATTTGCAAAAACAGACTTCATTTCAAGTAATAACTAAAAAAAACCTTCACTAAACAATGAAACCCTATAAAACATAACAACATAATATAATAATGTAAACAGAGTAATCTGAATGTCAATTTGTATTCCAAATTTTAAGAGACATGCCTTCAGATCAAAGGGTTTTTATCATCATGATAGACATTTTAGTCATGTGACCCTTAACTTTTGAAAAGTAATGCATATGATTCGTGATGAGAGACGCTATATTGTTTATATGCAAATTCCTTTATTTAAATATAAGTATATATATAAATAAATGCAGTTGCAACAGTGTCAATCAAAGTAGAAGTACTATAAAGCACGGTATATTGTTAGCATTGTGTTTTCTGTTCCAGGTTCTAAGATTTCCCATTGGTAAACAAGTTGTTCTAGCGATGTTTGTGTCTTCCAAACTCGCTTGATGGGCATGCAACATTGAGTCGTGCTGATTCATGTGGGACTCGCCGCCACGCTCCTGAATATTACTGTATCGGTTTGTTTATCACTCACTCCATTATGAGCAAAACATAAACCAAGTCAACAAAATGCTAAAATGAAAACAAATCAAAAGGAAACAAAGAGTGGCAATAGTGTTTTCAAGTTTGTCATGCGCTGGGGAGCTGCTCCAGTTTGAGGATGCAGTTGCGTTAAGGATGAAATCTTACGTATTCCAACATCATTTATAAGAGCGATGCTGTTGAAAGGCGTGTGATTATATTTCTAAAGGTAATTCATTTTACATTGACATCTGTCGACTGCAGCTTTTTAGTTACCTGCTATAATATGACAGCACTAAACAGCATTTTCGAGTGGGACTACGCTGAGCCTGGACCTCAATTAAGCCCAATTAATGCACTTTTCAGTGTGTCCTGTCTTATTTTAGAAGCACTGCACTTTGTTCTCTCTCATTTTCCTCTTATGCTGTCGGTCTTGTTGAGTCTTTGTGTTTCGAGGGGCAGCAGGTTCGCTGATGTGCAGGTGAGGGGTGCCACAAAGTTATGGTTAGTTTAGCTTCACGCATGAATTACGCCTGCCCTTCATGCTTAGTTTCCTGTGCGTTTTATTAATAGGTCATTAAACTTACTAAACTTAACTTCTTAAACATTCTTTATCATTTTCCACTTGAGTGGACATCTGAAGAGGCGTGGCAGTTTATAAGATGCACTAGCGTCCCCTGTGATGTTGAGTTATGCCATCAACAGTACAAAAAAAATATTTTCTTAGGCCAGTTAGCTCATCAATAAAATACTTCTTGATTCATGAATGTTTAGAAATTTTTACTGGAAAACGTAAGAAAGTCATTTTCTGCAGTGAAACCCCTACATATGCAAGAAATGGCTTTTTGATAGCTGTCCACTGTAGTGACCTCTATGCATGAATGAGTTTAAGCAGTACTGAAGGTTTTTTGTTCTTTTGGCTGCTTTTTGTTAATGGTCCAAGTCAAACACATTTTTTCTGATGTAGGCCTGTATGCTGTTTTGTAATATGTAGCCATGTAAGTAAAGGTGGGGCAAGTGGTTTTTGAGAAACACTGTTAGAAATTGAAATCAACTAAAGGTTTTGTGACTATTTGCTAGATGTCTGTTGTGTATTTCTCCAATATTGCTTACTGGCCTTTAAAGTCCCTGTGAAGCAGAAGTTGCGATCGTGTTTACTTCCATATTCTTATGCATTTCCGAGTGAAATGGAATTGAGAAAAAAACATTTTGGCCGTTGCTGGTTTTTCCCTGCGATTGTATGTATAAAACAGTCTGTTGTTTTGACGTGGAACTGGGAGAAGACTGGCGGGAAGGAGTTAACAGATGCCCCGCCCAAGCCGTCTTACTTGCGTCATTTAAGATGGATAGTCACTGCAGGAAGGAAGTGCATATTCTGATTTTAACTGAAGATTATGAGGGCACATAGATATTAAAAGGGGAGTGACCCACATTGATAAACTATTTACAATAGATGCTGCAATATTTCATGAAAAAATAGGCATCGTAATTTATTATTTCACTGGGATTTTAAGGCTTTTTAAATTCTGAAATATATGTAGTTTCCTGGATGTGAGATCTTTTTCATAAGAAAAATATACATTATTTTATGCATACAACATAATATGTTTGGATTTTGCGCCTTTTTGAAGAATTTTTGAGAACCAGACACACTTTTGGACTATGTTTTATTAAATTGAGAAACAATATTCATAGGTAACATTAACATGACTAATTTCCAAAGAAATCTCTTGGTCCTCTTTGCTTCTGGTAAAATCAGAAGGCTAGATTTCAGAAAGTGTTTTTCAGTTTTGGGAGAACTAAGCATCAGCTGGTCAGTGAACAGACTGTGGGTAGGTCTTGAGAGTGTCGTCTAAGGTTGAGCGGTCTAGAGGCCCATGCTGTGGAGGCTCAACTTCCCGAAAGACCTGACAGAAGGACCGGTTGTCCAAGGAGGAAGCAGCCTGACTACCATGTCACATTCTCACTGCAGATCTGAACGCTGACCCCTAGCTTTCTCCCCCAATGCCCTGTGAGCAACCCTGTGCCTTTCCTTTGCCCTTCTAGGCCCGTGAGGAACCAATAACCCCCCACCCCAAACTTTCTCCGGTCATACTTGTTTCCACTCCATAACATTTAACATTGTTCAGCATTGATGAAGAGGTTGCAGGCTGTACAGTTGTCTATGTATATAGAGTGAAACACAAGAGGCAGCAGGGATCCTTGAGGATCACCTGTGTTAATGACTAGGGGGCCTAAGTGCTCTGGGCCTTGCCAGACCATCTGGTTCCTCTCTGTTAGGACTTCAGAGATGATAGTAAATGCAAGAGGAGGTGAGCTACTTTATGATCAAGAAACTCTAGAATTATGGTGTTAAAAGCCTAGCTGAAATTCACAATCATTTTCACATGCTTGGATATATTGGCAGGTAAGATTATTGGCTGCTAAATTTACGAAGAACCACAATAATTTGGGCCAAATGTTAAGAACAAAAGACTGCCCCTCGCTGATAGAAGCGAGGTGAGAAATTTAAATCAACGATACAGAACGCATACTGCAGCAAACATTGACTGTCGACGTCTACCACAATGGAAAATCAGTTCCACTTGGCAAAGTTTATGTATTTTTATGTGTATACCACAGTGCTGTGGAATGCTTTATTCTGTTTGGCTGACGAACATCCTACGGGTGTGCATTCTTTTTCAGTCAAATGCACACCTATGAAGTAGTTCCAGATCTGTCGACCGAATTACAGTTCAATGAACAGAATAAGGTTATGCTGTAGCCTACTGTATAAAGAACTAAGAGCAAACAAAATGATAGGTAATTTCCATTGGCTGAGACAGCATGAACATTTCAACAACATCACCAGGTGGCAGTGCTGTGTCCGGATGAAAAACGAAAGCGTATGTCAAAGGGAACAGCAAACCACAATTCACAATCAGCAGGTCAAAGATAATACTTAACAACAGTTTTATTTGTTTAATGATTGCCTTAAAGTAAAAAATACGTGTTTCACGGTGAGAACCGCAGCTGGCACAGAAAACTCCGTGTCATGTTTTCTCTCCAAATGCTTTTCTGATATGACCAGGCTGTTGAATACGTCAAAAACAAATATGGATACTTGGCTTTTCTGTCTTAATGAAGCACCTGCATGTACATACATTTACTTTTACATTTATTCATTTGGCAGATGCTTTTATCCAAAGCGAACTACAAGTAGTTTTTATAGTGACACATTACTGCAGAGCAATCAGGGGTAAGGTGCCTTGCTCAAGGGCCCTTCAGTCATGACCTGCTGGCACTGAGATTAGAACCAGCAACTTTCTGATCACAAGCCCAACGCTCTAACCATTAGGCCACATGTGCATATGCGCTGTGCTGTCTGTCTTTCTCTCGCTTGCTCGCTCTCTGATAACTGCACACAGGCTCAAGCAACAGCTTGAGATGAGACGCGTGAGAAATTAATAACCCTATTAAATGTGTACTATTCGAAATTAGCGCATTCCAGGATAAATAACTTAATAAGGTCTTGACCCCAAACAACGTGGTAACCGTGGTATAAGCAGAATGTTTGTCTCTGGTCCGTTGAATTCTTCAAAAATTCCCTTCATATGTCATTGTAATATCATAATTATAATAACCATACTAATAATAGTCAAGGTAATAATAATTGTAATAATAACATGTTCCTTTAACAATAACAATAATAATAATTAACTATTGTAGGAAATAACATCATAGACTAAGGGCGGCGCTTTCTCACCTTTAGTTCGACCAATGGCAAAAAACTATACATTGTAGCATTTTTCAGTGGTGTTGGTTCCTTTTCACATCACACTGATTGCTTGGGTTCCGAATCAGATGAAACAAGCCACGTGACAACATCACTCGTTGGAGAGAACGAATTTCCTAAACTGCTTTTTTAAACAAAATAAACTCACTGTCAATACCTCGTGTCGGATGTGGTAACTTTAGCCCGGTCAGCTGTGCTAGCATTAGTCGCATCATTGTTCACGGCTATGGCGATCTAAACAACATCTACAGGGTCAACGTCCAGTTTTGTCCCAGGTATATTATCGAGGTCATCATAACAAGGGAACTTGTTGGCCGGGTTTCTTTACCTTAACTCGGCACTGTTCCATCGATCTATTAAACCTCCTTTCCCTGAGTTGTCTGCTAAACAATGAAAACATTGCGCTGTTCTTGTGAATTTTCGAAAGTTGGGATGTAATATGGTCATCAGGCCAAATTTCTACGAGTCTCTGCACCTCCTCACAACTCCATGCTAGTGCAAACTGTCAGTAAACACTTGTCATCATTCCATAATGCACAGGCCAGCTGACTACGGTAGCTGGTTTATTCCAAAAAACTCTCATAATGTGACATTTACAAGTTATTTTATTTAATCCCTCTTGTTTGCATAGCTTGACAAGAAGTAAATTCTACACTCTTGTGTTAATATTCCAGTTACCCTGAAGGTTGTTTAAGGTCTCAAGGTTGTTTTGCTCTTCAGGTGTTGGAATCAGTTCTACTCATGGGATTCAAAATGGCCGCCCATGATCTGCACATTAGATCAACTGCCCATCAGTGAGGAAATGGCTCTCCTTCAAGGCCAGTTTAAACAGCGCTCTCTCTTAATTGATTTTATTTTTACCTGCACTACATTAGCTAAAGCTAAAGATCATTAGCACCCCAGGGTTAATTACCGGGCATGAAGAGCCGTCCTCTTCCGCACGCTGCGCCTCTTCTATCCGAAACAGAATTTCCTCTGCTTTTGAATAACAGAGAAAATGCATTGTCGACTGGAGCCGTGTCGATACGCATCAGCAAATTTCTTTACGAACCGACACACCGACCCGCTCCCAACTCCCCCCCATCAACGCATTAACTCCCTTTTGACTTTGTGAAATGTCCGAGTGAACTACTCATCTGGGGAGCTTTTGACTCGCACGTAGGCACCAATGCAATGGTGCATTAACCTTCTCGCTGTCGGGCCAAAAGCGAGAAGAATGAAATAAATAAAACAAGAAATAGTGAAATGAAAAAGTGGTGATATAGAGATATAAGTTCAAATGGAGAGGGAGCGTCTCGTAGCTTCTCTAACCTTCACAGTCGAACACAAAAAGTGCAGTCTGATGCTCCAGCGAAGCAGACAATAAATTAAAACCGCGGAAAGTTAGACGAGAAGAAAAGAAGCGGACCGATTCGCAATGCCGCCCTGATTTTGTCTAACCTTTGAAAATAACCATTTATTTCCCAAGGCCAGGGGAGTCTGTCATTGTGTGAAATAAGAAACATGGGATTTAAATCCATTCTCCATTGTGGTAGGAGCACAATAAACATGGGGGTGCGTTGCAGGAACAAATACATTTCTCCAGCAGATAACTATAGAAAACAAGCTTTTCTTAAGGTTGTGGAAAGTTTTTGTTAGAAGGTACTGCAGAAAGTGGAGCTTTAATAATACTTGTAGGACCAGAAGCCAAAAATAAGGGGTCAACTGGTTGACGATCTACAATCTGCATCACACCAACATCCCCGCTTTCGCTCCACTTCTGCTGAGAGACTCTTTTATCAGTGAACTCAAGTATTCGGTATTTCGGCAAGGTTGGTTTAAAGTACCGGGCTTGGATTTGCTCCCCGCAGACTGAAGGGGTGCCACTTTTTTTGCAGGCCGTCGTTTATATCCGCTACGGACGGCGAGTGAAAATGTACAGCTATAGCTGCACATTGTCAAAGAGGAAAAACTAATCGATTCACCGGTCGTCTGTTTTTGGGAGTTTGAAGGTCCTGTATGACTGGACTGGCGAATGGTGGGCATTTGTTCCACCGTTTTCTCGTCTACAGGTGCTGGAATGAAGATAAGACCCCGCTTCCTCACGCTGCCATGGTTTGGCCCCAGGCTGCCCTCCTCGGCCTATTAGAGCCACTTTTAGATTTGTGTTTGTGTCTCTACTGTGGCTTTTTCTCTTAAGTCCAATATCTCTTTCTGCCCCCAGTGTTTTGTGCAACTGTGTTAGTGAAGGAGAAGTCAAAATCTTATAGATGGAAATTATCCTTTCTTCTGTTTTTGTACATTTTCTCTTTCCGCAGTACGTACACATTTGTTAGTTTCATTAGTGTTACACATGTCCCATTTTTTGCACACCCATGAGAAAACTGACAATATACACATACACATGCTTACGGTAACTAATGTTCGCTCTATATATATTTAGCGTTCTCTTTCTCCATACATTCATTTAGTCATGCAATACATCAGTTTGTGTGATGCCTACAGGGAAGCGGTTCTTTTTCTCCAGCAAAGAGAGAGAGAGAAATACATCATGCTACGTGCATACAAACATTAACCTCGGAAACTTCCGCTAACTCGCAGTGTAATTTAATGTGCACAGATGGCAGAGGGGTAACAGATGAATCTTGATGTGTAGAAGAGAACATAGCTGTTCAGAGATGTCATTGGGTCAGCGATAATCACCATCTCTAACTCTAGCGAGAACAAATTAAATGAAAAAATACAGAGAAATGAGAGAAACGCGGATTGATAGGCTAATGGTTTATAAATAGCCCGCTCTCTCATGGCACGTCACTAAAGAGACGTAATAAATAAATGCAGCACAAATAACATGAATGTCTTTCTATGAACTCTGCACTTTGAGTTTTTATACAAGCTGAGGCCAAACCACTCTACCCATCCCGCCATACATCCCGCCGTTTTCTGTATGAGTCTCTTACCTACAGTATATCAGAACTCTTTGGGTTACTATTGTTTGACTATTGTTTACGTCTCACATACACTATCGGTCAGAAGTTTAGGATCACATGACAAAATATTTCTCTTGATGTTAAAAAGTGTTTCAATGTTGGAAAAATTTGCCAACGTATTTAAAGTATATCATTAGAAAACTATTTTTTATACATACAAATTGAAATAGATTACTTGGCCTAAATAATAAAAAGGCAGCCAATAAGAGTCCAGCATAGATATAGTAATAATGATAAAAGTGTGCGATTTGGCAAATTCTAGTCAAAGGGGGACTGCTGTACTTTGAAGATGTAAAATTATCATTTGTTTTTAAATACATTTATTTCCCACAGGTAACAATTATGTTGTTCTGTTCGAAAATATATATAAAATATAAATAAATAAAAAATAAGTAAGTGATCATAAAGATTTGACCCTTAGTGTACATACAGGTATGTCCCAACAATTAAATGTGAAAGTGATGTGAGGCCAAGTATGGGTTTCCATATTCGGAAAAAATTATTTTGTTGTAGTGTTGTTAATTCATACGATGTTAAAATATTGGTTTTACTATTTTTTAATTGTTTACCTTGTCTAATGTTGCAGAAAATCTTAAAACAGGTTCCAATATCAAATAACATCCTATAGCACTGTTTTTCAGTTGTTATTTATGATTTGTTTGCTTCATATTTGCAATTATTCTTTTGGTAAATGTGGTAGTAGTTGTGAAACAGTCCACATATGTTTCAGATTTTATCCTGTTGCCTTTGCGATTGTACCTGTATCTGTCACCGTAACAAACATTTAATCCACTGCAGCGCTTCCTGTCACCAATGATATTCCCGTTTTCTCCGCATAACCCATCTTCCCCCTCCCCTCTCTGAAATGCAGAGTTTCATCTATCCGTGAGATCAAAGCCGACTCGTGCGATGCTCCTCGCTCGCAACACACAGATTTCAGTTTTGTGACTGCATGTGCACACTTGAAGGCCAGTCTGATAACAGAGCCCCTGTCGTTACCAAGGCAATTTTATTAGCATCCCCATCATTTACAACCGACACGTTCCGAGGGAAGATCGCTGAGCTGGGAGAGCGCTTAGAAATCAGGAAGAAACAATTTTATGTAATGTTTGATGTGAACGTCACGGGTTTGGATCCATGGGGATTTCTGTTGTGATTGAGAGGCAGTGGAAGCTGTGACACAATGTGTGGATCGGATCCACAGCTGTTTTTCGTGCTCTGATCGTGAGAATGATGTCTAGTGTGTTCAACTGTAGCTTTGCCACATGTGGCAACCTTTTCTTAACTCTGCACCTGTCGTTCAGTGGATTAACCTGCATCCAGCGCAGTGTACGGCCGCCACTTTTCATTATCCTTTCCATCTATCACAATCACTCACACCGACACCGACACACACACACAGTGCTTGGCCCCATCATTACAGCCTTTAACCCCAGACGCCTGTGCTTATCTTAGTTAGCGTAATCATATTTCTGCCCTTAGCCATTATCTTATTTAGATTAATTAGCGTAACGTTGTCACAACGATATTGTCTGGATAGAAATGTCCCGTGCCGGACATCACCTTGTTTTGAACATGTAGTACACGTGAATACGTACATACATACTAATGCTTGCAATATCTACTCAGGCGATTAGCGCATGAAGAACTACTTTGTGAATACGAAATGAAACAGATTGTGATTGCTTGTTGTTCAGTCGTTAATCAAATTACAGCCCACCAGCAGGTGACCAGCTGTAATTCTTACCTCCATGGGAAAGCATGATCACCTTCCCAATGGGAGGTCTACTAACATGTGTAGGAGCTGTAGCAGGTTTTTATTCTGATACGGCATGCATAAAACATTTCTAAAACTAGACATATATACATAATAGGTGTCTGAAATATAAGACTGAACTAGGGAACAACACTCATGTCTCTGTGATGGCCCAGGACTACAATGTGTCTGTAGTGGGTTTTTTCAGAATATAAAAAAATACAAGTATTACAGATATTTATATTATATATGTAAAATAAGAGTAATAATATTAACAACAATAATACTAATAATAACATTGTTGTTCTTCTAGTATAATTCAAATTATTATTATTTATTGTAACAAAGTTCCATAAAAGGAAGGAAGGAAGCGGGAACCGGCGAACATTTAACAAACTTTAAATAAACAAACAACAAACAGGGAAGTGAAAGACCGGCAGCCACCTCACGGTAGACTGCCGGCCACAAAATCATAAACACAAACTTAACATATGTCCGAGGCCCGGTCCTCCCGCCGCTCGTCCTCTTAAGCTCCCGATCTCCTCCGTGAGATATGTGGGACCAGTGTGCGCACAGCTGATTCCAATAATCACTCACACAACCGGCACCGCCTCACGGCTCTCGTCCCGCCTTATTCACCACATTTATGTATTCTTTTTTTTGTTTAGTTCCGCCATGGGCAAGCTATCTTACATTACAGTCCCACCCAATCATAACTGAATTTACAAAACAACCCAGCCAAATGTTTACATACACAACATTTTTAACAATGTGCAGTTACCTGGGTGATCACTACCAGTCTTTTGTTTAATCTCCGCTGTTTCTCTGTCCACTGGTCTTTATTTTAAATAATATAAATAATAAAGAAATCTAGTCTTTTCTAAGTAAGCCATCACCTCCTTTAAATTTGATCCTTTCCCAACAGTCACTGTGTGATGTTTGTATAAGATTCACCTTGACATGACAAATTTTAGACTCTAAAATGTACTGCACATAACTACAAAAAAACATTCACAAAAAGCCTTCATAATACATTACGAGTCAGGAGTATGCAGTATGCAGGATGGTTTCAAATGTTTCACACATTTATGCATTCTTTGTTTGTACATGCTGTAAAGCATGCGGGTGTGGCATTGAAGGGCCTCTAACAAGATTCACCTCTGTAGGCTGTCCTCCTACACTTCTGTACTCATTCATCCAGAGAATAGTCTCATCAACACGCGTAATAAGATTTGCGCAGCCCCGGGAGCAATGCCGAGGGTACAAGCTTAGATAAATAGGGGCTTTAATCAAAGGCTCACATTATATGCTCATTACTATTAGTGGACCTTTTTGGATTTTATTAGTGTTATGAGTCACACAAGCTCCTCTCGGGAGGCTGTCACAGGATAGATGGGGAGGAGAGATGTTGTATTTGTAGGATCCCACCAAGTTAGGGTGTCTTTGTAGAGAATATGAACAAATAACCCCAATTGTATGTAGTCATTTGGTCATATTCTTTAGCGGTGGGTCACTCATCATTTCCGATAAAACTTCCCTTAGGGGCGATTCACATTTCACGTCTTTTACACCCGCTAGTTCATTATTTTAAATGTAGACAGGCTGAAGGCTTGAGCAAATAGGGAGCGACGCACTCGCAAAACGCATACAGCACATTTTTTAGGCATGCCAGGGCCGCATCGAGATGGAAATAGTTCTGGTCATTTGACTTACGAAAGTGGCGCGGCTCACGTTTTCCGCACGGTTTTAGCCTCGAAACGGTAACCTCCCATTAAAGTGCTAAAGGAGTTATAAAATCACTTTTTGTAGTTATAATAGCACAAATCGTAGGATCTACCACTGAGTGTGTATCACATAGTAAAGTTTAAACTTTTAGAACAGAAAACAAAAAGAGTTAAAAAAATAACAAGCTTCAAGTAACGGCATCATTAATGACCCGCCGTTGTCTGTGCTTCTCAGAGCATCACACTGTGTAGCTGCTGCAGTGTCTGTCTGCCTGTTGTCGTGAGATGATATTTCAATGCAGTCCTGCATATGACAAGCAGAAACAGAACAAAGGGACGTTATGGAAAGAATAGTAAGCTACAAAGATGCGACACAAGGTGTGCATGTACACCTGCAAACACACATGCATCCCAACTGGGTTGTGTTGATAGAGAGTCAGTTTGTTGCACGTCGGCTTCACGCTGCGTTCCCTCCTACGCGGCCCTGTCGAGCCATGCTCTGTATCTGTCTCCCTCCCTCTCTCTTTTTATTCTTAGTCATAATAAGCTCTCTTTATGGACTGCTTGCACGTAGTCTTCCGCGTTCTCCTCAATGCTGCTCAGTCATTTCCAGTAACAGTGTTAAGCGTATCTACATGTGGAGATCGAGGTAGATTGTTTCTATTTTTAGGGGGCGTCACGTATTTAGAAACATGAAATTCTGTTTGTGGTGTTGACATGCTTTTGTGTGGGTTTTATGACAGATCTTAAATTAACAGAAGTTCAAGCTTTATTAATATCGCTTGCGGGCGATAGGGATGCAACGGAAAGTAGAAAATTACAACAGACTCACACATTACATTCCCACAACACACAACACACAATACAAAACATACAGATGTGCTCAAATGTGTTGGTACCCCTCCACGAAAAACGAAGAATGCACCATTTTTTCTGAAATAAAGCAATTGGCATCCACCATTGTTTATTCCATATTTAATAGAAATCAGACTTTGCTTTTAATTTTTCATCCGACATAATATTGTTAATAATAAAACAAATGATAATGTCATGGACAAAAATGATGGGACCCCAACCTAATATTTTGTTGCACAACCTTAAGAGGCCATCACTGCAAGCGAACATTTTCTCTAGCTCTCAATGAGACTTCTGCACCTGTTAACAGGTAGTTTGGCCCACTCTTCCTGAGCAAACAGCTCCAGCTGTCTTGGGTTTGATGGGTGACTTTCTGCAAGTTTCATCTCTTTCCATAGATGTTCATAGGATTCAGAACAGGACCACTTCAGAATAGTCCAATGTTTTGTTCTTATCCATTCTTGGGTGATTTTAGCTGTGTGTTTTGGGTCATTATCCTGTTTGAGGACCCATGACCTGCGACTGAGACAAGAGCTTTCTGACACTGGGCAGTACGTTTCGCTCCAGAATGCCTTGATAGTCTTGAGATTTCATTGTGCCCTGCACAGATTCATAGCAGCCCAAAAACATAACCGAGCCTCCTTCATGTTTCACTGTAGGTATGGTGTTCACTTCTCTGAAAGCTTGATTTTTTCTGAACATAGAACTGATGCTGACGCGGTGGTCCGAGGCGGGGCCGCGGGAAATATTGTGTTGCCTATATTTTACGAAATGAACCCAATTGTATGAAAGCATATGGAGTTTAAAAACAAAACAAGAAAAGGTCAATACAGTTAAAGTGAATCCTACCACAAATGCAGCTTGGAGACATTTTAAGCAGAAAACTAGTGGGTATAGGGCGGGTTTACGCTAATATAGATCTATAGAAGACGTTATACGCAAACAGCGCTGTGGAACAAGTGAGCATATGCCGTATACGTGCGTATGGCCCGGACTACACCACTGGCATACTCATCTGCTGAATGATAAAGCTGTTGAATCCACCCTGCACAGTGTTTTCTAACGGTTAAGTCTCATTCATAAATGATTACATTTATCATTATTATTATTATAGTATTATTTTTTTAAATGATCTCAAAAGGAAAGATTATATTTTTTTACGTTTTAACGACAATAAAACTACGCCATACAATGATTGCTATATGTTCTATGTGGATTGTAAGTGAATAAGACGTTCGTTCACATCGCAAAGTATTTAAAATATGAGTATTTTGAAATAGCAATATGCGGATAGAGCAGATTGTGTGCCAAGTAAATTGAAAAAATAAATGAAACGCAATCGTTCACCAGCCATTACTTTCTCAGATCTTTTGAAGATGATATACCTAGTGATGTTTAGAATAGTTCTTCTTATGTCGCTGATAATGTACATGAAAATACTTTTTAGGTTTCACAGGGAGCAACAGCCCATAGTAAACGCAAACTGTGTAATCGGAACCTAGTGAGCCGTACAATTTCAAGCCGGAAAAACGTCACAAGGCTACGTGCAAGTAGTCCATTCTTAAATGTTTCTCTCTGCAATGTTTCACTCTTGTTATTTCATGCGTATGATCATGCAAAGAATCCTAAAAGCAAGCATTGTAAAATCGTCTTAACATGTAAAGATTAGTTACAGTTAATGACAGGTTGATTTTTTTAAATAAATATATTTTATTTTTTATTACAAATAACTTAGCATATTTATCTGTACAGCAAGGGAGCCGTTAAATAGCTAAATCGTTTTTCCCGCATCTACTCTGTTCAGCTAGAAAATGTAATTAAAAATGAAAGTGAAATCATTTTTCTGCTAAATATGCAATATGTCGTGTCTCCTATCAGTTCTTTGCTTCTAGGTTTCCACTATACATTGCAAATAAGGCTCGCTGTGAAAAAGTGTGTCCGGACTGTTTAGAGTTTGCCAGTATATTTATTGTTCGCTTATAGTGGCAGGGCTTCACAATTAGTGTCCCGCCTCTATCTGCACTTCTCTGCTTGGCTCCATGCTTGCGTTCACCGCAATTAAGATCAAACCGCTCATGTGGATAGATGTGGCCTTACATATTTAATTAGCAAAGCTAGTATACATAGCATGCGCTGTTTGGCCTGCATGCTGATGAGTTTGTTTGCTGTCTCACAACAAGGCCGATGCGATTATCTTACGCTCGCTGTCTCTTGAGACATGGGCTAAACTTGTCCCAGTGTTTTGTAGTGAAGGCCTGTCAAGTTTTGTTTTGCCCACATCTGAGTCGTTTAATATTGAGGATATGCCGATACAGTCCCAATTAGATCTTAGTATTTTCCTGGTGCTGGATGCACATGTTTGTAGATTAAAGTGATTCAAATCAGTCTAATGTACTTGCTTGATTGAATAGCTCCGCAGAGCATTAAATAATATTTCCATAATAGATTTAAATTCTTTTATTTTTTACAAAATAGTATTATTTTTATGTAACATGCATATAGCAATACATTAAGGAATAATAGTATCTAAATTAAAGCTGTTAACTTAAATTTGATTTAATTTTGTTACTTTTTTTCTCCAAAATATCATATTATTAATTTACATTCGTTGTTATTTAACGGTTCAGATCATTGTGTTTTAATTACTTTTTACAAAAGGAAAAATTCTTCTTTACCAAATTATTGTTTCAAAATAGCAAATTGATATTATACTATTAATGGACTAAACAAAAGAAATCTCAAACAATATCAGTAAGTTTGTGGTTTCAATAAATATCAGTTTATTGGAGAAACATTACAGAAGAACCTGAACAACTATTCATACAGGTTTGGAATGATAAAAGAATATCAATTTTGGTTACCGTACGGCAGTGTGAAGTGAAATATTTCTCTCATATTTTTCACAACTTTATAATTATAGCACACAAGTCGAATGGACTAGTTTTGTGATTCTTCACAGCCATGCATGTGGACCTTTTATGTCTAATATGACAAACATATTTTGTAATGATGTATGTGCAAGTACAAACATAATAAAATCATCATTGCTTTATTTCCTGGAACCCTCGTGGTTTTTGTAAAGCTACAGCGAAACACATCGTATTGTTAATGGAAGTACTTGTCAAGGCTTGTGTTGGTTTATATACAATAGCAGCTTTTGATTTCACTCCTCCATCAGTCAGAGAATCCTGCGCTGGTGCAGCTGATTGTACGGAGCAATTGAATGCACCAGGACTGATTCACTCGCCTCCCCGTAATCCCTCAGGTGGTCCATGCTCCAGAGCACCATTTATTTGACTGATTCGATCTAATCCGATTGGTTTCGATTTGATTTTCTTCCTTAGCCTTTACCGCCAATTGGACCTGATCTCTTATTATGGTGCGGTAATGGGACTGAGGAGAGGGAATCAACTCACGCTTTTGAAGCGAAGAAGAACGAGCTTCGACAGAATGACATTACGACATGCTTTGCTAACTTAATGCACGCTAATGTCTGATCAGACATCGCCATATGCCCGTTAGCAAGGCCTCTCCGGACCCCGGAATGCCAGCAGGCTAATGCCGTGCTACGGAATGTGCAGCCCGAAAACACGTCACGAAGGGTGGATATGGGATTTGATTTTCCCTGCTGACAGCACCCGCACATTTGTGATCGGGATACACAGAGCTTGTTGCAATGAATGCCTGAGCTTGTTGTGTTCCCTCGAGATCATGTCATGACGATTACGTTATTTTCGTTCGTCTCTGTCCATCGCTGGTGCTTTCAAAGTGCTTTAGAGAAATAGTGCTGAGGCTTTTGTTAACGCCCACACCAAATTGCTGGGGAGCGTTTAAGTCACTTAACTAATTGATGGAATTGGACTAAATTGCTGTTACTTGAAGTCACAGGATCCATCGGGATGCACTCCCATGCGAACAGCAATAGGTCGCATGATCTATAAACACATGGTGTACCTGAAAATGTACTTTTTCTAACTGATTGAGATATTTTTGTGTTTTTTTTACGTCCGATTACCTGTATTTTGCAGCGGAGATGAGAAGTTCTGGAAGTCTTAGGTGGTGAATCACCCCGTTGCACTTTTGAAAGTAGAATCAGAACAGTCTTTTCTCTGTGAAAGCAGCCATTTTACCAGAAGTAGTATCATTTATCAGCAGTTCAATCTTGGCCGTTTTACTCAACCCTTTCCTCCTTTGATAATTTCTCTGTAGTGTCACTATAGGGTCGGATGGCGATGTAAGACTGATGACAAATTGTTCACACGGCCTGTTCACCTGCAGAGTAACACTTGCCAGCACTCAGACAACACTTAAGGCTACTAGAATGTATTCACTGTAGAACATGTGACACATGTGACATGACCTGACCTTAACTAAAGGTCCGGTGTTTGACATTTAGCGGCATCTGGTGGTGAGATTGCGAACTGCAACCGACGGCCGTTTCTCATTATGCGTTCTTCAGCGGTCTTGTGTCCTCTGGGACTCGCTTTGCGTCATCAATAATCCGGTTCCAATACTCAAGAACAGAGAATGCATGGAAGTACCTGAATGTGCTCTCGATTTCAAGGATGCATCGTATGCAGCCTTGCACGCCTACAAAATCCCCTTGAATTGCCGCGCATCCGTCCAAATTCGTTCTTCCGAAGCTGCCTCGCAAGACCGGTCTTCACTAGAAAACAATATATTTATATTCCTCTGAAGACATAGTTATGTACTTTATATTATATTATATGATATATTTCTGTCAATAGATCATCCAGAAATGGCACTGGACCTTTAAGATCCATAAGAATTGAATGGACATTGTTTGTGAGGTTGGATGGAATGGTCCAGCACGATCTTTGCTTTACAAGCGTCTCCTGTTTATTTGTGTAGGCTTTTATTTCATTTTCAACCTTTAGTAAGATACAGTACCTTGGAAACACGCCATTTCTAGAAAAATCGGGAAGGTAAAATGTGTTAAGGTAAACATTTTGCTCCACTTTGCCTTTATTATCGTCTCCAATCTTTATTTATACTTGTTGACTTTTTGAAAACCGCAGGCCGCTGCGAGCAACCCTTCGCTTTTGGTGCGCTTTCCCCCCCAAATTCTTTCAGAATATTAAAAGCGATATGTTTTGCATTCTATTGAGAGCACTAGAAACCTTGATAAGCACAGAAAAGTATCTATGTCTCTCTTTCCTCCAGCTCTCAGGCATAAACCGATAGAGGGAAATGAACTCGTTTTATCTGCAATGCAGCAGCAAAGCAAGTCTCTTTAAATCACGGAAATATTCATGAATCACAACAGCATCACAAACACTCCGAGTCTAACTCCCCTTGGCTCATTCTGCTTGGCACGGTAATGAACAAAGCTGAATGGGTGACCGATTCCTGCACACAAACTCACCCTATGTAGCATAAATAAAGATGAAATAGTTGTAAAGCGCTATGGGAGCTAAAAAGAGTCGAGGAAGAGTTTCCCCTCTCTTTTTTTCTCAAGGCCGTCTTAAAGACTGCTTTCTCGTTTCTGTCTCTGATCTGTTTCGTCTGGCTGCTCAAAGGCCTGCGATGTAATACCATCAGTGATTTACGATATAGAGAAACTGTAAGAAGGTCGAAAAATGACTTGGAATTGAACAAAAGCTGTAATGACTGGAGATAGGTCACGATGGCCGACCGTACGAACGAAAGAGTTGGGTTATTGCTGCTACTTAAATTAGCATAATGTGATATAAATGTTTTTTTGCTGCACCCATCTGTCTTTAAAAATGTTAAAAATAGAAAAAATAGAATTGCATTCTTTTGCATTATCCAGCTCGCGGTCTACTTGTCTTTGACCACGACAGCACATCTTGTGCACTTTTGGAAATGTCACATTTAACTGTTGGTAGGAATTTTGTTTTATTATGACCTATGCCAGCAATTTTGGATATATCCGTCATCCCCAAATCAAGTGGACAGGTCTTTTTTAACCGAAATAGCTGTCTGGAGCCTTTGCAAATATGTCTGCGATGTAACTTTGTTAAAGAAACTTTATCTAATTATAGAGGATCAAAAAAATCATACTTACCTTTTTTACTCTTTACTTTTATTTTACTTTAATTTGAATCAGTTTTGCACTTTCCTTGCAATGACCCATAACAAGCATCAGGATCTCTATTCGGGCCTGCGTGCGGCAACATGTTACTTCCCCAAAGAGTGTGCAGGCTTCTCAAATGCATTTTGAAAGCACTTCTTTGAATAAAACAGTTCACTCTGCTGGAACATCTAAAGAAAACATGCTCCTGTCCCAGAACAATTAACCCAAACATCTCATGCTTCTGTTGAGCAGAAAGTGCATTGCAGAAACCGAAAAATGGGTGCGCGCAGAAGAGAGGGCTGGGGGAGTTTTATTAATCATGCATTAAGTCTCTTGTTGGTCGGCAAAGATGATGAATGAGAGGTATTGCTGCCTGTGAGGGTTGGGGCGATAAAATAACGTGGGTCAAAGGAAAGCACTTTTTCAGCACTGTATCATTTGAAAACCCCCCACACATTAACAGTTTTATTTTACATGCCACCACATTGCACTTCACGATCACATGTTGCACAACGTGAACTAACAATTTGTTAGACCAGCTAACAAAAAATATGTTTTAAGAACATTTTGCTAACATTCACATTATGTCCTGAAAACTATGTGTCTGAATGCTTGAAACGTTTAAGTAATTACGTTAATATTAACATTTCATATTGTATTTATTCACAGTTATGTTTCAACAGTTCTAATTAAAAAATGTCTTTTCTCTTTTCACATGCTGATTCGTCCGAATGATCAAAACATAAGGTAAGTGTCAGTTTCTTCTCTTTGCGATTTGTGTTTTCGTCTCACATATGCATTTTTATATTGTGATGTACAGTATAGGCAGCGGTGCTACTTGTGTTTGTGAAAACACGATCATCACTATTATGCGGCAACGGCACTCAAACCCTCTGCAATTGTCTTTTATCCCACCTGTGTGATGAACGATTCTGTTTAGGGATGTACATTTATCACAATATCCAACGAAAGCCCTTTTCCCTCTGATTAAATATTCACCTTTCAGCATTCCTCTGTTCTCCAGAACTTTGCATTTACTCTTTCGTCTCTCATGCTTAGGCCTGCGCCGCCCAACAGCCGATTGAAAGCGGCATTTCCAAATGCTGCCAAATTATAGTCTCCTCCTGCGCTATTCGTTCCCTCCACCATTTCCTCCTCCTCTTTCTGGCTTTCGCTTTTCTCCCCCCTTCAGGTCTGATGTGGGCTGGCTGCTCGCAATTGATCTAAAGCTCTTTTATAGAATAGGAAACTTTCTCCTCTCGTTTGATTTGCCCATGTGCAGTGAAGGGAAGAGCACATAAACACCTATGTCCGTTCTGATTCTCCTAGACGCCGTCTGAAGCCCGCAGACCATCACGTGCGCTCGCCCGCAAATGCATTCTTTGCAGTTGTTTAAACACGCGCCTGGGTGTGTGTGTGTGTGGTGCACGGGTGTGTTTCCAGGGTCTCTGCAGTTATTTGCAAGCTCATTAGGCTTTTCCGGCTAGCTTGAGCAGAGCATCTTCAAAGATCAGCCTCAGCACTCAGTCTAATGATACAGATCAGCAGCCGTACTGTATGTGCCACCACATTGTACTTCATATTCACATTATGCACAATGTGAAAAGCACAATGCATTTATTAGCCCAGCTAAAACAAAAATATTTTTTAACATTACCAAAATGTTATGAAAATGATGTATTTGTGAATAATTTAAATGTGTCTGTAGCAATGTAAGAATAACGTTTACTCCAATGCTTTTATAACGTTTAGCTGTTACACATAATGTTCCTAAAATGCATTTTTTTATTACTTTGGAACATGTGACATTTCTGAGACCGATATATTACTGGTTTTATATAATTTGTCCCTACCCACTTGGTTTTGTGTTGCCACAATGGAAAATTATGAATTGTCATGTGGACATTTGAAGTTGCTTCTCCATGTTGGTGCACATTTTATCAAAAAAAGTTGTACAGGCTATGTGTATTTCTTACAATGAATTTTGATCATTTTTCTTAATAGTTCATACCATCCTCATACTCATTTGCTATGCGAGAGCTCAATCTTTTATCTTCTTAATCTATTCTCAAAAGACTTAATACGGGATGGCTGCCTTTTTCTGCCAAAAAAAGTATGGATGAGACAGTGTTTGGAGAGATGTGGGCTTGAATTCAATTTTCTTGGCCCACGCTCAGTCTCGGTTGCTCTGACTTTTGCTCACTGCTAGTCTCTTGCTAGTCTGCACACCTGGCGGCTGTCTGACAGACTTCAAATTGGCTTAAATGTCATCGTGGCATGTAGATACGTTAACGGTGTCAACAATAGCCACTTCCTGTGAGTTGACAGCTAGATTTGGGGACGGAATCGTGCTGAAGATCAGGGACGGGGTAAGAGAAACATCACAAAGTCAAGTGAAGGACACACTCACAGAAGTCCAGCTGGACTGTACTTTCTCGATGGGCGTGGAGGTCAGAGAGAAGATTGCATCTTTGAGGCTTGTGGCGCGGTACGTAAGCTTTGAGCCCGTTCGATCAGGCTGACATGCCGAGATCAATTTCTGAGAGGGGCAGGGCCATGTTCAACCCGCTGTGCCTGGAGCTGGTTCTGACCCGGAATATAGAAAAATGCTGTGGGTTTCAACTAGCAAAATATCAAAGTGTAAAAAATATTTATTTATGTATTTAACATTTTATTCGTTTATTTTTTATTAACTGTATTTTACAGATTACGTCATTAATTCTGTGTGTTTCAACTAGCAACATATCAAAGTGTTAATAACTATTTATATATTTTTTTTTACTTATTTGACTTTTAGTTCATGAATTAATTTATATAATGTTTATTTTACATTTATTTTGAGCATGTGAGTGCTTTGTTGACATGATTACAATGGTTTCCGTCCATTGTACAGCTATTGTATGGTGACAAATCTATTGCAGTTTCCAGTGCAAATGCCACCATGAGGCATTCCTACACTGTAAAATGTTGCTGTATTTTTACAGCACTTACTGTAAAACGTACTGTAGATTTGATTACTATTTATAATATTTTCCTAAACTTTACTCGAATCAAAATCAAAACACTTTGACTTTTGATGTTCAAAATGTGCAAGAAGAGACTGGTCTCATTACTGACATTACACTGCAAAAAAACGACATTCTGAATATTTTTGTTTTGGTTTCTAGTAAAAATATTTGAAACTCATTTACAAAACAAGAAAAGTAACCTACGATATTTGGTCTTGTTTAATGAAAAAAAATATAAGAACTAGGTAAGTTTGTGTTTAAAACAAAATTGTACATTAAATCTACAGTAAGCTACTGGCAAACCTGCTGCAGAACTACAACAAAGTTTTACAGTGTAGGGTGTACTTTATTTATTTATTTTCCATCAGAATTGCTGCACAGTTTTTTTTAGAACCTATTGCTTCTTATCATTTGTAATGCAGACAGTAGCTACATATAAAACAACTTAATGGATGTTGTTTCATTGAAGCTCGTTCCATCTCGGACTGTTCTTCTTCTGTGTATCCTAGTTATTAACTCATCAAGTTAATGTTTAATAATACACATGCACGCACACGCAGGCGCTCACACACACTGTCATTTCTGCGTCCTTCCTGTTATGCCTCTGGGGGATGTGTGGGTGAATCGAGCCCCCAGTGATGCACATTAAAGATGAAACATGCCATACGCTATTAATTATTAAACACCCCAACATGCTTTATCATTTTATCTTTTATTATTTTCTTTTTTATCTTTCGTCGGACAGCTGCAGCTTGATCGCCAAAGAATATGGAGAGATCCTCCGATTTGTCATTTTCCTTTTTCAGTTTTGTTTATCTGTCTTTTCCTGGCTCTGTTCTAATACTAAGATGCCTAGTTGCCTGCAGTCTACATGCATCCAAACTGAAATGAGACCACATAAGCGACGACTGAAATAGGCATGTGGACGGTACGTGGATTTTAATGATGTACGTATGTTGTTAGTATACTGCAGAAATTGTGTCCGACGAAGTATTGATTGGGAAATCATTATAATCAACATTTCTCTGCATTATCTCCAATGCATTGTGGGACTCCCATCCCCATTGAGTATGTATAACGCGTACTACGTGAAATGGCCTTTGGCCCGGCATGGGAGTTGGGCACTCTAACAAGGAGGAGAAAGGCTACCGTCCTTAGCATCCGTGGCTAGAGCACCTTTTGAGATCAGGGATGTGAGCTTAACACATTTGCTGACTTCTCTACGCATGCAATGCTGTCTTGTAGTGGATCTTTTTTTAACATTAAAAGCTTTGTCCCATTGAGCACTGTGATGTTCATGTATTCAGCTTGCTAGTTTTTTTAGCCTCTTTTATTTTGACCTTTCCTTTGTCATAAGTGTGGTTGTTGTCATTCCACGTGCGAATAAGCTTGCGAGCACATCTACAGTATGTGTGTGTGCTACACACCTAAGGTCTGTAATATTAATGTAGTAGTATATGCAGCCAAAATCTGATCGGCGCCCATCAACGCTTGACTATGCATGAGGACAATGGCGCTCGCTAAAGGTCAATGCGCGACGCACACCGAATCCTTATTCTCTCTATACCCCTAAAAAAGTAAATTTAATTGTTACAAATGAACAAGAACTCGCTTACCAAAAACATCATCAGATGGTTAACCTGCGAGTCTTTCATTAGCTTTAACCTTACTGTTTTAAAAGCTCTCAATTAGTCTGTGGTACCAGCTTAACGAAAGAAAGATCAATGCAATGAAGGGTGCGAGCCAGCGAAATTTTCTCCTCTCTCCTCAGCCGACCCGACACACCTGACATCGTAATGAGGTCCTTTCTTTTTATTGTTATACGCATCGCATATCGACTGTGAAGATGCGCTGATCAGCCGGGGTTAGTTTTAAAGTTCTTAATGAAAGGCTAAATACATATGCGCTTCAATAAGTGTCCTTGGATTACATACAAACGCGTAGATGAAGACAGAGAGAGCGAGTTATATGGTATATTTTCTCAAGCTGGTTTGAAATGAAAACAGAGGAAGGAGGAATTGGGAAAGAAACCGGGGTCGACTGAGCCAGACTGAGCAAAAACACCGCCGTGGGTGTTAGGATCTCGTTCTGTATTCATGTATGCCATCATTTATTTAGCACAGAGTTATGGAGCATATTCTCTGATCATTCACTCAGCTTTCGTTCCTTTCTCTCTCTCCTTCAATGCCGTGCCATTGGTTCTAACCAAACTTTTAAGTTAGTTTTTCACAAAGTAATTATTTAAAACCCCTTTTTATCAACATATACACCGTTTGACTTTTTATAGTATTTATAGTATCATATAGTATGACTTTACTGCAACTTATTTTTGCTGTATAATATCCATACTGTAATGTCTTTGTACAGTATAAATACCCTTACCACAATTTGGCTTCACAGTATTATTATTCGACATTACCTTTACTGCAATTGTAACTTGCTAAATAGTATTGTAAAACGCATCATTTCATAAACATCATTTTACAATATGTGCAAAAATCTCTATGATTTGTTTACACGAATACTGTTACATTTGATGTTTTCAAAATAACTGACATGAGTCCATGTACATAAGTAATTTTTCATATATTTCATATTCAGTACATTATTATTAGGAACACCCACTAATAATGACTTTTGGAACAATGTGATACATCAGTGCCTGATGACAACTGATGAAATCATAACAATATAACAGTATCTTTAAGAATAATCTAACTATAGGTCGAACACTGTAAATGCAGCCTATACTTTGGTCAAATCCATGGATCCATTCTAGTCTTGTCCCTGTTCTGGCATTGAACTGGCACTGGCACATTGCTAGACAGATTATCTCAAGAGAAACAAAAAGAAAATGTGTGCGAAATCTTCATGGATTTTCTCTCGTTTTCAACTGTCGATGAAAAGACAGCCTTACAACTTACCATTTCACACAAATAACTTTGTGTGCAAAATAGAGTCTCACAGGGATGATAATTTTGTGTTAGTGCCACACTTGTTCCCTCGACCGATAGCCAAGGGATTTTTTCCATAGACATATGAAAGATTACATTTAAGCATTTGGCAGACGCTTTTATCCAAAGCGACTTACATTGCATTACACTATACATTGTTTTTTAAGTATGTGCAATTCCCTGAAACCGAACCCATGACCTTGGCATTGCTAGTGCCATGCTCTTAATACTGATCAAGATAATATTTACCAATTAACAGACTTATTTTTACTTAAGCAAACAACCCAGCTGCAGTTTGATTAATATTCCTTGGAATTCACAATAAAAACACTTAAATGAAACACTTAAAGGTATAGTTCACCCAAAAAAAGAAAGTTCTGTGACCATTTACCCACCCTCAAGTTGTTCCAAACCTGTTTGAATTTCTTTGTACAGCTAAACGCAAAGGAAGATATTTGGAAGAATGTCAGTAACCAAACAGTTCTCACCTCCCATCATAGTATTTTTCCCTACCGTGGCAGTAAATGAGGGATGAGGTCGTTTTGGCTACTGACATTCTTCCATAGATATTCCTTTGTGTTCAGTGTGTTGACGATTTTGGCTATCATTGACCACTGTCACATTATTTTGTTTCCAATAAATGTATATCATTTCAATACAATCGAATATTTTTAACTTGGATATTTGGTTCATTGTCATCTAATATGTGATTTAGGTGTTCCCTTATATTTTTAAGCAATGTATGTGTAAATGTCACATTCGCCGCCAGAGCAGTTGCTTTTGCGAACCTCTAAAAGTCTTAAAGTCTAAAATCTTTATCCTGCCAGTACATGAAGCAATAAAAGACTCCATTCTACCTGACTGAAATAGTGGATAGCTGTAGATGAACTCTCATCCCTCTTCTAATATACCTTATGGGAGTTTTCATTTTCTTTTCCTCAACGGCACAGAAATATAAACATGGCTCAAACAGTGATGATTGATTCCCTGGTGAGATTGGAAAATATTTCCATTTGTTTGTCATGTTTCCTATTTTCTTTTCGGAGGAATTCATAGTACTTTTGTCAAGATCCGTAACTTTTGATTAACAGCATATTAAAGAATTTCAAGGGAAAATATCGTGATTTTGTATTTATTTATTGAGGGTTAGGAGGTTGACAGGGGTTACTAGAGTGTTCTTGATAGTTTATTGAAAATAATATATTTATTTATTTCTGTATTTATTTCTACTCTACTTAGTGATGCTTCCTTTACAGAAACAAGTAAGGCAAACAATTTAAATGCAAAAAGTACAATAAATAAAAAGAGAGGATGGAAACTGCGGAAGATGCACAGACGTGCATCGAGTATTTTAGAGAGATTTAGCTTGCACCTCATGATCAGGATCTGGTGAGTGAGATGAGGACCTTTGGGCTGGCTTCTCTCCAGCCAGCCTGATGGCCTTGTCTCTAGAGAGTGGACGAGAGAGAGAGAGAGAGAGAGAGAGAGAGAGAGAGAGAGAGAGAGAGTGAGAAAGAGATGGCATAACAATCACCCCGCCAACCTCGGACTGCACTAGCATCTCTAATCAGCTTCCCTCCTCTGCCGCATCCTGTTGCCCAGGCAACAACCAAACTTGCGTGTCTCCTGCTAAGGAGCGAGGCAGAACATTGAGAAATGAGAAACAGCGATGGTGAGAGAATGCCGCTGTTCGCACAATCAAAATCAGACTGGAATGCTTAATAACACAATCATTTGCACTCAGATGAATCCATGTCCCAGCACACACTCATTTCACCTCTGTGCTTCTTGCGCTTAACTGAATGAAAATGAGATAGACCTTTGAAGAGTGTTCATGTGCCTGTAGCTCTTTTTTCTCAAAGGCAGCATGCCACCTCGCTTTCTACTGCCTGTATACGCAGCATTATATTCATTATGGAAACTCATAACTGTTTCCGAATGCTCTATACCGTAGCTCCTCACTAAAAAGAAGAGTTTGACATTAGCATGGAAAGAAAACTTGCAGTGCAGCTCTAGATATAATTGAGTTGCCTTGCTTTCGAAACATCCTTCACTGTCAGGAGCGAGCCCATGCTGCCTTAAAACGCTGATGCGGCTCAAAAGATTTTCTGAACTGAGAAAGTGTGTTTATAGTTTTAGAACAGTATATGCAACATTTGTGCTTACACGAAGGGGTTATCTGGCTTTTCTGATACCCACAAACACAACCTGATGACGAATGCTCACAGGGGGAATCACCGGCTGTCCACGGGCCTCCTCCTCGCCTTTCAGCGAGTCCCCTCCCTGTCCATCGAGTGCAGAAAGACGCCTCAGAGGAGAGAAGGATTGAGTATTGATTCGTTCTTCAGTTAGGGTAGACTAAATAGGGGAGCATGGACAGGCCGGGACACTGGAGACCATCCACGCCGACACAATTTTATGAACCTTGTTCTTGTGGTGTGAAAAAGGTCAGGAGAGGTTACTGAGTGTTAGCGCTGGACTCAACGTCTCACCGACTCTTTCATTACTCTCCTTATTCCCCTCTCTCCATCTCTTTCTTTCTTTGTCATCTCTATAGACAGCTCTGTGTGAGTTCTGTTTCAGTACACCACAGGAGGACAGACTTCCACTCAACCCTCTTAGAGATAGACTTTTGACCGTTAGCATCAAGTTGGGTCCATGTTGCAGTTTGTGTTGGCCATGAATCATATTTTATTTCCTCTTAAGCAACCAATTATATTTATGTTGTTGTTTCCGTACACATTTAAGGACAGTAATATTATCTTTGAAATACTGTAGTTGCTTTAATGGACTACAAAGCGAAGTTTAAACAAAGTTTCTCTTGCTTACACCATACATCAAAAGGCGGTGAAATTGTGACATAAATCATAGATAATAGATATTAATAATATGTGCCACTGCATTAACATGAATGGGGAAAAGTGCAATGTTCCATAGGGTCGCTCTAGCGAAGAAAGTCCTGTCTTCCTGTAAAATAATCCAATCGTCAGTCGATAAAGACTGATGATTCTCTGGGGCGGGGCTCTTGTAAGGCGCTTGGTAGCTTGTGAGCATGCGCAGTAGCTAAAGCAACTTTGGAAAAGAAGACGTGATCTTACTGTAGTAAGTTAATTTATTGTCCCTATCATGTTTAATCACTGATTGAAAATATGCTATTTAATTGTGATTTTTGCCAGCGATTTTTGAAATATGACCAAATTTGACTTAAATGCAGATCAATGTATTATCTGGCTTCCTGATCTTTAGGGCACCTCCTAGAGGAAGACTTCACCAGCTCGCAACACTTGAGTCATAATACCACCTGATTATTCCCCAACCATTCCTACTGCTTTAACCCTCCCTTGCATCCGCTTTTCCCGGCAGACCTGCAAAAAAACTCATCACAGATCATTTCCAACGCCCAACATGCTTCAGTGAACACACTTCTACTTGTCCTCAAGTGCAATGCCCACAAACAGCAACCTCGCTGGTGTCAATGTGTGTTAGCGTATGCATGTTCGCAAGTGGGGCTATTCCATTAGCGTAACTGAGTACACACACGCAAACACTCGTCTATCCAGGAATGAGAACATCAGACCTGCAGAGGGGCTTCTGGGTGATGAGCTTGCGGACTAATTAAAAGATATGAGATCTAACATATGGGCTGAGATCAGCCTCTCTACAGACACCTCTCTCCTCTGTCCCTACGCTGGGGTTTTCAGTAGCTCTTCATTACGCCGTTTTCAGCTGGGACTCGTGCTCAATTCAGATCAGTTGTGTTATGTGACTGCTTTATATTTCAGAAAAAAATTGTTTAATATTTCATCTTTAACTTGTTTTGTTTGTATGTCGCATCGGGAGAATTCTGTTTTAGAAATCCAAAATCCATTTGCGTTCACACCTAGTTTGGTTTCAATAAGAGTGGATCTAAATTCAAAATTCAGCACCACTGTGTATGTACGGTAGAGGACAACTTGATAAGTGCCCCTGTAAATAAGGCTGGTTTAACATTGCTACATTCACCCCTCTTGGGAGTGATTTCTATATTGAAATAATGGTCTTTCTCTTCATAGCATTACTATTTTGTTTCCTGCGCTGTTCTTGCTGTGTTATCCAAATGACGGCACAATTCAAAGAGCCATGTCTAATCTTTGAGTTTTGTACTTGTTGGTGCGTCTATGTGTGTCTGTAAAAGGTTTGTAGCGCTGTGGATTATTCATTCTTCTGGCCAAATGCAAACGGCTCCCCACACTCCATGTTCCAGTCTGTTAATTACAGCCAGGGGCCACGTGCCACTAAATAAATGAATTTAAATGGTGAATAAGCAAACAAACAGTGAGGGATTGCTGAGATACAGCTGCCTGGGCGACACTTTATATTCGCGTATAAATAGGGATGATTGTAACACTTGTTAGTTTTAACGGTGCTTGTTCCACGGTTAAATTAAGTTGGAAAGCTTGAAATCGCTTTTTTAATGGGGGGTCCCTTGTGACAGCTTACCCCATATAGTGTGGGACTACCGCTAAAGGTCAGCATGTCTTCAATGAGCTGTATCTTTTCTTTTTCCTGCAATAATGGAAATACTCAATAGCTTTAAGACGTTAAGGTATGTGCCCACATAGAAATTGCCTTTCATAAAAATTGACTCACACTCTTAAGAAAAATGGCTCTAAATAGTACCAAAAAGGGGTTCTTCGGCTTGGTGCTATATACAGTAGAACCCTTTTTATAAGGTTCCATAAAGAACCTTACCACGAAAAGTGCTATATAGAACATCAGTGGCGCTATTAGGAACCCTTTTATTATCAGAAGACAAGAGGGATTTATTTTTGTTATTTTTATGAATTTATTTATGATATTTGTTTATTTATTATAATTGTTCTCTATTCTGTTCAATATTTCATCTACTTTTCTTTTTCAGCATTTTAAGATGTTTTACGGTCAAAAAATGATACTTTTATTTCCTACTGCTCGGAACATAAAACTTCTAATGCACTGCAATATATTTGTACGTATTAACATTGTGTTCCTTTCACAATTTTTCATTGTGGCAAAGCAGCTTTACAGAAAAAAAACATATAAGCCCTATACAGAGACACACGTAAAATAATTACGTTGTTGCACATATACAGTAAGCTCAAAGGCAGTGGAGATGTAAGAGAAAATGAATAGGTTACATATAAATTGTAACTATAAAAAATATGAAAATACATAACAATTTGAAGTTACCCAAGCAGCAACTTTATACAGCAAGCAATCCAACCATGTATTGTTTGCTGTGTTAAGTGGCAGATACATCCAGGGCCGGCTCGTGGGGTTGTGGGGCCCTAGGCAAGACCATAAATATGGGCCAGCTAGTGTAAAAACGGTCATAGCACTGCAGTTTGAGAAGTGCAATAGCACAATTCATTTAAGCTTTGAGGCCCTTCGCGTGCTCGTGGGTTCCCAGGCAATCGCCTGTATTGCCTGTTGAACGGGACTGCACTGAAACATCCATTGTTTTTGCGTAATTATGATGTTTTCAATCTGGCTAAATAAGAGACATTATCTGGCAGTGAGTTGTATGGGGTTCAGATTCACACATCTGTCCGGCTATGGCTGTCATCATTGAGCATTAGGCCAAACCAGAGCTGTCAGTCAGGTGTTTCCAGAAGCCTGAAGATGAGACAATAAAGACAAAACAAGCCACTTACATCTGTAAAAATTAGGACATGATAAAAGGTTGGTTGAGCTGACACCTGCCGTATGTAAATGCAGGCAATAAAGATAATGTTGACTTTATTGTTAATGTCACAGAATTTGCCTCAACCACTAACAGCAAAAAACGTGTTCTGTCTGATAGACCCCAAAGGGTTCTTTAGAATATGTGGTTCTAAATAGAACCTTAAGCATCAATAAAAAAAAATATAAAACATATAGTTTTTAGAATGTGCCATGAGAATTAGTAACTGGAATAAAACGTGTGATAGGCAGTTGTGACAGTTTGCCAAAAAACACATGCACTTTTTTTAATGTTATTGATGTTTTTTATGTTGCTTAGGCATTATGAATGGAATAGAAACAGAGAGCTTTTACGCAAAAGGTTGATGCCACTTTGGGGAGATTTTAAATATCAAATATGTTTGATGTCATTCAAGCAGATTAAGGAATTGTCTAAAATGCCTTTCATTGTTCAAAATAAGCCAGTCATTCCTTAAGAGTCATGTTGAATTTTCAGTCTTAATATTTTTTCACTTTGGAATTCTAAGGTACTGTTTGACATTTTGGTTGTAATTTAAGTTATTTATCTACTCTTATTCTGTGAACATGAATGTTTGCGTGGTCAAATAGTGTTGCTTTGAGCAATGAATATGTCCTTCATATACAGGCAATGCACTTCTGTGGCTTTTGTGTGAGAGTCTTTCAGGGAGCTTTGGATGAAATTGGTACACATGTTTGTGATGATTTTAATAAACAGACAAATAAATACCAAAACAAATATGAGCACACACAAACATAGCTGCTCTGACCCAGAATATCTTTTTTGTATGGGTTAATCTACGATTTATAATAATTAAATAAGAATCAATTTAGTTTTTATTTTGAGCTACATTCTGTGTAGGCCTATTTATTGTTCAGCTCATTCTGAGTAAACATCTTATAAATATCACCACAGAAATAAAAGGCGCCATTTGTCTGTAAACAATATTTTATCAGTCTTTAATGGATATCATAGCTTGTAAACGTCTGTAGATTTATAATTAAGGTGAAATGAAAAGAGTGAAATGAGATAAACGCGTTTGTGAGTTCTGCATCACTGAACATGTAGCCCCGTTTCAAGTCACACTAAAGTCTGAAATGGTAGTTATTGCGGCTCGATGCAACGTTCCGGTCTATGTATTGATTACTTTGACATTTCCACCAACTGCTTTCAGATCATGCCACTTTCGTGATAGTTTTCCGTTATTCACATCGCTTCTGTTTGTTTGCGAGATCACGCTCCCCGAATACGCGCATCTAAAATACATTCCACACTTCCAATATCGTGGAATGCGAGCCTGAATTTATCACAGTGCCTGTGGAAAATCGGCAGTTTACCATAAGTTGAGAGGTGCAAACCGTGGCATTTCCAGGAGCGGCGAACAGACAGAAATGCATCTTAATAGCAGCGCATTCCCAGCGAACCCAGGGACGTATGTTTATAGCTGTCAGAAAGCACGCTAGCGTGTCTCAGTACAAATTCAAATGTGTGCACAGCAACTCGCATGGGAGGCTGTCCCCGACTCCCGCGCCATTTTTTGCCTTCCCTGTTTCTCTCTCCCTCTTAGATCTTTCCATCACTCGCCTTCGTCTTCTTCCTGAGACAACCATTAACAAAAAGGCAGTGTTTAAATGGCTTTGCCTGCGCGCCTGACACGGCTGTCAGTGTGCCAGAGATTACCCCCGTCCCCTGTCCGTCCCACTGAGAGATGATGGAAGGGCCATGACAAAGTAAAGGGAGGAAAGAAATGGACAGAGAGCCGAGTGAAATGATTGACTGATTCATTACAGAAAGCAGGAAATGGTGAATGACAGTTGCCAATGTGCCCATTATGAGGTCGTAAGTGCGTTTTTGCCCTTTTATGAGGTCATCAAAGCATCGAGGGCCATCAGAGACAATTTTAGGTTTGTTTGAAACATTTCTTTTAATTTATCACTATTTATAAGCAATTATTTGTTTGTATACGTTGTACTACGTCCAGATTTATGTACAAACTTTATGTACAAATACTCAAATCAATGAGATCAGGCTGTAAGTGTCTATGATGTACAAAGAGCTAATTTCCATTTATCAGATTGTCTTGGCAAATTATAAAGTTGTTAATGTATCTTTGTCCTTTACGTCATCATGGCTAAAACACGAATGCAATTATAAGACCATCATACATTTTTTTTATTCATTTATTTTAATTTGTATTAATATGCATAAAGACGAGACGCTTTGAACTTGTTTTGCTGTATAATGTATTTGTATGGTCTGCATGCATGTATTATTCATTCATCCCTTTATATTGTAAGACAAATCCAGCAAACTAGTCATAACATGCCAAAATTGTAGAAGCTCATGGAACAACAGATTCCAAAAGAAACACGACAGATGTCTTGATAATCTCCAAATGATAAGAGGTTTATAAAAAACCTACCGACTCCAAAATAGATTTAAAAATGTGTGCAATGTTTATGCATTATCGTCACATGTAACATTGACAGAAATGCACAAAAAGCAGACAGAGACTGAGGGGGAAAAAAAGGCCAACTTGACCACTGACCATGAATAGAATTGAATCTCGCTGGCAGGGCAGCTGCTTCCTGCACATGCGAGGGCTTCTCCTTCTGCCCTCACAGATTGCTTTTCTCTCTTCACTATTAGACCGACAAAACTGACAAATACAGTACTCAGGGAGGGATAAATGAACAGGGACAATCCAGGCAAAGGTTTACGAGTCTAATAGGATTTAAACACCCTCTTTTTAATGCATAAAACAGACTTTTATCATTTCGATGAATGCAAAAAACATGCTCAAATCAGATTACAATACGGTCTATTTGACTGTGCGATAGAATGTGTTACAGTTGCACCTGTGTCAGCATGTTATTAGGTTTTTCTTCACTTTAGTAGTTCTCCGTCTGCATTAATGAGTTCTCATGCATAGCTGTGGGTTTGGAGACAAACGAAGCAATATGCTTACCCTCTGTAGATACTTTTATTAAGAAAAGATCATCAAAAACTCTCGTCTCTACCTACATTTCTTTATGCATATAAAACGGTCATACAAAGTTTAAGACAATGTGTATTAAAATTGCTTTAGTCAACCTGTTTCACTCACCATAACACCTCTTTAGTAATGTTTATGTGCCGTGACACAGCAACCACAATATCAGCTTGACAACAAGCGCACCCCCTCCGCTCATATCCTTTCTTTGTTCACAGACAGTCACAGTGTAATCCACACACCACACAGAACCATTTTAAATGCAACAGAGCCACGAATGAATAAGGAAGCGCTCCAGAAAAGCGTAATATTTAAGCCATAGATCAGAAGCCCTCGCAAATATTAGGATGCTCGCGATGACGTAAAACCTATTTTAATTGTGCTGGAAGCGTTCCAAACGGCCCACGACTGCTGCATTAAGCATCGGCCATTGAAATACGGCCTGCATAATATGGCTAAGTGGTTGCAACCTTGCCGGTTCAAAGCTCACCACCCTCTGGCACTATGCAAAATTGTAACAGCACTAAGCGCTATCTAATGAAATCAATTTAGCTCAAAGACCTTTCCACTCTGTATAGAATTTTTACTCGCTTTGCTGGTCGGCCTCTTAAAACCATGCACGGCTTTTTGTTTTGTTTGATCCTTATTTAGCTATTTTTACTCGGGCCCTTTAAAGCTGGATAAGTGCATTTTTGTCTATTACATTCTTTAAAGGGTAAATGTCTAAAACCAGCCCACAAAAGTAAATCCGTCAGGAATGACCAGAGGCAGATTATTTTAATGGATGCAAAATTCCCTTGTGACTTACAGTTTTGTTTTCATATAATGACAGTATGATTACTGTGGCTGTTAGGCTTCCTAATTTATAATTAGAAATACAATTACACATCAACCAAACCGTTATGATTATTTTTTAATTAAGCTTAATTGTCTGTGTGCAGAAAAGAAGATCATTTAAGTCCATATTCTTAAAAAAAAGTCACTTTCCTTTTAAACATCTCTCAATCGAGAGAGAGAACAAAACGGGCTGTAGTCTAAAATGAAACACCATCCAACATGGTCCAGTGCAGAAGAACAGAGATGCTCCTCCCTCCGAGGTCACATTGATTGTAAGGCGATCGATGAGAACGCTATACTGTAAAGTGAGTTTAATTAATTTCCGATAGAGACATAGTAGACACGCTGAATGTTTTACTGAATGACGCAAGAGGTGGCAGATATTAAAATGCACGGTTTTGTGCCTCACCACCGCTATTACAAGAGGATAATAACAATAATATAAGTCAAAGCGTCTAAAAGTTCACTTTTTTAATGAAAACTGTTCCGCTGGTTTAATCGGTGTTATCATTAGTGCCTGACATCAGTAGCTTGTAACATCTGAATAATATGGAATTTAAAAGATGAAGGTTAGGTTAAACATTATCTGTGCCCTTGCAATTCCCTTCAATGAACGACTTTGTTAACTGCCAAATCCCAGCGACACACAGTACAGTACCATAGTTTGCCTTCATCTTTTCAAAACTATAATTCAGACTTTAAAGGTTCTGCCTTCCCCCTAATTATGTCTCTCATCTGTGCCAGAGCCGGAAACATGAAGATCTTACTTATTAAAGCCTAAAATAATTTTCCATTCTAAGAGAGTTGCCAAGTTGCTGCCATTTTCCTCTTAATATATTATATAAGATAAGCGTTTTTTTAAGTTTGAAAGAACGCACTAACTTGCTTTACATTTACGTACTTTTTCCTAATTCATTTTTCAACCATCAACCCCTTCATGTTCATTGTAATGAAATTTGACTGTTGTTTCTTGCCTGACCGTAATAACACTTCAACTTCAATTTCTTTGACATGTCAGGATTCATTGCTAATGGTCTTCAATGCTAATACCATACAGCTTTCACCCCATCAATCCTGTCTTATAACCAGTCACACAGATCAGTCAATCAGGAGATCTGTATCGGTCCCCATGGCTTTTATTGGCACAACTGAGCCTGTAAAGTCCTCAATTGATTTTTATACTGTCCTTTCGGTTTGCACAAGGAACACTATTCCAATTCTTTACAACACAAAATCATAGTCTAATTTTAGACTGAGTCTTAAATTGTGTTCAGAACAGATTTGTGGTCGTGTGTGTTCATGCTTTATATGTTTATTTTATAAACCGGTTGCTAAAACCACACAGTCCATACACATAAACATTTCAATCGTACAACACATTCATTCCTACTGTATTCTCCCATCCTGTTATCTTTATGAAGACTAGACAGCACCCACATTGCAAGACGCATGTTCAAAGAAGAGAAGAAAAACGTCAAAGTGGACGACCTGAAATAGTGAATGTTTTTGCCCCCCGGCACGCCGTTACGGTAAAAAAGGCACCGCCGAGATCTCCACAGGTGTTCTCTATTCGTGTTTTCACTGGATCTTTTTTCCACCGCTCATCCACTTTGAAGACACAATCAGACTTCTCTTCATGCTGAAGTGACATAAAATGCAAACGCCTGATCCTTCTTGAACCCTCCTCCGCCTGGCTTTTGTTGCAGCTTTTCTTTGCAGTGCCATTTTTCCCCTCAGTTCATAATTGATTCCCTCTTTTGGTTTTGGGTTGCTGGTTAGATTTGTTGTGCCTTCCTTTCTTCTCCCTCATTGTTGCAGCATAGAGATCCCATTCATCCAAGTTCACAAAGTGTTCTCCAGTTCACTCTGTTCCAAGAGAGGCAAGTGCAAATTCACAGTGCTTCGGATGAGATCCGGAGAAAACCGGTCCTTCCGTTTGAACCCTGTTCTGACATGTGAGTCTTTGTCCACTATGTCACTATGAGGCGGTTAACCTCATCTGTTCAGCTAATGGGTGATGGAGAACAAAGTACACACAGACATTGGCCTTCTAACTGTACACAATGTTTTCATCTTCATGGTTTTCTCTACGTCGACAGTTCATCACAGGTGCCACATGAGCTGATTTGTCTTCGGGCAGTTTCCGTTTGTCAAGAAACGACCCCAACAGCGCTGCATGGACATTTTATACCATCAAAAAAAAGACGACACACACCTGCTAGCTATGCTAACTCTTTGTACAAACAGAAAGACGTGAGACAAACACACGTCTGAGCAATGGGTGGAGATACGCCACAAAACGTAACGTGTTACCAGCGGACGCTGCACTTCGACACATCTGAAAGTTCTTTCAGGACGCAGACTGATTGCCTGTCTGAAACGGCCCCGGGCGAGACAAGCAAGATGGCCCTCACTCTTGAAACGTAGACAGTTTTGAGGATGTATTAGAGAAGCTTGTATCTCACCGATCACACTCGGTCGTGTGTCTTTTGCCTCCCACTCTATTTTCAGAATATGTTACAGCTCCTTGTACATCAAGAGTGACAAGACCAGCTTTCTTTTTTAACAGCTGGAAGTGTCATGACCCACCTGACCGAAATCCATTTGCACCCTAGTGGGAAGTGTCCACTTATGGGTTCTCATGTAGAAATGTGTTCGGGAGCGTCTCGGTGTCTCAAAGAGGTGTTTTAATGCTTATGTGGGGTTTGTGTGACCTTAAATAATATATGTACAGTGTGTAACATTTTGCTAAGATTATGCTGGGGTCACAAATGGTGTTGTTGTACTGTGTTGTTTTAGCACTGATGTTTATGTTTTCTCTTAGATGGAAAATATCTCCATCTTGCAATCCAGTTTTGAGTGTTTTGGTTAAGGAGAATTAAGTTGACTGCTGTGTGTTATGATAGGGCTGTGTTTTTTCTTCATTACACAATGTAAGAAAGTTACCGGCATAACGCTGAGCTCAAAAAAGCAGATGAATATAACAGTTACTAAAAGTGAGTCGTCCAAAACTTCAGAGGTGTACATTTGATTGTTTTTGTCTTTTAATGACTAATGCTGTCCTCACGAACCAAGTTCAAGACGTAGTCACCCATTAACGCTTCATCCCACCTTCCCTGTGCTACAGCAATTTCTACGATTTTCTGACAATGACAAATGGAAAATGACTTAAACTAAAAATATGTGCATTTTTTTACAGTTTTTGTTTATTTGCCATGTACGGATATATTGTAATTTATGATATATGCTTTAAAATGTACTTGAGCTAAATATACACTAAAACATTGATTCTACCTGAAAATAAATATTACCACAACTAATAATCACCACAAAATTGTACAAGAACTATAAAAAGGTTGGGAGAGACAAATATGTATTATCATATTCAAGACATCCAGATGGGCTCTTTAAAATTGCTGAAGTTTGCTCTTATTATACCTGTACATTCCAAAAAAAGATTTATTCAAATAACACCAATCTATCCATAATTAAACGTTATTAAATGTTACTTTTAACTCGACCTTTTTCGTGCCATTAATTTATGTAATACAAAATGAACACAAAAAGACTTTCAATTTTTTTTAAATGATAACACATTGTGAGTACAGTATGTTTCTGCTTATCTGATAGATAACGCGCACATCTTAATTTTATTTATTTATCCTAGATACATGCTAAGTTTACCTTTTTTTATTCGTTCCCTGTATCCACAATTAGCATATTCTAATTTACATAAAATGATTCACCATCTTATTCAGATGAAATGTGAGATCTGCTGGTCATGGTTTCATTAAAACACTGACAGCTCAACTCCATTTTAGCGCCGTTAAGTGCGTAAATAAGCTTATTTTTTGCATTGAAATATCATGCCAAAATTGTTTTTAGCTATTTCAACCCTTTTTCCCATCTGGTGAAGAGATGCCCCTAAACAAGCCCATTTATTCTCCCTGTTCTTCTCTCTTATTCGGGAGGATTGGATTTGGGCCTGGTCTAGCCTTCCTCCATATTATATAACATCAATGAAAGGAAGCTGGCTTCACACTCAATCAGCTTGCAGTCTCTAAGCCCTGGAGAGAACATGCTTAGAGACCGAGGGAGCAAAATACAGAGAGACAGAGCAAAAAAGAGAAAACGAGTAGCAGAGAGAGGGGGAAAAGAGATATGATGCTGAGGAAAGAGAGAGTGGAAGCAGATAAGAGCCCTAGAGAATCTCAAACTCTTTTAGGGGTTGGGGTCCTGTGGTTTTGTCTACTGACTCTGTCATCAGTTGCTACTGTTAGATGGCAGTTTGCGTTAATATGACGTGATAGCATAAAACGTGATATTCTATACTGTCTCAGCAACCATTACATTTTTTGGTTTTACTGTTGAATAATTTGAGATGGTCAATGAGGTGTGACTTTTCAAAAGGTATTTTGTGCCGATTTATATGCAGATATTTGATGTTTCTATCTATCCTCTTGTTGAAATAAAATATATAATACATTGTCAAATTAAATAAAATCAAATTAACATTTCATAAAATAAAATATACAAATATTATTAAATACATATAAATATAAACTGAATAAAACGGTATATGAAATGTCAATAAAGAAAATAAATCGTTTTTGTCCCCAAAATAATAAGAAAATAATGAGGCAAGAATTACAAGACACCAGAAACCTGCACAGATGAACACATGCAGAGGGAATGCAGGGTTGCATTTCACAAGCTGCTCCTTTTTCACTGCCAATAAGTTGCTCATGCGCGATCGGGGGTGATTTCTTACCAAATAGGTTCAAACTAGGATCAACACAGTCAGAATTCTGAAGGGGAATTAATATAGCTCCATACACAACAAGCACTTTTTGGCTACAATTGTTGTGGTCTTACCAGAAGTTAAAGCTGTCTAGACTTTTAAGGTCAAATCCATACAATCAGATGCTGTTTGATTTTGTTCATTAATATTCATATGTTGTCTGATCCAAACCTTAGATTAGAGAGAATCGAATCAGTCAGGCACTGTCTTTAGTTTCCCATTTACCGTGAGTCATTCTCATTTAGATTATGAGATTAACCTACTTCTGTCCTATACATCTTCAGAAAACTGCAGCATTTGGGACATTTCATTCCATATTGTTGATCTGTTTTAATAAGGACTTTATTATAATATCCTTTTTAAATTGCATTCCTCCCTTTTTTAATCCAGTGCCAGTTTTTGGTGCCGTCAGACATTACTTTAGGACACATAAAAGTGCTCTTAGTCCTCAAATTGAATTGGTATCAGTCTCCTGGCATTAGCACAGATATTTCTACTGTTTTGTGGTCCCCTTCCCCCCTTTGCAAGTTTTTTGTCTGTTCCCACGCGTTTAGGATCTAGGGAGAGAATGAATGTTTTACAAATACAAAGTGGATGAAAGATCTCATTAGACAGGGCGGTAATACTTATATCATAGCAGTAGCTGATAGGGCGCTGGTTCCTAGAGGCAAGGTATCCTAATGTTTTTATGAAAACCTCATGGTTTCATTGGCCCACAACATGTGGTCAGACCACAACACCGATGGCCCAACAAAGTCTTTACAGCTAACACTGCTCTCTTGGGATGCCCAATGGGATAAGAAGTGGGGGGCTTGGCCACAGTAGAGCGGTGAGGACAGGTTAACGTTTAGTGTTTGCGGCCATTGATATCACATTTTTATCTCTCACATCTGCCTTGCAGACCGCTCAGATTATGGAAGAGAAAGGTCTGTCAAGGGAACAGATAGTCTTCTCCAGCTTATCTATAATGTATTATAAATGGCTTTTTCTGCTTTCTGGGTTTATAGTGCGAGACTAGAATAACCAGGTGATCAGTCTGATCGCAGAAAGGAGACAGAATCAGCTTTTTGGGATTTTGTATTGTTTTTTCAGTTAATAAGAACCTGGAATTGTGCCCTGACTTTGTTTCAGTTTAATTAAAATACATAACTAACTAATTCAAGTGTCTTTGATTGAAGAGCAGGAGAACAATTGCTGTAAATGGTATGTTTAGATTGTGACTAAGCTGCTGTTGATAATATTTTTATTTGTTAAGTTTTCAGTGCAGCAGCTTGTTTGAGTAAAAATCTAAAGTGAAAAGATATTATAAAAGGGAAAAACTAAACAGAGAGGGAGAGAGAGAGAGAGAGAGAGAGAGAGAGAGAGAGAGAGAGAGAGAGAGAGAGAGAGAGAGATGAGGGCATTGATAAAACATGATGAATGTTGTGAATTACTGGATTCTCGAAACAAAAAAATATATTTTCACAGAGATGTGTAGAGATAACAGAACTGTTCCATATTTCAACAACATACATTTTTATGACTTTCTCTGGTAAAGCTTATATAATAACATCTGCAAATTTCTATTGCATTTTTTTGCACTGCATATCTTGATTGCTTTGATGTTTAGTCTTTGGATTCCTGAAAGAAGTCACACAGGAAGAACAGAAAAGAAAAGGATTTGGGGAATGAGGCTTCGCGACTGGTATTGGGAGGAGGGGTTGGGCCGAAGGTCTTGATTTGCTGCCATCCATCAAAGCTGGCCAGCTGCTGGTCTGGCAGACAGAGGGCACCAGTAAAGCCAGAAGCTTCACTGAGACAAAGCCTCTCTGGCCGAGGCTCGTCATTATCGTCGTGGCAGGGTAACGCTTTGCAGGACCATCTGTATTAACGCGCAAACTGAACGAGCTCCCAGAAGGAACACAAATGGATCCGCGTGACTCTTGCGGGCATTTCCCAGGCTGTAATTAAGCTCCTAGCCGTGGCACGGGTTGCCATGCTCGAGTGCGAGGAGGCTCAATCCTGCTCATTAGCCAACACCCAAAGTCAGAGCGTTAACGTTGCTGTAATTACGACCCAGGATTCAGAGTGCGTTTGGTCTGTGGGTTTATTCCTACCGCTTCAATAGCTCTGCTGAGGCCACCTTCCTGGCAGATTGTCTCTGAGATTGAGAAATGAACCTAAAGCAAAGTGCTCCGATAGTGGATGAGATGCTAAGAGTCATCGGCTGTATGCATGTTTGCACGTGGATAAAACGAAGTTTGAGTGTCACAGAAATAATTTACCTGCAACGGCTGTTGCCAACAGTGGTTGTGTTTCAGCTGGAAGGCCTGCAATTAGTAAAATGGAGCATTTAGAGGCAGTCCATTGTGCTTTGAGCCAGCTGGCCCGGGTGTGAAGATATCCCTCTCCGTCCTGGCTAACCGATGTACACTCGCATACAAGAGGCTAATGGGTATGCCAGGTAACTTCTGTAGAGAAGCATAAACCCAAGAATACATAGGGGCTCCCCTTTCAGAACCCACAGATCTGCATCTCCAGAAAGAAAGGCTGTTGTAGCCACCGAGAGATAATGAGACCATAATGAACTCCCAGTTTACTGGAGGGCTTGGAGTGCCATTCCGGTCCCATGACCGGCCCAGGTCAGCCAACACATCAGGCAGGCATATCGAAGGGCAGGGACGGAACACAGCGGTGCGTGCCCTTCCTTTGTATGCTGCACGTGTTGTTGTCTGGGTTCTGGCTGTGGACCTCTGGACAGGTGCTGGCTCTCCTCTGACTTATAGGATGTAGCTCTCTGGTGGCTGCTTTGTGATCATTTGCTGAATGAAAAACTGCAATTATGCTATCTGAAAGAAGGCTTGTATTATCGATGAGACTTTTGTATGGTTGTTGACCAAGGTATTCAAAGTGGATAAATAAAAAAACATTATTGAAAATAAATAAACAAACCAACACCAATTAATAACTATTATCATTATTATTGTTATTAATGAGACAAAATATCTTCATTTTACATGGACAAATAGTTCGTTGGAGAACCAGTCAACCATCATGACCTATCCTCAGCCTGTACTGGTGTGTTGCAATAGAAATAATCTCTTTGACTCGCTCATTCATTTCCATTGTCCATCAACTCCGCCGACCAGTCAAAGTCATCAGAGAAGCAAATATCTCTGCTAGGCTTTAGAAAGCCCTGATGCGTGGGATAAATGGGGATGCTTTAATCTTCAGCCTTGGCTACCAGTTGCAGGCACCCTTCATCCCTCTTTTTTTCTCTCCTCTCCTCCGGCCATTCCCCCCTTGTTCCTGTGGAATCAAATCACATTAATAGCTGCTCCAATGCTCCCTTTGTACCTTTTCTGGCCACTAATGCCTAATGACCCATGCAATATTAATTGAATCACTTTAGGGTGGCCAAATAGTTTTGTCAAACAAGTTTGCAATTTGTGTAATTGTTAACCATGCGGTCTTCCTTTTTTATTCATTTCTTAACCTTTTCTCCCCAGAGCACAGAGAAGAAAAAAAAGCAGTGTACATAATAGTGACAAGCAATGAATTTCTGTTTTCATTGGCCCCTAATTGGATAGTTACTGATAGAGTGGAAAGGAAAGGTGGTCAGGCATGGAATAGCGAATCCGGCTTAGTTCTGTCAGCTTGTCTTAGCGGGACGAGTGGCCACGAGAAAGACACAACACAACACAATAGAGACTTCTTTGATCCCTGAAAGAAATTACAGGTGCAAAATAAGATCAACATTAAACGTTAAGTGCACCGAAACCACATCCATACATGCAGTGGAGTGCATTTCTATATTTATATTTACACAACTCTATCAAGCAATCCTTTCAGATAGGCTTCACAGAGACATGATCTGTGTCGTTTACATTTTAACATTGATAATTAATCATTTTTTTGGGCGTGATGGTGGTTCTTTGTGTTTAATGTAGTTTGTCGCTCAGTAGGGATCGAAACAGATGCGCAGCTTCGGGGCATCGTGCAAGGCTCAGTAAAATGTGCTCTTAACAATAAACATGATTCAAAACATGGAACAAGTGCTATGCTTAAAATTTAAATCTATTGATCCAAAGACAGAGCACATTATGTACACAATGTGGAAAACAATTGATTCCTAATCACAAGGCTTGTTTTCGTCATTGTTGCAGAATACACTCAACACATTTGCAATATTTATTAAGCTCAGTTTCGAGCATCAGTTCTGAACGGTTCTTTTGATGTTTTGATGTTTACAGTAAATGCTTATTCCTCCTTCATTGTTATGTGCAATGGTATGAGTAGGATGTGGGAGTAGTTCTTAGCATTTTAATACAGAAAACAGGACACAAAACAATTGCGAGCATACCAAAATTCAGATGATAATGCTGTAGAAATGACACACTTCAACTTTAAAATTTCTCTAAGAATGAAAAAGTTTGTTTGTTGATAATAATTATATGAAATTGTGCAGCATTGGTAATAAAGGGCTTTGCAAGTAAAATGAGATGCCACATTAAAGTTTATTGACTTGCTTTTGTTCCTAAGAAGTAAACGTTTACTGTCTCTCCCCTGGATATTAAAGTGATACAGTATTTTTAATGACCTTCTTACTGGTTGAGTTAAGCCGCAGTTGGTCTATGAACTGACCCAGGAACACTTCATTGCTTTCTTAAAGTGATAGTTCACGCAAAATTACAATTATGGGATCATTCACTCTTGTCATTTCAAACCTGTATGACATTTTTCCTTCTGCAGAACATAAAATAAGATATTTTGAAGAATGCTGTTAACTGGCCCCCATTCACTTACAATAGAAATGAATAGTGCCTGGTGCTGTTCGGTTCCCTACTTTTTTCAAAATATCTTCTTTTGTGTTCTGTGAAAGAAACAAAGTCATAAAGGTTTGAAGTGACAAGAGGATGAGTAAATGATGACTTTAATTCAAATGCGTTGTATGAGCAACCAAACTGCGCGTATGCTCGATGGAAATACATTTCAGTTGCATATTGTATAGTGTTCTGTCCCGTTTGCAATCAATTGTTTTACTGCATTGATCTATTATGTATTGATCTCTTTAACTTTTAGGGCTTTAGATGTGGCTGTACATTATAGGTCATTGCTGAAGGAAGTATCGTTTCCGGACTGCCGTTGCTATTGTCAATTATGCGACATTTTCCTTTGGGATTTTGCTGTACTTACCGCTTCTTCCATTTTCCTTCAACTTTTTAACAGCCATTGCCACAAAGAAGAGTCCCTGATGTACACTGCTGCCATCACCGTGTTTCAGTGTAGTTAATGGCTTCGTGTTGAGACCTAAAACACCACAGAATCCTCCTCCACATGTCTCTCACATGCCTTTGGGCTCCTCATTATTTATTTACTTATAACAAAAGCCTTCTGTCCTGCCACAATGCTATATAAGGTATATGTGCAATCTTTGGTTTTGGACATCTTTTACGTCTCTGTCAAACTGTGGATTTTACTTGGAGGAAATCATTATAGTCCATTAGGTAGAGTCCTGGGTTTCGGCTACTTTTGATCATATTCTTGCTTGTAATGGACCTTCGTGGACTGGCCATCTGGCGTTTAGGACTTTCCCTGTGGGCCGCATCTAAATGTTAATTAGAGCTATGTTATAGTATTGACCAGATACGTAAATCTGTAAGCTAGATGAGATATCAGTGTGACGGGTTACATACGTTTTAAACTCAAAGGGCTAGGTAGATGGATATGTATGAAACGTCTTGAAATAACACCACTACCGTGTGCTTTACATTCTTTTATGCATTTCCATAAGAAACATATTAAAACGTTTCATCTGCCTACAGTACAAAGCTTTGATATATTGTGAATTGTTCAGGGCATTGACTGTGCTTAACTGACTTTGATCGAGTTGTATTAAATGGCTACGCTGTTGGTGTTTGAGGAACATCTTCATTTTTCTTCTATACAGTGACCGAACTTTGCTTACGGTACATAAAAGTATTGTATCGGCATACATTTGGGGCTCATTCTAATCACTGTCATTGCTGTCGATCTGATTGGATCCATTCATCTGTCTCAGTGCAGGAAGTTGTCAGAGGTTGTGAGGGTATTGGCTTTGGCCTCCGTGGCCAACAGTACATTAAAACTGGCATTGCGAGGCCAACTCCATCTGCAATTTATTTATTCACTTATTAATGCAATGAATTAGGGACGCTGCCAGGCTCTGCCAGAGTAAGTCAGTTATAGTTGGCATCAAGTAAGTAGTTGGAAGATGTTGGGTTGGGGGGGTTCTAGCTCCTTAATAGCGCTTCAAACATTAATCTCTCTCCGTCTCAAATCTGACTGAGGCTTTTAACTAACCGGTGTTCATGAATCGAGGCCAGACATTGGCAGGCCCCCTAATCCCTCACAGTTTGGATGTGAAGATCTTGGATCAACATTTGCTCACCAGTGGCATCTTCTCTGTTGACTCCCAGCCAAACCACAACACTCTACTGTATGGAGCCGCATGCGATATGATAGACAGCTCCATTGGTCTTTCATTTTTTTGGAACTTTTGGAGCGTGGTCGCTCTCTTGATGAAACGCTTAACCGAAACCATGGTTTATTGATCGTGCCAGTTTGAATCCAGACCATTTTAAGGCACTAATTGAAAACTTGTGGTCAGTAGTAATGATGCTGTTTTACACCGAGAGACCTCTGAATTAAAGAACATGGAAAACATTAAACCAGTAGACCATATTTGGTTAATGACTGGTTTTGGTGCCATCCTGTGGGTTTTAACCTTGGTTAAAATGCTGTCCATTACGATACCATTTACTGCCTGCTATATAACATTTGCCGCAATGTGTGCATTTTACAGCCCATCGGGGCAATTTAACTGATCGTAATTTAAAATGACTACTCCATTGTTCCACTCAAACGTTTTGTGATGCATGCCGGTTTATGTGTGTGTATTCACACACGTTGTACGTGTGACTCCTAGCTTGCTCTCTCGCAGTTTTCTGCTTTGAGAGCTTTGATGTAACGCACCTCAGTAGAATGTTTCCTTTTTCTCTCCATTGCACCAATACTTTCTTCCCTCACAGCAAGCGGTGGCATGGGGCTTCTGTTTCCCTTTCTAGCTCCTGCGTAGTTTTTTCTGCTCTTTCTTTGAGTTTGTTTTGGCAGCGTGTACTACCACAGCCCATGAGGGTTTGATGTGACTGAGAAGCTAGCTGCTTCATGCTAACATTAGCATGATAGCACATTTGCTCTCAGTGCACACACAGATTTATTTTCAGTTCAGTCCTTTTATTGAATGCAAATATTTGACCGCTATGGCCATGAGCATAACATAATCTTATTATTATTTATTTATTAAAAAAAAGGAACAATGATTATAAAAAGTACTGCATGGTATTTTGGTTGAAACTGCTACTGGTGATTGTTTTCTTTAAAATTTCTCACACTTTTGTTTACATCCCAACATCAAATTAGTTAATGGGATAGTTCACCCAACAACGAACATTCTTCCTCGTTTACTTTCATGTCATTCTAAGCCTTTCTTCTGTGGAACGCAAAAGAAGATATTTTAAAATGTTGGTAACCAAACAACATGCGCCTATTTCACAATACGGCAACATAGAGCAGAAGTAGGAAAAAAACTTGTTCCTGTCGCACTGCAACCATCCATTCATTATTATTATGGAGCGGCAGTTGCATTCATTGATTTACCAAAAGTGGCAGTAGCGGATGTTGTCTGTTTTCTTCATGGTTTTTAGGAGATGTATAAATAGAAATAATAATTAAAAAATTGTTAAAAAATAATTTGGTGATTTATTCATTATCGTCATGATATGACAAATGTTGTGCAAATCCTACTCCGTTCTGATTTATGGTGGGATTAATGGACATTTCCAATAGAATAAAAAGTTTTGTTTGGATGTGCTAGATTTACATTTCACTGCTATAGTATGTTGATATATAGCTATGTTTGTTACAAATACAATACTGAATAATGAAACAGGTACATACAGTATTCGCGTCTGGTGATGTTTATTTGTCATCACATTGATTAGATACATTATTTATACATTTGGATAACTAAATGAATTTAGTTCACGTACATGTTTACTATATTATATTTCTTTAGACAGAATCGTAATTTTACTACTTCCCTACAAAAAAAGTCGACCTGACGAATTTGTGATCACTTTGTGGAATGTTTAAGCGGAAATGCTTAGATCTCACAGTAGATGACACCCCTTTTCCCTTGGTATGGACTAAATTTTCATCGCTTTTTACAATTATTGCTGTGGAAAAACATGAAAAATGATTTAGGTTTTTTTTCTGTTTAATTCCTACGAAGGGAGTGCTAAGTGCCTGACTGCTTTTAGTCTCTGCATCTGTTCTGTGAAGTGAATAAAGCAAGAGCATCATTCACATTGAGCGTAAAAACTTTTTTCCTCTGCTCTCTGTCTCTCTTTGGAGAACAGGCTAACCCTAATGATTCAGAATTTGTCTTGTTTTTAACCTTGCTACACTTCACCTATCACCAGAGGCTGTCCACCATTCAATCAATGGAAACCTCATTCAGATCAATCTGCTCTCTTGGGTACTGACCCACACATTGATCATCACTAAAGCTCTTGTGATGTGCGATTGCCCCGCTGCTTCATTAAATCCCTATTGCATAGTAATGGGTGACAATGGATTACCATGGCGGCCACCCACACTGACCCACCTAAGGCCACTAAAGAGGGCCGAATGGTGGGCTCTCGGTGACTATAAAACCTCTAATGATTGTAAAGGCCTTAAGCTGGCAGTCATTTGCCCTTCTACTGCCATTCATAAGCTTCACTGGACACTTTTAGATGCCAGATCTTTTTTTGCAGATCTTTCTCTTTTCTCTCAGTGTCTTGACCTTTTTTGTGTAGAGCCAATCACTTCTTGACTACAAACAAGAACTATAATAGCTTGGAACTAATTTAGCATGAGCCTTACTCGGGCATTGTCATAAAAGTCTGATTCAGCTAAAAACAGTCAATACTGTTGGTAAAAGGGGTTTATCCAGAAGCCTTCCCTCAAAATAAAACACTTCAAAAGCTATAGTATATTTTTTGTTTCTAGTATTTTTAACTAGAATGATTATTATTAATCGTTAATAATATAATTATTATCATAAATATGAATATAAAACAATTACCATTTAGCTGTTTTTCATGATTTATGCATTTATTTTGACAAAGTATATTCAAATTTCCCTGGTTGGGAACCAGTGGCATACGAAAACTGCATAATTTGTGGTGTCGCTGCCCACCAAAAGCCTTCGTGGCTTTAAATCTTGCCTCGTTTGTGTTCTGCTGAGCTGCTATGGACGGACTCTCTCGGTTTTCAAGCATTTTTCTTCTCTCTAGCACAGGAGAAGAATGATGGAACAGAACAGCAAACCAGCGAGTCATTTTGCTCAATGCTTCAGTGAGTTTCCTCCTCAGATAGTCATTTTCTCTTCCCAAACCCCTAATTCTGTTTGAAAGGCTCAAGATGCACTGGTTCCCGGCTATTACGAGGTCGTAGATCATCAACATGAAGTCTGAATGACTGAGACTGAAATGCAAGTCCCTCTGTTAGAACTAGTATTTGGAGCTCTGTTGTTTGCCTGTGGCTTGGCTAAGGGGGCTCCTCAGAATAGCTCTTCTCATTCTTTGGCCTGTTTTTCTCCTTGAGTCTTTAATAGCCAGAGAAAGGCTATTTTCTGACTGAGTAAGCTTAACATCTTATATCATAAATATCTCAAAGCTCTGAAGATAAATGGTTCCTTGAACTCCGAGGGTACATAATTGTAATTTTGTTATTTTGCTCAAATATACAGTATCCATAAATGTCATGGACTATTGGAGCAAAAGCAATCGTTACTGAAAAAATAATTTTTGCTGCTTGTTAAATTTACTTAATTTACATAAACACAATTTAACCTTTTTCACAACTTAATTTGTATAGTTTTATAGAGTGTATCCAATTAAAATGATAAATACGTCCACATATTGATGTATCAATGGTGAAACTAGACTTCCCAGTATGCATTGCATGGTAATGTTGTGCTATTACTTGCTAGTACTCACAATTCATTGGGCTTGTTTTGATGTGATGTTGCTCAATTCAGTTTGATACACAAGGTAGTTAATTCACAGTTTCTTGTTAAAAACATATATAAATATAAGGAACCCTTGTCCAGAATCAAATAAACTTTTTCCCCCCAAAAAATGTTTGGGGTCTAGATTATGTTTCCGTCAAGACAGCTGAGCTTCTTCTGTTTTATCTGGTATGTGAGGTAGATTTGCTTCCCACGTCTTTTTATTCAATTCTACTGTGGACATTTTCACATATTGAATTGTGTCCACTACCATCAAGAGTTTCCTCGAACCCAGGCTGCCTTGCTAAATAGATTAAAGTCAATTGAATGAACCAATCCACCAGTACTATTGCCTGTGGTTATGAAGTTCAACAGCAAAATGGTTTCACTGGCTTTCTTAGCTGTAAGGTATTAACGTTTTAGACTGGTGTTTTTAGGTTCGGTCATCCCATATCACATATAAGCCCTTATGTTTAACATAAGGACTCTTTTGCATTGTTAATATATGTTTATCTTCAGGGTGGTACATTATTGTAACTCATTGATGAAGTTAGATTCGTTACCATGCTAAGTTTTAAGTAACTTTAAGGCTTTGGGTCTGCTGCTTTGCTTTAGCTAGGTTATTATAGAATAATTTATTGTAAACAGTAAATATTACAATGAGACTAAACTATTCACAATTCAGTATAATTATAATGTTTTCACAAAAATGTAAATACATTTAGGTACCAGTTAGATACCTAAAGCGTTACTTCATCTACCAGCTTAATTTACTTTTACACTTTTGTTTCATTGTTTTTACTATAGTAGCTACGTGAAAGACGTTTTTTCTTATTTCTGGAGCTTTCTGCCATCCCAGGCTTTCCCACTTGGCTCCACATACCAAAAAAGGGAAACTGTTGCGGCTCATTAACCCTTGACCTTGTGGAGACCACGCAACTTTGTTTTCAAGGCAGTTAACTCTCTTTCTGAAACCAAATGTAATATTTTTTCAAGTTCATGCAGTATTCAGGCAGTTTTTAGAGAGCAGAAGATGCTTTGAATCGCAATCTTGTCTGCGCTGTTTTCCTCAGGAGAGCATGTTGATGTTATCATAGACAAAGGTTAGCAAGCACTTACTCACTCATAATAAATGTTTGATGGATCCTGCATAATGCAAACTGCCACGGCTCTTCTGGTTGCAATGAGCTCTTTTACACATATGTACCAGCATTTACATTTATTTTCTTATCCTACATATGCAGCGAGTGCTCGAATAAATATTGTGACATTCAAACGGCGATAAGCAGATAAATCTTTTCTGCTCCGAGAAACATGAACTATGGAGACATTTAGAGCATATACTGTACATACACAAGTGCAATGCAACATCATGCACCTTCACGTCACTGATCCAATTTCATGGTCTTGATTCTGAATAGTAAATTTTTACCGTTAAATAAGTGACCTTGCTGAAAAAACCTTGAAAATGTCAAAATTACCTTGCTGGATGCAGCATATCAGATACTTTTTTCTTGACATTTTTAGGAGATTAGACAAATTTGAAGGTTCATTTACATTTAGTCATTTAGCAGACGCTTTTATCCAAAGCGACTTACAAAGAAGGCATACGTTTTTTATTGTTTGAAATAAATCTTTTTTTTAATACATTTAGATTGGCTTTAGACCCTTGCAGTCATTTGAACTGAAATAAGTTGCTCTAACTAGTTGACATTGCTTATTTCGATGAGTCAATATAAAAATATATGTTGAGATGACATTATTTATTATTTAAAACACCCGTCAGTGGCTTTAATAGTAAAAAAAAGAAAACACGCAGGAAATGAACATAACCCACATTGAACGTCTTACATTAACGTGCCTCAGCATTCAGACGTCACACAATTGCAGGGTGGACATTAAAATGACATTACGGTTTGTTTAGAAATGTACAAATGTCCTCGGCATAATCGTGAATCCCTTAATGAGATGTTGATCTGTCAATGATGTTAATGCTTTGAATTTTATATCTTTTGCAATACAGTACATTATTTGGCAGTTTTTAATATCATATATGGTTAATAACACATTTTTATTAAAACCATTATTTATATATATATATAAGATGCTGAAAAGCTCCATGGTACATATTTTGAGAAAAAGTGTTCTAGATTATGAAGATCTGATGGCTGGCCCTCACAGTTCAGTCTCCAAAAGTGAATGGCACATTGAGGTTGATGCAAGTCCCAGCGCTATAAAGCCGTTTCCCACTCTGCCCCCTGACCCAGAGCATTGTGGGATTGGGAATTGAAAGTTTGGCTCCACTGAAACCGATGCCTCGCCCAGTGATGAATTGTCCTCTAAAAGCAGGCCAACGTTGGGCCAGCAGTGTCTCTCCAACACAGCCCCACTGTTGTGCAAAACTTCCAGAACTCCACAATAAAATAATAGCCAGTTGATGTAAGATATGTTGGAAGGTGGCCAGTTTGTTCTCTGTCTGATTTTGTCAGTTGTGACACAGGTCACAGAAGGTCAAGTTCAAAACGGGATGTATCCCATCGTGCCACTGACTCGCATGTCCGGCTCGTATAAGTTCACACAAGCGGTTTCAAATGGCAAAGCGGTCAATAAGCTGTTTATGAAAGAGGAATCTGTGTTATATTGGCTCATCTTGTCTTGTTTCCCCCCGTGCCATTTTGATTCGCACGCAGTCGTAACCTTTCAAAATCTTTTTCTATGAAGCGTAGTAGCCACATCTGAATTTAGGATGAGCTCAGTAAACACACCGAGAAATGAAGGTTTGCACGAAACATGGCTTTGGTGGCAGGTTTTTTAAAAGTCGGATCTTTAAAAATATAAATGATGCAGAGCAAATTGTTTACCAGATGAAAAAGATGCATTATCTTTATACACGCAGCAGGGTTTTAAAGGATCTATTGACAGAAATGGAATATAATATGCACAATTATGTCTTCAGAGGGGTATGAAGACCTTACATAATGAAGCATTATGTTTTTATTACCTTAGAATGAGCTATTTCTATCTTGTATACACCGAGGGTCCCATTGCATGGAATTCGCAATGTTGTTTCTACAGTAGCCCTCAATGGACAAACTGCTCTACAGAGCGCGTTTCGTAAATATGTTCAGGGCTTCGGGAAAGAAGCGACAACATGATGACATATTTGTTATGTGTCAGCCGCTGTGTTGCTTCCACAAAATTTCATACAATGAACCTTTAATACACCAAAGCTAAGATTTGCACTCAGAAAATGTAGATTTCTGTTGTTGTTTTTATTTGACATAATTAGGAGGTCCTTTCGTGGAACATGTAAGATAAAAATACCAAAATAATTCCAAATTTTGCGAGTGTGATTCATGCTTTGATGATTTTTGATGTACTGTAGTACTGTATATTTATAATAAACAAAGAACAGTGTGTGAACAGCACAGAATAAAGCAATGCACTACTTCATTTGAGAGACACTGTAGTTTAAGAGAAAAAATTATAATCTTTAATTAGTAGTAGGTAACAGGCACATTTCCATGCTTCCTTCTCTTTTCAAAGCTCAATACACTTGCTTAAACTGACTCACGCTCGCTTTAACGTCTTTTCAACTAGACACAAACGTTGCTGTGATTTTTCTACACACACACAGGCATCCCCATTTGACACTTCTGCGTAACTCGCTGCATACATTTAATCCCAGAAGCCTGCATGACTTCTCCATCCTCCCGTTTCATGTTGGCAACTTCCAACCTGCTATTATTGCGACTCATAGCTGATCCGACCATTCTGAACAAGCATTCAGACCCCTCACCTGTTGAGATGATTTATACAGTTATACCAAGATTTGAAGAATTGTGCTTCAGAACTTGATTCTTTAAGACCCTCTTACAAAATATGTATTTCTTATAAATAACTATAAATTCAGAATAAAGTTGACGAATGACAGGTGCAAGCTCAGCGATGCTCCTTAAAAATATAATGTGGTTTAAATGCTGCACTAGAAGCGCGTGCACGAGTTTAAATTGGATTACACGTCTTTCTTTGAAAATCAAAGTGCTTGTCAGTGGGATAGCGTTGAGTCAGAAAGGTTGAGCGCGGCCCCCAATGGATCTCTTTATCCAAAAGCTTTCATTCCCTGTGCAACAGGACATTCATCACAGCCAATGGTACAGGAGATGACCTGTGGGATTGGGGTCCGTAGTGTAAATGTACCATTTTAAATAGAGTTGGGTCCATGGGTGCTGGAATTTGCTTATCATCATGAATTCATTGTCGGATATTCATTATTCTCTCTTGCATTAAAGTTAGTGTTGTGTAGTCATTCATTCAACACACACATGAAGCAGCACTGCTTCTGCCTTATCCACTATAAAACTATAGGTTTTAGAGGAGGAAGAGCACCAGTAAATGTGCGTGTAATGGAAAGTGAAGAGCAAAGACTTGCCAGATTTATAATATTTGATCTAGAAATCCGATATCTAGAAATCCGTCTTCTATTTCAATTCAACACATTTCTTTATTAATTCAATCGTTTTATTCTGACTGCACGTTCATGCATATATTCATATGTATTCGTTATACATATTGTCTATTTGTTTTAGAAACAAGGATGAGAATAAGGTTGCAAAATATCAAGGTTACGTTTCCCGATAACGTTGTCTCTTAGTGCGCTACGAAGATTCTAAAGGAAAACACCTTAACCGTTTCTACATGTGTTCCCCAAACTATACCTCAGTATGTTGCATTAGGTAAACCTTCTTAAGGGCGAGGTTAGCAGGGGCTGTCCATGGTGGTGGTCCTGAATAGGTTGATATCGAATGCCTCGAGAATCGATTGTTCACTCTAACATTCACTGCGTAAGGTGTAAAGTATTGAGAAAACGATGTTCCTTGTAACGAAGCGCTTTAGAAGTGAATAGTATAACATTTTAAATAGTATAAATAAAGAGAAAAATGTGTGTATGTATTTCTAATTTTGCAAGTGTGCGATCACGCACCCTTGCGGTCATAAGGTTTCTGCGTTAACCAGCTACATTAAATGGCTGTTGGCTTCGCTTGCGTTTGAAGGGTCATTTATAATCTCATAATTTCCCATAGAGTGTTATTGTTCTCCACAATCTGTTTTGGTTACCCAGTAGCCGTATCACATTATTGGCGTAAATCACTTATTTGGGTGATTTGATGACTTACTCAATAAAAGCAAAACATGCAACATACCAACAACCACTATGGTGGGGGAAAAAGACCGCAAGAGAGCCCCCAGCTTTACTTCTGCCGAAATGCCCATTCTGCTGGATGAGGTGGGTCACCTCAAAGGTGTACTTTTTTCTAGTTTCCAGACAACAGTGTCACATAAACAGAAAAAAGAAATCTGGGAAAGCACGTATACGTATCGTGTCGTGGCCTTGTATCGGGATGCGTATCGTATCAAATGCCTTTCCTATAGCTTTATAGGAAGTGCCCGAACATTTTTTTGATTGCTTAGATTGTGTCTGTAATATACATCTAGGTTGGCATTAGGGTGAATAAATTATGGATTCAAATTCATTGGCTAAAAAAACCCTTGTTATTCTGTGGTTAACAATAATGTTGAGAATCATGTCTTTTGGTTGAAATATCCATCGACGCAGATTCAAGAGGCCTTCAACCTGAACCTCCATAACAATGTAAATACACAAATATTAGTTACTATCTCGACACCCACCTCTAGCCTTCTCCTGAATTGAGTAATTGTTTACCATGGGGGTATGATTAAAGGAACGAGAGATATAATTTTACCGTGTAGAATGATTAGAGGTATTGAATCACAGTTCAATTTAATTAAATTGCTTTTGTAATTCAATTTTTGCTGTGCAAGGAGCACATTAAAATGTGTGATTGATTGATGAATTTTAATCTTGATTGTGGTTAGGTCGAGAGGGAGAGAGAGAAAGGGAGAGAAAGGGAGAGAGAGGGAGAGAGAGGGAGAGAGAGAGAGAGAGAGAGAGAGAGAGAGAGAGAGACTATATAAAAAAAGGCTCTGATTGTTTTGTGCTTCATAACTTGGCAGATGGAATTATTTGTTCTGGTTTGTTACGTTTTGATTCAGTGGATAATTTATCTTTGGGATTTAATAGACATCACAACTTTGGCTGTTATGCTATCACTATAGAAAATTACAGCTCGCCTCTAAGTGAATATTTTGTTTTAGTAAACACCATCACTCTTTATCTAACCAATTGCTTGTGCACACGTGAGTGTTTACGATTTAATAGTACGTGCTGGGCAATATATCACATTATTGTAAAAATATGAATCAAGTTTTTGTCAAGGTTTTATGACAGCTTTGCGTTTTTAGTACAAAATTGTGTTGTAATGTACACCTCTCAGTTTACCAACATACTGATACTACTACTTTGAAGTGAATTGGCAAACAGAATCATTAAATCCCTTTTTATTCCTAGATGGAACATGTGGATATATCTTCCTTCCCAGTAAAATAGAGCATTCATGCTGGATTTGTCCTTGTTAGGTAAAGGTTAACATGACCTCTAACTCCTAAACTCATTTAGCAGCCCCACCTGATCGCTTATTCCCACAGTCCACCTGAGCAGAGGCGAATGCCTCACATCCTTCATCTTAACAAACTCCATCCTTGTTTAATGGCATATAAGAAAGAAAGGAGTGATGGGGATGGATATGGGAATGCTCTGGCCTTGGTCTTGACTTCTGAACACCATCTGCTTTCATTTGATGTTCTTCTTATTCGTCTCTGTCTCTCAATTAGATTTTTCAATTTCAAGGTTTGTTGGTATGAATGCATGTTCTTACAATATTACATTGAACACATACAAAAATACACAATAAGTACAAACATCAGAGTAAAATTAAAATAAGATGCATATAGTCTTACAGTTTTAGAAACAATTTAATATTAAACACATTTCAAGACATGAGAGATATAGCCAGAGAACATAGCCATGGAGGCTGGCTTGCCATTAAAAAAACTAAAAGTTTAGTTTTGCCGTCCTTGATGGAAAAGACATGATTTTTGTGCAGGCCTTCATTTTTTCCACATTTATAGCACTATAGCACCTTAGAAAAAGTGGGATGAAATGATAAATGGGTTTTTTTATAACATAAACATAATAATGTAACTATATGGACAGTATCATATGTTTGTATTTCCTTGGCAACGGAGCAACAACATACTGGTATGTTGGACCATCTGCATGCTATAGAAATTGTGATGCTGCAGAAACTGCAAATAAATCAACATCACGAATCAGTCGTGAAATGTCGACGTTGCAGCTTGATTTATAAAAGGACGCTTTAGACCTGCTCGGCATCAAGAAGGAGCAGGCAACTGTAAATGCTGGAACGGTCAGTGTACCGCTGTCTCGCCAGACATCGCTCTGGAGTAATTCCCCCTTCACATGGCCGAGCCCGCAGGCAATGTTCTCACACTCAGCCGAGCCAGACGCTCTCGTCCGTGTTTCCATCCATTTCCATCGTGTTGTTGTGAGCGAGAGAGAACGGGGAGTGAGGGGCCGAGCGACCCCAAGGGAGGGAGGCGTGCGAACGAGGGCTACAATGATTGTTTAGCATGAAGGGGAGCCAGACGACATCCATCAGCTGCCACATAACCGTAAAAAATTAGCTCGGGTGCAGAATAAGCACACACAGGTAACACAGCGAGCTCTTCGTGTCCGAGCTCTGCGTGGCACATGCATTCATATGTCTGTTAACCTACGGCAATAAATAAGAAATGCTAAGATTAGACCTCTATTCCCAGTGAAGAAATGCTTCTGACCTCTTTAAAACGTTAGGTGTGTTGTGTTGTACACTTTTAAGACAGAATAGAGGAAATAGAGAAAATACAGTAATAGGGTGGTGTCAGACGTCATATCATATCATGGATTGCATCATAGACAGAGGTGCATTTATTAATGCTAAGCTTTACAAATGTGACATTATGAAATTGTATGGTAATTGATTCCTGTTTGGACAACTATAAATAAGAGACCATCTGAAAGACCCATTATCTGTTTTTCTGGATTGACTATTTATAGGTGTGTTTAGGTCAAATGGTTATTTTGTTTTATTCTGTGAACTAATAACAATATTTCTCCCAAATTTCAAATATAAAGTTTTGATTTGCATTGACTGGAGAAACAGGTCAAAATAACAGAACATATGCTTTGTATATTTCAGACCTCAAATACTGCAAATAAAACAAGTGCATATATTCACTTTTAAGCAATACAGCAGTAATATAATATAATTGTACATAGGAACATGTAGGTACATATAGGAAATGTAAAAAGCAAATCAAACCTATTTTTTACCAGTTCGCATGTGTCTTGTCGTGCGGTCAGTCTTTCACGTTGATGTTGGATAACTTTGTCACTCCCGGGGCTTGATTTTTTTTAATTCAACAGACACTAGACTGGATTGGCCACAATACATCGACAAATGCTGATTAAAAGAACATTTTGTCTCTTTTTTGGACAGTATATATGTATTTCTTAGAATCTTCTATACAACACAGCTCCAGTCATTCACCTTTGACTGTTCTCTTCCTGCTGACTGACACACACAATACTCAGCATGACCGTGTCTTTCAGTCCAGTTTGAGTTGAGCTTGGAGGAAAAAGGAGTTGAAATAGAGTTGTTTCGTCAATAGAGAAAAGTCTCCTTTCCGCCAATTTCCTGGCCAATTTCCTCCAGCTGCATTCTCCTCAGACTATGGAGTTGACAAGTATACTCTGAGGCGTCTTTCTTCAAGCAGCTACAAAGCGTTACGCTTCATTTCACAATTCATTCTCACTGCTTCATAGTGATTGGCCTTTTTTGCTTTCAGGGTAGGACTGCATTTCATTTCTTTACACAAAGTTACAAGATCATGAAGCAAAAGTAATTTATTTGAACAGGTTTACACATTTGAAACATTATGAGTTATCATGCTCATTTACCAAAAACCAGCTGAGTAGATATAGACTTGTCTACAGTACATCTGGTAATGGTTTTGTTAGGAGAACGAATTCATAATTGTATCCTTAGATTGATCTTTTTCTTTGGTGTCTGTCTATTGTCGAGCAGATATAAACCTGTGTATCTATCACTTTGTGGGTTCCCCCTGTCTGAATTCTGTGTTTGTCTATCAGTGCGCAAATTATCGTGTGGTAATAAAACACACAAAACCGGCTCTTAGTAAACAATTTATTTCTTCCTAAATTATTCTTATGGCCTTTTTGCCTGTAATCGATAGGACAGAGAAGCTACAGGAAGCGATGGGGAGAGGGAGGAGGGAGTGTGATCGGGAAATGACCTGGTACTGATTCAGACTCAGGCCTCCTACACAAAAGCAAAGCTGAACAACATGATAGAGCACATGCACCGGCCACAGCTGGAGACAGAATAACAGGGAAGAAATGCACCATTTGTTGAAATAAGAATGGAAGAAATCCCAACACGCAGTATAGAGGTTGTCTGTATTGAAGGTCTTGCTTTTTGATGAATAGAGCTGAATCACTTTTTTGACTACTCTAGATTATATCAACTAAACACAATATGAGAAGTGTCTTACAAAATATAGTTTTGGGTTGTATTGCTTCAAGTTGCTTTGCCTCTGTTGTTTGTTTGTTTGTTTTTTGTTGTTGTGTTACAGCCAACAACAGAACATTTATAACCAAATACAAGTGTTTAACAACTATATTTAAGATTTAATTATATATATAAGAGACAATACAATTATAGAATAAAATTAAACTGGAAGTTGCCTTGGACCACATAGCATATTGTGTGGTCACAGTTTTTCAGATTTGTTGTTGCTTACTGGTTTAAAATGTTTAAATATTTCCTTTTTCAAATGTAATTTCAACAACCAGTTTTGGAGATAATCACATTTGCCTTCCGAGTAAAAAGCAGAACAACAAACAGCTATGAGGTGCCTTAAGAACAAATTTTTTTCCGTGAATACACCATCTTAAGCTAAATATTGTCAAATGGAATATGGAAATAAATTGATGTGTCAACATTTATTTATAATTGTATGCATTATTGAACTGAAATCTAAAAAAGGGGGAAAAAACACAAACATCATGCATTTATATATGACTGATTTGACTCTACGCTGCATGTTAAACAATATAAACATATTTTATATTTACGACTGCCACCTATATTTGACTGACATTATGGATGCCCTTGAAACGGAGAGAAATTCTGACAATACAAACGAATAAGCTATCACTAGGTTATTATTATATAGATCTTTTTAAATGACAAAGTCAACAGTTTTCTAGGAAAATACAAGTTTGAAGCGGGTGCATTAGAACGAAACGTTTTCTTCACGAGAAAAGATTAGTCATCTTAAATATGAATAAACAATAAAAGCTATTGTTTATGCTGTGTGTGTAAGGGTACAGCAGAACAGACTGTTTCAAACATGGCTTTGCAATCAAATTTTGATCAAGCAATCAAAATGTGTTTTATAATTTTTGTTGTTATTTTCAACTTTAAATCTGCATTTAGATGCAGACGACACCACATTCTCCTATATCAGTTTGCAAGCTCTGGACTTCACTGCATTTGTTTTTTTACTTTTACGAATAATAGATTACTCTTTTAAATATTGTTTTCCTTACCAATTTATTTAACCTTTACTATGCATGAATAACCTCTTAAACAATGAACACTTAAAAAAAACGTCAACATTGAGTATTGAGGTTTTATGACTAACGAAAGGGGAGTACAATGCAAAGCTTGGTCATCTATATCAGTACATAGATCAATAGATTTGTTGGTTTAGCAGAAAGTCCAGTCGTTGTCAGTCATTTAATGTGCGCTGTAGTGGTCTGAGGCAGTCGTGTGCTCTTTTCTCACTGTCAAAGTACTTTTTAAATTTCGTTGTGTCGTGCACCAGTGGGCCACCATACTTTGACATGTTATAACTTTGAAACGTATTTTGTTTGTTTGTTTATTCGCGAAGTATTGGCCCGGCATATGTCTGTCTCTTTATGCTAAATACTGACCCTTCAGCTAGCAAATGTAAACATTCTATAAATTATATGACTATAAAGTCGGGAGGAGGACAGCTTGAGGCAGTTAATATGGCTGACCAGCAGGTCAGGAGGTATATTCTGTGTTAATTTATTATAGCAATCTGATTGTAGATAAGACTACCAACTTCGAGATACGTCCTGGTGTGACAGAGTATCTGCCTTCCCTATAAATGATCAGCCACAACAAATCGTTCTCCGTATGTCTCCTCCCACAGTGTTGGGGAATACAGGACTTATAAATAGTAACCGGTTATGGAAATGGAGCAACCGTAATGGATGTTCAATGCATTGTTTTAGGTTAAATTATTGAAAAATGTTAATGTTAAACAGAAATATGCATATTTCGGTTTGGTCTAGACATGACGTTCAATTTTGTGAAGTGGCTGAATCTGAATCAGATTTTATATCTAGTGGCATTCAAAAATAAATATGTTTTTATTTTAAATGCTACACAACACCATTGATCTTAAACTCATCCTGTTACTCATTTCCCATCATATTTATAGATCATGCGTGTCAAGCTATGCATTTGTATACATTCACCCATCTCTGGACTCGTGCCTCGTATCACATTATGCATTACTTTGGCAGAAAGCACCGATCCAGTTTAACATTATTATGGCGGACAGACTCACATAATCTGACACTGACTGAACACAAGGTGTGGTCTCGCCCAACTCGTGTGATTTAAAACAAACTCGCTGCAATTCATCTCTCACCCTCCGAGCCAGGACAGCATGCTTATGCTTTGATAAAGTGTGCTAAGCTAAGAGTTTCCCATTCATTAGCATTAGTTATTCCCCCTTGTCCTAAACCTGTTCAATATTTACACTAAGAGCAAATAAACTCTCGAGTGGCCATGTTGAAAGAGCCAAACAAAATCTCCCCCGTCATGCCCGACCCTGCTCCTGGCCTCAGTCCCCCCAGTCTTTCTCGGACCGAAATAACCCTCCGAACGAGAATCCAGGGTGGACAGATAATCTCAGCGGGGTAAATGCTCATTCGGGTAGTTGAGCCGGTGCTTTAGGAAGGAAGGAATTGAACTGCAAAAACGATCCTGCGAGCTGCCATTATTTTGAGCGGGGATGGGGCCGCTCTTGCCTGAGTCTGCATTCATAAATCTCCTCCTGGATCCGTGAATGTAATCAGGTGCTTTGCAGAGGACACACACTGGCACAAGACACTCCGTCTCTCTTGTCAAAAGCCGAAGCAACTGTATAGTCAGAGCCGAGGGGTGTGATGCTGAAATCTATGCTTTTTAAATCAAAGGGGGGACATTTAAAGCAGAAACATTTAGTTAACTACCCTCTCAGATTTTTGGAAATCTGTCAACTCTCTGTTCTGCCGTGCTGTTTTTTCTACAGACGGATGAGGACAGGGTTCAAAGACTGGGCAGCGAGAACAATGGTGGTTGGACAGTATGTGTTTGTCTGTCTGTCTTTTGAAAACACAAAAGAATACAAGCGCAGGCACAGACGCTCGCTTTAAGAATTGTCAGGGGCCCTAACATGAAAAGTACCATCTGTCTAAAGCTGAACACCACGGGCCTTTGACACCTATTTATTCCGTTTCATCCTAACTTGCTACACACAGCTTTTATTCTTCGATGTATTTATTTCTCCATTCAACTCACTTTTACTCTGTGTTTCTCTCACTTTCTGTCTTCCCTGTCATAAATCTGTTTGAAGGATCGCTGTGGTTTTTTTATCAATTTGGCAGCGTGTGTAAAGATCTTACAATGTGCATCAAAATAAAGGAAAACGGTGCACAAATCGATTTGAAAGCCACAGTGTAAAACGTTGATGTAGTTTTGAAGCAGGTTTGCCAGTAACTTACTGTAGATTGAATTGCCACTTAATACTACTTTTCTTTTAGAACTGTTTTCCATTGGAGTTTTGAACTTTACTTTAATTACAATGAAAACTTGACTTTGCCTTGTTGTTTTCTACAAAAAATATTGAATACTTCGTAAAGAACCATACATTGACATGACAAGAAAAGTGACATTATATATGTAGTCTTGTTTCATGAAAGAAAATATAAATTTTTTTATTCAATCCAAAGAAAGTTTACAGTGCAGACACATCCAAAGGCTACAACGTAGAATGACAAAATACAATTCTTGAAAGTTCTCATGTCATTAAGGACAATTCATTATGTTGATCTATTGACAGATAAGCAAAGAGAGTCATCTTGAATCTTTCTTTAGTGCGTTATTGTTATTTTCATTTGCCCTCATTAAAACATTTTTTAATAAATAAATTGATCTCTATATATGGAATCTGCAATGTCCCTCATCGGTCGACTACTAATTCTAACCATATCCTTTTGTTTTTTCTTTCCATGTCTTCACCACTACCCGTTGGTGCCTTCCTAAACCTTGTGAATCACAAACTCTCATTTAACAGGTAAGTTCAATTCAATTAAATATCCCAGCATGTGTTATTACAGTGCCAAAACCAAATACCACTATGGGTTAATGAATATAGAGATGGTTACCTAGCAACACGTGGTGCTGGAGAGCTTAATCTTTATTTAAATCGCCATGTTTGTGCACACAGGCCTTGGTTGGGGTTATGTGCAAATACTGTACTGCAAGCATACAAAATGAAATATGGCATACTAGAGAACAACACTTAACACATAAGTGCTCTCATTCAATACTAGTCTCCTAGTATTTTCCTTTTTTGTTAAAAAGCTGCTAGCCAATCATCTGGTCTAAAAGAATACGAAAGACTTATGCACTTTTGACTCTATTCATGATAATAATGATCTGATCACAGAAATGTCCATCTGTGCTTAACCAAACTGCAGTACGTCAGTGCCACATGTCCAATTGAACTTCACAACTTTATTGTATCAAGTTGTTAATCGTTGATCTGTCAGATATACCAGGAACATAATATTTCTATCTCTAAGTTGACCTGAAATTTAACAACCTCACAATGTTCGGACTGTCTGGATCGGTAATAGCTCACCGCAAGTTATTAACATGCCACATATTGAATGCAGAATTCATGTTAAATATTTGAACAGCCAGGAGCACGGCCCATGCATAACTCATGAGGAGGCGTGGAGCTTTCACGCTGCATGTTGAACAATTATTATGTTACAATTGATCCAATCACTCCTTCACTGGTATTCCTTCGCTGTCAGTGTAGAGTAAGAGATCAGGGGCGGTATATAGAGTAATAGACTTCAGATCAGGGCTGTATTAAGGTCACATTTGGTGTGAACCTGCCCCTGACTCCTATTACATTAACCTTATTTGTCTGGGGGTCTCCAAAGACATGTGCCCCCAGGGGCTTTGTGCAACCCTGATGCCAACATTTTGAATTCCACATGAGGTTGAGCTGTACCTCAGTATTGTCAAAGATTATTGATTTCACATATCAATAATCACCATCGGCCATTGAAAAACCCATATACGTCGACTACTAGTCACGCGGTTGAATGGGCTTTTCGTCTGCAGCGTTCATTGTCCTTCTCATTGCAATCAAGATTCCTCATGCTACCCCCCGGATTCCATTTTTGCACAGTGTCTTTGACATCCCGCGGAGCGAAGGAATTACTGCGGAAATTACTGCTCCGCAAGGTTTTCTTATTTTTTCTTCATCCTGTCAGAGCGGAGAGTGTTCAGCTGTTCAAACACAGATATCAGGTGGTTTTTATATTGTTTTTGTCACTTTGAATCTCATAACCTGCAACTGGCTCTTTGAGATACAGAAGAGTGGCTGTAATTGTCAAGACAAAGATGAACCACCGATAAATAAGCTCCTGGTGTAAACAGTTATCTCAGAGTAAAAACACGACGTACACACTTTGTATTTTACACCGTATATGCTGTTTTAAAATTAATTGCAATCCAGCTTGTGCACATTTTTTACTCTCCAGGCCATTTCTGTAACTCTCCATTTGCATTTTTCATAGTCTTACGGTCTGGCCAGTGTTATTTGCACACGGTACCAATGGTCATTTCATGATCTTTAAGGTTAAAAAAAGTCATTGTTTTATTTGAGCTTCATTGCTATTCGTTGTGTGATATTTACCCTTTTTGAGCGATAACTGCGAATCGAGACAGAGAGCTCCACCACTCAAAGGTTTCTGTGAAAAGTCACTGTCAGAGTCAGCAAATAAGTATGACTGTTTTCTCACATTTCAGATATTTTTCACATATCTGCATAAATTGAGAACAGTGAGCTGCGCAGCGGGTGCGAGCCACAAGATATAACACCAGCTTGCAGAAAAGAACAATCTGCATTGTTCCTCACGTACAACTATACGTTTATTGCGGTTCCACAAATGTGCGGCCAGATGTTGCAGAACATTAGCCTTCAGCTAATATCAGAGCATTGACATTCAGCCACATGGTGGTCGGATTTCACGCGGTGTTATCCATTAATGTAATTTCCAGACGGTGTGCAGGTTTATATGATATGTCTTAAATTATCAGCCTGATTGTCTCTTTTTGCCATCTTGCATTGTTTCAAAAAGCATATTGATGCATGTCTCCCTCCTACTTGCTTTCATTTTCCATCGCGTTTATCGTTATGCTTTCAAACCAAGACGTGGGTGCACATATCTCTTTAAATGAGCTCTAAAAGCTGAACCGTGCAAATGAATCCTTATTCTCAAGCAATACAGTAGGCATTACATTCGACATATAGCTATTCGCATGATTTAGTTACTTTCTTAAAACGGCATCAAGCCCCTCGCGGCGTTGCTAATATGTTGCCAGCGATGCAGATGCACATTTAAGAGAGACAAAGCTGATGTTGGTAATTATAACAATGAACAGAAGGAGGATAAATATGTACTGCTCATTTTACCCACGTTCCAATAGCAGCCAGTCACGACAGCAAATAATCAGGACGATATCCGCTCTGTACATTTATGAGCCAAAGGAGGAATGGCCATTCAATTCCAGTTGTAGATTTTTAATGTTGAATGGCAGAGCCATGGTCAGTCCTCTGGGTTTTGGCAGGTTATCTGTTTGTGTGAGAAGGGAGGCACAGGCACACGTTCAGTCAGTGAGAGGCAGTAAGCAATGTTAATTCATTTGTTAAGCATGTGCTCTATGAAGATGCTCTTATGAAATATATATACTATACAGTACATATATACTGTATATATATATATATATATATATATATATATATATATATATATATACATATATGTTTTATGAATGGAAATACTGTGAACCGTGACATTTTTCACGGAGTTCTAAGTTAAGCAAGCATCATAGTATTTCTTGTATAATATTCTGTGTTTAGGTTATGATTGAGGAAGCTGGATTATTATGTTTATGATAAGATTCTAATACCTGTTGAGAACAGGTATTATAGAGGACAGTGTTGTTCAGCAGATGTTTTTCAAAGCTAAAGAAATTTTACGCGGCTCTCTGTCTTTGTCTTAGAGGTTTCTTGTGATTTTTTTAGACACCACAGAAAAGAGAAGTTGAATTGGACAGCTCTGGTCATTTGGTCTTGGATGCATTTCATGAGAAATGATTGTGATCATTTTGAGGCTTCTGCAAATCGGAGCATAGTTTGTCTCTGCTGAGCTGACACACGCAATTGCCACTGCATTTTTCCCACAAGAAAATTCGTAGACTTAAGTAAAAGACAATATGCGTTGTCCATTTTTATTTTCTATCTCATACATTTTAGTAATGGTGCACTATCTGTGACAGACTTTGATTACAGACATGATTCGATCTTTATTTCCCAAGTGATTGTACAGTGATTGAGATTTACGTCTGTCTGTCCGCAGCATCTTGGCTTGTCTGTTGATCTCACGTTGTTTACCAGAATTTACCCTCTTAAGTTCTCTGCTGTACAACATGCAAACACAGTAGAACCCTGAAGTACCCTCTTGATCTTCTTATTCAGCCCCTCTCTCTCTCTCTCTTTCTCTCTCTCTCTCACACACACACACACACACACACACACACTCACTAACAAGGTCAAAAGCTAATGTCTTACCCCCCACCATTTGACACAACGGCCAGCCCACAGAGCCAAGAGCTCGTCCCTCTCACTGCACAAATTCATTTCTATACCTCCGTTGCTATCTACACCCCCTCCCCCTAAAGGCACTGGGCATATAGCCAGTAATCCACATACAAATGATCAATAAAAGACTTTTTGAATAAATAAAACGTAACACCCACCCTCTCAATTGTTATGTCGACACTAACTTTTGCTTTCTCTTTTTATTTCTATTTTGTTTTTATCATTTTCCAAAAAGTCAACAGAGGCCGTAAATCTGTAATTGGCTAAAAGCTACTCGTATTGATCCGTCTCAAGCCTCAACAATACGAGTATTAATTATAAGAGCTAATTGTCAGAGCTGCAATTCCGCTCAAAGTCTGACGGTCGAGGGGTTTATAAGCAGCGTGAGAAGAAAGACTAATTCAGATCGCATGACATTTCAAAAATAACTCACTCTCTTCTGAAGATAAATGGAAAATAACAATAATTAGCATAGAAGGGAATTCGATGTGACAGCCAGCTTCCTTGGGATAAAATGACATGTAGTACGTATACGATTTAAGATAGAAATGCTAAGAATTGGTCACAGGGATGCTTTGTTTGGAGGACTTTAAATATGGACACTGGAGAGAAGAAACGATGAATGTAATCAAAGAACTGTAGCTGTTGTTTCCCTTGTTTGCCTCATTGCAGGTTATTCCTGTAAATGCTGGTGTGGTTAACAGCTATTGTTATTGAAAGACATGTTTTTGTTTTCGCTCAATCCAACCACCTGTTTCGTGAGGGATATCATGAATAACAACAATCGTCGTGTTTGTTGGCCGAGCAGAAAACAATGCAGGCATTGTAGCATCGTGTTGATATGCTATAAATCTGTCACTCAGTCAAATAGACATCTTTTTGTGTTTTTTAATACTCTCCAGAGGATTCATTAAAAACCCAACCACACATTGGAGTGTACATACTTAGGGTCTGGCTGCAAAATATGACATGAACAATACTATTCAGCGCAAGGAAAAAACAGCAGAAAATAAGACTGTAATCCAAGGAGTGTCAGACCAGAAAGACATTATGAATAATGACGTCATTACCTGACAGAAAACAAGAGTAAAAAAAGAAAATGGGCGAAGCATAATACATTGCGTATCATTTACATCAGTATGAATACATTGGTTTAGCTTGGGTTAGCTTCATATACGCATCGAATACAGTGCTGCTGAAAATAGAACAGTTTCATATCAAGTATTAAAGGATTCAAAGGGGCGGGGCTTTGGAATCCATATTAAAATCGTTGATCAGATTGTAAAAATTCTTGCTCAGTCTTACAATGTACCTTTCAAGACGTTTCCCAGTCATACATGACAAATGATATTCGCACATGCACTTGGTTGAAACAAACCACAACATAAGAACACACACACTTAAATGTAAATGCGTAAACAAACATGCACTCTCACACACATACGTTCACATAAAACTTCTTTAACGTGTTGGCACGCGCACACCAGCTTCACAGTGGCAATTTTCCTTATGCTCTCTGAACAAGTCAATTATTATAACAGCCAGTTGTTCAAAACTGTAAGAGAGACAACAACGCAGTTGACGCAAAGTGACATCTCTCTTTTGTTTTTAGTACTGAATGCTTTATGCTGTGGCAGTAATCCTTAACCTGAGCTGAGCTTAGAGACTGCATATAGAAAAGCAACAGGCGTATAGACGGACACATAAAGCCTGGGAGGGTGAGAGAAATCCGAGGGCTGCCTGCTGCAGTATCTCGTTTTTCTCTGCTGATGTGGTGAACACTAGGGAGCAGTCTGTACCTTCTCTCAGCGGCCCTGTTATTTCATCAGCGCAATAGCAACTGATGCAGGACGCACACAATCGAAACAATCACGATGATCTGTCACGCAGTAACAACGGGGATCTGGAAAAACAACATTACATTTAAACATTTAATCAGAAATACACTACGAAATAAACATCTAGAATGGGGTGACTCTATTATCAAATGATCTTTTTGAAACACTTCGTCACGTCCATTTCAAGTATATTTGATGTAAATGTTTAAGGCCTCTCAGTCAGATTTTTACCCCTCAGCTGAGGCGCTTTATAATGACATCCATAAAAGCAGGCATGGAATTAAGGACGCTCCTTGTCTTGTTTATTTGAACAGCAGACAGATGTTTAACTTTATCGGCATCGGATCAAAATGGCATCAGCGTCGTTTGTTTTAGCTGGTTTGCTTAATCTATTCAGGATATGTACAAGCAGGAGAAACTGCAACAGCCACAGCTATCAAGCTTTGCACAGTGATTCGATCTCGAATCTGAATCTTAGACTGAGGTTTAACATTTCTAATGAAGTGAAGCGCTTCCCACAGTCCTGCTTATTTACATCCTGCGATACTGCAGCAGAGCTCACTAACCATCTTTCCTTGTGACCACAGACAAACAAACAAACAAAAAAACAGTCGTCAAACTCACCTGCAGAAATGAGCACTGTGAATAGCAATTCATTTATTTAAACATTTGTATTTTCCTCTTTTTTTTCTCCATAGTTTACAAAAGAAATAGGATAACATCTTGCATTTATATTCCCACTCTTGCATTTCTGCTTTTTAACATATTTTACATAGAATCTTATATTTTTTAAGGTTTCTTTGTTTGTTTTGTTGTTTGCCTCTCCAATTTCATGTGTCCGTGTGTCTGTACCACAGTAAAAATATGTCCTCGATAGCTTTAGAGGGTTCTAGAATATCCTGAAGTAGAAAGACACATTAAAGCTCAAATATCCACTCTTCACATGAAAAGCCAGGACAGGTCAGCGTAATTATTCCATATCTTTTGCGTAAAGTACACAGGTTGAAGATGTTGCAGTCAGCACTAAATCCCTGTTTTCTGCACTCGAAACATGTAGCTTCCTCCTGAGAGCAGTGAAATGAGGTGCAGAGTATCCGTCAATACACCAAAAGCTTTGAAAACAAGATGGGCGAGCATCACACCTCACACTCCCGTGATGACTGCTGCTGGCACGTGCAAGAGCCATACTCGTTGATGATGACAAGTCCCCCCTCCATATTGTTGGATTTGTAGTCAACGTAGTACTCGGACGCAGACGCAGTAGCCATCTGCTGCATGGTCTGCTTCTGTTTCTGCTTGCGACGCTGGCTGGTAAAACACTGCCTCAACTGCCTCATGCCTGCCGGGAAACATTTCCAGGACACGTAGAGCACAAGGACTATAATCAGGAAGGAGAAAATTAGGGCCATGGTGCCTGTCACCACCTTGTGAATCTGCATGGTGCTCTCCAGGTCATCAGTGGACACCGTCACTGTCAAGGAGTTGGTCACCACCTCGCCACCCTCCACTTCCTGCAGCTCATACGGGTTCCTTGTTGGGCCATCGAATATGAAACCTCTGGCCCGGTTTCTGGTGGCGGTGAAGGTCTGTGTGGTCGCGTCCACGTTGTCCACACATAACTGAAAAGCATAGACGGCATCCAGAATGTCCTCGCCCTGTGCAATGTCTGGGTTGGCACACAACAGGCCATTGTCACGTTGACCCTGGAAATTGCTAAGCCAGGAAGCCAAGGCACAGACGTTCCTGCTGCATTCCCAGTCATTCCCCGACAGGGTAATGCTGCTCAGGGATGTCCATGATTCCAAAATCCGCTGATCTATGTAGGTCAGTTTATTGGAGTCCAACATAAGAGTCTTAAGGTTCGGTACACTCTCAAACACATGTGGCTCAATATACTCAATCTCATTGTTGGAGAAGTCAATCTTCTCCAGGTGGTCCCAGGTCCAGTCAAGGGTGCTGACCACGATAGTGGCCTTATTGTTTCGCATGTAGAGGGTCCTCAGTGAGATGAGGCGGGGGAAGTGGGCCAGATTGACTTTCACCAACTCGTTGTGCTCCAAGTGCAGCTCGGTGAGCTTGAAGAGCCCAGCAAATGAATTGCGTGCGAGGCTTTGCAGCTGGTTATAACCCAGATCCAGGAATTGCATGCTCCTGCAATCCTGGAAAATACGCACAGGGATGAATTTAAGGGCATTGTAGCGCAAATGTAAATTGGTAAGCTTCCTAAGGCCATGGAAAAGGTCTGGCTCCAAATACTGAAGTTTGTTATAGGATAAATCCAATATTCGTAGGTTGGGCAGATGTCGAAAGGTCCCGTTCGGAAAGCTTTCTATCCTGTTGGTGCTCAGGTCCAATTCTTTAACCCTTCGCAGCCTCTCAAAGGCGCTCTCCTCCACAATCTCAATATTGTTATGATCCAAATAGAGCCAGGTGAGCTGCGACAGGCCCACAAAGTCCCCTTCCCGTAGTTCAGAGATGTTATTTTCACGCATAGACAAACCAATGGCACTGCTCAGGTTTTGGGGGATGTCGGTTAGGTTGAGCCCCTCGCAATACAACAGCTTGTTGTCGCATCGGCACAGCCTCGGACAGCTCCCTCCCACCAAGGGGACTATTTTCAGAACAATGCCCAAGGAGCACAGTATCAGCCCAGAGGGCTTCCTTAGCGGCCACTTTAGGTACAGACCAATTAGGAGGAAATCCATTAGCATGAATATCCTGCAGTGTCGTAGAGAAAAAGTCCATTGAATCTTTCACATTTGTGTCATTTTGGAGTTTAGTATTTGTATTCGTCCCAGTGAAATGTCTTTTAATCGATATGTATTTCTATAGACGTGGAAGGGGTTTGGTTACTTAAGGAATCAAGAAATCCTGCACCATGGAAATGAACGACAGAAATAAACAGCGAGTCACTTTGTTCGGTGATAAGAGAGACGGGCATGTAAAAAAGTGTCCCTCGTGAAACAATCTCACATGAAAGAATTCCTACTCACCCCCGTGCAGAGGCTGACAACCTCTTTTCAGTTGATCCCTTTTTGCCGACACTAATTATGTGCGAAACTAAAAAAGACCCCAGTGTGGTACAAATTCAGCCCCCCCTCCTTTTCATCGGACACCAGATCCTGGCAGCCTTACAATGTCTTAGTTCTCCTCGTGTGAAAGAGCAAAAAAGAGAATGAATCCAAGCAGCGTTCAGCAGGCTGGTAGGAAGTGCAAGTTTCCCGGGCTGCATGCATGAGCACTGTCCACTCTCCTCTGGTTCTCTGCATCGACTGCTGCGCCGCGGATCTGTGAGAGAGACGAGCGGAGGGAAACGCGCACGGAGGAGGGAATAATCCACTCCGAACTGACTCTCTCTCTCTTTCCTGCCTTCTCGTTAATGACTCCCGATCTGTCGACGCAAATCACCATCCATAACCTATAGCGATCGTCGACTTGCGCAACGGACATGGAGCCAAGCTCGTTGCCCTTTTCTTAGTTTCTAGACAACTATGCACATGCAAAAGCTGTTTGATCTGCATCATACAGCTGTCTTTTTCTGTTTGCTGAATTGTTCGTGTTTTAATGATATCCAAAAATCACTGGTGAGAGGGTTTGTAGTAAGACTCAAATCTTCATCTTGTTCTCATCTGTGTTAAGCTCATTTCCTGGGGGTTGCGGAGGCTGTAGCTGCTGAGGCTGAAGGCAGGCGCGATGTACTGGGTGGAGAGAGATGCTTTATCCCTTGCAGTAGACTAGTGCACTGGCAGTGCATGCAGAAACACCTTCTGTTCACTGAGTGTCGTAAGCCACTCACAATTCAGCCCAGTCTCTCTCTCTCTCTCTCTCTCTTTCTCCCCCACCTCCTCCTGCTGCACTTCTGCTCACCCTTTTTTCTTCAATGCTCTCTCTCTTTCTCTCTCTCTCTCTCTCTCTCTCTCTCTCTGTGTGGCTGAGACAGTTTTATATTTAAGAGAGGCTGGGCTTAAACTAGAGTTTAAATGAGGCACACAATCATTACCCTCCCATCTCCCTCTTCTTTTAAATGAACTGAAACACGCCCTCTATCTGCTAGCATCTATTGTTATTACTACATGGTTTGCTTATTGCAGATTAATATCTTTCTAATGACTTAAGTTGTGTTCTAGTTCCCTGTGGCTTTGATGTGATAAAACATTTCATTATATATTAATATAAGTAGACCTGGAACATTTTGGTAAAAGACCAAAAATACATTGCATGGGTCAAAATTATTGATTTAGATTTTATGCCAAAAATAATAAGGGTATTAAGTGAAGATCATGTTCCATGAGATATGTTTTTACATTTCCTACCCTAAACAAATAAAAACAATATTTTTGTGAGTGGATGGCCTGCTACAGTACCTATGATTAACAACTTCAAAGGTCATTTTCTCAAAAAACAAATTTTTGCACCCTCAGATTCCGGAGTTTTAAACAGTTGTATCCCCGCCAGGTATTGTCCTATCCTAACAACCTATACATCCATAGAAATATATTATATTACATACATTTTCATGTGAGTTTCGATGGCTAGTTGTGTCCCCCGAAACAACACTGACAAGGCCTCTCTGCAAGATGAATGCTTTCCAATTGGACCATCAGAGTGTGTTCGGAATGGCATTGTACTGTAAGCATTGCCTTTTCAGACCGTTAGCTTGCTGAAAAATGAGCTTGTGCGCCCAGCAAACATGGCAATAGCGGCATGCGCCATATGTCATTGCAGTGAGATGGTACACTCGGACACAGTCCACAGCGAGGCGACTCCCCTCTACTCCCCCTCACGCCCAACACCGCCCTCATTGGCTCAGCTCTGGAAGGAAAAGATAATGACAAAATCACAAACCTAAACTAGTAAATTTACATTTCATAATGCTTTCTGCCCGGGCTTGTTTATCACAGCCATTTCAAGTCGAGCCATCCAGTTGGAATACAGATATCATCTGTTGCCACTTAGCCAGGCTTACATAAATATTCCACTCAGGAGCCGTGTTGCAGTGCTCCGTGGATTGCAGTCCCCGGGCTTGTCATTTCATTTCGATTAATTTTCAAGGACAATGAGCTGTGACGATCCCGTACATGAAGCTAGCATGCGTCTGTTGGTTTGCCTCCTTTCTGATGGCTGCCATAATTTTCTTTTGCTCAGCACACTGTGAAATGTGAATTAATTTCGTAGTGAAATATGACACACACGGTCTTCTTAGTCCCCTAAGTGGCAAAAGACAACAGTATCTGCTTGGATTACTTTTATTTAAAACATAAACTACTACGTCTTGAGCAGTATGTAAGCTTTTGCTTAACACTGCAGAGAAGTAAAGTAGTATTGGGACACTCATAAACACATTTTAGAAACTGACAAGATGGTATTCTATGCCAACTAATTTTTGCATTTTCCCCATTCTTTAAAGCGACCACAGTTCAAATTCGCTTTCTATTCTCTGGATGATAGTATAAAATAGCAATTCTCTGGAGCCTGAAATGTATTCCTACTTTCACACCCTAAATGCTCAGCAAAGATTTGACAGAGAAATGGATGTGTTGTGTTCTACAGGCAGAAAAAAAGCTTATGACTGTTGCCATCTTAAAGTCTGATCTGTTTCTCCTCCACCTTGCCCATCGCTCTTTAGCTGTAATAAATGGGTGCACCATCAGCTAATGACTTGGTGCCCAGTAATGACTTGACACAGCGAACAGAAGATGTGAGATTTCCGACCATTCCTTATACTGACTTTAAAGCACTTCGGCTAAAGTGAACATAGAACAGAGATCATTTTAAGAATATGAGGTCACTGAGGGCTGAGGAGCTTATTTTACATTACATCATATTCTTTAATGTTATGTTACTTTATGATATATGATAGATCATATTTCATATAATATTATATATTTATTGCTTCTTAATTCTTAATATATAGGTCCATTGACCATAAATATACCATATTTGACCATTGGCCGTATTGACCATGACTGTATTGTTTTAGATAACTATAAAGTTTTAAACAATAGAAAACTTCAGCATGCAAACTTTGAATAAACATATCATTATCGCCCATTGCTGTGGATGCTGATGTAGGTAATGATATAGTTAATACTATAAGTAGATATAATTTTAGGGATAGTTCACCCAACAATACGAATTCAGTCATCATTTATCATTTATCATTTATTTAGTGGTGTGGTTCAAAAATTGTCTATGACTTCTGTGAAACACAAAAGATGTTTCGAGTGGTTTTATTTCCATACGAATTGACTGTTCTACAAAAGACCAAAAGTCATACATAAACTATCAAATATAATTTTTGGGTGAACTGTCCCTTTAAGGCTTTTCAGTATACTCAATGAATGCCCACCGCAGTACTCCCAGCCAATGAACAGAATCAAGGCGGCAAGACCATGAATTAAATCTGCATTCTGTTTATGTACAACGCACCTAATCAATATCCCATTATGTTCCCTTTTAATATTTTCTGCATTGTTAAGTGTTTAACCACAGTTTCCACTTTGCTGTACATGTGGAGCTGATCCTGTAAATCTGTCTTACACCTGTTATAGATTTTGCCCATGAAATCCTTTTCTTTGCCCATTGGTCCGATGTAGTGGTTCTGGATTGTAGGAAATCATTAATGCAAGTGGGGTACTTGTGAAATTCAAAGAACAAAACAGTGTGGGAAATAATCACACATCTCTCGATCTCCCTCTGTTTCTCTCTTCTTACCTCCATCTTTGTTCATAGCTCAAGACACTTGTTACTAAGCCTGTTCGGAATCTCGGACATCAAAATACATTTTTATCTCAAGTCAAAATACAAAATGTCATGAGATATATCGTTTTTAGAGAAATCTAACCTCATCCAGTGAGGTGTATGTTTAAAACAGGCAAAAGCCTATTCACCAGTGCAGTTTCTCTTACCGCACTAGATTTGTTTTTCTTGCATTTAGCATCTACCTTCTTAATATCTGAGGTTATTTTTCTCAAGTAAATGCATCTTGTTCTAAGGATGTTTATTTGCTGCACAGCTAGTCTGCCCTGCCCTGTGGCTAGAGTCATATTGATTCGGTTCTCTGAGCAACTCCATCTCCTGTGAGAGGTTCTTTAGGTGGGTCACAGCTGAGGCATCTTGACCAAAGGTACTTTGGTGTGATGAAATTGTGTGGCCCTTGTTCTGCAAAGCCAAATCATGTTTTTAGCTATTTTAAAAACACCCTTTCTATTGTTAAGATCATTTTTCTGTGCAAAGAATTGGTTTATTTCGTAACTATTTAAATGTTTGGCGTCATTTCTTTTTCAGCGGCTTCTTGGTTTTTTTATTTAGATTTTAGAAAGGAAACCGTAAATAGATTATTGGTTGAGAACACAATCTTTTTTCTTATGTATTTCACCTAAACAGCAGTGGGTTTACGTAGAGAGTTATCCTGTTTTTCAGATGTTTCTTATGTGAAAAAAAGCTTCAGTAAGAGATACAGATGAGATATCAACAGGTGGGCTTAGATCTGCCAAGATACCAAAGTCAGTTTTTAAAACATTGCACAATTATCTAAATCTGAAATGTCTGAACTATACTAGTTCATATACTAGTATATTTACATTTAGTCATTTAGAAGACGCTTATATTCAAAGCGACTTACAAAGAGTTCGGGGAGCAATAAGCGATATTTCATACAAAGAAGTAAATACTTTACATTTTACCTTTCATAAACATATTTTTCTATTTGTTATAAACAATTTTATTTTTCATTTTCTGATTCTTACTGTAAATGTTTTTTAGTTTTTTTTTGTTTATACTTCATAAATTGTATATTTCCCTTGCCTTGTCCTTTTTTTAAACAAAGCTACAGATCTGTGATTATCATATGCTGTTTGATTATGACATGTTCTCTCAGACTTTTTTTTTAGATTAGAAGATTATTTGGTCCGGGAAAATATCTGCCCACCAGTCTGGGCATGTTTTATTGAACCATTTGCATTAATCCCATCTCAATCCCTCTTAATTAGCCTCAGTGTACAAATAAGACAAGCATGAAGAGCCATTGACAGCTTGAAACCAAAATGAGATATTTCCCGTGTGGCAACAGCTATCACCCCCCTGATCAAGCTCCTATTAGTGACAATGTATTTAAGATGGATACTTTATTAAACATGCAAAATCAACCACGTCCCAATTGTGAAATGCTTTGATTTGTAAGCTCGTGAGACCCCATAAACTCCATGTTCAAACAGGCTATATCACCAGTCATCACCATCACAATGCAGTTTGTCATACCGTCAGTTGCAGTCATGCTTTCCCATATTCCCGCCCATGAATCATCCATTGCTTTGATTCATCATGTCCCAGGTTCTGTCTGGCATTGTCAACATTTTTCATCAGATTACACTGTTGCTGGAGCTTGTCACATAACCAAGTTCATGCCATTGGGCTGGTTTTCATGTCGCCTGACAATTAACAGCATCTCATATCAAAGAAGTGTGCTATTGAGCCTATAGCGGTGGCTAAAGAGAGGGGTCTCTGGGCGCATGATGTGGTTAATGTCTAATTGGCCTTCTCCTGAGATAATGTGGAGGGATGATGATGAAGGGTTGGGCCTGTGTGAGGCTTCTGCAGTCTGGAGATGAGAGAGAGAGAGGGCACCGCTGCTTCCATGAGTCAGAGCTTTCACCATTTTGCAGAGCCAGCGAAAGTGTAGAGAAAAGAAAGAAAATGGAAAATGAAAGAAAGGAAGACTTTACAGAAGGCAGGAATGAAAACATAATTAATTTGAAGGGGAAAATGCGAAAAAAAGAAATATGGAAGGGTAAAGGATCGAATATGATGGTAATATAAAAAAGTATGTAAAATGAAGGAAATTGGAGAGGGAAATAAAAAAACGATAGATCGATGGTTGGATGGATGGATGGAAGGAAGGAAGGAAAGAAAAAGGGAAAGAAAGAAAGAAAGAAAGAAAGAGGTGGGTGGGTTAGTGGATGGAAAGAAGGAGGGGTGGGTGAATGAAAGGAAGGAAGGAAAAAAAGGAAGAAAGAAAGAAAGAAAGAAAGAAAGAAAGAAAGAAAGAAAGAAAGACAGAAGGAAGGAAGGAAGGAAGGAAGGAAGGAAGGAAGGAAGGAAGGAAGGAAGGAAGGAAGGAAGGAAGGAAGGAAGGAAGGAAGGAAGGAAGGAAGGAAGGAAGGAAGGAAGGAAGGAAGGAAGGAAGGAAGGAAGGAAGGAAGGAAGGAAGGAAGGAAGGAAGGAAGGAAGGAAGGAAGAAAGAGGGATGGGTGGGTTGGTTGGGTGGTTGGGTGGATGAAAGAAAGGAAGGAAGAAAGAAAGAAAGAAGGAAAGAAAGAAAGATGGATGGATGCAAGTAGGACAGAATTAAAGAAAAAAAGAGGGATGGATGGAAGAAAGAAATAATTGATAAATTAAGTATTGGTGGGTGGAAAAAAGAAAGAAAGTAAAAGTGACGGATGGATGGATGGAAGTAGTAAATAATTAAAAAAAGAAAAAAAAACAATAACAGAAAGAATGAGGGATGGAACAAAGAAAGAAAGAAAGAAAGAATGAAGTAAGGCTGGGTGGAAGGAAGGAACGGAAGAACAAAAGAAAGAAAAATGGATGGATGGATGGATGGATGGATGGATGGATGAAAGAAAAAGGATAGAAAGAAAGATGAATGTATTGAAGTAAAAAAGAAAGAAAGAAAGAAAGAAAGAAAGAAAGAAAGAACAGAATAAGGAAGGGAAAAGGATAAAAAATTAAGACAAATGTAACCTCTTTTTGCTTCGGGGGGATTGTCTGTTCATGGCGACACTTCGTGCAGGTTTTGAAAACAAGCTCCACTGTTTGTGTCGATAAATAAAGATTTTATTCTGTTCTATTCAGAGCGGAAAGGCCAGTAAAGACAGATAGGTTAGTGGAGTTAGAGAATGTCAGAATAGAAAGAATGATGACAGGGTTGCAGTTCAAAAAAGAATGTTTGTCACGCTGTAGTAAAAATATGTTCCTGTTGTGCTGAACAGTGGAGGAAGTCTGTTTCTCAAGTAACCTCTAATCACAGTTGTGATCTCAAACAAGAGCTCACCAAACTAGAGCTGTGGCAGCAGAAACAGCCCCGTCCTGCGATAAGTGTCACAGCCCGGCCAACAGCAAACGCACTCATGCACAAATCAACTGCAGCTAGCAGCGGACAGAAGCAACACGCACAAATCACCGCTCACCGGAGCATGAGTGGACTTCATCGACATCTCCCTCAAGTGGTGTAAGCCACTCAGGTGTGTGCGCCTGTGTCAGAGAATCCAACCCGATCCCTGGAGAACGTCCGGCACTGTATGTGTTCAAATAAGCATCTCCCGGTCGCCTGAATGGGAAAATCAATAAAACTTATTCTTAACAGGCTCGGACACGTTACTGCACATATATGCGTCTTTTAGACTCATTCCTCTCAAGTGGATGAACAGTACTTGGGTTTCGAGCTGGGAGTGAATTAAAGTAAATAGAAGGAATGGAGAAGCGTGTGTTTGGTCCATTCATTGTTCTCCAGGCCAGCATTAGGCACAGTGGAAACTATAATGATAAGAAATGCAGTGAGATGCAGTGACATGCTGAGAAGGTTGGATGCTGCCAGCATCAGTGACTTCTTGAGGGTTTTCTTCAGTGGGTTATTGATCAGCTGGTGGGGATGATAACTGGATGATAATTACATGTAGAATAATTGTAAATAATTAATGAAAGAATTCCCCCCGTTTTTATTGGTCAGCTTTGCACATTGCATTATAATGTCCCGCACTAGACCACAATACATTATTAGAATACTTTAAGCTTCAGTTGGTTTTAACTACCAGTTTTCACCTCAACGTTCTCCCAAGTGATAATGCCTGTTAGTGTACTTTTTTAAGTTATTATTACTTAATCAAATCGACCCAACTGCAGTTTGATTAATATTTATCCCCTTTTACTTATTTAACAAACAATTAACTAAAAAATGACACAATGTATTAAACAGCATAACACAAACAATGTGTTGATTATTAACATATCATTTTTGAGCGTATTATACTGTCTAAACCGTATCTTTAATGTTTACATCATTTTTCAAAGGGCCACACTAAACATCCCATATAGACTTTAGACTGCGAATGTTGTGTGTAATAACTAGCTTTTTATTCCTGCATGTGTTTACATTAACCTCGGAATGAACCGAATCCTTTTTCAAGTTGACTCTGTGAAGCCTACTTCAAAAGATGATATTCATTTCAACCAACAACGAACTCTATCTTTAGAACCTTGTTAAGGCAACATTGGCAACTTGGAAGACCAGGAATGCTCTCTATGTAACATAATGGCATTGTACTTCTAAATCTTTAGATGCTGATCTCCGTAGCCTTTTGAAATGTATGCGGTATGATACAGTACCGTATCTTAGCAGTCGTGTAACAGACCTTTGTTGTGTGCTGAGATGCACTTCTAACATAAATGTGATGTCTTTGATTTTTTTCTGTGCATTGAGGTTGACACGTACAACAAAACTTCGACAGTTATGTGTTTGTCAGCACCGCAAGGTGAACCAACAATAACAAGCTCTTATCAGCTTTAATCCTTTAAGTTACACTACATATGTTGACATTATAAATGGGAAACTGGTTGTTTTGTGGCATTTCAGACACGTCTGTGTGTTTTGCGGAAAGCAGGCACCATATCTTGCGTGAGCTTTAATTACTGCAAAGCCATCGTCCTCGCTCATTCCTTGCCGAACAAACAAATCTTTAACCACATACAGTCTTAGCATGTGACAGTATTTCTCGTCATCCACTCACATGTTGTCATGGTTACAGACAGGCTTTTATTGCCAGTCAAATCCACCTACCAGGTCCAGAGCTCGGGTAGACTGGATTGTTACTGTGGCCTCTCAACCTTTCCAGCAAAAAAGCTTATTAGACAACACTTAATTTCCTTTCAGAGGAACACGAGTGGAAAAGAGTCACGGAACAAGAGTGGAACCGAACGGGAGGGAGAAATGCATACGAGATGGGATGATACTCAGCATTCATTTTGCACTCACAGAGCAGTTTTCAAGGGATTTAAAGAAAATGCAACATGCATTTCTGATGTTTTATATAAGAAATTGACCCCTCCACAGCAGAGACCCTTGGTTTGTTGCGTACAAAGGCGATATTTTAAGCCACGGTACCTTGGGCATCCTCCTGACGTGAAGGCTGTAACTAGGTAACTACTGTAATTATTCCGACTCCTAACATCCCTCACTTTGCTTAGAATGAAAGGCATTAATTGCATGTATCCTTCATACCCATCAGCTCTTTGGTGAGGCCACGCTTAATAAGTGTGCATTCATTGAAGGATGCCGGAACGGTCCGGGCACCTTTTAGCACATTGCTTTGGAACGGAAGACAGCGAGAGAGAGCAAGCTTTTCTCCTTTTCTCACCAAGAGCGACAAGGTGTGCATTGAAATGAATATTTACGTTCGTCCTGTCTTTTTAGAAATTGTAATTAGACGCTCGGCTTTCTCTTACGAGGAAATCAAAGTCGATTATTGCTCTGCTTTTTGACGCCAGTTTTATTCAGTCCTTTTGACTCGGCCTCTCAATGACATATAAAGAGCCTCTACTTTGAGCTTGAGTTTTTCTAAGGTACTCAATAGCACATTAGCTAAACTGTACATTGACAAACAGAATTGAAACTTCTGATTTGTTCTGAGTTACGTCTGTAAAATCTTTACGTCCAGTTTTTATATTTCATAATTTTTTGCGCATCTTGATCTTTCGTGTTTATGCGCAATCTCAAGCCTATCACTTATTAGCTGTTGTTAAGGGTCCAGGAAGTGGGTATCCCGATGGCTGCTGGTCTTTCTGAGGCTGTCCGTGCACTGCGGTTATGACTGCTGTTCATCTATCCTCCAGCTGCTGCATTGGTGCTCAGATGCTGCCTGTGGATCTCCATGGAGACGTATTTCGGTGCTGATTTTATCAGCTCGGTCTAGTCGTCTAGCCAACAGGACTAGGTCTGTTTCACACATTGTGCATCTGTGACGTGTAAGAGTAGCACCAGTGTCACTTTAACCGGGGGGCACAGGTCAGGCTTTTGCACTGACATGAGTTTCTGCTGCATGTCTGCAGTACGAAATATTTACATTTATGTATTTGCCAGAATTGACTGCTTTTATATTTTGTATTTTCTAAAGTAGGATTGGAACCTAGTAACAGAAAATACTGTGTTACATTTCCTAAACCTCTTCACCCGGTTTGACATGTTCTTTCCTATGATAACATGTTTTCTATTGATCAAGCATGTTGTTTTTTGTATACATTTTTAAGCTGTGTTTCATAAATATAAGTAGTCAATTTGACCAAAATACACTTTTACTACATTAGAAGTAAAATCAGTCATCTAAAGAACAACTTCCAGACAATCTTTCCATTTCCTCTTGGATAAAAGTCTTTTCGGAATGCAGAGTGCACATCCTTTTGAGCGTAATGGATGAAACATGCTTGTAAAGTCTAATTCCCATTTTCGAAATCTCCCTGGGAAGACAGAAACTTTCAGAACCTGAGCTTGCCACTAATATAGTTGAAATATGAAAGACAGGAATATAAAAAAACTTACTTTTGTTCCTCTCTTCACTTTTTTGGTACAAGGACATTAGTTTATTCAGAGACTTCTTCGAGGTTTTGTACTGAACAAAACTGATCAATAAAATCTCGATTAATACATTTCATGGACATCCAGTGTATCACAAATGGCTGTGTCGTGCCGGCATTCAGGATCAAATAAGTCAATGTTAGTCTATCTATAATCTGTTTTTCTATCTATTTTTTGGATGGCCTTGTTTTTCTTTCTTTGAACACCCAGGCTGCTTTTCTTCGCTGGTGTGTTGTAGTGAGGTTCATGTTCTTTTTGTCATAGCCGAATCGTCGTTCTGGAAACCATGTGGATTTGTTTGTGATCAAGCTTATGAAAAGCATAACTTGGCTTATGAGACCTGGAACAGTCTGCTGGGACCAAAACAAAATCCTGTTGTTTTTTCCTGCTAATTCTCTGAAACATTCAAAGGATCTACTCACAGCTGATCTTGTGTGTGTAAAGCTTAATGTTACAAGTGACTAAACATCTATGAGACATGTCCAGTTGACTGGAAAAGCACTTGAGATTATATGATATCCAGTGTAACTGTGAATCTACCCCGCAGCCAACACCAAATACTTTCCCAGTGCCAGTCAAATGTTCAGAAATGTTTATTGGGACTCAATATCACAGACAGATGGATGTCACTGATGTCAAGTGTTTCATTTTTGTGGCACTAGAAAAAATAACATGAATGTTTCCAAATAAAACTCAAAACACTTTCCCTGTCTTGCATTGGTGGGGTTTGTTACTTTTTCTGAGCCAATGTTGCTATATTGGGTTCAGTCGAGCTTTTTTGTCTGGTCTAGCTAGTGGATGTAGCTTTAAGAAATGACACACTCAGTGGTCCCAGTGATCAGAATACCAGTGGCAGGTTAAATGGCTGTTTAGCTCACACCTTTACCGACAATCCTTCCAGCATCCCTCCGTCCAACTGTTTAGAGTTTGAGCAAAGTGTTGTTCTCCATTACAAACTGCAAGCCAAAGCTGTCTGGAGCCTCAGCGGGTGTCATCTATCACTAAAGCGAGTGTGATTTACACCGTTGTGCTGACACAGGTTCATGAGACACGAGCATGTGCCTTTACTGCAGATGCAGTGTAATAGCACGCTCACTATCTCCTGCCAACTAGGCACGCTAGTAAAATAACAGTAAATACGTTGTTTGTTTTGTGCTCTTCTGTTGGTAAGTTGAGCTTAGCCATTTTGAAACCAAATCTGATGCCATTAGAGTATCATTTTATCATATTATTTGTTAATATATCATTTATATAATGTATATTATACAATAATAATATATATATTTATTTATTTATTATTATTATTATTTATTCAATTAGATAATACCAATTTATTCATAATACATATTATTATACAAATGTATTATTATTATTCTATTTTACATTCATTGTAAATGTTTTCCTGATGCCTATATATATAAATACATATATATATTATGTTCCAGTGGATATTCAAATAGCATTACATACTGTGCATGTCAACTTGGTCACTCATTTATTTATGATTCAGGTATTTACCCTCCAGTAATAAGAAAAATGAGTAGGTGTGCACTTGCGTGTAGGTGCACATGCTTTTCAGTTTGGGCGTACGTTCACATCAGTTTCTGCCTTTGCGCATTCCCATTTCTTCCTCACTTCTTATGCAGGATCAAATCCGACAGTTTATCAACAGTTGTATTTATGCATGCGTGTTCGAGATCCAGGGTCTTTTGTAAAACTGTTTGCAAATAGAGCACACAGACCACATGCAGGCATTATCACGTGGGAGAACAGAAATCAAATGAGAAAGGGAAAAAGAAAAAGCAAGTGTGAGTGTGAAGAGAAGAGAGGAGAAAAAGTGAGCCGCGAGCTGTGAACTAATAGTAGGAGCCTGTCTGATTTGTCTGATGCAGTGGCGGGAATTGATATTTCCCCCAAGCCCCAGGGGTTCGGGTGGAAATTCTTCCTCTGAGCTGCATAGTTCCCACTCCATCACCCTGATCCATAAGTCAGAAGGAAAAATGAAATGAGCGAGGGAGCGTCAGGGGAGAATGAACTGATGAAATGGGATTATGAACCTGTATTAGGAGCAGTTCCTTAAAGGAAAGCAAAGGCTCCCCCTGAGTCTTGACCTCAGGGCCCCCTGTACACTGAGCGGTTTTCTGCTATCCAAGTTTGTGTGTATTCACATTCAAGGCTGTATTTGTCATCTCGGCGCTGGATAAATAAAGCATGAGATGTGTGCTTTGAGGGACGGTGCGAGTGATGTGCGTGGTGTCAGAATAGACATACTGTAAGTACAGTATGTAAGACAGAAAGAGCAGTAGAAAAACAAGTAGGAGACTGGATCTCAGTTTAGATATTTCTACTGGGTACAAAAGGTACCGTGTTGCACCCTTGTCGGTCATTTGCTCAAGGTTTGAATCTGTTTAAATGAACTTTGCTCAGGGGGGTCAGCAAGGCGGTATAGCAGATTGGGGACAATATTCATTGTGAAAAGCAGTTAATGTTAAACACCTGTTGTCATACTATGTTCCAAGTATGATTTAGAAGTGTTCATCTCAATTATGGATGCACCGATCTAATATTTAGTATTGAAATTAGTTTCATAATAAGTATAGTTTAATCATTCGTCCAAAACTCAGAGGTGGTTGTTTAAGAAAGGGGTAAAAATCGTATTGAAGTAGTATTGATATCAGTGTGAGTATCGGATAAAAGTGTGCTACAGTGACTTAATCCTTATCGTTCAGACTCTGATATTACGAGATTTTGGTTTCAGAGGAAGTGTCTGCTTAAGTACTTGTGACCGATAATATCCATCAAACTTAAATAGGTTTGTTTTGATTTAAACCACAATAACTAAAAAATACAGCTAACTAACAGAATAAGAACATGATTTTTGATTTTTTGTCAAACTGAGTTATCTCATTTTGGAAACAAACTCTTGGTGTTGCTTTTTGTTTCTCTCAGTGAGCTGCTCGTGTCGTGTCACTGGCCTGGTTCACCGGTGAGCACAATGTGCAAAAAATAGCCTCCTGTTTTGTCTGGCTAATAGTTCTTTTCAAGCCTTTCAGCAGAACTTCTAAACAGAGCTGCATCCCAGACTCCTCCAACCTTTCCTCGTTCATTATTATAGGTCTTTGTTTCCCTGTTCAGTCATTCTCATTGACCCCTCTCTCTCTCTCTCTCTCTCTCTCTCTCTCTCTCTCTCTCTCTCTCTCTCTCTCTCCCACTGAGCACCCACCACTTGCCATTCAGTTCATGCCTTCCTCAGACTGCATGGCTGCTGTGTACTTTGCTCTGCAGCAGGACCAGACAATCAGTTTTGTTGTTGGCCTAATACCACGCATCGACGCATCAGCCGAGGTTTATTTTTAAACATCTGCATTACGCCACATTATGATCAGCGGCGAGCCTTTTCAGGGGACCATCAAAAACGAATACATCCATCAAGCGGTCACATTTAATTTGTTTTGCGAACTCCTCGATGCTCCGGAGACTCGCCTGCCGTAAATGCGCTTTCTGCCCTTCCGTACGCCGCCCTCCTACATTTCTTGTAAAATATAAGCGAAATGCGATCGTTGTTTATTTGATGTATTATAAAAGCCCTAATCTGTTTCAGGCTTAGCTTTCGTCTATTAAACACTGTTTCGTCTGTCGGCGGCTGACTCTTGTGCATTCGTTTGTACCTGAGCGCAGAACTTTACATTCAGTCAGTTTTTTAAGTGTGCCTATTTATATTGTGACACATTGATGCATGGCCACCGCGAGTTGTTTCAAAGCCCACAGGAGTCACGCAAGAGTACCAGCGAGCGAAATGTATGATAAATATGATTTCTCACGTAGCACAGGCAGACAATCAAACCATTACTATTAATCTGGCACTCCAAGAAAAAATACGGTGATTAGTATGCAAATTTGTGCGATTTATCTGAAAACACGCTATAAAAAGTCAGCATAGAATTAGTCGGGAATTAACACTGGCTTACACAGAATTAACCGGAAGGATTAATTTGGAATTAAATAGGAGCCTGGCAGTGCTTATACATTGAGACAGGGTGCTCTCGCGGTAACAAAAGTTCAAATCTGGCTTGCAACAATACTGTTCTTTTCATCTTCTCTAATAAGATGTACGTAGCAAAACCGCAATCAAAACCAACAGAACGTTTGATCTTGTCCATCCTCTGCGGGATTTACATTCACCTTGCAAAGATTTTCCCGACTCATTGATGTCTAAATCAGCATGTGTAGCACGATGTGAAGATCATGATGTAACTTCCCTTTCGCTTCTTAAAGCAAATCAAAACTCACGCAAACAAGCGGAATGACGTGCGCACGGTGCCATCTCATCAAGTACAAACCTTGGTGTTATCACACCAAAATGCCCTTATCACAATCATCTTTTCATTGCAGGTCTTTGACTCTCTCACCGAGCGATCGCATAGCGGAATCGGGGATTACATCTCATAAAACACATGAGAAAATGGACATGCTTTTGTTGCGCTTAACGTCGGCGTACGAGAGCATCGCCTCTCAAAGCAGAAGGGTGACTATTGTCACCTCCCTCGACTCTGTTCTCAATCTTGTAATCACAATATCCTCATTGTTCCACAACTCAACAAGGCCCCATCAAAGTGACAGATCATGTGAATTACGGCTGTGGCGCTAAACGCATCTTAATTGTGATCTAACATCCTATTATGTAGAGTCTCTCTCTCTCTCTCTCTCTCTCTCTCTCTCTCTCTCTCGTTCGTCTTCTGTCTTTATATCTGGTGTTGATGATTCACGTGGCTTGTGCTTCCACACATCGTCCATGCCTTCATTTCGCCCCGTGATTTTCTGATGATTTATCGGGGGACCAAAATTTATTTCAACAGCTTGACAGTAAAATGGTTTGTGAGAACACAAAATGTGAACGCTTCAGTGTTGGTATCGTCCCTGAACATCTAGTGTGTTTTCTAGAGGTGCGGAGAGAGAGGGGATTATTTATAACATGTGATATTATGGTCTTAGTCTGTCAATTCTGTTTGTGGGAATTCAACCTTTATGTGGTCTGTTGATGGCTGCCTCTACAGCAGTTAAAAAAAAAGTTGTTCACAGTTCGATACAGATGATCCTCCAATACGCAAAAGACCTCATGTTCCTTACAGAGGACAGCAAAGTATTTGAGAATGTTTCCTCTTGTAAGTCTTGCATTGCACACAGATTCAGTTGAGAATTCAAGTCCAAATAGATTGTTTAAATAAATGATAGATGTATTTCTTACATTAAATATGAAAGCTTTTGCAATATTCATGACCGTGTCGTTTCAGACATAAAGGCTTGGAAAAATCATTTTATAAACCTCTTCCTGTGTGTCCTGTATGTGCTATTGGAACAGGAACCTCAGACATCTTGTTCTTATTTTGTATCACAGCCTGGCACGACCATGATTTGAAACTTGGCGGTGGTATATAAAGCTTTTAACTAAACAAAAGCTTATTTTTGCCTTGATTACGAGATGAATCATATGCGTTTCAGTCCATTTTTCCAAAAGATAAATTTAGCTTTGATAAATGCTCAGGTTATAATAGTATTGGTCTATAATGCATTTGCAGATGAGAAATATATCTGCCTTTGAGAAAAGCCACAAAGCTGCATTCATGGGCTCTTTAAGGTTGAGATGTCAACAGCAAAGCTAATTCTTGGGCACAAACAGCCATACAAGTATTATTGAAACGCGCTATAACTCCTCTAACAGGATCAAACTACCAGAACGCTACAGGCTTGCTTAGCAGCACTCCAGTAATCATTTGCTCTAAATAATGCATGCTACGTTCTCATTTAAGTAACGTGCTATAGCCAGAGGCTGTCTATGTTGATCTTAACATGTTGGCTAATGTTTTGAGGCTTTGCTGCATGTTAATGTATCAGGTCATCCCATTATACATTTGAATGGAAAATAAAGTGCATTATTTGTTTAATATGTTTTTTTTTAAAAAGTCAACTAAACCTCCCAGTCACAGGTAAATGACACATTAGCATTTGGCTTTGAATAGGGGTTGAGTAACGCCGCTGCAGCTTCTCGGGCTGAGCACTGCCGACATAAGCAAACTGCATCGCACACTGGGTCTGAATTTGGTTTTGAATTCACATTTGCTGAGACAAAGTAAATCAGAAGATATCTGATGGTTTATTATGTAGTTATCAAGAACGGGATTATGTATATGTAATTTTCTGCCAGTATATGTATCCCTTTAAGATACAACATAACGCAATGCAATGCAACATTTGAAATACAGGCTATGAAAAATGAACACGGAAAACTTTAGAATAACTCTGTATATTGTGCCTTATTTTGCCTTATTTTATAGATTTTTTACAGTGTGGTTTTGGCAAGGAGATTATTTGATATTGGTTCATTTGGTCTTTCAGTCTACTTGAAAATCTTTGGACATCGCTAAGTAAAATTGAATTCTGTTTGGAAATCTACTGGTTCAATGTAAAATGTAAATCTGTATATGCTCATATTTTTTTAGTTCAGTGTCTTATTGGAGAGCAGCCTTACTTTATTTAAAATTATTATTATTTTTATTTTTACGTTTGTGTAATCCTGCCCCCAAAATTTGGTATATATTTCTTACATTCACTACAAAATAAATTGTCTTTTTTTATAAACTGACTTTTTACACATAAATTAACACTACCATTTAAAGGTTTAAAATCATCTGATTTAATCACCTAAGTAAAACATATGTTAAAAGCTCTATTTACTTAATTATTTCTAAATGTAGCTCATTGTAGTGAAAGGGTAACAAAAGATGCAAAAGTGTAACAATTATGATTTTTTAAATTGTTATTATTATGAAAAAGTTACATTTTATGTGTTTACTTATATTACACAATGTATAAAATAATATATAAGTAGTGAATAAGTGACTCAAGCATGTGAATGATACTGTATTTGTAATATATCGCTGATGTCTAAATACTTATATCTCCATATTTTGTGATTATTTTTTTTTGCCATAAATCATTATTATTAATCCCCTTTTATGTTTGCCTCTAGGTTTTGCAACTATCGAAACATTATAAAGTATTAAAAGTGCTTGTCAACTGTGACAACACATGTTTTTTTCCATTTTCTTGAAAAACATTTAATTTGGACATCCAAGGTTTTAGAAGGACGGCGGCGTTTGTTGAATTATGTTAATTGTTTATTTCAGTTGCAGTTGTTTTGGAAACATAACATGTTTTAAAAAAATATATTTTTGTACTAGGTCAATTTTTACGTTAGCTAGTTTGTCTAACAGCTTTAGTCATCGGAAGTGACCTGTCTTTGTGAAAAAATTGGGTACTTATTAATGGACATTGTAGCTGTGTAGAATTAGCAAGGGGTCTATAAAAGCCTCAATACTGTATTTGTTCCTTCGTTGGTCACTTGATCATGACCACATTGAAGTTGACATATTTCTTTATATCTTTATATAACTGCTGTAACAATCAATTTAGTAATGCTAAGGAAAGCTTTATATATGATAGCACTTTGCATTTCTCAAATAAAAATCTTATGCTCACATATAAACAATACTCTGACCCCAGACAGAGTACACTGCATCTCAAGTGAAAGACGAATCTGAGATAATGGTTGTCCAACTTTTTTTTGTATTTCAAAACCCAGACTGAAATTCCACTTTCTATATACTACATTATGGTTGCCTAGCCTATTATATTTCAGAACCAGACTGGAAAGCTGGCAATTCATGTGTCTGATATGCATTTTGTTAAGCACAGAGCACCAATAAAATATATTAAACAAAGATCACCATGCACTTAAATCCCTTTTAAAAACAATACACTCATTTGTAGCCTTTTGTAGTTATAATAACTGGCATTAGGGTGAAATATAACATATTCATTTGTCAGTGCATTTCTGGCTCTATTTTCTTGTGTTTTTGATTTTACAGAGAAAAGAGAAACCTTTTACAAACCTGAAAGAGAATGCACTTCTTCTTACTAAAATACATCCTTTATTCTTATAGTGTGTCGCATTTGTAAATCTATGTTTGTCTTACTTCAACTAAACCAACAATTGATATATGTGTCAGACGTTATAAGATAGTCCATTCGGAATAAATTGCATCTGATTACTGTATAAAGCCAAGTATGATACCTGCAAGGTCCGGGCATTTTTAGACCACTTCAATCTTTTTCTTCACAAACAACCTTCAGATAATATGATGCTGTGTTGTACATCATCAAATACAAATATAGAACTAATGTGAAAGACGCCGATTTTTTTTCTCGGCTGCATCCAGACAGCAGGAAGTACATCAGCTGTAACTCTGGAAACTCTGACATTTAAAAAGCAAGCGTCGAGAATAATTTCTTGAGTTCTGTGAAAACATAAAAACGATTCTTACATGTACTTTTTTAGCCTTTGCATTTATTCCATGTAGCTGTCCATGTATATCATTTTCTTGACATGTGCAGATTTCAAAGAGGGGGAAGTGTGTTGTCTCGCCCCGGGATACTTCTGTTTCCTGCTGTACGGATCATACTTCTGCTAAAAGATTAAAAGAGAGACTAAAAGTGCTGGAGTTACTTTGTTGTGTCCTCATGTAATGGCATCGAACGCATCCCAGTTGTGTTATGTATGGCACATGAGGTACAGCAAGCAGTTTGGAGTCTTTAACCTTTTACTGGCCAAAACCATGATTTGAATAGCCCTTCAAGAAATGAATTATTGGAAATAGTACATACTTCTTTTAAAATAAACAAACAAAACTTTGAGCTTCACCGTCTAACAGCAGGCTTTGACGTTCCACCTTCTGATAAATTCCTGTTTAAGTTTCAGAAAGCAGAGCCTTTTTATTCTCGTAGTAATCCTGCAGGCCGTATCTTTGACTAACCCCTCTGCCAGACTCACATCCAGATGATAGCGCGGACGACACGGAGCGCCAGATGAACTAAGGGAAATACCTTTAGATGGTGTCTTGTTCCATCGGGTTTGCTGATTCTGAATTCCTTCGGGATTTGCTCGCCTCTTCATCCAGTTTAGGAATATTGATTGAACTAGCCAATTTAACGTGATGCTGCTCGCACCGCCTGTGTATTAATAACATCTAGGAAGCGCTAGAGGACGGTTGCTTGGCAACATGGTCATTAATTTCGAGCCATCTCATAATGTTCAGACCGAATTCAACAGTTTCTGGCGGTTCAGCTGTTGCTTCTGATTTACAATTCTCCGGTCAGATGCCTTTGCCCTTAGTCAACATTGACAATAATGAAAATGTTGGATTTCATCTCGGTATGGTTATGGAAAAGTCATTAATTTGTTAATTTGGCATCATTTTTCAATCAGTTATATAAATTGAAAGCTTTGTTCCTCTCTCTTGCACTGCTGAAAGGTATGGGGGGGGTGTCCTATTGCCTTGCCCCCCTAATTGCAGTCCATGGTGCCACACAAAATCATATGCTGCTTTTAAAGATAGTCTTTGAAATGGCAGATCCGTTAAAGGTTATCATGGCTTCAGCATTCAGAATTCATTTTGAGGGTCATCGCCCAAATGAGAGGATAACCTAATTAACAGACTGCTTTGAATATCAATTGAAGCCTGACCAAAAACAGCTACACAGAGATCATTACATAGCTTGAATAATGCGAATTTGGACAGAATCTGACATTTCACCGATCCACATTTGCATGTTTATTCAAAATGCGTTCATGTTTTTAAGTTCCTTTGGAGTTAGAGAGCTGGTTTGACTGTTGGGGAAATGTTGGTTCAATGAATTTACACACACTTATGGTAGCTGAATATTACGAACAGTTTACAGAATTCTTATTGTTTTCTGTTTAAGAAGGAAGTAAGGCCTTCACATAAAGGCAAATTAACACCGATCCAACAAACATGTTTCTAAAACATCATTCATTAATATCAAATTAATGCAGAATATTGGTCTACGTTGGCGTCTGTTGGATCGGTATGAATATAGCCTTTAAGGTAGAGTTTCACAAAAAATGAAAATTGTGTCATCATTTACTCACCCTCAGGTTTTTTTCAAACCTTTTATCTGTTCTGTTCAACGCAAAGTCAAATATTTGGAAGAATTTAGGAAAACACAGTTCTGGGACACCTTTGACTACTTGTTCATTTTTTTCAATGATGTTACGGAATATCTTTCTCTATGTTCATCAGAACAAATGCATTTATACAGGTGCGAAATTACATGAGGGTGAGTAAATGATGACACAATTTTTGGGTGACTGATCCCTTTAAAGGGCTTGATTTACTTTGTTTAGGTGTCATGAACCATGTTCTGCTGTGTCTCATCCCGGAAAACATTTGATTTAAAATTTGAGTAACAACAGACGCAGCAAAAATTACAAATGTCTTCTTCTTAATGGGGTTGTCTTGTCGCTTTCCGCATCATCCAGTGTGGACCAAACTTTAAATTATAATGGGTACTAATGTCTTTTGTCTTGGCGTGTCATGTCCGGGGTAGACAGGCTTTAACACTTTACATTAATGTTCCGTTTATTTTTTAAATAAAACAGCGTTTATTTTGCATGAACAAAAATAGAACAGTACTTCCATGGCATCAATTCAGTTTTAGCATTTATTTTTTTTGATTTTAGCATAAGTTAATACACAATGAATTTACAGTATATGAACAAACATTGTATTGTTGCTTAGTTATTTCAATCAGTTATTTATTCAAGTCTCCCTAAAGAGAAATACCAGAAATTGGATAGTGGTTAATCTGATATACATTTATTTTGATAACATATACTAGTGCACCCGGAAAGTATTCACAGCGCTTCACTTTTTCCACATTTTGTAATGTTACAGCCTTATTCCAAAATGGATTCAATTCATTATTTCCCTCAAAATTCTACAAACAATAGCCCATAATGACAACGTGAAAGAAGTTTGTTTGAAATCTTTGTAAATTAAAAATAAAATAAATAAAAAAAGCACATGTACATAAGTATTCACAACCTTTGCCATGACACTCAAAATTAAGCTCAGGTGCATCCTGTTTCCATTGATCTACCTTGAGATGTTTCTACAACTTGTTTGGGGGCCACCTGTGGTAAATTCAGTTAACAGTGCATGTCAGAACACAATCCAAGCCATAAAGTCCAAGGAATTGTCTGTAGACCTGCCAGACAGGATTGTATCGAGGCACAGATCTGGGGAAGGGTACAGAAACATTTCTGCAGCATTGAAGGTCCCAATGAGCACAGTGGCCTCCATCATCCGGAAATGGAAGAAGTTTGGAATGATAGATGAGTTTACTTTAATTCTTATTCCAAGTGGTAGAAAATGGTCTTTCAAACCTCTCTGCATTGTATAATCCTGCACTCTCATACATGTTGACCATTAGAGCATTTTTTCTAGCAGCTTTCTGCAGATGTTTAGCTGTTTCAGTCTTGCTGCTCATATTTAATAGAATACAGTCCATGTTTATACAGCCCAACAGCCTGCAGTCTCACTGCTGAGAGAGAGAGAGAGAGAGAGAGAGAGAGAGAGATGGGACATGTTTTGTCATCTACGGTGAGAGTTTTCTTCTGACACTGACACACAGGAACCAGCTGTGTGCTGTCTGGCAGATCGGACCTAAGGGAGATGGCCGCCACCATTGCAAAATCTTTAATTACTCGCTAACAAGAGCAGCCGTCCTCATCTCAACCCAAGTACATTTCACCAGCTCACCATGACAGGGAAAGATAATCCATTTTTAAGGGCATCGGCCACAGAAACAGTCAAACAGAAGGCAAACAGGTGCATTCAGACATAAAGTGCATCTCACAAAGCCTGACTTTCGACCGATAGCTTAAAGTCTAGTCCATACTGCAGCTTATTCAGGCCGCTGCGAGGAAATAAAGAGTCCAAAAGAAAACAAAAACATCTGACCGATATATACAGTTCTTTTATATTTATTTATTAATGGGATGGTTTACTTGAACCATAATAATAGGCCGATGTGGAAGGAAAAACGACTGTAATAATTTCATAGCAGTCTGTATGACTTTTGGAAGTGGAAAATGTGCACAGATTCTGGGATCAGTTCAGACGTAAAGGTTCAATATGTCATTTTTTGGGGGATCTATTGACAAATCGTGTTTCGTAAAAACGTTATTACCAAAAAAAAAGGAATAACGTGACTACTTCTTGGTCAGCCACCATAGAGTTTCGATAGTGAGGGGGAGTGAGCCATTGGCGTCGAGTCACAACCTCACCGCTAGATGGCACTTTATTTACTGGACCTTTACATAGTAGAAGTCCAAAAAAAAAAGGCTGTAGTTGCAATAGTAGTTGCTGCTGAAGGTCTGGGAACTTTGGCGCTTTCATTGGCCAAGAGGGCATGTGGCTCTTGCCGCATCATGTTCAGAGGCATGGAAATGTCCCAACAGTAACAGGCCATTCACAAACATGTCAAAAGTTAACAGCAACAATGTTTATGAGTTTATGCAGTGATCTTCACATTAAGAATTAAGCGTTTATTTGATCGTGATGAATTATTATTGCAACCGATGTGAACACAAAAAAAAGCTTCTTCGATCAAGATGGCTACATGATGTTCAGGTGGACAGATAAAGAATACGACTCCTGTCAAATTCAACCTATCGGATGACGATTTCGAACAGGCTGATTGTTTCCAGAAAAGTGTTCCTTATGCATCAGACGTTTAGCCAACGGTCCGTGGGCGTGAGGTTGAGACTACTATAATAGATACTCAAGGGTATCTAGTGTTCTCGTTTACATAACAATAATGTTTCTCAGGAAAAAGGTGCAAAATTAGATCCGCTTAAACTTTAGGAGACAAGAAAAACAGCCAGACAACATCAGATTATGGTTTCTAATACTGAGACTTCTCTGAAAGTATTTACAACAGGCTGCACTGTCTGTTTCTCTCTTATGATGTAAACTGCCTGTCATTAACATATTGGATCATACACGTCGAGATGGGGTCACTGAGAACATCCGCATTATCTTTCAACACCTGTGGTTTGATGATTCAGAGAGCGTGATCTGGACGAATTTGTTCATTTCCATTCTGAAGTCACACTGAGAGATGATTCAATAAGAGATTTGCAAAGGTGAACAGAGATGCTACTGATTTATGCAAAGCAATATAATAGAGAAGCACTGATAAGTTCTTGGTTTACATAAGTTTTATGTTAGCTCAGTTTTATTTTAAAGGGACTATTCACCCCAAAATAATAATGATTTCATTAAATTACCCTCGAGTTGTTTCGAATCTACAGCATATAAATGCTTTTAACCAAACAGGTTTTGTCAACCATTGACTACCATAGTAGGAAAAATGACATTGGTAGTCAATGATGACTAAGAACTGTTTGGTTCCAACCATTACCATTAAATCTTAAACTGCGTACTGTAGTTTTTTATCTTTTATCATCGCTGGTGTCCGCACTCAATTGTACGCCGGCTGCCTCATTCCATCCCTGCTGTGTCTACATTTAGAGGCACTTAAGGGTCTCAAGCTTCAATAGGTTTCTAGAACCTTCATCTTAAAACCTCACTCAATGCCAACAACAGTGTGTTTAACTTCACACTTTTTGCTTCCCTTGATTTGTTTGTTACTTTTACCTGTTCCTTTGGTGTGAGATTGCAGGACATGACATGGCAATACTGTCGAAGTAACATCTTTTATTTGTATTTTTGCAGACGGGAAGAAAAGAAAAAGGAGACCTGCTGAATTCAGCGATCGACAAGATGACCAAGAAGACACGTGATCTCCGCAGACAGGTAACATTTATATCTGCTGAGTTTCTTGAAGATCAGACTAAGACAAGAATGTGCATTGAATGGTATGTGAATATATACTCATGTATAGTTTTTTTATTCATATTTATCACATTTTAGACTCTACGGAAATAGTTGAGAATAAGACAAATACTAATACTAGGTAGATGATGAATATACTGTAAATGTGTCCCAAAGTGTGACCATAAAAATGTAGGAAATAAAACTTAGAACGAAGCCTACCAATAGTATTAATAATAATAAAATAATATTTTAATAATCTAAATATAAAATATGTTTACAAAAATTTCCTGTCACACCAAATGACGCATGTATTGTATAGTTGTCATCTACTCATATACATAATTTTTTTAAATCACCCTCAATGTAATTCCTCTAAATCCATATAACCATTTATATTCATATTCACAAAGTTTAAAAGGTCCTGCAAAACACTGGATCTGCTGTATTTGTACTAAGTGCTTGAAAGAAAAGTACTCTCTGAGAGGCTGCTAGTGTTAAATAACACCTCCTGGTATTTCGGATACAGTGACACATAACCATCAGAGGATGAAACACCAGCTTCTCTCCAAGTCAAGAAGCACAGGTTCATCCTCTTGACTCCAGCATTTTTCTCTCTCCGTCACCATGACAATGGAGGAGAGTTTTGGATCAGAGTTTGAGCATGAAGGGTTCGGACAGAGGTGCATTGACTTATAACCACTGACTCTATAATTATAATATTACATCTGAGCATCTGCCTCTGGCACACAATATTCCAGAGACTTTCATGTTGCCCAAACATAATTTTTGCACCTCCTTAAACTTGGTTTACTAAAAAAAAGATGATCGTACTTTGCAGAGTCTTTATTTTGTCTTAAAGGGGTTGCACACCAGACTCGAAAGCGCCGAACAGTCTAGGACATCTCTACTAGTCATTAATGTGGTAGAACGGAGAGTTTTTCTGCATAAATGCCATTGTTCCCAAACAGAAAATGGGTCTTGCAGCTTATGGTGAAGTCAGTTTGTACATTAAAAATGATTTTAGTCAAATAACATATAATTTTATGTTAAATTATGCGAATGGTGGCGCTGGTGTGTGTAAACTCATAGAAAACAATAGGTTTATTTTGATAATATGTTTAGTTTGGTGTGCAAACCCCCTTTATTATAAGTCATATGGGTTTGAACTGACAGAATGTTTATTTCTGGGTAAATTATCGTCACTTTGGTAATCTCACATCCAAAATCTTACATCCGTTGCATGAATGAAGTAAAGCGCTCCTGAATCAAACTGTCAGCGCAGGGAAGTAGAACCTTGTGCAGTACAGTTCTGTTCACACGTGAGCTGCAGAAAACTTCTGAATCACTGACAGAGGTGGAGAGAAGGACAATGCGATTCTTGTTATATATGTCACTTGTCAGCGAACATACAATCCCTGTAGTTATCTTCTCATTTGTGAGGTTTCTTCACGTGCCTGGAGACATTCTTGTGCGTCTTTCATTGCATGTCACACCAACCCGCACAGTCCCCTGCTGAACAAGACACGACGCTGGCAACCGATATGAAGCACCCCGCTAAGAGGAACATTTTATTTCAGCGAGTTTGCTTTTTCATAGCTCAAAGGACTTCATTTTATTTGGTTTAGTTGTTGCATTTAGTATCAATCTTTGCCTAGATATTTACAAGAAATCCTTACAAGAAATACAATTAGACATGCAGTAAACAATAGAGCTGTAAAAATCAAATGAGAAGCATTGCTTCGAAAATCTGGTCCCCGTTTAACGTGAGTTGGCATTAAAATCTCTAACTTTTGTTTGCTGACCATGTTTTACATCTAGTCTCATTGGTGTCTGAGAGACACATCTGAGATCTCATTTGTGATTCGGCTGACTACAGAGACGCACAAACACACATGCTAGTACACGCATTCTGCCTCCCCGAGGAAGGACCCTCTTCACCTCCCATCGCAATAAATCCACAGAGAGGGCGACTAATGTGGAACGGTTGTTCGTTTTGAACGACCTGCTTTAATTACACACTCCGAGTTCAGTAGTATGTTCGCTGCTGTATAAATCAGCCGGCACGGAGGTTATATACCAATGCGTTCACACAAACCGTAGCTAGCACACAAACGTTTACGATTTACCCTCCGCCCGGGTTGCAGGATCTTTCATAATTGGAAAACATCTTTTAAAATCTGCTGGCTCCCGCCTCCTTCACCACGCCTGTAAATTTGAGGGCCACATTTTCAGACTCAGCAGTTGTACATTATTACCTCACTCGTTTCTCCACCTCGACACCTGACGCCCCTCCTCTGTGCGATAAACCCGGTGACCGACGCGTTCCTGTATCTTCTGTCACCTGCTTGGCTGAGCCAATATTTTGAAAGCCATAACTTTCCCCGACGCATGTTCGTGGTTACGTGTCGAATGCGAGGTGCCAGATGTTTACAGATTTTGCCTGCCCAAGCATTTTTAATCCTCTTAAGACGCATATTTCATTATTTTTCGCAGTCTTCGGCGGACGGAGATGTTTCCCACGTGGATAGGCGAAGGTTTTACGGTACAGTGAAGTGGTTTAAAGGAAATGAAAGTGTTTGATGGTGTTGGATGGAACTGTTTCCCCCCCTGCAAACTCCGGTGTCGTCTCCCCGGTAATTCCAGACATCACTTCCTGTTTCCTATGGTCCCACTGCTGTTGTGCTCCATATGCCGCAGCATCTGATAAACCACCTATCACCTCGGCAACATGTCACTGGAATCTTCATCCTCGCAAAACAAATTACGTTTTAATCACTTTAATGGGTTTTGAGAATCCTGAAAAAAGAATCCAGCGTGAAGTCCATGCCCATATGTTGGTTGGACGGTTGCAGATTTTAATTTCAGGCAGCCGTGTACGGTTCGGTAGCCACCTGCTGTTTCGTTGCTGTTGTTTACCCAGTTCCACTGGACGGTCGGCAAGGTGCGGCATCACCGTTGCATTGCCTGATTCAATCAAAATAACTCTCAAATAGTTATTGGGTTCTTATATGTTGATTGCGGGAAGATGATCCATCTCCGTACTAAAGCTTTTAGTTAGTTTTTAGTTTAGTTTATTAGTGCCAGGGATTTCTGGGTTTAACCCACATTTTACATTACATGCATGCACTTGCCAGACACAAATTTGATCAGAATGTGCATTCACAGATAATTGAACCAAATTTGTTCCCCTAGTGCCATGTTCTACCAGCTGAGCATGTATGTCAACATGAGACCTCATTCTGTAATATGTATATGATTAAATGACTGACAGAGACCCATCCTCTATCAGCCAATCACTGTGGTCATAGTCAGTAAGCTTGCTGACATCATCCATAGCAACGAGGTCAACCCCGCCCTTTTCTTAGCTGATGATTTCTTTCTATTCCATAGTAAAAGTTGCGCTCAGTAGCGTTGTGAATAGGTTTTAAGTGGAAACTCTTGAGTAAAAACATTTACTACAGTTTAGGAGAGCTCTTGGTGTTAATATAAAATGTATGGCCCTGGACAATAAATGCAACTGTGTACCAGATGAGATTTCTCTCTATTCATTCACCAGCCTCTCTGTATGATAGCCTGTGGTTTATAACAGGGGTTTTCAAACAGGACTCCGGTGGCCCCCGGGTGCTTCCAAAAGGTTAAGCGTTTATCTGCGTTTTTTGCTATATGCATAGTTTCCAGAATTGGTAATATTTATATTTCTAGTGAATGTGGCCTTTTTTTCGCACTCAAAGGGAAATGTATTACTGTTCAAATGGTTTTGAATTTAAAATGTATCTTCATGGTTATATACAGTGCCTCGAACAAGTGTAGCCAACTATTTGTACGTTTGGAAACAATAGGTTGTTTTTCACTATTGATCTAGTGAATTTAAATGTTCTTTACACACATAAAATTATAGAGGGACAGGTATTTTAGAAGGGGGTCCCTCATAAACGGTTCATCTTATGGTGATGTTAGCTCCCTCACTTTACATATTTATGACAGAAGTAAATATAGACTACGGCTGTGATTTATATATTTGCATAACTTCAATTTGGAATACAATGCAGATGATATATTTGTGTTGTAATTCACAATTTAACCACCTGTTTTCTTTTACTTTAGCCTACAAGTTAGGTTTAGAACGTGATGTTATCTGTTCTGACATACAGGAGAGTGTGAAAGCATTTGTAAATTTGACAGTAAAATACTTTGTTTTGGTCTCGGTTGAGCTTGCGTTTTAAAGAAGTTAAAGCATTTTAAATTTGCGTTGAATTTATGGATTTTGTGTCAAAGCAATAATGTGTTCATTGCATAGCCTACACGGCCAGATGTTGTGATAACCGTGTTAAGAGTTTAGGAAAATTGTTAAAAGTATTGGAACAAGTGTCATAGCAATCGTAAAAAAACGTAATGCATTTCACACCCATGGCACAGCCTGGCAGGAAATATGAAACGTGAACCCGTGTGATCCTCTCGGGGGTTTTCAGGGCCCTCCTTCAAATGAATGAATCGACATCGGCATCTCATCAAATCAGTCTCACCAGGGGAACATCCGAGTGTCTGTGGCAGCCGGCTTTGAGTTATTGTCTACCTGGCAAGAGAATATACTGCTGCAAATCAAGCAATAACACCGAGGCCTGTTCACTTGCTGTGCAGCTACAGAGGAATGAAGGATCAGGGTTGATTTTCATAACGCCCGGGTTGCCGGGCTCTGTTTGTGTTGTATTACACTTGCACTGTTTACGTTCTGTATTTATTCATGGATGGCTCTTTTGGGATGTTTTTTGGGGCAGAGATAAACAGAGCATGTGTAAGGATGAGGAAAGCAGAGTCTTCCCCTGGCTACGGGCATGATGTGCTTGTGCAACCGACGTTTCAGTTTTATGGTATAATGCTGGCCATGCAGGCCTTGGAACAAGTTAATCTTCCCAAATGCAACTCCAAACCTTAGTCAAGGAGCCAAGGCTAATGTGAACAAATCTTCCAATAAAAAAAAGAATTTGGGACATCTGATGCATTTTTTTAATGCAATTCCAATATTTGCTTTTCTTTCCATAATCAGATCAAAACATGAGGTGTATGATACAAAATGGTCGTGTCGTGTCTTGTTTTTTCTTTTTATGTCATTCTCCGGGGCCTTGACTGATCGGTCAGTCAAATGGTCAGATCGGTCATATGGATAGATGGATAAATCAGATAGAAACAGATGTAATATACGGTATATGTACACATTATATATTCCGACATTATAAATTCATTATTTATAGTGCCCATGAGCAGCGATGGCAGATTTCAAATTGTGCACTTCCGGGAGGTCCTGTGTCAGCTGTGTAATGTATGGCACCAGATGGCAGGAAATATATTTTGAATGTGTGTTTTGTTTATAATTGCATTTGTGGCACACACAGTCTTTATTGTAATTTGAGCGTTTGAAGAGAAAGAAACAGAAAGAGAACACAGTACCGTTCGCCATACTGCTTTGCATAAATGCATAAGCAGGTTTTTATGCCACACAGACATGCGTTGAATATCTATGCAACTTTAGCCCTGCGCGAGTGCTCTGACTAATACATTAGCATCGCTATCAGATCCATCAATAGTGTCGCAGAACAGATTCCACTAGTTCATACATCCAGATTAACCTCAAAAGAATCTTCCATTGCCTTTAGCCTTTTCATCACTTATATCTCCAAACCTATAGCGCAGAGGACAATGTTGGTGCCTTAAAATGTATCATACGAGGTGGCATTGCGGTTAATGATCCGGACTGGTAGCCAAACGCTATCGAGTGTAAATCCTGCAATAAGTAAAGTGTAAAATAAAGTCATCACCAATGTGTCTCTAAGCAAGACACTTAACCTCTGGTTGATCCAAGGGTGCTATCTCTCTAGGTGTCCCCTACAAATGATACCGTACTGTTGCAGTACCATGGTTCAGTGATGGTATCAGATCTTAAAACAAATTAGCTATTAGCCATTTTGCAGACCCTTTTATCCTTAGTGACGTAAAATGTGTTAGAGGAACAATCCCACTCGATGAGTTCCTTGCTCAAGGTCACGACGATAAGAGCTTGTGGCATGTTGAAGAGCTCGAACCGGCAACCTTGTCATTTTTACAGTGGCCCCAGAACAGGTTTGTGCGGGGCTGAGTTTATTATAATAAATTAGCCCGGCGCTAGATAATCTTCCTAGACCGTCCAGTCAGGTTTCATTATTAATATTAATGGGCCAAGCCGTCACCTTAAAAGTTAAGGGGGTGTGTAAATTGATGTCCTGGGCATATGTTCTAGAGTTGTATGGTATAAATCTTATTATTATTTAAATTAATTTGATAAAATCGAGTTATTGACATAAAATGTATATAAAAAACAATTGCTTTATTGCAGGGGGTCTTATTTGGCCAGGGAGTATGGTATACAGTGAAATGCTCCGTACACACTTTTAATACGATGCAGTAAAATGCTATACACAATTAGGGAACACAAATAGAAAATAATCAGTTTTTTAATAAAATAAGACAATTTGAAAACTAAGAATATAAAGAATACAGCAGCAATGAGATAAGGTAAAAACACAGTACTTTTAAAATTAATGCATACCTGCATTGTCAAAGTTGTATTGTTAAAATTAAACATTTTAAGTCTGGCCTTAAAAAATATACCCAGTACTAAATTATTATATTTGCACGCTTTGATGTTTTCAGTAACAAAGACATTAACTTTAATTATTTGTTTGAAAAATGTACTTTTATTTACGTTACATTTTAGTTTTGCTAAGTACATTTTATTGTGGGATGGATAATGTGACACTTCGCTCAGCTGTATCTTCTTAATATAAGCTTTGGTTAAACGTATTGTTGAATCTTTTCAATGGCTAATTTGGGTTATTTATTTATTTTCATTTTAAACAATAATTACATGTAAATGACTGATTATTGATAATTTGATATTTGCTTGTTAGATGCATTTCGAAAGAAAGAAAGCAACAGGTTGTCTCTGAGGTAGTGGACCTCCTAGCTGGGGTAATTCTGCAGTCATGAGGTCAGTCCCAGAACTAAACCCGCATTTGTCAGACCTCTCCCCCAGAGGCACACATCTTAGATAGAGTGCACGAGCTCCGCCATTGGGACTTTAAAAGAGAGAAAGATACAGACTGACATGGTAAGAAATAAAATGCACGAGACGTCCTATAGAGTCTTAATGATCCAAGGTAAAGACTTCCAGCTGTTTAGAAGCTGGATGAATAATATTAGAGGTGTGAAGGCGTACCGGGCAATATGAACACTCTTAAATATCTGCTCTTATGTAATTAGAAGTCCCCGCACACATCCCTTTACGCCACTTGAGCTAAGTGTCATCTGTCATCCTATTTCTAATAAATGTGTCTGTCAAATCCTCCCTCCCAGCTCTCTATTGACGGATAGCTCACTCCAGGATGCTCCTCTAGTGCACAACTCTTCTCTGAACATATGGTTAAACAACCTCTCTCTCTCTCTCTCTCCCGAGATCCGTTTTGGGCAAATAGAAGCAACTCTCTTGAGTTCCTGGAATGAAAGTGATATGATTGAAAGAGAACAAAATAAGTTGTTGTAAGATGCACATTTACTGCACAAACCTTCTATATTTCTACTTTTACAACAGATGGTTTTGGTCGTGTATAACAGCACCTGGGCTGTTTGTTTCATTGCGTTCCAGATGAGAGTATGTGAAAAATGCGGAGTGAGGGAGTTGTGTGGTTTTGCCTGAAGTTAGGAGGTGTTTTCTCTTCCTCCAGAACTGCTGAGATTTTCAGTAAGCGGGGAGCCAGAAAAAACCTGGAGTGGAACTTTGGCGGAGTGAAGGCTTTACTTAGGAAGGGAATTTGTTCCACTCACAACTTTTCTTTTTCAGTTCATGACAAAAGCCTAATGCATTTTTTATACAGTCTTTTTGTGTTTTGTTTTGTTTTGTTTTGTTTTGTTTTGTTTTGTTTTGTTTTGTTTTGTTTTGTTTTGTTTTGTTTTTACATTGACTGTATCTGAATTACATGGGATCGCTGCTAGACATTCCAAAGTCATGCGTTTGAATCCCAGTATTGTACATTATGAAACAAAATATCTTAATTGTAAGTCGCTTTCAATTAAAACCAAATGCATAAATGTAAAATTTAAAAACTAAAATTTTATCTTAATTTTTTTAGCGGCCTTGTATGGGCACATGATTAGACTGCTGTTCTGTACTCTTCGATGCCATAGAAGAACCTTTTGGAGAACCTTTAACATCTGAAGAACCTTTCTATTTTACCAAAGGTTATTCTCTGTGGTGAAAAGGGTTCTTTAGATTATAAAAAAGGAAAGAGAGAGATGGCTCTTTTAAGAACCTTTGACAGAATGTGTCTTTGTGGAACCAATGATGATTCTTCTATGTCATCGATGTGAAGAACCTTTTAAGCACCTTTATTTTTAAGAGTGTGGCTGTGCCTTGTAACCGCAGCCGATTCGGATCCCTTGAAACTGTTTAGCTGACAGCTTCCCTTAATCTACATCTGAGAAACTCCCCTATAGACAGACAGAGAAAGGCTCATAAATCTTCCCTACTCTGAAACGAAAACCCTTTTTTCATGGTTGTGCTCTCTTCTAAAACTTCTAAATCAATTGCACGTTTTCCACCTGTACGAAATTCAGAGCAGGGATTTGTTTCAACTTTAAACAATTGTTCTGAGCGATGTGATGGGTTTGTGCGGCTTTAGCGCGTCTCCGTGGCTTCTGACAGCCAATCCTTGAAACCCAAAGAAATGCCGAACAGTCTCGTAGCGGGTGTGAAGCTTGTAGTATGCAGTGTTTTGAGAGTGTCGAGCAAAACTAATTTTTTAACAAGTTGACCGTGTTAAGCATGATAAGCCGACATGTTTAGCAGCGTAAAGAAGTCAGAATGCATGAAATAGCATGTTCCCATCTTTAAATAAAAGAAAATTGCCATTTGAATATCACTCCTTTCACAATTCAATACATGATTACATGTGTACACGTGTGTTCCGCATAGCAGCGTATCTCCAATGACTGCAACCCCTGAATGCAATGATAAGCATTTATTGACGTTTGACACACAATCTCAGTTTTCTTCTGGATTTGTCTTCAGAATACTGTACTTGTGACTCATGTGTAGAGACAATTGTAGTGCATTGCAGAGTTTAGCATATAGATTGCAATCATACTGAATAGATTTGCATTGACAAAAAGCGTTTGGAGTCACAGAGACAGAAACAGGCCACTCCCCGTTTTCGCTTATAAAAAGCTCTGCATTGCAGCGTAGGAGAGGCTGTAGTCAGTGGGCATTACATTAACGCAGGCTGAGAGTACACAGCTTCCCCTCACTGATAAAGGCCTCAGCGGACCCTCACTGATCAGGGATCAGGGGACAGTGGAACCTCAGTGTGTCATAACATGAGTATGATAACAGAAGGGGCTGATAAACTCTCACACGAGATGTAATGGTGCTCTCATCAACAGTCAAGAAACAGCTTCCCTCTTTTTCTCTGCCTGCTTATTTTACACAATGTGTTATCCTTTACATCTGCTCAGAGATGTGTGTATTGACTCAAGTGTAATGCGATTCTATAATCCACGATTGGTCCCCGTTGTTTTGTTAGCGGGGACTTGCACATGATTTGTTTCTCAGTTATCCCATTACAGTTAAAGCTGTTATAAGGAAATATAATTACTAGCACTACTTATATGGTTTAAGAAGCCTGTGGAAATTTAGAGTCGAACAACAAAAGTACAAATCATGTTGGACAATTCTAGGATATTATTTCACAAACAAGTACACTGTCAAGTTAATCATGAAGTGAAAAAAAACGAAAAATGATGTCACCATTCACTCACCCTCTTGTCATTTCAAAACCTGTATAAAAAAATATATTTTGAAGAATGTTGTTAACTGGCCCCCATTCACTTTCGCATTAGTTTTGTGTCCATACATAAGAATACAGGTACAGGTGCCGGCTCTGATTCAGTAGGTTACCAACTTTTTTTCCGAATATCTTCTTCTTTTTGGGTGAACTATCACTTTAAACACGATTCATTATTTGGGTATCTATGACATGAATACATACATAATTTGCTTAAAAATATTAACTGTATGAGAAAGTGAAAAATCAAATGCATCCTTTCATCGGGAGCTGGTGACATCATCGCTTGGCAAAGAGAATTGTCCTGGGAGTAAATTTAAATGAGGGATCCACCTTAAATTGTAGGGGATCTCCATCGCTATGCATATGATATGTTTGGACTTATGGTTTCCAAATATAAAATGACTATAGAATGGGAGTCCCCCTAGTGAATCTAGGCCATTTCCATCACTTTTTACACAACTCGAATGATTTTACCTTTCATTGCTATTGCCTCTCATACCATACATCTTCAATATATTGACATCTCAAAAATGAGAAACTATCACACCAGTGTATTTAATTTTCATTGTATGTGAAACTTCTGATTACTTATTCCGAACGACACTTTCCTAAGACCGCATGCAGGGATGTAGGTTTTGGTAAAGCCGAGAGTGCAAACTTTTAAATCAACACTGAAGCATTAACATAAATGTCATCTCTCCGTAGAGAGGAAATCATTTCTTTGCCTTTTTCTACTCCTGGCCTAAGACCACACAGGTGATTATTTTGTTATCAGACTCATTTAAAGAGACGACAGGAACATCAAACAGCATCTCCGCACTCTATCTCCCTCACGCACTCTATGCACCCACCCACTTTTCATTCCAGGTGTCATTGTTAATAGCAATTATGAGTGTTGTTACTTCATTTTGATTTGTATCGGCTGTCTAAATGCTCAGCAGATACACAGGCGTGTTTATCCTGAGATTGCCCTTGACATTTAAATACTAAACTTGGAGCTCTTGACCCAAAGGTTGTGCTTGCATCTGCAGGGAATCCAAACGAAACACCATTAGACTGAAAAGAGAGTTTTGTGCCAGTCCACATTTGATCTTTGCACTGAAAAGACAGTCGTTTTTTTATAGAAATATGGTGCAAAGCTGTTAAACGGGATAGCAGGTGTTTGATGAATGAAACATGTTTGTACCAGAGTACCTGCAAAAGGCTGCCACTGTTTAAAAGAAAAAGTACCCAAAAAGCTAAACTGGAGGAAGTCAACAGAATACTAAACCAGTCATGTTTTCTCAGATTGGGAAGTAAAACATCTGTCAGGGTTTGTCTCACACAAGGTAAATAACAGAACATCACCAACTTTCATTGGCGATTTGACATAATAATAATAATAAAAATAAACAATTGTTTCTCATTTAAGAAAAATTTATTCGAAATTATTTGCTTTATTATTTGTTTTAAACAAAAAGATATGGATTTTATAAAACATGATTGCTGTTAAGTAATATGAATATTTGATCCTATCCAAAAGCTAATAAAAAATAAATTAAATAATTTTAATTAAATCAATATTTATTAAATTATACATTACTTTCATACATCCACAATTTCAGTGTCAGATTTTTTACTTCTAAGAGCTGGCAAACATTGGCCTTAGACAACAACGGCCTTTATAATAATTTAGGAAGGAGAAAATATCTAGAATCTCACACACGGCATCCTCTCACACACACACACATTTTCTCTCACACAGAACATCCTCACATACACAATTTTTTTAATCTCTTACATTAGTTTAAAAGAAAAACAAATTATGTTAAACTGAATTGTAAGTGAATATTTGTTTCAGTGGTATAAATAAACACAGCAATGAATTATTGACAAATTGGCAAAACAGAAAAACAGGAAGACAAAATAGCAGGTACGATCAGAGGATTTCCGTTTTTCCCTCAGAGCAATTTAAGGCAAAGCACTCTTCAGTGTTTCTGTTTTTGAATGATTTTTGTCACCTGTTTTTCTTGTTTGCGAGCACTCGGCCGTTCTATATGACTATAACAGTTCCTGCTTTAAAAAAGACATTAGACGTGAAGAGGTTCACTGTGGGTTACAGTACTTGTTGTATTCCAATAGCCATGCCCCGAAACAGTGACAAGAAGTAGGCCAACTGTGTTTGTCGGAATTTAACTGGATTTTGTGTTGAACCGACAGATGGGGTTCGCCCCTGAGAACCTATCATCTTCTGACTATTTTGAAAAGGCCAATGAAATTGGCGAATTAAATTTGCATGCCGGGCTCCGCCCCCGGATATCCGGGTATAAAATGGGAGCCGGCGTAATCATTCATTCACCTTTTGTGCTGAGGAGCCTGAGAGCATCTCACGATTGCTGCAGCGGACGGCTAGTGTTGTGGCATGAGGGACACAACGTCTCGTTCCCTCCATCAGGGAACAGAGGTTACATACGTAACCGAGACGTTCCCTTTCTGTCGGTCTCTTGGCGCTGTGTCGAACCGACAGATGGGGTTCCTATTGAAAACGCCACAGCACTAGGCCGCGTCACAATCTCTAGCGAAGCGACGTTGACCGGCCTGGGCGAGCCACACGTGAGCACTATCGCGAAATGTGTAACCTTCCAGTGGGCAGGCAGGGGCTCCCAGAGCTTTTGGCAAAGATGAGTAGCCCCTGCCCTCGGCCACCACAGACGGAAGCCTTGTTTCTCTAAGCGAGAAGCCGTCCGGTACCCTAGGGCTACTGGGTAAGCGCTGTTCCCTCAATGTGGACGTGACCACTTCCCACCATAGGGGGGAATAAAGTGGAGACACCAACATGGTCTCACCAAATAGGGGAGAACTCATGGGAGGTATGAGCGGAATGCCGCAAGGTGGATGTCCACCTTGGGGAGGTCATGGGTTGCAACGAGGGGAACCATCTCATGACGACAGCCTGCGCTGCCAACGCGGTCCCCGGAGGGCCAGTCGGTGGCAGCACTACTTGGGTCGGTCTTACCCCGTGGGGCTCTCTTTAGCGCCCTGGCCTGCAGGATGGCCATGGCATAAGAGTGGTGGCAGCTTGGCCCACGGCACTGCCAGCCTCAACACCAGAGATGTCAAGACCTTACATGCACTGGACGATGAGTCTAGGTCAAGCTCCCCAGGTGGCCGCGTCTGTGGATACCCGCGACTGCATGCTCCACCCAGGGTGCATTGACATAGTCCCTAGCTGCCTCCCCGCCCCGAGGGAAGAGAGGGCGATAGAGTCAGCTAGACGGAAGCGCGCCGAAGGGGGCGCTCCAGGTCTTACTAAACTCCTTATGCGCCTCGGTAAAACTCGGCACTTGAGCCGGGCACGGCTTGGAGTCGCGCCCGGACCCAATGTGCGAAGTACCCAGCCTTGAGCGCCAGGGCTGCGGTGCACCGCAACCCGACACTCACGGCGGTCCGAGCGAGCATGGCTGACACCTTGACGTCTGCTCTCACCTGTGCTCGACCTCCCGAGGGAGGGAGCTTCAGGGAATCGCCAGAGTCTGATGCCAGCAGGTCGCGCTCCGATGTTGCAGGGACACCTCACCTCTGAGGAATAAGACGGCTTAGGACCATCTTCGGGGAACTGCTAAACAAGCGAGACGGGGCGCGAGTGGTCCGTGAGCCGGCTGGCTGACGGATTAATGCTCACGATAATCCCCACATCACCCTCGTTGCTCGCCGTCGCTGATGGCAGGGCCGAAGTCGCTGCGGTCACAGAACGGGATTGAGACGAGGTGGTGGCTGGATCTTGAGAGAACACAGCCACCGTGACCGTCCCCATCCTTGATGAGTGTACCGCACCCAAGAGATCAGTGGGCAATGCCACGCTGAAGAAATTCCTTAAGAAAAACACCACTGGAACTGCCAGGACGCCCAGGGGAATCTCCGCTGCACCGCGTCGTAGAATTCGGCAATTCGTAGAATGTCATCAGATGCGAAGGCTGCGAAGAACAAAAGGTGAATGAATGAGCACGCCATGCAAATTTCATTCGCCAATTTCATTGGCCTTTTCAAAATAGTCAGAAGATGATAGGTTCTCAGGGCCGAACCCCATCTGTCGGTTCGACACAACGTCGAGAGACCGACAGAAAGGGAATTGTTTTTAAAATAGATTTTTCTCAGATTCTAACTTATCTCAAACGATTCTAAGAATGCATCAGGTGTCTGCTATCAAAAGTCAGAAATGTAAAAATGAATCCTATAAACTTTACGTATTTGTATATACTTGTAAATATATAGCAATGCTATTTTCCTCTGTATATTACATGCAGGCATACTTGCAACATGCATCATAAAAAATCTGCACACAGGCTTTGTTTAATAATTTAGTTTTGTTGACAACCAGAAATTTGAATTATTCCAGAAAACAGAAATAAGTCTGGCATAATAAGAATGATAAAGACCAAAAGGAACTGACCTCATTATACCGTGCATGGTCGCAGCCAAAAGAAAATAATCATCGCTTAAATATTCTTCATCAAGAAAAAAAGAAAGCATCGAGAAATGACTCCATGCCCATGTTAAGCTCCGTGAGAACTGTAAAATTAATTTCATGAGTGGGTGGGGGAACCGCAGTTCTGTCAAACTGAATCCCGGCTTAAGCATATAATGTATTCAAATACTAGCGCAAGACTATTTTTCATAACCATGTAGTTCACACAACGTGACTCATGTACACTCAGTGTTTCTGTTTTTCAGCACAATACCTTGCCGAAACATACATGTGCATTCTTCACTGTATATTATTTCATTTGTCTCAGGGTTGCACCCAAACCATTAGGAAGACAAGCACCCATCCTTTACCAAAGGTTATTAGAGACAGAGCGGCAGGGTTCATTAAAACATTTCAATTAAATCGTCGGCACACAGGGAAAAGGATCATTACCTACAGAGTGTGCTCTGTTTTCTGAATTTCATGCTCAGGTGGCCAATAACTCCACTGAGTGCTGAACATTGATTGAAAAGATGACGTCACCTGGCCTTGAACTTCTTTTCAAGCCGGCCAGATTGTACCTACACGTAAAGAGACCGTATCCTTCAATCCTGTAGCTTGTTTTTATTAAATTCACTTTGTCAAGTTTTTTTGCACCGCTTTTTCAGATTCCATTCACTCTTCTAATTGGAAAAGTGTGTAATTCAAAGCCAATGATGGATTATGCGATTTTTAGCCATAATTCATCATTACTGTCGGCCCGCCAAGGCCTACCACTTTAAGCCTTTTAATTGGTTAAGATATGTCCGTGCCTGACTGAATGATAATTATTGCTTGTTAGAGGAGTGTTTCCCATCATCCGTTAGGGCAAATGTGTCACAGGAAACACTGTGCTACTTTCTGAAAATGATCCATAAACATAATCCAGCCTGTTTTAATTTGAAGCGAAATGCATGCCTGTCTATTTTGGTGACGTGGCATAGTGGTTTAAGATCAGGGCTGGTTGCAGGTAGGCTGGCTTCATCCCGCATGGAGAGAGCCATGCGACATCACTGTTTTGCCCCTAAGCAAGGCACTTAATCTTGAGTTGCTTACCTTTACTTGTTAGCCTTTTCTTTCTATCCAGGGACTGTAGGTTTGAATTAATTATCTCTTGCTTCGTCAACATTTCTTGTCGCATTTATCGTTGCAGTGTCTCATGTTTTATGTGATATTGGTCGTTCTCACCAAAGACATTCTTAAATAGGTGTGGTCAGTGTGTACAAATGGTCATCAATGGTCTTTGGTTGTGCGGCACTTCTCTTCTGTGTTTGAACTCCCTGCCCTTGACAACGTCATATGTCTTTTACGTACATAATGCTTCCCTGCAATCGATGGAAATTTTCCGCAATCTATGTTTCCACTGGTGTATATAGGGGGCGCTGCTTCAGTATGTGTCTATACATCCAAAAGCAGAAAATGCTTTGTTGATCACGGTTCTGAATCTCTGCGTGAACATTTTAAATAAAATGCAATTTTCTTTGTTCATGTTGCATTTTTGAAAAACCTACCCACATTTGAGAGCGTAAAACACAAAGATACAAAATATACTTTATATATTTCATGTACATATTTATTTATTTTTAGCAGGTTCTTTCATATGCTATATTTAGAATTTTCAGGGGGCCATACAAATTTTGGCAGAGAGTTAAATTCCCATTGCATTAGTTTTAAATAATGGAACCGATTAATCTGGATTATATCAATCTGGTGTGGAATAAGTATATACATTCGCAATGTGCATTGTATGGGAGGGTCAATACACTTGTGTTGCACTCCATCTATTTATTTATAACTATTAAAAATGAACATTTTGTCATTGTCTGTGACTTTTAACCCATATATACTAGCGTACTTAAAAAGATTATTAAATTATACATTTTAATCTAAAAAACAAACAAAAAGTACTGATGAGATGACTCATCTTGCACAGCAACGTGTTTTTGTCCAATCAGATGCTGTCCATGATGCAAATGTTGCTCCTCCTCAAACCACCACAGCATAGACAACACAGGACAGAAAACTGGGGTCATCAAGCAATCTTTAACCTAAAAAGAATGAAAAAATAGTTCTTACAATATAATGGGACAGAACGGGTCTTTAGCATATGTAAGCTTATAAGTGATACTTGAAGCTCACCTCTTTCAAATGTCACCATAGCTATTCAAGTGCTTGACATTTGTATAATTCATTGCATTTTCATGTTCCTGCTGACTTCAGCTTTCTATTTCTCTTTCCTTCAGCTAAGGAAGGCTGTGATGGACCACATATCTGACTCTTTCCTGGAAACCAACGTACCCCTGCTGGTGCTGATAGAAGCCGCCAAGAGCGGGAACGAGAAGGAAGTGAAAGAGTATGCGCAGGTCTTCCGCGAGCACGCCAACAAGCTGGTCGAGGTGAGTTACACATAACGCCCATCCACCCAACTCCTCACCTCTTTCAGCGCATGCAGATGATTCTTATCTGGGCCACCACAGGCCACTATCAGTCAGAGCACGAGGTGGCCTTTTGGAAGTCATCCCCCAAGCGGGAGCAATTTGATAGGGGAATGATGCAGTGAAGCTCGGTTCGGTAATGATGAATATGTGTTTGATAACATGGATTGGGATCACAGAGCGGGGTGCCGCCAGGTGATGATTTTTGCTTTTTCACATCTTTAGAACATCTCATGGTGTGGCTTCAAAGGTGCGATTCATTCACATTTCCGAAAAGCTATATGGTGAGTGAAATGAAGCGACTTAAAAGGAAAGAGTCGCTCATCTGAAGGTTGTTAGATATGTCACAAATGCAAAAGGGCAAGAATAAGGTCTGCGAAGAAGGTTTCTGAAGCGCTGACTGCGGCCACTTTAGTGTAAAATGGATCCATTTTGACGGGCTCTCGAAATTGTTCTCTTGTTTGTTTTGGGTTCCAACCTCACGCAACAAAACAAGATTCAAATGACGGGCAATTTTTCTGTCCACACCGAAGGCACAAATACCAGGCGATGCAATGAAGCTTCCTGAGTTTCTGTTGCCACAATAATTTGCTATGTAATATACATGAGACATAAATCAATGTTTGTGTTGCTGTTCAGTTCAGATTTTTTTAAAACCTATGCTTATTATTATTTCAAAGTAATCCTAAACCCAAACTCTATCTTAAAACTTTTTGCAAGTCCCCAAAACTGAATTGTTGTCACATTTAACTTACTGCAAGGGACATTTTTTTTAACATTGTCCCCAGAGTATAGCTCGGTCAGAATCACACACACTGTGTGTGTATGTGTATTGGCCTGAGGCAAGTGGCGCTGCCCGAGTTCATAAAAATAAAATGTTTCCCTCACAACCATGATCTCAGAATAGAGAACAGTTCGGCTCACGTCGGTTCCTCAATAGTCAGTGTTTCCGGCTGGGGTCAAGGAACCTGATGAAATAGAGGTCACCCGTCACAGCTCTAGCCTGACGCAATGTCTGTACTGCTTTTACACATCTCTCTTTCTCTCTTTCACATCTCTCCACTTCTCTTGCAATCAGTGACAACAGAAACGGGAACATGAATATGAATATGGATTATGTTTGATTTGTATTGCAATAATCTCAGGGGGTGTTACATTGATTTCATCTGCTAAAAAATGCAGGCTCATAAACGTGTGCACGGTCTCATGTCTTTACAGAGGTCTTCTAACAAAGTCACTTAATGTTTTATGGTTCATCTACAAAACAGGTTCATGTTGTGGCCCTTACGCATATTTCAATAAATTCAAGAACTTTTAATTAGTCTGCCATTGTGTTTCCAGTTTCTCCTTATAGCAAATATGCAAATATTTCATATAATATAATACACAAAATGTAAATGTACTGTGTGCAGAGGTTAGACCCAACCATGTTATAATCCTCTATATCGTCATTAATTTAAACTATTGCATTACACAAATAAATTAAATAAAAAATGTGGTCATAATGACATCATCATGGTTTCAGGATGGAGATGTTAAGAAAATTTCACATTTCTCCTATTTTCCCATTGAAATGGTAACTATGTCACTGTTGATTCCGTTTTTTAAAGGTAATATCTTCACGTTTTGTATTGATTTATCTTGGTTTCAACAAGATTTGTCTGAAAGAATTATTACAATTCTTAAGATATTTTTTTCAGAAGTAGGAAAACACAGTAGTTTATTTGAATGCCACCACAACCCCAATTGTTATTGATTTCTGTGTTTTCTTGTAGATCAACAAATGATTGTACTGGCTTTTGATTTCTCTCTCTTTGCTCTTTCATCCTTTGTTCTCCATCGCTGTGATGCATTGCATTATAAAAAAGTTGCCAATTGAAAGGTTTATTTAATTATTTGCAGAACTATAAAACAGCTGAGATGTGGGTTATTAAAAAAAACCTGTTGACACTCTTACAGTACACTCTCTCTCCCTATAACACACACAAACACACCTTCCCACACATGAAGCTACTGTCAGCATATAATAAAAGGTAGAGTTTTACAGTAGCTTTGGAAACTTTTTTTTTTCCACTACAACATTGACTCTGACCTGTGAATCTTATTTTCTGGAAAATACAATCAATTTGCTCTGCTATTTACATATATTTATTGCATTTTTGTTGAGTATAGAGCATCATCCACACCTGCGGCACTTACTCTGTTATAAACAAGACTTACAAATTAGTTTATACATCGTGGCGGTTTGATCCTTTTAGGATTGCTCTTTTTGTTCGACGAGTCTAACATGTCAGCAGAAACACAAATGACACGCCGTAAAAGTGAAGAATATTTTCCAAACTTAAAGGAAGAGTTCACCCAAAAATGAAAAGTTTGTCCTTATTTCCTCAAGTTCCAAATCTGTATAAAAATCTATCATTTTGTGTAAAGATAAATAGTGAATGTGATATTAATATAAAAACATATTGTTTCCAAACTTACAAATATTATTAGAGCTATATAAACCTGAAGAGACATTTTCAATATGTATTTGTTCTGTAATAACTTTGAGGTGTCATGAATTTAGAAACCAATTTTAAGCTTTTGTTATATTAAAACCCATTGTATTCAAACGAACATCCTGTAAGTGTCAGAACTGAAGTCGTCCTTGTTACTGAAACGACAACTTTAAATGCCAAATGTTGTAATAACTGTGTTAAGAGTTTATGTAAATTCTTACAGGTATTGAAAAAATTGTCATAGCAATTGTACAAATCTGTAAATGCAGTCAGGTGGTTCAAGGGGGCGGGTCAGAAAAGTGGGGGGATTATGAAATAAGCTAGAAAAAGAGCAGTTCAGAGATTGTTAGACTGCAAGGAAAGGGTATCTTTGAAATAACGTTCACTGAACTATGTAGAATAAGATCAGGGACAATTAAGATTTAAAGTTGACTTTAATGCGCTCATTTAGTGTTGTAAGTGGAAAAGAAAAAGATCCGTAAAGCGTTACAGCCCCTGCCAATTCACAGTGTTTGATAGAACTGTGCCTTGGTGTCGGTTTCAACCTAAGCATTTTCACACAACAGCCCTTATTACTAAAGATAGCAATCTGAAGTGAAATCTGCAACGGAACGGTGTGAACTCACCCTTTTGGTGAAAAAATGTGTTAAATGTCAAAGCCGCCACTCAACGGCACGGCTCTGGGTCAGTTACAAAGCACCAAAGATCAAAGTTCACGATGAATTCATCAAAGTTCACAATGATTATCCTCAACCGGTTGCTGCGTTACGCATATTTTTTGTGTCTGTACTCAGAAAACGAACCATTGTAATGTAGTGATCCACAAAAAATCTTTGAGAACAGCTTCTTCCTGTCCTGACGCAGCAAGAAGATCTGCTAATTACCCGATGTATTCTTCTCTAAGCCTTGAAAGAGAAGAATGACAGTGAAGTTGAAAGAGAGAAAGAGAGAAAGAGAGAGCGAAGCCCAGGGCGCTGATGCCACAGCTTGCAGCACAAGGGTGTGTGGGCGTACAGAAATATTTATGATGCGAGTACCGTGACCTTAATTAGCGGAGATTGCATTAGAGGATGGACTTGTGTTAATAAAACCAGAGGACTGGACTTTGGCTGTCCCGCTTTTTGCTCGCTTTCCACCTGTGACATCACAGGCACGATAATCATTGCTCTTTCTGGTGAGGGACGATTAGCAGTTAGCGCAGGAAAACTGAGCTTTAAGACCTGCTAACGCTTGCAGTTAGCCTTATGGGCTGACACAGGACTTAACCCTTCAAGGTTAAAAAGAAACATCTGTCACTACAATGTCTACATTGTGTTGTCAATGTTGCATTGTTCATAAAATGGCTCTGAAAGTTTTTCAAATATTATGGTTCCTCTTCATTGTTATAGTTGCGATGTGAACTCTTTATTTCACATCGCGTTTATTTGCCTAAAGGGCTTATCATATAAGTTTTCATTTTGTTCCCTTAGCAGTAGTTATAATAATAGGTAAAAGGTTTTCCAGCCTGTTATCTCTCAGATAAAAGTTTTGTGCATTTCCCTCTTAAGAGGCTATGTTTACCGTTTGTGTAACCGCCCACTTCTATGATTGACAGCTGCTGCCGAGAGACGTGCTGCAATTTCTCTTGTACATACAGCTCCTCAAACGGTCTTTTTAAGCACATTATGTGTTTATTTATGTCACATAGACTTAAACAAACACAAGTACAGCGATTAAAACTTTTACCACTAAAGAAAACATAAATGAATCACTAGTAGCCTGATCGCAGACACTGCTTTCCTCTATTGTGTGCATAGTAACGGCATGTCATTTTTACTCCTAAATGCAAGCTTGCGTACTTAAAGCAACACTTTGAAGTTTTTTTCTACTTTCAAATAATGTCTCTAAAATTATTTCAGCGGTAGAACAACTGACTGTACAGATTTTACTCCGTTGCTATCTGAGCAGCCTCTGTGTTCGGGTCGGTAAACACAGCCCCACATCCGCTGCCTGCAGAAGAGTTCAAAATGGATTCCAAACAAGGTTTCTGCATCTGCAGGTTTCATCAGTTTAGTCCACGATTACCAACACTATACCAAAATGTTATCAGATGCCTGCATCTACACACTGTTAACGCTTCCATGTTGCACAATGTATTTAAAATAAACAAGTATTTTTATGAAATACGTTATTTACGGTTTGAGGGACTCTTGTTAGGTCAATAACAACCGGTGAGCAACTTAGCACTGACATGACCTGTGCTGTATATTGGCTTAAAATAAACAATCCGTTTCTCTCTGACATGGGGATTCTTTAGAATCAAGGTTTGAATTATAAATTCTTGCATGTGTAAGCACTTGCATCTCCATGACCTACTTCTGTGGAAGGTCTCCCAGAGAAAGAGCTTTACGTCTGGGCTTCAAAAGGTTTCTGCTCTCGGGACTCTGTAACAAAACTCCCCTACGTTTCCCCTGAGGATGACGGCTCGCGCAGCCATGCTTTATCTCATTAATTTGCCATCTCAACATCCCTTGTTTAATGTGTAATCTGTTTGTATTACCTCCCTTTGATAACGTTTATTGTCCTGTAAAGCTTTTGTTTGCATATATTGGGGTATTATCTTTTATGGATCGTTCCTTGAACGTCCCACTTTGCCACTCTTTTGTGCCGGCTTTTATTTTAATTTTGTTTTTGCATTCTTTATTACTATTTAATTTTTGGGATTCTCGCCTCTTAGCGGAACTTCATCTTATGTACCTGCTGAATGAAACTGAGCATCAGTAGTTGGAGCAGTTTCTGAACGGTAGTTACAGTACTTAAATGAGGTACGGATAGGCGACGTTACCTGCTGCGCGGTAAAATTACTTAGATGGGAATTTATTTAACCTACTGAGAGTCATGATTGTTCGAATTATAAAAAGCGCTTTGTTCTAATTAGTACCTTAATGGCTTTGATAATCCTTTGCATATTTAATTTGTGTTCATTAATTGAAACACATTAAGTGAAATTCGATTCATTTAAAACAATCGCTAACCATATTTGCTCAAGTAGCTGTTTTAGATCTGTGTAATCTGGAATGAAGAGGATTAACCTGCACTTTCTCGGGTTGGGAAGCATCACGAAACCAAAAACTAACCTTAAATGGGATTTTTGTATTTACAGAATTGCATTGGGGCGATTTCTTGAGTGTATAGGGTCAGTTATTGAGGTTTATTGATTTGTGTTGAGCGCTGTGAGCGTGTGTGTGTTTGTATTGTTTTTTCCTCGAAGAAGAAATTGGACTTGAGGTAGTTTGACCTTCTTGCCCTTGAGCGGCGAAGGACCTCAAATGAAGTTCCATCACTTCAGCTTGCTGCCTGCAGTTCCTCAAGTTCATCATCCACACACATTTTCTATGAATTCAATATAAACCAAAGCTCTGTATTTTGAGGAACATGCAGGTTTGTATTTCATAATACATAGTTCATCCCAAAATTACAAATATTTGAGCATTTACTCATCATATGTCATTACCAACCTTTCCTCTGCAGAACACAAAAGAAAATATTTTAAACGCTGGTGACCTAACAACACTGGACCCCCTCGACTTCCATTGTATGGATACAAAACAATCAGGATTTTCATAAAATATCTTCCTTTGTGATCCAGAAAAGAAAGAGTCATTAAAAGTATTATGACACTTTTGGTGGGGGTGAACTATCCCTTATATGTCAGATATTACATCCCACACTGCTAATATTTGCCATATTATATATATATATATATATATATATATATATATATATATATATATATATATATAAACATTTAGAATGTCCTCAAGAATTTTAAGAAAAACATCCAAGACAAAGTTAAAACCTAACCGAGAAGTCCTTTCGTCTCCCGAGAGTAGTGAAATGTTCCTCCGGGTTTGGTCTTTTCAGGTCACCCTAATCTGGAGCTGCCGTCCTTCTTTAATATTCAGGGCAAACTGCATCCGTATCTCTTGAGAAGTGTGACTTTAAGCGCCACGCCAGTTCATGAAATGCCTCGCACTTGAATTTAAAGCACTGACCTTCCCGATGAGATGCGCCTTCTCTAATGATTATGCAGAATCGATAATGACCTGAATGTAACCAATATTGAATCGGCCTTCGCCATTCAAAACGCTCTGAGGCAGGCAGTAAATATTATTCCACAGAAAGAGAGGGAGGGCACATTTAACTGCATTAAATGGTGTCCCGTTCAGGATAGATGGCTGTTAGAACAAGTCTGTTTATGATGACCCAGACCTTTGGGCCAGCGTAATCCCTTCTCCAGCAGAGTTATTGGCCTCCGAGGAAATCTAACGCCGAGGTGCCTCCACATTTGAGAGGAGCTCTGAACAGATAGATCAGCCTCGACTCTTTTCCTGGAAGGCATTACTTTTGGATTCCGCCTTTTGTACGTATCATTTGTCATCGCACACTTCTGCATCGTGGTGTTTTACACTTGTTCTGCCGGGCTGCCCCATGGCCCCTTAACGCTTAGGACGAGAGGTAGAAACCAAGGCTGCTTTGCTTAAACACAATTCTTATGGTGGTGGATCGCTCTCTATGGAAACAATTTGACCATGCTTGCCCTCTTACGTGATTTTGCGAATCATTTAGCACATTGGTTTCTGAAACGCAAACAGCTCATGCTAATATATTCCAATGACAAAATACATCTGAAAAAAGTGTGCAACTGTTATTTTGCAGATAACCTGAACCTGGCAGGTGTGAGTAATGTCTAATTTAATTGTGAACAGCATCGCCATACCAAAACAGCCCAGTCATGACCGACTTGTGCTAATGGCGTCTAATGGTGATTAAGACATGGACAGGCAGAAGCGAATCAATAGTCCGATTAGATCATTGGTAAGTCTGTGGTTTGAGTTACAACGCGTCCTTTTAGGAGACACTTTATGGCGTTGCAGTAGGTCAGCTGTTTTTAAAGTGTCATTATCACGATTATCGTACATGGTTACTGATTAGTTATAATGCAGTTGCTGAATCGCTGATATTTCTGATGACTCTGTCGGTCATTAGAAAGTAATATGCGAGTTGTAAATCCTTCTTCCTAGTTTGTGGTCCCAATATAAACCTTCTTAAAAGGCAATCTGAAAAAACAAACTGTCAAGTTTTTACACATTTCTTAAAATACATCTTATTGATGTACAGTATTCAGAGTGGAAGAAAAGTAGCTTTAGTCCTTTGATGTCTTAAAGGTCTCTTAAACAGGCATTTTTAGATCAGAGATGGCGCCAGACGTCCATGTTTGGGCCGGTTATCTCTGGTAATTGAATATCTCTGTAAATCGGGCAATCTAAGTGCAATTTCAACTTTCACTGCTCACCGCAAGTCTGGGCATCTACAATCGAAAGAAAAGAAACAGAGGGATTCAGAATTCCAGCCTGCAGAATGAGTTTATCATATTCAATTGAACACACTGTAAAGGCCGCTTAGCTGGCGGATCCCCTGTGGGTGGTTGGTCAGGCGGAGGGAGACCAGATTTAATGCTGAGCTGGTGCAGATGTCAATATGCGATAACAATAGATCGTTTTTTCTTTTAGATAACTATTATAGGGTTTCCAACATGTTCAGCAGCATCCACAAAGCATGCAATTGGACACTACTGTACTTTGAACATGCAGGATTGCAAATGAAACATACACATTCCTGAAAAGTTTCATTTTTTTTGGCGCATGTTGTGTGATGGAAGATGTCATATCAGATGTTATTCAAATGTCAATTCTTTGTAAATGCACATTGAGCCTTCTAGAAGATACATTGTTGGTATAGGAGTTGCAAGAACGTTTTCATTTCGGTTGCCAGTGTAGCTTTTTAATTTGTCACACTGGGCAGTGCCGCTTGGCACAATAAATGCTTTTTGCAGGTTGTGAGAGCCAAGGATGATAGGGATGTGATCGCTGGCTGGAATTCAGGATTGGTGGATTCAATAGCCGCTTCTTGCCACCTTCTCTATATAAAGTGTTTCATGACTCTTTGTTTGTCTTTGCAGTATATGATTACAAATTCAAAATTTGCTATTTAAACAACACGCCGTTGAGTTCATTACAGGCCTCAAATTACATTGTGAAATATCGTCATACTGTTCATAGCTACAAATGTTTCTACAAATAATACTACTATGCATCAGTTCTTTCAAGGCACATACAGTACATCGCTCTGCAGACATTATCTGTAATCACAGTCAGCTTTGTTGTGTGACTAGCGGGCAAATAAAGAAAGTGTAAACGCAGCCTCTACCTTTATAAAACCGAAACCTGTGTGCTTTTTAGCACCAACAATCACTTTTTACTACATAATGTGTTCCCACAGTCATAAAGAGACCGCTTGTACCTGGGGGCCTGCTCGCCCGTGTGAGAGAAAGAGAGCTAGAGACAGTGCGGCTGCAACTGGATGCTAATATGCGTGGAATTTATTACCTCGCAGATGGGCGAGTCTCAAGTGGCTGCTGTCTGATGCTCCATCTCCCCAGTGCCATTGGTCTCAAATTAAAGGCAATTTCTATTTCCTCCCACAAAACCTTCTCTGCCTTCTCTGACTCTCTACGTTTCTTACCTCTACCTGCTACCACTTTACATACAGTATATGGTTCTATATCCTGTCACCTCACAACCCCTAAATATAAAAGATCTATTACTCTTTCTCTTGTTACTGTGTTATTAGGAAATAAAAAAGCACTCAAGAATTGAAAACAGTAATGTGTCTGCTTCTGGACCGGCTGTCACTTTCTGAAAGCTTAACTTTCTGTGAACATTAAAATTAGGTTGTGTCGGGACCGCCGGAACCATCCAGAAAGGGCTTTTGGGACGCATTATAAATCTCATCAGCTTCTTTTTAAAAGTATGACGGTGTTCAAATGACTAGTTGCCACGGTTGCGCTCCTAAGAGGTGCTATTTCAACTGTAAAATGAAACTTTATAAATACATCATTCCAGCCTTTTTGTTATTAAAGTTTAACCATGAAGACTAAAACAGTGGCGCGACCAGCATAATTGTAAAATGCATATTTTTGTCATATGGATCATACATCATACAGATGCAATCGTTTATACATTTTTTCCAATTATTATTTAACACGTTTGTGTCCCCAGATATATTCTTACAGCATGTTAGTTTGTAGATTTATTTATACCGAATTGTGTGATCTGAGTAAGTGCAAAGACCCACCAGGGAAAAAATTTAAGGTAACATTTTGTGATCTGTGCAGCCATTGCCAAGTTTCCCTGCAGTAAAGTAGAGGCTGACATTTTTTCGGGAATCCCGCGGGTCACGCGGAAACAAAATCACTATTAATTACGGGATTGGGACGGGACAGTTCATCGTTGATGAATTCGGACACATGGTCGCATGTGCTCCCGAAATTTAGCCTGGCGGTCCTCAAAACATATTTGGGAGAATTTGTGCGAGTGCCTGTTTAGTTGTTGTGCGACCTGTTTATTGAACAGAGAGTTTGCCATTCCTGCATAGAGTTTGGGCTGTGAGTGTGTGCGTGCACCGTGACAGGCCGGGCATTGACAAAGAGAAGGTGTTTATTCCGAGGCGCTTTTTGACCATTGTTTTTCTATGTCAACGCACGCTAAACGGACGTGTTTGTGCATGTGTTGCATCTTTTGCAGCGTCTCTCGCACACGGTACGCGTCACGGCGGAACCTAGCACCAAACGGCTGGACAGCAGCTGACTGTACCACAAATTTCACAAATTTAAGATGGGTTTCAGTTCAATTAAACTATATTTTGGATGTCTTCTTAACTAAGGCGGGCACTGTGATCTGTACTGGATTTTTTAGTGTAACTGACAGATTCTGGCCAAAAAAAACAATGGGTTTCATTCTTCCCAATGGGTTTGGGACGGAACAGGATTTTTTTTGTAGGAGTGGGACGGGAGAGGTTTGAAAATCCACTCCTGTGTCACCCTCTACAGTCATGCACAACAAACCTCCTTAAAATTTAATGATTTTCTCCCCTGGAGGGTGACAACTTAATAATAGTTTCTGGTATAGTGGTTGCTACTTCCCCCCTTAATTTGGGTGTTATAATGTAAATAATAATTTCCTTTCAAATTCTGTTAAAGCTGACACACACACACATACAGTACAGTTTACTGAAATGTATGTGTTGATAATCAAAAGATAATAGAGCGACATCTAAAAACTCAGCTTGGTGTACATGATCAGTTTTATAGATTGACACAATGAATAGTGTCTGCCAATTGGGACCACGACTGTTTCCGCCGGCTTACGCATATTGATCCTAAAATCATTTCATGAGCACAAATTAATGCTCTGCTTGCTACCAAACAAAAGGTCAATGGTTCACCCATAAGCAGCAACCTCCAGAGTAATATCCTGACTCTTTATTGGCTATCTGGCAATTCTGCTTATTGTTGATTGGCTTGTCATGAGCTTCGACGTAGACTGTGGAAGAAAGGCCGGATTCTTTGTTTACAATTCACTTTAGTCCACTAGCAGATTATATAGCCATTTTTTACCCACAGTTATATAATCACCTAGAGTTATATTATCTCGTACCGTATTTGCGTACTGTGTTCCCCGCCGCTGGCATCAGAAACTTCAACACATTAGAACGTTTTTGTCAGTGTGCCATTTGGAAAGGCTTTCGGGTATCTCGATGCGATGCGCAACAATCATTTTGTATAGATTTGTTCACACAGTGACATCAGGAGAGCGTTCGTGTGGAATGTTCGTGAGGAATCACCTACAGTGCGCTGTGATAATGAGTAACAGTGCCTTTCCTGTTGCTCTTAATGGTCTTTAGTAATTACTGCTAATGAAATGACAATTTAAGATTATTAAGACACGTAGCTAACAGCGTTTGGTAAATAATAGCTCGCCCCGCTTTTTTAGCAGACATCTGCATCTCTGGATCCGAGCTGGGCCCTGAGGGAAAGGAAACTTTGAAGCATTCTGCATATCCGTGTGGTGTACCAAGCAGGGTGGATAGTGTTTCGACTGGGACTTTTTATCGCATTCTGCTGATGTGACATTATCGTGTCATGGGTTGAAATCTACATTTTCTTTATCAGATGGTTGTTCAGAGTATGTCGTATAGACTTTGAATGGCAAACAGCCAAGCAAGTGACTACCATCTCTATCTGAGGATCATCTTACACTAAACATATCATTATTTTCTGTCATTATTTATAAACCTTTCTTTCCTTTACTTTCTCTTCTCCCTTGATAGTGTGTGCATTTGTATTGTAACCTTGATGTTTTTGGCCAGGCATGTGCCTACATCAAATACTTTGACTATTTTGATTTCGCAATGTATGTTGTGGATATTAGATTAGACATAATTACGATTTCTTTAGTAATTTTATTAGAATTAATCTATACTAAAAACCAGCATAATTTTATCAAGATTCCATGGCAAACCTATAAAATGTACAGTCAATGTTATTACAAAATAAAACCGCAACTTTGTTTTCATTTTTCCCCTTTCAGTACTCTGTATGTACGCAGCAGTTAAATATAATAATACATGCATGGAACAAAACCCTCTTCTGGCAGTGATGTCACCTGATTCCAAAGTGCATGCGAGAGTAAGCGGTGAAGACGGTCCCCCCTGAGGCAACGCTGGGATTCTCTTGGGCAAAGCCCTAGTTTTTGCATGTCCTACATCATCAAAGCCTGGCATCACATGTGATATTAACAGGATTTAAATCTGAAGTCAGTCTGTAAGAGCATTAGAGACAACATTTATTCGACAATGCAGTGGCCATCTTTGTGTGAAGAGATAACTAGGGCCGAACCCATTGGGTTATGGGAGTACTCGATTAAAATTGTTCAAGTCTACCAAATTCGGCTCCGTTTCTTGGACCAGGTTGAAGCGATGTTGGCTTTTATGCGTACTGGATCTCATTTTGAGATGTGCCAGTGCCATTCTTTTGCTTTTTGTACTGCTCCTAGAACAGTTTATCTGCATATATCCAAATCTACCATTTTAAAGGTAATTTTTGGAAGGATCTATTGAGAGACAAGCAATGTAATAAACACTGAACAAAATTTTTCATGAGCTGAACTCGAAGATCTAAGACCTTTTCTATGTACACAAAAGGACTATTTCTCTCAAATATTGTTCACAGTCTGTCTAAATATGTGTTAGTGAGCACTTCTCCTTTGCCGAGATAATCTATCCACCTCACAGGTGTGGCATATCAAGATGCTGATTAGACAGCATGATTATTGCACGGGTGTGCCTTAGGCGGGCCACAATAAAAGGCCACTCTAAAATGTGCATTTTTACTGTATTGGGGGGTCCGAAAACAGTATCTGGTGTGACCACCAGCTCTAAACGGACAAATTGCTCTACATAGCGTGTTTCTAAGGATACAGTACGTTATCTCCTTCGGCAAAGAAGCAAAACATGTCAACATTTTTGTTCTGTCAGCCTCCTTAGTGCTTCAAAACTAGGGAGGGGTGGAGTGAGCCGTTGGTTGCAATTTGCAACCTTACCACTAGATGCCGCTTGATTTAATAACTGAACCTTTGAGACATTTTAAGACAAAATGTACATATAGCAGTATATAACAGATGGTTCAACACTTAAATTACTAGAAAATACAACCTAATTTTTACTGGCAATATGACTAAAACCAATCTATATTTTTTGGGACGTCAACAAAAAGCATTTGTTTTAAACGTGGCAGTTACTATTTTTGATGATGATCTATATAAATGAAACACTAAAACTATTGACAGTTTTTTGTGTGTATTTTCTAACTTCAAAACTAAAAGATACTCAACAAAATATTTACAATTATGTCAAAAACACTTGATATTAATAGCTTGTAATAACAGTTGGTAACACTTCAGTATAGGGGGCAATTCTCCCTATTAACAAGTTGTTATAAGCATGCCTATTATTGGCATATTGGCTGTTTATTAGTACATATAAAGCACATATTCTGCATGACTGTACTCTACATCCCCAATCCTACCCAAAAAGAGTTTATTGGGGAAAATGTCATAGTTAATGGTTTGTTAATAGCGAGAACTGCCCCTTATACTGAAGTGTGACCTAACAGTTTGTTAAAACTAAGTTCACAAACAATAAACAAAGCCAAAAGACTCAAAATATATATTTTGTTTATACAAAATCTAAACACACACACAGAGACGTAACAATGCCGTGCTAAAGCAAGTGTCTGCCTAAATGTACCATGGTAACACCTCGCCCCAGTCCGGTCTCGTATGTGTGTCATCAGAAAAAAGTTACTGGGTGCTATGAAAAACTTTTCCGTTTATCTTTTAAAAGCACGCAAAATGTGGAAATAAAGTAAAACTCTTAATGGTAAGCGAGCACGTCTGGGAGGGGGCGGCAGTTGCGATAGGGTCCCCTCCTTGTCTAGTCTTTAAGCTGTTTGACTTTTTGACACAGTCTAAATCTAATCATCAGAAAGCTTTAGAGGTGAAGTGGACTATCGTAGCGGAGTCAAATCCTCTGAAAATTAAGGCCATTAATCAAACACACAGGCTCATTTGCCGTTTCTATAAAAGTAACTGATTTGCACTTGGATTCGGTGGGATGGCGGGCGAGGGTGGAGGCGGGTGACGGGTACGAAAGAGAAAGAGAAAGGGTTTTAGCGAGGTGGAGACCATTCATCAATTCTCATTTAAGAAAACGGGATCGTGTCTTCTAATTAGAGTGCATTTTTACCACAGTAAAACAGAGTAAAGCAAGCTAACCACGAACCATTTCTGATGAATTAGCTAAGTGCATATAAGGTAAGTCTGTGCAAGTCTGTGATAAAGGCTTATGTTTAAAATGTGATTAAATGCAATGTGTAATTTATTGAGGGTCGAGTCCACAGAGAAAATATTATCACCATTTCTGGTGAGGGTAATTTACTCTGATCCTGTCGCATGCCTCTGTTTTCATTTTTGTCCATTCTCTCTCTCTCTATCTCTCTCTCTCGCTCTCTTACGTTCTCACATTTTCTTAATGCAGGCATCAGCGAATGTAGGTCCCAGTGCACCTTAATTCAAACAACAATACCGAAAATTACCATAGTAAATCTAATAGTTTGTTCAATGTGACCTGGTCTTTTGAATTTTTCATGATATCCATTCTATATATGCTTTTTTTATTGTAAACTGTGATGGGTTTGTGAGACTTCAAATACAATTTCACTATTTTATTTTACAGTGCTTCTGTAAGGGATATTACAAGGTGCTGTATTTATTTTCATAGTAGGAACAGCGGCGATGTACGTGCAAAAGCTTTCCTGGCAAGCTTTTTGTTGAGAGATGATCACGACACAGTGATCAGGACCCTGATAATATCTACATATACTGAATAGTAAAAAATTTAAATTAAAGTGTTTAATTATTTAAGATTGTAAGAAACCTGTTTTCATTTATTCACACGCATGTTGCTTGGAATTACTACAAGAGAAGATATTTTGAGAAATTTCTCATTGGTTTTGTGTCCATACAATGGTAGTCAGTAGATTTCACTGTTGTTTGGTGAACATCATTCTTTAGGGGATGAAAACCCCCAATTTTTCTGTGCTTAAGAGATTTAATCGGGTCCCCTGTTCATCCAACAACTAAGAAAACGTGAAAAATATGAACCCAGCTAGTTTGTTTTGGTGTGCCTTTCCCTGCAAGCATGTGAGAAATCAAGCCGTTCAGATTTCGCTTTGGCTGTGACGTACCAGGCAGATCTTATTATAATGTTACCACCCCTTCATCTAGAGAATATCACCCACGCGCTCCCGCCATTGTTCTTTTAACAAGTGACAGAAGTGTATGTGTCGCCATGGCTAAAGTTCGTGGACAACATAGAATGCTGTCGCTGCACAGACTCGCAACCTCGGAAGAGACAGGAGCGGATTTATAATATTTTAAGTAAAAACCTGCTTGTATAAGAGGATAACGTTAGCATATGATAGTGAAAGGAACTTATTCAGTCACGGTCTAAATAGAACATTCAAAGCCAGTGTTAAACTCTATTTTTATATGTTATTTGGCAAATGGGCACTTGGAATTTAGCTGTATGTATGTTAATACATTATGTGCGTTAATATGATTAGCTGCGGCAAGCTGTTTGTTTTGCTAATGAACAGGGGCGAACACTGCGGTTAGTTTCATTTGAAACGTCTCAAATCATTCGTCTTTAGGCTGAAAAATCTGTCACAGCATACTAGTTATGCTCTCACGTTGTGTGTAACTTTATAACTTCTGGACGAATAATTTGAGACATTTAAAACGAAACTAACTGCAGATGAGTTCAAGATATATCATTGAGCTAAACCATTGCCATGTACTACACCAGTGTTGTGTTGACACGCCGGACGGAAAGGGGGTGGGGTGCGCTGTAACTCAATATCATTTAAAGACACATGCACCAAAACGGGTTGCTGTCAGCCTAGCGGTCTCCGACAAGGCAAAAAGGGTTTTCTGTACACAACCATTGAGTGTTTTTAACTATGTTACAGACATTTCATGAAGACCCAAAGAAATCATTACAACTTGTAAAAATTGTTCTTCCGATGAGTCCTTTAAAATATCTTATTTTGCATTCGCAAATGAAAGAAGGGTGTAGAATGGTTTAGAATGAATCATGAAAATCATTTTCGGGTGAACTCAACTTTTAATATCCTGTGTTTTAATATTGCCACAGGGGTTTGTCAGACCACCACAGTTATGTAACAGTTCACGAAACACTTATACAATAAGAACATGCCGTTCTTTTGTATAACTCAGTATTTTTGTTTATACAGTCAAATTCACATTGTAATATACACGACACATTCTCAAAGCAAGGATCTGCTCCTTTGCACCCTGCACCTTATTTGAGTTCCTTGTCTGTCAGCTGAAATGGTTGACAGGGATATTTTTTTAACTCTAGCTCATAAAAAAACAATAGCCTTTGTCACACGGTCGCCTTTTGATGGTTTGGTGACACGTCGCTCTGTCCATCTCCGACCTCCCTGCCATGACGAATCTGCCATTTTGCATGAGCGGCACATGCAGAAGTTCAGAAAAGAGCCTGGTCTGTAAAGCCATGTATTAACACTCAACGGCGTGCCGGGCATATCTGATATCAGCTGACTGACAGCAATTGATTCCAGATGCTTGTACTTCAGGTTAGATGGAAATTGAAAACAAAGTTTGCCCGAGTTGTTTTTATTTGACAAAAGTAGAGCCTCAGGTTTGATGTGTGACAATGAATCTTGTATGCTGTATGATGGGTTGTATGGTGGCCCTGTGAGAAAACAATTGCGAAGTGTTGGATCTCAGCGTGAGGAAAAGATTTGAGGTGTGTCAGAGAGCACAGACTCAAAAGAGCAAACAGAGCTTCTATTTTTATCCAGACAAAGAAGTATTGTACTGTTGATGGAGGTCTTGACAAACTTGATATTACGTTACGAGAAAAGGTCTTTCCTTTGTGAAGAGGACTTCATCAGGGAAAGTCATGGGTTCGAAACCCACGCAACACACATTCAAATAATTGTATGGTATGAATGCACCTTTAGTCATTTTGGATAACATCATCTGCCAGATCTGACATAGCATAAATATAAATGTCTTTTAGACAAATTTGTAAAGGTTTGATTTAATTATGACTTTTTATAACGTTTGTCAAGGTTTCTTGTACCAACAATAGTCGGGAGCGAGTTTTTCATGGCCGTTATTTTTTTCCTCATTGAATGGCGCTTTTTAAAACCCTTGAGCCCTCATTTTTGCATAAATCTGAAAGATGACTTTTCCGTTTCCGTGCATGTTTGACGTTAGTTTTAAAATATGCCCCTCATTCTGTCATCTCTATAGGACAAGAAAAGCATGTCTCTCCTCTGGGTCCTTGTGCGTCATCATTTTCTTTGTATAGTAACATGTAGCATCCAAAAGTATTTCCAATCTGTGCAAACGTGGAAAAACTTGTCTTGGTTTGCATTCCCATACATTTTATAAGTGAATATGAACATAACCCTAATTCAGACTGAACTGCACTACCTCCAAATTGTTTTTTCATGGTTTTATTTAGTTTGTTTTAGACTGAGACATAAATAAATGTTTTACTAATATTATTTGTCAAATGGCAGCTGTGATAATAGCAGTTTGCTGAAAGCAGAATGGATGATATGTTAAATGATGTATTCATTTAGTTTTTTGACGTCAAAAATTCAATGACTTTGTAAAAAACGGATTACACAGCTTACTTATGACACGCTTAACAACCAAAAATCTTTCAATCTTTAAGTTTTTCTCTCAACTACAGTATATGCATCCTGACACATGAAAGTATTTTTTGACTATGAACTGATGTGTGCATATTTGACTGGTTGATGTGAACTGGTTGTTGTCTGAGGAAGATGGGGGCTTATTTCTCTTGCTTGCAGTAATATTAAATGTATAGAGAGGACCGACTGCATCCTTGTGTGCTGTTTGTTGTATGTGGGCCGGCTGTCATTGGAAAAAGGTGATGGAGGACCTCATTTCGAGGCACCTAAAATGTTCTCTCTCACACACACACACACAGAAAAAGAGAGGCAGAGAGTCTGCTCACCCGTTCATGAGTCTATTCGGGTATTCTTTGAATCCTCTAAATCATCATCCGCAGCCCCAAGTTCACCAAACAGAAATCAATGTGCATGTCTATGTGAGAAATGAAATGCGCACACACATATGTTGGTTCATTTCATTGTGAAGTATCTGCAGCGCTCTCGTTCAGCTGGATAAGATGATGCTTACTGCGATAGCGCAAGTTGCAGGGCTGAGACCATGCGCCTGGGCAATCGGTTTGCTTGACCATGTGCTTTATGTCGTGCTTGGCAGTGCAGAAAATACCACAGAGCAGGGCTTTGAGACAAAAAAAGGGAGCTGAGCAACTCCTCTAATACCAACTCATACTGTATGTACAGCGGGACCATGTAGACACTTAAGACAGGTCATGGATTCTCACGAAATTGATGATTATTTTAAGATCACATGTTTAGATCTTTACATTTTAAGATGTTGTTTTTGAAATTGCTGAAGCTGATGAAGTGCTGATGTCACATCCCCAAGATACTGGTGTAGCCTAGAAGTTAAAGAACTAGGATGGGGATTTAGAGCTTGTAGGGTTTGGAATTTTACAAAAGTTGCATTGGATGAAAGCTTCTGATGAATGGCACATTACCCTTATTCCCTCCTACTTGTCAAGTTTCTGTTACAGTATATAAATGTATTCTAATGCATAATAGCTATCCCTTGCGAGCAGGCAGCCCTGACCCCCTCTTCAGAATAAAAAGTGAGTTCCAGGCAAGGCAAGGCAAGAATCTAAAACGAACGAGCACAGGACAATAGACAATAGACACGAGGGCATTTTGAAGGGGAACTAACAAGAGGGATAACAATGGGCAGGTGTGGGTAATGAGACACAGGCGGGAAGCTAAACAAGTGAATGAGAGGGGCGGGGCCATAGACGAGACCGGAGAAAGCGTTATGACACGATCAAAATAACATGTATCTCTTTCCACACTAAAAAAGAGGTTCTGTCAGCTACTCTATCAAGAAAAGCATGACAAGATGGGACAGAACCATGACAACTCTCCTTCTACCGACGACACTTGTAACACCCACTTGCTTTTGGAAAAGGAAGAAAAAAGAATGCTGACAGTAAGAGTGCTGTGGGCACTGCAGCTGTCATAATGTAGTTCTGCATGGCAGAGAGGTTAAGCAAACTAAACACATTGACATAACAGGTTCGGTTGGGGTGAGGTGTTGCATATGGAAAGCACGTATTGTATGTTTTGTGGTTTAGATGACGGTAATACAAGGGAATGCACAAAAAAATCCAATTACATTTATAAATAAAAATAAAACAAAAAAAGTTGTGTATTGATGGGTCATTTTGAACACCCCTTAAACCCTTAAACAGATCAAACTTACGAGTCAGTGAATGCATACATTTATTTATTTTTTTGTTAAATAAATGGGCAAAACAAAATGTCAAAAATGTGTTCTCTTATTAAACATAAGTCTTTCAAAGCTGAGTTTTGCTAACCTGAATATTAAATCTCTAAAAACATTTTTTATTAAAAAAAAACTCACAAGCTTTATGAAAACTCAGTAATAAACTGTGAATATATACAACTTTATCATTTTTACCCACTTTTATGCTGTAAGCTTAACATAAATACAGAAAAAAAGAAACATAGAAATGTACCCGTGTTTATAACTATAGCATCAGAAGGCTTTTCGTGCATTTTCTTATCATAAGGGTTCAAATGTGTATATTCTGATATACTGTACAGATAAATGTTCTCCTGTCACAAAGATGTTCAATAGAAAACATTCAATCAAATTCTTGTTTCTGATCTTCAGTGGGCAGTTTTGTGTGACACAGCCCCCTTAGTCACAAATACAAGCCCCCTCAAGGTCTTTGTGTAATTTGCACCTTGTCGCTGTGTATTCTTTCCTTTCTTCTTTTCACATTCTTAACGCACACACTACCCCCCCTTCTGTGAGAATTCCTTTCATAGGCGCCCTCGCTGGTCTGCCTGTTGCTAGGGAGCCTTGTCGCACTGCTCATTGTACTACAGGAGGAAATATCATACATTAGACCTCAAACTACATCAATTACCGTGTTTGTTTTGCATCATCCTGGAGTATCAGCCCTCAAGGATGCCTTTGTCTGTGTCACACACGCATGCTTTACACATACACACATCCACACACACTCCGAATTTCATATTCATAGTCACAAGGAGCGGCCCACAGACAGACAGTGCGGGCTGACACATATGTCACAATGTTAACTGAAAGCTTTTGAGTGCGACCAATCGTGCACCAGCGTGTCACTCCATCTTCTGTTAGCGAGCGACTGCCGGGATAAAACGGTACAGTTGGACTTGGCATTTCTCGACTTCAAAACTGATCATGGCAGACAGCATTTAACCTGGATGCCCTTTTTGATAAGTGTTGTTTACGTAACCAGCCAGTGGCCTTTTAGAGCAGCACAGAATGCATCACAACTCAATGCATCTCTCAAAACAGAGCGAGCAGATACATACCATATGACTTCAGAAACCTGCAAGTAGATTGATTGTTTTCATAATGCAGTTTTAGTAATGTTTTGTGATGAAAGCAACAGCCGTGTCCCACAACTCTGTCTATGGCTCATAAACGATTGTTTACACATGCTATCCATGTTGCTTGTGCACCAAATTCACTTAATGCAAAACGTTTTAGTTTATGCTGTTGCAGCGAAACCGTCTAAACAAACGTTATGTGGCCCAAACTTAACTTAACTGGTAGACCTCCGCATAGAAAAGGTTATAATACCTAATGCTTTGGTTCACCCAAAAATGAAAAATCTGTCATCATTTGTTCACTCTGATGTCATTTGAAATCTGTATGACTTTCTTTTTCCCGCAGAACTCACTAGAAGATATTTTGAAGAACATTGGTAACAAAGCATCTTGAGCCCCCATTGACTTTTATTGCATGGATCCAATGCGACATTTCTCAGAATAACGTCTTCGGTGTTCCACAGAGTCATTTTATTATTTTGAATGGCATGATGATTAATTATTTCTTGAACTATTATTTTGTTGCAGAGTATGTGTTTTCCTGCCATAAGCCACTTCACACCGAAGTGGTATAGAAAAACAATCACAGTTCTTGTTAGTGCCTGGTTAAACAGGATTGTGGTATAAGACTAAAGTGTATATATATATTTTAGGGGCCTTTTGCCTTTACTGGATAGGACAGTGGAGAACAGACAAGAATACATTGGATAGAGACAAGGGAGGGGGACTGGCAAAGGATGCTTGAGACGCGAATCGAATTTGAGTCGGGCCCGCAAGTGCACTGGCATTACATGTTGGCGCACTAACCACAAGGCCAGTGGCATCGAAATTCAATTATCATGCCAAAATACCCCCAAAAAGCTTCTCATATTCACACGTCCTTTGATAGGCAGCAGGGACGCCCAGCGCAGGGGTTATATTCCGTTAGTGTGATGTCGACACTGCTCAGATGCAAGCCCAGGAACTCTTACACACTGTTTCTCTGTGGGGAAACATAAGCGGCTTATATTATTAAGACAGGATCAATGTAAAACTCTCATTGATGGTGGTCCTGTTGTTGAACAGTGGTGTAATGCAGACTGGGCTCTGAGGTCTACGACCATCAGGGAGTGAACAAGGCCATGGAACGATTCCCGTTCCATGTTGATTTAGTGGCTGGTTATTAGACAGTGTTCCTATAGTTTTCCACAGTACTTTTCAAGAAGACATATAACTCACTACCTCTTGACGGACACTTTTAGGAGTCTGTGCCCGCACTCTCTGCAATTTCATAATTTTTCCGTTCGTATTCATGTCAGTTCCTCATGTACTCCACACTTGGTGCAGCGCTGCTCATAAAATGAAGCAGAAATGAATGCAGCAACATAAAAAAAGCGAACTTGTAAAGGGTCAAACTGTGCCAAGGAAAGTATAATCCTAATACGCTCCACATTGCTGCACGATGCCAATTACCCAGACCAGCGTTTTATTCCAGTCTTTTTGTACGGTTGTTTTTGGTGGAGTTTGCATACACCTTTTCAACACTTCTGAAATGTAAAGACAACTTTGTTGGGGTGTCATATAAGGATGGTTACAACCAATAGCCTTTAAATCCGGCAAAGATGTAAAAATTATTTAAATAATAATTTCAAACAATCATTTTGCATATGTTCAAAACAATAAACGACTTTTCTCCCAATAAACTCAAATTTGTTGCTTATTAATAGTTAGTAAGGTAGTTGTGAGGTTTAGGTATTGGGTAGGATACCTATGGATGTAGAATATGTTCATGCAGAATATCTACTTTATAAGTACTAATAAACAGCCAATATGTCAATAATAGGCATGTCAATAACAACTAATTCATAGTGAAAATGTGCCCCCTATAATGAAGTGCTACCAATATTTCAAATAAAAACAATAATAATTGTTATTATTATGTTGTTATATTATTTTTATTATTATTGTTTTTATTACCATCATTATCCAAATTTATTAAGAGAGCAAATATAAATAAATAAAATACATAATCACCAGTGATTCACTTTAAATATGCAAAACCTGTTGTCATGACTATTGTTAAAGTGACGTTTTGTACATAAAAAAGAAATAAAATGTCTTGCAGTCTAGTGTTAAACTGTTACAACATTTAACATTTCAGATACGGCCATGCAGAGGCAGGCATTGGTGCTGCAGGGAGCTGAGGTTCATGTGAATAAATGATGATTTTCACATCGTGTCCACCAGTACCTGAGTTTGTTAACCTTTAGAAAGCATAGCCCTCGAGAAAATGAAACTTTATTTGTGTTGGGCACACCTTCATCATACACCAGCTTCTACCTCTGCCCTTCATTTGGTCTTCTTTTTGTGGTTCGTTTCATTTGCTGTTTCATTTGTCTCCGTTTTGTCTGAAAGAGTCTTTGTGTGTTTGTTGGTATCCTGATTTAAATGGCGAGAAAAGCAGATGGCTTCATTTTCTGTATTTCTTGCGTGCTTCTCTCTGATGCATATCCCATCTTCAACACAGAAACAAAAATATGCAACATGATGACACTTTGTGATCTTAAATGAAGTACTCATTCGCATGCGAGACATCAAAAAGACGGAGAATGTGTCTTACTAAAAGACACCAGCATCATGGGCTATTAATGTTCAAAGGCCTGTGGTTTTTCATACGTTCCCCTGAGATGAGACCAATTACGTTCTTCTCCATAATGGCATTCTCGTGTTTCCTGCACTGAAAAAGGGGGGAAGCTAAATCAAAGCTAAATCAATTAATGAATCATGATGAATAAAACATAGCTGTATGTTATCATAAACAACCTTAATTCCAATTTTGTTTTTCTTTAAGAGCTCGATCGAATAAGCAGAAAACACAATTTATGAACACAGGGCATATTCATGGCGCAATACAAATTAGAATGTTAATATTAAATGGAGATATTGCGAAACAGGAGGCTTTTATTTACGTTCTTATCATAACACGTCTAAAAATGCTGACAGGTACAGGCAGTCGTGGATTTCAAGTTGATAAATGGGGTGAAAAGCTAAATACGCTTTGTATCGTTCAGTGAGAAAGTCATTTGGCACTAAAGATGTCAAAATGACAGATGACTCACGAAGACTCCATTTTAATGAAGGGGTAGTGGAAACAAATCGGACAGCAACAATAAAGTCCATAAAGCTGAAGTGTATAATTTCAATTTGTGGAGATTATTTAAAAAAAATTCTATGACTCAAAAAGTTTAAACGTCACGACCAACCTGACTGTCGAGTGTGAGTTTGGGGGAAGACTATCTGTTAATTTAAACATGGCAGACAGAAGATATGTTTAGAAATGAATTTGTTATTTTTGTCAAATTGGTTTGGTGACGGTAGTGGTGCAAAATGATCATTTTAGCAATAATTCAGTCAAAAAGAATAATGTACCATTCATTTACTCACCCTTATGCCATTTGTATACGTTTCTTTCTGACGTGGACCAAAACAAGCAGTGTAGTAGTTGTTTCTATTTATACAATTACAATGAATGGGGACTGAGGCTTTTAAGCACATAAAAGCATTATAAAAGTAGTCCATACAAGTTGTAAAGTGTTCTCAGTCTTTAGAAGCCATGCAGTAGGACCAGACTAACATTTTTGCAGTTTATTTGTGAAAGTGGCCTATTTGCCTTAAAATTCCTATTATAAATATAACTAATAGAAACAATATACCAACATGTGGCATATAAATAGACATTAATATACAGTGTTTGATGAAGTCATCCATGTTTTTTTTTTCAAATAACATTATCAATTTAAACAGAAATGCACAAAGACACATGCAGTGCATTTGTCCACTAGAAATGTCTCACCAGCTGTAAAAGAAGCTAAATATTGGAAATCAGCTCATTATTTAACAGACATCTGGAGAGTTATGAGTTTTGAGACTGTATATAAATGATCTTAAATCTCCAACTGCAGAGAATTTCATCTACAGGATGAAATCAATACAGGAAGGGACTTAGTTCATAAGATAAAGAAAAAAAACTTGGCAGCCAACGCACATACCAAAATGCTCAATTCAATAAATTAAAGTTGTACAGATAGAAAGTAGAACGGAGTATAAACTGCTTTCTAGTGGCAGCATCTTAACTCTGGGAATGTGTATCTTAAACAAACAGCTCTGTCCATGAAAGGCAGAACTCACAATTAATTGCATTAGTTTGACATTAGCATGTTGATAAGCTTTTACTGCAATACTGTACATAAATATATAAAATAGGATTTAAATTTTCAATTATTGGGTAAAATAGTAGAAAAATAAATAATGATGATTATTATTATATTTAAGATATGTTGTATTAATATACAGTATAAATAAGTAATACTAGCAATAATAATGTAATACATTATAATATTATAATATAGGCTATTAATAGTAGCAATATATTTGGGATATTCTTAAATGCAATGCTCTATATAAATATTTATAAATCGCATCATCACGGAAAATATAACGTAGAAAAGAAAAATATTATTAATAGTAAAAAGTATATATATTTGTGATATTCTTGAATTATTTATTTTTCTCTTTCAGAAATTTACAAAGATTTAAAAAATGTTGTTTATAGTTTATATTCTTGGGGGAATCTGGGGTAGGATTCATGTCACCTCTTAAATGCCTCCACCATAGTCAAATCTCTTGGCCTTAGGGCAAAGCAGGGATTTGGGAGTTCTGACTCTATCTTCATCTAGAAGTCCTGCAAGTGCAATAAATCCACAATGAGAATTAATTGGATGCGCAATCAATTTTGCACAAGCATCTTTTATGTAGCCGCCCAGGGCAAACGTTCATGCTGTCCACCTAAAATACTAATTACAAGACACGATGCCACTACGAGCTGCTGATATAGGCTGCGTTGGCTTTCTGAAGTCCTTTGGGGTTGTTTTGCAGGCACCTTTCTGAACAGGCAGAACAAGAGAGGTGCACAAATGAATGTCAGAACCTCCTAATGAACGCCATTATATTTTTGTAGGCATTCCAGAAAATTAGCCTTTAAGAACATTCAGATCCATGGGGACTGTGTTCAACATGGAATTCTGTGTTTTTCCTCTCTCCGCAGCTCTCGATCACTCGCTCTCTGGCCTTTCTTTTTCTCACACCCGCCCCCTTGTTCACACCACCTCCTAATGGACAACGTGTGAATGTAAAGTACATCCGTTGACGTGTAACATTAGCAATTTCCTAACCCAATCTGGACAATCTGCTCTGATTTAAAACACTTTGACTTAATGTGCTTCTCAGAAAGTTAGTAATGACGAAAGTGAAAACAATACAAGAATCCACGCATTTTTAACGTATGTTACTTTTATTATAACAAGCAGCTAGTTTGCTTGCCGTGGTGATTGAGGTCTTGATGTAGATTTTAAGTAGAAACTGCAGACTCACAGGGGAGTAAGCTGTGTTTTTGAATCGGTTTGCCAGAAAGGATTGAGAAAATAAAGTAATCTGCTTCCCGCAACAAATGATTGTCCGTGTTCATTAATCAAGTGAAGGCACATTGTCTGGTGTGGCCATTCATTCAGCTGTAGATCCAAAGACCTCAACAAAGGAGACACAAAGGAGTGGCAGCCTCAAATTGGCTGCGATAGTCTGGGAATGATCAATATGTTAGGGTTACCAGCCATGCCTATGTCACACCTATGCCAATATTCATCGGAAGATTGAGAGAGGAGGTCAAGCTGAACAGATGGATAACATCTCATTAGGTTATTTTGAAAATGACGGAGAGAAATGGATATCCAGCTGATGTTCACAGTGGTATCGATTGGGGCGTGGTGCACGGAGCAGATATTTTGTCAAAGTGTCAAAGCAGGACACGTTATTAATGTCATCTACTCATCTTTAATCTTGTCAATCCCATCAATCGTAGTCTTCCAACCCCCCCACCAAATAAATCCCCTTTTTGACATTTTGTCATACCATATACATTCACATACCGTATACATTCACATACCGTATACATTTTTAATTCATGAATACGAACATCCAGTATTCGTTTTTACCATTAAAACCAAAAAAATAAAGTCAGCAGTATTTTTAACTTCTCAGGAAAGGACAGTGGGCAGCAAGAAATGCATTAAGTTATTGTCATGGCAACCACCCATTGCATTTTATTTGACATGCTACATCCCTGGTGAACGTTTTCAAATTTTCTATTGATAAAATGAAGGAATATTAATACATGTATAGTAATTATTATTATTATTATTATTATTATTATTATCATTACAAAGAAAGCATTCAACTAACTGAAGAGCAAGATTTTGAATCAGTTGTTGTTACTATTGTTATTGCCATTGTGATTAACAACAACAATAAAACAATTATTATTATTATTACTATAATTATTATTATTAGTGTTATTATTAACAACATCAACAAAACAATGATTATTATTATTAACTGGTTCAAAATCTTACTCTTCAGTTAGTTTATTGCTTTCTTTAAGCAAACAGATTAAGATTATGCAAATAAGCATCCTTTGAGAAATGGTGGTCAAAACCCAAACTCAGAATAGGGCCGCGGTTCTTTTCAGAGTGAAATGCAAATCATAAGGTTTTCAGTATTCACTTGATCTTTCTGTGAACACCAACAACAGCACATGTCGGACTCGTGTTTACTACTTCTGCACCTATCCAGAATGAACAGAAAGGTAAAACCAAAGGATATCTGAAGTTGCCATGGCGGCACCCATTGGCTGTTCAAGAAAGCCATGTATTATATGAGTTTAATCATTTCATCATCCCGTTCCATGAACATTAGCCCTTGAAAATTGAGTGCTGTATTGAAGCCAAGTGAGTTAGTTCTTTCCTGGAGAAGCTGGAACAGTGTGTGCATAACATGAGCCTCCCAAGCCTGCAGCAGGTGAGGAGATCAGTAATTGCCTTTCTTCATGCTGGCAACACACAAACACACTCGCGCAGTCCTTCCAGACAGAGCTGTTGAGACGCAGCCAGCACTTGATTGGCACCGTCTCAGTCTTTGCTCGTTTTCACTCTCAGGTAGAAAAGAGATATTCAAAACCTGCAAACTGCCACAGTTTGCCCGAGGAGAAAAAAAATGTGGCAGACCTTTCTGCTTTGGCTCTTCTATCCCTCAAATCCTCAGCCGAGAACTTTCACCCGCATGGGTTTCAAACACAGCCTATCTGTTAAGACCTCTATCTGGATTTCTCGCTCTAAGCAAGCATTCTCATTGCACACTTCAAAATCTGTCGTTTACCTCCAAACGGTGGCCCTGGAGTATTCCTAAATATACAGAGAAATGACAACGAACAAGCTTGGCTCCATTTTCATAATTGGGCTTCGCTGCCAAGCACAACTGCTTGGCTTGCACCCGCAAGAGGAGAGATCGATAGTTCTGTGAAAGCTGCCTGCTTATACTTTTGGGAAGTCGGGAACGTGCACTGTTCTCTCCAAGTTTCTGGAGCTTTTTATGTCGAAGGCCTATTATCTACTCCGATTTAAAGGCATGTCGGAATCCAAGGAAGATGTGAGAGTTACATCAATCAGTCCTAACGTTCTCTGTAGGCGCATGGGAGCTGACCTCTGATTTGAAGGCAGACCGAGCCCGCACAGCTCTGGGCGGAAACAACGAAATTTTTCTTCACACTGAGCCGAGATCTGTTGTGTGTTTAGCTAGGACTACAGTAGGGCATCTTCTGCCAGCCTAAAGACTAAGTTCCACCACAGCTGGGTGGCAATGAACCACCTGGCCCATGCCACTCTATCACCCTCTTGGGCATCTGTCCTTCTCAATTCTCCAGCCCGATACATCAATGTTCCGTAAGCTGTCTTCTGATTGTATGGCGTGTCCATTGTCGCCCCCGGTGATTAACGTCACCACCCTTCCCCTTGCCTCTCCACTTGCACAAAGTCAAGCATGTCCACTCAGCTTTATGGATTGTTTATATTGCTTTCAATTTCCTTCCCATGTCCCACACCGAAGTCAGTGAAGTTTTATATGCTGGAAATGACTCTCCAGGCACCCATCTTCAACATAACTGCCCATACCCAGACAGAGCTCTCCCTGCCCCAGCAAATAAATCACATTTAGAATTCATCAAAATAATTTAGACTTTATTAGGGTTTATATGCCAACCCAAGCGGCGCATCGGGCCTGGACTTTTTTATTCCTTGTGGTCGCTTGTCAGTTGTTAAACTCATTAATAAAGCTAAAAATCACACAGCATTGCCACTAAATTGAATTTCACAGCTCTGGATGTTCTCAATGAAACGTGGTTCTTTTAAATCTCGAAACCATTTGGCAAGATTGTTTGAGGGTTGCTCGAGTTGCTGTGTGAGACATGTGGGCTCTGACACGAAATAGGATGAGTGTTTGTGAAGGGAACTAATTTCAACTCATTGTTCATTTTCTAGAGAGAATGTATCGTGTGATATTAATGTTAGCGATAAGTTCACCCAAAGATGAAAATTCGGTCATCATTTACTCACCCTCTTGTCATTTCAAATGACCCGTATGAATTTCATTCTTCTGCAGAACACAAAGGAAGATCTTTTGAAGAATATTGGTAAACAATTACAGCCACAAAAATAATGTAAGTCAATGGTTGTTCGGTGACAGTAGTTTCATTTTAGGGTGAACTGTCCATTTAAAAATCTCTAGATTTCTAAACTTGTATTTTGTTTTTGTGACCTACTTAATTAATGGTAAAAAACAACTAAGTGCGGAAGGTTCTAGTTTGAAAAACAGAGGAATGGCAATCAATATCTAATCTACCCCAAATCAGTCCTGATGCAATAGAACAAAATGCAAATGTACTCAACGAGAAAGGTAAACAGCAAGAGGGATATATTTCAGCAGTCAATAATACTGTTGTGCTGAGTTTTAGATTTGTATGTGCTGGAACATGATCGGACCTCAGTGTAATGTAAACAGAATGAAGTCATCATGTCTGCATTCAAAACTCAGATTATTGTTACTCCCGGTTAATTTTTCCTACAGGATGCACCATTTTTCCACCATATAAGACAACCGTTTTGGACCCAAGTTTGGACCATTTTTATCATTTTAATTGTGACATCGCTAAAAAATGCTGGGATATGTATGCTGGGTTGTCTGAACCAAAAAATGCTGGGTTGTTTTAACCCATTGTTGGGTCAAATATAAACCACTCTCTGTGTTAATGTCACCTAATGTAAGGGGTTTTCCCTTTTATACAGCAAAAAACCCTGTAAAATAACAGTTTTCCCTTGTAAAATGACATATTTCCCCTGATGTTTTTCCTGTCTTTTACTGTAATTTTACAGTTTTGATCGTATTTTCAAAATACATCAAAATTCTCGTACTCTGGATCTACGTAAATCTTTTAACGGTGTGATCTTTTCAATCTATTATTGTGAATTTTTAAAAAATATCGCATAGGAAGCAGCGATCCGATCAGATCTCCAGATAAAGAAGCAACTTGATGTTACAGTTGTAAACACACCATGTCCTTATTGGCTGATGATCCGATCTGCATGATCAGATCGCTGTGATGTCAATGCTAAGTGAAAATGCCGCCTTGATCAGGGAAGTTGCAAACTACATACTTGGTTAAAGCCGACAATGGCAGGTAGCGCAGCTTCTTGTAATAAAAACAAAACAAATCAACAGGGTTTTCGACAGGCTTTCTGTTCTCATTTGGTTGGTTCTTCTTTATTTGCCTCCATTGAGGCTTTGTTTATCAACTGGATGATTGCGAGGCACTTAATTACACCACACTCCAAACTGCAGGTTTCCCAGGCAATAAGCTCCCTGGCACGGCGACTTAGTTGAGCAAAGTGGTGTGGACGCTCACTGACTTCTTAAGCGAGTACTGTGACTCGCATGATTAAGATTACAGGCTCTGGAGAAAAAGAAGACTCAAGCTGGTACAATGTGTGCGCCTCAGTGTTCCTCGAGGTGGTTGAAGTCTATTTTGATAGTTCCTGCTGCACCCGAGGTTTATATTGGAGAAGCTTATCACTTAACTCCTGTATTTGGTGCAGTTGTTTTTTTCTGTCTTAGACTTTCTAGCTAACATCAGCAGAGTGCTGGAGGAGCAAGCTACTGTAATTCGGTTTAGCCCTTTAAAGGGCAGGGATGCACAAATACATTTAAAAAGGATTTATTAGTTTTAACACTCAAACGGGCGTGTAAAAAAAGCACAGAGAAATTACAACTGCATGGGTAACGTGTCACCATTTAACACAATTAAAAGGAAAAGTATCTCGCCCGAAAAGACTGGAGTGTTATGTATTAGACTTAATTGTATTAAAAAAAAAAGTAAACTTTTTTGTTAACTTCAGAAATAGGGGAATGAAATTTAAAGGGCAGATGTGGTTTTCCTCATGAAAATGGTGATGCAACAATTTTCTCGATTTCTTGATTTAAGACGGATTCAATGTAGATAAACTGACACTAAGTTCTTAGACAAATTTAGCAGCAATTCAAGTTCACCCATCCACAGTCATTATATCAAAAATCCCCAAATTCAATAAGAATTTTCTTTTAACTTGTTTTACCTTTGTGATGTATAGCAAGTAAAACATGAAATGTAAATATTAACTTTTTTTAATGTACTGTTGCTATTGTTCAACTGGATAGCACTGTTTTAGCAACACAGAGATCACAGGTGCGATTCTCATGGAAAAAAACACGGTAAAATGCTTTGGATAAAGGCACTAGCCCACTTTCTTCAGAAGAAAGTCAGCAACAAAATAATGAAAATAAAAGCCACTGTATTTCCACTAATGTTTTTGGAAGTACACCTGGAACTGCCAAGTGGAGTGTGGTCTTTATTTAATGTTGTTTTTATGGAAAAATATCAAGGTTAGCTCTGCACTATTAATGGCCATTATTCCATTAATCTCTTTTTTAGCCCACAACTAGCCTTAAATGGCTCCTTAGAGCCCATTAACTTACATTTGGCTGAAATGCACCCATGCGTACACTGAAACTTTCAGTTTCAAGGCTAAGGCTTCATCTGTTTTTCATGCTGACCTTCATGCCAAATCTCATTATCTCCACATGATGTCTATTTATGACAACCCCATAGATCAGATTCGGGTCTTGTAGTGTAAGTTTGGTGACAGTTAACATTTCACTAGGCCAGCTTGGTGCCTTCCGCCTCCAGTGGTGATTTTTCAGGTTCTTTAGAAGAAAACTTGACAGGAAGGTGGCGGAAGAATAGGAGAATCCGGAGGGACATTTTAGCGGGTCCTCTTGGGTGAAGCTAGACCGCAGCCCTCTGACCCAGTTGAGTGCACTTGCTACAGGCGTTTAGTGTAGCATATTTTCTCGCTTTAGGGGAAGCTAAGGACAGGTAGATTCTAATAATAAAACCATTGAGGGGTTTAGTCGTCTATGGATGTGACATCCCCACCAGCTTGACTCTATTATGCTCCTCTATACTATGGGCTAACGTGTCCGTGTAAGAGAGCAAGAAAGTATAATTCAAGTTGGCTGTGTTATTTGGACATTTCTTAGACATATGTTTTAGGGAAGCTGCCAGGGCAGAATTGAGGGCTTTTAGTGATCCAATACACACTTTGGTTAAATGCTTTTGATCTAAAATACAATGTACTAGAGTGATGAAATGGTAATATAATGATACTTTCATGTAAATTAAACTGGGGATAGTTGTCATATGGTCTGTTTAGGTAGCACACAGTACAGTTTTTAAGTAATTTAAAGTCAGGTGACCATTGTGACAATTTACCCCATATTTTGGCTACCCTCATTTTAGGACAACCTGTGAAAATGAATATTTTGTTAGATTTTTACAGCCAAAAATAATGTGCCTATCCAACAATTTTTCTAAAACATTAAAAACATTCTACACATTCTTAACAAAAAAGTATTATTTTTGTTAGTCGCAATTGTTTTGTCAATGTGGCTTTTTTATTGACAGGAAGAGCACTGAGGGTACATGTATGTTTTCAAGAGAAGGAAGGAATGAGAAAAGGTTGACACAAGTCTGTCTTGAACTCTTACCATCCACACCCGAGCTCAATGTGTTGTAGCATGTGGGATAAGAGCAGTGCCATAAGTTCAGGACAGGCCATTTTCCTGTAACTTTGCATTTGAATCAATATATAAACTTGTCTAAGTTTCTACAGCGCTCTCTGAAGACATGTCAGGGGTCATCAGGTCTCAAACATCCAGGACTTTCCTGTTGATGTTTGTTGCTAGCTCTCGTATGGTCAAGCTTAGCGACCCGGATCTGTTTCCCCCTTCCCTCCGCACCGTTGGGTCGTTCTGCTTCATATGTGCTGACAGGCTGATTTATTTACACTCTGACCAAGGGCGCAGTTGGGGAATAGGTGGGAGCAGTGAGGCTAAAACCTTCTTAACTCTATTCTGACATAAAGGTCCTCTCTTAGTTTCTCCTCTAGCATCCATGAGCTATGCAGTCTTTTGCAGTGCATTCTGGGATCTACTTTATCGCAAAAGATACATGCAGTGCTTTTCTGAAAATGGCAATTGTGTGCGTTCACAATATTTTTGGCTGAGATGCTTTGGTTGCTATGATACAGCATATTCACTGCAGTGGTACTAGTGTTTGATGGTGCAAATAGTTTACAGTATCTACATGTAAGTAGGATGTGCCTGTTGACTTGCATGCTTTTTTGTGCTATTATTTTTTTATGTTACAATTTAAGATTAATTGTTTTTTATTTTAATTGTATGTTTGTTTAATATTATAATTTTAGAGTTTTAAAGTTATTTCTTTATTAAAAATTTGTTGAGTTTTAGTTTTATCATTCTTTTTTAGACCAATATTTTATTTTATTTCAATGAACAGAAACAAAGGCGGATTGGCAATTCTGACCAATGCCAGAGGGGCTGCGGGTTATTTGTTTTAATGTGGGCCGGTCAGATAAAAAATGTTTACAGGCCAACAGCGCATAGGAGTTTTCCCAGTGGGCCGTTCCTCAATGTGGCCCGGCCCACTATGGAGATATAAAGAAATAATCATCATTCTGTTTTGCTCATTTGTTACTATCTTGTTACTAGCAGTAACAAGCGCTCCTAAACATCAAAAGATTGACCAAACAAATAAAATAAAGAATTGGGGTTCACAGAATTCCAGCCAATCAAGTTACAGAGACCAAGCAGAATACAGCCAAAGAAACTAATGAAGACAGAACTTTCAGTCAATCAAATTGAAGGAGGCAGAACTTACTGTCCATAGTCGGATGCTTAGCATACGCAAACTCCAGTGATACTGAAACATACTGAAACAGATACGTTTATAACATATGAGGCATAATATGTGACTGTGTGTGTATATGGTCGATTTTATCACCATGAAATAATTCAATAGACTGCAGAACTATCATCACAGGTAATGAAATGACCTCATTGGAATGACTTCCAAATTTGTATTTAATGTACAGTTTTAAAATGCCTAATAAGTCACTTACTTGTACTTATCAAAGGGGGAATGTTTTCTCTCTTCTCAGTTTATAAATCACAAACACTAACTTTTTAAGACTTTGTATAATGTTGATTTTGGACTCTATATATTTGTTAGCAAAGTCTAGTCACACCATGTCATGGTCAGTTTAAATGCATTACCTTATATTACATTGACATGTTTAGGCAGGCTTTCATGTCTACATTTTTATTTCTATTTGTTGCGTAGACTGTACTGTCATTTCCTTTTAAATGTCTTATTGACTTTTCAAGGTGGCATGAAAGGTCTTAAAAAACAGACATTTATGATTTATAGTGCTATAGAATGGTTTGTGCATCAGTGTGTTGGTGTGTTATGTTATTTTGCGAGCTGGGTTTTGTGGACCGCTCCTGCTGAAGAAGTCAAGGGCCCCTTTTTTGTCCGAGTCTGCCCCTGAACAGAAACAATGTCCAATTTGAATTTGACACCAGAAGTATGCCTATTAAGCAATTAATTGTTGACTAGGTAGTGAGCTTATTAGCATCGGAACCCCCCGTTGTTATATACTGTGAGGAAAAACATACAGTACATGGAAAACAGCAGCAGTAGAATTCCACCTAGTTCATTAAGTGAAGTGGTAGTTTACTGTGTGCAATGCACAAATCTTATCATTGTTGGCACTGTTACGACGTTGCATGTATACATCGTTTTATTTCAACGTTTGAATACTCTTAAAAGATGAAATAAAACGATCTAAGTACTCTTCAAGGGTAAGGACAGATGTGTGCTGATTTTCTCTATATTGAAAGTCCAAATGAAATGCTCAAAAATCAATAATTCTTTTATAAAGCTCTGAGCAAAAAACACAGGATGGTCGTTAAGAGAGGCAACACAGCGCTCCGCTGCCGTCTCTCTCTATTTCTCTAAAATACTCGAACACGCAAGGGCACAAACACACAGCCTTGCCTCTACTCAGCATGAACTCATGAATATTATTTTGACATCCTTGGCTACCTAATCGGGTCCTTCACTTTGAAAAAATAAAAAAGGACCCACAAAGGAGGAGCGGTTCTTTAGATAATTGCAATTAGTATTTTTGGCCGGACACTGTGTCTTGGCTGAGGTCCAGTTCGGAGAATTGAGTGCAGACGCATTGGCCAGTTCTGGCCGCCGGCCAGTAGCTGCTGGTTCGACTGTGTGTTCACACCATGAAGGGCTAGTGGGGACCAGAGGAAGCAGCAGCCTCCACCCAACTACATGACAGGATATTATTTCCCTGTAAACACTGTGAGTCCCACACTGCCATTCTGGTGTACAAAAAGCCCCCTGCCTGCTCATCCGGCCCAATCTGCTCTCTGGCTTTCTTTTATAAAAGGGTTGGGAATTTGGGGCACCTCGTGCGTCAGATCAGTTTAGCGAGATTTCGAGTGTTACAACCTAAAACAAAATTTTTTTTGGTGTTAGCAATTGCAAGGTTTTAACAACTTTTGCTTTGACGTATTACAAATGTCATTACCATCAAATGAGACAGATAGCTAGACGACTGTTAAATAATTTGTAAGCTTAAATAATAGAAAACAATAAATCTGCTACTAGGTTGTATATTAATGAATATATTTATTTTTCAAACTGTAACTTTGTTGAAGTACTTTTCTTTTGCTTTTCAGTTCCATCATACAGTAACTAATGGAAAATGTTCTATAAGTTGTTGTTTTAGAAAATCTTTCATTACAGTAATGACAGCAGTATTAGGAAAGGCAATTGTTTCATATACTCTTTATGGAATAAAGTGTTTAAAGAAAATGTTCATCAACAACCAACTGTTGTTCTGTGAAAATAATATGCCACATAAGAGCGACTATAAACTTTTTCGTCAATCAGCACGTCTTCAAGTATGCTTGAGAACGTTCCACTTTCAACCGTGTGATATATTGGGTCCCGTGATTGTGATTCCTGAGTAAATACATTTATGTCGTCTCAGTGATTTTTGTGAATCGATTCAGAACCGTGAATCGATTTTCTTCCTCCACTGCTCTCCTACACATGTGCTCTACGATAAACCACATACCCGTTGCTTCGGTATCTATCACCTGAATCCCTCAAGAACTTCTGTTTATTTTAACAGAGCCGCCAAACACACACGTGCATGTGCACACTCACATGCAAGAGCAATCCATCAAAGCATTCAGAGCTGTCAAGGGTAAACAGGAGAAAAAGTCCCTCAGCAAGAATCTTCTAACACAGATTTGATTTGCCTCGATTTACCCTGCAAAGAAGGGAAGCCCACTGATATGGCTTCACTTGTATTGCACTTGCCAGCATGCATATGTCACTTTAGCGCAGTCAAAATCCTTAGTCATGACTGCTGTGTAATCTGATTGAACCCCACCGGGGCACGCGGCGGTTGTGACACCAATTCTGGATTTTTCTCAAAAGGGGATTGACGCGCCAGTTAGCGTCTTTCGTCGAGGTCTGACGCGTTGCCGAATTTTCCAGAGCAAAATTCTGGCTGTTTCTGTCGGATGTGATGACTTGGATGAGCATTTGGCAAGAGGGGAGGAGGCATCATCCAATCTGGCCGGCCCTTCTCGTACAGATGCTTTTCTGTCGGTGGGTACATGAGAGCGAGAAAAACCCTCCCTTCTTCACGAATGCATATACGGTTGGATCCGGCATTGCTGGACGCAATGCATGATGGGGAACCTGAGGGCTACCGGCAGACGTAAATTAGACAAGGAGGCATTTTGCGTAAAGAGGCCATCTGCTAGTTTAATTATGTTTTTCCTCTGGTTTGTTTATTTATTTTCTTCGCTTTTCCCGTAAACTCGCCAAATGATTTACACATGCACATGAACTTCAGTAATGAGACCTAGTTATTCCAGCAGAGCGCCTCGGTATGGCTAGGCAATCTCAGACCATTAACCAATAACAAGAACTCCACGACCTCTAATGAGGGTCACTCCCCGGGTGTCCACCAACATTTTTTAGGTAATTGTGCTCGGAAAAGGAGTTTCGATAGCACGCGTGAAGGAACCTTCGCCCTTCCATCACTCTTGATGAAAGCGGAAAAAGTAGTGTCCCAAACATTACTGGCAAGATTAAAAATGAATGTGTGTGTGATGTCAATTACTCAAATCGCTGTTATTTTTCAAACAGTCCCGCGAAAGACTGACAGCGGGATGGTCGGAGGGACAAGGGGCTCGCAAATCATGTTCTTCACGCCGAGAAATGACAAATACCAATCTAACACTTGAATGATCCCTAACCCTCTGTACATATTTTGCCTCGACATTGCTTTCTCAAGCCAAGCATTAAATCCCTATCCGTTGCGCCCAGCACTGATAGCTATAAACTCCAAAAAGGAATGTGTGTTCGTGTACGCCTCCGAACGTGTGTCTGAACATGGCCGCTTTGTTCAGGAGATTCATTTGGCTGTCTAGTCTAAAATGCGTGATTTACAGATGTCCCATATGGGTTTACAGAGGATAGTTACTCTAATTATTCCAAGTTATTCTAATGCTTCTCTCTCTCTTTTTCAGGTGGCTAACCTCGCTTGTTCCATCTCCAACAATGAGGAGGGAGTGAAGTTGGTGCGCATGGCTGCCACGCAGATCGATAGTCTGTGTCCTCAGGTAAAAACTCTAAACCTCTGCCATCCATCCATTCAGTGTCTGTGTTTAGTTTTGAATGCCTCTCACAGGGGTTCAGACGAGGTTTATGTGGTGCTAGCAAAAGGAAACCTTTGCTTAGAGCATAAACAGTTTGTAAATGCCTCCAGCGAGAGTGTAGAGCTTTAGATTTCTGTTGATGTTCGGGTTTCAGCTTCAAAATGTTGACTCGCATAGATTTGTTTTACCTGTCAACATGAAAAGGCATTCTCATTTTGTTTTGTAATGTGAGATTTTGTAGTGTGGCTCCTAGAAAAATGATGTATGACTTGATTTTATCGATCATGAATGGATTGGATCAATAGATGTTGTTCCTTGTGATGTGAGGGTGGAAGGGGTTAAAAAATGTCAGTGTGGTTTATTATATTTTGATGAAATATTACAAAGACATACATTGCATGTTTCCAAAATCACATGCAGCAACTGTGCTTACAATTAGAGCATGAACATCTTTTATTCAAATTGACTGAAATTATGTTAAGATTGAAGGATGCTTTAAGGGATAGTTCACCCAAAAATTATTAGAATTATTTATTTTGCACAATACAAGAGAAGATATTTAACCGAACGTCGGTAACCAAACAACGCTGAACCCCAATAACTGCCATTGTATGGAAACAAAACCACTAAGACATGTCTCAAAATATCTTCTTTTGTGTTTTGTGAATAACATAAATAATTTAATGATGTCATAATAGTTATTTTTGAGTGTCGCACAAAAACGCTTCAAATGGTAACTTCAAGCTTTGACTTGTAGTGATGTGATTATCAGGGTTGTGAAAACTGTACCGGCTAATGGAACACAGTGGCTGTGGGGGGAAGTCAGGTATTAGGATACAAGTAACATTTTCACCGAAGGCCCCTTGATAAAGTGACCCACTGGAAGTGAATCTAGCACTGGAAAACTCGCATGTAATTATGTGTGGCTCGAGGTTGTGCTGTCAACGTTAAGGATGAGCATTTGTCACAGCTACATTTGTCTCTAACGCCTTCACACAGACGCAAATCTGCACAAATCTAAGACGTTTTTCAAAAAGCCAACCATTGAAAACCAACTCTTGTTTTGGGGTCGTGACTCTTTGACTGTTTTTGTAAGTTTCTTTGGAGACTTTTATAAAAACGTGAATGTATGAAGCAAAGTGCAAATCAAGCCGTTCTCCTCCCAGGTAATCAATGCAGCCCTTACCCTGGCCGCTCGCCCCCAAAGCAAGGTTGCCCAGGACAACATGGATGTTTTCAAGGACCAATGGGAGAAGCAAGTTCGCATCTTGACCGAGGCTGTAGATGACATCACTTCTGTGGATGACTTCCTGTCTGTTTCAGGTAGTGCACTGCAGATATCAAATGCATTGTGACTTTTGTTTGTCTTTTTACTGTCAGAAAGAATTGACGAATTAGATTTATTAGGATTATTATTATTATTATTATTATTTTCACATTCTAACAGTGTTTAACTCGACTCTACAATAAAATAGTGCTGATTTTGTTACATACTTTTCAATTGAATTGGCTGATAAACAGCACACGCTAAACATTACTGAAAATGGGCAGGGGAGACCCGTTAGCGTTTAATGTGACTGTCGCATGGAGGTTACCATTGTAGTGTCCATTTACTGGCCAATGAACAGCAAATGGTCAGATTGAATCAGAATGTTTGTTTTGGACATTTATTCAATAAGCAGCCTGAAATAAGCAAATCTTTGTGTTTAAACCATTTACTGTGGTATACCGTACAGTGCTTGTATAGTAAGAACTAATGGAAAACAATGAAAACATAACATGTGATTGCATAACACATTAGATTTTACAGTGATGGCACTCTTAACTATTGCAGCGCTGAATTAAGAAGGCAGCTTACGATCCTTGATTCTGGTTTTTCACTTGTCACTGCAGCGTATAGTCCTGGCCAGGGATCCGTGTTCAGAAATCAAGTGAACCGCAGCCAGTTCTGTACTTTGGAGACCACCGCAGAGTTTCTGCAGTAACAGCACAGCGGGGAACTGAATATCAAGCTGCAATTTGAGACCTGCACTATGAAATTTTGAAGGCTTTTAGGGCTTTATTAGGTTCTTAAGCAAACTTTTCTCAATAATGCGAATGTCCGTCAAGCTCCCTTTGAAGTCAGAACAATTAAGTGTTCCGCTTTGACGGTAGAACACTAGTATGGGTGTTGTTTCCTTTTAATAATTTACTTTATAATGGACGGTCTGAAACTGCAGCAGCATGACGAAACCCATTATCTTCAATAGGAATGTCTATTGTATTACTACTTAGAGAACATTGGATAGAGAAATGCGTAGTCATATAATTCAGCATGATAATAGATCAATCTTGGCTTTCTTGCTTTGAAACGGCTCTTTTACTCGATATTGCTGTTTATGATTTCAAGTACTTGTTTTCTTTTGATACATTTTTACATGATTATCTGTGTAGTTTGACAGGGTGAGCCAGGATGCTACAATTTCTTCTTTAATGACTTGGACTCAAACGTCTAAATGTTACGGCGTATGTAAAGGGGATTGAAGCTGAAAGTGACTATACTGACCTCTGATTTAAAAAAAGAAGCCTGAATGAATTGTGATAAATGGTAAAGTGTCTGCCAAATGCTTGAATGAAAACAAAGCTGTGGATCATTACATTAAGTGATCATATAGTGCTTTTATCGCATGCAACGCCATGAAGCTCAATTTTCCCCGCTGCATTTTTTTATATATGCACGTTCTTTGGCATGTCGAGGTTCTCCTTAACACTTCAGCCATTTCTGCTGATGAATAAGGTTTGTTTAACGTAAGTGTTTCATCATAATTACTGCATAGATTGAATTCTTTCTTTTAGGACACACACCAGTTCGTACCTCCCATTAATCCAGAAAACGGCTCTCCTTGTCATTAACTTCTTTTTCTTAAGCCATTTTGCTTGCTAAAGTGGGTAACTGCATTCACTCTACATATTTTAATGTTTGAATTTAAAAGCAGATATTCGAACTAGACAGACACCAAACGAAAAACTAATAAGCAGGTTGTTGTAGACTGCATCCTTAGAATTCCTGACTTCTCTGCAATATGTGGGCTGTATGAAATGAGACAGCCAGGCATTGGTAGTCAACCCACCGGCCTGGTGTCCAGATTCTGCTGTAACCACATTTGGAAACATTCTCCCGCAAACCAATGAATAACAACAATGCATTTAAAATTCGCTTGTTTCAGAATAATTGATGTTTTCCCTGCACTGTTTTGTGACTCAGATATCAATTACATGTTGCATAGAAACTAAAGGAAATGAAGCAAATTATTTCTCAAAACCGTGCAGACGCAAACCACGACATAAACCAAACACTAAATAGTCAAGGTTTTTCTTCAGCCTGAATGTCTCCACATAATGGTTTGCCAGTCTCATGTCAAAAATGTTTTTTTTTCAATTTTAAAAGCCTCGGTGCAAGGCCATTTCCTGATCTTCAACTGCTTTATCCAGAGAGGATAAACAAAGCATTTCTTCAAAGCTACTTATCAGAACACGATACAAATAACAGTCATTAAGAACCATGTCAAGGTTCTGGTCGCAAGCTTTTTAATGAGGTCCATCTGCGTGTGCATTTTAAAAACGGCAGTCTGTGGTCTTAGTTGATTACATTAACCTTCTAGATGGCCGTCTGAGGCACGGCTGCTCTGCTGCTCACGGGTTCAAGCCTGGCTTGTGACGTTTATCGATCTTCTCCTCCTTCCTCTAAATAAAAAGTGTCTCAAAGACCAAAAATAGATTATTACAAGTGCACACGGTGGTTGGGAGCTAATTAAAAAAGGTCTGCACACGTAAATACTTCTTTTGAGAAATATTATTAAAAATGAACTTGTGAAATGTCTAGTTTTGTAGAAGAGAAGCTGTACAAAAGATGAAGAACTTCAATGAGAAGGCAAACTTCAAACTCCAAAACCATTTAACTCTCTCTCTCTCTCTCACAGAGAACCACATTCTGGAGGATGTGAATAAGTGTGTGATCGCCCTGCAGGAAGGCGATGTGGACACTTTGGACAGGACAGCAGGGGCGATCCGGGGCCGAGCTGCTCGCGTGGTTCACATTATTAACGCAGAGATGGAGAACTATGAACCTGGAGTCTACACCGAGCGTGTTCTCGAGTCAATCAAACTTCTTTCGGATACAGGTAAGCTAAAAAATGTAACGCCTGAGCATGGTGCACCCAAACATGAACCAATGTCATATCAATACCACACAAGTTTCTTTCTTATAACGCAAAGAAAGTTCATGAAGATTGGAGGTACAATTAGAATTCTGAAGTATTTTCCTTGTACAAACACACTTTACTAGGTTGACACTGTGCAATGAAAAAAACACCAGACCTCTTCGTCTCAGGTCTTCATCTCCATGCTCACTAAGGCATGAACTCATGGTGGAGATTGAGACAGATGGAGACATGAGCACAGGAAGCTCTTGCAAGAAGGGAATTGAAGGAAAAACAGATAGAAAGTAGAAAAAACAAGGCCAGGCCGGAAATACCACCTGTTCTGTCCTTTGGCACTCATTCATTTTCATCTGGTTTCTCCTCAGCCTTTCACAGTCTGGTGCCAGCTTTCACGAGGTGGCAATTTAAACCCTGACAGACGGGCCGACAGCCAAAACATACTAGCGCCGCAAGTAAGGCGCAGATTTGAGCGTAATGTTTCCCGGTGCTTAAAAGACGCTATCTGACAGAGCTTTGCTGATGAGGAAACAATAAAACCTTCTTTCTCAGGTGATAATGCCTAGAGATAGGGTGAGCAACATCTCACCTGACACTTTTTGATGTAGTTGTTCCGTCTAAATGCACTTCTGCAATCATTCGGAATCAACAAATGGAGGGCGGCTGGAAAATGAGCACTCCAAATATTATTTTGGCGGAGCCACTTTGTCCTTCCTGCCTTGTTGTGTCTAAAACATTACATTGGAGTATTCTGACAGCTGGCTTTGTTTGGAAGAGCAGGTGGAATATGGGAACAGGAAATAGCTCGGTCCTGCTTTCAGAGCTGTTACTTGTAATATTTTGGATGTTGTTGTTGAAATTACAGCTGTAATCATATTATTATTGCTGGTTCGATGGATAAAGAAAAAGATCAATGAATATGTGTGACGTCTGACTAAATGTAATCATAATTTGGCTTCTTTCCACCGCAGACGGCATAATTCTTATCATTGTCTTCTTTCTGTTTCTCTTACACTTGCTCTTCTTTCACATTATATAAATCATGAGAAATGTGGGTATTTTCCATTTTTCCTGAACTGGACTGACAAACAAAAGCCAGTAGGTAAGAAACTACTTGTTGACCAGAAACTGTTTTTCTGGGGTATAAGTTTTAGGTATAAAACTATGTTTTGTATTCTTACTAAAAGTGTACGTGTAGCTCTAAAGCAAAAAATAGAGTACGTCCAAAAAGATTCCGACATATAAAACTGTGCATATGCACACCTGTAAGCAATTTTCACTGCAAGTGTGCTCACGTGAATCATCCACTTAACCCGCCCTGCACATGGACATTTTTAACCAATAATAGTCAATGCATCCCATATAAGGAACGTCAAACCATTTCCGGCTCCAACCGCTATCAAATGCCATAGGAAAATAACAAAAAAATGATATACAACTGCCGAAAACCCCCGATCCCATCCTTCATCTCCACAAAGAAATCACAAATGTCCACACAAATGCGATTCACCGTGCTTTACAAATTAATAATTGTTATAATTAGTATTAATAATTATAAAAATTAGCCTATTAAAGCCTCTGTGGCATTTATATGTTTACAGCAGTTAAACTGATCATTAACACCTTGCCAAAATCACATAATTCATTATGGTACATAAGTATAATAGTACATAAGTATAATAGATTAATGTTTTATCATTCCGGATTTCTTATGAACAATATTATAGTTAGGACTGATAAGGAGGACATATATAGAGAAACGATTGTGAGAGCTTAATGGCTGTATTCCCAGACTTTGACATTTGATACAGTATGAACAGTATTTAAGGAAAATGTATTTAGTTATTTACTTACACTGTTTTCTGCAGTTTTCTAATAGTAATTGATGCTGTCCTGTATGCCATGCAGTCTGTAGTGTGATGGTGAGACGGCGATGATTAAAGATTTAGATTGAATTTTGATTTGGAGTGTAAATAACACTGCAGATTTAATCTCCATGATAATGTGAATCTGAAGTTTTCTATAGAGTGAAATTGAATGTGTGAGGCATTAATAGCCTACTTATAATGGTTCTTCTCACATTTAGGCCACTTCTGCTATCTAACTTAATACTAATAATAAAAGCTTTATTTTATATAGCACCTTTAAAAGTAGCATCTCAAAGCGCTTTACATAAGTAAAAACATTGGGGACAAAAATTCCACATATACTAGAAATCAATAACAACAAGATAAAAACAATCAGATAAAAACAAAAAGAGAAACAAGCAATTTCACTAAACAAATTATAAAGTGCAAATATAAACAAGGCACTCGCATAAAAGCTACCCTAAAAATATTAGTTTTAAGAGAGGATTTAAAAGTATTAAGAGATTCTGCATTTATGGGAAGGCAAGAGAATTCCATAGCTTTGGGGCCAGAGTGGAAAAAGCCATATCACCCATAGATTTAAAGCGAGTTGCAAGGACCATTAAAGGCCAGCTCCAGTAGAACGGAGGTTACGTGCTGGGGTGTAGGGTACTAAAAGATCTGACAAATATCTTGGAGCCAAATCATTTAACTTGAGTTCCCTAACTCACCATTTCTGTCGCCAATTCCCCTTGTCTCCGGAATTTGCATACACCTTGGTCGGGGTTTGCTTACAGATGCGCACATTCTCCCGTCAAGTTTGTTTTTAATAGATCCCAACCTTTGCGTGGAAAGTAGCGTACGCACGTTTATACATGAGACCCCTAGTCCTGGATGGTTTAGGCTAATCTCTGGTGGTTTAGCTGTCCTGTAAGATTGTCTCCCAGCCTGACAAGATGCTGAACAACGAAAGGAAGGTTTGAGAAGCTGTGTCTGTGTAAGTTTTTACCAGTTTTTAGCAGGGGAACAATCCCAGTTGGGCCCTTGAGCAAGAGTGTCAACTTCAAGTTGCTGTAATAAGCATAATGTAATTTGCTTTGCATAAACGTGTCTTAAATAATTACAGTTCCAAGCTATTTGTGTCTTGTACAAACAAGCTTAATTTTACAACAATAAATATTGTACTGTGTGTTTAAAATGTTGCTTTGTTAATTCATGTTGAAGGGCATGAGAGTCGAGCTGGCGAGTTGAGAGCTGACTTAGCTGCTGAAAATGCAGAAAAATGTTTATAAGAAAAGAATCTGCCTCACTTTTTTCAGATAAAGTAACAGCTCAAGTCACATGCCAAATAGACAGCACAGTCATCACAAGTGGAACGATGAATGCACACCCAGTATGTATGGGAAGCTATTTTGCTAGACTCCTGAAATCAAAAGGAATTTGTCAGACTTTGTTACTGGTGGTAATTGAATTGTGAAATATTGATTCATTTTTCTCTCCGTGTTTTATTTCTTGTTTTGGGATGTTATTGGCACCCAAAGGGGCAAATTTGGCACCCTGTGATATAACATATTTTGAAAGTTTATCATGGAATGTGAACGTACAAATCGGCACTCACTTGGGAATCGCCTTGGATTTGTTTGTGTAGGTGTTTTTTGAGACTCTCTTGGCAGCGCTGTCCCTCCCAATTGAGTTTTCATCCTGTTTAGCCAATCAGATTCAACCTTACATTTCAACCAATCATAATTGAGGAGAGCACAGAACTCGAGTGCTAGTGTTAGCACTTAAGGCTTGTTTGTATAGCTTCGCTCCTCTACTCTCTGAGCTGTGAAGCTATATTAAAACATAATACAGCCAACCAATAATACATCTGTTTTTATTTACTTATTTTGTAGAAAAATGTATGAAACAGTGAGAAAATCCGTCTGGTTAACAAACTGTGTTTATAGATCAAATGTATACAATGTATGTTTTAAAATATCAGTAAATGACTAGTTCTTGGAAACCTTGTTTTGTGTAGGAGCATCTCATGCAAGCGTCAGTGTGGTCTGAACTGAAAATGCTGTTACCTGCCGTTTACTGAACAGAGTAGATAGTAGAAATGCTGTCCTGCGCCAGATTTGAGGCTAATGTATATTCAGATAGTCGCCAGATTTGTAGTTGGCCGCTTTTTGGAAAATATCTCCCTTAAGGGGGCTGAAAAATCACTAAATAGACAACACAGGAAGCGGGTCAAACTGCACAAAAGGTGAGCAGAGCCGTTTTCCTTGCGTTCTGTGCGCTCTTTGGTTATGATCGGTTGAATGGTAAGGTTGAATCTGATTGGCTAAACAGGATGACAACTCAGGTGGGAGGGACAGCGCTGCCAAGAGAGTCTCAAAATACACACACAAATCCAAGGCGATTCACACAATAGTGATGATTTGCACATTCCATCTTGTGCATTTTAAACTTTCAAAATATTTGTGCCCAGTTGTACATCTCTGAGTCGTATCTAGCGTTTAAACATATTTTATGAGAATATTATTTTATTATTTTTTGCTTGAAGTGGACATCGTGTAGTATGTTTGAATAATTTATGAGATCAAAATCGCTCCATAGTAGTGAACCAGAAATGGTTTGAATATGTGGTTTGTTTTTAATGAAGACGTCCTGGTCATTTGGCTTCATTAATTCATTAATTGAAAGAAGAGGAGATGAAGAGGCATTTAAGCTCACAGACTGCAACAAAATCAGAGGAACATCACCACAGGAGTTTGATGGTGTGAATAGCGATTAACTTGTGAATTGGGACAAAACTGCTGAGGTAAAGCACTTTACCTGCTTGATGATGTAATGTTGTCATCTTCCAGTGAGCGATGGGCATTGAGCAGCAGTTTTGCAGTTTTTAGTCCCTGTTTAGAAACTTTGCATAGCCTAAAATAAAATTCAAAAGTGTAGTATTTTGTATTGTCTTTTCTGTTGTCGCACAGGGCAGCAGCAATATAACAAAAGTTCAACAGCTTCAACACCGAAGGACCTTCAACACCCAGAGCACACAAACGATTTCTTGTCCTTGAGCCTAGAAATCAATAGTCTAATGGCAATATGTGATGACTTCCCCCTTCATCCGTTACCCCATCCAAACTAATCTTCGTATCGGAAAAATTACCCCATTATTGAGGTTATGCTCAGGCCCCCAATAGATTAAAAATGAAAAATATTGCCTTAAGGAAATTGTGCCAAGTAGAAGGCAGTAGCAATACTGTCATGGAGTATGGCAAAGTGAGTAGGGTTTATGCCAAAGGGTGACCATGCTGAGATGAAATATGGCCACCAAATCACTGCCCTCCATACAACACACGCACACATTGCTTCACTGACACGTTGAAGGCCATGTTTGCTCAAGCACCAAAACAATGATTTCCAAATGACCCCTACAAAACATTTTTCTGCAGCACATCACAACATCCTGCATCTTGAGAGAAAGCATTTGAAACGACAACAATGTAACAGAATTATTCAGCAACTGCCTGCTTACAATAACTCCAGCGCTTTGTTCTTGAAAAAGAAGGAAACAGTGACAGAAGAAAAGGGGAACGCTAACTAATTCAACAGCCAAGGGGAAAAATGTAAAATATACCAAACTACAAGTGACCTCATTGTTTTAAAAGGAATCAGTCTCCATTTCGAATTATTGGAGGCGTTTTGTCTGCTGTGAAACTTATTAGCGTTAGGAACGTCTCAAAGCTTTTCATTTTAAGCCCTTTAGGCTAGTCTGACCATAGCCGCCTAAAGCGAAACCTTGCCGGAGTATCTTTTGTATAGGCTGTCAATTTAACATGTTAATATATAAAAAAGGTAATGTATTTAATCGTGCCCTCTGACCCATACGCTTCTATAGGTAATGAGTCTTGCCGAAACACTTAGAGAGAGCGGAAGGTACAGAATGAATAAGGGCCATTCTTGCATTTACGAACATGAGTTGGACTGTTTAAAACTTGACATCCTCCCTGCTGAAAAAAAACGATAATTTGATGGATTTAATGGTTGGGAATTGTACTGGATTTATTGGAATTGGTAACCAATAGAACGCCATTAAATCCTATTGGAATATTGTCCAAAATAGACTACAACCATTTTGAAATGGTTTAAATTGGTTTATAATAGAAACCATTACAATCGATGATGTTATGGTTTGCATTAGGTTTCTGTCATGCTAAACTGTGACACAAAATGTGCATCTAATGCAAGTTAATATAGCCCAAAGAATATGTCCCGACTCAATATGTTGTGCCTTAAACATTAACATCAAATGTAAACATGACAACTTTTTGTTGTTCATGTTTAGTGTTTCACTTATCTGTAAAAATCGTAAAAATCTACATTTTCAGCATTATTTATTCAATAGGCTATTTCGTAACAAAGAACTTTAGCTCTGACTGTGGTTGGCTTTATGAGACCTATTTTATTGCCCTTCTGCTTTTTGTTGTCCAGCATCTTACATTGTTCACCTCATTTGTAAGTCGCTTTGGATAAAAGTAACTGTTACTTAATAAATGTAACTTAGATGACCACATAGTTTTTATATAATTCAACTCAACACTGTTGATTCATTTTAAATGTTTATATTTTCAGAATAACCCTTTAAAGACCCATAGTACAGATCTGGTGCTCACTTTGTTTGAAGTTCACAACTTTTAGAGAATAATCCCTTTCGACATGATTTTCATTGGCCCCTTTCATCATTTCTCACTGGTCTTGAGTTTAAATTGCTCTTCGCCAGCTGCAACTTTACTCATTAATGGCTTGGAGAACATTTAAATATTTCTATTTAAAAGTCACAGCAAAATTCCCCAAAGCTCATTTTACGCCTCTCCAATAAGTGGATTAAAATGAATTAAATATGTGTTAAAGCAAGACGGGGGTTAGAAAGGCGACAGGAAATCAAATAAAGGCACGTTACTGCACCTTTTTAAAATCTTTGCATAACATCACAATTAAAAATAACCTTCACGGCATTAAGCGACTCCTTGTTCTGTACACGTCCATTTGAAAAGGCAAATAGATGGTGCTTGTGTGTACTGCAGTTTCCGCTTTTCAAGTGGATCAGATGCCTGTAATCAACCATCGTGATATATCACAAGACCGTTAGACTTCCATACCGACTATCATCACGGATGGCCTCTGATTGCGTTTGACGAAAAGAACATCCTGTCACAGAATGTCCTCAACTCGCAATTTCTCCGTGGAGCAGTGCATCTCAGGTCATACTATCCTACTCGCTTTTAACAACCTAAAAACCTTCCTCCCCTCAATATATTTGTTGAATATTTCAACAGCATCATTTTAGAGCTTGCCCAGGGGTTTAATACGATCTCAAATACGCCGCTTCGGGCTTTTAACTGCGTCCATCTTTTTTTCATCATCCACCAAGTGGACTTGGACGTTGATATGAGCGTGACCTGATGCCAGCGTCGGGGTACCGTTTCACTCCACTGAAGACATTGCCATGGAAACACTGGGTGACTTCTCCTCTTTGGATATTACCTCTTGATGTGCTCCATCGGTTTCTCGCCGAGTGGGCAGGCGGCCGTTCCGTGGTCGGGTTCGAAGGTTGAGCATGAATCATTGGCCTGCGGAACGTAAAGGACACGGGCACCCGTTAAATTACAATCCAACTACAGACATTTAATAATTTAAAGTAACAAAGCTATTTTAGCACACGTGCCGTCTGGGTTCAAGCTGAGCATTTATAATTGGGTTGTCAGAGCTCTCGCTATTAACGTTTCGTATTGACATTTCACCGAAATTCTATGTACTTAAAAGTCTTCATTCAGAAGTGGTACGAACACATTCGATAAATGTAAACGGTGAAATACGGCTCATTATAAAAACAGATCAAACTAATGTCACCTTGTACTGCACTCAATTAATGTCTGAGAACATTATTCATACTCAACCCGCTGTCAGACATCGTCTCTAGCTGTCTTTAGGAGTTCAACATTAAGAATGGCCTTATCGAGACAGTTTTGGGTGAGGTAATGGACACATCTGTTAATACTTTTTACGTGTTTTAGTATTGTTTTGTTTTGTTTTACTTTCTATTCAATGAATGTTTTTGCATATTTTGCTGCTTTAAATATGTTTTGCTGAATGACTTTATTGTTGTCTTCATAGCATCAGTAATCATGAGCAGAAAATTACCAACCAATCAGTAATGTTTTGCCAACAAATGGCTTTGTTTTTCAATGCAAAGTGTGTTTATGAATTTAAAGCTGTTGCGAATTAGGAACTTGACATTTTAAGGGAAATCTCAGACAAAAATGAAAATGACATTTTACTAACATAGACACTTATGACTTTTTCTTTCACAAAACACAAAATAAGGATAAGGCAATATTTTGGCGACAAGCGGTCTCAGACACCGTTCACTTGCATTGTATGGAAAAAATGAAAGGAGCATTCTCCCTTTTTTTTCCAGGAAAAAGTCATACAGGTTTGAAAATGTCATGAAGGGCAAATAACAATAATTTATTCCATTAATTCCAAAAATAAAGATTTCTAAAAGAAAATATTGCCTATGTTCAAATAGCAAGTACAACTCTACAATGCGCTGTCCAGCAGAAAAAAAACGCTTTATTGATGATAGTTTAACAGTTTATTGGCTTTTAATTTATTCGTCGTCCCGCTGGGTGAGAAGATGTCAAAGCATTCCTTGAGTCCCTGTGCCTTGTCTCACTGACGGTCATGTGTTCTCAGCGAGGTGAAGTGGTTAATTGGCAGGAGCAGGAAACCCCAAGCACATTATTTCAGGGTGACATTTTCTCATCCGCGATTGCCAGTGTCCTCGGGCCTGACTGACAAGAAGGAGACCTTAAAAATAGATGTGGCTGCTTGAATTTCCACACTTTGCTTCTTAGGATCGCGCAAACTCCATTCTTCACTCAGATACGTTTGACACCCGAGGGGAAGTCTAGCTTTTGAGAGATTCGTGTAATTCATTTTCGCTAAATGTTTTTAGTGTGTATGATCCTTTCTCGCATGCTTTCAACCACCGTCTCACCTGCATCCTCCGTTTCCTTCTCTTTTTAGTGATGCCTCGCTTTGCTGAGCAGGTGGAGGTCGCAATCGAGGCTCTCAGCACTAACCCTCCACAGGCGTTCGAAGAGAACGAGTTCATTGACGCCTCTCGCCTGGTTTACGATGGGGTGCGTGACATCAGGAAAGCGGTGCTCATGATAAGGGTGAGTACAGATCAGAGAAATGCACATGGAAGGCTTTTACTGCGCTTTACCCTTCCAGCACTGTCTGTCATAAATAACAGCACAAACACGCCATCACAGCACATACTGTATTTGGCTGTAATGCATGGAAAACATCACACTTTCAAACAATGAAATTATGTCAGAGTATAATGGCTTCGTCACATAGAGAACAATAAAGCAAATCTGCTAAGGTATGATAAGTAAATGATATGATGCTATGTGTTATATTTACATTCATTATTTTAGCAGACGTTTGTATCCAAAACGACATGCAAATGATAGAACAACAAAGCTATGTTTACTAAAAAAATATATCTTTATAGATATTTGGTATGAACTTGGAAAATGAGGTCAGACGGTGGAAAGTGTATTGTTAGAGGTTTATTAAGTGAATGCAAAACATTCACAACAATCGAACAATACATGATGGAACTTTTTTATAAAATATGGTATTCTTTTAAACTTTTAAAGGCACGAAGATTTGTTTGTGTGTGTCTGTACAAATTGATGTCTACACTTGATATTTATATTCAATGTTTATGATTTTCTTTACTTATTTTAAATTCTTTTACTTATAAAAAATGATTAATCATCATAATTACTTTAATTCAAGTGTTAATACTACTGTTACTAACAATAATAATAGCACGGTTATTTTTGTTTACTAAAATTTAACATTGCTGTTTATTGAAATCAAATAAATATTTGCCTAAAAATGATTGGAAAACGCATAGACATTTATTTCTACTATTTTAATTTAGTTAAAGGCACTAAACTCACAATAATAAACAAAAACTAAAATAAAACAAGAACTATATATATCTTATATAGCAACACAAAGAATAAACAAATAAATAATAAAATTGCATAAGCCTGTAACAAAATGCTCAAAATTGTAGTGAAATTAACATAAAAACGTTGTTTAAAAAGTAAAAGATTACTAAAATAAATAAACAAAAACAAAACTATAACACTGAATAATAATAATATATTATTTTGAATTCTGTTTATATACATTTTGTATTTTTTGTTTCAAGAGCCTAACAAACGGAAAGTTTTTCTATTTTGTAAGATGCACTTTCCACTGTGAGAGCATCAAACAATGCAGAACAGTAGGTTATCAGTAAATAACGGCAAGCAGAGCTTTGAGAGGGTTTGGAACAGAATGATAATTGTAAACAGAGATCCTATTTATTTTTATTTATTGATTCCTCAAACCAGCACACCCCTTGCCCCCGCCCTCTAAAATGACTCACAAAGATAGATCACGCAGAGTGCAAACGCTTTCTTTTGCCTAGAAAAGCTATTACAGCCACTGTTCAGCTACCAGGGCATGGAGGACATTTTACCTTTACCGTTTTACAACTCTAACAGTCTAAAAGGGCAATAAAGTGCAAGCACATACACAACCAACCCCCTACACACACACACGTTCAAAGTGTATCTCTGGAAAGAAACCTAAATCTTTGGATATGTAAATGCACACCTCTGCGTTTCCTTTTGCATTGTTTGTTAACTATGCATTGGCATTTAAAATGGAGTCTCTGTCCAGCAGGATCTTTATTAAGCCAAACAAAAGAGAAGATTTTGCCATTTTGCGATTCCCTGTCACTCAGTTGATTCGATCAATAGTGTATCTGGAGAAGTTACGGCACTGTAGCTCGGAGTGGCTGGAACGGTGGCTGCTATCAAGATCCGCTTAGATAGAGACACACAAGCAAAAGGGGGCTATTTAGGCTACTGTAGTTGGACTGATGTTGAAACTACTGGCAGGCGGAATACAAGAAAACAGATTGCGTCGTAAACTCGAACAACCCCGAGGCTTTCCCCCCTTCACACATCATTTGATCCCACTTTAAGAGGCATCTTCTTTTATTATTGCTCACGAGAACCCCAAAAGGGAGTTGAAGAACAATGATGCAAGTCACTTGTAACTCAAAATATGGGATGAGTGAATTATTTATTTGACTGATTTAATAGCGTGTCTCTGTTTGAAACATGAAATTGCAAGATACTTCAACATGAACATTGTCTGTTTAGACCCCGGAAGAGCTGGAAGACGACTCTGATTTTGAACAGGAGGACTATGATGCCCGTAGCCGCACCAGCGTCCAGACTGAAGATGACCAGCTCATTGCGGGACAGAGCGCAAGAGTGAGTGACTCACACATCACAATGGACAACATTTCAGTTTTCACTCTGCCACTTCCATCAGGTTTACCACAATGCAAAACATTATTCACTGTGTGTGCCTATTGTAAAATGTACTGTACAGTGAGTCTCAGAATAAAATGTGTGTCAGTTAACGCACCGTAATATGGCTCTCAATCTTACAACAAAGAAATATTATTTAGCCTCTACTGACGCTACATATAGTCAACTTGAAAATGATGAGCAGAGAAGGCTAAGAAAATAAATGTTTTCTTCATGTTTACCAGTTTATATATATATATATATATATATATATATATATATATATATATATAAGGTGCACAGATAACAAATACTGGGAATATCGGGGCAAGTTGTCATGGGGGAAGTAACTATAAGCCTTATCTCAGTAGCTAAAGTTTTGAGTCAAAAGTTTGTAAATTATTTTCTGTCTTCCAAACTTAATCTCCAATATCATATTTTAACTGAATGGGCTTTATGCATGCGTGACTTCCGCGTTTCACAGGAAGAACCCTAGGCAGTTTCCGGTTGGAGGGGCTTAAAGCAGAGCGAAATGGAAAAATGAGAAAATATTTTAATTTAGCAGATGCTGTACATTGCCGCACACAGCAGTGTTATATAGACGTGGCGTTCTTTACAGCGGTTGAATTGTGAAGTCTGACTGCAAATGAGACACTGTGGCTTCTTCAGTGACTGTGAATGTCAGCCAAGCCAATGTTTGACAGCCGAGCTCACCGGGGTTCAAGGCTTAACCCACATTAGTGAATGTGTGAATAGTGCACAGTCGGCTACTTAAAAGACATTAGAGAAATATCAGTACGTAGCTGGCATTCACACGAGCGACAGCATAATACCATGATACCAATCAAAACTTGGGAAGACATGATCCTACGTGAATGAGAAGAAACAATAATTTGTTTAGTAGCAGAAGGCCAGAAAAGATTCTAAAACTGAGAGAAAAGAATGGGGTCTTTGCAACACAACAACACAAATAAAGCATATAAACAACCACACGACTCGAGAATCAAGTTTGGACCTTTGTGTCAGTGCTGAACATTACATCAGAACATTATATCAAGGTCACACACATTAATTGTTTGTGTAATTTAGTTTCTTGTCTTTAGCTCAACAGGTAGAGCATGTTGATGGTAACCTCAAGGTCAAGGCTTCTGTGACCAGGGTATCACACATGCTGATAACATGTTGTGCATAAATTGTGCATGACAGACTTTAAATACGATTAAGCAGCGGTCTTTTTTACAGCACAAACAGAGTTCCTTTTGTTATGTAAAATAGGCTTCTTATAGCTTATGCATTGTTCACAAAGATCAACCTCATTTGCATTGCATAGACGATAAATGCAATTTACAAGAATTCATGCAACAGACGCTATTATACAAAATGACTCAGAGTGCATTCAAGGTAAAAGAATTGCCAGCACGTGTGTTCCATGGGAAACAAACCCACTCACCATCTTTTGAGCTTCCATTACTTTATTTAGTGCCAGCAGGTCATGACTGAAGTGCCCTTGAGCAAGGCACCTTACCCCTGATTGCTCTGCAGTAATGTGCCACTGTAACAAAAAACTGATTGTAAGTCGCTTTGGATAAAAGCGTCTGCCAAATGAATAAATGTAAATGTAAATTTAAAAGACCTTTGTGTACAGTTTCTAGATCGGTCATCCTGGAAAACGGATCTGGACCTTTGCTACGTTCCATCCGGACCGCCAGACATAGCCTAATAAACCATTTAAAATTTTGGTTGAGCTGCGCATCTTCACAACAGAGAATCAAATCACACGCGCTATCATGACCATTTATGTAATTGATCTTTTGATGCTATATCCTCGAATATCTTTATTTAGCGCCAAACTTGCTTCATTTTAACCCTTTCCGCTCCGTGCGCTGCTTCTCTCCCGCCAAAGACGCGTGAAGAGCAGCAAACACGTGCTTCTGTTAACAAAGCTACCTCAGACACTCAGAACAGGTAAATGGACACACGACAGTAAACAAAATGCAGCGAATATTAATGCATTTGTATCCGTCAGTCTGTTTACTGTTTGATATATGTCTCCGATCTTTCAACAAGATTTGTGATATTTAATTAACCATAACACTTTTATCTACATTTAGCATTCGCATTATTGATCAGCATGTAAACATTTGTGACCCTGTGAAAACCCAGGCTAACATCTCATAATCGAATTGATTAATATAACAAGCATCAAAAATGAATTTCAAGCATTGATTTTACAAAGATTTTGGTATTATTCCGTCAATATTAAAGACACGGTTATATTTTCACAGAATAGTCCGTAGGATGATTTTATGAAGGACTTTTGCTGGGTTCTCACAAGCAGGTTCATACTTCGTAATGAACAACGTTTTAATTGGGATATTATTTAAAGATTTAAGTAGTTCTGGTATGAAAGTAAAAAGGTGACAATGGAATGGAATGGCTAATTTAGTTAGTAGCACTGTTTCCTATTTATGATTTTAATTGTTACATTACATTTGCTGTTTGCATGTGGTAAATTTGTATCTTTATTATAGGACTTCTATTAAGAGCACATTTCCCTAAAACCACAGAGCCTATAGATACATATATCACAATATAAAATAATTGTATTAATCTTTATGATATTCATATCCAAGCACTTTATCCAACCGGCTAAATTGTTTTTATAATTATTTATTTTCAAAAAACATATTGTCCGGACCTCCGTTTGGAAGAAAATATAAAGACCGACCTCTTGGAACTTTAATTGAATACCCCTGTTCTAGATCATGTAATTCTTCTTCCCTAGCACTCAGAACCGACCCATAAGATTGTGAATCGCACCGTGCAAATTGCATCCAGCACAAATTTCGTGCGCGTGTCTGCTGCTTTCCCCGATTCGCATTATTTCCGAAGCGAATCGGGCGGTAAAATGATGCAAACCGTGCATAAAAATAAACAGCACTATTAGCAGCTGCAGTTAATTCATCATAAATCCCCCCGCGATTAAGTTTGATCAATTTAGAGAAGAGCTAGAATTTGTTTACCCATTCATTTTTTACACTTGCACAAACGGAAAACACAAATCTGCTAGCACCAAGATAGGTTAACAACAATCCCGTACCTGGACTGCTTTATTTCAAATAATAACAATTAAAACGATTTTCTGAGGTATTGCTAATCCGGCGACACACACGCAAACAGTATGTTCAGTGTGAATGTGTCCTAATTGAATTGGCAGCGTTGGAGCGCTAAGCTGCCTGCAACTCTCTCTTGCTATCGGCCAGGTGCCAGAGAGATTTGGGATAAGTGAATTCTAAGGACAGCAAGAGAAAAAACATATTCTCTCCATCCTCTTTAAACCTTTCGGTACACCGCATCTACAATTTAGGAACGGTGATGTAGGGATTATCCACTCAGCAGTCAGTTAATACTGATTGGCTGCTGCGTTGGCCCATTAAAATCTGTTAGGTCCGAATATTGTTTTGACAGGTCTGACAAGATGCACAGGTGGTGAAACAGCACATTAATAAGTTCTGTTAAAATAAAACCCAGGGGCGCATGGCTTTAAGAAGAACTCGTTTTCGTCTTATAATCGCATTTCCTCCCCAAACTCCTTTTCTTTTTAATGTATAATTGTTTGTTAAATAAACAAGCGAAAAGCTGCAAATCTTAAATGAGCAGCTGGCTCTTAATTCGTGTTTATGTTATGACATCCTTTGGCTATAATGGCATAAACCCAGCTTATGAATTCAGACAGAACCGCGTTATAGATCTTTGACTACAAACTTCAAATATAGACTAGAGACCGTGTCTTTTCTCAAAACTCGTCTTTTACCATGACTGTACATTTAACGGTAGGCCTATCCGCTATTGCGGCATTGTCCCGACCTGATCTGTTCTCCTTTCTTTGACAGTATGTTGAACAAATGCATAATTCATTCACTGGTGTAAGAACTGAGGTAATTATACATTTATCTCGCAAATAATATTACGTCCAAACTGTTTCTGTGACCTTGCGAGGAGATTAATGCCCTTTTGGACCTGCTCGGATTGGCTATGGAGAAAGAATTTATTCCTTGACAGAGAGAGGACGTAGAACGGAGGATGGATTTTCTTTTTATGAGCATTACATGTCAGGGGGTCCCAGAAAGCCTCGTGATGAAGTGTTACGTTTTAGAACCTTATACAGAGGCATTTTAGTGGGGTTAAACGATGTCACTTTATTTTCTTTGTTCATTTTCACTCATATAATTTTAAACCCATTTTATTTTTTCTGCGGAACACAAACTATTTATGATGCTTAAAGGTGTTTTTCTTGCATTTTTGGAGATTATAAATTGCAGCTGTGTGGCTAAAGCTGTCACATTTGTGTTATGCGACAACAGCGTACGGGTTCGCAGCGAGGAAATGACAGAATTTCCATTTTTGGGAGAGCTATCCCTGTCACTGCCACATGAAGCATGTTATATTGATCTATTTTCTCCACAGGCCATCATGGCTCAGCTCCCTCAGGAGGAGAAGGCCAAGATCGCAGAGCAGGTGGAGAGCTTCAGGCAGGAGAAAAGCAAGCTGGACGCAGAGGTCGCTAAATGGGACGACAACGGAAATGACATCATCGTGCTGGCCAAGCAGATGTGCATGATCATGATGGAAATGACCGACTTCACCAGGTACGGCCGCATCAATGAAGACACAACAATAACCATGCATAATTTTTTCCTGGCTGGTGCCGTGTGTGAATTCCTTCTCGTTGTGAATCAGCAAACATTGTTACAATCTTGGTTTTGTGCTGCGACAGGGGAAAAGGCCCTCTAAAGAATTCCTCCGATGTGATCAATGCCGCAAAGAAGATCGCCGAGGCTGGATCCAGAATGGACAAGCTTGCCCGTGCCGTGGCTGACCAGGTCAGAATCCTCCATCTCTTTTTCAGTTAAAATAGAAGATCAAAGCCTTGGGTTGCCTTTAATATAATTAGCTCCTATGAGGTGTGGAATTCATTTTGAGATGAGCACCCTCTTCAGAACCTGCTCAACAACACTTTTTAATGTCCAATCAATCAGCTACTTGTAATAGAAAAGAAAGGCCAAGGATGTGCGTAGGAAACAGTGTCTTTGTGTGAAGGGCATGATGCTTGTAATAGTGGATCAGTATACATGCGGCATTGATGACAGCTCGATAGTATGCGTCTTCTTATGCTTTTCATTCCACACATAATGTTGACTAGTTATGTACGCTTGCTGTCAGCATGACCAAGCAATGACTAATTAAAGCTTTTTATTGTTTATCTTGCTGGGCAACGAATTGCGGTAGAAACTATTACCACACTAACTAACTTTATTTCAAGTGTTAGAGCCTAGATTTATTTATTCACCTACTTCAGTTTTATTACCATTTTTATTTTTTAAGTGAAACTTTCGTCATAAATGCATAACAGGATCGACCCTCTTGTTTTTTGTCCTAAATATTGGCAAGATTGTACCAACAAGACGCCTGAAACCTGCTGTGTCACCACTGGCCAAGACTTGTGTTGTTTTAGTTGTTCTCAAGCGGTATTTCTTTTCCCTTAGATAAAGCGAAAATGGTGAGGGGAAACCCACAATGCTGATCATGGTGTAATACAAGTGTTTGAGCGCACCAGGCAGTTCCTGCTTTCCAATACGAAAGGTTTCAGGCCAACGTGTTCCACCCACACTGCCGATGTATCCCCTCCGCCACTTAATATGGCACACACTGTTTGTTGGGTAGTCTGAACAGGTGGCTAACCTGGTCACTTTTCAAACATTTTTCTCACTAGCAGAGTGTTTACATGTTACGGCTATTTTGAGTTTTCAGGACTCGTCGAGGGGTCTTGTTCATTTGAACAAAATCATAGTTCTTTATAATCAAAAAGCCCATCTTTAAACAAAAGGCTTCCTTGACACAGCAGTTTGATGTACTTAAAGGAATGCCGTACTTGACACAGTTGACCCAAAACTGCTTGGCCCATCGTAACCCCGTCAGAGGTGAGAAAATATAGTTCTCTCTTCACACGATTTTCTTCTGTCGTTCTCCGTTTTCCCCTCGCAGCTCCCCGGCTCAGTACGAGGTCGCCTCCTGCGGAGAGACACTCGAGCCCCAAACGCTAAGGATGTTATAGCCACTCAGCCGTGTCAAAGATAAAGCAGCCTCAACAGTTATTAAATGTCTCATCAGTCTTTTTCACTCAAAGTCCATGGGAAGCTAGGGGAGGAAAAAAATAGAGCCGACAACTTCTGGTATGAGTTATTACTTAGTGACTTTGCATAGAGTTACTGTAACCTCGGCGTTAGCAGAATGAGGATGTGGCGGTAATCTTGTCTCGGCATGCAAGGTGCTGCACGTCTAAAATTGGAGGATTTAAAATGAAGCAAGGAGGAAAAGGTTGGTGTAAAATGTTGAACGGGAGGTGCTCATCCGTGGCTTCGAACGGGGCTAAGAAAATTTCACTTTAGAGAAGTCGGACAGCTGAACTTTTGGCTGGCTGATGTTAAAACATGTATTGCATTTGAAAGATTAAACCCACAGTATATTAGAAAAGCAGAAAAACGTAATTTGTGTTAAAGATTTAAGTATAAGGATATATTCTTATGAAATAATTTTTCTCTGATTTTCTTACGTATCATAATTTTTTTCAGTCAAAAAACCCAATAAATCACAATAGGACAGTAAGTTTATCGTGACATCTGGTATCAAAGCTGATCTGACACTGATACCAATCCTACTTTGGTCAAGGAACAGTTGATGAATATTCATTTGATGACTACTTTGTTTAAAGCCACAATATGGAATCATTTATGTTATGAAATATCCCCCAAATTACTTTCACGGTGTGATATATTTCATGCAGTTCTGTACTAACATTATCCCTAATGTTCCCAAGAATGTGCAAATACCGAGAAATTCCTATTTAAAATAATCGCACATCCCTTGTCTCCCTCGCATATCAGTGACTTAATATCCGCTTCTCCGCACTACCCTCAGTTTCCGGTTGTAGAAACTTCGGCAAATGCAGAAGTGGTTATACAACATCTGGGATGTAGCATCTGTTGTTCTGTTATTATGGATCACGATTACTCTTTAGCGAGTAATGAAAACCCCAAAAAGCGTAAATGTAGTTTACTTTTTAAACGACCACTGTATGACCGTTTTAAACACGTAAAACTGTATAGTATTACGCAACAAAAACTATTGGCAATGTCCAATATCATTCGCGGACTAATGTAGCATTACATTCAATGTTTCTTGCAAGCTAATTCATTACGATGACATTCGTTCATCACCTCGTCCGTAAACATGATGGGCTATCTCCATACGCCTCTGGATGGTGAAAACGTCATGTCCCATAATTCCACTCTCTTACATAACGTCATTTAGCTTCGCCTTTTGTTGTTGTTTCGAAAGTGCACCATCTAGCGGTGCAAATGTACATATTCTGGCTTTAACACATTAATAACATAATTGCTATTTGCAAGGTAAACAATCGTTGATTCATGACATCACAAAACTTTGGTGCCCCTCCCCAAACTACAACATTAAATGTAATGCCACTAGATTACAATCACTTCCAGGAAATTAGTAAAGTATGGATTTACATTCCTATGGGCCGGTGTCTATTTTAAACTACTTCTGCTAACCCTCAGCGACGAAAAGTATTTACAAATTGAGTCGGCTTCCCGACATTAATTTAACGTTGCGCTTCCTATTTATGTGTGCAGTGTCCCTATAAAGGATATAAATTATGGTGATAAAAGCAGGGGATTTATGAAAGATGACTAACGCCACAGCCACACACTTAAGTGATGATGACATACTGTATCTTCAGTAATCATCGTGTTAATAACTTCACCCCTTATCACATATTAACTCTGCATATTCAAAGGTTAAGCCTCTTCTATGTCTTCCATCTTCTTTAGTGCCCCGACTCAGCCTGCAAACAGGACTTGTTGGCTTACCTCCAGAGAATCGCCCTCTACTGCCACCAACTCAACATTTGCAGCAAGGTCAAGGCTGAAGTTCAAAACCTAGGAGGAGAACTCATCGTTTCAGGAGTATGTTTCACTTCATGCATTTGTATTGTATGACCTCTGCGATGGATTGGGTAGAGCAGGGCTGCTCAAATCTGGCCTCAAATCAAACACGCCGAAATAAGACTTAAGGTTTGCTTGAACATACAATTGTTGGAACCAAATTCTGCAGTAAGTTGGTCTTCAGGTTCGGATTTGAATACCCTGTGAGGTTTCATCAGTGGTGCACTGACTACTAGTATGAATGCGTTTATGTCCCTCAAGTATAAAACAAAGAATATGTTTGAAATAATGCATCACCGTGTTACATTTGCAGTATGCGGTATTCATACTGTGCACAGCAAAGTTGAAGTCAAGACCAGACCGTTCCAGATCCATATTAATGTCATGTTTGTTTGATCTGGAAGAGTCGCAAGATCAAGACCATGTGAACTCTAATGCACAGTATGCAAATTACGGTGTATCTCACGTTGCAATGCACTCGACCTGACCTGCCGCTCCTGGTTTCACAAATGCACAATATAACAAAAACAACATCTTGATAGATGATCCAAAGGCAAAGATATATCTTTCTTGACTTATTATTTGATACTACTTTGATTGAAATGCTATATGCATGCAGTGTAATGAGGTCACATGACAACAATGTAGCAAATTACGACTGTTTAGGACTAGTATGCATAATGCAATAAGTAGTGCATTGAAATTCCATCCACGACTAACAATTCACTAACCTCAACGTCTCCTCTGCTCTTCAGTTGGACAGCGCTACGTCCCTCATCCAGGCAGCCAAGAACTTGATGAACGCTGTCGTCCTCACGGTAAAAGCCTCCTACGTGGCCTCCACCAAGTACCAGAAGGTGTACGGCACGGCAGCGGTCAACTCTCCAGTGGTGTCCTGGCGTATGAAAGCCCCAGAGAAGAAACCTCTGGTGAAGCGAGAGAAACCCGAGGAGTGCCAGACCCGCGTCAGGAGAGGCTCGCAGAAGAAGCACATCTCCCCCGTCCAAGCCCTCAGCGAATTCAAGGCCATGGACTCCTTTTAACTCCGCACCACAAAGTCCCGAATTCCTCCCCTCTCGATTTCGTATCCTCTCTACTTTACGGCTTACTTTCTTCGAGCTGTATCTTGTTCCAAGCAGCGACATGTGTGTGAATGTGCCCAGTTAATATCTTTGAGTTGGAGGGTTTGGCCGTCCGTCCTCTTCCAACCGAATTTCGCTGTAAATGAGAAACAAACAAACTTACGAAGGACAGTGACTTTTACAGTGTGGGCTTCAGTACAATGTGGTGTTTATTATTAACAGTGCTTTCACTGACTGACCATATATACACAGAGATATAAAAGAATATAATCTATGGTATAGTAGTGTCAGCCCTAACCGAGGAAGGGGAGCTGCTTGACTTCCTAATGATTTTTGTATTTTTATTATTATTTAAAACAACCCATAGTAATAGGAATAACTTATGTTAGCTAAAGCCAATTTTCTTCCCGATTATCCATACGTTGAACTGAGGCAGTAGATTTTTGCATTCTTTAATTTTATTCCTGTATCACTAACCATGGCAGCCAGGCTGGCTATAGTATTACATTTAGAAAAGGACTAGTTGTGTGGTTTGCTCAGACTAGTAGAATCCTGCATACCTTTATAGTCCTGATTCTCTAATAAACCTTGCAACTGTGTGTGTCGAGTCTACGTCTTTTCATAACTAAAGAATGTGCAACCTTATCATCTGTTTTTGTTGTTTGTTTAAACATGGTAGTGTTTCACCAGTTCCTGATGTACTTTATTTGACACTTTTAATTAATCCGTTATGTTTGACAAATAAGATCTTGTATCACGCTGATCTCCATCAACAAACAGGTTTCGTGTTTGCTGCGCGCCGTGTTCTGAAATTGCCTGTGTGTTTCCGTAAATATTTGTGGTAAAGGAGAAAAACGCAAATTAAAAGTTTGTTGTTGTCCACAAACTTCACAAGATGAAAAATAAGGGTCAGTTTCAATGTTTCAAACTGTAACACAACAAAACTCATTGATTAGTAAACATAAAAAAATAAATTTACCTGAATTTTTAAAGCGATGCTTAGTTAATAAACATTTAACATATGTAAGTATGATAAAAAGTTGAATGTTAACTTACTACAGGGGGCTCAATGTATGCTGGGGTCAGTTTTTGTACTAATTATTATTTGGGTTAAATTTAGGGCGGTCACATGATAAATCACGATTAATCGCATCCAGAATAAAAGTTTTTGTTTACATAATATCTCTGTGTACTATGCATATTAATTGTGTACATGTTTACATATTTAGGACATATTAACATATACTATATATAATATATGGTGTATTACTTTTTTAAACAAAATTAATATGCACAGTACACATTATGTAAACACAAAATTGTATTATGATGCAATCGCGGGCAGTCATTTGACAGCACTAGTTAAATGTTCTCTAAATTACAAATCTGTGGTCTAAAGCTGCTTTGAAAAGTGAGGTGAGTGTCTAAAACGCTAACTGTGCTCCATATGATCCCAGACACATTAGACCCTAAAGAAAAAAAGATGGATTATGGGGGAGGTATAAACTGCACCAAACAGACCACCTTTATCAAATCATTTTCGAAACACAACACCAACTTTTTAAAGGTTTACATCCCAATGTGACAGTATTTTTGGAACTTGTTTTAAGTCTATTTGTTCATGAAATGCCATTAAAACAGGTTAAATGTAATACAGGACAAGCTATTAAAACATTAAAACTACCAAATGTTTTTTTGTTCTTCTTGACCCTGCCTGTGCCAGCCAGGCATGTTATCATGGCAACATCAAACTTACACATTATCACACGCCCTAACCCACATTTGAATCAGATGTCACTTCATGAGCGAAAAATGAAGGAAAACCCAATAAAAGGACGTTTCCAGCTCATCACCAGCGTTTGTGACATCTGTGTCGCTTTGGGTTCTTACGGGTTAATGTAATTATCTCAATGCTATAGCGACAGGAACAAGCCATCAGTTCACAGTCCAGTCTTGTTAACAAGTTTTTTAACCGAAAAGAAGGCCAATACATCAGTTCATGCCGTGTGACCCCCTCCAGACTGCACGTGTGATGATGTGTGATGGGTTTAACACTGTGACCTGTGCCTAATGGAACTCATTGTCGAAGGATTAGCTGTGAGACGCCTGTGCCAATATCTGCCACTTATATGTCCTTTACCTTAATTAAAACCTCTGTTCAGCCACAGCGTGTGACATACAGCATGAAGAAGAGGCTTCTTATGCCTAAATAGGATTCCGGAACAAATAGAAAAGAGACAAGTATCTTTGCAATGTAAATATTGCATAAAACTAAAGCAGCATCCATAAAGAGTCATGTGATTTTATCGTATTTCATTGGCTATAAACAAAAGAGGAATAAATGCGGAGTATTTTAGTCAGGTTCTCGCAAACTAAATGGCAGCGCTTGAATGAGCTTCAGGCCATGATGATTCTCTTTAAAGCAATGCCACGCAATGCAAAAGGAATTTTTGAATATGCCGTTGCATATTTAATGATCAACTTGTTTCACAGATGTTTCTCCAGACATTCATACCTCATAAGGGTAATTCGATTACTATTTTATCAAATCACTCTCGTCTTTTGTGTTCATAATACAATATGCAGCTCATAGAAAAGCCTTGATGTTAAAATGAGCTGCAGTGTACATACTCGTACACGGAGAGCACTGTTTCAATGATTAAAAAACTAGTTCTGCTTTACATCCCATCTCAAGTAGCAACGTTTAAAAGGAATCTTTGCTTGTTTCAACATCTGAAACGGAGGCCAGACGCAAGCACTCCCATATTACCCTTAGAAAGTCTCAAACCGAGGTTGCCTTCATACAAATATAGCTGTTGAAGAACGCACAAAACTTTTGATATAACGGCAAAAACAGCAAAGTAGCCATGGGAAGCTTCACCTAAATTATCATTAGCATTTCTGATTGTAAAGAAAATCAAGATACAAGGCTTTTATACTGAACACAACCTGAGAGCCATGCAACAACTGACATTTAAAGAGCAGTGATTGGCCACAGCGTGAAGACCTCAATTGAGACAGTAAAGGACAGAGCGCTATTAGCATATAAGACAGAAGAAGTGGAACATTTAGTTCTTAAAGAGTCAGGAAGTCCCCGTACCCATTTTCCACCCTGGCAAGGCCTTAAGAGACAGCCACAGGATCATTCCTCACCCACTGTGGACTCCTGGGTCAAATTATGCCTTTTTAGTGGTAAACCACGGTGAGAGAGTGGAATGTACAATTTATCTTTTCGTAGATATTTTTGATGCTTATACATTTCTAATGCACTCGCTTAATAGCACTGCAAGAAGGTTATTGTGCTTTCGCAGAGAGAAGAGATAGTGACAAAGTTATGTATTCTTTTTTAGCTTAGAGATCTCACAATTTTGGATTGTTACAAAGCAGCTTTACGGACGTTGTTATAACAGATGTAAGAGATGTAATAATAAAAAAATACAGAAACATACAGTACTAGAATGCATGGTATTATTGTAAAAAAATGTATGTGATGAAATTCTGTAAATATCTGTTTGGTCTATGCACTGTAGATTTATAAACAAGTATAGGGAACCAGAGAGAGAGAGCGATTTTAACCATTGTGGCGAAATATTAAACATGATATATTCGATTATATAATACAATGGTTTTCTTACAGTATTAACATACTTTGTTGAACTTTAAGCAATATCAAACTCACAATTGTCCTCTGTAGAGGATTCAATGAGGAACTTTATTACCTAGACTAGACACCCACTAAAATAACATACCCACACACAGTTTAGCATTGGAAGAAGGTCGAAGTTGAAGCAGAGAGAAGAACAGAGCACGGATTTATGGCATTATTTGATATTCAGAAGATCATAGCCCGAACAAAACATCCGTTTCTTATTGGTATAGCACCTTTGTTAAAAGGATTAATGATGCTCTATGCATAATGAGACTAAGTATGATACTTGCATGTCTTGCCCATCAAAAGAAAGTGTCCTGATGCAGTTTGTTGAGGCTCCAGTTGATCTTGACTGGATGTGATTAGAGAGAACCAGTTGATGCAGAGGGTCTGTATCTGGAAAGACAAGGCCGCAGCCTGGCACAAACTTAGGGGTCCGGGTGACGAGAAAAGAGAGAAAGCGCACCACCCCAGCAGAAGAGACTGTGAACAACAACTTCAAACAACTTTGGGTTAATGTTTAAGACAGACATATTCAATAAGAACATCAATACATGGTGAGGTTATAAATGTATATATGTACATTTCTATATAAATGTATATAGGATGGTATGTTTGTCCCCAATGTGAATAAAGAGAGCACATCTTCCTAAATTCCATTGAGTCGTAAGATAGTCTTATCTTGATATTTTGGTGTGGGTTGCTATGGTCACCAGAGATCTGTTTCTGCTGTGTTAGTTGCAGAGTGTGGCTAGATCCACTGTTCACTAGCTTGCTGGATGGGTGAGGGGTGAAGTTGTTATAATTTAGAAATCAAACTAGTTATTGCATGTCTGACCTGCCTAAGGCACTACAGTCCCCCCTTTCGCACGTTTTTGTCTGACCTGTAGACAACAACAACGAGCAACAAAAATTAAATGTGCATGATGATCAAACATGTGTCCAGAACGGACTGCAGGTAGCCCGGGTGGACTCCTTGGCCATTGGTGCTTCCCGGAGTGGTGGCTGTGGGACAAGGGATGCTGCCTTTATATGGTGGAGGATGATGCTGGTCAGCTCCTTGTGGTCATAACTCTGTATTGGGCCATGTGTCAGATTGTTCCCTCATTGTCCAGTTGCCTCTGTCTCTGGTGTGGAAGGTCATCAGCAGTTCTAGGTGGAAGGGTGTCCACCACCATGCCTTACCAGGCAGTTAGATCTTTCATCTGACATTTACATTTACGCATTTGGCAGACGCTTTTATCCAAAGCGACTTACATTGCATTATCTTATACATTTGTTTCTAAGTATGTGCAATCCCCTGAGATCGAACCCACGACCTTGGCATTGTTAACACCATGGTCTTACCACTGAGCTACAGGAAATCTGAGACATTGTGGCACACTTGTTCTGGAAGTTAAGGCAAGAGACTAATGCAAGACTTCCTTTTAAGATTTAAAAGTGAAACAAGGTGTATATTGTGCAGCTAGCTTTTACCAGGTGTTTGTTAACTGCTCTAGGTAGCTGGTGAAGTGTGAATATTATTATCTTAGCTGCTTATGGCAGGAAGTCAAGATTTGTATGCCAGTAGTGATTTAACTATGATGTAGGACTGGTTTTATCAGTCCCTATTCCGATTATGTTTATTAGAGGTGCTCAGAATCATAGTTATGCCCTAGATTGTGTAGCAGGGTCATATTACTGGAGCACAAAAATACAAATACTGTTACAATCAGCAGTTTGAGTGTATATATATATGACCACAATGCACTGTTGATGATGTAACTGTATATTGCTTTAAGACACTTTCCGCTCAATCACATTCTCAGTTATAACACCTCGCTTTGAAATCAGAAGATTTTTCAGGTTCGACTGTATCTCAGGAACAGACTGTAAACAGGTCTAATAGTCTACCAGTTCATGCGCGGTGGCTGCCATTAGATTACAGTCTGTGGTGATTCTCATAAAGGAGATACAAGAATCTTTATCAGCATCCCATTTAGAGTTTTTCTTATCACTCTAACAGAAACCTATTCTTACGGGAGCTTCACATTTTTGAGTCCATTAGTAAAACAAGCTAAAGGGGTGTAGAAAAAGTATTGCAAAAAATCAACGACTTATTAATTTTGCATTCAACTAACATGGTGTAGGAACACAGTGTCCAAATGAGGAAGCAGGGCTGTAATCAAGTCCAACTTTGTCGAGTCCAAGACAAGGACTAGTCCAGACTTATTGCTCCTGAACTCTTTGTAAGTCACTTTGGATAAAAGCATCTGCTAAATTACTAAATGTAAATGTAGATCGGACACGAAGCTAAGTGACAGGACATGACAAAAGACAATAAAGCCCAGTTGAACCAATTATATCTTTACATTTTATTCACACTGGATGTGGCGCAACGTGACACGACAAACCCATTAGGAACAAGAAATCTGTCGTTTCGTGTTGCGTCTCACCGCTCATGCCTGGTGTAGACAGGGTGTTGGAAGCTTTGGATAAAAGTACATCAACAACAGTAAAACATGAAATCAGCTACTTTGTGGCGAATGTTTCTGAGAGGATTAAAGACTGAATATGTGAACAGTGATGCAATAATAAAAACACCAGACAGCCAGTGAGATGCAGACAGCCAGCCTTAATGTGAGGCTGTTTATACCTATAAACCATGAGCCATGTAAAAATTACAGCCTCATTTATTTACAACCCAAAAGTAATTGGACAGCGGGTTGATCAGTTGTGTCCTGGCCAGGTGTTGATCACTGCATCATTGAACAAATGCCTGGAGTGTTCTTGAAGCTCAGGTGCTGGAGAATGATGATTTGATTGCTAGCAAACAGACACTGATCAAACGCATGCTTGAATGCCCTTTAAAGGTCCAATGTACGACATTTTGCAGCATCTAGTGGTGAGGTTGAGTATGCCAACCAACGACTCACTCCACTTCACCCCTCCCTTTCCAAGCACTACTGACAAAGGGCTAAAAGATATCGAAACATTTTCGCTTTTTTGCCGAAGGAGATAACATATTTACAAATCTTATTCTGTAAAGCAGTTTGTTCGTTTAGGGCTACTGTAGAAACAGCATGGCGAAATCCATGCAAAGAGACCAACGGTGCGTGTAGATGCTTATTCTAAGGTAATAAAAACATAATGTTTCATTATGTAAGGTCTTTATATACCTCCGAAGACAAATGTATGTATATTATACTACATTTCTGTCAATAGTGCCTTCAAAAAATCAGACACTGGACTTTGGATAAAGCGTCTGCCAAATGCATAAATGTCAACCACTTCACCATCTGCATGAAGATCAACGCTCAAGGATCTGCATGCCATCGCCCAAACTTGAGTCACATCGCTGAGAGAAATGTATTTTATCAATATGTCAGTCATCTGCCTTATTATAGCTGGGTAAACACTTTAGTTGTAGCCAATGTCAGTTTTTACTTCAATGAAAGTAATTGGACTTGACAATAAACCTCAAGTTTAGGGCCCTATTTTAACAGTCTAAGCACATGATTCAAAGCGCACTGTGCATGTATACTCAGGGTGTGTCCTGATCCAAGTTTGCTAGTTTAACAACGGGAAAACGGTTGCATGGTCTAAACGGGTTTCCCTGATTCTCTATATGAATCAAGGGTGCGATTTAGGCAAAATTTGCAGTAAACCAATCAGAGTCTCATCTCCCATTCCCTTTAAGGGCCAGTTGCGTTCACCCCTTGGCGGATTCACTATTTACACAGCGGAATTTGCAAGAGCAAACACCGGACGCTTCTCCAGAGAGGAAAGACAAGGTTAAAGCACACTAGCAGACCATCTACAGGACAAGCCAGATTTTTTATCTTCATGCACACAATAATAACATTTTACATTGTAGTCCATTTATTTGTAATATTTGACATGTTTGTGTGCTGCTGCGCGTCCCTCATGTGTGTAATAAGCAGAATGTGCATGCGCCTCTAGGTGCGCTCTTTTAATAACCAAAAATATATTGTGCCATTTACTTTAGAATTTATTCTATTATTTTATTCTAGAATTTATTTTATTTTATTGTACACCGGCCGCAAGGCGCAGCGCAAGTGTTTTTCTAGTTTCAGCCCGAAGCAGATCTAATTTTCCCTTCCTGCGCTGCATTGTTTAAATAGCAAATTCGCGCTCATTTGTGTGCCCATGTGCATGTTGGTCTAAAAAAGAGGTGTGCTCAGGTCCATTATTGCCATGATGCTATTTTTAGGAACTAAAAATAGACTATTTTTTTTGGTAATTAAAAAAGCATGTTGGGAATATGCACCTATAGGGGGTGCACAGCGCTCGTACATTCTGCTTATTACACACAGAGGGACGTGCAGAAGGACATGATAATGCCAAATATTTATCAAAATGAATTGTAAACGATTATTATTGTGGACATAAAGATACAAATCTGGCTTGTCCTTTAGAAAGTCTGCTGGCGTGCTTTAACCTCTCGCACAAGCTGACGCATTTCCTTTCTGGAGAAGTGTCTGCTCTTATGAATTCCGCTGTGTTAATAGCGAATCCGCCATGGCGCGAGCGCAACTGGCTCTTAAAGTTTATGGAAGATGACACTCTGATTGGTTTATTGCATGTTACGGCCAAAAAACACCCATTACTCATCAAGAGTTTCGGGACAACCCGTTTAGACCAAGCGCCTAGGCTCGCCGACCGTTTTCCCGTCGTTAAACTAGCAAAAGTGTATTCGGACACGCCCTTAGTGCGCCTGCACTGTGCATTTTAAACCATGCGCTTGGATCGTGAAAATAGGGCCCTAGACCAGGTTTTAATTGGTCTATGGCGCAGTCTATTTTCAGTTCCTCAAAATAGCAACGTCCTAATAATGTGCCTTAACACACCTCTTTTTTAGACCAGCACGTGCATAGGCACACAAATGGGCGCAAATGCATTTGGTATTTAAACAATGCAGCGCAGGACTGGAAAATTAGACATGTTTCTGTACAATGTCACTATATTTTAATTAGTTCAGTAACACAATAATTGATTTTTCCACATCAGTCATTGCTGTCAGTGGCACAGATACATGTGTGTTGTAAAAAATGATTTGCACAAAAAGATAGTATGTTTTTACATTACTTTAATTACTTTAAGTCTGTTTTTATTATAATAAAGATTGAAGTGACTTGTAGCCCATTTGATTTAACCTAGAATTTTTTTGTTATTTAAGCAGAATTTACATATACAAGTGCAGTGTAATGAAATGTAGTTTCGTAATGTCGTCATGTCTTCGGCTTCTCCAAAAGGACAAGTCTGCATTTAGTTGTGTAAAGGGTGTAAAGTATATTGTGCACCTAACACAAAACCATTTTCTGTGTTTCATCATTCTTGAGAAATGGTTAGAAATGTGCTAAAAGACCTGTGAATGGCTCACAGCCAACTAAGGAAACTTTAAATCAATGCGGATGACAAAAGAACATTCTCAAATCAAATCTGGCTTTGCTTAACATCCACCCCTGAGAATAAGCATTAAGAGACACAAATTTACAGAGCAGACACGATGCAGACATACATTTACATGATTATAAAGATGCAAATGTCAGCGTGGAACAATAGCGAATGATGAGTCGTGACTATGGTGAAAAAAAATCAATGAATTATTTTAATGAGTAGAAAACACGCTCAGTAACCACAAACAAAAGGTGCTAATCGCAGTGGCAGCCTGTCAAAATGAGCTCAGTGTCTATTCATTAATGCTTGTTAGAAAGAGCGTACTGTATTGGATGCTATATGGAGGAAAAACATTGTCACTTATAATACAGTGAATATTTCTAAGGGTGGTTTCTATATGAAAGGCTATAGATGTATGATTTGGTATGAGAAAAACACACATGCACGCACACACACACACACACACACACACACAGAATTGTAACTGTGGGAGTCTGCACGAAGTCCCCATTAAATAAACTGCCCATAGAGAGACCACTGAAAGACAGTAACTTCAAATATCATTGGTTTTCACGTTTCTCATGACAAGATGTCATATGCTTCATAAGTCATGAGACATGAGAACCACTGAGATTTGAAGTCATGTGCTGCCATATTTGAGCTTAAAATCAGCTTGTTTGCATTTCTAGTTTGTTCCAAATGTAAATGTTTTTTCATTCACAAACATATTGTTTTGCCTTATTTACCTACTGAAGTTGTATGGATTACACCGGAATAACCTACCGCGAGCCGTGCATGCTGTCTCTCTATGCCCACCTTTAAAACGGTCACTTTTATAGTTTGGCATTTGAGTTTGATTTAAAAGATAAGTAACATTCTTTCAGGTTGACATTTTAATATTTATATAATATCAATTTTTTTTATTGGCAATATACGTTAGTCTTTGTGGTCTTATTGTATGAACTGCTATGTATGTTCCAGTCAAGTTGTCAGAAACAAACCTCCGGAATGATATATAGTCACCCGACACCAATGTGAAAGAGAATGCAAAGATCCATGAAAAAAACGAGATTAAAAATCAGGCTTATTCTATAATACATTCTTGAACTGATCCTAAAATTTGTATAATAGTATTGTATTGTATAATGAAGATGAGTTTGCAGTGTTCAAGAGCTGCAAACATCGCATCTTTTTTGTCATGTCGACAATTTTGTCTCAATTCATTTACTGTATGTGCAAATAAATGTGATTTTTTATGTGTTTAATTTAGGACGAGTGTTAAGCATTACGGTGGCTATCACAGGACTAAGATGTTGTCATTTCACCTCTTTGGCGAAGGAGGTATTTAGGAAATGCACTCTGCAAAGAAGTTTGTCCGTTTAGGGCAACTGTAGAAACAACATGGCCAATTCCATGTAAGGGGACCCGCGTAGATTGAAGCTCATTATAAGGTAATAAAAACTGAATTCTTCATTATGTTAGGTGGGGGAACAACAAATGAAAGTAAAGCACACAAAAGTTAAATCATGAATCTCTCACATGACACGAAATGCAAATGCACGCCCTGAAAACAGTCCAGTTATTAAACTCCAATATGTTCCTTTTCAAACCTGAAGTAACAACGTCTATTGACCTATTAGCACGCGGTCATACATTCTGGGTAAGGTCTAGAATAACATTGCACATTCAAACCCTTAATGAGAACACAATTACTGTTCAGCTCCTTCCTCTCCTCCAAATTATCACTGCTAAAGGTTGTGCAGCAGATAAGTGCCTATTTATGACAGGCTAAACATTACCCTCGACGTGCGGGTCAGAGGTTCAGTCTCATTTTACTCTGCTGAATATTTCATAATGAAATAAGCTTCCAAAATTACGCAGTGAAATTATTAATGGATGCTGTTAAACCTGGACAGAGTAGGCCATGCAATATACTGTATGTTTGTTTGTTGCTGGGGGTATCATGAACACTTCAATTCACAATGTTTTGAGCAATATCTATCGGTTTGACCTTGCTCCAAGCATCGATCCTCTTGAAGATGTCTCAGCGAGGTCAAAATATCTTCAAAATAGCATTTACAACGTCAATACTGTTTTATAGAACAATTCTGCGAACAAGAAAAAGATGGAAACATACATATAGACACACGCGGGGAGTGCATAAAAGCTTATAATGTGCTGTAGGTCACGCAAATGATCAGTCTATTGGAGTAGAGTAAAAAGACTAAAAGACCCATATTACTTCTAATAATATTTAGCAACATTCTTCCAAATCCAACAGACGTAAGCGCTCCTTTGTCAATTAAAAAAATGGTAATTTAACAAAAATATTAAAAGCTCCCTTTATCAGAGAATTGTGGGATTTGTGATAGCACATCCATTATTAGTGAAGATGCATCACTGTCAGCTCCACTCACCACAAATATCAAACTAACTACCACCAAATTGAAGATGCACCGTACGCGCCTCTGTAGATATTTCCTCACGAGGCACGGCCGTACAACCGTTGATGTGAAATGTACACAAAAATATTCTTAAATGAGATTCGAACATTTTCTCTCATAGCTCATAGCTCAACCCGTTGATCTTAGCAGCCTCTCAAAGTCTGACAGTAATCTGAAATGTTTACATCGATATCCATTACATTTCTGTCGAATAACAAAATGCTTTTATCCCAAGCACATTATAAATGAAGAACATAACAAGAAATGTATCGTACAGGAGACAACTAATTTAGCAGGATGTAATATTGAATTCTGACAGTTAACCAAAGGAGTATATAAGCGACGACATATTTTTAGATAGTGCTTTTATTTTATGTCTAGTGTTTTGCTAAGTGCTCACAGAAAAGGTGAAGATTATGATGAAAAAAGTGCCCACTTTTGGCAGAATGCAAGATAAATCATAAACCTGTAGATGTCTTTGAGTAGGAGGATCCTCTCCTGGACGGCGACATTGAATTTTAACTCTTCTGTACATCTGAAACAAAAAATCAGTGCGAATTGCCAGAAACATCAGTCTGTGAAATGTTGTGGACATTTTGAAGTGTTGCGTTGTTCACAGATGCGGTATATATTGAGAATTCATCCTAAACCACAAACATTGCTCGCAATAATAATAGCAATGTGTAGCTAATGGTTGGATATACTATAATTCAAGCTTTTATATCTATCACTCCCCATGTGTTTATTTATATGTTTTTTCAAAGTGCAAGACTCGGCGTGTTCTTTACATTCATTGGGTCCATTTAGGAAAGAGCTTTTTGCCTAAGTGTAGTTACTGTATTGGTGATTTACGCTATGGAATTGTACACCCTGTTCTCAGTTTCATAAAGACATGCCGATCTGTTCAACTGTGCAGAGACGGATGGCGACCAACACAGTACAAGACAACCCGTTGATCACAGGCTCAGGAAATTACAGGCGACCCGGGACAGCTGCAACAGAAAGTCAAAGAACTCAATGAGATGTTTTAGCGAGGGGAGTTCATGGTGCGAGAAACCGTCTAGTGCTTTAAGCAAAGCAAAAGAAAATGTGTTCATTGTGTTGTGGAATATCGAACGCCACATTATATCGATTTTGTTTTTCTTGAGTTTGGAGAGGCAGCCAATAAAACAAAGCGACCGCATCCTGTGGTATTATTGGAAAGCATCTACATAATTCACACGAGGACACGATTGTATTAAAACTATGAGGGTGTAAGGTTTATATACACTTCCTGCTAAATTCTGTTATCGTACCTCTGCTAGTCAACTGGCCATCAATTTCAATTTACAGAAGTGTCATTCTATTGACCTCCAGGGGAAATTCCCGTGAGCGATGCTGAGTAAATGACACCTCACCTTTTCATACAGATCCCACTATTATGGTTCAAAACAAGAGGTGTAGGTGACTAGCATTGGACATCTTTGATGGAGTGTCAGATCAATAATGTAACGGTGAGGGTTTATGTGCAAATGGAACGCTCAAAGGACGAGACGTTTATCAGCTTTGACTGGGTGTGCTCTAAAACATTGAAATCTGGTAGATAATGATTCAAATGTGTACATCTAACAACCTATAATATGGATTTTTGTTTGTTGGCTGTATTATTAAGCCACATCAAAACAGTAGGGCAAAACATTGATAAATAATTAACCGCGGTTATAAAATGTAGTGTACTGTAAACACTGCAATGGGTAATGTAATTATATAAGTACTGAGTAATATAATAGAAAAGTGCTTGCTGTCACACTTTTACTCCGGTAAATATTCCTCAAGCTATTTTTTAAAGTTAATTACAGTATGGCCAAGAACCTTGAAGTTTAAGCTAAAACAGCTTTTATTTGCTTTTATTGGCCAGATTAAAACGGATACACATTTTTGTAAAATAGTTACCATTATGAAACAAGCCAATTCAAGAAACAGCATCTTTTCAAGCCAAAAAATGAAAAAAGCTAACAATTTAGAACAACAAATACAGCAATGTATTACATAATTTCAACTCTTATTGGTTATGTTGTGTATGTAAAATAAAAAGAAGTTTAAATAAAAATTTATTTTCTTATTTTAAGACACAGACTCAACCCTACTTTCTGTACGGTTTCCCGGACAAAAGAATATATATTTTTATTGACTGATTCAATGCTGTTGACACGGATATGCAATTCAACACGCAAGGTCAATTACACGTCTAAGTGTAATTGGCTTTGCTTATGAGCACAATGTATTCTTTTTATCCTCTATCATCTTATTATCTGTGCACCTGCATGTAACTCTTTTATAAGTGGTTGACCGCATAGTGTGTCCTTCCTCCGTGACAAACATTTTATTTACAGAGATCATTTTAATGTGACACAATGCATGCAACACACCCTACAGATGTAAGTACAAATAGTTGTCCTGATAAATCACATGTATTTCTGTGAACATCTCCAGGTTCTGTAAACAGACCAATGGAGGATAGGGTTTTGGAATGGATGTCTGTTAGCAAAATGGTTAAATCAGCACCTTAAAGCGATAGTACACCAAATTATAAAAGTCCTGTCATTATTTATTCACTATTTATTCACATCGTCGAAAACCTGTGTATATAACGCTTCTGTGGAACTAAAAATTTTTTTTTTTGAGAAATCACAGTGTTTAGACTGAGCTTAACAAACCAGACACATTAACCCACCTGTGATCTTTTGTGTATAGCTTTTGTGTATAAGAACATTAAAGCAACTATTATGTAGCAGAGTCGGGATTGTGTGATGGTTGAAAACGGTGAATGAGCAAATGTAATAAAAAGCAGTTGAATGTCAAAACCTGGCATGAGGACCCACTTTAGGCCGTAATAACAGCTGACAGCTGTTTAGTGTATGAGGAGGGGAGTGTTGGATTTCATCATTTTCCCCGTCCAATGCAATACCTGTGTGGAAAACATCAAAAGAACACAAAAGACTATGTTACAAAAAAACTTATGGGCCTTTGTGGAGGTACTGTCTGCTTTGATCTGGACAGAGAATAGGATATCCAAGCTGATGTGCTTTGAGCCGACCCCAAAAGAGTGGAGTAATTGGACAGACGGCTGGCAGCGGCGCGACGAGAGAGCCAAGGGGTCACAAAGAAACAGCAGCCCCGTCAGATGGGTCACTGAGAGAACTCTATGATTGCGATTTTAAGAGGAGAAGAAACGGGGAAGGCGAAAGAATATCAGAGAGAGAAATAAGATGAGGTTTGAGAGACGAGAAATCGATATCGATTTTATGAATCCGAGTCGAGTCTGTTAAGTAGAGGACTGACTTACGTGCGCTTGCTTGTTTGGAAAAGCGCTTTGCGATACTCACGTACTGATGCAACTCACTCAAAACAGCATGCAATTTATGCAACAGTAATATATAAACAAAAAACAGACAGTAGAAATGACAAAACAGCTGCTTTCAACTTTGAGATGCAAACAAAACGGCTTATTAAATAATGACGTAAGGTATTTCATTATAGAAACCTGTTTTATATATCAATCATCCAAAGGAACTATACAGATCTTGCTATGTTCAGATCTTTTTTCAATTTATTGATTACTGATCATGGTGTCAAAAATTTATCAAATAATAATAAAATGATGACGAAATGAAAAGCATTAAAACCATACATGGGTTGACATATGATGCGACCATTTTTTGTAAAACACAATTTTTAAGAACAAAATACAAAAATGTATGAAGTGTGAAGAGTACCATAAATATATAGATGAAAATTGATTTACATTTACAAATACGCACACTTGTAAACAAGCCTTAATTTTTATTTAATAAAAGTTACAGTAAATAGTAATTTATTGAACCATGTGTGAGTTAGTCAATTCATTGGGCAATATGGTAATTTGGCTCAAAAATATAAAACATCTAATAACAAAGTAGTTTTTATAATAAGAGTTCAATATCAGACAGATAGCTGATTATAGATTTAACTCGTGACAATACTGATTATATTCTTTTTTATCTTGCGTGACTGCATGTATGGCAATCCACATCAGTTAATGTAGTCGTCCACTTTTCGTTATTTTGAAGATCTGATCATAAATGTGGCGCAATGCTATGCAATACTAAGCTATGGCAGATCTTTGTGATCTGTTGCATCTCAACAGCCTAGCTCTCAGAATCGGGCCCCAGGATAGGGATTTTCTCCATTCAAATATCGTTCAGGGCTAACATTAGGGGTGGCATAATTGTGGCCTTACTTATTTAGCATAATTTCTTTAGCGAATCGGGCGCTGAAACAAAAGAGAAATTTAAACAGCACATTCGACTAAACAACCCTCTCAGCGGGGGAAAATTCATTCTTGCCGAATTCCCACTGTGTGTTTATTGAAGTGCTTATCCAGTGATTTGAATGAACCAAAATAAGGTCAAGCGGTCTTGCCTGGGATGTCACATGAAAGTGTAACACGGGGAATTGCTTTTCTCTTAAAAAAACAATGTGCGTTGAACTGTAACAGGTTGATCACAGTCTGTATGATCTAGTGTGAACAACACTGAGATCTTTGATTTGCACAATATATTAGAACTAAATTATTAAACTGCGCCACAATATAATAAAACACTTGAAGATTTCTTTAGAAAGCACTTCATCACATTCAGCCTTAATGTCTCAGTCACCAAAATCGTATTAAGATTGCATGGAACAAGTTGCTACGTTTATTGAATTAAAAATGTATTTTCTTGATGTTCTGTTTTATCTTTTGTTATATTTTTGGATAATCTGTGCCATTGTTGAATCCTGAACCAAACTGACATCATTCTTTGTTTGTTACATCATGCTGAAACTTTAAAAATAACGACCTCTTCTCGCTCTTGAATTCCCTCTTCTTACTTAGCGACATCTTAAACAACAGGAGCATTTGGCGCTTTTAAGAGTGAGAACCTGCTGCTTTATTGCGAAATCTGAATTTAGAAACAAAAACAGAGAACAAAACGTTGTCCACCGCTTGCAGTCTCTCCTCCAGACATGCATCATTTTCCATTTGCGTTAAACTAAAAAGCTGAATGTGAGGGTAGCCAAAAGTTTTTGCCCCGATTTATCTAATGTGTGTGCCTGGCTAAGTACATCATCTGCGTCTCTATCTGAAAAGAACAAGGTTAACGCAAGCCACTTATCTGCTGGATGTGATGAAAAAAAAACTTTGCGTACTGGCACCACATGTGGAACTATGGTAACCACAGCTGCTGCAAACCGTTTTAAGATTGTGTATTCGTCGCTGGCATCTGCTGACGCAATTACAGTTCTCCCCCAGCATGCTTTGTGGCAAGCATGTTTTGTGTGGAGTGAAAAGCACAGCAAACGTGTTTTGTGTACAGTACACAAAGGGATGGTTTGAAGCTGACTTCAGTTATGTGAACATCAGCCATGTTGAGTGTCCTACTTAAATAAAGATACATTTTTTGGCTAGCCATTAAAGATTCTTGGGCTTTTATCAAGACATTCCACACAATGCCAGAAAAACGAAGACATGTATCAGCTTAATTAAGGCTACTGGCTTTCTTACAAATGTTTTGTTCTACTGAAAAGGAACACTGAAATTGTTATGGACCGTGGTAGGAGAACCCAAGTGCAGGCAGCGAAACAGGGATGAAGGGGTTAACAAGACTTAAATAAATACAAAACACAAAACAAAGGCCCACAATGGGGTAAAAGAACATACGAGAACTGAAGGAGGACTTAACTAAAACAGACTAGCGCTAACACTCACGAAGACTAACTAATACAAAACACTAAGACTAGACTTGACTGACTAAACTAAAGCAGGTTTCATGTACAAGACAACAAGAACGGCATACAAGAACATCCAAGGAAACATGTACAACGAACCAGCACAAGACAATAGACAAGAGGGCATTAAATAGGGAGACAGACAAAGGATAATTAACAAGGGTCAGGTGCGGGTACTGAAACACTCAGGGAAGGTTAACGAGGAAACGAGATGGCGGGAAACACTGACGAGACACGATAAAGCACATGGCATGTCAGAATCAAAACAAAGCCATGTCTTTCTCACACAAAACCTAAGGCTATGCCATGACTCCGCTGCAAGACCAAGAATAAACATGACATGATAGCGGAATCATGACAGAAATGAATATAGGATGTATTTAACCTTACTGTATATGAGGTTTATAAAATAACAAAAGTAAAGAAAAGTAAATGATGTCTCTTAACCTTAAAGCAAAAAAAATCATAATATACATTTTGGAATAGGAGGTCTTTACTTGGGGTGTAACATTTCTACTGTAACACTTAGAGGGCCTGAAGTGGTACTGTAGGAGATCCCACCCCTTATTGTGTGAATGTAACGTAATGAAATAAATGTGAACAATAATAACTACTCACACAATAGCTTAATTATCATGTTAATAATAATAATAAATATAATAAGTATACATTAAGTTAATATATAATTAATAACAAACAACAAGAACTATTAATAAATATTATTTATATAATACATACATATTAATGATTATTATTATTCATTATTAATACCAAAACAATGAAGCTAAAGTACACCCCTACTTCAAAGATCTGCTCTATGTTGTTGACGCCGCAAATATTAAGAATTAACAAACCGTGCTATTGTCCTCTGATATTGCTTGTATAATGAGATCTTCTAGTCTTTCAAAACTGAAGATTTCAGGATGACACTTGGGCTGATCAATAGCTCTTAAAGAATCAATGACCGTGGTCAATGCCACCTCACTCACACTAACAACGTAGAGAAGCACTCTAGTGCACGAGAGGCCTGTTACAAAACGTGCTTTTGAGAATAAACAGGAAAACATGCTGGGGAAAAGAAAAACAGTGTGACATCTTTGTAATGATGCAGATCAGAGAAAATCGGCTTGATGCACATCATTGTTCACCTATCAGAAAGACAATCAACAACTCAACGTGGACGTGTACAACCATAACCATCATAACTGTAATATAAATGACATAAAAACAGAAATGAAAAAGAGTTTGATAGAGTCCACGTGGCAGGTATTTTGCACATAAATCAATACGCTAGCTAGCAAGTGACAGCACGATCGCATATTTTGACTGTCTAATGCTAAGATGAATGCTTATATGTGTCTTCCAAGATGACTATAAATGCAGGTCCCCTCTTGTACTTTACATTCAAGGCAGGGTATCAGCTGGGATGGGCCTCTGTGTTTATTATGATTGCACGGTGACAGTGATGTATCCACTATTTGGCATAAATCTTCTCCATCACCGCCACAAAGAGCTCCAGGGACTGAATATAAATGGATGCGATTACGTTCCCAGCGCCGTTCGACGTGGGTGCCGAGATCATCTTGCGTGTACTGTATGTTGTCGTTACAAAGACACAAGGTGAGAAATGACAACAAGAGCTCTACTTTGATATCAAACACTGACCACTATGTGAAAGTTGTGGAGAACACAATGTATGAAGATGGACCTAGCAGTCTTGTTTGGTTTTTGCATTGTTTGTATGGAGAAATTGGAAACCAAATGTCTTACACTGGGTTCACACCAAACGCGCATTATTTGCGCGAGTGAATTGCATACAAAATCAATGCAAAGACGTGTATTGACGCAAACTGGAGTGTCAATCTCGTCTTCCTTGATGGTTGAAAATATTTGTAATTTTGCATCACTCACAATAAAATAATGAACTTTCACCGCGAGTAATAAAGAGCGTGGAACAAAATTGTTTGCACACGACAGTAGGCCTCTACCAGACAAACATAACCATTAAGCCAACTTTCTTATGGTATAACAAACTTGGACAGGCAAATCACGGGGTCTCACAAATTCAGCCGCTTAGCGTTTGAGACATTCCTGGTGTATATTGGCACCGCATTGAGGACGGATCCTTGCCGGAGCCGTGACGTGCCACACATGCGTGTAGTGTAAATGGGGTTCATGCACATCCATCAAACGCGTGTTTACATGAAAAACAATGGGAAAGTAACGCATTTGAATGGAAAAACGCGTTCTGTCCGAATGACCCCTTATGGTGAAAATGTGCTGTCATTGTCTTGTTGAATCTCTGTATAAAGAACTCCAAAACCAAAACAATTTAGACTCTTAAATTGAACTTTTCACGCATTTCTTTACTATTCAATCAATTCCTGCCAAATAAAGAACCAACTTATATTGTATTCGTTTCACTTCTTTGTTTTGTTTCTCAAACTGAACTGTGAGTTACGCAACACAGTTAATGCGATGTTGTGAGACACTTGTACATTTCAACCCTTAACTGTTTTCTACTTAATATAGTTTATTGGACTTGCAGCACAGGTTTTACTGCAACCGTGGGCATTATTGTTTCTCACTGCAAAATCTGTAGCACCAAACCCCCCTCCCATCAGGAGCCTAACAGTCTCATCATTTGTCCCAGAAAACACTATATGTAGCTCAAGTAGGGCATGTCCTAGTTTTACTCAATGCATCCTGACATTCCACTTATAGTTTTATGTTTAATACTAAATGGTCATTAACGTTGCATTTAAAAACTATGATTAACCAGCGCTGGAAGACTGAGGATATCGCATTCTTACCACAGCGCACCACGACACTCCAACAAATGGGAAATGAACATGCTGTTGATACAGATTGGCTAGTTGCTTTGTTTTGCTTTTCCAATTAATTAATGTGTGCCCACATTGCGGTGTATCACGTCGGACAAATTGCAGAGATGATTCTGTGGAGAAAGTGGATGCATTTACTTTAAGGCCTTCATTTAATGATGATTTGTTTTCAGTGGAGCAGATGTTCGCCTGCATTCTGTTGACTAGAGCTGTTAGAGAGTCATTTTGGGCGACTCGGTGTGCAACAGCTGTGGAAGCCCTCCCGCACTCACACATTCTCATATGCAAACTGCAATTTTTCAGGACTTGCATTGTTTGTGGTAAACAATGAGTATTGGGTCAGTATGATGAGGTGACACGCATGCTAACATGAGTGAACAATCGGGATGCAGAATTATTATTTGGATATTTGAAATACAATTTCTGTTACCATTTTAATAATACATTTAACACATGTAATCCAGAAGAATATATAATTAGTCAAAATGTACAATATTATATGTTTATTTTATATAACATTACAGTAATACGAAATAAGAGTGTGTTATATTATTAAAAGCATTACCTAACATGTTTACATTGCTAATATTCAATACGTTTTTGTCAGCATTTGTTAATCTTTGTTAATGTTAGTTTAGGTTAATACGATTGTTTAGGCCAGTGATAAATAAATGTTTACAAATACAACTTTTAATAAAAAAATGATTGAACACTAAAATAAAAAGAAGTTAATTGGACAGTTGAACCAAAAATGAAATTCTGTTTTAATGTACTCCACCTCAAATTGTTCTAAATCTGCATAAATGTATTTGTTCTGATAGACACAGAGAACAATATTTGGATGAATGTAGGAAAACAAACAGTTCTGGGGCATTTTTGACTACCATTGTATTTTTTCAACTATATGGTGGTCAACGGTGGCCAAGAACTGTGTTGCTACAGGCATTCTTCCAAATATCTTTCTCTGTTATCATCAGAACAAACGGTGTGTAAATGAAAACAGAATTCTTTTTTGGGGGTAAACTGTCCCTGTAAGATAAACAAATGCTGCATAAGCTTATGTATTAAATTATGTTAAAGAAATACAAGATTAGTGTAAAGTGTTATTAAACTTTGAATTTCTTTGAATTTCAGTTCTGTGAACGGAAATGATTGTGTTCTCATCAAATTAGTCTGTGATGTCCACAAAACTGCAAGGTGTCCTATTTGTCATTTTGTTTTTGTAGGCCAAAATGTGCTGTTCCACATAGAAAGCTACGAAGTATTCTTTACGGCATCACCCGGACTAGGACTATACAGACACAATATGCTATTTGGGACAGGGTAAAATGTATTTGGCATATCCTTTCTTCCGCTTAAAAATAAAAAAGAAATGAGGAGTAGGCTACTAAGCATCAAATCACTAGGCACAGAACTGAAAAAGCCACTAGAATTCACCACTTATTCAAGTATCAATAAACACATTTATTTTAAATAAATGATCAGAGAATCAAGTTATGAGACACATAAGAGTTAAATCAATTGATCTATTTAAGCACATGCATGTCACATTAGATACTGTAACATTCTGCATTCCCATTGACACCTCATGTATAAAAAGACTCGCTGTTAAGGTTTGGAAGACACAGAACACCAGCATCTCAGAGAATGACAGACAGGTTTCCGAGGCGAGGGCAGGGTAACCGTGTCTCAAACACAAGTATCGGGCTTAGGAAACAGACAGCCAGAGAATAGCCTGTCAGATACACCAGCTGTCAGATCCCAGATCAGTGAATTCAAGCACAGGTCACATAGCTGCATCAGGTCCTAACGTACCGCACTGCATGAACTAGACTGTTGCTAGAGGAGAAGTGAAGCTTCATTCTATTCATGAAGTCTCATTAGCATAATCAGCTCAGTTCATTGAGGAGTGAACCCGAAGTTCTGCGAGGAACATGTCAATCACGTTTCAGGAGTGCCTGAACACGTTTACTGGTCTATATGCAAGGATTTTTCTGCAAACCTCTCACCCACTTCCTGTGTTTCACCAAAGTCCATTTACGGAAGTCTTGCCACTCGGTTGTCATGTTTGCAATGCCTTTGGGCAGCTATTTACGTCATTGTAAGTACACAGTCCTATCTATTTGAATGGGGGAAGGCGGATATTTCTAAAATCGCTGGCACATACCAATTAAACAGCAAATTTCCATTCAAATATAAACCATGACGTGAACTGTCTCATAATTTTGGTTTGCTAAGCTTACATTGCGCTGAAAATCGCCTCATCTACTGCGCCTGCGCAAAGGCTGGCAAGCACCTCACTATAATAGAATAGATTCGTCAGTCTTTATTGATTGATTGGCTCGTTTACTGGAAGGCAGGACTTCCTTTGCTAGAGCGGCCATATTGAGTGGTCCATTCCTCGCCATTCATTGTAACAGCTTGTTAATATTCATAATGTATCTTTCGTTTCACTCACTTCTCTTCTGTTTGTCTTTCATCTTAAAGGAACAGCTTAAAGCAAGCTTTACAGTTCATTTTCCTTTACAGTTGTCGATGGTTTGTCTGCTGTGGAACACAAATGTGATGAGAGTTCTAAAAATGTCTTTTTTGAGTCAATCGTGTTTTTAACAAGCCATTCACCGATCAATCAAAGGCTACGTGTTGTTACTAGCACATACAGAGCGCTAGCCACCTCCTCCCGATCCCCTTCTTCATTCCATCTCTAAGTTACCACATCAGGACAGCAGCATACCGACAGGCTAAGGTAAGCGGAAAAGTGGGACATGAATGGCAACTGACTATTTGCAGTCCGTCATCAGGGCGACGTTTAAATCCATAGGGAATAAGAGATGCTTCTCACGGCGGCTGGAGTTGACCATCGATCGATGCAGAGGGAAATTGGTCCTCAGAGAAGGGAGAGCTGGACGAGGGGTATAAAAGCTGTTTGGTGAAGCATTAGCCAAAGATTATTTATGGTCAAACATATATCCTGTTTGAAGCCCTCGTGTTCAAGCTCCTCAAGCCTAAGGTGCATTATTTTGCAAACATATATCCTGTTTGAAGCCCTCGCATTCAAGCTCTTCAAGCCTAAGGTGCATTATTTTGCAAAGTAATACGAACCACGGCCTGGAAAAAGATGAATAAAGGGAGAAGTTTTCTGAGCAGGGGAATCAAAGCGTCTCAGATTCAGAAAATGACCGGCTGACACTTTCACGCAACACACCAAATACCTATCATCTCTGTCCTCAAAGCTGCCCTTCAGCCGGTGTGAAAACGATTAAGTTTGGATGTCCAAAAGCATTCTTTTTCCCCCCCTTTGGCAGCCGAGTGCAATATTACCTTAGAGATACACTCATCTCTTTCTGCATCAAAGAGTTCAGCTGTCAGGATGGGCAGCGAATTCAGCCCTAATGTGTGACTCTGGCTGCGAAAGAGCGAGAGAGAGAGAGCTAGTGTGAGATGTGGAGAGAAATGAGGAGAGGAGATGGGCTCAAAACAGGTGCATAATAGATCTTGTGTGTATCCCAGAATGCATTTGTTGCGTATGCGGTGTGCCGGTGTATTTGGGAGACAAATTGAGAGTTTGATATATAACAAATGAATGTGTAATGCAGGGTGTGTCAGATCTGACACTGTGTGTGTGCGTAGTGAGAAAGGAAGCTGAGTCTGGCACACATGCATCTGTAAATCTCACGAGAAAGCTAGAGAGTAGGCGAATGCTACGGGGTCACTTTAGCAACCAATCAGGCTTTAAATAACGGCATGGAGTAGAACCAGCCAGCGGCAACAGAGTGGCCATAAAACAGCGGATTTGTGTGAAGTCGGGGAAACCAACAACCTTCCAAAATTCAGTTAAAAATATATGCAAAAAGTTCTTAACATTCATTGAAAGACTGCATAAAAACGGATTAATTTGACATGGCAGTCGGATTTAATAATGCATGCATCCATATAAAGTACATCATCCTGAAATTAATTATGGAAAATCTAGTCATGTTTTAAGGTCTGAGCGAAAATATAAAGTATGAAAACCTCTATGACGAATCGTCCAGGTAAACAAAGTTCATGCTTCGCCTCTCAGAATGTGAACTCTCCCCACAGTGACCTAAGAAGCCATATGTGATGACCTACAGCAAACGTGCATATGTAGTAAAAACTTCAATTAAGTATTTATGATGTCTTTGATACCATAAGGGGGAACAAGAAGGATGTATTGGATTTTAGCCCCATCCATGTGATGCTTTTTCTCCACAACCCCAACTTCAAAGCCACCTTGCCATGTCTGGAAAGATGTAATAAGAAGTCTCTTCTTGGCAAATCAAAGCTCAGGCCGAGATCATAGGTCTGTGTTTCCTTTGTGAAGGTGGACGATTGAGAAGGTATGGAAGAGAGAGATAGGAGGGGGTAACCCTGCCCGGGCTTTGATCAGCTAACATAAGCCTTTTCAACCATAAACCAACAGGAAGTCTGAAGGCTTCCCCCCATATTGTGCCCCTCCATGTGAGGAAACTTGAGGGAAGTTATCTACATGTCTTTTGAGCACACATACACAAATGCGTGCAGAATAAGGCATACGCACGGAGGATAAGACTGGCAGTATTGATTGAAACATCAAATGCTTCTTAGTATCCCAGGGTTGAAACTTCTGGCACGCCTTCAAGCGATTTCTCTCGGTGGATTCAAGGCAATCACGGTCACAAATAATACTTTTCAAATAGGACTTAACAAATTGGCCAATAAATTAGAGGAGGATTACTCATAAATTATGGAGCATGGATCAATCGCTGCGTCAGGCCATCTGAGGGAGAGCGTTGCATCAACAAGCACTAAAACCGCAAACTTAGCACATTATACATTTTATCACCAGCGCTCCGAGAGCTTAGCTTAAATACAATATTGTCTAATTCAGGGCTCTACAGACACTGTAGTTCTTTATGCTTTATAACAGCAAGAGGCAACATTTTTATAATAATGAAATTAAATATAAGAATGTCTTTTTGTAAAATCCCTTTCAATGATCCACGATGATGTCAAGCTTGGTTAAACATTTTATACATGGCAATAAGCAGTACTATTGTGGTAACTAGCACTACAGGGGGAGAAAGCACATAAATAGAAATGAAGTGCATACTAATAGAGCTAATTGAAATAGAAAGCACTTTACTTGAGTGTCACAACAACGCTATCTATTTTACAAACTGGATTTTCTTCACCTCATCAATCATTTAATTTTGTGAATAGATTTGTGTTGTTGAAAAGGCCATCTTAAAGGGATTTCACCCAAACATTTAAATTCGGTCACCATTATCCACCCCCATGTGGTTCAAAACCTGCACATGACTATTTCTTCTGTAAAACTCAAAAAAATATTTTGCGAAATGTCTGAGTGGTTTTGTGTCCATGGAGTGGGAGTCAATGGGTTACCAGCGTTCTTCAAAATATCTTCTTTTGTGTTCTGCAGAAGTCTAATGGGTTTAAATTACATTGTCATTTTCACACAATCATGTGGTTCTCAACCTGAACTTTCTTCTATGAAAAGTAAATGGTAACAATGTTCGTTTTCTGCCATACAATAAAGCTGAATGGCTCCTAATAGGGAAAAAAACTAACTGTAACTGTTGTCCATACAATTAATTATACGTAAGTCTTCTGAAAGCCATATATGTAACAGCTGCACCATGTGACAAACAAAATAAAAAATTTTGTTGTTATTAACTGAAAATCTTGCTTTAAAGGCAAGTTTAAACTTTAGCGCTACTGTAGAAAAAACATGGTGAATTCCTGATCCTCCTGGGAGAATGGACATTATACTCTAAAGGTCCAAATATGATAGAGTCTTAATATTTAAACCTGATATTCATTACAGATCGTATTGTATGCTACCATCCTTATATAAGGTTGAATTGGTTAGTGAAACGATTGCAATGTTGTGAGGGATGAGTCAGCGTGTGACACACCAGTCAAAGCACAGCACTATTAGCTAATGTGAGACAGATGTTACATCCAACAGTCGGATTCACAGAGGGCCCATTGTTGACTTTCAATCAATAGCCTTCAATTAATGGTTGTCAAGGACACATCCCAGATTTGGAAATGAGAAGCATCGACTCAACTTGTCATAGACACTGTATTTTAATCAAAAGATATCTGTCAAGCTGTTAAGTTGCGGGAAACAAATGAGATTTCGAGAATAGAAAGTGACATTAAATGACAAATTAAGTTCCCTGGTATCTGAAGGAGCTGAAGTTAAATTTGGTATATTAGCACACAATTACCAATTAAATATACACATTGTATACCGACAACCATATTGTAAAGTGCCTTAAATCAGAACTACTGGATACAGCTTCTATATGCACTTACGAATAGCAAAATGCTTAAAGATCAGGCTATTTGGAAGGGCTGCCTTTGTGAGCACTTACCCACCTCACTTTCAGACAGAACAACAACAACAACAGTGTTCCAAAGGCCAAATTATTCTGTTTTTGCTTTGATCAAGCTGTCCGGCATATTCCTGCTCATGCTTCAAACTAGGAAATGCAGGGAGAGCATGCGGCTCGAAGTGACGGAGAAGTCATGTTGACCTCAAGTTTTTTGTTCACCGGCCTGAATTTTGATTCAGTGAGTGCAGCAATAGCCGTGGATAATATATGTCCATACAGGAGCAACAGCTCTTTAATAATTTGCTAAAATTGGTAACATAAATTGCTATTAGCTAAAGACGCAGTAAAAATCAGTCATCCATCAGATTAATGGGCTGAAATACTGTTTAGAAACAGGTAAGGATTTAAAACGAGGGACTGAAAATACGCATCTAAAAATAGTATTCACAAACCTTTAAAGAGCTATTCCACTTTAATAACCCCCCCCCCAAAGTTGTTCACAACCTGAATAAAATGATTGGAAAAATGGTAGCATCTGGGATTTACATCATTGACTACCATAGTGGGGAAAATTAAAATGGTATTCAAAGGTGCCCAAAACAGTTTACTTCCTATAATCTACAAAATATCTAATTTTGTGTTCAACAGAACAAAGAATTTGTTTTCCTATTATGGTAGTAGCACAATATTGTAGCTTGTATTCTCCAGCCCTAGTTCTTAGTATGAACAGGTCTTTGGGGTGCCTCTCTACAAAACGATGTTTTAATGTCTAGCAAGTGCTTTTGAATGCATTCAGTTACATGGCCATCAGATTGTGTTTGCATAGAAATATATTTCCTTTCTTGCTTTTGGCTGGTTTCCTATAAAAGTCATGCATAGCCTGAGTTAAATGCAATTTGAAGAAGGGATAATTCATGTCCCTATGTATGAGAAACAATAATGGCGAGCACACTGTACATGCAATTTCTTGCTGAGGGCTTGGCAGATGGATGTGCACGTTGAAGATAAAGAAGAACAATATCAAAATAGAGGGTTCGACTTTTGCTTTGAAATGGTTAACAAATTACAACATCTGTCATGAAAGCTAGTAACGTGTCATTTCACATGCATTAGCCTGTAACCAAGATAATGGCAATGCAAGACAAAGTGTACTAAAAATGACAGTCTTTAGGTGTTTTGTAGGTTTGCTGAATATAACAAAACTGATAAAAACACGCAAACAATATGTCAGATGCTTCATTTATGAATACCTAAGTGTCTACATTTTGGCATTGTAAAAATGCTAATTTATTTTGTCATTTTTTTCTAACATTGTTTTCAGAATGCTGTCTAAAAGTTAAACGTAAAAAAACTATGCCCACTAGGTTACCACCATGATAGCTTACAAAAACTAAAGTAAATTAGTTTCAATAGCAGTGTTACATCAGGGATATGTTTGGAGAGTTCAAGGGGAAAAGCAAAGTGAACTTTTAATAAAGAGTCAGTATAACCAGGGCCTCTGGAGAAGGCTGGATGCACGGACACGCAACGTCTTTTTCTTACCAATTATCCGTCTATTTAATCATTAATTCCAGCAGCATCAGCTGGAGAAGCAGGTCAGGCTTTACTTTTGTAGCCTCAAGCTACATCTCTGTGATCATGACCGAGCCGCTTTCTCTGGGATCAGGCCGGTTCTAAAGGGAGGGTTGAGGGCTGTGCCCCAGTGTCAACAAACTGTGGCCACTAGCGGCCCCGCTACATTTGTAGTTGTAGACAAAATCACCGAAAATGTTCATGCATTTTTGGAAATAGCGTATGGGATGTGGTAATCTTTCTCACAGGGTATAGGTCAAAACTTGTGTTCCAATACCCAATTCATTTAAAAACCTACAAACAGCTTTAACAAGCCTTTGGAAATGATAAACCATTACTCAGCAGCCTAGAGACCATGTCCCCAAAAATAAGACACAGTACCAACTTGATTAACTTACGTAAAATATAAATTTGTATCCTTTTTCAATTATCATATTTGTGGGGTCTTCATCAATATTGGTTTATATAAGTTCCACATTTTAGTTTTTTTAGAAGTATCCTAAAAATAAACAGATTATTATGTCATCATTTACATTATTCACCCTCTTTTGTGGGACAAAAATCTTTTGAGAAAAGGGATTTTGTGTCAATACATTGCAAGTCATCGTTGACCAATGTTGTTGGTAACGAATAGTCTTTCAAAACATCTTCTGCCAAAGAAAATCAGGTTTGGAATGATATGAGGGTAAGTAAATGAAAGAATTTTCAGTTTTGGGTAAACTATCCCTTTAACAAATTTGTTGGCACCAAGGACACGCATTACAACCTTACATTGGGTCATTGGAGCGCATGGCTCCGTCTTTACGTCTTCCAGCTACACGCGTCATTAAATCTCTTCTCCTCTTTTTATTCATAAAATAATGTAACATGCTGATTTCAGATTGATTTGGCAAACCCATCATGTGAATTCCCCACAATGACACTTCCTGCACATGGAGGCAAATTGGATTACGACCAATATTAAATACACTGGGACTCCAGGGACCATGCAGCTATTGCAAATGTCAAGTGACATTTTCAGTCATTCTGTGCTGCTTTAAAAAACACCAGAATAACATGCACACGATAAGCCGGTAGGTGCAGACGTCACTGCTCTGGGTAAGAAATGTGACACAGGTATTTTTGACTTCTCGTCATAAGCTAAAGGTAGGTGATGTGTAGGAATGATGGATCGTCTTTTGGGTCTCGCGTGGCAGTTCGCGCTCCCACTAGGCTTGTCGCCCAAGGCTCGACCCTCTCTTCCCTCCATAGGGAATTTGAAGGTATCTTTGATACTGAAAATAACAGCCATTCTTCTGACCAGCGTATGTGTTGTATCAGAGGCTTGTTAAATCATCTTGCTGGAGGAAATCCCACCGGAGCAATAGTCACGGGGCGCTGTGATCCTGTTCTGTGGGGATAGTTGGAGGGTATGCCAGTACTTCCTGCTGTATTCCACCTGTTATACATGCTTCCCAGAGGACTTTTTCCAGACATTACACATTCATGAAGAGCAATGTAGGTGCACACACACATATTTCATAATGGCCAGAACATACTCCAAAGGTACAGATAAGCAAAGGCGTCTCGTAATGAAATATTTGATTTACAAGTTTCCGCACCCACGTGCATAAACTTGATAATTATATAAACTGGTGTATAGAATTTTTTTAAATGTTTATAATGTACTTAATTTATAACACTGCATATCATATCATGTATATAGATTGGTAAATGTGGTTAAATCCAACAGTTTATTATCACAGTTTTAATACCACCACATAGGTGACCGTCTGAGTAGTAATTCAAGAAAATTCTTCAAAGTTCCCAAAGAGGTCCTTAAACAAAGAAAGTCAATTTAAACACACTGGCTCGTACCAGTCTACCCATCCGGTTCCCTGTTTTCACGGCTTTTGAAATCACAAAGCTGTCTCATACACAAAGCTTGACTCACCTACATTGTTTTCGAGGCCAAGTAAGCTGACAACGTGAGGCGCGCTACACTCAAATACACAAATATTTTGAGAGGTTGCTGCAAACCAGGTCTAATGCCAGGCTACCTATCGCATGAAACAAAAAGACAGATCCTGGTTTCATCCGAGCCGCATGGCATCACACAAGTTCTTTTTTCTTGTATTCTACAGGCATGTCACTTGAGAGCTAAGATAAGGAGACTCTTAGTGCACCTGCTGTTCAGGTGACAGCATTAAAACTAGTCTGTTTTTCTCGTGCTGAACAAATGGCCTAAAGGTCACTCTCCAACCGAGCTCGAAGATGATTAGAATTCATGGCATTGCCAGAGTCAAAGGATAGGAAAAGTGATTATTAGAGTTCTGTATTCGAAATGCACAATTGCAGAATAAGAGAAATGGGAGGTTGGCAGCTGAGGGCAACACTGGCAGTTATGAGGAAATTATATACATAATCAAGTATAAACTCCCCGCATGACACTTCGGTTGCGAAAGGCTGATTAGTAAGTTGTTTTCCACAAAAACAGACGATATACTGTATGAGATCTACAAAGTTAGTTGTGGAAATGGAAAGCTGCATGAGAGGTGAAATAATGTTGCCATGACACTCAGTAAAGTCAGTTCGCAGTCAAATATGTACAAGAACCAGAACACAGTCATTGCAAAGATAATAGATATTAAAAAAGATGCACCATGATTGGGGAGGAATGCAATTCTCAATGTGGCCAATTGAAAAATTTGATTTTAGCTCAATGTAAGCTTCGAAAACCAAATATTTGGTACAGTTCATGTAAATAGCTGCGTGGAGGCATAGCAAACATGGCCGCCGACTGGCATGACTTCCGTTAACGGACTTCAAACATTGTTCAGGCTTCAAGTGACTAAATGTGTGTCATAACAACAGTACAAATTACAATTTAGTGTGCCCATAAATTGGGGTGGTATAAGGGCACTAGGAGTCTTAAAGAAAACGTAAGGGGTCTTAAGATAAGAAAGTCCCTTAAAGTTGAGTACTTAATACCTTAATACATTATCTTTGATAATAAAAATGACACTATTATGTCCTCAATGTTGGAACACATGGAATCTTTCAGCAGTTCGCTCTGGAATAATTGCATTGTTTAATACGTAGGGTTAAACCTGAATGTTGATTAATCTCTCTACAGTGATGCCTTGCAAACACTGTAATTATAGCTCGTAATGCTTGTCAACCGTAGTTCATCATCAAACACAATGCAGCATGATTCCCTTTTCCTACCAACTTTATAAAGCCATTTAAACAGGAATAAGCAGCAAGCAGCAGGGTGCTAGTCTAGCAAAGAGGGTGTATGACTAAAACAGAATACTCATTATCACACACATGGCACAGTTAGCATCCAAGTTCAACAGGTCACTGGTGGCCAGCTTGGTTTCTGCCACATGGCGCTAATGACTATTATGCAAAGACCTTAACACAAAGTCAAAAAATAGACAGAAATGTCTATCGCAAAAACGATTTCCCCTCACATGCCTTTTGCAAGCAACAGATTCCCTCATGACAGCTCAAAATCTTTTTGAAGTTGGTCAAACTGTCAGCTTCACTCCGAGTCAAAATGCAAAGCGCGTGCCATAACCAGCAGATGCCACTTTGCATCTGAAGCTGATATTGATCTCCAGAAGGCTCCAGTACAAATTGATTAACTTGATAAGGAGGAGAACTGCAAATCAATCTTAAGGTCATGGATTTAAGCTCTACATTAAGTGGACCGGAAAGGTGTTGGCTCACAAAATTAATGGGAGAGGATGTCTCAAAGGGATGTGGCCATATCCTCCCGTGACCACACTTCAGTTTACCTCAGGGGCACACAGGGACATTTTAAAGATCTCACACGAGGCTTTGTGAGCGAGCTGGGTACCAATGCAAGCTGACAAACAACTTTTAAGTAATAATAGTGACTTTCTATCATAAGGCATTGTAGGAATTAGGTAAGATCTTTAACCACTAAACCATACCACCCGCCACCATCTGGTAAAGATCAGGGCTAGTAGCCAAAATGTTTTTGGTTCAAACCTCAGAAGGAATGATGTCGGGATTGGCAGACAGAACCCAGACGCAGACAGTGAATTGACAATTTATTAAACACAATGAAAACAGGAAAACAAAACCCACGTGGGGTAAAACAACAGGGCGCTAGACAAAATACAATAAATAGACTAGACTAGACTAAAACAATACACTTTACAAATACTAGACAAGCTATGACTTTCTCAGGACCATAAAAATATCATGAGGTAATTCAATACAAACCAGCACAATACAGCAAACACAAGTGGATAAATAGGGAGCAAATAATAAGGGTAACAGGTGAGGGGCATGTAACAATGACGAGATAATTAATGAGGAAACAAGGGGGCGGGATCAGGAGATGAGACAGGCAAGCACATGGCACACCATGAACAAACAATGGCCATGTGCTGCCAGACAAAACACGTGGGTCTGTCATGATCCGACGACATGGTGAAGCAGGATCGTGACAGGATGACTTAGGACTGAAAACAACATATTTGCATATGATGTATGTCTTGCCCTGAGGGCGGGACTATACTGACTGCCCAATAGCCAGGCTTCCAACAATCCGATCAATCCAAGAGGTCGAAATCAAGCCCCAACCTAAGTTTTTTTTTCCTAAAAAGGATATCTCCCTTTGCTGTGAACTTTGTGCGTTGTGACTGCAGATGTTGTTTACACTCAAACAGCTTCACACAAACTAAAGGTTAAAAAAGTAATATCCCATCAGACAATCCCTATAAGTAAAAAAAAGCTTTTAAGAACTCAAAAAGGTATTTCAAGCACCAATTTCTGACATCTGAGCAATCAGAATGGTTAAAACTTTTGGTAAAACTTAATTGTTTCATAGTAAGGTTGACCTTTGCAGGGAATTGTCCAAAAATAGAATACTGAATACATTTGGATTCCTAGCTCTGGAACTGGATTTGTAACTGGAACTAGTATCTTGGATCGAGTAGTTTTATGCCTGGAGCAGCTGAAGATCCTATTTTTTTACCACAATACCCACATCATTTAAAATGCTTTGAAATGCACGACCACAAGGCTCCCCTAAATTCCACCCAACGTGCCCAAGCAATCAGCCTGCACATATCCCATGTTCCCATATATTTGCATAATTGTTCAAATACCTCACGGCGCCGCATTAAAATGTACCATTCACAAAGGAAACACAAGGTGGTCGGTGAGGCTTCTGCTCTCATTCCAATAAAGTCCGCAGAAAACACTAGAGGAGGAAAAGAAAGGAAAGGTTAATTTGCATAGTTTCGTGGTATCCACTTGGCATTCTATCACTTATTGGCCTACAAACCACTCCATGACTTCATAAAGCATGTTAGCATTCGCTTCACTAGTTAATGAGATGGCTTATCTCTGTCAACCGGAAAACCAAAGACTTTACTCGCTGTCTCTCATATCAAACAACGAATAGAGAATTGATGGCTTCATGTTACTCCACTGGGGTCAGTCGTTTCCATCACAGACCCATATTAGACCTGTTTGTGTGTTCACCAATGCTGGTAAGTTATTCTATTGCATTAAGCACGGCTCATCAATCCATTCTGTGTGTTCTGTTGGCTCTCAAAGACCATTCTCTCCCATTATGCTGGCACCTGGGAAATAGCCTCATTCCATATTTTGAAACGGTTCCAAGGACTCTAATTTTCTCTCCCTTCAAGACGTTAAACAAAAACCCTAAAGGAAATATTGCAACGTGGATAGCAATTCATATTGTGCTATGCTCTTCTGTTTTATATGAATAAAGGGTTTTGCTACAGTAATGTAATCAGCAAAGAACACAGAGCTATTTGATGCAAATGTTCCAGTTTTCCATACACAAAATTTGATGCGTGAATACTTCTAAGCAGAGCAAAACATATTAATCTGTTTAGTCCAGCGTAAAGTGTGTTCTGCGCATTTTCTTTGAAAGTCCATGGGACTTTTGTCTTTTACACAAGTATAGGGTCGGCCATTTCTGTCAAATAAAAGTTATGTGAGGCAGACCTTGTGTTTAAGTATTATATTGTGTGGTATATGTTGGATATTTTGGCATGTGGATTTATACTATTTAAGGTAAACAACATAAAAAACATATAATGTAAAATATATATAAAATGACTTAATTTCAATACATTTCCATGTTTATAAGAGAAAGAATAAAAAATGATGTGTAATAACATAATAGCAGTCTAGAAATGTTTAGAACTCTTATGGTCATTTGCACGTACAATGCATAATAGAAAAAAACTTAAACACCAGATCACAGTGTGAGTTTTAGATTAGATACACCAGACACCTCTAATACAACATTTTCTCCGCTCAACTGAGGAAATATATTTTCTTGTTTGTGGGGCAGATTGTGTGGGCTATTGTGCTTCAATCTGTTCCAGATATAGAAAAAGGCTTGGATGCATGAACCATATCTAATCTGACCACAATCTCTCAGTCAGTGGAACTAGCCAGCCTTCAACTGGCCTGTGTTTATATTTTAATAGAACCTTATGTGCTTATTCGTGCTTAACTGTGGAAAAATTGTAATCACTATAATAAATCATGTATTGTTCCTAAACAACCTCACTACCCAGGTGATTGTAGTTGTCTCAACAATGTCTCACACTGTACCCCCCCCCAAAAAATGTATTACAACATTGAATTTACCAGCACGCATGCGCGTTTGGTCAATCCAGCCAAAGAGGATTCCGGTTTCATTTGCATATCCTATAACGCACCTTGACAAGCAGTGTTTACAAAGCAAGGTGGAATAAGGGGAAAGAAAGCTAGATTCTAAGAGAAGCATCCAGCTGACTGAGAAAATATAGAAGCATACGAATAATTCAAGAGCACTGGAAAAAGGAAAAGTGAAAACATTGATGATCCAATTTATGTAAAGAACATGTCCGTTATCTATAATAATCATCAGCATATTCCAAAAGCTCATGCATTTTAGATTACTAACCCATCTGCCTTGTGTCCTGATAAAAAGACATACTTAATTAGAAACAAAGATGACTGTGTCAAAGACTGCTGTGTTTGAAATGTGCCAAAACCGTGGTTCTCTCCCCAGGTAGTATCTTTTGCATAAAAATACTTAAAATACTTTTCTATAAAAGTACTACAAATACTCAATGGTCACTGTTGTATAGTTAAAAATGTCATGTGCATTACTCAAATTAAAACATTACAACCATATTTACATTTTAACACACACAGCCGCGGAAAAAAGAAATCACTGCCAATTTTCATTTCAACCCAGCATTTTTAGATATACCGTGGCCATTCCAGTTGTCATATTTTAATAAGTCAAAGCAACAAAGTCAACCAACAGCATTGTGAAAGACGGATTGAATGACAAGACATACAAAAAAAAAATTGAGGATATCACATCATAAAATAATGTTTGAACTTTTCCTAAATATGTCTACACATATTACTGTTACAACTGCTTAAAGGTGAATATAAACTTGTTTTATATGCAGTATTTGAGGTCTGATATAATACAGAGCATCTTTTCTGTTGACCTGTTTCTCCGGTTTTCCTTCTCTGGAAGTAAGTGCAAACAGAACTAATATTTGTATTTAACATTTGTTCAAAATTGTGCAAGTAGTTCACAGAATAAAACAAAAATTATAATTTTATCTAAACACATGAAATAGTATGTTTTTAATATCAGAAAAAACGCTTATGAAATGGTCTCTTATCTTTTTGGGGCTGTATGTGTGAATATGTATACACTGAATGTTTGCTTTGTAATGCATTGTAATGCATGTGAAATGCATTAAGGTGAATGAATAGATGCTGGTATGATAGAGTTTCTCTATAGACTGACACAAGGGCCGGTCAAGAGATTGATGAAGGTCTTATAGCCATCATTTATCTTAGCTAAAGGAATATATTATTTACTAAATGTTGAACAAGAAAACAAAAGGAACATTGTTATGCCTTGTTATGGAAGAATTTGATAAAAGGTGGTACGGTATATGGTCTAAACATTTTTTGAAAAAAACAAATAAAACCACTAATGCCACATTAAGATTAAACAGAAGGCTTGACGTAGTAAATAAAACACACTATTCAACATAAAGCGAGATAATTTCAGGCAAGAGCCAAAATGCTTTGAGGTCACCACAGTTTACAGGCTTATTAGCGATTGTAATGAGCAGGGTAAAAGTTCAGCTTGTACATGTTCTTCATCTAGTCAGCACAAGAGAAATATCTAAGGTTAATGAGATGACACATTGTGAGTGATTTTTTTCGTATCCAGAGGCTTGCCAGAGTTTAAAGTCGTGTTGTCAGGGATTGCTTTAATGTTAAAGCCTGTACAGTGTGGCTGGAAATGTGAGTGTGTGGATACAGTACGTAAACCCACATTGTGTGACGTGCACAGATAAGACTTGTGATTCTATATGCGTGGGGCTTACAGCAGAGCGGGGGGAAATAAGCCACAATTCTCTTAAGGGGTTTAGTTCCAGTTTGTTGTTTCGAGTTTGTTATGCTTTGAGAAAACCAAGCCGTTGGCTCGTAGTGTGGGATTCGGCTAATAGAACCCCTCACCAGATAGAACTTTAATCAGATAACACAGAACAATGGTAGGCTATTCTACAATAAAAAATGCTTCAGCTATAATATCGAATAATCTTGTAAATTCTGTTTCTAAGCTTGATGTATACATTCATTTGATGCAGTTGATGAACACTATATTAATTTTTAAATATATTATTAAAATGATATAGCCTGTTTAATATCATGTTATGTGATACAGCTGCTGTGGAGTAAATCAAATTCTAAACATACTAATATTATACAAAAATATATTATACATAATGTGATTTAATGTTTTTTGTGTCATTTTTAGTCAAGCTGGTTCTCTAATGATCAGAAAAGTGAGAATATATCATTTTATTGTGTGTATTTTGGACTTGGAAAATGCGATTTCAAAATTATTTCTCTTTTAGCCACTGTATTTCAAACAATGTTGGGGGGGCTCCGTCGTGGTTCGGTGGGGGCTCCTCCAATTATTGTTGGATATCAGACATATTTATAAAAACAGCAATGAAGAGTCATAATTGATAGTAAAACTTTTGTAAAATTGACTTATTAAAATTATGTTATGATAAACCAAATAAACCTCTTTTTTACTATAGGCTTAAAGCTTAAAAATGCTCCATTTCCTACAAATGTTCCGGTGTGTATCTGTTAAGTGACCATTGACATGAATATTGAAATCCTCTCATATAAATGTTTTAAGAGCCAAAACTATATTTATTATAGTGTATAGAGGCAAAATTCTGTAGTAGTCTTAGTAACTGCTAAAAGCATGTTCATGCAGTGCTATTGCAATGGATTATCATCGAAACAAAGCAATCAGGAAGTGCAGATGGGGATGCCCATGCATATTCATTCCATCTACCAATCAGGCGATGTGCACAGCTGTTGTTCTATAAGTGTCTTCATTAAAACAGAAAGCAGACAGTAGACTCATCCCCGAATTACCTAACATCTCTAGACATCGGCGTGCAGAGTTTCAGAAGCGATGAGAACCAATGCAGTCTGTTACTCAGAAGCCCTCGTTTTTGTGTGGTTACATTTTTTTGGTCACCATCCACATCCTTATTCACCTGACAGGTACATAAGGAGGTGAGTGTTGGATGTGTAATTAAAAATGACTCATTTTCTGTCAAGATGCCTCTTGTAAATAACCCTGCAGTCTGTATATTTTAATTTACGAGGGGAAGAAAATCTAAAGATTTTATCATGCCAGAGCTGGTTTTCCGAAAGCTCTTCAAAAGTGCAAGAAAATGTTTGGGGTTTGCGAACGGAACAGAGCACGCCAAGGAAATATCTCACAGGTTAATTACATTTGGAAACAGGCCTCTTATTCTGTACTAAATTTAATACACTTATTCACATTTCGAAAGGGAAAAAAAAGATACGAAGACAAGTTCGGGGAGCCAGGGCCCTCACCGACGGGTGCCACTGATGTGGAAATAAGCGTGACATCTTTTAATACCATTAAAATGTGGAGACCAGCGGAGAACGCTTCACTCTTTCCCAGAGGTGTAGCACACAATAATTAAAGCTGAAACAGTTGAAAGAGTCCAGATCTAAGCTTCGACAGAGCAAATTACTGTTCCGTAACCTCGACCTGCTTACAGCCGGTCTAACAACACGAGAGACGTCTTTCCTTTTACACCATACTGACTACATTACTATACTGTAACTCCGACTGCAGTTACACATGCTACATAGTAAAACAGTGCCACTTTATGGACCTCGAGGGGAAACTCCTGTAGCTCAGTGGTAAGACCGTTACGTTAACAATTCAAGGTTGTGGGCTCAATCCCAGGGGATTGCAGATACCTATGTATAAATGTATAAGATAATGCAATGTAAGTCGCTTTGGATCCAAGCGTCTGCCAAATGCATAAATGTAAATTCAGCTACAAAACAGCAGCAGATGTCTGTGGAATGTGCAGTAAACTGCACTGGCTCCAGTCAATTTTGTATCCAATGTTCCTAAAATAAAACGGAAACACATCAATATGACTTTAAGACATGAAACAAAAGCTGCCTTAGTGGTTTTTCCAAATGTAACAGCTTCTTGAATTAGAAAAGTAATAGGGCGGGGCTTGATTTTTTAGGTCATTTATAAGCCTTAAATACACTTAAAAGATGTTGGATTCAGAAACACCCCAGCCTCATGTTCATTTCAATTTTTTCATATAGGCCCACATGTAAGACACTGGAGAAAAACGTCTCGAAGTCTAAGCACCAGTGCTCTTTTAATGTTCTGTATAAAACTTGATTTCTTCTAATTTAAAGAGAATGTGATGTAATCGTGGGAAATACGAACCGGGATTCAATTTGTGTGAGTTTTGCAAAAGCAATAGGGCATCAGAGTCTTCATTGAACACTGAAGTTCTTATGCAAATACTTGAACTTTCATGATGGGCTTGATTTTAAATCTGTTGTCAAATTCCAAAATTCACCAGTACAAACGCACATAACATCCCCACAGAACGGCGGCATGTTCAGTTAAAGCAGTGGTTCTCAAACTTTTTTGGTCATTCCTCACTTTAGACAAGGGGGAATTTTCAAGCCCCACCTGCCCCCATCGCCCCAACACAATGCTAATGAAATGCGCAACAAGCTTAACATGTTCCAATTTATTGAACTAAAAAGTAGTATCAGAGTAACAAGTTGTATCTAAAATACAAACTATATACAGCAAATAACAGAAAGTTCTAAAATAATGCACTACTAATTTCAAAAATAGAAAAGATATAAAAGTGCCATTTTGAAATCTGTAAAAAAAACATTTAAATATGGCCGCGAAAGATTGTTCCGTTACAATTAATATACCGATGTCACGTTATTTTGGCACTTCGGTTCCAGGTTACATTTTTCTCGGAGTCTCATATCTAATGTTCTTTTAATATAGACTCCATGTAGACTAGTAATGATTACCTCTTAATGTTTCCACACACCTCAGCCACACCTTATGACAGATCGCCTTAATTTCCTTTTTTATATCAAAATATTCACAAACTTGCTAACCACGTCATTTACTATCTGATATTCCGATTCTCAAAAATGTGTAAGTGAATGTGGTCATTTATAAATATTGATCTATACGTGAGATGGGTGCCACCATGTTTCTTTGCGACGCAGTTCAGAGAGTTTTGTCTGTCATCAGTTTCTCCCGAAATACATGCAAGAAAGTGGCCGGTGAACTCCGAGAACTTTAACTCTTGTAAAATTTACAGTTACTTCCACTATGTTTGTCTGATGTGAATAACACACGTCGTCAAATTATATTTGAATAGATTGTTATTGCTGCTTCCACAGACACGAGTGTGTATCTTACAAACTCCAAATGTATTGTTCTACTAGTGCTTATGTGTATTTAAATGGCTGAAACCTAAAATAAACATTATTAGGTTGAAAACACTGCATAGTTGTGATATATGACAGCGCTGAGCTCGTCCGTCTCTGGCTCAGCGCAAACCAAGGTGCGAAAGCACAATTTGAATCTGGCAGTCACTGAACATTCTAAATCTCATATCTGGGACCGTATTCTTAGGAGCACGGAAATAATATCCCATATATGGGACCAAACCGAATACCTCTCAAAAGGTTAAAATTTTCTGTAGCAAGGTAGGCGGAACGAGAGCCGGGATTCGAGGCCGGTGCGTGAATGATAACGAGCGTCAGCTGTACGCGCACCGTACTATTGGGTTTCGGCACCAGTGTAACAAAGTTCCATGAAGGGAAGGAAGGAGGCGGGAACCGGCGAACATTTAACATCTTTAATCAAATCAAATAAACAAGGACGTAAAAGACAAAACGCAAACACAATTTCCGGGACCGGTCCTCTCTCACTGATGGTCCGGTCGCTCGTCCACTTATGCTTCACAATCTCCTCCATGATACCAGACCGATACCGGCCTCGAATCCCGGCTTTTCCCCCCGCCTACCTCACTACAATTTCATTTGTAACCATGAATACAAAATTCCGGAAGATTTGATCTCACGTTTCCATATAAGGCATAAAAAGGAACATTTCCTCCCGTTTGGGGCGCCCCACCTGTCACGTCTCTATTCCCCACCAGTGGGGCGCGCCACGCAGTTTGAGAAACGCTGAGTTAAAGGACAGCTGGAGCATTCTGAAGGTTCAGTGCACAGAGCACAATGGTGATAGCTCAAGGATCGTCCCTCGTGGGTTTAAATGTACAACCTTTCAGGTACCTGTCCAAATATTTATCCACTTGGCTACAACACATACGGGGTCATGTTTTAATCGGTAAGATGACATTTAAAGAGCCTCCACATATCTTCTACTACAAACTACATTCAAATTCTGTGTTTCTTTTACATTGGACTCGTTCTACCTTTAGACACGACTAGCAGTGTATTTATAGACTTTTTAATGGACCGTAATGCATGTTTAATGTACATCACATATGATGTACTAGCTGGCACATGCAACTAATAATGTTAAATATACTGGTGGACCGGAGCTAGTTGTCATATTTTAGTAACTACAGTATAAGGTTTTGAGCCATGTCCCGACAGCACTATGTTTTTAATGAACAGTATACTTTGTGCCAACAAACAAAATGTTCAATAGGGTTTAAAGCAGCCAAGCCTTTAAGCAGCAAATTTATTCAGAAACTGAATTTGACAACCTTGTCTTATAAAGGCATTCAACATAAACAACATTGCTGAATTTAGTCATTTCTCCAAAGTGGCAGGTATTCTTAGAATAAAACCAAAATGTGAACCCCATTATACGTCATTCCTTTTACCTTCATCTCAACATGTGGAAGGCAATCTGCTTGCATTAAAAATGTTCACCTAAAAAAACAAAAATAACCTTTGACTTAAATTCAGATCGTTGTAATGCATTCCAATCATGCCATGAATAAAGTGAAGGTCTTTTTGCTTTGTTCTTGTGTTTTTTGAGTACTCGTGACATTTATTTCGGAAACCTTCACATGAGTTTTGAGGCACAGCGTGGAGGCCAAACAAACACGGAAAGGCTCTTTATTTGCTTTAACCTCCTACTTGCGTTTGCATTAAATAGGTCAAAATCATCCATTTTTCATGGAACCCCATAAAGAATAAAGAACCTTCAAACAGTCGCAGCATTTGCTCACTCATCGAGCAGCATTTTGAAAGGTTTGAATAAGTAATGTTGTTTTAACATACATAAATTTTAATTATGTTGCCACTGCCAAATTAATGCGTATCTCAAAGATTGATTCCTTTTCATCATGGGTTCAGCAGGTGAGGAGAGACATTTCTGCCCTACAACCAGGAAGGATGTGGCATCTTACATCATCATGCGTGCCATCACCCACCCAATTAGTATTCCAAGTGGGTCTCTGATACTGCCTGTTAAGAAACACCCACTATAATGGGCTCGTCCACTGAACGAGCACATTTACATTTTCTCTGCCTCTCTGGCCCAGGCCCTAAACGAGATTTGCAGAGTTTAAGACCTTATTTCATAAGGTTGCGTGAGAGAGAGGATTTCACCAATGCACCTTTGTCCTTACATATGGATGAACCATTTTGTGTCCTATGTCTAGTATACAAGTTCTCAAAAATAAACACTCTCTACCGAAGTTCATCTGTAGCTTTAATAACATTTGCATCAGTATTTAAAATAAATTATTTTAACCACGGTAAAAAATGAAAGCGCAAGCATTATTGGGGGTTCATCAAACATTAATTAAATGTTTTGAACCAGTAAATTACATACAAAGTCAATGCAAAGACGCGAATCTCCTCTTCCGCCCAATTTGAAAATATTTGTTAGCTCGCGTCATCATGCAAAAATAACTGTGACCAATAAAGAGAGTGGAACGTGATTGTTCGTGTTTGGTGTGAACCCAGAATTAAGGGCCGATTCACATTTCACGTCTAAAACCACACGGAAAACTTTTTTCAAAGCACCTAGGATTTTGCACCCCCTTGGGCCACAATAGCCTTTACGTGTATAAACAAAGGATATACAGTATGGATTATATGCACTGAAAATAAATTGTAATAAGTGTGCTAAAATAATTATTTATGATGTGATCATCTGTGTCTCCATCTTCACTGAGCTTGTCTTTATTGGCTTGTTGGTTCTTGTCTGCGGCATTCTGAAAAGTTGAAATATTTTCATCTCGATGTCGTCGCGCCTATTAAAACGGGACGCGCTTATTGCGCGTCTACATTTAAAATAACGATCATGCCCGCGCAACAGATGCGAAATGTGAATCGCCCTTTAGTCGTCATGGTAACTTACATGTAAATGGATCAAACCCGCGACCGTGGCGTTGTTAGCGCCCAGCTTACTTCTTGGATCAGGCGGCTTTGTTTTGTTTGCAGGCGGACATTCAAAGAACGCGACCCAGAAATCCTGTGAAATTCAACCAATCAGATGATGACTTCGAACACGCTTAAATCTTTCCAGAAAAGGGTGCCTTGTCATGCATCAGACGTTTAGCCAACCGGTCCATGGTCCTGACATCTGAGGCTGAGAATAACCTACTACTAAAAACTTTTCTATCCATTCATATTAAAGACATTCAATTAACTGAAAAATAACACCCACATATTAATGATCCTGTCCAACATCATTTCGTATTATTATGAAGGGAATCAAATTAAATGTTATTATTTTGATGCAGGAAATAAAACATTTGAAGCTAGGTGTCAGTGTTGCGTTTGTTTACTTGGACTTCGAACACTTGTAAAACAAAAATGTAAAACGTTTAAGTTAGTTAAAATACGTTCATCTTACTTATTTGTTGACATTACTCAGTTTGATTGAGTTCTTACTACTTTCTTTAACTTAAAGCATTTCAATTAAGTTCACTGAACTTAATATTAATTAAGTTAAATAAAAAAGGTACAAAAATGTGTCTCCTTTGCGAATTTGCACATTTCATGTCCAAAACCACACGGAAAACGCCAGCTGGACTGCTTTCCCCTTATTTTCCAAAGTGCCCAGGAGTTTGCTCTCTCCTGGCGTCTGGTGTTGCTAAGCAACCATGGGCCACGCTTGCTGTTAAGATGAGGAGGTATTATTAAAGGATATTATATGCTCTGAAAATACCTTGCAATAACTTTGCTACTTGATTTATTAATGCTGTGACCATGTCTGTCTCCATCTTCACTGAATGCTCGTGCGGCATTCTGAAAAGTTTGTTCCTGAAAACTATTTTCATCTCGATGCCTAAAAGCAGTATCATAAAACAACAGCATGAGCAGATGGCTTTTTTTTGTATTGACAGTTTGCGGTAAATGCAGATGATTTGTGGCTTTAAATAGGTAACCTCAAGATCTATGCTACTTATTTTTGTTTAATAATGCGATGGAGCTATTAACTTTTTGTTTAACTCGTCCTCTCAACTTTTGACCCTGTTGTCTTTTCATCATCTTCGCGGTCTGTCTGATGCTCAAACAGGACCAGAGCTGTGTTCTCAGTCTCACTCGCAAAACATGTCCATCATATTGTCTTTGATACAGAAATCCTGTCAGATTCCTTCGGTTATCACAGCAGGTGTCTTCAGGTTGGGTAACAAATCTGAGCTTGCCAAGAATTCTCTTATTTTCTGAGGCAAGCATTAGTGATTTAGTGTGACTGGTTTTATCAGTTTCACCCTCTTCTCATTTCTACAGCCTCCAAATGTGAACCTGAGCTGGCGTGCCAACATTAACTTTAAACACAAAGCAAGTTCAATTTTGCCGGCCGTGTAAATGCATCTCAAATCACCATCCCTGCCTTGCCAAATCATTATAGTGCAACGTGCTGTACCTCCCCGAGCTTTTGGAGCTCATTCTTGCTACCAAAAACACACATTAAACTAATTGTAGACACTCTTTGACGGAGCAATACATACAATTTCTTTCTCACTATGCTAGAATGTTCCAAGTCGCCTCATGCTCTGATTGAAAAAATACATTCTCAAAAAATTCCGCTTTTCTCACCTTTACAGAATGATTAACACCAAAATGAAAATGTTGTCTGTATTTACTCACCCATTGGTTTAAAATTATCCTCAACGGAATGGAATAACAGCAAACTGGTTTGGAACGACACAAAAACATTTACCTTTGTTACTACACTTTAAATATTATAAAACCATGGTTAATTTTCCTATTTGGAATAAACAATGATAGAATTTGAAGAATATGTTGTAACAGTTATTTAACGCTGATTTAAATCAAACACGGATGTGCAGATCTGCAGCCATAGGGCAGATTGGTTCGGAAAAACAATATTTACAGGACCCTTGTCTTTGCGTGAGATTTGTGACTTCAGACACCCTATCAAAACTCTTCAGAATGAATCACGTCCCACCAACCGAGCCATTTTTCCTTCCTCCAATCTCGTACCGTCTCCCTCTGGGACATGCTTCACATTCGGATCTGTCTTTTTCTGGCTGCTTCTCTGAAACGGGTTTCGGGGAGGGGGGTATTGGTACCTGAGAGTCCCATTAGCCGGATTCCCATGGGTGCCGTCGGTCTCCCTGGGGATTACGACAAACGCGGGAGTATGTTATAAAAAACATATCCGTGCTGCCAAACATTGAAAATCAGCACGGCTGTTTTGAGCAAAACATTTTAACTGAGCACATGACCAAACCTAACCGAGCATTTCATTAGGTCTAGGATTTAATAACACCATATTTATGGTTCCTCCATCTCAAATCACCTCAATATACCCCTGCTTATTTCCGATTCTCCGATATATGACTAGAACTATAATTACATATGCAAGAAAATAGGCCTCTGCTATTGTTAAAAACACAACTCAACGATAAAAGGGATCATATAAAGGATGCTGTGACAAGACTCAGTTTTGTCGTTTGGTTTATGCATCGCTTTGCTGTCAGGCCTCTTGACACAGAGCTAACGTCTTTGATTTCACTAATGGCAAAGTGTATAGCTGGCCGAAGGCAAAACAATCCTGATTGTTTCATGCTTATAAATCTGTGTGTGTGTGTGTGTATATGTGTATGTAAGTGTGCATGACTGGCAGAAGGAATTGTTTGAGAGAAATAATGTGAAAGTCGGGCATGCATGGAGGGAAGGAAAAAAGAAAGTGTCTGTAATACCGAGAGGAGAAGGAGAGAGAGAAAACTGCTCCGATGAAAAAATGCTTACGCTTTTGGAGAGGGTGCTGGATTAGAGGCTGAACAGCGCCACCTAGCATACCCTGCATGAATCGAAATAAAACAGCCTGCCAAGGTCAATATGTTTACTCCTAATTCCTGCCATAAGGCACAATGTGCTGAATGCCTGTGGGTATAATCAGAGACAATAATGCAGAGTACTGGAGGAACTTAATAACATCAATACACTATTCTCATTCTCTTTTGTTTCTATATTGAGACAACACAAGGACAATTTTTTATCTCTAAGCAATTGGTTTTGAAATGCAGGGAGTTCCACTTGTCAGATATAACATTGTGTCTAAATTATGTCATTGAGAGCGGTTGTACAGTTATACATCATATCAAGCGTATCTCCTCCAGACCTTTGACCTCATGGCAAACTCCACTTAATATTACTGACATGTAACAAATTGGACTGTTATCTGAGCCAATTAGGGTTAATTTGACCTAAAACAGATAATAGTTGATGTTTTGTTGTAGACTTAAAGTACATTCTGGAGCATACTAATGTCATCTATACAAAGACCATAAAGGAGGAATAATCTAATTCTAATAGGCGCCTACTGGGAAACGTAATGTGAAAGTATCACTTATCACAGTCAAATAAAATGACTAATAAATCACAATAGCATTGCATATTAAGAACTACAATATACAATGTAGATAAAGTAATAGGGTATCGCGAGGGATTATCATTCCTTTCAAGTAGTTCCCTCAGTCATGCCCGAATGTCCCCTTTTAAACCATAAGTGGGCGGCCATGCAAGGTCACCTGCACAACTCATGGAGTGGCTTGGCTTCTAACTCTCTAGTTTATTGCGGAGGATTTTAAGGGCTAGAAAGGAAGTCGAGAGGCCAGAAAACTTCAAATTTAACCAAACACCAGAAGCTCTGGTAAACAAGACGTAAGAGCAGGTCGAGACTCAAATGAGGCAGGCGTAGTGTTTCAAGTGGCCGTCTGATTGGTGAGCATAATTGGCTCTAATCTAGCCTGTGCCTGATGTGTTTGATAAATAGAGTTAACATATTGGACGAGTGCTAGCGAGAAGCCTAAAAAAGGGTTTTTCAAATGTGCAATTAATCAGAAAGGTAAAACAAAAGCAATAATCCTAAAAAAGGTTTGTAAATCCAAAAAAGTACACTGGAGGTTTTAGCTATGAGTTTTTGTGTAAAGAAAGAAACTAGTTCTACTAGGAAGACCCAGGAAACATAGAACGATAAATGATATTTATTTAAAAATATATTTAAATTGTATTATGAAGTTTGGGCGTAGGCCCCGTCCGATGAAGGAATCATGGCCAATTGATTGTGGTGTTCCTGCCTGAAGATAAGGCGGGGCGGAGCCTACCCCCGGACGGTGCCAGACCTGGTGGTGGGGAGGATAAGGGTTTCACTCATGCGTTTGTTTCTGTGAACGAAAGAGAAGGCATGTACAGTCCTTATATACTACGTCCCGAGGGATGATAGGCTAACCGGTAATTGTTTGTGACGTGAGGAGTCTTCCTGATAGAACTTGCGCAAAAGCTTACATTTACTAAAGTAGCTTTTTATCATTCATCCATTCTCTATACTGCATAACCTTACGGTGTCACAAGGAGTGCTAGAGCCATACATTTACATTTTTATAAACAAAAATTACATGTCATGATATACATGTTATATGTTTAATTAAAAACGTACTTTCCAAATATAAGCTGAAGCAAGGTTTGGCATGGTAAAGATACTCCAGAAATATAGCTCGGATCACCTTTAAAGCAGTTCTTACCAGCTAATGAATGATAAAACGTTGACAGACAATCAAAATCCATTTGAACTGTGTTATGTTCAGCTGCTTTGAAAGAATACAACATTAAACATGCTTTATAAATAAATAAATGAATTCTAATTTAACCATTTACTAATACAATTTAAATCCAACTGAAAGACAACTAATCCATCGTATGATCCAATTCCAGGTCAATCATCGCTAGCTAGTCAACACTCTTTAATAAAATAGCTTTAACAGCTTACATAAAAATACAGCTTCCTTGTTACAGTAAAAGGTAGTTAAAATAACAGCATTGATACTTGGTGTCTACACACATACTGTATTCTGTTGATTTCTGTGCATGTGTACTGTGTACTTTGAGAATGAAGCTGGGATAAATGAATGTGTGGGTCCATGTTAAGAGTCTGTAGGCGAGTACAGAGAAAAGATTGATAGAGCTGATACTCTGCATGTGGACTAGAGGCTGTTTGGGACTGTCAGCATTCTTCCTCAAGGTTCTGGTAATGAACAGATAGAGATACTATCATTGGAATGATCAAAAGTTGACAGGCCGTTTCATCAACATGGAGCACCATTAAATCCTCACAAATAACAAAGCCATTCCTGAAATATCCAAAAATAAGACCTATAAACAGTACAAAAAAAGAACTCCCTCGATTTTCTTTGACCCTCCTGTTATGTTTGGTGTCCAATTAACCCCAAAGCTACATTTACATCCTGAAAAGCATCCTGGTTTTATCTTTAAACCTTGACTCTTGAAAATAGTCAGCAGGAAACCCCATTTATTTGAAAAATGATAAATATATGAAAATGAGTGTTATGTTTTCATATATTCTTTGTCCATGCCTTCTGAAACTTAAATGTTGTGATGGTTCTTTTTTTAATAATTTGAAGCATTTAGAGAACTCAAATGTACAGTCCAAAAAATCTGTACAAATAAAAAAGTTGTTTTTTCTTATAATTTACTTTGAATCACTTATCATTCATTAAACATTTGCGGGGTCAATGTCACCCCCACATACAATTATTTGCTCAAATATGCACATAAGACATCAGGAAGTTGGTTGATAAAATGGCAAGAGTACATTTTTGTAAATGCTAGCCAAAGGGTGGCTACTTTGAAGAAGTTAAAACGTAAGCGAGTTTAGTATTAAAATCTTAGTCACAACATAATTTGCATAACAACACTGTCCTTCCTTGTAATACATTTACTATTATTGTAAACTTAAAAAAAGTATATAAGGAGACACAGTCCAGGGTCAAAAGTTATGTCCAGCCTTGATCAATTGACGTCTTCATTTTCTTTATACATACATACTATTGAATATGTGTTATTAAAAAAGTTGTATTCATGTGGCATAGTTGTCCTTGGGGTATAAACAGAAACTCAGAATTTATGGCATCAATACCTGCTAAAGGATAAGCGGAACCTGCACCTGCAAAGACGCAAAAGTGTAATATTCTGTGAGCTGACATAAGAAATGGCATCATGTCTTCTCTTTTCTGAAAGAGGTTCATGAGTGAGGTTCTAGAGACATGGGTCCAGGCAGCTGTCACTTTAGAGGCCAGCACAATGTCATGAAGGTCTCTGGATCTGAAAACATTATGCACATGCACTTCAGAGGAAAATGAGGTTCAGTCTGTGGGGTGACATGATTCACATGAACAATTCATGAGATGTGAGCAATTCACACAACAACACTGGTGATGTTGGAAATAGGCAGCAGGTGTGTACCCTTACACACGGCGAGCTGCGGTCCATCAGCGCACCCTGTCAGAGGTGAAATACTCTTTTTTTCTGATATTCATGGCTACCGGTACAAGGTCATCCCTCCGTCAGCTTGAAAGGTCACTCCGGTTAGCGGTACTTTTGACAGCTTTCTTTCTGGTCTCTCTTTGCTACTGTAGCAATAAGTGGAGCTATTTTCTAAACTTGTTTATTTACAGTCATTTACGCTGACAGTGATTGGCAGTGATTTTATTATCAAATGAAGTTGTCGATGACATGAACGAGAAACACATCATTAGATATATCACTTCCATGAAAACATCAATCTAGTTTACGTTTTTCTGTTTATTTTCACTTTAAAAATGGTTTCCACCAACATACAATCCATCTGGATGAAGCGACATAGCTATAATAGCCGCAGAACGCCCACCACTCAGCGACTATCAGAGAATAATATAGACAATTATATGGAAATTATTAGAGGTCACGATGAGTAGAGGCTAATGGAAGAAATTTGGCCGGGACTCCAGGGTTACTCCGTTGCTCTTCTTCCTCTATCAAGAAATACCTTGGGACTTCAAATGACCACGGAGAGCCAAGGCCTATAGTGCGAAGGACAAGGCACTAAGACATAGGGAAGGGGTTTCTTCAAAACCGCATCTTTGAAACTATGAAGTTTTTTATGCTAATGCAATGCTGTACTCGTTGAGTTACAAGAACTCCAAGGTGCTTGAAAAAATTATTACATTCTTGTTATGTTGTAACTCAGAGACCTTCTAAGGAACACAACATGCATGCAAATACAACTACTATATGGTGCTCCATTTCTATGATACATGCATGTGGTCAAGTACTTAATTACAATATCAGACAATGCAAGCGATAGTTATGCATGTCCTTTTTGCCTTTTCGCTTTTGTAAATGAGCCCTTTCTTCTCCTTCCTTGACTGTAATCAAACCACAATAATTGCTGTATCTCCCTTTGATTAAGTCTGCAGCCACTGTTAATGCTTCCCGTTTGCACGTTGATGTTGATAGTCAACAGAACATCACAAAGACACAACACTTATTTTCCTCAAAGACCCCCCCCCCTCATTTAAAAAAGCAGTCTAATCACCAGAAGCTAATACGCCTGTATCAGTGTCGGTACACATATCCCGCTCACAAGAAGCCCATTACTTTACCAGTTGCCTTGAGTGTCCTTTGAATAGACTCAGATTAGTCCTGTGTGTCTGAGGACCGCCTGCATCCTTGTTATCCACAATAGTTGTTTGATTGCGGTTTTAACTTTGATGAGCGTTTTAATGTGACGCTGATTCAACCGGCTATTCTCGCCTCTCCGAAACTTAGGGATCTCTGCTTCAATTGCTGCTCTTTCAGAGGAAGGCAGTGATGTAGCTACAAATAATGACACAGTTGGTATAGCTAAGATTTTCAAAGGCAATAAGTAGCATTCATATTTTATTAATGTAGTAGACTTTCTATACCAAGAATCCAATCTCTATTAAAAAGTTATTTGAACTTCCAATCGCTAAATAAGTCTTCTTCTAGCTGATTGGTCAGGTGGGTAAGCACAACAAACTCACTTTGCTCAAAAGAAATGAATACAGTGTGACAAAACTAGATTGAGGGTAAGCTAAAAGTTTTTACCAGACTGAACGACATGACCATGAGTAAAAAATGTCAGAATGTTCTTGTTTTGAGGGAAGTTCAAACTTTATCAGCTAGTGAGCGACTCCAAACAGCAGGTTTCAGCTTAGCGTAGGCTAACGTTTCTCTAGGCTAGTTAGCAGCGTTAGTGAGCTTGTTACGTTTCGTGTGTGTTGCCCGATGCGGCTTCTTCTTTCTCTGTCACACCGCCCGAGACTGAGTAATATGCACATCATCTCTCGGTGGAATAGGGCCCAGTGTCCTCTCATGGAGGACGTGTGTGATTGATTGGATCGCTGCAAATTTTTGTCAGTTTGCCGTGCTTAAGGAAATAAGGCTGCTAATAAATTCCCCTACGCTAGCCTCTGACACGTGTCAGCCGGCGAGCTCTTATAAAGCACGATGTCGGCCAAAGGCAGATAAAGCGCACCACCCAAATTCCCCAGCGTCCCCCCTCCCGCTGTGCCGCTAGAACTGGGCCGGCCCGCTGGGTGTGGGGTGTATGGGTATTTGCTTGTGTGAACGTGTGGGAGCTTTACATCATAATGTGTGATGATAGTAAAAGGAGCGATACCGAGGAACAAGCTTGGAGGGAGACACAATGTATACGCATGAAACCAACATCAATTTGGTTATCATGTGAATTCTTAAATTCTCCTTCGTTCATTTTAGTACGATTGGCTTTCGCGCCAGTGACGTTAGGTTTAGGGGTGGGGCTTCAGTATTGCTTTTTCTGGAAATCATACTATTACTAAATTGTTACGAATTCCATATGAGATCAGGTTGAAAACACACAGATCCATAAACTCGACTTAAATAACCAAAATAATTCTCTAAATGTCACGTTCACAATAAGATGAAAGTTTCAAAGTATACTTGGAAGCTAGAGTGTGCTGTTTTTCTGTTTCACGCTTTTTTAACATGCACCAACACTTTGATGTAGTATGTGATGCATGTACTTACAACCACCAGGTGTGAACAAGGCCACAGAAAGAGTATGCCACTATTCAGCCTCTTCGCTATTCAAGTCTCCTCCTGCAGGTGTACACAGCTGATGAGGAAAGCTGGAAGACGGAATTACATTATTGGCAAAGTGTCATGACAAATTGATTTTCTCAATTAAAGCCAGGACAATAGACAAGAAATAACAGGTTGGCCGTTTCTCCCTTTAAATGGGGCCATTTTCTTTTTTCCTTCACAGATCAGCGGAAAAAAACCATTAGGAGTCCACAGGGTGTGTGAGAAAGAGAGAGAGAAAGAGGCTCATTTGAAGCACACAGGAGGACTGTAGTGTCCCAGCTTCTCATTCTTCAGGAGCACAGTTTGAACATCTCCACGGTCACACGCTGCAGATCCCTCAAGCCAGCAGTCACCCGTTCAGACTCAGAAAGAGCTTTGACATTGCCGCATTTATGACGGCACCTGACCACATCATCAATCAACGGCAGCCCACAGTTCAGTCTGCACCCTGTTTCTAATTTCGTCTAGGATAAATGTTTTAAGCAAATGACGAATGTTACGGGAATTAATCCATTTCCCAAAAGAAGAATTTAAAATTAATTATTGCCTCTGGTTTAATTCATTCTTTTCCTGTACCATTGAGAGTGAGAACATGAATAGTGTTGAGACTTGAGAAAACAATGTTGACCACTTTCAGTTGGCATGGGAATTAAATTGAAGCATTTAAGACTTTGATACCTTATTAAAGTCGGATTAAATCAATTTTTCTTACAATTGAAATGCTTTGAAATGAACTACTGCTTTATTGCTAGGTTTATTCTTAAATCAGAATAATAGTTATATTTAATTCTGACTTAAATTACGTTTTATTTCTAAAATAAAAACACTGAAAGAATTTTCTTTTACTGCAGTATGGTGCTTGCATTCTTCATTTACTTTCATCCAATGTGAGTGTTCTGTATTGCGATTACTAATTCATTTTTATTATGTATAAAAATATAATAAAATGATATTCAGCGAATCAAGATAAACTACTTCCAAACAGGCAAAGATCAAGTAAATGCTGCCAAAAACTGCAGAGACATTTTTTTTTGATAAAAATTCATTATAACATGGATGTACAATCACTAATCTCAACTAAATCAAATTTATTTGTGGCATAATGAAAATGATTTAGCCAGAATAGTGTGCTTTGTAATATACTTCTTATGAATCGATAATAAAACGATGCATGTGAAACATGTAATTTTATGAGTTATACTTTGTTTTATCAGCAGGACAATTTTGACTCAGCGACTGCAGCGTTACAAATAGTGTCTGCGCAGAACCGTAGTTGTTGATTTGGATCTGAAACCTTGTCTTAATTTTCAGTTATTCTTTTGGTAAGGAGGACTATTTTAGATGGAGCTTTGGACCGCGAGCCCTAGTTTGAGAATATAATCTAGAAATGAAAAAGCCCATAAAATTATTATGCTTGTCAAAGTTAAAAGGTAAACCAGATCAACATTTAAATTGACGTTCTGTCTAGCATCTACTGAAACCCTCACATTTATTGTGAAATTCTTGAAGATAAAATTCCTATCATTACACCTTTGTTTCAGAGATAAATGTTTCTTGCCTCGGTCTAAATGAATAGCTTGACAGAAATACACTCATAACAGTTCTTTAATTACATTTAAAGTAGTTCATGATGTGATGTAAGCTAATACGATTCTATCGAGTGACTTCAAGACCAAAGAAAATCACTTGCGACCAAAAACTAATTTCTTTACTTCACAACAGTAATTTGTTCTTTTTAACTTTGTGTCAAAATCTATTTTTACGCTTTCATTATGTGTACACAAACACTCGTACAGAGACCAAAGCTAATCTAATGCATCAGGATTATTATAAAGCCTTACAAAGAAGTTGACAACTAATTACATGCTAATTGAGTTTCTTATTTTTGTTTATTTTCCTTTAAATTGTGTATCTCCTTAATATAGAATGGAGTACGAAACCTGAAATATGAAAGCCTGAGTTTTTTATCTCACATAAGCAGCATGGAACAAAAAAGTGATAATGTATGTGTAACAAAAGCAAGTAAAGAGTTTTTCCATTTACTGTACTTCTGTTTCGAATTTATCAATTAAAAATCTCTGTTGAGCGTGACAGCAGTTATTCATCGGATGATGTTCAAATAATAAAAACTGCTATTTGTTTTTCCCAATTCCTTTGATGAATACTATACATAAGCAGTGCTTAAACAATAAATGTCATCCTTTCGAAGCCTTGAATTCACAAAGAACTACAGAAAAACTTGGACTAAAGAATTTTGCGCCGACTCAATCCAAAGTATTAAAGGAGGGAGGCTAGATGAAATGTTGATACATGAATTCTACATTTGACATGATTGATATGGCAATTTGTTCAAAGATACCGTTGTTTCCCCCATTTCCTATTGATTGCTGCAGCTCAAAATGGTCTTGTGGAGGCATGGTAGTAATTTACCTCTGCAAATCTCATACTTAAATTGTCATTTGGAGAATAAGAGATTCAGAGATGGCTTGAACTTTAATCATTTAGATAAGTTCCCCCAAAAATTGATGGAATATAATAAGCAGCTTTTACTAGAATGTGACCAATGGACTGATGTAAAAAGATGGAATAGCCCCTTTCACATTCATGTTCCAGTCAATCGGAATGACAACTTCAACTATAAGGTTTTATACAGATTTGAGGTGAGTATCAACTAAACTGCATGCTAAAACACGCGTGTTTTCAATGTAAAGTACATGTTAAGGGATAGCTTAGACATGAATGTGTGTGAATGTGATCATTTACTCACCCTCTTGTCATTCCCAACCTGTATGACTTTCTTCTGCAGAACACAAAAGATGATATTTTGAAGAACGTTTGGTGACCGAACAACGGCGGTACCCGTTGACATACAGTAGAAGTGAATGCGCACCACCAATGTTATTTTTCCAACATTCTTACATTTCAGCACTTTCAAGCTACAATCCCTGTTCTTTATAACTATTATAACTTAAAATCAGCCTCTAGGTAAAGTAACTGACATCCAGTGTTTTCCTGGAAGTGTGAAAAATGGGACAGAAAAAAAAATACCTGTATACCTGTCAACAACAGAAATAAAGCCCTATTATTACCAGTTGACCACCGTCTGATGTCCAGGCAGAAATAAAATCCACTTGGGCTCAGAGGCAACCCAAATAAAACTCTAAAAACGATGTTGAACCTTTGATAAGTACTCAACTGGGATGCGGCTGTCATGAAGATGAATACCTAGCGTGGAGGAGGGCTTCCATTAATATAACAACCTCACCGGTGGCTGTCTGAAAGATTGCAGAAAGTTTTTGGGCAGAGAGGCAGTCCGCGCTATCCTCCTGCAGCGTGATTAAGTCTCTCTTACGGTTTACGAAGAGCCTCCAGCTTAGCTAATAAATTGAGGTCTCTGGAGACAGTTACAAAGACACAGTTAACTGCTGGAGCACCTTGGTTGTTATGTGCCACCGAGCCTCACACGAAGAAGCTATTTTATCCAGCATTGTCAACTCTGCGATTAATTCAATCCGAAAAGAGAATGTCGTCGAGCTGTATGATTAAAGTATAATTATGAGGGCTTCCGAATAAGCTGCAATCTCAGATAAAATAAAGGTATTAGATGTATCCAGGCCCGATCGGAATCTGATTTTATTCTAATGTTTTTTCTGAGCTCTTTGCTGATATTTGGCACATGAATGTTGCTATAGTGTAGTATTGTATTGTATTGTGTCAATTTTGTAATTGTGACTATATTGTGTTTGTATTCTTTCAACAGAGTTCACCTCAAGATTTTCAATGCTCGTATTACTCGCATTGTTTGAGCAATGACAATAGCCCATGTCCAGCCCGGTGTCCCCCAGACCACTTCTACATGATTAATATATAAGTTTGGACAATACCCTCCACTAACCTTCTACTGTATTTCAAACTCTGTTTATTGAAGTCATGCCTGTATAAAATATTATTGCTTTGTAGATGCAGAAGCTCCGAGTTTAAATATATTTTAAATGCATTTTTCCAGTTTTTAAATCTGATTGGACGATCTACCCTTGATTCTGTTTGTAGAGTAGCAGATGCACAACTGGGGCTACAAACACTTTCTATTAATGTGCAAGGTTGCTTGGTAACAGCAAAAAGCCAATAGTTATCCTAATGAATTATGTTACATGGCAGACGAATTGTTTATTATAATTATTATTACTAGTAAATGCTATTTTCATTGAATGTAATATTTTTATCATATCGCCGTTGACACCATTTCATGAAGCAATAAGCCACAGAGGATGTGCATTAAAGTCAATTTACCACAGCCCCCGGTGGCTTATTGCTTTAATATTTTAGACAGATGAACCCACAGCGACAGTCACGATAATGTACCCTCCGAATGTTATCCTCATGCCCTGGTTTTCCCGACAAGCATGCCGTCCAAATGATCTTCAGCTACTTCTGTTTATTCCCAGCAAACAAGCGTCCTGAGACTCTCATTGGCCTAAATGCAGATTCAAAGCAAGTATGCAGGCAGAGTTACAGGCAAGCCAGAGCTTCTCCGACCAGGGCTATGAATGGAGCTAATTTTTCTTAATCATCCACTCTGCTACGCAAGTCATGCCTTCAGCAATCACAGACCTTGGAGAAAAACTAAGAAAGTTTGTCAGAAGCTGAAGGATCAGGCTTGGCCTTCAAATTTAACCGCAGACACAAATGCAACATCAAACCTGTTTTAATACAGACACGTGTGAGGGAGCCACAGTAATTCTTTTTTCCAAAATCAATAAAATCAGTCGAATATATTAAAGGTGATACATTTTGCTTTGTGTTTTAGGCAAATTTATAACAATATTTAGATACTGTATATCAGCCAATATATCGGTTATCGGCTTCCAGCGTTAAATAATTTGCAGTTATCGCCCAAAAGATAGTAAAACCAGTAACCAGTAGTTATGACCTTTTGGGGAATTTTTTATAACAGCTTATACTGTTAATCAAACTAAATGGTGTTTATTGGAAAATGTCAAACGCAGAAAGGTTTGGGTGATGTTTTCTTTAGGAATAGTGTGAGTTAGGTTAGTTCTAGGGGGAATTAGATATAGAATACACACTAGCCTATATTTCTAGCTTACAAACATGCTTAGAGCCCCTCTCCACAGTCAGCTGGCTATTAGCCCAGTTCAGGGTACCTTCATCAATCACTGCCTGTCTGAGAAGACATACTGTACGTGTAGAGAGAACAAAACCATAAAGACTGTGAACATCTGCTGATCAGATTAAAGCACATACAGTATATGGGCCAAGCACAGCAGGAGAAAACACCTATTAAACATGTAGGGCAATATATAAAATGCACATTTGCTTTGATCGATTGATTCTTGTGTTTTGGAAGCAACCAGCAAGAAAACCTTTTTTCGTTGGCTTAAAGGTTAAAAATCTGTTAAAGGGGTCATATGACACACCTACTGTACGCTGTATTTTCCACATTGGCCAGTTAACCAATGCATAGTGATTGGTGGAATACTGCAAGCGTGTGACGGAAATGTAATGCCTCGTACCATATTTAAAACATCAGGTTCCAAAGCAATTGTTCTGAGAGGTATGCCCACCTTACTTGAGTTTACATTTGGTTGGACTTAGTCAAGTCATACCACGAACTGACGTAGATTTGTGGTGGTGTGGTTACACGAGGCGTTCCACAAAGAACCATTCAGTCAAAGATTCTTTAAGTAGCATCTCTTTCTTACCTTTTGAGACAAAAGGGTTCTTGGATGTTAAAGGTTCTTTATGGAACCATTTAGACAAAAAGGTTCATCATGAAACCCCTTTGTTTAGTGTCTCTGCAAACAGCCATGATTTTTTTTTAGTAAGCATATATTAAAAATAAAAACACACATGCTTTATTTTATTTTGTTTGTGTAGTATTTAGTACTTGATCAGTGGCGGCCGGCCAATAGAGGGCGCTAGGGCGCCGCCCCCCTTAAGCCACAAAAAAAAAAAAATTTAAACAATTAAAACAAAAATAGTAATAATAATGAGAAAAACATCAGTATGTCAATATTTGTGTGTTTTAAATATGGAATGCACCCAGTAATACATGTAAAATATGATACAAAATCATATTTGCAACCTTTCCTCTGCCTGTCTGACCGCTTCATCAGCTCTGGGGCGATAGAGAAAGCGCCCCAAGGAGGCGGGTCTATGTAGCAGTTAAGCCAATTGCTAATTTAAGATATGAATGTATGACATAAAATTTAGCCAATCAGCGTTCTTAAATAGAATCCAAGAAGGGCGATCATTTTATCGCCCATAGCCCTGATAAAATAAGGACTGGGCTCTAGGGGCGCCATTTTTACTAAACGACAATGGCGAGCGCGGACGTTACTCCTCCAAGACCCAACCCTAACTCGGTGAAATCTCTCCTCCAAGATCCGTTTGAGAGGAGAACTTTGTCGGAGAAAGTTCGGGTGAAAGAGCTGGGCCCAGATCAACCTGACCTCTCAATCAAACAGCAGGCTAGCGAAAAAGGGAAGCAGTATATGCGCGGCTTCTCCCGTAGCTTCACACACACACACACGCGTTTCTTTGTATATAGTTGACCTTAGCATAAAAATCATTCAGTTATATATGGTACTCTAAAAAATGTTAATAGTGTGTTTGCTAATATTACTGTATATATGTTTTGTATCAATCAATTGTTGCAGTTCTGGAGCACATTAACAATTAGTTACATTTAGTTTGATCATAAAATACTTTATGCTATTCTTCCAGTCAAAGGTTTGAGTTCAGCCACTTGATATCCATTTCTATATTATACATCCTTTATACAGTGTAAGAATTCCTATAAACTTTATAATAATTTAATGTTATTGTCCACTTTCCACTCTGTTCTGACAGCATGCATATTGTGTTGCCTATTTACTACCAATGGCACCAACAGCCTTTCCAAAAGATGTTACTTATATGTAGAAATAGTCAATTGTTTACAAGTTCAGTTTAAATGCAAATAAAAGGCTTGTGTTTGTGCATCATGATGTTTATGTTTTTGTGTACGAATGCCTCAACTTTTTAATATTGGCATTAAATAATTACTGACTATTTCACTGAGCACTGCTGTCCTGCAGTTTGTGTTAAATTTTATTGCGATGGTTACGGAAACAAAAAAGTATGGCACAGCCCCACCGAGAATATTTTTCACCAGCCGCCACTGTACTTGATCATTACGTTTATTTACTGTGCCTGAAGTGTTTAACTGTACTCAGTGGAAACTGAGTCTCAGAAAGGCAGAGATGGTAAGTAACGAAGTACAAATACTTAGTTTCTGTACTTAAGTAGATTTTTTGGTATCTGTACTTTACTTCACTATTTATTTTTCTGACAACTTTTTACTTTCACTTCTTACACTTTTAACCAAATATCTGTACTTTCTACTTCTTACATTTTCAAACCAGACTTGTACTTAAATCTGTATTATTTTTTGTCATGCGCGCCGTTTTTAAACAAGAAGCCTGTTGGTTTATCGGTTTTTAGGTGAGTCATTCCTAATCACCCATGGCCATATATTCGGGAGATGTTTGAAATTGTCGGTGTTAAAAATTCTTGTCATAAGCAAAGTCAATGTTTTCCGTAATTATAGTCTATTTTCTATGTTTGCTAAGTCTGTAATGTTATCATGAATTCATATTTTGCTAGCGTGTTAGTTAGATGTTGTTCATCGTTCACACTTCGCATCTTTTTTGACCAGAAAAAGAACACACACATATACACTCACCGGCAAACACACACAATAACTTAATGTAGTGTTGCTTGCCTGTTATCTGTTGTTAAGTTTTTCCCTCCAATTTTTTCAGTTTTGTTAAAGGGATGTTGCTAGTGCTGTTCGTGCTGTTGGCACACACTTAAATATTCAGTCTTTAGCACAAATTGTTTAAGCCAGCGAATAGGATTATCTAGAAAGTTGCCAATTTGAGCGGTAATGATTTATAATATTTTCACTAGGCCTATTAATCTGTCATCTGGTAAACTAGGTGAGGTGTGAATTATAATGATACTTTCACTCTTGTTTGCATTTCTGTATAATTAACATTGTAACTCACTTTTGTCTGCCTGTGTTCTCTATAGCAGTTGTTCATGGATACAGGCTAAAGCAGGTAGTAGTAATGGCTACTTTTTAATTAAGTATATTTTAGAGCACATACTTTTTTACTTTTGCTTGAGTAAAAAATTTAGTCAGTACTTCAACTTTTACCAGAGTATTTTTAAACATGAGTATCTGTACTTCTACTTAAGTAAGGGATGTGTGTACTTTTTCCATCTCTGCAGAAAGGGGAGAATCTCACTCCTTTTGGGTCAAGGTTTTGTAGCCCACATTCACAGACATACACCCCACTGATGTCTTCAAGGGTGCAAGAAACAGCATCAGAGAGCGTTTTTGTCCCTACAACCCACTTATAATAGAGGCCATGGATCATATCAGCGCTCTGTGCCGAAATATTTAGAATTCACCCCTTTTCTCTGCTTTTATTTTGCTTTATTGGCCACCACAGCAGCAAAGCCTGCCTCTCAAATGATGCACTGCTGAAATCAATCCACCCAATACTACTTTGTCATGTCAACTGAACTTTCTTTGCCTTATCAAACGTGGTCTACTCGAAAGTGCAGTCGAACTGCTAAATGTGCTCATCTTAAGCCGGGGGGAGCTACAGACACATCATTTGAAAAGGTGTCCCGCTAAAACCTTTTCACATTACATGAAGAATATCCCATTAAATGGCATGATGGTTTTAACACTTATCGGGTTGTTTCAACGCCATGGGACTTGGGGCAATAGTGCTGGAAGGAGATTCCAGGTCAAAGTCTTTCAATTAACCTCAGGCCTGTTTCTCTTTAAGCACGTGGCTTTTGGCTGACCTTATATTGAGTTATAGCTCTATGAAACTGACAGGGCTGTAAAAAAACAAACCACCTTGGGCATTGAGCCTTTTGACTAATCTTCAGCAGACAGAAGCAGCTATAATTGGGGGTGTCAAGATTAGGTGGTGAGAAATGATGCCGTCCCTCAAACGTCCCGGGAAACAACTTGCTGAAAGTAAAGAGGAACGGACAGGTGACCACCAGACAATGACATGAACCTCACATAAGAAAGACCAGATGTTGTTTAAACTGCAAATAAAATAGAACAGGGGTAATACTTACATGACAGATATGGCACCTTTCATGACAATGTTCAATAGCACACAGTTGAAATCAGGGCTGGGACCAAAAAGTGGACATTGCCCTCTTTGCCTAGTAGCATGTTGGTTTCCATCCGTGCGAGATCGCATTCCGGCTTTTCCAGCTCCTTCACAACTATGTTCCCAAACCAGCCCTGGTTGTGATGAATTTAATCTTTCACACAAACCTTTGCGAAAACCGCTCTACTTTACATGGGAACCAATTGAAAAGTCAAGCTTTACAAAGCTTATTTGGATTGAGATCGTGTCTTTAAAATGTGTTTTCGTACAAATGTTTGTAACCAAACAGTTCTGGGGAACCATTAACTACCACGGTAAAGTAGTTATTTTGCCCCAAAACTGTTTGGTTGCAAACATTCTTCCTGTTTGGTTTTCCACATTCTTCAAATCTCATGTTGTGTTCAGCAGAGCAAAGGAATGTATACAGGTTTGAAACAATGTAAGGGTGAGTAAATAATGACAGAATGTAAATTTTGGGTAAACTATCCCTTTAAGGCACAGAGGACACAAGCCATTATTTTCTCTTGTTCTGCATTTAGCTTTAGGTTGGAGAACACCATGCCCCAAAGCATGATGATGCAATAATAGAGAATCACACAGAGATGTTCTCAACACCCTGTGATAGGCTAGTTTTATACTGAACACAGTGCATAGCCTCCCAAAAGTGTAATTTTGCTCTAGTCATACCCCCGAAAGCTCATCCATTGTGTCGAGTTGTCAGATGCCTCTGGGCAAGCACCAGCTGAGATGTGATATGAAGTTTTTTCCTTTTTTACAAAGGCTTTCTTCCTGCTACCCTTCAGTATGAAGCAGATGAAAAGTAAGAAGTACATGGTGAAAAGGACATGCTGTTTTTGTCTTGTGCGCATCTCTCTCATCTTTGTCATGTTTCTTTAAAGCCATTTTAGAGACCCCCTGGCCGCCCTTACATCCTTTCTTGCCTCCCAAGACTTTTATTTTGACAGTGGCTAGCTCCAGGATGACTCACACTTTTTTCAACCTTTTGTCAAGGGAAAAACAAGATTATTTTGAAAGGCTCATTCACTGAAATCTCCTTGTTTGGTATAGTGTGGCATCTCAATGTAAGTAAGTGTGAATACTTTGTCGAAAAGGTGAAAATATGATTTTGAACTAGGTCAAAACAGGCTGAAGCAGGTATAAAAAAATACAACACACAAACGCAGTTCAAAAAGGTGTGAAAAAAAAGGTTTGAATGAAAGTGAAACATTTATCATTTTACTTTTTCATCACATTCCCAAGAAATAAGCCAGTACTGCCTACTTTTATAGCTGCCATGTGCAATTAAACTAACAGTACTACCACCATATACACTACAAAGAGAAAGATAGTACCTATGTATATTATTTTGCTATTATTTGGTGGTTAATTCTGAAAGACGAAAAGTAAAACATTTGGTTACATGATAAAATAAAGCTATTTGGATGCATGTCAGAGAAACAACCGATCCAAATCTATTGGCAGCGCTGTATTGGCTTGTAAATAGACATTACTATAGAAAGGTGATTTTGTGTCATTAAGATAAGTGTCCATCTCTGTATTGGCTAAAACGTTTATGTAATACAAGTTAACACCTCTAAGCCAAACAATATTTCACCTTAATTAGTGCATTTCGAATGCTATATTTATTGAATGCAAGGAGACATCGGAGATATTAAATAATTTTTGTACAATGTAAAAAAAAAAAGAATGATGGATAATTTTTAAATAGCCATCCATATCCTTATCCACAAGGGTGTTACTGTAAAAATGTGTGCACAAATTCCGGTGAAGCAGCGGAAATAGTGAATTGCACCTTGAAATACTTTTTCAGATTACCAAGAATAGGACCATGATTCTTTTTTTTAAATTGTAATACTGTTGGTTTCATTCTTTACTGTATTTTACCGACGTGTTGTCAAAAATTTGATGGAATATATCACATCGTGTGTACTATATTTCTCATATGATATGCTTGTTGTAAAGTAGGTATTTATTTTCACCTATCGGCTTAGACACAAAATGTAGAGAAATGTTAAAAAATAAAAAAAAGCAGCTTTTGCATGTGACCTTCAGTGTACTGTTTATCAGATTAATGGCCAGCTGACGATAATCATATGTGCAAGTGGCCCATGAAACGCTTGCAGTTTGGTTTTAAATACAAAATAATATTATTTACCACATTTTTAAATAGCACACAATCAACATCATGTAAAGACATTGAAAATCCTCCATAATTTTCTAATTGATCATTGGTTAACTGTCACAACAACTGAAACAATAAAGTTGCTAAATATCCATAGTCAAGTATTAAAATCATCATCCCATTCCTCTTTAAAAGAAGTTGACAGAATGCTGATGTAGTTTATAAGCGCTGTCAGTTTGTAAGTTCACATTCTGCTATAAATGAAGACTGGAAATACGGCAGAAATGCGTTTGTTAACATTGCGCGAAAGATGGGAGAAACTTCCAGTTCAATGGGGCATAGGAAAGTTAGGTAATTTATAAGGTAATTTATACTGTAACCATAGTTACTTAACATGTGAACCTAACCTTAATCTGGATTCACAAAATATTCTTAAAAAAATTATTCTTAACTGCCATGTTTTCTCTTAAATTCTTATGGAAGAAAAAAGTATATATTCCCGAAAAAAAGTTCTTAAAACTGTTCTTACATTTTTTCTCAAGATGGATCTTAGAAACAAAATTAAGAAGAATCCAAATTCTTGAAACAAAAGCTGTTGTAAATATCATCTTAAAAATAAGACGCCCTCACAGTTGTCTTAAATCTCAAAAAAGTTAATTGCCATTAAGGAATATTTATTTTGATATAATAATAAGTTCTAGCTTCATTATTATAAGTATATTTTTAACGCTTGCTAACATATTAAGCTTGCTAAGGCAGCACGTATACTAAAAAATTGGATCGATACAGAGAAGATTAGCATGGCCCCTGCGAAAGGATGACACGCAAATCCGTGAAGCGCTCCATATTTATTACTACATTTCGTTGCACTGTACTTGTATATGTGTAATGACAATAAAGTTGAATCTAATCTAATATTAGCTAACATGCGGTCGTAAATGCCGTTTAAAACATCACATGTATATTTATAGGCTACGTAAGAATGCGATATGCTTGTTACATACATTAAGTTTATTGAATAGATAAACATATACAGTTACCACATGAGCAAACGAGTTTCATTATATTTTATTCTTACGACAAATAATCTGATGTTCTTAAGAAATGTTTGAGAACTGCCCTTACGAACATTCTTAAGAAACTGCCTATAATTTATCTTAAGAAAGTTCTTATATTTTGTCTTTAGAACATTTTCCTGAATCCGGCCCCTGGTCGGAAGCAGATTTTCTTTGGTTTACCCAGAGTTTCTTTCCATCTCCTCCCCCTTTTGCACACATTAGGATCACACAGAGACCATCTCAGTGACTAAAATATCATATATAACAGCATAACATAATGCTGTTATATAGATCTTGTATGTTAAGAGTCTTCATCAATTCGCAGGGCAATACTTTGATTTCAGGAGAGCAGTTTAGTTAAATTTTGTCATTTCTCTGTGCATGTTTACTCAAACTGTACAATTTTTCTTTACAGTGAATTAGATATATCAAAACATCTTATCCATCCTTGCATCGATAAAAGCAGCCATCGTAGCTGTGTATTACATCAGAGCAGATTCTTTCCTTTACATTTTCTCACAAATGGTAGTTTTCTATGGAGGATGATAAATAACTTGATAAAGTGTATAAATAAAGTGCACGGATAAAGAAATTCAGAAATTAATAGATAATAGTAATAATCAACCATCTGAGATGTGCAGCCACTCCTACCCAAATGTTTTCTTTCCCCCCCCCAACCTATTGGCGGCCTGCAGCCATAACATAACAAACTGTTGTTGCATAAGCCTCCAAATAAACACAGGCAACCTTAAGCTGAGGTTATGCATTTACCAATTACCAGCCGGCACATAAGGAATTTCTGCAGGCTTTATAGAGAAAAGATGCATTCCATTCCTATTAACACAGTAGAACGTCTTCTGTGGAAAAAAATCAAAATAACAATGTCATTCTGAACGCTAGTTGCTTGATCTTCAATTTCTCAGGGCACAAATTATTCACACTGTATAAAACAAAAACAAACACATGAATGTTTTAAGTCTTTGACCAAAATGGAAATTTACTCAGCAGAAAATGCAAAACACCTGATTATTGTAGCAAAATACACATTACATATGTAACACATTTAATATTTTTATAAACCTTCTTGCCATTTACACTGGAAACGATGTTATCGCATGAGGTCATCAATACTGTGGTTGGGTGTAGACGCTCCAGTCACGTGATGCTTGACTGTTACTGGTGGAAAGTTTTACAGACCATACATTTTTAAAATATGATATATTGCTAAAAAAGAAAATATTAGTATGACATTGTTTTAACAATGAATCTATAAAGTAAAAATTTGCAAGATAAAGCATTTGTCTATAATTTACCGCAGTGCGTAACACTTTATTATACAGTAATTCATTATTAAGTGACCGGTTTTCAATACATGAATCAAATTTACTCAGAATGCAGACACAGTTTTCCAAGGATTATTTTTAAAAATGATATCTTTGCATGTGGGCAAATGATAAGGAACCGTCAAATTACTCTGTTCGGCATAAATCCGTCTTAGACACTTTTTTTGGGAGACCTACATTTTCTTCACCCCATTGGAACTCAGTGCATTGTGTCACTTCTTATTTAATTTTTTTTAACATTGGTCACACTTCAGTATAGGGGGCCTTTCTCGCTATTAACAAACCATTAACTATGACTTTTCCCCAATAAATGTCCCCAAAATGCTTATTAATAGTTAGTAATGTAGTTGTTAGGTATGGGTATTGGGTAGGATTGGGGATGTAGAGTACCGTCATGCAGAATATGTGCTTAATATGTACTAATAAACAGACAATATGCCAATAATAGGCATACTACCAACAACTAGTTAATATTGAGAATTGCCCCCATACCGAAGTGATACCAAAACTTTTCCTCAATTTACAAATACTGGATACACCCACATCATATTGTTAATATAGAGAATATGCATTAAATGGCCAAACGTATGTGGAAATGTTGGAAGCATGGCTTGTGCCTTCATGTTGGAGCATAGTATTTGTCTTTCAGCAAAGACTTCTGAATACAGACAAATATCTACAAATAAATTAAACATTAATGGGGAAAATGTGAATATAGACTGCCATAAATGTTAGTGCCTGATGATGACCTCACTGATGCTCTAATGTCTAAATGTATGAAAATCCCCACAGCCATGTTCCAACATCTATTGAAATGTATGAAAAAATATTTAATTTCTTTAATTTATGGAAAAGCATGGATTCAGCCTTCAGAATCGTGATTGAATATTGATTTCTCAACCCATGTTAGGCTGAATACAAACTAACTTTCCTATTGTGGCGTTGAAGGAAGATGAACTACATTTACATTGAGAAGACGCTTTTATCCAAATGAGGTGAACAATGGAAGCAATTGGAACAACATAAGGACAACAAAAAGCATAAGTGCAATAAAACTGGTCTTATAAAGCCTACCACGATATACAGAGCTAATATATATAAGTATATAGATATATATAAGCTCTGTGTGTAAGCCTAATAAACAATGTGATGGGATTTGATCATTCATAGATCTAAAGGAAAAAGCATGTGGCGTGAAGAGGTACGCCATCATTTAAATACCCTCCAGGGATCTTCCTTTGACACCTGCCATTGTGCCCATAAACCTTTAACTTTAGCTGTCACCTGCTCTAGGCAATGCTGTACACCTCTGATCCTTCCATTCAAAATCTCAGCTAGAGCAATACGTGTGTGTGTATACATATTGACGGTTTCATCCTAACAACATAAACAAAACTGTTCAGCGCATGCACACTTTCGTGACCCCACTATTACTTCCGGTACACATTCACAAACAATAGAGTACCTGTAGGTTATTTCGGATAACAATAAAAAGAAACCGAGAAGACCCATTACTTGGCTAAACTTCTCTCTCCAATATTTTGAATTTAGACCACGATACCAACCTCAACTGCTATACTAATTTGTTTAATGCAATTATTATACAATCAAATAATAATATAATTTAAATGAACATAAATAAAATAAAATATCAATAGTTTTATTATTTGAGACTAGCCAAACACAAACCGGAAGTTAACTGGGGGTGGAGCACTATTATGGAATGTTTCTTGGTCCTATGTCTCCCGTCTACAGCTAGTGCAAAATGCAGCTGCTAGATTACTATCTGGGTCCTGCAAATAAGAGCCGGTTACGCCAATTTTAAGTCACCTATCAATTATATTGAAAAACAGATTCAGTATGTGATGCCTTTAATATAATTATTCATATCAATTTACTTAAAGGAACAATACAGGGTTTTAAGGAGGATCTATCGACAGATATTTGTAGTGCTTTAGAATAAGCTATTTATATTTACATACAGAGCGGGCCTACATACATTAAATTCGCCGTCATGTTTCGTACATAATAAAAGTTATTTAAGTATATAATTTCGTATGATAAAATTAAAATCATTGGAGCTAATATTATTGTACCGTAGAACCGCCCAGCAACAAAGAAAAACAGCCTAAGACCAACACACAGTCATTGTCTGAAGGACTCTCGCACACTTTCAGAAATTATGTTTACATTTCTAAAGTGCAAGCCCTTGTTTAAAAGCACATGGCCATGGAATTTAAATACATTTTGTTTAGTTACTTTTGGACATTAACATTCTCAGAGTAAGAACTAGAACAGTTAATTCTTGATGAAGACGTAAACATTACTCATCACAATTTATTTCCCTGTTCCTCATGTCAAGGTACTCCCACCTTAACTGCATTAAAACATGATGAATAATCTGCCAGTCTCTTCTTTCATCATGTAGCATCATCGACCCAGATAGACAAACGAACCACATCCTAAAAACAATGGAAAGCTACAGGAAAAGACAAAGCCCAATGAATAATACATCTGCATGAGTATGCGGATGAGTTTACTTACCAAGAGGTGAAATGTGCTCTAGCAAAAATGTTGATTTCTTTTAGGTGAGACCCAAATAATGGCTCTAGCATTGACTGCAAAGCCTGAACCTTCTGTAAGAGGTAGGATGCAACACTTCCGGAAATAGTTGTGATCTTTCAAAACTTAAACACACAAATATGGACTTGTATACAATTACCATGTTTTCATTAGCATAACAAGTGTCGCATCCCACCTCTTACAGAAAGGCTTTGCAGTCAATGCTAGAGCCATTATTTGGGGCTCACCTCAAAGAAACAAAAATTATTGCTAGAGCACATTTCACCTCTTAGAGTTTAACTCATCCTTTAAGACTCCTTCCTGTTGGATCATTATTCCTAACTCGGTCCGGTCAACCACATCTCTCACAACCTTCAAAAAACTACTGAAAACCCATTTCTTCTGTGTACACTAACTCTTTCTCTCAACAGGTAGTGGTCTAGTTTTTGTAGAAACTAGTAACTTTGTATTATCACCTTGCTCCTGTATGACAAATCGCTTATTGCTCCCTGAACTCTCTGTAAGTCGCTTTGGATAAAAGTGTCTGCTAAATGACTAAATGTAAATGTAACAATAAGCTGGTTAGTAGGAGGCTCTAAGGGCAAGAGGGGTCCGTCATAACTCTTCTGTGATGTTTGCCTCAAATGTAATACACATTATTTACAATTTAAGTGAAGTATGATGGGTGAATAACATGCAGTCAGAAAAAGAGTCAAACAGCTTTTATTCATTTAGACCTTGCGTCTTTAACACATACGCTCTGAGTGCTAATGACCATCTCGCATTCTTTTGACAGAAAGGTTAAACTGAAGAGTCGGGAACGTGTGAAAATGAACCGTATGAAAATGAATGTGATATCGGCAGAGCTGATGCAAGTTGACAAATGGCCGACCCTAAACCAATAAACAAGAGCAGAAATCAGGCTTACTCCAGCTTAGCAGCATCAGACGGAGGTCGAGAGGGGGATTGCCAGCATATTTTTAGCATGCCTTTTAATTGGCATTTTCACCTTTTCATGTTAGAGCCATTCAAAAGAAAAAGGCGGATGCGAACCCTGCCTAACCCACTGAAGTCTCGGTGGACGTAGCCTCTTCTGTGTCTCTCATGCTCGCCCAGAGCATGGCTGCCTGACTCAACCCTGACAAAGTTCATTCGGTCTGCCTACACCCGTGAACCCCCAGAGGCCCCCCCGACAAACATGACAGCCTCCAGCCTGCATCTGCCCAGCTTCTTCACTGTGCTGCTCTGCCCACAACACTTAATTGCTGTCTTCTGTCATCTAGTGGAGGAATATCTGACCAGCGCTGGAGGCGTCTGAACCAAAGTGAAAGAAGCAAGCCAAATTAAAATCCTTCGGCTTTCATTTTGGTGCACAGCATTGCATCTCCCACTACATGTATCAGATATGGAGAAAGTGATAGATCACCCATAAGGGAAAATTCTTTAATTTAAGCTCGCTCTAAAGCAGGGCTCGCAAGGGGGGTGCATGGCCCTGTGCGAACCTGCTGTGCGAGGCCCTCTGGAGGGGAGAATGTTTTTTGCAGAAGTTTTATGATTACCCTTTATTACTTGAATTAATATTTTGTTCCCTTATACCTGCACGTAGGTACACTATAGTTGCCAAAACTTACAAGGTAAAATCAGTCTACTTACGTGGTTTCCGAATCCTGCAGCCTGTCGAAACGCCCCGGAATGAAGCTGAAACAGTAAGTGTACAGTGATGTCCCAGATTAATCTTGGAAATTAAAAAGGAAGTTCAAAACCCACACAGCCAAAAGAGAGGAGCCTGGATCTATATCACTAGCTTATGAGGCCTGCAAGAAAGAAGAACAACTTTTGCGTCAACTGGCATTTAAATCAATGGCGGCTGTAGAAAACGCACAATCCCTTAAAACAATACTTATGGGTACAATCCAAAGCATGCCAATTGCTTTACTGGCGAGCTTGCGCTGCCTTGAATTATAAGTGTGACATTTGCAATCTTGAGAAGAAAAACATAGGAAAATATCAAATGAATTGAGTATATGGAGGAAAACTGGGATAACAAATAGTTGAGGGATAATGCTGCTAGCATTTCAACGCAATCAGACCAAATTTTTATCATTTCCAAAGATCAAAATTTACCTTGTGACTGAAAACAAATTAATAAAGAAAGAAAAGCAATCGTATCAAAAAGCCTTTGAGATTTGCATTTATTTATTTTAGTTTTTGCATATTCTTTTGTGGATCCTTCTGCATTCATTTTTGGGACACAATAGCTGCCATTTTCAAGTCTGTTTACAAAATAATGTTTCTGCCTTTGAATGATGAAGAGCCACATCATCAAATGCTTTGTGATGAACAACGAACCTGATATTAATCTCCATCTAAACAATGACAAGCACTTCATGCAGAATAATATATGACAATATAAAACAGTCCCTATAATGACCAGTTCTTTGTTTTACAATGGCACATTTACAAGTCTGTGCGTCGGTTAGCTCATGTTTAATCTCCTTATAAAATCTGTCATTTTTAACCAAAGGGAAAAAAGGGGCAACAAACTCTTCCACAAATCTTGATATTTTCTTTCTAAATGTCTCTTTAAAGTAATTCTAAGGCATATCTGGAAAGGTTCATGCACACGATTTGCAATAACGCTAAAAAGTTTAAAATCACTTACGTGCACGAAGATGTAATGCACACAGAAAGACTCAAAAGCATGTGTTGATAATATATTGAAAAATGAAAACTAATGTGAAGCATTCAATAGAGGTCCACACTGAAACTCACTGTGTAATGTACATTCTGTGATTGTAAAATCAGCCACAAAGCATCCGGGAACAGGAAGTGAGGTAAAAAGAAAATACACAAGCCAAAAAGTCTTCATTTACAAGTGTTCTGGACATGTCACTCCATCCCTGGTCCTTGAGGACACTTAAAGCATGGACAGGATTTATGGTGCTGTTGATAAGGCACAATAGGTACCTGCCAGCTGTTTCGAACAGTCTGTCTCTTGGGTTACACACACATCTATTGTGAGCTTGTGCGTAAGCTGGTGGTCAGGACGAGATGACAGTTAACAGGGATAAGTGTGTTCATCAAAACAGTTATTGCAATAGAGCTATTTTTGGCTATTTAGTGTGTATCAAGAAAGAGCATAGATGTATTTTCTCATCTGGTCGCACCGTGTCCGTTGTAGACACGGTGTAAGACTTCAATATGAACAAACAAGTTACATTACTGTCAACAACCGCTTTTTAGAAAAGTCATCAGATTACAAATATCATTAAACCTCCTGATGCACTTCATGCATGCGCTTATGTCTAATGTGAATGATTAAAATAAATCTCTATTTAATAAGTCACAGTGTTTTTTTGTATAGAATGGGATGTACAGGCATATGTTTAATAGCATTGGTTAGCCATTTACATACCATACAGAACCATATCCAAGTGAATTATGTCTATTGAATATCTAAATAGATAAAAACAAACAAAGACAGCTTGCAGTGTTTAAATGTCGGCCTTTACAACCGTGATTTCCTGGTGAACTATATCTAACAGCTAAAAGGAGGAGAAAGTGTGGTAATAGATCTGCTAACTCAAAGGTCCTGAGTTCAAACCCCAGAACAGTTTATTTACTCACAGGAGAGCAAGAAGGGCTCCTCCGATGGGAATGTCTTGAAAGTGTAGGTTTACACCTCACAGGTTTACACAGCAACAACATGTTTTGCTTAGTCATCAGAAGCACACAAACATAATTCTCAGTGACTCATGCGAGAAATTGGAAGATCGTTGACTTCATCTGGTTATCCTTAAATGTAGAGGATTTACAGCGGTTATATTTATTTTAATACGAACAGGACAGCACAATACTGACTAACGTCTACCTGTTTTGTGTTCTGTGTAGTTAAGCTAGAGGGCGCTCAAGATGACAAGTGTGTCAGGGAAGGGAAGAAGAGCAAAATAATGTAGGGCAGTGAAATGGATAAGTGAGTGAAAATACAAGTTAAAATAAGAAAGTTCTGTTGCAATCTGCATACCTCGTCATTACCACGATTTCGAGTAGAACATCTTACCTTGTTACTGCTAAAATCAACAATTGGTGACAATGGCGAGTCTTCCTATGCCTGCTTTGTTCCTCCAATACCCTTCACATGCCTGTAGTGGACAATGGTTCTGCAACTTCTATTCCACTCTCTGCACCTAATGATTAGTGGGTCAAATACACGAGGGAACGAAAATTTTTGCTAATGTGTCACTAAATGGAGCTACTGCTACCGTTCCCCTCTACATTGTAAAAGAGGCTCTGCCTTATTAGGCATGGATGTTCTTAAGAAACTGATATTTACAGTTAACCATGACTGTACCGTTAAATGTGTCTGCTCCTTCTGCTGCAGTTGAAAAAGTTTCAAATGCTGAGCCTGTGGGGTCTTCGTGCACAAAGCTAAATTCTGCCATGATGCAGTGCCTGTCCAACAAAAACTTTGTCAACTTCCCTTCTCTGTCCATCAGAAGGTATCAGACGATCTACAATCTCAGTTGAACCAAGGAATAATCTAACAAATTGATTGCATTCCCCTGGGTTTCTCCTATAGAGAGAAAGGAGGACAAATTAGACTGTGTCGATCTTCGCGAACTTAAAGCGTTAATCGTTGACAAACATCCTTTACCCCATATGGACGAACTACTGAGTGAGTTGAGGGGTGCAGCAATATTCTCAACAATTGATGTTGCCTGTGATTACCATCAACTTCCTCCACATGCGTACAGCCACAACCTGACCACCTTTATAACTCACGATGGTCTCTTTGGGTTCTGCCGTGTTACCTACAGAGTATTCTTCGCTCCTTCGGCTTTGCAAGAAATTATGGAGACGTGTTGAAGGACATTCAAGGCATTAGAAACTACTTGGATTATATAATAGTCTATGCCGCTTCTCAGACTGAACATGACAAAATACTGCACACTGTCATTCAGAAGTGGAAGGATAATGGACTGACACTCAACATGCAGAAGTGCACATTCAATCAGAATTCTCTAGAATTTTTAGTCAGAAGTCAGGTGATCTCAAAAGATGGAATCTTACCTGATACAGCCCATATTGAAGCAATTGTCGACGCTCCAACTCCACATGACTTACCTTCCCTCTGTTCTTTCCTCTGATTACTTTCCCGGTACAGTAAATTCTTCCCGAACAATGCAGCGGTGGTGGAACCTCTACGTGCTCTTGTGAAGAACCCAACTGAGACATTATTTGATTGGACTGCAGAATCAGACAAATGCTTTAATTCACAGGAAGCAGCGCTGGTGGAGAGCCCAGTTCTCGTTTTATTAAACCCCTCTCTCACAACCACGGTGTCAATTGACACATCTGACTATGGCCTGGTGGGGTGTTGTTCACGCGATTACATGTAAATGGAATAGAATGCACTGTTGCCTTTGCTTCGCGTACACTCACTGTGGCTGGAAGTATTCCACAGTAGAAAAAGAGGCGTTAGCTTCCGTGTTTGCAGTGGATAAATGGAGGCCTAACCTGTGGGGACACCACTTTCCACTACGAACAGTTCACAAATAATTAACGATGCTACTGGCAACAAAAATAATTGGGCATACGGTAATGAAAGTGGCAAGGCGGTCAGCTCGGTTGCTGTGTTTTTCTTATGAAATTGTGTCCTGGAGCACAAAACCAGGCTGCGGATTGCTTATTGAGAATGCCCTTACCGCTCACATTTGAGCATATAGAGGATCCTGAAATGGTTGCTGCTGTCTTCTCAGGACTATCTTCTCTGTCCAAGGAGGAGCTGAGTTTGCTTAGAACACAAAAATTTAAGGGATGGCCACACAACAGAAATGATGTCAACTCTGGTCACCCTGGCCATCGAAACACATCAAGGACTGGTCAAATCGAAATAAAGACTATGTTAATTGTACTGGTGACCAAGAATGGATTCGCTAGTCTAATCTGTGATCTCAAGCTGTCTGCCATGCCAGATCAACGATAAAACTGCAAAAACAGCACCTGCCACTTTACAGCCAGTTGACTACCTTGGCAGTAACTATGTCTTGACATTGTAGGCCCTTTTAAACGTGCTGCATCAGGATGTTGTTTCACTATTTCGATTGTGGATTATTATAGTAAATGGCCAGAGGTGGCATTTGCTTTGCATGTCTCAATTGAGGTTGTTCGTCTTCATTTTTGCACTCTGTTTTAGCAAGAAAAAGTAACCCTATGTATCTTGTCACAGACAACTGCCCAGAGTTTCTGTCTTCTGATTTTTCTGATTTCCAAGGGGAAAGTAGTAATGATGAGGTTAGTAGATTGCATCAGAACTTTATTATTTTAACTTGTATTTTCACTCACTTGGACATGGTTATTTCACTGCCTTGCATTCTCCTTCTCTTCTTCCCTTCCCCAACACACTTCTGCTCTCGAGCACCCTCCAGCTTAACTACTACTTTTAAAGCTATGGCGCTCTACTTACTTGCAATCTACTTATCTCATAATTACTACAATTCAGAGGAGGACTGCTTACCTTGCTACCGCTAAATTAAAATTTTTCTTTTATCCGTAGTGACTTACATCACATTATCCTATACATTTTACGTAGGTATCTGCAATCCCCTGGGATCGAAGCCACAACCTAGCATTGTTAACGCAATGCTCTTACCAAAAGGAAGGGGTGGACTTGACCACTAAGCCCTGTCAGTAGCCACGTAGAGCCTCAAGGAACCATCAAAATAGTCGGGATATCCCTGTAAACGTTTTACATTATTACATCTGTACGAAGGCACCCCCCCCCCCCATTATAGATTAGAGTGGACCTTTCCATTAGCACCATATATGCACAAGACGATTTCGACACTAGCTAGAGAGATTTAACGCAGCGGTGGAGTAAGTAGAACTGCCCACAGCGAGAGTGACACTGTGTGGTACATAACCTGCAAAATGAAGTTAAAGTCGCAGGGAAATAACATAACAGTGTAACGCAACTACAAAAACGATGATAAAAACAATGATTTACAAAAGTCTGTTGCCAAAGTCTCCTTTTTCCCCACATAAACTCCACCGCTGCTCCTACAGCAGCAACGCCTCTCTCTCCCGCCAGACATGGCACTCTCCTGGCCTGACTGCTGCATTCGAACACAAAAGTGCATAAGCACACCCACCCACACAAAAAATAAGCTTACATTTTCACAAAATAACTTTGTCTTTTTTATTTTAGTCAGCACAGTGACTTTTGGCAAAGCCTTGATAGCTACAGCAGTCACTGATACACTTAAAGCTCAACTAATTTGAATGTACGAAAGCAGAGATGTGCCATAATATATTAACTGCCAAGAAAGACAAATTGAAAGCGACTCAGATTAGTTGTTTTCTGCAGCGTGTTGACTCCGAATGAGTGAATTATGCGGTTTAGCGACACTGCTCAGTCTAAAGTAACGAAAAACACCCACCGCATTATAGAGAAGAGATAAGGCGATGAGGGGGAGAGGGGTCCGGGTGTTCTAATGGAAGTCTATTAATTGCCTGTGTTAGACTCAAATTTATGCATGAGAAATGTCAGCATTGGAATGTAAATGCAGAGGGGTAATGGACTCATACAGACGCTGTGGTTCTTCTCTCTATTAACCTAAACGTCTATAGGCTGTTTTATGTATCTTAGAAAAAAGAAACTGTTTGTATGTAAAACAATGGCAATTAACTTTTATCTGATGCCATTTGCTATGGCTGCTGCACTCAGAGCTTTACTGTACTGTAGCTACAGTATATTAGACCGCAATAGGAAAATAGCAAATGTTTTCCTGTCACATGGGGGAAGCCGTGTTCTCTACAAACAAACAGAGAGACAGATATATAAGTGACCAGTGAGTTATGTCTAATTTCCCATATAACAAATGGTCATAACGTGACTGGATGCACAGCCTGTGGCATCAACAGTGAAAGATGTAAGAAGCGCGTCTTCTCCCATTTGAAAATGGATAAGCCTATTTATTTGGCATCATAAATGTGCATGATTACATTCGTTTCTAGCATTTAAAAAATGATTTTCACTGATCTAATTATGCAAACCAGCGACCTGTTTGTGGGTCATGACCCACCAGTCCCACCAGTTCCGTCCGTTATGTTAGGATTTGAAAAAAGGGAGTGAGGGATTCACACTTTAAACAAAACAAATAGATGAGCTACTTCTTGCAGCCACATTCTCAAGTTACATTTTTTTCTCTCTCAAGTCCTGCTGGAGCCATATGAATGACCTGCGAGGTAAAAATCTAAGCTTTCCACAAATGCAACTGTAACCAGGTGGTGTTTACTAGCCTTTATTTTTTATTTTTTTGCTAAAGCATATCATCATTGTCACTATTAAAGGAACCTTTTATTTATTCAATGACGTCATAGTGTGGGCTAAAGGAGTACATACTGTTTTGCCTGAATGGGTGTAGTATGAATACGATCCGGCCATCGTACGCCAATATTGAGGCGATCATGTGACGTGATTCTTCTTCTGTTCCTTTTCAATGGTGGGTGGCAACTTAAGTTTGAGGTGCATATCCGCCTCTTCTGTAATGGAGTGTGGGACAGAGATTAGCCATGTGACGTAATGACACATGCTATAACTTAAGTTATGAGAGACAGCTTGAATTAACACCTTAACAATGTACAAGTAAACAACACATGATACAAAGCTTTACATTTTTAAAGTACAGCACATTCAGAGCTTTTTATTTTCATGTACTTTCATTTTTACCTTGTAGGGCTATATGCTTTTGATAAAAGTAAGCAATTAAAAGGAATACAGCAGTTTTGTGATTTTGCAATGCGTTTTCTCAGATAGATTTCGGTAATAAGAGGCCCATCCACACTTCCCATTGTGAAGAATGATTACGCCAATGGAATGTTCTTTTTGTAACAGAAAAATGCTTGACTGTTAACTGCTGCTTATTATTATTTTGTCTGTATTCAGCCTATTGGTTGATGTCTCTCACATAAATACTCTAAAGTACATTCTATTGTAGTATTAAAAACAACCAGAGAAAATCTCTTCTGTGGTGTTTTTATTCCTTGTCCATAAAACTATAATTTTTACACGTCTCTTAATTTTTCGTTTGGATAAATAAGTAATTTAATTTGAGTAAATAACTTGTTTAGGGGTTATTTGTGTTTTGCAATTATTCGTTTTTTGTAAGGTGATTAGAAAGTAGAATTGTGCCAAAAAGCGGGTAAAGAGTTGATAAACAAACTACTGTACATTCCCAGCCTGTCAGATCTCAGATATTAGAGGAAACTGTCTCAGGAAAACCTTTGTCAAGTCTGTAAAATTGCATTGTTGCTTAGAAAAACATTTGTGTTGTGTACTTTTAGAAATGAAATTAATATTAAATGTACTAGTTCTGGTTTAGGGAAATACATAAAAATTCGACAGTAACTATGGCTGAGATAACTATCTGCTATTATCAGGAGGTGCCTACAGTTTAATGCTGTACAATTGGAAACATTTCTCTCTGCTTTCATTATTTCCATATAATGCATGCAACCACGTTAATAATGTTTGATACTTCAGTATTTTTAAATACAAAAATGTTTACCTTCCCAAATATTGTTACACCGTAGGAATAGTGGTTTAACCAAGGGAAGTTTTTATAGTGCATTGTGTTGCACACTTATGTCATACTTGTTGTTATTTAATTTTTTACTCTTGTGTCTGGTTCTCTCCCTTGGATCCCCATTGGGCTACTCACCCACACCTGGTTATTGTTTCCCCACGCCGCTATTTAACCTTCCCAGTTTCTTTCTTTCCCTGCGGTGACGTATTGTTTGGTCACTCGTGGCTGGATTACAAGGTGTTGTGTGGTGCGCTACGGTTTCCAGAACACAGCGACAAGGACTTAATCCCCACTCCTACGGATAGTGGAGAAGGTTTGTTTGTACTGGCTCGGCCTATTCACCGGCTCCGCTCTTCTCTCCGTTGTTTACTGTCCTCCCGGACTAGGCATACAAACAGATTGTTTTTGCCTGCTGAGCTGTGTTCAGGAGTGCCCTGTCACTTTTTATTTGTTTGTTTCGCTGTGTGTTAATAAACTCTAATTTTTTATTCTCTCCTGCATCTGAGTCCTATATATTCTGTGACATCTCGCACACAGCAGGCCTTTAAGAAAATGTGATAGAAAAAGTAATGGGAGCCTGTTCCCCAGTAGAGCTTTAAGTCTAGAAACTCCCGTGATTTAAGAAATATATAATATTGTAAAGGGCACATATACATATAAAACACCAAAGTAAATAAACTGCTGAAAATAAGCTCAATATTAATGCTTTGTATTTAAATTCCATGAATTAAAACTATGCACAGTAAAAAACACGGTCAATTTAAGAACATAGCAAGGTCAATGTTAATGTTACATTAGCTTTTCGATAATTAACAACATGTTTAATTGCACATGAAAGTCGGCAGAAACAGTTTTGCGATCTGTGAGTTGTATTCTGTCCCGTGGGCTCATGGGATATAGAAGAATCTCACATAGGCTATCTGTCACTAAGTTCTTCAGAATCCGGGCGTAACAAGTAAGCCCTCTGGGAATTTCTCGCCTACTATTTTATGAATACTGATGATTTGGACATACTACTATGTTTAAATAAATTTTTATACTACTACATAGTAAGTAAGTAGGCATACTCGGATGCAACATTAGTATACGCACGTTCAAATCTCAAGAGAAATAGTCCTTCACCCCGGAATGTCTCGCCTACTGCTTTTTGACTACTATATAGTAAGGAAGAATGCCATTTTGGATTCAGCCAGAGAGAGTGCATGCGCCAAGCAGAGACGAGAAGATGCGTGTCTAGGAGGGGATTCTGCCCGAGATCTTGGGTGTTTGCGTGGATAAATTGGTATGTGGATGACACAATGTGATTTAATGTGCTAAGAATTGTATTTTATTTTGTATCTATTGGTAGAGTGATTGTAAAACAATTTCTGTATTATTCCTAGAGTTGCCACTACCTTTTGTTATTGTTGCGTTAAGGCGTGTGTTTGATTTGTTCCCAACTGCACACCAAAGAGATTGGAATTACTCTCATCCTTATTTGCCTTTTGTGATACTATTGGTTTTGAGAGGATATCCCAAAGCCTTTGTCTTGGTTGTTTTTTTCACCTTCTAATAGCCAAAATGTAATCCATTAATTCATATCCAATTTAAGAATAAACAAAGATCCCAATCATAGTTGTTGGTCCTGTGTGTCAATTTCCTGCGGCCACACAACGTCCGTGTGTTTAGGCTATTCAGTGGAACAATGGTGGACAGTGGCCTCTGATTTCCCAGGAGTATGAAAGCTATTATATCATTCAAGCTTTCCTTTCCAGTTTGCGTTGGAGTTCCAATGGGCAATCGCAACAGAATCACAATTGATGCTCACATTCAAGGCTTTTCAGAACGAATAATTTACAGGTATGTTGAGGCTGTGTTGTTCTGAACCAATCCATTCACATCAGCGTACAAAGGGAGATAATGGATGTCACAATTAGGCACGGTCTCGGTTATATTGCAAAGTGTCATAATTAAAGCTAGAGACATGACCTTTTACAAAAGGTCTTATAAAATCTACAAACCATCACTGATGAATGCCTAAAGGTTACATCTGCAAAATTATTCTCATAGTCACCATAAAAAGCACAACACTCTGTAAAATACATTTTTACAAAATGCTGCCATGTCGTTTAGTTCTCGCAAAAAAGAATACTTTTGCAACAAACCCAGAAGTACACTTGAACATAATCAGAAATAGCCGTAGCAGAGCCAAAACACAAGACAACGCTGCCCTCTTTTTGATCTTAATGCCAACTGGCACAGGCAACATTTTTCAACATTGGCAAGTATAAACTGATTCCATTTTCATTTGTTGACCTTTTTGAAGAGGAAAAGCCACTTTGAGATTCATAGTCACAGCTTGGACACATCATGGACAAGACGCTTAATAAAACCAACCCTTTAAATCTTTTCAGCATTTGTTTGATTAGTTGCATTTCCATTTTAATAAAGCTGTCATGTACGACAAACTGCTTTTAAAGGCACCCGGAGAGCTTTTCTATAACCATTTACATCGCAGCTGGCATATTTAAGGGGTCAATGAAATTAATTGACTGGTCAGTGTAACAGCGATCATCACTGTGTAACTATTTGCGTGTTCGTCTTACATAGTTATCAAGGCTCAGCAGAAGCAAAGTGTTAGTGGTATTGGGGTTTGAAATCATTGTGACCTCATATTGCATACACTGTCTATACAGTTACAGACATACAAACGTTGTTGTGCGTATAGCAAGGTAAAATGAAGCTTTTTCTTTGTGATCTCGCTTTGTGGCATCATTACACTTCTTTGTAAGTAATAATGGTTAGAGCGTGTAAAATAAACATTGACAACAGTGTGGGCAGCATTAATGTGTGGGAGAGCAATTAGTTAATTATCTGACAAAACATTTGGTGTTTGAAGAACTCTGGATTTATATGAGTATGAATCATTAGTATACAGTATCAATTTTGTTTTTTTTACTATAGCCTTGGTAAAAAGCACACAAAGCAAGTATTGATCAGAGACTACACTGCCATAAACCACCACCAATTAAGCACATGTGTAGAAATTCAATAACGCCTCCCCTCCAGGCATTAAACAGCAGTGAGTAAAATTAACAACCATTTACATCAAATCTATGACCTGCGAGATTGTTCTTCAAAAATACATCATATAGAGAGATTAAATGCAACTACTTTATGCCCATGTTATTTTTACAACAATGCAGTAAACACACATGTATTATGAATAGCTGAGAAATAGAGTACCACAGATATAAAATATTTTTGTAGGCCAATCTGGAAGTTAACACCGGACTGGATCTCTCAACTTGGAAGACTTTGAAGATCGCAATATCTAAGCTCTGTGACTGACAGAGGTTTATGAATACACATCTTGTCTATCAAGATAAGATTTACAAATTAAAACAATAGCCTATTTGCTATTTTTGAAGCCTAAATACAAGCAGAAGTAAAAAGCAAACATGAGGCTATAAACAAACTACACTATGGTCGCTTCACATCAATGTCACCACCACCAGACCTGAAAAACTTACATAGAGAAAACTTGAGATATTTGTCCATGTTGCACTATTTGTTCGATTTTGATGCATGATGACGTTAAATATCCTTGCCTAAGGATGTAGCCTCTTTTAGCAACTTGTTAGCAATCACTGTTTTTGAGACATGATAAAGCTTTAAAATTCACGAGCGGGTTGGGCTTCATTGTTCCTTGAGCTATTTGGATCCCAGAATGAAAAACTCCCAACTACTGTATTTTATAACCTGAATCACTTTTTGAACACAGAATACAAGCATCAATATATAAACATTAATGGAAGCAACATGCAATGGCTTGAAATCATAATGACACTTTAAAGATTGGGTAACATGCAATTTCATGCATTCTGATTTTTGGCTTCTCATGCTTACCATGGTCCACTTGTTAAAAAAATGAGTTTGACTATGACGAAGTATTTCTGTGCTTGATACACTCCCCCAGCAATCCAACTTGTTTCGGGAAGTTTTTTAAAAGTCTAGATCCCCGTTTCGTAACGGGGATCCTATGTCGTTTGTTGGGCAATTCTCCCGGAAAAGCACGCCCACGGCAAGGTAAAAGCGAGAGCCCGCCCACGCGCCAACCGCGAGTCCTGCTTATCAAGATTGGCTGTGCTACCTCAAGATTGGCTGGGCTGTGGGCCTGAAGCTGCAGCTTGTTACCCTTGCGATATTGAGAGAAGCTGAAGTGTGTTTGTTTGTTCACGGCATTTAACTGTTGGATGTTATATTATCTCCGAATATAACACTGGATTTGTAGATCATTTGAAACTGATAGATTGCTCGGTCCCAGTGCTAAAAGATGTCGGACATGAACTGCATGTGTAAGTCAAATTAAGTCATATGTCTGTGTTTTGTTGGCCACCGGCGCATACGTGCATAATGTAAAAAAGCACGGAGGGATTATTGCGGTGATGTATTGTTTGCTCGTGCTATAGTTCTGTCCCCCCTGCCTGGCTCCAGAAGCTCGTACAGCTGTATCTCTCTTTTATACATTTTATCAAACTAAATACTCTTCGACGATACAACGTATGAAATACTACTGTATTGGTTGGTACTCAAGAGTAAAATGAGTTTGGCAGAAACTGCGTGTGTTACCCAATCTTTAAAGGTGCTGTGTGTAATTTTTGGGAGGATCTATTGACATAAATGCAATATAATATAAATAACTATGTCTTCAGAGGTGTATAAAGACCTAACATAACGAAGCATTATGTTTTTATTACCTTAGAATTTGTTATTTTTATCTACATACACCGCGGGTCCCCTTACTGTATATGGTATGCGCCATGTTTTTAAAGTAGTCCTAAATGGCCCTAAACTGGGACCCGTTTCAGAAAGCAGGGTAAGTGCAAACTCAGTGTTAGTTAACCCCAGAAAACGGGATACTCTGGGTTTTCAGTTTCAGAACGTGAGGTATATCAAACCCGTGACCGCGGGGTAAGTCAAGCCTGTTTCAGAAATCAAGGTATCTTATACTTAGAGTGAGTAACCATAGTAACCTACTCTGTGAACCTAACCTGGTCAGGAGCAGGTTTTATTCCACTAACCCGAGGTTTGTTACAATCTCCGCCCCTTTTAGAAGCGCGAGTGCTGTTGAAATTGCCTTCGCCGTTTGTTTTTTCAATCGTTTTCCTTAATCGCGCACAAATTTATAACACAGACATTAAATGTCCGTTTATTCAGTACCCGTAGATGAGGAAGCTGCATTCATTCAGAGAGAGTTACATTTACGTCGGTAGAGAATATATGGTGAAGCCACGTTTGGATGTTTTATCATATCCGGAGGATTCTTTATTTGAGCGAGACCGTTTTTCTTTACAGTCCATTAAATATATTCACAATCTGCTTCATCCTTACATCACAAACCTCACTCGTCGTGGCCGCGCTCTTACATCTGAGCAGATTCTCTGTATGGCTTTACGTTTCTTTACTAATGGAAGCTTTCTTTATAACACCGGGGATGCAGAACACGTTAGCAAGGCAACTGTATGCAGAGTAAGAAAAGTGTGCATCGCCCTCAAGCACTTTATATACATGTGTGTTAAGTTTCCTGTGAGAACCATCAAAGAGGAGTTTCATAAGATTGCAGGTGAATGGTGAACGTCTTTCTGAATAAGCTGATCAAATAAATGTGCTCTTGCTGCCAACTCTAATAATTCAAATACCCTTTAGGATTTCCCAATGTGATTGGGTGCACATTTAAAAGGTCCCACTCGCCCCGTTCTGGCTTCGAACTGCCGTCGTTCAGAACGAGGGACGGGCGCTCTAACCACGAGCCTAACGACCGCAGTCCTTGTTACGTCTGTCGCTAGAGCATCTGTCGCTAAAGCATCTCTAGCTGGCATCCATTAGACATAGCTGGAGCAGGGGCAAGAATGGCCAGTTTTTTGTCTTCTACAGCCACAGTGCTCGGTTCTCATATACTCAAAACTTTCAAGGCCAGTTTATTAAATATATCAAACATTTCCCAGTCAGGCATCCTACTAGCAAGAGCATTTAAACTCACCGGACTGAAGGATGTTTTTATATTTTATTCTCAGCTGCTGCCTTGTTCTTTTTATTGCAGAAGGATTGCACCTACATGACAAAAAATCGTAGGTATATATGTTTATATATACATATATATATATATATATATATATATAGTGCCTCCAATTCGACTGGCGAGAAATAAACGGAGCGCTTTTTGTCACGTGGCGTTGCCATGGTGAATCATGTTATCTTCGCTCAATTGATGATGGCTTTATAAAGCCGCGGTGAACACGAGTAACCTAGAGTGAACTTACTCAGAGTGGATTGAACTGATTGAAACCAGCTGTTCTGAAACAGAAAACTCAGAGTAGCGGTTATCTGAGTAAATCAACTCAGAGTTCATATTTTAACTCAGTGTTGCTTGAACCTCCTTATTGAAACGGGTCCCTGGTCTACAGAGGGCGTTTTGTAAACACGATGTTTTGTAAACATCTCCTTCGGCAAAGAAGTGAAAATGTGACGACATTTTAGTTTTGTGTCAGCCACCGTAAAGCTTCAAAAGGGAGGGGGGATTGAACCATTGGTTGCAATTCACAACATTACCGCTAATTTCATACACTGGATCTTTAAATTTCCAACATCAAGTTACTTAGCTGTGCCCTGACACTCACAATCCGAGGCAATCAAAACGACATTTTTGACCTTCTATGAAAATTAGAAAGCCAAATATGATAAAGACTGCCGACTGACATTTGGCTTTAATAAATCGCTCTGAACTAGGAGTGAGGGAAGTGTTTAATATCACACGTTAGAATACCATGAATGGGAGCAATAAAGCCTTATGTTAACTTGGCCTACAACAGGTTCTTCACAATCTGATAGGGCATTGAAACCATTTATACTGTCTATAAAAGAAGAAATTGCGGCAGCTGTTTGGATGGCATTTCTTAAACATCTTCATCGCGCTCAACTCTGAGAGCATATATTACCCAGCGAGCTATGTGTCATGTTCTTCTGTAATGCTGATTAATTACTCGATTCTAGCAGTGGCTTGAAAGTGCCTTGCAAAAAAATTCAATTACGAACCACTTCTGTTGTCACACAACTGGCAATCCAGTGGTATTATTACAACACAATCAGCTCAGTGACATATTGTAAATGGCAAATAATATGGGACATGTACTGAAGCAATAACCTTGGGAGAGTGACGGATTGTAGTCGGGTTTTATGCTAATGACGGCATTATTGTTATTTTGTGTGCGGAGACAGATGGATTCAAATGGCTTTAACTTCAAAGGAGTGGTGCTGAGCCAAAGCAAAGTCGAGCACTGACGGCGGAAGCAGGCGAGGCAAAAAAAAAGGATGTCGTGCAAATATCTTTGCACTTGTATCACAGACATTATGAAATCACATCTAGAAGTCTTGCATCGAAAAAGTAACAAAGCCCTATTATATAGGGATGAAAACGTCAAGACTGTTATTAGCTACATGTTGTGACAAAAGCACACAGTGCCTTAATTTTTCTTAGACTTTGTAGTTTTCATAACTTCACCAGGCAGAGATTGGTGTAAAGAGGTGACTGTATATGCATTATTCAAGTGAATTATCCAGTATACTGCACTGAGACCAAATCTTTAAAATTTGTTTTCTTGAATAGGCAATTCCAAGTTATTTACACTGCGCTATTGTATTTCCATGGATATAGGGGTGCGTTAATCTTCAAAACTATTCATTATACACAACAATTTGCACTCAAAAAAGAGTTAATATATTCAGTACTTTTAATTTCATTATGGGAAGCAGGTAAACACAAACGTCTCGGATAATGCCTTCTTCGGTGTGTTCTGAATAATCGATTGCAGTGATCTGACCCACAGCCAAAACTAAGAGAATCCCTAGAATAAAATAAGCGAGAACCTGGAGCTTTATTTGCTATGTATGCCTATAAGATGTGCAAGTTGTGCAAATTGATCTTAGTGCAAAATTAATAAAAAATACCCAAATTCAGCAAAGCAATAACATTGAAACCCACTACTGTATGTGTTAGAACACTGCAGCATTATTTTGTATTTGTACTATTCTGTACCGTTCTGCATTTGTTACACGCTCCCCTTAAAGGGCTAGCTGTAGAGGACCAACCCGCAAGCTTCCACAAGTCATGTCTTCCACAGTGTTTTTGACGATGCACAGTGTTTGACTTACACCAAGCATGGCATTTAATCGCATTGCCATAAAAGATCAGTTTTGTCATATCAGACCATTGAACCATGCTCCAGCTGGCTTTAGTTTCCAACATGCCTTTCGGCAAACTACAGCTGAGATGTCATGACATTTCATACCACTGGCTTTCTATCTGCACTCAGGCAACAGGTGTTATGCAATATAATCACAGATAAACCGCTGCATTGGGCTCATGGTTGGCCTCCCCCATCAGTCTCCTTTCAAAGTTATGTTTTTAAAGATGGTGGTCTATGAAAACGTACAGTTGTGCAGTACTCTTCTGTTTTTAATTATTGATTTAATAGTACTCCGGTGGACTTCTTTTGAATAATATATAATTGTAAAAATAGCAAAAAATTAATTCACTGTGATTGAATGATATGGAACAACAAAACATGATTTTCAAGAGGATGGAAAGGCACTGTCACTAACAGTAAGTTTATAATGAAAATGTACTGTCCAAATTGAAGGATTCAATCTATGTCATTGGGGAAAAGATTATTTCATTTGCGATCATGTTACTAACCAAACTTACATTCATTTATATTTACACTGGGCTCTCTAGTAATGAATAATCTCTCATTAAATGATTCAAACTTAATTAATCATGCTTTCCTGCAACTATATGCAGACAAATTGCTGCAATTGCGATATGACCAGGAAATGGCAGAAGCCATGAGACACGCCTATTTCATCCATGCAGCAATTTATATCTTGCATGCTTCACATGTGCTGGGCCTGCAAAATGTGAGAGAGTTACAAAATAATTTTGAATCTAAATGCAAATATTCACTAGAGTGTCGTTGAATATTCATGTTTTTCCATTATGGTGACGATTAGATAAGCTACTCATCTTATGCATTATGAACTGCCGTATGCATGACTTTCTAAATATTAATGTTTGAAAACTCACTCTACAAGAATAGCAGTATTTTTCTTAAAGAGACACTACACCCCAAAATCGGTCCTAAATTTGAAATGGTCTTTAAATCTTTTCCACAGCTGCATGCATGTCAGGTAACAATGAAAACTTCACTTTTACGTCGAGTATAAAACACTTTCCAAGTTCCGACAAAGTCTTACAATAATCCAAATAGTCTTATTCTTGCCGTTTCATCCAGAAACTGAATGAAAGACTTAGAGGACAGCACAAGTCCTGCCTGATCCCCGATCAGCGAGATGAGTCTCATATCGTACATGCCCAAAACCACTTCTACCTCCTGCACTCGCTGCAAGAAGAGAGTGAAAGATTAGTGTGTCTTGCGGCAGCACAAATATTCCCCACCGCGGGGTCCCAGGGGGGCCCGAAAAGACCTGGCTCAGCTGAACCTCTGACAGGCTGAAGCACAGAGAGAGGAGCCAGCTAATCAACATCCAAGAGAAGAGCTCTCAGGCTGGGTCACGCAGGCCACATCTTCCTTCAGTTCTCTTCCAGTGCAGTCTAGTCACCCATTAGCAGCATTCTTTATCTGGCGCTTATGCGCTGACACTATGAGCTCCAATAGAAGGCAGACAGTTTATATGAAACTGTTGATTCCTCAAGTTTACATGTGCAAGGTGTTTTAGCTAGATGCTAAATGATGCATTCTTGTTAATCCATCCAACAGACAATGTGAATCCTGTAACGTTGTAGAATTAGCATAACGAGGCGTAATTAGAGCTTGTGAAAAAATCTGTTGACAGCCTCATAATAAACACAGAGTTTATGACAAACAGGGACTTAGAGACACAAGCAGGTGACTTATTACCATAAATATAAAAAATGCAGGGATGCAAGTGACAAGAGAACAACCAAATTAGATTAACTGTGCACATAACAAGTATTATGGTAGACAGCGAAAAGTGGCAGGGGACAAGTGTTGAATAGCAACAACATCGTACAGAGCCGTAGCCATACATACCTATGACGTGGTGCAGCGACCCGGACTATAGAGGCAATCTGTTTCCAGTGAATAATTCACAAGATCGGTTTTCTTTTGAAAATATGTTTTAAGGAAAAAACCATTACGTTTGTGTTTGTCGTGTCATTTATATCTGCTTCCAATTGAAAACACCCTTTTGTGACAACATGCCCCAGTAGCTTTTAATGAGTGTAAGTTTATCCCTTGAGAGCATTTCCCTTTGTGATACACAGCCCTGGTACGCATTTCTATGAACTAACCAATTTAAAATCAAAACACATAGAACCGCAAAATTAGGGTGGAGCTTCACTTCTTTTAATGTGATTCCAGGATTCTGATTATGTCTCGGTGAGTGAAAATGTTGGATTTAAGCAACCAGACGTGACAGGCTTAATTGTATCTCTTCGCGTGTGGATGATGAAGTCACAGATCTCCACCCATATGGAAAATAGAGAGAGAGACAGAGCTGCTCATTTCACACTGTTCAATCAGACTCTTTGTAAATAGAAGGGGAAGACCAGGAGGCAAATGAGGTAGGAGAGAAACCGCAATAAAAATAGAAGGCAAATTCATATTCAGCTCCTGTTTTATCAGACATGTGTGCTCTGCCATCGACCTGACTATTTTCTGTCTTTTTCAACTAGAACTCCTCTGATGTAATATATTTTCCAATAGTCTTTCTTCTTCACTGTACTTGCCTGTATTGCTTCGTCAATCTTCATTCTCACGGAGAACACTGCAAGACAGTAGACACTGAAAACTTATTTTGAAATGACTGATAGAAAACTCAAGAGAACATCAATAGACTTTCCCTGCTGGTAAATACAGCTTGAACTGGTAGCTGGGTTCTATCTTGACTAAACTGGTCATTACAATTTTTATAATAAACAATTTATAAATACTATTTAGTAAATGTTTCTGTGAATCTGGTATATACAAAGCGCATTGTGAAAAAAGCTATATGTTGTGTTACTTTCAGTTAAATGTTAATCGATGTTTATATGAATTTCTGATATTAATTTGTTTACTTATTTATGTGGCTATAATTTAAATATATTTTTTAATGTATTGTTGTTATTTTATTAGTTCAATTTTATAATATATTACATTACTCCTTTCTTTTGTGCTGCATCCTGAATATTTTGTAACACACTTTATGATGTGGCCTGAAGAGTCAGCAAACAAGGCCTAACACTTTAGCTCTAGTCTAGAGCTTTGGACCAAAGAGCCGTCTCCAATAATCCCCATAATCCATGATCGCAGTTTTTTCTGCTGATATGGTTTATCTGTCTGTGGTAAGATCTTTTATCACACACACATATTTGGAAAAACCAGGCGGCAGGCCTCTTTCTTGCGAGGAGACGTGCTATTGCACAAACAAGAAGATTGTCTCAAAGGCGGGTGTCTGATTTCTCTTAGCCGTTGTTGATGTTCAAATCAACAAACAAACACACCCCTACCCCATCTTTCGCTTTTGTCAGCGCTCGGCTTGACTACTGTCTGTCCTGTGCGCTGTACACCTTACTTCTGATTGGCAACAAGGTTGTTTTGGTACTCACATTCATTCTTTTCCTACAATATCTTTGTGTCCTTTACATTCTCTAATGTTCATTTCCCAAGAGAAAAAGTAGATGGTATATTTAAGCGCGTATTCATTGTTGGTCGGAGACAACATTTGCACAGTATTTTGCATGTTCAAAAGGACAGCTTGCACTCGAGCTGCCTTGGATTTAATTTTGTGCCAAATGAAAACAGCATGAGATGAGAATGTTTCAAAGACCATCTTCCGTTCATTAATGAAAGCATGGACATCTGACCTCTGTAGTGATGAAATTAAATGAGTATGTGCGAAATTAGCTTCCTACATATAGTTAATTCTGCAATGTAATACAAAAACCGTAGTATAAATCACGAAATGTTCAAAATTAAAGCTAAAAACAGTGTATTCTGTCTCCCATCGGCATCTTTGTTTGAAACAAAGTTTATTAATCTTTACGTTCAAATTGTTTTTATTTTACGCATTAATAAATAGATTTCATAGTGTGAAATAAATAGCGTAGATATTATTTTACACTCGTCTCCGGCACCACCCCAGCTTCAAGAATATTAAATTTTTGAACAGTGTCGATGGAAGTAAAATGACATCAAGAATGACACTAAGAATACTAAAAAGTTATGAATTGCAGCTTTTAAAACCAGCACAAACGTCTCTCGCAGAGCACATGTAAAATCCAAAAACATTATGCACTTGGACGTTACAAGGAAAACCCCTTTTTCAAATATACCCGATACATCAATTGTGGTGCCACAAACTCATAAGCTAACGCCAGGATCACTACTGTAGCTATGAATCTACGGACAACAAAGCACACAAGAGTTAATGCTTCCAAAATACATGCATTCCATTAATCTTCTCCATTACACAGATGATTCAATATTTCCAATCTAAGAGCAGCTTGCAGCAATGCAGCTTTAATTGATCGAATCTGCACAGAATTGCTAACTCAATTGAAAACAATGAGCCTGACCGAGCTAAACAGGTCCAGGAATGCAGATGGAGGGGGCACATGGCTCTCCCGTTCCCTAGGAACATGTCTTTGCTGGCAGCTAATCAATTAGCTGTGTAATGACCATCTCTTAGCCTACAATGGCCGCTTTTAACAGCTCAGCTCAATTTAGTGCAAGACACTATTGACCTTTTGTGGACACTGCCGCTCATCGAGCCAACGGGTACAAAGATGCTTCTCCAAACGCACCGGTGGTTTCTATTAGCCAGCTTGGCCACCAACAGATAAGCTTGCAAGCATCTCCTGACCTGTCGAGACAGTGGGACGGAGGGATACATTTGATAAGGTAATGAATCATGGATGTTTTTCTCAATGTACAAACAGATGTTGGAGGAATACAATTAAACATACATTTGTGTGGGTGACAGGAAATGAGGCATTAGTCCATCAGTATATAGAGAGATAATGGAGTTTGTGGGAAACACATAATGATCGCATGATAAGTAACTGAAAGTGACAAAACATGCAAAAGAATCCTCTTAATTTAATATCGCCCCAGTGCATCACTGAATCAAGTATGACATTGATCATCACGATAAATAACACTTTCTGAAAAAAAAAGATATTAAATCACTTTTTATTCTAGTCCACCTTTTAGAAATCCTCGATACACCCAGCTGCCAGCCCTGTTTGCAGGGACAGTTTGACAAAAAATTTAATTCTCTCTTTATTAACTCACATCAAGTTATTCCAAATCTATATAAACATCCTTGTTCATATTAACACAGAGACAGAGTAAGATATTTGGAAGAATGCTTGTTACCAAACAGTACTTGGCCACCAATGGCTACCTTAGTAGGAAAAATGACAATGAGTCAAAAGTGTTTGCTTTACTATATTCTACAAATATCTTATTTTGTGTTCAACAGAACTAAGACATTTATAAAGCAATTTTGCAATAATGGTTCTCAGTGGTGGCCAAGAAATGTTTGGTTACAAGCATTCTTCCAAATATATTTCTCTGTGTTCATCGGAACAAAGACATTTATACAGATTTGGAACAACTTGAGGGTAAGTAAAAAAAATATAGCATTTTTGGGTGAACTGTTCCTTTAAATAGTTTGCAAATTGCTAGTTACTTTAATGAATCATCCACAAACAGGAAGTAGTGCACAATACCCCTTATCACCAATAAGAGCACAACTCAAATACCCATTTCAGAATATTTAGTTCTTTCGGTCTCAAAAAAAGAAAAATGTCCCTTTCATAGTAATTAGAGAAGTGATCTGTTTAAACATTGCCCTCTTTTTTTGCAAATAAAGCTTTCAGACCACGCTCGACGCATTGATTTCACCAAATCAAGTTGGAAAATGTGACCGTGCAGACAGCAGTAGCAGTGTTCTCATTAAAGTAAATTAGATTGTGCAAAAGGGCGACCATACGGGCTAATGAATATATAGGAAAACTGGTACATCCAATACACTATTATAGAACTGAGAAACAGCGATTTGTCAGGTGCCCTGATCTAGTTATGTGCTGCCTCTCTGTTTACAGCCTCTACAGACTCGGTTCTATTTCTGATAAGAGAGGGAGAGCGAGATGCAACCGGTGAGCACTCGCAGTGGCAATGGTGTTGAATTCTAATTGTTTTGAAGGGTATGGAACTGAAGGGTTGCCATGGCAACGTGCATCAGTCCAAAGGCGGGGAGCGATGTCTCTGTCGCCCGATAGCTGTGATCTAATTCAGAGTTTCCAGGCTGCCTTCTATCATTCACATTAAGACAAAGAGAATCAAAGCGCATGTTTAACGGTCACACATGCGGGCAATGTTTACCTTACGCACAGCAATGTGTACAAATCAACTGAAATCATTGGAATGAGCTGGATGTTTATCATTGTTATTGTCATGACTAGTTAATGACATCACCGAACGTATCAAGAAAAGTATTTTTTATTCCTCAAAGGCTATAGAATCATCATTAGCAGTATTTAATACGCCAAAAATTCAGCCGGAAGAAAATTGCTTATTATTCATGTAAACATATTCCTGCAGCAGCATCTAACACCACTGAAAAAATGGCGAGCTCTCAAATAAGATAGAGGTTTAGTAAGTGTCATAAGCTAAAAAGTGAGCTCTATGCATTTGTTACAGACATGCTCATAGAAAATGCTGCAGAAAATCAATAGGTAATCAAGTCTGCAATCTAAAAGCAGAGTGCACCGGTCTCTTTCTTCTGATGCTGCACCGCAGCGCTTACATGTAAACATAAAGACCGATGCAGGGGTTTCGGACTAATATCATGAAGTGCACGCTTTTTGACTTGATGGTTTTTATAGTGATTCAGACAGAGTTTGGGGAGGGAATGTCGCTCGCCGGTATCAACCTTTGCACCATCTACCAATGTTCTGCTGTTATACAAGGCCGTGAACACCTCTTAAGTTTATTGGTTTGAAATTGAAAAAAAATCTGAATTTTGCACAGGGCTGGTAATCGGCATACTGGAGAATTTTCTCGATGGGCTGATGGTCGAAATAGGAATGAATGAAGGGAGACCCCCGGAACACAGCTGGGGATGGCATAATTGCATATGGAACGCAGCCGTGAAGGAAGTGGAAAACCCAGAACGCAATCGGACACACAGAACCGACTGACTGTTTGACAAAGAAGTCCAGGGTTGCTTTTTGGTCCCAAGCCAGCCCTGATTGTGCACCACTCTGAACCATGATCAATGGTTTAACAGCAGACAAAAAAACATGGTTACTGTAGAACAATGATTGAATAAAAACGTGGTTAATTATATATGGGTATGCACCGTCTGGGATGCAATCTGTTAGCACATGCATGCAGCACGCATGAAGCCAATTTCATTTTCAACACGGCAGAAAACAAAATTTGGTATAAAAGACATGTTTGGCTACATTTTCCAGCATTGGTAGTATTCATCGATTGATAGTCAAATAATCAAGAAAGTTGAAGAACTGGGCACATGCCCAGACGAGACGTGTAGCCAAGCAATGCATTTTAAAGAGATGATTCAGACAAGTGGATGGCAGTGGTGGAGCCAGGAAGGTAAGCCACGTTGTAGTCCACTGCATACTGTAAAGAACAGAACACACAAAATCATGAACTGCTTTTAGTAACATTTTGGACATGTTTGTGGTGTTACCCAAGTCAAACAATTCCTTACGTTAATTGTGCTGTCGGAGGGCACACCCCTAAACAGGTTCGCCCACAAAATGTCTCCATGCAGGTCAAACGGCAAATTCATTTAAAGCCAGATTAGAATCAGAGGAGAAGAGGCTGAACATCCTAAAGGGACTGCGGGTTTGATATAGCTGTGTGGGCTGAAGTGGGCTCAGCGAAGGGCCCGACAGGGGTACCGTGATTGGCACCAGAGGCTTAAGGTCTGCTCCGCTGTCCCCCCCAGCGTCTCGCTGCACCTGGGGCTCAGCCCAAAAATCTCCTCTCTGACATCCATCAGCTCTGGATCAAGAGTGCTCATAGATTCCAGCTCGATGCTATCTTTCCCCCGTCCTTCTCATTGATCTCCTTGTACCATTATCGGGTAAATGCGTTCAGCTGTTTGACTTTTCCAAGGGCCTGGAAAGCTGCAGTAAAGACAGACACCGAGGGATAAATCTCACAAGGGTGAATCAGCATCAGAGCGGAGAGAGGCAAAAAGAGATATGACATCTTAATTCTCGACTTGTGCCGGCAGCAGACACGTGTTATTGTGTGGGTTCTCAACTGAACGAAGTAAAAGCCTTTTAAAAAGGACCAAATGGAGGAGTGTTTAGAAATCTGTTGGCTTTTTAAGAGTTTTCCAAAGTGAAGACTAATACAGAAAACAGGAACTGTCAAAAAATAAATGTCCATGAAACTGATTTCATCTGAAAAAATCTAAATGAAAAAATATTTAATTAAATCTATAATCCTGCCATATATAAAGTATCCCTCGATCACTTTTTTTACAACATTGACATGTTTTACAGCATTTATTAATCTTGTTAATGACAATACATCTTTTATGTGTTTGATTTAGTTTGTTGTGCATTAATAATTTACTTTTTATGTATATTATGAATAATTGATTCTCAGTACATTTTGGTCTTGCTATGTTCTGTATGTATTTCATGCATACTGACTTTAACACGATCACATCAGGCTGGGTTTTAAAAACCTGGTCGTCTCGCTTGAGTGAAACACAAAATTGAGTCCTATAGGCCCTTGGATCCTACAGAATTTTCACTTACTCAAGTGTTTAAGATTTGAAGTTATTGACTTGTTGTACCTGCAGTGCTGTTGGAGCTAATAGATCAATATGGTTCAGCAGGTTATATCTGTATCCCATCATTGCTTATCATTCATGAAGCTTCCGAGGTCCCCGGGCACCATTTTTTGCCCTGGTGAACAAGGTAAGAGAATATTTATAGCTGGTACACCATAATCACTTTTTTCCCTGAAAGCCTCCTTCACCGTCTCAGAGGACATATTGCCTCAGTGTTTAGTTTTATTGATATGTGATTAGGGTTTTTCTTTACATGAAAAGTATCTTTTACCCTCTTCACTGCTTCGTTTCACGAGTAAAGCTCAGATGCTCAGAACCCCAGTTATCAGGAGAGCCTTATTATGAAAGACCTTTATTACTAGCCTACTGAAAACACTGTATTAGTTCTATGAAGTGTTTACCCGATTTGCAAAAACAGATACAATAAAAAATGTATCATGTTTTTGTTGTGATTTATTTTGTTTTGTTTGTAGTTTTATTTATTTTTGTTTCTACTCAATCAAAACAAAACAACACAACTGCAGTTTGATGGGTGTTTATTGGAATGCAAAATAGTCTTTTGACATTTAAAAAAACAGAATAATATTTTTTGCCAATAAAATCTTAATTTACTAAAATAGTAAATAATATTTAAAAACGTCTGAACTGAAAGTAAAGAAAAACTTAACCAAAAATAAATATGCAAAATATAAAAATTCATATAAAAATTAAACACAATTCACATTTAAACTTATATAAAACATTAAAGCTGTTAAAGCTGTTACTATCCCGGTCCGTGTCTCGCCTGTGTTTGTGAACTTTTCTGTTACTTCATGTTCTGTGCGATGTTTTTTAGTTTTTAATGTTAATAAGTTCCTCCATGTGTGTCTTGTTATCTTGTTAGTTTCTATGTATTTTAACCCGAATGTTTCCTTTGTCTAGTGTGAGTCGTTGTAAATTTGTTCCAGTTTCCAGTATCGTTTCTCAGTGCCCTTTGGATTATTTAAGTTCCTTGTTTCTATGTTCTTTGATTGTTTTGCACTTTATATGATGTTTAATTAACAACATTTTTGGGAGGAGCCGGAGCATATAATCAGCCCGACTGGTCAACCATCAATGATCACCCCAATCATTCAGCACCGCCTAGCATGTCGCATCATTCCAGCCCAGGATCAAAATCAGAAATCGAGTCCAATGATTGAACAAGGGGCCGCCAGCCTCGCCACTCTGCACCTCGAGAAGCAAAAGCACCAAGCCAGAACTAAACGGCTTCTACGTCTCGTCGCAGGCTGACGCCACCTCACCTATGTCCACTCCGTCGAAAGCCACCAACATGCCGGGCCCGGCTCGCAGTTCTCCATATTCCCGGCCAGGTCAATCCCCCCCCCCCGGCTCGACGCTGCCTTCCACTGGCAAGCCGGCCCAGCAAGCCATCAGCTATTATGGGTAGCGCCACAGATTCCCTGAACACAATGGACCACCCAGTTGGGAGATTCCAGCAGCTCGTCCCTCCCACCACATTTAAGCGCACGGCTCCTGCCAATGCCACACCAGCAGCTGACACTGCTAGCCGCCCAATCTATGCTAGCTGGCCACCACCCGAAGCCCCGGCTCACTCATACCGGTTCTTACAGGAGACATACAGATCTGTGGAACCAGTGGTGTTCGACATTCCCTTTCGGGCACAATCGTCTCATTCATCTCACCTCATTTCAAAATACCATCATGCCAGTTCAATTAAAGGTTACCTTTAAGCGGAGTCCATTTCTTCTATAAACTAATTTTCAACTCTCCATCACCAGCCATAGCAAGCTCACAAATATCCATGATCATCAAGGGCTTCCAGAGAACCCAGTCCGCCAGTCAAGATGCCAGGCAACACATGGAAATACTTACCAATTGCACCTCTACCCTCCTAGCCTACCTTCACTTCAGGAAACCTCAGACCAAAGCCACATCAGATCCTCTTTACGTCGACGACTCTAACTGCCCGGCCACACGCTTCTGGTTCAAAAGCACCGGATAGCTCCCTGGACAGCACGCCAAATACACGTACCCATGCTCTATAATTATTATCCCTGCAATGTCGCTGTTATCTGCCCAGGCAAACTCGTGAAGTTTTGTTTATTGAAATTCTGTCTGCATTTGGATCCACTGCCTTGTCTGCCATTCGTTACAATAGCATACAACAATATATTAAATATTAATAAAACTACAAAAAAGCTAAAAATCCAAACTATAATTCTGATGTATATGCATGATTTGACACAGTGGATTAGGTGCAGTGCTTTTTTGTTAAAAAAAAACAGTCAGTGGTGTTTCTGTGAAATACAATGACAATGAAAATGAGTAAATAACAGCAACATTTAATAATTAAATAACAGTTATTAGACTGTTTATTTACACTATTTTATTTAAATTAACTAAATGTCTACTGTTATCTAATGAATTACATTACATGTTAAATTAAATGTTATGAATTTAATGTCATTAAAGTGAGACAACATAAACTCCTTGTTACTTATATACATGAAAGGCTCCTTCCTGTGTGAACATGATGGGGACTCAGGAGCTCAATTTTTCATTTTCTGAAGTGTGCAGGTAATTGACCTTGATACTGAATTATGCAACTCATGACATTGTCAAAACCATGTGCCAGATATCACGCTGACGAAGTCATAGAAGGGGCACTTCCTGTCATACATGTCAATTCGCTCGTAAACAATTGTTGTGGCCCTTGGTGGACGCATCTCCTTCATTCCACAAGGTCTACTCCCATGTTCTCTCCTCATTTTCTGATGCGATGTTGCCTATAAATAGCAGGCTAAATGCGAACTTGATTAGCCATTATCATGCACAACTGATGATTGTAAATTTCATCACGAATTAGAACGTCATGTGGAGGATGACAGCAATTCTTCTGCGCACTCACGGTTGATTTTATTATTTGAGAACACAAAGGAGCTGTGGATTTTCTGTCAACATGTGGGAAGGCCACCCTTCCGGGAAAGGTTTCCACATGATGTTCCATCAGGAATGCTGGAATTTGCTCCAACATAGACACAAGAAAATCAGTAAGGTCATTAGGTCCTCTCGTTGGAATAATAAGTCTGAATAAGGACAATAGGGTTCATATCGGCTTTTCACTGGTCAAAATCTTTCCACACTAGACTCCATTTCTACATGGTCCTTGCTTTGTGCAAATGCTGAGAATTAAGGGCCTTTCCCAAAACAATGTGACAGATGAAATATCTTATGGCATCCTTCAGGTCACATACTGTATCTATACTGTAATACTACCCTATATGTACTCAAGTTTCATATGAGATTGGCAGAATCTGCTTGTGTTAAATCCACTTTAAATCATAGGGATTAGTCACAGTAAATGATAACTGAAGTGTCTTTTTTTGGTGAACTATTCCTTTAAGATTTTAAAGAAGCATGTGAAGATCTATCAGAAAGCTAGTTTTAACTCAGATATATTGTCTCACTCTTGTTCGCAGTTTTCTGCCCTGTGTTTAAACCTTACCTTTTCACTTCATTAAAGATCATATTGATCTAGCTGGGAGCATACGAGTGGGGCACAGTTTTTTCTTCAGTATTACTCAAAGCTTCTCCATAGCTGTCAATTGATTGTCTCAGTTGTGCTAAAGAGAAAATAAGATCTTAGTGCCATAACAGGCTGTTCTGTGCCATTTCGATTATTCAACTATGATTAGACCTCGGTAACAGTTTAAATGTCTTGAAAGCACAATGAAAACCTGGATAAAAAAAATCTAATTTAGAGAGTACCATTTGTGTGACCCTAGACGACAAAACCAGTCTTAAGTAGCACGGGAACGTTTTTAGTAATGGCCAAAAATACATTGTATGGGTCAAAATTACAGATTTTTCTTTTATGCCAAATAGAATCAGGATATTATGTAAAGATCATGTTTCATGAAGATATTTTGTAAATTTCCTACCATAAATATTAATATATCTAAACTAATTTTTGTGCGTAATATCCAATGCTAAGGACTCTATTTGGAGAACTTTAAAGGCTATTTTCTCAATATTTAGGTTTTCTTTGCACCCTCAGATTCCAGGTTTCCAAATAGTTGAATCTCAGCCAGACATTATCCTATCCTAACAAACCATACATTAATGGAAAGCTTATTCATGCAGCTTTTATACAGTGTAAAAATTATATTTCAGGGTCACATATATAAAATTAATTTGAAAATAAATAAAATCTTTATAAAATTGAACATACCAGAGTTTGAATAGTATATAGAATATAGTTTTATTAATATTTTAAATTAGCTTTTATTTTTTAGATCTTTTAGTTAAAGTTCTAGCCATTTTGATATATGCTTTTGTCATTTTATAATTTATATGTTTCTTTATGTTGCTCTATAATATTGATACATTTCTCTTTTTATTTTAAAATCCAACATTCCAGTTCTCTGCCCAGTGTGACATCACATTAGAGCAAGCCCTGCCCTTAAAACCTGCCCTATTAAAACCAGCAAAGCATTCACTTAATGCAATATACAGTATGCTTAATATACCACCGGGAGACTGCACTTATTAGATATTTACTAGATTAATTTAAGTTGTTATATAAACACCATGTACAGTGTTTTACATTTTTTGTGTTTTTCGGTTTCTATTTTCCCCTGTAAAGCTGCTTTGGAACAAAAGCACTATTGTCATGAAACAGGAAGGAAGAACCCAAGTGCAGGCAGCACTGAAGGGGTTAACAGGATCTTTAATAAACAAATAACAAACACTAAAAACAAAACTGAAAACAAACACTTTCCAAAACAAACAACCTTCTGACTCAGTCTCTGTGTGACTTTGGGTCAAGGAACAATGAGCAGGGGACTATAGACCAACGAACAAGGTATACTAACATGGTATCTTCACCATAAACAAATACACTTAGAGCAACAAACCAGCACAAGACAACAGACAAGAGGGCATTAAATAGGGAGACTAACAAAGGAGATAACGATGGGCAGGTGTGGGGAATGAGACACAGGAGGAAAGCTATACTAGGAACGAGAGGGGCGGGGCCAATGATGAGACTGGAGAGAACGCATATTATGTCCTGATTGACTATAATAGGTTTCTCTCCACATAAAACACATGGGTCTGTAAAGATTCTGCCACTAGACTAGAAAATCAAGACAAGAGAGGACAGAATCATGACAGCTATATACAACATTTTTGAATAGAATAGAATTAAAATAGATCCCACCCTATGTGTTTACGCGTGCACTCATAGAAAACAATTTGTTCAGTTTCCCGTCTTCTGTGTGGTCCCATTTAGGAATTTATTGCATTTATTGCAATGTTTGAATAATTTGCAGTTTCTCAGGTGTTGCAATTGAATCATTTGCAATGTTTATTTCAATAGAAACACTTACATTACATTGTTATTTAAAAGGACATGTCGCTACACATTATTACAGCTCGTAAGAGTAACACATATTCTTGTGCTTTCAAATTAAAGGCATTCGCCTTCATGTTCAGGTTTAAATTCTTATACTGCTGATAAGGATGATTTAAACTGGTAAATTAAGCATTAAAAGCCAGCAAGTATTTCTTAATAACTGGCAGAATTAATCATTTCTTTTAAGCCTCTATTAATTAAAACACGGATTTAATAAAAGCCATTGGAATTAGAAAGAAGTCTTCTTTATTTTTTACTAAGTGAATTCACAATATAGTGTGCAATGATAGTCTATCATGCAGTAAAAAATGAAATCCACAAAGGCACTGGAGAAAAAAATCTTTGAACTTTGTAAAGTTAAGGAATCTGTAAACAAAGGTCAGTCAGGTGGGTTTACATTAAGCAAATTCTTTATTTAGTCTCCATCATAAATTACAAAATGAATATATCAAATTAATTAAAAGTGTGTTGCTTATTTTTATATTTTCAAGAGGTTAACATTGAGAAAAAAATGTGTTTGTCACATTTAGTTAAAAAGGAACACTCTGTTAAGAACAATACAAACACTAAGGAAATGCCAATATGGATGACAAAAGCAATTGCAGATTGGTTAGTACGATTTTAAGGTGGGGCTTAACAAACGATAGTTTGCTGAAACGACACCAGCTGAACATCAAGAACATGCTCAAGGCTAAAGAACATAAAGATGGTCACATAAAGTAGCGGATTTTTGGTTTTGGAGGTGTTTGTTCGTGTTGCACAGCTCTTAAATAGCCAGTTGCAACTTTCACAGATGGTACTTTAAAGCAACCGCAGAAGTACCTCACATGAGATTCGGCACTGAGCTCCTTTGAGAGAAGCTATTGTATCGCCTGGAGCCCAGCATAAATTAAAGCTGGAGTGTTGGTTTTATTTTACGGCTTCGCTATTTTCCACTAAATATCTTAATAATTATAAATGGTGCAATAGCTGTCTTAAAAAGCTTCTATAATTCACACAGAGATAGTTCACCCCAAATAAAGTGTTGATTTTGAAGCCACATTACTTCCTTTCTTCCAACATGATCCCAAGGGATTTCATAACTATGGCGGTTAATTTGTGCATTGTGAATTGTACAAAAATGTATACGATTAGAAAAAAAGCTATTCTGAAGCCCTGTCCCTAAACCTTACGCCACTGACGTAAAATACAATACAAAAAAGCTATGTTATTGGCGTATGATCTAGGCCTCATGATCTAGGCCGTAATGGGTGCGACAGTAAGCAACACAAAGCCCTTATGATGTTTGAAGTGCCTATTAAAAGCCATTTGTACACTTTGCAGGGACTGAGAGACACCTGGATCATATTTTACCATGTGTAATGGTGTCCCCATGGCTATACATAACTTCCCACTGTCACTTTCCATTTGAACTGTCATGAGGAACATTATGGGTGCCTTCACAGCAATGTCGTTTGCTATAAAGGAAAGGAAGGGATGACATATTACACAAACAGTCCAAGGTAGCAGACAAACGAGCCATTGTGCGTCTCATTTTTCAGCCGCACTCTTTTTGTCTTAAAGCTGTGGAGCGTTCGAAAATGAACAGTAGTTTTCACTGCACGGACCGAGGATGCGTGATTGCTAGCCTAGCGGAGGAGTGCGACAAGTCGGACGACCTATCCCTGATGAAACGGCACAAAAGACTAATGAGAATATGAGGAACTCTAATGTTCCAGGCTAATAGGTCAATGTTAAGAGCTGGTCAAATGATGCTCAAAGCAATCTAAATAAAAAATGTACAGACAAAGATAAAAGACATCTTAAGTGCTCCCAGCAGTACAATGTGATGCGTAACAGGGTGGCTTTGCTTAAAACAATTTAGCATAATGATAAGGAAAAGCATATGAATCATTATTGGCTGACGAGAAGGTCGAAGTTACTTGAAAACATCGACCTTATAATAGTTGCATAATTAAGAGAGGCTTGTCAAAGGTCCTTTTATACCACAAGAGGGTCTGACTTTCAATAAAGCGATTAAGGTCGTCAACTAGCATTCGCCCCTCTGTCTCACAGCCACCCTCCACGCAACATTAGACATCAAAACTCATCGAGAGCTTTGATCCGGGAGGGTGTGTTTGCACAATTGAGCAATCAAGGACCTTTACACTGTACCTTCAGTTCACTGTTTTCTGAATGGCTAAGGTAACCGTGCCGAACATATAAAAATGGCCAGAAGAAAGAAGCCGCTCACTGCAGGAAAAGTAAACAGCAGACCAAATAAAATGAGCCCAAGAGCCAGACGGCAGATAAGACGGTCAGTTTAACAGCGTGTGAGATGAGAAAAATGAGAGGCCGTTCACCTTATGCGGCTAAGCCACTAAATGGAAGTCGGCCTTATCTGAACCGATGCAGGAATTCCTCTGATTCCTCAACCGGGCTTTGATGTGCCTGGCTTTAGTGCTGGTTGAGAATCGGCACTACCCGCAGTTGTACACGCTTTTATGCGCCTATACAACACGAGCCAGACCAGCTCTAGATGGCTTTAGCTTTGAGCAGCCATGTGAAAAGAATGTTAAAAGTATTGTAGACCAAAAAACATGTTTTGGGCTCTCTTGTATGCATAGTCAAATCTGCCATTTCAGTTTGAAATCTTATGTTACATGAGCCGTGAATGGATGATGTGGAAAAGAAACTGTGCCTTTTTCTACAGATCACTAGCCTGAACTTACATCCACCAGGAATGTTTGGGACGTGAACTTGCTCCCTGCTGCCTTCTAGAAGGCAAGGAGGTGTAGCGCAGGCAGAGGGAGAACAAAAGTCTTTGATCATTTCTATCTCTGAGGCTATGTAGCACAACATCTGGACCAGTAATGTAACACTTGAGCAAACGGGACCTGCTATATACAGGCTATAATATCCACTACAATTCAAAAGTTTAGGATCACTACACTGAATTGGGTTTTGTGATTTTTCCTTATATATATGAGGTTTTGTGTAGACAAAGATGTAATTGTGAAAACATCCATTAAGTTAATGTGTGTCTGACATTTTTGAGCAATTCCAGCATTAATTCTCAAAGAATGATTCTCAAACCATCTGATTATACCGTTGATGAAAACAATCTGGAAGAAAAGATACTTAGTGAATTCTGTAAATTCAAAATGCTCAAACCAGAAGCAACGATAACCAACAAATAGAAAAGGGATGACTCTTTATAGAACTTCAAATATTTATATAAGCTATATGTATACATGTTATATGTACCTTTTTTAAGTATTTTTTATGATTTTCCAGAGCCCATACATGGCTATTTATACCAACAACTAGACATTTCAGATATCCGAAATGGTAAAAACATTTGGTAAAACCTGATTATCTCATGGTAAGGTTGACATGTGCATGGAATTGTGCATCATTAACCAATGGTTTGCGGTATTTTTTTTTTTCAATGGAAATATCTGTCATTTGGAAGCATACCCTTTTAAAAATCACAACTTTGCACCTAAATAGTTAATATTGGTACCACAAATGTACATATTGGTTCCAAATGTATATCTTTACCCAAATGGTACATGTAGGATCTTTTTAAAAAGGGTACTGTCCCAGTGAGAGCTTGAGTAATGTCCTCTATACCATTTTTTCTGACAGTGTAGTATAGCCTGTTTATTGTCAACATTTCTGCAGGACCTTAAAGCGCTAACACGGCTGGCCTTTTCTCTTCTCCCTCCACCAGTTACAGAGCAGTTCCTTCGAATTATAAAGATGGTCAGGTGGCAAAATCAAAATTACATTCATGCCCCGGAGCTTTCATTAACCTCCAAGGAGCAACGAGAACGCCTTCCTCAGCATTTTAAAAACGTTCTATGCACAAAGTCTGAGAACTGTTCTTTAAATAAATGTAAAAAAAAATGCATCCCACAGGAGGCGAGTCTATGAACCCGCATAAACACTCACCACACGCTGGATCAAAAAACCTCCAGTGCCGTTCCTGGGAGACTCAAAGTAAAGCTCACAGAGCAGGAAGTATGCGAATGGCTTGCCAGAGGCATGTGTTTTTTCCTGTTTGGTAAATGAATTATGCATCATCTTAATCAAATAAATACAAACGAGAACCCATCGCCGATCAGCGCCGCAAGCCCCTCAAGGTAATGCATAGTGATAATTACAGCCCCCCTGTCCTTGTCGGTTGTTTTGCCTTTGATCACCCTTCCTTGGGCAGAGTATTGAGAATTTAACGCCCCACTTGTTTATCTCTCTTTCTCACTCTCCTCCAGTAAGCACGATGTGGGCCGAAGAGTCCTGCATAGCGCGCAGAGGCTCAATTTCACATGCTTTGTTTTGCTTTGTAGCCACAGAAAAACATTTAATTTGACCAGGGGATTTACCGCTCGATTATACTGTGTAAGCACACAAATAGGTCACAGTTTAGAGGTACGCTTCAAATTCACTTGGTGGTCAGTGTTTGGTTCACGGTGAATTTTATTCACGCTTAGCTTTTGAGAAGTATGAGAAGCTTACATGGTATTAGCTTAGCATGGTAATTCTGAGCTTTTCATTTCTTTGGGTTTCTTTTATTTACTCCAAAAAGGCTTGTTGTTTAGTCTCAAGCTCATGTCCTTCAATGAGACACATTTATTAAGCCTCATCCAGTCGTGAGGACACATATGCACCAGGGTGACACTGGCCAACCCAGATTAATGACAAGTCGGCCCATTCGAAGCTGCTGGAATAAATGAATGTTCCTTTTTTGGTGCAAGAACCAAACCAGTGTAAGCGACATATCCACAGTGTACATTTATTGTTCACGCTTCAGTGCTTGCTGGGAATTATGCATATTAGGCTCTGAAATGAGCAAATATTGTCCAATAAAAGCTAAGAAAAAGGGTAGAGTACAGAATATTAATGTTTAAACTTGAGAGTAAGGACAGAGTGGTGGTAATATTTCTTATTATTATTATTTGTGTAGCAAATTTGCCTTGCTAGAGGGAAAAATGGGGACAGAGGGACAAAATAACTTTTCACTATGTAATTTTGTTTGGGTTTCACCGAATAAAATTACAGGGGCACCAGTTTTGACTTAAATGGGCACTAAGTTACAACTTACGCACTACTAAATTTAGCATTAAGAAATTTAAAGGCTGTTCCAATCCACTGTTGGAGGTAAACATCATATGTGACTACTTTACAGTGGGCTTACGAACTACTAGCTAAGACCAAAAAGGTACAGACTTAGTTACAAGCTAGCTAGTAGTTACTAAGCCTCTAGTGTGGACTTTGTTCTCATTTAAGAAAGAACTTACGAATGCCTGGTGCAACCCTACCCTGTTAACTGAGTTATTTTGCACAAAATTGAAAACCGATATCTTCACTATTGTGTTTTTTGTCAGAATTGTTTTTTAATTCAAAATGAAAACTTAAATGATAAAAAACAAGAAATAAATACAAAACTAAACTATATAAAGCTTTGAAAATGTGAAAAAAAATACTTTACATTCTATATTCTAGAAGCTTCTATTCTGAAAAAATTACCTCATCAATTGTTATGCTCATAACATACTTCATAATATGAGAAAATTAATTTTATGCTTAAAAGAAGCATTCTTAATCTTTTTATTTTAGACTCCACAGTATTTGTGCGGTATAGTTAAAAGCTTTCAATATATACCACATATATTACATATGCAAAGCATAAAAACCGCAATTTCAAGAAACAACACTGTATTTTCTATGTTATGGTAAGGATACATTTAGCCTGGAGGGCCAGGTGAATGCTGTTCGACAGATTAAATAACCTACAGACCTTTGAAAGGATTCACAGGCTAAAATCAATTGAACACTGTAAATATATATATATATATAAACATAAATATACCTGCCCAAACACTGAAAGGTTTTTTTTAAGTTTTGATTTTGACCTTTACTTAACATGACAAGTTTCTTTGAGGCATCCTGTTTTCACTTTTCATCATTTACTCACCCTCATGTCTTTCCAAACCTATATGACTTTTTTTTTCTGCAGAACACAAAATAAAATATTTCATAGACTTCCCTTTTATGGACACAAACCACAAAGATGTTTCTCAAAATATCTTCTTTTATGTTCCATAGAGTCAAATACAGGTTCTGAACGACTTGGGTGAATCAACAATGTTAAAGGAATAGTTCACCCTAATAGGAAAATTCTGTCAAAGTATTAAACTGTAATAATAAAATACATTTTAATATGAAAGCACACTTTACAAAATGAAGCGGTTTACAGGTCTAATGTGAATTTTTTTGGAGGATCTATTGACACAAATGCAATAATATACATAACTATCTTCAGAGGTGTTACATAATTAATCGTTATGTTTTTTGTATCTTAGATGAGCTATTTATATCTAAATAAACCGCTGGTCCCCTTACATGGAATTCGTCTAATTTAACTGCCTCAGGTCCGGCCTTGCAGACAAAAGAACCTGAAGACGCGTTCGTGTCATATGTATTTATAACCTGTAGGTGCAATTAGCCACGTCACCTGCCGAGGTTATTTTTACCATGTTTGGCACACGTGCTTCACAACCGGTCCAACAAAGACGTTCATAGCGTTTGAAACGTAGCTTTAAGAGTAGCTTTTGATAGGGAACGCATGTTTCTACAGTAGCCCTAACTGACATTCTGCTCAACAGAGTAAATCTTTTACGGCAAAGAAGCAAAAACATGACAACATATCAGCTCTGTGTCAGGTTCCGTAGTGCTTCGAAAGGGAAGGGTGCAGTTAGCCGTTGGTTCTAATTCGCAACCTCACAACCAAATGGCACTAAATTTCATACACTAAAACTTATTTTAAAATCCACAGATCTATACTCGTAATCTATTTAAGCAAAGTTTGTCTTAATTTTAAATGCTTCTAAGGAATGTTAAAAGAAACAACGTTGATCTGAACTGAAAACAAAGCTATTCCAAAAAAGAACAACTTTTTCATGAATGCTTGAGTGCTTTCATAACCCATACATAAGTTTTAAAAGCGTTTTAAAAATGCCTTAGTTTCAAAAAGTTTCAATGTTAGAAATTTTTTGATTTGAACATTAAATAACCCTTTAGGTGATGCTTTGTATTTTTAATATACCATTATCAGTCATTAATATTATAACAGGTAAAAGCATAAAAACACACTGTAAAACATTATATATGCATAAAAAAGCAATGATTACATGAGCAGGAATTCATAATTACTTTCACTAAAAGCTAAAAGTCAGTGCAATATGTGCCGTTGGCATGGCAGCAACTTGAATGAAAGTACAAAGATGAAGTGCAGTTTTTCCTCAGAGAGAGGGAGAGAAAGAAAACAGCAGTCATTTAAGTCAGAAAGATTAGAAATCTATTACCAGACCAGATAACCATTGGCTCTTTTAAAGCCATTCGTCTAACTGTCCTCTGACATGGATCTTAAAGTTTGCATCTCCAGCCACCTCAAAACTCAATATGTGAGAGAGGCCGGTTACACCGTTGGAAGTGTAATGAAATGCAGTGGGGTCCATATGTATCATCAGTTAACCCAATCCACCGGAGCAGTAAAAACAAAAGGCAGGGCTGAAATCAGATGACAAATAGCAGGATGAAGTGTTTTTGGATAGAATGGTCAGGTCCAGCATCATCCTTTTAGCCTCCATGTACATAAAATTTATGTCAGTAATAGGCTGAGTAGGATGGGGTTTACTTAAGTCAAATAGATGTTGTGAGTGATGCGGTCTAGATGCAATAGAATTATGGGAAAACAATAAATGGGCACTCACCACAGATTGAGGAACCGCATATTGCAGACGGCAGGCCTACATCAGAGTAACTTCCCCGCTAGAAAGGGTCCTTATGAAATACTGTAAAAGTTCACTGGGCTCAGAAGACATGCTGTGCCTTTTACAATTCAAAATGTTATACAGAGAATTGCAAAAATATTCCTTGATTATCTTGGATTATCATTTGGATTAGTGCAGCCAGTCATTGTGAGATAATGAAGAGGAAGTAAAAAATACTATAATGAATTGTGAACCTGTATCACAGACATTAAAGAAAATTAAAGAGTGCAGACTGGCTTCTCATATAACCGAGTCTCAAGGCAGTTCGTATGAAATTGAAAATCTATTGATTTGACTTCATGGACATAAATTTCCCCATTTTATTTTGGGTCATTCAACATTACCTTTTTTGTGTCACTTAGCATGACTTTTAATACAAAGACCGCGTGTGTATGTACTAATATATTATATATTAATAACCTGATATCTAAAGAAGTCCTACATATTTTGGGAGGTGGCGAACCAACACAGCACAAAACACCTTGGCAAAAAAAACGTACTCTTTTACTAACGTAACCTCGGTTCCCTGAGATACGGGAACGAGTACTGCGTAGCAGGACGCTATGGGGAACCAGTGTAATCACGTCGTGCTACAGATGGAACGAAAACACAGTTAGTCTCGGAGCATTGGCTCGGAGACGGGTAGAATAGGGAATCCCTGCGAAGGCGGAGAATAGTAGGTGGCCTAGTCCGGTAATCGTCCCAAAAAAGTATTAGGCGCTGGAGTGGCTATAGAGCCTGGGTCCAGCGGCCTAATCTAAAGCAGAAAAGACCCATGCCTGAAGGGCCAGAACGTCCAAACTGTAGAATCTAGTAAAAGTGGACGGCGAAGCCCAGCAGGCCGCCGCACAGATATCCTCTATAGAGACACCGCTAGACCAGGCCCAGAAAGAGGCAATGCCTCTAGTAGAATGGGCTCTAACTCTTGTGGGACATTGAAGGCCCAACGAAGAGTATGCCAGCGATATAGCCTCGACTATCCATTTTGACAGCCTATGCTTCGAGACCGGAGACCCTCTGGTGCAGTCACCGAAGCACACAAAAAGCTGTTCCGACCGTCTGAATGGGGTGGAACGCTCAATGTAGATTTTTAATGCTCTGACTGGGCAGAGCAGGTCAGGCTCTAGGTCCCGGTCGGAGGAGGGGAGTGCAGAGAGCGTAATCACTAGTTCTGGCGTAATTCTGGCTGTCATGCGATTTGAGTCAAAAACTGCCCCCAGGAACGAAATACGTTGGCTGGGTTAACAGTGCACTCTTGGCAAGATTGATCCTGAGTCCCAGGCATTCTAAATGGCTGAGGTGGAGGGATCTGTGGGACCATAGCTCGTACTCCGACTGGGCTAGAACAAGCCAGTCGTCGAGGTAGTTCAGAATGCGGATTCCCTTCTGTCTGAGAGGGGAAAGAGACGCATCCATGCACTTTGTGAAAGTACGGGGAGCTATAGAGAGTCCAAATGGGAGGACCATGTACTGATATGCAACCCCCTCGTAGGCGAATCTCAAGAATCGTCTGTGACGGGGGCTATCTGGATGTGGAAGTATCCATCATTCAGATCCAGAGAGAAGAACCAGTCCTCTGGGCGTATTTGCGAGAGGATCTGCTTCATCGTTATCATTCTGAAACGCCGTTTCATAAGGGCGCGATTCAGATGTCTGAGATCGAGGATGGGGCGGAGGCCGCCGTCCTTCTTTGGTACGAGGAAGTAGCGGCTGTAGAAGCCTGACTCGGTTTGGTCTGGAGGAACCATTTCTATGGCTCTATGTCCAGTAAGTTCCTCAACTCCGTGCGCAGAACGTGTGATTTGAGTTCTGTACTCAGGTGGGGACGACCCTGCGGAAGCGCAGGGGTAGACGAGCAAACTGGAGTGAATATCCTCGAGATATTATACCCAGAACCCAATCTGACACACCGGGATGGCTCGCCAGGCCTTGGCCCGGGTGACAAGGGGTTGGGTGCAATGGGGAGGTACGCCGCCTTCTGGGGGCTTGGCTCCCAAGGACAAAGGAAGAGGAAGATTTTTTACAACGTTTGTGTTTTATTAAACATTTTGCGGTGTGTTGTGTGGGCATTGGAACAGGCCCCGCACTTACAACCTTACACATTATCAACACTTCGCCGGCACCCGGTACTGAACGGGGTGACTGGGCAGACATGAGAGTGGTCTTTGAAGGAGGGCCAGCTGGAGCCGGATCAAGACCCGGATCCGAAAAAACCCGGATCAAGATCGGCCTAAGATCACGCTGGACCCTGCGCCTCAGGCTCCCTCCTGAGACCGATGCGAGGAAGAGGAAGGCTACAGGGCCCAAGTGTTTGATGGCCTGCGAAGACTTCTGTGCAGCCGTGAAGCGTTCAGCGAAACCCTCCACCGCCGGTCCGAAGAGGCCGGTAGTGGAAATTGGAGCGTCTAGGAAGAGGACTTTGTCTGTCTCCTTGATCTCCGTAAGCGTCAGCCACAGATGGCGCTCGAGCACTACTAGACTGGCCATGGATCTTCCTATCGCCTGGTCCGTGACTTGGTGGCACGTAGAGCAAGGTCCGTTGCGATCCGTAGCTCTCTGAAGAGCGCAGGGTCAGGGTTGGACTCATACATTCCTTGGAGGAATTTGGCCTGGTACACCTGGAGCACTGCCATGGAGTGTAGTGCCGAAGCCGCCTGGCCGGAGGACGAGAATTCGCGTCCAGCGAGGGCTGAGGTGGTTCTGCACGGCTTAGAGGGATGAGATGCCTTTGCCTTCCATCCGATGGCGGTGGGCGGACACAGATGTGCGGCCACGGACTCATCGAGGGGGGGCAGTTTCTCATAACCTTTTTCCTCTGCGGCGTCCACAGAGGTGAGAGCGGAGAAGGGAAAGAAGGTCGAAGATGGGCCGAGTAGGGGGCGAGCCATGACTTTGTGAGTTCGCCGTGAACTTCCGGAAGGAACGGTGAAGTTCTTTGACGAGGGGCCTGACGGCGCCCCGGCAAGAACCATTCGTCCAGGCGGCTGCGAGCGGGTTACTCTGAGGGAGACCACTCTAGACCCAGTTCGTTCACAGCCTTTGTGAGGACCCAGAAGAGTTCGGAGTCCGCACACGGCGTGTGTCTGCTGAGTTCTGGAGACGGCGTGGGGCGGGGTCATAGATTGAGACCGACAGCTCCTCCGCGTCCGAAGCCGCTAACGACATGGTGTCGTCATCCTCGATTTCGTACCCACCGAACGAGATCATGCCACTGGTGGCCGCCAGTGGGCGCTGATCCGGTTGGGAGAAACAAACCGGGGAGATGTGGGCGTGAGCTCGCGCTTCCCCGAGAGCTTTGCTCCTCTACCCCGCTGCTTCATCCGCACAGAGGCCTGTGTGGGCCGAAGCGGGAGGGATCGAGGGGCGGAGTCGCTCTCTGAAAAGAAAGCTATCCGCGAGCACAGAGAGGAGAGACTCATGCTCTCGCAGTGAGAGCATTCCCTCTCTTTGAGTGCGTCCTCAGCGTGGGAGAGACCCAAGCATGAGACGCACTCGTCGTGCCCGTCAGCGGCGTGCAGGAAGACCCCACACGAGTGACAGGGACGACGCGGCATTTGCAACAACGCCGCAGGAAATTTGCTCTGGAAAATTGCTCTTCTAGCGTCGCCGGATAGCGGCAGGGACCGTTGCTGAGTAGCGAAACCGCTCGCTAGCGAAGCCGCCAACAGAATCCGCCGGAAGCGAAGCCGCTGAGCAGGAGGTCGAATCCGCTGCAGGTGTTCTCTCGACGGCGAAGCAGTCAGTCTCGGGAAGCGAAGATCGAGTCGTCGCTGAAGGAGAAGAGATCTGAGGACTCTACGGCGATGCGTCTGCTTATATAGCCATAAGCCCCGCCCATTCTGACCAATCACCATGCAGTTTTCACTGCGCTATTGAATTGCTTCAGTCATCGAAGAAAAAGGAGTTTTCCCCATAGCGTCCTGCTACGCAGTACGAGTGAAGTATCGATAGGGAACTGTGATTTTCACAAGGTGGTTAAGCAATGATAATCCTAACATCACTCATCAAATCATTACAAAACATATAAATGACATCGTAGGAAATAGGAATTCACATACCAGATTGCGCTGATATATATGTATACATATCACAGCTGCAGCATTTTAAAATGCGTTATATCGGAAGTCGTGCTGGGTGACATGAAAAAAGTTTGTGCCGACTGACACAAAAAAACGGGGAAAATTTGTTTCCACGAACACATAGATTATAATTCGCAACAATGTCATGAACTCCTGTGAGACTGTCTCATTTCACATACGAAGAAGCCGTTTATATCGAACTAATGGCCAACACGCAGCTAAAATGGCCCATTCAGTTCTAAACATATGCCACGCAGAGCTAGAAAGAAGATACTCCTAACCAACGGTTTAGTGTTTGCATACATACAGTATGGATTCCACCCATAATACTGCAGGCAATGTTTTAACTCAAATAAGCGAAAGACTAAGTGACGAAATCAAACTGTTGAAGGCACCATATGTGGATTACACTGGTTAAAAAAGCAAATTTATCCTTATTCAAACAGTTGGATATTTTAATGAAAAAATCCAATAGTAAGTATTTAAACTAGGAATGCATAATATATTACACCATATTGGTATCGGCAAATAAATGGTAATTTTTACTGTTGTCGGTATTGGTCCGATAATAAAATCAGTCGATAAATTATGAATAATTTCTTCTGGTTGAACCACTTCAGGTGCATGACGCTCACAGTAAAAACCCGTAACATACATGTCTTTGTCATGATCATTCACTTAATTCTATTAATAAAATATTGTTGATGTAAGTACATTATGCATATTTGTGATTAATAAATGATCTTAATAATTATAGGAACAAAAGCATACCCTCTAAATAAACATTCTTATAGTTTTAAACTTTTCTGGCATAATATTTAACTAGTGTAAAGTCGGCTTGGTACATGAAACAAATTAAATGTTAACTTTTTCCTGCAACCAATGTTTTAAAATAAAACCACTTGTCCCTTTTTTGCCTTTTGTTTAAGGGCAAATTTATATAAACATTTAGATACTGTGTATCGGCCAATATATCGGTTATCAGCTTCCGACGGTCAAACATTATCCGTGATCGTATCCGACACAAATCTTTATATCGTTGCATCCCTAACTTAAACCACCAAAACAAATTGAAAAACACCTGTTTTGGCCAAGATTTGTACAAAATTATTTCACACCTGTCCATGCTTCCATATAACGGTGCCTAGGAGAGGATTCAAATGTTAATACAAAAACCAAAATGAACATACATTTTTACCATTCTAACTTGATACCTATGGGAAAAAAATATACTACAAAATCATGATATAGGCTAACCCAGGTTAATACACTCAGCAAATGAAATAACTTTAAATCGGATGTGAGAGTAAGAATGCGCATTTATGAGCCAGTATGCCTTCTGTTCTCCATCGATTGCCTGAGGCGACCACCTGACCCGATTAATAAACTGCTGTTGCCAGTGTGGCATCCCTGCCTTCCCAAACACCGAGAAAAAGGTACATCCATGATGCATGAAGCAAGCTGGCTTCTGAGCAGGAAGCAGGAAGAAGCCGAGGCAAGGCCCTCAGACAGAGATCTGCTCTCAGCTGAGATCTGCAGAGAGAGAGAGGGGGTCTGGATAAGAGATGGCAGAGGGTTATGACAGAAGAAGAGAAATGTTTGATGAAAGAATTGGGTTGGAGAAAAAGATTTAGATTGCTCTCTAGCAAGGTAGTAAGAATGATTATGGTGTTTGTTGTTTTTTGTGCAAATACTTTTGACTTTGGTGAACACGCTGTGCTGTAGGTCTAGACTTCAAACGCACATAGGAGTTAGGAAATAAACTGCCATTGGTGTAAAAAGTGGCCAATTTTAAGGACCAAAAGGCTTTTAGAGCAGAGACTACTGTAGAAGTATACAGTATATAAGTGTAGTGTAGTCGAGAATGGATGAGTTCCTATAACTACTTTATATATACAATGTATTTGTCTATTAGCTGTTGGTATATTTTGTATATAAATATAAATTTTTTCAAAAATGTTAGCATGTAGCTTGTATAGGCCGCTTCACAACAGGTAAACAGCTGGTCCAGAGGTACCTCCGATTTCATTTTAATTGACTATTTTTAAATCTTACAAACATTAAATCTTAAATTGTATTTTTTTAACATTTTGATTCGGTTATGAATGTTCATTCATTATGTTGGTTGTATTTTGTTCAAACGTTTGTGTACACTAAAAAGTGCTGGGTTATTTCTGACTCTAAACCATGCTGGGTTGTATCAACCAAAAATGCTGAGTTGTGTCAACCCATTTTCTGCGTTAATGGGCTCGACCCTTTTTGACAACCCAGCATTTTTTACATTGTGATGTTATAAAACTGAAACAAGAAGTTCTTCTAGACCATTGTTTACATCATCTGCAGTGGTCTATACAGCAGCAAGCTAGCCCATCTTGTTTATTCAGAACTGGATTGGCAATCCTGTTACTAAATGTTTGTCGTATATAAAATATAAACACAATGTACTTTATGTTATTAAAAATGTCAAATTGTTGCAAAAGTGCAGAAACCCAACATCTAACTGCTGACATCATTGAATAAAATAAACAGATATGCATTTTAGACAGCACTGAAATGACAACTTATCAGGATATATTATCAGGAAACGGTCATATTGTCAATGGAAATGGATCGGACTTGGTCCCCACTGTTGAGCAGACATAACAACAAGATCAAACAACTAGATAGCATCCCAGTGGACCACAGAGAAATGAGAGAGATCAAATAAAGATGAGGCAACAGAGACTACCGATGAACAGAACACGGTCTAATTTATATTAATATAACTAACTACACCATCTGACTGCATCTTTCTCCATTTAAGTGACAGTTCACCCAAATTTAAAATTGTGTCACCATTTACTTTCTTCGGCAGAACAAAATATATTTAAACGAAAGTTGATAACCTAACAGCATATGCACCCATTCACTTCTATTGATGCAAAACCAATGCAAGTCAATGGGTGTCAGTTAACAACATTCTTCAAATTATCTTCTTTTGTGTTTTGCAGAAGAAAGAAATTCCAACAGGTATGAATTGACAAGAAATTATGACAGAAATTTCATTTTTGGGTGAACTATCACTTTAATGGCAAAAACTGTGTATTTAGATTAGGATGAACACCTACTTCAGCAATAAATACAAAATGCGTACAAATTATGGCACAGATGCAGTGGATGCATTCAATTGATATTCCATTATATTACTGAGAATAGTTCAGTTATTAATATAATTACACATGCATTTATTTTTCAATTAAAAGGAATGCTTCCCTTTAAGGCTTTGCTAAACCAGAGTCTATGAAGTGAGTCAGTATTGGAATAATTTGACCAAAATAATCCATTTCATTATTTGAGATGCTATTATATCCTACTTCAACTCTTATCTCGAGTTTTGCCAATGGATTTTCAATGACAATCAAAATTCTCAATACCTCCTTCAAAAGCTCAAAAAAGCCATCCGTGTCAAAAAGGATAGCATCCAAAAAAATGGCATCCAACAGCTTGAGGAGCAACAGCATCTTCCCTTGATAAATGTCTAGCTAAAGACACTCCAAACTAAAACGCAACTTTAATCAACATCATTGAAATCGACACTGAGCTAATTGATGGGAGCTCAGCATGTCCATAACAGTCTGAAGGTTTGGAGATTTTAACTGCATATTGGCAATTTGGAGTCTATAATGAAGAGCAATGGTCTGAGGTTTTCATCAATATCGGGGAAGAGCGAGCATTTAGAGGTGAACGATAGCACCGCCTCGCCAATTAATGCTGTTCTGAGCACAGTACTAACTGACAGAGGGGGAATCTAAGAAATGTGGCAATATCCAAAGTAAAGAATCAGCATTCATTTCCACAAATCAAAATATAGTCATCTTTGCGTGTCTTATTATATGAATTTTGTTAAGCTGAAAGTCAGACTCCAAATAAAAGGGTACATAGTGAAGCACTGTTTGGTGTGTTAACTCTCTATCTAAACTAATCATAAATTATGTCTAACAATACCAATTATTAAAACTGTCATAGTGGTCGACCTTAAGTTAAACAAGTTTGATTCCAACCCCTCCAGTGTACTTTTATCTGAACTGTGGTATATTTGCATCATCAACCAATATACTGTACTTTATAGGTAAATCACGGCTCTGCCGCCTCGCTGCTTTATTAAACATGCTTCTTCGTGTTGTTGTCACGTTGAATTTACCAGCGTAACTTCACATGCACAGAACGGCAGCTGGGCTTGTCTGATGAGGATTTATTGCGAGATAGGTGAGAAATGCGAGCTGCTCTCCGCAGCAATTTATTTGGAGGCAAGCAGAGTATGTGATATGCATTATACGATCTGGGACATATTATGCATCATCAATACCTGCTCACTTCTGCAACTCAGCACATGATCCGGAATCATACTCCAGACCATCTTTTTCATCAGACTGGGATGCGGATTGTTTGCGTGCACTTTAGTTTGGAAAGCTGAACAAATGGACTCAGGTCTGCATTAGAAACTCAACGAAGCTAACCAGGATACAAAACCATAAACTTATAATTTCACTTTTTCAATTCGATCTCGACAAACCCCAGCGGTTTTCTGTTTTTTAAGAATATTGACAAATATACATACATAATCATATGTTAAAACCGTGCCCATGTTAAACGATGGAAAAAGCTTTTGGCAATAAATGACATGGCTTTTTAATAACTTGGCTCACTTTCATCCGAAACCAACACTTTGTCGACGATAGCCGTGTCCAAAAACATTTTGTAAGTGACTAGCTTGCCAAAAAACCATCTGTTCTGGCAATACATTTTATGTTATTAGAGTTTGAAATTAGAAACTGCATTGATATGCGTGGATACAACTAGTATCCTACACCCACTTTCACAAGGCAGTCGTGATTATGATATTTGGCTGACATTGTTAGTCTAATGTATAATTGTGATTAAGGCGATTGTCTGTTTAAGGATTTTTACAATGACAAGAACTGCAATAAAAAAAATGTGTGTGCTTCATTCATGAAAAACTTGTTTAGAAAGTTATTTAATTGAATCTTTTGTAAATTGTACCTTAAAAAAAATTAAAACATATTTAAATTGTTACACTAAAATAAGTTTGTATTTGTTAATATTAGTAAATACATTAACTAGATGAACTAACAATGGACAGTATAGTTTTTATCAAATCTATTTATCTGTAATAAATTGAAACTCCAACAAACAGTGAATATCTATAAAGTCCTGTGTACCAAAATTTAGACATGAGAATGGTGTCATCCGGCTCTAGATGGAATTACTTATCAACACAAAATACAAAGCTGTTATGATCCAAATGGAAATGTCATTTGAACATAACAGGGGAGAGCAAGAATGGTGGATCCAGACACTATAGAGCCCCCTTGTGTCTTCTAAACGTGTTCAGTCATTGCAGACAGCCTGATTTGTAAATTAACTGTGCCTTTGCATATAAAAACAGGCATTATTCTTATTCACTCATTCAATTCTGTTCAGAAAAAGCTCATTCTAGGTCAATTCAATCTGGATGGGATTCTGCACACGCAGCTTGGACTAAATCATCTACAACCGATTCATGCAACGGATCTGGCCTGAGGAGCCCAAGCTCGTGTCACAGTGCGAGCCAAAGCATCTCCACAGAGTTGATTGCAACGGACTATGCCACAGCATTCACTTCCTGCAGAGCTTAAACCCTACCTGACAAAGTGTTACTAATCACAGCCAGGGCGGAAGGTTTCTGGGCTGTATATTGATCATTCCTTCTGGGAATTTTGTGGGACGTCATGCACCCTTAGACCCCTAAAATCGTATCAATTTTTCACCGAAGTACCCACGGACCAGACTCATCCGTTAACTCTTATACACACACTTTCTTGCTTCACCCTACGGTACATGTATTAACTGCAAACTTTGTGGTGGATTAACTGCGATTTTTAACACTACTGCCATTTGGAACATTTACTGTGAGCAACGGCAGTCATCTAGTGAGATAAACAGTATTTGTGACATAATAACATGCCGTCTGTTAGATGTGAAGAGCCACTTTCAGATATAAAGCTGCAAGTTACAGTATGAGCTGAAAATACATTTGTTCATTTAGCATTTAGCCTTCATCCAAAGCAACTTCAAATGAGCACATGTGAAGGCATTGCAGTAATGAAGTCCAGATAATAACTTGTTAAATGTGCCTTTAAGTATTACCAAACAGGAGAAAAAATATGGCACACGATTCCATCTGCCCAAACAGAAGATGAATCAATCAGTCAATCTTTATAAACAGCAGATGTCTGTCTGCCTGTAGAGTACGGCTCTGGCCATGTGGGGATGGAAGTGTGCATCAAAGTATCATTAATTGCACAACCGATGTAGGAAGGTATTGAGTGTGGGAGATGGGGAAGCTGTGCGGCATGGTCTAATTTTTTAAGAGTGTGTGGAGTGTGATGTGTTCTACACTTTATCACGCTCACAGACGTCCTCTTGATAAAAAGCATTTTCCCAGCAAACTCATCTCACTCCATCTACAGTTCGGCAGGTCAGCTGTGCTCGAAATGAAAGTGTCTCAGATGGAACAAACCAGGAGGAGATGGAACCGAGTTGGTGAATGTCTGAATGCTTGTGATGTAACAATGATGGATATCATCGGGTGGACACCAGAACAGAAGAACTAGCTCCCCAATCTTGGTTCTTCAACTTCATATGTATCTTAAAAAATCTAAGTTTTGATAAGGGGTAAAAAGAATTTGCCCAACAAATATAAATATATAAATCACATAAATGCATAGAATTTAAATGTGACATAATGTCAAAATAAAATCGAGAAAACTTTATAGTTAATCCGAAATAATACAAATCTACCTGCAATAAATACAATTGTACCTACAGTAAATTAAAAATCTAAAATAAATATATAAAATAAATGTTTTTTTTAAATATAATGTTTTTACTTGTTTAAGAGTAACCAACAAACAAAAACTTTATTGTACTGTTGACCCATTTACAGAAATATAGCTCGAAAGACAAAATCACTGTGTGACAAATAGCCCCGATAAGAGCGATCCTGTATGCAGATTTTTTTTACAATGGCCTATGTGCTTTTTTCCTTCTGTACACAACACTGAATCATCGGAATCGAATACCTCCCTCCAGGAGGCAACATTTTCCCACAAACGCTTCAATTGATCTTTCCCCTTTGAAAGACAAAGACCATTTATCACACTTCGAAAATACTTTGCCTTTAACAGTTAAAGCACGCATCTGTAATTCTCGTTGGCTCAGGCTTGCTTAATATGCTCTAGCGTCTCATCCATTTTTACAGACGGGCACTTATCCAATTATGAGAAACGAGAATGAGAAATCTCCTTAAAAGGCAGGTAAGCTTTCATTTAGCTTTTCAGTGCACGATCACAAAACATGCTAAACACCCCATAAGCCACAGCAATCAGACCATGGTAAGAAAGTTACAAGCTTTATATCCTAAAAGAAAGATGCTTTTTACTTACCGGGTGAATTGGCTAATCTCAATGCAAAGATTTTTTTATGGTTTTTGATTTTGTCTTGTTAATGATGGATAAAAAGCACTTGATACGGCCCAATTAGCGCCAAGAGCAACATTGCAGTAAGCTGAGAGGAACGCTGTAAGTACTTCTGAATGCCACTCATAAACTGTTGCTACTACCTGACGGATATGGCACTTTACGAGACTTGCGTAAAAAGTAGGGCCAAACACTCCTATAAAATAGATGGTATTTTCTTCCACAGTACAAATAGTCAGCAAAAGGAGGTGCTTAACCTGCAGAAAAGTAGTCTTTTGAGACATGTGAACACCGTTTCAGTGTTAAATAAACAATAAACCAAGATTTATATGGCATAATGGGTACAGTTTTAGCCTACATTGAGCTGTCACTCCGTTAGTTTGGGGCCTTTCCCATAGATATTCGTCCAGTAATTCATTTACATATTTATAGTTTGGTGGCTAATTTGTACAAATTTGTACATTGATAAGTTTTGTCTGATTTAGCTCTAGTGCCTGTTTAAAGGTGGACCTTCATATTTTTTTAATAATTTAAAATAAGCACATGTGTTTGTATAATTCATATAATTTAAATTCAATCAAAATAGCCACCTAAAAATATATATCCAGTGAGGCTGTACTAACACTACTCGATTATGACAAACATTTTTTACGTATTTGGGGATGATAAGCCGGACATGATGTATGGAGGTGAAGGGGTGAATTTGGCTAGGATGCCAAATTTTAATGACCACAGAGAACTCGGTTTAACATCTCATCCGAAGGACGTTGCTTTTTTTACAGTATAGTGTACCCTTCACCATACTGGGGCATTAGGACTCACACAGACCACAGGGTGAGCATCCCCTGCTGTACTCACTAACACTACTCACTTTCAGCAGCAACCTAGTTTTTCCCAGGAGGTCTCCCATCCAGGCTCAACCCTGCCTAGCTCCAGTTGGCAACCAGTCTTAGGGAGATATGGCTGCCATATAGTTTATAAAAGTTTCTCTTAAACTAGTGATATGAATAAACATTGCTCATGTTTAAATAGCAGCTGTTTTCTTTACATCATGAACTAACACGTCGATCATTTCCTGTGCTAAGACAAGAGATCTGTGAGATATCAAAAGAAGCCCAGTGTCGTACTTCATCCGGAAAAAGGTAAAGTCTTCCCTTCACCAAGCAACCCGGCTGTCAAGCAGACAATTTGATCACAGGTGAAAATCTCTTTCTGCTGCTCTACCTGTAAACTCGGTTTCACTCATAGCTCAGCAGGTTGACGTGGCCTCAGAAGGGGTCAAGAGAACATGGCTTCAAGCTTATTCTTATCTCCACTGAATCTGTCTATCACACTAACCTGACTAACCGGAGCCCTGCGTAAAAGATTAAATGATCTCACCCTGGGATGGGAAAAGTACAGAGTAAGAGTACTGTATATAAACACGAAAACCATGACCAAACGTAACACTTGTGTATTTGTTAGCTGTTGTTTTGAAAAGGTTGCAAAAGCAGCCCTAAGCCTAAAGCCTGGTTTGTTGGTCAACAGATGTTGGTTTGAACTTAGGAATTAAATGTAGTGTGTGTAATATACGGCAAGACATGTACCATACATAATCTTACATCAGGCTACATACTTGAACAGAATTGAACCGAATTTTGTATTTAAAAAAAACCCTTCAGTTCTATACAGTAGTTTGTTATACATCTGTCATATTTTAACAATTAAATATGATTTTTTTACTAGCATTGACACTACAGGCAAGTGTTTATGAAATATAGACAGGGTTAAGTTTGGTTTTGCCCAACATTTTTAAACATCGCTTTATGAAGGTTTTGTCCCATGCCACGGTTGATAAATAAACAAAACTGGATTTTATGCCAATTTTGATGTTTGGAATGTTTTTAATGGTTATTTTAAAAACAGGAACCAATTCAGCTATTGGACTAACTGTATCTATATATCTATCAATGATAGATAACTGTGTGAGCTGTGGTTATAACTTTGGCATCGGATTAAAGCAACAAAAGATTCTGCCATTACTTACCCCCATGATGTTTCAAGCTCACAATTTAATTTGAAACACAAAATCATTTTAATGTACCAGTCTCTTATTTCATGCAAATACAATGAACGGGGACTTTTAAGCTTTAAAAAGCATGCAAATGCACTGGAAATCGTCTCGGTTACGTATGTAACCTCTGTTCCCTGATGGAGGGAACAAGACGTTGTGTCGAAGCCGACAGATGGGGTTCGCCCTTGAGAACCAATCATCTCTGACTATTTTGAAAAGGCCAATGAAATTGGCGAATGAAATTTGCATGCCGGGCTCCGCCCCCGGATATCCGGGTATAAAAGGGGAGCCGGCGTGCTCATTCATTCACCTTTTGTGCTGAGGAGCCTGAGAGCATCTTGTGACTGCTGCAGCGGACGGCTATTGTCGTGGCAAGAAGGACACAACGTCTTGTTCCCTCCATCAGGGAACAGAGGTTACATACGTAACCGAGACGTTCCCTTTCTGTCGGTCTCTCGACGTTGTGTCGAAGCCGACAGATGGGGTTCCTATGGAAAACGCCACGGCACTAGCCGCGTCACAATCTCTAGCGAAGCGACGTTGACCGGCCTGGGCGAGCCACACGTGAGCGCTATCGCGAAATTTGTAACCTTCCAGTGGGCAGGCAGGGGCTCCCAGAGCTTTTGGCAAAGATGAGTAGCCCCTGCCCTCTGCCAACTCAGACGGCCCCATTGGCGAGGGCCATCCAGTCGTAGGGCTACTGGGTAAGCGCTGTTCCTTCAATGAGGACGTGCGCTACGGAGACCACTTCCCACCCTAGGGGGGAATACAGTGGAGACACCAACATGGTCTCACCAAATAGGGGAGAACTCATGGGAGGTATGTGCGGAATGCCGCAAGGTGGATGTCCACCTGGGGAGGTCATGGGTTGCCACGCGGGGAACCATCTCATGACGACATCTCAGACGGAACCACCCTAGTGGGGGGTTACTACGTGTGGGGCACTAGGTCCGGTTAGAGCTATATGTAATAACTCAGCTTGATACCCGGCCATAGGCGGCAGGGCTGCTCCGCCGAGCCCGCCGCCCTGAGTGCTATTGATGGATGGACGGACTGCCTATTCTTCACCCTTGGGGAAAGAAGGGAGGCAGCCCATAGCGCACTGGTCCACCTCAGAAGGGGAATGGCGCTATGCGCAGGCGTACGCCCCACGACTGCTGGTCTCACCTGCTGGCAAGACTCGAGCTGCCGACTCCCCACGGAGGTTGCAAGCCTCTGCGAGGTATAGCGTAGCCCAACCCGCAGCTCTACAGATGTCTGCCAGAGAGGCGCACTAAGCCGATGCCCACGAGGAGGTCACACCCCGAGCGGAGTGTACCGTCACTCAAATGGGCACGGGCTAGGATCGGCACGCCGTAGTGACGGCGTGTGCGACCCAGCGCTACAACTCTCCTCGGATACAGCACTCCCTTTGCTGACCTCCATAACAGACAAGAGCTGCTCAGGGCCTTGAAGCCCTCAGTGTGGTTCGAGTAGAGGCGCAATGCGCTTACTGGACACCCCACGTACAGGTTGGGTCTTTCTCCCGGTGTGGGAGCGCCTGCAAGTTCACCACCTAGTCCCAAAGGGGGGCGGCGGAACTTTGGGCACGTAAGTCGGCCGGGGTCTCAGGATCACGTGAGAGTCACCGGGCCTGAAATTTGGCAATCGGTGGACACGGAATGCTTGCAGGTGCCTCACCCTCTGGATGGACTCGAGCCCCAGCAGGAGAGCCAACCCCCCTCGCAGAACGAGGAAGGGGCTCTCGGCAGGGCCCGAAAAAAGGGGACCCACAGGTCCACCTTAAGGTCCCAAGAGGGTACGGGGCGCGGACGAGGCGTTAGCCCCTCGCGCCCTAGAGGAACCTAATAATCAGGTCATGCCGCCCCAGAGGCTCACCAGCAACTGGTACGTGATAGCCGCGACAGCGGGTACCCACGTTCCAATGTGGAAGGGGAGATTACTCCCCAGCCTCTCCTGCAATAGGACAGCACGTTCCTGAGCGAGCAATTCCGCGGGTCTTCTCCTCGAGAAGAGCACCAGGACGAGAAGGGGCGCCACTTAAAGGCATCCAGCCTTGTGGGCATGGCCCTTGCCTGAGTGACAGTCTCCACCACTGAGGGGGGTAGGTCATCCAGGAACTCCTCGTCCCATCCAGGAGCCAGACCCAGAGGTCCGGCTCGAACGCCACAACGTGTCCATCCCCTGCGAGTAGGCCCTTCGCCAGGGGATTTGGCCAGGGGGAGTTGTCGTCAGGAGTATTAGCTCCGAGGACCAAGTGTAGTTGGGCCCGTAAGGCGCAACTAGCAGCACTTGATACTCCCTTCCCAGACCTTGCACAGGACCTGCGCAATGAAGCTCACTGGGGGGAAGCGTAGTTCCGCTTGTCCCGCGGCCAGCTGCGCGCTAGGGCCTCCGTGTCGAGGGGGGAGCCTCGACCAGGGAGTGCCCAGCGGCACTGGGGGATGTTCAGGGAGGCAACAGGTCCACCTGTGCCCGCCCAAACCACACCCAAGCCGGCCGCAGTGGTGGAGTCGTCACTTCGCACGAGGTGTCAACTGATGAGAGAGCGCTTGGCTGTCTGGTTCAGGACACCCGGTGGTTATGTGACCTGCAGGGGCTTTGCCACCTGCTGTCTCCACTGGAGGCTGCGCGCTAGGGCCTCCGTGTCGAGGGGGTCCTCGTCCAAGGAATGCCCAGCGGTACTGGGTGGTGTTCAGGGAGGCGACAGGTCCCCCTGTGCCCGCCCAAACCACACCCAGGCCAGCCCGCAGGGGTGGAGTCATCACTTCCCACGGGGTGTCAACTGACGAGAGAGCGCTTGGCTGTCTGGTTCAGGACACCCGGTGGGCCTGTGACCTGCAGGGGCTTTGCCACCTGCTGTCTCCACGGGAGGAGGCGTTTTGGGCGAGTTGCGATGACTGCAGCGAGCGCCACCCTGAGGTTTAGTACGCTACGCCGGTCGTGCTGTCCGGGCCAGTATGCTGGCTCTGCACGAGAGGCCGGAGCCTCATCAGTGCAAGCAGGACAGCTAGCAACTTGAAGGCAGTGATCTGCCGACGCAGGCGGGGGCCCGACCAGCGACCCGACACTGCGCGCCCATTGCACACCGCACCCGCACCCCGTAGGGAGGCGTCTGTCGTTCCACGACCGGCCTCAAGACCTGCTCGGGGTTAGGATGCGACGGCAGCAGGCGTAATGACGATACGCCTACTGCCAGTGCGCCACGCTCTCCAGGGAACTCATCTCTGTAGTCAGTGCTGTCGCGGTCCCATGTGCGTCAACCCGAGGGGGACAGGCCACCCCCGAGGACACCATGCCCAGGAGCCTCTGAAACTGATTTCAGGGGACCGCTGGCTGCTGCCTGAAAGTTCAAGCAGCTCAGCACTGACTGTGCGTGCTCGTGAGCGAGCACACCGTCATGGAGACAGTGTTGAGTTCTCTACCAGGAAAAGGGGGAGCTCCGCGCCAGGGAGAGCTGCTCTCTTTTTCCCGGCTGACCCGTTACTGACATGCCAGCCCCTCGACAGTGCCGAGGGAAACTGTACATGAGAGTATGCGGTCAGTTGTCATGAACCACTCCTGGCGTCTGACAGACACCAGGACGCGCTTCTGCGCCTCCCGAACGGCACCCTTGCAAGGTGCTGCTCAAGGTATGCAGCGACCCCTGGTTTTGGGGATGATGAAGTGCGGCTGTCGAAGCCACTGGACATCTCGGCCGAGGGGACGGTTCGATCGCCTTCGCCAGAGGGGTGGCAGCCCCGGCCTGGAGCACAGGAACATCCCTGCCTCTGCTGAGGTAAGAGGATGCCTGAAGTCCGGCGGAGGTCTGGCGAGCTGGATCGAATGCCGAGACGGACCACACTCCCAGCCACCGTGATGGTTTGAAATGCTAACCAAGCACCCAGAGACCTCACAGGGGGGGCTGCGATCTACTTCATCAACCCGCGGGGGTTGGTTCAATGACTAGCAGTGCTGTTCTCCCCGGGGGGAACGGCTCCGCTAAATCACCTGCCAGGCGATGGCGCAGCTCGACGCACCGTCGAAGCGAGAGTGCTGAGGGCTGCTTTATACTCGTCATTGCGTGCCGCCACGACGCAACGTCGAGTTGCCGAACACCATCTTTCAGAGGGTGAGAGCGGCTGCAAGTGGGACCCAGAGAGAGACCTCTCCTTGTGAGAAGGCGGGCACTAGGCCCCCGAAGGGGCCCAGAAGGTGTTTGGGACGCGGCAGGGACCGCCCCAGTCCGACCATCCAGCAACCCAGGCTGGGTCGGGCCCGATGGTGCAATCTCTCTAGGTGGTCCTCCTCTCGACGTCTTCCTCCGGGGGGCCACCTGCGGGGGCACCAGAACCGGAGTCGACGCTGGAGAAGGCCAGGGCTGCTGGGGGCAGACCACGTGCGAGACCTCGACGGCCGAAAGGCGGCCGGGTCACAGCAGGCCGGTCTGTTTCTACACTGTCAAAAGGCTGCTGGAGCAGTCCTTGACAGCGCCACCAATCAGCCGACCTTGCGAGAGGGGAGTCGGGAAAGTGGCCTTTCTCGACATCGCCCCCCTGCGCAAGATTGGGTCCGAGGCATCTTTCCGGGCCACTGATGTGGACATCGTCCGACCCAGCCTGCGCTGCCACCGCGGTCCCCGGAGGGCCAGTCGGCGGCGGCACTACTTGGGTCGGTCTTACCCCGTGGGGCTCTCTTTAGCGCCCTGGCCTGCAGGAAGGCCATGCGTAAGAGTGGAGGCAGCTTGGTCCACGGCACTGCCAGCCTCAACACCAGAGATGTTGAGACCTTACATGCCCTGGACGGTGAGTCTAGGTCAAGCCCCCCAGGTGGCCGCCGTCTGCGGATACCCGCGACTGCATGCTCCACCCAGGGTGCATTGACATAGTCCCTAGCTGCCTCCCCGCCCCGAGGGAAGAGAGGGCGATAGAGTCAGCTAGACGGAAGCGCGCCGAAAGGGACGCTCCAGGTCTTACTGAACTCCTTATGCAGCTCGGTAAAACTTGGCACTTGAGCCGGGCCCAATGTGCGAGTACCCAGCCGCGAGCACCAGGGCTGCACCGCAACCCGACGCTCACGGCGGTCCGAGCGAGCATGGCTGACATCTTGACGTCTGCTCTCACCTGTGCTCGACCTCCTGAGGGAGGGAGCTTCAGGGAATCGCCAGAGTCTGATGCCAGCAGGTCGCGCTCCGATGTTGCAAGAGACACCTCATCTCCACGGCTCGTGTCCGAGCGCGTGGCTGAGGAATAAGATGGCTTAGGACCATCCTTGGGGACCTGCTAAACAAGCGAGACGGGGCGCGAGCGGTCCGCGAGCCGACCGGCTGACGGATTAACGCTCACGATAATCCCCACATCACCCTCGCTGCTCGCCGCCGCTGACGGCAGGGCCGTAGCCGCTGCGGTCACAGAACGGGAAGCAAACGAGGTGGTGGCTTGCTCTTGACAGAACGTAGCCAACGTGACGCAACGTCTGAATAGCCGTCCGCCCGCAGTGACGCAACGTCTGACTAGCCATCCGCGCGCAGTGACGCAACGTCTGAATAGCCATCCGCGCGCCGTGCGGGCAGGACGAATCCACGAGGCTGCCACAGCGATCGGACCCCCGAACACTTGCGGCAACCACCGTGTCCGTCCCCGTCCTCGATGAGTGTACTGCACCCAAGAGATCAGCGGGCAATGCCACGCTGAGGAAATTGCTCTTTTAGAAAAATACCTCAGGAACTGCCAGGACGCCCAGGGGAATCTCCGCTGCACCGCGTCGTAGAAACCGGCAATTCGAAGAATGTCATCAGATGCGAAGGCTCCGAAGCACAAAAGGTGAATGAATGAGCACGCCGGCTCCCCTTTTATACCCGGATATCCGGGGGCGGAGCCCGGCATGCAAATTTCATTCGCCAATTTCATTGGCCTTTTCAAAATAGTCAGAGATGATTGGTTCTCAAGGGCGAACCCCATCTGTCGGCTTCGACACAACGTCGAGAGACCGACAGAAAGGGAACTTACTCACTCCGTAACTTGATATGACTCCTGCACTCAATTCTGAGTCAGACAAAAAATTGTGTGATGAACATGGAGTTTTAGGTTGTTGAGCCAGGAATATTAATCAAGAAGGCATTAATAAGAAACTAAAATGTATTTTTTTTCAACTACATACTTGGAAACTGTAAATGAGTCTACTTATTCTATTGATATCCAGATAATGGCTAATGACTGTGCCGATAACCATATGCATTTACACTATGTAACAAAGTTCTGTCCGTGAAGACCCCATAGAAACTTTGTAACTTTAAAAATAGCTCCCGGCTGAATAAATCAGTCTTAACTTAAGTCCCATAATTGAAAGCTCATGACCCATTCCTAACATAGTATGTGCTGCTACATTACTGAGATGTAGCCCTGTCATCATTACATTATATTAACTAATTACATTAACCTCTTAATCTCCCATAGCTGCCTGTATTTCATATATCATATTGCAAGACTTCATCATAGAAAGGGCGAAAGCAATACATCACAGATACACTTCTAATTACGATCACAGCAGCATTTTCATAAACCTTCATTTGCAATAACATTTGAGAGCGAGAGGATTTTGTCATTCCTATTAACAGGAACAATTGTGCAAAACTGCAGCACTAAAGTAATCGCAAATAAATGAAACGGAAAATATCATGGAATTAATTGAAAGGAAAAGCTTTCTTTCATTTTGCCGACTGTAAATCCACAAAGAAGAAGAAACAGCAAGCAGTAAGCTGTGGAATTAATCATAGAGAAAACGTCTGTGGGATTTTGAGAGAAGGTACAAGAAAAGAGAAAAGGATTATGGGATTGGGGAGGGTCGCAAAATAGTCAAACAAAGATATCTGAGAAACACAAGATGAAAGATACGAGTTAAAGAAAAACATTTTTCTCCAGTGCCTGAGCCACATGATAATACTTACAGCACAAAAAAAGAATGCAATAGATTAGTTGTTATTTGTTAAAAGAACGTAAAATAACTACATCTCAGACTAACGTCTGATGAAAAATGAAAGTTAAAAAAAGTTTCAAAATACCATCCGCACGAGAAATTCAAACAGACTGCAGATCCACCACGGTACGAGTGACCAAAACATTTATGCTTCCGAGAGCAACAGCCCCACGAGACGGACTACATGAGGTCATAAAAGTGGGAAGCAATTAAAACAGAGAAGTCACCTTGCCCTTCTCTACATTGAACTGTTAGAGCTAAGGAGAGATCTCCAAATCTCTCTCTCTCTTTGATTGATGACAGGTGAATGGCATGCCAGTATAATGGCTGTTTCAGTTATAAAAGCAGCCACCTCAGCAAAATGTAATTGAGCCAACTGCCTCGCTTCATCAAAGCATTACGTTATTAGTGTGATTAAGGTTATTAGATAGCCTGAAGAAGCAGTTGAGAATTTGGGTTTTCTAACACACTGGCACGATTCCTGAGTAAATGTTTTTCACTTAAATGCAGGAATGAGATATAGGAGGCAGGCTGGGCTGAGAGTTTAGAGGACCGTTTAAGACTTAGAGCCCAATTTGACATGGACTGTGATTTTGACAATGTGAAAATAATGTTTTCGTTGTAGGGGCATGAGTTGAAGTTAAGGTGACTAATCAATGGGGAAATAACTTCTGTCATTGAAGACTCCTAATCGGGTCCACGATAGTGTGTTCTGCGTGAAAAAAAAACGTTATTTCATTATCCATTCAAGCAGAGGGACAGACGTTGGCCAATGATGCAAATCATTTGCGGCGCGCAAATGTACATATAAGTGACGCAACTAACTCATGGTGCGTGTTACAATGGCTTGTTATATTTTAATAACTTTAATAAAATAAAAATACTAACATAAAAATATATAAATGTATAACATTATGAAATCAAATACAATGGTATATCGTTAAAATCTTTTTAAAGATTATAGAGATAACATTTGCTGGCTTTGCCTGCACTCACATTAAATAAAATGTATTTACTGTATATTCAAATCTTTTACTGCACTACATACAATATATTTTCCTTTGCATTGCATTTTAAAAATTCTTCTCTGTGGTGCAGAACATCTAGGAACACTTTCAGTTTCACTGTGTTAGGACATTTATCTTCTTTGTCCATTAAAGAAACCTTTAATTAAACAGCTACAGTAAGACAAAAAAACATACATTGACAATTGATGACACATATCTTTTAACATGGCTATTTTAATCTTTTTTTTATCAAGTAACACTTGAAATTCACCTAAATAATGTATCATACAGTAGGCCTACATTTTAAAATGTATAAGACATTTTTAATACTTAAATGCCTACAACAATACCTTCCTTAAAGCACTGACACAAACCGGATGCATTAGGGAAAGTAAATGAGGAATAGTACAAAACTATGACAAGACTGTTTGATAGCCTGTTTGTGGGAGACAGGGGTTCCCATGTATGCCAGATGTTTTTGCGTCTGGATTAAGATGACCATTCGATTTTTTTGATGTTCACTTCAACTGACTGCTAAGCTTTTATTATTAGCCTTCTTTATTTAGAATCAGTTTCTCTAGTTTATTTTGTTCACATTTCTTCTGTAACCTATGGAGGTGGTCACTTCAATTTCTGGGGAAGGTTGTGAAATGTCCTACAATTTCCGAAACACTTCTCTCATGTGTAGACAGCAGAAACAGTTACTCCTTGGCTGAAATACATTTGTGTGTTACTAATATTTGCAAATTTGTATTTCCTAAGTAACATACGGAACTCCCTCTATCCATGTTGAAGATGATTGGTTTTGAGATGCCGACGTCACTCGTTCATGTGCACGCCCGCGTGAACTAATGTAAGCGTCAGGATCAAAGCAAAGATGAGTTGACAAAGAAACTCTGTGAGCTGCTACATGGTACAAACAAAGCTTGATCACGTTGGTTTGGTTTTGTCAACCCAAAACTAATCATGTAACCCTGAGTTTGTTCAGCAACATTTATTTGGTTATTCTATGTAATGTGTAGTTTATTTTTGTCTTGTTTATTGTTTTTGCCTCGTCTTGTCAAGTTCATGTTCCCATTTCATGTTTTGGATTTAATAAACATTTGTTAGCTGCATTTAGATCCATTTCTCCCTTCTGGACTGCACATTACAATGCATAAGATTAGCAGAAATCTGTTGCAGCAACTGCAGGGACTTGGGTGTTTAATGGGGGTTCAGCGATTGGTCTGGTATTCAATAAACCCCTCTGTTCTCTTCTAATCTGTTAAAGCAATATTACATATGAAGGTCTGATGTTAGACTCAATGCAAGTGCGATATACTGTATGACCGTGTCTGTGAAATCCAAGCTCAAGTGCCGAAATCGTATTGTGAGATTACAAGCATCAAAGTAATCCTAGCCACAAAATGACAAAATGAATCAAGGTTCTAAACAAAACATTAAAAAAATATACATTTTAAAACCGACAATTTAAATAAAAAGAAAGTGAACAGTTTTGAAATATCAACCGACATGTTCTAGAACTAAACGTACATACCAACAATGCTTACCAGTGTAGTTTTAGTTTAACTGAAGGAACAATTCACACAAAAAAAAAATTCTGTCATCATTTACTCACCCTCGAGTTGTTTTAAATCTGTGTAAATGACTTTGTTCTGATGAACAGAGAAATATATTTGGAAGACTGCTTGTTACCAAGCAGCTCTTGGTCACAATTGACTACCATAGTGGGAAATTCTCAGTGGTAGTCTAAAGTGCCCTAGAATTCTTCCAAATATCCATCTCCGTGTTCATTAGAACAAACAAATGTATACATATCTGTAACCACTTGATGGTGAGTAAATGAAGACAGAATTTTCATTTTTGGGTGAACTGTTCCTTTAAGTTCCGGGGATCTTGAATTCTGAGTACTAGTGCAAGGAGGACATATTATGTCGCCAATGATGAGAATATCAATCAAACTCGGAGAGGTTAATCAAGACCAATGAATGAATTGATTTATTATTCATAGTGGACAGTGTAACGGAGTCATGGATGTTTATTCTGACATTGTTTTTTCATTGGAGAACAAGTGGTGGCGAAATTGACGGCTAATTAGTTATGAGCGAGATTGATGATGTCAGTGTGACTGAAATGACTTGTGTATTGGTGCTCTATTTTCACAGAGCTCCCATGGGAACAATAAAAGTAAAACAAAGTGATGTGCATGTGTGCCTATTGTGTCCTTTTTATTTGAGACACCAATGCACTAGCACTATAAACTGCAGTATCTAAATATAACGTGCATTTATGCAGTATATAAACAGTTTAAAATACAGGTTATATGTGTATCCCCTGTAATTAAGACCCTTAACCTTTGCATTGATAGCACAACCAATGGAACTACTGCAGAGGAATATAAATTGCATTCCTTTGGAACTTTGACTGACAATAGGGGGAAATTATGCGGTTCCTTCCAACCACCGTAAGAGGCGAGACGCATTTTTTAACAATGTGGGGGCTTAGTGTACTGGAAGTTACTCCTGAGTGGATTATTTACTCAAGTTGAAATGCAAAGCAGCTCTGCAGACTTATTATAGCTGTGGTCGCAGGACTGGTGCGCTCCGTGTGTAAAGCAGCATGTTTTCAAAAATGTTTCTATCAAGTAAATATCTGGACTGTTTTCTCTCATTTGGCATAGAGGATTTGAAATTAACTTTTGTAAGGGATAGTTTATCCAAAAAAGAAAATTCTGTCAATTTACTCACCCTCTCGTCATTTCAAGCCTGTATGACTTTCTTTCTTCTGCAGAACATTAAAAGAATTGTTCACTTTCAACATACATTTTCATAATTTACTCACCCCGTTGTCATCCAAGATGTTGATGTATTTTTTTCTTTAGTCGAAAAGAAATAAAGGTTCTTGATGAAATGATTCCAGGATTATTATCCAGTAATTCTAGAGACCTTTTCAACGTAATTATGTATTACGTGAAGTTGTAATCGCGCTTCACAGAACAGAGCAAGGTGAGCATTTGTGTTTATAAAGCATATACTGTAAATTTAATTTTTTTATAGAAAATGACTGATCATTTCGCTTATTCATCGTCTGGTATCGTTTAAAGCTGCATTGAAACTGTAATTTTGACCTTCAACTGTTTGGAGTCCATTGAAGTCCACTATATGGAGTATAATCCTGGAATGTTTTCATCAAAAACCTTAATTTATTTTCGACTAAGGATAAAAATACATATACATCTTGGATGACAACGGGGTAAGTAAATTATCATGAAAGTGTATGTTGAAAGTCAACAATTCCTTTAAAGCAGATATATTGAAGAACGTTGTAACTCATAACAACAACAGTACACATTCACTTTTATTGTATGGACACAAAACCGCCATTTTTCACACACAAACTTTCTTAAATCTTCTTTTTCTTGGATAACATGGATGTTTTTGGCCTAACCCTTACCGAACATATAAAATCAATTAAGTAAATCTACAGTTCCACTGAACCCAGACAATATGTTCAGTAGAAAAATCAAGCCAAGCTCAGAAGTGTCATGTTTTTATTAAATGGCGACTATCTGACGATAAGTTAAATCTACAGGCGTTAACTCGATAATAGGATCCTCAATTTTCACAAGACGTTTCAATGTCCCTGGTGTGAGAACCTTTGGTAATTACCAGAGATAGCACAACCTGCTGGCAGCCATGATGGATCGAGAGGCACGTTTTCTGGGCAATTTTCCTTTGTAGCATGTGTAATTAAGTGAGAAATATAATGTAGTGAATTAATTAAGATTAATGCCACTGCTTCCAACAGACAGATTAACAGCAATGTTTTAATGTTCTCATATTTCACCTTTTATGGGGGCAGGAAGGATGAGCGCTGTCCCCCAAATGGTCTTAACTTTCCAAAGATCCCAGACAAAGCTAAAAGATACAATGAAATACAGAATTGCACCCGCACTGTGACGCTTTTTAAAGAAAGAAACCCAAGGAAGAATAAGATACAATACAATAAAACTGTACAACTTTCAAAATAGTGACTACCCCCAAACTGCATTTTGAACATTTGCAGATATTGCAGATATTGTGCTCTGTGTTTAAGTCAGATATAAGCGTCTCTGCTTGATAGATTTAAAGATTTTAATAGTTTTTTAGTAATTGGGTGTTTTTTCAACCTCAAGCCCTTTTATGTCCCAGAGGGTGATTTAAATTAAGCAGCTTATTTTATTAGGTCACTTTAAAGTTCAAAACATTCTGATAATTACTTGCTGTCTGAAAGCTACAGCGCTTTTATCATAATTTATTTGATTGATAATTTACCATCTTATAGACTTCATTACCATTGCCCCACCTTAACCGTACTGTAAGTCTATCATACAAATTAATTATAAAATGTTTAAAATTACGAATAACTTAAAGTGGAGGTACTGTAACGTGCCATTTCATGCATTCTGACTATAGTCCATTAACTATCAGCACTATACAGTAAATATATTATTAATAAGAAATAACAAATAATTTCTCTGAGAATAGTTTGTATTGCTCAGCTGATACTCACAGTAACACACTCAACTGTGGATATTCCATAAAATCCATGAAGAACGGCCAAGAACAGCCCTATAAATAAGTTCCCCACCTTTATACAATATAAACTGTGAGATGCAAACAGTACATTGCTGCTGTAAAGAATTTAGAAGCCTTAAAAATACCTGTAGGCTACTTGAAAACTCTTTGTTCTAACCACTTTTTATGCACACACCAAAGATGCTTAAAGGTAACCACACATCAGAAACAGAAACCATGAACTACTGAAAATTATATTGAAAAAGGTGTGGTAAAAGGTTAAAGGTGATTTCTGAACTAATTGAAAGCTCAACTATTATAAAGGCAAAATCATGTGAAGATTACATAACACAGTTAGGAACAGTTATTTAAATTGTATTTTAAAGCAGGTCTCACAGTGTTTTGAATACTGCAAGAATGTAATTACATTTCAAAACAAAGAAGTAGTTTGCATCAAACATCCCATTGCTTTTCCTTCAGTAGACTTCAACATCAAGGCCAGTGAAACAAATCGAAGGCTTTTCATGTCTCTGCCATAATGACCTCTAAGAAGATAAATGGTTGCAAAGTGGTGATGAATTGGCCTTGAAGGCTTTGTGTCACACATGATGGTGCAAGAACCACGTAATGAATTAATGCACAATTAACATCAAGTCATTATGAGATATGTGTGCTGAACCGCTCTGCGTGACTGAGCCTCCAGTCAGAGACTGAAAGGTCAAAGGAAGGGGACTGTGGCATTATCTGAACTGTTTACCTTAAGTCTTCAACTTCATGCAACAAACTAGTCATGGCTGTGTTTAAATTGCTGCCTAATGACCAAACTGCTGTAAATAGAGTGAAAATGAATTAATGTGTGAGAGGGCGAGACCAAATTCCTTGTTTTTTTCTTTGTTTAATTATTAGTACCAATAATTAAACAAAGAAGAAAAACAAGGAATTTGGTCTCAATCTCTCCTGTGGAATCCTGTAATCCTTCAATCCTGTGGAAATTTATAAAATTAACTTAAATCCACAATTTATATTTAATGTTTATTTTAGCAGAGAGGGTACCCTAGCAAACACTCTGCTAGAGTGACATCCTCTCTTCCCACGAACTTTGCATCTATAGATAATATCACTGCCATCAACACCTTATGCTCAACACTTACATCCTGGCTAGATAACCTTTGTCATCTTTCCTCCAGACCAGCTCGTGCCATCCCCTCCTGCCCTTGACTGTCTGACATCCTCCATGAACAATGGAGTACACTCAGGCTGCAGAAAGGAAATGGTGCAAGACCAAGAATCCTGCTGACTTAAGGGACTACCAGACACTACTCTTCTCCAAGGTTGGACTACTGCAATGCTCTCCTTGCTGGTCTTCCTGAAAAAACTATCAGACCACTCCAGCTGGTTAGGAATGCAGCAGCATGTCTCGTCTTCCAAGATCACAAAATTATCCCAAAAGGGACACCCCTTTCATCTTCTCAACTGTCACTAATGCTTGCCTACAGGACGATCACTGGATCTGCACTGGCATACTTTCACACCCTCCTGCACTCCTACACCCCATCAAAAACCCCATAATATTGCCTTCTCAAAAGAGGAGTAAATCACTTTCTTGCTCTTTCTCATTCACAACTCCTTCCTGGTGGAACTAACCCTTTATCTTTCTCTCAACAGGTATTGTTCTGGCTTTTGTAGAAACTTGTATTATTGCTCCTCTAAGTAACCAATACGTGCTAATACCATGACATATCACTTTATTGCTCCCTGAACTATCTGTTATTCGCTTTGGATAAGTGTCTGCTAAATGGCAAAATGTGAATGTTGTCTACTAAAAATGCCCATGCATTTTATTTATATATGTATTTATTTTTGTAAGTACACTTGCTTTCAAAAAAACTTTATTAGTGACGACATTGTGGTTGTGTGTGATGGTAATGACATCACAAATGAGGTGATTAATCCACTGATTTATTCATTAAATCATGATTAATTTACTCCCTGTTTAGATAATTGACTCATTTCTTTATTTAAATTTCATGAATTATTTATATAATAGATCATTTATATAATTTATTTTCACATTTCAAGATTGAAGGTCTACATCTCAGAAATAATAAAATCAAACATGTCCATCATATAACAAGAAGAAATTTCGAATCTGTTTGTCTGAATACAAATTGACACCGGCACACAAAAGTGTCTGTAATTGAAGATGCGTTATACGTACATTCCTGTCATGGAATAAAAAAAATCGACTGAGATCCATTTGTGTTCGTCTTTTCTCATTTCATTCCATTAAACGGCATGAAATTATTCTGTGAAATGTTTAGTGTTTGTCACGCCGTTCTCTTCAGAGGAAGTGCTGCAGATTACAGAGTGTGACAGGTCATAAATCGACTTTGTCACCTGTAACCAGTGAATGCGCAAGATTTAAAAAACAGGTAAAACAGTCAGGGCTCACTTGATTACATTGGCTGTTGTGTCAAAAGACTGTTAGGCTTGTCAGAATAGAGGTTCACAGTCATTCATCAATCATTTCAACAGCTTGCCTTTTATTGTCCTCCGCACCAGAAAGAAACATTAACTCTGCGTCACCAAAATATGTTCAAATAGGGCATAGAAACTTGGACAATATTATATTCCAAGCAGGGTTGTGATGACCTTAAACCTACTTCATAGACTGGAGAAGAATCTCTTATTTTTGAGAATAATGTTCTTCTGAATGCTGAAAAATTTGACTACATTATTAATTGCTTCTGAATTACAGGATTCTTTTTTAGACAATATTAAAGACATTTAAACCCTCTAATCTTTATGAAACACAGAATAAACTGTGTTTGGCAAGCTGGTCACACTTGAGAGAATGCAGTAAAATAGTCAAACAGGACACATTACATTTCTATAATGTGATAGGAATTTTATGCCCTCTCAAAGAGTAGTAAAATGTTCATTACCACACTAAACGTTCAGCAGAAGTCCAAAGAAGATTGGGTGTCTTTCATGTCTTTAAGTAACCAATCGTAGAGTTGGTTGTAAGCATATATTTTGAAAGCAGCCTTCATTTTTCTTTATTAGAATTTGAAGGTGATCTGGAATCTGTTGCTTCAGATGTTCTGTAGTGCCCAATGGAACGTTTTTTGGTAATGTTTTATTAGAGTATCAACTTATCAGCCTGTCTCAGATGTTTCTTCATAAAACTCATCATGAAATGTAGTTGACACAGCTCAGAACACTTTATGTGTACGAAGAATTTTAACCGTCAAATGTTTTAATCTTCTGGCAAATCTTTCCAAAATAACTAACTGGTCCTTATCAAGCCAGGAAGGTCTCGCTAGACCAACCTTTGAAGTCGGGTAGTTTACTTGTACAGCTCTATCTCGCTGGCCTCCGTTACACTAGCCACCCAGCATTTTCACTGTCAACAATTTATATTACTAAAGTTGACAATGGCATGCTGTGAGATCATGCAACGAAAAACAAGCCCGAAATAAAAACGGAAATGTTCCCATATGCAACTCCCCAATATATCAACTTCCTAAAGTTTGTCATTATGTGAAAAAGGGTATGCAAGTGTTTCATTACGGGTATGCAGTGCGTGAACACATCCATCATGTCACCCAGGTACTCAAACGACTCTGCAAACATCAACGATCTCAAGTTTCAAATTTGAATTTCACCTGTCCACCATTCACTTCCTCGGCTACCACATCAGCAACAACACAGTCAAGAGAGAACAGGGGAAGGTGCTGTACTAAAATGACCACAACCCACCACAGTCAGTGAATTGCAGCGCTTTCTAGGATTAGCAAACTTCTACCACCATTTCATAGCCAAATTCCACATAATCTCATCACATCTCACCTCTATGATCAGCAAGGGGTCCAAATCTCGGTCCTGGAACCCAGATGCCCTACATGCCTTTCAAACCCTCAAGGAAGCCTTCTGTTCTACACCCACTCTCTGGCTGTGTCCCAATTCGGGGGCTGTGTTCTTTGAAGGCTGCATTTTAAGACTGATTGCGTCACAGCAGCGCGACTGAAGGCTTGTTAGGCTGTCCCCATTCAAATGTTGCTTCAAAATGCAGCCCCAAAATGCGACCTTATTTCCACATGTTTTTAAGGATAGAGTGAATGTACTCTTCATAGCTTTGGCTTTCCCGAGATTCATTGCCTGCCAGTACGAGCTTGACATTTTAAAATAACCATTCAAAACTTAAGTTAAATAATGTATATAAGTAATAATAATAATAATAATAAGTATGGAATTCACAAAAACTGTCCATTTCTGTGTTTTTATATTATAGATAATGTTGTTGATTAACATTATTGGTGCATTATGTGTGTTTTAATGTTTAAATTGGGTTAATTTATTATAACGTTGTGCGGTTTTAATAAATGTATCATATTCTGTAAAATAAAATATCATTTTTCTGGCTCCCTATTTGTTTAAAGTTAGAAACGTCTCTGCTGTGTCCACGCAACATGAGCAGCAGGTGACACAATTACGAAATCCTCTGAGTGGCTATAGGTCTTCTCAATTCACTTCGGTTCTTGGAGTTGAGACTTCATGCTTTGAAGAACCTTGTTTTTAACTCCGCGACTTTGGAAGGTTGCAGCCCCTGAATTGGTTTACAGCTTCCATCTCCCAGATCCTGAGCTTCCCTTCAGGGTAGAAGTAGAGCAGTACCACACGGGAACCTTGCACCGCTTCCTGCCCCTTGCAGTCATCCTTGTCGAACTGTTAGGTCTGATGGAGCAGACCGTGGAGAGGGGTTACTGAAACAAATGCAGCACTGCTGCCGGCCACACCCCCTGCATCAGCGCTCTTCCCCAGATTCCCCCGCTCTCATTCTCCAGACTTTTAATCCCCACGGACTACACTCCCCATGATCCCTTGAGTTGCATGTGCATTGTGTAATGAATGTGCCTGGTTCATCACACCGGACTCCATATATATATAATGTTCTGTTTGTTTCATTGATTGTCAGGTCTAGTTGTTATCTTGTATATGCTAGCTCAGATCCCCTGAGCATTTTTATGCAGTTTTTTCCATGGATGTATTAAGTCATTGTTTACCAGAGAAATTTTTTCCCTTACTATGGATTTTGTCAGTTATTTTCACCAGTGAACTTTAATTAAACTGTTAAAACGTCTTTCTGTCTGGTGTGCATCACATTCGTCAGAGTAAGTTTGTGACAATGCGGAGATTGCATACCTACTCACGCACTCAACTCTTTCAATTGGATGTGGCTGCCATCCCGCATTAAGTTAAATTAATCAATCTTTTACAGCACGGACAATAAATAACTTCGTAAACTGTATAGTATGAACTACATACGTGTAACACAGACACTCCAAATTGTTTTAAACTGCTGAATATTCATTCAGAGCTTCACATTTTATTTTTAAATATGAAAAATTACAGAGGTCCGGACCTCCGTGACCTTATAGCTGGCTACTGCCATGTTTAGATTGCTTATAATATAAGATTTCTCATGTCAATTTAACCCTATAGCCAAGAAAGAAAGACAGAGATACATTTTTTTACTAAAACTACATTGTTCCTTGAACACCCTGAATAGAATAATACTGCAGATTTCTACTGGACCATCCATGAATATCATAGCAAACCTAGACATATTTTCTGATCTGCCTTCTGTTTCACAAGTCTCCTTCTCTGCCATGACACCCGTATGGCCGTATTAAGAGTCCCTGACTGTGTGGAAACAAACACTTGTCGCCATGCCAACAGGGTTGCCCACTGCTTTGCAAGACTTTGTGAGCAGCTTGGAGGGGGCATCCTTTAACCTTTACTGGCATAGACTTAGAAAAAATGTCCAAATGATTCTCTATAAATACAAGGCATACCCTTATATTGAACTATACCAGCTTACAGTATACTGGAGCCTAAAGTAATAAGTGTCCATTAACCCTCCTGGGTTTTGGTGCAAATTGACTCAAGCAACTTTCACACATTCTGAAATGTATCCTGATTGTAAAACCTCCTGTTTTGAATATAGCAAGAAAGAAAATCTATTTTATCATAACAACAAATATATAAAAATAATAGTCATGTTTCAGATATTTTTGCATTCCTTTCCCATGCCTAGAATTCAGCAATCAAATGTAAACATTTTGTCAGAGAATTCAGCAATCAAATGTAAATATTTTGTAAAATATGTGTGTAACCCTGCTATGGTTAAGCACAGACTAGGTTCAGAGAACCCAAGATATAACCATTTACAGTAAAAGTCGATAAAACTGTTGTAAATTGTTTGTTTAATTCATTGCTGAAGTTAATACAATCAAATTAATGTATTTGTGCTATCAGTGTTAGTGTATTTCTTTGTGATTTAATTATCAATCTTTGTCCATTTAAGTCCACGTGTCATGATCCTGCCTCTCCTTGTCGTGGTTTTCGAGTCTTGTGGCAGGATCATGTCAGTCCCATGTGTTTTGTGTGGAGAAAGAGCATTGTTTTGGTTTAAGAAGCCATGCTCTCTCTCCAGTGTCTTGTCCTTTAGTCCCGCCCCCTTGTTTCCCCGGTTAGCGGTCCATTAGTGTTAGTCTTGTCTCCAGCCCTGATCCATCCTTCCCTTAGTGTTTCAGTCCCCTCACCTGCCTCGTGCAATCCTCCTGTTAGCTTTCCCTTAGTGTTTCATCCTTGTCACCTGTGGCCACTCTCCCTGTGTCATCAGTCCTTGTTAGTGTTTTCCCTTTATCAAGCCCCAGTTTTCCCTCTGTCCCTTGTCGGTTCATTGTCATTTCGTCATTATCGTACCTCCTCACGTCACCTTGTTGGATTATTCCTGTCTATGGATTATCGTGTTTGTTCCTGTTCTAAGTTTGTGGATTTTGTTGATTTATTATTCAAAGGACTTTGTTTGTTTTGTTCCCCTTGTGGAAAGTTTTAGTTTACAGTTTTGTCTTGTTTTAGATCATGTTCTCCCCATCGAGGGTCTTTTGTTTAAATAAAGTTTTTGTTATTTAACTCTGCTGCCTGCGTTTGGGTTCTGTCCACACACCGTGACACCACGTCGCTTAACTCAGATTGGGGTCCTCCAAAGTTCAATAATTAAAAAATATCTCAATGTCAGTGGAAATTCCAGTAAATAGAAAATTACCACATTGCTGGACGGTTAGAAAAAAAAAAAATCAAACAAGAGGCTTGCCATCTTCCATCCGGAAGAGAATTCTGAGCAATGCCAAGGTTGTGGGTTTACACATACTTGCATTGCATTATAGTTTATATTTGTTTCTATGTCGCTTTGGATAAAATTCGAGGGGATCAAAAACCTGGCCTATATAGAAAGAGGTCAGTTGTGGCCTGGGGGTTAGAGCGTTGGGCTTGTGATCAGAAGGTTGAAATCTCAGTGCCAGCAGGTCATGACTGAAGTGCCCTTGAGCAAGACACCTTACTCCTGATCTGCTCACTATAAAAACTACTTGTAAGTCGCTTTGGATAAAAGCGTCTGCCAAATGAATAAATGTAAATGTAAAGAGGCAACTTCTCAACTTCGTATAAATCAGTATGTCATGAACAACTGTATTAATGCACATGCTATTAGCATCAAGTAACTCTGCTTTGGAATCTAAAAATGAGTGATAATGATATGCATATATAAATACATCTCTCTATACACTGGGTTCCATTGAATATGTGAGATATGTATGGCTTAATGCGTTGTCATAGCCTTATACTATAATTTGGCATTAGAAACACAAATATTTTCGATTCTTAGAAAAACCGTAAATGTATTACTCATTACTGAAGATCTGATTAGAACATGGCGGCCTCCTTAGCTTAAAATAAGGTTTTGTAGGATAATATATATATTAATATTATTTGTCAGAAACAATACAAACATGCATATTAATAACCAAAATAATTTAGTTAATTTTAAAATTAAAAACATTTAGAAAGTTAAGAAATATTAATTTAACCTTCAGAATCGGTCTCTGTAGGTATCACTCGACTATCGGTATTGGTGGAGAAATGAGTGCATCTCTTAATATTTATTGTTCTACAGTATGCATAAACATATGATGTTTTGCATGTTATCATTTGTATTTAGTATTGTATTTTACGATACCACTGACATATTTACAGACTGTTGTGTTAATTAAAAACCTCCCTTTAACATGTGTAACTAATATTCAGCCACAACAGGAGTCACATTCAGAGTTTAAATAACGCTTCTCAGTAATCTCATTACAACGACGCTTATAGCCTCAGTCCCAGAAGGAAACCACAACGACGCTGACAACACGCGCAACACTTCCTGTGAGCTATAGATCAGAATGCAAGCATGGTTAGAAGCAGAGGAAAATACATTGTTTTTTTATCAAGTGAGAAAAGGCAAATGTCTCCCCTTGTGCCACCCATTCAGAGAAAAGCGAAAAGTTAATTGGCTCCTTGGTGGTCAGCTGGGATTCATTTCAATTAGCAGGCAAAACAGCTGTTAACGTGGTCTTCGGTTTAATTGTTTGCAGCATCGTGACTTTGTAAGCCTATTCTTCAGAAAGAGAGCGAGTCTTGGAGGAATAAAATTGAGTGGATGTTTTAATTGTCTCTCTGTCTCGCTGTAATACATCTTGCTTGTGAATTAGACGTTTAGCATTTCAATGCATGCAAGATTGTTTGATTTTAAGAGGCTGATGTCCAAATCTTGTCCCCAGAAAAGTGCCTTGAATCAGCAGGCAGAGCAAGCAAAGCAATTTTAAACAAATGCACATTTCAGCTCAGCACATACTGTATAGGGTACGGCACTTTCCCCCATTTCACATTTGCAATATTTTTGCTCTTTTATCAGTTATTTATTGGGCTTTTATCAGGTTTGTATTCACCAGGAACCAAACGTATTTGCTGGGCGTGGCTAGCGCCGTGCCAATGGAGATACAACAAGACAGTTGCTAATAATTAACGGTCATAGATAAGGCGGGCATTACTATTACTAATATTAGGACTTAGAAAGCTAACTATAAATATTAGGTTTTGTCGTTTAACAAGTCCTTTGGAATCTGAAATGTTGCTACTAATTGAGAATCTTGTTATTACTTATCTTATTAAAAAGAATGGATTTTAACCTAGATGACAATAAAATGGGCAATATAATAAAATAGGCTTACATTATGGCCCTATCTAGCTACGACAGCATCACAGAGACACGGGTGAGCTCTCTTGACTTTGATTCAACATCACATTACATTTACATACATTAGTATGTTTTTGCAAGCGATTTGGTGCCTTGCTGTGATGGAACAACCAGGCGTCACTCAGTTTTAGACCATAGATGAAGGGGGGGGGGATGTAGATCTGGACATGGTGAAGTTGTAGGGCACATACCTGCAAGTTCGAGAGATTGCTGAGATCTGGTCGTCGAACATCACCCCTACAAATTACAGTGAAATAAAATTATGTTTTTCAATGATCATAAGTTATAATGATAAGTTAATGATCAGGAAGTTTACAGTGAAAAACAGTAAACATACACTTTGACTTTCCCTGTGGCCCTCCCTTCAACAACCTTATGATGGGGTACTGTATATAAAAATATAAAATAAACTATACAAAGCATGTTTATATTACCATACCATGTCAGTTAATGTAATAGCTAAGACCTGTAAAACACACAAAACTGCAGTAAAAATACAATAAAATTGTCCCACCAGTTGTTTACATGTTTTTTTTGTGTACTAAAACGGCCTTTCTGTGGAACATCTTCCATTAGTCTAAGATACATTCGGTGGATTGTCGTTCTCTTTGGAAGTTGTTAAGAAACAAAGGTGTCTAGAAAATGTAAAACCTTTTAGCCGGAAGTTCTGTTCATTTATTTTCTTTTGTCACAGGACTCGACAATCTGCTTTGAGACCAAAACTAATGTGACTCTAAATAGAGCCAATCACATGTGTAGCAAAGAACATAGCTTTACTCCTCCAAAATGGCCTTAGAAGTTAATAGATGTTTGAGAGCCTATCGCTGAACCTGTGAGCGAACAACCACTGATGAGACATATGGGTTTGGAGCATCTGCTAAACTCAAACAGTAATTAGCATTTGGAGGGATGAGAGCGCTTAATAGAAACTTTGCATAATTATGTTAGTAAAAGTCATTTTATTTGCATATACTGGACAGTATAAGGATTTTTGCAGATCTGCCTTGATTTGGCCAAGTGGAAATGTACTAACAGGGTTGAAGGTCGGCATCAGTATTCCAGACATTTTCTCTTGGGGATCATGTAAACCGGTCGTGAGTCTATTTCAAGTCTATGAACACTATTAAATTAATTCAGGATTTAATAGTAAACTGACAAGAGATCATCCTGTTACTCTTTATCTTCCTTCCCAAAATAGATAGTGGATACAAAAATATGACCTACAGACGTGAAACCTGAAATAGGACAAACTTGCTAGCCAGAGTTGCAGAGTTTGCTTTTCTGAAGTTTGAAACGAGATGTTTCCACAAGACCCTTACAAACATAAATATCACCCAGGGCCCAAGAGAAATGGAGCCGACAGTTGGGTGCTGTGTTATTAACAACACAACATAGACAAAGTTTTCTGGTAACCTTTAAAAATTCACACCCGCACATCTGTTGTCTTGTACGCGTGGTTACTTTGGTCCGTTGTCATTGTACTGTAGACTTTTAAATGCAATTTCTCTAATGTGTAAAACAATAGCCGTCATCAAATGTTCGCTCTATATATTATTTGAATATGTTGATTTTTTGAGCTTTTAAAACACTATTACCTCAAAGGGATAGTTCACCCAAAAAGAAAAAAATGTGAATCATGTCCTAGAACTGAACATTGCTTAACATTCTTCCAAATATATTCATGGAGTAGAACCAATACATTTATACAGGTTTGGAAAGACTTGAGGGTGAATCATTTATGACAGAATTTTATTTTTTGGGTGAACTATCCCTTTGACACGTTTATTGCACAGACAACAAAGCTTCAAAATATTTAACCAACATGTGCAGGAATTTGGAATAAATCAGGATTTACACCATTGTACTCTATGAAGTTCTATGAAACACATCCTTCAAATAATGAAAACACACTCAAAGTACCATTTTGTCTCCAACTATCCAATTTTGAACAAAAGCGCAAAGCTCAACCAAAACTAACCAAGAAATAAGATTAGGAGAGCCTTTATACATGTTCATAGAAAAAAGTATACGCCAAAATTATTTTTGCTACTTTAAATTGCTATGCAACTACATTTTTCACCAAATTGCATTGACACATTGTATTAACTTATTTGGGTATGCCAAATTAAACATTACAAATGCACCTATACATAGCTCCACCCCAAACACAGGGTGCTCAAACAAACTTCAGCTTTTTGGCTTAAGTTACCAATGAATGGTTTGCTTATAGTTGTCTCTGGTGAGTTTTTTTTTGTTCTTTTAGCACATATGCAATGTCTATTAAAAACTGACTTGAACAATAAACTGTGTTTATTGACAAACATACATAAAGCATCAGGTAAACCACTAAAATGAACTTACCGCTTCATTTTTAAGCAAAAAAAATGAATAAGCTAAACACATTCTTTTTCATTTGTGTTGTGGGCAATAGTATTGTTGTTTTATATTGATCAGGATATTTGTCAAGGGAAAGAAAAACTCCACATCATAAATTGCAAGCTCTTTTTAGCTAAATCAATTCTAATTTCAGCTTACAAGAGTCAAAGCCAGCGCTAATACATCCAGCAATTTAGATAAAAACTAATTTGGGGAGCATCATATTAAGGTTGACAAAAAACAGCTTCATCTGCCACAGGCAATTGCTCAAACTCAACAAAAACGTAACTTAAAACAGACAGCCTCCCGTGAGACTCGGATGCATAGCACTTCAAGAGCTGGAAAGAGTGAAATTGATTATGGTGAGCCTGGGTTGATTGACAGATGTCATGAAAATAGATTGCATTTGCAGTCAGCGCAGAAGATCCATCACCATTAGCCGTTATGTGTATGGCATGAGACACAGGGTCGCGTAAGCCCTTCCAATACCTGCAGTCAGCGTTTCAAGCACAATAAATCAACCCAAGCCATACATCTCTGAGTCAGGACACTATATTACAACACAACACTGCTGACACATTCTTGTTATGTGCACTAATGTAGAGTTGTTGTGGTCTTTTAGCTTTTTTTAGAAATTGGAGAAGCGTTTTATGGAAAAAATACTAAGTGAAATGGTCTTCTGACAGTTCCCAGAAATGCTTTATAATTTATTTTGTTATTAGTGGACAAGGTCATTAAAGGTACATTTCCATTTGATCTAAAATGTTCATATTGTACACTAACTAAGCAGCTTTTCGCAACAGGTCAAGTTTTTAATATGCAATATAGATCAGAGTTCAAATGAAAACCTAGTAATGTGGACAAGTTAGCAAAGAGGATTCAGCTTGGTATTTTAAATGCGAATGGAAGAAATATAATAACATTTTAATAAAGTGTCGTTTTTCATGAATAAAATACCACCAAAAATGTGCGGGAACAAACAGGCATAAATAGTTAGGGTTTTGTCTTTGTTGTTGTATCGGACAAATTAAACAAATTAAAATAATTTCTCATTTCATTTATTTAAAACAATATCCTGCAGCAGTAGCTTTGAGCTTAAGCCATTGCTTAAGATTAAAAACCAGGAATTGTAGATTTCTAACTCTGGTTGACCCCGCTGCTTTCAACGTTATTAGTTTAATTATGTCACATGCGATGGCAGGTGCACAATATTCAGTTTTCTTAAAAATTACGAAAAGGTGAGCAACAAGAAAATGCAGTAGGGTAGACTGCTAAAGATAACAATTACACTGCATATGACTTCTTGTAATGTTGAAAGACTTTTCTCAACTGAAACTTTTCTCACCCTTGAACAACTTGTCATGTAAATGGTAAGCAACAATGGGTGTTGTGGGGCGCGAGGACCAGAATTAAGAACAGCTAGGCTATGTTTATGTTTGCCAAAACAGTGAAATGTGCTTGTATAATATAGGTGTGTCATTATGGTAGTAGATAGAAACCTAATGTCCTGCGGATGTGCCCAATTTAATTCTAACTTTTATTTAGCAGACCATTTTAACCATGACTTACAGCTGACTTATTACAGACCCCCTGGAACATATGACCTTTCCCTAAGCCCCTCCCCTCAAATGCAGATGAGCCAATGGCAGCTGAGCATCAGATGCACGTGGACCGGAACTCTTACAATTTCATAGGTTTCAGCGCCATAGAGAAGCATTGTAAAATGCGAAGCTCTCTTCATATGATGTTTATGCTACAAAAATGGTAAAACATTGTGCCTGGGGTACAATCACTGATTCCAGGTCTCCTGCGAGGATGGGAAATGTAATTTATTTTATTCCATTTGCTAAACCCAAACAAGACAGAGCAAGATGTAGGCGCAGTAACATGGTTCGACCACCATCCCAAAGAAAACGGTTGTCATTACTCATTATTACAACTTTTCATGTGCTCAAGTAAAACGTTGATGTCATCATGTGCTTCAGCAAGGTATCACTGGCTAAAAACAGTAAAGTTAACAAGTCCATGCTAACATAAACCTAAATAGCTAACTGTTCTCCGGTCAAATTCATTGCAGGTCAAAAACACATAAACAAAGGTCTACATATCAGTGCCTTTCCATACATATTAAACTGGTTAAATGTAAATAAAATTAATCTTACCCTGCTGAACATGAACCCACGTGCATTGTGATCTGTAAACTCTCACTTCCAAATGAATCTGCTTATTTACCAGATCCCTCCATGATATACTGTAATGCTCCCCAATGAGAGAGTATGCAAAATGTGTGAACAAACTCTTGAGACAAGGCTTTCACACTGACAGCTGTCATTGTAAAACATTAGCAAACTCTGTGTGTTTGTTTGAAAAAGCGACAGTAACTAAGGGGGGCATGGCTTAGCGGCAGGTCAATATACTGTACACCAGGGGTTTTACATTTACATTTAGTCATTTCGCAGACGCTTTTATCCAAAGCGAGCAATAGTACAATAGGTTTTCAGACCTTATGATACCAAGGACCATAAAATAAAATGAACCTTTTCTGAGGGACCCCCATTTTAAAATACATAGCTATTTTTATGTGTAAAGAAACATTTAAACTTGACTTATAAAGTAAAATTTATAAAGACAACATATTGATTCTAAACTTAAATTGTCGGCTTTCACTTGGAGTGAGAAAAAAAAACCCTAGAAAGATACAAATATGAACATTCTGGAATCTGTGTAGCAAAAAGGCAGATAAAATGTTTAAAATGTTTAAAATCTGAGGACCCCTTGCAACCTTTTGTAGGCCTCCTGTGCGTCCCCGGACCCCAGTTTGAAAACCCCTGCTCTACACCACACTTCTCATTGTTCAGCCTGTACTTCCATGGCTCTCTGCCAATTAATAAGTACAAGCTTGGCTAAAGAGTCCATTTGACCTGCTGCCTACCCCCTACTGGTTGTCTGAGCTGAGACCAGGTGCAGACAGCCCTGACCCAGTATGTGGGTCTGGGACCCCATTGCCAGCCAAATTACGGCCTATAGCACTGCCTACGTGAAATACCAGTAATAATGTCAGCTATTCACTAGCTCATAAAGAGAAAAAGTTCAATGTCAAGTAATGCCTTTTAAACTAATTGCCTTCAGTGTTTTTCAAGTTGTAAATCTCTATCGCTAGTGCTTATTATCGGAAAGATTTAGCTTTTATCCAGATGCTAGCAGGTGTCCACAAAATATTAAATTTGAACAGTGGTCCTTTGGAGACACATTCTACAGGTGTGAGCAAAACCGAGAGGTGGAAATGAAAGAGGTTAGTTAAGGTCCATATGAGGTTCATTTTTTATTATTTACAGTTTATGAACTTACAAGTTACAAAATCTTCAAGGCAGTCTCTTAATGACTGCCTTGAAGATTTTGTAACTTGTAAGTTCATAAACTGTAAATAATAAAAAATGAATAAATACTAGCCAAATGGATTTTAATGAGGGTTAATGTTACTCGAAAGCCTTTGGGGCTAGTTTAAAAGATTCTGAGGCACTGTGCTGTAGTATAACCATGGTTGTTAAACAAGCCGTCGTATGTGGAAAATATGTGAAAACACGAAACATTCTCAAATACATTTTATCAGTAGTGTATGTGTGCTGCCTGGGATTTGAACTCAGGACCTTTATGTTGCTTACGCAATAACCTACCAACTCCACTACAGATAACTTTTAAAATATGTATGGTACGAAAAAGCTAAATGCGTTACGTAATACCAGGCGTGCCGCACACTTCCCGAAACCAATTTGATCGCCCCCTAGAGGCTGGCGGCAGTATAGGTCATTAACCCAATCCACTTCATGTAAGCAAACAGGAATCATGCCAAACTAAATAGTCCCATTACACTTTAAAGATATTTTTGCCAAAAACAATTGTCACTTTAGTTAACTATCACACTGACGTACTGTATGTTCAAGTGTTTGTTTTTTCTAATAAGTTTGGTTTAAGCTATAAGATGTCATAAGAAGGGCTGTAAGGGATGTGTAATACTGCAACACACCATGTAAAATGTGAAAACAAGATTTAGTAATAAATATATAAAAAGGCCAATTAATCTAGATGGTTAAGGGTGCAGAACAGTTTTATGGACTAAACCAAATTCCTGGATTATTAAAGATGCAATTTAGTCAATTTGCTTCATGTCTGTTTAGCACCTTTTGAAGCAAGCAATGTGATGTGCCGTCATCAATTGTAATCCATTTATATTTCCTGCCGTTTCAAAACGATCGATTTATGACGAAGTACTGTTAAAAAAAAGAAAACGTGAAAAGGAGTGATGTCAATGCTGTTCCAATGTTAGTCAGCAAACATAAAATGATTCTACTTTACAAAGAAAATGTATGCAGTGAATGTAAAGGAAGACCGTGGGATTCATCGACAATTAGAGATGCTTCACAAAGAGAAATTAGACAGTGTTCTGTAAATCAACGAGCATTATCAAAACAAAGCCTATGACATTTCCGTTGACAGCTCGAAGTTTTTGACTCGCATCCAGTGATTCACAGAAGCGCAGACAGAGGAAAAATGCCTTCGTACTCCTGTCACAACTGCATATTCACACACATGTCTGTTTACCATTCGGCACAAGAGGAGTCTGAATAGCGTTCTGGATGCGGCGAGAATAATTATCTCTTTATGAGTTTAGTGCCTAATTAAACACAGAATCATTTATCTCATGGTTGCCTGAAAGGAGATCTAATTCTGACATTATAATGTTCAACCAACCCCTCAACATAAAACTTTTCTGGCCAATGGTGACTCATTTCAGTTAGATAAAAAGATGTACCAAAACCAAAATGCTGTAATCCTTCTCCATGGGATTTTAAAAGATAAAATAGCTTTTACCTCAGTCGCTTAAGATTCTGCTATTGTTTCGTGGTGGAATGAAAAGGGATTACATGCATATGAATTAAAGGAAGGAGAATACTGTGGATTTGCAGCGTAAACTCAGGGTAATTGAGGCTAATTCGGTTGACTATAGCTTTAAGTTATTTCCGTTCCTTTAAATACATGAGATGAAATTGTGAGACCAGGCCCTTGTTGTTTTCGTGTGATTAAAAGCTCCATATTTGATACATATTCTAATTAAAAAATAATAGGGTGGTCAATATACTGTATATATCGGTTAAAGCTTTCACAAGCAGAAAATGGTACTTGTGAAGAATACAATAGCTATTTACATGCAAGAAATATAACAAAATAATATCTCTTTAATATAATCATTGTTATTTTCAGCCATCGAATGGAAACTGTCAAGTATCAGAGATTTCAATATAAACAAATACTGATTATTGACAAAAATTGACCAAACTATCTGAGATCAGCTATTCATATATACATTTTACTGCTCTGTACCATATACACTCGCCTAAAGGATTATTAGGAACACCTGTTCAATTTCTCATTAATGCAATTATCTAATCAACCAATCACATGGCAGTTGCTTCAATGCATTTAGGGGTGTGGTCCTGGTCAAAACAATCTCCTGAACTCCAAACTGAATGTCAGAATGGGAAAGAAAGGTGATTTAAGCTATTTTGAGCGTGGCATGGTTGTTGGTGCCAGACGGGCCAGTCTGAGTATTTCACAATCTGCTCAGTTACTGGGAATTTCACGCACAACCATTTCTAGGGTTTACAAAGAATGGTGTGAAAAGGGAAAAAAAATCCAGTATGCCTTGTTGATGCTAGAGGTCAGAGGAGAATGGGCAGACTGATTCAAGCTGATAGAAGAGCAACTTTGACTGAAATATCCACTCGTTACAACCGAGGTATGCAGCAAAGCATTTGTGAAGCCACGACACACGCAACCTTGAGGCGGATGGGATACAACAGCAGAAGACCCTACCGGGTACCACTCATCTCCGCTACAAATAGGAAAAAGAGGCTACAATTTGCAAAAGCTCACCAAAATTGGACAGTTGAAGACTGGAAAAATGTTGCTTGGTCTGATGAGCCTTGATTTCTGTTGAGTCATTCAGATGGTAGAGTCAGAACTTGGCGTAAACAGAATGAGAACATGGATCCATCATGCCTTGTTACCACTGTGCAGGCCGGTGGTGGACCCATCCTCTGATAGCTACTTCTAGCAGGATAATGCACCATGTTACAAAGCTCAAATCATTTCAAATTGGTTTATTGAACATGACAATCAGTTTACTGTACTAAAATGGCCCCAACAGTCACCAGATCACAACCAAATAGAGCATCTTTGGGATGTGGTGGAATGGGAGCTTCGTGCCCTGGATGTGCAACCCACAAATCTCCATCAACTGCAAGATGCTATCCTATCAATATGGGCCAACATTTCTAAAGAATGCTTTCAGCACCTTGTTGAATCAATGCCACGTAGAATTAAGGCAGTTCTGAAGGCGAAAGGGGGTCAAACACAGTATTAGGTACGGTGTTCCTAATAATCCTTTGTGAGTGTATCTGCTCTGCACTTGTTACCATATTTAATAAATTTGTTTGTAAACTTGTTTTTTTTTAAAGAATTTAAGGATAAACATTTAAGACAACGACTATGAAAGAAATATTTGACTGTTATGATGGTAATTTGGGTAATAAATCAAGCTGAAACTAAACACTAGTTGTTTTTCTCTCAACCACTTTAAGACTCATAAATGTCATGTGAAAACTGTCACAGAACAGAAATAAAGACATTGGCAAAGAATAAAGCGGCTACATTTGTGAGTCAGTCGCTACATGCCTAGGAGCCGACAAAGAAAACTCAACCAAAGCTCAAAAAGAGTTTTTCCAGCTAATATTTGAAACTGACTCACAAGTGGGCGAACTGTGAAAATGATCGAGCTTCAAGGCAAGACGTCAGTCATGAAATCGGATTATACTTCGGCCCAGTGCTCACATGAAGAACAGAGCAATAGCAGGAACAGAAAAGCTGCTGATTTAAACAAGCCCACAAGCTTTTGAACATGTCGGCATGGCATTGGCGTGTCGGGACTTCCTTCATTTTCTAATAATTTTTTACTTTGCTTTCACCAAGAGTGGTTGCAACATCGAAAAATAAATGACATATGTGACAACTAGTGCATCAGAATGTGTATTGTAATGGATGTTTGATCGACTTTCTCAAATGTGTCCTCATGAAGAAAATTATCTTTACAGAACTACAATAATCTCATCTAAAGGTCACACTGGATCAGAACACCAAGACTTATTAAACATTATTAGATCAATTAAATCACATGGTATATAGAAAATGAAGATTTCATAATTGTGAATATTTGCAGAGACAATATTGTATTATGGCTTTCAGCCATTTCGCAGTTCACTTAAATTCCTTTAGATAACAATCCGTTTTAATTATACTATAACGTAATACATTTTATTTAGATGGTATTAAATCAACATCAGGTGAGAAAAACACAATCACCCGCATATGTGAAAAAGCTTGCTTCTAGAATATTGCTGTTTCACTAGATTCCTAGTGAGCTGAAGCAATATTTCTTTGCCCTGTTTTATGTCAGGTTTAGATCAAGAGCCAAAATGCATCAATGGCAACCCATACACTGTATCAAATTTCTTTGTGGACGTTTAAGTTCAGAAAAAATTAAAAATAAGTCTGAACATTTTACTTTCAGCTCTCCAGTATTGAAGCCTACATACAGGAAATTTCCAAAGTGGTTTACGGGTTGTTACAAAGGCTAAAAATCCATTCAAACTGTACTGAGCAGTGAGAATATATGCAGCAACATTGCTGATGAAACGGCCTCTGCTGGACTAGCTGAATCCCAAAACGGGAGGCTACCAACAAATGCAAGCGAAGAGTAGTGGAGAAAACAGGGTCTGGATCTCAAAAAGGAAAAATAAACAGTTGGATAAAACAGGCCAGGACAGGATACCAAAGAGCTGACATAAAGGAAAGAATACACATAAACAAGCTGTGAGGAATAAATGTAGTCTGTTTAATGCATTACACTCCCTTATGGTCCTTGTCACATCTTACTTTCACAAGCCATGTTTTCGGTTCATATTTGTATAAGTATAATCAGCAGAACGACTGACACCATGCTATACAAGAGCGCATAGTCTCATTTTTATTCCATCAAATTAAACAAGACATCTAAACTGACTAACGTTTCTAGGACCTCTTCTAACAGAAGTGGTAGAGCCTGCAAGTCTGCGGCAAGGCACCAAAATCCCTGAGCTTAACTGAATGAGAAGAATCAAACTCTTGGAGACGTAACAAACAATGAAGACGTTGAAAAAGACGGTTAAAGTTTGTGGGTCTGAGGAAGTCACTGAAGCATAAGGATTTGTGTACACTGCTTGTGTCAGACTGAGAAAGGTCCGGCACGCCTGTTTGACATGCAGGTCACTGGTCACTGGTTCTGAGCTCTGCAGAGAGGCAGGCACAAAGACTGTCCTTCTCCAAAAAGCTGAGGGATTGAGTCAGTGCCCTCCACTCTGACATCTTACGGAGTCACCTCCATCCCTCAAAGCTCTAATGCTTCAAATGGCCCTCTGAAGGGGGCGGGAGGATGGACAGATTGCGGTTTCTTTCCTCTTCTCTGTGTGAAATAAGAGGAACCAGAAATGTCTCTCTCATACCACTTATGTGGTCTTTGGCTGAATGGTAAAAGAACTAGTCCATTGCAGAAACCAAAACTTTCATTCAAGAGAGTCACGCGTTAATATTTTATTATCTGTGCATTAAAACCAAACACCATAATCTTGTTGAGTGGCTCTCAAATACAAATTTGAAGTTGCATATATTACTAGTAATGATAAATGACCTGACAAATAGTTCCTTGCGTGTTTGTTTCTATGAACATCAGTGCAGATCCTAAACGTCTGGGGGCCCTAAGCAAACCTTTGTGAGGGGCCCTTGTCATAATAGTAAAAATCTGATTAGAACTATAAGAAATTAAAATAATAAATCAATTACACACTTGATTTAAAACTGAAAGACAAAAAACCTTAAACTGACAGTATGAAAAATTAAGTATAAAATTACATTCACATGTAAATAATAATTTACCTAAAGTAATGCATGGCTCTGCAACTATCTAGCTCTTTACTAATCAAATGAGTGATTAACAAAAATAAAACATGATAAATATAGTTTACTCAAGAAAGCTAAGCATACGAAAACACATCCAAAAATGTGATGAGACAAAAAGTACATATCATGGGAAAGCGAAATACAATAGGGTGCATTATAGCGGAGACTCACAAGAACATGTCAATCCCTGTAAAAGCTATTTAGGTTAAAATATGAATGTGTTTGTAGCTTTGGAGACGGTCCCTAAATTCACGACTGTAGGCCAAACCAACTGTAGGCCTATGCCTCTGGACAGGACAATTACTGAATTTGTAAATCTGTTCTTGCATAATTTGGCAAAACTAAATATTACTTTGAAACAATAAAGAAGGCTTGTTCTTTTGCTTCACGTTGTTGCCATTTTTTTCGGATACAGACGGATAGCTTCGTTCTGGGTAATCAAGGAGGCTAATAAATGAAAAGAAATCAGTAAATGATCGTGTCACAAACACAGTCATGCAGTCTCGTGGGTAAAAAAAGGTTTATGTTTGACAAAACGAAGGGTTAAAACAACCCGTTGTATTGGGTTGAAACAGCCCAGCATGGGTTCATTTTGAGTATAATGCAGCCTATTTAGAGTGTATTGCTTTCATGGAAAGTGTATATTTATATAATATTTATGCATTACATGTCGTTTATAATAATTATTATTCATAAACTATTTAAATTCGAGAGGACAGGGCAAGGACAGACACAATGTGTACGTGTGTGTGCATGTGTAGGGGGCATGGATACAAGTCAGTAGGTGACAGGAGAGAGAGGGAGCTTTCATCGCTACAGCTTCTTTGCTCCCATGGGCAAGCAGGCAGATCAATGTTGATGATACTTCAGGACGCTGGATCTGACATAGCATTTCTGGCCTGCCATTTTATAAAGACTATGCTGAGAAGAAAGCTGCGCTGGAGACAAGCGGAAGACTTTTGTGTCTTATCTCTTCGTGGCGCGGTGTGATTTGGACTGTGCGGGGTGGGACAAATCTGTGATTTTAGAATAAGCTAGCAGAGCCCAGCTCAAACATGCCACAAATCAGCCTTTTTTATCTATTTTCATGACTTCTAAATTGAGGTTTAAATGCTGTGACATCCCACAGCAAGTATTATGTCATGCTGGTTTACCCCAAAATAAAAATGATGTTATTCACACTCATGTTGTTCAAAATCGTTATATGACTCTTACTTCTGTAAAGACATTTTGAGAAATTAAAATTTTGGGTAAAATGTCCCTTCAAGTGACAATTTATTCCTATTGAAAATACTTCATCACTTCTGTATCAAATCATGCCTCAAACCTACAGAGCATTCATATTTCTCTCAACACTCCGCTAAGGTTGAATGTCTTTTCAATGCAGAAGTAAAACTCTTTCCCATCCCCAGACCGCATGAGAAAGCAGTGGACTGCCTGCAATGAAGATGACAAACAAGTGAGCTCCTCCTTCTTCCACAGTGAGCCTATGAGACCTGCCAGCGAGTCTCTGCTTCATCAGGGCTAAATGAGGGTTTACTTTATTGTCGGTTTGTTGATTAATGGAGTTCCAAATGCAATTACTCGGGAGCGAACGTAAAGCTACAGACCAGCCCCTAGCATTCCTGATTGAACGTTTCAGTCCGACCGCCATCGTTTGTCACAATCTGGGTGTCAGATTGTGCATTTTATTACGGAGCATCTTATTACCTGAACAACACCACCGTTATTCCCACAACTGTGAACCGGAGAGGAAAAACATTTGCATTTTCAATCTTCTTTATCTCTTCTGATGACCTCGGGGATCTTCTCAAAAGGACCATTGTACTTTTCCATTGAACTTATATGGAAGGTATAAGTGAGATAAAACCATGTAGAAAACAGTTATGCTTACAGTATGTAACACTTTAAAATAAGGTTGTATTCTTTCACAGTTACATTTACATATAGTCATTTAGCAGACGCTTTTATCCAAAGCGACTTACAAATGAGGTAAACAATGAAAGCCTTTGGAAAAACATAAGGACAACAAAAAGCACAAGCGAAGTAAACTGCTCTCATAAAGGCTAAGTTTTTTATAAAGATAGAAAGAGTAGAAAAGAGACAGAAATCGGAACTAATCGGTCAGCCGGTTCTTAAAGATGGCAACAGATCTGCTGATCTTGTAGCTGTCATGAATCTCAAGAACAGGACCCAGTCGCAGACAGCAGGTGATCTCAAAAACTCTTAATGAATAAACAAAAACCCACGATGGCACAACCGCATGAAACAATGGAAATTCAAAACTCACAGTTCACTCTAAAAAACTAGACTTCCATAAGTGTGCAAAAACTTGGAATCACTAATAAAACAAGGTTAAGACAGGAGCGGGACAACCAGATATAGGAGATAACCAAAAAACCCAGCACCGGACTGAAAACACAGGAAGGGCCAGACGTGGCTGGGGCTGACATGGGGCAATGCCCTAAGGAGGGTGCCTGGGGAAAATGCCGGCGGGCAGGGGCAGACAGACTAAAAAGTGGTCCTGGACGTCTTGACCAGGAGCAGCCCACAACACCAGGCTGTCAACATAATACACCAGCTAATTGATGCACAAATGATTCTATAACCTATAAAATCATTCTATAATATGTTTCCAAGGAGCTTTTGAAGACACTTAATAAAACAGCAAACATTAAACAGTAAAGGCCAGTGCAGTCGAAGCAACAAACGGACATCAGAATTACATAAAAGCCTGTCTAAACATGTCAGTGTAATGTATTTGAACTGTTTGTAAAAGGTATGTTACATGTCATGGTCAGTAAAGTGTCAGAGTAAAAAAAAAATGTACTTACTGTAAATGTTGCCAAAAAGGCGTGACTATACTTTACTAATAACTCTTGTTTTATTACATATAATTCTAAATCAACATACTATACAAGTCTAAATAAAAGTGAGCATTTAGAATTACAGACCTAGAAGAGAGAGAAACCTTCACGATTTGGGCCTGATAACTTAGTAGCTTCAATAAGCATTATAAAACTGTACTATTTTTGGTCAAGTTTCTATTTAATGTAATTTAATTACCTGTGATAATAGTTCAATGGTAATTAAGGTCTTATCTTATGGCTTGAATGGTATAAACCAGAGATTCTAAATCCTGGTCCTTGTGACTCCCGGATCTGTATACTTTGCGTCTCTCCATTTAACACGCCTGATTTAAAATATGAAATATTACAAAATATGCAAAGCGGGGGGTCACGAGGACCAGGATTAAGAACCGCAGCTATAAATGGTATGCTGTTGGCTACGTTTTAAGAAATGCATGTTAAACAGCTTACATTAGGTGAAAAACCACCTAAGTATTCATTTAAAATTCACAAAACGTTAAGTAGTTTGCATATCTAAAATTGTACAGTTTATCATTTTTAATTGTGAAATAGTTGGCTTTGTTATGTTTAACTTCTAATATCTCACTACTTTACAGTACTTTCGAGTTAGCATTTGGTTTCTGTTAGCGCCCACCTAGCGAACTTAGACATTTCTGACAAATAAAATTGAAGAGGATCGGTCTTCTTCAGTTTTTGGTTTTAAGTTCTGCTTGGCCTCTGTTATTTGATTGGCTAGAATTATCTTAATCCTGTTTGATTGGCCAAGCTTTTGACATTGATGAGCGTGGTTACCACTACACTATGGCACAGAAATCACAATGATAACAAATGACCAAAAGAAAATATTATGATTTCTTTATATACACAGTGGGTCAGCCCACGTTGTTTAAGGCATATTTCATCCAAAATGGAAATTCTTTCATCTTTTACTAATAACCAATTCAAACCTGTAACTTTCACTCTTCTGCAGAACACAAAAGATGATATTTTGAACAATACTGGTAACCGAACAACATTAACCCTCATTGACTTCCATTGTACAGACAAAAACCATTGAGGCAATATCACTCGCACACAGCTCAATTTGTAACTGCCTGCATACACTATATAATTTGCCTTCAGTGCATTATGTACTACCATCCGTACAAGCCAAAAGATAAACAAGTAATTGATTAATTTAAAAAATAATTTCTGTCTAATAATCCTGTCTATATTGAATATTCTCTCTCCCTGCCTCTCTCAGTCTGTCTTTGCTCTAGTCCTTTGGTAAACTGCCATTTAATTCTTGGCATCATCCCTTCCAATTTAGTGTCCCGCCAAGATAGACATGTTTGCTTTTTTTGCAGCTGACAGCTTTTTGCCGCAGAGTAAAAACTGGCTAACTAAACTTTCTATCCTCCGGTTACTTTGAAACTTAGTTTTGGGCAGCTTAAGTTCTACAGTAACAATACATGTACTAGCAAAAATTACGTATTTGATCCGGATGACTGGAGTTTGAGAAATTGGGGCACTTATGAATCATAAAACAATCATAATTCATGCACGTTTGAGGCTTTTTCCTATGGATAATTTATTTCTATTGATAGCATGATAGATACCCAACTAGACTAGACTTTACCCAACTTTAAATAATATCATGTTCATTTTTGGTTTCCTTTCTCGGCCACTGGCACATATATACTGTATACAGTATGAATGAACAGAAAAAAACGTACTGGCGGTTTTCTTTTTAGACGGAGAAAAAAAAATATTTAGACAAATTGCCCCTTGCCATATGCTTCCTTCCAAAGTTAACTTGCAAATTATCAAAACCATTAATCTTCCCAAATACTAAGAATTCCCTTTACAGTTCTCTGGTCACCTTTAGATGAACTTTTAACCCGCTTACTGCAGTAGACCTTAGCAGACTTTTCCCCTGAAAACAAATAGAGAAGAAAAATGACAGTGTTTTACATTACAGCGGCTGTCAACAAAGGTGCTGAATATACATTTTTAAATTCATATCTTAAAATATTTGTACATCTTATTTAGATATCTTACAGCCAGACTCCATTTACAGCAATACTCTTAACTCTGTGTTCTTTCCAAGAAAGAAGGCCATGCAGATGCAATGAAATGTAATTTCTAGTGACCCACATAAGTAAATCAAGCACTATATTTTTGATGGTGAGTAAATGGTGACAGACTTTTCAGTTTTGTATTGATAAACATTTTGGGGCAATTCCAAATGGATGTGACATTTTCAGTCACAACTTGAAATATTATATCAGGAGCGGTAGTACATAAAACAAGACTTTTATTTATAACAAAACACCAATCCCACGATGGGGTAAAACACAGAGGACACTAAAAAATTTGAATTGACTTGAATCTGATACAGGCTTCAATTATATAGGGAGACTAACAAAGGAGATAGCAATGGGGAGGTGTGGGTAATGAGACACAGGCATGAAGCTAAATGATAGAATGAGCTTGACGTGACCGACAATATGTTTCTCTCCACACAAAACATTAGGCCCTGCCATGATTCTGCCACAAGACCAAGACAGACATCACATGATGAGGCAGAATCATGACATATTGCCACTATATCGAGTCATCCGATTTCTTCGTCGTATAACAAATATAACAGCGTTAGATCAGCAAAAACTATTCTGACAAATCATAAGTTGCTAATAGTATACCAGCCTGGCACTCGACAGTAGAAGTTGACTCATAGCTCTCTGTGCCCGATAACGTTACTGTTTCGAGAAGTTTAACTTCTGATGTACTGCCCTTTCGGGTTGCTTTTCGTGGGAGAGAGTTTTGCTTACCTCCACATGACCGACAACGCACAACAATGTTCTTTCCTTTCACAAAAATAAACTTGAAATAATGATTGTATTTCCAGCTACAGCACGCATATGTGTCTCTCTCCATGCTGCGTTTGTTTTCGCTTGTAGCAAGGGTGTACCTTTGGTTTGAGAAGTGGGGGGACACAAAATGGGGGATTTTTTTTTTTTTTTGAATCGCATTTCCTGCATTTACATACGTTTAGGAAGTATGATGATTCGAAATAATGGATTTTCTGCATGAAGTGTGCAGAGTGAGTATGGAGAGCAGCATGTGATTTTTGATGGTTTAAATTTATTAAACCATGATAGCACACATTGTTTTTAATGTGTAGCGAAATTTTGTTTATGAAGGGTGAAAATGCGACTATTGACTGAGAAACTGAGAAGAAAATGACTTGTAACCCTGAATCTTCGGTGGTGCGGAGACGAGCCAGATGACTTTCTAAAACGCTAAACGAGGTTTATCGTCAAATCAAGATTATTCATATAGCGCTTTTTACAAGTTTCATTGTTACAAAGCAGCTGTACATGAAACATATTGACCAAGCAAAACATTTAAATGTATCCAATAAAAACAAAAAATTTGAAAACACAGACACACGCATTCAAACACACCCACATACAAAACACTCAACACACACAATATGTACACAGACACAAGCACAGTGGTAATCACGGAGATGCACACATTTAAAATAAAAGGCGAGCGAAACAAGTCAAATATTAAACATTAATATTGCATATAGGAATTTATAGTCCAAGTCAAGCTTTAAAATTTTAATTCTAAAGCAGCCCTGCAAACAGTGCAAACTATGCAAACCAAATGCAAACCATATGCAAACTCCAATGGAGAAAAGAAAACATCAGGAGAACCCACTTCTCCTGACAATGCTTGCGCAACAAGGCTAAATTAAATAAACTTAGAAAAAAGGTAAATTAAACATTTAAGATTATCATTAATAACCTAATAGCAGTTTAAATTCTGTAGTGAAGCATGTAAAGTCATCGCATCCTTCTTTATCCAGCTCAATCATATCAGCTCTTGTCAGGTCACCGCTTCCCATTCTCCGCTCTACCATCAGATCTGGGCATGAACTGCATCCTGCCCGCTGTGGTAACCTTGGAACAACGAGACAAGATACTGCTCTGCACTCTTTGATGCAACAGGTACATCAGTTGTTATTGGAAGTGTTCCTGGTTCCGGTTGATCCAACTAATGCAGCCTAAACCCTCAGAGGATTTATATTATGGAAGTGTAGTGTATCCAAGATTAAAAAGATGCGTCTTTAGTCTAGATTTAAACTAACAGTGTGTCTGCCTCCCGGACAGTACAGGGAAGACTGTTCCAAAGTTTAGGCGCTAGATAGGAAAAGAATCTAGCACCTGCACTTGATTTCAGAATTCTAGGCATTACAAACTGACCGGATGCCTGTTAGCGTAGTGCACGTGAAGGATTGTAATACAAGAGAAGTTCACTCAAGTACTTAGGAGCTAAACCATGTAGGGCTTTATAGGTTAGAAGCTGTTTTTTAAGTTGCTTTTTAAACATAAGTACTTTTAGTTTGTCATACTGAATTCCTATTGAGAAAATCACTTGCTGCCATCCACTTGATAAAAAATAGCCCACTGTAAGGTTGTTTTCAGAGTGTGCACGCGATGCTCGCATTGACACAGGGCCTATTTCTCCGTGGCGATGAAGGCATGCGGTTAAAAATCATAAATACATTTTAACATGAAGGAGATACGAACAGGTTTTTGAGAAGTGGAGGGGACATGGCCTCCTCGTCCCCAGTGGGAAATACGCCCCTGGCTGGTGGTGCCAAAGATTGTCTTTTGATGTATGGGTCTGTAATACTTACAATTGGAGCATAAAGGCTAACATGTATCACGAGAGGCACCTCAGCCAATCATATAACCGCATCTAGTCTCCTTGCCTGTGTTCCATCCAATTCGCTGAAGCCGCGGCAATAGCATTGGCCGTTACAAGTTTTTAGCTTAAGTTGGTAGGCTTTGTTGCTGCTTTTGTAGTACTTTCCATGCAGGCACATACAGGTCGATGATTTCACAGGTGCGACAAAAAACAGCAACGATGTAACGCAGCTGTAACGTATAGTTACATGGCCTTGGAACTATAATCTAATGACTATTTTAGAAATTATAACACGTTAAATTACTCCATTACCAAAACGTAATCAAACTACAGTAATGCGTTCCTGCCCAACACTGTTTATAGGGAGTATGGACTGTTATGGATGTGACATTTCAATTGACTGGCTATGGGAAACTATGCATTAAAGTTTGAAACTTCACATGGGTATTTAAACCAAATATTGACATATATATATATATATATATAATATTATATTTTTTAAACACAATCAAATTGTTTTTCCATTCCATATATCAAACTTAGTTAAAAACAGTTAATTTCAGCCATTTTTTAAGTTACTGCAATTCACCACTGGACAAAATCTATAATAGTAAGTTAAAATGAATTATAAATGTAAGCGTAAATTAAACATGTAAGTGACTTGAAACGGAAACTTCCATTTAACCTAAAACATGCATGTTATCTTGCTGAATGCTAATAAAAATGGTGACAGAAACAAAAGGGAGAAAACAGGAAGTTCTTAAGGACGTGTTTGTGCACACAACAGCTCGAGCACTTTTACACGTTTGTTAGACGAGCAAGACAAGGTCCGTCTCATCTCTAGCCGTGCTTGACTGTAGAGTCGTACCCCACTGACAGGCCTCACTGCTGGGTGGCAGTCAGCAGCATTAGCCCCGTTCAGCTCGACTCATCTCAACACTTGCTGCCCTGTGGGAGTCTGCAGCACAACCCAGCATCCCAACTCTTCATCACGCATTAATGTTGCTCTTTGTGGTAGCCAGAAATGGGGGAACGAAAAATAGAGAGGGTCAAACTAAACAAGCACTTTCCTCTTTTCCTTGCTCCATCCCTCCCTACCTTCATACAAGTGCCCCAACGAAAAGCACTCAGACTAGTAGTGACGGCTCCAACAAGCTTCAGATCAGCACATGCTGGTGTGAATTACTCCATTGCCTTAGAGGGTTCACGGCCTGGCACATTCCAGCCAAACGAAAGCTTATTTTCCACACAACCTGCTTTCACGACTCTAAATGAGAACAGGAGGTCCATTTATAGCTTTGGCAATGGAGAAAACAGTAAAATGGCTCTGGTGGGATTGAATTTTAAGAAATGGTATTCCAGGGAGGTATGTCACAAAGAACCTTAAATATATTCAGGATTTCTTTTTAGATAACAGGCTTAAGTGAACGGCAGTTTCCAATCCTTACGCTCAGCTCTATGACGTTACAAATGCCCTTGAGCAAAGCAACAGCAAAGCTACGAGGCTTAGAGCAAATTTTCAGAGGACAGAATCCAGAATGCCACTTCGAAAAATGTATAATGTTGCCATGAAACTCTTTGTCATACAAAGCGATGGCTGGACATGGTTAGTTTTACACAGCCAGACCTTCAGACTGACAGCAGAAGGTCTGGACTGCCTAGCATTTTTCATTGGACAAGCACCACCCAAGTGGATGTCAGACTGACATGAAAAGCTAATCACAGTTTGGCACGGATTCCAGCAATACACGTCTCCTGGTATGTTGCACATATGCATGAGATGCCATAAATTGTTTATATCACTGTAATTGCAGCCTCAACAACTTCAGTGTTGTCCTCCAGACAACTTTGTTTTCTTTACCTCTTGAATATTAAAATATCAGAAATAAAAGTTATTCAAAAAACAAGTTTAAATTTATGATTCAAAGGCAAACGAACACGACTGTAAAAACCAATATTTTAAAGGCTGGCATGTTTCAGTTTAAATACAATATAAAATATGTGACTTCCAGTTTACAATAAATCCAACTTGTTACGCCTTAGTAACTCATGTAATGTTTGTTTAATTTACTTAAAGCCAGAAGTCATATTGTCATATAACCTTTGATACACGGCACGCCCGCATTGTTGCAAATTTGACCCTGCTGATGAAAAGCAGCTATTGTGTCTTCTCAAACTATAAACAAATCATAAAATAATTCTGATTACTCACAGTATGTGTAACATCCCCTCTTGTCTGTCAACACGCGCCAGCATAAGCGCTTTCTCCCAGTTTCACCCACTCCAATTCACCGGACCTTTAACATCACGGACATCACTTCCCCTAATCCCCTGCACCCTATTAACACCATGATTGCACTCACACCTGTACCTCATCCTCTGAACACTACATATTCCATGTCTTTTGTCGTGTTGAGTTTTATGTTGGCAGTTGTATTGTGCACTAGTTTGACAATTTTGATACCTGTGGAACTATACTTAACCATGGATGTTACCTGTTATTTGTACTCACCTGTCTTCAGTTCACCTGTTTACCCTGCAATAAACCTAAGTCAACTTCAGTTCGCCGTGTGGCATCATCCCTCTACCTGGAATGTTACAGTGCAGAGTGTAAATAAAATAACATCAATATCGAACCTGTCGTAACCATCCACTCAGATATTGCATTCCATCCAAATGCCATTTATCGTGGGACGTGAAGTAATTGACACGCGGTTTCGGAGAGAACGCTAAAGTTCCCTTTTATTCTTTCCAAACTTGCAGACTTTTCAGATCGTTCCTCCACCCGTGTTTGTGTGTACTGCAGAGCACCTGTGCTTCTTTAAGAGGTTAGCTGTTTAGTACTTCGATTAAAGTCCTTGAAATGGAACAAAATTGGACCCTAATTTGTCACTCACTTCATTGTTCCAAGGACTCCGCTATCCAATTAACTCAACATCGTCTCTAATCAAGTAATTAAGTAATTTCGATGCAAATCTGAGTCTGTAATTGGGTTTGGGAAGAGGGGTGCTAAATGAACAGATGCAACTTTAAGCAACTCATCTCTTATCTCGCTTGCTTACATCTGCATCAACGGACGAATGAAAGCCCGGTAACAAACGCTGTCTTAGGCGTAACAAACGACGAAAGCTTTAGTTGATCTCATAAGCCAATAACTTAATGTCTGAACGATCATGGTAAATCACTTGTTAACCGTGCTATACTGGATTAGTTTCTGTTTAAGATAATTAACAGAAAATGTGTTGCTCTGGATGCCGCGAAATGTGTTCGTTTAGACTACACACAAATTCCGACCTTATGTTCTGTCCCCGATGAGCTTTATTAACACAGCCAAAGGATATTGTGTTCTGCAACAAATTATCGAAACAAATTATTTTACAACATTCTATAATTTGTGACATTGTAGAAATGTTCCACTCCATGACTAATACTGAACTGCACTTGGAAGGGGCAAACCTCAATGGCTCAGCTGCTTCAATCAGCACAACATAGGCACATACACATGGTCAAGCCACGCAGCATTGCCACCCAAACGCATTGCACAATTTTGCATTGAATGAGTAATATCACAATACATTTGCATATACAAAATCAGTTGTGGCCTGGGGGTTAGAGCGTTGGGCTTGTGATCAGAAGGTTGCAGGTTCAAATTTCAGTGCCAGCAGGTCATGACTGAAGTGCCCTTGAGCAAGGCACCTTACCCCTGATTGCTCTGCAGTAATGTGCCACTGTAAAAAGTCGCGTCTGCCAAATAAATGAATGAATGAATGAATGTAGTGAAATTAATGATTGAAACCAAACTTTGATGCTCCTAATTTCATAATTAGATCATGAGACTATTATGAAATAGGGATAAGAATTACAGAGCTCCAACCCAACACTTTGCAGGAGGACACGTGTAAGACTTTTTTGATTAGAACACCTGAGACACCTCAGAAACCTGAAAACTTTTATAGTTGATGAGATTATGAAAAATGACTACCATGTGTTTATACATACAAATGTCTAGTTTCTGAGAAACAGGATAAATAAAATACATTAATGTATAATCTATGTATTATCTATATAATACATTATTTAATGTGCAATCTGTATGAAACATTATCTTTATAATGTATTTGGAAGCATTTGGAGTCGTTGTTGAATGTAAGACCAGTGTTGATAAGCGTGTATCTGTATCAAGTCTCTTTTGTTCAGTAATCCCTATTTAATGCTGATGAGAAATCTCAAAATATACTTTATCTACTTAACTTGTCAGTTTTTAGTGACTGTTAAAGCAGGATAATGTGCTATTGCTTTGTTTAGCTGTACATCTTTTTAACCTCATTTAGAATTTCAAGTTGGGACCTGGAATCGATTGTTAGCAGCACTGTTCAGTTCAACCACATTCTCAACACTTCTTAAGGTGCAGACATGTTGTATTTCTACACATTAAGGACAAGATTTGGATTTTAAAAAATGGATGGGAAAGTTGAACAACAATTCATTTGACATTTGTACAGTGTTTAATGTATAAGAAAACGGAAGAATTGTGGAGATAAATTGTACTCTCCCAGACAGAAAATAGCATGTGTTTAACACGTGTCCTTTATCTTTTCTATGTCACAAATAGTGAGTTATTATTACAAGAATAGACAGATGTTATATCTGTACAACAAATGTAACAGATTCTACATAATGGTTTTATTTTGTTTTCAGAAGCACTCTTTCAGATATTAGCATTAGCCTCCGATGTGTAGAAAGAAAGGTACTGGTGCACTTTGCCCAGTTTTGGGAGGGAGAGATCAAGCCTATTTACATTTCTGACTTTTAAAAACACTTCTGGCAAAAATGTTGGCTTTCTGTAAAGTTTGTCATTACAATAATTTTACAGCAGGTTGCTTTTTACATCCTTGGGAAAATTAATGCAAAAAGCAAATGTTCCGGTGTTGCTTGGGTGACATTTACAAAGCGAAATGGAAAATTTTAATCATTCAATCTCAGACTTGTAGAAAACCGGCGAGCCCAAAGTGCCACACTCTAACACGGTAAGATGAGTGTGTGTTGAAATGTTCTTTAAAGAATTATGGATAAAAAAGACTCTTTAAAGCAGACACTGTACAAAATACTCAATAGGCTAATTTGGTGTCCTGTCATTATACTGTTCAAGTAAAATTCAATGATTATTTTAAAGGCTAAATGCTGAAGGCCAACTTGTGAACACAAAATCAGGGTCCTATTCTACCTCAATGTGGTAAAACGTAGAAGTCGGGTTAATGGAGACGTTATGAGAGTTAAGGTGTGCTTTTGGCTCTGATGCTGCAACTATAGGGCCTTTTCATGTGGCAGTGTGAACCAGCCTTAAACGAAATTATGTTTTTGATGCCATAATCATTGAAAAAAAATACAGCATATATTTTTTCACATGCTGTACCAGGAATGACAATTATTTCCATGCAGCATATAAAATAATAACATGGCAAATTTCTATGCATGATGCCTTTCTATCTTTATCACGGATACACATCAATATTCACCAAGGTCAAATATATATAATTTATCACTGTGAGTAATAAATCTGTATTTGATTAAGATTGAAAAACTGCACACAACTTTTTATTTCAATTATTCTCTTTGCTTGGAGGTTACACTCATTAAAAAATAAGAAAATCTAAAGAAAATACCATGGCTCCAAAGTGCAATGTGCCTCCCAAGTGTCAGTATGATGGCAAGGAAAATTCCATAGGAGAGTACAGAAGGTAGAGCATCATTTCCATTGTGCTTTAAAGCAGAGGCTCTGGTCTGATAGATAAAAAGTGATCTTATGTTATTCATCATAACATAACAGTAAAAACTATCTTATTCATACATTACAGAAGTAAAAGAGCTCATAAAAACTGCCAAAGAAGACCAAAGAAGCTGTTCTGTGTGAGGGTGCGATAGTATTTTTATACATTCGACTGGTGATAGGGGGGTAATTCAGGAAGAGCACTGCAGATTTTTGCAAGCAACATCAGTACGTGTCGAATAGAGTGTGTGAGACAAGAAGAAAGAGAAAAAAGACAGCAAAGACTGTGTCTCTAGAAGCCTCATTCTGTTTGTGTGTACGTGTACTGTATACAGTAAGTAAGTGTGTGTGTGTGTTTGGCAGAGAGACAGCTCCACCCAGTGGCCGTAAAAGGGTCCTCTGAACTTCCTTTGGCATCCCTGCCATCGAATGAGCAACAGAGAGACAGACATTTTTGCTTCTAATTATCTAAACTCTCAAAGCGATAACAGCAGGCAATTGTGTATCCTGACCACCAGAGCAAAGCAGATCGGACCACTAAGTTACCAGGCCCTGCTGTTTACAGTGTTGCAATACATAACAACAAAACCAGTATGAGATGATCACAGTCAAGCATATAAAGCATGCTGCGAGAAGCTGTCTTTGAAAGAATATAGAGTATGCGCATGCACATTTGCCTGGTTCATTTTATCCAAGTAGGTCTAAAAACAAAAAAACACACTCGACAACAAGACATCCAATCGAATAAAGAGCTGATATTTCAGGTACTGTATGTCTGACTGCAGTAACATTGCTCTCGGCATTAAAGTGATTTTAGTAGAAAGCTCTAAATGTTCTCAAATATAAATAGCTTTAATGAAAGTTGGAAGTAAAAGGCTGTTCCATCAAGCTACATCAAACTTTCCTGTTCTTAACAGCAGCTACAATGATACAAATGATGTAGCCTGTCAACAAATATAACCTCAGCGTATTCTTCCACTAAGAACACATTTATAAGTTAAGAAAGAACTTTCTTAAGAGTTTTCTCTTTAAACAGTTTTAATGGAACAGACAAATATAAAACTACAAAAAAAACTACACTAACCCTCTTCTCACAACAGGTAGTGGTCTAGCTTTTGTTGAAACTAGTAACTTTGTATTAGCACATAATGTACTATTGCTCTTTTATGAAATATTGCTTATTTCTCCCCGAACTCTTTGTAAGTCACTTTGGATAAAAGCGTCTGCTAAATGACAATGTAAATGTAAATAATTATTATTGAACATTCCTGTTTTGGGGTGAAAGTGAAAAAATTAAGGGTACAGCGTGAAAACTGAAGTCATCTTACTACAACGCAATGCATAGGTGCAAGTGTAAACTAGTAAACAATGATTTTTTTTGTAACAAATCACTCGATTATGTCCTGGTGTATAAATAAAGAGCACTGAAAAAAAAATAAGATCAGGGTGTGCAAGCTAAAAAGAATATAACCACACACCAAAGCCAAATGTGCCACAAAAATATATTATACAAGGTTCAAATTGAAAAAGTGTGTATCTCCATGAACTTGTTGATAACAGAACATTTGGCTTACATTTCCACTGTGATCCCCGAATATGTTTGGCAATGTTGAGAGTCCTTATGAAATTATCAAAGACATGTGAACGTAAGGTAAACCTGGGTTGTTATCCAATTAGTGTAATATGGCACAACGTAGTTTGTTTTTAAACAGAATCTCGACAACAAATGGGATCTCTGCGAAGCTCCCATCAAAGATTTCTCTTGGAACACCAATTTTGGCATGTCTATGATAATGTCTTTTTTCTATTTTCAGTGAAGTCCTAAAAAGTAAGTAAATATTTGCCAAGCATGTCTTTCAAGGTTGTGTTTTGATTAATAACTTGAGTAAAAGAAGCATGCCTATAGTGCACTGCAGATGTAAATAAGGTCTGCTGATAACACAACTGGGTTGCTTTAGAATAGTGATTCTGAAGTAGAGACCGTCAAACAGATTTGACCTTCAATCTTTTATGCAATCCAACAGAAGATCAATGCAATTCAATCCAATTGCGACTGTTATGCCTGCATTGCTAGATGCTAAGTACATGTATGTGTAATGTATTGCATCAATGTTATGGCATCAAGGCTGTGGTGTAACTGTTAATCAACGTGTCAACATACACCGGCATAGATTGCCGGGCTGATATTGCTTTAATAACCGACAGTTCATCGGACATTGAGCTCTTTTCCACCATCGCGCTAAACAGTTCTAAGCACAGTCTGAAACGGTTACAGTTATGTTTCCACGTAATCCGGGTTTGACATGGTACGATTACAAACTGTTCTCGGCTCAGAATTTTAGGCACGGTTGTCTAATGAATTTGTGTTTACATTAAAAAAAATTCTGTTATGGAAATTAAACCATTTACGTACCGACTGCACGGAGTAGAACGATTAAACAATGAGAACGATTCGGCGCAATGGTGGAAGAGCGCTCGTTGTGTTAAAGGATAAAACAAAGCGAATACGCAAAAATTATAACTATGGACTGAAACTGTTGTATAATAAATATTGTAGGCTATATGTATGAATAAACAACAAAGTAGCCTGGACAAAGCACCTTGCTTCACTTAATTGCTTTTTGTTAAATAAACTTTACCCCGCTTTAAACAGTCGTGCTCGTAGTATCATTCAGTTTTTACTGTGGCGGAGTGATACCACTGGAGGATATCCCAACAGGCGCCGCTCATGAAAACCCAACAGCGTCCCATACTAAGGTTGTGTCCATATCTATGGTTTGGTCATTCACATAGCATGCTTGAAACACCTCTCGTTCAATCAACATATGGACTGAAACGTTTGTATAAATAAGTATTGTAGGTTATATGTGTAAATAAATAACAAAGCACCATGCTTCACTTAATCGCTTTTTGTTATGCTAGTAATAAATATACTTAAATTAATTAATTTAACAAACTCAGTTCAGTTTCAGATCAGTTTCAATTGAATTATAAAGCACTATTTAAATAACAGGGTGTTGTAACAAAGTGCTGTACAGCCATCAATCAATAATACAGTCAAATACAGTTCAAAAATCCTAGCAATCATAAAAACAGACAAGGACACAATAAACGAACGTTCTCAACCCACTACTCTCACACAAGATACAGAAAGGAGATACACCTTCAAGCAAGTTGGGGCAAATAACTTACAGTTGGGGCAAGTCTAATAGAAGATGGTTGGCTGTTCCACATCTTTGGTGCTACCACTGTAAAAGCCGGTCAACCCTTCGCTTGTACCTGTTCCTCGGGACACATAGAACCCCTTGTTCTGAAGACCTTAAAGACCTAGGTGGCTTGTAGACCTGAAGAAGCTCAGATAGATAGGTCGGGGCTAGTCCATTTAGACCCTTATAGACAAAAATGTAACATTTAAAATCTATTCCAGCTTGGAAGGAAACCAATTTAAAGAAGTCAGTACAGGAGAAATGTGGTCGTACTTGCGGATTCCCACCAACAATCTAGCTGCAGCATTTTGCACTAGTTGCAGCTGTTGAATGGCTGTTTGTCATACACCCACATATAGGGAGTTAAAATAATCAAGTCGAGAATACACAAAGACATGAATCGGCTTCTCCAAATCTTTGAAGGATAAAAACGCTTTGACCTTAACCAATAATTTTAGGTGAAAAAAAACTAATTTATCTGTTTGTCGAACTCACTGTCCAACAAAACTCCTAAACTCTGACCACTGGTTGACGGGAGGGGTTCAGCTTCAGATTAATCACGTCATGCATGACTGGCCCTCCAAACCAAACAAGTTCAGTTTTACCAGTTTTAACATTTACTTGCCATCTAGACTTTAACCTCGCTTAAGCAAACCATAAGGGAGTCCAGGGAGGTTTCATGGCTTTTTCGCACGGGCAAATAAATTTGTGTATTATCTGCAAAAAGTGGAAAGAAATCCTGTGTTTGCGAAAGATTGACCCTAATGGCAACATGCATATGGCAAATAGCATAGGAGCAAGAATGGATCCTTGATTGGCTCCACAGGTCAACATAGCAGATGAGGAAAAGGTCCGTCCTTGATTCACAGAAAACTCTGGAAAGATAACAGGAAAGATCTGAACCAATTTAGGGCAGTGGATGCCTGCCACTTTCTCCAGGCGTAAAACTAGGACCTCATGATCAATTGTAACAAAAGCTGCAATGAGAGCATCAGAACAATATGATGTAATTTAAAACGTTAACAAGGCAGCCTATGATTGGCTTTAACACCTGACTGAAGAACTTCAAGCACATTATTTTGTGCCAAAAACTCTGTAGCTGATTCAGAACAATCTTCTCAAGAACCTTGTGGTGATTTTGAACAAGTACAGCAGAAAGTAATTTCCTTTTTTCAACGTTAACTGAATTTTGATAAACCGAAAGAGAGCCCTTAAAAATCTCTAAAGACAATTGGATCTTTTTCCACCTGCGCTAAGCCTTTTTGCTGTCCTGCCTAAAGGCCTGAGTTGTTTCATTAAACCAAGGCTGGGGTTTTGGCTGATCGGGAATAATTTTAGCGTGAGCACCAGTGTCAAGGATAGAAGAGCATCCCAATGAGATGGAGGATTCTCCAAGGTAGTTGTGAAAGGAGCACTAATAAACAAATTAACAAAGGTTCAAACAGTTGTGGAGTCTTATTTCCGGACACATCGAGTAGGGGCGGACAGCTTTTTTTCCTCATGGTTGAAGGAGGTCTCAAAAATAACAGATTTGTGGTCTGAGAAGGCCACATTAAAATATGACAGATCATGTGATAGTACAAGGTATAATGTAGCATGACCACGTATGTGTGTGGGCCGATGAACATGTTGCAACGAGTTAAAAGAATAAATATGGTTTAAGAAATCCCTTGCTAAAGGCAACGCACATGTACATTAAAATTACCCAAAATCAAACACTGATCATATCTACATAACAGTCCACTCACAAAATCAGCAAACTGCTGAATAAAGTTCTTAGGGGGTCGATAAATGAATGTACACACTAGGGAGCCGGTCTGCAGTTCAAAACTGGAGAAAACATCCGCCTGGAGAGTCGCACAGTTTTTAAAAATAACTGCCAGACCTCCTCCACGACCTGTCAGTCTAGGATTATTCAGAAAATTACAGTTTAATGGGACGAATTCAGTAAATGGACTCGAGTCTCCACTGCCAATCCAGGTTTTGGTCCTTTCTGTACTTAAAAAATGCATGATATGTGTACAGTATTATGGAACGCGTGCATTGAGGGTAAAAAACTATATATGTGTATGCAAAAATAAAAAAATGTATAGAGGTACCATGGATCTCAGTTAACAGAAGGCAGATTATGAGAAAATTTACAAAAAAGTCACTTTTAGCAAAGCATGTTTCATTTAAAGTTTTGCCACAGCCACTTAAAACAGAACTCCTACATAATTCCAAATGGTTACTCTTTTTTTTTCATGTTTTAAAATTAATGTGGCGATAGTATCGTGTAATTCAGTTACACAAAATATTTTTTTAACACTAAAACACAATAATAAAACACAATAAATAATATATATGATCTGACTAAAGCAGATGGGGTGTTTATCAGAACAATGGCTCAACTGTTGGTCTGTTCCCTATACAAGCTTGTGTGTCCAGAAGACTGAGAATACAGCGCCTTTCATGGTGCTTCTGTCATTTTAGAGCCACGTGTCAGTTCCTCGTATTAAAATAAAACAAGAGTACAAGACAAAATTCACCTCTTCCTAAAATTGCCAGCCTTTCCTTTGCTGTCATTACCAATACTGTACACGATCCGTGACAGACTACATACTGTAACTTGCCTGTGTGTGAGGTAAAGTGTGGACTGCCGTTGTGTAGCTAAACCAGTGACAGAATGGACCACAGGGCTTGGGCTTGGCAACAGTTGGAGCTCAAATTTATTCTCCCTCCCTTACCATTATTGCCTGAATTATTTAGTAAAACAAGTCAGATTGCTTGAGCCAGGATTAAATATGCAAATAAATGTAATACATTGCTGTCCCACAGGTGGATCAGCCAAGCAGGAATTCACACACATCTCCAGATGGCCGGTCTGTCATACCGTCCCCATTGTCATTTTCATTGTAAGTCTTTTCGGCAAAATTAGTTGATCTTTGTTCATTGTAGCATGTTATGACACCTGCTTAGATTATCACAAATGCACTTCTTATAGTTGATCTACCCTCGCTCCACTCAGATGAGCTGCGCGACAGTGTCAAATAAATATAGAGTGAAACTGGCTGAAAATCATTGCATGTAAAATATGAAGAGCGGCTTTATACTACACGCATTCAGAATGGGTATAAACACTTTTGGCATCGATTATTAGCTTAGATAGCAGTGGTATTATTACATTAAAAACCTCTTGAAATACTAAAAAAGCTTTCGAACGGAGAATGGGTGCACGAGAGATTGCCTCATACATCATGTCAGTTTCTCTCCTGCGCTGCCTCCATTCAGATCTTCTCACAGATGCTGAGAGCATTTGGTAAGAGATTAATAAATACTTGGAATTCTGGTTAAAAAATAAGACCTGATTTCCTTAGCCGGTGTCATTTGCAGGGGAAATATGCACAAGCTGCTATTGACTGCATTTTCATGAATGAATTATGCCAGAAAAATGTTGGAAATGAAGAAATGAACAGAGCGGTGTAAAAACATCCTGATGATACCTATACATATATCTATAGTACATCTACATGCATGGTATGTACAGTAATTTGACAACCAATTACAATCTTGCCTTTTTGTAGAACAGCTTTGACATTTTGAATTAACCCCTTTGTTTCTTTTTAAACTGTTTATTTTAATTCCTCGGCTCTATTCAATTGATAGTTTAAACAGAGACATCTTTTGTGATAATCCTTTAGATTCCTCTGATATGTTTATGTAGATAACAGTACAACAGAGATGATCTCTATATTGATGCACCGAACATACAGAACACTATTCTAAAAGAGGAGGAATGAACATAGATTTTAATTTGCTTTGAGACGCTTGCTGAATGTATAATCCAATCACGTTTGTTGCCAGTTCCTTCACGCAAGAATTTCCATCGAAGGTTTTCCACAAACATTTAAACACACGTGGCATTGCAATTTACACGCATCAGTAGTCAGAACAACTCAAAAATGAGCAAGGTTTTACCCTTCTTTTCATGCCCATTCCAGTTTATGTATTCCCACTTGTTTCTTATTTACGGATACACGACCATGTGATTTGAAAAATGTCCTGCTTCTTTGAACATCCTTACCTCTATGATAATAGAATGCACGCATCTTTCCCGGATTGGAAATGCTAAACAATTGCTGACAACAAAGTGGTTTGTGAATTTATTCTAGTCTCTCTATTGAAGTATCACTAAGGTTGTGTTCTGTATGCTTGCTCAGATGCGAAAACTCAAACACACACATACACAAAACACTTGAGTGTGAAGGATTATATCCTAAATGTGAAGAAAACACGATGCTGTAAAACATGACATGACTGTCACACTCTTTGCACATGCTACCTGGACTTTTAAAGGCCCCGACAAATGTTTCCTGATCAAAATCGCATGGAATGTTGGGTATGTTACAAAAGAGGAAATATTCATTGTTTACCGTCTTGATTTCACTTTTGCAGCCAGCAAGGCAATAGAAATATCTTGACTTGCTGCATTTTGATGTGACATGCACATCATGAGCACAGCGGACAACCAGAACAAAGTCTTCAAATGCATCAGTCATTGTAAATTGAAATACCAAGTTAGACTACAGAGACAGAGGGTAAAAATGATATTTCAGGTGTCTAGAGACTTCTGCGACGCAAAGATGCTATTGAGAAAATGAGTTACGGGACATTTTTTTCTCCCTGATACCTTGTCTCCCTGTTTTCTTCGTGTTTACTAAAAAACACTCCTGACATTTCAATGTAGGCAAAAGTACCTTGGGGGGAAATAAAGAGCAGAAAGTGAGATGAGATATTTTGCCTTGTCCAAACCTGAGGTGATATTTCCTGATATTAACCTGCGTTGTGGGTGGAGGTCAGGGGCCACCGAGAGAGAGATTGGTAGAAGAAGGGGGAGCTGGAAAGGGGGTCTTAAAGTCTCTTAGTCTTACACAGGTTTTTTGACACACAGTGTGAGACAAGATAGAGCCAGCACGACATTGGTTAAATTCAACTTAGATTTGACAGGATGCATTTAGAACGAATGCAGGGGCCCGAGTCTGACTTGTTACGACTGACGGGTCGCCACGTCCATCATGGCTGCCCCGGAGTGAGATATTCGGTTTCTCTCAACGCAATGGGTTGGTAGCCGCCATTTTGGCAACAATTTCACACCAGCTTCGCTTTAGAGGACTGGGTGGCATGAGACAATCCATATTTCCTCTATGAATAATTCAAATTATAGCGTCCCATGCGAGTGCTATGATATAAATGGCAGGTGGAAAAGGGTTTAATCTGGCGTTAAAAATGCTAAACATCTTGGCCGTTTACCAACATTGAGCACAAATAGACTTGACTAAGGATTCGATGATTGATGTAAATGCTTTGTTCCGACAAACAGCGGAAATCAGATTTTCATACCTGACATTATTGTTTTGGGGGAAAAAAAGTTATGTAATTATAAAAATGGTCCCAAAAAACAGCCTACGAATGGAAAAAATACAACAGGCCCTGCGATGTTACCGTGCCTCTCAATAAACTACATAACACGTCTCTTTTGATGGCTGTTGTTCACGGCACAATTCAAAAGCCAAGATATACGGACGTACATAACATAGAAGGCTTGTGTTTCAACCACTATTTAAATTCAGACACATTTATGATCACAGGTCAGCGGGGAAGCACTGATGGGCCGAGCAATAGCAGAAGTTTCCGGACAAGTATCCCACAATCTTATCACTCCTGAGACTGACAAACAGTCCCTGACAAAACGTTAGCAGTTAATGTGACTCCAGGTGGCAGATATACTAGCAAGACAGTCTCTTGTGTGCGAGTTAAGTTGTGTTTTGGTAAGACTGGTCATCTTGAACAGGACACAGAGGATCAATCTTCTTTATGTGGAAGACGCACGCCCGTTTAACAGGCTTGAAACTGACCCCCAAAGCTCCAATTGAGACATTATCTGACAACATGCATTGATGTGACAATCTGTAAAATGGGGAATGGGCTGTAAGATGTCTCCATGTATGAGACTGCATATAACTGTAACTGTTACGATTCACACATAAGAGGGTTAGTACTTGTTTTACACAAATAGGTGCAATTGTAATGGAGATATTTGGAAGAATGACAGTAACCAAACAGATCTCATCCCCCATTTACTGCCATATAGGGAAAATAAATGCTATGGGAGTCAATAGGGGATGAGATCTTATGGTTACTAACATTCTTACAAATATCTTGCTTTGTGTTCAGCAGAACAAATACATTTATACAGGCTTGGAACAATCTGAGGGTTTTTCCAGAAGGTGGAAGTGTCTCAAAATGGGTCAATGGGGTTCAATGTCCAACAAATATTTTTTTGTGTGTTCTGCAGAAGAAAGAAAGCCATAAATGTTAGCAATGAAGGGAGTAAATATTTAGATAGGTTTTCATTGCCTTTCAGAGGCTTAATGCCACTCTTTAAATGTTAAAATTATTTGTATTATTGTTAACACTTACAGTGCAGAATAGAAATGAAATTACATGCTGTTCAAAATAAGAACATTTTCTTTCCAAAAAATATACAATAAAAGAGACAAAACAAACCAACAAGAACAGCTGAAAAGACCCATTGGAAAGACGCAATACAATAAGGAAATCTATTGTAAAATTGTGTTATCTGGATGCCATTGGTTCGAACCCAACCGTATTCCCCTTACCGTGAGGCAGGAATACATCAGATGTAGTCTATACATGAGCAGAGCAAGTGTTTAAGACTGGTAAAGAAAATAAATTGTGACGTTACAGATTATTAGTGCTCTATGCTTGGCCACAAGGTGAATTTGCCAAGATTGAACAAGAGACAAAATGTGTTCATTGTCCTTTATGGCAAGAGAGAAGGATGGTGGGTGTAAGGAGAGAGACAAATAGATTGAGCGAAATGCCTCGAGGGAGAGATGGGATGCAAACGTCTCTATGGGTGGGTTTAATGGTTTATGTAGCAGCAGTTCTTCAAGTTAAATCAGTTTCATGACTGTAGCATGAGTCACTTGTAAAACACACCACATGCCCTTTCCCTATGGTGAGAAATTTGTTTGCCTCAAATGTATCCAAGGCCAAAAAATCTACCAAAAAAAGGTTAGGAGAATATAGAGGGGTAATTACAGCACTTTGTAAGTGCTTTGCTGTTGCCATGCCTTTGAGATGGACTTCTGGGAAGTGCTCGATTGTTCCTGAAATTCATGAAGCTGTAATTTTCAGACACATAAGTTGGCCCTCTTCTCCCTTAAGTATTTTGGATGGCGGTGCCAAGCAGAGCAGGAGCTTTCATATGCCATCTTGGTGGAGGGTTGAAAGAAAACAAGAACTCAGCTGGGCTTTTACTTTTAGCTTTATTTTTTGTTAATCGTTTTTTCTGTTTCAGGCTGGTTTCCACAGAACAGGACGGAGGAAAACCCAGCTGTAGAAGCTGACGAGCAAAAGGGAAAATAGAAAAGGAAAGCAACTGCAACAGAGGAGAAGAGAGGAGTTGGCATTTAAAGGTACAGCGGGTATGGCTGGCTCCCATTTCCTCTAACTTAAGTTGACAATATAAAATATAAATTTACTATACTTGTACTATATTTGCTTTTCTTTCCGCCTCCGAGCTCTTATATTTAGGGTGCTTAATAATTGATACTATGTGGAAACAGAAAGTGTAAATTCAACTCATAAATATATTAAAACACGAAATACATATTTATATCTCCCTGTCCAAATGTATTACACGCTGTTCCGGTACAAGTGCAATAATAATGTCAGATTCTGAGATTGATATTCATCCGGAGACTTTTGTCGTTTCCCAGAACACCGAACGGTGAGTTTGTTTCTCCAAGCATGTAAACCCCCACCCAACTCCTCAATTTTCATCAAGGTGAAGTGCAGACAGGGGGACATTTCGGCTCAATATTTCTCAGAAAGACTCTTAAGGAGTAGCTGCCCTTACACGAACGCTGCAGGCAAAGAGCCCATTTTCTCAAATATCACACCGAATCATGGGATCACGAAGATCTAGCCACAATAATAAAGCTCAGACCAATGATGGCACTATATTCTGAGGTCTTACCTGACATTTAAATGTCTGGGGCAGCAACAACCTCAAGCTTAAAGAGAGACGGGTCAGGATATGTCATGTTGGTTATCCCTCTTTAAAAAGAGCCTTTAAAGGAATAGTTCACACAAATATTTAAATGCTGTCATCTTTTACTCTTGTCATTTCAAACCTGTATGACATTCTTTCATCTTCAGAACACGAAAAAAAGATGTTGGTATATTGGTAACCGAACAATGGTGGTATCCATTCACTACTATCGTACGGAGGTCAGTTGCCAACGTTCTTCAGAATATCTTCTTTTGTCATGATTCTCGAGTGGTGAGACACAGAGGACCCAGGTGCAGACAGCGGGTAAGGGGTTAACAAATAATTTAATAAATAATCAAACAAAGACCCACGAGGGGGTAACAGAACAAAACATGGATACATGACAGGACTAAGACTAACTACACTGAAACAAAACTTAAATTAACTCTTTGACATAAACTACACATGACTAAACTAACATAACACAGGAACTCACCACACAAACCACAATGAACCAGCACAAGACAGAAGACACAAGGGCATTAAATAAGGGAGCAAATCAAGAGGGAAACAGGTGTAGGCATTAATCAATAACGAGGTAACAAGAGGATGGGAACAATGACGAGACCCGGAGAGAGTATGGAAGGCCATAAGAACAATAATGTCTCTCTCCACATTTAACATGAGGTTCTGTCATGATCCTGCCACTAAACATGACATGATGCAGCAGAATCATGACATAAGCCTCTCCTAAAGGAGCAGCAACCTGATGCTCCTCAAGGCACAAACAAGACAAGACAGACTGTGACAATGGCAACAATACAACATGATAATACAATAAATCAAAACGGGCAAGCACAAGAGTCCAAGGGAAGGGGCACACAAGAGTCCAAAGGGAAGTCCAAACATGGGCAGACACGGACTGGGTAGCTCCGGCAGACATGAAAACACTAGCCGGCAGACATGAACAGGATGGCCGGCAGACACGAACACGATAGCCGGCAGACACGAACAGGATGCACTGGGCTGGAATGGCCGCATGCACCGGGCTGGAATGGCCGAATGCACCGGGCTGAAATGGCCGCATGCACCGGGCTGGAATGGCCGGCTCCGCCAAGCAGGAAAGCCCGGCTCAACCAGGCGGGAATGCCTGGTTCCGCCGGGCGGGAGTGCCCAGCTCCACCGGGCGGAAATGCCCGGCTGCACCGACCTGGAATGCCCGGCTGGGGATCTTTGGTGGCCACAGGATTCCGGCAGCTTCGACCCTGGAGGGAAGACCGGCGGTCTCAACCCTGTAAGGCAGTCCGGCGGTCTCGGCCCTGAGCAGGAATCCGGCAGTCTCAACCCTGGTAGGGAGTCCGGCGGCCCCGACTCAGGAGGGAGTCCGGCGTTCTCGACCCAGGAAGGGAGTCCGGCAACCTCTAACCCTGGAGGGGAATCCGGCAGTCTCAACTGCTGCCACAACGATCCCTCTGTCTGCTGGGTCCGATTATGGCTGGTTCATTCTGTCATGATTCTCGAGTGGTGAGACACAGAGAGAGGACCCAGGTGCAGACAGCGGGTAAGGGGTTAACAAATAATTTAATAAATAATCAAACAAAGACCCACGAGGGGGTAACAGAACAAAACATGGATACATAACATGACAGGACTAAGACTAACTACACTGAAACAAAACTTAAATTAACTCTTTGACATAAACTACACATGACTAAACTAACATAACACAGGAACTCACCACACAAACCACAATGAACCAGCACAAGACAGAAGACACAAGGGCATTAAATAAGGGAGCAAATCAAGAGGGAAACAGGTGTAGGCATTAATCAATAACGAGGTAACAAGAGGATGGGAACAATGACGAGACCCGGAGAGAGTATGGAAGGCCATAAGAACAATAATGTCTCTCTCCACATTTAACATGAGGTTCTGTCATGATCCTGCCACTAAACCAAGAGAAACATGACATGATGCAGCAGAATCATGACATCTTTAGTGTTCTGCAGAAGATATAGAAGTCATACAGAGGGTAAATAAATAATGACAGAATTTAGTTTTGGGGCTGAACTATCCCTTTAATGGCTGTTGATATGAAAATAGTATTATACAAACATACATTTCATACAAGAGTTTTCCTAAGTTTAAATGGTGATATTTTTATGAAAAAAAGGTGAACATGAGATCTGAGATAAACCTTTAAAGTTGTAAAGTAATCATTAATAATGTTAATATAGGACCTGCTTAGAAATGCAGGTACATGTCTGACAGTTCGAGTAGAGGTCTTGGCAACAACATAAACGTTATGTGACCCAAACTTAAAGGAGCAATGTGGCTCTAGTGGTGAGGATGCGAATTACAACCAAGGGCTCAATCCATTGCTTGCCCCTCCCTTAGGAAGCACTGTGGTGGCTCACACAGAACTAAGATGTCGTCACGTTTTTGTTTCTTTGCTGAAGGTATTTACAAACCACTCTGTGTGGAGCAGTTTATCCATTTACAGCTGCTGTAGAATTCCATGCAATGGGACCCGTGGTGTATAATAGCTCATTCGAGTGTTATAAAAACATAACGCTTCATTATGTAAGGTCTTAATATAGCCCTGAAGACATAGTTGTGTATATTATATTGCATTTCTGTCAATAGATCCTCCAAAAATGTGGACTTTTAAATATAAAATATAAATCAATGGATATTAAATCTACTCATTTACATATTTAACTAAACCTGTGTGGGTAATGTTGAGTTGGTATGCCGGGCAGGACGCTAGTCTGTCACATTTGTGTATAAGAAGAAGGGAAGTCCATGTGGAGAACGAGTAGCTAAGAGAGAGTGAGACTCTGTGTATGTGTGTGTGCGATCGTGTGTACTGGTAAAGTGGGCTTTGGTGGCAGAAGGATGAAAATTGATTTATTACGGCGGTGATGAGGAGCGGCGTGCGGGCGGCTCTGGGGAAGCGGATTGCGTCAACATAAAACAGCGCTTTTGATAGTAATTGCTGTGGGGGTCCCTGAGGACCTGCTAACATCGGCCAAATTTATGCATCCCTGACATAGAACCCCTCTCTAATTTTGCTTCTCTAAAGTTAGTGCTTCAGTATCAGAGTCTCTCTCTCTCCTCTACGTCTCTCGTCCAATACCGGTGTGACTGAGGAAAGGAGCTGTGATCTAATATAATGCAGGTTGCGGTCTGTTTAACGATTCTCTCTAAGGCCTGCTACGCCTGACAGAGATCTTAAACGGCCGAGGCAGTAATCCAATGTCCACTGCATTTTACAGCCCCAAGATTCAGTTATACTGGAATGTAACTTATATTCTTATGGAGCATTAGATGTTTACTGTATGTAAGTCTTTGGCATTGTTTGTGGGTGGAGCGGCTTTGTAAAAACATGTAGCTGAATCATAAAATGTGAATTTATGGCAGTAAGTATCTTTGTGTTTATGCAGAACACTTAAGGAGGTGATTAAATATATCCATTATAACACATACTGCTGCCTTACTAATGTAATCATATACTTACTAATACACTTAAAATGTCACTTCTGTTTTTTGGTACCAGCACTTAAAACGGTCCCCTTGGCACAGCTTTTAATAACAAAGGCTAGGTGGGTGTTCAGCTTTGGCAATTACGAATTGAAATCTAAAGAGTATTTGTCCATAACTCTTGAATCTGCAGATACTCTTATACAGACTTTTTATGACTCTAAAGAACTTCAGGTAGTGTAGCTATTATAATGCAATGCCAGATATATTTTGTCTTCCATCAATGACACTGTTGAATTCACAGCCGGACATTATTCAATTATTTTTCCGATGTAAGGCTTTGAATTTTAAATGACATGTTTTCGGCTGGGAATGCCATCTCATGATGTTGGTTATCCCTCTCCATGTAAAGTAAAAGAGCCTTTAAAGGAATAGTTCACCCAAAAATTTAAATGCTGTCATCTTTTACTCTTGTCATTTCAAACCTGTATGACTTTCTTTATTCTGTTGAACACACCTTTTTTTCTGAAGATGTTGGTATGTTGGTAAACGAACAATGATGGTATCCATTCACTTCTATCGTACAAACACAAAACCTATGCAAGTCAGTTGCCAACATTCTTCAGAATATCTTCTTTTGTGTTTTGCAGAAGATATAAAGTCATAAATAATGACAGAATTTTTCTTTTTTTTTAGGTGAACTATCCCTTTAATGGCTGTTGATATGGATATAGTATTGTACAATCTTAAACTCTCATACAAGAGTTTTCCCACGTTTAAATGGTGTTTATGTTTGTACGTGTAAAGCGTTTTTTTATGAAAAAAGGTGAACATGAGATCTGAGAGCACCATTAAAAAACAAAACACAGATGAACTGGTTCTCTTCCTTCACATTACCAACCTGCCGGCTGCAGCTCTTATGTTTGATGTGATTTAAGAGGGGTCATTTTACAAGCCTTGTCTCTCACTATAATGCACTGCTCTTGTGTTCTTTACCACATCCAAGCAGTCACTGATCTAACACAATCCTATGTCACTTTAGATATTGGCCACATATAGCATAGGACATTTACTCTGTTAATAGAAATATGTACATTGGCAAAAAATTTAAAAAGGACAGTTCACCCAAAAATTTTAATTCTGTCATCATGTATTCACCTTTAGGTTGTTCCTTACCTATGTTTTGGAAGATATACTGTATGGAAGAATGCTTGAAACCAAACAGTTTTGGAGCACTATTGACTTCTATATATTCTGGTGCCCTAGAACTGCACATTCTTCAAAATATCTTATTTTGTGTTGAACAGAACAAATCATTTTACACAGTTTTGATAAAGAAATGATTACAGTACTTTCATTTTTGGGTGAACTATCACTTTAATTTACCAAGATTTTCTGATTCGAAAACAGGTACTTATTTTGTATATTTCACATTTCATTTCATTGGAGTATACAGGTAAATGTATTTGTCTGTATGTCTGTCTGTTTACCTATCTATCTGCTGACATTAATGGACACTGGATGCTTGTTTGCATTTAAACTGATATCAACATCCTGTTTTGGATACAGTAGCTAAGAGCATATGAATAGTCCATAATAGCAGCAAATTGGTCAATTTGTGTTTTATAACACATTTCTGGATCTTTTTGAACACTTTGAAAGCCAAAAAGAGCAGAGAGAACTGGGAGAACCTGCTCCTGAAATCCCTGTCTTTTGATGTTTCATCAAATTTACTGCATGGTCAGCGCAATGGAGAAGGTAAATTAATCATTAGGGTTTGTTTTATGAACTAGAGAGACATTTTTAAAGGTACAAGTTCGAAAAGATTTGTCAGTACTAGATTTACTGTTTTCTGTTGGCAGATGCTTTTATTCAATGTGAATAACAGCGCATTCAAGGTATACAAAGAATCAGTATGTGTGTTCCCTCAATCCCATGACCTTTGTGCTGCTAATGCAATGTACCTATTGAACAAGTACTCACACTCATAGTGCTGACATTTTATAAATAACCTTAGGCCACTATGGAATCCAGCCTTAGAGGAAGAATATTACCTGCTAAGACACTGAGGGATAATCAGCTAGATGGAGCAAAAACAGACAGAGGTCACAGTCTCACACCTGACAACTCTGAGGTCTGTTCACAAGCAGCAGGCTGGAACACATACAGTGCGTCCAAAGCACATAACGTAAGAAAACAAATGACATTCATTAATAACATGATTTAAACATCTTTTTATTTAATTACTCATAAAAAACACATTTTCATCTTATTATTCGAATGTCTAAACTATTATGATCTAGACTACAACAGAGAGCCCTCAGACCTTAGGTGTTTCTTGAAGAATGCTACAGAACTTCCAGAGCTCTGCCTAGAACGCATCTCAGCGTCTGCATGTAACCCAAAGACAGCCTCCGTCAGCCTGCCGCTGCCATGTCCTACGCTCATGCAGGGTGTTACTGACTATAAAAACATATATTACACTTTTCTGGACTCTGTTGCCACCACATCATCTGGCCAGCTCCGATCCTGACACTTGAGCGGAAGATAAAACAGCAATTGTGGGATGCCCTGGACTGTCCACCCTGGTCGCGAATTTGCAGCCTGATAGAACATTCAGCATCACAGAGACCTTAAGTGAACCTTCTGTAAGGGGAACTGAGCAGGCCGAGAAAAGGAGATGCAGAAACTGATTTCACTGACATCTTATACAGTCCTAAAATGTTGATTTTCTTGTATAATTTCCTTTTTGCATATTACTTTATGTAACTGAATTTATTGCAATTCATTACATCCCCAACACCTCCAAAAGTTAACCAAAGTCAGTTGTTCAGCCTCAGGACCTAAACCCCTTAAATGTTTTAACATCATAAAAATATTACTAATAATAAGGAGAATGTAAGTCTCTATGACCGTATGAAGTTAACCAAAATGTGATGTTCCAATAGGAAGGCTCAGAGATGACGTATATTTACATGCAAAACCCGGAAGCGAATTAGCATTTTAGGACTTCCGATTCTAAAACTCCTACGTCTATGGGTTTTTTGAATGGGTTTTTGGTAAATCGCCCAAAATAAGGTCTGTGGTAAACAAAACCTTGAAAAAATATTTTCACGTTTTATTCTATGACACAAAACACACCAATGATATGCCACTTTTTAAGCGTTATTGTGTCTTAAAAACAGTGGGTGCTAACAAGTTCCTTAAAGTGACTACCTTTGGTGGGGATGTAAGACATCATTGTGCATATAAAGCTCACATATAATGCAACGTGGCACAAATGTCTTAAAACGTAGATGCAGATTCATTCACAGGGTAATTACTTACCAGGGAACACATTTTTAATAAAGTTTGAAAGACTTTTCGGAGGCGGTAATGTTGATATCGAACGACAAAAAGTGTAGTCTGTTCATAGCATCGTGTTAGCTTTCTACTTCTGCCGATTGTATTTCAGCTTCAAAAGTAACAAATGTGGTGTACATTTGTAAAGATTATCTTGATAGACAAAACATGTAAACATCATAAACCTTACCTTTGTTAATCACAGAGCTTATTTTTTGAAATCTTCCAAAAGACTATGGAAAAAATGCATAGGCTTTCAGTCGAGGGAACCAGCGTGGCACTTACGTACTTCCGGGTCAGCTCAACAACAGAATAGCTTTGACAGACAAACATTGGCCTTCTGAAAAAGCCCATTCAGAGTCCTGAGCTTAAAACAACTGAGATGTTTGGGCATGACCTCAAGAGACTGATTCCCACCAGACATCCTTAGAATACAATGCACTTTGAAAGTTATTCACTGTGTGTTAAATAAAGACACTGAAATGAATGACTGTCTGTGTATTATACAGTCAGTTGTGTGTAAACTGTTGACCGTTTTTATGATGTAGCTGAAGATCATAAAAGGCTTCACATACTTTTCCTGCAACTGTGTAGTTTTTTTGTGAACGTTTTCTGTTGAGTGCAGTTTGTTCTGTTCAGTCCTTTGATCAAATGCTATCGTCACTTATCATCATCAGTGTCTTTAAACAAACCTTAAGGTCCACAAAACAGAAAAACAGGACAATTACTTACTAGTTTATTGTTACATTAATAACTAATGCTTCAATGGTTTTGTCGCAGTTACTAATGCTCTTTTAACAGTACGCATTGAAACTTTCTACAAACAAACCTGCTGACTTGTAAAATATTCTGACAGCTTTAATGTTTGTCACACACAAACCACTTACAAAACAGAACAAGAAAACATGCCCGAAGGCAGCAGTTTGGAGAAACAAAAATAGAATCTAATCAAAAGGAGATAAAACTTGTTAGTGAAATTACCAAGCAAGTGTCTATGGCTGTTTTCTTAATATCATGGCAGTATAATCCAGGCCTCCTTTCAAATAGCCAGTGATGGCGCTGAAGATCTTTTTACGGCAGCAATTAAAAGATAATGACTAATGAACTGTCATTCTTTATGAATTGCAGGTAAATTATTAAGCATAACAAGTGACCGTCAAGGTTCATGCACAGAATGGTAGATTGTGCTGTGTCGTAGAAATCAAAACTATCCATGATCCTGCAATGCCTCCATAGTGCCATCTCTGTAAGAAGATGAAACAGCAGCTTACTTTATATATACGTCAATTCATATGATAAATCTTTATTAGAAGCTCACTATTGCAAATGGGGTAGGGTAAGGAGACAGTTTTGAAAACTGTTCTACTATATACTTGCTTAAAGTTACAATAGAATCAAAATGACTATTCTTATTTTTAATGGAATATTGCAGAGTTTTATTCATTATTGGGAAAAACTTGAAGTTAACCAAAAAATGGCTGAAATGTAACTAAAATGAACACAAAATCTAAAAACAATAAATAAAATAAGTTTCAGATGCTGTGTTACTTGTATATACATCACAATAGAGAAAGAAGGATTACGGAATTGTTCTTTTTGGGTGGATGGACCCTTTAATAAGCATTGTCAGAGGGATGGATTAATATATTGGATAGATATCAGACTCTAGTCAGCCTGCGAGAAAATCAGCAAGTTGGCTAATTCAGCAACACGGTGACTCATAGAAAACTAAGCTTCAATAATTGATGTTCCTCTCCTCTATAATCAGAGAAATGTAGGAAATCAAAAGCCTGAGTGAGAGAAAAGTGTGTGTGTGTGTGGGTGAAGAAAGAGAGAGACTCTGTGTACCAAGACTAACCAAAGGTTTGACGAATGTCTACAACAAAGTGCTTAGAGAAAGATTTATCCCTTCAACATCTCCACATCTAATAAAAGTTCTGCAAACTCCCATGACTCATTCATCACAGGTCAAAATCGAAAGCGTATGGGGATTTGTTGTGTCTGGAAAGCATGATACATCACGCCGCCTTCGTAAAAAAAAACATCAAAGCATTTGCTGAGAAACAAGTTCACATTACACTACATATGGGTTTTGTCTGTGAGGTAAATCTCACATTGCTAAGGTTCCATCCGGAGGCAGTGAAGTGCAGAGGCGTTATTGCTCAGTTAGATGTGTTAAATTCTGGTGCAAACATAAGCGACTACTGCTCAGTGACCGTCCATCACCTTACCAGGCGGCATGCATCGGTAGCCTATTCCAGCGAGATGCCTGCCTGTCAGGCCTTATTAAGGACCTTTACTAAAACACAGCTTCTCCAGCGGGCTGAAGGTTCTGTCACATAGCAAACCCAGGTTAACTGTAAGCCACATTAGTATTTCCGTAACCTAATTTTCACCCTTCATGAGCAAATAAGCCACCGAAAAACATAGAAAAGATGATATGTTAGCTTAGGATATATCATAATATCACACATAGTCTTTCTCACAAAGTTTCCACAAAACGAGACTGACAGAATGGGGTTTGACTTGAGAACCTATCATCTCCGATTATACTTTGAAAAGGCCAATAAACTTGGCGAATGGGACGGCACGCCAGTTCCCATTCATTTACCTTTTTGGGCTGAGGAACTTGAGAGGCACCCTCATTCGCTGCAGTGGGCCGGTGCAGTGCTCGTGGCATGATGGATACAACGTGCTGCGCCGCGTCACAGTTTCCAGCGGAACGACACTGACCGGCACAGGCGAGTCACGAATGAGCGGCCTTTGCCGATCGTAACCATCCAGTGGTGTAGTAAGACATCAATTCTTGTGACCACGACGAGAGGTTCTTACTACCAGCCGTACAGGCGGTGGCCTTGCTAAGTAGGCAGCCCAACACTGTAAGGAGCACTGGGAAGCGCTACCCCCTCACCTGAGGAGACCACTTCCTACCTCAGGGAGGTGTTTTAGTGGAGGTACCTACATGGTCTTGCATGCAGGAGAGAACTAATGGGAACAATGTTCGGTTTTACCACGAGAGGTGGAGGCCATGGGCTGCCAACATGGGAGCTGGCTCATGAGGATACATCAGACGGAACCGCCCTGTGGGGGGTTACTACGTGTGGAGCTCTAGGTCCAGTTAGAGCTATACACTAAGTGCTCAGGTAGTACCCGGCCTAAGGAGGCAGGCTGCTCTGCTCAGCCTGGCACCAAGCAGTGCGTTATGATGGATGGAATGCCTATACTTCGTCGAGTGGAGGACACAATGGCGAGAGACCGACAGAAAGGGAATTGTATAACAGGATGGAAATAAAAAGCTTGATTTGGGAGAAACAATGTGTGCAAATCGACCATTAACTTTGGCATAACTCCCTACATTTAGTAAATTCGAAGCAGTTTAGCTTTTGCACATATACTTTGATCATCCACAAAAAAAGTTGCATATCAAGAGGGAGAACAGAGGATAGATTCTTTTCACTGTTGCCAGGCAACTAACCCAGCAGTTCTAATGAGAACTCATGTGTAAACTTCATACAACACAAGGTTCAGTGATAAGGACACAGACCTGCAATAATGGGGTTGCATTTTCTATCTGCCATAGATATCCCCAAAGGACAATGGCGTATAAAAACAAATAACTGCAGGCCATATCGATTGTACAGCTTTGGTGTGTATGAGGGAGACAGAAGATGCAAGTGGGGGATTGTCTTCCTGCTCCCAGCAGAGCAGCTCAGCGCTAAAAGGACTTTGCTTTGTGACAATGTTTATGCATCAGTCACCCCATTTCTCCTCTCCTTCCACATCTTTAGATTAAGGTCTCCATCTAGTGACAGCTTCTCAATGCAGCGGAGAGAAGGTATTTGCCCTGCAAGTGCAACGTGTTAATTATGCAGATGAAGTTGGGCACAGGTGAGATGCATGTCATTTACATGTTAGCTGATTCATAGTAATCAAATTAACATAAAAAAGCTAATATTATGTCATAATGAATAACAGAATCTGCCAAATGCATACATCTAAAATCTAAGAATCTTTAAAAGAAGTAAAATTTTCCATAATAAAAAAGGAATGTAAACAAATTTAACAGCATCTCTATATTATGTGAATAGCAGTTGGATTTTTGAAGTCAGTTTAATATAATTTAAGTGTATAAGGCCACTTTTATAGAGTCTACATAAGAAGAGAATGGAGACTCATAAGAAAAATGACAGAATCAATTTCTCTACACCAATTTGATTAAATAGAGCAAATTGTTTAAGTATCCTGCATAGATATTTTTCCTGAGAAAAACTGAGATCTCACAAATGTTTTTAATAGTCTCAGAAGAAATCTTAACAATGTCAGACACTGAGCTCAGATTCGTCTAAAAAGTCTGCAACAGTTTTAATATGGACTTTCCAATCCAATCAATTGACCCAAAAACTATAATCCACAAATAAATATAGAGTTTCACAAATATGTTTTAAATCCACATATGCAAAAAAGCTAACCATAAATATATATTAGACATTCCACAAAAATAAATTGAATTCACAAATAAATACAATGAGATTTGGAAATAAAAAATATTTACAAATTTATTTGAATGGCATTTACACACGACAGCTTTAAAATACTATTTATTTATTTATTGGCAAATAAAAACCAGTGGTTAGAGCGTTGGAGCTTGTGATCAGAAGGAGCTTGCCGGTTCGAATCTCAGTGCCAGCCGGTCATGACTGAAGTGCCCTTGAACAAGGCACCTTACTCCTGATTGCTCTGCAGTAATGTGCCACTGTAAAAAAACTACTTGTAAGTCGCTTTGGATAAAAGCGTCTGCCAAATATGTAAATCTAAATAGACAAAAAGCACTGGATGTTACAGGGCATTTCAGGAGATCCCTGAAAATATGCGGAAGATGTGTCCCGGGATGACGGGATCGGTTGATTTTGGTTCGAACTGCAAATGATTTTCTGGAACCTGTGCGTGCGTTCACACACATCCTAAAGACATGTGACGGGTAATGTACTGTAATGTTGTCGTGAACGTAGAGCTGTCACGGTGAAGGAATGTTTCTTGCGTTGATTTTGTCTTTTTTATAGTTTTTAGTCACCGAGATCTGCAGGGACTGGGGTGTACACTTTTATCAAGTCATAAATGCTTCAGTCGTTTGTTACTAACATTTGGACAATGCTGTAAACACAACCAATCATTACTGAGTAGTATAAAGAAGAGGCCATTCTCATTTCTTAGGTATTCACGCATTTTCGACCGCCACTAGCCGCCATGTTTGCTACCTGAATCTTAGTGCAGAGCAAAAGGTGATTAGCTGAAGATAGAACGTTCCCTATTGGTCAACAAAAGCGGAAGTTACCCGATTGGCTTGAGTAGATAGTGGAGTCCACTTGTGTATTGTGCGCACGTCTTGACATTAGGAATGTTTCAAAATCAACAAATGCACACAGAGCCATCCACAAATGCATGCACTGATCCACAAATGCGTGCAGTGATTCACAAATTCACAGAAAGCAATCTGCAAATGTGCAGAAAGCAATCCACAAATGTGAAGAAATATTTTTTATTTTAAATATTTTTTATTTCCAAATCTCATTGTATTGAGGTGTGAATTCCATTTATTTTTGTGGAACGTCTAATATACAGTATATACTGTAGTGTGTATGGTTCACTTTTTTACCATTTGTGGATTTAAAATTGTTTTGTGAAACTCTCTTTATTTCTTTGTAGGTTATAGTTTATTTATTCAGAATATTGCAACAATTCTGTTCCCATAGAAATACAATTAGAACTCCATCAAATCCTCTGAGAAAATGGGAAAAATGGGAAATTATCATATCATTTACTTAAAGGTGACTAAAGATAAAGAAACGTTTTTATTTTGTTTTATGCGGATACAGTAAGCTGAGCTAACAATAAGACAAAGGTCAGTCCCATTGTGAATGACACATATTTGCCTTTGTAAGCCTGAATGTTTGTTCCCTACATGTGTGCTCGGCTTCTCTCTGCCTTGTCAAAACATCAATATAAATGTACTTCATTACACTTTCTGCTTGTGCAAGATGTCTTTCAGAAACTGACGGAGAGCCGAGCCACAGAAAAAAGCTTGTACAATCCCTCTGCAGTCCTCTTGATCCCTAATGAAATTTAGAATGTGCAGTCTCTCCGCCGCACTGCCAATCTTTTCCTTCATCGCAGGTGTTCTTGTTAACCAGCAGGTTTAATTGCATATTCACCCCAGCAGTCATAGCAGAGCGTGCATCTCAAGTTTGTTAAAGTCAACTAACATGTGGGAATTGACCTGCCGCCGACAGACAGCGTGTATACTGCTCATGGTAAATTTGATGAGATGCTGCGAAAAAGACATTGCATACAAATATCCCCAGGAATATTGTTGTTGAAAATATGCTTTTTTCTAGTAAATTTCACAGCTAATACGAGTTGCCTCTTTAAGACTGGATGACACTGGGGTCATATGTTGTGTTTGTTTGTGTGATTCAGAAGAAAAATCTGGGAAGAATCTCATTTTAATCTAGAAGATATTGGGATGCTCCACCCAAAAACTTTAATTCTGTCACGAATTACTCCCTCCACCCGCACCCCAAGTTGTTCTAAACCTGTATTAATGTCTCTGTTCAGTTGAATACAAAGAAAGATATTTAGAAAAATTTTAGCAACTCACATTTCTGGGACATCATTGACTCTCATGAAAAATTTTAAATGGTAGTTAAAAATGCCTTAGAACTGGTCGCTTTCCTTTTTCCCATAAAATATCTCATTTTGTGCTCAGCAGAACAAAAAATAATAATAATACACTACTTTTTCGTACTATGGTTGTCAATGATGTCCCAGAAATATCAGTTGCTAACATTTTAGCAATTGTTTCTTTCCTTGTGTTCATCAGAACAAATAAATGTGTGGAGGATTGGACAACTTGAGGTTGAATAAATGATTACAGAATTTTTGGGCGGAGTCTCTTTAAAATGATCATGCAACGTTCATATAACTATTCGTACAAAAATTCCGATCCCAATCCCAAATTCATGCAATGCTTTATGAATTCATTCGCTTCATGCTCGTTTCATGACATTTCCATCTCAATGACTTTAGACAGAGTCGCTAACTACCTAACTTGTCAAAATGACCTCTTCAAATGAGCCCTTGTTAATCAAACCTACATTCTCACTCGACACAATGACAGACGCCTCTCGTGTCTTTAAATTCTGTCCTATTAGCAGCAGCGGCACATTGTAAAGCGATGTGCGAATATAAGACGTCAGTTCTGCTCGAGAAGCAAGAGGTGATCGTTTTAACAGAGGCGAGACACGGCGAAGGTCATTTATTCTGCTGAGAAGTGTGCGATGAGGCATTTTGGCGCTGGCACTCCTTTAATGTCCCTCTATTAGTATATATCAGGGTGATCTGTCTTTATCTATACCAGCTTCAATGAGAGAGAATCAAGACCGGTGACCTTGAGAACATGGGAAATGTCACAGGTTTGATCTTCTTCCCACAGGATCTACGTCTGCATGGCTGCCCACACGAGTGAGTGCCAATATCGATTTAACACAGCAGGCAGTCGAATGATGTAGAATTATAATGGTGGCCAATGTAATTTCCATCTGTCTTCGCAGATCACTTTTTTATTTATTTTATTTGACCATTAAGGAATACGAAGCCAACAAATATAATCAGCTGATAACGAAGAGCAAACATCTGAGCGCCCCACAGTACAAGACATGTCCCAGTTGCATTATGAGTATAACTGACACCGTTTCAGAATGCTTTTGAGAGTTTCTTCATATCGCTGCTGAAACCTTGTATGTGCTGATTTGTGATCTTTATTTTTTGCCATGAATCATTTTTATAAGTCACCCTTTATGTTTGTCACTGGGCCTTGCGCATATCTAACCATTAAAAAAATGCTTTGACAGCACAGTATTTGGTCGTTTTTAAAGTGCAGGGGTTATAAGAAAATGATGATAAGAAAAAGAGAATGATAAGAATTATTTCCTTACAATCAATAACCTCACCTGATCCCGAACACACACTTTAAAGTTTGATGAATCATCTACTGGATTAATAGTTGTGCTCTTACACGAGGAAGGGGGGTAATTTAGTATTGACCCTTCAAATATTCAACACACCCGCAGCAAATCAGTACATAATGAGCAGAAACCCCACATTTTTTCTAAGAGAAGATCAAGAGAGTACTTTCATCTATGCACCTGTGAGGGCAATTAATAAAGTGTTTCTCCTTTGATCATATGTGTTAACTGGTGGTTATATTGCACAACCTTATCCACAAGTAGGGCTGGGCGATGTCTACCTACCAAATTGGCAGACATATGTAATATCTTTACATTATGTCAATTGTGTGCTTTTTAAAGATGTAGTAAACGATATTTTTAGAATTTTAAAGCGAACTGCATAGCGTTACACGGACAACGTGCACATACTGTATAAAGCTAGGCTATTGTCAGCTGGCCATTAATCTAATAAAAATAAAGATCACATCCAAACGCTACCTTTTTACATTTTTAAACATTTTCTCTACGTTTTGTTTTTAAGACGATAAGTGGAAAAAACACCTAGTTTACATCCAGCATTAGATGATATGTCCACATGATGTGAGATGTTGCAACAGATTTTTGACAACACATCGGTAAAATACTAAGGTAAAAAGAATCCTTGCAAATCCAGTTCTTACTGTCTCGCGTTTCTATTGAAGACCATACATTGTGTTCATGATTACATGAATCTAATTGAACTCAGTCTAGTGGTGTTTAATGTTCGTTATATATTTGCTTGAGATAAGCGGTCCACATTTTAAAGATTGTCTTTTAAAACCTCTACAGTACCTCACAGGAGCAGTCCATCTTAACTTTAGATCTGTTTCCGACATGAAATAAGCTACGCCTGGTTGTAAGTGCAGCCACGAATTAAAAATGACTTAAAGTGTCTGCTGATGTCACCATGATGAAGGGGCGTTTCAATGCTGAAAAATATGCGTCCAAAATGTCATTTTCTCAGGATACATTCCTAATTTTGAAATTCTGTCAACGGGGAATTAGAACCAGATTGTGTAGTGATATAATTAACCCTGCAGGGTCTAACTTGGCCATTCTAACCAGCCAAACCCTGACCCTATAGATGTAGCCAAAAATGTGTCATGTGCACAGGAGTGAATGTTTTATTTAGCCTAACAAATATTCATTATGGGCATGTCTGTTACACATTTTCTGAGCAATTTTATGTGATAAGCCTTTTTTACGACTCTAGAGTAAATTAGAAAATGAACAAGCTGGCAGCAAAGGTCGGTGGTTTAATATGAGCTGTATCAAAATCACCCCTTTAATTCAAGTCACTCACAGAATAGGGGGGTATGGGATATGAGCCGCACCATATCAGTGGAAGATACTTTAAATAATCTGTTTATATTTTAAATGTTACTTTGTGCAAAGACGAAAGGGGTTGAATGTGTAAAGCTGTGCGCCAGATAAAGATTTTCATGCAAGTCTGACTGGTGTGGTAAATCAGATTAGTTAAAGTGGCAATTAAATAAATGTTTTTGAAATAAGTCTTGTCCCGGGGGGCAGTCAGTTTCCGCAAATGCTTTTTTTATCTGTGCAAATTAGACACATTAGGATGAGGAGGATATTTGCATATCAGTACATACAATACTGTGCAATAGCTAATAACAAAAAATGTAAAGATGAACTCCGTTGGAAGATTTCATCAAATGTGTTCTTGTAGCTCAACAGGTAGAGAATTTCATTAGCAATAAATGTATACATGCAATTAGATTTTTTGTGGAAACTAGTAACTTGCAGTTATTGTATATTGCCAAGTATGACTTATCGCTGGTTGTTAAAGTTTGTCAAAGAAATTTAAACAGACTTGGGATAACTTGAGGTTGAGTAATTTAGGACAGAGTTTCATTTGTGGGAGAACTATCCCTTTAGAGGGATACTTCTGGCAATAAACTTTTCTCCATGTTTTACTCCCCCTCAAGGCATCCTAACTGAATATGACTTTCTTCTTGAAGAATAAGGCAGTCGGAGTTACACTACTACGTGTCATTTTACGTCCAAGCGGTAGAAAAGGAGTGAATGGGCAACCAAGTTCCAAAAAGTATACCCATCAATAAAATAACTGCTCGTCTTAGCTCTGTGGTCTAAACCAGGGGTTTCCAAAGTAGGGGTCGGGATCCCCCGGGGGGTCGCAAGGTCGAAATGAAACGTTGGTTAAAATTGACCAAAGACAACGCAGGGAGGCCAGTGGAGTTACGTGCCCTCAGTTACGAAAATGCCTGTGTTCTGTCAAATTATTTTAAATTGATTTGAATTTTAAAACGCAAGATACCCTCTCAGATTGTCCTACCAGTTTAAAATAAACATGTAGTTTTAATTTACAGCACAAAATACCTCTCCTGCGCCTGAGGCTTGTTTTCCCGCGCAGGGGAGACGGCATCTTTTTGGAACAAAATGAAAAATGCAGCGTTCATCACCAGAATTTACGAAATGCCTGCATAATTTTCCAGGAAAAACAATCCTCAGGGTCACAGCCAGGAGAGAGATAACCGAAGCTACAGATCAACATTAAAAGCACTGTCAGTATGGATATTTCTCTTAAATGCATCGATTTGCTTCAGAAGACCTTAGTTAAGACCACATAGCCGTGTCGACCAGTTCTTTGATCTATGGATGCACTATTTGGAACTTAAAGAACCTGACACCCATTCAATCCCATTCTTCCGTTTGGAAGTAAAATGATATGTGGTATTATGACTACGACTACATTATTCTTCAAGAAGAAAGTCATATTCAGTTAGGATGCCTTAAGGGGGAGTAAAACATGTGGAAATGTTGTTTCATGCCTGAAGTATCACTTTAAGGGTGAGTAAATACATTAAATGCACCAAAGGACCTTTTAGATAAAATTACACAATCACATGGCAATGACAAGATGATCTTAATCTTTAAAACTGCTGATATTCATTATAAAAGCACTGTGGTGTGTTTTGCTAAATAGACTGTTTACTGCAATTGTGCGATTTTCCTCAAAGGAGAAATCCCAAAAATAAATATGATGCCATCATTTACCCTTAATTTGTTCAAAACCTGTTTAAAATCCTTTCTTCTGTTGAACAAAAAAGGATATATTTTGAAGCTAAACAGTTCTATGGCACCAATGACTCCTATAGTAGTTTCGTCTCTACTATAGTAGTCAACAGTGCCCCAGAACTGTTTGGTTACCGACATCCTTGCATTTTTCTTTCTCTGTGTTCTCTGTGTTAAGCAAAAAAACAATATTTATACAGGTTTGGGACCACTTAAACGGATTGTTCACCCAAAAATGAAAATTCTGTCATTAGTTACTCCACCTCAAATGGTTCCATACCTGTCTAAATGTATTTGTTCTTTTAAAATATTTGGAAGACTCCCATTAATCGCGGTTATGTCAAAGGTGCTCGGAACTTTTGTGTTTTCCTAAATTCTTCAAAATATCTTCTTTTATGTTCAACAGAACGAAAAATATACAATAATTCACCCTACTATGAAGGTCAATGGTGCACCACAAATATCAGTTGCTAACATTCTTCCATATTTTTCAACCAAACAAAGAAACATAACAACAAGTTTATCTATCCCTTTAAGGTCTGGTAAATTGTGACAGAATGTTTTCTTTTGAGTAAATCTCTTTAAAGATATATTGTCCTAGTTAGCATTAGCTTTGTTTCCTGACAGCATTATGCACAAGTTAATACATAGGCAGGATTCTGCAAATCATAAACATCTTCATAGCAATAAGCAGTAGGTTGCAATGTCACAATAAGTTTCGTGGGGAAAATGAACGGCCCTGTTAGACAATGAGATATATCAGAAAAAATGCCGTAATTGCAGTCAAAATGAGACAGAAAAATTTTATCCAGGGGAGTGTTCATCTTTTCAAGGGTGATGAGGTGTGGAAATGTTACCAGTTTATAACTTTTAATGAAAGCAGGAGCGCCATTTAAACAGCCTTAATTTGCAGATATTTACATATTTACAAAACACGTAAAAAAAGAAGCCCCTCACACCGGGAATATTTTTCTCTCCTGTTTTGAGTCGTTTAGAGCTGAAAACAATTGGTGCTTTTTGCACCTTCCAGATGGTACTTAAAAATATCAATTACAGGCTAGTTCAACTGTTTGCAAATGAATGAATTCATTAGAAGAAGAACAGGCTGAGAGTTCGAACTAAAGCACCGTGTCTGAAAATCACCTCTGTCAGTTAGAGACCATGCAGTAACGTAAATCAATTAAACAGATGCAAAAGAACAATTTTTTGCCAAGAAACAAACTCGGGCTGCTGCATGTACTATACTTTAAAATACTTTATTTTATTATGCAGAGAATGTAATAAATGAAAAAGTGGTTTGGTTTGATGCATTTGTTAAAAATAAAGATATAATGGTTTTGATGTGATATTTTTTATTGGCATATCCAATTGGCACACTCATAGGCACACAGCATTTGGTAAGAATTCTTCTTCAGATATGAACAATTATTGTCACCTTTAGCAAGTTGTTCAAGGTGTTAGTAAATGCACTTTCCCTTTTGTACTTGTTTGCATAATTTGTTTCCGTATTGAGATTAAAACAAGTTTTGTTTGTTGTTTTGTGCCAGACTCCCCCTGAAGTCCTTAAGATTTTTTTGCCTCTGGTGTTGTAAATCAAATTTGTTAACCAAATTGTAAGCAGTGTCTGGTCTGACAGGTTATGACTGGAGGGAGCTTTCATTTTTTACATCCCTGGCCTAATTCAGATGGTTATGCAAATGCAGACATTAAAATTAGCGTACGGTTGATATTCAAACTACCTTTGCTACCTTCTTTGATATGCAAAAGTTCTTTTTCAGACTAGAAATGCCTTGGTCCACATCAAGCCTGTCTAATTGTAAAACTGATTTTCAACAGAGTGCATAAAAAGTAGTTTACACTAAACAGTGTTTAAAAAGCTTTTCTGCGGCCACGATGGATATCTGAGTTGGTCTGCATTAAATCAGCAAGTTGTATTTGATTAAGCCTAGTTAGTCAGTTTTCAAAAACACATCTTATGATAACGCATGCATGATGGAAGCTGTAAATGAAAAAATTAGTAGAGTTTGGATGAATTGAACAAATAACATTTAAAAAAATATAGATTATTTTCCAAGACGTTAACACTGGGCCAGAAGAACTTCCTGTTACTTATTATTATTTAGTATATATATAAGTAAGTCTTAAAGATGTTTGTTCTAAATCTGTTGGTTGTATTTTGTACAAATATTTGTTTATTGTTTAAAAACAAAACAGGAAATGTTGGGCTAGCGTTATTCAATTAACGTTCAAAGAGATCCGGTCTTAATTATTTCTTCCAAACAGAGGTCCGGACAATATGTTTAAAATATATATATATATATTCAGTCAATTGAGCCCACTTGGATATATGTGACCCTGCTTGTGAAAACCCAGCAAAAGTATTTTTACTGTTTGTAGCAAGGTTCAGTAAAAGGAAGGAATGAGGCGGGAACCGGCGAACATAAACAACTTTTAATATAATAAACACACAAACAAACAAAACAAAAGTAAAATGTCAGCAGCTCCCTCACGGTCGACTGCCGGCCACACAAGCACAATACATAAAGTCCAGGCCTGGTCCTTTCTCGGCCTTCCCTGTTGTCGCTCCTCTCTTTTGCTTTTGTACAACCAAATTTAAACCGTCGAAATTTTCAAATGTTTTAAATTGTTTATTAGACTATGTCTCGTGGTCCGGATGAAACAAAGCAAAGGTCCGGATCCGGCCGGGGTCCACCAATTGAGGATGACTGGGCTTGATGCATTGGCCAAATAGAAATACTGTACGCTGAAGTACGTAAGTACATTAACCTGAGTCCTTTGCCTTCACAACATACATTACAAGCAACATGTGCTTTGGACATCAGAGAGAGTCTGATGTCTGAATTGATTTAAAGTGTTCACATTCCAAAACTCTAGCAAACTGCTCTCTAGCGAACAGTTCTGGGTGTAGGATTCAAGTGTCCCCTGACAGGGACTTTAAGTGAGTGTGACATGACTGTGCCTCGCATCATTTATGACAATACAAGCATCATGAATCTGGAAATGGTTCTCACCGGTGTCATCTAATCTGCACAGGCATTGACTCCACTTGTATACTTGCCTTAAACAGCCAAGATTAAACAGAATATTTAGTCAAAAGGGAAAATATACATGGACCAGCCCAAGAGTTGACCATCACACAGCAGATATTGTACAAAGGACAAACAGGTGCACAATTCCTGTTTTAAATCCAATGTAAAAAGAGGGACACTGTCTGCCACCCTAGCTGTTAATAAAGCAACACCTAATATAAAATTTAAGCTAAGTAGAAAGTATATCAAAATAAATTGTCGGGGAAGCAAAAATAATTCTCCCGGTTTTGACTATAGATCATTGTCAACTGCTACATTCCTTAGCTGACTTCCACATCAGATGGCAACTCTATGGCTTATCGTGAGTTACTTGGATAACAGAGAGCAATAGGTGAAGTGGGGCACCTGTGTGTCCAATTCCTTTCCAGTTTCAGCTGGTGTTCCTCAGGGGGGACTTTGATGTCCCCCCCGACACACAACTCTACTTGTCATTTCAACCGGACGGTCGCTGCTCGCATCGCAGCATGCCTGTGTGACATCTCGCTTTGGATGAAGGATCATCACCTGTAGCTAAACCTTGCAAAAACAGAACTACTTGTGATCCCAGCCAACCCAAAGATTCACCACAACCTTGCTATTCAACTAGGCTCATCAACGATTACACCGTCCAGCACAGCCAGAAACCTGGGAGTGGTAATCGATGATCGGCTTAACCTCACAAGTCATGTTGCCAGCACCACCCGGTCCTGTAGATTCATCCTCTACAACATTAGGAAAATTAGACCTTTCCTATCGGAGCACTCTACGCAGGTCCTAGTCCAGGCTCTTGTCCTGTCCAAACAGGATTATTGCAATGCGCTTCTGGCTGGACTTCCTGCTTGCACAATCAAACCTCTCCAGATGATCCAGAATGCGGCGGCAAGAGTGGTCTTCAATGAACCAAAGAGAGCGCATGTAACTCCGCTCTTCATCAGGTTACACTGGCTCCCTGTTGCCGCCCGCATAAAGTTCAAAGCTATGCTCCTGGCCTACAAGACCAACACCGGGTCTGCACCATCGTATCTCCACTCGCTAATTCAGATCTATGTACCTGCCAGATCACTGCGGTCTGCAAAAGAACAACGACTAGTGGTACCATCCCAAAAAGGAAAAAAGTCACTCTCCCGTACCTTCTCTGGATTTGTTCCACATTGGTGGAATGATCTACCAGCTGCTACAAGATCAGCAGACTCGGTTGCCATCTTTAAAAAACGCCTAAAAACGCATCTCTTCCGTCAACACGTCGCTGATTGATTTTTCCTAATTCTCTTCCCTTTCCTTCTTTAAAAAAATGTAAATAAATAAAAACACTTACTAACCTCACTATTCTTAGCTTTGTATACTGTGCTAGGCTTTAATGGACTAGTTTGATGCACTTATGTATTTTGTTGCCTATGTTGTTATAATTGCTTCCAATGTTTCCTCATCTGTAAGTCGCTTTGGATAAAAGCGTCTGCTAAATGACTAAATGTAAATGATGCCCTCTACATTTTGTCATCTGTTTAAACAGGTAATTCCTGTGAAATACGCTGATGATCTGACAATCGCTGAGTTATAAATGGATCCCTACCTGGACTCACTGTTGTCTCAGGACACGCAATTAGTAGAGTTTCTACCTTTAAATTGCTTGTCGTTCAAATATTCTCTGACTTGTCTTGGGACGCTCATATTATGTACATGATTTCGAAGGTGCGCCTCAGACTTTATGCCGCACAAAAAGAAAAAAACGAATGTTTATGCTGTGTATCTTTGTATTTATATTTATATATTTTTAGTTTACATTTTATTATTGCTTTTATATTAGTAAATGTTAGTTTTGGAGCATGTATATGTTTCACTCATTTCAGCAATATCCTGTCTTGTCAAACTTTAAATAAACAAACCAAAATAAAAGTGTTGATTTATAGGACGTGTGCAATATGGGAAGAACACCATTTCACAACAAGAGCCATAACACACTTTTAAAATGTGCTTCTCTCCTCATCTTCTCTTTTTTCTCTATCCTGCTTTTTCTGTTTTGCAGCACTACAGGCTTTGCATACTTTTAACCTTCTGTTCTTCTCCAGATGGCCACACAGCGCCGGAGATATCCAGAAGCATGGCCTCTTACCACGGGTCAGACTCCCCCGGTCTACCGTAAGTGCTCTTTAAATAACCTGTAGCCACAAAAGCCCTGATCGGAATGAATTAGAGGTGTAGCTTAAGAAAATATTCCTAATGGCCGCTTTTATGAGAAGAGATACCTCCTTTTCTTTTCTGCTCTTTGCTTTAAGAGCGATTGGCTTTGAGAGATTGATATGATAATGCCCGGGGATATAAATGGGAGTGTTGAGAAATCTCATTTAAAAAGCAAGGGGAAGCGCAGCCTTGTAAACAAAATTCTATTTCACATTGTTAAAAGGTAATTTGTCTCTTTCGTGGCAGGCAGGGCCTTCATAAATAAAACAGTGAGCATTTCAGGTGCTTCCCCCTCTCTTTTCATTTCTCCCTCGCCCCAAACTTTTTGTTTTTCTTTTTCTTTTATCGTCTTTGCAGGCAGAGGAGAGGATGAGGAGATGAACGGCGGGGTGGGGAATGGAACATAAAAGAACCTGAAGAGATTTAAAGCGTTCATGGCGAGATTTAAAGGAGAGGCTTTTAACCCAAACGTTATGTTTGTAAAACCTGTTGGAGAGACTAGAGCGTGATAATCAGATCTTGTTGTTCAGGAAATGCGGTCCTGCAATGTGCTCTGGGTTAATGTGTATTTAAATGATTTGATGTTGGTGGTAAAGGTGTCTTTTCGCCTATATGAATTTTGGGTGTTTCCATAACTACAGTCACTAATCCCCAAGGGTTGATATTTATTCACGGAGACGGTTTCAAAGCAATAACAAACGTTACTGCTCATGCATGATTTTGTAACTTCCGGTACAAATATTTTATTAGCAACTAAACAGACCGATTAACACAGCCTGCCCATTGTATTGTCTACAATATTTAAACATCAAACTTCCATGTTACACTGTAAAAAAAATTTATTTTTTCAGATTTTCCACCTATAGAAATATTACTTTTTGATAAGTACAGGTTTTTTACAGTTTATTTAGTAAATAAACATTTAATTTTACAGTTAAATACTGTTATTTTATGGTTTATTTCTGCCGTAGCTAGCAGAAAATGTCTGTTTTTACAGGAATTCAGTGTAATTGCTTAATTAATTACTTTTTAACAATCGTTAAAGCAAAACTGCTTTTACATAAGTAGAATTACTCCCATATCAGAATTCCCTGCAGTGCTATTACAGGAACTGGTGGGAAAAGCTAAACGAGAGAACGGAGAAACACAGGCAGAGCCATATCTTCTGGTATCCATCAGAAGAAGCTGACAGGTGCAGACACAGCTCCTCCAACTCCAGCTGGAGTGCTTGAATCATTAACTACTTCTCACAAGGTTACCCAAAAAGCCCCGTGTATTTTACATGCCCTTCCGTACTGACACAGCAACCACTGTCTGTCTGTAGTGTGCTGATTTAAAGCGTAGAGAGTTAATGTTGCATCCAGAGCTGAATCCATTCCAGTTCGCCCAACCCCGAAACGGAGCTGTAAATCAAACTGGGCATCTACATGCAAATTCAATTAGTGAGATTTATGTGGCTAACGTGGTGGTTATGGCGCTGGTCACAGTGGGGGATGTAAGACATTGGCGTAAAAGTTTAATAAAGATCCTGAAGATGAACAACTTTAAGAAACATTATATATTTAATTGTTTTAACTGTATATTTGGTGTTATCAGTGTGTTATTTTAATTGATATTTCTTATCATAAGAAGCAGTAAATATACATTTTGTACAATATAGTTTTGAATTATGTTTGGACTTTAAACAGATTAAAGTCTAATCTGTGCATAATCATTTTACATTATTATCTAATAAAATTATCCTCTGATTCATTATAATCACAAAATGTATTTGTCCTTTTTCATTCAGTTTATTCGGACACATTTCAGTTGCACTTAGCTTCCATTTTGATTTCACCTTTACATCATAAACATTCTATGAAATACAAGAAGCAGGTAAATAATTCTACACCTGAAGTGAAAATCAATTAGATTGACCTCAGCTGACGCTTTGGAATATGTTGAGCACCTTGGGCACGTTACGCTGCAAAAACCCTTTCATCGGCACACTTTGATTTTGTCTTTTCATTTAAGTTTTAACCTCACAGGCACAGTGGAAAGGAACCAGTGGAAATTGTTGTTGAATATTCACCAGGAAATCGTTTTTGAGATGGAAGTTACTGCAAAATGGATCGAAGTCAGTGGAGAGTCTTTTGGTCCTCTGTGGCCAGAGGCCAAATAAGATGCCAGTTCTAGTTGGCAGACATGAATTCGCAAGTGCTCTTGGCTGATGTCATCACCATCTGCATTTAGAGAAGGTGAAACAGAATCTGCCCAAGTACAACGCTTGCTCAACCTCAAACAAATTTAACAGTTGAATTAATGGTACATTTTCTGACCTAAACTGATTTAGAACCAGTCGGTTCGTAGTATAGAAAGCTTTTAGTATGCATGAACAGACCCACAACCGTGGAAAACAGTTGGAACATTAAGATGGAACGGTAACCAGGCAACTTGAGCTATGTCAATACTTTCAATCTGTTTCTCAAATGTGATCCTTCGGACTGACTAAACATTCTGCTGTTTGCAAGGGATCAAACAAGGTCTGTGTGTTGAGCGTATGTAGTCATTTTCTGACACATTTATATTGGTGGCAACAGAAACGCGGGAAAAAGTCTGCATGGTGCCAAGAAGAAAGAAACAGAAATGTTTCATGATGGGTAGAGATCACAGATCACAAATCAAAGCTAAAGTTCAATAAAAAGCACTATGATAATTAACATCAGCGTTTGTTGTATATAAAACACTATGCATGCACTTCCCTATGGGCTACTTATGAGGTCAAGACGTCATATTTTAAGAAACATTTACATTTTTAAGGATATGGTATGCAAGCTTCTATGTATTACTGGTGAAATGTATGTATTAATTCAATATATTAATAATGGGATATTAATACCTGTATTTGATATTGTGAAATACACATATGATAATCTCAATATCATAAATAACTGGTTGATAATTTATAAATAATCTCTTGTTGACATTCCAACAGTAGACATATTACAATAATGCAGTTACTGCGAAAAGTTTTTCCATAATATTCATCTATGAAAATCTGATATTCCAACAGCATTAATCCCAATATTTTGGCAATGTATGTTAAATACACTTCAGGTACATCTACTGTCCTTCTCCAAGATCTCAGTCATGTATCGTTTGACATCTTTTGAGAAAATAACGAAGTGAACTAGAAAATGTCGTTTTCCAGACTGATTACGCAAAAAGCAATTCCCCTGACGTTTTTGTGGCCAACTCCTTTTCTGCTCATCTGAAAACGCCAGTAAAAAAGAATTTCCCACAAGCCTACCAACCCTTGTTCCGACTCCAGGAATCAGAATGGCGCATTTAAGTGTCAATCCTGCTAATACATTGCATTCGATTAGATCTTTCCAGACGTCAATCACAGAATGAACTGGAAGCACACCAGTATTCTCTGCGGGATTAAGCCTTATTCAATTGGCTGCTCTGTGAAAAATGAGCCATGAAGCAGGTGAATAAAGCAGATCCATTGAAAAGCAGGTATGTTTGAGAGAGTGAGAGAGAGAGAAGCCAGGCCGGAAGAAAAAGTAACGCAACACGCTGTTTAAATGAGAGAATTACTTCTCTGGCTCTATGGAATGGTGGCAAACTTGAAGGAATCATTCACTGAAGGATAATTAAATGCCCTGCGAAACTTTAAATAAGCTAAATAAATTGCTTTTCTCAATTATACTGTTTTCTTTACTTACACCTTCAAGCTTTCTCCAAGGTTTTCTCATGGGACAGTGTATAAGGTGGCCCAGAGGAGCCTTCATACGCATACTACAACAGAAAAAGAAAAAGTGACAACACAATAATACAAACACAAAATAAACATTCATTAAAAATAATACATTTAGTTTCAAATTATCATAGCACAACATAACGTTATAACAAAAAAAACATGTTTGTTTATATGCTTTTTGGACCACAAGGATTTTCTTTTTAAAAAGAAACTAAAATAAACCAATTTAGCAACACCTGGTCACGGCTAATGATATGAAGAAAACACATGTATTACCAAATGGGTCTATATTTGTTGGAGAACTTAAAGAAAGGTGACAGAAATAAAAAAATCTAAAGCTGTAGAGGGTATGCATGTGTCGTGAACATGATGGAACGCGCCCGCTTGAGTTGTAAAACAGCCATTTTGCTGCGTGTTTTACCACTCAGGGGAACATGTCCTGGTGCTCAAGGGAGCGTGTCCCGGCATGTTCACGTGGGAAAGTGACGTCAATGCATACTCTCTATTAATAACAAACTGTGGTAAAAATGAAGAAAAGTTATAAGAATAGAGGGGAGCAGAGACTGCAGTATATGTGCTATATGGATGTGGACTTGTGTGGTTTGAGAGAGCAAAATATAATTTTGAGACTTTAAATATATGATTGTGGTTTTTTTTAATTGTGGACATGGTAAAGTCACAGAGAACATTTCCTTTAGACACCTGCATATGTTCATCATTCCAAAATAAATCATTTGACTCCCAGTATGAAAACAAAATAACACTGTTTTCTTATAGACTTTTCTCATGCTCATCTTGGCAAAGTAAATTCTTTTCATGAATTAAAAATACATGGGCTCAATACCCCGAGCTTTGACTAGCCTTGGTCACGTTTAAAAAATAAACCAGTTCATATTCAACAGTTCATTAAGACTTGCAAATCGAATCTGCTGAGGCATTTCAATTGGGTTACTAACCCTTAGACCTCCTATGAATTATACAACCTGTAGTTTCATATTAAAAATGAAAAAAGACTGAATTAGAAAGCTCTCCTGCAAACCAAGGGACAGTCAAAAGGATAACTTTTGCATAATTTTAGCAATTTTTCCTTTGGAGATCTTTCCCCTTAGTCTGGAGCCGGAATGGACATTTTCTTCTGCTCTGTTAAATATGGAATATGCATATCTCATAAATGAATTCTCTTCTGTCCTTACTAAGCCCATTTCCACACTCGGGATAACAAAGCTGTGACTGCTGCGTAAGTCTAATGCAAATGTCAATGTGGACATTTCACATCTTTGTGAAATAAAAAGATCAAGTGGCAGAGTTTAATTCTGAATTTAGAAATGATCTTCCCTTTGATTTACAAACTTGAATTTTTAACAAACAGATACAAAGAGGAATTTACATGATCGCATTTCAAAGGAATTCAACATAGTCATGCCACAAATGCATTTGTCCAACATAAGCTTTTTGTCCAAACTAATTTTGACCAATTACTGATCAGACATATGAGATTATTTGTAGACTGTTATAATGGATTTGTAATGTTTTATTTCACAGAATTGTCACATGTGGTAAAAAAAAAATATTGAAGTTTACAGTTTAAAGCTGCATTCTAAAACTTTTCCCTAAATATTTTCATCTCTGTTTGAAAACTAAAGTTGCATGTTACAGCCCAAGCAGTTTCTTTTTCATTTTTATATAAAAAATGAATGCCCCCAGAATATTTTCTATATGGGCATACAATATATCAAATGCTATATAATATATAAGCACTAATATACACTCACCTAAAGGATTATTAGGAACACCATACTAATACTGTGTTTGACCCCTTTTCGCCTTCAGAACTGCCTTAATTCTACGTGGCATTGATTCAACAAGGTGCTGAAAGCATTCTTTAGAAATGTTGGCCCATATTGATAGGATAGCATCTTGCAGTTGATGGAGATTTGTGGGATGCACATCTAGGGCATGAAGCTCCTGTTCCACCACATCCCAAAGATGCTCTATTGGGTTGAGATCTGGTGACTGTTGGGGCCATTTTAGTACAGTGAACTCGTTGTCATGTTCAAGAAACCAATTTGAAATGATTCGAGCTTTGTGACATGGTGCATTATCCTGCTGAAAGTAGCCATCAGAGGATGGGTACATGGTGGTCATAAAGGGATGGACATGGTCAGAAACAATGCTCAGGTAGGCCGTGGCATTTAAACGATGCCCAATTGGCACTAAGGGGCCTAAAGTGTGCATCAAAACATCCCCCACACCATTACACCACCACCACCAGCCTGCACAGTGGTAACAAGTCAGGATGGATCCATGTTCTCATTCTGTTAATGCCAAATTCTGACTCTACCATCTGAATGTCTCAACAGAAATCGAGACTCATCAGACCAGGCAACATTTTTCCAGTCTTCAACTGTCCAATTTTGGTGAGCTCGTGCAAATTTGAGTCTCTTCTTCCTATTTGTAGTGGAGATGAGTGGTACCCGGTGGGGTCTTCTGCTGTTGTAGCCCATCCGCCTTAAGGTTCTGTGTGTTGTGACTTCACAAATACTTTGCTGCATACCTCGGTTGTAACGAGTGGATATTTCAGTCAAAGTTGCTCTTCTATCAGCTTGAATCAGTCTGCCCATTCCCCTGTGACCTCTAGCATCAACAAGGCATTTCCACAGGACTGCTGCATACTGGATGTGTTTCCCTTTTCACACCATTCTTTGTAAACCCTACAAATGATTGTGCGTGAACATCCCAGTAACTGAGCAGATTGTGAAATACTCAGACCAGCCCATCTGGCACCAACAACCATGCTTAAAAAAATAGCTTAAATCACCTTTCTTTCCCATTCTGACATTCAGTTTGGAGTTCAGGAGATTGTTTTGACAAGGACCACACCCCTAAATGCATTGAACCAACTGCCATGTGATTGGTTGATTAGATAATTGCATTATTGAGAAATTGAACAGGTGTTCCTAATAATCCTTAAGGTGAGTGTATATATTTTCAAAATGTAAAATGTATTGTTTATTTGCAAGCAGTTAGGTTTTATGCTTACGTTATCCAATTAAAACAACAACGTCTGCTGAGGGACATGCTTTGTTGTCACAGGAACATGCCAGCTGAAGATAATGAGGAAATGATGGCGCTTTCTTTGTCAAGTGCATTCCAAACGTCTACATGCATTCCATGTTCACTCCAAAGTCTAAACTCAAAGGGCTCTGCCCTTTGAAGGAGCAGGGCGTAGGAATGATGACTATACATGTATTTGGAATGTTGCCTGTGACGGTTCGATAAGGATATATGTAGGCCTACCCTTACACCCCTAATTGGCATATTTGGTGATTTTGATTTAGATTTTATTAATAATCAACCTTTTTTTGTCACTTGCGCTTTACAAATATATAACCACTTAAAAGTAAGAAGTGATGACACTGATTTTTAATAACAATTGAATAATTTTAAACACAGTGTTTTTCCATTTCATGAAAAACAGCAATTATGGACATTCGAGGTTTCTGAAGGACAGTGACGATATTCATGTTTGGCTCTAATTTGAAGCAGTATGCAGATTGTATGACTGTACTGAAACCACCTTTCACGCCACCAATGCTAGTCGACCAATCAAAAAGCAGCAATTTCTCAGAAAAAACCCAGTAAGTCTTGTCAGGCAGCAATAGGATGACATGTCTCATAATTGGGTGACATTTCCTTATCATTTAAACCTTGCTAGTTTTCATGCGAAGAACAGAATAGCAGTGACTTGTTTTTCTCCACTCCCACGTGTTACTTTGTCAGTCAGTGTCTAGTAATATTCTAAAGAGATCTCTGCCCGTCTTCCCAACTCATTTACTTCTCCAGCTAACACATGAAGATCTGAGGCTGACATGTACACGTTATTCAGGAGAGCAGCTAGTAATTTTAAACTAGGGCTTGTGACCAACATTGAGCTGTATGACAGACAGTACTGAAAATGCTTGTTTTGTGTTTTTGTGGTCTGAATTATTGAAGGATGTGCTTGTAGTTCACCTAACTGATTCTTTATATTTTGTTTTGTAGGTTTATCATATGAAAGGACATGGATTAAGTCAGTATCTTGAAAGCAATTGAAGACACCACTATTGGAGTTTATGTTCTCCAACATGCAAGGATGTTGGTGTTGTCCGTGAAGGTATAAAGGTGTTGCAATACCTTGACCAGTCTTGAGAAACAACCATGTAAGCCGGGCGGAGAGAGGACTCGACCCACCGGGACTTACGGGAGAGCAGAAACAACACCTCGGGAGATCAGAGGAAATCTCGATACCACAAGAGGAAGAAACAGCTGAAGACCCAGTCCAGGAGAAGTAGAACTCACTGGGAGAGAGCACGGTGGGGAGAGCCTCGACCCGCCGGCCAGTGCCAGGCGAGAGATGATGACCACCAGGTGGAGAAATGCCAACAGCGTGAAATGTACGAATGTCCAAGACGCCAATGAGCTAAGAGAACGAGGACTGAAAGGACTAACCTTGGAAAATCACAGGGAATATGTAAACTAAGCCTAGACTAGAATTCTAGGACAAGAGGGGCCAGGAAAGTGAGCAAACACACACAACGATCTGACAAAGAACGAGAGGACAAGAGGGACTAAATAAAGGGGACCCTAAACAGCGGGAACAAGCTACACGTGAAAACTAATGAGCGAGCTGAGGCGGCTGCTAATGGGGACGAGCTGCATGAGTGCGGGTGATAAGGTGATGGAAACCCGGTGAGCGAAAAGGCGTTTGACAAAAACAATACAGGACACAAAACGAACACAGAACTAGGATCACCCCCCCACACTATCACTGGACGCCTCAGGTGACCGGTCCAAGATGCCGCGAGATGGCACCCAACACCTCTCCTCTGAACCATAACCCTTCCAGTCCACCAAGTACTGATACCCCCGGCCCGGACCAAGTACATCCATCAGCTTCCTGGCGGTGTAAGTCGGCGAACTGTCCACGATGCGTGGGGGAGGAGGGGCGCTTACTGGCGGGTTGAGAGGGGTAATAACAACGGACTTGACCCTGGAAACATGAAAAAAAGGGTGAACTCGACCAAGGTTAGGAGAAAGCTTGAGCCAGACGGCCTCCAGAGAAACCACCTTGGTGATGCAGAATGGCCCAATGAATCTGGGAGCCAACTTCCGAGAGGGTACCCAGAGAGGTAGGTCCATAGTGGTAAGCCATACCCGGTGACCACACACATACTGTAGGTCGGGGGAGAGGATTGGTGATGATCGGCCGCTGCCATAGTACTCTGGGAAGTTCGGGCCAGAACCCCTCTGGCCCTCGTCCAAGTGCAACGACAGTGCCGAACGAAGGCCAGAGCAGAGGGAACCACAGCATCGAGCTCCTGAGAAGGGAACAGAGGAGGTTGGTAACCCAAAGAACATTCAAAGGGGGAAAGCCTGACGGAGACACGGAAGGCGGGGCAAATGACGTAGACACCGAACACTTGCGGAGCTGTCAAACCGGCTCCCCACAAGGTCGACAAAAACAACACAGGACACAAAACCAAGACAGGACTAGGATCACGACAGTGACTATTGTGGTAACACTATTGACTATCTCCGTGGTCCTGTGACAGTTACTACTGATTTATTAATGCCTGTTCTTCTTAATATTTGAGATGAATTTGACTGTTGTTCGTATTCTACTGGGACAATTGTACTAGATTTATAAATTCCTGTTGTTCTTCATCCATATTTGAGATATTTGAGACAGCATTTGTGGTTTAAAGTGATTTGTATTTGCAGTATGTTTTTTGAGATTCGTTCGACTGATGCGTTTACTATTGTCAAAACAACCAGGTTTCATTACAAAACTATTTGCCTTTTTTGTTAGTCCCTATGTATTTGAATGATTTTTAAATGAATACATTTAAACAGAGTGACAATACATTTGGATAAAGTTTACTTAAAGCAAGAAGAAATCGTGTTAGAGTTACTTAATATAATAATATTAGCATTCAGAAATTCAGTTGGAATTACAAATGAACATCTGGTACCTATGACTTGATCAAGATACTTCAACATTACACATTTAATTTCAATCAACACGATTGTTTTAACTAGTGTATTATAAATTAAATGTGTTGCTCTGACACACAAAAATTTATTAAGGAAAATTAAGTTTGTTCAACACAATCTGATCATGTGGGCCCGATGTACACATTAAAATTAAGTAAATCCAATAGATGTTTTTTTCTCCTTCCACGCACAGCTTTCTTTCATTCTCCAGCATGCACTCACCACCTCTTCCCTACTCCATTTTATAAAGAAGATGTTTCAGCATCACAAACCTCTTCAGGGGAAAGAAGCTTCACTTCAAAGAGCCATGCGTCCAATATCTCAATCAAACGCTCATTCTAAACAAATAGCTTCACATGAATCGTAAAGGATTGAGGGAGCAAACAAGAAATAAGAACCATTAATGTTCTTTTTCTCTCTCTCATCACTTCATTCACGCTAGCTGTTCTCAAACCAACATAAAATTGTCAGGTTGTTTGACGTAATTTGCCTGTGGAAATGTAATTTCCCTGAGGAGAGCAGGAGGATCTGACTTCTGTCATGTATGTTGGTGTGGGTTGTTACTGTACATTGAAATAATCTGAAGTGAGAGTGTGTGCTTCAATTAGCCCAATTCTATTTTGTGCATTAGCTATGGTGATAATGTTATGTGGGTTAACATGATAAAATGTCATGTTAACGTTCATATGCAGATTTTGAATATTAAGTGTGAGGCTCTGTCCACAAAATGCTGCACTTTGAATACTGCACATCACTGCTAAACCACACTGAGATGCGTAATGCTAAATCTTAAATGCGTTGCTCTTTAAAATTTACATTGAAAATGTGCTATGTGTATAATAGAGCAGGCGGTTAAAACTGACACTTAGAGTATGGACCCCATTAAGGCTGCAACAAAATTATTATTCTCTTGCAAAAAAGATTCAGGCAATGTTCAAATTCGACTTGGTGTTTTGGTAGCCATTTTATTTATTATAGCTTGATCCTGCTTGACCAATCTTCCTGGCATGTGCTTTTGGAAATGACAGATCTTGCTACTCGCATGTCATTGGTCAGCTGGGAAAAATGCGTTTGACGTAGGGCGTTTTTTGTTTTAAAAGAAAAATGTCACTTTTTTTCAACTTCAAAAGACGAAAAAGACGCCGGTGATGGCGTTTAAACAAGCAGTCAGGACATTTTTTAAAACAAGGTTTACTTTATAGGATTACAATGTAAAACAGATGCTGACAGCTTAAAAAAGAAGTCAAATGTGAACATATCCTTAGGCGTACTGTATTTGTACATTGTTAAAAAAGAATGAAATATGTACTGGTACAGAAATGAACAATTACCAGAAAAAGGCTAAACTGAAGGCCCACCCCTATGAAACTGGTAAAACATTTGAGCTTGCTTCTGTGTTTTTCTTAATGAAAACAACATTGATCTTCCATGTAGGGCATTTTGACTCACAAATTAAAAAAATAAAACCCTGCAACCAAAATTGTGTAAATATAAACAATTTCAAAATCAATTCATGGAATAGAACTATATTAGATGTAATAGGATTATTTTATTTTTACTTTCATAACCAACTGCAATGACACTAAACAAAATTACTACAATTTTGATTTGTGTTATAAAGCTTTGTTTAAAATTATTTTAAGGACAAAAATGTCTATTTGTCTGAGGTCAGAATGAAACTCAAAGTCAATATTTGAAAGTCGTCTCAGGCGTTTTAACCCCACTGTACATGCAAAGGCAGCAAGAGAGGTACAGAGAGAGAGTGACCACAGGGGACTGTTTGGCTGTGAGAAGAGAGCACCATCATGTTGATCACCGGCTCACGGCAGGAGATGCAGGGAGTTTGGCCATATGACACACATGAGCGCAGTGCAGGGGCCACAGCATGGACCCCTCACCACACATGACGATCTGGGAAGAAAACCAAAGAGCGAGTAGAAAGAAAGAAAGAATGAAAGAGAGAGGAGAGAGGAGCCCCTATCGATTTCAGATAGCTCTCTGTGATGGAGCAAGCAGCTTAGAGCCAGAAAGCTGCCATCAATAATGTCAGCCCAAAGTTCACATGGATCAATTTGGGGACTAAATAAAAACTGCAGGTAATCTCCCTCGGTGCCCCAATGAACACACAATCAACTTCCAGCTTGAAGGGCTCTATCAAGGTTACCTTAGACAGCACACACAAATATAAAGAATTAAATGCACAATGGTCAACTAAACAAATTGGTTTTGAAAACTGTAGAGATTCTTGATGAACCATTTTATTATTTATTTACCCTAAAGTCATTTCAAACCAAACCTTATTACATTTAAATTCATGCATTCGGCAGACGCTTTTATCCAAAGCGACTTAAAATGCATTGTACTATTAATTTGTTTCTGACTATGTTCAATCCCCTGTGATCAACCCCATGACCTTGGCATTGCTAGCGTCATGCTCTAAACACTAAACCACTTTAATGCTTATTAGGGCTACACTAAAAGTAAAACAATAGGGACTAGTTTGCAATGAAATAATGGTTACATTTTACAGTCTCCCATTTTATCAAAATATCAGAATAACATTTGAAATTAAACTGAAATTTGATTTAAGCAAGCGTTGGTATTGTTATCATGCCCCATGTGCCAATGTGATAAAAACTGAAAGAAATCCTATTTTCTCAATTCACTAATCTAAATGTTCAGACCAATGCTGTACCCCACTTGTCTGGTTCACCCTCCTATAGACATCTATCAATTAAAACATTTTTAACAATTACAGAGGTGAAATGATGCTGCATAACCGACACTTACACTGGAGCATTTTCAAAGCCACTAATACGTTTCCAGTCACAATCTCAATATATCATTTTAATGAAAAGGAAGGAAATGACCCCATTTCAAGACTTAAACTCGAAATCCTTACACCGAATTTGGCAACTTTGAGAATGTTTGGATTTCTAACTGCCGTTGAACGGCATTACACGGAGGACGTGTTGTGCAAGAAATGAGTGCGCTTCAAACGTTGCGATTCTCAGAGGCGCATATTTAGCAGCGAGACCCTGAAGGGAGGCCAAGAAAGTATTAAGAGAACAAACTATGTGACAGAGGTCCATCAGAGCCATTACCGGGCCCATTATAAGGAATGTAAATCACAGTAAAGCATCGCAGTCTGCGGAAAGCCACCAGACTGACCAATGACCATTAAGCCGACAGCAACAAATTGCAGTGTAAAAACAGCAGCCGAACTCCACTCGTTTCTCCCCAGGCTGGGTGATTCATGGCCTCCCAATCATCTCTTTCTCATCTCACTTTTCCAACCTCCCTATACCTCTGATTAAAGGGCACTTTTTAATATCCTCTTTAAAGCAGTGCCAGGGTCTTTAGGCTAGACACTGTAACCGTTTTTTGGCAAGAGCGAGTCCTTGTTAAACTCGGGGGAGCCATAAAACATTGCAGCAAATGAACGTGTTATTTCTCATCTAACGATACAGTCACGACGGATCGTAATAGAGTACTATTGATTAATGAATAAATAAATGACAACAAAAGCAAAGAACGATTAGAATGGAATAGTAACCTGAACGGACGTTATGTGCCATCTGTCTGCAGGGAACAAATAATTGTCTCTACATATCAGGCAAGCTGAGACATCGAGCAACGCTAGTGAATTTAATTTACCCTCCACTAAATGTGGCCAGTGTATTGACTTGGATTGATAGTGGCGCCCTTTACCAGGTAAATCGGTCTAGGAATTAAGTCTGCAGTTGGGCCCAAAAATATAGTACGGGGCAAGATTTGTGCAACTCCGGCGTTATGGATGTGACATTTTCAGACAAAACTTTAACATATAAATTCTCAGCGAATGTATTTGTTACCAATATCTGGAATCATCTGTTTATATTTTACAAGTTCTCTGTTAAAAGACTCCAGACATCAGATAAATATCACTCTATGTATGCTTTTCTATTTTAAAAGAGAAAATGAATGCGTTGTGGATCTGACTAAAATGATGCATGTTTTTGACAGACAACATACTTTGAAGGATTTCTGTGAATTAACCAGATGCAAAAATACCTGACAAATGGAGAACGGATGGCTCTTAATAGAACATAAGAAAAAGTTATTTTATTAGAATTTGAATGTACCCATTTATGAGGAATATGTACAGTTATGAATGTGACAATAAACCTATGACATGGAAACCTGTTAAAAATGCTTCACATGGGTATTAAAACAACCAAACATTTTCTTGACCTCTCCATGGAGTAACTTCCTGTTTGATGCTCCGCACTTTCGTTTTGTATTTGTTACCATGTTAGAGGACATTTCTGGTTAATGGTTAAAAATTGTTCATAAAATCATTTCATTCACACGTGGTGATTAAATAATGACTGAATCTGCATTTAACCGTTCCTGATTTCAGAAAATCTTTCTATGTAGGTAAAGATAGGTAAGAGATGAGAGGAGAGAGAGAGAGGAGAACAATGTATCTAAACACATAATGTAATTATACCGTAAACAAAATCTATAATTCAAGATTCACATAAATGATTAAAGGAATTTAAATAAGAGAACTGGTTCAGTGACGTAGGATTTGTGTGTGTAATTGAGGGCTAAAACTAGCTTTGGTTTTCTGGCTTTATTAACATTAAAGAGAACAGTTGAAACCCTGGGAAATTCCTGGAATTCTATTTTTCTATGTAGATTTCATTTTCATTTTCTCCTTTTGTGTACAGTTTGGAGAATAACAGCTGCTTTGTAACAATAAAAGTTGTAAAAAGCACTATATAAATAAAGTTGAATTGACTTGACTTGAATGACATGAGGGTGAGAAATCATGAGGAAAAATTTGACATTGTAGTAAACCTAGCCGAATTAACCATATAACTATCACCAAACTAAAGTTATCTACACCGCTTCCGACGTGATAGTCATAACCAAAATAGAGCTTGTCTACAATAGAAACTGTGCCATGGCTAATATTTAACGTGTCTGTTTTCACTACAAAGCCATTTAAGGACATCAGCTCAGTGAGTTGAGAATTCAACATGGCAGCCCTGAAATTTTACATTATTTACAAGCACCCCTTCACTGGCAGTCAAATAAGAGTTCGATTTTGCTGAGAACAGAAAGTGCCAAAAACCTTGAGACTGTCATACATCAACATGCAATTACACCAGACGTCCTGGAGATGCAGACAGACACAGACAATATCAAAAAGGTCAGGAAGTGAAAGCACCAACCAACTAAATAAACCGTGAACAAAAGAGCACAAAAGGGAAATACTGAAATTGTTTAAGACTAGAGGGACCAAATCAATTTGAGCTAGGTCCCAAATGGCATTTTTGTGAATCTTTAAAAGGTCATTTGACAAATACAAACGTTACCTGAAAATATAACAGAGAACGTAAAGACCTGTTTTGCGCCTTTAAAAATTGTCAAATTGGTCAAAATTCCATATTTCGATATCAACTTGGTTCCAGGTCTGTAGCCCTCGATAAATGTTCATTGAAAACCTTTAATCGCCAACAATTAAACACAAAAAGTAACTTCTTTTTTTATGGATTTCCTCTTAAACCTCAAAAGATCTCCTGAGCATTGCATTCATCTAACCTGAATGGTTTATGAAAAAAGAGCTGTCAACAAGTTTGTCACTATAATTTGACGCTACACTTAACAAACAAGTTTTTTTTTCCAAAAATCCAAGCTTCTTTATTTACTGTACTCATGTAAGGTTGAATAAAGTTCAGTTTATGCTCGTGCGTAGGTCCTAAAAAAAGCACGAAAACTGCAACAAAAGTGACTGTTTACTTGCTGCTATCACTGCTATTGCTTCTCAAACGAGCTGCTTCTTTGGCTCTTGTCTTGGTTAAACAAGCAACACACGCTGACGCCTAATGGTCATTGCCTGTCGACATGAACAACAACGCAGAAGTATAAATGAAAACCAACACGTTGCCTACGACGTCACAGAAGTAAAAATTGGGCTTTAATTGGACTGATGGATTAATGAATGGGATAATGTACTGGCCTTCCTCTCTCCATGGAATGGGAGATGCAGTTTTTCTTCATTTCTTCAGCTTTTCCATTTTTTCAGAGTACCTACAGTTTAAATCTTTGTATTTCTGCTTGTAATAACAGTGAGACTTATATTGTTTTATGACTGTGACAGTTTCTTTGAAATGAAACGTACCAATTCCTTTCCAGTAGACACAATTGTACCCACCTCCTATTTCTCTAGATCCAGCATCTCTCTCTCTCTCTCTCAACTTTTGTCTTTCAAAATTTTGTTTGGCTGAACTGTCAAAATCTTTCAGAAGAATAAGCGCAAGCTTATTTCCTTTTCTTTGAGTTAGTCTGAGGGAGTTGAAATAGAAGTGATTATGAGACTAAACTCAATACACCGAGAAACTGTATAAACCACAAATATTTGTCAAAGATACGTTCTTTAAATAAGGCAATGGACAATATTTGGCATACTGTCCTATAACCACTGAAGTGACCTGGTATAGAATTTCAGCACAAAAGAAGCATATTGTTGATTGATTAATAAAATTATTAAAACATCCAAATCCACAAAGTATGCACATTATAACAAGTCTAATATCAAAGTTCCAGTTTTGTCAGAACGCAAAGGAAAATTACAGAAAACACGTATATATTTATATTCAAGATACCAAATATTAAGTGTTCTTCTGCTAACGTTTTATCTTTTGTGCTAATGAAGGCATTGTTCATGTAATGGAAAACAAGAAAATGAATGCTTTCAATGATAATGACAAAACATACAAACTAAAATAAAAAGCTTATCTTATGCCGAATGTGCTCAAACCGGTCCTCCTTAAAGAGCCTTTCCAAATGCCATTTGACTTTCTCGATCAAAAAGATAAATGGACTTGTTTATTTTGACACTGTGGTCTTATTTTGAGTGGTGGGAAGTTGGCAAGGAAGTGGCACTTCTCCTAATTTCACGACGTGATGGAATCTGCCTTTCTGCCGCATGACTGACGACCTCATCACGCGGATGGATAAGTGATGGTAAGTAAACTGTTTATAATGAAAAACTGTCACGCTGATGCAAGGCTATTGCTTTCTTTTCGTGAGCGAACAACACAAAGCCGAAACGCTCACCGGGACGGTGATGAATGGAGATGCCTTAATCAGTGACTAGACTGCAAACTCCACCATCAAATTAGCTCAGGACATCAGGCAGAGAGAGAAAGCGAAAGTAATAGAGGGAGACAAAGATGAATGACATCCCTAAGGTGAAATGATATGAGCCCTCTCACCATTTCATGTTTTCGTGAGTATTGAAAGACAGACTCTGTTTTCGTCTGCACCATATTAAGTTGCAGCCCGGGTGTTTGCTGCTTGATGAAATCAGCACGGATGTGTGTAGAGGTTCAATTGCATTAGCATGTGACTGCGCGGGGAGCCAGACGCTTTGAAATGGGATGTGATGTGTTCCGAAGCTTTGAAACGTTCAGACGTTTTCACTCAATGTAAGCACACCCGGGCGTAATCACAGACTGAACTCGGAAACCAACCAGAGGAACTCAAGTACAGCTTTTTGAAGTCTAAAAACAGAACCTGTTTAATCTTATCCTAGCGCTAAGTGAGCAGCAAGGGCCACGTGCTTTCTTGCTACTCTGTGTTATACGAGCACTTTGCCTTCTCCAATATCATGAATTCGGAAGGCTATGAAATAAAAATGGCCGGGGAACGGAATGGTAGAGCTTTGAAGGCAGCGCCTGGAGCTGAGCACTTTTTAACGTGAGCAGTTAAGACATTTTAGCTTTGAGTGATATGTCAGCTTGACTGCTCGACCTGGACGCAGAGGGCAAAGCTGTATATTTCCTTCTTGCACAAGAAGAGACGAGGGCTGCAGGATGGACAAAGTTCTGGATCACAGCAGGCCTTGTCGTGGCCTCAAAACAGTCTATAATACAAGGGATGGGCTACAGCAGTGTAGTGAATCTGAATCTGGTGAAAATATATTCAAAATTTGTATTGCCGCTGGCGCAAGCATGTCTCTGTTAGACGCACAAGCGCCCGCCGTTAGATTCACCTTTCCCGCCCCGGGCTCTTGGTTCTCCAGCGTGAGGCTGCCTCCGCTGGGGACACAAGCGCTGGTCTCCGGACCATTAGATTCGCTTTTCCCGCCCCTGGATCTTGGCCCGCTGCCAACGCTAGCACAAGCTTTTCTCCGCACAACGCGCAAACGACTGCCATTCTCTCTCTTCAACAGGCACGCCCCACGTTTTCATTGGCCACAGCCGCTGCGATGCCAGCGCATGCGATGGAACCTCCACCAGCCACTTTGACGCGTGACTCCCTGAAGATCGCATCACCTTCGGACCAATCGACTCAAGCAGGTGTCGCATTACAGTTACCAGTTGTCCAGCTTTGTCACCCGGGAACGCCTCCGGAGGAGATGGTTCTCACATCTGGGGCTCGGCTGAGCCAGTCTTCTTTGCTGAAGGCGGCACCACAATACAGTTTGTTAACAAGGCAGCCAGCGCTTCCATCTCACAACGTTGTTCTCAAAGTCTCGAAGACTGCACCACTCACCATGGAGACAGTATCGCAGCAGCTGCCCCCCTGCAGGGGCCCGAGCTTCCAACAAGTGCTCTGTAGCAGCAGGCACTACCAGCAAAGAAGCCAGTATCGCAGCAGCGACCGCCCGACCGTTCTGGGCTCGAGCCGGTTCCGAGCCCGGAGCACTTGCTCTGAGCAAGGTAGAGTGCTCCGGGTTCGGATAGATCCGGCGAGCTCGGAGCCCACTCCCTGTACAACACGCCAAATACGCATAACCTGCATTCCCATGCTTTACCATCTATCCCAACAAGGTGTCATGATCCTGCCTCTCCTTGTCTTGGTTTTCGAGTCTTGTGGCAGGATCATGTCGGTCCCATGTGTTTTGTGTGGAGAAAGAGCATTGTTTTGGTTTGAGAAGCCATGCTCTCTCTCCGGTGTCACGTCCTTTAGCCCCGCCCCCTTGTTTCCCTGTTAGCAGTCCATTAGTGTTAGTCTTGTCTCCAGCCCTGATCCATCTTTCCCTTAGTGTTTCAGTCCCCTCACCTGCCTCGTGCAATCCTCCTGTTAGCTTTCCCTTAGTGTTTCATCCATGTCACCTGTGGCCACTCTCCCTGTGTCATCTGTCCTTGTTAGTGTTTCCCTTTATCAAGCCCCAGTTTCCCTCTGTCCCTTGTCGGTTCATTGTCATTTTGTCATTATCGTACCTCCTCACGTCACCTTGTTGGATTATTCCTGTCTATGGATTATCGTGTTTGTTCCTGTTCTAAGTTTGTGGATTTTGTTGATTTATTATTCAAAGGACTTTGTTTGTTTTGTTCCCCATGTGGGAAGTTTTAGTTTACACTTTTGTCTTGTTTTAGATCATGTTTTCCCCATCGAGGGTAATTTGTTTAAATAAAGTTTTTGTTATTTAACTCTGCTGCCTGCGTTTGGGTTCTGTCCACACTCCGTGACAGAATGAACCGACCACAGAGAACCCAGCAGGCATCCAGGGACCGTGAGCAGTCCTCTGCCAGCCAGGACCACCAGCATTGGTGGCAGTCGACTGCTGACTTAATACAGCGGGGCGATGGTCCTTTCCAGCCTCAGGGAGAGAGGTCCCTGAGTGAGTATGCTCGAGCGTCTGTGGCAAGACGGGGTTTTCTGCCAGAGACGCTCATGAATGCCTACTTCCTGGCAGGCCTCGTTAAGCCTCCACCGTTGGAGGAACGGGAGAGGCTGATCCGGGGGTCCTTTCAGCAACTGGTCAGCAGTCTTGCCTCCAGCTGCCCCTCGGCTTCGCACTCTCTCCTGCCTCCGATCCCAGAGAGTCGTTCCCTGAGAATCGGGGCCGTGGGCCTCTCCTCACCCTCTGCTCCACCACCAGCTAGCCTCCGTGGTAGGCGTGGACGGAGGGAGTCGTGGGACTCCCCGTCCGACTCTTCCAGCATGGAGATAGTGGGGTCCCCCACCGCTACTCTGCAGCCGGCCACACGTCCTGTGAGCCGGTCAAAGAGGAAGAAGCAGAGGAGAGTGGCACCATCCTGTCCTGCCCAGCAGCCGGTATTCAGCCCTGCCCAGGCGTCAAGTCCGGTGGTCGCGTCAAGTCCGGTGGTCCCGTCAAGTCCGGTGGTCCCGTCAAGTCCGGTGGTCCGTCCTGCACCCAGTCCGTCTCAGCCGGCCCTCCAGCCGGCGTCTCAGCCGGCCCTCCAGCCGGTCCTCCAACCTACAACCCAGTCAGCCTTGCCCCAGCCGTTCCCTACTACGGCCGTCCTGTCATGCCCTACCCCTTCTAGTTCCTCCCACTCCGTGAAGGGTATCCCTACCATGCCCAGGCCTTCCTATCCCACCCCTCCGCCCAGCTCTTGGAAGCAGGGTCCTGTCCCTCCTAAGTCCCCACCCAGTTATGTTCCCAAGTTTTTCCCACCAATTCCGCCTCCCCCCTTCCCATTGATGTTTATTTTATTGTCCAACCCCAATCCCTTTTTAGTCATGTCAGCCCTGCCCCTAGTGTGTTCTGTTCTGTGTTTATGGTGTCTGTCCTCCTGTCTGTCAGTCTTGTCATGTTTAGTGTGATCTTGAAGAACTCCTGGAGGAGTTCTTAAAGGCGGGCGCTCTGTCATGATCCTGCCTCTCCTTGTCTTGGTTTTCGAGTCTTGTGGCAGGATCATGTCAGTCCCATGTGTTTTGTGTGGAGAAAGAGCATTGTTTTGGTTTGAGAAGCCATGCTCTCTCTCCGGTGTCACATCCTTTAGCCCCGCCCCCTTGTTTCCCTGTTAGCAGTCCATTAGTGTTAGTCTTGTCTCCAGCCCTGATCCATCTTTCCCTTAGTGTTTCAGTCCCCTCACCTGCCTCGTGCAATCCTCCTGTTAGCTTTCCCTTAGTGTTTCATCCTTGTCACCTGTGGCCACTCTCCCTGTGTCATCAGTCCTTGTTAGTGTTTTCCCTTTATCAAGCCCCAGTTTTCCCTCTGTCTCTTGTCGGTTCATTGTCATTTTGTCATTATCGTACCTCCTCACGTCACCTTGTTGGATTATTCCTGTCTATGGATTATCGTGTTTGTTCCTGTTCTAAGTTTGTGGATTTTGTTGATTTATTATTCAAAGGACTTTGTTTGTTTTGTTCCCCATGTGGGAAGTTTTAGTTTACACTTTTGTCTTGTTTTAGATCATGTTTTCCCCATCGAGGGTCTTTTGTTTAAATAAAGTTTTTGTTATTTAACTCTGCTGCCTGCGTTTGGGTTCTGTCCACACTCCGTGACAGAAGGAGCTGTTTATCGGCGAGGGCGAACTCGTGAACTACCATTCGAATGTATCAAAGAATAGTAAAATTGGCAAAGACTCCTATGTGAAGCCAAGCTATCTACAAGAAGCCCCCGCAACGTCCCATTGTTGAAATAACAACATGTGCTGAAGAGGTTACAATTTGCCAAAGGAGACATTGACTGGCCTAAAGAGAAATTGTGCAATATTTTGTGGACTGATGAAAGCAAGGTTGTTCTTTTTGGATCTGTAAGACAGATGTGAAGCAGTTCTCAGAAAATGTGGCTATACAACTAAATATTAGTTCAGTGATTCACAAGAACGCTAAATCTTGAAAAAAAGAAAAAAGCATTTTCATTTTATACAGTAAATGTTTGACTTTGTACAGAAAAATGAAAACACTGCTATTTTTTGAACAGCCTAACATCCCTTTTTCTTCACTTTCTGTAGAGTAATAACAAATTTGATCCTTTTGTCTTCATGTTTTGATTTTGAATAGAATGTGGAGTGTTCCCAATGCATTTGTGTATTGAAATAAAAGTTGTAATAAGGATTTTGAGCTTTACTCACTTTTTTTAAACAAACTGCTATTATTTTGAACACAACTGTATAGATATAAAATCTTTGATGCCGCTAAAATCTCCACATTACTGCTTTAACAAAAAATGGTTGATATTACTCTTCATTTCTGAGAGAAGCTAAAAGAGCTGGCACAAATTTGGTATAACATGAATGAAGACTATTAAGTTGTTTCAGTTTGTTTTTGCCTAATAAAAGACAATAAAGTGTTTAGTTTTAAACAAGTTTTTGACAGATTCCTAAAATGCTTGTTTTTCTTTATTATGACAGGTGGTCTAATAAACTTACTGATCAACTAATCGGTGGAATATAGACATAATATCAGGATTGACATAATTCAAATTCATTACATACCAGAACATTTACAATTCCAACAACACATCTTATTCAGCCAAATTTGTTCAATGTAGGTAGCTCAATATCTTTTTATAGCTAGGGAGCACATTCAGAATTCAGCTCCCAATAATATTGTCAGAGGCAGCAATAGCACAAATAATAATAGTAGAGGCTCATTTACACAGCAGAAGTAATGTGGACACATAAAATGAAAGTGTAGCAGAGTTGCAAAAAGCAACAGTTAAACGAAATGTTAGCAGAGACGGGCGATGTAGTCGTTCGTTGACAGAAGGTTAATTCAGTGGAAATGAATAAAGAACTTTCCTCTCATCTATTTTGCGACTATCACAGCCGCTTCACAAGCGCATTAGCACAGAGTTCTTCCTTTCAAGCCACAAACACATTTTATCAAGCGTGTGTAAAAACAATAGCTTATTCCTACAGAATCGTCTCGCTTTGTACTCATCAGCATCGCAAGCGTGAGAAATGAAGCCATATTCTTGTGGCAGAGCAAAAATCCTCCCTTCCTGGAGCCACTTTATCTATTTACGAGTACCTGCTCACTCTCTTCTACACCTACTGATTCTTCTTCTCACTTCCACATAGTGTTTTAAAGTGCTTAAGCAATCCTGAGACACTGTTACTCGCGTTCAAACGATACCTCATGCAAATAGTAGCTTTTTGTTTTATTCGCTTTTATCGCTTCTCTCACAGGTATGCTTATCTAAGAAGACTGTGACGAACAACCCTCGCCGTGGCAGAAATGAATCACACTATCTGTAAATCACTACATGTTTACCTCAGCAGCGCCTAATTACACAGATGGATATGTACTAAACGCCTACGGATGTTAACTACATTACCTCAATCCTCACATTCACAGCACGTGTCTGGAAATAGAAATACACAATTACACAGACTTGAAAACCTAGGCTTTATCATCCATATGCACAGAAGCCATACTTTACGTTTGTTCCTCTGAAATTTCTTGCGATCATTTGCGGTGTTTTATGGGAAACAGAGCACGGTTAATATCTTTTTTATGGCGTTCAACAACCAAGTCCCATCGCTTTCGCACAGCAGAGCTGTATGCTGTGTCAAATTTAACAACCATTTGTGAGACATTGTAAAAAGAACCCAGGCAGACTTATCAGAGACTGAATAGCACTTACCATTGGCCTAATGACTTCTTGGATTGGAAAGGTGGTGGGAATTTTTTTTTTTCGCGTTAGACCTGTAATGAAAGGTTTGTACAGATCATGCGCACTTGAAACCTTTCGGAATATATTAGTCATCTACATGTGTGCCGAGTGACATTGGGCACAAATGTATGAAGTTAATGAAGGGTCTTTGGTGTTTGGCTAAAGAATGCTCTAAATGTTTTTTTATTTATTATGAGCAACTTGTTACAAGTACTTTGGTGGCTCTGTGTCTCTATGGCTACACACGGCCCCTGACACACAGAGCTGATTTCCCAGTAGGTTACGGCTTGTTAAGGGTTGCACTGTATGTGTTATTTTTTACTAGAACTAAGGGGGCAGATATGTGAAATTCTTAATGGAATAGTTGACTAAATGATTATTCACTAATCACAAATAATAATAGCTCACTAGATGGTAATTTGTAGCTTTATGTGACCATTTTTGTCTGAACGGATCATCTAAAACATTTTTGTATATGTATTCTAAGTTGTAAAACTTTTTAATGAGGAAAATAAAACTAAATGTGCCTGAAAAGATGCTCAGGCAATTTATGAATAGACTACATATTCATAGGCTACATAAAAGCACTAAGGTATCAGTATAATGTTACTATTTTTTTCATTTAAAGCCGTTGTGCTGATTTGCTTATCCAAATCGACCCAAACACACATTAACCATTTAGTCATTCCAAACCTGTATGATTTTGTTCTGCAGAACGCAAAAGAAGATATTTTGAAAAATGTTTTGGCCCCCATTGAGTTCCATTGTGTGGCCATAAAAACATCTCAGAATATCTTCTTTTTTGTTTCAGAAAATAAGACTCATATACATAATTTATGACACAAGGGTGAATAATTTTTCTTATTATTTTCATCCATTTAATAGGGGCGCAATGGACGCATTATGCAACTTCTGTGTTTTAAAGCAGGAAACAAAAGTTATAACAAAAATAGATGCCCAGCTCCTGCAAAAAGGAACACAAATGGTGTAATATCCATTTTCAAAAAATCTCACGTAAATCAGGACCACCATAAAAGTTATTTGAGCATTTCTGTCCAATAACACTGGCTCCCGACAACACAAAAACAATTTAAGAGTAAATCATTCAAGTGCTACAAACCCCTCAGCCTATAACCATGGGATTTACACACTATTACAAGTCTCTATCAGCTGTTACATGAAGCAGACATTGATTTGTCTAAAAGGCAGGTGATTGATTGTGCAGTTGTGTCCATACAGACTGAGGTAATGCTTTAACTATGGGAGCTGTGGGAGGAATAGAGACAAGCAAAGGATATTACCAAGGCCACACTTAGATACTTGCAGTCTGCCTACCCTGGAGAGATGAATTTCTTTAACTGCATGCAGCCCTTTTTGAAAACAGCAAGCATGTTAGCGCTACACTACTTTCAGACACCTTAAAAAACATCATGTACCCAACCGACTGGCCAATTGCGGTCCCGCTGAAAATGAAAAGTACTTGGCCATGTGATCCTTATTAATGTTTCTTTATGACTTAATTCTGCACGAATTATATTTTGTTGAATATATGCTTCGCTTTCAGAGACTACAAACACAGGAAGGGGGTAATATGCAATTTAATATAGTTAATTTTATTTTAATTTATTAAGCCATGAGCAAATCAAGCATGATTTGTAAGGCTATAGACCACTCTGGAAGATGTAAACAATGTTAATTCTTTTTTCAGTTTTTAACACAAATGTACAAAATGCAACCAACAGAAAATCTATAACCAGTGTTTATATCTTGAGAAGTGGTCTATAATGGAAGTTATCGTGAATTATTAGATCAATGACACTGTTAAATATATGTAGCCAACCAACAGTCACTGCTTCGACTGTAAAATAAAGTAGGCCTATTTTTATTATATCTGGATTATCTTTTTTTGAAAATATGCTTTTTGCTTCAGCACAGGCAGCGCTACAGGAGACTAGGCTACTATAGACATTTTTTAAATCAAGTCTTTAAACACTTTCTTTTATTTCCAGTTAAATGCAAACGGTTCTAGGTTCACCCCATCAAATTTCTCCTTGTCCAAATAAAATTTGGCACTGCTTCACTCCCCAACACATTTGGAATTTGGCTAATCTTCAGATCTGAACGTTTTGTCATATGCAACACGCAAGTGTATCTGAATCAAAAAGCCCACCAATATCAAACAAGTGTCAGTAACTTGCTCACACTGCGCATTGACACGCGTGTATGTGTTTGAAAGAGTTCAATGGGTAGACGTGTGTGAAAAAGCGCAGTTCCTTTTTTCTTCAGTTATCTCTTGTCACTCCGCCAACCTGCAGCTATTCACAGCCAAATGGAAGGCAGTGAGGTATGAATGAGAAAGCGCGTGCGTACCGAAGCACTGCTTCATTAACTATGCGCAAAGATAATGAGTGCCAGCTCTGCCACGCTAACTTTCTGGGAGAGTAGATACCCTAAGCCCTCAAACAAATAAAGCCTTAAATGTGACCTCCAATCTATATTATGGTAATTTCTCTAATGCAGATTGGAACATAATTGGTAAGAATATGTACACAGCATAATCTCTTCATAGGCCGACTGTGACGGAAATGAAGATGAGCGCAGAAAGATGTCCGGTGGTAGAGGACTTTTATGGGCTCCATTAGCATCTATTTCTCAGCCTCGACTAAATGTCTTTTAAGTTTGAACAACGTAACCTGTCTGTGTTGTTGCTGCTGAAACAGTCTATAACTAATAAACAAAACTCTTAATATCTAACTTTTCCAAACAACTGTGCTGTTCAAAAAGTTGTTACTTATTTATTTTAACCTAGGGAACATTCTAGCAAGCACTAATGAGCTGAAATATTTGAAAACATATATCCAAAAATAAAAGGCGGTACTCCTGCACACATTTTGCTTGCATGGTTTTCATTCAAAGATTGTATGATCATTCGTTACTCTATGTACTTGCCTTTTCTGCAAGATACCATGATCCATGCCAGTTCATCATTTTTCTTCGCATTCTTTCGTTTTTCAACTGTAGGGTCGCAAAAACTAAGTCAGAGTACAGTGCGTGTGTTGCCATTTCCACGCAGACATCCTCCCACTCGATCACAGAAATTGTTATTATTGAAATCTGGGAGAACTTGAACTTTTTTTTGGTACCGGCAACCTGTGCAACCTCATAATTGTGGTTGAGATTATTCATCAACACCGAGCACTTCTTAAACGCACCTGGTATGAGAACGCACTTGCATTTTCATTCTTTATCGGAGTAAAATGTGAATGTGTGTCATTAGGCAGGAGAGATGCAATCATGGGGCAAAAAAGAAAAAATCCTCCTACACACATTCTCCCTTCCAGTGAGGAATGTCAGAATTAATAAACCCGTGTCACTGAATGAAAATCCCTGCTAAAAGTGACATGTGGTTTTGCACTTTTCCTCGCAATGTAAATTTCAGTCATTTGGTCCATTTAGGTCTCGCATTTTGTCGAGCTTGAATGAAACTGTGTATGAAAAAGGAGCAGGTTTTATTACAACTGTCAGGTACCGTTTCCTATGTCGTCATTTCCACATTATCACAGGCATTTCTCTTCAAATCTATAATTGCACTAGCAGCACAAAGCAGAGGCTGAAAATTATTTCAGGAAAACCATCTTTGCTTTCAAAAGCCGAAGATAACATTAATGTACTCAAAGGATCGAAAGGTCAGTCACCGCGTTGGTTTGTGGCAAATTAATTCTGTGCTCAACATGAATGCGAGCCGAGAATGGCATTTTGCCACACAGCGATTGAATTCAAAAATCACACATTACCTCTCGGCAAAAACTGGCAAAAGGATAACATTAAAATTATATAAAGCACAGACAAACTAATTTGGCAAATAAATGAAGTACTACAAGATAGTATCAGATCATACGTTATATTTTCTGTTTCAGAGGGGGAGAGAACATAAGCGATGGAGTTCAAACAGCATCAGGTTTATCACAAAAAAGCAAACATGATTTACATTGCTCCAAGTGTGGCAGGATTTCAAGCGTCTAGTGGACGTCTAGGCTGTGATAAATTCTGTAATGGTTTTATTTCCTCTGGTGCAAATATGGAACATGTACTTATAGAATCAACTGAAAACACAGAGGTGTGCGCATTGTCGAGTCCGGAGAAAGGTGATGGTCTCCAGCTGGGAAGAAGGTCCTTAGGAGGGGAGGCCAGTGTGGGTCACGCTCCCTCTAACAAGTTACAACATCTTCCTCTTCTCAAACTCCTGCAGTGATGAGGGAAGAGCAAAAAGGGTTCAATTGGAAAGGTTGAGAAACCAACTAGCTGGAAAAACACTTTAAATTCAATTTCCTTTGCAACTGAATTACGACAAGTCTGTTATGAGATGGAAGAAAAGGCAAGTTGTATCAGCGACTATTTACTGTGAATCTAAGAAGGGAGGAAGCTCCCATTCTACTTGCACAACGACATCTACAGAAGCCAAGAATAAACAAATAGAGCTGTATAAAATATGCTCGGGTTGAAAAGACAAGCATTTGATGCACAAGATAAATGCAGATTGTTCAAGTGAGGTGTAGCCAGTTTACTAAGGCTAACAGCTGCCGGGTGATGAATTGTGCTTGAAAACATATTTTTCCTATATAAGGGTGACGGAATTGTTCATTTCTCTTCTGAACTCCCTTATGCAAATGTCAGTTTCAGAAATGAAGATGAAGTGTTTGGAAATCGCTCTACTGCCATCTAGTGGCCATGCAGTGCACAAGAAATCAATATGGATGACAAAGAGGAGGATTTAAATGAAAACAAGAAATAAAAAAAAAGATTTTTTTTGATTACACAATTATTACAAAGAGGGAGAGAGAGAGAACGGAAGTGTTATTGATATCTTATTGTGTGTAGCAGTACACCAGAATATTTGGCAATATAACTGCTATTTAACTGTCAATGACAAAACAGAGTTAAGATCAATTTAATTGAGTTTAACCATATAAAAAAGAATGAAAGTGTTAATATTCAGATTAAGATTTGGACAGATATGGTATAATAACTTGAGTCTATGAATGCGTGCACATGTGAGGCCTGGAAAACCGACGAGACACACACAATTGACTTTAGGGCATGTGTATTTAATAAGGGTGACACACACCAGTGAGATAAACACACATGTATGAAAACAATGGGCTGCAGAATTAACAAGCAGCCGGAGTGTTTTTCATCATTAATTCCAATGATTACAAATTAGAATCCAGGGGAGCGATGGAAGAGGAAAGAAAATGGTATCGATGGAGAGGAAAGAGGGTTTGCTAGCACTGATAATGAAAGGATAAAATGATGAATGAGCATAATACACGCTTTCACTTTTTATACATCTTGTTAAAAGTGCTGGCTGTGATAAATTGAGATAAAGAGGCCGAGCTGCTAACACGGCAATATAAACAGAGCCTTGTTCATTTCCTGTTTAGCCTTGCAGCTTTATATTAAATATCTTACGGTTAAAACTGCTGCGATTATCTGAGGTGGCCCCTTATATCATTCACCGGTTTGGCTCTTAGAACGGTGCATTTCGGAGAGCCTGTTTGGCTGGAGCGGTGCATGCCAATGAATCTGCTTTAAAGCGGGTGCTCAGCATGCAGGCACCGCTGCGTGACTTCTTACTGAGAGGAAGAAAAAGAATAAATTGCATTTCTAATATGAATGCCATTAATGGTTGCTCTCAGCGTGTTTGCATTGTCAGGCGCACCTCCAGAAGCTGAAAAACAGCGTGTTGAGCAGTCAGAAGTTGTGCTATGGGCTGCTCTGTGTGATAGCTCTAATTCTTTAAATATCGACTTGCGCGGCGAGAAAGCCGTCTCACCTTGAACATGGTGCTGCCCAGCTGAGCCGGAGACATGCTGACGACAACTCCTGCAGACTGCAGGGCGGCGATCTTCTCTTTGGCACCCCCTTTGCCTCCGGCAATGATGGCACCGGCGTGCCCCATTCTCCTTCCAGGAGGAGCGGTCAGACCAGCGATGAATGACACCACAGGCTTGGCATTGGCACCCTGCAGATGTAATAACAATGATAAAGGAAATATGGGTTTAAATATGACGGGTCAATGACAATAAGGTTGTCTGAGTGTCTGGCAAAAAATTTTAAACATTAGATCCAGCAAGTGGAGGTTTTTAGTAGGGATGCTACGATATAATTTTTTAGAGACCAGGTACACACTGAAACTAATAACTGCCTCAATACACATTATCAAAACATTTTATTGTATTTGCCTGTTACAGTATCGCATTTATCAAATCAAATCAAATGAGAGGAGACTTTTGCCATTGTCCCGCCTACAAAGTCACAAAGGTCAACTCGAGCAGAGAGCCTCTGCCTGCAGACTTCACTTTTGCACGCAGAGCAGCTATGTGCTCTCGCTTCTTTTCCGTGCATGGATATTGTTACGGTTTTTAATCCTTTTTAGTCTAGTATTTTTTGGGTTCCTCTAAAATATCTAATATAAAAAAATATTCTTTCAATTCTTTAAAAGTGTTTTCTGTAAGAAAATAAGAAAAGATTATTTTTCAGTTCAAGATTTTGACTTTTTTTACATTTTCACAGAAGAACTGCCGGTGTATTAATGTCACTGTCAGCAACAACTACATTTTTAATGTATTCTTAAAAAAACTTTAAACCCCTAGACAACATATGCAACATCACAGCCAAACACAATAACAGGAGGCGAATCTCTGTTTTACTGCCTTAAACTGCACTTCACAGATGTGTATATACTGTACGTAGTGAAGATAAATGCCTAAGCATACACTGTACAATATGGTCAAATGTGTGGGAGTGACTGGATGAGCAGACATTTTAAACATCAAGTAGAACTAAGAAACTTGAATTTGGCAGCATCTCTTCTGGTGGATTACATCAAGGGTTAGTTCTCCTTTGTTAAACTTTGAATTCATACTTCATTTCATCCAGCACTGTTTCTAATGTACAAATTAGCACCTCCAAACAAAAAACGTTCTTACTTAACTTCACTGGCAATTTATGATTTTACTGCAAACTTTAAATGGGACCGCAGACTTCAAGTAGAGAACATGAAGTGAATGTGGCCGCCAGTCAAAGACAATCTTGCTTAATACCTGATAATCTTAAGGACAACTCCTTAAAGAAAGTGAATATGACAATTCAGTCTTCATTTACTCACCCTCAAGCTGTTGAAAATCTTTAAGACATTCTCCAATCAATTTGACAGCATCTTAAATGCTGATTTACATGGGTCTTAATGGAACAATTCACCCATGAACTAAAGGTCAATTATTATAGTCATCCCAAACCATCATGCCAGTGCAATTCAGATAAAAAAACTGAAAAACTATGACAGACAAATATATCATACAGCAACAAATTAGACATCACTTTTCTACGGCCAATAGTTTACCATCCCCTTTTCCCCATTTCCACCTTCATTAATGCCTAAAAGCTCATCTGATGTATCATCCCTGTCTGGGGTCCTTAATCAGACCACCATGCGTTTTACAGTCTGATCAATTCAGGTCTTGTTAACAGCTGCACAGGCAGAAAATTTCATAACTGGCAAATATTTCACCCTGAGCTAAATCCTACAGATGAAATGTAGCATGACCGTTCATTGATTGCCATTATTCACGACCGAGGCCATCCTGACAGCGTTCACTAAAAACTACCTCGTCGCAAATCGTACGAAATTGTTCCTTTCAGGTGAACTTTTCTCATTATCTCGACAAATTATTGAAGAATATTGTTCACTGAATCAATTCCATCACTAATTTAACTGACAGGGTGGAATAGCATGCATGCTTATGTTCTCAAAACTTGAGTTTTGACTTTCACCAACTAAAACTTCTCAACAAGGTTGGAAATTGCAGGTTGACAATTCGCTATTTTTGTTCAAATTGGCAATAAAATGAGCTCTCATGCAAGGTCTGCTTCTCAGAAAGAAGGAGTGTTTTTGAAACGTCTAATAGCTCCACTTGAAAATTTGCCTTGCGTCCATGCCACTCACGTACTTGCAGTGATTTGATGGAACCGTACTGAGGTTACCGTAATGCTGACGCATTATCGAAGCTTATCTCAGTCTGACCCATGTCTGGACGCCTGAGGGCCTCTTGAGAAAATGAACGTTTGTGAGTCATTTTGCCATATACAATATGCCTGTATCAGCCGAGCGCCTTTCCTGCAGGAGTGGGCGAGTGGCAGGATTCACGGAATCTACGCTTGCTTTCTATGAGTACTTTCACACCTGACTCATTTAGTACAGTTAAATCGCTCTAGAGTGCGTTTTTCTTCTTGGGCAGGTGTGAATGTAGCAATCGCACTCGAGGGCGCACCAAAAGCGGACCAAATAAGCATACGAAACCTGGAGTGGTTTGTCTGTGGTGAGAACTTGATCCTACCTTGAAAAGACCCAAATGCAAAAAGTACTGCATATTTTTGGACTAAACCAGCTGCCTTAGTCGTTATGGAATGACAAAGTGTTTGTTGACAGTTTGCACTAGCATGGCAGCTCACGGACAAACCTGCAGATGTGAGGAGGTGCCTCATAGAAGATTTCTCATAGAAGAATCTCATATAATCATCAGACCAAATTTCTATTACATTCCAACTTTCGAAAACTCAAAAGAGCAGCACAATATTTTATTATTTAGCAAACATCTCCGGGAAAGGGAGTTTAATAGATCTGTGGAACAAAGACGGGTTAAGGTAAAGAAACTCGGCCAGCAGTACATCCAAGTGTGGGATGCACAAGTTCCCGTTACAAGTTCCGTTTTTTGCCAGGACTTAATTTTACATCGTTTGGACATTTTCCTAACTTGCCTACTTTAAAACTATAGTAAGCATTCAAATGAAGAGTAATAAATTAAATCAATCTAAGAACACTTTTACTTTAACTGCTAAGTGTAATCCATGTTCATACATTTTATTGTTGCTTGTGTGAATAACAGATATGGTTCTTTTACCTGAACCTATATTCTAGTAATTGTTGTCAAAAAACTTTTTGTTTTTATTTTCTCCAATTTTTGTGAAGTAAGAAAATCAGCTTACAGTGTTGTGCTGTTTAAGGTACTCTGCTGAATTCTCCTCTGCATCTCCTCCGATCTCTCCGATGAGAATGATGCCCTCAGTTTTGGGGTCCTGCAGGAACACCTCCAGACAGTCAATGAAGTTAGTGCCATTGAACGGGTCTCCACCGATACCTGAAAAAAGGAAAATAAATTTAAAGACCTCTGCTTTTTCAAACACTCTCCTGTAGCTTAAGACATGATATAATAATGGAATACGAATGAGTTGCTCTTACCAATACACAGCGACTGTCCCAGACCCACTTGTGTGGTTTGATGTACTGCTTCATACGTAAGGGTTCCAGATCTAGATACAATACCTAAAAAAAAGAGAGAAAAGAGCAATGCAAAGAAATTTAAGTATTATACTATAAAACTATCAATTCCAGACCTCTACTTTGCCAATACTAAGTGCTGTGTCAGAAATATCACACTTGCAATCATGCAGTTGGAATGAATATCAGCATGGTTAGCCGTAGAACAGCAGAATTCTTGCTCACGTAATACTGTTCCAATACAACATAAAAGGCTCTTCTGACCTCTACATAAATTCTGTAAATGCTTTGTTTGCAACATAAATGTCTTTGAATTATCTGCTACTGAGGTAGTGTTAAATATTCAGAAATATAACTTTGCAAATGTCAACTGTAACCAACAAAGTACAAAAATGGTACTGGAGATGGGCAACCTGCTAAACCGATTTACATTTCCAGACAGATATTTTAAGAGGTCACCACCTTCATTACAGGAACAGGTACAGAGCTCACCTTTAACTACTTTTCCAGAGAGCTCTTTAAAAACAAGTATCAGCTATTAGCTACAAAAGACACTTTAAACTAATGTGTATTCAGAGCTCATTTTATCAATTTGTACATTCTCTTGGATCACACCCATGATCTTGCCGTTGATAACGCCACACTCAATCGTCAGATGTTCTTTCAGTTGCTCAGCTGCTAATGTGAATGTTTTGTCGCAGTATGAGAAGCTATCTGTTCCAGTCTCTGATTTGAAAACGCGAGGAGATCTGAACTTTATGATACTGTGTACATCTGAATCCACTGGCCAGTTGAGACAGAAATGTGAGGGCGCACTCAATACATTATATATATATATAAAAATAGGGCTATCGCAATTACGACATATGGCAGAAGATTAATTGTCTATTAAAAAAATTTGATTATTTGTCTGTTGTAAGGCTTTGACATTGTAACTATTAATGATAATTAATTTAATCAATGAAGTAAATAACTCATATTATTTACTGTAGAGTGACTTCAGCCTTGAGCACCTAAACTAGATATGAGGGTCTTGCTGTGAAGATGCAGCAAGTCTGGAAGCAAAACAAATCAACAACAAAAAATAAAAATCTATTGCAACTCAAATGACGGAGAAATGTTATTTGAATGCGGTTGCAGATCAAGGACCGTGGATGTAGAATGCAGCAGATCACCCTTGTTTTCTAAGGATTCTAAATAATTGTGGTTATGAGAAATAATTGTGACAGCCCTATTTGGAAAAGCGTATCTGTCTGAAATACAGATTCCCGTTTAATGCCAAAATCACAAATTATTTTGACTGATGACTAGAGACGCACCGGAATTGCTTTTATCAACAGATACCAATTATCGGGCAATATATTGTATCTCTACTTTTGACATGTGTTGTCATGCACTGAGCTCCTTGAGTTAAGACAAACTCTGACTGAGAACACTAAACATCAGAGATGGAGCGTCAAACAGGTCATCCAGTGAAACTTTTACCAATTCTTCCTTTCTTGTGGATGTGTCCAGGCATAATTCCGATTTTGCATTCGCCAGGCTGTAAATAGAAAAAAACCCACTAAAAGTCAGATTCTGTTATATATATATATATATTTTACAGCAGGCAATCCAAAACATGAACAAAAGGACCCTTTTGAGTTAATGAATATATATTGTTGACTTATTACAAATCATTCATCACAGCACAGTATCCACCCCTGGCCTTCCCCCGCAAAAAACTAAATCTTGATTTGAAACAACACCCTAAGCTACACATTATACAGTAACCACTAATATGATTCAATATGATATAATTTATAATGTATTTAAGTAAAAGTGAAATGTATTATATTGTAAATTATTTTTTAAATGGTTTCAATTCGATAAGGTGCTTTCACTTTGAAATTGAAACAATCAGCTAAGTAATGGCTATCACTTTTGATGCATTTTATTTTAGCCATTGATAATATCTTTCATGGTTTAATTTGCATGATCTATTTAAAATGTAACATTTTATATTTGCTAAGTTCAACATTCCCTTTAACTTCTGTTATTCATTTCTAGATTGGCTAACCTCATGACCCTGAAAAGTTACCCAAAGCATCCAAGAAAGATCCTGATTTTAACAAAATGTCCCCTAATATTATTACAGCCTATGTAGTTTAGGGATCAGCATTATTTATACATTAACCCGTATAATACACATCCTATGACAGTTCAGCTGAGTATACATGCACCGACTGAAGGAGAAGATTGAGAGATTAATGTATTGAATCGGTGTGGTTCTCACATTGATGACACCAGGACAGTTTGGGCCAACAAGGCGTGTCTTGCCCTGGCGCAGTAGCTTGTGTTTGACGTGCACCATGTCCTGCTGAGGGATTCCCTCTGTGATGCAGACCACCAGTGGGATCTCTGCATCGATTGCCTCGCTGATGGCGGCCGCTGCGAAAGGAGGCGGCACGTAGATCACGGTGGCGTCAGCTCCAGTTCCATCCTTAGCCTGAAACACAACAGCACATACAAATCACTCATTCAAACACACACCTATATTCTTTATGTGAAAGCTAGGAAAGTTAGATTTAAACTTGTAACATTTTCTCGTAGAAGATTTGATGTGATCAAGCCTTTAAACTGCCAGAGAAAGGCTTCTGGCCTTTAACATTTCTGTTACTGTTGGTATCACTTAGAGAATGAGAGCAGCTGTCCATAAAGTCGCTGTGGCTCAAAGGAGACTGTCAGCGGTCACACAGTCAATTACCTCCTTGACAGAGTTGAAGACTGGCAGACCCAGGTGTGTTTTCCCCCCCTTGCCAGGGGACACCCCTCCTACTAACTGAGAGCCATAGTCCAGAGCCTGTTGACTGTGAAAAGTGCCCTAGAGACAGAGAGAAATCAGAGATCTTTCAGGACAGCAAAACCTTTCAACACGGCTGAAACAACATTAAAGTCAAATTGTCACTTTTATGGTGCTTTTTGTACTTATATTATACGGACAACAGCAGTATAAACATTTACTTTGTGTGTTATAATAATGAAAGAAAGTTATATGGGTTTTAAAGACATGACAAAAATGATGACCAAATTGTTATTTTAGGAGAACTTTTACTTTATGGAAATGGGAGGTGGCATTCATGACACACAGAAGAATTGAAATCAAAGAAAGCTCCTTTATTAGCAAACTACAGTGCAAGCACATCAAGCGGACTTTGTCAATTTGACAATTGACATGGGTTACCTTTGTGTCTGTTTTTGACTAAATGCGATTTAAGGGTGTATATCTTAAAAAAGCCATGTGAACAGGACATTCATCAAAGCCATTATTCAATGCGAAACATTTTCTATTAAAAGGAATAAAAATGACTTAACGATTATAAAAAATGATAAAGAAGGAGATTGGAACAGACTGTGCAAATGATACGTTGAGAACTTTAACCTCCCGCCAGCACGGCTTCCATGTTAATTATTACAGAGTATTTTGAAACGTTGCAGATAAGTGTAAAGGCAAGGGCCACCGGTACCCTCAATACCTAACACCATAATGTTTCATATATAATTAGGAAGAACAGGCAAGATTTTAATCCATCTCCCCTCTCTGCGACCCATTGCCAACTTTTCTACCATCATTTGTTCTCATGCACTCATTAACACGGAGGCACTGTGCTAACTTTGCCGTTTTTCCCGCACGCTGCCTCTGTTAACGGTGCAGCGATTAATTTGAGGTATGGTTTGCTTATGTAGCTGAAGAGCAATGTTAATATGCAGCAATGACACTGTAGTCATCCTTCAACCGCTTCTAATTATAATGAGTGTTCATTAAAACTTCATTTAATAACCCTTCATTATGGCACGGAGTCATCTGAAAGAGGGTGAAGGAGAGGGAGAGGAATACAATGAGAGATATAAATCTCCAGGGGTGAGAAAAGTAAAGTTGTTGGATACTGTAGCCAGCGGTTTGACTGTAACAGGCCAAAGGGAAAAATGTAAAACAATTGTTTCTGTCCTTACTTAACTAAACTAAACACTTAAAATAACACTTTTAAAAGGTCACATTATTGTTTTATAATTTTCTCCCCAAGATTAATTTATAATGTAACTGTGAGGATATTCAGTAATCTTGTTAAAAATGCTGGGACCCTTTGGAAAAGATATGTAGACATGAAGGTGATACACAGCCAGAACTGCCAAGGTTAACTTTCTTTTTGTGTGGAAGCATAATTCAGTGTTGTGGAACTAAGGTTAATGCCATATTCCTTTTTTTATGAAACCCATTATCATTAAAAGCGACACACAAATAAATTGAGCTCTACAGTCTACTGATGGATACAATTATGAGCCAACATTATAAACGTTATCTTGGACTGTCAAATAAACATGTGACTTTACACCCACCTTATAAAGCTTGCAACTGCAAAACCATGTTTTTTCATCGTTATGCACACAGATTTGGGGTTACAATTAAGAACACATACTGTGGCTACTGACCTGTTTGCCTGTGAAGCCTTGACAAATGACCTTAGTGTTCTTGTCGATGTAAAGGTTCTTCCTGTTGCCAGTATAACAGTGTCTCACCCCAGTATGCTGCACTGCAAATTAAAGAAACAACAGGGATGCAATTGAAAACACAGATCAACAGATGCAGATCTATAAAGAAATTGTTTATTCAACATTTTAAGATTTTCAGCTATGCTGACCAAAATCAAGAAACTTTGAAATACTAGGCTATAGCTTGGTAACTACATTATTGGTACAGTATGTGCATAAGGTCTGATGGCAAATGGTCTCATAGGGTCTGATGGCCAAATGTCCCAAAAGGTCTGATGACCAAAGGTCAAGACCTGAAATAGTTTGGAAACAAGAGAGGCACAAAGCGTAAATCTGCATCAAGAACTTTGTCTGGCATTCCAATGTGCTTATAATGGATCAGGGAAGTGTAACAGGTATTTCAACCTCATTGAATCAAAGATTAAAAATGTATGAGATAACCGATCACTGGATCAGAAAGTCTTTCCACAAATCTTGAGGTTAAAGTTCATTTGGAGCCAATGACAGATAATCAAAAGGAATGCCATTATCTGGACATTTCAACAAAATTGAAAACATTTAATATCAACATAATGTGAATTATAAACTTGATTGCATGTGACGTTTGTATAGCATAATGCACACATGGAAATGTTTTAAGAGAGAAGTGTGTAAACATGGCCTTCTGTTCAGGCCTAGAAGAAAATTCCATCATTGACAAACACTTGAATTGCACAAGAGCAACCAGAGACACAAAAGTGTCTGATGCGCTTCACCCTTGCTTGGATGTAATAAAATATTTTGTTTATTTAGACAGTTTCTTAAGATCTTTCAGATCTTCTGTACTGAAGACCGTAAAGCACACGAGCAATAGGTTTGTCAGTATAGTAATACATGTAACCTATCATAAAGAATAAGAACCCAGTTAAGTAAAAAAACACTGGGCATATTGGTAGCAGTAACATAAACAGCATCCTTTACAACATGAAAATATACTCAAACTTATATGAAATGTAATTGCTGTCAGGTTGAAGGTTTGCAAGTCTTTCAGATGCTACGGTTACCATACATTAATACTTAATAAAATTTGACCACATGATGAGGTAAATATTTGGCATACCAGCCAGTAACGTTAAATGCCATGGTTCATAAGATCACTGTTAAACATACCAAGCTATGATACTGCTCAGAAGAAAAGCACAGCCGCATTAGCATTAACGTAGCTGTGCGTTTAACCAAAATAATAAGAGATAAATGGCTTCTACGGTTAATTTAGTTGATAAAACAATGTCAGCACAACTGCAGCATTATGTTTAAAACCCAACAACACTCATGTCGATTTTACTTACAGAGCAACCGGGCAAACAACCTGCTGTGAGACATCTTCGGTCATTCACCAATGACACCGGATGGATGGACCTAAACGTCAGCGTGGATAGTAGTCCTGCTAGGTGCCTGCAAAAACACGAAGCACTAAAATGGCGTGTCGAACTAGCATTTAAAACTCATTTTCCGATAATGTGCATTTTTAAAATGAGTTTAGTTTTGCATGAAAAATGAATCCACAAAGTGTGATTTTCTAACAGCGCAATGCATTCTGGTCAATGTTGTTTTAACGTTACAGCGGCCTGAACCAGTGAGCTTTTATTTTGAAAAGTCTCTTGCAAATTCTTTCTTACAGTGGAGTGTCTTCCTAAAACAAATATGACGTTTGTTCAATAGGAAACTAAATAGCGCAATTAAATATAAAATATTGTAAGGAGCCAATCGGACTCAACCAACTCTGCAGATGCTGATTGGTTGGCGTCTTTACGGCGCGTCCTGAATTTACGCGTATTCGTGATTAGAACTACGTTATTCTTCCGGATCTCTGAATGTGCAAACGGCAACGACTACGTAACTGAACTAACGCGATGACGTTGAATGGAATATCCCAGGAAATATATCGCTGGGTCTCAATTAGAAGTGCACAAAGTCATTCAAGATGGTGTTAGAAACTATCTCCCGAATGATCAAAACACAGCTTCCAGCCTACCTCAAAAAGCTGCCACTGCCAGAAACGATCGGAGGTTTTGTGCGACTTACAGGTTAGTGTTTTGACACAAAATGTCACGTGTAAAGTTAAGGATATCCCAATACATGTCTGCACGAGAAAGAGGGATGTAACGTTAATTGTCTCTTTGTTTATTACTCCTTACTAAGTCTTAATAACCTTACGATTGTTTGTGTAACGTTAACGGCTGGAGACGATAGACAGGTTACAGTGTGTAGTGCATTAAGCCCATTCAAAGGAATGTTTAAACATTGTACAGTACAAACGATTCTCCTTTCCATACAACAGATTTTCAATAAGCGGGTGCCTGTTTTATCTACGGAACAAATCGTATAAATCATGTGATTGAATGCTGTGCCTCAAACAAACGTGACCAGAGCTTTTTTTAACTTTGACATTCTAACTGCTAAGTTTTAAGATCATGCAAATGACATTAAATGTAACTTTTATGTTATTATATAATACTGTAATTGAATGAGCATTTATATGGACACTTTAATTCGCCTTATATTTTTAATTCATCGTGTAGCATGGATGTGCCATATATTAAATGATTACAGTGCACTTGACATTGCCAATTACACAACATCTGTCATTATTTTTAGTGTAATTTATGCATCTCAAAAGTAGCCTCGAAACAGACCACTTAAGATGAAACATATACCACTAAAAAGTTCAGCATTGTCTTTTACTTAATACTTATAATGTGTACATGTGAGACTAACATGCACTAATAAAACTAACATGATGCATATATCAATGATTGAAAAATACTTCCATTTTATCAAACCCTGTACAAAAAATAAAAATTGAAAACAAAAAAACTGCAAATCATTTACATTTAGTCATTTAGCAGATGCTTTTATCTAAAGCGACTTACAGAGAGTTCAGGGAGCAATAAGCGATATGTCAAAAAAGAGCAATAGTACAATAGGTGCTAATACAAAGTTACTAGTTTCAACAAAAGCTAGACCACCTGTTGAGAGAAGAGGGTTAGTGTACCTTTTTTTCATTTCAAATCATCTCACATGGATCATTCATTTGTAGCAAGAACGGTGTCTTTCAATACAGGCAATCATCATGATATGTAACTCTTGACAATTTTCTGTCAAGCTGGTTAAAATGGCTATACTAATAAGTTCAGTTGAAATTGACAATGCTACTACAGTATGTAATGACTTTTGCTATTTGACTGTCTCAGTTTCAGAGTGGTTGCGGCTCTTGCCGATGTTAGGCATTTTGGCTCTTCTGGGTTATCTGACAATCCGGCCTTTCCTACCCAAGAAAAATAAGCAAAGGGATAGTCTGATCAACCTGAAGATTCAAAAGGAAAACCCTAGAGTGGTAAATGAGATCGACATAGAGGACCTGAAGAGTACAAATGTTTGCTACTGCAGGTGCTGGCGATCTAAAACGGTAAGAGGGTACGGTAGACGCATATGGAAAATAGTAAAGTGTTTCCAAGAAATACTCTAAATACGAACAAAATTATTACTGTTTGTGGTGCACATACATTTACATTATAAGTTCACAAAATAAAACTATAAAATGATACACTGAAACCCTTAACTTTTCAAAAGTGTAATTTTTTTAAGCTTCCTCTTTGTCAGGACACCCTTTAACCACAGTCACATCAGCCATTAATTTAAACTTCTCTTCTTGCAGTTTCCTGTGTGTGATAAATCGCACATTAAACACAATGAGCTGACGGGGGATAATGTTGGTCCACTTATTCTTAAGAAGAAGATTCTGTAGCCCCCTGTTTGACCCAGAGATGGAGAGAAGTAACCAGTGCGCTGAAGACCACTCACAATGTTGTTTTTCATTCTCGTCCGTTTTTAGGCAGTTTTCACCCTACTGCGGTTTTGTTTTTTGTACTTACACAAAACTATTTCCATCTTTCAATTGTTTAGACACATACAGGTCTATAAATTGTGAATGTCGTGACCTAGATATTGTGTTTAATCTGTTTATTGATTACTTTTTGTTATGTTGTTGTGGTCTTTTTTCATTTACTTGGCAGATGTAGTTTGATCTTTGTGAGCAATATAACCGACCAGGAAAAATAGCTGTTTTCATAGCCAACAGGTCTTGGTCTCAGAAGTATCAAATTAATTCTTAGCATACATCTTGATTTATGTCTGAATTTTAAGTTGCCTTTTAATATTGCTATATTATATGCAAAGCGTGAAATAGGCCTTTGTGATAGACACTTTTTTGAGATCACATAATCGCACGCCTTTAACTTTTTTTATGTGAAGTACATTTTTAAACGTGTTTGTCATTTTACACCGAATTATTACTAAACCAACAAGAGTTATAAAATGTTTGCTAAATTATTTTCGTCGAGTACAAGATACCATAATATAGGCACACCTATAGCATTTCACGTTACATTACATCGCAACAGATGCCTTGGTCAACACTTTTGTTACACATTATTCGCCAAGAAACGTCAATCTTGATAATCTACTTGAACACACATGCTGCAACATTACAATCCATGTATGCATTAATTCACAATCAAAGCAGGATAAGAACTCAAGACATTGACAATCCACTGGTTCTCTTAATGTTCTCTGTTTTAGTTCCAACTGGTTTGTCATATTTGATGGCTCTTGTAGAAGCTCTTGTAAAAGTTACATTTGTATGGTAACTGGACTGTGCTTTATGATATTTGTAAAATAAAAGTTAAACCAACCAAACTTGTTTTTCTCTCTATATTATATACCCATCATGTATACTGTACATACCCACCTTTTTGCATTCACAACGGCCTGAATTTTTTGTGCAGTTTATTAAGGTGCCTAAAACTTTGTTGAGAGATGTGAATCGTGACATGATAGCATCACACAGTTACTACAGATTTGTTGGTTTAACATTCTTGTGATTATAAAGGCAATTTGAGTGAATTCATTGATATAGTCATCTTCAAGAAATCAATGACGTGTTGTGACGTGAACTGTATATGTGGTCATAAATTAATGGATATGGTTGGGAATATTCAAGAATATGTTGGCATTTATACATTGCTCAATTGGTAATAAGTGGCCATGTTTCAAATATTCAATTTTATTTATATAGCGCTTTTCACAATTTGCATTGTTCCAAAGCAGCTTTACAGGGGGAAAACGAAAAACCCAAGAAAGGGTAAAACACACTACATGGTGTTTCATATAATAAATCCAATTATTCTAGTTAATAATATCTAATGTCAGCATCTCCTGGTGGTTTATTTAGCATATTTTGCATTAAGTGAATGCTTGGCTGAAAAGATGCGTTTTTAATGTAGATTTAAATTGGGCGAGTGTGTCTGATCCTCGAATAATATCAGGAAGGCTATTCCAGAGTTTAGGTGCTACGTATGAGAAAGCTCGAACCCCCTTTGGTGGATTTAGTTATTCTAGGTGTTTTCAAAAGTCCTGCGTTTTGAGATCTTAGAGAGCGTGATGGGTTGTAGTGTGATAGAAGCTCTGTTAGGTAGGTAGGGGCTAAACCCTTTAAGGCTTTATAAGTGATTAAAAGAACATTAAAGTCAATACGATACTTAATGGGTAGCCAGTGAAGGGTTGATCAAATTGGGGTTGTGTGATCGTATTTTCTGGACCTGGTTAGAACTCTTACAGCTGCATTCTGAACTAACTGTAGTTTGTTTATTGATGATGCAGGACAACCACTAAGTAGCGCATTACAGTAGTCAAGTCTTGAGGTCATAAATGCATGAATAAAATAATTAAACATTTTAGTTTTACCCCAAATACTGTTTTGCCTAGTGTCACTGTTAACTTGTTTAGTCTCAGAAGAGGAAATTTAGAATAAGTGTGATGAGCTGTAACAGACCAAGTTTTATGTTTTTTTACACTTTACCACACCCAGTAGTTGAACACAGCTGCCAGAACTGCATGCTCTAAACAGTGCTGCTTATTTACATCTGTTTTGCCTTAGATGATAAAACAGGATATGTTTACAAATATCAGCTGGGCCTTTTGCCAACAGGCAAAGTTGGTTAGTTTGCAGCGCCAATGCATCTGCTAATCAAAACAAGACTAAGAAAAAGAAATGAGTAACAGTAGTAATTTAATTGTTACATGAACAGTGTAAAATGGTGCTTTATAGCACTAAAAGTGGCTCTTTGCTCAAAATCATGGGAGCCACGTTTAGTGCTTGCATACCTTGGTGCTTCAGTGGTTCTTCAGAGGTTCTTTGGTGTGACCGAGGTGCTATAAAGCGCTGAAGAACCAAAGCACCAAAACCAAAAATTGGTTCTATATAGCACCAAACGTGGTTCCCCTATAATTACGAGTGAAGAACCACTTTTAGAGCTATACAGCACAGCATAGCATATACATTATGTTCAAGACAACCCAATATAAAAATTTCAAACAGTATTTCTTAAATCACTAAATAAGTCATAAAAAATAGACCAATCTACATAGACATTCACATGACCCTGATGATAATACATTTAAATACACAGTTTATGAAAACGACAATATCAAAAATGATGAGAAAATGTATCGCCTGTGCACTTGATAATGAAATGTTCAACTGTTTTACTTAAGATGCCCAAAATCAGACAAATCAACAATTTTATAAATAATACCATTAATAATAATTTTATCCGAAACCCTGCATCTCCATACTTCGTGATTTTTATTTTTAGCCATAATCATTATTATTAGTCACCCTTTATGCTTGTTACTTGGATTTGCAAATATCTAACCAATACAAATAATTAAAAAGTGCTTGTCACCTTTGACAACACAGTATTTTAAAATCATTCTTAAATTACAGTGTTTTTCCACTTCCTGCAAATTTTGACATATGAGGTTTCAGAAGGACAGCGACGATATATACCTCCTCTGTAAACAAATTTCCCTATATAGTTAAAGCCACATTACACTGTATATGTAACAGGGCTTTGCAGAATTCTTATTCAACATCTCATCATTTTGGGGGTTTAAAACAACGCATATTCATTTGTAATATGTCTAATTTAACATCTTCTATTGTCACATGAACAAACCAGTTAGAAAAAGAATACTGAAAACATGAATATGTCGAAATGGTATGTGTTTCACCCTCTTCCGAAACGTTTGTTTTGAAGATTATTAATGACCTGTAATCTTGCTGGTTACCATGTGTGTTTTCATCTAGGAAAGTAGAATTCAAAAGCCGTCTGATCTGTCTTCTCAGCAGGTTATAAATATGAGATTGAGAATCCACTGAAAGGATGAACTATTATTAGCAGTCGTGAAGTTCACATTATGGAACAGTCCTGGAAAGTCCATTCCAGAAATACCCAAAAGCCATCATAGGGCACTTTCATATGTGACTGGGGTCCCTGATGCCGATAAAGCACCTTGACTGACGGCTACAATTCAGAAAATTACAATTACAACAATGTACAATAATTCTCAACTGGACCATAACTTTCTTAGCACAATCAAATGTAAAAATCATTGAAAATTTTATTAATGTTTAATACATCGGCCAAGTCAAAAGCAATGCACAAACAATAAAGCAAACACAGGGTGAAACAGGACCAGTGTAAGCATGCAAATTCTCCAAGATGTGGTTGATGTGGTCATATTGCTGTCTATAACTTCATTTTCATGTTTAACTAAATTGCTTGTTTATGGCAAGAAACTTGTTTCGATGCTATTCACAGAGATATGGAGTTTAGCTTACCTATTGCCTTTCTACACATACGGTTACCGTATCTCCTACTGGCATACTGTTAAAACACAACGAATAGCATTTCTCATGTGAAGTTCAACAGAGACTTGACAAAGGTTCACAAAGCCAGCAGTTAAATGTTAGCATGTTGCTATGCAAATGACACCAAACTCAAACACAAAGCACACAAATATTCTGAGGTTTTCTTTATTTGGTTGACCTAAGTCTCTATTTGTATAAAGATGTAGGATTTCTTTCAGCTGACACCAATGACTTTAACAAACTTCTATTGACAAATTACAATACCGAGTGATAATTGTTACTCGCTCAAGTATTATTAAAAGTATTAACATAAGCTGTTACATCATTGCATCCCTAATGTGTTTTTATATGATCAGCATGTCCATGAACTCCATCTGGCCACCCTGGATGAGAATGTTACAGTGCATTCTGGGATTGCTTTGCATGGCTCTTGACTTGGCTAACATATAAAACTTTTTTAATTGAAATTCTTTATTTAATCTAAATATGTACTGCAGGTAAAATAAATATCAAACACGTCACCATTTTTCTCAGTAAATATATTTCTCAAGGTGCTGTATTTTTATTATACATCACTTAATTTGTGAATTTATTTGTTTTGTTTTCATTGCATGTATGGATTATTTGGGATTTTAACGGCATCTGGTGAAAATTTCATGTCAACAGCAACTTGAGAAATATATTTAGTGAGAAAAATGGTGACGTGTTCAATATTTATTTTACCCACTGTAAATCCAAATGCAGCTTTTAAGGAATATGTAGTATAATGCAGCATATATATGCTGCCAACATGAATGCTTCACATATGTGTGGTTATGTGTATGCATAAACATCTCACCCCACTCCGGATTCTTTGGTTTCTGCAGAACTCTAGGGCCAAGCAGACCAATGATGAGCGCTCCGATAGGAGCAGTAATGAGAATAGACAGCACAGCCACAGTGAGTACATCCATACCATACTTTTGTAGTTCCAGGTCATTCTTAGAGCGAGCCATGTCCAGAGCCGTAGAGCCTATCGCAGCCTGGACCAATAAAATTGTGTTCTCTATTAGAGACATCTATTTGCATTTTATTTGGCATTCAACTGCTGGTTTATATTCAAACTGACAGCATACTTTTTCATAGAGTTGGGAATGAGTGTTACATCTGAAGACACACACACATCTAAGACATTTACCTGTACTGTGGCTTTTGGCATCCAAGCTAGTGCGATAAAGACTTTCTCTTTTAAATTGAAGCCGGCACGCAGAACCACGACAAAAGTGAAGAGCAGGCGTACAGTGAGACAGATGAACAGGGCTGCCAGACCCAGAGCTGAGGACACATGTCAGAATACTTGATGATTCTTCATACGAATTAACACAATCCTTCAAGCAATAATTTCCATTACACAAACTGTGAGCATATGCAGGGCCGTTTGAAGGAATTTGGGGGCCCCAAGCAAAATGGACATGGAGGCCCCCCCAACCCCCCGCACACACGCAAAGCCTACAGGAACCACAGCATAGCCATAAAGTTTAAGTTCAACCACACTTTATATAAATAAAAAAGGTTTATAGTGCATAAACTGCTGTTGCATAAACAGTGCATAAATAAAACATGTTTAAAGTTCAAATACTCATGTTGCATATACTGTGCATAAATAAAATAAAATTACAGTGCAAATACTGCTGTTGCATATAATGTGCATAACATTTTCAACAATTGACCATTTGCAAAAAACACCACTGTACCATAAAATCAAATATACATTAAAAAAGTGCACAATAACTAAATCCAACATACTTAAAAACACACACACACTAACATTTTTCAGTTCTCACAAACGTGCAAATTATCTAAAACTGCTGTTTGCGAGCCTTGTTTTCTGCAAAGGCAATGACAATGTCCTCCATGTCCAAAGACTGGCGAACATCGCGCTCAATTCACTGTTAGCATATTGAAAGAGGTCACTATTAACAGCTCAGCTCAGTGAGAGAAATTCACTCTACCATCATCAGTGGAGGTCTCCTTAGGAAGAGCCTGAGGGCTGAGAAATTTAAGCAAAGCACCTTGAGGGAGAAAGAAAAGATGGTAACACTTAATAATAACAATCATTAATAGATGGTAAATTGATAGTTAATTAATCTTTAGTTTACTGTCATTTAACTGTTAGCAAACAGTCTTTTTACTGTTAACAAACAATGAAATTATAATTATATGTTTACTAATTATTAGTAGTGCTGTAAATTAACAGTTTATTGTAACACACATTATATCTATCATATAATATATTAAGTATCGGGTAATGATTAAACATTTTTTGTAAACCTTTAAGAAACCATTTTAAAATATCTATAAACATTACATAGATAGACGACCAGATATTCCTAACACTTTGTTAAGGGTTACTAATGCTTAAAAACATCCCAAGCTAATGTTTGATGCACGGAATTTATTGTGTGGTTTTCCTAACCCCCCCATTTGGTAAATAGATCATCACGGTGGAATAGTTAGTATAGCATGCTAACGTTATGCCACTTTCATCAAAACCTATTACAAAGCTATAGCAATGTCATGTCATTAAATACGATAAACAGTGATTCTGGAACAGATCTGCATCTTCCTTATCCCGTTAAAAAACATATTACAGTAGTATGTAACCATATTCCGTCCGAAGTTGCACTAACTGTTCGTTACAAGCAGCATTTGCCGTCAGGCAGGTTACAGGTAACGTTAGCTAACATATTTTTGCAAGCCTACCTGCTGCAAAATGACACCAAGACAAGAAGAGCTATTTTATCCAGTGTAATTTATCACTTACCACTATCTTGTTTATTCTTATCCTCCTCTTCCTTTCTCTTCTTTCTTTTTTGGGATCCTGAAGCATAATTCCGCTTCATGACTGCCGACGGAGGTTTTGTTTTTGCCGGCAGCAGAGATCACGAAAGGGGCCCCTTGAGGGGGATCCCAACAAAAGTGTCATTGCACTTTACTGCATTGACTGTCAAAGGGGCGCTCAGTTTGTCGTTGCATTTTATTCTTAACCAGTTGTTGTCTTTGGGCCCCAGGCCAGCTCGGGGCCCCCGGCCAGCTCGGGGCCCCAAGCAATTGCTTGGTTTGCTTGCCTTGTCGCGACGGGCCTGAGCATATGCAAGGGTAGGGCCTCAAATATCATGGTAAATTCCATGCAAGGGGACCCGCGGTGTATGTAGATAGAAATACCTCATTCTTAGGCAATAAAAACATTATGTAATGTCTTTATAGACCTCTGAAGACTAGTTATGTATATACTATATTATATTGCATTTCTGTCAACAGATCAGAAGTCGTTGAAAGTGAAAAATAAAGTTTGCTCCAACGGGTGTTTCGGCCGCCAATCACGTTCCTCGCATGTTGTTATAGAAACGACAGGTGGGTTTTTTTCAGAAAAGTTGAACTTTTTTCAACCTCAAAGGAAAATTCTTACACGTATAGTGTCCATCTGATACTCACACACAGTGCTGATCTCCAAAGCACTAATGACAATCTCAGCACCGATGAGACCAAAGAGAAGAGGCTGAGACACATACCAAAACCTTTCGACCACCTCCACCACCGGAGCCTGAAACACACAAACACAGTGGTGTTCAACAAAACTCGAAAATAAAAGGAGGAAAGAAGTGTTTGTGAGACATCAAACCTTATCTTTTCCCCAGCCTATTCCTGCGACAAACGCGAGGACTAGCGTACAGAGACCTCCTGCTCCGGGAATCCCTGCCACGTTACTGCCAAACAAAGCAAACACAGACAGCCCCAACACCAGAAAGGAACGCTTCAGCAACAGGTTATTCTGTGTGGTGCATTAAAAGACATAAAACAATAATAAAACATGTTACCGTGAAAGAGAACGTCAATATTCGTATGTAGCTCAAAAGGTTGTTGTTGTGCACTAACCTGGTCTCTGCTGGGGAAATAATGCAGAAAGTACCCTAGGGCCACACCAGTGACCGCACCACCTAATACTTCAAGTGGTCCTCTCAGTACATTTATCCACACGCTGCCTACAGAGGGCGACAGAGAACACTCTTATATAAAAGGAAATGGCTAACGGTGTACAGATTGTGGGGGAAATCTGTCTGTTCATTAAAGTAGAATGTGAGCTATGCATTAGAGACAGAAGGCTACATTAAAAATTATTTAAAATTAAGTTATATTTCAATTCCTAAATAATTCAATTCATATACTGTTTGCAAGCACTTTGCAAGCAAATGCATCAGCAGTCCAGCATGTTTATTTATTAAATAACATTTTTCAATGTATTTACCTGTGGCGAAAGCTACGCCCAAGCAGGTGGTAAAGAAGGTAATGGCAATGATGTCGTCACAGCTGCAGGCCGCTATGAGAAGCGTGGGAATACCCTGCTCTACTCCATAACCGTCCTTTTGCAGAAGCAGCATGGATGGAACCACTACCGCAGGAGAAACGGCCCCAAGAACAAAACTACGAGCAGAGAGATTTGTGCAGTTAGGCTGCTAGTGGTAAATCTTTCACAAGGGCTTCATGTCTTATTAGAAATATTACATTACCCTAAAATAAACCCCCAGACCCATGGCAGACCCAATAATAAATGGGAGACCACGGCCATAGTGGTTGCCTCGCAGGTGAGAGGAAGGATGGACAGACGTAAGCACACTGCTTTTAGCTTCCTTAAGGCCTGAAACAAATAAAAGCATTCACGTCCAGCCAGTTAATAAATCTATGAGAATAGCCCTAAAACCTGCTTTAGAAAAAACTTTATTTAAATTTTGCCTTGATGAAAACTCCACCAAGCTTTCAGTAATTAAAAAGCCTTTAAATCAGCTTTTGGCTAAAGTTTTTTTTCTATTCAGTCTTCTGATTCTTTATCTATTTATGAGCATTAGTTGATGCATTAGTTAAAGCTAGAATGTAACAATGAGAAATGGATTTTATATTTGTTAATACCAATATAATTTGTTTAGAAACGGTTTGTTAATGTTAGTTCATTGTACATGAATTAATAAACTACCTGTGATTTAAGAAATGTTTTGCAAATGTAAAAATTAACATTTTGTGTACAAAAGTAATGTTCATTGTTATTTATGTTAGTTCAGGTTATGTAGCAAATGGATCCTTATTGTAAAATGTTACAAAAGTTCTACACTGTTTTCACACCTTGCTATCTAATTCCAGGCCAGCTTTGACCAGAATAACAGCCAGAGCGATGTTCCTCAGAGAAGAAGACCATCTAACATCAATGTAAACTGCATCTGTCACCACAGGGATGTTTCTGAGGACAAATCCAGCCAGCAGCATGCCTGCAGACACACATGGAGAAGACAGCAAAAGCGAATAAGTGAAACCAAATTCCCAGAGTTATCCATTACAGTTCTCACACAGCATCCATTCTACAATTACAAAAAATAGCATAATAAAACACACTTAAATAACAATGAAAGTTTGTCTTGGAGCAGTTGAACAGTTGTACTAAAATGTAATTGTAACACTAGTAATGGAATGAACCACAACGTTTTGAGGGTATTGGCTGAAAAAGTAAGTTTTACTTGAATTTAAAAATAAACTAATAGCTTAAATTCTTCAAGATTTTTTTTTTACTTTAAAAAAGAATGTTTAAATCCATTCCAAAAATAGCAGAGTACATACAGTACATAAAGTAAGCTGTTAAATTATTCCAAACTTTATTTGCTTACGATTCCAGAACATCTCATACCAAGCAGAGGAGGTAACGGTGGTAGTTTCGGCAAACGAATGCGTCCGAACATCTTTCCTCCGGCCACTGAACAGATGAACAATGTTACGATGCCGAAGAGATTCCCTCCAGGTAGGCATTCTTTCTCTGTGATGGACCACACCACCCCAAAGAGTACTGCAGCCATGATCACTGCAAATAAAAAAAAAAATCTATTTATATTTGTACAGAACTGGTAATCACAGAAACAAGCTGGACATCAATGTCTACAGTCTAAATGAAATGATTTTTGATATGATTCTTTGCATATTTCTAACCTTTGGTGATTATGCTGGCCAGCAGGCCTCTGGGTGGACAGGGGCATAATCTGCGCAGCCAAGGGCACCATTTATATGGAGGGTCGGTGTTGGTGCATGCATCTACTGATGACAGCAGTCGGGGGACGTATATTGTCTCTTCGGTTAAGCTCGGGTTGGTGCTTTCTGAACGCTTACCAACCACCAAGACTGTCTGACTGATTGTGAGGTGATCCTGAGGGGGGAAAGTGAAGACAGAACAGTTCATTTTATGAACACAAGCGCAACACAACTGACATTAATAACACGAACAGCGCCTCTGGAGGAAGGTACTATTAACATATTTCTTGACACAAACAGCAGTGAAAGTGCATGGATATGTGACATAAGCTCAATTTTAATGCATTTGCATTTCCTGATGACAAATATTTATTATTTATCCTTAAAATATATGGTCCAAAAGCCTGAGAACACCTTAGGGGGAGATGGATTTTGAGAAATAAGATCATGCTATAAACTAAATAAGAAATACTTACGGATAATAATTGATGTTAACTCTGTACAAAACAGTAGACTTTACTCTAACAAAATTAACGTCCCTTAATGTTTTGTCAGGCTGTGACATCCAGAAAACATATTTTGTTGCAGAAAAGTTTTTTCGTCATAGAAACATTTTATACAGGTTAATGAAAGGTAGGACAGTTAATGCTTTAAAGATACATTTAAATTAATCTTTTTTTTAAATCATAAATTATACAAACAGACTATTAAAATGTCTATCTAAAGAGATCAATCCAGTTACATTATTACTTTTAAATTATTGTATTGATAAATGATTCCTAGTTTTCAATGGTCCTCCATAAGAGTCCATTTCACATACAGTAGTTTTATAGAAGCTTACATTAATAATCTTTAAATGTCACTTTTGAAGTCGCCTTAAAACACCCTAAAACTATCAAAAGGTAATTCGAACGTACGTCGGTATGATTTCCCAGGGCGGAGGCTCCATCCTCAGTCCTGTGTGAGTTTGTGGAGTATGTTGAATGAGGTCTGGATGTGTCATTATCCTCCATGGCTCTGCGGTTCAGATCTATCCTCTCTGGACTCCTCTAACCATGAAACAGGCTCATGGCCACTCTCGACAGGCTTCTTTCCATCCACACCCTACCTGAGTAAACATTAGCTTTACTAATGTTATTAGATTAACACTCCTTCATATTAGTAACACTTGATTTAGTGATATCAATGAACTTTGTGCCGTTTAGAGCGGGGATATCATGAGTAACTGACTAGGAAAGGAAGAGACTGGTTTATTCAACAGGTTAATCGGATTGTCAGGACTGAACAGGACGCTAGGACCATATGGTCTTTTATCGGACTGGCAAATGGTCGGTCTCTGTTTATAAGACTAATATGTCAGTGGCGTGTCCCTTGGATACTTGAAAACAACGATCATTCACCTGTCATTGTGAAAGGGACATTACAAAGGTTTTTACAGTTGTTTGTTTTCAATGAATACTAATTGATTTAGTTTAACGTGACTTATGTCGTCAATAGCTGCCTACCGTAACGTTACGTGTATTTATTGTCCATGGTATGGCTGTGTAATCGCATATTTTGTCATAATAAACCATCCTCACATTAAAATAATAACATGCAATGTTTTATCAGATGAAACGTTAGTTATTTACTGCACACGTTTCTATTAGTTAAGTGTTTTCTGTAAAGCTGCTTTGAAAACGTGCAAGAAGCGCTATAAAAATACATTGATTGTACATTGATAATATCAGTCACACGAAATACTCTGTTTAGCATGTTCTCACATGTATACATCTAAATTGAGCTAAAAAGAAAAGTAATATATACGCACTTCACCCCAACACTGTGGATTTTAGATTATTCTTGACCCGCTAGCCGCATCCGGAAGTGTGAACTAATCCCGCCTACGGTGCATAAATGAACCAATCACGATTGTTGCTAGAAGGGATACAGCGACGGTCGTAAATGGCTCAAATTTTCGCCATATAATTACATTAGCTAACGCCTTCGCCAAACCCAACCCTTAACCTAACCTTACAATATAAAAAAATATCGATCGACTGTTTTCAGCGTGACCAAAAACTGTGGCATAGAAGTGCGCATGCCCAGTGGAGGGAGCTGTATCCCTTCTAGACAAAACCCTTCTAGTCAAAACTTCGATGGCCCTTTGGTGCTGTGACGTCATACGCTGAACAGTCCTGAGGACAGGAGCTGCCGGTTTTTGTAATTTAGCATTTCGTATGTTGATTATGCGATCTCACTTTGTATCTCAAGTATCCTAATGTTACTTTAGCTGAAAGTTCTTCATTTTTACACACAATCGCTAGAATACCATTAGCACCTTAGCCACTCAATAGTTTCTAGTTTTCTTTGTATTGATTTAATCCAATTCACTCCCTCTCTTACCTTTTGATCTCGCTGTATCTTGACCCATTTCAATACTATCATCACTCTCTTCTATCTCACAATCGCCCCAATCAGGCCCATTCACAGCTTTGCCGCTTCGCCATTCCACTACTTATTTTTCCAGTTTTCCCCATATTTGTCCACATTCTTCGAGATCAATCTTTAAAATATTTAAGTTTGTAAAGTTTTCACCATTTAAACTCCGCCCTTCCTGCACCAACCTTCCTCGAGGTTACATCCCAAATGCCAACCTTGTTCACAGCCTATCCAGTCATGCAGTCAGTTATTACAATCTAGGTGCAAAATAAATTGTAAAATAGAGTAATTTCTCATCTTTTACATCTTTCTTTTACTGTTTTTAGGTAATACTAGGTTTCTGTTTTAAGTCTTTTTAGCCTTATTTTTTGTACATTAAATAAAAATAAAAATTCAAATCAAAATGAATTTTGAATTACATAGTATGAATCATATCGCACAGTTTGCATTAGGGCATGTCATTTATTCTAACAAAAAAAACATAATTACATAATATTGTATTATATAAAATGAAAAATTATACGCATAATCTGGAGTTTGTAATCTTCTTAAAATCCAAATGATTGCAATCAAGACAAGGATTTACTAAGAGTACAAGAGACTGTGATTGTCTTGCAGAATTCAAAGTTTGAGAATGAATTTACTAATTTTAGCTTTAACTTTAACTATACTACTTCTTTACCAGTACTATGGATGTTGAATGCATGTTTATTTAGTGAAAGAACAAATGTCCTCAGAGCCTCCATCCTCCATCAATGATGGCTTCTGTTCCTGTGACATAGGCAGACTGCAGATATAAAAAACATGTTGTTTAGGAGTATGTTTAAACATCATTACCAACATGTTGACAGTTTGTTAAATCTACAATCTAAAAGATTAGAAAACGGGCTATCCAACAATTACAATGCTCACCTCATCTGAAGCCAAGTACACACAAAGATGTGCCACTTCCTCTGCAGTGCACAACCTACCCGTCTTCTGTCTGGCCATGAAGTCTGTAAAAGCCTGAGCGGTGAAAGATAGAAACCAAAACTGTATCATGAAGAGAATGACTGTAACATGTCACTATATGTATAACGTATTTTGTTGTAGCAGTCAGGCTTGCAAAAAACTGCTCAAGGATATTGAATAAATGTATTGTATACAATGCAGACTATAATACTATTTGTTGTGCTCGAACGAACCTTAAGCATAGATGGTTTTCCATCATTATTTAGTCTCAGTGATTTGTTTAAAAAACATATCTTAAATAAATGTTTATTATTATAAAAGAGTAATTACTTATATGAAATACACACTGCAAATGTTAAGCTTGATAAACTCAGTTTGATAAGCTGTTATTAAATAACCAAAATGCAGTTCAAATAATGCTTTGTTTCGTGTGTGCTTCATTTTGCTTTGGAAAAATTCTGCCTGCGCCTCAGATGTTTGTTAGCTTTCTAACCCGAGAGTTCATATGAAATATAAATATTAAAAAGCTTTGCACCAAACATAACCTACATTATAGATTAATGTGTTTCTAGTCGGTGTAGGGTTGTGGTGCATGTCAGTGATGCTGTACCTGTTCTGGATCAGGTCTAGCCTGGATTCTCTCACGTAATGATGGCGTATCAACCGTTCCTGTAAAGGTCAACAAAACAAAGCGCAAAATGACTCAAGATAAACATTCATGTATAACACAGCTAATAAAGAAATATACCACCAGCATACCAGGACACACACAGTTGCAGCGAATCCCTTGCTCGAGGAAATCAGCCGCCACTGATTTAGTCAGTCCGATGACAGCGGCTTTAGACGTGCTATAAACGCATCTGTTCACAACCCCTGGACACGCAATTAAAAGCAAGCAATGAGGACAGGCACACTTCACCTGACCAGGCATTTAGCCAATCAACAATTGCTGAACTGGAAATAATGAGGGTAAAATAATATGCCAACAGTTACATGGAACAACGTCAATCATCAAATGTAAATATGAGGAAAGGGTCAAACCTCAATCGACAACATGATGTATTACAGCAGCCCATTAATTCACTGTCAAAAATGTAAATAGGTCTCAACAGGTTACAATTTTTACCTTTGATACTAGACGCCACAGATGCCATATTGATGATATTTCCGGATTTACGAGCCAGCATCTGTGTGGAAAAGAATAAGGGAAAATCACTTAAAATTACATTCTTTAAATTAGACAGGATCCTGCTACCTGTCAGAAGTGAATACATTTTTTTCTTAAATTTTAAAATAGATAGTTTCCCTATTAACAAAAGAAAATAGGGTTTAAGTAAAAAAAGAGAGAGTGTTCTAGGTTAATCCTAAAAGGGAAAAGTTGACCTTGGGGAGGAAGGCCTTGATCATCAGATACATGCTGCGGACATTCACGTTCATGGTGAAGTCCCAATCCGACTCCTCGCAGTCCAGAATGGAGCCGTGATGGACAAATCTGTGAAAAAAACAGGACATTAATAACCGGACAAATTGAAGGCTCACAAAACATAGTTTTGCGTATTTGTACATTCTATAAACAATACTGTTTTATATTCAGACGTATTGCAAAGTTCTCAATTGTTATGTGACAATAACAACCCAGCAATATTGAAGAGCACATCCACGTGTTCAAACTCCTTGGCAAGGGCATCCACTTGGTCCTTCTTGGTAACATCAACCACCTTGGTTTTAATACCTTGAAAAGATGAGAATATCAATAATCAGACAGAAGCCTGAGAGAAGCTTCCCTTCATAAGAAAACATAAGTAAAGCAATATGTTTCTAGCATAATGGGATTTTCCAACACGGCAGATAGGTATGAAGATCAAATGAGCTGCCTGACCGGATGAAAACGCAAGCACGTATGACCAGAGCTTTCATCACAAAGGTTGATTCGAAATAAATGTTTAAACATTGATGATAAACACACATGCATTTTATACAGTAAAATGAATTATATGACTTGAGCAAGCAAATCAATGTTATTAATAATAATACTTCATAGTAATACATTTTTATTCTTAAAAATAAATGTTATGAATATAATGCATTGCATATTAATGCTCATTTTTCTGTAATTTCCAATTAAGCACATTTGTGTTAATAGTAATGCATTCAAACATCCTTTTAAGGTTGTAATCCTAAATAAATGAATATTTTTGTTTGTATAAAAGCTAGGCAATCACAATCTTGTTAATACTTAGAGCCACCTGCGTTTGTTTCACAAAATTCCACTAGGTGTCACTATATATCCACTCAATATTGAGAATCACCTGGAATGCCGTCCAGCTCTTTAAGTTTCTCGCCGTTGATATCCGTAGCTGTGACTTGGGCACCTTCCTTTGCAAATGCCTGAATAGGGGCATAGGTGTTCATATTTACAGAAAAGGATGTATTCATGGCACACTGTGGTTGCATGTAAATGCTAAAACAAGAAAATTATAACCCGACTAACAAAAGCCTGTAAAACAGTTTTACTCAAAAAGAAAGGAATCCTATATGTACATAATATATTAAGAAACAATTTTGATTTATTTAATAGATGTGTGCAAAATCTTATGAATAGCCTCATACAAGTGAAATGTTTGTGTCACATAAATATAAATATATGCTATGGCATAACTCCCTCATTGAGTGCCTGCATTTATATAACATGCCAACTGGCTCAAGGCTAATGTGTTTCCTCAATCTCTAGTTTTTCCTCATTTAAAACTCATTGCAATAGTCATTTGTAATGGAAATGTATTCACCTAGCAGGTGCTGCTTAACCACCTCCAGCAATCCTTCGATAGCAGACTGTTCACAGACATCAAATTTGCCTAAATGGTCTAAGATCATTGTTTCATTTCCTAATGATTAATTATAGGATTGTCATAACTAGAAGTTAATTTAGTGTTGACACTTATATGTCCAAGAATCATGTATCCCCACATGACAGCCTCAAAAATCACAGTGTCATTTTGACAGCCCTTGCATATCAAGCTTTCATTCAAATGGGAAACTCGTGACAATAGTAAATCCATTTATTATACTCGTCAAAGTGGCACACGGGGCTGTCAATGAGCTGCAGTGTATAAACTTCAAGAGCTGAATAGAGGAAGTGAACTCAGTCGGGCTTTGAATGTAGAGAGTAGCAAATGAATAGTTACAATAGCAGACGCTCTTCCAATGCCCTGAGCAGCAGCGGACAGCACAATCACTTTCCCGTCCAGACGACCCATTGTCTTTAATGTGATCCCCAACATGTTGAGAGAACAGAAATAGGTCCAATGGTTTGATTACATTGAAATTCAAGCACTGGTCTAACGTGTATTTGATTCAAGTTTAAATTACGATTTTACTCTGATCTGCCAGATATGTTTATATGTTTTATGGGGAACTTTCGTTTTCGCATAGCACGATCCATTTAACGTAAGCAAGTAACGTTACGGACTGCCATGCAGTTGTTTTGATATCGTACGCGTTTAGAGCAAACAGGAAACGATCTGCAGTGATTTATCGCGCAATTTTGCGATAGTTTGTGAACTGAAAATGATTGAATCAAATGTCACGTGACAAGTTTTATGCACGACTTTTAACAGTGAAAAACAAAAAGACTGATCGAAACTGTTCACGTTTGTGCGCTCCGAATACCCACAACTACCGCCAGAGAAAACTTATCGTACAGACAGAACTTGTTCATGAAAAACGAAGACTTCGAGCAACTCACAGTACTGTCAACTTCTTTTCACTCCACTGCCACAAGAACTCACGCGCAGTATTAATGTCATATCAAAATAAAAGTCTTACAATAATTTTGTAACAGATGTTTTGTGCGAAATTAAAGTGTGTTTTCTTTAGCCATCTTTAACATTATGTGCTCCGAATTCGCAACTGTTCACTGACTACACTGTAGAAAATGATGTGATCAATATTGCATGGCAACATTTTACATGACTTTAACTCGTCCAATTTATTTAAGCAATTTAAATGTTAAAGTCCCCGTTAACCGCAAAATGCGACTGTTTTTACTTCCGTATAAAAATATACGCATTTTCGAGTGAAATGGAATTTCTGATGATAAAAATTATGGGCGTTTTTCTGAGATTTGATTGGATGTATATAAACAGCCTTTGCAGTTTGAAATGGATTTTAAGACACGCACATTTTAGAAGAGAATGACCCACATTGATTAACTACTTCTCTGCATATTTCATGAAAAATTAGGCCTTGTAATTTAAATTTTCACTGGGACTTTAAAGCAGGTCTGTAAATGATTATACTAAACATTTGATTATACTTACAGCAACTACACTTAAATTGTCATTAAAAATCTTTACAATGCAAAAATGTAAAATGTTATCTGTCTGATTATGACTAACTGTATCTTTACATTTACTTGGCTTGTGGGATAACAGTGGTTTAAAACCAATGTGTATTGCTATAAAATGATGTTTTGATGTGTGTATGTTTGTGTTGGTAAATGTTATTCTTAAGTATCCTGTTTGTCATAATTATAACAGAACCTCGAGAGATACAATGATGAAATGTAACATATGCCTCTAATCATTCTTCTGAAGGTAAGACATTAGCTCACACTCACAGATTGACTCAATTCAATTGGCATCACTTTGACAGCAACATTACCAAACCATTAATAACATATTAGCATGTAATATTATTATAGATATGTAGAACAGCTGTGTTTTATATATTTTAACATCACTTTTTGTTGGTGATAGAATGTATTATTTTTGAAGCATTGTTAAGAATGGTACTTTATTAGGGTTACTAGGTGTGATATAGCGCTTGTAAATTGGAAACTGAAATTTTGTATTAAACCCTGTGATGCTGCAATCAAACTGGCTTTTATTTTGAAATAACTATGTACTATAACTGTAAGAACTCTTGGTTTCAAAGGTTATTTCTCTTTACAAGATTGCATAATGCAGTGATTTCTGTAGGCCTATATTAACTTATGTACACGGTACATGCACGGTACTAGTATTTCTGTATTCTGTATTAAGAAAGAAGGCCTCACCTGACATGACTCAAGCACACTCAGTGTCACGAGGATCAAATCAAAAGGCTGAAGAAAAAACACTGTGACTTGGACCCCAATCCAGTCTTGGTTGGTCAATGCAGTCATGGCAGTTTTCCAATTCAGTGTACAACATGTATAGACCAACAAGCAAACTGTTTTAATCTTCATAGTACAATGTTGCTATCCCATTGTCCCCCTTACTATGTTGTAATGAATGTTTTGTGAACTCCAAGGCGTGAAAAACCTCAAAAAATGCTGGAGATACCAATACTTCGAGTGTCTCGTATTTCGGTGGATGTCTTATAGGAAACCTTTAAAGACTTATTGATCCACCAAAAAGTGGCCTCTCTTTCTTTTAACACCATTAAGACGCCCATTCCTTTAAACGTTAGTGGATTTATTATAACAGATATTTATGAATAAGTATACCGAGCAAATATGAGAGTATAAAAGCAATGTCATCATATGTATCTTGTGCTTATGCAACATACACAAGATACTGTGCTTTCAGATTTAGTGATGAATAGACAGAGCAGTGTGTCTGAACAGATAGTGGATGTGTTTTATAACTTTGACGTACCAAATGTTATTTAAGCATTGAAAGAACCAGTAGCATTTGCTTTCTTGAAAATAGAGGCCCATATATCATTTTCAAAAAGGAACTGAAGACTTACAGAAAATGTTTGAGGAAAGATATTGGAGAAATGAGAGTTCTGTCAATTTTTAATATTTAAGCAATATCATGTAAGTAAGAATGTTGTACTGAGTCCAAGACAAGGACACACAAGCCATGCAAGGGAATTTTGTGCTAAATCTATGCATATTGTTATTTCCTTTTTTGCACAATATAAAATATGTTTATGTTTAAATACAATAAATTATTATTTGGAAATACAATATAATTATTAATGATTATTAGCTTTTATTTCTATAAGTGTAACACTCTGCGATAAGGGTCCATGAATAATCATATACTTCTATCTGAATTAATACTTACTTCCACATGCAATAATGACGAATGAAGAAATGGAGTAATCTAGAATTAATAACGGGAGTCACAAGGATTCATGTGTTAATGCTACCCATGTTAACTACATGTTAGTACATGTATGTTAGTTAATGCATGAATTAACACCTTGAAGTAAAATTTAGCAAATCGACCCTTAATTAAGAACAAGAAGTTATTTTGTGATGACTACTTTTGCAATATTTTCTACTTTTGTAGAATTAACATGTACAATTTTATCACACTTTTACTACTTTTGATAGCATGGTGGATTAGTGGTGGTCCTCATATTAAAATTTTTCACCATTTATTGAGAGTGAAATGACGATGTGATATTGATATTTTGAGTGATTTTATGCAGTTTTTTCCCATTAACATGGCCCTACTGTAGCTTCATTCAATACAAAATCAGGCTAGTTTGTGATCTGTACTTCTTCATTTACTTCTTTAAAGGCACTAGATGATAAATTCACAATCAACCTGGGAAAGAATCGTGACATAAAGATGCATTAACATGTCATGAGCTAATGTCAGTAAACAGCTAGTTAATAATGAATGAATCGTCACGGGTCCCTTCAAGTAAAATCATGACATATGGATGCATTAACAGGTTATGAGCCACAGTGTCAGTAAATTGATAGTTAATTAATCATCAACAGGTCAGGAGTAGATTTTAGTATATAAGTAGGTAATACTAAACCATGGAGCCCTCCAAGAATACAATTCTCAGCGCCAAGACGTGCGGTCCACGAACCAGCAAAGGAGACCAATTATATTTGTTCCTCAGTTGAAAGTCCTGTCTGGCTCAACTACTGACAACGGTCTACCGCTAATAATGGTCTCACCAGAAACTATTTCAAAGTTTGTTTGGGAAGCTTCGGATCAACTTGCAAAAGCATCATTAATGTTTGTAAGAAATATTATTCATATTATTATATATTATTTAGGAATTATATTGATTTGGCCAAAGACCAATAGACCAATAACATTACCTCATGTGACAGAACTGACCGAAATTTGTTGTGAAAGTTTGTGAAAAGCACTTAAAATTATATTTAAATAAGTATTTTTTCATAATGTGTTTCAGACGGAGTTGTTTGTAAATATTAATCTATTCAATTTATATTTGTCTCACTGTGTTTGTAAAAGTTACAGGCATCGGTACAGGAATCTGGTACCAGAAACAAGATATCATTACTCGTACTTGGCATTTAAAATTGGTATCACTATATCCCTATTTAATGACATAAAAGTCTCTCACAAAGTACAAACACTTTGTTTGCGGTGGGACACTTATTAGTGACGGAGCTCTGGAACGAGTTCAGTGCGGAAGTTAAGCTTCCGGTTAGCATATACTGGTTGGTGGTTTTGAGATGAACCCAACTAAAACGTTGGATGCTGTGTATTAATAATGATATTTGTTCCTGTATTCCTATAATATTGCATTTTTGACAACACATGCAATATTTCATGTATTTTTGATTAACAATTTTCATTTGAAGTGTAAAATAAAGCAGACAATATATTACATTAAAATGTAAAAACGTTTTTTTTCTTGAACTTACATATAATGTTAACATATTTGATGATAAATTAGTTTTTAAACTATAGGCCTACGGATTAAAATGTGACATTTTCAATTAACGTTCTATAGTGTGTGCTTGAGGTTATAATCTTGATAAATGTAATTTTTAGCCTGACCAGAAAGTTTGAAGTAGATTCAGCACAAAAGTTTTTAAGTTTAAAGTAGCTTAAGTTTTAGCATGATGCTAGCTGGATGATTTAGCATGTCGCTAGTAGCATGAATTAGCAGGTTGCTAGAATGATTAAGCAGGTTGTTAGCATGACTAACTACAACAGCTTACTAGTTCACAGATTTTACCTTTAGTTTCCAGCAATCGATTCTAAATGTGTAACTAGTAGCTTTTATAAAGTCATACGTTTAAAACGTGCACAAACACTGAAATATTCCCAATGTTTGATCTTGACACTTAACTGGAAAGGGTGTTCGTTAGATTTATTTCTTGTTGTTTCTGTATTTCTGTGATCCGACATATCATCAATCAAGAACAAAATTAGTGTGAGCTGCAGAGAAGAATGTAACTGTCTGATATCTCCAGCAGAAGCATAACTTGTGTGTGAACATTTATCTTACGCTTTCACACAAATGGCCTCGACTGGTTTGATTAATCACAAGTGATAACTGGGTAAAGGTGGTGTCTTTTCTAATCTATTTTTTCAATAGTATTCATTGCAGATCAAGTCATTTCTTTAGTAATGAATCTGAGCCGAACAATATTAAGGAAGGAGATTCGTTGTTCTAGCTACTGTATGTCTCAGCGAGCAGTCATTTACAACTTTGGCATGTACAACATTTTGCTATAGATAAACCATTAGTGTAGACGCTCTTTCATCATTCTTTATACGACGTTGCTACCAACACATCCATTGTGTAATGATGATGAAGGTTTATAAACAATGAATGTTTTTCATCATTATGAAAAAAATATTAATTATTTTATTATTATCTTGTGAATATTGAAAGATTCTTGAGGTACCATTTGGGGTTCTGTGGACGTAATACTGGCAGAACCCTCTGGATATATCTAGTAAATCTATAATTTTTGCCAATTATGGAATTTCTGTAGAAATTATTTTATTTGAAAGTTGGTCACACTTCAGAATATAGGAAACAATTCTTGCTATTAACAAACCTTTAACTACGACTTTTTCCCTCCATAAACTCTTCATTTGTTGCTTGTTAATAGTTAGTAGGTAGTTGTTTGGTTTAGGTGTAGGATTAGGGATGTAGAGTATGGACATGCAGAATATGTGCTGTACTAAAAAACAGCCAATATGACAATAATATGCATGCTAATAACAACTAGTTAATAGTGAGAAAAGTGTTACCTTAAAGTTTAAGTTTTATAACCATGTTTGTTGACCAAAAGCTGTACTGCAGGGGTGATCGACGGGAATTTTACTTACTAAATCTTACCTGATTGTTCTTCATTCATTCAGAGGTCAAAAAATGCTGAGTTATTTTAACCCAAGAGAGAAGAGAGCATACTGCTTTTTCTTTCCATAAAAGCATTAAACCACCCAGGCAATTGAATGCATGCTTGATAGACTTTTAAGTATATATATTTAGCCACATGTCAGATGTAGCCCTATAAACTTATTTCCCCTGCCCACTTTTCTATAGCCTATCATTATTTGCATTCTTAGCACACCGCTAGAATAAATCAGCTAGCATTTAATTTTAAATTCCGTACCTGATGCCTCTACATTGAGTGTTGCTGTAATTATAATATACTAATTGCAGCAAGAGTTTCCCTGGAGCAATCTGGGTTAAAAGCCATTGCTCAATGGCCCATTGGTTTGTTGGACAGATTGTTCTATTGGACACATAATGAATAACATGGAAAGAAGCGAGAGGATAGAGAAAAAAGACAGTTGACACTTTCCTTGTAGTATAGTAGATGGATTCTTGTAGAATTAGGCGGGGCTGTTTGCATGCGAAGTAGCTGATGCAACCTAAAACATTATTTTTCCGCAATTTATATGAACTTTATCAGAACTTTTGTAAAACAAAATGTTTGAGGGGGGAGGTTCTGTCAGCTTTTGTTGATTGACGATTGAATATTTGTACCGGAAGGCGGGACTTCCTTCACTAGAGCGGCCAAATTGAGCGTTGCAATCTCTCCCCATTCATTGTAATGGCAGTGGTGCATCTTGTTAATATCTATTGTCTTTGGAAATACTAAGAAGTAACAGAAGGACTTTTGTCGATGTGATTGTTTACAATTGTATCATTATCACAAGTACTACTGCTTGTATTTCGGATTTTCTTTTTTATAATTAAATTATTAGGCCTACTATAAAATTGTATTAATACGTTTGTTGTAGCGCAACTAAACTCCTCCTTACAATAAGATTGTGCCACACTTGCGACCCAGTTTAAGCTTGACATTGTGCATCTGATAAAATGATAAATAAAAAAAGTCTAAAAGGTCAACCAAAAATTATCTTTAAAATTGGATTTTCCTTCCAATTACTCATAAATCTTAAGTGTCTGGTGAATAATAAATGTAAACAACATCAAGGCATGTTTGGTGGTGATAAGCTGAATTGTAATGCATTCAGCATTAATGCAAGCAGATTTTATTCGGATAAAATCAGTGATAGAATAACCATCTCTACCAAAACCCTGCTAAACATTAACCTGAAAGCAGAGGCTTCCACACATCCAGAGTGAGCAAGACTCTGAATAAGACACAGGTTTGTAAACTAAAATCTATTATTCTCCAATCCATTGATTCAGTCTCCAGCATGAGCTGCACTAAACAGCTCCACTGGAGGTTCCTCCATCTCCATCCTCTGCCCTGCATGTGAATCAGCACTGCTGAATGTGGGTTTGACTTATTCCACTGCTTTCATCTCCTGGTATTGCAGATAGCATTAACAAACAAGGTGATTTTTCTTAAAATTCATTGACACAGATAAATGCAATGTCAATTTAATATGAATGCGTAGTAATTTGTAATTTAGCATTTTAATGTGATTTGAATGTCAGAAAAAGTCCCCCTGAGCACCAAGGTGATTGGCTATAGATCTTTTGTGCAAATGGATTTCTTATGCAACGCCCTTAATGAATTTCTAAGAATTCATCCATTATCGTAATTTCGAATATACAGGAACATTTTACTATCCACTGTGTTTACTTTGCATCATGTATACATCTCGTGTTTTTGGCATATTAAGGAGTATTATTTATAGCTGGTCTGTTTATTGTATGTAGATTCCCTTGAAGCAATCAGAGAACCATGTGTATCACAATCTTTCAGCTCATACTGCACTAATTTGATGAAGCACCGTTTACCAACGTCTGTAAACTCAATTCTTCCTAAAGCTATCTTACATTTAATAAAGACTGACGCCACCACAATAGCTTCACGTGCAAAGGCGTCCCATCCTGCTACAACAGGATTCAAAAGACAGACACTGGAAGAATGAACTGCCCTCCCAATTAAAGCGCCGTCATTACGCATTCAGTTTGAATTAAATTCAGCATTCAGATCATAAACCAAGGCAGAAGGCGAGAGCATATATCACAGCCGAAGAGTTCAGATTTCCGTCCCTGTAGATCAGGGGGATTTCACAAGATGTCTATACTTTTGGACTGCATGTAATTAGAATTTTCAAAATGAGATGTGCTTTTAGGACACTTCTGATAAAATGTTCTTCTAAGTTCTAGTCCCTTTCGTGCAGATAAAGCACCATTGATTACAACCAGCTTTAGGGAACAATATCTGAAATAGCTGAAATCTCTCTTTTAAATATCACTTATAAGACAAATTGTCGAGAATACGGAATATTTTTAGCGTGGTACTTCATATTAGACATAAAATCAATCTATCACTGTAAAATATTACCGTAAAAATACGGCCAATTTTAACGGCAAAATACTGTTCTTTTAAAAAACGGTTTAATAATGTTAATTTACAGCCATTGATCTGTAAATTAATTACTCGCTAGTAAAATTAGAACATTCAACTGTAAATCTGTTTACGGAATTTAACCGCAAAGAGCTGTATAGCAAACAAAGGCAATCAGAGTTAATCTTTTTTTAGTCTGGATTTACATTTAAACAGAGTAATTCAAAACATTACTGTGATAATTTACACAATCCTTTATTACAAAGTAAAATAAGTTTGCACAGTAAGAAATATACAAGTTGTACAATTTAACTTTGCCCTCAGTTAAAACAATTTCCCCATGGACAAATAATTAAAGGGATAACATAATTAAATCCCCTATTTAAAGGGTTTTTTCAGGGGTGAAACAAAATGACCCCATGTTTTACTCAACCTTAAAGTATCGATGATCCTTAGACAAATACAGTCGATGATATAGAAATAAAGTTTGGAAGAGAAAGGCTAACGGGTATGATAACTCAGAATGTATTCATAAAAAATACACCCTTTAACAGAGACATCACAGCCAGCGGTGAGTTTAAGAAAGACTTGCCGAGGTGAGGCTGCGTTGGGCGGGGTGTGTCAGTACACGATCCGTTCCACCTGCACGATCCGTTCACGCATGCGCACAACGACGTTGTAGAAACCGCTCATGCGCAAATGATGATTTTGTTTTGCGACGATTTACGACACTGCACGATCTGTTCCACGCTTGCGCAGCTTTGTTTTACTTTATTTATATTTTTTACTGTTAAATAAAATACAATACTCAATTTACTTCGCTTCGTTCCACCTGGTCTCATTTCACTATGCGTTCTGTCAAGTCAGTTTGAAATACTGTAATGTTTCCCCTGACTTTATAATTTACATGAAGAAAGAACTACAGTCTAGTTAGACATGCGTGTTATGTTCCTTATTGGCTTCTGTAAACGACATTGAAGGGATTATTTTACTAATTTAGATTAAATGGATAGATATATTAGCCTATATATAGGCCCATACTAATAAATTACTACATAAAGTCAACTAGTATTATCAGATTTTAATTTAAAAAACGACACAAACTGTCTTTGACAATACTACTGACCTTAGATCGAAACACGGTAAGGTTAATAGACTTTATACAATGGATCGCAAAATGGAGTTTGGATGAAACTGAAGATTTGCAGTCGATAAAAATACTTTATTCCACATGAAACCAAAATCATCTATGTTCATGTAACAACTCTGTTATTTTGGATTGGCAACCACATAAACACATCGTAATCATGGTAACGTAAGCGACATTTCAAAACGTAAACAAAGAATATGCCGCCAGTTGTGCCGCCTGCCGTCAAACGTTTCATCGCCTGCGTCACGGTACAAATAGTGTAGGAAAACCATGACGTTTTCTAATACGTAATTACGCGCATGCGTGAACGGATCGTGCAGGTGGAACGGATCGTGTACTGACAGGGTGCATAAGTGAAATCGACTCACTTGTCCGAAACAGTTGGAGCAAATTTTTTAATAGACGCTATCTTTATTAAACGACAGCAGATCTGAACTTTATACACATACATTCTCGTCTAAACAACTCTCAAAACTACATTTTGTTACACAAAACAGTCATATTTTGAAGCTCTTGGCTCGATGACAACAGTAACGTTACTTGCGCAACTAACGTTAGCTAATTTACGGATGACGTTTTTACAAGTCAACGAGAACACGAGTACGCCAGGAGACGGCCATATCTTCCAAGACACTGTCAAGGTAAGTGTTTTTATTTGTATTTATCTATTATTTTATTATATTGCGCTTCGAAACTTATATATTTTGACTGAGCTGCGTGGCGCGAATTACCTAGACTGACACACAAACCAGAGAGTTCTCAAATGGCCACCACTGACGAGCATCAGAAGCGGTGCGGAAGGGGGAAACTGTTAGATAATTCAACGACACTCCTTGACTAAAAGTTGTAGTAGAAACGTTACAGATTCAATCTCAAATTGAAGCTATTTACAAGGTAGTCGATCATGGGAACTAAACCAGTCTAGTTGCTCTCCCCTCCCCCGCCGCTCGGGTTCTTACTCCGCAGCACAAGAGTCAGTGGCGGACCTGCTGAATGAATTCTAGTCAGTGTGACACCTCGCGGTTTTCGTAGCTGCATACATTTTATTTCAAGTCTCGTCTGAAGAAACTCATGGGATTCAAGTTTGATTATTAAATGAGTTTTGTGTCTCCACACACACGTTCTGTTGCAAATACGGTACAGTAGACTGGTGGTTTGCTTCGTTAAATTGGCGGTAAGCGCATGCAGTACAACGTCGATATATAACATAATAATTTACTTAATAACTTCAAATAAAGTAAAAAATACAGTTTTGTGTGTGTTAGCGCAATATATTACATGTGTGGTATGCTTTTGTACGTTAGCTAGACCAAGAAGACTTGGTAAATTGCCGTAAAGTGACTATTACCTGAGGTAACGTTAAATCCCTCCAGATATAAATGAATGAAATTCAGACTTGTGCTGTTTCGTGGTGTTAAAGATAAGCAATGTTTTTTTGCAAGCTTTGTGGACACATATGTAGTACTACACCTGCATTTCTGAGACATATGCATGTTTCTCATGTCAGGTTTAATTGTGCCTGTTTGCAATAAGTAACTCACTGTTATCCGATCTGTGTCAGTGACCTTATTTGAATTAACATCTAATGTTTTTTTTGTGTCAAGTCAGGTGTAAACTCTGAAGGACCTTTTATAAGCACCTTAAATCACACATTAGAGACGGGAGGAATGAAGACTGTTCTGTCCCATACGGATAACACAGAGATGGCCCACCTGCTTATCAATCTTCAGCGGTCCCGTTTTCAGGAACATGAAGATGGACTTGTTTTATGCATTTTCTTTCCACTAGTAATTTATAAAAATTCTGTATTGAAGTAATTTTTTGATGTTTTTCCATGTATTGTGTTTTCTCTACAGATTACTGCATCTTCATCTGATGTTGAGAAGACACTCATTCTACCTGCCAGTCCTCGTCTGATTATGCTCGGTTAGTGTCACCGGTAACCGGTTGTTCAAATGAAGCAATCTCAAAGGCAGTTCATTGAAATTATAATGTAAATGTTTTTTTTTTTCATTTTAGACATTGGAGGGCAGGCAAATGTTGTAAGATGGATGCTTAGTCTAGAGGGCCGTATTATATTTGAGTGTACATCTTCCATCTGCAGTATCAGGAGGAGGCTGGTTGCACTTAAGAATTTCTTCAAAGGTACGACCTCTAAGAGTTTTCCATCCTTTCACTGTTTAGTGTATATAAATTCTTCAATCAGAATGATTAACAAATGGTTATTGTATTCTGTGAAAATTTGTTGAACCTAGACGCTTAATTGGAATTAAACCAGAACGAGTCTCCAATACCTGCAGAGGAAAGGTCTCCAAGAAGACCGGCAAGGTGGTGAGTAAAAATATTCATCAGTTAATCCAAAGGTTGCCTCTCTACTGAATTGCATTCTGTTATAAAAGCAGGCCGTTTTATTAAGTAATGTACTCTGTGTTGCTGAACACACCGCGTTTTTATAATTTTGAGCTCCATTGTCTTTCTCATGGATCAGCATAGTCGTGGCTGTTACACGAAAATTCACAAGTTACACAGGCAGAGCATCATCATGCAACAAGTCTGCGTTATTTTTGGGGCAATTTGTTTGACGTGACCATCGACACACAGTGCACATTTCATTCATTTTAAACACCGTGGCGAGACTGTAGCTTTCCAAGAGTAGGGTTAGAGATACCTTCTATAGATACTCTGCTTAAAGTTTTTTTTCCTATCTTTCAGACTACCAGCATGTGAAGTTGGTCACAGATGGTGGAAAGTTCTTTGCCCATTCAAGGTTTAATAATACAATGTTTTCTATTGTTTAAGAAGTTTAGATAATATGTCTATAGACTGTTCTTTTTGCACAGTATCTGTTTATGGAGAAATAATAATAAATTTTTATCTGTTTAAATATGTCTATAGACTGGGTTCTTTATGCACAACATATCTGTTTGGTAATTTTATGGTTCCTCTTCTCATCTTTGCCAGTCTGTTGTTTAATTTATTTAAATAAAAAGCATTCATTCAGAAACTCTGCTGCTAGTATTTTACTGAAAATATGCTATTTAATAAAACTGTAAAATGATGGTACGCAGCTGGAAACCATATTGCCAGTACTTTACCGTTAATTTACAGAAAGCCGTAAATGAGTGAAACCGTAAAATTACGGTTCGCAGCTGGAAACCCTGCTGCCAGGATTTTACCGTTAATTTACAGAAAGCCGTAAATGAGTGAAACCGTAAAATTACGGTTCGCAGCTGGAAACCCTGCTGCCAGGATTTTACCGTTAATTTACAGAAAGCCGTAAATGAGTGAAACCGTAAAATAACGGTCCGCAGCTGGAAACCCTGCTGCCAGTATTTTACCGTCAAATTACGGCAGAATTTTTTACAGTGATTAAACAAATTTTATAAGGAGTAAATAGCTGTCTACACTGCTCTCCAGAAATAGAGAAATAATACTATTAATATTACTTTACAATAACATCATGCTGGCATGGACATGTGTTCTAAATAAAAAACACGTCCATGTTTGATATATTCACATTTGTGTTAACTGTAATTTCCATTTAACCCTTCAAACAACAATACAGTTTGACTTAACACATGTTTTAAAAGAGATTTCTACACGTCTTGGTTCTTTATATTAAGCGTATTTGTTCATCCTTCTGTAACACTCCCGTCCGTTTCCCTGCCTGTTTTTCCCCATGGACTCATTTGCTATCCCGCACCTGTCTGTCATTTGTATCACGCCGTTTCCCGCACCTGCCAGCGATCATTGTCATCATTTAAGACTATTTATACCCTGTGTTTCCTTTGTTCCCCTGTCGGTTAATGATTGTCTTGCGTTTCGTGTACCAGTCTGTTCATTAAAGTTACCTGTCTTTTTGTAAAACCTGCATTCTCGTCTGTCTCGATCCGGCACGACACCGTGACAGAATAACCGACCTACGAATGGATTACATCTACGTCTCTCCAGTGGACCAGCTCGTGGGTCTTCTTCAAGACGGACGGCCACTGGAGAGGTATGTGGAGGAGTTTGTTGAGGTGTGTTACCGGGTGGGTTGGGACAATCCCACACTTAACCGTGTGTTTTTGACCGGTCTGGACGACGACCTGCTCGCCGCCGTTCTGCTCCCGTACGCGGACGACCTTCCCCTGGAGGAGTTGATCAATCAGGTTCTCCCGGGGGAGGAATCCGTGGACCGCGTTGGGGAGCTGGACGGTGGCTTGAGCGGTTCGCGTCCGGTACCGGTCATCCGCGTGGGGGTTGTTCTGACTCACTCCGGGACCGCGCCTCACTCCTCCACGAAGTCCCGAGCCTCAACAGGCCTCCGAACCCTTGCCCGAGCCTCAACAGGCCTCCGAACCCGTGCCCGAGCCTCAACAGGCCTCCGAACCCGTGCCCGAGCCTCAACAGGCCTCCGTACCCGTGCCCGAGCCTCACCAGGCCTCCGTACCCGTGCCCGAGCCTCACCAGGCCTCCGTACCCGTGCCCGAGCCTCACCAGGCCTCCGTACCCGTGCCCGAGCCTCACCAGGCCTCCGTACCCGTGCCCGAGCCTCACCAGGCCTCCGTGCCCGTGCCCGAGCCTCACCAGGCCTACGTACCCGTGCCCGAGCCTCACCAGGCCTACGTACCCGTGCCCGAGCCTCACCAGGCCTACGTACCCGTGCCCGAGCCTCACCAGGCCTCCGAACCCGTGCCCGAGCCCTCTCCAGAGCCCAAGGAACCCCAGGGGCCAACCCAAATGTTTTTTGGGGGGGTGCACATTGCCTATCCGGGGAGCCCGGCACCCACCAGTCGTTCCATGGCCCCGGATAGCCCAGAGTCCAAGCCGCCGGACCCTCAGCCCGAGCCTCCGGACCCTCAGCCCGAGCCCAAGCCTCCGGACCCTCAGCCCGAGCCCAAGCCTCCGGACCCTCAGCCCGAACCCAAGCCTCCGGACCCTCAGCCCGAACCCAAGCCTCCGGACCCTCAGCCCGAGCCCAAGCCCAAGCCTCCGGACCCTCAGCCCGAACTCAAGCCTCCGGACCCTCAGCCCGAACCCAAGCCTCCGGACCCTCAGCCCGAGCCCAAGCCTCCGGACCCTCAGCCCGAGCCCAAGCCTCCGGACCCTCAGCCCGAGCCCAAGCCTCCGGACCCTCAGCCCGAGCCCAAGCCTCCGGACCCTCAGCCCGAGCCCGCACCTGTCTGTCATTTGTATCACGCCGTTTCCCGCACCTGCCAGCGATCATTGTCATCATTTAAGACTATTTATACCCTGTGTTTCCTTTGTTCCCCTGTCGGTTAATGATTGTCTTGCGTTTCGTGTACCAGTCTGTTCATTAAAGTTACCTGTCTTTTTGTAAAACCTGCATTCTCGTCTGTCTCGATCCGGCACGACACCGTGACACCTTCCAGATTTCCAGGATATGAATTGGCCGAATATATATGCTAATATAGCTGTATTTTGGCTGTCAATCATTTCATACTTGCAGGAAAAAATATGTTAAGAAGCCCCCACCTCCCACTCTTTTATTCCACAGATCGAATCATTGCTATTGAAACAATACATTCTACGTTGAGCATGCGATCATTTACAGCACGAAGTGCACTTCTGAAGGTGGCATTATGGGTGGCATTTAAAAGGATGTTGTGGGCGTTCAAATCACAGCTGGCATTTTAGCAAAGGAACCAGAGCGAGAACCAACCGTTACACAGATCCGCCTGGTAAGTCACACCACTAATGTCCAATATCTGATGCTTTAAAAAGTATGAGGACCAAAACCAAATTCATTTTAGTTATTTAAAACACATTTTTATCACAGCGGAGTGAGGGGTTATGACTCATCGGGGGCTAAAGCAAAAAAAGGATGATACAATTATGTGATCATTGCCCTTTTGTATTCTCTGAAGTTAAAATGAAACAGTGGTAAATGCAGTATTAACATTATCTCCATCACTTCTGAAGTGAAAAGGTAAAAATCCATTATTTCCATACTCTCAAGAGTATAAAGAGTATCAAAATAAAGGCCTGAAGTTTGTCCACTAAAACATTATGTCACTTTCTGGAGCATGATGTCATTAAGGAAGTCTCCTTTGTTCCGTAAAGAGATCTTACAAAAGACTCACAGTGAGAAACATGATGACAGATTTTTTTAACCATATAACATCTTTTTAAATTTTTTATTTTATAACTTGGCTTGCTGCAAAAAATGGCAATAGCTTAAGCCAAAGTCCTCAAATTATAAACAGTTATGATATTAAGATAAAACAACTTATCTGCTTAATGCTTAAATCATTTGTGTTTTCACATTTCAATTAATATTTTATGCAGTTCACAAATGATAAAATACAGATACACTTGATGAGTATACACACTGTCTTTAAACTATCTACATAAGTGTACAGTTTTACATGTGACTATAAAACATTTGTTTAAACAGTGTTTACTTTATAAGGCTATTCAATGATGTATGATAAAAAAAGCTTTGTTAGACAAGTAAATCAATATCAATTAAAGCATCAAGCACACTTCGCCGATCACTGTGTATATCGCTTCTGCCTTTCAGGATGCACTTCAAAGACTATCAATTAATTTAAAAAAATACTAAATGATTCATTATCTATAATTCTGACGTAATTTTATAGACATATTAAATTGAATGAAAACATGACTACTCATACAAATACGAACCCTAAATACTAATCATATTGTGTCCTTGCCAGAGAATGTAATTTATGAGGTCCATATCTCAGTCGCTTTGGCTTGAACTGGAGAAACATTCTGTAAAACTGTGAAATGTATTCAAAATACAAATAATTCTTAAAATAAGGACTTCCAGCTTAATAAAAATACACAAAAATACAAGGATGGACAGAATGGTGTCCAGGTTTCTTATTGTAACATATTTGTGTAAGCGATCAAATTAAATGTATATTGCTCTTGAAAGTCTTGGTAGGCTACTCAATATTTTGAGGGTTTTGGGAGTTTTTTCCATGTGAGGCAGCGCTGTTAAGTGGATGTATCTGCGAATTGTATCCAATTACTACAGATTACAACACAGAAAGAACAGCTTGCACCTACAAAAATGGGAAGTAATAACCAGACAAAATCTAAAAATAACTGGAGAAAGAATGGATTATTCGAAAATGAATTTGAAGATTCTCTCAGTGTTGTAACCAGGTATGGTGCCAAGGTGTTGATACCAAGAGGAGAATCCAGCGAATGTGACGAGATGAATCCAGAAGATTAAGCTGTGTGCCCTGTGGGACCGTCCATGCTTAAAAGAGATTTTCATTACATGCGGATTGATTTTTCTCCAGTGACTAGAAGAAAATAAGCAAGCATGAAATTCCATTCCGTATTTCCAACAACCATACATTTAAATCATATACAGGAAACATGGACATTTTGAATATGGAGTCTGGGTTAACTCCTGAAAATATGTATAGATTTTTGCTCACAACATGCAATGCACACAGAGCACATTTCTCCAGAATATATATTTTTTGCACCCTGAGGAGTCACACTAGAGATATCTAACAATTTACCATGTGCAATGATTTAAAAAAACAGAGGGAAATACAAGGCACCATCAATCGTGTTATCTGAAACTCTTAAACATGCCTAATTAATCTTCGTTTACCAATATGTTGATTTAACATCTGTTGTGTCAAATAAACAAATTATAAAAGATTGACGGATAAAATACACTAGCCCTGCCCACACTGATCTTATTAGTTTACACAGCGGATATTAAACATGCACCAAAATGTTTGGTCTGTTACTAAAAACTTGAAATTGTACATAAACATACTGTACAATAAGTATTTTAAACAGATTATTTTTGTAGTTTTGGTATAATTTCTGCACACAGAATAATTATCTCAGAGAGAATTGCTATTTCGTCCATTCCAAGAACAGCGTTGAAAACCAATCTCCTTTACCAGCCATTTTTCATTCTGTCATTTCAATCTGTTTTAATTCTCTTTGTTGTTTCTTTCTGGAGGACTGCTCACAGAATTTATGGTGCCAGAGGCATCATGAGATGTCAGAAGGACACTGATATCTTCTGCAACTGCTGTTTATCCTAAAACTTATCATAGTGCAGGATGATTTTATGAAGGTTTTCCGAAGGCACTTTGAAAGCTATATGACAAAAATGGTTTTCCCGTGTATGGGTTGTTCTGAGATGAAACCTCAGAAGAAACACATCAATATACATCATAACAGCCTTTTCTGTGATGTTTTTGCAGGCAAATCATGTCATTGGGCCTCTTTCTTGGTACTGAACTGGCAACTGAACTATTTTCTATTTTTTATTACCTCTAAAATGTCAAAATCTGTTTTGCATCTATAAGATTATTGGTTTCTGTTCAACTGAACAAACAAAGTCATATACATCTGGGATGGCATGAAGAGGAGTTCCAAGAATGAATTTTAAGATAATTTTCCTTTTTGGGCGAACTGCTCATGTAAGTAACTCTTTTATACAGCCCACACATGAACATTTGAAATTTCTCCCATTCATATATCTACAAGATGTAATGCTGTCTCTGCGCGCTTCAAGCATTTTCTATGAAGAAAATATGCATATTCTCAATGTAGGAGCAGATAAGATGATTGAAGAAAATGAACTTACTGTCTTATGTAGGTTCCACATTTGCTTTTCCACTGTAATCTATATTGTATTGAAGTCTTTATTGTAAAAAGAGCACTTCCTTCAGAGGGATCTCTTAATCCGAGTTTCAGCACCAGGATGCTGATGGGAAATGGTCAAGAGGTAACATGAAAGCATGATTGCGGAAGAGACAAGCCCATTGATCTGATTGGTATTATTATAAACTTGTGAACGTCCCATGTGTTTGTTGCTCTGCTGATGTGAGACAAAGGGAAATAATGCCAGATACTGAAGACCATGTTAATCTTTTCTTCAAATATGGTTGCCTCTTGTTGATTTAACAGCCAGTTTTCTTCATCCATTTCCAGGTAATCAAACCAAGTCAAGTGGCAGGAGGGTAGTAATAGCTAGTACACTGGGAAGCCAAAGCTTTCTTTTGTTTTGACTTTTTTATTCCCCAAATGGCCTCTGAAAATTACCCAAGGCACATATGCGATATTGCTGTGCCACAATAATACAAAAGCATTACCCAAAACTCATTATATTTTGAAGATTATTAATTAACATATAATAAATCTTGCTGAATGTGAAGAAAATGCAAATCTATAAAAAGTGCTCAGTTGAGCACCCACAAGCTCGCTGATGATACTAAATTACAAGATGTGAATAGATTTTCTAAAGATTACAGCATTTGGCAGTGACATAATTGACTTTATTCATATTGCAAATTGTTGTTCTGCCTTTTCTGAGAAAATTGCCCCACATAATGTTAAAGAAATGTTCAATGTGTTCTTGGAAATACAAGCATGTCCCTGCACTTCACACTTCATCCCATTATGGCCGTTCACATCTAAGCCTGTGATAGGAGACATGTTCCAGCTAATTATATTGTTTCGATCTTTCCTGGCTCTGGGCTGTCACAAAATGAAATGATACCTCACATCACATTTCTGTGGCAACAGTAAAATAATAATGAATAGAATTGTTATGGCATGACGTAGTTTACCACAGGTAATTCTGTTATTGGAGAATTAGAGATAAATAATATAAGATATTCGTAGAAATTAAACCCCAGCTCTTAAGACATTAGAGAGTTTGACCACATGCCAGCTCATCTACACACTTATAAAATCTACAGTAACCATTAAAGACTCTATTGTTAGCATGTGCTATAACCATCCCAAACAGTACATCTGGTAAGAAAGTAGAGCTGTATTTGACCCTCACCCTGAAATTAATACTAAAACAGATGCCACATACTGTAAACTGAGTGCAAATATTTTTTTTGACTTCACAATGCTTTTAAAGTGCTCATGACAGAGAAATTTAATTGTATGAACAACTGGAACCTTGAAGCAACATCACAAAGTTCAAACACATTTTAATGGTACATATAGTCATTCGGCTTCTGTTTTAGTCAAAATGCTTTAGACTTTTTTGAATGCATAGTCATCATTCCATTCCAATGGGATTTTACGGAATGAATGGGTACATAGTGCACCTGGTCCAGTGATGTGACATCATGTGTTTTGGTCATTATACAGCTATCATCAGAACAAATGCATCCCATGAGATCAAGAGCTGCCATATCATTACACTTCCCCTGCCATGTTCAATATAGCTCACAACAGACAGATTGTAGTTTGGCATCCTGTGGAATAAATACAGTGCAAATGGATGTAAGCAGTTCTATGGTATGGAATTTAGGGGTATCTAGCAAGGAGGCTCACTCCACCGCTTACCACTCCCTTTCGAAGAAATACGGTGGCTGATTTAGGACTTACAGCGTGTGACACAACAAAAGACAAAAGAACCCTTTTGAACCCATAATCTTTTTTTTATTTTGTCCACAGTGGGGCCTGAGATATGGCGTCAAATGTTTTCTACTTTTCCGAAGTAGTTAACATCACAGCATCTACTTGCTGCAGCCGTATTATGTCACTCAGGGTTTGAGTTTCTCTTGAAATCCTTGCTTGCTTTTCATAATGTCCTGTTGTATGTGGATTTTATAACCATTTCTCCACCCTGTCTGTATGGCAGAAGGAGCTTATCTGTGTTGCAGAGCTTATCCCACTTAAATGGCACAAGGCTGTCGAGTCAGTGGCCAGTGGCGGTTGGGTTTGGATCCGCAGGGTCATTATCCCTGTCGTGAAAATTCCAGGCTTACATTCCAGGCTCACAGTGTCAGATCACATTATCACTGTAGGGAGAGATGGCTGTTAAAAGTCTTACGCTTTCTTTTAAGAAGGGTGTAACATACTCACTATTGCCTGAGCCCTTATGGCGATAAGTTCAAACGAATGGAGATAAGCCTTTGCATCTATGTCTGTAGAGAATCTGAAGTTGGTTTTCAGTTGGATAATCAAGACACCATGAGTTGCTTAGTGACAAGTTGCACTTGAAGAGTCACCCCACAAAGGTGTTGTAACACTTCCCCGATAGATCATGAGGATACGAACTCTCTGGGAGGGAATCACTAGTAATTAAAGAAGCAATTTGAAGAAACTGTGGTGAGTGTCATGCTTGTTTTTTTTTCTTCTCTTGTGTCTGGTTCTCTTCCTTGCATCCCCGTAAGGCTACTCACAAGGCTGATTGGCTCATCACCCACATATGGTTATTGTTTCCCCACGCCACTATTTAACCTTCCCAGTTTCTTTCATTCCCTGCGGCGATGTATTCTTTGTTCACTCGTGTCTGGATTACAAGGTGTAGTGAAGTAGACGGGACGAGAGCCGGGATCCGAGGCTCTCGTATCACGGAGGAGTCCGGGAGCATAAGAGGACGAGCGACCGGACCGTCAGTGAGAGAGGACCAGGTCTGGCTTTTAGTGAGGGGGCTGCCGGCTGTCTATTTACGTACATATTTATTAATTAAAAGTTGTTTTATGTTTGCCGGTTCCAGTCTCCTTCCTTCCTTTTATGGATCTTTGTTACATAAGGGTTGTGTGTTTTCTCTACGTTGTTATATTTTAATTATATTTAAATGTGCTATTTCTATCCACACTGCAGGTAAATCGTGCCATCACACAGCGTTAGGCACTTTTAAGTTTACCAGTAAAAAATGAAGCATAATGGCAGAGTTGCATTAATGATTATGTACAAATAACAAATATAGTTAAAGTGATTGTAGCTATTTTGTACCTGTTTGGTGTGTTAAATGCGTAAAGCTTTCTGTAAGATATCAGTGGTCAACTCATCTTAACTGTGAATGTTTCTTGCCGAAATAAAGCAGGTCAGCAGGGAACGGCTCAGAGATACACAGGTCTTATCACGGGAGGATGGGGGATTAGTCTCATTTGAGTTACACTAGGTTGAACAGAAAACCTGCACACACATCAGTGATTCTGAACTGCTCTTTTAAGTTCTCTGTCTGGTCTTATGAGAACAGAAGCCGCTCCGCACCATCTGCTGCTGTACGAATCATAAACATATAGAATCTGGAGGGAATTTTGACCTTATTTTAATCAGAGGAACAGCAGTGTTAACAAAACATGTTTTTGATTGGGATTTCAAATGATCAAATGCTCATTGGTTTTTTATTTTTCTAAAGTCGTTGAACACTTTTATTTTCTTGAACACAGTTTGGCAATAACAATACATGTAATTTAAAGTCAAAAATCAATGGCAGCACAGAGCTTTTTTTGACACATTTAAAATAAACAAAGATCACGAGCATGTAAACAACACAAATTCACAAATTAATAAACAATTTAATACACATATGCAAGACAACACCATTATTATAACAGCAAGCATTTTGTAACAAGTGAACTTTAACCCACAGTTTTTATCCTTTGCTTTTAAATCAATGTTTGTAAACGGTTCCAGCCATTTGAAAGAACAAATGTAAAATAGTAAGTTAAGGTTTATTGTAAACAAGTAGCGAAAACTTCAGACATATTTAACATTCAGTGAAAAAGCTCATCTGTCACAGGCTATCTACAATGCAGCACAGACTGCCAAAATATGAGCATATACTAACCCAACAGAATAATTTTAAAATATAATGGATAATACGTGGATAATACGTGTAATAACTCTCTACCTGAACAAACATTTCCACAAGTACAAAGTGGTGAACTTACAGAACTATTCATATCAAAGCGTTTGTTAAATTGCTAGGAACAGCTCGCATGAAGCTGAACGACACTGTCTAATAAGACCTTGAGCAGATCACTGAGGTACATCAAGATTATGTGTGTTTACACAAAATACAGCGTTTTGTACTCACAGGTATTTACAAAAGAGCTGCATGGCCTATTAAATAGGATACGAGAACCTAATTATACTCAGCACAACAAATGAGATTCAAAATCTAGAATTGCTGTTTGCATTCCATCATAAGGGCACAAGATGGTATTTAAACACATGACTTACATAATAATTCAAGAAATACTCTACTCTACTTTGTTTAGTAAGATAGATGACATTTGATCATGGCTGTATTGTGAGATCATTCATACATTGTATAATGTATCATACAGCTAATAGTATTGTTTTCTGTTGTTGTCCATTAAGTTAAACACAGTTTTACAACACTATTGAAATGTGCCAATGTTGAAACCTACATTCATGGTTAATACTTTCAAATTGTCTAGCACATTCACTGTATGTCCTTTATTAAAAAAACAGGCTAAACTACATTAGTTACACATTAACTTACAAAAGTGCAAAAAAGAAAGCAAGACTGACACATGACAAAATATCAGGCCACAAAATGACATCAAGCTTTGAACAAAAGACAAAGTTCATTTGTTTTTTATCTATTTTCTCCCTCTGTATAAGAATCATTAAACTATATTTGTACACTTGATCATTTGCCAAAAAATATTATAAATGTGATGATTCTCTCTCTAGTTAAGTATTTGTTATCTAAATACTTAAAATTATTTATTTAAAAATGAAAAATTTGGCATATCAAACACAGTTTTTAGAACTGAAGTGAGTGTAAAAAAACAAATCCATGCACCTTTATGTCTAAAATATATGTGGTATCGGTGCATTTGTGTGTGAATGTCTTTGCATGCACATAAACACCGAAAAGTGTCACCCCTCATTCAAAACAGTTTTTTGGTTTGGCCTCAGCTGCCTTTCCTCACCTGGAAAAAATCCATTAAACTTTCAATTCGTACTGTAGTAAGGGTGATCACACCAAAGCCTCCAGACATGTTTCCCACAGCAAAACGTCGAGTTCAAGGTTGTGTCTAGCACTTCTCATGCCCATCCAGTCAAAGCCTGAGGCTAATGGGAAATCTATCGAGCTTGCCTTCTGTTTATTAATGTTGGGTAACGGCCCGATTGCATGTAAAAGCAGGTAAAATTAAGTTTAAAAAACTTTAAAAATAAGCAAACATAATAAATAAAGACAGTATAGTATGTATAATGTATACATGTAGTAAAGAACATGAAGTTTTTTTGTCTATGTGTATGTCAGTATATGAAAAGTATGTGCTTGTTGTTGCACATGGGCATGTAAACATCCCAGTTCTGAGGCTGTCTATCATTTTTGGCACTCAAATGAGTCCTATAGGGACATGTTAATGTGGGAAATCTGTGTGTTGGTTGAGAGTTTTGAAGGATCTCTAAAATTAAGCATGCTGTGCGGAATTTGTGACAAGCGCCTTAAATAATTTAAGGTACTAAGAAATAATGCAGAGTTGTCTATGTATCTCTACAAGGTAAAAGGGTATAACATAAATACACAGTTAAAGGGATACTCCACCAAAAAAATTGCAATGGCACCTTACTCATGTCATGGTTTTCCTCGCCAGGTCAGTCTCTTAGAGTACTAGTGATCCCCTGTGATTATAAAACCATGTATTCAATAAACAGATTTTTAACCCTTGGCAATAATGGTAAAAACAGCTTGTAGGCATGATGTGTACTGCCTATACAGAATAGTTTAGGATTGCTAACTTGTTAACGTAGAGTTAATAGTCTAATCAAAACAAGGGAACAACACGAAGTGGATCAAGAAAGTTGTCATGACTAAACAATAAAGCATTTTTTTCACATCTTCAAAGTATGTGTAAAATGTTAAAAAACAAAAACTAGTAAGTTTTTTTGCGAAATAATCTTTAGAAATATATAAGCGTTGGATACTTCGAAGAGTACATACTGTATACTGTGTGTTGCAGATATACTATAGGTTTGTACAAGCAGTATGGTAGTATGCTACAAACAGCTCTTCTGCCATTAGATGGAAATGTTCATCTCATTTAGAAATGTTTGAAGTCTGAGACTATACAAATCTGTTTCTGATCAATTAAAAGTGTTTTTAGTGTCAATTGGAGATAGTTAAAGCATTACAAATTTCGCCCATCATTTCACCACATACTGTAGCTGGTGTTCTGAAGATACAAGCTGCACCACCTACTGATTTCCCTGCTCATGATGTGAGGTCATCCTGAACTGTTTAAAACATCATGAGATAATTTAAAAAGAACAGAACGTTCGACCATTGGGAGAAAAGAAACCTTTGGCGTTTATGTTATATGCTAACCTTACTCGCGAGTCATGCATGATGAAAGAGAACACGGTTCCTGATTGACATCAAAGGGAAACCTCTATCTTTGCTTTCTGGAACGGACAAAGTGTTCCTGGGATGCAGGACCTTGTAGGTCTTCGAAATGATAAGGGCTGAATGTTCAATGTGAAGTAATTTTTCTCCCCACAAGAAACTAATACTTCAGAAAACACATTTCAGAAATACATGATTGTATTGTCTTTAATATCTGCACACGTAACTATTGATATGATGAAAATGGCAAGTGAGAAAAAACTTCTCATTCAAGACACTTCATTAGAATTGTTGTGCTTGATACTTCAGTATGAATCTTATCTCAGCAGAATTCCTCTTTCGGGGCAGTGTTGGAGCAACCATTGTACTGATGGTTGTGAAGGCTCTTCCGGGCAGGGGGGGCGGAGGCCTCGGAGGGGTCACACACGGCAACGACGGTGGTCTCCATGCGTGACATTGTGTACATGCTGCTCTGCCGCGCCACTTTAAGACGCATGGCCCTCAGCTCGAGCTCGTCGTAGTCAGAGACCTGCACGAACGGACACCAGCGGAACACCCGTTTAAAGCCGGCCCGGAACCTAAGAGCGGAGGAAAGCAGAATGAAGAACTGGACAAATATCTGGGCAGTAAACATTGTACATTTTTGTATTCAGGGATTAACCTGCCTGCCGGCAAATCACCCTTTATCAATAAACATAAATGACATCTGATGCTTGGTACATTAGTGTAATATCATGAGGCAAAGTCTAAATAAATGAAAAACTGTTTCAATAGCTGTTCATTGCTATTCAGCCATCAAGATTTTCAAGAATGAATTAACGATCAAGGAAAAATATAGAATTGAAGACAAAGTCTTGAAAAGAAACTGTTTGAGAAAGAAACACTTTTGCACACTCAAGTTAGAGCAAACCTTCAAAACATGACGTGTGTAGTAAAAAATGGACAAACCTTTTAACTTTGGCATTTATCAGAGATGCACAAAATTTCCCCACCGACATGAATACTCCTGCATACAAAATTTCTCCATCGATACTGACAGCCGATTATTCAGAGGGATATCTGCCGCTTCTAATTAAATTCATATTACTTAACTTTCTGAATGTTAATCATAAGTCCACTTTTCATTGACATATCAGACATTTTTCTTTATCGTCTAATACCGATTATTGGCCAATATAATGGTGCAACTAGTATTCCTTGGACAAAAATATGTGGTAAAATGACAAATTAGATCTTTTAAGGGAATATGAGTTTTACTCTTATATACAAAATAGAAAAACAACATGTTCACAGAAAAAAAAGCAAACATTGATTACATTTGATCTGTTATTAATATTTGTTGATACGCTTTTGTATTTTTTGTTGCTGTTCTCATGGGTCTTGACTCAATAAGTTTTGCTGTGATTCTTTTTCCAAGACTCCTTTAATTATTCTCAAAGCAAAGATTTAGTTTATACTCTAAATACAACTATGCATCATGAATACAAAGTATATATTTAATAACATACAATAGGCCTATTTGAATAAAGAGCGAAGATGTTAATTTTCAAACTTGGCCACACCACATGGCTCATTAGAATGGTGTAAATTCATTATTTTTCAACAGTATCGTTGTATATACTGTATATAAATATAAAAGTAAAAAAGCTGAAAAACTAAAAGGCCGACTAAAACTTTGTTTGACGTGCTTGTATCGCCTATGCTATCCACCAATGGTTCATTTGCGAACATTTTACAAGAAACCTTATGATATTGTGATAAAGATATTTAACATTATGCAATAGATTATACTGTCAGTGATTTACTATACTTTTACACTGTAGCAGGTGCTGCATTTTAGCAGAGTAGAACAATTTGGTAATTGACAGTTCTGTGACCAGGTCTAGTGACACCGCTTTTGTAACCACTGTTCAAGTGTTAGCATGATCTGAAAACTACAAATCCATTAGGGGGTTTCTGGATGACTGCAGTTTTACACTCACAGACAGGAAAATAACTTTGCAAATGCCAACATTGATTAAACAAAATATAAATGTCATTCCAATAAACTGCACAAGAAAATGAACTGCCGTCAAGCAAACAACACACATGCCATGTCCCTGTATTTCTAATAAATAACTTCTGTTAAAGTCAACATGAAACGGAAGTTGTGGTGGTGTTTTCTTCAGACGTATGGGCGGGGCTTGATTTCACTCTTTGGGATTTGATAGGAAGTTGGAAACCTGATCATTGGACAGTAAGTATAGTTTTGCCTTAATGTAGAGACATACCTCATGCAATGAAGAAATGTCGTTTTAAGGGGTGGGGGAGTTTTTTAGTCCCCACAGGATTTTGCTGAGATTTTTGGTATTTCTGCTGCACAAAATGCTTAATTTTGCAGTGACTATTCAAATTTTATGTAAAAGGGTTTGACTTCATTAAAACAACCACCTGTGAAAACACCATTTATGCATTTCCCGTAATTAAAAGGCATGGAGCAGATTCATACTGAAGGTCTGGAAACCTTGGCTTTCAGTTAAAATGGCCTCTTTCGCAGGCCTTAAACTTACAGGTCAAGCAACCAATCACGTTTGGTTTCATGCGGCTTCATGTACTGTTTATGGTTGTGGACATGTCTCTGTGATAACGTTAATGAGTTTTTGTCATGAACCTCGCATACTTTTAAGAAATCAGCATTTAGTTGATTGTGGTGAATGTTCATTGACATTGAAATAAACATGACAGCTTTCTTCATAAATCAGATGGCTTTATGTTACATTTACATTTAGTCATTTAGCAGACGCTTTTATCCAAAGCGACTTATAAAGTAGCGGAAAACAATAGAAGCAACGTGTGCAACAAAAGAACAACAATGCATACATGCAGTAAAACTGGTGTGTTGTTTGAGAACATGACACACGCATCGGTGATTCTGACTTGACTCAAAGCCACCAGCCAGCAACCTTTAGCCAAAATAACGTAACGGCTAATGCCTTCAGCAGAACGAAGGAAAGAAGACGAGAGGCTAGTTTTTTTAAAATAGATGGTAATTGATGTTGTTAGCAAATTGTAAGTGTTACAGACCCTTCTTTCTCTCTTCTATTGTATCTCTGCTTGACTTTCAGAGCAGGTTTTGACAGAATGCGCGATGTGATCACGTCTTCAGCCAAATTATAGATAATTTACTGTATAATTAACACTGCAATATTCTGTGAAAAATAATAATTGACCATTTTATTTTATTTTATTTTAAGTAAATTGAACACTCCACAAAGTAATTTCTATGGGTGTCCCAGCTTGATACACATAATTGTAGACAGCAACAGTCGCCACTCTACACTGGTAGACTGCCGGAAAAGCTACATTTTAGGTGGTACTATATAACATGCTTTTACAGTATGGTACAGCAAGCTTTTAACTAAACAATACCTGAGACACAGGGATAATTTTATAGTTTCTCTCGTTTCGAATAGTAACATTATATACACAATCATATAACTTGCATCTACACCCAATGTGGCATTAGACGGTTTACACCTGCTTGTAATTCGTGGACCAATCCGCTGTGCGATTAATGTACTGTATTTTGGAATGACAAAAGTTTTTGTCAAAGAATTTCACTTTTAAAAGTTTACTTGTAATAAAAGCATTAATTTCAGTTAAAATGTTATCATGTTTTTTTTATGTTACTTATATATAAGCTTACTATTGATATATTAGTTAATTAAAATACAAAAAAATACAATTCATAGCATTCAAATCACACATTTGATATTTGAAAGACAATGAGTTTAATTCAGAGCAAGGAGGACAACAAATATGTCAGAATATGATTAAGAATACAGATAAGCACTTTTTAAAACTTTTTGTTGGTTAGATATTTGCAAAACCCAGTGAAAGGGTAACTTATAATAATGATTTATAAAAAAAATGACATATGGAGATATGAGGTTTCAGAAGGACAACAGTGCTACGGTTGTTTTGTATCATGCTCAACACTCGAGTGGGGTCGATTTAAAACACAATCTGAGTTGCAATAAAGCAGTCTCGTTTTGCCACATCCAATGTACACATGTCTTAGTTATTCATTAATTCATTACTAAAAATTCAAGTGCGCCGTTTGTCCTTAACCAAGACAACAATCCATGTACGTTTAGTGCATTCATTCCAGTCCAAGTGATAATTAAAGTATATTTTCTTTCAATCATTGATTTATGATTAACATTTCACAGGAAGTAAGGGCGTTCATTACTTCATGCTATAATAAGACTGGGAACAGCAGTCATGTTGCTATGACAAAATACGCTGTAAATCTTTTGTTTGAGCACTCTCTCAAGTCTTCTGTTGATGTGGGAAGGAGAGCACTTATTCACTTAAAACACCTTTGGGATGATATATCACATAAGCGTGCGTACAAGCTTCAGGGGTAAATGTGTGTTTGTGTGTTACCTGCTGTTCAGGCAGCAGTAGATAATGGGGTTGTACATGGTGGAGCTCATCGCAAGCCACATGACTGATAAGTAGATCTGCTGAATGAACTTCCAGCGCACCAGCTGCTTGTTCAAGCCGGTCACGAGGAAATATACATGGTACGGGAGCCAGCAGATGGCAAAAGTCAGAACTACTATGATCATCATTTTCACCACCTGGAAACACAAAATAAGAAAGAGAGTGAAAAATAACATATATTTGACAATATATAACGTTTTTTAAGTATAATGTTATTATATAAAGTACAGTCTCTGGTTCTCGAATCTGATTGAATGATAGCCGTGAGATATATTTCACCATGATCATCATGGGCACTGACCGTTGAACCGCTTCACTGACTGTTTGTATCACTCCGCCGCAAAGCTAATTAGTTGACAAGTAGCTAAGCTAAAGAGACATGGCGAGCGATGCCTTTTTCATCGATATATCATTTGATATCAACTATGAAAGCTCATCAGATGAAGAAGAGATGAAGAGAAATAGTAACATAAAAACATTGCACGTGGCAACGTCTCGCAGAGCAAAGTAAAGTGCCGACGTGCAATGGGATTAACACATTCTGGATGAGTTTCATTAACACACAAGTCCAGCCTGTTATTTCTCTTATACCTTCACTGAAGCAGCACAGCAAAAATTAGGAAAAAATAAGAGACTTTGGAATCAGTACCGGAGGTTTCACTGTTATGCTGGGATTGGATTTGTGGCGGAAGAAAGTAGTTCCCCATTTCCTTTAAAAACCGGAGGGTTTTAAATACACTCCGATGTTGTTTCTGATTTATCAACACACTTGTGCCGTCGAACTGTTGTATATATGCAATATCATTATAGCATTAGTATACAGATGCGGAAAAAAATTAAAGACCATCTCAAATTTTCATTTTATCAGCTATTCTTGATGTATTGTGGCCATTCCAGTCCAGTGTCTACTAAATCAAACCTCAGGAGTGACATAAAATAAGCCGACTGTACATTTTAAATAAATCTAGAGGCCCAGAAATGTGAGAATAAAATTAAAAAAGGGTTCTTCACAGCGATGCCAGAGAAAAAACATTTCTGCTTCCACAAAAGCCATTCAGTCGAAGGTTCTTTAAAGATCCTTCTCTTTCTTACCATTTAGTAATCTAAAGAACCTTTATTCGCCCCAAAGAACCTTTTGTGAAACAAAAATGTTAAAGGTTCTTTATGGAACCATTTCGGCAAAAAGGTTCTTCTACAGTATATGGCATCATGAAGCGCCTTTATTTGTAGATGTGTGGGTTATCATCATAGCATATACAGTATATGATTTTAATATAGTGAGCGTGTGCAATGCATTCTGGGAAACAGTATAATAAGGATTCCCACTTTATGCAACGGTCTTTGTAACATGCCGTAAATACTGCCTTCATAGTCAGCTCGCTACATTTATAAAAAAACTCTATGGTGTGATATGATATTGGCAGGGAGAACATTGAAGGACCTTTTTACAGTTCTATGGCTGTATTTGTATTCATAACAATAATTCATTAAGACACTCCTTGTCATTCAAATCCCACAGCATACAGCATGCCCAAAAGCACCCAGGGATGTCAGATAACGTTAGTAAAAGCCCGGCAGTGCTACCAGCAAGCTGTGCAAAGCAATGCATCTGCAAGAAACAGGACCTCAGGCAACACATTGCCAGCTGAACAAGGACACCACATGTGGAAGTTTGCTGACGTCCTCTTTGCTCTAAGCAAACATGACACATTTGTGCTCTGCGTTGCAATGGAGGAAGACCAGGGTTGGTTGTTGTCACACATTAAAGCAACTACAGATCAAAAGCCTAAGCGTGTTTTCCGTGTGCAGAAGAAAGAATGTCATGCATATTTGGAATGACATGAGGGCGAGTAAATTATGAAGAATATTTCATTTTGGGGTGAACTATGCCTCTAAGAAAAAGGCATTAAAATTGACTTAAAAGTGTGAAAACAAATTTTTATTCCACAGTTGAATAAACCGTTTTATCGCATTACATATCAAATCAACATTGTTGATTATCAAGTGAGACTTTTACACTCAGAGCACTGTTAACAATTGTCAAACTGTGTTTTGTGTCAAGCCGATATGTGGCTCTCCATTCTGTCAGTTTTATTCTTCATCCTTAAAATATCTGCTCTCTCTTCAAGCAAGTGTCTTTCTGGACATGTGTGGAGTCTGTGGTGTGCCAGCAGGGGCTTCTGCCATAACAAATCCATTTCCCATCCTTCAAGATGTGAATTGTTTCTGTAGCCACATCACAAAGTCTGATTGGAGGAGCCGTCCGCCTCACTCCACTAATGAATTTAATTATTTTGTTCATGCTGTCATGCAAAGCGAGCAAGTGGCGCTTTAGCTGGTCCAACTCAATTTTGAGCAAGATGTCTTTAGTGCTTCTCCACAGGAATGAACATCAAATATCTATTACTACTCTCACATTACAATATACAAATATATATTTCATAAACGATCTAATATCTACACTTTATGACGAAAACTTCATGTACAGTAACATATTAATAATAACTTGATCCTTTTACAGCGCAATGTCATGATCCCTCCCTCCTTGCAACTGTATCTCTTGTTCTGGCCGACGGGATCATGACAGCCCCATTTCTTGTGTTTGTTTTGGAAGCACATGGCATTTGCCAGCGTTTTAGCTCCGCCCCCTTGTTTACTTATTCATTCTCCCATGATGAGTTCATGCCCTTCACCTGTTGCCCTCTTTTTACCCCTTTGTTCCTATCCTATTTAATGCTCTTTTGTTTGCTGTCCTGTGAAGGATCGTTTGTCTTCATCCCTGATCTGTCGCCCCGGTGAGTCCTGAGTCCTGAGTCCTGAGTCCTGAGTCCTGAGTCCTGAGTCCTGAGTCCTGAGTCCTGAGTCCTGAGTCCTGAGTCCTGAGTCCTGAGTCCTGAGTCCTGAGTCCTGAGATAACATTTTTTAGATAACATGCTTAATGAATCAGTCAGCTGTTGTAGCTCTTATGTTGCAGCTTTTTATATTTATAAAATTGTTAAAACTTGTCCTTCACCCTGATTGGTCAATAGTTGTGTTTTATTCACGATAGAGCATAACTAGGACCGCTTCGTGTCACACCTAACAAGCCCTTCAGCTGTAATTTATTTACGATAAAGTACAGCCCCTCATATAGCTAATTGCTTTTAAAGCACAAAACTATTTTTAATTAAATATTTATGGTATGGCGCATGCAAATTATGCTGCTGAACAAACCTTAAACCTACTAGAACTTGCCGTTTTCAAATAAATTATCCAAATACCAACACAGGAAATAAAAAAACGCACCTCTTGTAATGAATGATTTTGCATTAAGCATTAGGATTATTTTTGGCCTTATAACAACACCACAGCGTGAGGAATCAAGATTTATAATGAGCATACCAATTGTGAAGATATATGAAATATGAAGCCAGCTTTAATAAATCAATGACGTGAAGCATAAATATTTACAGACACCCTCAGTCACTCACACAAAATGTTTATAAAAACAGCATTTTCTCCAGACATCATCAGTATTCCATACCCAAATCACTTTTTTCCCCAGAATAAAGTCGTGGCTCTCACAGACTGATGTTGTTCTTTATCTGAGGCAGGAGGTGAAAGCGAGAAGGTGTCCTGGGGTAAAATGAGAACTCATATGATTGCCACTCACGCTCACCTCCTAACCAGTGTTTCTCTCCTGATCTGGTTTCTAGACAGAAGTTTTAACATACTCAGGACTCAAGAACCTAGACCGTGGATCTCCTTTGTTTTGTCTTATCTCACACTACCTCTTCGATTTGGGGACAGAGAAAAGCAAAGTTGACTTGAAGTGATGTCATTTTGTGATTGTCGCTTGAATGAGGAGCAGACAACTGTGGCAAATAGAGATTGTAGATATTTTTCTGTGTTGAAGAATGAAGGTTGGACAATGGTGTGATAAAGATCAATACACGGATATAGTCCATACAATATCATAAGGGATAGGACAGAGAGGAAACAAAGTCAGGAACCATTTTGGTTGAAAGTAGAAAGTAGATTTTTTTTGTCAAAATTCTGAAACACATTAAATCATCCTGTAAGGGTTTAAGGACTAGACAAAAGACGCTTGATTATGCAAATATTTGCATTATTCGATAGATGTAAAGGGTGAGGTAAATTGAGCTGTAATGTCATAAATTTTGTAATAAAACTACATTTTAATAAATGGAGAGCCTCTTTCCTGTACAATATATACAATTACTTCATAATTGAATAGTAGATAGAATGAGGCTTGGGAAACCCTTTGTGTCTATTTTGTTTAATTATTCTTAAATAGTTTTTTATGACATATAACTGAGCGATATGGTTGACCAACCAGGCTGCTTTCTCTCCAGTCAGCATGCACGAGGAAGGTTGAAATGCAAATCAATGTGTCCAGAAGGACAGGCAGGAGCAGCTGAAAATGAACCTATCATGAAGGTGGGTTTCCATCTTCCCAAGAGTGACAAAACGTCTGTGTTATACCACTGACTAATTTGGCCCGTGGAGCGCAGCCCATTGAGGTTTCACATCATGCAACTGCTTAGTCAATGCACTACCTGAAATAAAGTGGTTGAATTACTAATAGGGAAATGCAGGGATTTCAAAGGCAATCTTTTTAAAATAGAAAGCAGGTCTGAGTTATCTAGTGAGGGCTAAATCAAAATTTGTTATCCATTAGCAATTTATGCTAATAAATCTGTTGCTAATAAATGCTTTTGGACATTACTATCTGTTTGAAATATGCTTGTTTTCTATTTTGAATTATTGCAGTTCATTCTGTTAAGATTGAAAGCTGAATAAATGAACAGTATACACAAAAAGGTGCTTCAAAACGTTCTTCGACTCTTCAAAGAACCTTTTGGTTCCATAAAGAACCTTTAACATCTGAAGAACCTTTCTGTTTCACATAAGGTTCTTTGAAGGGAAAAAAGGTTCTTTCTACTGTAAAAAATATGGTTCTTCAAAGGATATTTGGCTTAATGGTTCTTTGTGAAACCAAAAATGGTTATTTTATGGCATCGCTGTTAAGCACCTTTATTTTTAAGAGTATATATAACGTTTTACCACATTATCTTTCCATGAGCACAATAATATTCACAGTAATGCCATGCATTCCATTTCATATGTATGTTATATATTTTCCTGTGAGTTCTTTATTTTTAAAGCTGCTTTGAAACAATGCAACATCGTAAAAATTTAATTCAGATGTTCAGTGCTTATAGTGCTTATGTCAGCGCTATCCTTTGAAAACCACGGATGTCTAAATTTGCTGTTTTTTTCTGAAAGTTTTACTTTTTAGTTTTAAAATTGTTAAATACCGTGTTGTCAAAGTTAGCAAGCAATTTTAATACATTTTAATGGTAAGATATTTGACAAACAAACATTTCTTAGCAAACGCAAAAATGTACCTGTACATTTTATCAGAGAATTCATACTGTTTTTAATATTCAATTTTATGCAATGAATAAAAATAACATCACTCTGGTGATGACCAACTACAGTAACAACACTTTTGTTTTGTAAAACCACTATAAACATCAAAACCCTACAATCTTATTGGATTGAGGCACATAACCAGAAGATAAATATAAAAATGAGGTGTAAACTCATCACATACCAACAGCAAAGGTAAATTAACTCACTCTTGACTTTATCTGACACTCACTGTCACTTCCATCATAATCAGTGTTGATGATGATTCAATGTAAGAAACAGTTGCTTGTCTGAAGAATTGTGGTATTCACAAACAGAGGCTTGTGAACAGAAACCACGTCACCACTTAGTATGCAATTATCTGTAACATTTTAGTCTATTTAAAAAGCTTTACAGAAGAGCTATTAATCTACAATTGAGAAAGGAGACAATAATAAAAACTGTGCAGTAAAAGTGTATCTGTGAAAACCCTTTACAAACCTTATTAACAAACCTTTTAATAATCTTATAAAAATAAGAGTTAAGTCAGTGCTGTCAAATCATATAATCCAATAGAAAGTCCACAAGACCAATATATGAGTCTGCACACTACATAATAGTTTCCACTAGCGATAAAATGTGCAATATAATCAGATAATTTAAATCTTTAATCTCATACACTCCATCAGCATGGTCACATCCTTTTATTCAGACATATTGTGATAATGTAATTATTTTATAGTGCTGCGCGACAACCTGTTTTACAAGAACAGTTCACCCAAAAAAGAAAAAATATATTTATTCATAGAAGAAATTTTGCGCGAACTGACATTTCACTGCAAAACAAAATTCATCTGAAATACAGATACATGATGTAAATAACGGTCGAATTCTTCGATAAAGTCAGTCGGTTGTAAATGGTCAAATCAAGAGCATCTTGATGGAGTCATACATCCCGAATGAAAAAACACTTTCAGCATCTTCACACACAAAGATGACAGGCGATAAAAAGGCTTTGACACTGGCCGTAATGGTGCATTGATGTATTCATTTCAGCCAGCAGTGCTGGAATCAATCTGAATGCTCATTTAAAGAAAATGATGGCGTACTAAAAACAGGTGTGGAGAAAATGGATCCCAGTGCAGGGAGATGATTGTCCAGAATACTCTCACATCATCTGTTTTGATTGTGTCAGTACTGTAGTGATGTGCTGTCACAAGCACACAGAAGTTTTTTTATGGGAATATTTTATTCTGCGGTATGTGTTCGCCTGACAAGAAAAAGTAAAAACAAAAGCGTTGCTTTATGCGAATGACTTGTGATGCAGTGATCACCAATAGAGGTAAAGACAACGGGGGTCACATCTTATGTCCAAATGGTAGCGGCTAATCTTGTTCCATGCATAATTTGTGGGTGTGACATGTCCCCACCACTTTTTGTCAAGTCAATTTGGTCTACACCAATTTTTGGAAGAAATAAAATATACAGAGAGTCTATATACAGCCTTGTAAGCAGAGGCTATTTTCACTTACTACAGTTGCATAGAGCGTAAAGTGTGTTGTAGTATCTTGAGTTAAAGATATGTTTTATTATGTTTCTGTGGCCGGCAGTCGACCGTGAGGGAGCTGTCGGCATTTTACTTTACTTTCGTTTTGTTGTTTGTTTATTTCATTAAAAGTTGTTCAAAGTTCGCAGGTCCCCACCTCCTTCTTGCCTTTTATTGAACTGTGTTACACATTTATTGTTACCATAAAACATTATCGAAACATTAGTTAAGCATAGAGTATGTTTTTATGTAGCCTCTGAGCAAGATTCATTAAATAATAATTTCTAGATGTAATGTGGGCATACCAGTCCAGTGTCTGTTGAATTTAAACAAATCTCAGGAGTGACATAAAGTCATCCAACAGCAATGTCAATGACTGACAGCATGACAAGACACATGAGCTAAAAATCGAGGTTATCACATCTACAAATATTGCTTAAAAGTAAACATAAACTTGTTGAGGTTTATTTATTAGAAATGTAAAATATAGTTCACAGAATGAAAGTGAAATTATAATTTTACCTTATATATAGTCTAATGTTAAAACCTGAAAACTGATTTTGAAATGGACTGCTGCTTTATGTTAGTATAGATGCAATGATGACAGGACACAGGAACTGCTTGTCCGTAAACTGACCAATCAGAATTGATGTGCAAATGAGCCTGTCAAGCCACCGCGATTTGAAGCGAATATAACACAAAACAAAGGGTGAGGTAAATTGAGCTGTAATGTCTTTAAAATAATTTTTAATAAATGGACAGCGTCTTTCCTGTATAATATATACAAATACTTCATAATTGAATAGTCGATAGAATGAGGCTTGGGAAACCCTTTGTGTCTATTTAGTTTAATTATTCCTAAATTGTTTTTTATGACATATAACAAGTGCCGGAAATTGAACATGGTAATTCAGCTACATAAATGTTATTGTAAGATCTTGATGGAAATTAGGAAATAGTAGCATGTAGAAAATAGTAGAAAACAGGGCATGTTTGTGCTACTTTATGTCTGTGTGCCATGTGACATTGTGCGTCAAGTGAATTATAAAAAAAATGCGAGATCATTCTGTCGACCCATTTAACATTTCTAGAGCAATTATAATAAAAATTTTAGAGCATGTAGCATCAATCCAGCCCTGCCGGAAGACAAACACTGCTGCCATAGTTTGTTAACAGCAATCACTAAACCACACTTGTGAAGTCTCGCTTATCTCATCCAATGCAGAGAGCTAAGTGCCTGAGCCACAACACTATCACAGTCCATATCCGTCTGTATTTTCTTGGTAGTTGTTTCATTGGATAAAACTAAAGCAACAAAAGCACATTTTGATCAAGGCTGGAACCAGTGGCTCAACTTTGTTTTTGAAAAATGGTGTGGACAAAGGGGAGATGGAAAACAATACTTTAATAACGCATAATAACTCGATGGTAAAGACTATTGTTCATGGACAATGGATGCGCAAGGGGCACGTACATGGCGCGAAGAAAGCATGCATTTATTTTGCTTTCAAGGTTGCATAATCAGCGCACAGAATGTCTGCTGTCCCCAGCGGTCACAAATAATTATTGTGGTTTCATATTCAGTTATATCACAGTTTTGAACACTTTTAATGTGTAAAATATCCCTTGAGACGATACAACAGTAATTAAGTATTTCAGGAGCAGAATGTTTTATGTAAAGAATACGGCATGCAGTTGCCTTATAGAATTTCTGCTGTTCCCAGACACAGACAAAGAGCTGCTCAGAGCGAGAGCTCTGTGTTCGGTCCGAGTAGAGGCGCAGGGCACATACTGGAGACACAGAGGGTTGGGACTTCCCCCCAGGGGGATTGCCCGCGGGTTCCCCACCTAGTCCCAGGCAGGGGTGGTGGGACTCTTGGCATGTGGCCAGGCTGTGGTCTAGCCCACGTGGGATACCCGCAACTCTATAGGCACCCACTGGACAAGGAGAGCTGATCCCATACCCTCCTGATGGAGTCGAGCTCCGACAGGAGAAGCATCTTCACCATTAGAGAGAAAGATCGGGTTCTCCAGGGGCTCGAACAGGGCCTTACGCAGGCCCGCCAGGACCATGTTAGGGTCCCAGGATGTAGTGCAGACAGGGGAACCTTGACAGGTGGGTCCCGGATTGAAACATTTGGGAACCCCACAAACCTGACTTATCAAGTATGCAGGGGAAAAATCGTATATTCACTTATTACTTTGGCCATTGCCAGAATTTCTCAATTATTGCCACCTCATAACACTTGTCACATTTATAATCTGATCTCTAGAGATCCATTTGTCAGCTGTATACTCTGACTACACATTTCTATAATATTTGAGGATTAGAAAACTGCCTTTTTCAAAAAATCATGTTTTTGCATTATGCTTTCATGTTTTTATTGTGTTAGTTAGCTGTATTGTTTTGTTATTATGGCTTAAATCAAAACAAACCAACTGTTTGATTTGATTGATTGACTGAACTGTTAGTTTGATTGATATTAATTGGAATGCCAAATAAAAAAACATGATAACAAAGTTCTCATTTTGGAAATTAACATTTATTTATTACACATACACTGCTTTCCAAATTATTATGCATTTACATTTACATTTAGCAGGAGCGACTGACATTGCATTATCTTATAGATTTATACATAGGTATCTGCAATACCCTGGGATTGAACCCACAACCTTGCAATGTTAACGCAATGCTCTTACCACTGAGCTACAGGAAAGCTATGGTATTGTGTCACAATGCTCTTTGGATCACAGAAATCAATTTTAGACACCTGTGATAATTAGTTTGCCAGTTGAGCTCAAATAAAAGAAAACTACTTAAGAAGGACGTAACACATTATTAAGCAGGCCACAGGTTTCAAGCTAAATAGGAAAGAAAAAGGATTGCGCTGCTGAGGAAAAACGGGGCAAATAGTGCAATGCCTTGGACAAGGTATGAAAACATTAGATATTTCACGAAAACTTAAGCGTGATCATCGTACTGTGAAGAGAATTGTGGCTGATTTAGAGCACAGATGGGTTCACGCAGGTAAAGGCAGAATGTGGAAGGTTTCTGCCAGACAAATTCATTGGATTAGGAGAGCAGCTGCTAAAATGCCATTACAAAGCATCAAACAGGTATTTGAAGCTGCTGGTGCCTCGAGGTGTAGGATCCTCCAGAGGCTTGCAGTTGTGCATAAACCGACTATTCGGCCACCCCTAACCGATACTCGCAAACAGAAACGGTTGCAGTGGGCCCACACATACATGAAGACTAATACAGTTCAAACAGTCTTGTTTACTGATAAGTGCCGTGTAAACCTTGATGGTTGGTGGATGACCACCATGTCCCAACAAGGCTGCGACGCCAGCAAGGAATAGGCAGAGTTAATGTTTTTGATTGAAATAGCTTTTGATTTCAGTAAATATGATCTCCTAATGCTGCAGTTGATGACTTGAAAATTATACTGACCGTCATTTGCATCGAGTAATCAGGAGAATCAGAGAAAGATATAATTTGCATTTTAATTTGGAACACAATGTATTGTGTATGACAGAACTGTTTAGAAAGAATATTCTCTGTTCAATTTATCTGTTGAGTATTTTCAAAAATTCAATATTACTCAATATTATAATATTAAAACTATGATGAGCATTAGCTGAACCGAAAAGTGATCCTGATCCGCAAACCAAAATCCATAATATGATCCGAACCATGAGTTTTACGATCCGTTGCACCGCTATTAAGTAAACAGCCATTTATTTGATCATTTCATATTGTCAGTGTTCTTCTGAAACCTTGTCCAAATCAGCCGTTTTTTTAATGAAATAAAAAAATGCTGTCATTTTTGTATGAAAATACTGTATGTTTCAAAGTTAAAAAGCACTTTTTAATACTTTTTATTGGTTAATTATTTGGGAAAAAATAGGGTGACGAAAAATAATGATTTGACAAAAAATAAAAGTCATGAAATATGAAGATTCAAGGCTTTCAGAAGGACCAGTGGCGGTTTTAGGCACGGGACGGCATTTTTTCATGTCACATGAGGGGCGGCACCGGCACGAGCATTAAAAATAAAAACCCTCTGGGCCACCGCAAAGCGGTTTTCTATTATCTATCATTCATTCATTGTGTGTGGAATTGGCGCCCCTGCATTCTGAGAAGGTGCCGTGAGTGTGTGAAGGGGAAAGTTCAACTCTGGGTAATAGTGTGTACACACCGAACACGAATGAAGCGTTAAGCGCGAGTGATGTACATGTTAAGTCAATGCAAAGACGCGATGACCTACTTGCGGTGCGATACGCGCGTATGAAGTGCATGGCGTGAAATGAGCGTTCACGTGTCACGAGTTGAAAAATCAGAATTTGGGCGAAAAATTCACGCCTTGTTAACCAATCAGGAGCTTGCTGCAGGCCTATAGTTCCTGCACATTTTTGTTTTTCTGAATTGTATGAAATGGCATATAAAAAATAAGTAATACAAAACGATTATGTGTCACCTCACCAAGGTGAATCGGTTTTAGTCTTTCTGGCCGTCACTCGTTTCGTGACGTGAGTGGCAGTGTTGGGGCGAGGATGGGAAATCTGTTTTGTCGAGTGGCAAATAAACAGAGATGGACAGGAAAAGGTCAAAAGATTTGTGTAATTGAGAAATATATATATATATTCACTTATGTTGTTATAATAAGATAAAGGTGGCGCTCAAAGGTGGTCTCGCCCGGGGTGCAATTCAATGTAGAACGGCCACTGAGAAGGACAACGATATGTTAGCTCCATTTAGATTTTTTTACTATGATTAGCATCCCATGCCATTATACAAGAATGAAGAAACTTTCTCACCCTGTCTGTCCTCTCAAATACACACACAACACCTTTAAAAAAAACAGGGCAAACATGCCCTGAGAATAAGGTGAAGGCAACCATTGTGACATGTTCACAGTCTCAAGGTAAACCCATCAACAGAGCTGTCAAATCCCTAACTCACATTATCACTTTCCTTAGGGTCAGATTTGTCACAGTCTTGTCTGTCCCCACGCCTGTTTCTCGTGTTTCCCCGCAGGACTCCATTTCCCATCACGCCCGGACCTGTCCCTTGTTATCATGCATTCATTGTCCGTTCTCTGTTGTTCCTGTTCTCTGTTATACCCTGATAAATACATTCATTAGCTCTCATCTGTGGGGTTCTGTGACCGAAGAACGGACCTCCAGAGATGGAATATGTCGGCGTCACCTCTCCAGAGGATATTCTACCAACGGCCGTCCTCTGGAAAGGTATGAGGAGGAATTCCTTGACATCTGCCCGAAATAACCCCACCATCACAGCGAAAGTCCTTTACAAAGCCCCGCAGCCGTTAGAAATGGCGTGGATGCTGCACCTCTTACCGACGAAGCTCACCCGAGCCAGCGCCTTGACGCTCAACCGAGCAAGTACATCGAGGCTCAACCAAGCTGGCATCTCATCGGGGTACTCCCGCACCCACTCTCCCCCTACTGGATCAGTTGTTATTATAACAACATAACTGAATATATATATATCTCAATTGCACAAATCCTTTGACCTTGTGTATTGCATAATGGTACACACTACTTCAGTGTGCAATGTGCACACAACGCTGATGCTCTGTAAACATCTCCACTCCAATACTCCATTAAAATCTCGATGTCATTCATTCACGCTCAGAGAAAAGAAAATCAACCATTCCCCCCACAGCTTTTTCTTGCCTGTCAATGAATACACAAAGCCCTAAACAGATGAGTGTTTTTCAACCACCAGCTTCTCAGATCCTCTCAAAGACTTCCATTTAAACTGACAATGGAAATGAGAATGTCCTGAACCCTAATTGTAGGTTTTCTAAAGGCTGAAAAACATGTTCCAGCTTCAGGGTTCCCACGATCACCTTTACACATCAGATAAAGTGGGGGCATGTTGGACTTGCAGGAGCTAACTGGCTTCTAGTACATATATTTGGCATGCTATCTAGCCACTAATGGAGGGAAGGGACGTGGTGGGGGTAGCCGCAGGGAGCAAGCGAGATGTGCTGTAGATCGAAATATAGAGCCATCACGCCAGCCTCTGATGAAACATCTAACCGGCAGACCGACAGTTCTGAACGCTATTGATTAAAATGTAGAATATATATAATGCCTATTGAACCGGTGAGTGGCCGTATTCCAGTGCTGACTGATTCTCAAACCCTTAAAATGGGTTGAAAAGCGGATTCCGTTTAAATGCATGTTCGCTATTGAGCTGTAGGATGGCAAACACTTTTGGAAATCCCATGAACAGATGTGTTCTAATGAAAACCTAAAATCATCATTGTTATTAATTTGGTCAGTTTTTTGTAAAATCATAAACAAGAGGTGTGTTGTTCATACTTAATGGACCGTCTGGCTTTAATTTAGCTAAGGGTTGCCTGCTAGCTGCATTAACCATAAAATTCTGTCTGTCACCTTTCGTATCACTGGATGTTCACTGTGCTTTCTTAATACTCTCATAAGCGTATTTGTTCTTCTAATGCATTTGGAACACAAGTTGATAAATCAATGAAACCTAGTAATCTTAAATCAACATTTTTATTTTATTTTGCCTATTATTTTATATCTACTAGTGATAGACTCAAAAACACTAGTGTTTAGGAATTTTTATTAATTTGCTAAAACGTTTACATCATCTCCCCTCGAAACGACCTCTCCAGTCAAGAGGAATAGCACAAGGGCGGGGCTTCAATAACTGAATGATATTGCAAACTGGCTTAAAAATCTGATGCCATTTCGATGGCAACGGCCAACTTTCAACGATCCAATAAACACCTAATGAAAGAAATCAAGTTCCGCCCTACATTTTTCTTATTTCAGAAGTTGTTTCTCTCGGATATTCTTTAACAAAACCAAAGCAAGGCTGCCGTCGCTGTTCGGTCAACAACGTTTAAAAAAAAGTAAAACAGGTTTCAAATGACAAGAGGGTGAGTAAATGATAAATGAATTTTTGGGTGAACTATCACTTTAAGAACGAGGCAAGTGTCTTAATAAATGACTCACTGAATTGTAAAAACATGGATCCATTTAGGAACATCGCAAAAAGGCAGATGTAAGAAAAAATGAATATTAATGTGCATTTGCAACTTTAATTACGGTAATACGATACTACCATTTAAAAAATAGAGTGGCATTGCAGGTGTTTTAAAGCATCGCAATACTGCCATAGCACTGGTACATCATGAAACATTACCCTACAGTCACTTCTTCAAATGAGTAGTAGAAAGTAAAATATATGTGAAAAATAGATTCAAATCTTGTTTTAATGCCCTAAGAGATGTAACAACATAACAAGGTTTTCATAATTCATGCATCTGTTCTTTCAATAAACCTTCCCTATTCTTATGATCAAAAATTCGTACCTGAAATAAACGTACCTGTCAAAAACTGTCTCACTCTATGAAATGTTCAAAGAATAACCTGTGACGTTGCAGATTCATAAATGAAACATAAATGAGAAATCAATATGGGTAAATCTCATGGGCAATGAAACCGCAACTTCTGACCAATAACGTTTTCCTCTGAGAATAATTTTATTACATTGGTTGGCTCATTTCTCTTTCATCATGATTTGTCTCATATTTTTCACCAAATTTTTTAGGCGCGCTGTTGTGGTGTACACAAACAATAGCTGAAATCACAAACAAGCCCCGTCTGATCTGATCACCGTTTGTATCTCTCTGTCTGCCTCTCTCCTCCATTCACTACCTGCTGTGCTGGCCATCGCTTTCATTTACTTTTTTTATGTTGAATCTTATTGATCCCACATAGTGCAGCGCTGATCCATTAAATGTGAGTATGTGATGTGTATGCTTGTATGTTTGTGCTGGTTCCCACAGCACAACAGATCTCAGAAAGTGTGTGCAGGGTTTTACCCAAACTATTACACAAAGTATTACACAAAAATTGTTCACTATTCCTTTGACAATACATGTAGGAAGATAAATACAAGCATAAAGTATCATTTCTGTACACTATTGCAGAAGAACATGAACTGCTCACCTTCCTTTTGGCTCTCAGTTGGCCCTGGTAGTTGTCGGATGAGTCACCAGGAATCTCTCCTCCCCACAGTGTCAAGCCAACAACAGTGTAGGTGATACCCATCACCACCAGAGGCAAAATGTACACTAGCACTGCCACTATAACATGATACCTAGACCAAGAGAGAAAAACATGGTTGCCTACAGTATGTCAGGGGTTTCCAACTAGGACTATCATGACATTTTCCTAAAAATACTAGGCAAAAATCTTAAATGTCTTGTGCATTATTATGGTTTCATTTCTAAGTATCCATATTACCTCCTTTTTCTTGCTACATATTTTTATTCGTTTTTTAACTTTCCGGTGAGTTTTTCACACTAACTTTTTTTTCAATGCAACATTAAGTCAAAAACGGACAAACCCAGGAAATGTTTACATTTGAGCCAACAATAGATCAAAACAAAATTTTGGGATGAAATAATCCACTGTAGGATCATTTGCAGTGTCCTTTTTGACGACGCTGAATTGAAAGTAACCCAGTATTATGTAGTGTACAGTCTGCTATATTTCACTTGGGTTTGTTAGACTGCTATTAAACAAGACTTCTTGTGGTATTTGCTGCAGTACTAATATGTTTGAATAAAAAAAATATTCTCTAAACTATACACATTACGCATTAAGTGTAAACATTAACCTTAAGTGACCCTGGACAACAAAACCATTTTTTTTTTAGATTGATCACCTGAAAGCTGAATAAATAAGCTTTCCATTAATGTATGGTTTGTTAGGAAATTACAATATTTGGCTGGGATACTATTTGAAAGTCTGGAATCAGAGGGTGCAAATATATTTAAACATTGAGAAAATCGGCTTAAAGTTGTCAATCAGAGGCGCTGTTGCAGGCGGTTGCTGAGAAGAAACCAGTTTGTTTTAACGCTCTATGTGGGCTTACCGTTGTAATGATGTGTTGCAGAGTAAATTGACCTGAAAGCAGAAATCATAAGCTGTACAGTACATATACCAAACTTGAGTGGGTAATTCTCAAAGAGTGGACATCAGCAAGCGAAGTTTTTAGGAATGTTTTTCTAGTCACTTTTGTTAGCGATTTTGCTGCATCCACTTACAAAGATAAAATGTTTATCGATTTACGGTATGAAGGTACAAAATACCTTCATGGAACATGATCTTCTCTTAATATCCTAATGATTTATGGCATAAAAGAAAAATCGATAATTATGACCCATACAGTGTGTATTTGACCAATGCTACAAATAAACCTGTGCGACTTATGAAAGGTTTTGTGGTCCAGGGTCACACATGTTGTATAATAACATCGAACGTATTTTTCTAACATACTTTACATACATAGATGGAGAGGAAGTGTGTTCCTGTGCTGTAACACCAAGTGATAACCAAGAGATATTGATAGAGCCCAGTGGAACCCAAAAATTCGGACATAGCAAAACTCTGTCTGACGCAAGACCGAGTAAGCTTTCCCTTAAAATATTGTATTATTATTTCCAAGTGTCATTTAGATGGCAAAACATTGTACAGTAGCATCAAGCTTCAGTCTTAATAGCAACTTTTGTATTAATTTCAAGAATATGCCTATTATTAAGTGTCACAAATGCATTTGTTTTGTGAACTATTATTGGTACATTGTAGATGGACTGCAGTCAAAGCAAATTTAAACTGTTTAACACAAATAATATGTCTTTACCCTGCAGTACATTGTGCTAGAGCTCTTCAGCTGGTGGCCTGCAGGCAAATCCGACCTGTCAATCATTCTTACACGGCTGATTGATAATAAAATGGTTGTGCAGCCTGATATAAGAGAGTTGCTCTCAAACCTCAGCTGTTCAGAGGTCAGAAGCACCCAGCGGTCATCAATTAGAGCTCCAAAGTTTCTTTAAACGACAAAACTACAGGACCCATTTAACAAATTATTTATTTGATCAAATTAACAAACAAAATTCGACAGATGTTAACTGCAGTCCAGGCGCGCGCATCCGAAGAAAGCATCTATACAATGTTGACTTACTATTTTAAATAAAACAATATTTAAGACACAAAGGTATTTTTAAAAATAATAATATAAAGAGTGCTCACATGAAAGGGTCCTCTGCAGGTCTGGGCCAGGCAACGTAGCAAAGGGTCCTCTTGGGTAACTTCTTGATGGTTGAAAAGAAACAGAGAGGAAAGGCCAAAACCACAGCCAGCACCCAGATGCACACAATGACAACCTTAGTGGCCGTGGCTGAGAGACGTGATCTCAGAGGATGGATAATGGCCATGTACCTACGCAACACAAACAAACCATTCAGACTCATCTGTCAGTTTATGATACGGCTTATGAATGCGCCGGTGTCCGCAATTCAAAACACTCTGCTTTACAGCTTTAAACAACATCAAAGCGACAATACATCACAGACGCACCACGGTCGGGCGATTTTAAATTTCCAAGTTGTGTACTGATCTAATAGCAGATTGATAATGACTCACATCAAAGAGCCGAGTGTTCGCATATGCACTGCTGCAGGAGGAGTTACATCTTTCACTAGGATGTTTCAACCTAGAATGTTAAGAATTCAAGCTACCAGGCATGTCAGTACAGGATAAGTTCCCTTATTAATTAAATTTCCATCATTATTCACTCTCTTCGTGTCATTCCAGACATGTTTGACTTACATCAATGGAGCACAAAGGCAAAAACTAGAATATGGTCGGTCTTTTTAGTTTGGGTATTCCTCACAAAACGCTGTCACGTTTTGGAATTCAAAGATTTGGAATTTGGTGCACAAGACAGTAGACCCTTTTTTTTACATTTTTTTAAATGTTTTGATGCGTCAAAGCCTAAAGGGATAGTTCACCCCAAAAATTTGAATTCTGTCATCATTTACTTACCCGCTCATTGTAAACCTGTATGGGTTACTTTCTTCTCCAGGCCACACAAAAGAAGATATTTTTAAGAATTTTGGTAACCAAACAACGGCGCATCAGTGTCTATTCAATAGAACTCAATGGGTACCGTATTTCTTCAAAATACCATCTTTTTATGTTCTGTAGAAGAAAGAAATCTAACAGGTTTGAAATGAGAAGAGGTTGATTAAATCATGACAGATTCTTTTTCTTGTGGGGGTAACTTGGACTTTAATTCTCAATTGCTGTAATCGTAAAGAAGTAAGTAAGGCTTCAAACTAGTGGGAAAATTATGACAGAATTTACATTTTAAGGACAATGATTAACAAAGAAAAAAACATTAAATAACAATAAAACAGGGATGGCAGGAATGTGGCAAATAAGCATTCATTTAATCAATTGTCATGAAGGCACCAATCACATGACATCGTAATGTGCATGTGCCCTCTCCCGTTAACATATTCAGAATCATTCAAAACTGAAGAGGGGCTATTTGCTTTGTTAAGGACTCTTGTAGCGTAAATTGCTTGTTAGACAGACAATTATTCTTACAGAGCCCCAAGATATAGCCAGCGCAGATATAACATATGGAAACGTGTTGGTAGAAATAAGAGATACATATGTGCATTAGATAAAACCACAGCATGTCTGTAAAATATCCAGAAATGTTAATGAATTAATAAGCTGCAATTAAAAAGGAATAATTATATCGTGCTGTGGTGTGCTGCCGTGTTGTTAAGCTACATTTATACAACACAGCTAATCTATAATAACCGTTCTAAATAACAGCACGTTAAAGTGTAATCTACAAATGACAAATTGTTTGAACTGAATTTGAACCTGCTGGCCCTCACTATCCGTCAAAAATGTTGAGCATTATAGTTGTATTAAAGATTCATGTACATCGCTGAATGCACCAGAATGGATTTTTTTTCACCGGCAATGCCAACCCTAGTGAAATTAAACTTCCATTTCACAGAAAACACTGTCTGGGCAAGTGGTGTCAACACAAATCTCACACTCTCTCCCAAATGCAAGCGTGTAGGCGCACTGACCCGCTGCAAATTCCAGCACACGTCACAAGTATTCTGAGCACAAAGGCAGTGACTGGCTACCAGCAAACATAAACGACTAACGCAACAGCATGTGTGGGGTTTGTGATATGTGGCCTGGAGACATAAGCACTGTGACATTTTTTAATGAAATAACTGTGAAGAACAGTGTTGACTGCATTTGGTTCTCTTGGTTCTGATGTAATTCTCCTGCTTATGTTTTAGTGGCTTTATCTAAACAGAAATGATAACAAAAGCAAAATAACAACACCTTTGACGTTTTCAGATTATAAAGGACTAGTTAATTTCAAAGGGCTTGTATTACAGTGTTTTATTGCTTTTTTATATCAAGAATCTTCTGCAGCCATTATGTTTTTAATGTTTGATGTTATTTTTCACTGATTTTCAGAATTAAGTGGCTGTTTTTCGCAACCGTATACTGCATCGCATACAGTATAAACTGTCATGATTCCGCTATCATGTCATGTTTATTCTTGGTCTTGCAGCGGAGTCATGGCATAGCCTTAGGTTTTGTGTGAGAAAGCCATGTGCTTTCTCGTGTCTCGGCAGTGTTTCCCGCCATCTCGTTTCCTCGTTAACCTTCCCTGAGTGTTTCAGTACCCGCACCTGACCCTTGTTTATTATCCTTTGTCTGTCTCCCTTTAAAACATCCTCGTGTTCATTGTCCTGTGCTCGTTCGTTGCATCTAGTGTACTGGTATGCCTTACTATTTCATGCTTTATGCTTTATGCTTTATGCTATGCTATGCTATGCCATGCCATGCCATGTCTTTGAGTTATGTCTTTGAGTTGTTAGTCTAGTCAGTGTGAGTGTTTTGTAGTTGTAATTCTTGTCAAGTGTTTAGTCTGTAGTTAGTTCAGTTTATTGTGTACCCTGTTGTCACCCCCTCGTGGGTTTTTGTTTTGTTCCTGTTTTCTGTTTATATTAAAGTCCTTGTTAACCCCGTCATCCCTGTTTCGCTGCCTGGTATTGGGTTCTCCTTGTCCATTCCTTGACAATAAACACTCTTTTTGCATATGAAATTACATAGAGTGCTTTTGAGTCTATTATAATTTATTTTACTTTAAAATCTTTGCGTGATCAATTTATTTCACAACTTGTCCCCTTTAATTCAATTTGCTTCTCCAAAAAAAACAAAGCCTTGTAGTTACATCCTCTAAGGAAACCCACCTTTCAGAATATAAATCATCACATGGCAGACTTGTGATGCAAAGTGAGTTCATGTTTCCTGGCCCATCTATTTAAGCATTTTTATCTTATACAAACCCAAGAAGAGAATCAATTATAATATTGGACTCAGCCGCTACACTTACTGAATAGGCTTATGATTGAAATACAATCATATGAATGTTCCATTTGATAAACTTGATTTACTCAATTAAAAAAAGCTAAGGTTACCCTGCAGAAACACATTGAGTTAAGTGTATCCACATTCACCATTTTAATACATTTCAGGGAATATCCTCAAACTTTAGAGTATATTCTTTCAGAGAGGATCCTATTTTCAGATAAAGCTAAAAACACACTTTGTATTTTGTGAATAATATTTGGTCTCAGGGAGACGTTTGTACCTGGAATCTGCCTTGAGTAATCCACAATAATGCTGTGAAATAAAAAAAAATGCACATTTGAGTGCAAAAACTGAATTCAAACACAGTTTTTAAGAGTCAAAACTGTTTCTAACTCACAAATCAATCACTTTTTTACTAAATTAAATATTTGGAATAAATTATGCAAAGAGTAACAACCCAGTTTTGAATTGGTGCATTGAATCATTTGGCTCACATTTATGCATTTAGCAGACGTTTTAATCCAACATACATTTTTTGTTTCTGAGTATGTGCAATCGGACCTATGACCTTTGCGTTGCTAGCGCCATGCTCTAACCACTGAGCTACACGAACGCATTACCCTCAAAATCAATAAGAGGGTGTACTCCTCCATTCATTTGAAACAACAGTTGCCAATGAAAGCTGTCATTTGTCAGACAAACGAAAAAAAGTACACTTACCCTCTCTCTTCTCTCAACAGGTAGTAGTCTAGCTTTTGTTGAAACTAGTAACTTTGTATTAGCACCTAATGTTTATGACATATCGCTTCTTGCTCCCTGAACTCTTTGTAAGTCGCTTTGGATAAAAGCGTCCGCTAAATGACTAAATGTAAATGTCATTTGCAGCAAAGGGAGTTAGTCTTTATTAAAGGAAAAGTTCACCCAATATTTTAAGTTAACTTATAGTTACATATCTTCATATTTTTCTTTTCCCTTTTTTGAAAATATTTGTCACTTTCTTTACCCAAAATACATCCATTATAAAAGTAACCCAAATGACTTCAGTTGCTTTATCGATGGCAAAACATTTGGTGTATGAAAACAAAGAAGAAATGTATTTCTCACACGTACCTCTCGTTGCGCTTTAAAACACATGCGGGATGGCCTGAGGTTTAAAAGAAAAAAACTTAAATTTTGAAGTTAACTAGTTTCTAAAATGGTCAAACGTTAGGTTTCCATGCATAGCCCCAAAATGCAAAAATATTTAGATGAAAAAGTTTGTTTCTAAGCCTGCTTAGACAGCCCAACCGGTTAGTCCTAAATACAGCATTACCAAGTGTTAAAGGACCAGTGTGTAATTTTTTGGAAGATCTATTGAGAAAAATGCAATATAATATCCATAACTGTGTCTTCAGAGGAGAATGAAGAGCTTAAATAATTGTATTTCCTTAAAATGACACTGCGGGTCCCCTTGCATGGAATTCGCCATGTTTCTGCAGTAATTTTAAACGGACAAACCCCTCTTTACAGAGCAGGTTTGATAAATAAATGTTATAATAAATGTTATCTCCTTCAGGAAAGAAGCGAAAACGTGACAACATCTTTGTCCTGTGTCAGCGCTTAAAAGGGGAGGATTGAGCCATTGGTTACAATTGCTGTGGTCATGTGAAACAATGTAATGATATTGATCCTATTCTATTCAAAGGATCTTGTGAGAGAAATGCCTTTTGTGCTGCTATGTTTTTCAGGCCTATATCTCTTGCAGTGACTGATCTAACAAATCCGATCACAAGTTGGTCACAGGAGGCACATGGTAATACAAGGTGTGAACGCAATCTTTCTTGGCTATCCACTTGTGACTGGATCACAGACTTAATAGGTGTAAACAGTGGCGACTGGTGCCTCCTCTTCAGGGGAAGCAGGAATTCAAAATACGTGTTCAGCGCTTCAAGTGAACCTATGTGCATCAAGCATCATGTCAAAATACATGCCTGCTGCATAACGCGTCGAATGTTTATGATAAATAGACGCTCGCATTCAGAAGACACTGCTTTAACACTTTACCCTGATTACACATGAGACACAAGAATCTAGCAAACGCAAGCGTCTCTTTTATTAAAAACCCTTTTGACGAGTCTGCAGAAGGCACGTATTTTGACATGACGTGCCACACACATGACGGGAAAAATACATGTTTTGCAGAGCTTCGCATTGCTGCTTCCCCTGAAGAAGAGTCACGGATCGCCACTGGGTGTAAACAATGGGTCAAAAGGTGTCTGTAAAGCGTGAACTATGAAACGTGTTGCATATGACTACCGTTATACTCATTCTAATCTATAACATTACATAACGCCTGTACTATTGATCCTAGATGCAGAACTCAACCGCTCATGCTGGAATAGCTTTTTAACAGCAAACAAAATAAATTACCTTAGTAAGTATCTAAATTTATGGACGCTTGCGTTCCGCACCAAACTAATCGTCCGTATCTGGAAAGGCTATTGATGAACTACACATTTCCCATTTAATACTCATTATTTTCACAGAGAAGTGAAGGAGGTTAGTGAGATATTAATAGTCCACACAATGTCTAATCATAGGAGAAATGAGGAAATGGCAGCAGGGTGCAGAGGGGTAAGATGATTAGATGGCACAGCATGATATCTGAAGGGGTGAGAAGACAAGCTTAAAAATTCAACTGGACATTTTTTCTACCTATAGGGGAGACATCTTGAAGATTGAAAAGAAAAACGAAACTTCTAACAGCTCTGAAGTTCTGATGCAGAGCCCATGGCAAAGACTCGGCTCTCAGTGGAGAACTGATAGTGTTATAGACCACAATTTACTGCAGCAGGTCGGATCTTGATTTCCTTCCATTTACAAAGGAAATTGTTATTTTCTACTGCAACACTTTCTAAGCTGCATTGATTCCAAAAGTATTTTTAGTTCAAAAGAATCGATTAACTATCCCGCTGTGGGATGAATCACAACTTAATCACAGTTTGATTCAGACCAAAATGATGCACTTAAAACTGCTTTTTATTTTTATAGAAATATTATTTCTATTTACTGTTATCTGCAGAAAATGGAAATTGGAGAAACAGGTGTTTTCTATGCGATATCCTTGATTTTGATCAGTTTCCATGTGTCTTTCACATTGCTTTTGGATGACTTTATCACTTTTGATTTGGTTTGATTTTGTTGAAATTTTAATAGACGCTGGGCTGTAAGGCCACAATACATCTAGAAATGCTGAATAAATAAAAATTTTGAATGGTTTCTTAATTTCTTTTGCAGCTGTATATATATATATATATATATATATATAAACTCAAATGCATACGTTGCAATGTTTTATATATGGAGTTTGGTTTCAAAATGAGATAAAACGGTCTGTTCTGGTCCTTGATTCTGATTGGCTGAGCGGAGTTCTAAGCCGTTATAAAATACCCTGATTTATAACGGCTGACCGCACCACATAGCCTAAATTTTATTTAATTTACTTTATTTTATGAAACCTGCTACGCACATGAAATAAACGTTTTATAAAAGCAATATTTTTATTGCTTTACTAAAATCCTGTTTTTTATTATTTTAACACATTTTATTGTGTTAGCTAGCTGTATTTTTTGAGTGATAATGACTAAAATCAAAACAAACCAACTGCAGTTTGATTTATATTAATTCCATCCATCCATTTTCTACCGCTTATCCGGGGCCGGGTCGCGGGGGCAGCAGTCTAAGCAGAGATGCCCAGACATCCCTCACCCTAGACACTTCCTCCAGCTCTTCCGGGGCGATCCCAGGCCAGCCGGGTAGACATAGTCCCACCAGCGTGTCCTAGGTCTTCCCCGGGGTCTCCTCCCGGTCGGACGGGCCCGGAGCACCTTCGGGGAAGGCGTCCAGTAGGCATCCGTAACAGATGCCCAAGCCACCTCAGCTGACCCCTCTCGATGTGGAGGAGCAGCGGCTCTACTCCGAGCTCCTCCCAGGTGACCGAGCTTCTCACCCTATCTCTAAGGGATCGCCCAGCCACCCTGCGGATGAAGCTCATTTCAGCCGCCTGTATCCGGGATCTTGTCCTTTCGGTCATGACCCAAAGCTCATGACCATAGGTGAGAGTAGGAACGTAGATTGACCGGTAAATTGATTTATATTAATTGGACTGCAAAATGAAATAAAACAGGATTTTTGAAAGATTATCTCATTATCCGAACCAAACTCTTTATATATATATATATTGCAACACATGTAACTGAGTTGTATATATATATATACAACTCAGTTACATGTGTTGCAATATTTTATGGAAACAGTGTTCGCTGCTGAGCTCTTTAAGCACAGTTCACTTTCACGATTGGTGGATCAGCAAAGATCTTTCTTCAGAATTATGGGTAGTGTAGTTCCCCCCAAAAAGCATATTTTTTATATTTCTTACAAATCACATTGATTTGTGGCTTCTACAAGTTCATAGTTGGTCTGTTTTTAATGGTTTATGCTTTACAAAGCCTAGTCCTCCATGCATTTCTTAATGTATTTTATTTTGTTGTATTAGCACACATTGTTTCTTATTGTTCTTTCAAGTTCTTGACTTATTAAAGGCAAGGATAAATCAAGATCAATGGATTCTGTTCTTGAATCAGGATTCGGCACACTGGTAGTGCTAAATGAGTTACGTCTCTTTCAATTCAGTCTATCGACTAGGTGAGAAGAATAAGAGAGTGAGAAGAATTAATTTACAATTGAATTACTGTGCATCCATTTTAGTATCCAACATGTTTGACCCAAATTGGACTTCATGGTGCTTTATGAGAAAAGGGAAAGGTTTAAACCTCGAAAAATGTTCTAGACCAAGTTTTATGTTTTCGACATATGCTTTACAAGTTGCCAAATTGATAAGCAATTGTAGATATTGTGAAAATTCTTCAACCTCCCCAACATCAACAGTAAACCTGATGTTAGACTGCTTTTCCTTGTCGTGGACTGTATGATATGAGACACCTTTTTAATTTAGGCTAAAAGATCTTTCTAACCAACACAATCTCACAGGAAGTCAAAGCGATTTTAATAGGTGGCTTATTCGATTTGTGCAATATCATTTAGTACGATTTGCTGTCTTGACAGTGATGTTAGGTTTACGGTGGAGCTATGGGAGGGGCTTTAGTATTGTTTTTTTAATAACCATTCAAATTTAAATGAATTTGCCAGCTTGTTCTAAAAATGCATTTATGAAAATGGTTTGAAATGGGACGCACTGACATGTGTTACTGAGTTCCATTAATAGAATCAATGTGCGTCTGCAATTTGCAACATGTCCATGAAAGCTTTAAAAAGCCCACAGATCGACGATCATTGTTCAGCCACTTTGCAAAAAGTCAGCCATTCTGTGTGACAGACCACCTGAGGCATCAGATGAAATAATACACACCACAAACAAATTGAAGAATGCAAAACAGCAAAAATTGAACAAACCCCTTCCTATTTTCTCAAATGTAGGCAATGAATGTATACCCATGAAAGAATTGTCGGGTATTATCAAACTAAGAGGGAGCACAACAGATGTCATCGATCAAGAAGAGAACTGCAATTGAAAATCCAGTGAGGGTATGTGTAAAGATGACATGTTAAATAATTTGTCAATAATAAAGCAGGTAACATGGTTTAACTATGGTATTTGTGGTAAAAACCATATAGCAAACACAAATTGGTTATCAATCCCTGGCTGACTTTAAAACCATGGTTAGTCGGGGTCTTTTATGTGTTTTTATTCTAGTCCTGCAGCCCTCATTTACATAAATCATATTCATGACATCAAGTTTTCGAAGTGATTTAAAGTCAACTCGCGTGTACTCTACCTGTCAACCGCTATAGCGCTCATGGAATAAATGCTCGCAAAGACAGAAGTGACGGGGAAAAAGTTGTGAAATTTGCAGTAGGATTCTCCAAAGTACCAATCGCCATGCGTGGCATAAACAAAATTGATCAATGTATTGAAAGCGGCCATCGATGCGTCCGAAAACGCAAGGTTGAGCAGAAAGTAATTGGTGACAGTTCGCATGCGTTTGTGCGCCAGAATGATCCACATCACAATGAGATTTCCGAACACCGCGACGGCGAGGATGGAGCTGTACGCAACAGACCAGAGCGCGACGCGCCACGGCGGCTGCACGAACTGGTTCGTAAAGTTACCCGTTAGGTTAGATCCGTTTTGTGGCGGTGCCATGGCGAAAACGTTCCAAAATTACAAAAATAACAACAAATCTCAAAGAAAGCAGAGGTTGGAGACTGCGCGCTGTTCCAGACTCCCGCAAGAAGCCTTTCGCCCAAGCAAAAAATGGTCACTTGTGGTCGATCTGTAGTGTGGCTATGCAATGAAGGATCAATCGTATCGATATTTAAACCGCTTTGAAGTTTTTGAAGGTGCGTAATTGTGGATTTCCTCCTGTTGAACGCAGCCACGAGTGCGCAACACAGACTCTCTGGTCAGATGCAGTGACTTGCACAATATGTGACAAGCTGATTTAACTAGTGCTACAGGGAGAGAAAATGATCGATTCCCAGTGCTGAGTTAAAGCAGTGACAAGGACAAATGGGACCGGGTCCCTGAATTTAATCAATAGATAAAATACATTTAGAAAACAGGTTAATGGCAACTAGAATAGAATTTGAACATCAGTTTTTCGATTAGGGTTGTGCAGGAAGGAAAATAAATGATGGTTAAACTTAAGGGAAGACATCATGATGGAACAGAGAAGAACATTTTTTGTTTCACTGAATTCCTAAAATTGTTTAACTATGCAGCACACAGTCAATGATCCAAATTTTGTTAGACAGTGAAACTTGCGATATTTAAAAGAGCTTCACAGGCATGTCCATAAATTGCGAATAAAAACATGCAATGATGTTTATGAAACTCGTAATGCCAGTGTCAAATTCCTTCCTGGTTCTATAATGTTCATGCTTTTCATTGTGGGTAAAAATATTTATGACATTAAATCCAACCCAGCAGTTTAATCCAAACCATTGCCTAATATGTTAGTCACTCTCTGCATAGCTCTGCAGTTGTTTTAGCACCCCATTACCTGAAAAATGGATTCAAGGAGATTTAGTTATTTTATTGCAACTGCATGTAATGATCTGTGGTGGCAGATGTTCACCGTTATCAAACAAAACGACTCTTACTAAACATCACTTACATTTATTTAGTCAAGAACACAGTTTATTATGATGGTAACAGTTAATCCAGATAAACAATTCCAAACTGAACTGATAAGGTTCTAAACAAGTGTGGTTGAGTGGAAATCATAAAAATATGTGTAAAACTGCTGACAGAATCATTTATGAAGAAGTGATTTAGATTTTAGATCGTTTTTGTGTTATCAGAATACTTGATATTCATCAATTACAATTGCACGTTTTGAGATTAAAAGGGGTATATGACATGGCTAAAACAAATATTATCCTTTGTTTTAGATGTAATGCAATGTGTATACACGATTCAAGTTAAAAAACGCTGTATTTTCCACATACCATGCATGTTTGTAACGCCTCTTACCATATTTGAAACGTCAGGTCCCCAAGTAATTTAAATGACAGGTATATGCCCACCTTACTTGCGCAAACATTTGGGTGGTCTTAGTCAAATTATACCGCAAACTGACGTAGATTTGTGGGGGTGTGGTTACACGAGAATTTTCAGGCAGGGGTGAGCATTCGCTTTTAGATAGAATGCATCTTTTGTTCTGACACTAACATTTTGCATGGGCAACTTATAACACACCAAAGACACAGAAAAACACATATTCACACCATATGACCTCATTTAAACAATTGCTGTCTAAATGTTTTAAGTCCCGAAATAATTACTAATACAAAATAAAGCGATATTTTCTGTCTTATTAGATTCAACTTTATTGTCATTACACATATACAAGTACAGTGTAACGAAATGTTATATCTTAATTATGCAATAAACATAAGAAATGTAGTCATGTGGTAATTTTGACTAAAATAAACCCCATCAGGGTGATACAAGACATTCTGATTACACCATCTGGGTTTATTATTAGCAATAACAGCTGTTCTCCTGTACGTACTTTTATTAAATGCAATGTAATGGCTTCAACCTCAATCCCATATAGTTTTAAAATGGACAGACCCAACCCATGAGTTAAATTAACCCAGAAAAATTTTATATTTGACCCTGTATTTGGGTTGCAAATAACCCAACATTTTTTAGAGTGCAATAATCAAAGTACCTTAACTACAGATTATTTTTGTTGTTGTGAATGAAATGCCAAAGGCTGACATTAAACAGCATTACTACTGTGTTTTCAAGCATTTGAGCTATGGGACCTGTTTTGCATTGCAAATGTGCTTCCCTTTCGTTGTGGCTATACAGTCATCTGCTACTCAGAATATGGATTCATTATTCAACAAATATATGTTGTAAAACCAATGGTGAGAGATCAATGTACATAAACCATACAATGTAAGTCGCTTTGGATAAAAGTGTCTGACAAATGCATAAATGTAAATGTATATGTATTAGTAGGTTGCTGAATATGATAGCAATTATGTCATTCATGATGGTTGAATAAAGCCCCTTTTCCAACAACTCAATCAGTCAAAAATAAACTGTTCACACTAACATTCTTCATATTTCATCCACCAAATGCAATCGAAGACGAAAAGAGGCTAAAATATGTTCCACCCTATAAAATGGGCATCTATGGCAAAAACATGCTTTTCGAAAAAACGTACTGTCATAGACAAAACTACAATGCTAGAAACTTCTGAAAGGTACATGGAGTACAAGAGGTCAGAGTTCGCTCTCTGTGTCTTAATAAAAGGTAAGGATTTCCCACCAGACTATAAATTCTACCAGTCCACGCCTCAAATGTCATATTCCTCCCATGTCGTGCATGCGAGAGGATCAGTAAAATAAATAAGTAAATATCTCTGTGATAGCCTCCCTCTTTGTTCGGGACAAGGATATTCTCCTGAAGTGGTGATGCTTTGCCGTGTCTGCCAAAGCCATGTTCATATTGCTTTCTAATTCAACATCAACACTATAAAGGACACTGTATATATAGACTAGATCACCCAAGTCTACTTCCCAGAACATGGAGAAAGGCAGGGTGAGGGATTAGTTGCCTACAGAATGGTAATCAGAGCACAGAAGAAAATAATGGAGCAATTACAGAAGAGTGTTTCATTGCCTGCTCGTACCTACACAGTGAGGTAAATTATTCAATTGCCCAAAAGGGCTGATGGAGGGAGAAACAGAAAGTGGCTGGGGGGATAGCAGGGGGCTGGAGAAAAATGCTATTTCTTAAAGATAACCTGTGGCACGGTGCCAAAGAAGCCTCTGTTTTTTAAAGAGCTCTTGATGATTTATATATAATCTAATGTAGTAGAGTTCATTTAAAGCTCTAAAATTTTATTTGTGTCAAATATGTTTGTATAAGACTAATTATTACAGATGTTTTGTGCTCTCTCTGTAAGCAAAACAATAACTCTTCGTGATCAATACAACTGAATGCATTTGGTCAACACCAAGTTGTTACATTTTGTAACTACACCATTGTTTCAATGTTAAAATGCAAAAGGCGCCATACCTCCCAGAGTGCACTTGGGCCATGAACATATCGGTCAACTCTTAAAAAATGTATGGAGGTTTCTATTCATGGGCTACATGTAGGGTGACCCCGACATCAGGGACTACCACACAATACCTCCACAGTTTTAATGATGGTGGGAATGCTAGTAAAACAGACGTGTGTTAAAACACACTTAGACTGCTCTTTCTTTCAATTACCACATTCATAAATGTCAGGCGGAAATACACAGGTCCCTCCTAGGCTTCACCTGTCACCCTTTCTGATTCAGCCCCAGGGTCACAATACCAAGAGACAATCACCAATGTACACAAACATTCCCATAAGTTTCCCCTTGTGAGTACAGAGAATAAAAGCGGGTTATAAATACTGTGCATTAATCACCAAATAACACATCAGAGGCCAAAATGCACTTGTCACATGTGATAAACTTGCATCCTGAAGGCAAAATAATTCATGATGTAGTTTGCAGCCTGAAAAAGCTACATTTCACATTTTCCTGAAAATGCGAATAGGATGAGTGAATGTAATTGTTGCACATTTTCTAAACCCCATCTTAAAAAAAGAAAACACCTTGTTATCTCTGAAGTCAAGGGTCATTGACCACATTGGAAGGTGCTGTTGTCCAGACGTATGTGTGCTGGGTGAAAAGTACATCTCCGACTGGTTAATATTTAAAGCTATCTGAAGGACATTATTGAGTCTGTTATGCAGTTATTCCATCCATAATCCTGCAACTGTGAGGCATTCCACAGAGGTGCCCTAGCCTTTCTATCTGCCCTTGTTTTCAAAGATTTTTCTTCCGTTTGCATTTCAAGCATGCAACCACTTTAGTTTTTTGGTATTGTCAGTCACAATCGTAAATACTTAAAATTGATGGTTACAGTAATGGAGGCTTTTCAATGAATTTCAGAAGCTTGCCAAAGGCACACCAACAGACAAATCTGTTCAGTATGTACCTGGAGTCTAACGCAGTGCATACTTTAGCCTGAGTTCCAGAAAACAAGTGTAATAATGCTTTCATTTCACAAGAGCTAACAACAAAGCATGAAACAGAAAGTGATCAAAGCAAGGCTTCAGAGCCTCCTGACTGAGTTTGTATATACACCAGCATTGTGGACTATTAAACTTATTTATTTGTTCATGTATTTATTGAAAACTAATAGTATCAGTCAAATTTTAGGAAAGATTTTTTTAGTCTTATGTCTGAGGCATTTCTGATTGGTAATTGTCACGAACTGATGGAAGACCCAAGAGCAGATGTGTTAAAGTTCAGTTTATTGAAGGCAAAAAATAAGGCAAACAAACAGGTACAGTCGGAGAAATGCGGGAGGAGGCAGGAATCGTAGTCTGGCAGGCGTGGGTTGGTCGAGGCGTTAACAATGTCCGTAAAGGGAGAAGAGAGAGCGTAGTCAAGCAGGCGTGGTCAGGCCAGGTGCGAATCGATACTGGGAACAGATGGCAAACTCTAAGTCGGGAAGCAGAATCGGTGAACCGGGAACACAACTTCGAAACGGCAACTCCTGAAAAACAACCACCAGAACGAGCTGGGGGAAAACAAGATTAGAGACACGACACGACACGACACGACACGACACGACACGACACGACACGACACGACACGACACGACACGACACGACACGACACGACACGACACGACACGACACGACACGACACGACACGACACGACACGACACGACACGACACGACACGACACGACACGACACGACACGACAGATTGCTGTTCAATAAAGGAAACAACACACTGGCAACGGAGGAGACAGTTGAAGGAGAATATAAAGCAAGGGAGGTAATGAGAAAATCAAGACCAGGTGCGCCAAATGAAGAGAGCGTGAGTGGAAACAGCTGAGCGTGCGCAGAAGTGAATGGTAAGTCAAACCTGAACCCTGACAGGTAATAATGTATCAGGTTAATATTTGCAAGCTTGGAATAAAGAAACCAAATCTTTTTGTCAGTGAAAGTTTTTTGTGCGTAAGTTAAGTTACACTTTGGCCATGTGCGCTGTGTCGCAATGCCTCATAGCCTTACATTGCTGTTCAAAATCGATTCCCAAACTGTGAAACAAAGCTACAATTTCAACATATTTGATGATTTTAAGTGTTTCTTCAATAGTTTTAACTTTTCTTACCTCTGTAGAAACTAAAGCGGCTCATTCGGTAGTCTGAAATGGTCGGGAACTGATCTGAAAGACAGAGATAGAAACACATATGCTGCTGAACATAACTGATCTAGCCAAATTCCCTTATTGAAGCACTGTTTTTAAGAAACATCTATTTAAAGTAATGTTTGAGGCCACAGAAAAATCTTTGCTTTGTTTCACAGTTTGGCTTAATCTGAGTTGAATTTAATTTTTGTTTTTGTTTATAATTATTTTACCTTATTTCAGCTTATTTTTGAGGCAACATATCAGATTATAGTTGAGTTTTTCCAAAACGTTTTAGGTCAATATTTTATTTCATTTTCAATAAACAGAGACGTTTTTAAGGTTTTAATTTTAGTAGACTAATAGAACCTTGGTCACAAACTATATACCATGCACCATTTTTGATTCGTTTTCTTTTCATGAAGTACTGTAAGTACTAACCTTCTGATAAAATCACAATTACTTCTGATGCACATCCATCTCTTGAAAAGGTTTCAATTTTAATGTATGTATGTCATAAATTCAGTCATCTTTCGTCAATTGACAAAATAGAACAAAATAGAACAATACAACAGCAATACAAATAGAACAGTTCAGTTACAAACTTTCAACTTGAAAAGTTTCATCAATATACATCGTATTAAGAAACAATTGCAATAATACCATGTATTTACACATTTTTCATAATACCTCTGTTTCTGATCTATTTGTATGCCACTTTAGAAACAATGCAAAATTGAAATAAATCTGAATTGAATTGTGAGTCAATTTATAGGACAGAATGCCTCTTATCAAATTTTGCAAGTCAAGCCACAAGATTTGTCAAGCACTTTCTAAAGTAATGTCTTAGGCAATGTTTATCTTGTTTAAGGTTTCAGTAGTGCTTTGTATCACAAAAGATATAAGCATCAGTCAGGGCAAAATTAATTTATCTGAAACCAAGTGGCTAATACATTTTGTGGCTGGCAAAATTAAAGCCTGTAATAAAACAGGCAAAACAAGACAGCTGTACACAGACTTTTCATTTGCAGGCTGTTAGAAAGCTTTCTAAGTCTGTCTCCAGTTTGAACACGTTGATGAAAGCTTTAGAAATTACAAAAGAAAGTGAAAACGTAGATACTTGTTCTTATTCACAAAGTACCAACCCTATAGATCTTTAAATGGTACAGTGTAACCATGCTTCCCACGTTCTCCTTCTCTTCCGCAGTCACAAAGGCCACATGGACAGTATACATTGACAAAACTCTTCCTCTCACAAACACTCAGCTAAATGTAAGTGACATTGGCATCGCTGAGATTTCATGGCTGTCACAAACACATCTTTAAAAATGGAAGCTTTCAAATGTGTAGCATCAGGGTGCGTTTTTACTCCCGCTGTCAAAATCACGTGGTAGATTCATTTTTTTTATTTTTTCAAAACTTAAAACCAAAAATAAGAAGGTTTTGGGAATATGATATAAATGAACGGGAAATATTCTTCATTGTTTAGGTCAGTGATCAAATGCAAACAAATGTATTACATTGACCATATCAACTTCTTTTGTACAAAAGGTCAGATTTCCTTACTTCAGCTGAGGCACACAAAATGCTCTTTGGAACATTCTTAAATCATGCTGGGATACCGCATGGATCATCGGGTTCTGAACAAGCAATGCCTGCACAAGCTGTCATTCAGCCAGAAGGGTATATCCCTTAACGCTAAGTCTGAATTTAGTGAAATATAGAAATGTAATTGCATAGTCTTCAGTTAAGTTTTAAACAGTTTTGCTTGTATTTTTATGTAAATAATAATTCAGCTATTGATTTCTATTGACCATACTTATCCGTTTGATTGTGTTTGACACCATTCACTTCTATAATAAAAATCTACAAATAACATTGTTACTTAACTAAAAACTCTGAAATCAAATATTGGCATTCATGAAGTACGAGAGGAAAAATTTGCACATTTTCCCCCAGGTCCCATTTGCTCATTGGTCTGGCAAGGTCTTGGCATTCTAACCAGTGAACGTTATATCACAGACTCTGGGAACAGACAAAAGACTGACGCAAATGTCACCAAGTCCCGATAAGATGCTTAATTTAGCAATGCTTGGAGTATGACAACAAGAACGAGTCTGGCGTTGAAAAGACTAATTAAAATTACACCCAGAGTATTCTTATCATGCTTGGGGAACCGACACATGCCTGAAAATGGGCATCAAGGGAGATTCACAATTGCAGGCAATTATGAAAATTAAGATGAGATCGGCGAGGACAGTGTGTTTTTTATTAAAGGAAATCAGTGTTAAAGAACTTATAGTTATGATAAAGTCAGCTAAATAGACTTTCAATTTTCATTTAGCTGAGCAATATGAGACTTTTGAATATGAAAGAAAGTAACATGATCTGAAACAAAAAAACAAAAGGCACAGGTCTTCTATCTCTAAACCTAAGTGATCATTTGAATCTAGCATTGCATTGGAAAATATTTTGTGGAAGTTCTGGAGTGATCCGTTGCTTCAGTACAAGTTAAGTATCCACTTATCAACTCCAGGCACATTCAATCGAAGAATAATTTAACAGCCATTTGGAACATTTGCAAAGAGTGTGGAGACCAGCACAAAAATCGTTTCAGAAACCCTCCTCCTTCCCCAGCTCCACCTGTATAGATCTGCTACAAGGTGATCACGTAAGCTATGGGGGTTAACTCCTGTTATATGTGCAGCCGCAGCATTCCTTATATGCACACAGCAGCATGCTGTGGATGTATTGGCAGAAGCAAGTCTCTGTACTTGCTCCGCCGCAGCAGCGTAGCAGATCTATTACGCCAAGATCTTGTACACTATCAGAGAGTTGTCATGACAGAACTGTGTGTGACAAATAAAATCTTGAATTGTTTTTTGCTGAATCCCCTTCTCTCAAAGCAAATACATTTTTCCTCACTTATGTTATAGTGAGATCTGGCAACACTGCATACAGTTCCTGGCCATTAAATGAGCCGTATTGCATTCATTCTAGTGGGGGAAATGACCTAAGATGTTACTTTTCCAATATGTCATTTTCCAGGGCAGGTATATTGTTTAGGAGAAACAGTGTGCAACAACCTTTTTCTTTGGTAACAACCAATTTAAACTTACTTAACCTCTGTCACCTTTTTGTCTCACATCTTTTCAATGGGATATTTTTTCCATCCAGAGAAACAGAATGGTAATCAAAAACAAAAAATAAACTATTCAAAGTTTTTAACGTGTAAATGTAGATAAAACAGATTTAAATTATAATTAATAAAAAATCTATCTTTCTACACATAGAAAATGTATGCTTTGATATCAATGCGCAGCCACACATATAACAAAGATAATACATATAACAGTACACACCACTGACATTGCAATGCATGGGGAGGGAATGCAAACATTGACATATGTATATAACTTGGCTAGAATGCCACGACACTGTGCAGACATGGCTGTGAACTCCATTGGGATTTAAATTCACGATAAATTGGATAACCTTTAGATGATGTCATATGTTAGTTTAGCGAATATATTGTTTGAGTTTACACAACAGTACACAGTTTCCATATTTATCACACACGCGTATAACTATAGTTGCGGTAACGGTAAGTGTTAGGTCTTGAGTTTTATCAGAACGGCTTGAGCTGGGTTGCCAGATCCATGAAACAAAATCATTAATTACCGGCCTAATTTCCCTAGTCAAAATAACAGATTTTCCATAAATAAAATAATTTGACGGTTGACAGCTAAATAACAAATCCTTCCACTCAGAACCTGCGGAAAACAACTCGCATCAACACTTAAACAGTAACCTAATTCCACAGGAAAAACACAGACTGGATCGCACCATTCCAACATGCTGGACGACCTACGTAAAGTGGCCCATAGAAACAGCTGCTACTCAAATAAAAAAAAGAAACAGCTGCTAATACGTCATCTAGTTATTTATTTCTGTAAATGCAACGCTCAAAATGGGCACGGCCTATAAACATGGCCGCCGATTGCAACGTCTTCCCTAAGGGGACTTTAGATATAATGAGAAAGTGTGGGAGGCGAAAAAATCTGCATAATTTTACTGATTCTCACGTTTTGTAAAATCAGTGGATTTAAATGTGAATTTGGAACCCGAACAGTCTCATCATTACCGGTTTCGTGCACCGTACCCTACGTTTTGAGAATGACATTTCTTGTGTGAACTGGCCAAGTATTAACTGCTTAAATCGTAGCGTTTCACAACAACCATGAGACACAGTGTTCCCTCTTCTGACAGACACTTATTGCTTCATTTTCTTTGTGTGAGACATTTCACACAGCAACTTCAATTGGCTGTTTCAATCAGCTTGTTCAAAGAGGTTGACTGTGACCTCACGGATGGAGTGCTTTTTCCTGTGATAAGTGGCCAACTGGGTAGATAAAATTGCTCCACTGGTTAATGTCTGGTGTTTGGTGGAGGATTCTCAATAAGATAAGTTTAAATAACTGTTAAAACAGTCAATTTTAATTTCTTATCTGTACTGATTCCACCAGTGTTTCTGTTTTCACCTGATTGGTTTTATATCTGAGCAGAATATGTCATTCTCTTTTGTATTTCTTATTTTATTCCTCCCTCCCACTTCATCTTCATGCATTTTATGTTCCAATAACAAAATTGTATGAATAAATTTCTGTAACATTTGTGTAAAGTAAATTCAATAGGAAGCTCTTGTCAGTGCTTGACAGAGAATCATACATGGTTCTCTCTGATTTGTATAATTAATTAAACGCACAACTCCAGTCGCTCAGGAGACACAACGGTTGAAGACCATTTTCATGGCTGACATCACAGGCAATAGCTTCTTTATCTCCCTTTCCCACAGGAGACATACCTTCCCTGTTTTTTCATTTCCTTCTTTTTCCCCGTTACTTTCTTTTTCTCATCGGCTCTCTGAGCAAATACAATAAGTGGCGGTAAAAGGCAATGAAGAGAACAGGTGGGACTTCACAAAATGAAAGCGGAGATTATATCAAGACATACAATTTGGCCACTCACTACGTGAGATAACCCATCAAACCCGACCACAGCACCCCTAATCATCCCTGACTGAATTGAAGAATGGGAAACAAAACACAAGTGTAAGAGGTGTTTTAAATCATTTGAAATAGCTCCATCTGGAAAGTAGAAACTTTCCGCTGCATAAAATTCCAATTACAGGATCAATAATGTAGAAAAAAATATGATGTCACAGGAACATCTTGTGGATGGAAACTGTTAAGACATGGAGAAAAATCACAGGCAGTGGATGAAGCTGTTTTTTAGCTATTAGAGAAGCTGAGTAGGTGATCCACTATTTGACCGCTGACTTATCTCAAATGTCAAAAACCTGTCTCTATGAATCTTTGTTTCTTTAGAGAACTACCTGTTCCATTTCACTGAAACATGCAGATTTCAATACCATTAAAATTCCTTGTTCATATTTGAAGAATCCATTTAACTCCCTTACATTTTTTAATTGATGGGATGCATTTCAGAGTGTGTTAAAATCCCAGTTCAAATGCATAGATAATATTTTTATATATAATTATAAGTAACAGCCAGAGAAAGTGTAAACACTGAACGTTGCAACAAAACATTGACTTAGTTACTGCCATGAAGCATGTTTAAAATACTCCTTTTTATTTTTATATCAATTTGTTTACCCCATCCGCTCATCTCTTAATAAAAACATTGGATTCGGTTTAACTTACATTAAAGGAAATATGTACATGGGGGAAATAATGAACAAAACGGTTTTTCAAATTTATCCTTAGTAAAGATCAGAAAGAAACTTTTATGACTAGTGATCTAAGGATCTGGATACAAAACATGACATGATGCATCTGTGGTTGAGAATTTGTCCGATTTTAATCAGTTTTTGGCTCTCTGCTGCACTCTTGTGTCCATCAAGCAAAATTCCGTCATCATTTACTCGCCCTCATATCATTTTAAACATTATTTCTTCTGCAGAACACAAAAGATGAACAGAAGATGTTTTGAAGAATGTTCATAGTTCATTGATATTGTGTCTTTACAACAGAAGTCAATGGGTACTGCAATTGTTCGGTTACCAACATTCTTCAAAATTTCTTCTTTTGTGTTCTGCAGAAGAAAGAATGTCATACAGGAGGATGAGTAAATGAAGACAGACTTTTAATTTCATTTGGAACATATAAGACCATAACAAGAGTATTATATGATACATGGGCTGAAAGAAAGTCTGGGAATTATTTTATTATTGTATTCTTTTATTGTTGTAAAAATCAACAATAATTAATTTATTTCGTTTGTTAATATATCCTTATCCATGACTTTTTCAAGACTTCCCTTCTCTATGGTCTCATGACGTTCTATGGCTCGTCCGCTTCCTTTTCTTTGGTCGTTTCCTCTGTCTTTTCCTCCTGTGTCCCATCCTCCATCATTTCCCCCTCCCCACCCTTATCTGTTTCCTCCGTCCTCTCCTCCTCTTCGTCTTCATCCTCCACCTCTTCCCCAGCATAGCGTTCTATCTCTGCTATGCGTTTCTTGATGATTTTATGTGTCTCCTCGTGATCTGCCATCAGCTTTGTCACCTTGGTCCTCATGATGTTCAGCGTGTTGTACATTCGGTTTACACGGTACTCTAAATCCTTCTCATCCGGCTTCAATTTTGTGGGGTCCAGCTCCAGCAAACCATCCTTTAGAAGAATCTGCCTCCCCTTATCCTCTAACATACTCTTAGCTTCAGGATATTCTGTTAGAGCCTCCATCAGATCATCCTTGGACAGACAGAAGAGATCCGAGTATCCTATGCTTCGAATGTTGGCCGTTCTCCGATTTCCGGCTTTGCTGCCCTTTATGCTAAGGATGCTAATTTCACCAAAGTAGCTACCGTCTCCAAGAACACAAAACTGGGTTACACCATCATCGGCCACTACAGCAAGCTTACCGTCCTTTATGATGTACATCTCCCGTCCAATATCACCCTTGCGACAGATGTAGTCACCTGGGCTGAAGACTTGAGGCTGGAGCTTTAGCACCAACTCGATGAGTAACCCCGCCTCACAATCCGCAAATATCCGAACCTTCATGAGGGTATCTAAGTGCACCTTCATGCCGATCTCTGCCCGTAGCTTATCTGGCAGATACCTCAACACTTCTCTTTCATCTTGTGCTTTCTTGTTAGTCCACAGGTAGTCAAACCACTTGATGACGCGATCCTCAAGGTCTTTACTGACATGCCGCGCATGCATGTATTGTTTAATGTTATCAATCCGTGACTGGAACTGAGCCTGGGCCGCATTCATGTTAGAGATCATGGTGGCAATATTACCCACGATGGTGGCAAAGATCAAGACGCCCACAAGGAAGTCAACTACATGAAAGAGGAATTCAGAATCCAGCTCGGGAGATGGCGTCTCTCCGATGGTGGTGAGGGTAAGGGTGGACCAATAGAGGCTAAAGGAATATTTTCGCATCAGCTCTCCAAATTCAGGCTCGGTGAGTGCGGGATACACCCATGGATCTGATCCAAACCCAATGGACTTGGAGAAAGAAAAGTAAAGGCATGCGTTCCAGTGTATGATAATGATGATGTACATGACCAACGTGCAGATTCTGAAAATGTTGGGGTAGTTGGTCATGGTTTCTGAGATGTTAAAGAACTCAAACATGCGGTTCAGGCGAAGTAGCTTGTTAATGCGGATCTCTGGGTAGTCTAAGCCCAAAAAAAAGTACAAGATGTCTGTAGGTATCATAGAGACCACATCGATACGGAACTGGGGGCTATCTGTGTACCGCTTAAGCAGAAGCTTTTCGTCTTTGACAAGCAAGCCCTGTTCCAGGTAACCTAGTTAAAGAAAGACATGAAGTCGTACCGTCACAAACAAATCAGCAGTTTACCTCTAATCCTTCATTAAAAAGATACTCTAAACCACGATTAAGGTTAAAGTTCACCTGTTCGTGCTCTGAAGGCCATGTCAGCCAAGTAAAGCAGGTCGGAGGTGTAGTCCAAGATAAACCAAATCCATAGATATTCATGCTGCAGTTCTTCAAAACAGGCTCTACACGCAGAGCAGCAAAAAACAAGTATATGAATAAATCTAATACATATTTTCAATTTTACAGACATTGCAACAAAAGAGTAAAGAAGACTAGAACAGTTCCTTAAATGAACCAATCTTGTTAATGTTGAATAGAAATTCAACAGAAGTATAACAGGTACTGTATTCTGCAAATACAATTGACTGGCTGTACATTATTTCTTACACTCCATTTGTATTCTATTCTCTGGTCATGCCCATGATAATCTGAGACATGAAATTTGAAGTCTTTCTGTACCTTGCAATGATAACTGTCCAATTGTACATGACAGGAATGGTGATTATAAACAGCCATTGGTAGTACAGAAGTCCCGCTGGGTTAATGACAAACACCTCTTTAGGCCTTGAGAAAAATCATGAAATAAACAATAATCAACAGTTATTACTTTGACCCTTTAAAATTGATAGATAATTAATCACAGATAGAAATCACAGTGAACAATTCGGTGGTGCTAATTATCGTGCTAATATTTGTCTTCATGTAGCATAAATGTTTTAGTGTATATTTAGCTCAAGTAAATTTTTAACTTATATCATTAATTATGATATATCGGTATATGGCAAATGAACAAGTACGTTCCAATTGTTCCAATTGCCACTGTCAGAAAAATCTATAAATGTCTGTAGCACAGGGAAGGTGAGATGAAGCATTGATGGGTGACTACGTCTGGAACTTGGTTCGTGAGCACAGTATTAGTTATAAAAGACAAAAAACTATCAAATTTACACTTCTGAAGTTTTGGACGACTCGATTTTAGTAACTGTTAAGTTAAACTGTTGTTTTGAGCTCAGTGTTATGCCAGTACCTTAATAATGCAAAAATGAACTTTATAAATGTGTGAAAATATTTTTTGCTTTTTTGTGAGTACTTTCGATGGTAAAGTATGGTTCGTATTCACCATGATAAACTTCCTAAGGAAACAATAAAAATTTAAGTGAAACACAACAAAAACAAAATGTGCATTCTGATACCAACCCCTCCTTTTTTTCTTTTTCTTTTTCTTTTTCCTTCTCTTTCTCTTTTTCCTTTTGTTTTTCCTGTTTTTCCTTCTCGTTTTCCTTCTCCTTCTCTTCTTTCTGCTTCATCTCCTTTTTCTGATTCTTCTCTTTCTTTTCTTTTTTCCTTTACAGTAGCACAAAAATGTTATTACACCAAAACATACTTGGCATTAAAATTACAATGCTGCACATAGGAAAAACTTTGATTTACTCTTTCTTCTCCTTCTTTTCCTTTTTCTCCTTTTTCTTTTTCTTGGTCTTTTTCTCTTCTCTATGGATGAAAAAAAACATAATAATGCCAGTAATGCGAAAAGATTATCCATATGTATAACAAACAAAACAGATGTATATCTACAATAAACATGCATACAACTAAAGAAACTCTCAGTTGTTTTACCCTTGGGTCAAAGTGTTCTATGTTAATGTTAATCCACGGTTGGATTTGTCGTACAGTATTGTATATGCAAATACAGTAGACCGTTTCATCGGAACGTACATGCATGACACGAAGGTTACTTCTGGTCTGTGTTTGGATTTAATTAATTTTATATTTAATTGTATGTTAAGTATTAAATAACATTAAAACTACTCAACAGTTATTGATTGTTTCCAGTCTACAAGAAGTTAAATTTGTGCCACAAATGTGCCACGTCTGTTTCTATTGTTGCCGCTGAAACCATGTACAGTACACTATATACAAAACCACCATAAGAGATCTTTGATTACTTGTCATTGTTGTTGCTGTTGTTGATGTTGATGTTAAACAAGCGTCCTGCATTTGGAGAAGGAATAAGGTCTTCTTGGTCCTCCTCTGTGTCGACCTCCATTATTGGTGACATTTGGGGTGGTACTGCAATATCTTCTGATGCAGGTACAATAGTCATTTTTCAAATTAAGCTGAAACAGTGGGATGAAACAACAGTTTATAGCTTACAGGTGTTCTATTTTGTAAGAAAAATGCTCAAAATGGATCAATTAATACAAATGATGAGAAATTCAGGTCACACTCACCGGTGGTTTTCCTTTAACCAAAATCTCTTCCCATTTTAACTTGACCAGATGAATATCAGAGAACTGCACCCAGACCTTCACTGTCTGGTCAAATTACATCTATTGTTTTCAAAGAGGCCGTACGCTGTTGGTTCATTGGCTCCGTTGTGCTCTGTAATGATGTTCTAGACTTCAATGACCCACAGACGGATTTAGAGATTAATGAGAGACGAGAGTGACAATGATAAAGTTCCCTCCCTATCTTCTTGAAGGATAATTTACAATCCATCCAACAAAACATCCAACTCTTTGTCCGAGGCACATATTAATGCAACTAGACTTAGAATTTAGTCTAAATGTTTTTCTTTCAGGTTTCCCAAATTTAGTTTGATGTTTAAATGGATTACCCAGAGTGCCACTGAAGGAATATCTGACAGGCCACATTTCATTATGTATAATTTTAATGTAGTTGTACTGTCTAAACATCACATCGGTGTCATTTGTGTGCATGTGTTTGCTACACTGTAAAGGTAGAGAGTAGAGAGAAAGACCTGTTAGCAGACATCGGCCCAGTCAGCACTTTTACACAGATTTGCTTTATCCTATTAAAACAAACCAGCCAGTCTTAAAGCTTTCACAGCCGACCACAACTTGATTAAAAGCCAGCATGCAAAATACAGAAGCATGCTATTTTGTTCAGTGTTGTTTTTGTTTGTTAGCTTTTGGGTTTGCACTTTTTTTTATTGCAGTTACAAAGAACAATTGCCAGAATCACACAAGACGCTTACAGGTCATTGTTTTCGTAAGTATAGAAAATAACTTTTTAGTTTTCATACACATTTCATTTTCCCCCGATGCATTGACACACACAAGTAGCTGCAGCAACACACATTTTATTAAAAGAATACTGCGAAATTACAAAGTACAACATGAAACATGTAAAACAGTACTGGCTCAAATCTTACAATGAGGTCATTACAAAAACATTTGCCAGGCAACAATTTCACATACAACACAATGGGAATGTGCCGTATTTTGTTCCAGCAGGCTAGTTTGACACCCCCTCGATCTAAGCCAGTCCCTGTCCTATAACGTGATCACAAAGGTGTGATCTTAACATCACCAGTGTCACTGATTGGCTAGGATCTTAGGGGCGGGGCTTGTGATCACATCCCTTACTGCACAGGCAGAACAGTATCAGCAGCTACAGCCACCACCACTTGTTCTGCACCAATGGCAACATCAGGCCCCACCACAGTGGTGTCGGTTTCTACGGCGACCAAAGGTTCCTGGGGTACCGCAGATGGCTCAACGGCAACAGGAGCTGCAGTGACTTCGGGAGCTGGGTCAGCGGCGGAAGCAGTGGCAGCGGTAACGTCCACGGCAACGGGTAGGATGTCATTCGTGGTACCGGCTTCGACAACTGGGGCGGCTTCAGTGGGCTCAGCTACAGCTTCTGCACCTTCTGCTACCTCCACTTCTTCAGCCTCTTCTGCTGCTTCCGCCTCATCAGAGTTCAGTGGAGCAGCCGGCTGTGCGGGCTGGACACCAATTGCAGGGTTAAACCCATTAAATTGCTGACAGAAATAAAAAGAGAAAGTTGATATTATAATAATGTTTGATGTTTGAAAGCAATAATAAAGCAAGCGACCAGTGTAGCCTGTTTATAGCATCATCATGTTAGCTTTTTACTTCTGGTGATTGTGTTGTGTTAATCTGTAAAGACAAAACGTGTAAACGTCATGAACATTTGTTAATCACAGATCTTATTTTTTGCGATCTATGGGGAAAATGTATAGGCCTTCGGTCGGGAGAACCAGATGATTAGTAATGGAGCTAAAATCTGCAGTACATTATGTTAAAAATATTTAAAACAATTCTATTAATCATTTAAAGAAAAACCTGCATCTTTAAAGTAAAAAGACAGAATAACTTACTGTGTTTTCCTCATCTGATCCTTCTCCTCTGGGTGCCAGCAGTGCCGGATTGAACTCCTGAAAGAAATGTTCTCATCTTAATTAAAGCTGATGATATCCTCAACACAAAATAAAGTGGCAAACTATAATAAGTATTGCAACCCCAAAAATACAATATTATGCGAGTTAAGACAAGTAATAAGTGATTGTTTTGATGCTCCTGCTGAAATTTCTTGAAAGGTTTTATTGGTTTGTGCTAGTCTAGCTAGTGGGTCAGCATATCCATGTTTACCACCAGAAAATGATGTCATGATTTATTCACCCTGTTGACATTTAAACTTGTGTGATGATAAAATGTTGGCAATAACCGTTAGTCCCCATCGACTTCTATTGTAAGGACACAACACCAATGCAAGTAAATGGGGACCAACAGCTTTCTGTTACCAACATTTTTTGAATTATGTTCTTTTGTGTTTTGCAGAAGAAACTCATGCAGGTTTAAAATAACAAGAGGGCATGTGAATAATGACAGAATTTTCATTTTGAAGGTGAACTATCCCTTTAAGAACTCATATCACCATCCCATGCTGCGGGACTGTTGTCCAAAACATGGCATTGCACGGTTGCTCCATAGAGTTGCATTGGGCACACAATAATGTGTGAAAGGGTCATAGAAGATAGAAAAGCCATTAACTGTGAGTTACTCTGTTACTGTTTTTAAAACTAATAGAAAAAATTGTATGAATGACAATTTGAACTATGTATTGTGTTGAATAATCACTGTCCATTGAGAGCATGTTACTAACCTGCTGTGCTTGAGGTACAAGTTGAGACTGACCCTGTATAAAAAAGAAAGAAATGACAGGGACCAACATTTATCCGGTAAAATAATACAAAATAAAATGTCTTAAATGTTATATAATATGTTATGTGATATAATGAACATATTTACATCAGCTGGTGCAGCCTGTGTGAGGAAAAAGGCATTATTACTTACAAGTTGTTTTCATACATTTAACTATAAATATTTTGCCTTCATCTAGCTGTTCTGAAGTTGCTGACCTGTTGCTGCAGTTTTCCTATCATTCTGTAGAGCTCCATCAAATGTAAAGCAGTGTTAGCATTATTAACAGCTGCCTGCTGCAGGAAGGCACACTTATCAGATTACAGTACAAAACATTGGGCTACACATTAGAATCCATTATTATTATGTTACATGAGTTTACCTCATTGCTGCCACTGTCAAGTGCCTAAAACATGCAAAGCAAGAGAAAGATGTCAAATACTTATTTGTAAGAAGTCTTCAAGGTAAGTCTGTTTTATGCTGAATGAACTGAAATAAAAGAAGTTCTTACAGGGGCAGCGAGTGAGGAGCCAAAGACACACATCAGGAACACAAAGATCTTCATATTTGTCCTCTGACACAGATAAAGACGCACATCACACGTTTAACAAAACATATTTAAGGAGGATCACAAACACATGTATTTCTCCATAAAGCATTTTTGTCTTGTTTTTCAGTCAAATATAAATGCATTCTTAAAACAAGATACTTGTAAGTAAGACTTGTTTTTAAAGTATACATCTTAAACCAGCCAAAACTTTATATCTTATTAAAAACACTAGATTTTGTTAGATTTACACAATAAAAGTACTTTTAAACAAAAAGTAATCCTAAAATAAGAAAAATAAAGAAATTATGAAGATCTTACCCTGGAATTCACAAGGTCAACTTGTTAACTTCTTGGATTTTGAGGCGGAATGCATAACTACGGACAGAGTCTGCAATATATATTTACCAGCTCTAGAAACGGACCAATCAGGTCCAGGCAAAAAGTGAAATCTATTTTTGCATTTGAAACTTGCTTAAACAGGTTTGGAATTACAACTGTTAATGACCTATTATGTATAATTATACTCTGTAAAATGTTGCGTGGTGTACAAAAAGAATGAGGGAAAAATTAAATGATGTCTAGACAAATTTGCCTGTCTGTGGTTTTCTTATGTTTTAGGTACTGTAGATATATTCCTGTCATGACCACTGTTGAAACTGTTCTGGGCAAACTCTCCGCCTGTCAGGGACGTGCACAGACATTTTGAGGGGCATGGGCTCAAGTGGAAAAAAGGCCACTTTTAATATTTGTTTTAATTGTTTACTAAACAGAATTTTTAGTAAACCATATTTGATCTAAATCATATTTGATCAAAAGAACGCCCTAGCATGCAAAAACGGAAGAAACTTAGCCACAATGTGTATGTTTTCTATGCTAAAATTTCAATTTAGAATAAATTACTGCACAAAGTAACATGATATATTTACATTGATAATTTGTTTATTTCGCACAAGCCAACGGAGTTGGAGTATTTGGGACACCAACAACTGAAAACGGCAATGGGTACAAATTTGTTCTTTTACAAAACAAAATCCTGCGAAAAAATTAAAACAAACTACAAAAAAGGATTGACAAAATACAAGAATACAGCAGCTTAACTATTATTATTTTTAATAATATTTTTGTTGTTGTTGTTATACACTTGAGTCCCACTCACGCACTGATCGATGATGACAAGAAATTTGTTTCACATTTGAGGGAGGGCTGTTTAGATTTTTCAGCCAGTGGCGTAACTTTGTTTTGAAAAGTGGTGGGGACCAAAACAATTCATACTTAAATCAATTGTTTCTGTAATAACTCATTGGGAATATTTATCATAAAGGCATCAAACTTATCTGACATCAAACTTATCAAGTTATTGTTTAAGGCAGAACACTTGATGTACTATTCAACTTTAAGATGTTGATCTATTTGGCTTTCATGTTTTCTTTCTATTTACAAATAACTGGTGACATGCTTTAGTTATTTTGTTAATCCTATTCATCTGCATTGCCTGACAAATCTTTGCAAGTTAGCATATTTTATTACTTAATGCCTGATTTGCATATTACTTGCGATTCCGATGACGTTATTAATTTTCCTGTATTCAGCTGTCGTTTCTCCATTAAGTAAGCATGTATGCCAATGATATACTGCCTTAGCTAAATTTTGCTAACTCATTAGCTCATAAGTGATGGATGTTATCAAATATCTGTCTTTTGGATAATTAGCTGTGAATTCGAGGCACAAACCCGTCTGTTCATCACCACTCACCTCCACACCAAGACAACCCTTACTGGAAAGGAGGGAGGGCTTCACTTCTGCAGCTCTCTGCCTGATGTGCCAAACAATGTGTTCTACCCAACTGTGCTGCGCGCCTGCGTGGAGACGCTGGTGGGAGAAAGGCATCGTAACTCTCAACATTTCCCGACCTGACCTGATATTTTGTATTCATTTGACAGGAAAAGCTGTGCACAAACAGAAATACACATGCTCGCACACATATTTATTTATAAAAAAAATCACCAGAAAAAGGGCAATTTCTCACGAGGAAGAAAATGGCCAAGGCTCATGACCCCAAATTTGACTTATCCCCTTTTAAGCAATTCTTAGGGCCGTATATGACAGTGGACAGGTCCTTTCCAATTGAATCAGTCTGAATAAAATCAATGTTGAATGAACAATGAATTCAAAGCTCAAATCACACATTGTACAGAACTCTTATTTGTAGACTTGCTGAAACTGTTGTAAATCTTTTGTCTCATTGTTGTGATCACACTGACAGGATCTTTGTGATAATTTCCATCTCCAGATTTCACTAAAATGAATATTATTGTTTGTTTTAGATGTAATGCGATGTGTATACATGATTTAAGGAAAAAGACGCTGTATTTTCCACATACCGTGCATTTTTGTATCTCCTCTGTGTTTAAACGCGCAGATCTTTAATAAAGCTCATCACTCTGAATTGTGCTATGAATGGCAAGTTTAACAGTGCGTAGTGATTGGTCGATACTGCAAGCATGTAACGCCTCTTAACATATTTGGAACATTAGGTACCAAAGCAATTGTGCTGACAGGTAGGCGCAGCCGAATCATACCACGAACTGACGTAGATTTGTGGGGGTGTGGTTACACGGGGCGTTTCAGGCAGGTCTAGGTGATCATTCACTTTTAGATTGAATGCATCTTTTGTTCCGACACACTAATTGTTGCAATTTCACGTGTCTAATACACGCTAGGGCAACTTATAACACACCAAATACACAGAAAAACACGTGTTCGCGCCATATGACCCCTTTAAGTAATTCTACTTGTTTGCAAAAACTTACTACAAATTAAGTAGTTGTTTCTGTCGGTGTAGTGTGGTGCTTTATAAGACTTTGTTCGCTGATATCTGCTTTTATACTCTTATGTTGGTTCTTATGACATTTATTCTACTTTATTATCTTACTGCTTTTGATTTATTTCATAGTTATATTTTGTTCTTAGTTATTTAATACAACCTCTAAAAAGCTCATTTTTTATATTCACAAGTACAGGTGTGAAGTCACAAAGTGAAGACAAAACACCCAAATATGGTGATCAGGTCCTCAAAGTGATCGTGATATAACTATATATATATATCATGATACTCTATTGTATTACCATAATGACTCAAAATGATGACTTACTTCCAAATTGCATAAGAGGTATATGGGTGAGGGAAGTGTGCAAATGTTTATATTTTACTTGTATGTTTGCCATTAACTTTTCTGTTTTTATCCATTCTATTCGTACAACCATAATAAATGCGGTTTGATCTTCAAACAAAATCACATCTTTTCTAAATCTGACAACAATAATTTCATCAACTCTATAATCAGGCTGTGAGATGCTTATTTTACAGCAGCAAGTTCAAGCTTGACAGGCGAGAGTCTGTGGTTGATTCGATAAGCATCTATGAAGGTATATTTACAGTATAAATACAGCTAAACGGTGCATTGTGTGGAAAGAAACTTCTGGTTTTGTGATCCATATATTATGTGCAGCTAATTATTTTAGCTCCTATTTATCTTATATTCATTTGTTTAGTTTTACTTTTTTATAAAAAAATTTGTATACTGTCACACTCCACTAGAACATAAAAACACAGAAAGTGCAATTTTTGTTTTTGTTAAATCCACTTTATTAATGACTCTAAGCTTACATGAAATATTTAGAGTTAACATTTCAGTTATGATGTTTCAGATATGGTCTTTCACAAAATCCGACACATTTTAAATATCTTACGGGGTTATAGAACGCTCATGGTTATAAAAAGTTCTTCATAATATAGTTAATTTCTTATAAATTGTTTATGTTAAAAAGCAGCTCATTTTAAATTATTTCTAGAGAAATGGTACATTAGCGTTAGACAAAAACAGCTCCAGACTCCTGTGGTTTGATGTCTTTTCTCTCCGAGACTGTGGGCAAAAGAAATCATGTGTTAACAAATGAATGTGTGATGCTGAAAATGTTCAAAGACTTTATGGCACTTCAAAATTATGACAAATAAATAAAATTCAGATCCACCAAATTAGTATCTCACCGATCTTCATGGCTGCACCTGCAAACACAACAAGCACTTTTGTAATGAATTCAAGCCAAATGTTGAGTTTAGAGCATGTGTGTGTGGCATACAAAATCTGTACTGAATGTGCTGACCAACCCACAAGTTATCATTTTGGTTAAACACATCCCGGCTAAACGTGGAACTGAAGGAATAATTATGTTGTCAAATCAGAGCTTTATTGGAGGGTTGTGTTTCAGAGATGTATGAATTCAGAGGCTTTGAAATCCCACACACACCTGTCCTGTCTGAGCCTGTTGCTCCTGCTGGGGTTGCTGCTGAGGATCATGTGGTTGCGGAGCGCCATCCTGGAATGGGGGGACCTGTGTAAAAAAAGCAAAAGAAAAGAGCTTGCCTACAATTTTCTATCAAATTTCTGGAACGGTGCCAGCGTTTAGTTTTTTATAGTCAAACCATTTACCACAACAAAGTAAAACTGTCTCACCATGGGTGGCTGTTGAGCAGCTGTTTGTGGTATGTACTCGAAGGGAAAGATCTATACATTTAAACATAAACAACATTATAAAAATATATACATAATGAAAAAATAAACATAAGCATGTTTATTTCAATAAGACGGTTTCAAATTGCCATTTTAATTGAAATACTTACATTGGGAAGCTGAGGAATCTGGGGAACATTTGGTAGATCCTGAAATTGAATCAATTCAAAATAATTTAAACTAGCAGTCCTGTAAAAAATACAACTCTAAGGATCAAAACCTTCTAAAATATTACCTGGTGCTGAGAGAAGTCATAAGGGTAGAACTTCAATGCGAAGAAAAATGTAAAAGCACATTTATTAAATTGCATTAACCTTCAGGGCACAAGCAGTAATATTTATCTCTGTAATTTTTTCTATTTACACATTAAAAGAGAATATTTAAAAGCAAAAACTGGAGCTGTACTGGATTGATTCTACACAGCATATACTTAAACATCTCTTGTAAAGTCAGCCTTGGGGCTGAAATAAGCCTCTCTCTCTATTCACTCACAATTTCCACACTCTTCCGGCCCGGGGCTTTCGGGAGAGAGTACTTGATGAAAGCTTGAGTAGGGAATGTCTAAGAAGAGAAAGATAGTCACGCCAGAGTTTACACAGAAGCAAGTGACTGCAGATCAACTAGACATGCTTGATGATGAAGGCAAGCTCACCTGGGTGCCACCTGCTCCCCCTGCTGCCTTATTTGGGAACCGCTGAGGAAATATCTATTTGACCAATAAAAATACACAATTTACATATTGCTTAGTTAGATATATGGAATGAAAGAATAGTAAAAAAAGATCTCTTACGATTTCCATGCTGATAGGAGCATTCATACCAGGATGTGATGGCATGCCAGGGAAGACACCGTTAGTTCCCTTCAAATCACAGAAAAGTTTTTTTACTAGATGTCCTAAAAAGAACCGAGTTATACGTTATAATTAGTAATTTCTATACATGCTCCGTAGCAAGCCCAGAATGTGCTATTTATGACTGTTAAACCTATAAATTATATAAACGCATGTCAGGGAGTAACATGCCATCATGCATGTCAAATTACAGAGCTATTTTCATCATACCGCCGGGTGTGTTTATTATGGTTAAAGCTAAACATTTCAGGGAATATCATGTAAGGTATGTATAGAACCATCCAGAATGTTCATGTGCGGTCGGCCCCACCTGTCCCTGGTTGCCATAATGAGGGAGATAATTGAAAAACGGCGAAAGCTGAACACAAACACACAAAAAAAGAATCAGTTTCATCATGTGGACAAGCCAGACACAACCTGAGAGACATTCTTTCACAAGGGTTTGATGTAAAGTAAAGAGTGTGTACTTACTGGTACCGCGGATACCGCACCGGCCAGAAGAAGACAAAGGAGAGACGTCCACATGCTTACGGGATCACAGACCTTGCACAGACAATTCAGAAGGGTTCAAAAAGATTCTCTTGAATTTTAAGGAAAACATACTGTAGGAAGCTACCAGAATAGTACAGTGCATGAAACATGTTAGTTACCTTGGCTGCAGGTGAAGCTGGCTGTGGGATAGGAGTTTGGTTTCAAGAGAAAGTTCTTGCTTTTATTTGGTCTCAGGATTAGCGAATAGCCAATCCCTCTCTGCCAAGACTTTATCATGACCTCACAGGTGGCGCAGGATTGTTATTGAGAAAATGACCTGTAGTCAGACGCTGTCTGTCTGTGTCTCAGGTACAGTATTATTATAATGATAACAGTTGAGAGAACTGCTGATATAAGCATCTTTAAGTACAGTACTTTCACATACTTAATGGTTTTAACTGTAGAACTAACAAGAAAACTGAACCAAAAAGAATGGGAGATGCTTTTGGGTGTTTTTAAACAGAATGGTTTGATTTTGTTTTTTATTTTCTTAGAGCTTTTATGAGTATATTCATGAATCATGATCCTTGTAATCCATTGATCCATTATTCGTAAATAATGTCCACAGTTATGTAAAAACAACAATTTTATTCACATTCACTCACTAACTCTCATGCAAACTCTACACAGAATGGCCTCCTGTCTCTGCTAGGACTCGAACAAATGAAGACATTCATTCTTTCTTCAAGAACCTAAAAACAGGATGATTAAACAGTACTGTTTTATATTTCTACAGCAATAAAGAAATCTCTGAGAAACTCTGTTTTAATTCCTGTAAAAAGTAAAAGACTGTAATTGACCCTTCGCAAAGCCCGCCGCTAAACTAAAAAATTAATTTTTTTACCGTGATATAATAATTTCTTGAAAGAATTACAAAAACAATTAGACGGTCTGCAATATGTATTTGAAGTCTAAATCCAGGATGTGAAAGCAAACAAAAGAAAGATCGAAGCTATAGCCTACAGATTATAAAACTACTCTATGGTGATGCTTGCTGTAACGGCAGAACGCTATTGGTTCTGACACGCTTAGGCAACGGGTGAAACTATGATTATGTCCGTGAAGATCTGATTTTATCTCCATTAAAATTCTGGCAGTGCAGATGAGATGCAGTCCTTCAGCGCGGATCATATGGCAGTCTATGTATTGTGCCAAATCTTTCACTCCCCGCCAGATTACGACTCCCCTCATTGAAATTGCTATAGGATTAGCTAATTCTGACCCCGGGGGGCCTATAGTATCGGTCAATCAAACTCCAGGTGAAGGGTCATTTGTAGCAGCAGAGAAATCCTAAATGCTGTCTCGAGATCTTCTGTTTTCCCATTATATTATGCATTCTATAACTATACAAAATGCTTCAATGGCAAAGTATGGTTTGAAATGTTGAGAAAGTAACAATGGAAACTGAATTCAAATGGACATGTTGTATATCTATTCTTAGGAAACTGCCTAGTTAGAGACTTGAATATAATAATTAATAGTTTCTCTTTGGATTGTTAGACGTTAAATGGGCTGAGAAGACGAGTGTTGAGAGTTTACTGTGGGCGTATTCTCTAAGCACGTTAGGCAATTTTCAGTATACTGTAACTTACTTGAATGATGAGCTTGGGACAAGAAGATCTCCTCCTGCTAAACATTTTAACGCTGGTTTTGTCTTTTCACAGACTATAAACAAGACAGACTGCGCCTTTCTCTGACTGTGGTGTGGACGGCAAAGATGCAAGAAAAAAGTTGCTGTATGAGACCGCATGAAATTGTTGGGCTTAGTGTAAGTTTAAGTCAGCAGTTAAATTTAATTTCCAGAAATAGTTTAACCAAAACATAAATATCCTTCAATTACCCTGAATTCGGACATGAGCTTGTTTCTTTGGCGCAACACTAAGACTCACTGACCTAACACCTAACTTAATGCGGGACCAAAACGTTTAAACTCCGAAGAGGCTACAGGTATGGCCAAGGTATCCATGTGGATCAATAGTTTTTTCACAATATTATTACCTTGTGTTATATACAAACCTAAATTAAGATCTAATAGTTAATGTACAACAAATCAACAGGATGGCTGTGATTAGGCCAGAGGCACAAGGCCCCAGGCCCACAACCATTCGACGGCACAAGTTTATGGATAAATCGGAAACCGTGGTGCTACTGGTGGAATGTCTCATGACTCTCAGCCAATCAGATTTGAGAACCAGAAAGAACTGTTGTACAAATTGCATCCGTGAAATGTTTCTAAAGAAAAGTAATCTCGGTTGAATGAACACAGATGATTGCTTAAATGACTAGCATATACTATATCAAAATATGAATTGACTTTTAAACTTTTTAAAAGAGCCCAAATAGCCTAAACCTTGAAGTTAATGTGAGGACAAATGTATTCATTAGACAAGCAACCAATCAAAGACATTAAAATAATCTATTGACACAATAACCAAATATGAAAAACAATGCAGATACACATACACAGATAATAAAAGACATTGAGATGAGTTTGTTCTGTGGTTAAGTTGATGTCTAAGTGAGCCAAGTTAATAAAGGAACATTTGATCAAATATGATTATAAAAACTCTTAAGTTATTGTGATGGTAATTGTGATAACAGACACAATATAGTATTTGTATGATTTATTTCAGGCCCTTGTCACCAGATTTATTTGAGGTTAAAATACTTGCTTTTGACTGATTATATTTTTCCAAAGTTAGGAGTCAGGAGTCACTAGTACATTTCATTAAAAATGAAATAAAGAAATTCACTAACTCCTAGTCATGACACTTCCTCTACAGACTAAGGTGAAGCAAGTCAGACATTTGGAGCCACATCTGAAGATAGACATCTGCTACTGTTAATAACTAGTGACTCAGGACTTCTTGTCCCACCCAAGACAATCTCAAAATTACATACCCACCTCATGTTATGTTGTCACCTGTACCGTAGTGTGTAATACCGCAATAGGGTTGAATACTTGACTCTTATAATGAACAAAACGGACATAACATCATATGTTCAAAATGTTTTGTATTATATCATTTTATCAGCATTTATGTTAACCATTGCTGTTTGTTCGCACAACAAGGGAAGCTGTTTGCTTATTTGGTACCAATGCATGGCCAACAATCAATGCCCACTGATCTTGTTAAAAGCATTCAACATCCAGCATCTACACAGCGGGAGGTAGTTCTGACAGTGGGGCTAGGTGTGGGTGCTGGTGCTGGCGCTGAGGCCGGTGCCGGGGCGGGTGCCGGGGCTGGTGCTGGTGCCGGGGCTGGGGCAGGACGCGGTAGCAGGGCAAAGAATAGTGGCCACAGCGGGAACGGAGGACCAGGTGGAGCCGGCCTCAGCAGGTTTGGATAAGCAGAAGGAAAGGGGTACGGATAGCTCCTCTAGTGCAAGATGTTTAAAGAGTCATATTGCATTAAAATTCCAGTGTGAAATGTTCAGATTCAGATTTAGAAATGACATAAAATGGCATTAGTAACTTTTAAAATGACTGGAGTACCTCATCACTGCCAGAGAAGCTCCAAAGATGATGACGACCGCAAAACTGGAAATAATATTAACATAATGTTATGATTTAATAATGTTATGACATGAATGTAATAAATAAAATTATTTTATTCTGTTTAATAAAAACAAAAGTTACTTACAGTACCGGTGATCATTAGACACAGTGTGGTCAGTAAAACGAGACTCATTTTCGGATGGCAACTCATCTTGGGTGAAATCATACTGAAGTTAATATTTAACCAACACGTTTAATTTTCCATGCAAGTACCATAGTTAGCCACACAGGGTCACTCATGAGCAGAAGAGAGAGATTGAATACAAATTCAAATAGAAATTCACTTAACAGTATCTGTCAAACTGTGCACAAAAAGCCCACATTGAAAGATTATTGTAAGTCAAATCCAAGAACACACAGTATTTAAAAAGTACTGCATTTTCTATCCTTTGTTTGGTGGCTCTTCCCACTGTCCATTCAATGTAAAATATAAAAACTAAATGCAATACCCAATACATATTTTCTATAAAACTAATTACATGCATTAGGTGTAAACTCTAAAGGATTTGAAAATAAAGTCTTACTGTCTTGCTAGCCATTGAGTCTTTTTGAAGTTCGGAAGAAACACACTGAGATATGTCTGTCCTGCTAAAGCATTCAGATGGACTGATCAAAAAGTCGATCACACGCATCATGTAGACAAACCTCATTATAGGAGGCATAGCAATGTTTAGTCATGTCTTGATCCCCATGTCTTAAGTCTGTCTGTCGGTTAATGCAATGGTAATCTGTTCTTAGAAATATTGATGTCCTACCTGGATACATTGCTTCAGAGGATTTACTGATCTCTTATAATTCTGTTTTTTTTTGCGAGACTGATACCAAGGTAGCAAATGTCTGCATGGCTTAATCTTTGCAAAACAGAAAGTGTGATTAATTTGAGGTCTGGTTATAGTCTTGATCTTTTGCAATAATATTATTAGCGTGGGCTAACTGATGGTGATATCACTGTAAGACGTTGTTGTAGTTTTGCAGCAGGGATTTAACTACGTTATACTACTTTTTTAAATTTGAGTTCATCTTTGCTTTAATCCAAATTGAAACACTTCAAAATGAGCATCAGTGACATTTACTTAACAATAAAAGAGACATAAGATATTCTAGTTTGATGAAAGAAAATATAAGAACTATAGAGTTAAGTTTATGTTTAAAACTAAATTGTAAATGTTTTACAATGTGCATCTTAGGTCCACGGTGAGTTTTACCTGTTTGTTTAGCCACATGCGGTAAAGAACTTTTCTTATTTTTAACGTTGTTATTAATTCTTGTTTGATTCTTATGATGCCATGATGATATTTAGAATTTATAGTAGGCAAAACATGTGCACTAAGAACACTAAGAAATGTGGGTAGGCTAACTGAATGGCTGGAGGATATGCTGAGCAAAAGACAAGCTATTCACTTTTAGAACTAGTATAGCATGCAGTTGTTACGTAAAAATCTAATTTCCCTGTATCTATCATATTTAGGTTTCATATATTTCGGTTTCAGCTTACTACAATTTGATCTGTCACTGTATTGTAATGCAAGTCACAAAAATTACTACATACAAAGGTGATACATGTATAAGCAATTTAATTTCCATAAAATAATTTTTTTTGAGCTTTTCAGTATTTAAAGAACTTTCAGATTTGTCTAAGAAATAAAATACCTTTTATAAAAGGTCAGATGGGAAACTAATAAGATTAATTATCTATTACTAAGAGTAGTTTGTTTTCTTAAAAATATTATAGTCATGATACTGCCTCTCATTGTCATGCTTTCCTCGCCTTGTGGCAGGGTCATGACAGACCCCACATGTTTTGTGTAAGACACATGACATTGCTTGTTTTGACGTGCCATGTGTCCTCCTGTCTCGTCTTTGTCCCCGCCCCCTCGATTCCTCGTTATTGATTGTTAATGATTTCATGCCCTGCACCCTTGTGTTTTCTGTCCTGTGCAAGTCCGTTTTGTTCCGTGTTTGCAAATACTTTATGTCCTGGTCCTGCACTGTGTCCTGTAAGGGATTGTCTAGTTAGTGAGTGTAGTTTTGTCAAGTATTGTATTAGTCTAGTTTAGCTAGTCTACGTACCTATTTGGTCTTTTTTATTATATTCCCCTGTTTTGTTGTTTTACCCCCTCGTGGGTCTTTTGTTTTGTTTTATTTCAAATAAATGAGTGTTTTGTGTCAAGCTGCCGATGGGTTCACCTCCAAGGTTGAGGCCGCTGGTATCCAGTTCCTGCAGTCCAGACGGAATCCCGACCAGTGCAGCCGGCAACCCCGTCCGGTCCAGCCGGCACCATAGTTTTTGTTTCCCCAGTTTTGCACTTGTTTGGACTTCCCCCTTGGACTCTTGTGCTCCATTGTTATTTATTATGGTTCCCTGATTTTTGTCTGTGTCATAGTCTGTCTCGTCTTGTTTGTCACCTTGAGGAGCACCAGGATGTCGCTCCTTAAGGAGGGGATTCTGTCATGATTCTTGGTCTGGTTACAGGATCATGAAAAAGCCTCACGTTTAGTGTAGAAAGAGACATGTTATTGTTTGTTTTGACATGTCATGCACGCTCTATGGTCTCGTCTTTGTCCCGCCCTCTCGATTCCTCATTATTGATTGTAAATTATTTCATGCCCCACAACTGTTCCCTCTTGATTTGATCCCTTATTTAATTCCCTTGTGTTTTCTGTCTTGGGCTGGTTAATTTTTATTCATGCAATTGTGTTCCTGTGTTTAGTTTAGTCTAGTTATTTGTAATTTATGTCAGGTGTTGTCTTTAGTCTTGTCTGGTGTAGTAAGTCTATGTTCCTGTTTATCTGTCATGTGTTTTACCCTTCATGGGTTTTTGTTTTGTCTTTATTATTTAATAAGTCTTGTTAACCCTTTACCAGCTGTCTGTGCCTGGGTCCTCTGTCCCATCACACCCCGATCCTAACAACTATAAGTACCTTTAATCACAAACAAGTTCATCCTTGGAGAATACTTAAACATGTTTTAGTTGGTTACACTACACACTCAGAGAAAGCATCACATATATTTGATTTAATGATGCAATATTTATTTTGCAGAGTATCAAGTCAAATATTATAATATTCCAAGAATATGAATGCAACTGGACACATCCTCAGTTTCAGCTGGTGACTCATCTACCACCAGGGGCAGGAGCTGGGGCTGGAGCAGGGGCTGGTGCTGGTGCTGGTGCTGGAGCAGGAGCAGGAGCTGGAGCCGGGGCAGGAGCAGGAGCAGGTGCTGGGGCAGTGGCACCTCCCAGTTGTGCTAGCAGGAATGGCAAAAGGCTGAGGAGAGCATTGTTGTTCTGGGGTGGCCGGGGAATGTAAGGCCTGTTAGGGTATGGATATGGATATGGATAGGGACCTTGATATTGGACTGGGTTGTAGTAGCCTCCAAATCCTCCATAGTTCTGTAGTAATACCAAAGAAAGCACATATAAAGAATGCTTTTTAACAATCATTCAACAATGTAATACAACATTTCAAAATAAAAGCACACATGAAAAGATATACAAATTCACATGAGCAACAAATTCACAATATACCTCTATAACTTTTGTAACTATTTGCACTGCTTTGAATATTTAACATGAGGATAGATGGATACATTTAAATTAGAGATCTTGTGCAGTTTGGTATTCAACCTTACCTCTGAGGAGCGGCTTCGCTTCTCCCTGTGTTCCTCATCATCTGCCTGTTGAAAGAAATTATTTTATTTTGTAACTATTAGGTTCAAGTTCTGGAAATGGTTCATATGGCATAATCAAAGTTCACAATTTGTCAGGAGTTTTTTATTCTTGAGGTGTCAAAAGGCAAAAAAGCTAAATAAAGTTGCTCACCAGCACAACACATAAGAGCCCAATGAAACAAGCGACGATAAGGAAAGATTTCATGGTTCCAGATAATCTGTAATGTCATATAAAAATGTTAAATCTACAGTTAGTATCTGTTAAAAAAAGTAAAGTCAAACTTTGATTCCTACCTTTGTGGCAAACTAAGAAATTCTCCAGTTCAGGTATGGTATCTTAACAGCAGTGAGAGATGCTTTATAAACACATTATCAACATGCAACTAGCCAATCAGAAGATCGGATCACAAATCTCAGCATCACTTCATATTTGGCAAGTTAGACTTTTCTCAACAATTGAGAAATAGGAAAATGATTCACATGGTTGCTTCTACTCTGAATGTATATGAAATGCAAACTTGGCTTAAATTGAGTTTCTGCAACACATAAACACAACAGAAGATTAAGGCACACCTTATGGGTGTATGTGACTATGATTTTCTGTTTTTGAAAATTCTTATCTTTATCAAGGAGGTGTGCGTTTTCAATTCATCGTCTGGCTAGTTTTTAGTTTTACTTGGTCCCGTCATTTAAGTGTAATTTTACTTTAACCCTCCAATTATCTTCAAATTTCAGCAACCCAAAATATGTTAATACATTACTAAAATATTAAATCATATTTTTTTTTGTTTACACGCTTAAACAATCCTAACAATTTAAGTAAAAGAATTTGAGAAAACATAATGGATGGATTTATTTTTATTGTGCATTCCAATAAATATCAATCAAAGGGTAGTTGGTTTGTTTTGATTTAAGCCATAATAACTCAAATATAGAGCAAATTAACAATAAAATCATTATAACAAAATAAACAACATTGTTTTGTAATTTTTTCTCATTTTGGCAACAAACAGACAGTATCATCGCGGCAGTGGCTCCTCAGCCAAGCGCATGAACCAAATGTCTGAACCTGTGGTTCCTCTCGTACTGAGCAGGATCAATGGACCCACTCATCGATTTAATCATACACTAGATTTGATTATATCTCATAGAGCCGATCTAACCAATATAGATATTATTCCTCAAAGTTACGATGTCACCGATCTATCTTATAACATGTACACTGCACACTGCAGGAATCACTCGTTTAACTCGTAATCAACAGGGTAGAACAATTTCCTTGACTACTAAAGATAGTTTTGCAAAGAGCTTGCCAGATCTGACTCCTTACCATCATCACTCGATGACATGACCAGCAAATGGGGCACTATTACCATCATTATTATATGATTATACCATCATTAAGTATCTTATAAACCAAACTTAGACCCCATTGAACTAGGAAACTATAGACTAATTTCAAATCTCCCTTACCTGTCTAAAATACTAGGAAAAGTAGTGTCCTCGTAGTTATGCTCTTTCTTACAAAATAACTACATACACGAAAAATTTAAGTCAGGCTTTAGACCACATCATAGTAATGAAACTCCGCTGGTTAAAATTACAAATGACCTGCTTATAGAATCAGATAAAGGTAACATCTCACTCCTAGTCCTGCTTGACCTTAGTGCTGCATTCGATACTGTAGACCATAACATACTTCTAGATCGCTTACACAATTATACTGGTATTGAGGGACAGGCACTATAATGGTTCAGATCTTACTTATCAGACAGATACCAATTCGTCCATTTTAATGGGGAAATCATCAAATCTAAGGCAAGCAAATTATGGATTACCTCAGGGATCGGAAACATTATTAGAAAACATGGAATTAGCCTCCACTGTCATGCAGATGATACTCAGCTATATATCTCATCAAGATCAGATGATTCCTCCCAGCTATCCAAATTGCCAGAGTGCATCAACGATATAAAACATTGGATGACTTGTAATGTCCTTCTTTTAAATTCTAATATTATTTATCAAATTATTATTAAGACAAATATTTAGGATTATAACCTGCAAATTGAAGGCTATACTGTTTCTCCAACAAATACAGGAAAAGATCTATGCGTCATATTAGACAACAACCTTACATTTCGAAATCACATCTCAAATGTCTTCCACCTTAGAAATGTTGTCAAATTACGAAATATTCTATGTGTTGCTGACGCGGAGAAGCTTATTCATTAATTTGTGACCTCAAGACTTGACTACTGTAATGCGCTACTTAGTGGTTGTCCTGCACCATCAGTAAATAAACTACAGTAAGTTCAGAATGCAGCTGCCAGAGTTCTAACCAGGTCTAAAAAATACGATCACATAACCCCAATGTTATCACCCTTCAATGCAAAATATGCTAAGTAAATGAGACTCTGGCCTTAGGGCATTCTTGTCAACTGTGAGTGACGTCAGTGAACCGTTCCAAGATGGCGGAATATCACAAACCGAACTCATTTCAAAAGCAAACATTTGTCTTCTGTTGCAAACACCTTTACAATAATGTTATATTTTTGGATATATCATACACAGTTATTCAATACCGAAAGCTCTTCTTTCAGGATATCCTCTGTACACTTCTGTACAAGGTTGAAATAAATTGGTAGAGAGATGTTTAAAATTCACAGCAAAAATAAAAGCAATATTGAAACCAAACTTTTTATTGACTGTGTTTATTTGTTTTTTTGCTGGTTGTGAATACAGTATCACTGTACACAGTACGAAATACAAAATACATTTTGTAGGAATCAATTTATTGTTAAGGGACTCACAGCATTTATGTCTGGGAAACATTGTGGCATCATTAAGGATGTGGTTGGGAATATTTCACAAATTCTAATAGCATTATTGGCCAAAACCAAATTCACGATAGCCATATCTTGCTCTTCAGTTAACGTGACCTTGCCCACCGGGAAACCCTCGAAGATTCAGGAACAGTGTAAGAGTGTGAGTGTGTGTGTGTGCGTGCGTGCGGGCGGGCGTGTATATTATCTATATGTTTATAAAAACACAATCATATATATATATATATATATATATATATATATATATATATATATATATATATATATATATATATAGCCTATATATATTTAAGAAAAATACTGAAAATATATTTGTACATAAAATAAATTATTTTTAGATACAAATGTATGTGAATGTATATAAAGTGTTTGTATCTTTGCACAAATATACAGTACAAAACACACACATTAATATATAAACACAAACATTTGTTTTCATTTTTCTTTTCTCACACTCAGAGAAAGCATCACAGAAACACACATATTTGATTAAATGATGCAATATTTATTTTGTAAGATACCAAGAACATGAGTATCAAGTCATATATTGCAATATTCCAAGAATATGAATGCAACTGGACACATCCTCAGTTTCAGCTGGTGACTCATCTACCACCAGGGGCAGGAGCTGGTTCTGGAGCAGGAGCTGGAGCCGGGGCAGGAGCAGGTGCTGGGGCAGTGGCACCTCCCAGTTGTGCTAGCAGACTGAGGCTGAGGAGAGCATTGTTGTTCTGGGGTGGCCGGGGAATGTAAGGCCTGTTAGGGTATGGATATGGATATGGATATGGATAGGGACGTTGATATTGGACTGGGTTGTAGTAGCCTCCAAATCCTCCATAGTTCTGTAGTAATACCAAAGAAAGCACATATAAAGAATGCCTTTTAACAACCATTCAACAAAGTAATACAACATTTCAAAATAAAAGCACATATGAAAAGATATACAAATTCACATGAGCAACATATTCACAATATACCTCTATAACTTTTGTAACTATTTGCACTGCTTTGAATATTTACCATTAGGATAGATGGATAAATAAATAAAATGCTATTTAAATTAGAGATCTTGTGCAGTTTGGTATTCAACCTTACCTCTGAGGAGCGGCTTCGCTTCTCTCTGTGTTCCTCATCATCTGCCTGTTGAAAGAAATACTTTTATTTTGTAACTATTAGGTTCAAGTTCTGGAAATGGTTCATATGGCATAATCAAAGTTCACAATTTGTCAGGAGTTTTTTATTCTTGAGGTGTCAAAAGGCAAAAAAGCTAAATAAAGTTGCTCACCAGCACAACACATAAGAGCCCAATGAAACAAGCGATGATAAGGAAAGATTTCATGGTTCCAGATAATCTGTAATGTCATATAAAAATGTTAAATCTACAGTAAGTATCTGTTAAAAAAAGTAAAGTCAAACTTTGATTCCTACCTTTGTGGCAAACTAAGAAATTCTCCAGTGCAGGTATGGTATCTTAACAGCAGTGAGAGATGCTTTATAAACACATTATAAACATGCAACTAACCAATCAGAAGATCGGATCACAAATCTCAGCATCACTTCATATTTGGCAAGTCAGACTTTACTCAACAATTGAGAAATAGGAAAATGATTCACATGGTTGTTTCTACTCTGAATGTATATGAAATGCAAACTTGGCTTAAATTGAGTTTCTGCAACACATAAACACAACAGAAGATTAAGGCACACCTTATGGGTGTATGTGACTATGATTTTCTGTTTTTTTTATTATTATAATTATTATCTTTATCAAGGAGGTGAATGTTTTCAATTCATCGTCTGGCTAGTTTTTAGTTTTTCTTGGTCCCGTCATTTAAGTGTAATTTTACTTTAACCCGCCAATTATCTTCAAATTTCAGCAACTCAAAATATGTTAATACATTACTAAAATATTAAATCATTAAATATTTTTATTGTGCAATCCAAGTAATATCAATCAAAGGGTAGTTGGTTTGTTTTGATTTAAGCCATAATAACTAAAATAAAGAGCAAATTAACAATAAAATCATGATAACAAAATAATAAACATGAAAAAAAAAAGAGTTATCTCATTTTGGAAACAAACAGACGGTATCATCCCGCCAGTGGCTCCTCAGGCAAGCGCATTAACCAAATGTCTGAACCTGTGGTTCCTCTCGTACTGAGCAGGATCAATGGACCCACTCATCGATTTAATCATACACTAGATTTGATTATATCTCACAGAGCCGATCTAACCAATATAGATATTATTCCTCAAAGTTACGATGTCACCGATCTATCTTATATCATGTACACTGCGCACTGCAGGAATCACTCGTTTAACTCGTAATCGACAGGGTAGAACAATTTCCTTGAGTACTAAAGATAGTTTCGCAAAGAGCTTGCCAGATCTGACTCCTTTAATAACCATACCGATAAATACAGAATCACTCGATGACTTGACCAGCTAATAATAAACCATTACCATCATTATATGATTATACCATCATTAAGTATCTTATCAAGAAACCAAACTTAGACCCCAATGAACTAGAACAGACAGATACCAATTCGTCCATTTAAATGTGGAATCATCAAATCTAACGCAAGTAAATTATGGATTACCTCAGGGATCGGAAACATTATTAGAAAACATGGAATTAGCCTCCACTGTTATGCAGATGATACTCAGCTATATATCTCATCAACACCAGATGATTCCTTCCAGCTATCCAAATTGGCAGAGTGCATCAAAGATATAAAACATTGGATGACTGATAATATTCTTCTTTTAAATTCTAATAATATTTATCAAATTATTATTAAGCCAAATATTTAGGATTATAACCTGCAAGTTGAAGGCTATACTGTTTCTCCAACAAATACAGGAAAAGATCTATGCGTCATATTAGACAACAACCTTACATTTCGAAATCACATCTCAAATGTCTTCCACCTTAGAAATGTTGTCAAATTACGAAATATTCTATGTGTTGCTGACGCGGAGAAGCTTATTCATTCATTTGTGACCTCAAGACTTGACTACTGTAATGCGCTACTTAGTGGCTGTCCTGCATCATCAATAAACAAACTACAGTTAGTTCAGAATGCAGCTGCCAGAGTTCTAACCAGGTCTAAAAAATACGATCACATAACCCCAATGTCATCACCCTTCACTGCAAAATATGCTAAGTAAATGAGACTCTGGCCTTAGGGCATTCTTGTCAACTGTGAGTGACGTCAGTGGACCGTTCCAAGATGGCGGAATATCACAAACCGAACTCATTTCAAAAGCAAACATTTGTCTTCTGTTGCAAACACCTTTACAATAATGTTATATTTTTGGATATATCATACACAGTTATTCAATACCTAAAGCTCTTCTTTCAGGATATCCTCTGTACACTTCTGTACAAGGTTGAAATAAATTGGCAGAGAGAAGTTTAAAATTCACAGTAAAAATAAAAGCAATATTGAAACCAAACTTTTTATTGACTGTGTTTATTAGTTTTTTTGCTGGTTGTGAATGCAGTATCACTGTACTCAGTACGAAATACAAAATAAATTCTGTAGGAATCAATTTATTGTTAAGGGACTCACAGCATTTATGTCTGGGAAACATTGTGGCATCATTAAGGATGTGGTTGGGTATATTTCACAAATTCTAATAGCATTATTGGCCAAAACCAAATTCACGATAGCCATATCTTGCTCTTCAGTTAACGTGACCTTGCCCACCGGGAAACCCTCGAAGATTCAGGAACAGTGTAAGAGTGTGAGTGTGTGTGTGTACATGCGTGCGGCGTGTATATTATGTATATGTTAATAAAAACACACATATATATATATATATATATATATATATATGATTCAATATTTAAGAAAAACACCTAAAATATATTAAATTTACATAAAATGACAGTTTATGAGCATTTCAGCATTTAAAGAGCTTTCCGATTTGTAATTTGATTGGCTGGAGTTGCGTAAACTCTGTCTTTCTCATTTGATTGGTCAACTTTTTGACCTTGACCAGCGCTAGCCACAGGTTCCACTGCTGCAGCTACAGAAAGTTACTATAAGACACAGAAATCACGAGAATAGCTAGTAACAAGTTGGTGAAAAATTATGACTTATATCCCAACAGTGGGCCGGCACACATTGAGCAACATAGCCTATTCGCCCAGTGTTAACATTAGACATTAACCGGTAATCTCTGCATCAGCTAACAGTTTCACATCAACTAACCATAAATATAGACTTTCACAGTAATGACGATGCCAATGTAATAATGACCGATTTGAAAAGTGTGTTAAATGTCAAAAGATTCAGCATTTTAATTTGCACACATATAATTTACCTTTGTTTTAATCTGAACGTTTTCTTCTGTCAAATTTACTGGAGTGGAGGGCCGAGTTTAAAGCTGAATGCTGCCACTGAATTCTTACATTTTAATTGGGTGATTCGGGGCTTTTGAAAAAACATTTGTGACTTGAGCCCCAAAAAGCCATCCCTACACTCCGCCCCTGCCTTAAATCACAAACAAGTTCATCCTTGGAGCGTTTAAGAAGAAACGCTATTGAGAAATTATGAAAATGAGATTTGCTTGACCTGTATACTTAAACATGCTTCAGTTGGTTACACTTCACACTCAGAGAAAGCATCATAGGAACACACATATTTGATTAAATGATGCAATATTTATTTTGTAAGACACCAAGAACAGGAGTATCAAGTCAAATATTACAATATTCCAAGAATATGAATGCAACTGGACACATCCTCAGTTTCAGCTGGTGACTCATCTACCACCAGGGGCAGGAGCTGGTGCTGGTGCTGGTGCTGGTGCTGGTGCTGGAGCAGGAGCAGGAGCTGGAGCCGGGGCAGGAGCAGGGGCAGGAGCAGGAGCAGGTGCTGGGGCAGTGGCACCGCCCAGTTGGGCTAGCAGGAATGGCAAAAGGCTGAGGAGAGCATTGTTGTTCTGGGGTGGCTGGGGAATGTAAGGCCTGTTAGGGTATGGATATGGATATGGATATGGATAGGGACGTTGATATTGGACAGGGTTGTAGTAGCCTCCAAATCCTCCATAGTTCTGTAGTAATACCAAAGAAAGCACATATAAAGAATGCCTTTTAACAGTCATTCAACAATGTAATACAACATTTCAAAATAAAAGCACACATGAAAAGATATACAAATTCACATGAGCAACATATTCACAATATACCTCTATAACTTTTGTAACTATTTGCACTGCTTTGAATATTTACCATGAGGATAGATGGATACATTTAAATTAGAGATCTTGTGCAGTTTGGTATTCAACCTTACCTCTGAGGAGCGGCTTCGCTTCTCCCTGTGTTCCTCATCATCTGCCTGTTGAAAGAAATTATTTTATTTTGTAACTATTAGGTTCAAGTTCTGGAAATGATTCATATGGCATAATCAAAGTTCACAATTTGTCAGGAGTTTTTTATTCTTGAGGTGTCAAAAGGCAAAAAAGCTAAATAAAGTTGCTCACCAGCACAACACATGAGAGCCCAATGAAACAAGCGATGATAAGGAAAGATTTCATGGTTCCAGATAATCTGTAATGTCATATAAAAATGTTAAATCTACAGTAAGTATCTGTTAAAAAAAGTAAAGTCAAACTTTGATTCCTACCTTTGTGGCAAACTAAGAAATTCTCCAGTGCAGGTATAGTATCTTAACAGCAGTGAGAGATGCTTTATATACACATTATAAACATGCAACTAACCAATCAGAAGATCGGATCACAAATCTCAGCATCACTTCGTATTTGGCAAGTTAGACTTTACTCAACAATTGAGAAATAGGAAAATGATTCACATGGTTGTTTCTACTCTGAATGTATATGAAATGCAAACTTGGCTTAAATTGAGTTTCTGCAACACATAAACACAACAGAAGATTAAGGCACACCTTATGGGTGTATGTGATATGATTTTCAGTTTTTGAAAATTATTATCTTTATCAAGGAGGTGTACGTTTTCAATTCATCATCTTGCTTTTGTTTCATTTGATTGTTTAAAATTTTCTTGGTCCCTGTCATTTAAGTGTGATTTTACGTTGCCCTCGTATTATTTTGAAATTTTAGAAAATATGTTAATCTATAACACATTACTAACACATTACTAAAGTTTTAAATCATATTTGGTTTTATTTACACACACTTAACCAATTTAATTAAAAAAATTGGACAAAACATAATGTCTTGATTTCTATATGAAGAGTTTATTTCCAAAATGAGATAACTCTTTTTTTGTGCATTGCATTTCCGATCAAATGTTTTTTTTATTTAAGCTGTAATAACTAAAAAATACAGCTAACTTACACAATAAAAACATGATACATAATACAAAATATGATTTTTGGAAAAAGATTTTAAAAAATTAATGCGTTTTAGACTTAAACACTTGAATAAAATATACTTTTAGCTGCATGTGTCAGGGTTCAGGTTTGACTTACCATTCACTTCTGTGCACGCTCAGCTGTTTCCACTCACGCGCTCTTCATTTCGCGCACCTGGTCTTGATTTTCTCATTACCTCCCTTTGCTTTATATTCTCCTTCAACTCTCTCCTCCGTTGCCAGTGTGTTGTTTCCTTTATGGGACATCAATCGGTCGTACCCTGTCTTGTGATTAATCTTGTTTTCCCCCAGCTCGTTCTGGTGGTTGTGTTTCAGGAGTTGCCGTTCTACAGCTGTCTTCCCGGTTCTCCGATCCTTCGCTCCGACTAAGAGTTTGCCATCTGTCTCCAGTTATTGTTCGCACCTCGACCGACCTACGCCTGTTTGACTACGCTCTCTCTTCTCCCTGTACGGATACTGTATGCGCCTCGACCGACCCACGCCTGCCCGACTACGATTCCTGTCTTCTCCCGCATTACTCCGGCTGTACTGCCGCGTAACTTTGTTTGCCTTTTTGTTTCATTAAATAAACTGAACTCTAACGCATCTGCTCTTGGGTCTTCCATCTGTTCGTGACAGAACACACTGGCCATCATGGACCCAGCGGATGCGTCAGCGTTGCACACGGCCGTGGAGCGGCAGGGGGCGTTATTGGGCCATCATCAGGAAGGCATAGCGGCAACGCAGCGGACGGTGGATGCGTTGTCCACTCTGGTGAATGATCTTTCGTCCCGGATGGAACACACATTACAGCTCGATGCAACCTCTCAAGGACTACCTCCTGAGCCCCGGATAAATAACCCACCATTGTACGACGGTGAGCCCACCCTTTGCAGAGCATTCCTCACGCAGTGTGAAGTTGTGTTTTCTCTCCAGTCTCGCACCTACTCTTCTGATAGAGCCAAGGTGGCATTCGTGGTTTCCCTTCTTACCGGACGGGCTCGCGGGTGGGGAGCAGCTATGTGGGAGGCACAGGCTTGCTACAGGCACGACTTTCAGGATTTTAAGGCGGAAATGATCAAGGTGTTTGACCGTTCAGTCTTCGGGAGGGAGGCTTCTCGACATCTTGCCTCACTGCGACAGGGCAGTAGGTCGGTGACGGACTATTCGATCGAGTTTCGTACCCTGGCCGCCACTTGTGCCTGGAATGCCGAAGCTCTGATGGCACGTTTCTTAGAGGGACTCGTCAGCGAAATCAAGGATGAGATTTATGCCAGGGATTTCCCTGGGGATTTTGACGGACTGGTGGAGTTGGCCATCCGGCTGGATGCGAGGAGAGAGGTTCGTCAGCGAGTCAGGTCATCAGCTACCGCTCAGTTGGATCCGTGGGCTCCGCTTCGCAGACCCCCTATTCCTGATGAAGCGGAACCCATGCAACTTGGCAGACTTCGCCTCTCGGCCAAGGAAAAGATGCGTCGCATAAACGACGGAGTGTGCCTCTACTGTGCGGGACAAGGACACAAGCGGCTGCCTGTCCGTTAAAAGCCAGCGCTCGTCGGTAAAGAGGGGAGTCCTGGCGAGCGGCACCTCCATCTCCCCCATCCTGGGTTCGCGTACCCTTCTTCCGGTCGTGCTTACCTGTGTCAATGACTCGTTCCGTGAATCGGCCCTCGTGGATTCAGGGGCGGAAGGCAACTTCGTGGACGAGACCTGGGCTCGTGAGAGGGGGATTCCCCTTTTTCCTCTCCATCCACCCATTCTCGCCCACTCCCTGGACGGCAAGGTGATCAGCACGGTATCATTTACCACCACTTCGGTAGGTCTCATCACCTCCGGCAACCACCGTGAGGAGCTCACTCTCTTTGTATTAAAGTCTTCTGTCGTTCCTCTTATTTTGGGTCACCCGTGGCTATCGTTACATAACCCTGCCATTAACTGGGCAGATAATTTTGTTTCTGGTTGGAGCGTGTATTGTCATGCTCACTGTCTTGGTTCTGCTTTTTCTTCTGTTCCTTCTGTGTTACAGGATGAACAAGTTGACCTGGCTCGTGTCCCGGAGGTTTATCATAGCCTGCGAGCGGTCTTCAGCAGGTCCCGGGCCACATCCCTTCCTCCGCATCGTCAGTACGACTGCGCTATCGACCTTCTCCCGGGCACTTCTCCGCCGCGCGGCCGGCTTTTCTCCTTGTCCGCTTCAGAGCGGATAGCCATGGAGAAATATTTGAGTGATTCTCTGGCAGCTGGTGTTATTCGTCCCTCCTCGTCTCCGGCCGGTGCAGGGTTTTTTTTCGTGAAGAAAAAGGATGGTTCCTTGCGTCCCTGCATAGATTACCGGGGACTGAACGACATAACCGTTAAGAATCGGTACCCGTTGCCACTTATGTCGTCGGCCTTCGAGTTATTGCAGGGCGCAAGGTTCTTCACGAAACTGGACCTTCGCAATGCTTACCATCTGGTCCGCATAAGAGAGGGGGATGAATGGAAGACGGCATTTAATACCCCTACGGGGCATTTTGAGTATAGAGTCATGCCTTTTGGACTCTCTAATGCCCCGGCCGTCTTTCAGGCGCTTGTTAATGATGTGCTGCGGGATATGATCAATAAGTTCATATTTGTGTACCTGGATGACATTTTAATCTTTTCCTCTTCTCTCCAGGTGCACATTCAGCACGTCAGACGGGTGCTTCACCGACTGCTGGAGAACCAGCTGTTTGTTAAAGCGGAGAAGTGTGACTTCCACCGCCAGTCTGTTCCGTTCTTGGGACACATTGTATCATCCGAGGGGATCCGCATGGACCCAGAGAAGGTAAGGGCCGTTTCCGACTGGCCGCCGCCTGATTCCCGCAGGGCCTTACAACAGTTCCTGGGCTTCGCAAATTTTTATCGCCGGTTTATCAGGAACTTCGGGCAGGTGGCGGCCCCCCTCACTGCCTTAACCTCCACCAACAGCAAGTTTGTCTGGTTGCCGGCTGCTCAGATGGCTTTCGAGGAACTTAAGAGCAGGTTTGTCTCCTCGCCCATTCTCGTTACCCCGGACCCGACACGGCAGTTCGTGGTGGAGGTTGATGCATCGGAGGTGGGGGTTGGGGCGGTTCTTTCTCAGGTTTTCCCTCGTGACAATAAGTTACACCCGTGTGCTTACTTTTCCCATCGTTTGTCTCCCACAGAACGGAACTACGATGTCGGCAATCGAGAGCTGCTGGCTGTTCGCTTGGCTCTGGGGGAGTGGCGCCACTGGTTAGAGGCATCCACCATCCCCTTCATTGTGTGGACCGATCACAAGAATCTGGAATATATTCGGTCCGCAAAACGGCTGAATTCCAGACAGGCTCGCTGGGCACTCTTCTTCGGGCGCTTCGATTTCGTGCTCTCGTATCGGCCGGGATCTAAGAATGCCAAGCCAGATGCCTTGTCGCGGTGTTTTACTTCCCTGTGTGATCCGCTCCCACCTGACACCATCCTGCCCTCTGGGTGCGTGCTGGGGGGGGTCGCGTGGGGAATTGAACATCGCGTCAAGCGAGCTTTGAGCGGAATCGAGGTCCCTAAGGGATGTCCAGCGAATCTACTTTTTGTACATGATTCGGTTCGCGCGGCTGTTCTCCGTTGGTGCCACACCTCCAGACTCGTTTGCCACCCGGGCATCAGAAGATCGCTGGCTGCCATCCGCCAGCGATTCTGGTGGCCGGGCATGGTGGAGGACGTCCGTCGGTTCGTGAAGGCATGCTCGGTCTGCGCCCAAAGCAAGTCCCTGAACGCACCATCGTCCGGGCTGCTCCAACCCCTTCCTGTTCCCTCCCGCCCTTGGTCCCATATTGCGCTGGATTTTGTGGTTGGTCTCCCCATTTCCAGCGGCAATACGGTAGTCCTCACGGTGGTGGACCGGTTTTCTAAGGCGGTCCACTTCCTGGCCCTTCCTAAGCTCCCCTCTGCTAAGGAGACAGCCCGGGCGGTCGTTGATAATGTCTTCCGGATTCACGGTCTCCCGGAGGACGTGGTCTCCGACAGGGGGCCCCAGTTCGTCTCATGCTTTTGGCGGGAGTTCTGTCGACAAATTGGCGCTTCTGTCAGTCTGTCTTCGGGATTTCACCCGCAGTCTAACGGCCAGTCCGAGCGTGCCAATCAGGAACTTGGTCGGTTGCTCCGCTGCCTGGCCTCTCACAATCCTTCTTCTTGGAGTCAGCAGCTTACGTGGGCCGAGTATGCCTACAACTCGTTGCCGGTATCGTCTACTGGGTTGTCCCCATTTATGTGTTGCCTCGGTTACCAACCGCCTTTGTTTTCTTCCCAGGCTCCCGAAGCTGCGGTCCCCTCGGTCCAAGCGTTTATTCGCCGATGTCGCCTCACCTGGAAAAGGGCTAGGGAGGCGCTTCTACGGGCCAGGGACCGCACCAAGCTGGCCGCTGACCGCCACCGGAGGAAGGCTCCCAGGTACATCTGTGGCCAGCGGGTGTGGCTCTCTACGAGGGACCTCCCTTTGCGGGTCCCTGCACGCAAGCTGGCCCCTCGCTATGTTGGGCCATACCCGATCGTTAAGGTCATCAGCCCGGTGGCGGTTCGGCTGCGCTTGACGGGTCCTCTTCGCCGGGTGCATCCAGTCTTCCATGTCTCTAAAATCAAACCTGTCGGTCGCTCTCCTCATGTTCCCCTGGTTTCTTCCCCGGTCTCCCTCCCTCCTCCCCTGATCGTGGATGGTGCTCCCGCCTTCAGGGTCAGGAGGGTGCTTGACTCTAGGCGCCGTGGTAGGGGATTCCAGTATCTGGTCGACTGGGAGGGTTATGGTCCGGAGGAAAGATGTTGGGTCCCGGCCCGGGACATCCTGGACCGTTCGCTTATTGAGGCTTTCCACCTCCGTCGTGCCCCGCTTTCCTCTGGCGCGCCTGGGGGCGCGCCTGGGGGAAGGGGTACTGTCAGGGTTCAGGTTTGACTTACCATTCACTTCTGTGCACGCTCAGCTGTTTCCACTCACGCGCTCTTCATTTCGCGCACCTGGTCTTGATTTTCTCATTACCTCCCTTTGCTTTATATTCTCCTTCAACTCTCTCCTCCGTTGCCAGTGTGTTGTTTCCTTTATGGGACATCAATCGGTCGTACCCTGTCTTGTGATTAATCTTGTTTTCCCCCAGCTCGTTCTGGTGGTTGTGTTTCAGGAGTTGCCGTTCTACAGCTGTCTTCCCGGTTCTCCGATCCTTCGCTCCGACTAAGAGTTTGCCATCTGTCTCCAGTTATTGTTCGCACCTCGACCGACCTACGCCTGTTTGACTACGCTCTCTCTTCTCCCTGTACGGATACTGTATGCGCCTCGACCGACCCACGCCTGCCCGACTACGATTCCTGTCTTCTCCCGCATTACTCCGGCTGTACTGCCGCGTAACTTTGTTTGCCTTTTTGTTTCATTAAATAAACTGAACTCTAACGCATCTGCTCTTGGGTCTTCCATCTGTTCGTGACAGCATGTTCGTGTAATAATAATATTTATTATAGTTGAGGAGAGTTTTATCAGTCAGAAAAATACTTCACTTGAGTCAAAATGTGTACAGGCATTTTGAAAACTCTAAATGCATAAGATGTGCATGTTTCTGAATTCTTCTAAACTTGGCAAAAGTCAGATAGAATCAAGGTTTACAGTTATTTACTATTGCTTAGGCACGATTTTAGAAACAAGGCTTATTTTCTCAAAACACTACACAAAGTTTATACACCTACTTACACAATTAGCAGAACATTTCAGATATTTTGCTAAATGATTCACTTTCTTCAAAACTTTACAATAAATTATTTTACAAAACCCAGTTATGGTATGGTTCATATAATCGGATTCTGTTTGAACCCCTTACACACTCCTGTGCTTAATCTTAAACACTTGTAAAACTTCTATTGATATAATCTGGGTTTCATTTTTTAAGAGATATTGTTACAGGAAAGAACATAAATATATTGACCAAACAGTAAACACAAGACCAGTATACTGCATATTGATGAAAATATTTATTTCTCATCACATTGGAAAACCATTTTTAACTGAAAACCAGAACACTCTAAATACAATAAACTGTAGTATACGAACAAAAACATTTGTGGAGACAAAACAAAAGCATAATTACAATAAAAACAATATAAACAGCTAAGCCTCATCTCTTCGCCAAGATGGATCTGGCCATAGCACTTCATCCACATCACAGGTGAATTCCCCTCTCGCAAGACAGCAAGGAAAGAATCTTCTTGAATGCCGAATCCATCCTTGCACATACCCTGCATCAATTAGGTCACAGGCCTCTTCCATGGCTTGAATGAGAGATATCCTGACATCAACTGATCGTAAACCTTCCACCGCCACGCCCAAAAAAACAATTCAATGGGGTTAGGGAAGGGAGAGTACGGTTGCCTCTATGTTGGCCTGGGACATTCAAAATAGCTCCGTGGCCAATTATGTTTCTCCCTCTTCTTCTTACTTTTGTCAGGTTACTAAAAGTATAATCAGAATATTTTCTGAGATATTCTGAGATATAAAGCCCTGTATATGATTATACAGTAAGATGCCAATTCCACTTGTGCTCCTACTGATATTATCCTCAGCTTCTTCCCAAATGTTTTCTATTTGAGTTTGCATCATGACACTTCAGTTCATTATATGACTGTTTGTGTTTTCTGAATGAGAACATGGTTAAACCTTTGCAAAAGGAGGACGTTTTTGTCTGGGGTTTGTGCAAGTTGGTGTATTGTTCTGAGAATGTGTTTATAATTGTGTGAAAATGGTGAATTGTTTCATAATTGTCTGTAAGCGACAGAGAATCAATAAATTACATTTTGTTTTACAGTGATATGATGCTGGATGGTATTTGCATGGGCAGTATTGCATAACGTACCTCATAAATCTTTTACAAATTAAGAAATAAGAAATATAAGATGTGTTGTATATCGAAATTGCTTGCCAATATACATTGATTTAATGTTTTCAGTTTTGGATTCTTGTGAGTTGCACTGGTATTATGTGTATTTATTGCCATATATGACAAATCTACTCAAATTCAATAAAAGACTAAATGCAGTAACCAAAAGAGATGTAAGCATTTGCTTTAATGTTAAGAAACTACTGAAATACACAAATGTCACCAAAATCAAGAAAATATAGCTAGAATCAAAACAGTATACACATCAAACTACTTTTATGACATATTTAGCTTCTAATACACTTCTAATTCACTCTAATACATTTGTTGATGTATTTCTATTGTATAGTTCCATTCAACTATAGTCTGCTCTCGACATCAATTACAAAGTTTTCTTAAATAGTTTCTTATCGACTCAGATTTGTGATGTCTCAGCAGGGTGCAGATCTTAACCCGTTGTGGCAGGTGCACGGATTGTAGCAGGGGTCGGGGTCAGGTCTGTAGCAGGGGTTGTAGGGGCTGGAGACTCAGTCCCAGAGAATAGAGTCAACAGTAGCTGGAGAATTTGGTTTGGGGTCAGGTGACGCAGAAGGGGTAATACAGCTGCAATCTTATAAAGAGAAATACAACAAACACAGTCAATTACATTTTATGTATTTAATTACACATAAATATGATTTTCGTTTTTGCCAAACCTCATCGGAATCAGAGTTGGATGCTAAGCTTCCCAAATGCTGTTGATCAACTTCAACCTACAGTAATCATAACAATCATTAGTTTCATTACTTTTCTATGCACATTATACAGCTAAACTAAACTTAAAAACCCCCAAAACCTACCTGAAAGGCCAAAGTTAGACCAAAAATGCATGCAAAAAACAATACTATCTTCATGTTTCTGTCTGCAGGTTTCGTCAAAATCCTTTAAAAATATTTAAGCAGGATATATTTCGTCCTGATGGTTCAAGAACTGTGATAATCTAAACAGCCTGAAGATTTAAATACAGCAATTCACCACGTTTCTGTTCAATTTAAAAAAAAAATTTCACAATGCTTAAACACATAATCTAAGGGATAACAGATGCATGTCTAATTGCTTTTTTGTTATATTTTTTCATGCAATGTCTGGGTTGTCTGAATATCTGGTCTAATGACAGATAATTATGTTTAATGCACAACGCTGTGTGATGCTTGATGTGTGATGCCAGTCATGTATTCTTAAATAACCACAATGCACATCCACGGATTAAGTGATATCAACTTTATCATATCTCTTACACGAGCACTTTATGGAATTCACAAGTAATATTAGACGACATGTTAAGCTTTGCTGAGTCATCTCTACATGGATCAGACACCTCACCCTCATTTCTGTTGCTAAATACAAAGACAGGAGAATCCTTGAACATTAGGAGGGTTTAGGACAACAAATCTGTAACATCCTTCCCACGCCTGACACTCCTCTGTGGTTTTGTTTAATCTCTCAAGCTAACATTGCAATACAGACGAAATGTCAAAAAGTCAATACACTTACATCCTTTGGAATCAAGAATATGAAAACGTTATGAATCATATGCTTGCATGACCTACATACTGTCTTATATAATATAAATTTTATTAGTATTATTAGTTGAGACTAACAATTTATCTGATAACTGATAATAACTGACTTGGCCATAACAAATGCATTGAAAACAACAACAAGGATTGCTCAACCATCAGCTGCTATAAAGAGAGAAGGAAGACAGGTGGAAGTGGAAACAGGTGGAAACGCTGAAAAGGTAACAGAGCAGATACAAATATGTCTTTAACAATATGTTAAGTTATTATTTTTGCAGATGATGTAACATTTTAATTTACAATTTTTACAGAAGCAATGTGGTTTGTGGTAGCATTATTATTTGCTGTGGTGGCAGCTCAAGTGAGTAAAACTTTAAAAAAATATATTTTTAGAAGTTTATACTGTACTGCAATGTATGTTAGTGTTATTGTTGCTTAAACACTACTTCTGCAATATATTGAGGATATGTGACTTTTATGCATTAATGTTTTAGCCAAGTGACAGAGACAACCAAGTTGGAGAGAGACATTTCCCCGACCCTCGACCAAGATGGCAGCACAAAAAAGTTGGATCTTCAGCTTTTGTACGTTTTTGTAAAACATTAGTTTAAAAGTGCAAAACAGTGAAATGCTGAAAGATATGTTTATGCACATGTTATTGACACTAATATACTATACAGAAGCAAGGACAGATGAACCCATGGAATCCGGATGCACCTGAGCAACAAGCCCATGCTGCCCATGATGGGTCTCCAGATCCAACATTCCCTGGTCAAAATAGAAAAGGAAACAGGGTAAGAGAGCAATTGTGCTCTATTTACTCAAAATTTACTCTATTCTTAAAAAAATTATGTTAATCAAAAAATCTAAATACAATTGTTAGGGTGAAGAGTTTGAGCAAGGTACATGGAGAAGCAGACAGGGGGATAAAAAGGGAGTATCCGGAAAATCACAGCGGAGTGGCAAGTCTGGTAGACCACCATTTAAAGTAAGATATAGACTAAATGAGTAAATTTTTTTTATAATATATAATCCATAAAAGGGAATGCTAACCCAGTGCTCTCAACATGTTTTAATGTTAATGTGTTGATACATTTTTGTAGCCAGTGATGCTGCCAATTTATCCTCCTCAAAGTCCAGTAGATGGAGCAGGAGAGAATCAAATGGACCAATTCTTAGGAAAACCTCTCAGCCCCAATATGATGGTGAATCTTTCCTTTTGAACGATTTTGCTTTCTTCAGATATTTATTGTTTTCTTTGTAATATATATTTCATTGTATTTATTGATTTACGTTGTTATTGGTGTAATAGGACAACAGGCAGTTCCTCCCTATCTTCAAGGTAAAATGTTCATATCTTGAAATGTTGAAATAAATAAATGTTAATTGATATTTTCAGTAACTAAGTATGTTGTTTTATTTCACTAAACTGTATGTATAGGCTGAAAACGTGACTTGGCAGGTGAGTGAAACTCTTGGTGCTAACGTAGTTGTGTTTGTTTTAAGGATGCCATTTGAAGTAAAAATGCTTTGTATTTAATAATTGAACATTTTATTTTTCTTTGACAGAATGTCAGCACTTACCATCTTAAAAAGGTAAAAAAGTTCTTCAACTATTGTTAATTTAAATTGTAAATCGAAAAATCCCAAAAAGAAAATATAAAAATGTTATAAAATAAATAAAAACAGTAATCCTTTTGGATTTTGTTTCCAGGGAGAGAATGTCTTTCTCCTGCCAAAGGTGAGTGATTGTTCTAGTAGTTCATTTAAAAATACTTAAAATTTTTCACACACAACAACTTACGAATCATGATATTCACCAGGGAAAAGAGCAGAAGCAGCCACCGAAGGTAGCAAACCCTTATAATAGGCTAACGTTTCATAATAATAATGTTTCATGAACAGTTGTGTTTTACATTATATATGAATTATTTACAGGGTGCACTGAAAAGGCCTCAGGAAATGGGGGTAATTTATAATATACGATTTAAATTCTCATAAGAGACATTACTCCTAACTTTGTTGTAAAATTAATTAATTGATGTTTTTTATTATAATTTACAGTATGGTTATTTTCCCACTGGCCCTCAGGTAACCACACCATAATGAACATTTCTCATTGTTTGCATTATACTTCAATAATGCACCAACTCCCGAATCTGAATATCTTTTTTTATTTACCAGCCTTATGTGAAGCTCATCTATAACCCAACGGCAACAGTAGGTTAAATATACAGTACACTAAAACATACTATAATTTGTCAATATGGTACGAAATGCCATTTAAATCAAATAAATGAATCAATCATCACAGCCCTTTTGCATATGTTTTCCAACAGCAAAGAATCTCATTTGAGTATGGCATTACACAGCTTGTAAGTAATCAAGAGTAACTTTATTAATATCAGTTATAGGTATTTAACAAAGCATCTAGCCAGTATCTGTCATGACTTTTTCTGTATAGCTTCAATGTGTATATATATAATTAATATTTATTTTTATGTATTGTCTTCTTTGCAGCTTCCATCATTTATGAAGGTCAGTGTTTTAGTCCTTCGTTTGAGAATAAATTAATGTTTGAATTCGTTTGCCATTATTTTAACAGTATACAGTATACTCATACTCATGTTTTTCTTATTTACACATTGTTTTGGCTCTGATCTACAGGCGGAGTCTGATAATACTTAGGGGTCACACAAACTGGCACGGAGGAACCATATAATACTCATATACACTGGTATAGATTGCCACTATGCTTAACATATTCTTATATCAACTAATATCTGGCATTAATTATGTTGTTTTGGTTCTTTCCACAGGTGACAGAGCATCTAACTTTTATTTAACTGCACTAAAATATATTTGTTAAATGTTTAAATTCATATTAACACCGTAATACTGCTTGTTTTGCTTATTTATGTATTTTAGAATCTGTAAATTCAACTTTTAACACGATCGCTGTGAATTTGATATTGTGTTCAATTTAACTGCTATTTTGGTTTATTATACCACATATTTTATGCTTGATATCTGATCTATGGAATGCAATGCTCTTGTCAAGTTTAAACGGTAAAGGAAAAAAGTTCTTATAATAATAAAAATGCAATTGAGCAACAGTTTATTCATTTATTTGATATTTTGAAATATGCAAGAAAACAAACATATGGAGGGTTCTCCTGGAAAATCTGAAAAACAACAACAGAGTAAATGTATGAATTTAGGAAATACATATTCATAATGTAATGTACATGAAATGAACCTGATAAAATATATTACCTTGTTAGCAACAAGATCATCTGAGAAACTATGGCCCAAACAGTGAAAAACCAGGATGCCCCTGTTATCCAATTGGAATAGATTAATAAATATATTTTTTTCTGTTTTTAATCAATTTCATTGCATGCAAATATTCTACAATTATTATTGTACAGACCAATACAAGAAAACTTGGTGATAAGATCCAAGTTTACATGAGAATTACCTCTACAGTTCCAGGACCAGGTCGATCACCTCGGTAATCCGGAGCAGCCGTTATACTCGGGTCTGCTGCTTTTCCTCTGTTCTGAGAAATTAAATAAAAATAGCCTTTACATTTTATAAAGAAAACACATGAAGTGCCACTTAAAGGTTCAGTGCATGAAATTTAGTGTAAACTAGTGGTGAGGTTGCAAATTGCAACCAACGACTCACTTCACCCCTCGTTTTTGTAGCACTACGTTTGCTCCCACAGGACAAAATGCTGTCACGTTTTCGTTTCTTTGCCGAATAAGATTACGTTTCTTTTACCGATTAGGGCTACTGTAGAAACAACATGGCGAATTGCATGCAAGGGGACCTGTACATAGGTGTGCACATAGAAATAGCTCATTCCAAAATAATAAAAACACAACGCTTCATTATGTAAGGTCTTTATACACCTCTGAAGACAAAGTTATGTGTTTTATATTGCATTTCTGTCCAACAAGAAATTACACACAGCACCTTTAAGTAAAATAAATACAACACATATTTTAATGGTTTAATATTGCTATATTACTTAACTTGAAAAGCTAATTTACATGTTTATCTTATTAATAGCCCAATCTTTACTCAGATGCTTTCAATGTAACAACAAAGAAAATGTGATATTTTGATCAATATTCAGGCTTGTGAATAAAAACAGAACTGTATCCAAGTCTTCACAGTACCTGGACTGGTTGTATTGGTGGACTGACAGCCTGCTGTTGAATATTTGGACCAGGGATCTGGTTTGGTGGCAGCCATACAGGAGTATTTCTCAAAGGATATAGATTAGTCAGGAAGTATGGAAAGGCCTACAAACAAAATGTGACTTTAGCATTGATCAGTTTCTTATTCAGCAGAACAGATATTCCACATATCAATACAAACATAGCTGTTCATCTCTAGTAATGTGTACCTGTGGGTTATTGGGACCGAGGCGGTTTATGGGCTGCTCCTGCTGTAACGGAGGGAACTGGGCTGGATTCAGCTGGTTTATTTGTGGGGGTAAGAAGGGACCAGGCACTGAGGGGTTAAAGTTGAGCACCTGCGGCAGCTGCTGTTGAATCATGAAGGGAGAGAGAAACGATGGACCCTATAAGAGAAAGAAAGTAAACAAGAGCAAATTACAGCTATTATGCAAATAAATTATCCAATAAATATATTACATTTCTATATAAAATAAACACGTTAATAGATTAATAAACACATTTAATTTTATAAGCAACATGCCACAATTCAATATAGACTATAATTTACTGAATTTCATTACTATTTCAGGTTATATACTGTAGGATGTTAATGTACCTGTGCTTGACCCAAACCAACACCTGCCAGAGTGAGTTCATTGAGTCCATTGAGTCCATTGAGACGCAAAATCTAGAAAGAACACTTTACTGTAGATGTTGCTTTGTTAAAATGAAAGTATGTCATGTCATTTAAAAACAAAAATACCTCATTACTATTACTTGTGAATATTCTGATTTGAGGCTGGTAGACCTGAGAAATGCAAGCATTTGCAATTTGTTAATAGATGTTCAATACAGGTAAAACATCGTATAGTTATTTAGAAGATGAACACTTACAGGAACACAAGAGCAAAAACTGAGGACACCGGCCAAGTAAAGGATGACTTGAATTTTCATCTTCCTAAGCTATGAGTGAAAACTCATGAAGGATACTATTCACTTGTAAAAACTGAGAAACAAAATCTTTAGGAATACTCCTAAATAGCTTTCATGGTCTTATGCTCTTTGCTTTTAAACCCGGACAAGCCCATTTATAATGTACGGTTAAGTGTTGTTACTATGTCATGTGTCTCAAATTGCCCATGCACATCCAATATATCATTACAGCCAAAGACTTTAAAACCTGAGCTGTTTATCGGTCTTATTAATGTCTTTGTTTATTTGTGTGTTTGATGACACACGCTTTGTGAAGTGGTGAGTTTTTCTGTGCTGATGCTATTCTGAGGTGATGTAAAATGTTATAAATAAGCACAGTCTTGACTTTATTTTGATCCATGATAATGATTATAATGGTTGTTTTTAAACAAATTCTTTGGTGACTGTTCATAATAACTTAATTCTCAAAATCAATTTATGAAGTCATTAAGGTACAGCTTAACATAACATGCTGTATAAATCCACCAAATTTAAATCTAAATCTTTAAATAACCAAAGTTTTAAACATATTATAATATGTGAATGCATAATAACACATGATTGTTACAATTGAATTTGTCTTTATAAAAATAAAGTTACTGTTAGCGTATATGTAAGTAGAATTGTTGGGCCAATACATCTTCTGTGATGTAGAGACAAATTATAGTCTGAGTTAAATGCAAGGTAAACAGATTGAATCATTCTCTTTAAATATAATGATAATGCTGTTTATGTGTATGACCTTTCAGTGATTACACAGGCTGAATATTCCAGACAGAGGAATTAGGCTGAAATGTTTTATATGCTCTTTTGTATGCTCAAAAGTCTTCGACCATGCCAGTAGATGGCAATATAATAATCGATCTTAAAGCACATTAAAGACCAGTGATCATAATATATCAGGAACAAAACAATGGTAAAATTCAGCAAAATTTCACCATCAAAGTGTAAAATTAAAATGTAAAAAACTATACTCGACCCAAATGCCCACAGCACAATAACTCATCCTGAACATATTTGGATATCTGAGGATTTGTGTCATTTGTGGCAACATATTCTCTCCAAAAACCACAGAGTGTTCTGGAGCTTTGCAGCAAACTAAAGAGGTGTTTGTCTTGTGACATAAACATCCAAATTATGGTTTGGCTGACAAAGTAAAAAATTAAATCATTCTCTTTAAGAAATATGTGATTACCTTTTGGTTTTTAAATACTTTTATTTCGAAATGAAAAAATGGGCTGCATGGTGTGCAAATACAAGGAAAACTGTTTAACTGGTAATATTAATGCACAGCTAAATCACCTTTCTTATGCTGTTTACAAAAATGTAATATGTTTAATGGATAACACTTAATAAGGTCCCATAGAAAATGTGTTGACTTACATAAACAAATGTAATTGTTCATCATTAGTTCATGTTAACACATTGTGAATGAGTAAATACAAGACACATCTTTTGATTTAAAAAACGCATTAGTAAATACTTAAGTCAACGTAAACTAAGAGAAAGAAATGCTGAAGAAGTATTGCTCAATGTTTAATCATGTCATGTAGTCATCACATGTTAACAACCAGAATCATCTATTACATCCACAAAATATTTTAAATTAATAATAAAAACACTGACGCATCTGAAAAACGACAAAGAGCTTCTAGGTAAACTTTTGTTTTCTTTGAACCCAGAACAATGCATAACACAGCAGCCGCACGAGGTTGAACTACAGTAGCTCTATCTGTTGTCTTTCCGGGGCTCTCAAACTACTGACCGCTCTCTATAACTATGTGCAGAAAAATAAAACAGCACATCATCAGAATGACACATTTCTGTGCGCTACAATATCATCATGACTGTTTTCTACAGTATGCCGTCATTGCTGTGAAATGCTTTCATTTTGCTGGGGGTAATGTTAACAAAGTTAACAGTGTGACGAAGGGTGAACACAGACAAAACGTTTTTGCAGTGGATGGGAAAGGGTCTGGTATCGCTCCCGCATCATATTATGTAAGCTGCATTTATAACTAAGAATGGCAAAGATGCAGATGTCATGTTAATGCGCACACCTTGTACTCTGCTTATAACGTTCACTTCACTCTGTGGTAAGAATGCATTTTTTATAAAAAGAGTTTTAAAGGGGACTTTGAATCTCTGTAATTATTGTACAGATTAAATAATTACTCACAAAACTTTAGGGGGGCTAAACTAGAATTTAAGGAGGGCTTTAGCTCCCCTAAAAAGGGCCTAGCAACGCCACTTACTTCAACATATCTACAACCTCCTATATAAAATAATTATAGTGACAAGATTTTATGTATTTTCTTTTTTTTGTAAAAAATAGAGTAATTGGGGGCAGAACAGATACAGAGATAACAGTCTGTGTGAGGTTTTGGGGGTTTGTGTAGCCTTTGACTGTCCTTAAATACTTCTACTATACAAAACCAGAAATACATTTTATTGAGGCAGAGACATTTATTACATTATTTTAGAAGTTTATAATTGGTGTAGGTTAATAATTTAATGGCCTATACACTATATACAGTTACTATCTGTTTTTCTATCAATTTTAGATTTCTTGAGGCATCGCATACTGTTTTCTTTAACATTGCATTAGAAATGTACAGCATAGTTGTTTTGACATTAACCATAATACAAGCAGCAAACATCCATGGTAAAAAAGAGCCAATAATGAGAGTCACATTTTCATCAAAAAATCTGTTTATTTCACATGGACAATTCTATATAGACATTCATTAGAAATGTTAAGCGTTTAGAGAGGAGTATACTTGAATACAGAAGGCTCTTTTAATATGTTAATTTTAGTTTTTCATTTATCTTTTAAACTAAGGTTGCCGAGAAGAGATCTCCTGAAAGTGTCTGTCAACAGAACAAAAAAAGTTACATTACATACAGGAAGAGTATTCATATTATTATTCAAGTCTCTGTAAAATGTGATTTTTGATGTATGAAACATACCTTGGTTATTCAAACCTGAACTCAGAGTTACCCAACAGTATTTCTAGGCACAGTAGGGTTCACCGGAGCTGACATCTGTAGTATTCAAATGACAGAGTCAGAATTACAGTCAAAGTTGCATTTGTTTGATTTCAGAAAGATTCAGATTCACCTGGGTGACTGAGACAGGGGGTCTTGCAGTGGTTCTTCTGAAGAAGGAACGCTGGGAAAAATAAAAAGAACAGTCAGAATGCAATCTAAAGGTTTAATAGTTTATGTTTCTATAATTCGTGTTATAGTCTATACACAAAATTACCTTAAATCTGTTCAGTGATGACACCTGAGTATTTCCAGGATTCTGCCCAGCCTAAAAACATTCATAAATGAATCACACAGTTGATCAAAAGGACTAAATATAAATAAAACAACATAACTTTATACCCCAACTTGTTGTTGTTGAGGAATTATAGGTTGATTTGGGGGTCCACCAAAGTAGTACGGCAGCCCCTGATTATTACAGAACAGAAACACATTAACAAACATCCCAACTGAGATTCATTAAGGTGTGAATATATAGTATGCATTGTACTGCTACCAAGTTAGGAGGAAAGTAAGGGGAAGCGAACTGAGGTCCAACGTTGGGCGGGCCAAAGGGAACTCCTCCAACCGGCAACGGCTGAAGTACATATGAGGGGAGCGGAGCAGCAGGCCCAAGCTGTCAGATTCAAAATAACATTAGCTTTATTGAGAAGTGCCACAGACAAGAATAATTCGAGAAGTCTTACCTGTGTTAATGGTGGCTGTCCTAAAACAGCAGGACCACCTGGAAGCAGAGGTGTGTTCAGACCCCCCATCAGAACAGGGTTAACTCCATTTGCACCAGTAAGCAGACCACCGTTCAGACCATTGATCAGACGAAGTTTCTGAAAACCAGTTCAGCTTAAAGTAAATCAATGACACAATTCATTTGTTGACAATGACAATGAATTATATAAGGAAAAGATCTTACCTTGTCTGAAGTAATCTAAATTAATAAAATAATACAAATTAATAAAACTCAGCTCAGATCAGAATTGAGCAATAGATTCAAAGTAGCAGGTGATGAAACATAATGGAATTAATACATACCTGAGCAATTGTCGTCATAAACAAAAGGGTTATAAGAAATAGCTTCATTTTTCAATCTGAACAAAACGTACATGTAGAATATATTAGGCATACAAAACACATACAATGGGATATATTAGGGTTTCTCAAGTCCTCATGGCCCCCTTTCCCAAAATCTATTAGATGTCTGTCTCCATATAACCCTTGACACACACTCTTCTTTTAAACTGAATTCAGAAATGTTGCTGGAACCCACCTGTTTCTTGCTTCAGTCTTTACAGTGGCAGCGATCTCTTCTCCTCTGCCTCTCAAAAGCTCTTTATGGAGTTGTGTGATCTTGTTCAGCCAATGACAGGCCAGTACAAATCCATATGTTAAGCTATTTTTTAGGACACAGTAGTTGTACTGATGGTTATGGTTTTGTTATTTAGGTATTTTAAGTCTACCACAGGGATTATGTTGGCCAAATTTGTGCTGGTTTAATTGTCTAGTCCATGACATCATCATGTGCACACTCACGGTCAATGGCATGACAGCACATTCATAATTATGACCATTGTGCTCCTCTTAAACTAAATTTGCATTCTAATTGTATGAAATAAAAATCGGTGTATGCATTTGCATTGTCCATTTCAAACCTATAACGTTGCATTGTTTTAACATTAGACTATAGTAAAACTAAACTGTATTACAAACAAAAAGGTTGTGATACAGAGGTCTACAAATATTTCAAATTTGAGACATCGGTAAAGACAAACTGGTAAAAAAAACTTTTTACATTGTAATAATCAGTTTAAGGGTTTGTTACAGGTTATTTTTGTATACCTTGTATATTATCTACTGCTTTATAATAAAAATTATTTAGAACTGTATGCCCTACATACATGAAAGAGATTAAAACGTTGCTGCACGTGTTGTTTTGTAATAATTTTATTTTCATAAAAAGCAGCTATTATTTGTAACACTGTGATGTTTAAAATTAAAACCAGAAGTGGTTACTGAGATATGTTAATGTAACTTGATGGTCTCTAGTCAATGAAAACACTGACAGTATTGCAAGGAATAAGTAAGACAGACTTATTCTGGTTTCTGGTTTCACAGAAAAGGCTTCAGATTAGTCCCAGACTAAAATGAATTTCGAGCTGTCTTAACTGAAAATAACTTGCCCTGAAATATCTTAAAATATGTCAGTGCCATTGTTTTGTTTCAAGGATACACATTACTAATGTTTTTTCTACGGCAGCAAATTGCAACCAACCGCTCACTCCACCCCTCCCAGCCTTTTAAACACTACGACAGTTGACAAAATATGGCGGATATGAAATGTTGAAAGGAGAAACAAGCCATGATGTTAAATGTAGGATAAATTAAATACATTAAAAGCAGAATAAATAACATAAATCACCCGTAAAAAATATAAAAAGTGCAGAAGTAAAATAACAGAGTCTAAAGCTTAAAAGTTAAAAAGTACCACAGAACAAACAAGTTTTTAGTTTGGGCCTACCTTACTTGAATTTCTGCTTTTGCCATCATGGAAACATGTCTCAGCATGAAAACATCTCACTAAAGCTACATCTAGCAGTCCTAAGCTAAAAATCTCTCCACCAAATTATTGCCACCAAGCATTGTAGCATTAAAAAAGTGCCCTTTACTGAGAAAAGTAAACCGATCCATTTATTCTAAAGAAGAAGTCAGTTAAATCCTTGCACTGAAGTGTCCTGCTTGTCAGTAGGCATCACAATCTCAGGACTGGTCTCTTCTACAGGTGTGTGAGGGACATCAGGTGGCTCAGGAACACCATGTCTTGTTTCTTCCTGTGACAATCCGATATTTTTTGTCAATGGTGTTGTTTCTATTTCCACAGTAGTGAGCCGATTGTTAACCCGTTCTTGCCGTTGCTGTGCTTCTTTATGAAGTTGACACAGGATCAGGCCAATTAAAATAGTGGATAGAATGAAAAAAATGAGTAATGCTATCCAGTGATGTCTTTGGGGCACTCCTGTAGACAACACAAATATATTTTTTTTAGAAATTCAATTTCTGACCAATTCCAAATGATAAAAAACAACAATCAAACTTCGGAAAATGTACCTTTCACAGTTAAAATGCAGACACTCACGATATCACCCATGTTATCTTTCACAGTAAATGTTCCACTATCTGAGGATGATAATCCCTTCAGCACAAGAGAGGCATTTACAACACCCACTCTGTGTTTATATTTGGGGTCACATATGGAGTTGATTCCATCAACACTGCAGACCAGCATGCCAACGCCCTCAGAATTGCTGAAAGTTATTGCCACTGCCTCCAAGCTGAACAGATCAAGAATTAGATCATCACCCATCTGTCCTTCAGTGGTGCTTCGATGAGCTTGAAAAAATAAGAATTTAAGTTGTAATTAAAGTTGTAATTGAGGAAAAACTATGTACGAAGGAATATCTATGAACCTGTAACAGTGAGTGTCACAGCACCAGGATGCCCCGGTTCCTCTGTTTCGTAGTAGCACTGGTATAATCCACTGTCTGATGGAGTGACCCTGGATATGGAAAGAGAAAGATCTCCATCCCTGTAATGATTCAATGAAACCGAGGCCCTCTGTGTAAAACCCGAACCATAGCTTGTATGTCCGTTTTTGACTTCTAAAAATAATTTGCCGTCCTTTTTCCAGAGGATGTTCACGGCATCATCAGCAATTTGTTTCTCTGTCCGTGCATAGCAGGGTAATGTGACGTTTTGTTGGACTGAGGCGTTCACAGTAGTGGGTACTAAACATTGGAGAGGCACAAAACAGAGAATCATGTATTACAGTGGGTTGACATGGTTGCATATTCATTCATCTATGTACATTTTGCATTATACAGAACAAAGGATTAAATAAGTAAGGACCAACCCAAAACATCCAAGTGGACAGTACAGAGAATCTTTGAATCACAGTGTGCCTCATACCAGCCTTCATCATTGTACAGAGCGGGGAGTAAGGTCAGAGATGCATGTCCATGGCCAATCTTTGCTCTTTTCTTAAAGCCGTCTCCCTCTGAACAGTTACCTTGGACACAATTTAAAACCTTCAGATTGTCATTGTTAGTTTTGAATCTCCATGAGAGTTCCCTGTTACATGTTGAGTTACAGATGAGAACGGCGGTCTCCCTCAGATTCACCACAACAGGTTTCGATATTGCAGACAGAGCGGGTACTAGCAGATAAGAAAGAATTGCATTTAAAAGTCATTTTAGATCAATGATTTGTTAATAACAGTGAAGACTTTTCAGCAACGTTAACATTTTTATTGTAACTTTTTGTAATTGCTTTTAATGATAGACTATTATACCAGTGATAATGTCACGGAACAGGTAGTGAAGAACCCAAGCGCAGGCAGCAATAAGGGGTAACACGGATTTTAATGAAAAAAACAAAAACCCACGAGGGGGTAAAATCCAGGGGATAACAAAGACAGCAAAAAACAAGAATGAAAACTCACAGAGGGTAACAAGAACAGGATACTACCGCTGGGACACAGCGTAGGGATAGAGCAAACAGTTTCCACGAGGTACAAGATTTACAAGAACAGGCAACATATACAACCAACGAGCAACAAGACAATAAACAAATGGGTATATATATAGGGAAACTAACAAAGGAGATAACGATGGGCAGGTATGGGTAATAAGCAGGGTTCTAAATTAACACCCGCCAACCCGCCAAATGCGGGTAAAAATTCATTTTGGCGGGTGTTAATAAAAACTTACTAGCCAGTTTGGCCGGTGATGCATGAGGCATTACATGCATGATACATAAGGCTCTGTTCTCGGTCATTTATCCTATGCATTTATCCACCTGACAGTACTTCCTACATTTCCCAAGAACACTGTTTCGTATTGCTACGTGGTGACGTTTCATACGCCCATTGGCTGCGCGCAGTTTGTAGTGAAACCAGCGCGAGAAACCATGGAAACGAACGGAGCCAGAGCAGGGAGCAGACTGAAATAAGACGGAGTTTAGCTAGATAGCTAGCTAGCTAGCTAGCAAAGTAAAGTATAAAGTTAAGATTAGCTAAACTAAATGAGGCGGTGGTTGGGACAGACTTCTGGGGGCGAGAAGAGGAACGAGGCAGGGGATGAGGATATCAACAGAGAAACGAAGAAAATAAAATTTAATGCCAAATGGCTGACGGGTCGTGAATGGCTTGTGTTTGATCACGAAAATGTCGTCATGTTTTGTCAGGATTGCCGCATGTACGCGAAAGAAAAAAACAAAACGAACAATTTCGTGGTAGGAACTACTAATTTTAAAGTCGAGGCAGTAAAGGACCATGAGAGTGCCCGAAGTCATCAGGAGAGCCTAAGGATTAAAACTGCAGATATATATAAAGACAGATAGAAAGATAGATAGAAAGATATAAAGATAGATACTGTAGATAGATATAGACAGATAGAAAGATATAAAGATAGATACTGTAGATAGATATAAAGACAGATAGAAAGATATAAAGATAGATACTGTAGATAGATATAGACAGATATAAAGACAGAAAGATAGATAGAAAGATATAAAGATAGATACTGTAGATAGATATAAAGACAGATAGAAAGATATAAAGATAGATACTGTAGATAGATATAGACAGATATAAAGACAGAAAGATAGATAGAAAGATATAAAGATAGATACTGTAGATAGATATAAAGACAGATAGAAAGATAGATACTGTAGATAGATATAAAGATAGATACTGTAGATAGATATAGACAGATAGAAAGATATAAAGATAGATACTGTAGATAGATATAAAGACAGATAGAAAGATATAAAGATAGATACTGTAGATAGATATAGACAGATATAAAGACAGAAAGATAGATAGAAAGATATAAAGATAGATACTGTAGATAGATATAAAGACAGATATAAAGACAGATAGAAAGATAGATACTGTAGATAGATATAAAGATAGATACTGTAGATAAATCCCAAACTTGAAATGTATGCACTTTCTGTGTATATTTTGTTGTATGTATTGTACTTTATATGTATTTTTCATGCCAAAATTGTTAATAAAATGATCAAATGCATTCAGTGTTACTCATATTTTCACCCGAAAAAAATTGGCTAGTGGAAATTCTGATTGGCTGGTAACTTTAGAAAGTTACCAGCCACATTGGCTGGTGATCAAAAAAGTTAATTTAGAACCCTGGTAATAAGACACAGGAGGAAAGCTATACTAGAAACGAGAGGGGCGGGGCCAAATGACGAGACAGGAGAGAACGCATATTATGTTCTGATTGACAATAATATGTTTCTCTCCACATAAAACACGTGGATCTGTCATGACTCTGCCCCTAGACCAGAAAATCAAGACAAGAGAAGGCAGAATCATGACAGATAAGCTAAAAGAGGGTCATCACAATATAACCCCATACATTCAAAATGAATATAGATATCAGGATCTTACCTAAGATGAATATAAATGGGAAAGCCTTCAGAATGGTCCTAGATGAAACCATAGTGGCCTATAAAATAAAAACATGAATAAACAACAAACTAAATAAATACATGACATGACATGTGAATTACACAGGACTGTTTCCGTTTTCCTCATAAGATTCGAATCATGTTTCTTTTGAATATATCATTTTTAAACCATTTTGCATTGTTATTTAAACATAAGCAAAAGACAAGTGTGACTCACTGTGTCATGCTTATGTGCAGACCACTTGTGTAGCCTACTTGGCAGATGTCAAAGAATGTAGAAAAACGAAATTCATTTTATATCAACATAATTACCCCCGTCTTTAAATATGTGTTCTTTACGTAACGTGAAGTGGCCAGCTGTGTGGTTTTTGTCTGGTTGTTAATCGCTCACTCACTCTATGATCTCCCGACTAACTTTGATTTATTTCAAAGTTTAATTTTAAGCGAGTCAACTTATATAGCTTCCCTCATATGTAGAAAAAAGTATTCATATTTATCGTTACTCATTGCTGTTTCTAACGCAAATCGGTGGATATTCGTGTCTTTAAGTTTAATTGTAGACAAGCACGTGTGACCAGTGGGAGACCAGCGGTCAAAACCGCAATCTCTAGCCTCTGCTCTTCATTATATGGCCTCCGTTGCACACACACATCATTTACGTTACCTGATTTCCTTGCACGTTTTTAGATTTCCCAGTGGATGTCAAATCCGACGTAGTCTTCTTTCAAAACATATATCACAATGTTTACTAATTCTGCTAAGTTAGATGTTCGATTTGTTTGTATTTCCGCAGTTTAAAGAAGTTGTTTTCCTTCCTGGAGGATAGCATTTACGCCCACTCCTAAAAAGGGCATATGTGTCATATCATAGACTGTGCATAATAATGCAAAGAAGATAAAGACTCTACCTCTGCACGAAAATAAATATAGCTGAAAAGTTCAGTTTAAAATTTAACCTGAAAACCCAACAACTGGAAAAAGATGCAAGAAAAACAGACACGGACCTGTTGTTTCAACGCTATTTAATAGTGTGCTTTCTCTACAGCAAGCAGCTAAAGCCTACAGTCAAATAATGTCATTAAACTGAAGGAAAAAGAAAAAATGTAAGGCTACAAAAAATATAACTCTGTCTGTTTATTTGTTATCAAAAATCAGCTTGCCCCATCAGTCTTTCTCTACAACCATCACTGGCAGCCCTTCTCTCATCAGGCAGACCATGGACCGCGGAACGCATCTGAACAAGGGGGGGCCATAATTTCAAGTCACGCGGAGGGGGTGGGGCGCAAATGCATTGAAACAGACAATATTACTGATATATTAAATAACGTTGCGGAGCACTTTATTTTATTCCGACACCACACAGTCACATCTACAGTACACACATGATGAACACGCACACACGTTTCCTCAGATTAACCCCTCTGATCCCACTTACATTCACACACAACAGGCCTATTTACACATAAACGCACAGATAAAACTATAGCAAACACAATAAGTACATCCAGTCCACAACCACACTTCATCTTGCTGCCTTGAATCTAAATCAACATCATAGTCATTATCATCACAAGTCAAGACATTATTATCAGATTGATGTGCAGAGCCGCACAGACACACACTCACACCCACAAAACAAGTACAGTTTTCCGCTCGTGTCACAAAATGTCAGCCAGTTAAAATCTTTGAACCACTGATATTGAACTGATCTTGCTCGTTGTGAAGACCCAGTCCCCTGTACCTTTTTGGTCTTCATAAGAACAGCAGGGTTTTGTGAGATCCCCCGCAGCACTCACTTGTACAGTGGCTGTCGGTAGCTTGGCTTGAAGCCGGAGGAGAGCAGCTAGCGGGCTCGTCTGAGTCTGTGGTGGAGATGGACGCTCCGGGTCTGTTGTTGAGGCGACAGTGGAAGCTGGAGTAGTTTGCTCATTTTGTTTTGCCAGTTTATTTGTTAAAAATCTGACATTGACTTCTGTCCCTTCATTGTCGCAGCCTGGTAATGCCGCCAGCGGTTAAACAGGTGCCCGCTGTTAGCTCGCGACGATGCTCTCACATGACAGACCTAGTAACTACGTCGACGTAACGTCGTAGTTGATAAACAATGCACACTAATTTCAAATCAAAATGCAGTAGTCAGTGTAAGTTTTTTTTATCGCAGCAGTTGGTGAGAGTGAGTGAAGCTGTGTGGTGACTAGTATTGTTTGGCTCGTAAAAACACGGATACAATTTAGGCTTTTATTCATATCAGATAGTTTGTCAGAGTACAAAAGTTGCCCGGGCCGTGGCCCCCCTGGCCCCCCCAGTTCCGCGGTCTATGAGGCAGACAATATACAACACATACAAGGCATCCCATTTTTCCTTGCCATTTTTTGACACTGTAGGTCACTACAAATTGTTTGGAAATACATATTTTTGGCCAATATAATTGTTATAAATTGTTAGGCAACAACATGCAGAGGTTTTGTAGCCACGGCAACAACTAGGCCACTGATGGGTTTGGGAGTCAGAGGAAAGGCCTTACGACAAGGGTCACTGCCAGAGGCTGCTGAGCGAGGCAGCAACAGGCTGTGGTTAAAAGGGAACTTAAGGAAGGATCCCAAATGGGCGGAGAGGGGAAAAATCACAGGATGCGCACCTGGGACGCCAAATGTAGCTGTTTAGCCCTTTTTAGGTGTCGTGGGCCTATCAACGAAACACAGAGGAAGGAGTGTGCCAACCCGACGACCCCAAAGAAGTGATTACCCCTACTCCCCACTCAAGATGTCAACAAGTGCTGATTATTCTAAGAGATTGTAACATATGCTCAACCAAACAACCACTGGACATTCATAGTAGGCTATGTTTTTTAAATTACACATAACTTGAGCCAAAAATTACTGCCATATATCATTCAAATGCAGTTCCCTTGAGAGCAAAATCTAAAATGGGAAAGATTTGTATATATTGACCCTTTTGGTGCCAGCTTTTAAAGACAAATAACCCCCCCCCCTCCTTCCTTTTGTATAACTACCCTAACTGTGAAGGCAAATAAACATTATAGCGCCATCTACTGTTAATCTTGTCTTTACACTTTCTTAGAGTGATAGTTCTCCCAAAAATGAAAAATTCTGTCATCATTACTAAACCTCTTGGTAATGTTGGTAACCGAACAGCACTGGCCTATTCACTTCTATGTGGACACAAAACCAGTGTAAGTGAATGTTGCAAGTAACAACATTCTTCAAAAGATCTTCTATTATCTTCTGCGGAAGAAGAAAGCCATGCAGGTCTGAAATTACAAGAGGATGAGTAAATGATGAAATTTAATTTTATGGTGAAAATTTAGTGATCACTTGGACATTGTCTACGTGACAGTGGCGGCCGGCCAATAGAGGGCGCTAGGGCGCCGCCCCCCTTAAGCCACAAAAAAAATTAAAACAATTAAAACAAAAATAGTAATAATAATGAGAAAAACATCAGTATGTCAATATTTGTGTGTTTTAAATATGGAATGCACCCAGTAATACATGTAAAATATGATACAAAATCATATTTGCAACCTTTCCTCTGCCTGTCTGACTGCTTCATCAGCTCTGGGGCGATAGAGAAAGCGCCCCAAGGAGGCGGGTCTATGTAGCAGTTAAGCCAATTGCTAATTTAAGATATGAATGTATGACATAAAATTTAGCCAATCAGCGTTCTTAAATAGAATCCAAGAAGGGCGATCATTTTATCGCCCCAAGCCCTGATAAAATAAGGACTGGGCTCTAGGGGCGCCATTTTTACTAAACGACAATGGCGATCGCGGACGTTACTCCTCCAAGACCCAACCCTAACTCGGTGAAATCTCTCCTCCAAGATCCGTTTGAGAGGAGGACTTTGTCGGAGAAAGTTCGGGTGAAAGAGCTGGGCCCAGATCAACCTGACCTCTCAATCAAACAGCAGGCTAGCGAAAAAGGGAAGCAGTATATGCGCGGCTTCTCCCGTAGCTTCACACACACACACACACACACGTTTCTTTGTATATAGTTGACCTTAGCATAAAAATCATTCAGTTATATATGGTACTCTAAAAAATGTTAATAGTGTGTTTGCTAATATTACTGTATATATGTTTTGTATCAATTAATTGTTGCAGTTCTGGAGCACATTAACAATTAGTTACATTTAGTTTGATCATAAAATACTTTATGCTATTCTTCCAGTCAAAGGTTTGAGTTCAGCCACTTGATATCCATTTCTATATTATACATCCTTTATACAGTGTAAGAATTCCTATAAACTTTATAATAATTTAATGTTATTGTCCACTTTCCACTCTGTTCTGACAGCATGCATATTGTGTTGCCTATTTACTACCAATGGCACCAACAGCCTTTCCAAAAGATGTTACTTATATGTAGAAATAGTCAATTGTTTACAAGTTCAGTTTAAATGCAAATAAAAGGCTTGTGTTTGTGCATCATGATGTTTATGTTTTTGTGTACGAATGCCTCAACTTTTTAATATTGGCATTAAATAATTACTGACTATTTCACTGAGCACTGCTGTCCTGCAGTTTGTGTTAAATTTTATTGCGATGGTTACGGAAACAAAAAAGTATGGCACAGCCCCACCGAGAATATTTTTCACCAGCCGCCACTGCTACGTGATCTTTTTTTCTTCTAATTGTACAAATGGCTATGACAATATTGCTTGTACTGACCAGTATTGTTTCATATAAATATTAAACAAACATGGTAAATTAAGATTTGCCAACCCTAAGATGCTTATTAATTTCATTTATATTTATTTATATGAACAAGAAAGATAATAATTAAGGTTATTGAAATGTTAAAGAAGAATGAAATCCGGATGTTTAAATATTGATATTCTGTCTATTCAATTTTTCATTGTTCTTTGTCCTGGTCTTTAGGTGCACCACAGAAACAGCCAGAAGCATTCCCAGTACGCCAAAACTCAGCACTGCTGCAAATGCCTGATAATGTAGAGTGAGTCCACCAAAACCTGAGGATAAACCCGAGTCTCAGATTATCAAGATGAATACATTTAAAAATATATTGCATTTAATTTATACAAGCAGCAGTGGGTCAGGGGAGTAAAGGCACTTGCATGTTGTAAGTAAGAGATCCTTCATTTAAATAAATGTTTTTCGTATTGCTTTAGTAGGCCAACCGAGCATTTGGTGTGTCTCCTGTCCTTAAACTAAAGCAATTCTTACCTTGAACATGCTGTTCTTTTTCTTTACTGCCCTGGTGGGTTGCTTAAAAGCATACAGAAAGTTAAGTAGAACATTCGTGCTAATAACAAGTAGTAATTTTCATTTATTTATAAAAATGAAACATCCACGCTTACTGTATATCTTCACTCCGTTGCCAAAATTCATCTCTTTTCCTTTAAAAGTTGCACAGTAGTAAGTGCCAAGGTCATTAGTAGAGACATTGTGGATTTTCAGTCCAGTACTCTTTTCAAAATTTTCAAAATGAGACGGCTTTGAATTCCAGACAGGAGACAAATTGCCATCATGCTTTAAAATTGTGACCATCAGAGAGGTTGGCTGTCCCTCGGCACTCATCTTTAGCCAGTGGATTTCATTGAAGAACGAGAGATTACAGTTTATCGACACCACGTCTCCAAGTTTAACCTCTTTCATCTCTACTGCTCCCAAATGCTTTAAGGGCAAGAAGATGAGAACTGATAGAAAGAGAAGATAAAGGTTCCTTAGCAACTTCCTTAATAAACGTTGAAGTATGCCATTTTAACCGTGTTTTGGTTAATCATTTGCTGAATACTTTACACTTTAGCATTAAAAATATAACCGTTTGAAAAAAAATATGTAACATTTTAAATTAGGTGCCATTTAGTTGAATCACATAATAGATAACATGCATTAGATGCACTGAAATAGTTTTTGCTGTTTCACTTTTATTTGTTTTGCTATATAAATCTTACCCGTTATAGCGGTCAGGTGTGACAATCCCATTGTGGATGTGTAGACATAGTCCAGTGTTTGCTTCTAAAGAATCAGAAGACTTTCAGTTAGGGGAAATAAAACCACTTCTGTTTACTACCCACTCCCTGTCTGAGTCAAAACTTTCATCATTGTTATTGTATTCTAGTCTAATCCCCTATAAAATATGTTTAGCCTTATTAGTACTATTACTAATAAAGGATCTGTTTCCAATGCTAGGTTCTCTTATGCTTCATGTTCAGAAACCAAACTGTTTTTATAATTTCCTCTATAGTAGGTTTCACTACAGGCTGCTGTTCTGGGACCAGGTTCTCATTTAAAACAAATCACACTTCAAAAACTTATTCGAGTCCCCTCTTGCAGCAGGAAGTTATTTGGTCAAAGGAAGTTTCACAAACATAGCTAAGACCATTGTGGGCGTTAAAGCCACAACATACACCATTGTTTTTCCACTTTGTTCAGTGTTAACATGTTAGGTCTGCAGAGAAAACTATAACTGTGATCCGTTAAAAAGCATGCTATCGTGTAAGGGTGGTATGAATGAGAACGCTTTCTGCAACTTTGAGATTTGAGAATTGTTTATTCAAGTTTATGGATATTTTTTTACATAAACCACTTCAATTTATAAGCCTGCAACAAAAATTGTGTGAACCAATGGTTATATCATTAAACTTAACATGACTTTTGAACACGAATAAAATGTTTCAAATTTGCTATAACAATTTCTGTATTTATCAGTGAACTAATAAAGTTGAGAGTAGGCAGTCATTAACTGGGCTTTGCTAATAAACATTTTCATTTGAAGACAATAAATCACAAACGTTTTAGCCAACGGCACTTTCAAATACAATTGATGGGTGAAGGAAAATGCAATGCAAGGTTCACCACAAACATCTAAAACAATGAAGTGAGATTAAGAAAGATGAAAATATTAATGAGTGCATACAATACATTTAAATCCACAAACTAAATTATAAACGTATCACAAAATGACAAGCTACAAAAAATGGTTTTCATCTCAGGCACTTAAGACCCATTTAGTTAAAGTAACACTACGCCTTACACACTAGGTTAGCTGTCATTTGGTTTGAAATGGCAATGGAACATGTTTCAAGAAATATGATACAACAGAAATGATATGGCAAAACGTTCATTAAATAAGCTGCATTGCAGCTCGTGCATCCTTATAGTGTAAACACAGGATTTCCTAAAAGGTCAATATAATATAACTTTTTAAAATCATTTTGGTTTCTCTTCCCCTAGTCTTCCAACAAGTCCGGAAAGCTCTCTGCTGGCTCCCATGTGTTCTGAAATTTTGCTCCACTAACAAAAGACAATTAAGATATTGATTCATTATACATACTAGCTTTCAATTTTGGCATTTTACATTCTTCTGGTAGTTAAATATAGACCACTTTCGCAAGATGTAAACACTGGTCCAGTAACACTTCCGGTTTCAGTTTTTACTTATTAAATATTATCCGTTTAAATATGATCCTCTAAAATCTTGCATAAATGACAGAATGTTTAAGAAATTCGTTTAACATTTTGTTTCAGTTAAAAAAAATGTGGTAGTATTTTGTTGAAACGTTTGTGCAGTGTTAAAAAGCAGAAACCGGAAGTTCTTCTGGACCAGTGTTGAACCAGCAATGTTTACATCTTCCGAAGTGGTCTAGATTGCTCTCTCATTATATAAAATATTATCAAGAATAGATTGTACAGTGGGATTTTGCCAAGACGAAGTTTTTGTTTTTAAAAAACTGATGTGGGAAGAGAACTTACCACAATGAGCATGGCATCCACTTGACCCGAACTTCACTTTTTCCCTTTTGAAATGAAATGATGGTTAAGCACAATCAGTTTTTTTTAGCTCAAGCACAATAGTTTCTTTTCAGCTCCATCTATGATTCAAAGCTTATGGGGTAGTGCATTAAAATGATCAGATTTTGTCCTACCTTATTGGTTCTCCATTTCAGAATTTTTTCAACAGGAAACACACCATTGTATGCATCATGAGAACAATCTAAATGAAAAATATGAACAATTATACCTTCCAAAACAGTCATAATAAATTAAGTCACCAAACTAATCTCAATTAACTTTGATAATTTTATAACGTTATATCATTATATACCTGGCATTTTCCGCTTTCTTGGAGAGGAAGAGAGCCCTGACTCATCGCTTCCACTGTTAGACATTCCTTCATCCTTTACATTATTAGATCCATGTGTGACGGGTGACTGTAGGCCAAGCGCATCTTCACGTAACTCAGTTTGGCAAGTGGAGCTCGACATCACTGCATTTACACTCCTGTCAGTTGACTCTTCAACACTTGAGTCTAAAAGTGTTTCTGTTACACCGGGCTCTGATTCCTGTGTTTTGCTGGCACAACTGGTCGAGTTGTCATGCAAAGAATCGCTTTTCGTGCATAAAGCAGCCTCCAACTGAGAGTCTGAAATTCTCTCAAGACGAACCTGTAGCTGAGATTTCATGTTCTTGTGTGCATTTACGACAACATTCTCTTTACTCTCCTGAGCAATACCATCGTTGGGATGGATTTTTTTGTGCAGGTTCCAATCACACTGGGTGGCGAATGTCTGGTCGCATTGACTACAGATGAACGGAGGACCGACTTCCTGACCGTGTGCGGACAGCCCCTGCATTGTAACGAATTTGTGCAAACACCTGTCACAACTTTGAGGCATTGAGCACTTGTGACTCTTGAACAGGATGTTACTTTTAAACCGTTTATCACATTTACGGCAAATGTATACAGTGGGCACCTGGTGATGGGCTCTGGTGGGGCTCGACTGGAGGTCGCACTCGTCCGACGTACAACACAGGCAACGTCTGTGCATGTTGAGGTGCTGCCTGTCTCGAAGAGCGCGAACAACCATGTCATTAGCATGCTTTTTCATTAATCTTCTTCTTTTCACCACTGGTTTTATATCCTTTGACTTTGGGTTAACCGTTAACACGCCTGTGCTTGAAGGTCTATTGGCAACAGTATTATTTGTGGGCTTGTTTGAGGAGGCAATGTCTCCTTTTACTTGCGACTTGTTAGTAGATGGACAAACTAATATGGGATCAGCAACCGTCTGTGTGCCGTGGATCTCCTGGCTGTGGGGTGGGCTGATAGCTCCACAGCTATAGTCTATTTCAGCGGACGATGCATCTACACAAAACACACATTAGTACAATTTGGTGGGATCACATCAACATTTATACTACAAACAATAGTAATAAAAAATGTTTTCAGTTTTTTCTGTGACAGGGAAAATGCTGCTGGAATTTGAATAAAAGCTCCGTTTCTTTCAGTGTCGGACAAAGTCATTTTCCTGCCAAGCAGATAAGTAAGACCTTGTGTGAGAAATAGTAATATGGATCTAAACCTTAAATCCGCATTACATACTTAAACCTTAATTTTTTTTGGCATAGCTAGCAGAATGGATCCTGTTGATGTAACATATTCTAAACATATTCATATTCTTTATTGTCTCAAGCACCTGTATTGCTTGACTGGGCTGTCACTGGTCCACTGGTGTTAGCATACCCCTCACTGATTCTTCGGTTTTCCACTGAGACAATCTGCGTTCTGTCTTCAGAACCCTGAAGAAGTGTAAAATGGTGATTATGAAGAAATGACATTTCACAATCTACATAATACATGTTAAAGGGGGCATGCACAGTGTTTTATGCATTCTGACTTATTTGCAATGTTAATTATGCAGGCATCTCATGCTTAACATAGTCAACTTGTTGGACATCAACGAGTTGGACATAGTATTTCTGCGCTGGATACACTCCCCCAGCACTCCAACTGGATTTTGAACTTTTTATAAGTCTGGATCCCTGGTCCCAGCGCTAAAAGATGTCGAACATGAGCCGCATGTGGTAAGTGTAACCAAGTCATATCTGTGTTTATTTGGAAATCGGCGTGTTCGTGCATAATGTAAACAATACGAACTTATAGTGAATCAATATTTATGCAGGGACAATGCGATGATGTATTGTGTGCTCGTGCTTTAGTTCGTACCCCCACACACGGAGGTCGTATTTTTCCAGAAATGTTCATACAACTGTATCTATCTTTTATAAATGTGATCAAACCAAATACTCTTCGAAGATACAAAGTATGCAATACTACTCTATAGGAACTCAAGATTAATACGAGATCGGCAGAAACTGCGTGTGTTATGGCAGCTTTAAGAGTATCTTCGGGGACACAACTTTTCAGCCAAGTCAAAACTCTTAGGTCACTTTTGATTGTTTTAACCAAATTTGGATTAAACGGCTGTGGCACCACTTGGCAGTGCACTAAATGTTAAAACAAGAATGACAGAACCCAACCCACACTACTCACTCCCACTAACCTGAGCCTGTGGCCTGAAAGCATCAGCGTCCTGTACGTCAGGCTGAGATACCATACGTGAAACTTCCACCTCATCATCTTCACTTTTCATTTCAGACAACATCTGTGCTGTGATGATGGCCTCTGTTTTCTGGAGCTTGCACTCCTCCAGCTGCTGCTTTAAAGAGTCGATTTCTTTCCAGCTCCTGCTTATCTCCACCCTGGTTTCCGTCAGGACTTTGCTGAACATTTTAACTATTTCTGCCGTTGTTGCCACCATGAGGCCTTCGATCAGAGTCCCGAACTTTGCCGACAGAGCATCCTCCACCTCCATTGTGCCGGGTTGGTTGTTGGTTCCTTATATAGAAGGCGAAACAGGTCCTTTTAATTAAAAACATTTAATGGAATCAACACAATAACCCCAGTATTTGGTAGCACAACTATACATGGTAGCTGATGTGTCAAAAAACAAAACAAAAAACATACTTTTACTCAAATAAACGAACTGCTATGCACAATTATTGCTTCGTGTAGGATGCAAAACATATGTCAGTAATAAAATAATGGGTAATTACACATATTTGATCCTTATTAAAATCCTTATTGTTTGTGCCTGTTCATTTTGAATTCATCACGTGAAGAAACCTTAGGAACTGTTACGAATTGTTGCATGGAAATGGTTGAGGAAAACCACGTGAACGTGGGCATATCTCGTGGTAAAGGTCCATTCCTTTCAAAGCAAGCTAAGCACCAACTGATTTTTATATCCCAGAAAGTAACAAAAGATGTTCTCGCGTTTAATATCTATCGATCGTCTTTTTTTTAACCTAAACATAGAGCGGTTAACGTTACGTGCGCTCTAATATTTACGCACAGGTTTGCCGCGTTGCTAGGAAAGTTCCTCACTTTATCAATAGACTTTAACTGAAATCGGTCATCGATGATGGCGCCTGTGCTCATTCTATAAAGCATCGCAAATAACCTAATACCACAACCTACCACCAGCGCACACTCAAAGTCAAAAACACACAAAACGATATAAGCTTACCTTTTTATAAACAATGTATTGTTTGTTTGTTTGAGACTGGCGCTGTCGCTCACCTTCTCGATAAGCGGCGCAACTGCATAACTGACCGACGGGAAACACGCGGCAGCGTGACCTGATTCCCGCTTGAGCCCAAAGCTGATATGAACCAGATCATTTTTATTTAAAAAAATATATACATATATATATAATGCATTTGTACTGTGGAATTTGTTCTCTGCTTTGTATTCTGGACAAAAAGGATCATTCGGGAAAAAATGACTTTTGTAGGAAATATTTATGTGAGCATTTAACGGAGATAAAAGCATGTGCATTTATCACATAAGAAAAACTGTACAGATAATTAGAAAATACATATAATAGGCCTACATAGTATTATTGCGAATTTTTCATATGAGGACAATTCATTCATGTTTGTATGGAATGGATAACATATTGAGCCAAACTCCCAGAATCTGATGAAAATGTGCAATGTACTCAAACTACTTAAAGTGCTTTTATTCTAAACACAGAGTCTCAATTCTTGTAACCCCTTCTATGCAACATTCACTCATACAGACTGCTTTACACTGAAGGGCAGCAATAAAATAAACATAGTCTTTATAAAAGAAAACAAACCAAAGCACACTAAATAAATGTCACACGGCTAAATTTTATTTAGTTCACATTTTGAAGATTATCTCTTTTAATAAGATACCTCTGGCCCATCGGTAAAATATTTTTCTCCACAGCAGTTTCCTAAAGCAGAAGAAAAGAAACTTTGTTTTAAAATAAATACAATTCAACTGAGAATTATTGAGACTGTAGAATAAATGTTATTAAAATAGTAAAAAAAGACTTGTGGAATTACTTGTCATAAGCTTCATTTAGACAATCAAGAGGGTTTAAGGCTTAATTCATCAACCTGAGAGACTCCCTGCTCAGTTTTTGGTCCTGGGGGATCCCAGGCAACATTGAACATGGTGACAAAGTATGGGATGTTGCCTTATAGTGACCAACTAATTTGTCTGTTATGTGACACATAATTACAGGTGAATTTGCTAGAATCTAACACAATAACAGGCTGGTGTGCAACAAAAAGGTAGCTCATATTCAAATAAAATTGTGGCACATCGGTTTCTGTGAAATTTTACACATCAAAGAAATTTGAGATCAGATTTTTGTCTGCCCTAGTATAAGGTACCATATTCTTCGAAAACTCTCCAAAAAATAACCCAAAAATCATAACATACTCTAGCTGTAAAAATGTGATTTCACAGCATTTTTATAATAATCTACACAAAATATGAAGTATAAACATGAATAATTCAGTACAAATTATTTTGAAATATCAGTAATTTAGCTAAACAAACGTCATTTCAGCCTTTAAACCAAATGTGTACAACTCCAACCTTTGCTCTTCTTCGAAGGTAATCCCTGCGGTTGTGTAGCATTTTAGTACATCGTACAATCACCTCTGTCTCTCTTCCGTACAACTGTGGCAGGGCAGAAATGATCTGTGCAGGAAATGGGGACTTTATTCGCTACAAACAATATCTTTATATTCGTGTACGTTGGATCATGCAGGAAACAATGAGACCTGTTACTAATACAGATTAGCTCATTAAATACAATAAATGAAGAGGATTAAACCTTTGCTGTAATTGGAGCCCACTCAATGTTCCTGCTATAGCATGCCCTCTGCCACACCTGAAACTGTGTCAAGATCTCCCTGGCCACTACCTGTTGAAGAAACAAGAGACCAATGAAATGGGTAGATCAATGACTATCAAATTTCTTTTATTAAATTGCTTACACTGAATGTTCTTTGTTTGTTTATGGAGTGCAGTCCTTGTTCTGGGGAAGGGAGTTCTGCAAACCTTCGGGAAATCTACAACATACACAATACCAAAATAAGTAATCCAGTTTGAAAATATTCATATTTCATAAGCATTTATCGACTTTTAGAGGCAATCAAATGCGTACTCGTGGTATTACATTTTACCAAAATGAATGCAATGCATATTTATGTAGACCATCATGAGCATGGTGTCCTTTTATATTGTTTATTTTATATGTTGTCAGTTAAACTACATTCATTTGCAGTGTTTTTTATGGGAACATTAATTTTAGGAATACAAATTTATGCAGGAATTTATGCATTAGTTTGACCTTGAAATATAAATATTTATTTTTAATCTCAAGTAACATGCTTAAATTATCCACATAAAACATTTCAGTCATTTAAAGTCCGCCATTTGCTGAGAAAAAAGAAAACAAATCCATCAGATAGTAAACTTTATTTAGGAAATAAATTAAGTCTGTTCCTTTCCATGAGAAACAGCAGATTATGTAAGAATCTTAACGGAATGCCACTATCTAACATAAAAAATACTGAAAAGGACATTGACTAATGTGAATAAAATTTAGAATGGAGAATTTGGGGTAGATGACCTTTAAGGAATGACATAAAGCAGTTTTATAATGAAAATGAATTGAAGTGCCACATTGGGAGTCATGGTAGCAGTCATTAAACTAAATGGTATTTATACCTTGAATTTTATCAACAGAACCAAATCACAACCAAAAGGAAAGGTTTTGGATGAAACTTTATAATCAAAATAATTCTAAAGGGTTAAAGACACAATTCCACTGCAAACATCGGGAAGTATTCCTTTCACAAAAAGGACAAAAAAAAAATTCTGTGCCATATAAAGGGAAACAAATTTTTACTTAAGAAAATAGGTCAACACTGTTGTTGAAGAGAATACATAAGAACATTAAATACACAATTTTACACTACTTTACATTGATAATACCACAAAAAGAATCCTGATGAAGTAAACCAATCACCTCAGTTAATAAATGCAGGCCGTGTGTATTGAAAACTCTGAAAATTGAAATCTTAAGGAATAATTTATCCAAAAATAAATGTGCCATTCCAAATGTAAAAGATTTATTTTATTTAAAGACAAACAAATACTTGTATTATAAAATGCCATCATGCCATGTTCATATGGGACTTAAAAGCACATCCGTACATCTCTAAAAATCTAAATAACATTAGAGGGTTAGTAAATTTCTTATGAAGCAAATCAATAGATGTGTGTGACAAAAACAACTGAGCTTATTTATCAATTTTGAAACCAAAAGAACCACATCAGGGTGCTAAATATCAGGGATATAACGTACCTGAGTATCTTTATCAGTGTGTTTTTACTTTGGGAAAATTTTACTTCACTTTTAAAGCATATATTATACTTTTGACTCGACTACATTTCATGAACTATTTTGTTTATACATAAAATAAGTAATAAATATTTGTATCTTTAATACTTTAAGCACTTTTATTACTTTAAATTAATTTAATCTACTTTGACTAAAATACACACATTTTTTGAGTACAATGATTTGAGTAAAAGGGAGTACTCTGATGTTTTATGCACTTTTTATGTAAATTGTGGTTATCAAATGCAGTTGAGTAAAATATATGATATATGCTATGCTTTGTAATGTATGGAATTTAAATCTTTACAAAGTAAAAAACGCTGATCCTTGAAAGTAAGAGTACTCAAGTAATTTACACCGCTGCTAAAAAATATATTAATATAATAACTGTCATGACATTTCATCAAGGGTCAAACAAGAACCAATGAGATTCTGACGTTATTAATGTGTCGCCATATTTGAACTTGGATGTACTTGTTTCTGTGTCACTTAATAAGTTTAAAATATGGTTTAAAATTATATACAAATGATTTGTGTTTAACTAAGTATAGGAAGTCATGTACATCTGGATTGGCGTGAGGGTAAGTAAATTATGAGAATTTTCATTTTTGGTTGAACTATTCCTTTAACTTTAAAGAGTGTTTATTTATTTTCCTGCACAACAGGTATTCTTTAAAGAAGATTCCCATGCATAAGACTTCAAGGTGTGGTTTTTGTGTCAGTTAGGGTCAGACAGCGGTCTTCTTAGCTTGCCAGAATGTTCAGTCTTCTTGAGCTCTAACCACTGATATAGTGTCTGATACCGCGTGCGGTTTGGCTGACCTAGAGATCTTATCATTCAGAATCAATGTGTAACAATGTCCCCACATTGAAGAAACCAAAATTAGTGTCCATTCTCCAAGATCAAACATGCCAACTAGGGAATTTTTTATATTCTCGAACAGAGCAGATCATTTTAATATGTAAACATTTGGCTAAATGAGAATTAGTTCAAAGAGAATTTAAAACGAAATGAAGTCATAAAAGACGAATTTTGTTTAAAACCGCTAAAATTACTTCACTCCTCTTCCGTGGATTTTCAGTAAATGAGTTTTCATTTGCCTGGGACCCAGAAAGCTCTTTCCGCACTGAGGGCAATTGTAAGTCTTCACTGCATGGCTGTGTCTTCTGATGTGAACTCGCAGGTTGGTGGCACGATTGAACCTCATCCCACACTGAGTGCAGCTGAAGAGTTTCTCCCGCGTGTGGATGTTCTGGTGCTGCCTGAAGTTGCTAAGCCGAGCGAAGGCCTTGCCGCAGTGCGGACAGACATGAGGTCTCTCCCCGGAGTGATGCTGCTGGTGAACCCTTAACTCAAAGTTGTAAGCAAATGTCTGATCGCACTGAGGACAGTTCAACGGTTTCTTGCCTTTGTGGATCAACATATGAGCCCTGAGGTCACATGCTCTCACAAAAGTTCTCCCACAGTGGGTGCAATGGTGAGATCTTTCTGCATGGATTTGTTCTGCTGGCATCCTGTGTTTGTCCTGGGAGAAATGCCTTGGGTATTGTGCACGGCTGATTATTTTCTCGCCCGGACAAACAACACTGTGAGAGTAAAAGGCACAACTTTCAGATACATCTGGCCTTGTACAATTTTGTCCATTTTCTTGTTGGACCAACAAATTTGAACTCATTGGAATGCTGGGTAGCCCCAGCTCTGTTGTGCTTAAGTTACTATGTTGTGCCCTAATACCTTGATGTACCAATGTGTTGACTGAATAGGGTGTGAAAAATGAGGTGGCATCTGGCATGTCGAGAGAGTTTAGATCTGGAAAGCTGTCTACCTGTATCTCCTCCTGATCACAAGATCCACTGAGCTCTCCGTGACTCGGATCAGCCAATTCTCCATGGCAAACATCATCCCTGTTGACACCTTCCCACACCGGAACAATCTCTTCCTCTTCTTTGACAGGGAGAACATTCGGTTCTGTCTCTGATTTTATTTTCTTCGGTGAAGATGGTTCCAAAGCCTCTTGAACCAAAGGACTGTGTAACAGTCTTGAGTGATTTGAGCTCATGTCCTTATCAAGTGTACAGTCTTTTTCAGATTTGTCTCTTACTCTTTGTTTAGCCTCACTAGACTCACTCTGAACTGGTGCGTTACCCAGAAGACTTTGCAGAACGTCCTGAGGAATCTGTATATTGGAGTTAGGTGTAGTGATATCTTTCACACTCTGCATGTGTACTTCATGCTTGTCTTTAGAATGTGAGTGTGCTGCAGTGTGTATTTTAGACTCCGGTTGATGTCTACTCTGCTGTCTCGGCACGGGTTGGGTCAACGGTGGCTCATTGGTTGACTGGTCTCCTAGGATTGGGCCTAAACAAAGCATGTATGAAAAGAAAAGAAAGGAAAAAATATTTAGCACAAAAGGACATGTGTAAATTGTTGTTTCGCTGAACACAAGATATTTGGAAGAATGCTTGTGACCAAACAGTTGTGGGGCACTATTGACTACAAAAGCAAACAATGGAAACAAAAGCTACTATGTCAACAGGTTCGGAACAGCTCGAGTGTGAGTCAATCTTGACTTTTTTGTTTTGGGTGAATTATTCAGTCTGACTTACCATGGATCGTCTCCACAGACTGGGTGTCTTTGTTGCTGCTGGCTCCCGTCCTGCCACATCCACAGTCTGGGCAATGTATTTTCCTCCCCTGTTCATATTCTGTCTGTCTCAGTTTGCTCTCAGACAACTGCAGCCTCCGCCTCAAAACTTCCACCTCTTGTTTACCATGACCCACTTCCTCCAGGAAGTTGTCCTCCACCAGCCTGGTTATCTCAAACATGGCTGATTTGAGGACGCTCTCCATGACAACGGAGAGCTGCGACTGGAATGTGAGGAAGAGGGCTTCTGACATTGTCCTGTCACCTCGAGGACACCTTTAAGGGATGGAATACCAATTTTGTAAGTCTCAAAAAGGATATATTAAAAATAAAATTCTGTTATATTTATTTTATATTAAAACCAAAATCCACCAAAAACGTTTTTGGTATGACAATTGACTGGCGCTTATTAGAAACGGCCCAAGGCGTGTTATGAATCTCTAACATATTTCTATTCAGTATTTGTCCTTTCTGGGTAACGAACTCATGACCTTTGCGTTGCTACAGCAACACAGCTTGCCATCTACAGTAAACCGAGAAATACATCGATATAGACGTGTTATTAATCACAAATATGTTGAATTTAATTACACATGTTATTTGTGAGATTGGTAATAATCATATCGTATTTTGTGTTCTACGTTTATACGCGTTCTCTCACTATAGGTGGGAGTTTCGGTTATGTTGTTATTGTTGTCATTAACCCACGTGCAATATACAACATAGAATGTGATGTGTGTTTTATTTCCAACGGTGTATTATTAAAACGTGTTGGTATGTATATGTATATATTCCCTCGGTTTACTAGCATGCTAGTGTCAACGGGCCCTTTGTTTACAGCACATTAAACACTAAACGTTAGACGATGACAACACGGTTATTCACACGTAGTCTACATACCTTATGAAAACGATATGTGCAGAGCAGATTTCACACAAAATGATTTGAATGGTTCGAATAAAGAGGTTGGTGAAACTGCTTTATGATCATTTACACAGTGTCGCCCCCGGATACAAACAAATATCTCGGTCGTCTCTTCTCTTAGCGCCCCGCATTGGTTTGGTGGACTTTATTTCATTCGAGTGAATCGTCTGATAACCGGCTGGTTTTCCGTTTAAAAATGTATATCGAGTTATAGCATATGCTTCACCTTGTTTGTTTCTGATATATTTGACTCCGGACCCCAAAGTACCCGCCTCTTTCCCACTCACAATTTCTACCTAAACAAAATATCCTGGAGCTTGTCGTATCTCAAAATCTATTACATTTTATATACCCAAACAAAAATAAATATATTTAACTGTTTTGTCTTATTTTTAATATTTTAAGTCATATTGAGAACTACTATGAGGCTTTATCGCTATAGTTGAGAAACACCGGTAGTCTGTTTCTTAAAGGCACAGCTCACCCACAAAAGGAAATGATTTACTCAATCCCGTTGTCATTCAAAACCCGTATTTCGTTGTATGGACTCAAGGCCTTTCTCGTAATACATTTTGTGCTTCACAGATGAAAGGAGTCATGTACAGGGTTTAAACGATGAAGGTAAATAAATTGTGTCCCTTCAAGCAGTGCAAACAAATTGTAAATCATAAGAGAATAAAGGGAAGAAAAGAACACATACTAACAGTACACAGGTTAGTACCAAACAGTCTGGGAAGAAATGTTTAATTGTTGACCTGAACATCACACAATGACGTGAAGCAATATGACAGAAACCAAAGACACATAACAGCACATTATTTTAGACAACTTCCTACACTTTAAACATTTGGTCCATTTAAAATGTAATTGTATCACTGGTTAAAGCCCAATGCATTGTTTAGACAGTTACGTTTCACAAAAAAATACTTGATTTTAGTTACAATCTCAGAGCCTGTGGTTGTTGTAATATACCTGAATCACCAATCATTTACATGCGTTGATGGATTTAGTGTGTAACACAGTGTGTGGCGTTTAGTTCAACTTAAAACACTTAACAAAGGTTGAATGCCATCTATACATTAAATCATCCTTGTTTAAACTCTAAAGTACACTGGAGCTATGCCATTTAATGTATTCAGGGGCCACGCATACTTCTGTACTTGCATATTCTACTAAATTTGAACATGTAACTCTGTTAGACCCTTGAACGTGCTTACATATCTCATCACATTAGCTGGATCTAACCATAAGGCATTGAAGTATGATAACAAAACAAAGTGCAGAGAGAATATGTCCTGTGTGGCGCACAGATTATCCTTTTCTATAAACAGATTTGTTTCAAAACCCGTAATGCTGTCACAGTAGATAGCATATTCACCAATCCAGAGTGAATGCTACAAATCCATTTGTTAAGAAAAAGAGCTCAGTTGTGTTTGTCCCGTTCGAATAGAGATTAACACAACTTATATACAGGGAAAATTCTAATTGTCTAAAGAATACCGAAATGTTGGCACATCTCATGAAACTGTCACAATGAGTCACATTTATTTCCATTCTTTCTGCTAAATTTGTGAGGAAGTGAGCTTAATTTTCAAGTGGAAAAACAAGGCTCACTGTATACTACAATACCGTTCGAAAGTTAAGTGTCACTAACTGACTTATTTATATTTGTACAGATTTTAGAAAATTAATTACTCACTCACTTCCAAATATAATTGTTGGAATACAAAATCAATTCTAAAAAGAAGCATCTTTAGTGTAGTCATTCTTTGACTAGAATATATAGAAATGTGTTTCTTTACTTGCTTGTTGAGTTATGATTTTATACAGTATTAAGGATGTTACCATCTATTCTGGGTTCTTATTGACTGCTTTGTTATTTTTCTTTTTTTCAAATAAATGTTAGTTTTTGATGAAAAGACTAACATGTTTGCACAATTATACTTTTGTCTATAAAAGTAATTTTACAGTAAAAGCACATTTTGGATCGCTTGGATGAACTAAAACTTTGGCTAGCAACTAATTTATTATGCCTTAACAAGAGCAAAACTGAATTCTGTTTGGACCCAATGGACAATAATCTTAATAAGCATATCAATTCTCTCGTCAAGTCTTGTTGTAACCCTATCAGTCTTCTCTCCAAAGTAAAGCCATTCTTGTCTTTAAAGATGCTCGAAGTAGCAATACATGCATTTGTTACATCGAAGCTTGACTATTGTAATTCTCTTTATGTTGGTCTATCTGCTAACTTCTGCTAACTCCATCCTGCTACGTGTACCTTGGACTAGGGTAAAAACAGGAGGCGACCGCGCTTTTCAGTTACCGGCCCGAGATTATGGAACAATTATGGAAGTAGTCAAGAGAAACCTTTTGTGAGGTGACCCCAAACTTTTGAACGGTTATGTATAAGAAAGGTGCCCTGCTTTATGTGATTCTTATATGACAGTAGAAAAATACCCTGAGAGATCCAGTCACTTTGCACAGCAAATAAATCGGGCTTAAAATTGAGCACAAATGTTATGATGATGATATTAAGAAAATACATTAATGATGGGCACACTCCAATAATTACTATTATTATAGTTCCACTTGTTGTCATGTGCTAGAGTTTGTGAAATCGGAGTGAATCCTCTGATGTCTTTTCAGGTTGCATTTTTGGGTAAATCGTTTCCCGCAGGCAGTGCAGATGTAGGGTCTCTCTCCCGTGTGGACCCTGCGGTGTGCTTTTAAGTTACTCAGTTTTGTGAAGCTCCGACCGCAGATTGTACAACAGAACTGCCTCTCTCCTGTGTGGATCTGTTGGTGAGCCCTTAGATGACACAGATGAGAAAAACCTTTTCCGCATTGGTTACAACTGTGTATCGCCCTCTGCGAATTGTGCCGCGTATCCCCTTGAACCCTTAAATTGACCACCTGTGGGAGACTCCTTCCTGGGTTTATGGTGCTGAAACTCCTTTCACCCGTACCGGTTCCATCTGTGTATTGACGGACATGAGAGGGTTTGGGTGTGGGAAGGCCTTTGCAGATAGGATGTATCCTGTCTACACACATGGCACCTTGATCTGACACATCTGCACTGGGTTGTAAAACTATTTTTGTATTCTTCCTAACTGGTGATCTGCATGGCTGGTTGGCTGATGGCAGTTGCTGCATGGCTTGTGGTGCAAGGCACTGAACCTTTAATGGAGGCCCAGAACGTTGAACTTGCTTCTCCACTTGAGGTCTTGTGGTGAGCGGATCTCCACGCTGAACTTCCAACTGTGCCTTTTTAGAAACCATTTGAGGAGTAATTCTCTCCATCTCCTCCCAGTCCGGTGGAAGCATCACAACAACTTCCTGTTTAATGGGTCCTGAGTCTAGGCTGGCCAACTGCAGTCTTGAACCCTGAGCGTCTGAAGATGGTGAAACTCTGACTAGGTCTGGCTGAGGAACAGATGTGCGTCTTGTAGGATCTGGTTTGGTATCAAGCCATTTCGACTGGTTTCTTTGCGTCACCTCATCCCCAGGCCTTTCAGTATGAGTGACAACACATGTTTTGTCATTCAGGTTTCTCCGTTCAGTATCTGAACTGCTGAGTCCATAAGTCTCACTGCTTGAAGAATCTTCTGTGTCTCTAATCTCCGTGTTCTCCTCTTTCACTTCTCCAACTTTAGGTACATTAACTTGACCAACCTGTTATTGATAGAAAGCGCATGAATGAGACCGCACAAAAAAATGTCAGCTTTAAATGGTTAAAGTGCATCAGAAAATAAAATAAAGTAGAATTGGTTTAATATATTTTGCTTCAAAATAATTTAGGAACTGTTCAGTAGTTGTAAACCGTATTAAACACACACATTTATCTTTGAATCAAGAACAGATGAAGACGTCTCTTGGTTTAACAATGTGCGTCCTTTGATACATCTCCAGCCACTGTCTGAACCTTTCTCCTGCTTTATAACAAGTGGTTGTTCCAAACCTTCAAAAAAGAAAAAAGTGAGTGGACTCCAGTCTGTTGCCAAGCTTTAATGTGGCACATTAAGAATGCAAAGCTTGGGAATGTACTTTGGTATTTAGTGACAATATTTCGACAATTACACAAGTGATTTTAATTAGCTTACTGCTCTGTGTTTCAGGCCCTCTATTCAGCATTCTTCTCTTGGAGACTGCTGTCCGACCACAGTCCAAACATCTCACCCTCTTAAACCTCTCGCGCTCCCTCATCTTGGCCTCCGACAGGATCAGCCTCCGTCTCAATACATCCGCCTCTCGTTTGCCTCGATCCAATTGCTCCAGGAAGGTCTCCTCCACTAACCTCGTGATCTCGTACATGGTTGTCTTGAGAACAGTTTCCATGACCGTAGACAGCTGGGTCTGGAACGAGAGGACCAGCGCGTCCGTCATTCCTGTATCTGCTCTGCGGATAGAGTTCTCACAGACTGCGGTCCTACAGCGATAAATTAACGACAGACAGCGATCATCCCGTGACCGATCTCTGTTGTTTACGTGTTATATATTTTAGACATTGTGTTTTTATTGGAATCCACGCGTGAACACTCACTCTGTTCCAACTTTATTAGCAGGTAATTGCACCCTGATCATAGAATAGCAGTATAATAAATTGTGTTAGCATTTAGCATTTTTCGTCTGTTTGGCAGTATGAAACGCGAGCATAACTGTTTTCTAAGCGCGCGCGCGGCTCATCGGAATATGATCATATGGCTACGGAAATTACGATTTTATTTCACATACGCGTGAACCACACGACGTTTCACTGAAACATCATTCAACATATCACGACGGAGTAGCAGACGGACAGTAATTGTTGTTGTGACTGACGTCACGAGTTGTACGGTGGCCTTGACGGATAAAGCTGCAATGCGCGTGATTTTTAACATTCGCTTTTTACGGCTGATGAAATTGAGGCACTGATCTTCACTTCTCAACAACGCTTTAAAACAAAATATTGTGAACTGCTATGTTTTCTAAACACATTTTAAGAGTTCAGTAAAATAAACAAAGCATTTTGATAATAATTATCTGGAAGATGTAATTGAGCAACCACCACATACATATGTTAATGTCAATTAATTTGCCTCGTCTTTGAATTGGTCAAATCAAAGATACATATTAAGCACCATAAAATGAATTCAACGTGTTGAATTCATGTTTATTTCATCAACCAAACTGTGAACAAACATTGCATTGTGACTGCTTTAAAGTGATTCATATCTTAATATCAATCACTATGTATCCCAAAAAGACACAAATACATATCCATAATGTAAAAATCTGATTCCCTTTTCAAATAAGTCTTAAATAAATAACAACATTTGATGAACAGTGGGAAAAAAATCTGCAGAAATGAAATGATACAGACATTTAATGCAAGGAACTACATACTGGAGTAATCCTTAATAGAAATGCATATAGGTTTCCCATCTCTGTCAACATATCCCCCTATAAATACGCTCATCTTAAATGAAAATGACTGTATAAACAGACAATTGCAGTCTTGTATTATATCCGTATTAAACATAATACTGTAGGGTGGTACAGCTGGATCATTGATTGTATATGCCAGCACTGTGTTTGCGCTGATGTGACCTAAGGTGGTCCAGCCGTTTGAAGCTGAGGCCACAGATACCACAACAGTACGGCCGTTCTCCCGTGTGGGTGCGTTGATGGACTTTCAAGATATCTGCCCGGGTAAAGCTCTTATTGCATACAGTACACTGGTGTGGTTTCTCCTGCGTGTGAATGCGTCTGTGCAGCTTGAGATTCCACAGTCGGCTGAATCTGTTGCCGCAAAGCGTGCAGGTGTAAGGCTTGTCTCCGGTCTGACTGCATCGGTGCCTGCGCAGATCACTGAATGACGAGTAACCTTTGCCACAGTGACTGCACAAGTGCAGACCATCCTGCTGGTGGACACGTTGGTGAACCTTCAAATTGCAGGCTTGAGTGAATTTCTTTCCACACTGGTTGCATGTGTATGCGTCATCCGAACTGACTCGATGAGAAAGTGGGTAGGCTTTTGGAGAAGCGCCTTCATTGAGTTCTAACACTTGTCCATCATTAAGAGTTAATGTATGTTCCTTATAAAGTCCAGCAAGGGGATCATTTGCTATATCTCCAACATAAAGTGAATACCCTCTATGTCCAGCATCTCCTGCAATCGCACTGTGAACTTCAGTAAGGGTACTCATGTCCTGCAAGTGTCCTTTTTCGTTAATAAGTAAACAGTGTGTGTCTCTATCAAAGTTTTGTGTTTCTGGAATGCATTGTGCAGACAACGTGCTTCTATTTCTTTTCTTAGTTTTATTGGAAGAGCTACTGTGATGTCTTTCACCTTCCGTTGCCATGTTTAGGCTATTTGAAATGGGCTCAACCAATACCATACTACCCAATGTCTCTTCAGTTCTTTCTCCAAGACCATTAGGGTCTCCCATGTCCAGTTTATTGTAGATAGTCAGGTCCTCTGTGTTGTAAAGTGTTGGGTATGACAGTCCCTGGACATCTGCAATACTTGCGTAATTTTCATTGTCAGTAGTCGGACTAAGTCCAGAGCTCCAGTGTTCCTGAATCTGCTGCAGTTCCTGCTCACTGTAATTGTGAGCTGAGAAATCTGAAGTTTCAGCTATTGGATAAAAAAACAAGAAAAACAATAGCAGTCAGTGACACTTAAGAATATTTTGTAACTTTTATAAATGTTTAACAACCTACTGAAACCCATGATCCCAAAATGTGCATAAAATACATAGAAAGTGGAAACAAAACTAATGACATATACCTGACACTTTAAAATATATATCTATGTACAGCATTTGTACAGAGATCAGTAGCTAGTTATCAGACATAGACATTTCCAACACAAAGCACCTGATTCTGTTCCAACTCTATCAACATACTACTCCAATTTCATCATACGTTTAAACCACACCTTCAGTATCCAGCTTCCACCCTTCCTGAAGCTCCTTATCATCTGTGGTGATATAGACAGCCTCCTCTTTTAGTGTGCAGTCCAGTTTCCTATCCTCTGCATCTGCATACTGTAGAAAGCACAAACTCAGAAAGCATGTTTTATTCTGACAGAGATGTAATTTAATCACAAACTGAACACACTTTATGCAAATAATGCATTGTGTACATCCCTACAGAATACAGCCATCGAGGAACAGTTCCTTATAGGAATCAGTGCTGTAGTACTTGAGTCCAGACTCGAGACGTTTTTCTGTAGTCTCGGACTTGTCTTGGATTCGTTTTACAGTAGGTAGTCAACCAGAATGCTCTCTACCGCTGCAGTTGGGGAAGGGCGGCAGTTAAAACATTTACATGTGAAACCAGTTCACAACATTTCGGCCAGGAGGCGCAAAGGGAGTGTTTGCACTTTCATTACAGTGAAATTCAATGTGATACATTTATTATTATATGACAAGAGATTACAACAAGAGTTATACAATTTTATAATATAACAAGAAAGGCAATATAGGTGGAGAATTGAGCCAAATATAGGAAATAGTAAAGTTAACATTAAATAATTAGAACCAAAATAATTAGAACCAAAAGGATTAGAAAAACCTGTTATGATCACAGGGGTTCAAATAAGGATAATTTGCCAGTCTAAAGTGACGGCATATGCCTGATAGTTTCAAGAACACACTATTATAAAAATAAAATAACCATGAACTGTCCTTTCTGTCCTTATACGAGCAAACCGTTCTACCATTTAAGTGTTTTTAGAAAAGTATACCATAACCACAGTTTGTATACTTCCCTAGTCGGGGGTAAGCTTTTATAATAAATGTATCTTTATTCAAGGATAATCTAATTTCCACCACGGCCAAAACGCAATGAAGCTCAATATTAAGTATTATAATAACATTCTTAATTTCACATATCACCAAGTAAAACAAAACAGTTAACATGTTGAATGCACAACAGCACGTTTAAAGCCAATGCGGGCAAGAACCTTTAATGTAATATTTGTTTTCAAAGTGTACAATTTTTTGGGATTTTGAGCTCATTTACAAAGCAATCATTTTACACTAAAATATGCTACTTGTGTGTCATTGAAAACCATATACAGATAACATTGATCATGCAGTATTGTGTAATTTCTGAGCGGTTTTCTAATTTCTGAGCTGTTTTCTGTGTTGCTTGCATCTTGCGCATCTCTCAAGAGGCCATGGGCTTGCCGGCTCACAGGGGCATCTGGAATAAGCATCTTGCGGATATATGAGATCCCATGGAGTATGGAGCATCTTTCCGGACATGAAAAAGGGCCCATGAGATATATGGGCTCCCAGGGCAGCAGCTCCCAGGGAAGCATCTGGCAAGGTGTTAAGGGGCACATGATATATTTGTTTTGACATATTTTTGGACTTGGACTTGGTCAGGAAGGGAGGAAGAGTGTCCAGGGAAGGTCAGGAAGGGTGTCCAGAGAAGGGGTACATGATTTAGCGGCGCCTGCTACGGTTAAAAGTTAAGAGTGCCTGCTACGGTTAAAAGTACACACGTTGTTATTCACCACACATATATATTTGTCGTCAACATATATACTCGTTTTGAATATGTTTAGATGTTTTCAATATATCACATATTCACATATATACTTGCCCTTAATGGTTTTACAAGATCACATATATATTTTAATAGTATTAAGAAGTATTCATAGAGAAACTAGAATACTTATGTATTAGTGTTATGATCTGAGTGAGCTGAAACTATATTTAGTCAAAGATGGTTGTGTATGATTCAATACTATAATTTGATCATTTAATTACACTTATTAAGCATGTTTGGCACTTATGTTTTAAGAGCACAGCAAAGTAAACTCCAGGAATGTCTGTAGGTTCTGAAGCTTGAAACTTGACCAATGCATAAATCTATTGGTGGAATGACAAGACAAGTTAAAGGAGATAACAGAAACAGGTCTGATTGGTTTAAGAGAAACCCCTCCTTTGAGGGATTTCACTATAACTATGGACTTGAAAACATTGTATTTTTAGATGCTTTGGGAAGATCTCACTTTGTGTGGCATGCGAAAATAAAGTTAACTTTTTGAACCCTCTTGTCTGAGCAATTTTTTGAATCTGCAAGAACAACTTGCGACGACAGCGGGAGTGGGCAGTTTGCACCAACTACTTCAATATGCCTATAAGGCGTATTGACCACGAGGTGAAAATGTAACAACATTATTATAAACGAGATAGAACCGAGGCCTGTTTCTCCAGTAACTAAAAAGTTTTGTTTTGCTCGGGGATCAAATACTTATTTCACTGACTGAAATGCAAATCATTTTATAACCTTTATATAAAAAATGTCCCCGATTTATTTCTATATTCTGTCTCTATCAGTTAAAATAAACCTACCATAAAAATTATAGACCCTTCATTTCTTTGTAGGCAGGCAAACTTAAATAATCAGTAGGGGATCAAATAATGATTTCCCTCACTGTATGCTGTGTAATTCAGGTAGATAGATGAACGCATCCCCAAGAGTAATAGCGAGTGGTGGTCGGGCGGTGAAGCGAGGCTGCCTGCAACACGAGAAGCAATGTGCTGTTAAGTATAATGCTGAGAAACACGTTGGCTGGCCCATTGTACTTAAGTAAATTTTAATATGTATTTTTTGTATTTGGCGCTTGTTTGTACGGTGTCTCTGAATTGTCAAAATGCTTGCGGAATGCGAAATACTCTGAAAATCAAAACCCAATCCTAATTTTTTTATGACAGATGAAAATATCGCAATCGCAATTAGATATTTTACCCATATCTTACAGCCTTATGTCCATTCCAAGTAATATCGTTTAAACAGCTGGTGTAAACATGATTTATGAAAATTAATAAAAACAAGAGTTATATGGTTTTGCAAATTAACTCTTCATATGGTTGTCTATCCTAGACACTTGTCGCAGACCATTGACTTTTCTGATTGTGTGCACTGAATAAAATGAAATACAAATTGTAATAATTACTAATATATATATGTATATATATATATATATATATATATATATATATATATATATATATATATATATATATATAGAGTTGGGGGGTCTAGCATTATTGTCCACTTTTTTCAAACCCACGAGTTTGCATCCCTGCAGTATGCCTTGTGGAATGAAGCTTTCTTTTGTTGATTGTCACCATTGTTGAGTTTCATACACTGAATTTTGATGTCTGATTGATTTACCAATTTAACGTTTGTGTGTGTGTATTTTTTTGTCAGTTCAAAGAAGTATAATAAGCCATACCACTGCTTTAATCACTCACAATCAAATCAATAACACAATGCACCCATGAGCAATCAAGAACCCAACTAAAGCAAATACTGATCACAACAATGATGGTTTGTTGAAACTTTTTTCAACATTTATTGCGGTTGCAAGAGTGATTTTACAAAAGCAGTTAACACTGATAAGTAAATAAGCTGAGAATGGGAACATTTTCCATTGGCGGCCCAGAATGTGATTGTTACACTACAATAAAAAGACTGAAAACCTAAAGTTGCACTTTGGCTTTATGTGACTGGTGAAATTGCTATACCTTCGATCATTATAAAGGAAGTATGTGATCTTGAAGAAGATTCTTTTTTTTTCTGTCCCGACCGTCTCATATGTAATCGGTCTCGACTAGTCCTAGTCTAGGACTCGACAAAACTGGACTTGACTACAGCCCCCATAGGAACAGGTCACAAGCATTTATAGGTCATGAAAAAGATGAGTAGCATACACACCTCTGCTGTGCTATTGAGACTGGTTTGGTCTTCAGATCTTTCTTTTCCCAAAAGAGTATCAGTCTCCAGCTCACAGCTCCCCCGGCTTCTCTCTAGATTGTACTCCTGTTTGAGACCACCATCATTTTCTACATGTGGACAAAGGTGAATGCAACTGTGAGGGCATTGATTAAACAGTCCTTTAACAATGTTTCAGTGCCCATTCAGTGGCAAAAAGCATGCTTGGAGAAACGTGTAGTAAGGATTTTTTGCACGTTAACAATTACTACCAAAACTCTTAAGTGTAACCAATATACAGTTATAAGATCACAAATGTCACTGAAATTGTAATCTAGATGTCAGGGATTGTAAACAAACCTAAGGGTGATGTTTTTTCTCCCTTCTCCTTAGATCTATGGCCGTCGCCACACTTTGCAAACATCGTGGGTCGTGTCTCCTGACTTCTCCATCTGGACTCGCTCCACTGTAGCCTCTTCTTCAGTGTCTCCACCTGTTCTCGACTGCGGGACATTTCCTTCATGAAACTCTCCTCCACCAGACGGGTGATCTCAAATAAGGCAGCTTTAAAAACGGTCTCCATGACCCCGGACAGCTGTGACTGAAATGTGTGTATGAGGTCGGACATAATGAAGAGTAACGTATCGTCGTTATATGGAAGAAAACGAGTTGAACCAACCGAGACTAAAGTGTCAAAAATGTATCCTCCAACTCCTGTTTACACGTTTAAATTGGAATTTCACATGATCTGCTCTGGTGTGCAGGCGTTTCTGCGGAATCGGGTTAATTTGCTGTTTTCACCGCTTGGCTAAATCATGTTTTGTTTTGCTGGGTAGCAAAGGCTAACGACTAGCATCATTGGCCACTTGTTAAAAAGCGTTACAAAACTAACAATCTTTTACTCTCATAATTCATAAACATTATGACATACATATTAAAAAAGCGATGACACGCGAAGTGTCTTATTCCTGCAGGATGTCTGGCATGCAGTTGCATTACTGTTAGTACTTCCTGCAGCAACGGATACAAATTAGGGACACACTCTCTGCTGTGCTGCCTTCACGTGCTCTCGGAAATTCGGTAATTACCACTTCAACCCGGATGTAACGTCTGCAGTTAATAACATTAAAACATTACAAGTATCTGCTAACATTAAAAGAGCACAGTTCAACTTAGTGGGAATTATCGAATTTCCGAGGGGAAGTGAAGGCAGCATAACTGAAAACACCTTTTAAAAGCATTCATCTAAATTTTAGATTTTTTTCTTTACAACACTTAAACCATTCATATGACACTTGAATGTCAGTAAAAAGATGACACACAGTTCACTCCTACGTCAACGCACTATACCCTGAATAAATGTATTTTCAAATTCAGTGCGGAAGTTTAAAACACCGCCCTCCCCTGGATGCCTCATGTTATCGTCTCGGCTGTCAAAGAAACAAACTTCTTCTACGTCTGCTAATATATTGAAAATGAATCCAAATGGGACTGTGACTGTACATTATGACGGGTTTCAAACCCAATTCAGGGCTGTAATGGAAACAATATTACAGGCTGCTGTGAGGGAAGCAACGAAGCTTTTTGAGGTCTCTTTACAGCACTTGAAAGCGGAGTTGGTGCAGTTGAGACAGGAGAATGCCAACCTATCGACAGGTGATTCATCCATTCCAGAAAAAAAGAGAAACACGACAGAGGGAAATCGGAGTGTTGTCTCTATTTATCGAGATGTTGGCGTGCAATGTGGTATGTGTTTGCACGTTTTAGCGTTACATGTTTCTGAGTTATGGCGTGCATGAAACACTTCCTGGAAAAGGATAACGTCTTGTTACGATTATTATCCTTTAGACAATTCGTTTTTTACATTTAGTCAAACTAACGTAGTTTTGAGATTTGCTGTATTATCATGCATTTTGTAATGTATTTTAAGACTTCTGCTTTTGCGTCATTTTCATGTATTTGTTTGTTCTTTGTCTCTATGCCGTTCTACTGTTTGTGCTTAAATGTGTTTTCTATAAAGCTGCTTTGCAACAATGCATTTTTTACTGTACCCAAGTTATAAGTTGCTTTTGAATATTTATTATTTATTGTGCACACCTGTCATTTTTATATGTTGGGAAAAAAGGTGACTGGAGTAGCCTTACCATCAATCACAAAATATTTGAAATAGATTTCTGCTAGTTTTGTAATAAAAGTTTTCATTTTCAATTTTTTACAGAAAAGCCAATTTTGGTTGACCAGGGCTGCAATACTCATCCTTGTGGACAGCGTCTTCGCATGGGAGACTTCACGAGTGAAAATCTCGCCGATCTATGTGCCAGTGAGGATGGCAGGAGACAGCTTGCTTTGCTTCTCATCAAACAAGAGGTATAAAATAACACGTCATATACCCAAGAACTTGAACAGAGATCTTAATGTGAACATTTTTAATCGTTTTAATCTCGGCTGGTAGATGGTAAATTCTGTCATCATTTAGCCTACTCAACCTGTTGCCATTTCAAACCTGTATGACTTACTTCTGCAGAACACATAAGAAGATTTGAAAAATGTTGGTAACCAAACAACAGCCGAACCCATTGACTTACATTGGTTTTGTGCCTGTTCAATAAAAGTGAATGGGTACCACCATTGTTCGGTTAGACTACCAACATCCTTCAAAATATCTTCTTTTGTGCTCTGCAGAAAAAAAGTCTAAGAGGCTTGAAATCACAAGCGGGGGTGTTTGGGTGAACTATCACTTTAATATTTGATTATAGGGTAAATAATGTTTAATCGCTGAATCTTGTCTGATTTTATGCCCTGTGTCTGCAGCCCCAGGAGACTAAATGTAATAACTATGAACCAGGATACTTTCTACTGAAGCAAGAGGGTGCTGAACCAATACTGGTGCGCAAAGACCCAAATAAGGAAACCATGGAAAGGGGTATAAGAGACATTCATCATCTAAGCATAATCTCATCATTAGTTTTTCTTAAATGATCCTATGATCGGTTGAAGTGCCAGTTGACATAATAAAATAATAATACAAATTTAATCAATTCTTTATCCACAGTTGTGATCCCACCAGCTTTACAACCAATGACCAGCCACCATGATATCTCTATGGAGAAATCACCTCAATCCATGACCTCCTCCTGTAGTCACAGAGTGAATTTATTTGCTAACAAATCCCACCAGCATCTACAGTCAGCCAGAGATACAACTAAAAGATCTTTAGAAATAACTGAAGACTCATATTCCCAAAAGCAGACAGAAAGAGCAGGCGACATTGCACCAACCTTTTCAAAACATCATGCCAATTCAACCCAAACTCCTGTTTCTATGGTTAACTTATCTGTGCCAATGATTGAACTATCTGGTGCTCCAGAGTGCACATCAATACCTCAAACCAAGCAAACAGCAGTACATCATCAATCAAACCAACATTCTAAAAGATCAAACGTAACGCTATTCTATCAGAAAGGTCTTGCCTCAAATGTCTGTTATCCAAACACCTTCCATTCCACCCAGTTAGCACAACCCACCATTCCTCTACAGGAGACTAATTTCTCCAAACATCCTGTTCAGTCACATGTTACACATACAGAGAAAACTCTTTCAACAAGTCAGTCTACAGAGTTGTTAACCTGTTGTTCACAACTCACTCAACAGCCCATCTTTTCACCACAGACCATTATGTCATCACCAGTCCAGAGTCAGATTCCATCTTCCAATCTTATTCCACCACAAGCCCAGGTTTATGCTCCATCTCCACAGATGAGTCCATCATTTCAGTTTCCATTGGTACCACAACACAATCCGTCTCAGGCAACTCAACCTTATTTTTTGACGCATAATCCATTTACAGCTCCTCACCATCCAGTAACACCAATTCAGGGATCCATCCCCACACTTTCAGGTCCTTCGACAGATACTCTAAACCCACCCCATCATCCTACACTTATGCAATCTCAATATTCAACACAACCGGATCAGTTCTCCTCCTCTTCTGACCATTTTTATTCTCCACCTGATAATACATCAGGTTTGCTTGAATCTCTGGATACTCTGCATTTGCACTCACCCATTGTTATAACGGCACAAGATGCTCCAGATCATACCTCTATGCATCATTTGTATCCATTTGGGAAACTTGCACCTCTGCTGACACCGCAAGAGCAACAAGCTGCAGTTTCCGCCAGTTCTAATGTTGTTATAGGGAGAGAACCCATTTCACATTTAGAGAGGCCTTTGGAAACAGCAGACGTACTGTTTTCCACTTGCTGTAGTGTATCAGGGGGTACAGAAAAAAGTGACCCCTCAGAGGATGACGTAAACAATAAATCCATACTTAAGTCTAGACTAAAGACACAAACTTTTTCCACATCCACACCAATAAATGACGACAACACATTTCCAGTCAAGGATACGCGGTTGGACAAGATTCAGAATGAATCTGTAAGTGAACCAACACTTGCCATCTCAACTGTTCCCTCAAATATTCCTCAAACATTACCAGAAACGTCTGGGAAAACATTGTATAGGAGTACAGAATGCTCTGAATGTGGAAGGGTCCTTAGCAACGCCTCCGCCCTGGAGAACCACATGAGACTTCATACAGGTGAGAGGCCATATACCTGCTCCCAGTGTGGAAAAGCTTTCCCTAGTGTTCGAGGCCTTAACCGGCATGTAAAGGTACATGCCGAAGAGAAGCGGTATCAGTGTGAGCAGTGTGGAAAGAGTTTTGTTTACCACTTTACGCTTACCAAACACCAGCTCATCCACTCCGGAGAAAGACCGTTTCCGTGTAAGGTTTGTGGGAAGAGGTTTTTGGCTAAAGCAGACCGTTCTACACATATGCGTATGCACACTGGCGAGAAGCCATTCTCTTGCACTCAATGCGGGAAGAAGTTTAAACACAGAGTTGCTCTGAATATGCATATGCAGGGGCACAGAGGAGAGAAACGCTACGTTTGCCCCATCTGCGAGAAAGGATTTGTGGATCTTGGTAATTTTAAAAGACACAAGCTTATCCACACAGGGGAGAGACCGTTTGAGTGCAAGGAATGCGGGAAACGGTTTACACAGTCAGCCCATCTCAAGAAACATGTTAACACACAGCATGTGTTACATGAGGCAATTCAAAATACAGACGGTCAACTGTAAAAGACAAATATTTTTCAGAGACAGTGCTGTTTCTAAAGTAATTTACAAGCTGCTACTCAAGGTTTGTGGCAATTAATGACAGTGTTAAATTAAGCTTTCTACAGCAGCAGGGTTTCCAAGTAGCCCCAGAGTGCAGTCTGGATGATGGGGACGGGGCAACACATTTGGAAGGAGCGACACGTGTCGCCCCGCCCACTTCACCTTTGATTGGTTCATGATCAGAAGGAGCTTATTGGTGAAGAAAAGTGTGATGCCTTTACAGCTTTTTGGATTATAAGGACAGCATAAGGATAGTCAAAAAGTTTATTTATCTTCATATTTAAATGTTTAGCATGATGTTTGAGAATTTAACGTGGCGAAGTTTCGTAACACGCTGCCTCCGAAGTCATTGATAGACAGCTAGGGCAGCAAGGCAACAAGTAAGCTTTCGGAAGCAGCTCGTACCACGGTGTCTTAACTTCTACAATTAAAATGTTCGTTGTTTTTTACACTTTAGAAAATGTCATGGACTAACCATATCTCCAGCAAACACGAAAAAGCACCACAAAATTTAAACCAGAGAAGAATATGTTTTTTTTATATATATTAAACTGCCCGTTTTGTAATTTTACAAATGCAGTGTCTCATAGAAAACATCACATTCTTTAACATTTCACACCCGTATTTGTTTCACAGTACTCCTATTTAAGACATTACATTTATTGACAACATTGTGACCATACGCTGTGCTAATATTTATTGTTATAAAACTGTAAACATGTACATTTTATACATTTATGCCTTTAGCAGAATCCATAGCATCCAAGCTATACGTTTTTGACACACAAAGATGTTCTGCACTTGATGTAACCAGACCACTGTTTGTGTTCGTGCATATGAATTTCTTTAATGTTTGCTAGGAACCCCAACTTTGCACTATTGTTGACATTTTTACTAAATGAAACTTAACATACTAACGTTCGTTCTATGATTGTTATTCGGTTGTTTATTGTCACTGTTGTCTACATCCTCATTCAACTTGTCTAAAGCGTCACACTTGTCTAAATCAATAAGCTGATCCAATGCAAGTTAAAGTTGGCAGGGCGACACCAAACCGCACTCTGGGGTACTTGGGGTTTCCCAAACTGGTGAGGTACACTGTATGTACTGTACACCATTGTTTCCTTTACTTAGAAAAATAAAGTTTAGAATGTTTATGTAAAAAAAGATGCAATGTCATAATCAGAGCATTTATAAAAAAAAACGAATTAAAAAAAAGTTGCATTCAATTAGTTTAGTCTGGCACGGTAGAATTCTGATAAACTATTATACTAAAGAACTGACATTCATAAATAGAGTATTAGTATTTTTTCATCAAAAATTAGATGTGCTCAGTTTAATGACTTCATAGCTCTACACACAGCTGCATTATCTACTATCACAATGTAAACAGACAGAGGCTTTACAACAGGCTCAAATGGACCTTCCTGGTTACAGCTTTTATATTCATTGAAAAATATTATTTGACAGGTTCCTGATTGAGAAAGGCCTGTAACAGCTGCAAAGTAGATTCTCTGTTAAGCTTTTTTCATTCAGGAACCTGTCAAAAATATTTTGCAATGATTTGCTTATATAGTTCCTAAATTAAAAAAAAGCCTGTAACTGCAAATCTTTGCATAGACATTAAAAACAGCAGGGATGTAGGTCCTACACCAGATAGCTTAGTCAAATATCTTCTGTTTGATATTCATGAAAGTCATTCTGATTTTGTAAATACATCCATGTTGATTAAGCAGAAAATACATAATAAAGCATGAATACAGATTGTATTTTATTTCTGCTGCATTTATAAATGTGTTGTAATCAGTGTTGGGAGTAAGTTACAAAGTAACTAGCTACTGTAATTTAATTGCTTTTCCCTTGAAAAGGTCAAGTTAGGATTACTCTTTTTCTGTTATTTAATTACAGTTATGTAATTGAACTAAATACTTGAATGAAAACAACATTTTTAAGTTTAACTTTAAAATGTATAATGTATCCTTTTAACATTTGTATAATTTGGTCAGTTAATAATCTATGTAGTTATTTATTTGAATGAATTAAAAAAGCCTTTTCATGCCCTTGAATCAATTCAAATCAAGGTTAATGTAGAGTATAGAAAGTAATTACTAAGAAATAATTAAATACTTTTTAGAGGGAGTAATATGTACAGTAATCTAATATGTAATTAGTTACTAGTAATTCATAACTTTTTCAGGGTAACTTACCCAACACTGGCTGTAATGTATAGTGCTCTTTATATTTGTCACGACCCAGGGTGAGACACAATGACAGAGGACCCAGACTCAGACAGCGGGTGAGGACATTTAATAATAAATAATAAACCAAAAACCCACGAGGGGGTAACAAAACAGGGATGTATCAGGACTGAGACTGAGACTTGCCAGGGCACAGAAAGTCACCACACAAATCACAATGAACCAGCACAGGACAGAAGACACAGAAGTTTGCTCCCTGAATCTTAGTGCAAAAACGTGATTGGCTGAAGTTACCCTATTGGTCAACGAAAGCGAAAGTTACCCGATTGGCTTGCGTAGATAGTGGGTGGAGTCCACCTATTTGTGGATTGTGTGCACGCTTTGAGGTTAGAAATGTTTAAAAATCCACAAATGCACAGAGAGCCATCCACAAATGCGTGCACTGATCCACAAATGCATGCACTTGCTGGTTTTGAGGTGGCTAAATAAATAGCGCAATTTGTTATTATTATTACTGCCTTTAGTGCCAAATAGGCCAAAATAATCTCTCTTTATTTGGTTTTATTCTTTAGCATATATTGTTGCCTTTTGCAAATGACAAGGCAGCCATGCCTAGAAAAAAAAGATGCAAACGGGTTTTAAGGTTTATACAGGAATGAGTGTCGTTTTCAGATACAGCCTCTTTATGCTGTATATAAAAACTGTAATTGCACCTATTTATGAATGATACACACTGTCATGAATCAGACTCTCTCCGATGGCCACCCTCTCCTGAGTATTGACTTTCCCGGACAACATTTCTCATGCACCCCGCATAGAGACTAATCACCTGCACAGGTGTTCTCCATGATCTGCTCTACTTAAGCAGCATTTACACTCTTACTCATTGCAAAGTCTTGTTTTGTCCCAGCTAACATTTCTGAGCGTTAACCTTGATATTCTGTGACCATTCTGTGACCATTCTGTGACCATTCTGTGACCATTCTGTGACCATTCTGTGACCATTCTGTGACCATTCTGTGACCATTCTGTGACCATTCTGTGACCATTCTGTGACCATTTGTGTATTATCCTGGATTGTTTGACTACTGTTGATTCTCTGCCGCCTGCCCTTGTGGCCTTGCTCTCTTGAACTTCGACTGCTTTGCTGCCAACCCTGACTCTTGCCTGGTATCGTTTCTGTTTCTGCTCAGCCTCTGATATTCCTGCCACTGTTGTTTGATCACTGCCTGTTTGACCCTGATCTTGATTATTAAAGTTTATCTGCAAATGGATCCACATGCTTCCGACCCCTCATTACACATACGTTCTAGTTGTAGGCTATGTGACTACATAAATTATGTTTACACTGTGTAGGGTATTACCTAAGTGGGACAAATAGGCCAAACTGCAGATTAGAAAACATATTTGCAACATTATTTAGCATTTTGACAACTCAGATAAAACAACAATAAAACAAGACACCACTTACCAAAAAAGTACTTGAAATTTCATTTTTATGTAACCCAATGACTTATTTTACACTTGAATAAAACCATCAAGTTTAGATATTGTTACATGAAGCACATGAAGTCACCTTACAAAACATATACAACCCCATGTTAATGAAAAATACTTTTCAACATATTACACCTGTCAACATAAGTCATTTTTGGACTATGTAGGGTTTGAAAAGGCAATTTCTATTAATCCTTTGGTTGAAATGTTTTACTTCATAGTACTATTTCAAAGCTTGTTGTGTTTTTAGATAAAGTGAAGGACATTTTGTATATTTAATTAGATGATCCCTATTTTATCACAAAGAGAAAGTGTCACACAGCAAACTCAAGGTGGATGCAAGTAGACACGCCCACAACGGGAGGCTCATGCTGACGAGGGCGGAGCCAGCACTGGTGTCTATTTTAAAATAGCATCTCCCAACATTTCCCACCTTGTCGACTGATGTCAAAGTCACTGAAGGTGAACAACACGAGGCCTCAAAATGTCCCATCACCATGGTTACACCACCATCTTCCACATGATTCTGGGTGAATTTTCCACTGCCTTGCTGAACTGTGATGCTCTCGATACCACTGCCCTGCCCATCCGTAATGTTGACGGACAATTCCCAGATGGATGAGCTGCACGAGGAGGATGAGCAATTCCCCTGCATGTCAAACATCTTGCATTCTGGAGGTGTTAAGTCGGTCGCCTGGATGGAAGGGGAAGTAAAGGCGTAAGAGAAATATCACCTGAAATGCCTCTTAATGCTAGGTGTGAGGTTACCTTTGAGACTACAGAAAGACGAAGCACTGCAAAATTTGAATCGGTTCCTCCGGGAGCCTCTGCTTCAAGGGTGAGAGTGACGTCTGTGCCAGAGACAGTGTCAACAGGAGGAGTGAGAGACACTTTGCCTTGAGCACTGCCTCCACTCTCAAGAGTGAGTCTGTGATAATGACAAAACAGAAGAGCTCATTCAAGCTAATGTAAGAGTTCAGTCATAATAGAGTTATAATGGGAAAGTTCAACAAAGAATAAAAATTCTCATAATTAATTCACATGTCATTCAAAATATCTCTTTCTTCTGTCTAGCACAAAAGATGATAGTTTGAGAAATGTCTTGTAGGTTTTGGGACCATACAATGAAAGTCAATGGGAGACTATGTTGTTTGGTTACCAACATTTATATTTTTGGAGTGCACTGTTCCTTTACAAATAAATTTACTTTGAGGTGTGTTTCATTTTGAAGTCTTTGTCATTGTTTGCACGAATTGTGTAGACACCACCCGTTCCTTTGGTTGTAACAGTAAAATTGAGCTGAAATTCTTGTCCAGGTAGCATGGACCCATCTGCCGTTACCTGTAGCAGGAAACGCAAAGTAAATAAATGTCAATTTACTATGTCTGCAAAGACAATTTTATCATAAAAATCAGATGTTTTATGTTCCAGCAAAGGATGCCGTTTCTACCTTGATGGTAAGTTTGGAATGAGACATCTGCGTGGTGGTCTGTCGCTGGAACAGGCTATTGGAAGTCATGTCTTTCCCTTTTAGCAATACGACAAACTCTTCTGGGACCCCTGTCACTGTTACCATGACGTTTCCATCACTCATTTTCTCTATGGTTCCTTTAGACACCGCAAGCCCAGAAACCTCCACGAGAGATACCTCCTGTACCTCCAAAAGTTCCGGACCTTTCTCTCCAGTTAGCGTTATCAACAGCTTAGCTGGAGAGCCTTTATAAAAGAAAATGATCAAATGGTAAATGATCCACAGGTCCAGTCCGTAATATTTGGGATGATCTATTGATATAAATGCAACATAATACACATAACTGTCATAAGAGGTGGACAAAGAGCTTAAACAATGAAGCACTATGTTTTTATTACCTTAGAATGAGCTATTTCTATTTACATACACCGCAGGTCCCCTGAAAGGGAGGTGTGGAGTGAGCGGTTGGTTGCAATTCACAACCTTGCCGCTAGATATTACTGACTGGACATTTAAGTTAACAATTCTTTAACAGTTTTAACACGAAAATAGTTCAAACCTGCTGGTGGATGTCCATTTATAACAGCGTAACCAGGATGGGGTACCTTGAACTCCTCCACAAAGTCATAAATGAACATAATAGTGCTCTGACCTGAAAAACATTATCTTGTTGAAGATTAAACACAAAAGTTATACAACAGTATACCATGAAAGCACAAAAAAGTAAAGATCATGTAATCTCAATATGTCCATTTAGTTTAGGTTTGTTTATCTCACCGGTGATTCTTATGGTGTAGGGCAGAGTCGACATCATGTCAATGTGCCACAGGCCCTTCTCAGTTCCGTTCAACTGGATTCGTTGCAGGTTTCCAACTTTATCAATTGTTCCCAGCATTCCGTTTAAAACCGTACTAGATTGAGATGAACCTGGAGCAAGGAGGTTACATTTGACTCATTTGAAAATGGATGTTTGGATGGTTTAAAGCTGTGCATGAAGCATGTAGTTAAGAGTACATTGGGTCTGTATTTACCTGAAGGGGTGCGTAGGGTGTACTCAAGACCATTTCCTGTGACGTAGACTGTAGCCTTAGATACAGACTCATCCAGCAGGAAGTGGAAACTCTCAACATGTCCTGGACTCCTGGAACACTGCAGAATTGTAACCTGACACAGAAAAAGCTTTAGTGATACTCAATATTGCAGTAGTTGCATTTCTCAAAAAGGTTTCAACACATCGAAATATAAAATAGTTTAACAATGTAAAGGACTGACTTGGTTACCTCATTCATTAAAAATTTGCATTGTGGGTTTGTACTGAAGTAACAACCTTAGAGTGTACCACCTGCTTAACGGCAATGTTGTATAATAAAAAAACTAGTTCTGCTCTTAGTTTAAAAATGAGTATTAGACCAATGTACCAGCAATGAAGTAGAGGTGTCAACAATGATGTCAGTGGCCTGAGAGAGGCTGGACTTGGAGACCTCAATTGCTTGACCTCCAGAAGCCAAAGCCACATCATAATACACTTGAAAGTCTGTGCGCGGTGTCATGCCCCTCTTTCTTCTTCTTGTGGACGTCATGAAGAAAGACACCTGGACAGAGGCACATTTTCCATTGTTATAACATTCTGTAAATCGCTGAAAGTTATTTAAAGCTTAAAATTTTTTTTGTGCATGTTTTTGTTTTGCTTTACAGTTGACTTGGTGCTACGGATGAGGGAGATAATGGTTTTCTGTAGCCCTACGTCTTTAGGTGGAGCATCTGTAAATACATATATATGCGAGGAGGAGGGTGCCCCTACCAATGCCAACTGTAGGGGTTTAAAAAAGAGAGATTGGGTAAATAGTGAGTGTAGTTTGTATTGATCTAAAGTCTACATTTATAAAAATTAATAAAGCATAATACAAAATATTATATAATACATAATACAAGAAAAAAGTTTTTTACTGTACAACAAACACAGTTTTATAGTTTTTATTTGATATCCTTCACGTGTAATGATTCAAGCTGATTGGCTGAAAAAATGCAATACCTGAAGACCTGAAAAGCACATTTCTGGTAGGTCTCCACCATCATTAGTTTTGAGATTAGAAATCTCTGACTTCATCACATCTGGGTCTCTGGTCCTCATTAGTGGTCCGAATTCTACAAATTTAAACAGAATCTATTATAATATTATTAAAAAATGTGCCATGTACTATAGCAATACCATTGTACAATTATGGCATGAGATGGTGGTCCCATGCTGCTCTGATTTTATCTCAGAATGCTCAAAAATAAAATGTTTTACAGATTTTTCACAGATTTTTGAAATACGATCAAAGACCTGCAAATTATGGAAAAAGACAATTCTTTTGAGTTAACCTTGTCGACAGAGTTTTAAACTCACCTGGATCATTAAACGGCACTAGAATGTATTCAGATGGTTCATCTTGAGTTCCTTTTTTACTGTCAATGATGTTGTAGGCAACTCTCTTGGCCTCTACAATGTCATCAACCATACTACCTGTAGTATCAATAACAAAAGCCAGCACTACAGAACGTGCTACACCCATCAGTCTGATGCAGGAAGAAACAGAGGGATGAGTTAGATATTATCATATACCTACCATGTTAGTAAATAATTTGCATGATACTGTCAGAATATCTCATGCACTGTAAACATTTTTGCCATAGTTATAATGCAGGTAGTTGCCAGTTACTTACTGTAGATTTATATTATCAAATTTATTGCTAACAGTTTGTTCAAAGACAAATGAACATTAAACATGAACAAGGCTTTATCGTTGCAAAATAACGGCCTCATGCAAAGCGTGACCTGCAAACCATTTTCAGTTTTTTTCAAATGTTGGTTCCCAGAATGCTTTGAGGCTGTTATTTAAGTGTTTTTCTGTAAGGATAAAGACTTATTAGTGTTTAATGATCATTTATCTTTGAACAAACTGCTGCTGTCATGATTCTGCCGCATCATGTCATGTTTCTCTTGGTTTAGTGGCAGGATCATGACAGAATCTCATGTTTTGTGTGGAGAGAGGCAATTGTTCTTATGGCCTTCCATACTCTCTCTCCTGTCTCGTCCTTGTTCCCATCCTCTTGTTACCTCGTTATTGATTAATGCCCTTCACCTGTTTCCCTCTTGATTTGCTCCCTTATTTAATGCCCTTGTGTCTTCTGTCTTGTGCTGGTTCATTGTGGTTGTGTGGTGAGTCCATGTGTCTTGTCAAGTCTAGTTCAGTGTATTTGTAGTTCTTGTTTTGAGTTTAAGTCTTTGTGTAGTTAGTCTTAGTCGTGTTATTGTATCCATGTTTTGTTCTGTTACCCCCTCGTGGGTCTTTGTTTTATTTATTAAATTATTTGTTAACCCCTTACCCGCTGTCTGCACCTGGGTCCTCTCTCCGTGTCTCACCACGAGAATCATGACAGCTGCCAGTAAATTACATTACTGGAAATCTGCTGCCAGTAATATTGTAATTTCTACAGAAATTCCTTACAGTGTGTGTTTTGATGGTTAGATATATAGGTGGCTATCTAAGTGTATGCATCTAGGGAATCTAGCCCCATACCGAAGGTACTCCTTGTCACCTATAGCAATGCGGACATCCTCTAACAGCTCCAGGGTGGCGTCGGCTGCCAGATTTACAGCAGTATTGTGCAGATCTGCATTATAAGAGTGGCTCTCGTCCTTACTGATTCCGCCACGAGGATTTTGGGTACTGCTTAGATCAGCGTCCCCACCATGGCTGCATTTACCTTTTCACAGAAACATGAAAAAAATACATTATGAAAATGTAATATCAAGAACATAATGTTGTAATGTAAAAATATAATGAGTACGTAACATGTTCATCTATACAGATAATGTTTAGGCTAAGCAACTTAAAGGGACAGTTCACGCAAAAATGAAAGTTCATCCTCAGGCTTCTATGACTAACTTTATGAAGGTAGAAACCTGAACTGTCTCCTCACCTTGAGGTTTGACAGAAGAGAACAACCCCATGTATCCTGAAGTCAGGTACTTTCCATTCAGAATAGCAGGCTGTAGCTGGTTTGGGCATTGGCCACTGGCACAGTCACTGCATGTTGGCATCTTAAGATCTGGATGTCAAAAAATTATGTATTTATATACGATCCAACCACAGCAGCATACATCAATAAAACATCAATTATTTTTATTATCTTTATTGTCATTTTATTAATAACAATAAAGTTTTTTTATATTTTATGTTTGTATGTACATTTTTGTTTCATCTTTAGCTATTTTGTTTGTCATTATTTTTTTATGTTATTATTTAAGTTGAATTTATTAGTTACACTTTGCAATAAGGTTGTATTAATCCGTACACATTTGTTCATGTTAGTTCATGGTGCATTAATGTTAACAGTTGGAAAGTTTCATTTTGTTGATGTATTAGTAAATGCTGAAATTAATATGAAATAAGATGCTGTAGAAGTATTGTTCATTGTTAGTTCATGTTAGCTAATGCATTAACTAATACAACCTTATAGTAAAGTGTTACTATTTTATTCGTATCATTTTTATATTTAACTTAATATTACTTCAGTTTATTCCTCAGTCTAGTTAGTTTTTTAAATAATATTTAGGTCAATATTTAATTAATGTTAATATAGTTTTAGTAAGGGATAAAGTACAGGCATACGGTTGTTATAGCAGAAACAAGCCTCGACAATGTGATCAGGTATCACACTAAAGGATCTTATTTGTGCCACATGAGAAAAAAAAATGGAAATGTTATGTGAGTGAGCCAGGTAATAAGTCTTAATAACCCTGACATGGACTCAGATAAGAGCTATTGTGGATGTGTAAAAGTGATTACATTTCCTTCTTTTTAAAACCATTCAGGAACAGTCAACACAGATTTATTTTACAACATATTTACACATTGGTGTGACATTATTTTATCACTCCAAGTTAACCTTTAACCTACAGTTATAATTAAAAAATAGATTTTAAGAGCTGTTACACATGGCCTTGTCAACACTTAAAGCACATCATCGACCCACTGGTTGTTTGTACCTGCTGTGTTCTCAATAGTAAGATCCGGTCTGATGAGATTGGCATATGGACTTTTGTAACCCAATTCAACCCAGTTACTGTGGCTGTAGAAATCCTGAAAAAAAAGATTGAACTATTAATCAGTGGTTACTATTAAAAATTTATAAAACATATTTAAAAATATTTGAACATGTTGCCATCCGGTTCTTCCGCACCTGCAGTGTGTGACACACTCTGCCTAGTATTTCTCGGGCTGACTGAAGGTTGTCTGCGCGGACGTTAGCTTTAATGGCTGCTATTCCTTGGATGATGAGGTTACGTCCCTCGCTAAAGGCCTCGTTGTTGAAATGGTGTGGTGCGATAGTCATGAAGTCGTGATCCACCAGGCCGTTTTGCATGTAGATTTGATTCAATACCGTGAGGAGCTTGGCCCCTGAAACCTCACCTATGGCCGTTCCCATGCAGGCACGTAAGAGTTCTTCAACTGATGACCCCTTAGTTTAGGTGAAACAAAACATTACAAATAGTTTACCAAAACATAATTTTGTACATTGAAAAAGGCTTCTGAAGATTCAATAATAACTTAAATCTCTGTCTAAATTGTTTTAATTTTGACTAAAGAGAGGTTCCGAGTGATGAAATCACTCCATTGTCTGACTCATTCAGTTCTGTTCAGACCCCGAAAACAGGAAAACATTAAAATGATAAGAAACCTTACTCGAACAAAAAAATCCACATGAAATGCTGTTACAGACAAAAAACCTTTTGAAGCTTCTTTATAAAACAACAAAATAATTTTATAAAACAACTTCTTATTTTGAGCAAAGGTGGATAGTACTTTCTTACAGTATTTTTCTGCATTTTTCAAACTGTGTTTTTATTTTGGAGAATTCTACTACTACATTTTTCATATACATATATATATATATATATATATATATATATATATATATATAAGCTCTTACCTTTGATACTTCAAAATCTAGTACTAATACTATTTTTTTCTTAAGTTAGTAAGAAAGTAATAGATTTTTTGTATTAAATTCTTTTTACATGTATTTATGAAATGTTGGCGTAAAACTCAATTTTATGCATTTTAATAAAGAAAAATGTTCTAACGTAAAAACTTAGATACTTCAAAACATACTTGAGATACGCAAGTACTGTCCACCTCTGATACTGACACATTCATAACAACAAATTAAAGCATACATTTAAATCTGAATATTCACACATGAAAATATAGGCTGAATAACAGTACAAACTATCTGAACACGACTCACTGTTGGTTTGAATTCTCTTCCCTCAGATTCAGCCACCACTTTACACACCTCATAGATCTTTGTCATTATGGCGTTACCAGTAATGGTTACATGTGTGTTTCCATTACCCCCAACAGACAGGAATGCCTGGGCACTGGAGACCACTAATGCCATCAGGGCCACAGCAGACACTGACGACTTCATCATCATCTGAATGAACAGAACACAGACAAACATTTTCTTTCATGAGTGTTATTTTACTTTGTCTTACTTTGACAAATTTTCAGTTTTATTAAACTGGGAGAACCTGGGGTAACACTTAACAATAAGGCTGTATTTGTTAACATTGGTAAATTAGCTAACCTGAACTAACAAATAGCAGTAGACTTTTCAGCATTTGTTAAGCCTTGTTAATATTTGTTAATGTTAGCTGTTTGACTTTAAAAAAATGCTTAAGAAGTATTGATTATTGTTTATGTTACTAATGTTAACAAATAACCAATTAAATGTAACTCTTCAAAGAGAAAATAATATAAAATCAATTCATTGCTTATGAATTATTAAAAAGAATAAAGATTGCCTTACTCTCTAGTATCCTTTTTTTCAAACCGCCTGTTGCACCGATATGACTTGTTGTTGCAAATTGATGATGTACACACACACATACTGTATATACTCGTCACATCCCGCAGTGTCCAAAAGTTAACCAGTGTCAAAGCTCAGCAAATAATTAACCATGAAGGGTCTATATTACATTATCAAATACAGAAATAAAATGTTATGATATGTTTTACCACCATATGTATTACATGCTTTCAGTAAATAAATAAAATTTAATCGTGTATTTAACAGTTCTTGTCCCTTAAAACTGATCTCTGAGCATCAAAATAGCGTATCGCTCCTATCCTTCTAAAACTTTGTGTGTCCATATTTTGTGATTTAAATTTTGGACATACAGTAAATCAATGTTATACCCTTTATACACTCGGTTTTGCAAAATCGAACTAATAAAAAGTATTAAAAACTGCTTGTCAACTTTCACGACAACGTATTAGATAATTTAGAAATCACAGTGTTTTTCCAGATATGAAAGCCAAATAAGTGTCATTGGACCTAAACCACCATAAAACCTCGATAAATTCTTGGGGAGAGCATACAAACCCTAAATTATGATCCTAGGAAACATTCCAAAACTTGACCTCACCTTTTCTTCAGGCCTTGAATTTATTCGATCACAGAATAAAGTAAATGAGTCACTTACACTATCTTTATTACCAAAGGTTTTTCTTTGATAAACAGCCATAAAATTCTAGATCAAATATTCTCTGAGGGGGTTGCAAATTTTCAATATTAATTATCTAATACAATTTTAAGTTATAATCAAGGGTTCTCTATTTGCAGATAATGTCTTAAGCAAAACAACATGACTCTTTCCATTTTTCACACTCCACAATTGAATCGCTGTTTTCTAAGAACATGTTTTGGTTGGGACAGGAACTGCTCCCACACACTATAACAAGAAGCTCACTGTGAAAAATGTTCCGTAGTTTTTACGGACAAATAGCGGCAGCTTGCCAGCTAAATTCCGAAAAAATGCCGGAAAGGCAAGGAAACAGCTTTGCAGTTTTAGACCTCAGGGTTTTAAGCTGTGTATGAACCTATTTAATATGAGACTTTTATATTTTAAAAGTGAAAACATTACATTTACTTATTTTATTTATAGTAATACACCATCAATAACCATCAAAGTCCCTGTTAAAAAAGCAACATGCAGCATAACATCAGTAACGCAATACCTGACCTTGACTAAAACACTCTTCAGCATAGTGGTGACCCATAAAACATTAACTGTCAGAAAAGAAAAAACCTTCAAATATCATTAGTCTTTAGTTTGATCACATTTATAAAAGACAGATAAAGCTGTGCGATTATTTGCACACAAGTGAAAGTGACTTGTACACATGCTCCTTCTTCCGCTCTCCATGGATGATGCGTAGTTTTCCAGGAGAATTGTCCAATAAGGGACTAATTTTTCATCGAAAAAAACTTCGAACCATCAACATGTAAACTTGTGTTCATTTTCTATACAAACTTTTGTAGACGTGCTACAGAAATAAAGTGACAGTTGTGTCTGTAAGTGAAGATAGTAATAGTTTTTGTGGACTTAAAACTTATTGTAAAAATGACGGAATTTCACTGTTCATTTAACTGATAGTTTTACAATGTAAGGCGGGGTTTTTCGTAAAAACTGCTTATTTTCACTGTTAATTTAACTGACAGTTTTACAATGTGTGGCAGGGTATTTCCGTAAATAAAATTATATATAAAGTAAAAGTATAGAAACATTTTATTTTACTTATATATATATTTTTAACAGACGTTTTCTGACAACAGTTTTTTTCTGTGAAAACTACCGAATTTCACAGTTAATTTCAAAGGCATTTTAACAGTGCATTCTTAGCATGAACATACACTACATTTTTGTTATCACAACGTACCCATAAATAAGCTACCTTGGATATGAATTAAGTACGGGATTCTTATTTAAGTATTATAGCAAACACGAAACAAGGGGAAATTATGCGCAAGCTAAACAGCACGAATGAAGCAAGCAACTTGAAATTTGACAGAGTTTTGACTAGTGTCTTAAATGAGCTTGGTGTCATTTTTTGGAGGATCTATTGACAGAAATGCAATATAACATAACTATATCTTGAGAGGTTTAATGAAGCGTTATGCGCTCCGTGCTTTCCCCCTCGCTCCCCAGTATCACTCACAGACAGTCTCTGTCAGCGCGCTTGAGTGAAGACAGTTTAAGAAGTTCATCCCATCACTGTACATTTACATGCATTTGGCAGAGGCTTTTATCCAAAGTGACTTACATTGCATTACACTGTACATTTGTTTCTAAGTATGTGCAAACCTCTGTGATCATATCCACGACCTCAGCATTGCTAGTGTCATGCCCTTACCACTGAGCTTCAAATAAGCTGTAAGGACATTAACCACATTACAGACAGTGCTTGAAACGCAGAATTAATAATTTGATCGCTTGTTTTTTGTATTTTTGATTTCTAATGTCTCGCTCCTGGTTTTTATTATTGGTGCAAACTGCTAAAAACTTGTACAAAATATCCAGAAAATGAGAATTCTTGACAAATCGAATTGTTGTATCGATCTGATGTAAACCAAAATTGTTGTATCGATCTGATATAGCCTACACCAAATTTGCAGTTATTGGCAGACTTTGTAGAAAATGCCTTGACAAAGCTGACAGTTTGTCACAGTGTTCGATTCCCATAATCTTTTTTCTAAGTTGAAACACTGTAAAAACTATTCTGGAGGGTGTTAAATACAACCCATTAAAATCAGTTAATGCTACCTAAAAATATTGGTCAGCGAATAAAATATACTGCTCAAAAAAATTAAAGGAACACCCAAATCACACTACATTAGATCTCAATGAAAAAAAAATATCCAGGTTAAATCTCTTCACTTACATACTTTGCATAATGAAAGCCAAAATAATAAACACATTCAGGGCAGGAATAACAGTAAAATCACTGTAAAAAATTGAAACATTGGTTCATTTAACTTTTAAAGTTTTACCACAGAAACTCATAATGTTAGTCAGTGTGCATGGCCCTACGTGCCCGTATGAACTCCCCGCAATGTCTGGGCGTACTCCTGATGAGATGGCATATGTGAAATCTCCTCTCAGACCTGGATCAGAGCATAAGTGAGCTCCTGGGCAGTCTATGGTGCTACTTAATGGCACATGAGATCCCAGAGGTTCTCAACTGGATTTAGGTCTGGGGAACGTGAGGTGCCAGTCAATGTCATCAATGGCTTCATCATCCAGAAACAGCCTAGAGACTCTGGCCACATAAGGTCGGGTATTATCATGCACCAGGACGGCTCTACACAGCACCAGCATAAGATCTGACAATAGAGTTGAGGATTTCATCCCAATACTTCATAGCACCCTCTGAGAATGGTCCTCCCCAGACCACCCTTGTTGTTGTCTCTCCAGTGTAACTGTTGTCACTTTTATTTGCACCAAAACAAGTGAAAATGGTTCACAATCACTCATGCTTACTTATCGAGTTGATTGATAGTCCTGATGGTTCAGGACGATCAGGTGTTCCCTTTATTTTTTTAGCAGTGTATTGTTGTGGAAGTTTCTTATTCCTTAAACTAGGTGAGTCAGCCCAGAAAAACGCAACGCACAGAGAGGCATGAGGTTCTAATTGTATTGTTGTTTAATCTGCATCATAAGCAATGAGCATGGAACAGAAAAAAGGCCCTCCTCTCTCCCGAACACAGAGTTTATGTAGTATTCAAACGTGACACCCCCTCCCTTTGCCCCCCAGCAAGAATGCCGAGCTGGTTTACGAGATGTGATGCGCCTTATTCCAAACAGAACATATTGGCCCTTGCTCGAGGGCAAAGGCAGAGTGGTATGACGCGTATAGAGAAAAACATTACAAACATTTTAAAGAAAACAAAGATAAACACTTCATGAAGCAAGGATAGAATAACACGAATGAAAAACAAAGAATAACACTTCAAAAACATAAAGACCAACACGTCATGAAGCAAGACTAGAAAATTTATATTACAGTATATAATAATGGGTACATTCTACCTGCACTACCTACTTTTTATGAGTAATAATGGCAACTTAAAAAAAACAAGGTAGAAAATATAAGCTATGAGACTGCTGAGTGCGCAGGGAAATATTTAGAAAAGCGATTTACAGAGAGTTCAAGCAGCAATAGAGCAATATGTCATACAGGAGCAATAATACAATATTGTATATTGATTTAACAAAATATTTCTTTTTACTTTACTATTTTTTCTTGTTACTTTACTATTTTTTACTTTTTCTAATTTAGTGGAAATATGTTGTTGTTGTGCTGGGGAAATAAAAATGGATGTGTTGGGGCTCTATGAGGATGGTGTGAGATATGATGGTCTCCGGTACTCAAAAAAGGTTGAGAACCACTGCTATAGCCTATATCCCATTTCTTTTATCTACAGGTTTAAGCCATTGTCATGCTGGATTAACTCTCAGGTTGTTGACAGCATTAAAGAGAGTGTGTCCTTGCTCGTGAAAAAAAAAAACAATAAACTAAAAACAAAAATCCCTCAATCAAAGACCAACATGGCCCATATTCCTGCCTCGGCTCTCACACAGCACACAGATTAACCCCCCCCTGCACATTCATATATACAACATTACTGCTCAGATTATCTCAACACATAATCACATACATACACACATAACATTATTTAAAAACATTTCCATCTTTACAGGTATTAATTATGGGAACAGATAAAAATACAAATCTGTACATTCTTTTAGTGTATTAACATTATCATAAGAAACATTGCTGTCATTATTTACGTAAATTTTCGTATAACTACTTACTTTGATCTATACATTAGTGCTGATGGCGTGCTTTGATTTGTGCAAAACTTGATCCATATTTTTCAAGAATGATTGAGGAAATGCCACATCTTTAATTTGGTCTCAGACCTTTGGACTTTACAGGAGAGAACTCCCACCGTATCTGTGAGCTGACTCAGTTCTTATTAGCAGCTGTAGCTAGAAAGAGTTTTTATTTAGAGAAAATAACTGCAAACTGGTGAACAGAAGGAGCACTGAGCGGACAGACGGAACAGTTCATGTTTTAAGCTGTAAAAGAGTGAGCTCTGCTGTAATTGTACAAAACAGATGCTTTCAGTGGTATTAACACTGTGTGTGCATAGAGCTTGCAGCCAGTCAGAGCACAACGAGAAACCAAATGGTGCTCAATATTTGATCTATACAATATATCTAATTTACAAATGCTATATTTTATGAGAACAAATAAGAATGATTATTTAGCTAATTTCATTGCCATTCCTACTGTATCCTAGTTCTCATCATTTATGATTATCCCATAACACCTTGTATTCTTTCCCTGTCCTTTTAAACATTGCTCTTATTACACTGAGCTGCCCTGGAATGACTTGATTGTTATGTCCATATTAACAGCAATCAGATTATCGTTTGAACACATCCGTAGCATTTATGAGAGCGTTATAAGGGAAGGATCTTGAGATTGGAATTATATGTAACATGCAGAATTTGCTTTCCTTCGTACTCCACTTCTGGTTTTACGTAATATTATTGTATATGTGTGGGTGACGCGCCGTCTGTGCAACACACAACATACAACAACTCAGATGATTGTACCCTTAAATAAATTGTTGATGTCAAAACACATGGCATTCTCTTCCACATTCACAGAAAAGTTGCACGAGTCGTTGACATGACACGTATCATGCTTAACTGTAATGAAAAGACAAAGATCAATCGTTTTTTTTTATTATATTGAATGCTTTATATATAGGTAATACCAATCTTCTGAAGTTCCAAAAAGTCCAATCATCCACTTATAAAAGTAATTCGTATGACTCCAAGAGGTTGATAAATGTCAACTGGGTTTGAAGAACAATTTTCATATTTCAGCATTGGCTTCTGGAAACGGAAGCCATAAGAGATAAAACAATATAGACAAGAATATGCACATGTAAGAGGATTTTGAGAGAGAGCACAGGAGACGGGATAAAATATTAAATCAGACGCAAACAATGAAATGAATGGACCATTTTCCTGATTTCTAGTGAAAACACTTTTAGCACATACTGTACATACATAATGTGAGACAAATACAGTCGATGTGAAATAAAAGAAATCGACTCCAAACAAGACAAAAAAACTGTTAATGTGAATAATAGTCATGAATAAGCTATTAATACTTTGACTAAAAAAACAACACATTAACAATGGACAAGGTGTATGTTATCTCATAGTTATGCTTATTAATAAGAGCTTAATTTGACCACAGTACCTCTAAAGCAGACGGGCAACAAAGAAAGCGTATGAATGAGAGAGAGAGATGAAGAGACAGTATTAAAAACAAACAGATTAAGGGTGAATGAAAGCAATAAAGACCATGATTGAGAGAGAGAGAGAGAGAGAGAGAGAGAGAGAGAGAGAGAGAGAGAAAGAGAGAGAGGGGCTGGATGGAGAGGGGAGGGGCAAGTGATGTCCAGGAGATGGAGAATGCATTACTACAACAAAATCTGAGCAGAGTAAACGGTCAATTGAGTAAAAGAAAATCTTTAATGCCCATCTCAGAAGAAAATGTCAATGGGAGCAGGCAGCATGGAAACAATTGAGATCCCGGAGGACAAGATTGTCAAAAAGGTATGTGAGCTGTGTGGTTAAGCATAGGTGGAGAACGTGTAGAATGATACAAAATACAAGTGTAATCAATGTACGATATAAAAAATGGTATTCAGTAATAATCATTGTTCCTTTGATAAAAAAATGCACCATCACTTTTTCGCGCCTGTTTTAACTCCCTCTCGCCATAAGTGCAGTGTCTATAAGCACCCGTATTTAACTCTCGAGGCACGTGCATTTTGTTCGTTTTTGCTAAGAAAATAACAAATGTCAGTCTTCTCTGTTAAATCTTTCTCAGAACATTCCACCAGTTTAGTCTGAACAGAAAAACATTGTTGTTTAACTACAAACGTAAGGTGTCCGTCAAAGTACCGCGAGATGGTTTCGGCAGCCGTGCAGTTTATCCTCTCTCGCGGTATTTAATGTTATTGATTGGGAACATTATCTGTCGTTTTGCTAATGTCAATAAATAACAGTAACAGAATTGAATGCACTTTTAATCTTATGCCACAGCAAATACATTTAAGATGTGGTATGCTGTGGTTTGTAAATATATTTACTTGCTGGCTAAAAGGATACATCTCCTTACACTAAATGTAGGGGTCTTTTAGGAAGAAGATTGAGAAATTGAGGAGATGGAGCACTTCTTCAGGTGGCAGCTTCAAAAGGCCACCGAAAACAAAGACCCTCAGCCTGAACTCACCCACTGAACCCGAAGAAGAACCCTTCAAATGTGAGACAGAGCGCAGGAAGCTTAGACCTATTGTGGCATCTGTCTTTGGTCAGGTATGTTTTTTTTTTGCTTGTGATGTATGAGCTGCTCTGTCTTCAGTCATGGTCATTTTTGTGTTTAATAACCTTTGGGCTTGCTGAACTGTCTAGACTAAGACAGAAGATGTTTAAGAGAACTTTGGGCAGTGTCTGGGTTGTGTGCTCATTTAGAAATATCATTATTGAAATGTCTTGATAAGATGTTACTTCAATGAGGTAGTTCAATTAAACTCACTTCGTTTCGTTATGAGTTACTGACAGCTTAAGTCACCATTCATTTTCACTAGCTGCATGGAAATAATCAAATCATAATATGATATAAGATCTCTTAAAGGGCCGGATGCATTTATTGGTTGAGTTTGTGTACAGTGCTCTTTAATATTTTGTGCGTTTGGTAAGTTAGTTTGGTTTTATTTAAATGCGGTCACCATACGGCATACTTGCTGTAGCCCATTTGCTTGTAAATATGAATAATGTCTATATATTGTCAGTTGTGTAGATCATTAGTTTTTTTTCTTCTTCTTGGTATCTCCTCAATGAAACGGAAGTCCCTTTTCATCCCTGTTTTGACATGTCACTTTGTTTTCAAAATCTGTTTTTGAATATGAAGTTGTGAACTATAATTGAAGTATAATAGAAGTATAAACGTGCAAGGTTGTGTAATCTAAAGTGGTCAAGCAATAGATGAAAGGAATAAAGTACAAACCTGAGAAGGCGGAAAGAGTGAAAATCAAAGACCGTAAGGCATATAAGAACAATTAAAGCTGCAAGCAGCATTTACCGGGTTTCGAATTTTAAGGCAGTCAAAAGCAGTCATGCATTCATGAACAGTTTAGGGGGTTCACACCTCAACACACGCATGAAGGATCAAAGTCCAACACACACACGCACAGAAAAATGACAGGTATCAACTCATAGAAACTATGCATGCTTACAGAAACATGCACATATACTACAAGAATCTTATTTTTCTGACTGTCAAATCATTTGGACAATTCGTTTATGAGTATCCGATTTTCATTGTTGTTGGCTTTTAAATTGAAGAGAAGGTGCTTTCAAACTCAAGAAGTCTGAAGTTCCTAGGCCGAGATGTATGTCACGTGATACACAATTGTTTAAGCACTCCAAAAACGTTATTTCGCCCCCAGTGGCCAAATGAGTTCATATTTCTTACAGACCTTCAGGACCAGGACACGAACAAGCCCAGCGAGTGTCATTTTGATCGGCCTCCGTTAACCCTGTCTATTGAGTGCTAAAATTTCATTGGCCGATGGCGGCCATGTTTTTTGAGAAACGCCAAAGTCCTTTTATACAGTCAGGGTGCATGACACAAAGACACACCATACCAAATAATAAGTCGATCGGGCAAACGGTTGCGTAGTTATAGCCCTTTTCAAGTTCTTTGCTATTATAGCGCCACCTAGTGGCCAAAAACCGAGTTAATTTTATTGTGCCCCCGGACTGAGGGTCTTCCTAAATGGTCTAAGCCCCGTGAAGATATTTCAAACCGTTCTCTAGGTATGGCCATTTTAGTGAAATAGGCAACTATCGGTTCAGACGTTTTAGAGCCCCCTAGCGACCCCTAGCGAGTCGAAATTTCAATATTTACATTCACACTCCACAAAATTCATCAGCGTTGGTTTGGTTCCTATCGGGCAAAAATCCAGGGACTAGTTAATTTTTTTGGTATAAAATGCAAATTAGCGAAAGAATTTGCATACCGGAAATGAAGTCGGAGATAGCCATTTTGGAGTTTGGAGTTTGGAGCCAAGGATTCCAATGACACCAAACACTTTGTTGTGCGACATCCCAAACGCATTGGCCATCACTATAGCGCCACCTATGGGCCGATTTGGCTGGTTCACTGTATCTGAGTAACCTGCACAGATACAACCAATTGACAAAGTCTCGAGTTTCTACGATTTACGGTTTGGGCTGGGCGATGCGTTTTAAGGCGGAAAAAGAAGAAGAAGAATAAAAATCACTACAAAAACAATAGGTTTTCAGTCCTTCGGGCTCGAAACCCTAATTATAATAGAAAGATTGAGAAGAAGAGGATTACATGAGTGAGATTAAACACTCAAAAGCACAGATCCTGTTAAAAATGGATTCACCCACAAGAACTCTGCTTAACACTACAGATTTGGCCATCATAAAAGCATTTTAATTTATCAGACACTTGATAGAGAATAGCTTTATAATAAGACAACACTAATAAAGACAGAACCTTAAGCGTGTTAAAGAGATAGTTCATCAAAAAAATTAAAATGCGGTCATTGTTTACACAAACATATATAATTCTATAAGCGACATCCTTTTTTCTTTGCTTTTCTGTCTGTTGCATTCGCTCATCTCTTGGGTACTGGCCTTAATCCATTGACAGCCCACCAATGCACAGCAGACAACACAAATCTCCTCTATAGCATACATATACACAAACACTAAAGTACAGAAGGTATCTGAACCTACATCTACTCCAATTATGTAATCTTTAAAAAACAAATGGCTGAAATGCCTGAATTGCAAAGCACAAACCATTTTCTTAGAGATGTGGAGGAAAGCTAATGAAAACATTTTGGAATCTATCTTCTGTTCTCTCGCAACAAGCATTACACTTTAAAAACAATAAAAGTAGAGAAGTAAACACTCATATATTTTTAACAATACATAAACAAATTTTAAAAAGTGCAAATTGTGTGTTGGTCTGTTTCACTTTTTTAAACGCCAGTGCATTGTATCAATTATGTTTGTCTGGTGCCCCCTCGTGGTTAGATTTACTCAATGCAGTTACCGAGTGTGAAATTAAGTTAAATATATTATTCCTTCAAAAAGACCCTTAAAATAGTCTTAAAATAATGCACGTAAAACTTAATACATGAAACATCCTGATTTTTTTCACACTGTTAGTGTTAAAATCAATCAACAACAAAAAACCTATCAATAAACACCAATGTTGAACAATCTAATATGTGAAAACACATAAGTATCTAAAACAGTTACTTAGTTAGGTACTATTATTTTGTTTAAGATACTTTTGGTATGCTCTGCAACTTTATCTTGTAATAAGAAAAAAAGAAAAAAGTCTATCATGGAATTTAATGAGATTAAATGCTAATGTTGCACGAATGTGGGATTGAACGCATGTAATGCCTTTATCTGCACCAAAATCTCCTCTCACTGCTGAGTGGAAGGGGTGAGAGGGCAACGGATCTCAGAAGAAAACATGTTTGTAGTCATCTTAACACGTTTAAACCCCTATAATCTCATAGACCTCAATCCTCCTTTCATTTCCAGTGTTTGCTGGTTGTGATGTATGATAAACTCTGTGAAGTTCATTTGTAATGATACCTCCGAGGCCAAGAACAAGTTCACTGGACATACAATGATTTCGGGGTTGCGAATTACAGAAAACATGTTAAACCGAGATGGTTCCTAAAATACTTCTTAGTTCAATGTTTTTTTTCAGTTTTGAGTCGTTGGCTGAAATGCCTATATATCTGAAAACGTTAAATAGATTTTCTCTGGCCAAGACTGGCCTGACTCTATGTCCTCTCGTTCCCTCATCACGCTTCTAAAGTCCATCTGATGACTTTCTACCTTTTCTCTCTTTCTACAATGCAACAGTTTCTCATCAGCGCTGCAGCTGTATTCCACTTTCCATGTAATCTGGAATGTTGAGGATTATGAAACCCTTTCTCACCCCTGTCTGCCTGTCCCATCATTCCCTCTCTCTGTGTCGCTCTCTCTCACTCTCGGTCAAGTTAGAACAAATTAGAAGGATTGAGAATGGAAGAGAGAGAGAGAGAGAATGTACAACAGATGCATCATGTATGATGAGAATCGGGATTAGTGTGTACTGAATAAACTGCTGGCTGAAGAAACAGGTCTCGATGGTCCAAAAACATCCTGTATTAGACTGTTTTAGTGGTATTAACATCACTACCCCTCACCTCTGCTTTAAGCGGCTCCGCCCCCTCCTTCGACAAGGATGGGGTTTGCGTTTGGCGTTAAATCTTATGTAATATTTGAGCGCAGGAACCACAAGTGAGCGATGGGGGAGGCAGGGAAAGAACACTAGGAAAGAAAGTGTTGGAGCAGAGAGAACACAAATAATGGGAGCAAAGCCATCGAAAAGAAGCAGCATGAAGAAGGTAAGAAATTCGTTTTAAATGGCGAAACGTGCAGAGAGGACATAGAGCCAGTTTTGTAGAGCTTGTAGAGTTGGACTTTGATTCACTTTGGCTAGACAAGGTTATATATTTATGTTCTAGTTCTATGTGTGTTGAACAAAATGTAGTTCACACATTTTAGCTTTGTGTGATTAACATCTAAACAAAGTAGTTTTAGCTCAATTTAAAGATTGTTTATTGATTCAATAACATCACAATAACTCATTTTGAGGGACAGATGGTCAGGAATTGTATGATCACATGGATCGATGCATAATGAATTGGTTCCACGCATAGGGGGTCCTACCCATGGAGGGCAGCGGAGTGCCACTGGCAGCTGCCGTGTTAGGGGGAAGTGGTGACGCTGCAGCGGAGGATGAGGATGATGAAGAGTTAGGGGAAAGGAGGCAATTTGACGACCCCATATGTGCTTTGGTTCAGAACTGTACCGTCCTACATAACATCGTGGGCCCCGCCTGCATTTTCCTCCGGCAGAGCTTCGCTCAGGCTCAGCTCGTATGTACACGCACTTACCTTTCTCGGGACCCACAGAAGTACCACCAAACATCATCTCTCTTGTGCATCTAATGTCCTGTTAACCTGTGTTGAGTCAAGTCCCATAATCCCCTCCATCATTTGCTCCATCACTTCTTTAAAGAGATAGTTCCCCCCAAAATGAAAATTCTGTCTTCATTTACTCACACTCTTGTAATTTCAGACCTATATGACTTTCTTTCTTCCGCAGAACACAAAACAAGATATAAAAGAAGATGTTGTTAATACCAATGCAAGTGAATGGGTGCCGGTTAACAACATTCTTCAAAATAAATAATTTTGTGTTCTGCAGAAGAAAGAAACTCCAAATAGGTTGGAAATGACAAGAGGGTGAGTAAAGGATGGCAGAATTTGTATTTTTGAGGGGAAATATCACTTTAAAGACCCATCACCTGCCTCACTTTTATTGAAGGATGCTGATTCATCGCCCACCAATCATCTGTCAATGTGTCCTGGTTCGGAACTTGTACAGAATCTTAAGTCATGCAATAGAGAAGGTGAGAGGAACAAATTCAAGTTTTCTGTTCAACAACCTGGCATGATTCATCACATGTGAATATACACTTGGAAAAAACTTTTTATTTATTGGAGAAAAGTAAGGGAAAGGTTTTTTTTATATATAAATATATGTAATGTGACATAATGGTGAAGTGGGTTTGTCTGAATTGACTAGTTGTCAAACTAGTTGAGCTCTATGGATCAAAGCAAAAGTGTAGTACAGCATACAGGGTACTTTTTACCTATTTTGCAAGACCAGATAAAAACAGTAATGCTGTAGAACTTTTATCAGATTCATATTTAATTTCAATAGGACGTTGACAATTCTATCAACATCATGTTTCATTAAGCATCTCTGAGATTTTCCAGTATGAGGACAAAACATTTATAGTTCTTTATATACTGTTTCAGATTGATGTCGGCTGTCTCTTATTCACCGAATTTAGAGTAGCATGTGATAAATACATATAGTACTGCGCAAAAGTCTTAGGGCACCATTGAATTTCAGCAGTGGGGTTTAAGCAATAGTCAGCGTATATCATTTATTTCTCAGTCTTCTTATTAAACCACAACTAGAAAAAACAGGATTTTTTATTTAGTATTAAAACATCAAAACAAGCAGCTTCTATAGGTAAATTAATCTTGAGCAATTAAAGGCACCTGGCTAAATTGAATCTAAATGTGAAGAAACCCTGATCTATTATTCTAATCTAATGATTTCTGGACAGTCTCCCCAAAATAGTTCAGGGTGTGTTTGGTGCCAAGGAAGGTAACACTAAATATAGACTTTTCCTATGGTATCCCTTTATTTTAGGTGTGTATCTGAATAAAAATAAAAAAATAAACAAGGGATTGTCATTAAAACAAATGTTAAAACGTGAAGATGTATTAAAGTTGCATGTTATAATGGCGATGAGCACAAAGCAGATTGAACTCCGTTCAACTCTATTTGTTGCCTGGCAACCCGGACCCTTGTAATCTGTTAACTGTTGTGACCCCATCAGACTGCTTCTTGCATCATGCTTGCCAATTCATGGTAGTAATCAGCCTAAATACTCGCCAGCTGTGGGAATATGTTCTGGATGACCACTGCCAAAACACAGATCAAACTCTAAATCAGTCTGCCATTTGCTATGATCTTATGTAATGTTGGTTTTAGGGGTGGGAGTTTTCTGCTTGTTTACTTGTTCATATTTGGATGGAGTTATGCTGTGCATTGATGTTATGACAGAATTTCCATAACCAGAAATCCCTGACTAAACACAAAAGCCTGTCTATCCTGAAAACCTAAAATATAGTTGATGATAGCGTAACACTTGTGTGGAACTATACAGTTCAAACCTCACGCAATATCTCAGCATATTACTATAATGTTTTAGTTGTGTTGTGTGGGGCGACACGACAGGTGTGGTTGAGGTTTGCTGTTCCAATATACTGTATAAACCTGACTGTGGAGACCATTTTTATAACATTTCAAATGCAAAGCAGATCTTGAAATGTTTGCATGATTTATGTTATTTAAATACATAAAAAATTATATAATAAATGAACAAAACCTTTAGTTGGGTAAATCATTTATGGTTAAATCTATGCCACAGTACATTGGAGTTACTATTATATTTTTAACCATTTTCACATAACATCCAGTATGTTTGTTTTTCTGTGTGTTCACTGTTTGTCTCTGTATGTTTCTTTGAAACCTACAATCATTACAGGACAGGGATCTACGTCCAGAGGAAATTGAAGGTATAGAGAAATATCCAACATCACGGATGCGTTTTATGTTGTTGACTAACCTTACCCACCAACCAAAATAGTGTTGACTCCGTTCATTCCATCCCAATTGCCTTTGTCTATTTATTTGTCTGTATAACCACCGTGTCAACATACATTTAAAAGGATAGTTCACCCGAAAAAATTATGTAAACAATTCTGTCAATCTCCTTTTGTGTTCCCCAACAGCAAGAATAAACAGGGGCTACTAGTTAAGAGTGAAAATTAGTGTGAATTGTCCCTTTAACAAATGGTAGTGGTCTCTGTACCTTTATCCCTCTGAATCCTCTCGCTAGACTTTAGATATTGATTTCAACACACTAAAGAAGATTCCGTCTCTCTTCTTTATTCAGAGCTGAAGGAAGCCTTCAGAGAGTTTGACAAAGATAAAGATGGCTTCATTAGCTGTAAGGATCTGGGCGAGTGTATGAGGACGATGGGATACATGCCCACGGAGATGGAGCTGATTGAACTCAGTCAGCAGATCTGTAAGATTTGCATTTATTCATATTCAAAGCGAATAAGGAGTCTAGTAAGGAGCCAACGATTAGCTATTTCTACAAAGCTACGTTTAGAATTAGGAAAAGATGAACTTGAGCAGCCAGGTTTTAAGGTAATACCTGATACTTACACTAACATCTTTGTCCACTAGGTGGCGGGAGAGTCGACTTTGAGGACTTTGTAGATCTGATGGGACCAAAGATGTTGGCAGAGACAGCAGACATGATCGGGGTGAAAGAATTGAGGGGGGCTTTTAGAGAGGTTGGTGTTTCATGCTACTGAATAAAGCATTGTTTACATATTGTGTTTACCACATGTTATACTAAAAACTCTGTCTTTAAAAGGTCCGATTTTTTTCTGATTGTTTCAGCGGCAAAAACAAATGTTATGTGTCCCTAACCTATAACTTCCAGTAGACAAAATAATCAATATCTAGTTTTAATTTAATCAAGTACAATTAATATTCAATAAAATATTAAACACAGACTGTTGTCATTTTAGTGACCTTTAGTGACTGTCACAAACTTCCTTTAAAACACTTTTCTCCAAGTTTGACTCCAATGGCGATGGTCAGATCAGTCTGGCTGAACTAAGGGAAGCCATGAAGAAACTGATGGGAGAGCAGCTTAACCACAGAGAGATTGACGAAATCCTCAGGGATGTTGATCTCGATGGAGATGGGCTGGTCGACTTTGAAGGTGAGAGTTGTCCTCAATGGCACCTAAAATAAATATCTGAGATCAAATGAGTTGTAGGCCCGAATGCCACTGATCCCGATTTAGTCTGAGATATCATAATGAACTCAAACTAGTCTAAACCTAAAAATAATCGGATGCAAATATGTCCATCCTTTATTTTAAAGTTGCATATTTTTAACTTAATGCTGCAAATACATTTTATGCATGGACAGCTAAACCAATTTTTTATCTTTCCCTCACAGAGTTTGTGCGTATGATGTCTCGCTAACTTTGAGAATGTACGAAAAGGGAGTTATGAGAAGTGTAATGCAGTACTTTTTTTTAAATAAAAACCTTGTAATTGCTACTTATTAAAACCATAGTTCTTTTCCAAAATAACTCTTTCATTTACTTGCTTGTTTTGAGGAAAAAGCAGGAAAGTGTTCCATATATCTTTTATTTATTCATGGTTTCCACAAATTTTCAATGACGTAAACTATAACTTAAAATAAGATGAAATCAAATCAGACTAAAACAAATCAATACAGCATTTCATATATAGCGCAAACCATAGCCTGCACCATGTTTTCTGCATCTTTACATGAAATTCTTGATCAGTGAACTGAATGCACTTTTTTAAACCTGTGAGATGCATTGTGGGATGGCATGCACCGGCAGTATCAATCAGTGTTATTTGTTTTGGAAAGCGGGCCATTGGCTAATGGGTCTAAGGTTACTCCATGAGTCTTCGAAAGCTGTGTTAATGCTTTCCCAGTAAAGGAACTGTTATTTGCATTCCTCCTGATGCACAATTGGCTATCACACAACATTCTTTGGAGATCTTTTAGGACCCATGTCTCTGAATCCCATTTTACCATAACATATGTTCCATTATTATGTGTAAGCTGATATTTTTTTCTAAATATTGCTCTGTTCATTTACAGCTAAGTTACTTTTGTTGTATTTCATTGTCATTTCTGTACTGAAAAAGGTTGTAAATATTTAAATTACATTGAATTAAATTATATGACATTTCTGGCTATCACAATGAGTTCTGAGTATTCTGAGTGTTTTTTTCACTCTTTAGAAAGACAGTGGTGATACAAAGTCATTTGAATGCACAATTGTAAATGTTTTCCTTTTGTCGTTTTACAAAATACCTAGATAGATATGCATAATCATATCACAAGTACTCCTGTAGATGAAAGCCACGATTTAAGTTAATATATTGATGTTTCTGTTATTGAGGACTCTGACATGCTCTGTAAGTTCTCTCTCTGTTTTGACAGCTCTCTGCAGTGAAAGAAAACATTAAGAGGGTGTATGAAGGCCAAGAGAGTCAGGACAGTTAATATGATGTTCACCTACAAAGAGAAAAACAGAGATTCAGTCAACTTTCAAAGTCCATAGAAAGTCAAATTATTGTGGCAAATTTACACTTTGGGAATGTAGGAAAAATGTAGGAAATGTAAGGTAAATGTATAGCAGGGACAATTACAATGGTATAAGTGCTCCAGAACTGTTTACTTTCCTAATTCTTCCAAATATCTTCTTTTGTGTTCATCAAAATAAAGACATTTAAAAATTTCCTACTATGGTAGTCAATGGTGGCCAAGAATTGTACAAGCATTCTTCCAAATATCTTTCTCTGTGTTCATCAGAACTTAGAAACGTATACAGATTTGGAACAACTCAAGGGGGGAAAAGGCATAATGGCTGAACTTTTCCTTCCTTACATAAAAGGGATCTCCTCCAGGAACTCGGCTGAGCGCAAAGCATGGATACTGTAGCAAAGACACCAAGGCAGACAGAGACATCACCAGACCATATAGCTTTCCAAAATGATGGACAGGAAACCTGTGAGAAATTTGCATTTGTTGCACTGAATTCCACTCAATTACAATTCACTTAATTTATAATAAGTTGCAGTCTGCTCTACCTCTCATAAACTTTATCAACTTACGCTATACTGATGAATGCAGCATTGCCTCCATATAAAAAAGAACGGTTGAGGACCTGAAGGATGAAGGTGAGATACTGGAGAGGGAGGAGGGGAACGCTGGCACAGATGGAGAAAAGGAGGCACTGGAGGGAGGTGAGGAGGAGAGACAGAATGGAGGAGCGCAGGTCTGCTTCTCGTTCTGACAGGCCTACAAAATGATGATGAAGAAACCTGTATCTTTGGTAGTTAATGTGTCAATAAAAGGTTGGATCTTGCATGTCTTGGTCAACTGACCTGGAGCTAGTGGTCTTCTTCTGTGTCTGTCCATTAGAAGACCATTCCAGGGAGCACAGAGAACTCCACAAAGTTGAGTGAAGGCAAACGCATTGGTGTACTGGCTCACTGAGAAAGAAAAATCATGGATGGACTTCGGTCAGCTTGCTAGTCTGTAACAAAATGAGGTGCTTTCTAATAGTCAAAGTCTGCTTTTTTGTCAATTCTGCCACATGTACAGTGCATACTGTACATATAGAGGATTGAAATTGCATTACTCTCAGACCCACTGTGCGTACAAATAACACTACACAGAATTAAATAATATAAAAACATATATATATATAAAATACAACTTTACAAGCAGGGATATTTAATGCAGGCCGATGCTGCATAAAATGACTAGTCAGTGGGTCAGTGTAGGTTGTGGGGGGGTGGAAGGACCTGCGGATGTGGTCAGAATTCAGTGGTGCATGGGGCAAGAGAGAGAAGGGGGAGCAGGGTGGGAGGGATTTTAGCTTCCAGACTGCCTGATGGTTGAAGCTCTCCTTTTATCTGCTGGTCCTGGCCTGGAGACTCTGCAGTCTCCTCCCTGATGGCAGCAGCCTGAAGAAGCTGTGTGTTGGGTGGGATCACCTAGAATGCAGAGGGCTTTGAGGGTGAGATGGGCTCCATAAATGTCCTGGAGGGAGGGGACCAATGATCTTCTCATCTGCTCTCACTATGCGTTGGAGGGTCTTGCGGCAGGACGCGTTGCAGGCGCCATACCAGACAGTGATGCAGCTAGTCAGAATGCTCTCGATGGTGCCTCTGTAGAAGGTGCACATGATGGGGCCTGGGGCTCTTCTCAGTTTGCGGAGGAAGTAGAGACGCAGCTGTGCTTTCTTGGCCAGTGCTGCGGTGTTGTTAGACCAGGAGAGATCCTCAGTGATGTGCACCCCCAGGAACTTGGTGCTGCTCACTCTCTCCACAGTCGCACGATTGATGGTCAGAGGAGCATGCTGAGTGTGTACTCTCCTGAAGTCAACCCCAATCTCCTTCGTCTTCTCCACATTCAGCGAGAGATTGTTGGCACTGCACCAGCTGGCTCACCTCGCTCCTGTAGTTTGTCTCATCTGTCCTGGTAATGAGACCCACCACAGTCATGTCGTACCGAAAATCGATGAAGAGGTCGGAGTCATGTGACGATGTGCAGTCGTAGGTCAGCAGGGTGTAGAGGAGGGAGCTAAGCGCACATCTTTGGGAGGCCCCCATTTGATGTTATTGTGTGTGGTAGCCTGCTTGACAAACAGTCTTGAAGTAACTCTGACAACCCTTCTGGACACATTTGTATCTGTTTTTGATCTGTTATGGTGACTTTATTGACCGGTCTGTATGCAGGCATTTGCATGATAGTGATGTGGTCTGAGGTGCCAAGATGGGGAGGGGTAAGATCCTCTCTGGGTGGTGTAAACAAAGTTTTGTTTTCCTTGTGACCTTTAACTATACAAATCTAAACACATTCCTCCCACAATGAAAGATGAACAAATTTTGGGATGCATGAAATTAAATGAAAATACCAGCGACTGGGTCTTGGTCGGCCAGTCTGTTCAGCATTGGATTCAGAGTCCCAATGAAGAAATAATGTCGAAGTTGCATGACTGACAGCCATACCAGATGCCACAAGAAGAACCAGGACAGAACACAGCTCTTTAAACTCACTATAAAAAAGAAGAAAATGTGATTGTAGGTTCTCTAATTGCTCAATATTTCAATTTAAACCATTTAAAGAAAAAAATCAGTAGCCAATGTTTGGCAGTATGATGGCAGACGAGTGCCTTTCTCAGAGTTGTCTGGCGTGTCTGCAGTCTCCAGTGGCTCATCATCTTCACATCCGCCTTTATCTAAACTCTGTTCTCGCTCTGCCTCGTATTCTTCAACATTGTTGCTGTTTGATTTGGCACAGCTCATGCTAAAAAGCAAAACAATATTACATTTGAATCATTTTGAGGGTATGAATTGTTTATGATTTATTTAGCCTATTCAATTTACTAACTGTAAACATTCCTTAACATAAACATATAGCAATGAAATCATGGTTACTTTATGGAATATCAGTACAGTACATGCTACTGAAATGTTTATATTTTACATAGTACATATTTTAGTAGGTCAAGGGTCCTATACCATGGTATAATCTGATACCATGGCCAAAAACAAAATACATAGAAGTACCATGGATGTTTTACATGTTTTTATGTAAGGCTGTCAAATGACGAATCGCGATTAATTTGAATTCAGAATAAATGTTTGTGTTTACATAATATATGTCTGTTTACTGTGCATATTCATTTTGTGCTTATAAAAATACACACATACATATTGTCACGGTTTGGTTAGGGGAAGAACCCAATTACAGGCAGCGACGTTGAGGTTTAACAAAGACTTTAATAAAAGACAAATTACAAATAATACACCCACGATGGGGGGAAAACTGAACTGAGGCACGAATCAAAAACAAAACAAAGACTTCCCACGAGGGGGCATAAAACAAAAGACAAATACTTAACGCTATGATAACTAAGACTAACTAAACATGCATCAAAACAAGGAGCAAGGTAATCTTCAGGACCACGACATGGAAACAGGTACAAGCCAGGAAACATGTACAACAAACGAGCACAAGACTGTAGACAAGAGGGCATTAAATAGGGAGACTAACAAAGGATTATTTGCAAGGTTCAGCTGCGGGCACTGAAACACTCAGGGAAGGTTAACGAGACATAAGGGCGGGAAACACTGACGAGACACGAGAAAGCACATGGCAAGTCAGAATCAAAACAAAGCCATGTCTTTCTCACACAAGACCTAAGGCTATGCCATGACTCCGCTGCAAGACCAAGAATAAACATGACATGATAGCGGAATCATGACATATATATTTAAGAAAAATATGTAGAAAATCAATGTTTATATATATATATATATAATTTAAATTATTGGTAAATATAAATAAATATCTTAATATTTCCTAAATATATATACATGTACTGTTTGTGTATGTTTTAGTGTTTATAAATACTAAATGAATATGCACAGAAGTAGTACACATACTGAACATGTATTGTGTAAACACATACTTTTATTCTGGATGTGATTAATCGTGATTAATTGTTTGGCAACCCGTGTGTGTGTGTGTGTGTGTGTGTGTGTGCGTGCGTGTGTGTGTCACACATAAGACATATTAGCCTACTCTAAATAAATTCACTGACCCATACGTGTAGGTCTCTGGGACTGGATAGGGAATGTGTGACTTCGGCATCAGAAAGACAGTCCGGAGGAGATGAATAACATTACAAGCTGAGAGGAAGAGAAATGAGGAGCGAAGAGAAACTCCTCTCTCATACAGCACCTTCAAAAAGGATGATTTATTTAAGTCATGAATTTTAAAACTGGTCATAGATGTACAAGTAATGAAAATGTAAATATACAGTACCTTACTTAATATACAGTACCTTTCTTAAACGGACCGCTTACCTTAATAATGAGAAAAATTACTGATGAAGAGTCAAAGGCCCCACTATAGATGGTTATAATGGTTGATCTGTGAGTATCAAACAGGTTGCCCACCTGTAACATAGACACTGTAAAAGCACTATAAAATGTATCAAATATAATCGTTCACAGACATACCTGCATATTCGTCATTAGAAATAGAATTCCCCCCACAGCTATGAAGGATAGAGCAGGAAAAAGCAGGAGAGAGAGAGCTGGTTGAGAGGAAAGAAAAGAAAGATTAGTTCTGACAAAAATGCTTTGAATAGTCTGCATGTTTGTAATATTTAGTTTATAATTAGCATTGTTTAGTATGTAATAAATATAGATTTGGCCTATACCTTGATTGGATAGTGCCACTAGCAAGGTGCCTGTGGTATAAAGAATTCTACAAAAACATAAAACATATGAGGATGAATGTGCAATACTTCGGTTATAATTGCCTTACTATGGTGTGTTTGTTGAAGGGATAGCTCACCCAAAAATGAAAAGTATGTCATCATTTACACCTTCTTGTCAAACCTGTATGACTGTCTTTCTTTTGGAGAACACGAACAACAGCAGTACCCATTGACTTGCATTGATCGAAAATGATGACAGAATTTTCATTATTGTGAGCTATCCCTTTAAACAATGACTATTTTGTTATTCAAGTGACAACTATTTTGTTATTCAAGTGTTTTATTTAATAAACAATGGAACATTTACAAAAAAATTCTTCTGAAATTATGGACATATAGCCCCAAAATCATGTTTACATCAAAAAATTTAGGTTAAATAATGTTTATCCAAAAAGCTAAATTTTTGGTTGTTTAGCTGGACAGCCCTGTTTGTGGAGTCCAGTCAAAACGCCCATGCTGATGTCTACTATCTGCTTAAGGCACACCCCCTCACAATCAGATAAACTCCATGGCTCCGTCGCACATGGATATTGTTGTGCAGTTAATTAATGTTTGACCTCTATTTTACATGCTATAAGGGTCCAACTCACATAGCCAGAAGCCGCGTGGCCATTGTGCCAAAGTGGTCATAGAAGAATCCATTGGGCAGAGTGAGAAAGTTGTTCATGAACGAGGCAACAGTAAAGACTAACGAGAAATTCTCATCCTGTGGACTGCAATCTAATGAAAAATGAAGAAACAAACCAAGCACAATGATGAAACGCATAATAAAGTGAAGCATATTAAAAAATAAATTTTCAAATAGCCTCACCTGAGCTTTCTCCACTAGTGTCTGTCACATTGACACAAAGATCACCGAAGTAGCCCTCTGACTTCAATACAAACATGAGTGATGCCCAACCAAACACAATGCCAGCGAAACATAAACACTCCAGCAGGCCGCTAGCCAGGGTCAGCTTGTATCTCACCCTCATCACGTTTTTTTCCTTACATCCCAGCATCTTATGCATCCACACGGCTAAAGTCAGGAGCCACTCTTGAACTGTTCACTTGAGTTAGAAGAGTGTGCTGTATATCAATATCAGTTTGCCTTTATAATCGTTGCACAATATTGGTTTGCAAATGCAACCTCTTTAAATGTAAATGAATCTCTCTTTGTTTTTCCCTTTGTCCCTTTACTCTTACAAATGACCAGAAGAAGAAATAGTTATGTGTTAGAGATAAAATCTTGTGAAGTTGTGCATGCTCCTCTCAGGGGAGGGACCTAAAAGATCAACTGTTGAAAACAACGTGACATAGTATTTAGTGGATACAGAAGTATGGAAGTAGGTAGTGCTTCATTTGTAAATGACTGGAATTACTCGAATGACCTCATATCTGTTTGACCATTAATCACAGGTTTTTTTATGTTTCTGATGAAGTCACAGCTCAAGCGATTGCGCATTGCAACAACTTGATAGCCTGTTCATTATCCAAATAAAATAGTTATTGCCATTATAATTATTATACGTGCTTTTTAATGAAATAGGTCATCACGAACGCATTCTAGCGCTTGAGGAGCGGGAACTGCCAAATGAGGTACCGGATCGGTTTCGCAGGTGCCGGACCAGGCTTGCTCCACAGCCAAAACCCTGAATTGTGGACTATATTCCCCCCGCTTTGATGGTGTAAAAACCGTAAAGAAATGTTATGTCGTTTATTTATGTCAATGTATAGCTATAATGAAAAAATGGCCAAAATATAAATTTAGTTTTTGACAATATTATGTTTTAAATTTGGTTTAAATCTAAAGATTGAATTGGAATTTGCGCGCGCCCCCTTTGGACAGTTGCCTAATCCAGTGTTACAATGAATACTCGCACACCCAACCGGTTCAGGTAAAAGTTGCCAGAGTTTATTGGTGGCACTCACACAAAGGCTACACACAAGGATGGTCCCCAAATTACCTCAGCAGAGATGAGCGTTCACATACATCCACAGCACAGCAAACCAAATTGAAGAAAAGAGATACAAACAAATCATAAAATAACTTCAAAGGAACACCATAGTGAAACACTCTGCATACGGTTAATAGATGGCTCATCTCTGCCTACAGCACCTTACCGTCCATCCCTGTGGTACTCACACAGTGAGAGGAGTTTGACAGGAAACAAAAGAACAAACAAACAAACAAACAAAGAAATAACTAGTCCGCCTGGGCCACCATACTAGGCCGAAATACCCTGCTTTACTGGCGGACTAGAGGAAACATCATCATACATCAAAACTGAAAAACAACCCCAAAAATAAAGGAATAACAAGAGCAACGATTAGGCCACACTGAGTCCAAATAGCTGTTGCCACACTGCAAAGGAAAAACAAACCACTTTATTATATTAAAACCTTGTTCCACATTCCCTAATCATACAACCCTCCATACCCGTATAACTAGTCCAATGAGCCCCGCCCATGTGCGCCCTCGCACACGGTCTCGCACAAACACTTCCACGATTCCGGCATGCACATCCACCTACTTCCGACGTCACCAAACTACAATATACAACACGTTAAAACTTTATCCTATTAAAACCACCATCCTATACACCACCATAATCAGACGGGTTACCTTTTCGAAGTTCCACTTGAGTGTTGCACAAGACCCGTCTACCACGCAACAACATCCACCTGAGAGTCGGTGTGTCACCCGCTATTCTTGCCGGCCAGCAACAGACACACTCACAACTCCTTCCTACCGGCTGCCTTTATCCCTCCAGCCACGCCCCTTCTCTTGGTTAACGCCTTCGGTCGTACCCGCTACATTCCACCCCCTCGAATTGCATCGGCGACCCGACGATGAAAAAAACATTTTTTCTAATCATCTACCTCCTCCGTTCCCCCAGCTGATCTTAGCAACCGATAGGGGTTTGAATGTCTACCAGCAGTACTTCTAACAGATCTGCGAGGACCCTTGCCTATTTGCGGGGCGTCTTCTATCCCTTCAAACACCCTTTCCTCTCCAAGATCGCTTACCGGTGAGTCTGGAGATCCATTCTCTTCCCCTGAATCATCCTGGGACATCGCCACCGGGTGAAACTCTACCTCACAATCAGCCATATGAACCTCACTTTCCTCCTGGGCCTCTCCTTCGGCCCCAGAACGGTCTCCTATCCCCACCACTGCAGCGGGTACACCCCTGAGTTCCGCTCTGTGTACCTGTCGTATTGGACCCTCTTGGCCCACAGGGATAATAGTGTAAGGGGCACCCCCTTCCCTAGGCTGCCGCACCACTTTATACAGAGTGGCATCCCACCGGTCCTGAATCTTATTACGGCCCTTAATGGCATGATTACGGGTATACACAAACTCCCCCTCTCCTATACCAGTGTCATTTACCTTGGGCTCGTAATTCCGATCTCGTAACTGCCTCCTTGCTTGCAACCGTTCCCTTACATGCCTATAGGCCTTCCCCAATACCTCCTGATGTTCCCTCACCCAATCTTCCACCCCACCGTCTCCCTCTGCAGTCTCCTCTCCAAACAGAAAATCCACCGGTAGACGGGGCTCCCTACCGAACATCAGAAAATAAGGCGTCCTACCCGTTGACTGATGGACTGTGGTGTTATAGGCATAGACTAATTGCGCTAGGTACCGTGGCCAGCGTCTCTTCTGATCGGGGGGTAAAGTGCGTAGTAAGTCGTGCAAGGTACGGTTAAACCGCTCACATTGCCCGTTACCTTGTGGGTGGTACGGTGTTGTACGACTCTTCTGAATATTATAGATTTTACACAGCTGCCGTATTAAGCTACTCTCAAAATTTCTGCCTTGATCGGAATGAATCCTACTAGGGGGGCCAAACAAATTAAACCAGTGCTTCACTAACACATCTGCCACTGTGCTAGCCCGTTGGTCTTTGGTAGGGATGGCTTGGGTATACTTTGAGAAAACGTCTGTTAGCACCAGTACATTCTCTCGGCCGTCAGATGCTGGTTCCAACACTGTAAAATCTATTGCTACAACCTCATGGGGCCGATTCGCCTGGATGCTTCCCAAAAAGGGCCTAACCTTAGGCTGCACGGCTTTAGCCAAGATACACCTACCACACTCTTGACACCACTTCTCCACATCCCTCGTCATACCTGGCCAATAGCAGCGTCCCCTCACTAGCTGCAGAGTTCTCTCCACACCTTGATGCCCATGCTTGTCATGGAGGCTAGACAATGTTTCTTCCTGTAAACACTTTGGCAAAACTAACTGATAACCCTCCTTTCCTCCATCCGGAGTGTGCAGGCAACGATACATCACTGTATCCTTCTCCCTCAGGCGCTCCCACTGCCTGAGAAGTTCCTTTGTCCCTACCCCAAACACTGATCGCTCCTTTGGACCGGGGAACCGCCCCTCCCTCAAATACGGGATCAACGGCCCAATCACCAGATCTCGTTCCTGTAGCCTAGCCAACTCGACTTCGGAGCACCCTGGGAAAGTAGAAACTTCTGCCTGAACACCAAAGCATAGCGCATCTACTATATCCCCTGACGTCTCAGGCAGCTGTGGTTCACTATACTGACGAGACAATGCATCCGCATTACCATTTCGGGTCCCTGGGCGGTACTTCAGAGTCAAATCAAATGCGGCTAGCTGGGCAGCCCATCTTTGTTCTACTGCTCCCAATTTAGCTGTATTCAAGTAACTCAAAGGGTTATTATCCGTGTACACAACACAGGGTGACCCTAGCAGATATTCCCTAAATTTCTCAGAGACTGCCCACTTAAGGGCCAGGAACTCTAACTTCATTGAACTATAGTTCTGCATGTTTCTCTCTGATGGCCTAAGGCCCCTACTCGCAAACGCCACTGGTCGTCGCTGCCCATCATGTTCCTGCGATAATACTGCCCCTAACCCCGAGTGACTGGCATCCACCTCTAACACGAATGGCTTCTGGAAATCTGCGTAGGCTAAAACCGGAGCGGAAATCAAAGCTTGTTTCAGCTGATCAAAAGATGTATCACACGCTGTACTCCAACATGAGGCAATAGGCTTCCTCTGGGTTTTACCCCGCTTCCTTGCCACACTTAACTGCGCTACTACTTGATGTAACGGTGCTGCCATCTTTGCAAACCCTGCAATAAATCTGCGGTAGTAACTGGCAAAACCAAGAAAAGAACGTAGCTCTGCCAAGTCACTAGGAGTTTTCCATTCCCTCACCGCTGCAACCTTATCAGGGTCTGTCGCCACCCCCTCCGTCGAGACGACATGGCCAAGGTACTTCACCTGTGTCTGAAAAAAATTACACTTAGACAATTTTGCCTTCAAGCCCTGTCTCTGCAACCTACAAAACACTTCTTCCAGCCTCCCCAAGTGCTGGTGCACCGAAGATGAAAACACAATTAGATCATCCAGGTATAACAACACTGATTGGTACCGACAGTCTCCAAACATACGCTCCATAAGGCGCTGGAAAGTACCAGGCGCATTACATAGCCCAAATGGCATTCTATTAAATTCAAATAGTCCAAACGGGGTGCAGAAAGCAGTCTTAGCCCGGTCTTTCTCTGCCACCTCCACCTGACTATAACCACTGGCTAAGTCCAGCGTAGAGAACCATTTTGCCCCAGTGAGCCCATCCAAAGACTCCTCGATCCGTGGCAATGGAAAAGCATCCTTCCTTGTCTTGGCATTTAACTGTCTATAATCCACACACATTCTCAAACCTCCATCCTTCTTTTGCACTAACACAATTGGAGATGAATAAGGGCTACTACTCTCCCTGATGATTTGACTATCCAGCAGCTGCTTAATATGAGCTCTCACCACCTCATACTGTGAGGGGTGAATCCGCCGATAGGGTTGGCGAACCGGAGTCTCGTCTAAAAGGGGAATTTCGTGTGCTATTAGGTTAGTGCAACCAACATCAAAGTCGTTCTTTGCGAACACTGTACGGTACTTAGTCAGCAGGGCCCTAGCCCTCAACTGTTCACACTCATTCAACCCATCAAAGGAAGGAAGATTCCACCCTCCCTCCAACACTTCAGCTTGCTGAGAAATCGCCACTGTAGTGTTCCCCCTGTCGCTAGATGGAATTACAGACTCATTTTGTGATGACTGTTCGCCCACTACATTGGCTATACGCACCCGTGCCACCACCCTCCGCGGACTTAACCACGCGTCTGAATTGCCCACATTAGTCACAGGTATATATGCCACTCCATTGTCTGAAGGGATAAGTGCTGGCGATACCAGTAACCCCTCTGGCAACCCGCCCTCTTCAAAATCCGACGGCTCCACCAAAAAATCAACATGCCCCTGCGACGGGACCTTAGGGCATGTGACGGGGACAAATGTTAATGCCCCCGCCTCCACATGCACCGAGCCCCCTCCCCGCACTTTAACCCTATAGGCTTCGGGTGAGTTCAGGATTGTTTCCTCAACCTGGCAATGCCTCAAAGCTCTTCTCCATCCCGAGTCCAACTCTTGCACTACTGGAATGTCAAAGAGGCTAGTGCCATGTTGCTGAAACAACTCCTGATAAAATCCCTTGATAATGTTCATTCCTAGCACCCCCGGTGTTCCTAGCTTCTTAAAACGCATCTGGGGGTCTTTGGGATCTTTCACTACAAGTACGCCCATAGCTGGCATGTAATTCCCCAAAATCGTGACATCTAATTCCAGATAGCCCAGATAAGGTAACTCTAACCCATTACCCGCCCTCAGGTCTAACCACGAGCAATTCTTCAGCGGAAATTGAGAAAACCACTCATTATAGCAACCCTCGGTTATAGTTGTAACCATTGACCCCGTATCCAACAAAGAAGGAATTATCCTATCCCCAAACATCACCTCTACTACAGGGCAATGGCTTACAAGTATTCGCGTGGTCTCACAAACAGAGCCTGGTGCTTTCCCTACCAGCGTGTGGCTCTGCACACTGGCGGGTTCTAGTTTCCCTGTTGAGTCACATTTTCCTTTCCTGCTTGTATTACCCTAAGCTGTGGAGGAGCAGAACAATAACGTGCCATGTGACCCAACTGATCACACCGAAAACATCTCAATTCGCTCTCCACCCTCCTTCTATTTCTAGAGGGAGGAGCAGGGGAGGGAGCATTTACACTCATTTTTAATGGGTTTAGTGCCTTTACCAGGGAATCCAACTGACTCTGCTGTGCCTCAATTAGAGCTCTAAGTTCTGCATACTCAGATTGATTTACAGGTTTCTGCTCATTGAACCCTGTGACCTGAGCCTCATCAGAAAAATATGGGGTATCCTTTGGCTTTTGTTTAAAATACTGTCCCTCACATTGTGCTATCCATTGAACAGCTTCCCTGCGTACTTCACGAATCGTCCAATTCGGATTTGCCCGTACTTGATCTCTTAGTCTCACACCCAATGTTTGGTCTCTCACCCCATCACAAAATTGGTCACGAAGATCTTTTTGAGCTTTAGCCTCGGCCAGTTCGTTTGATTTCACAATTTGATCCATTAAAGTCATCAAAACATGGGAATAATCTAACAAAGATTCCCCCTCCCGTTGTTTACGATTAAAGAATCGACGTTGCAGGGAAATATGAGAGTGTGAACACCCATAAACTTCTCTTAGCACTCTAAATATACTTTCTACACATTCCTTTTCTGCCTTTGGGAGATATTTAACTTCTAATCGAGCGGCACCCTCTAAATGATTATACACCCACAATGCTTTCTCTTTAGCTGTAGCTTTAGTATGAACATGCATTTCAACTAGTTCAATCCATTCTTCTACAGTAAGAGCATCAGTCCCATTCAAAACTCCTGAGAATTTTGGTACCTTCTCAGCCTGTTGAATAAACAACACTTGTTGCCCTCTGTCCATTACAGCTGAGTCAGCATTGGCCATATTTCCACTTGAAGACCCTGGAGAGGCTGGTGAATCCACCTCCCGTCTTTGCTGCTCGGAATCCATAGAGCCACTTGCACTCTTTTCCAACGATGTAATCCGAATCCTTCCACAATCTCCGCCGTCCACCACAGCCTAAGGTTGCTCTTGTTAACCCCCCCAAAAATAAAAAACAATTACTCCCACCAAAATTATCTTTATGCCACCAATAAAGAAAAGCCGACTACGCCAAAATGTTACAATGAATACTCGCACACCCAACCGGTTCAGGTAAAAGTTGCCAGAGTTTATTGGTGGCACTCACACAAAGGCTACACACAAGGATGGTCCCCAAATTACCTCAGCAGAGATGAGCGTTCACATACATCCACAGCACAGCAAACCAAATTGAAGAAAAGAGATACAAACAAATCATAAAATAACTTCAAAGGAACACCATAGTGAAACACTCTGCATACGGTTAATAGATGGCTCATCTCTGCCTACAGCACCTTACCGTCCATCCCTGTGGTACTCACACAGTGAGAGGAGTTTGACAGGAAACAAAAGAACAAACAAACAAACAAACAAAGAAATAACTAGTCCGCCTGGGCCACCATACTAGGCCGAAATACCCTGCTTTACTGGCGGACTAGAGGAAACATCATCATACATCAAAACTGAAAAACAACCCCAAAAATAAAGGAATAACAAGAGCAACGATTAGGCCACACTGAGTCCAAATAGCTGTTGCCACACTGCAAAGGAAAAACAAACCACTTTATTATATTAAAACCTTGTTCCACATTCCCTAATCATACAACCCTCCATACCCGTATAACTAGTCCAATGAGCCCCGCCCATGTGCGCCCTCGCACACGGTCTCGCACAAACACTTCCACGATTCCGGCATGCACATCCACCTACTTCCGACGTCACCAAACTACAATATACAACACGTTAAAACTTTATCCTATTAAAACCACCATCCTATACACCACCATAATCAGACGGGTTACCTTTTCGAAGTTCCACTTGAGTGTTGCACAAGACCCGTCTACCACGCAACAACATCCACCTGAGAGTCGGTGTGTCACCCGCTATTCTTGCCGGCCAGCAACAGACACACTCACAACTCCTTCCTACCGGCTGCCTTTATCCCTCCAGCCACGCCCCTTCTCTTGGTTAACGCCTTCGGTCGTACCCGCTACACCAGATTACGACATCTGTGCGCACTAATCTCTCTGAAACAACATGATGTTACAACCTTACAATGGGTAATGATATAATATCATTATTAATTCTGATATACACAACATTCGATTTAAGGACTGTAAATGTTTCAAATAAACCCATTACGAGGATTCTTTCTCGCCCGCAGCAATAATAAAAACTATGTCAATCGAGATTTAAATTGACATAATTCGCAGCTATTTGACCGTACACCTATTTGATTCTCCGTTAAATTGACTATGTTTGTGTTGATATTGTACTCAGAACTAAAGTTTAATTGACGTGGATGTCTGCCATGTGAAGGACTTGTTGTAAATTCCATACTATGGCGCTCGCTTTGTGTCATTAGCAAACGTGACTAGCACGCATAATATGGAATGCCAGATAACTATGGAATGCCATTTAGGCAGAAATGTCTTCAGACGTAACGTGTACAGACGCTATAACGCGTGTACGCAGTTATATGCAATGCCACACATAATGGCGCGTCACGTTTAAATGCATTATTCATGAATGACACGTGGCTACGTGAACGATGACGTCACGGCTATATGTTTAATCAATTTTATGCAAATCCTTCCGTTTTGGGGCTTACAATTGGCTAAACCAAAACGTCTGTACACGAAATTACGTCTTTAGGTGCAATAACGCGTACACGTGTTATAGCGTCTGTACACGTTACGTCTAAAGACATTTTTGCCTAAATGGCCTTCCATAGTATTAAGCCTTGTATAGTAGCGTGTTACAATACGTGTTAGCAAAAATGAAAACAAATGACTTCACTGCTACACGTGAATGACACGTGACGCCTAACTGGACGCTTCACTGCTAGACGTGATTTAATCACGTCTAGCAGTGAAGAATTTAAAAAAAATTAAGACGCGGAGTTAGACGTTCAGTGAGACGTGTGTGCAGTGGCGGTTCTAGACAAAATTTACTAGGGGGGCCAAGGAGGGGCCAGTGTTTAACCAGAGGGGCACATTAAAAAAATTGCAACAAATGATATTTAAAGATTACAAACTTTATTTTACTTTACAATCATATAAACATTTATTTTGTACATAGTGCAAGAGTGAGTGCAGGTGCAAAAGAGGTAGGGCCATAAAAAATGCATCCAGGGTACAACAATGTGCCATTTCCTATTGTGGACAGTTGAGTCCACACTTAACTTGGCATAACAATGCTGGATTATACCAGTTTGGCCTGAAGCTCCGTTTTCTGTCCCCCATCAAAGTGGTTGGGAATATATTCAAGATGGCAGGGCAAGACTGGTACATCATTCTTGGACTTGCTGATATCTGTAGAAAGATGTTCAGTAAACACACATTTAACGACTTATGCATGTATATCGACATGTATTTCAATTTATAAGCCAAGTATTTACTTAAAATAATAAACATTAGAGTTATATTGTCACAAAAAGGAATTTACAGCAGAAAGGACCATTTTAAGGACACACAGTAGGCCAACAAGGAAATTATCATTGCACTGTTTTGCAAATACTAAAGACCTTCTTCATCACAAACCTGATGGTGCAGTACTTGATCCACATGGATCCATTTTCTGTCCCTCTGGCTGTTCCCCTCTCTGTCCCTGTATATTTTCTTCCTCCTCACCCTCTTCTTCATGCTCATCACCCTCTGGAATTTCCCTCTCTGTGTCAGAGCCCTTACTTTAATCACATGCTCTCTCTCCAACCTCCACTGACTCATCTGGCTCTCCCTCTACCTGCTCCTCAACACCTTGATTTGTTTCTCTCACTTTTTTGTTTATTCGGGAAAAAAAGGATGCATTATGTAGGCTACTATATCGCATTACATTTTGAAGTATATTCCCATATATTTTTGTTCCGTAAGGGCATTGTGTAGACCTAGTAGCAAGGATACTGACATTTAGATATTCGCTTCTGCTTCAATAAGTTCGCTTAATATGTTTCTAAACATATCGAAACCAGACATTTACAAACTTTATTTTATTATCAATGTAAGGAGCAAAAGTAACATGGTTATGTGCAAGAACAACAAGTCACTTATGAGATCAAATAATTTTTTCTTACCTGCTTCGACTCTTGCACCAGGAGAAATTGTAGCTCCGCTCTCCAAGAGTAGTTGCTGAGCCGAGCAGCACCGCAGGTATGGCAAGCCGTTTTGACATAAAAACCTTGGGTTTGACTATCCATAAAATATATTTTAGATAGTTTTAATTGTATTTCGACGAGTCATAATTGTAATTTCACTAGTCAAATTGATAATTAGAGATATCTGCAATTATAATTGCGCTAGTAAGAAATCTGATTCGAGATATCTGTAAATATGTTTTGACTAGTCAAAACTCTATTTGAGATATCTGTAATGATGTCATAGATATCTACAATTATCTCGTCACACATACGCAAAGTATTTAAAGATATCTCGAATTCAGTTTCGACTAGTCACAATTATATTTTAAGATATCTGAATTGTGCCTGCTCCTAGTCGAATCTGCTGTTGTGTGACGTGAAACTTAATTTGCTCAACTCCTCCCCTACACCAGAGCCAAAGCCAAAAGCGCAACGGCTAATGCTATCACCTTAGCTTCATCGGAACACAGCAAGGAGACAACAGGCTAGTTTTTAAAATGGATGTCTATGGGTTTGTTAGCTGTTTCGCTTTCTCCAGTTGGATGTATTAAAGACCCTTCCATCTAACTAAAATAAGGGTTACCCCTCCTTATACCTAGTGCTAACGGCTAACAACAGTAGACAGCGTTTGTAACTTGTCAAGGAGAGAAAAGAACCGAATGAAGTATGCTTCTTACGTGATTATTAAATAATATTTGGATGCATTCATGTGGTAAAAGATGTCCAACATGCATGTCTGGATAGCGCTGAGATTTTAATTGCAGTCTTGTGACAAAACGGACCAAGCAATGTGTAATGTTCAATAAATACAAAGATCAGCAAACTGCTTCTTTTGTTGTAATTTATTTTGTATATATACAAAATATATAACTTTTTTTGAAGAAGATTACAAGTGAATCATAGTTTAACATTCATTAATGGCATTTATAAGTATGCATACAGTATGTATTGTTAATGCAGGTTAAGTTGTGTCTTTAGGTAGTTACACACAAGGTGGGAGTATTGTATTATATTATAGTAAGAGATCAATGATGGTGATGTTCTGTTGTGTGCAGTGATGAGTCCAGTGCAATTAAATATTTACAAATGAATCAAATTGTTGCACCAGACATGATGCCTATACAGATGCTTATCTTACATGAGTTCATTTGGAATAAAGGCAAACACTATTTAATCCACAGCCCAAATCTCCAACATTACGATATTTTACTAATACCTCTGCATACCTTATACTAAGTTTTTATTTTCATTCTTTTAAAATGACTTTTGTATGAAGCAGTTTGAATGACACAAAATGTAAGACCTTTATTATATAATTATTTGACAAAATGGCAGCTGACAACAGTTTCCAAGGAAGGATTGGTTAAAAACGCTTAAGGTGGGGCTTAGAAAAAGTGTATTTGCATGCATTCATTTTAGATATCTATGAAGTAATTTTGACTAGTTAGAATGTTAATTCCAGATATCTATATTGAAATTCTTCCTGTCGCCAAGCTAAATGAAGATATATCCAAAGAAATATCTTCCTAGTTACAAATCAGACTGAGATATTCATAATTAAATTGCAGATATCTTTAAATGAGATATCACTAGGAAGAATTTCAATTCAAGATATCTCTAATTTAGTTTTGTCGAGTCAAAAATCCAATTCAAGATATCTACAATTAAAATAAGACTAGTAATAAGTTGCTTTCAGATATCTGCAAATGTGGTTTTGGATATCTTTAAAAATGATTCATTAAAGATATCTTAAATGTGATTATGACTAGTCAAAGACCAGTTACAGATATCTCTAATTATGATTTCTACTGGTGGTAACTCAGTTAGAGATATCTCTAATTGAATTATCACTAGTAAAAATTAGTTCAAGATATCTCTAATTGGAATTATGCCTAGTACAAAATGAATTATAGATATCTTTAATTGCAGTTTCTACCAGTCAAAACACATTTGTAGATATCTGAAAATATTTTCAATGGAAGTCAATGGAAGAATATGACTAGTCAAAACAGCATTGTAGATATCTCTAATGTATATTATGAATAGCCAGAATAACATTATAGATATCTTCATTGCCTGTTATGACTAGTAATAATCACATTGTAGATATACTAATTCCAATTGCGACGACTCAAAATTACAGAAGAGATATCTGGAATCGGAATTTTTACTAGTCAAAACTAAATTATGACTAGTACAGCCAGGCGTATTTTATGTCAAAATGGCTTGCCATACCGCTTTTGGCGCTCGCATGTAAAATCATAATTAATTGATACTTATTTTTTGGTCAGCACGGGGGTGGCCACGGGGGTGGCCAGGGACATTTCTACAGAGGCACGGGCCTACCTAGGCCTCCGTGTAGAACCGCCACTGCGTGTTTGTGCTAGTTAGTCATTTTTTTGGAACGCCATATAGGCGCAATAACGCCTGTACGTTACGTCTAAAGACATTTCTGCCTAAATGGCATTCCATAGTCTTCCATACGCCTGGAGAATGCTGTATATTCTTCTTATTTTCTAAAAAATACATTTACTAATGATTTTTTACGTCACACAATGGATTTATGTTTTACAATATCCTTGTAGTAGGCTACAGACCCAGTTCCCGTTTCAGAAAGCAGGGTAAGTGCAAACTCAGAGTAATTTTACCCGAGAAAACGGGATACTCTGGGTTTTCAGTTTTAAAAAGAATTCAGACATTAAAATGGCATGACAGTTTATTCAGGAACCCGTGAGGAAGCTGCATTCATTCAGAGTTAGGGGCAAGACCCACCCTCATGTTTTGCCCCTTATATTTTTGAGGATTTAACACACTTAATTTCATAAACAAAAAGGTATACTATTATGGCTTTTAAATACTGTGCATGAGTGTAATTTGACGCGTTCATTCCATATTAAACGCAGCTCTGAAGCGCTCGTTGTGCTGTACTGTTACAGTAAACAGCATTTTATATACATTTCCTTCACAAGACAATTCGTTTCTTTAGTACCATTGGGGTTCATTGCATATAGGACACTGAAGAATCTCAGATGACTGTCCAAAGAAGAAAACATTTTTAAACATCATTAGCAGTTGCAGAAGAATGTCACAATGTATTGTGAATAATTCATTTCTCTCCACACAAGGTACACCCATGGCTATAAAATTTCAAGTTGAATGAATGCAAAATCAAAAATTCAATACACGATATTGACGATATAAAAAGACCAAACTAAAGCTGGAGATAGGTTTGTATAGAGGGAACTTCAAAGTAAGTTCTCTGTCACTATTTCTTAAAATGTTTACCAACATATCTATCTTGTTTCAGGTAAAAGATGACTGATTCTTGGCTATTATCCGGTGATTTAAAGTTCCAGTTGAAAGTAATGATTGTATGCCATACACAGATATTTGTGTCCAATCACTGCCATAATTATTACTCAAAACAGGTTTGTCTATGAACCAAAATCAAATGATCCATTTAAATTCTCTTTAGGTATGAGCTTAAACACAAGTCTTCCATCCAGAAACGATTTTCTTACATTAATAGGTCTACGTTATCCCTTAGCTATGGAAATCAGTTGTCTTAATAAGCTAACTCTTAGCAACAAGTAATTTGCAATTTAATATTAGTGATTATCTTATCTGCAAACATTTTCTTTACAGGTAGGTGTTTTAAAAGCAGTTAATGTTGTTCCTTTTTGGCTCGTTTTTCGAAAGAGTCTTTGCATGTGTTTTGGCAAATTATGTAAAATTCTTAACAGTTTATTTATCTAAAAGTACATGGCCTGTTGATCAAAACTGATTTGCTGATTCTCAGTTAAAGTGTGAATCTCTTCAAAAATTCAGAACAATTTTTCCTCGTGTGAGCTATCACATGCAAACTGATTTATTCACTTCTCAAAAACAAATGGAAGCATATATGATATGGGATTCGAACCTACTTCTCAGCACAGTCAAAATCGTTTGTAGCACGTTTCAACCACTACACCACTGATTTTGTACTGAATGTAATGCTGCAGCACAGATATACAAAGTATATAAATTTAAAAAGTGTTGATCCGAGATCACAAAGGACGTTGATTCAGGAACGTTTAATGAAATCACTATACTCCTTTGCACAAACTGTTTTTTTTCTGGCTGTATTTCATTTAAAAAAATGTCTCAGTCATATAGGTACATTTATTGAATCACCCTTAAGATTTGCAAACCAGTTAATGCATTTCTCAAAAGAGAAATTTTCTTTTTAGAACATCAGAATGTATATTCATGTTTATTAATTTTTTTTTAAACATGAACCATTAAGTAATCTTACAGTTTTTTTCCATTGCTTAAACACTGTAGCCACATGCATGCTTAGACCAAAGTATCAAAACTTAAAGCTTTTGTAACTATACCTGAAACACAAAACGTTTCTTCAGATGTTAAAGGTTCTTTGTGGAACCGAAAGGTACTTCTATGGTATCGAAGGATCTCTGAAGCACCTTTTTTAAGAGTGTGGTGGGTTCTGTAAGTGTAGAACTGTATACGCATTTATACACATTGTATACTTGTACAGGTTTGCTGTTCACCAACCCTGATCAGTATACTTGCAACCTTACTCGCCATTTCCAAACCCTATTGAATATTTTTCATGGCACGTATATGACCACCAACCACATTCACATGCCCTTTAGGTATGGTCAAATCATGGATGGATTCAGCACAAAAGATGATATCTTCACAGAAGCTTAGCAGGAGATAAAAATATCACTTGTGTTGTTGATGAGATCCTGTGGCCAGACAGACGACAGGGTCCATTATCCCAGCCATGTACAATTGGCCTGTTTTTTGTATGAACAATAATGTATTTTTGGTTATATTTTTGTTGTATTTTTTGTGTTACTGCATTTACTGTACTGTACTGTCCTGTAAAGTATAGTATAGTATAGTACTGTGATGCACAGTATTGAGTTGATGTCATTTGTAACCTTTCAGTACTTTCATTTTTGGTTGTTTTGAAAACCTTTGTTGGAGCTTCACAGAATGGTAACTGATTAAAAACAGTGAAAATTAAACATAGTGTTTTATTTAAAGTACACTGTGTGTTGCTGCTAATCTAAAAGTGTATTCATATGATGCAAGTGAGTATCATTTTGTCATCAGAGTGATATTTTGACAAAGGATTGTTAGGTTTTGATAGCAGAGTTTTAATTCGACATAAATGTGAATAGTTTTTTTCTTGTGTGCTTGTGTGTAAAGTTTTGACACAATGAGCCGAAGTTTTGCAAAAAGTGTTCAAGCAATGGGCAAAAACTGTAATAGAGCGGTGTCATTATGATTCTTCCCCTTTGTGTGATATCATTTTTATATTATTTTATTATCGTTGTGGTTGTCTAATATGTTTATGCTTATGCCCTTTTAAAGAAAGAAAGGAACAACTGGATTTGTTGAATTTTGTGTTGTGCATTTGTTATATTGTTATATTTCAATAATAAAAAATAAAAAAGTCGAACCAACCTTGTTACTCCCACTTGCCATTTTGGCCGTTTGAATATATATATCTTATTATTCTTTTCTTAAGTCTCTTAAGCTAAAGAATAAACATTGCGCAATACCATACTACGAAACTGATACCACCATGAGCACACCCTGCACTCTGTTTGTAAACTCAGAAAGAATCGTTACGTTAGTTTAGACGTTAAGATGAACGCACGTTCTCCACACGCATGTCACGCGCACGTTAACACGTCTTTAAGCTGGGTAAGGAAATAAATGACACAAAGCGAGCGCCATACATACGGTGTGCGTGCACAGCATTGCAATCAGTGCACGTGTGTCAAATGGTATCATGAAAAAGGTAGATAACATGCTAACATTTATTAGAAATTGTCCTTATAATTCATATTACCCTACAAGCATGCACCTATTATACACCCTGTGTAGTTAACAATTTTTACTTTATAAATCAGTTAATTTAGGAAACTGTAGAAATAGTATATTTGTTTAAACACATATAGGCCTATATAATAACATCACAGGGACCAGTAAATGTAAAACTCAGCAGGGATTTATTGATCACCCCAAAAAACATCATAGTATATGAGATCAATAAGTGCAAGTAATGAAATATGTATGCTATCAATATTTACTGTATGATATAAATTGCAAAACAATGACTTTCAGGTCAGTAATCAGTAGTAGTTTTGTGCTCAAACATGACTTCAAAACAGAGGAACAGTCTGAATATTTCTGCAGCCCAGATACAACATTGCAAAAGCAGTACAAGGATCGTGGGTTCAATGCCCAGGAAAACACACATACTGTACTGATAAAAAAATTGTTTAATGCACTGGACGTTGCTTTGAATAAAAACGTCTGCTTGTGCATCAACGTGAATGTCTAACATAATGTTCAGATAGCTGAAGGAAATGCTCATGAATGCATGTAGTAAGAATGAGTTAACACTGAGAGGGACACTAAATTGAAAACATTGATCTGTGTAAACATTTGTAAGAGAAACTCAGCCTCAATCAAAAAGTTTTTAATATCGAGCAAGAAATAATGTAATACAACAGATGTAGTTCTCAAGCATTGATTTACTCTGATTAAATCCACACTTAAATATATTCAAGTGGTTTGTGTGTGTCTGAAGGCTGTGGTTTCTAAAATACAATGAAGAAAAAAAATAATTAGCCTAATACATTCAATAAATGGCCAAGGTTCTCCCTGACAAAATTGAGTTTTTCACATATTCTTGTTGTGTGACAACTTATTAACAATGTGTTATGTTTTTTCCTCACGTTGTGTACATTTTGGGACTTTTTTCCAACGACTTTTTTCCAAAAATGAAAGAGGCATAAATGGCCAATAGGTGGAGCTCTGGGTAAAATAATTGAGTCAATCTATTTGTATATGCTATGTAATCACAGAACCTTACGGTCATATTTGTCTATAAAACACATACATTTTGAGATCCATAAATATCAGAATACGCACACATAAATAAAACAATATTAAATATGCGTATACAAATAAATTAGAAGTAAAACCACACATGGTGTGACTTGTCTCGTGAACAGTGGCAAATGAAACAAACGCCACAATTAACATGTCATAGAATTTGTGGTGTCACACCTCTAGCTAGAATAAAAATGTTGCAGTTCTTCAGTGCAAGAGATCAGAGGTCCCAAAAACCTTGAGGTCCTTGAAAAGCATGGAAATAAGGCAAATAATCATCATTTTAAAATATGGTACATTCTTTATGATAATTCTCTCAATGGTTGACAATTGTTTTAATCCATTTCTGCATATAATAAAATAAATAGAAACAGAAGTACCGGAGAGTTTGATGTGTAGGAAATGTCGAGGCAATAAACTCCAGATTGCAAAATCCAGATCGTTTACTTTAGGGTCAAAAACTTGAACTTCGGGAATTTCCTATCAAAGACACGAAAAACTTGCTTGTCGAGCCCCTCAGATCTCATCAGCTATACTGGATATCTTGACATATGTGCACATTAGTGTCCTGTCTGTTTTATTCTACTTTAATAAACCAGAAAGCAACAGTATAAAAATAAAAACGGCATAAGATTTCCTTGCCACCATTATGTGAAGTCAGCTCATTTTGATGCTGTTCATTTGCTCCTAATGCATAAAGTATTCATCTGTTTCCAAGGGGTCAACCAAAGACTAAATTAAAAAAAACGAAAGATACCAGTCATGAAGCCTATCTGTATAAGGGCCTGCATTTTTACATATTTGATAAAGGCTTAGCTGATAAAACGAATGAAGCAGGGTGGGGCGGATGTTAGTCGCTACAATGATGGTAAGCCTGCTTTGACTAGCAGTGAAACTGTTCCCTAAACTTGCTGAGGCTAGTTTTGGCAACAAAATGCCCAATGGCTAACAATCCGCCATGTGACCTTTAACCAAAACCATTATTCAAAAATCACATAGTTCCCTACACTATATCTGCTGAATGCTTTTGTGTGGCCTGGGGCCAATAGACTGACTGACCTTTGATCCTAACAATGAGTTCCACTGAAGGTTCATGTCCTAGCCACTAGAAGGCGTGTAAGGTTTGTCAAGCCCTACCCTGAGTCACCTGCTAAGCACATGGGTCCACAAACTTCCTTCCTGGGGGAGTTTGTTCTCTACTTCAATGAGAGATTCATTCTTTGGGTGGAATCTTGTGTGTCACAAGGTTCCGATAACTATCATGAAATATGAATGCTTGCAAGTCAATTTTGTCACAAATTACAGTCAGTTATTTTTATCTTAAAAAAGATGATGATTATAGGAAATGATGTTGAAATTTTATGGAACTGACCTGCATATAACATTTGAACTTTTCTTCAGGATGTTAAAATTGAGTGACAAATTAGAGTTATTAAGTAGCATACTTAATTTGTGTAGTCTGATACAATGAGATTGGTGTTATTTCATTTGATTGGTCTAATGGACCTCTGGTGATCTGATAGAATTGATACAATTCTTCATAAGATTTTGATAGGATTTTAACTATCAGATGGCCAATTGAAACTTCTGTAAGGACTGGACAAACACTGGCAATCCATTAGGTACACTGGAACAGGTAAATATGATGATGGGTCAAAATGTACTTTTGTAAGAATTGGTTACACCACAAAAGGTTGAAAATGAAAACAGAAATTCAGACTTTTTAAAATGGAATTTATTAAGCATTCTAAATGACGTCATAACTGAAGGCCTTTGTAAAAACCTGGAGCTTCAAATGAAAAGCAATAGCATGAAGAATCACAAACGAACTTTCCATCCTTTTCTGAACACGGACGTGACAATTGCGATAAAATGGCAATGAAATGTTAAAAATGTTATCATTATGAAATCTACAAAAGTGTTTAACCAATAATGAACATCTGTACCCATGCGTTTAAGGATATTTTTCTTTAACTTCTATACTATCACTGGTTGACTACACTCTCATTTATACTCATAAATATAGCCTACACCATATTATAGAATTCGCGCATTTCCGATCATTAAAATGAAATATTACAAGTCCACAGGTGTAGGGAAGAACGTTTTTTCATGCATTCGTGACAATCCAGTGATCGAATACAACGATCCCGACAACAAAGAAAACAACGACACATCTACAGCAAAGAGCACAGTGCGTTTACATTTAAAAAATAAAATTTTCAAAGAAATTTCGATGCGTTTTTCCTTCTCGCTTATTGAAAGCTCACTCCTGTCCCCGCCCAGTCGTGTTGGTAAGCTGAACTCTACTTTCACAGGGGAGGGGTCAGACGCTTCACGGTGGGACGACGAGCGAAGAGAGGAGTGAACAAGGGGAGCGAGATAGATTGGTGGGTTTTTGAAAAGAGTGCTTAAATTTGTTCGTCTCAAACAAATTATTTGTTTTATTTCTTTCGAGGAGGCACGTTACAGGCCGCACGACAGACGACGGACTCATAAAATAGGGCAAATGCGTCTGGTGTAGCGTGGGGCTGAAACGCCCAAATATAGAGCAGCAAACGTTTGGAATTACAATCACTTCCTACAGCTTGGAAAATCTGAAACTGGCCATAGAGAAGCCCGTTTCGATAGGCCACGACCTAACATCGGGACTCTTAACAAATCCAAAACCAAAGGTAGACTATGGAAACTATTCTGTTTGTTCTGATCGATCTTGACTTTCTTTGTTGTTCTCCGGTTTTCCCTGTTTGGCCTCGTAACAAAGTTAGCCAGCTCTCCATGTTAGCAGGCTAGTGGAGTTAGCAGTCGTGCTAAGCGGCACGAGCGTGAGTTTCGTTTGGTGCCGATGATCACAGGGGACGAAGGAAGCCCCATTTTCCCTTAAACTAAAAAAGTTACGCTTAAATTTACAGCACAGTCTTTTTTTCTCGATCTCGTTATAAATTCTTGCTAAATTGTATTCTGGCGGTGCGTCGTGTTCCTTGTTTTCCCTGTGTGGTTGCGGTCCTGTGATTTTTTTTTTTCATTCTCTTCTTTAAGTTACACGGATGATAAAGTTATCTGTTTACTTGCGTGTGATGTGTTGGTGTATGCATGCATGTCAGTGTTGTTGTTTTGTATTCATGATGCTGGCGTTGAAGACAGGATTCTACAAATGAATTTAGTTTACGTAGAAGATCGGCTTTTTCCCCTCACACAAATGCGACGAATTCGTTATTTTGTTATTCTCGTTGGAAATCAATTTTTCACCTTCCAGACGGTTTAGTGATGAGATATTTGGTATGCGTGTTGTCACAGTGACTTTGTATGTGGAATTGAAAGGACAGAAATGTAATGCAAGGAGGGAGGAATTTTCACTGCAGTAAGGTAATGCAGGTCAGGGCCAGGAACACACCTGAGTTTGCGGAAGTTAACCGTTTAGAGAGAACGGTTTCGGAAAAATAACACGACGTTTTTTCTTTTATTCTAATTATGAATACAACTTTTTTCTGATCTTTTTTTAAACACGTGGGTGTGTCTAAAGAAATGAAGACGAAAACTCACTTTGTGGAGATGATGTCATTTGGTTCAATGTGTTGCATGTGATATTTTACACTAAGAATCAGACCTTTATTCGCATTTTTAAGCGTATCCGTTTTACTTCATTGGGGTTTCCTGAACTGATCTCCCCTTCGCAGGTGCGTCTCTCGTACGTGACTTTGACACTCAAACCGGCGGGGTTTTTTCCAGAAGAGGGCGAAATTTGTTTGGATATCTCCCTGTATAGGCAATTATCTTCACTTAAAAAGTTTAGGGACCTGTTGAGTGGGTATTTTATTGGGAGGGTGTGAGTGTGGGGGAAGGGAAAGGCGCGGTTCAGTACGATTCTCATTTACACACAACCCGTGTGAAACAGCAGGTTAACGTTACATACACAGTGTACGATCTACCCCACGACCCGCATTGAATCGCATGAGACACGGCGTGAGTCATTGTCATTCGGGATCCGATGCTTATCAGGAAAAAAAGCATCAAAGCGAGAATGTTTGCGGATTTACACACTCGTCTACCTTGACCTGAGAAGGGGACATGTGTGCACTCGCCCGGTTTAAACCGCCTTAAATGATTAAATTCCCAGTTGATAGATCGAACTAGTAAAGAGTGACTGTAAACTGTAAGTTCAAGTGTGCCTTTCAAGATGACTCCTCAGTGGCGAGTAACCAAATCGCTTGACCGCAGTAATGACCGGCTATGATGTTAACAGCAGGGTGTGTCTTTCAAAGGCGGAAGGACGCAGCGCTGTTATTTAAAAAGCGCACGACGAGGCCTTTCCTCAGCGGTTAGCTCGCTGTACTTTGGATTTTCAAATCCCAGCTAGAGAATAGGGATTCGGTCCCTCCTTCTTACCTTTTACCTGGAGTAACGGCCTCTCAGGTTGACGTTTGAAACGTGTTACGTCATCGGCGCTCCCACTTCCGGGTGTGTGGCGCCCGCGGCCTGAATGAGCAATAATGGCTTTAATGTTCAGTGGTTGAGTGATGCGTCCAGGCAGAAAGGTCAATAAACGCTTTCTCCGAGCTTGATAGCTTTAACGACTGCCTATACTCTCTCTTTATATACGTGTTAGAGCTGTAGCAGCATATATTGGGCTAAAACGCATCAGGGATCTGTTGGCTGTGTGTACCAAAGTTCACAGAGCATTAGTTTGGAGGCAGGCCAGTGCTGATCGTGTAGTGCTTTGCTTTCAGCATGAACTGAGTCAGCAGTAACTGAGAAATGCATGCATGCATGCATGGGGAGTGATACAATACAAACAATATGAAGCAAATATTTTTTGAATGATCTAAAGGTGTACCTGTAATGACTTTCTCAATATAAATGCACATTATGGCCCCCTAATGTTTTTCTACTCATAACCTACATATTTGGAGCAGAAATCAGCAGCTGTTGTCTGTATTGCCTCCCACGTGCATTTGATGGTCATATCGTATGGTGTTCGGCTGCCAGCTGCACTCGGTTATATGCAAGCTTTATTTACTTGTCCTCAATAATGTGTTTAAACTATGTTAAGGCATTGTAGCACTTTGGTGATCTTGTCAGGATCTAGATGTAATTGTTAGCACTTGGAGTTTGGATGCTTTGTAGCTAAGCTGTCTAATGCTTGGGCTATCCCATTAGAGGACACACATGATTAAGCACCTGACAAATTGAATTACTTGGGTCTAGCGTGTCTTATGCATAATACTCCTGGTCCAATCTCTGATTTGTCAGTCATAAGAGTTCTTTGACATTTATGATGTCAAATGGCCTCGGTGATGCATTCATGATGTCAAGTAGGACATTTTTCTCTGTAATCCCGCCAGTGCTCGGGGAGGCCCCAGTGGGGTTTGGATACATGATGAATCATAGATTCTTAATATGGACTGGCATTTGACCAGATGTTGTTTTGTGCCAGGGATGCTAAAGGCAAACTGAGTTATGTCTGGTGTGTCGCATAGATCAGCAAGGTACGCTATGGAGATATAGTGTACGTGTGGTGTTAAATGATGTTTTTCCCCAAGTTTCAAGTTGTTCTAGGTCAGGCCTATATAGAGTCGCCCCATGACAGTTTTCTCCTTGGGAGAAGAGAACTCCTGCAGCTAGTTGTGTCCTGTTGATGCTTTTTTGCAACACACATACTGTCCGAATTCTGGAAATTATGATTCAGTTTTAATAGTCATTAAATATTTGCTTATCTCAAAGAAGAAAAGTAGTGCCTGTCAGTCTGAAACCGTAGGGCATATGCAAACAAAAACACAGTCTATTATATAAGACATTAGGAGACTGTGCAGCTGCCTTCAGGTATTGTGTGAACTGTTGGTAAACAGAAAACGCAGCCAACTAGACATCAGACTTATAATGCAACACTACCTTTTTCGTGTCGTGTTTGATGGTGTCACCTTGTAGTGTCATAAGTGTCGACATTTTGTGACGCTTTGGATTTGAATTAACCTGACTTTATTCTGCATTTACGTCAAGTATGCTTGTTGTTATAATGTGAATTTTTAATGGGCTTTATTTTGTAATATAACTATCCATTAAGCCGCTTTTTAGTGGGCTGCTTACTAAACAAATGGTTTTCAAATATTGATGAGATACTGTACAATAATGTAAGAATATCGATGTAAGTTAATTTCATTATGGAATGTAAGACGACGCTACAGCACATGAATCTAGAACAGCTACACTGTAAAAACTTAATTTTACTTGTTTTTTAATATGGCCAAAAAACATACAATTACTGAAAAGGACAGCAAATTTTCAGGAAAAACATGGACATTCTTTCCTGGTGTATTGTTTGGCAAAGATCTTTATACATGCCCGATTGCCAAATTGCGTCATTGACCAATCAGAATCAAGCATTCCCGAGAGGCCCAACCCTGTTTGGTTTTGCTTTGTGGAATTACTCTGGATAATAAGGGATGTTACACGCTTTTATGTCAAATGCTAAGAAAGAATGAGGACATGGGTAAGAGGACAAAGGAGGACCATATGAGGAAGAACGGAAGTGTGTGTTCCAGTTATTTTCAAGCAGATTGACCAATCATGATCGAGCAGTCCGGACAGAACCCTCCCTCCTTTGTTCCAAGTTTTGTTACAGTGAAACTCTTATCAGTAGTCTTTGTTGTCCAGATGATGCATGAGTCTGTGTAAAACAGTCTGAAATTTGAGCGAGTCATCAGTTACTCATTCATCAATCAGATGCTGAGGGAAGGAAGGAGGACATATGCATGTCACAGGCAATACAGAGAAAGAGCGACATATAAGGTAAAGGGAATGGAAGTGTTTTCCCACTTATTTTCCAGCTGCCAGAGGAGTCGAGGCAGGATCTGACATGCCACAATACAGGCTGGAATGTGTGTGTGTGTGTGCGCGCGCACGCGGTCATTCCTGAATTTCTGCGATAGTCTGTTTGCTTTACGGGGAGGGAAGTCAAAGAGAGGTGGAAAGCGGTTTCAGTCGTAGATGAAACTGACTGCTGTGTGTGTGTGTGTTTTCAAGGACAATGCAATCATCACACCCACCCCCCTTTACCAAAGTCACTACCACATATGCACACCCTGCTGTCCCGGTCTCAAGCGATTCTCTGTAGTGGTGGACACACTCTTCCTATTGTTCTGTTAACCACTAGGCAGACAGCTGCGAATATTTTCTCCCTCCCTCCCTCATATGCTGCGTTGTGGAGCAGTCATGTGTGTATTTGCGGGTCGAGTTAGTGGCCTGAATCATCATAGGTTACCGTGTTCTTTTACTAAAGGGTGGTGCTTCCCCATGCTGCTGTTTTGTACATTTGGCCTTGGCTCCCGCTTGGTTCCATTTGAAGCATGTTTTCTTGATAGGGAGCAACTGTTTGTTTTGGAGATTTTCTTTTTCGCATTTGGATCGTGCGGTCTTCTTAAAATAGTTTCGACATAGACTGTAGTTGTGCTGCGCTTGCACTTTGGGAGCGGAGAGGTCTAGAAATTCTCGGTCCAGATTGAGCTTTTTTTTTTGCTTAGGCTGTGTTGCAGATTTATTTTGTGATCTTCATAGCCAAGATAAATATATACAGTGGCATGGAGTCAGATCCCACTGTTTGGGTGTTTAATTTCTAAACATACATGGCAAAATTAAAAGGGTTTAACAGTATTTTTCACCCAATTGATAACTGTGAATAGAATATAATAGACATTTCTTGTCAGCGTGCAGGCAAAATGTTGTGAATTCTAAAGTTTAAATTGATTTCTCATACATATGTACCGTATAAGAAGAGCACATGCAATACAAAATATAAACTGAATAACATTAATAAACAGTATAATATAATAATAGCATTTGCAAGGGTGTCAGCAGCATAGATCTTTTGCGAATAAATCATATTGTGATTCTTGCCTGGATTGTAACTGCTTTGTAACACAAAGTTTAACAACTTGCATTTACACAGGGATGAGTTAAGTGTTGATCGAGCTTTTGCTTGTTTGCCTTTAAACAGCTATGTAGCCGTAATTGCATGCAAGTGATGATGTCCCCAATTTGGTTGCCAAAACCTTAAGTGGCTGTAGTAAGTTGCAGGTTTGGAATTTTATCATCTCTTTTCGTGCATAATAGTTATTTTATATAAACACTTGACAATCATTCACCTTAATATATTATGAATCTCGGCTGGTACAATATGCTTAGTTTCTCTTTCACTTAAGATTGACCATAATACAGTATAACTTTGTTTTCTACTAAAGACTGATTTCTCAATTTGTGTGTCTTCTTAATATCATCATGTCCTCTCTCGCCTAGTAGTTCTTCCAAAGAACTTTCACCCTACAGCATTCGATTGACTCAGCCTCCCATGCATGACATCAGTCTCGCTCAGATCAGCCTTTCATGGCGTTCAGTTTTTTTCACCTGCTGTTCACACACTCCGTTTGCACCCCACCCAGATAGCTGGTGATAATGAGCAAATGCTGCACGAAGTGGCAGAAGTGGTTATTTATACACTACACCACTGATACCATAAGTTTCACCAAGTCGAACATGTGCAATAGAGTTCTTTTTAACTATAAATTATAAAATGCCGCCTGAGATTTTTGGTAGTAGCTTCTTCAGCTGTTTTACAATAGTTTGTTGAAGTTGAGGTGTAGTGAGATGCCAGATGGCACCTGCAAAAAAAGTTAGGATTTTTGTACATTTGGATTCTTATCAAAATATCATAACTTGAACATGACAGTCATTCAGTACTGTGGCATTTAGGGTTGGGCGATGGCATCAGACGATGGCTACAGTGCAACATCGCGATGGACGATGATGTCACCCTGTGTCGTTGTAAAGGGGCATCTGGCACGAGCTGCAAAAGACACAACTTTATACAGCACAAGCCGGGCAGTTATTAATTCAGGCGTGTCACCTGTACACCTCACAGTTATAAAGTGAGGCTTGATTGTATTGTTATTCTAATGTTATATTCAATAAAAGTTATAAAGTGAGGAGCGCCTTTATACAACTAGAGCTGCGCAAACTGCGTGTCCTAATCAATCAATGCCTAAGGACACAATGACAAAAATCATAATCCCGATAACTTTGATCAATATTGAGATCATGATCATTTAATAAAGTATATTTATAATGTTCATGTTTGACGTGTTTTTTAAATGCAACTTGTAAGCGAAAAACTCACACTGCAACGTTTGTTGGAGTCACGGTGCCAACGTCATGTCTGTTTGGGGTCCAACCCGAGTGGCGTTTATATCGAAGTACCATAGTATGACTCAATACCATCATCGTACATCCTGCTATGGCACTTGGTATCCGTTTTCAAGCACAAAAACAATTGATCCTTTTTTTCGTGGTTGTCAGACAGTAAAATGGCTTTCAAATAGTCTATCACGGAGGAAAGGACAGGTTGTGGTTATTCTTAAGCTGCGATACGGTTGTGTGGAGCCTCTCGTTGAATAGACCATGGCTCATTCCTTGTTGTGTCTGCACTCGTTATTCCTGCCTCTACACGATCTTTTGACACACACACACACACACACACACACACACACACACACACACACACAGAATCTCTCTGTACGCTTGAAACCGGTCTGGTTTCCTCCGTGTGCTTCCACTCAGCAGTGACAGTGTGATCACGCCTGCGTCTGAAGAGCTTTGTTAGCACCTGTCTCACCGTCTCTTCACAGCTCAGGAGCCCTGGTTTTATTTTCTTTCTGTCATGTTCTCTCTCTCTCGTTTTCCCTTTTTTGTGTGTCTGATGCTTGATTTAGCATGGGTCATGTGGTGCCCACCGTCTTTAGCAGGGCTCAACAAGATGGTTTTTAGATTTTTACTCCGTTGACATTTAATTGGTTTTTAATTGTTGCCTTTCTAAAGAAAAGACTGAATTAAATTTAACATGGATAAAGTAATTTCTTGGCAGCTACTGGAAAACAATCGCACATGGTTCACAATAGTATTGATTTGTTTATACCGTTGTTTTTATGCCAACGGATGCTCCCAGACGTATTGCGCTATCAACAAAACCGTTCGCCTACTAGATAACATTACCATGGTGACATTCAACACTTCCAGAATTCCCAAAATGGCAATTTACATTGAAAAACAGTACAATTGCATTCAAACCCCCTCTTTCATCATCACTTTTGTTGAGCCCTGTTAGATTTATAATTCTCTATGTAAATTTCTACAGGATTGCCTTGAGCAAATCTTTCTGTTTTCAGGACACGTGTGCAGGCACTAGATCTCCTGAGGTGTGTGTGTGTGTGTGTGTGTGAGTGTAACCCTGTCCTCTTTCTCTCAGTGTGTATGGAGCAGTGTGAGAATGCCGCATCACTCCTGGCCTCCGTGCGAGAGCAGGAGATGCAGTTCGAGCGTCTGACTCGAGCTCTGGAGGAGGAGAGGAGGAGTGTGGGGCCCTCTGGTACCCTACCCCGCCCCCTCCCTACCCTGCAGGTAACGCCTTTCAAGCCAATCACCAAGCAGCAGGGTACCCCGCATCATCACCCTGCAATATCTCACTCATGTTCTACATCATCTCGCCCTTCTTTCCCAACCGCGTCATTCTGCGCCCTTCAAGGAGCATGCAGATTTACTCATACTTCAACGTTGCGTTCATTGTTGCCAAAAACCACCATTATGTTTCTTATGTTTCCATTTGCATCCTTTCCTCTGTCATTTTGATTATAATGTGTGACATCACAGTCCTGCAGTGTGCATTTTCCTTGCATGGTTCTCCGTTCCCCCAGTTCATGCTGCATTTGTTCTCTCTTAAATTCTAACGTTTATTTGTCTTGTAATTTTTCTGTCATCCGTTACAAACGCATGTCTGTATACGATACGAGTGTTTCTAACCCTCTGTTCATCGGAATGAAAGTGTTCAACGAAGAGGAATTTTGTTTATTTGTCGTTCCATCGCTGGCCTCATGGTCAATGTCTCACTTCTCACAGAAACTTTCTCAACACCCAAACCTCCTTCCGCTGATGTCTGTGACTAGAGATAACAAACCGGTTAAGCGAGTTGAGTCTCCCTTGGGTTTAGAAGCGGATTTCGGAAGGCACTGTCTTTTTGCTGGATGTTGCTCGAGATGAACGCATTAAGTCTTAATCTGAGTTTTCTCAACTTACTTCAATGTTCCCAATTTTGTGTCCCACATTCAGAAAGAGTTGACATTTGATTGGATATATGATCAACTCGGACATCCCAACCCTAAATCCCCCCCATTGACTGTGTGTGCATGTTTTTCTCTGGTCTCAAATGGATTAGATAAACCCTCATCTCCCAAACTTGAAGACAAACTGGAAGAACATTTCAGCCAGTTATAAAACTCATCCTTCCTTTACTCATGTATGACCTACTTACATGGACCTTACGAGGAAGTTCAGCTAAATGCTCTGTAGAATTCCTTTCGACAATATTAAGTAAAATCAACACTTGTCTTTTATAGGAAAGGTTCACCCAAATGTAAACCTTTTTAGTTTTAAACGAATGTCTTGTTATTTTTTGTATTTCTTTGCAGTCTAAATATCTTGTATCTTAAACATTTTATTCAGAGAAAACTAGGATTTACAATTATGAAAAAATCTAAATTAAGTGAGATTATGCCTAAATAGAGCAAAAAACTTGCCAATAGGGTAAGAAAAGTAAACCTCTTTATCAAGAATTTAATTGAAGGTTATTTTTCCTACCTTATAGACTGTTTCAACGTGACTACATAAACGAACTTAACTGCACATGTACACACGCCTGAAATTATTTCTGACGACAAGCAAAAGAAACCGAGAAAAACCGTAGGATGTCTAAACTTGTCTCTCCAATATTTTGAACCTAGACGCGTTACCAAGTTCGACCACTAGATGTACACACACAGTCTCTTTAAATGAATCAAAACTAAGTTGTTTACTTAATAAAATTAACATTCAACAAATCGCTTATTTATTAACAATTATACTGTAAAATAGTATATAAATTAATATGAACATAAATTTAATAAAATATTAAGTAATATTATAAGACACTAGCCAAATACAGACCGGAAGTTAACTGGTTTAAACTTATTAAATGTATTACATTAAATGAGCATAAACATGCTTGTTTTAAAAAAAAAACACTGAAGTCATCATGGTTCATCTTGATGTAAGCAAAGAGAAGAGTAGTAAGAAATTATGTGAGGATGAGTAAATGATGAAAGATTGTTTTAGGTAAATTAAGCCTTCAAGTAATACAATCTTTGTGTGTTGAAGGCAAAAATTGTAAGTAGTCTGCTGTTAAGCTGTCCCTACAAAATAGCTGTCAATGTTAAATACGTGCTTCTGTACGTTGTGAAGTCTGGTGAAGGAATACTACAGGGAGCCAAAAATGAAAATTATGCCACCATTTACTATCCCTTTGTTGTTTAATACCTGTATAAATGTCTTTGTTCTGCAGAACACAAAAGAAGATATTTGGAAGAGTGACAGTATTTATGGGGGATGAGATCTGTTTGGTTACTGACATTCTTGCAAATTTCAACCTGACGTTGAGCAAATGATGACAGAATGAAAATCTTTGGGTGAACTATCCCTTTAAAGCAATTCAATCCTTCACAGAACCTTTTGAACTCCCCAGTTGTCTCCAATCTCATCTTTTGTCTCTTTCTGGCACGAACCCACTTGCGCACGTAAAGATAAGAGTCCTGGTGTTGTTTGGTATGCCACGACCAATCGTATCTCCTCTCTGTTGACATAGTTGTGTGGATATTAACATGCAGAGCAGGCTCAGATCCTACCTGCTGACAGGTTCCCACATGCCTGCCTGTCAACTGAGATTACGGTCAACCGTCGCAGCTCTCTCTGTGGACCAGGAATAGTACAGCAGCCCTCGTTCTGTATGGTTTGCGTGAAGAGAATATGTGTTATAGGTTGTAAGTGCTGCTGCATGCCATTGTCATGTAGATGCATGAGTAAATTTCTCTGTTGCAGTCAACCCCCTTCTCTCATTCCTGGCGTTCATTCATTCGTTCGTCATTCTTTTTAAACGCAGTCATGTTCCTCTTTTGTGACTGTGTCATTAACTTCATTCACATTTTAAGTCAAGTCACCCTTTGCATGGACATTGTTTTATTTGATTTTGCACGTTATGGTGTTTACTTTGTGTCCTGCTGTAGCTGCTGATCGGTCTGAATTTGTGGCATGATCGCTGGCTTCTTGAACACAATCCGTGTCTGTTGTGTGTGTGTGGTTGTATTGTAACCATTCTCTCTCTCTCTCTCTGTCTCTCTCTCTCTGTCTAGAACGGGCGTGTCACTGGTGATGCAGAGTTAGAACGGCTCAAATTAATTGAGGGATATATAAACGGGACACAGGTAGTGCGTTTCTCACAATGTTTTGATTGAGACTTAGGGATTCACCCAAAAATGAAAATTCTGTCATCCTTTACTCACCCGCCAGTTGTTCCAAACGTGTTTCAATTTAATTGTTCTGCTGAGCTCAAAGAAAGTTATTCAGAAGAATGTTTGTAACTGGGACTATTGACTTCCACAGTAAGGTAAAAAAAATCTGTTTCAGTTAATGTTGCCTCAGAACGGTTTAGTTTCCCACATTCTTCAAAATATTTTTGTTAAACGGAACAAATATTTTAATACGCTTTTGGAACCTTACCTTACTTGGGGCTAAGAAAACGATGACAGAAATTTCATTTTGGGGAACTGTCCGGTTTTATAGTGTTTTTGGGTGCGTCTGTCAACCTTTTTATATCAGAAAAACATTAAATGAATGACATTTAAATAAGATTAATATTTGATGTTAAACTAGACTTATAAAATTATATATAAAATTATGTGTTAAAAATAATGTTAACATTAAAAACAAAACTTTTGCTTTGTATACAAAGGCACGTATAGCTGTCAAATATCGCCATAATCTAAATTGTAATAATTAAGGAGTGGTTTCTTTTATTTAAGTCTAGGACTAGTCTAATCCCTAATCAATGTAATTTAAACAGACATATCTTTGAATACATCAGTGCCTTTGTGTTGTCTCAAAATTTAGTAAGGCATGTTTGTTACATTTTCTTATTAAACTAAGGCCTAGTCCTGGTTTAAATTAAGCCCTGTCCTGGAAACCGGCCCTTGTGTATTAATTTATTTTTATATATGGCCCATTGTTATTGATCGTTTTCAAGACAGATTGACGCATCCTCAGCTTTTTGGTTAACTAATTTAACATACAACACTGTCACATATGTTTGTTGTGTTATGTTTTTTCAACAATGAAACACTCTCAACTAGTCATTCTCTAAAGCTGACTTCAGGCCATCCTAATTGTTGATTCACGCGTTTCCACATGTGAGACACTCTTCGCATACTTCTACACTTATCTATATAGCTCTATTTCTGCACTTGTTAGTGTCGTCATCGTACACCTGCGAATGCTCTGCAACCAGATGGTGTGTTTGTGTACGTGGTCGCACTTCCTGTTCTTGGCTGCTGTTCACTATTGTTCTTTGTTTGTGTGTCCACGCTACAGTACAGGATGTTGGACCCTGGTCATATTGTTGAGTCTGTTATGGTGGAGGAGGACCCTCATGAGTTGATGCCAGTTATTTCACTGGAAACGAGTGACGATGGAACCACGCGCCGCACTGAGACAACAGTAAGTTTGTGAACAATTAATTTTTGCAAACTTTCTTCACTTACTGTCTGCTTTTCCTGAGAAGCTGGATGGAGAATAAGAGCACTTCTTTCTCACATCAGGTTAAAAAGGTCACAAAAACAACCACCACACGAACCGTTATGCCTTCTGTCTCGGACACGCTCTCTCTGGACGGCACTGGTTCAGTTACCGGGATGAGTTATAACAGCCCGATGGATCGTGTGTATAGGCCACCGGCCGGCCCTATGGATTACCCTACTGCTACTGTACCACGGAACTACCACTACGGACCACCAGGTGGCTATGATGATTACCGCAGTGGCCCACCTTCAGAAGTCTATGCCAGCCTGAGCCGAGGAACTCGTATGGACGACCGCTACAGGTGTGTTTCTGCTTTAAAAATATGAAGGCTGAAATGTCAGTGTGACTGCTTGTCAGTATAAAACATTTTTGGCCATTGTCCTTTAGGCCGGTGGATGGCTACCGCACGCTAGACTCTGCCTACCGCACTCACAGCCGGCCGCAGTTGGACCCCTACGCAGCCCAGCCTCAGGTGGGCCGTTTGGGCAGCGCTCTAGAGATCTCTGGAGTTCTTCCACGGTTTGTTCCGGAGCCCTACGGCCTTGAAGATGACCAGAGGAGCCAGGGATACGACGAGCCTGATTACAACATGGGGTTGCACAACCATTACGGCACATTGCCCCTGTTAGTGCGTGGGCACCATGCCCCACCACCACGTAGGACAGGGTAAGTGTAATTATGCGTTATCAAGAAATGTTTTCTTTTTTGAGCAACGTCACTGAGCAGTTTTTTTTTTCAACTTTTGGGTTTTCTCCTCAGGTCATATGAGGGCACTCTGGATGGCGATATCTCTGCGGCTGGTGAAATGTTTTGGGGAGGAGGAGCCCCATTAGCTCAGGGAGAAAGAGGCAGCATGGCGTCATTGGACAGCACTCTGCGCAAGGGCCCCGCCCCTACCACATGGAGGCAGCCAGAACTTCCTGAAGTCATCGCTATGCTCAACTATCGTTTGGACCCTGTCAAAAGTAATGCTGCAGCTTACCTGCAGCATCTCACCTTTAAGAATGATAAGGTTGGCTGAATACAATTCCTTGCAGCTTATTGGATCCACTTAGAACATTTTGTCAAACTTAAATTGTCTTTGTTCAGGTAAAGTCAGATGTTAGACGGATGAAGGGAATCCCGGCTCTGGTATCGATGCTTGATAACCCAAAGAGGGAGGTGCATTACGCAGCATGCGGAGCTCTCAAGAACATCTCGTATGGACGAGATCCAGATAACAAGATCGCCATCAAGAACTGTGACGGAATCCCTGCTCTGGTGCGGCTACTGAGGAAGACGAGAGATCAGGACCTTACTGATACTATAACAGGTACACACTCCTTAAAGGAACAGTTCACCCAAAAATGAAAATTCATTTATTCACGCGCAAGTTGTTTCAAATCTGTTTGAATTTCTTTGTTCTAATGAACACAGAGAAAAATAGTTGGGAGAATACTTGTAACCACACCCATTGACTACCATTGTAGGAAACATTTCGTTGTTGAATATAGCAAAGAAAAATTTCTGGGGAACTTTTGACTACTATTGTCATTTCCCTGCTATGGTAGTCAATGAGTGGGTTTACATGCACAGTCTTACTCAGATTATGCTTAATAAACTGATTATGTGAACGGTCAGGCAACTGCGTAAAACTGTTTTCTTTTATTGGGGAAAGCTCATAAACGGCATAAGCAAAACCCGCTCGGCAAAGGTACTTTTTTGCCAATTACCTGATTTTGCGTTGTATGTAAACGCCTTTACTGGTTTTCTCTCCGTTTTGTTTATGTGCGTATGTCTGACAGCGCTATAGTAAAAGTCCCTAACGGAAGTAACATTAAAATAACGCTTAAAAGTCTCTCTAATCATGCAGTTGATGTAGAAAAATCTAAATAAATTTTTTTTTTTTGCATATGCTGGTTCTGCGGACATAAGAAGAGATATAAAAACCGTGCAAACACGATTTTCCGCTTAGCCGTTTTATTACCATGTGTGGAAACAGGTTAATTTTATAAGCTGATTTATTTTTATAGATATCCATTTATTTTGTGCATGTAAACGCACTCAATTGTTTATTATTAAGTAAATGGGGTCTGATCTAAGTTGCAATTATCACAACTGCCATGCTCATCTCCAGGCACACTATGGAACCTTTCCTCTCACGACTCTGTAAAAATGGAAATCGTTGACCACGCAATGCATGCTCTGTCCGATGAGGTCATGGTACCGCACTCGGGCTGGGAGAGGGGGAACCAGGGGGGCGAGGAGAGCTGCAAACCCAGACACCTGGAGTGGGAGACTGCACTCACCAACACCACCGGCTGCTTAAGGTACATTACATTCATGCTTTTTATCCGTATGTGTTTCCTGGGAATTCAAACCCACGGCGTTGCGAGTGGTTTGCTGTTCCAGGAGATGGACGGGCGGAAAGGATACATTTTTTAAATCATGGTTCAGATGGTGAAAGGCATTTAACGCTGGAGGGGTGTTGTTCCTTAGTACTGCTAAAGAATTCCTGTCAAGAAGTTTGTGTGTGCGTGTGGGTAAGGAAGCTGCGTTTTTATGTGGAAGAAAGGAGGGAAGTGCGAAGGAAATGCTTTTGTGTGTGTGACTGACCAAGAACCTTTCAGCCTGTGAAAGAAGCAGGACAAAGTTTGGACAAAAGAGAGAAATGTGATCTTTGAATCCACTTATTTCCCTTGAGTGCTTCTCTTTTAAAACCGTCCTTCTCATCTCTCTCTCACCAGTTAGGCTTGTCGAAAGCACTGCACTCAGAGGACTGATTTTACACTGTGATTAGATTTAAATGGAGCTAGTGCTGTCCTTCCTTCCTTCTAACCCTCACTTTCTCACTGAGCTCCCTTTACTGTTTTCCAGATGTCATTTAGTCACCTGTAGAAGCTCGGTTATGTGTTTTGGTTGTTGACCCAAGGCTAAAACTTTCTCTGCCCGTTTAATGTTTAGCGACCGTCGGCATGCGGCATACTAAATAGTTGCATGTCGTTTCTTTCTCAGGAATGTGAGCTCGGAGCGGAGCGAGGCCAGGAGGAAGCTGAGGGAGTGCTCCGGATTGGTCGATTCGCTCATGTACATCGTCCAATCGCAGATCAACTGTAAAGATGTGGACAACAAGGTAACCTAGCTAGCTTTTGAGCACAAAACCTGAACCTTTTTTTCCAGTTTCGTGAAACTGCAGTTTGAGGAACAGATGTGTTCCGTACAAACTCAATAAAAGAGAATTTACAATGAGAGCGAAGTGGGAAGAAAGTATTGTCTCAACATGCATTATGCATTGATAAAAATTGTTATTAAGACCCAGTTCCTTTTTTTTAACCAAGTAAATTATGTATTCCGCTCATATATGCTGACGTGGAAATTGTATTTTGATGAACTCATCAGTGTTAGTTGACCCGTTTCTGAAAAATGTTTATAGTTATGTTAAAGTTTATATTCTCTGTCTTTGCAGCTGATCGAGAACAGTGTGTGTCTGCTTAGAAATCTGTCCTACCAAGTGCATCGAGAGATACCGGGCTGCGAACGCTACCAGGAAAGCATGCCGGTCAATCAAGGCCCCGCCCCTCCTGCCCAAAAGGGGGGCTGCTTCAGCTCCCGAAAGGGCAAAGGTGCGTGTCCGATAAAGCTTAAGGAAAAATGCTTTGACTAATTAAAATGAGGAACTCTCAAATCCAGCGTTATCTCTGTTTTGTGTAAACAAAGCCAAGAGGCCACATGTGTTTTGTGTCTTTAACACTCACAAGTATGTTAGACCTGTGAGTTTGTGCCAGATTAAGTTTGTTTACTCAAAATGAACAAGCATGCATGTATTTCGTTTGCTGTGGATTTGATCATTTTATGGTGGCTGGGGCACTGTTGCATTCATTTTTATATACCTAAAATTGGTCCTGTCCTCTTATTCTTTTGTATTTTCTCATCTGACTTTATCTGCTCTTTTCTTGCTTTTCGTATGGTCACAGAAGAGTGGTTTTCCAAAGGTAAGCTCCTTTCTCTCTTTTTTTTTTTTACTTTGCTTGCTTTCATAGAAATCATTTCATTGCAATCCATTAACAATTTCATGGGTTCAAGTTTAGAAAATGGATCTGAAATGGGCAAATTGTAATACGTTTTAGGGGAAGATAACTTATTTCAATCTCATTTCTCATTCATTTTATGAGCTGCACTACTTGTGTAAAGTGAGGCGGCAGATGAGGGTCGCAGTCACACAAACAAGGTTTTTATTGATCTGAGGGAAATTGAAGTTGAACCAGTATTAAGTATCACTGACAACTGAAATCTGCCTACATGGACAGCATTTGAAGGCATCAAGAAGCTTCAAATAGTTTATATGCTGCACTCAAAATAATCTTTTAAATAGTCAATCCCAAAATGCATTGTGACAACTGAAAACAATGATAGAGACTCTGTAACATTCTAAGAACATTTTAAAATAAAACTGTCACTGTGGCCCTTAAAGCGATAGTTCACCCAAAAATGTAACTTAGTTTTCTTACTCGTGCTATGAGGAAATCGTATGAAAACTAGTCATCATGAGACACGCAAGAACCCAAAGATATGTGCTTTTACGAGCTTAAGCTTTTTCAAAAAGCCACGTATAATAAAATAAAATGTCAGCATCAATACACATTTGTTTGTTGCTTGTTTTGTTAAATTTAAGAAATCATTTTGGGGTGAGCTATAGCTGCAAGGGGACATTTTAACCCAAAATTGAAGAATCTCTCGTTATTTACTCTCTTATGTCCAGCCAAACCTGTATGACGACTTCAGATCATTTGAAGAATGTTGATAACCAAGCCACAGAGACACTTCTCAAAATATCTTCCTTTGTGTTCCACAGAGAAAGTGTCACATATACAGGTTTCGAGCAATACAGAGGGCGAATAAATGATGGCAGAATTGTTTTTGGGGTGAACTGTCGCTTTAAAAAGCTGTCAGCATTTACATGTTTTTCTAGTCGTAACCAGCAGAGTGCACCAGAGCACCTCACTTCAGATAAATCCATACACATCCACTTTCACGTTTTTAACCTAACAGACCTATTTAAAGGCATTTGTAGCCATGCTTGCACTTTGTTCGTATTCTATGATGTCATACGTCTGTACAAATTGGCATTAGTTCATTGGTCTAATCATCACCCGCTGCAGGGGATTTTCTCGTGGGGAATAAATGTGGCCTCTGTCTTAACTGTGTGTGAAGAAAACCTCTTTTGTCTGAAGAAAATCCATTTCTCTTATCTTGTAATGGTTTCCACGCACTTATTTGGTTGCCTGTGGAATTTAATAGCAATTTCTGCTCTGAAGTCAAGCAAATAAAGGACGTTTTCTTCAGACTACTGTTTCTAAACTGTATCACAACTTCACTCCCATTAAGTCACAAGAGTTTTATCCCTTACTGGTCCCTGTATCACTTTATTTCCCATGGCTCACCATTCCACTCGCTTATTCCTTCTGATGTGTTCAGGCAAGAAAGATGAGGATGGAACCTCAGACATGATTGACATTCCAAAGAGAACCACACCAGCCAAAGGTACATTAGACTTCCTGTTGTATTTTAATTCTTAGGGCAATAGTTGTCATGATTATGCATGACGATTATGCATTTTTTAAGGTTTTGAGTTGCTGTTCCAACCAGAAGTGGTGCGAGTATACACTTCTCTCCTTAAAGAAAGCAAGAACCCATCGGTTCTAGAAGCTGCTGCAGGAGCTGTGCAGAATCTTTGCGCAGGCCGTTGGAGTGTAAGTATACAGACGCAATATTTTGTATATTAAGTTAGCAGTAGATCAAGAGATCAGTATTTAATGTCAACTTTTCTACATCAGTATGGGCGGTACATCAGAGCAATGATGAGACAGGAGCACGGCCTGCCAATGATGACGGAGCTGTTGTCTCATGGAAATGACCGCGTGGTCAGAGCCATGTCTGGATCCCTGAGGAACCTGGCCATCGACGCTCGCAACCGTGAACTGTTAGGTTTGTATGTGAGAGAAATCTCTGCTTGTGAAAGACTTTAACCTGTTATCAATCGGCTGTGCCGTCGGCGGTACACTGCGTGTTTTGCTTGATAACATCGGGAAATACAACAACTTAGAAAAACAAAACCTAAACATATCACATATCTTTACAAAGCTGAGATTCTTGTGATTCGAACGTTTTAAACCATTTTAATATACAATCAACACAGCCAATGCAATCAGAGTCTTTGTCAGACAACCAACCACCAAATAAGCAGCAACAAAACTGAAGAAACTCTCCTATAAAGCCTCCTGGTAGTCCACTGATCCATAACATTCCAACAAAAATGGTATAGGTATACTCTAAATGATCCAGTAAATCTAACACATATATGTCTATAAACTTCAAGGAACACGGTAGTATAATTTTCAAGAAGCCGACAGAGCCATCAAATCTCCGACGCGTTTTGTGGTGTAGCGTCTCTTCACTTGTAAACATTGCAGATGTTTTTATGTCAATATGGCCACTGAACTCTGCCCTTTTGATTGACACCTCATTTGAGCGAATAGGTGCATCTAAGAGGTGACAACAGGCAGCAATAGCCAAGGAGCGCCCAGGATGAAGGATGAGACCCTCCTGTACTTGATTGACAATAGATCGATCCTGTCGCGTCAGAGTTTGCTAATTATGGGCGTATCTGATAGCCAATAGAATTCCGAAAAGATAAATATGCAGCTTCACGGGAAACATTCAAAGTGTAAGTAGAGAGGTCCGTGCGCAAACACGTGTGCGGCTGTGCGTAAATTCTAACAGGGATTCATGACCGTGCGCAAAAGCTGCTAGGAAAGAGTTTGAGCGTGTAAAGAGTTTTACATTTGGAAAAACTTCTCACTTGAAGAAGTTGTTGAACAATGTACCAGAAGGCATTCAGGGAGACACTCATTGAAGAGCTGGCAGCGGCTGCTGACATACCCGCTCCATCCCCCACTCCACACAGAGCACACCACAAGCCTGTGCATATCAGTGGAGACAGCACCACAGGCCGTCTGAGGCACTGTCATGCAAAGACTCCTGTAAAATGTTCTTCATGTGAGGTGCCTTCGTGCTTTTTGCCAAGCCGTGATTGTTATAACGAGTGGCATGTTGCCAATAACCTGTAATGTAATTATAACATTTGTAAATAGTTTGGGTTTTTATACATTTATTTAGAGTGTGTTTGTTCTAATATTACAAATGATTTTATTACACTAGCACTTAGTCTATAGTCTCTTTATTTGCACAAAGTATAGTTTCAGTTACTATGTGTCATCCAAATTCACTGTCAATAATTGCTAAGGAATAGAGTAGCCTTTCATTAGAGCCCAGAATTATGACTGTACATTAAAAGCATTCAAGAATAACAGCATTTTATGTGTCAATGGCAAAGGGCCATTTGGAGTCTCCAAGTGGCCATTCTAGAAGGCCACCTAGACATAAACTTAGATAAACATGTGAAAAACACACATTTTCTAAGGTATTGTAATCAAAGTAGCTTGGTAAGGCTTCATGCTGTGATCCCAATGTGTTTTCCAACTAATAGCTCCCAACTATAGTCATATGCAGGCAACTGTTTAAAATTAAAAAGTAGCCAGAATATTTTTTCCCCTCTTTCAGTGTGTTTAAAATTCTATTACTCAATAACAGTAAGATTTGCAGTGATTCTGACTCTTTAGAAACAAACTTCAGAGTCTCACCTTTCAAAAGATACCAAAACCATGCATATACTCAAAATGTTTCAAGTACAGTATGCACTTAACTTTGGGCATGTCTTTTTTAAGCATTTTTGCTAAATTTAACAGGATTGCTAAAGGGTTAATAGGACATCTGTTTTAGAATTTGTGTTTTTAATACCATGTTTGTTTTTATGTAGGGAAACACGCAGTGCCTAACCTAGTGGCTAATCTGCCTGGTGGTGGTCAGAGTCAACCAGCACGTGGGCTCTCGGAAGAAACCGTGGTGTCCGTTCTCAGCACTATGGCGGAGGTTATTGGGTCCAGCGTAGATTCTGCCAAAACCCTGCGAAACTCCCAGGGCATCGAGAGGCTGGTGCTCATTAACAAAGACAGGTGGGTTTATCTTTTTCAGTGAAGTAACTGACTGCTTGCACTGGTTTCTGTTATTTTTATGTATCTTATGTATTTGGAGTAAGTAGGTGTTTAAGCATATAAGATGGTATCCAAAAGTTTAAAGGGTGAAATGCCAGAGGGGTGTAATGCATTTATTAATTGTGCCTTTATATTGTCTGATACATAACTCATTTCATTTTCCTAAAGATTTTCAATTTAAGAAGCTGTTGTTTCATTACTGTCCTTGTCTTCAACATTTAGCAACCGCTCAGATCGGGAGGTACGTGGTGCCGGGCAGGTGCTGCAGATCGTGTGGGGCTTCAAGGAGCTCCGCCGCACACTGGAGAAAGACGGCTGGAAGAAAACTGACTTCATGGTCAACCTCAATCCACCTAACAACCCCCGCAGCAATGGGGGATACGAGGACAGCACCCTTCCGTTAATAGACAGGGGTGAGGACACACCCTAATTCCTTTAATGTGTTTACACAACAAATAGATAGCTGTTTAGAATATTTTCTTCAACTGTTGCTTGACATACAAATTGCACCTCAAAAACTGAATTTGTTTGGGTTTCTTTGTTAGGAGGTAAACAGGACAGAGATCGAGATATGATACCTATGAATGACATGGGACCAGGTAAAACATAATGTGTACACTTTGTCACACCTGCTATTGGCGAATAAAAAGATTTTTCTTTACTGACCATGAAATGAAGTGGTCTTTACAGAAGCTTGCATTCCTCTATATATTTATTTTGTAATATTATGGTCATTGTGCGTGACTCGGCAACACATGCTAGCCAGGGCACATATACTAAGAAAAAGTGCTGTTACGTAAAGATCTGATGATGTTATATTAAAAGAAAAATGCCTTTGCCTTTATGTATACTTGCAAGTTTTTGGGTGATTCACTTGAGAACAGCACAAAAATTTAAACTTTTTGGTAACACTTTGCAATGTTGTGTTAAGGTTGTGTTATTGTTGCATTTGCATTAGTTAATGCATTAACATGAACTAATGATGGGAAGAATAGTTTTCCTGCATTTATTGCATCTTTGTTAGTGCACAGTGAGCTAACATAAACAATTGTATTGGCGTTAACTAACATAAATCTTCAGTACAACTTTTGATTTGACAAAATATACGTCAATTCTAAAATGAATTAATAAATGCTATGTTTAAAGTATTAGATAACACGACCAATGTAAATAAATCCAACCTTATTGTAAAGTTTCACCCAATTTTCTTCATGCAAATTATAATTTTGGGTCGAAAAAGGATTCGCAAACAAGTTTGCACTTATAAAGACATGTCTAACGAAGTGTTTAGTTTTAGACCCAGTTCACACCCTGTGCTATTTCAGACATAAACCACTGTGCTAATGTAAAATGTGCGATCTGTATGAAGATGAATTGCCCTTTATTATGGTTATCTGTGGTACCAGATGCTTACTCGACGATAGACCAGAGAGGACGGAGGAACACTTTAGACGACACTTTGGATCGTTCGGACAGAGACGCACCTCAGGTGAATTTCCACCCTTCCTCACTAACACACAACAAACAACTTGTGTTCTCACTAAACTTCCTTAAAGCAGCCCAGCACAAATAAACCAATACCGACATCACATCCTGTTTTATTTCACTAATTGCACTTCAGAGGTGTTCGACTCCACTAACATTCTCAAACACTTTTCTTTTATTACTCACTTATTCTTCGATGGCCTTTCTCTTATTCTCTGCCAATCTTTCTCTTTCACTCTCAGGGAGGAATGTATGGGGAGAGGCGGGGCTCTATGCCTCTGTTGGACACTTATGATGGTTAGGCCACTCCCCCTCCCCCACTCAGTGCATGAGCACGCATGGTATGTGTGTCCACCTTCTGCATGGCCTTCATGTGTATATTTAAGTGTATGTGCACTGGTCTTTGTGGTTCTAACCTTCATTAATGGTATTATTTGTTGTTTTGCATTTTTGTGTATATAGATGCTGGGCTTTGTATTGCGTATAGTGTTGGAGAACCTACTTGTAATTTCTAGTATTTAAATGCAGTTAACTACAGGACAGTTGTTAAAGTTGAATGAAATAACTGAAGCCAAAACCCGTCTTTATAATATATTATGTATTTTTGATTAAATAAGATTTGCCACCATACTTAAGGGAGCACTAGCATTAAAAGGATATATTTACACTAGAGCTGCTCGATAAATCGGAAATAAAGCGTACGTGATTTGTTTTGTTGTTGCATGGTTTGTCAGTGAAGTACAGTTAAATGCTTCTGCATCTGAAAGCCAGAGGGCGGTCTCGTGCAGAACATACAAATGTCGTTCCAGGACCTATTTCACAGCGTGACCTGTACAAATCGGAAGTAGGGTAAACGCTTGTCTGGTCAATGCGCTAGCTCTGTTCACGTCAGAAGTGAGGCATGTAACGCTCCCTTTATACGGATATGTCTAACATATATCAGACCTTGATAATAAACAAATCGCTCAAAAACAATGTTTTCGTAATGTTTGTTTTCCCCTTTTTCTTTTACATCTCCCAGTATACCATGAACTAGTCGGACAACATATGCTACTCTTGCTTTTGGTAAATAAAATTAATGCCTGCGAGAAGCCTGAATGATTGAATGACTATGGCAGGAGTGCGACAGGAACCGTTTCCCTACTTCCGGTCACTGTCGCCATACTGTGAAATTGGCGAATGCCTATTGGTATCTTTGTATACTTATAATAATTATGTTTGATGAGTGTTACCTTTTTAAATGCACATTATAAGTTACTCAAACCCGTACTACTTTTAAATTAAGCAGCATTTCCTACCTATCACAGACACACTGCACATGAAACCTAATCACTCTATACAGGTCAATTTACGTGGCATTGTTTTAATCACGATTTATTGCTCAGTCCTAATTTACAGTTAATTAAAGCGTAAAAACTGAAAAGTTGCACAGACCAACTAGTAGCCCCACCCCAAACTCATGCCATTGGTTGAGGTAGTGTTATATCCTGCCCTGACAGATCGCATAAAAAATGATAGAGAAATGAAAATTTGTAAAAAGCTTCAAAAGGAAAGAAAATTTAGTATTGCTTCATTTTGCCCCATTTTAAAGCTATTGCGTTGAATTTATTTGTTCACAAAATGTCATTTTGTCAAAATATACCGCTGGGAATTAACATGGTTTACTAACAGCATTACTAATAAAAACTAATTTTTGTAATATTTCACTTAGTTACTCCCCAACACTGATTTCCTCCCCATGTGTCCGATTTGGTCACATGACCGATGTTTAATGGTTATATTAGTCATTGAAACAAGCATTTTGCGTTATGCACAAATGCTCATTGCAATGCCTTGATGACACGTCACGAAAAAACAATTTGTAATAAATTATGCAAGAAAACACGTAATACTTGACCTTAACGTTTCTCTCTTTCTCTCCGCAGAAAATCTGATAGTGTGCATCACCCGTCGTGAGTTTCCTACTCCTGCCTACTGTCCCTGCTGAGCCTCTGATCTCATCACTTCCGGGACCATAGCCACTAACTGCATTGACCCTTCTGTAGTTTCCAACCTTCTGTTGCCACTCTTACTCTTCAGATCAATGTGATTGAGAACAGCCACTAAAAATATGGACACTACAGAATGAAAAACCTTTCTTGATTTTGGTCCATACTACTATTTTGTGTGAAATGACGGACTAAGAAACACTAGAGACTTAAAGATCTATTAAGCTTCTCAAGCTTCTAACCGCTGTCCTTTTTTCTTGGATTGCATTTATCAGAACACTAGTGTAGAGTGACGTCTGTAGTCTTTTCGCTTCATCTTGCTTTACAAAATTACGTCACCCGCAGAAATTATTGTAAATAGAATGTCTAAGTTTATGCCTCGTTGATGCATTGTGACGGGCATAAGGCCTCATTTTTTGGTCGCTGTTTTCCAAAAGCATTAGATGACCACTCGACGGTCATTTTTCATTTAGGTTGTCTATCTGTGGATGGTCTTGTGAAGTGTCCTGTCTCTAGGGAGGGGTTGTTGTTTAAACTGTTGATGCAAGCATTACAATAGAGGCAGAGGGATCAAATGATTGGGAGATTTATATTAAACCGGTAGCATTCACGTGTTTAGCTGAGGACAGTTGTGATTTTAGGACAGCTGTGTGGTTCCGGATCTTCAAATTTTGTATCTGTTGTTCCCTAAAGTTAGTTGATAGATCGGTGGGATTATTCGCAAAGCATTCCAGAGTGGGAGAGCTTTTTAGCGTATAAATATATTTTCCATTGGGTTCGGTCTTTGTAACTGGCACTGACTATAATTAGTGTATAAAAACCAAGGACTATATGCATCAAGAGTAAAGTAATTTATGTAACTCTCTCCCTCTCCATAAAACAGCTGGTCTGAGGACAGCCTTTTACACCCAAGACGAATTCTAGCCCTGATCTTTGATCAGTTCTCGTACTTTTCCAAACGTTGTGATTCGAGGCCCCACTGGTGCACCCAGTGCTTTTCTTGCTTTGTCCGAATAATAATGAATGTGTAAATATGACTCTGCGTACATGGAGTGCCTCGCTTGCTGAATGGTCATACGAGTTGCACACGCGGTTGCGTTGAGCGGCTTTCAAGAACGCGTGTATGGGAATGTTCAGCCAACCTTCTGCCTCTTGGTTCTAGTGCCTGTCCATGTAAAGTGAATGAGTGTACATTTAATGATGTATATGCATTGTTTTTTTGTTTCTGCGATCCATAAGTACAGTGCTCGTTCCATAGACTGCATATTCAAAATGCACAGCAAGTCTGCTGTAGATATTTACTGAATGGAAACTCTAGCACTAGTGAATTTTTTAAAATGTTTTTCCCCAAGGCATTTTAATCCCCATCTGCCTATTTTCAATCTTTCGCAACACTACAATGAATACAGGAGAAGGTCGGCTGTTGAATAAGTGGATGCGAGACAAAAGTCAGAGCCCTGTTTGCTCAAAGGTTTGAGGAACCGATCAAATGTTCAGTGTTGAGGGCGGCGTCCTTTTAATTACAAACAAAAATGGATCTCTTTCAGGCAAGATTTAACCGGAGTTCAGATTTTGATTCTAGCTTGATAAGAAAATAAGATGAAAGCACATTTAACTATATATACCAGAGAATATTTGTTAATTTTAATTATTTTTTTTCTTGGTTGTCTTTTTGCTCTTCCTTTTCTATATTTTATGATTGGGGCTGATTTTGTCTGTTTTTCTGGGGTTGTTGTGGGTGAATGCATATGCAATCAGTTTTATTTTTTAAATAAATGCATTTACGGTTTATATCTTTTAATTAAAGACAAAAAGAAAAAATCTGTCGTGCTGTCAGTTGTCATGCTGTTTTTCTGCAACACTAACAAGTGGATCTTGATTTATTGTTCTATATTTCAACACTATACCTTTGGTCTTAAACATTGCACCTTTCTCTCATAGATTGAACATGTAACTTAGCAATACATTTTTTAATAAAACAATGATTTTTTTCAAGGTTCTGATAATGAATGTTTGTGTGATTTTTACATAAAAATTTCACTTAGTTTGTATTTGTAGCTCTGCTTTGAAAAGTAAAATCAATAAGTCATTCTATAATTTACTTTAGCAGCTTACACCAGCCAAGCTGTTTGCTGAGAAAAGTTGATACTCATTGTGTATTAAATAATATAGTGTTTACTTAAGTCCTTGTTATAGCCCTGGTGTCCAAAGACAAATCTTCCAGGTCATATGTGGATAATATGAGTTTGTTATAAACTATGTAATGCTCTTAACACATATTTGAATGGACTTTTAGCGTTTTTCAAGCTATGCAGAAAATCTTGTTTTTTGCATTAAAAGAAATTGTGTATGTTATTCTATTCTAACAGAAAACAATGATAGATTAAAGGTAAATGCATTTGAATGTTGCTTCGAAGTTTATAATGCTACTTCATGGCTGTTTCCTTTTGAGGCTATAGTGGTTTTTGCAGTGCCTGAATTCATGAAGAAAAGTTTCTAAATAACATACAATTAAACTGTATGTGAAAAGCATTTTATATTGCCACGTGGTAAATATTCCTAGATTGAAGGGGTGACACGTTTTTATCTGGTCCAACAGTTTTTCATCACAAAAGCAAATGTTTTGTGACCAACCATGAAGGCCAATGTTTTTTAGTTAGCACGTTCTTTAAAATATCTTCTTTTGTAAAGAAAGAAGAAAATCATCCAGTTTTGGAATTATAAGGGTGAGTAGAAGATAAAAGATTTGCATTGTTCCAAAGCAGCTTTACATAAAAAATTAAAATTGAAAAAAACAAAAAAGGTAAAGCACAGTACATGGTTTTTAAAGAACAAGCTAAATTATTCTAATAAATAAAGTCTCCTTGTGTTTTATTTTGCATTAAGTGAATTATTTGTTGAAAAGATGTGTATTTAATCTAGATTTAAATTGAGAGAGCTTGTCTGACACTCAAAAAGGTTCGGGAAGACTATTCCAGAGTTTAGGTGCTACGTATGAGAAAGCTCGACCCCCTTTGGTGGATTAAGTTATTCTAGGTGTTATCAAAAGTCTGCAGTTTTGAGATCTTAGAGAGCTTGGTGGGTTGTAGCGTGATAGATGTAGGTGGGGCTTAACCATTTAAGGCCTTATGAGTGATTAAAAGAACATTAAAGTCAATACGATACTTAATGGGTAGCCAGTGAAGGGTTGATAACATTGGGGTTTTGTGATTGTATTTTCTGGACCTGGTTAGAAGTCTGGCAGCTGCGTTCTAAACTAACTGTAGTTTGTTTATTAATGATGCAGGACAACCACTAAGTAGTGCATTACAATAGTCAAGTCTTGAGGTCACAAATGCATGAATAAGCTTCTCTGCGTCAGCAACACATAATTTCGTAATTTGGCGAAAGGTGGCATTTCTAAGGTGGAAGAAAGCTGTTTTTGTGACATTTGAGATGTGATTTCGAAATGACAGGTTGCTGTCTAAAATAATGTCTAGATCTTTTACTGTATTTATTGGAGTAACAGTACATCCTTCAACTTGCAGTTTATAATCTGAAATATTTGGTTTACGTGACTTTTGTCTTATAAGTAATATTTCTGTTTCATTAGAATTTAAAAGAAGGAAATTACAAGTCATCCTATGTTTAATATCTTTGATTCACTCTGCCAATTTGGATAGCTGGGAGGAATCATCTGGTCTTGATGAGATATATAGCTGAGTATCATCTGCATAACAGTGGAGGCTAATTCCATGTTTTCTAATAATGTTTACAAGGGCCAGCATGTAAATGGAGAACAGCAAGGGTCTTAAAACCGATCCCTGAGGTAATCCATAATTTACTTGCGTTAGATTTGATGATTCCCCATTTAAATGGACAAATTGATATCTGTCTGGTAAGTAAGATCTTAACCATTGTCGTGCCTGTCCCTCAATACCAGTATAATCGTGTAAGCGATCTAGAAGTATGTTATGGTCTACAGTATCGCAGCACTAAGGTCAAGCAGGACTAGGAGTGAGATGTTACCTTTATCTGATTCTATAAGCAGGTCGTTTGTAATTTTAACCAGCGCAGTTTCATTAGGCCTACTATGATGTGGTCTAAAGCCTGACTTAAATTTTTTGTTATGTCATTATTTTGTAAGAAAGAGCATAACTAAGAGGTCGCTACTTTTTCTCGTATTTTTGACAGGTAAGGGAGATTTGAAATTTGTCTATAGTTTCCTAGTTCATTGGGGTCTAAATTTGGTAATCTAAATTTGGTAATCTTGATAAGAGGCTTATTGAGGGCCATTTTAAAGGGTCCCGGGACATGGCCTAAAGTAATTGACGAATTGATAATGTTATAAATGGGCTCAATTGCAATGGTTAGTAACTCTCTTTTAATCATTTAGTTGCTATGGGGTCTAATAAGCAAGTTGTAGGTTTAGATGTTGCAATAGAGTTTCATTTACGAAGCAATGATATATATAGCGAAACAATAAATTCCTGTAATTGATGTAATTTGTAAACAAATAATCTATGATGTCTCCAGTTTCCGTTAATGTTGTTATTAAATTACTTCTATTCCTGCCGCTACGGCATTTCTGCGCTGTCTTGGATATGTTATGTGTCTAGAATCGGTCACAAACATGAACCCTGCACGATCTAGTGTGTTTGTGTCTTCTTAACTCTCTGTCGTTTAATTTTATTAATATCGCTTTAACAAATTGCATTGAACCAAAGCAGCTGTACAAGAAAACAAAACCAAGTTGAACACACAAAAAATGATAAAAAATCAGATTAACCTTAAAAGTAATATAGAAATTGTTTTGCATCGCAACACGTTTCTTTTCACTTTTCGTGTTTCGTTCATTTTCTCTGCTGGTAAAGAAACCCCCAAGCCCATTAAAGACCTCCACGCAACTCCTTTAACAATTTTGGACCTTGAGAGCTCTTGAACATTTAGCAGACGCTTTTATCCAAGGTGTCTTACAGAGAGTTCAGGGAGCAATAAAGCGATACGTCATACAGAAGCAATACTCGGGTAAATATGCTTTATGAATTACTTTTTCTTATGGGATCTTTTCTGTAACTTTAAGGGTAAACTCCCACATTTCTAAGAAGTTTCTTATAATTTTAGGAGCAACTCTTTGCACTAAGATTTTTCATGAATACGGGCCCAGTTCATCAACACGTAAAATATTGCTGCGTACGTGCGTGTAACGACAGCGCATGAATGGCTACGCTTGCACTACGTTTCGTACGTTGAACCTGCACGGGGGGTGTCAACATCTCAATCAGTATGACCAAAGTTGATGTGGATTGAATCTGTTAAATCTTTTGGACGCTTGGAAGTCACAGTAAAGTAAGTAGCATTTTGTATTATGAAAGAATATAGACTACGAATTGACTTTTATGATTTGATGTCTCTATAATTGGTTGAAACTGCTCATGAGATGCGGGCCTCGCGTGTCCTGCAGTCTTCGTTGTTGGCGTATTGTACAATTCTTTATTTTCACTGGATTTTAGAGTAACGTTATAATATGAACGATTTGAACGATGCACTTGTTGGATTAAAACGCCAATTTAAAAGTCATAATCTTCGTGATGTCAGGCTCTGTTTACAGACATCACATTTGGCATCGCTGGTGGTCTGTCTACTTACTTACCCACCCTAGATCGATCGACAGTAGGGATGAACCACTACATTTAGCCATTCAATTATAACTGAACTATCAGTCACAGTCTTCCTGTGTTTTCGTGTGTCTATCTGACATATTTTAAACAAAATAATCTGATTTGTGACCGTGTTTTAGTTTCAGCCTTAATTTTGCAGCATGTGGAAATATCAGCAGCCTGATTTTGCATTATTCCTGCTTGGTGAACTGCAGAAGCAGCAGCAGGGAAGCATTTTCTGTGACACGCTTCTACAAACAGAGGGTAAGAACTAAGATTTATAAAGACCCTACTTATAATAGTGGACATGACAGCCTTTGAGTATGTGTCGTTTTATAAAAAGAGAGTTTTGAAGAATAACTGCAGGCCAATTTTTTAAAGGGACATTTAACATGAAAATGTTGTCATCCTTTATTCACCATCACGTTATTCAAAAACCTGTATATGATTCCTTCTTTCAACCACAACAATTTTTGTTAAAGAAATGTCTTAGCGGTTCTGTATCCATACAATGGGTGTCAATGGAGGCCAGTGTTGTTTTGTCTTGCATGTTTGTAATGACACGAGGATGTGTGAAGGATGAAAAAAAAATTGTTTTGTAAACTATATCTTCAGTGTTTTTATTTTTTTAAAATAACAGACAAATGTTTGTTGTGCAACTGAACTAGTTGCTTTACATACACCTTTTATTTGACATGTTTTTCCTTACACACAGTTTTTAGATGCTTGAAAACCCTTTAATTTTCAATTCACATCTTCAGGTGTCTGTGTTCCAGCTCACAGCTGTGTGTTAGCCGCTTTAAGTCCCATCTTCTCGAGAATCCTGTCCACATCCCCTGCTCCACCTGCGGGGAAGAACAGGCTTCTAAGCCTTGAGGCTGTAGGATCCTATGCCTTACTGAAGCTGGTTGGGTTCCTATACACCGGGGAGATGGAAATAGAAAGTCAGAGAGAACACGAGGACGTAATGGCTGCTGCCCACAATCTTGGCCTTAAAAACCTCATTGAGAAAAAGCGAGTGTGGGTGGAACGAGGAGTTGAAGATCTTGGGAGATGCTTGAAGGAGGCTGCTGTACAGACCAATGAGAGCATGAAGGCCAAGGAAAGTGTGAGCGTACCTCTGCCTTCGGAGAGACAGAGTACTTTTTATAATGCAAATAATAGTGATACTCCAGGGACTTCTGTGTTGGAGGCTGATTTGTCATTTGATGAATCAAGTTCATCTAGAGGTTTTAACTGGATCAGTGATGTCACCGTTCCACCCCTCGCTTTCGTGACAGAAGCGTCAAACCAGAGTAAAGCAAATGCAAAGAAAAGGTGGAAAATGAGAGATGGACAAACTCAAAATTCAACTTGGCAGCAAAGCCAGGTAAAGCTCCTGAATGTTGAAAAAGCCAAATTGAACCAACCTGAAGTGATGGAAAGAAGTAAAAATGTTTCAGGCAAAGATTTCCGTAAACTTTTACAGGCTGTGAGTTTGCCCCAAAATCCCACAAGTGAACAAAAATTAGACGAGTTGAAAGTAAAAATCAAACTGAGAAGGAGAGGAGCCTGCTGGGAGAGCAACCTCATCATGTCCGTCCAGGAAGAGAGAGAATCGGATGAAGTAAAAGAATGTGGACCTCCAACTCCGGTAAGGACCTCATCAAAATTCTAAGTTTGAGTTGCCACATAAGAAGTATGATTTTTGTAATCACACCATAGTTTGGGTTTTCACAGGCAGGGTTACATATGTTTTCTGATATTCCTTCTCTAATCTTCTTTTCTCTTGATTTTTAATTAAAGACCTGCCCGTCCGGAGTACTTCATGCTCAAAGTCTTGGAACTCTCACCCCACCGACTGATCTGCCCATTTCACCGTCTGACTGTTCCACACACATGTCTTCAAAGAAACCCTGTCCTCATCTTCCAAATCGCAGTTCCATGCCTTCTGTTCTGGATCTCCCAGCGTTGTCTTCGAGCCCTCCCCATGCAGATGAATCCGATGAACAAATCGCAATGCTATTGGAGGATATGTTCATGATGGGATTAAACTTTCTGCCCTTGATGCCGTTAGACAAAAATTTTGAAGAACATGAGCTCAACCAGCTTGATCCTCTTCAGGAAGATAAAGGTGTGGCCTCCGCTCAAGGTTTTTGCCCTTATGTGCGTGGCTGTGAGGATGAGGTCAGGGAATCTGGTTTTACAGAGACGGTAACACCAATCAGGTCTCCACAACAGAGTTTTGAAGGTAAAACATTTTTCATTATGACTGCTTGCTACAACAGTATACAGTATTAGCCTATATTTTGGCTTAACTTGTCAGGCAAAATTTGTTATAGACATGATTGATACTTTTGTAAAAAAAATTATCTTGTGATATAGAGTGTGTTTGGATTTACACGAGGATGATAAATGATGAAAGAATTGTCATTTTGGGCAAAAAAAATGTTCCCTTGTCCTATTTATTTGAAATGCCCTGGCAACCACCACATCGTTCTGGTATCTTGCCAGTCTGTTTTGCACCACTCACATTTGTTTAGAGAATGAAAATATCAGATGTTCATTCTCACAATATCTCTTTCATTGTCACTGTTTGAGAGCTTTCATAATGCTCTGCACATGCTTGCTTCAAACAAACAGATCATGATAGGTTTGTCTTGGTTCTTTTCTCTGACTACAGTTGTGTTTTTCAGAGCTCGAGAACTCAAGGTTTCACAATCAGTTGAGACCTGAAACAGCTAATTCTTCGGCTAAGTCAGCCAGACAATCACTTCATGCTTCACGTTCCAACATGAACAAAGATACAAATCTGGATACAATGGAAATGGACTCTGTCGCCCCACTTGTAAAAGACCTTTTGTTAGCCACAAAAACAACAGTGGGTCCAGACGGCCCCATCTCTGAAACAGGTGAAATGTCAGACTTGAATATGTCCCCCATACCTGAAGACAGGCTGGATTTCAGACTGCGGAAATGTCTTTCCCCGCTTAAAACAGATGACGATGTTCCTACACAAGTGCCATCAGAACCCTCACAAAAAGAGCTCTCTGAGACACACAAGCAGGACCCAAAATCAAAAAACCTTCCTCTGTCTTCGAAATTAGACTTTTCTCTTGGTTCATTGATCGATTGCTCTTGTCCACATCCATGGCTTGACCCTTATGGTTCCCAAGATCAGTCAAACCCTGACAAACAGGAACTGAAGACACGCCATGATATATCAACCGAAAAGGGCTCAAGTGTGGATCAGGCAAATATTATTGGTGAGCTCCCAAAGCAGAGAATGACCAGAAGACATCTAGCATCTCAAAGGCTGAAAGAATCTCAGGATTTTTGGGCTCATGTGAGGCAATCCAAGTCTAAATCTGATGATAATATCAAAGATCCCAAGTGCGGAAATATTCAATTGAACACCGCCAACTCATGTGGAGTCGGCAAACAAATGTCCACACCTTTAAATACAAACAGTAAAACAGTTTCAGGAGGAAAGAGAAAACAAGATAATTGTTTACCTCACACTAAGAAAATGTGTCTGAACACAACTAGTAAACAACATGAACAAGAAGCCGATTTACCTAAAGTGCAGGTCTCTGTAGAAACCGTAAAAAGAGGTTGTGGCAGACCTCCCAAATCCAAAAAACATGCTGCAATAATCCAGCAAAAATGTAACAATGCAAAGAAAATGCGCCGAACTGTGCTCAAACAAGATGAATATTCTGGTCAAGCAAAGAGACCTAGTATTATTGATAAAAATGTTCATAAGACCGGTAATGCTTGTAGAAGTTCACTCAGTCGGCAGCTAAAAGCAAACCCGCAAGACACAACCTGTTCGCCTCAGAGGCTCCAAGGACCCTTGGAGAAAAGTGGAGAGTGTGGTAACTTAGTGAACGACAGTGAATATATCAGTGGTGGTGGTGTTTGTGGAGAGAACAAAATGGGGATGTCAGTGGTGGAAAATAGGGAAGAACTGGATGCATTGGATAACCAGATGAGGTTACAGATGTCACACAGCAACACGTCACAAATTGTGCATCGTACAGTTGAAAAGGGAGGAATACCTGCTGTTGAGGAGAACTCGGGTAGAAGAGCTACTGTTTTTCAGTGTGATTTCCAAAATGTGATGGAAATGTATTTCACCCCTTTGACATCTAAGGACTTAGCAAAGGATGTTACAGATGTTGATCATGTCATGTCGCCCACAGAGACAGGCAGCAACACTAATAAAAATAAACCAGAAGTGATGGAGAGAATTGACATGACAAGGGATATGCAAGAGATGCACACCAGTGTCTGTATAAATCCTGAAGCTGACAATATTGAGAACAAACCAGAAGCTGCGGTTTCTTATAAGCAAGATTTTCTTGAGAATAATGAGGAGGATTTAGTGAGATGCAAAGTGGTCCAACCAATAAAAGAAACTATTGAGAATGGTCATCTGAATTTCAGTTTCTTCGATGATAAAGCAGTTGAGGAAATTGCTCGATGTGCTTATGATGTAAAAAATAAGAAAAGTGGTGATACTGATTTGGACGGGGGCCAGTACAGTTCTGACACCCTTTTGGAAGAAGACGAGTTGAGTACAGGACACACTGCAGGTGGAAGGATGACAGATAATTTGTCAAATGCAGGTAAAATCCCTAAATTTACAATGATAAATTTACTTTTTTTGGCATTATTTAATAAAACAATCAATGTAGCCTCTGTTGAGCAATGTCTGTTTTGTCTTTATAGCCATGACACTGAGAGGCACACAAGTAATAGTAAGAAATGGCCCATCTAACCAGTCACATGTCACTGAAGACCATTCAACATTGCAGATCGCTGTGTCCAGCTCAGATGAAGAAGTGATTGAAGTTGATGTTCTTGAGCACTCTCTGTTCAATAACTCTCCATTATTGCTGTTGGCAGCTGCACAGACCATCACTCTGCCCATTGAGGATCTACAGGATCAAGATGTTGAGATGGATATTACGGAAGAGGAAGAGGTAGATGTCACAGGAGAGGACACTGACAAAGAGGATCTTTAACATGTAGATATTTAACCACTTTGAGGTTCCAACAATGAAGCAATAAGAATTGGTTTTGTCAGTCAGATATTTGTTTTGCTTGAATAGAAATGTTGAATATTTCTGTATATATGGAATCTATTATTATTAAAATAATGTAAATAATAAAGTTTGTGTATGTCTACACAAGTTCATACTGTACATGCATGTGTGCTTATTTTGGGTCGGACTATTATTCAATTTTGTTACATTATTGTAATTTATAATTGTAATACATTTTCAATTAAGTGTTAATTAAGCAATACTTATTTTGTGTTGCCTTTCGGAAAAAGACGTTATTTATAAATAAATAATGAAAAATACGGCAACAACTAAATCTTTAAAATGATTAATATATATTGAAATAATTTTGAAATAATTTAAAAATACGCAATTTTAGTTTAAAATTGTTGATTGTTGGGGTTGAATGTAATTTCATTTGTTTATAGTTGCATATGGGCGACTCGGTGTATTTGAATAGAAAACTTTATTGTCAGCGGAAGTGACAATTACAACACTGGATGGAAAGGATCCACGTGGGTTCTTCCTCCGGTCGGGACAGGCAGGCACAGACGCTGAAGGTTAAGCAAGGCTGTCAAGGGGTTTGTGTTGAACAGGACCCAAAGACTGATCGGCGGGAATCGAGTGTGGGTGAACGGAAAGGTCATTTAAAGATATGGACCCCATGAAAGCGCAGCAGCTCGCCGCCGAGCTTGAGGTTGAAATGATGGCTGATATGTATAACCGGTATGCAGAATATGATTATTTACCTTGTCGTATGTACGCATGCACCAGATCCATGGCATATGACGTAGAAAATGTTTATTTGGACATAGTCAAATATACTACGTTCATCATCATAGTGAAAGATTTGACTACAGTCAGTTTATAAAAGGAAGCTAGGCGTCTTAGCATCTCGTTGTATTCTTGAATAATCTGCATAGGCCTTGGTCAAACAAAATGTATTACGTCGTATTATAATGGAAATATATATTATTTGCTAGGTTGTTATCTTCGTGAGAGAAGCCATTTATTGTCAGTTGATCTTGTTTGACATATCAATGAAAATCCAGAAGGTAATAATATGTACTACAGCTACTGTACGTTTGCTTCCCTCAATTTTAGTGCATTTCTTTTAAAACGTCCTGTATATGGGCAAACAGTGTTCATATATAATTAATAATAATTCTGTCATGGCTACTGTCAGAGTAGGTAACTGAATAAAATAATTATTCAGAAGCAGCAACATTGTTTATTTCAAGTCCCATACATTTTACCGTAGTGCTGCCATAGTACTTTTTTAAAAGATTATATCTTAATCTAAAATGTTACTTTATGACAATCTCACATTAAAATAATTATAACAACTTTTACAACATTGCCCTAATCATGTAACTTGTTTTAAAGGGATGCTTAATGTGTCTTGCAATTATGAAAGTGCATGGTATTGTACAAAGTTATTTTGCTCTTATATAGTTTTATAAGTTATTTATTATTAAATACTTGAAAGAACAACATTGCAGCCTAAAAGCTATAAAAGCCCTGCATGTGTATTAAACCTTGTTGTATGTAGTGTTTAAAATTATACACTAACAAACTATCAAACTAATCTGTCACAATCTGTTTTTAAAGAAGAAATTAATATTTGACTTTTTTATTTTAAAATATAATGAAGATCATGAAATATAGATTTTAAATGTAAGGGGTATTTGTATATTTTTAGTTATAGGAAAGTAATTACACATTTATCATGTAACCTGTTTGCTTTTGCACCCCACAGGATGACCAATGCATGTCACAGAAAATGCGTTCCTCCTCACTACAAGGAAGCAGAACTCTCAAAGGGAGAGGCTGTATGTTTGGACCGCTGCGTCGCCAAGTACTTGGACTTGCATGAGAGACTTGGCCGGAAGCTTACCGAGCTCTCAGTGCAGGATGAGGAGGTGATGAGAAAGGCTGCCTCCAGCACCAGTTAGGCCCGGTATGGACTCCACCAGTGAATCTCGAAAACTGTGGATGGTTTGGGGGGAGGGACAATAATATTACAACAAATAATATTCTGTCAGGTGATTCACCAAGAGATACTGGTGAAAGGTTCAGACTTTCAGAGTCTGCAGTGGAATCTGCAGCATTGGCATAAACATTATTGACATCACAGGAAAAAAACCTTATCTGCGTGGGGCGATTTATGAAGTGTTGTTATATTGTGTATCCCTGTTATTATTGTAATTGTGGATGTTTTTTGTGTTGACATTGTATTTCTGATATCATTTTGCAAAAACATACCCATGTGTTCTACAATATTAAAACACGTATTGTGCTGTTTAATTACTGATTTGTATTGGTTTAATGTCTTATTCTAGAAAACAATCCTGCACAGGGATTAGTTTAAAACAGGGCTAGGCCTTAGCGAAATGAAGACATTTAAGTAGTTTTTAATGCCTTACAAAACAACATTACTTGTGTGCATTTTGAGTGGCACTGATGTATTTGAAGATGTTTCAGTGCAAGGTTAGCAGTTTTCAATTTAGACGGATCTAACATTTACTTTAGTCTAGGACTCGTCTTAAACCCTGTGCGGGAAACCACCCCATAGTAGATTAGAGAATAGGTTAGCCAAGTCAACAGTTCAGTCATTTGTTACCATTGCGTCCATTCTTGATGTTTTGCCTGTTTTGCAGTACTTGGTTCTATAAGATCCCATTAGTCACTGGAGTTATTTACGCTTTAAAATGCTCTGCTTAGAAATGCTTTTACTGAATTAGTGCAGAAAGTACATCAGAAGCGAAACAAAACTCAAAGGGTTGTCAAGATAAAAAATAGTTTGTTCTATTCTTTTGTGTTTTGTCCAGTTGCTTTTGAATACAGGAACATGTTAAGGAAACACACGGAAATGTGTCTGATTATTTCATGTCTGGTGGACACTAAACCCACCAGGCCCTCTTATTGTCCAACTTTCAAATTCTGTAGCTTGTCTGAATAAATGGTTTAAAGGGATAGATCCCCAAAAATTCTTTCATTATTTATTCACCCTTTTGTCATTTCAAAGCTGTGTTACCTACTTTCTTCTGCACTGCACAACATAGAAGAGGTATCTTGAAGACTATTCAGAACGATGGCAGTACCCATTGACTTTAATTCTATAGACACAAAACCAATGCATGTCACAGTTAGATTATCAACATTCTTCAAGATATCTTCTTTTGTGTTCTGCAGAAGAAAGTCACACAGCTTTGAAATGACAAGAGGGCGTTTTTTTGTTGATGGTGAACAACTCAAAACTCCTTTGACACTGGTGTCTTATAGTGTCCCACAAAAAATAAAGCAGTAACACTTCTGGGTGAACTATTCCTTTAAGGATATGCATGGTTACACGCCCCATTTTTTTCCATAGACTTTCGAGAGTCTCTCAAGAATACGAGGCATAAGTTCAAGAAGTCTTAGGATGTTTCATTTTTGCTTAGGATGTCAAAGGATGTTACACTTAATGTCACAAACACATTATGCATTCCAAGGCTTTTGTCATACAGTATGTAAATTAACCGCATTTCAATGCGATACACCTTTAAGAAAAACGGGAACTAGGAAATTTTCATTTCCTTCTCTGTGTTCTTAATAAAAACTACACGCGGCATTAGAAGAGGATATTTCTGTATTTGCACGAACTCGGATTAAGTTTTTCTACCTTGAGTTTTAACTTCAAACGTTATTTGCAGCGTTTGCGACGTTCGTCGTGTTCTCATCTGATCGGTGAGTTATATTTGTTCTTAGTAAATGTTTCATGTTGGCTTCATTCGTCACACGTTTCATTTCACGCACAACTTCAGTTAACGTTACGTCTATGTGTATTACAACGCTGACATTAAACCAATCTCAACAAATGCTGTAAATTAACCTTATCGACGAAACTTTTCTTGAGCAACATTATTATAATTCAATTGTTGTAACATTCATATTGCATGGACGTTACAGCCCCAACATCACCCCACGGCTAACTCTCTCTCTCTCTACTTTGCTGTCACTCGTGTTTCATGTAAGATATTTTTATTTTGTGTTAAATATTGACATTCATTTTGTAGGTAGTAAGTATCGCGGCCACCAGATGGCAGCTGTGATCGCCGACGATAACGTTTACAGGGAGGCCGAAATGAACGGCGCCCCCCTTGCTGGTAGAGAGAATGAGCTGCGGTTACCCGGACATGAAGGAAACATACAGGGACAGGTAGCAAAAAAACTTTTGTGACGTGTATTTATTTAGCTGAAATGTCATGTGTGATAGTTCAATGTTTTGTTACAACAAAAATCCCGTAGTTACTTTAGTTTATTATTCGTTTTCTAAAACATATTCTAATACATGTAATACGTTTACACGTTTCATGACAAATTATATATTGAGCGCAGCCATTTGGATTAGAAGGTTGCCACAAAAATATATTTCACAACTTTTAAATGTTTCACATTTATTTTAAGCCTTAAAGAAAAAATCTAAAATCCCAGATGTCAATGTGGTTTGAGATATTTGGATTAAACTACACTTTCTTCCTCTGGCAGGTGGAGGAGTTTCTCGGCCCACATCCTGACTATGATGAGGAGGAGGAGGAACGCAAGTACTACAGACGGAAGAGGCTGGGTGTAGTGAAGAATGTGGTGGGGGCCAGTTGCGGAGGAATGATAATTTACAGTGTTTACATGGGTCAGTGGCACTATTACGCATTACACGTCACAGGCTCCTCATATGATTCAGTCCCTCGATGACCTCATACTTAATCTGCGTGCTCTTTTCTAAAAAGATCCGCTGAATATGTGACATCTTATAAGAGTGTGACTACTTATGACGTACTGTCGTGATGAATGATTTCAATAGGTTTCAGTAACGTGATGTCTGCGTCTGTGCCGCGCCAAACAGCATGACATGTTTTTTGAATGGCATTCTTGACTGGTGCTGGTAATTTTAGCAAGTTCATTGGCAGACACAAACATGTCTCATCTGCCAATACCAAACAGATGACAAATGTGGGACATCTCGCAACTTGCCAGAAACAAAAGGAGGTTTGTATAGTGTTGTGTCTGTTTCTTCATGGAGTGTTATGTTCTGCAGGTCTGTTGCAGATGCAGTTGATTCTGCATTATGATGAGACCTACAGAGAGGTGAAGTATGGTACGTTGGGGCTGGAGGATATCGATAATAAAATGCTTATGGGAATCAACGTCACACCTATCATCGGCCTGCTTTACACACCTGTACTTATCAGGTAACATTGATGATTTCTGTTTTTCAATCCGACAGATTGTCAGAAATTTCATGATTTCCTTTTGCTTATTTAACATGTCTATTTATTTATTTGAAAGCAATATCAGCACGCTTCACTTTTGTCAACTTTATGCTAGATTAGAGTAGTAGAGTAGTTGTGGCATCAGAGGTCATTTCACACTAATGGTGTTAAATACTGGAGATAGATGTTTAAAAAAAGCTCTTTTGTATTTCTTGACTTCCTGCTCAGATTTCTGGGTACCAAATGGATGATGTTCCTTGCATCCGGAATCTACGCACTCTTTGTTTCAACTAATTACTGGGAGAGATACTACACTTTGGTACCATCCGCTGTGGCCATTGGTGTCGTCATAGTTCCGCTGTGGGCATCCTTAGGAAACTACATCACTAGGTGAGGATGTTTCAGTGTACAACAAATTAAATGTTTCATTCAATAAAACATAGATTTACTATTTATAATTAAAGTCCCAGTGAAATGAAAATAACGATGCCTATTTTTTCATAAAATAATATTGCAGCGTTTATTGTAAATAGTTTATCAATGTGAGTCATTCTCTTTTTAAAATTTTGCCTGCCATAATAATCTTCAGTTAAAATCTGAAAATGCATTTCCGTCCTGTAGTGACTCTCTCTCTTGAATGACGTATGTTAGACGGCTTTGGCGGATTATGCTTAAACTCCTCCCCTTCAAGTGTCAGCCTGCTGCTGGTTACATTTCTAAGTGCAAGGGCTGTTTTTATACATCCAATCAAATCGCAAAAAAAAGATGCACAATTTCTTTATTTGAACTTCCGTTTATGTCAAAATATGGAAGTAAAAACTATCGCAACTTCCAGTTCACAGGGACTTTAACACTCCTTAACTTAAAAAAGACACAAACAATGTTTAAGGATATTTAGCGAGTGATTCATATGTTTTTATTGTTGGTTTCAACATCCTATATAAACATGTTAACATTGCTGTATTAAAACACAAATTTTAGCTGTGGCTGCATAGCTGAGACATATTTCTAATTAGCATAATTTGTCATCTGTACAACAAGTCTTGACAATAAACAAATATATTATGAGTTTGCAAAACAGCATGAGGCGGAGCTCCAAACAGGCTGATTTGTTTTTGGCAATACGCAGAAGAGTCAGTAGCAAAATTCTACCAAATAGCAACAAGAACATTTTTACAAAACATTTCACAATTACAAACTGTTCCGGTTGTCTCCAAAAGCAGGAATACACCAGAAACACACCAAATGCTCTTTTATGGCCAATACTTAAAATAATTATAAAAATGTAATAACCAAAAGTGTTTTTCTGTACAATCTGATGAATTTTGCTCATGCCTTTAAACATTTGAGGTAACTAACTCCAACTGATTTGCAAATACTGCTGTACATATTCACGGTTGCATTGCAAAATGGCATCTGTGGCATCTCAGGTCCTCCAGAGGGTTTTCAATTTTGTGCACTGACGAACTGTGCAATATCCTGCATTTTGAGGAAAACTAGCTGTTCTGAAAGAAGAGGGTCATTCTGTGACATTTTAGTTCCTTGGTGTCATTATGCTCAATTTGAATCATCATGTAGCAGCACGTGTTGTGTAAATATATTGCTGTGTTGTTTGGGAATATTTTATTCTGCTGCCGGCAACCTTTTCGTCCAAAATAAAATAAGTGGAAAGTTTGGTGAAACCTCACTTATCACTTATACAGCTGTTAACACTAACGTTTTGACTGATTCTGCTTAACTATGCCCACCTCCTTCTATGTGTGTCAGAATGGCCCAGCAGTACTATGAGTATTCGAACTATAAGGAGGAACATGTCCAGGAGCAGAAGAAGCCCCCCAAAGGAGCCTTCCATACTTACATTATCGTTTTCCATTCTGTCTTCTACATCTTCTTTCATGTGAGTTGACAAGTTCAGGCCTTTTCTTAAGGGTGACAATGTAACAGCATCGATAAATAAATTACTAATTTAATCAAATTATAGTTTGATTAAATGTGTGATTTGGTTGTTTTTGTTGTTGTCATCAGATCTGGATAATTTATATGGATTCAAAGCCTCGTATGTGTTTGTGTCAAATGCAGCCTGCATATGTGGGTTTGTACATTGACACAGTTATTTATAGAATTTTCACAATTCTCTCTCTTTGCTCTTCTCTCTCTCTCTCTCTCTCTCTCTCTCTCTCTCTCTCTCTCTCTCTCTCTCTCTCTCCGCAGCTGAGTTTCGTGTTTGCCGAGTTCCCCATGATTCTGTTTCTCAATAACTATCTGAGTGAATACCAACACACACTGTCCAAAGTCACAGAGTGTGGTAAAAGACTTTCTCATTCTCATTTTAACTTTCTACTCTTGATATTTTATTGGTTTATGAGTAGGGGGCCAGGTGACAGGTGCACAGTATAATATTTCCATAGTGTCGGTTTTCATATCCCCTTTCTTTCCGATTTGGTACGTGTAAAATCAGTAACAAAGTAAAAACAGTCAATTTTTTTTCAACATCTTTCAATACAGATGTGATGCACATTTGTTTCAATCTCCTTATAGTTTAGAGAAATGTATGCATAACTCAATTCATCCATAATATATGCAGTACCAGGTAATGTTTAACAAAAATATTACATTTTATATTTATTATATTTATTTTTATAAATATATATATATTTTTCAATGGATAAAAATATTTCAAAACTTCATTTTTGTGAGTGGATGCAACAAGATCACCAACAAAAATGGCCGGATACGCACCTACAAACTTCACTCGCTGCTGCTCTTTGGGAATTACCTACTCAAATTTGGTATCTATGTATAACTAGGTAAGCCAATATAGAGCGTTTAAACAAACCTGTTTCTTGTTAGGCATAGAAAGCCATAGATATCAAAACCAGATGCCGCATTCAAGCTCTCCACGCACGTAGATGCTTCCCCCATCTTGGAACGGTCCACTGATGTCACTCACAGTTTTCTAGAATGCCACAACAATACGTATCCTGAAAATGTGATACCGTTACGTTGTTGTCATGTGTTAGTGTAGGAGATATAATGTTTGAGGTTACACAACAACAACAACTATGTTTTCATAATTATTAGGGCTGGGTATGGAAAACTGGAATCGTTTGAGAATCGGAATCGAAAGACTATGAATCGGATCAGAATCTATAGGAATAGGAATCGGATACTTGAAACTAAAGTTTCAATTCCTCTTGTTAATTCCTATGTGCATTTTCAGAAATGTGCATATGTTAACTTGTAAAAGCACAGGAGCCAAAAATTAACCATAGTTTCATTATATTAACTACAATTTAACCAGGATGTGTAGTTAAGCTATGGTAATGACTTACATATAGCGGCCCATAGAAACAGATGCTAATGAATTGATATCTATGACCAACAGCCTACTTTCTCAAGGCAATTTTTTTGCACGTTCAGATTCCAGATCAAATATTTATTTCCACCATTGTATATATATATATATATCAACACAGATAGAGCGAGAGAGACTGTGAATGAACAATATAACACCTCAAGAGCTGTTCCTATGTTAGGCGAACTTGTAATCCCACCACCCCCCCAATAAATAAGTATAGACAATAACAAAAATAGATAATATTGACACATTGGACAGGCATAGAAAAACAATCCCATCCAAATGTCTGCACAAAGAATTCCTCAGCTAGACTTTTCAGTATGTTCAATGCATTCGATAACAAAATCTCAAAACGGTCATGTTTATTTACAACAAGTTACCTTTCAATAGCAAAAGTATCAAGACGATTTACAGTCAGTTGGATTGGAGGCAAGAATCACACCTCTGACTTCCTGCAGATCGAAGCAGCAGTACATCTGCTCGTCAGTATTTGGCTGCGTCTGGCGCTTCCTGCCACTCAGCAGAGATGACGGGAATGTTATTAAACCAGGATCTGGAATTGCAAATCAAGTCAATTACGCCAGATCAACAGCAGCACTGCTAAATGTGGACGGCCGCCCACTTGCCATATTGAATGGTGGAAAAGTAAACTCACAGAAAAAAGTCCATAACTTCATGTCAGGGCTGTAGTAGGAATGAAGACATATACTTATTCCAAGTTTTACAGTGGATTACTTTTTTATGTAGAAATCCCTCAAAAAAACTATGTGCTTTTGAAATAGAAAATTTCATAAAAAATTATCTAATATGGACATGGCATGCTAAAGGAAACTGAACAAATATACACTATGTTTCACCCCGTAGTCATTTGTCATTTTGTTTGGGTCACCAAATAATCTTGAATTCAAAGTGTCTTCAAAAAGCCCCTTGATCCCTCTGCCCAAATATTGAATGATGGCTTACGTACTTGCTTTATGCGTTAATTATGGATTTTGGTAAAAACAGTTCTTTTTAGAACTGAAGTAAACATTGATTTTTCTCTCCCTCTGGTCTATCCAGGAGCCGAAGGGAAGGGAGTGATACAGAATTTTAATAAGACTGTATTGCACAGTCTGCCTCGCTCTCTGCTGCTCATCGAGGTGGAGAGCGTTCTCATGGGAGCAGCCTTCCTCGCCATGATCATCGTAAGACCAGCATCATCATCCACATCCTTTTCAGTATCAAACCTGAAAAGGAATATAGTTCCTTCGTTTGATTCTATTCGGACATTTTACCTTGATTATCACCATAATTTACAGTACCTTTATTCACTCGTTTCATTTAAACCAAAAGCAGTAGGAAACCATGATTGTTTATCGAATTAAGATTTTATTGTTTGTTTTTAAATCTCTTCATGGTCAAGCCCCAGCTTACATAGATGATCTACTGAAGACGCATACTCCCCTGAGGTCATTAAGGTCTGCTGACCAACTATTCTAATTTGTCCCTAGAACAGGACTTAAAAATAGGGGAGATCGAGCATTCTCAATCATGGCCCCTAGGTTGAGTAGCTCCCAGCCTTGACATTTTTAAATCACGACTCAAAACTCGCTTTTAAACCAGCCTGAGAGTTTATATTCTGCATTTTAATCCTCCAGTTGTCACTTGTTTAACTTGTGTTTTGTACTCATGTCATGTGTTTATAATTTGTTTGAAATTATTAGTGTCCAGCACTTTGGCTAACCTTGGTTGTTTTAAATGTGCTTTACAAATAAAATTGTATTGTATCGTATCGATAGTGAAGAATTAGTAAAGATGTGAACTATCTGTTCCTCACGCAGTTCCTTGCGTTGTGCGGAGCTGCGTACCGGCCCACGGAGGAGATCGACCTGCGTAGCATCGGCTGGGGAAACATCTTTCAGTTGCCCTTCAAGCACTTACGAGACTACCGCATCCGTCTGCTCTGCCCATTCTTCGTCTACTCCGGCTTCGAGGTGCTCTTCGCCGTCAAGGGTCTCATTCTGGTGAGAGAAAAAGGACTCTAACAGCTCTGTGCGATATTGCTGTGTTCTGTTAAAAGCGCGATTATTTAAGTCATCTTTCACTGTCAAACATTTAGCCTTGTTGCAATTTAACCACCTACAAGTCAGCAAGATGCTGCAAATAGACCAGCTTGTCTCTTATTGAGGTTAATTAAGGAATTAATGTGACATCTGACAATTACTCATTTTCTAAACCAATTTTCTGTCTTGTTTTTCTTGTTTCCATCTCTATATTCTCCCACATTATCATATCTGCAGTCATATGGCGTGTGTGTTGTGGGGATGGAGAAGCTGTGGTTGTTAGTTATGGTGTATGGTTTGTCATCCTCCATCTGTTCGGCCCTGGCCCTGACCATGCTGCGCTTGCCCAGGCCGTTTATTCTCCTTGCAGGGGCCTTCGTGCACTTCGTCCTTCTAATAGCCCTTATGTGCTGGTCGCCCCAGCCTAAACACCCTGAATATCTTCCATACCTGCTGGTCCTCATTGCCCTCTGGGGTCTGGGCACGGCTCTTAACAAGACAGGAGTGAGCAGTGAGTACAAATGCTATTTACAGTATGCATACTAGATCTGTACTAAAACCTAGCAAGCCGTTAAATATCGAGGCAGCTGCATCCTGAGGCACCGTCAGGAAACCTATCAGCAGACCAAGAATGAATCTGGATGAAAAGATGGTTAAATAGTGCAGTAAAACTGCAGTGGCAGGAAGCAAAAACACACAAGGAGTTAAATTCTTTGGAAATCTGCAGAGTATGATGCACTCAGATTTCTGTGTGGGCCTGCTCATAGAGTACATTTGAAAAGTTATGTGCCAGACAAATTCAGTTGCACCTGTGTATCACAGAGGAATCAACTTTCCAAACACATCATGCGTCACAGAAAATATTATAATAGGAAAAAACATCACTCCCTGATATTGGGTAAAATAATAGTTACAATGAACTAACTGTTTGTAATGATATTTTTTATTAAATACTATATTTTGTTTTCATTTCATTTTTTGTGTGTTCGTTGAAATACATTTATATATTTTTTTATTGTGCGTTCCAATATCAATCAAACTGTAGTTGGCTTATCTTGGTTTAAGCCATAATAACTAAATAAATACAGCTAACTAACACAATAAAACAATAAAAACATGATAACATAATAAAAAACATGATTTTTTAAAAACTTGAATAACTGAGTTATATCATTTTGGATATATATACAGAGTTTTATATTTATATATATATATATATATATATATATATATATATATGTGTGTGTGTGTGTGTGTGTGTACTGTATGTGTATATATATATATATATATATATATATATATATATAAATGTATTTTAATATTGTTAAATTAAACACTATATATTTTAACAACAAATATGTTTTTCTTTTAGTTACAGTGTTAGTTTAGTTTTTATATATTTTCAGTAAATAATTATAGTGCGTCAAACTTATTTTGGTTTATTGCACAAGCAACTTTTTCCCATTTCGTTTAGTTCAAGTTTATAAATATTTAACATTTTATTATTTAGGCCTATATTTAATTAGTTTCCATTGAACAGAAATTCTAAGTTTTCGTTAACGGCAATGTCCTTGTCTTGGATAATTCTTTCAACTAAATTTGTTGCAATGCATTGTTTTAATTTAAAAATATATTTTTAAACTATAACTCAAATATTTTTTAAGTGTAGTTATAGTCCTAGTAGAGTTTAATTTATTTCCAGTAAAAAAATTATTTCCTGTGCCTGATACTTATTTAGTTTATTGCAAAGGCAACATGGCAACAAAAAGCCTCTGATGTTGGGTAGGCAGACTATTACACTAGGTATTTGAAAAGAGCAGCTGGGCCCAATTCACAGAGAGTACCTCTGAAGAACAGAAATGATCCCTTAAGACATATTCTGTGTGAGCTAGATAACAATCACATTACTCATATAACGTAAACAGTGTGTTTCTGTTTGTAGTTCTGCTGGGGATGCTCTATGAGGATAAAGAGCGACTAGACTTCATTTATACGATCTATCACTGGTGGCAGGCCGTTGCCATTTTCATCGTCTACCTGTGGTCTGCGATGCCCATGAGGGTAAAGCCCTAATACTCTATATAATCGGATTGAAGTCATTGTGTTGGAGTTTGCGAATATTGGAGAAAATAAATTGTGAAGTTATATATTACAATCAAGGCTATACTTTCTCTTTGGTATCCTTTTTAAAGGCCAAACTTGGAATCCTGCTGTTGGCTCTCATGGTGGCGTCTTTCTGCTACGTGCAGATGGAGCGTCGCTTAACGTCGAAAATTCCATTCAGGTTGCCAAAGATTCCTCGGCCACGACATAAGGTACTTCATTGTGCTTGCTAAAGAAAAAAGCCAACCTTTGAGTCTTTCAACATAACACATGCGTTTGTGCAATCTTTTAACACTTTCTTTACCAACGTCCTGTTTCACAAAGGTCAAAGGTTACAGATACCTTGAGGAAGAAAACTCAGACGAATCCGACACAGATCTGAGCGATGCCGAGGATGACGAGAGAGAAGAGGAGGAGAGAAATTTGGTTGAGGAGGACAGGAACACAGATGCAGACTCCCAGGGTTCACCAGGACCGGAGAGGACCGGGATTAGAGATCGCAGGAGGAGAAACATCAACGCTGCCTACGAGCAGGCGGGGGAGGAAGAGGATTACGTCCAGCACATGAGGGAATAGAAAAAGGGAGGTGAAAAGATTCGAGGAGAGCTGAAGGAGTCTGGAAAATAGTCAAATACTATGAATAGGCAGATTTGAAAGTGTAGCGATGGCATTTAAAAAAATAATATTTAAATGTGTTCTCTTTACTTTGGAAAGGGTCCCCTATGAAAACGAAGGTCAGAAAATAGTTCAAGGTACAAAAATGAAGAAGTGATACAAGCATTTCATTGAATGGGAATTGAAAGAGGAAATTGCAGTACCTTGGAAGGTCAGGTGGTTTGTTGCCATAGAAATGTAATACTGTCTGTTTTGAACTATTGTTCAACGTAATGCTTGAGTTTCTATATTACTGTAACTCATTCTTTTACTCTAAAATTGACAACGTAATAACTTGTTTAAAAAATCTAACAAAAAAGATTTGTTTCAGTCTTATTATTTTAAATAGTTATTACATTTTTGTTCATTCATCTATTCTCCAAGGAGAGCTGCAATGAAGGGTACACCCTGGATAGATGGTCAGTCCATCACAGGGATTTAATATTTGTCTTTGTTTATGAAACTGATTTTGTAAGAAACTTGACAGAGAGATATTTTATAAATCAAAATGTTGTTTTACAGGTGTTTTATGTTAAAGCTATGGCGTAATGGCTTTGTTTGTCACAATGAGCTGCCTTGAGTGCCTTATTGCTTTTATAATAGTTATTTTTAATAAAAAACATTTGAAGAAAAAAGTATTTGTTTAAATATTTTTATTAGACTAATAGCCGAATACTTTATCTTGTAGTTGTAATATCTGACCGGGCGTTCCGTACACGTCTTGAAAGGTGAAGCGGAAATTATTTGGTGGCCAGCTGCAGTATAGGTCATAAACCCTGCCCAGTCCATTTAAACATACACTTCAAATATATTTTTCGGCAAAGCTGGCTTCTATCAGTTTTTTAGTAATGCTGTTCAAGTGTTAGTTTTTAAATAGGTTTGATATAAGATGATATCAAAAGTGGCGTGGTAAATTTTTTTCTTTGTTTACTATTGAGTCACCTGGGAATGGGCTAGTTGCACAAGATGGCGCCAGTGAATTTTTGTGACGCCAGGATCGGCAGACTAATAAGTTGTTTTGTATGTAAAGAGGATCTGCCATATCGCTTTCTTCTTTTAAAAAAAAGGCAGAAAAGGCGAAAGTTGAATGACGTCATCTTGAAAAGGGCCTACTGGTGGGCGGAGCTACTGTAAATAGTCTCTGCCAACAAGGCGGCCTATTTGTACTCAGTGTGAATAGACACAGAGAATGTGCTGCATGAAACTGGCAGTCCTTTTTTTTTCTCTTTGTACAGGGTATGAAAATATATAAAGTACATTAATGTATATTATACTCACAGACATAAGAAGGATTCTAGTTCGAGGTTTGAGTGTATTAGTCAACCATCGTCCTACTCTCCAAATGGTTTAACACACTCTCCCATCTGTCACTTATGACACTCAAATGTCACAGAGCATGACATGTTTGCATATACAAATAAACATCATGCCTTGATCCTGTGTGATCTGGGATGCATGATGCAGATATAAATACATCTGCCCGAGCCTTAGATTATATATGGTGATGTGCAGTTTGCTTGCAAAACCACTGATTTATTACAAATATTTTATGTGCCGTAAGGAAAACCAGGTGTAAAGATGTCACACTGCACCTCATAAAATAGTTTTTCTCTTTTAGCACACATGCTCTCTACACTTTGTATTTCCTCTTTCCCTAAGGGTTTAATGTTGAGTCCTGTGGATGGATCAGATCTGAGGGATCTGGCAATGGGAGCCCCAGTTCTTCCAGTGCTGGTTTCATTTTGTTTGTCATACTCCATGACGTACTGCTGTCTTCGATAGCCAGGTTACTTGTAACATACGAAGATGTGGGGAGAGACGGAATGATGGCGTGTGAGACGGAGAGGTCAGGTGAAGATATATGGACTGAATATAACAAGACAAGCTGTTTGGGGGATGAAAAACTTAATTTTGAGAATGTTCAAGTGCATTTTACATATTTTGCATCGGATGCTGTGTCCTCCTAGTGCTTTATCTTAAAGTACATTCAAGCTATGAAGTTTCTGGGAAACATTTTCTGGAAAACAAACCCTTTGGTTTAGTCAATGTTATGCTCTATTAGTTTAGCAACTTTTATATTTTTTGTATTTGGCAGATCCAATCTGAAAATATTTCCAAACACTGTACAGTGCATTTAAACTGTACAATTTATAATGTTGTGTTTTTCTTGGCATCTGAACCCATGACTTTTGCATTACTAAGACAATGCTTTATCAGTGGAGCTACAGAAACTCAAGGAAAGCTCATTAAAGGTGTTAAATTTATAGTTCACACAAAAATAATTGAATCATCCTCATGTAGTTCTAAACATGATGACATTGTCTTCTGCTGAACATAAAATAAGATATTTTGAAGAATGTTGGTAACCAGAAAACATTGGCCTCTATTGACTTCCGTTGTATGGACACAAAACCACTGGGGCATTTCTCGAAATATCTTCTTTTCTGTTTTTACAGAAAAAAGTGTCATAGGTTTAGAACAACATGTGAGTGAATAAACAATGATAGAATTTGATGGTTGGGTAAACTATCCCATTAAACCTTGATGCAGAATTTAAACAGCCCATAGAATCAAATTTGGCGATGGAAGGGGATATAAAGTGAATCCAGGTAAAATAGTGCACTTAAATACTTATATTACTATGCTAATATTATATTATGTACTAATAATTTTGAACTCTATATACAAATTGCCTTTAGAACTTTTTAAGATAAACTTAAGAAGATCTAAGTGTATTCAACTGTGCTATTTTGAGACACCCTGAACAGTACTATACTGTGATTGTGTTTACAGTATATTAATAGAGCACTTTAAGTACACTTATCGAAGACAACTAAGTGCACTGATATTAAATAAGTGCTCTATTTTTTACCTGAACCTTAAAGGTTCAGTGTGTAAAAATGTAGGGGCATCTAGTGGTGAGATTGCGAATTGCAACCAACGGCTCACTCTTCTCCACACCATTTTGAAGCACTTCGAGGTGTGGCACAGGCATAGACCGCGGAACTGGGGGGGCCAGGGGGGCCACGGCCCGGGCAACTTTTGTACTCTGACAAACTATCTTATATGAATAAAAGCCTAAGTTGTATCTGTGTTTTTACGAGTCAAACAAAAAGTCACCACACAGCTTCACTCACTCTCACCAACTGCTGCCGATAAAAACACTCCCACTGACTGCTGCAGTTTGATTTGAAATTAGTGTGCATCGTTTATCAACTACGACATTACGTTGACGTAGTTACTAGGTCTGTCATGTGAGAGCGTCGTCGTGAGCTAACGGCGGGCACCTGTTTAACCGCTGGCGGCATTACCAGACAATAAAGGGACAGAAGTCAATGTCAGATTCTTTACAAATAAACTGGCAAAACAAAATGATCAAACTACTCCAGCTTCCACTGTGGCCTCAACAACAGACCCGGAGCTCCATCACGGACTCCGACGAGCCCTGGCTAGCTGCTCTCCTCCGGCTTCAAGCCAAGCTACCGACAGCCACAAGTGAGTGCTGCGGGGGGATCTCACGAAACCCAATCAACCTCAAGACCCTGCTGTGCTTATGAAGACCAAAAAGGTACAGGGGACTGGGTCTTCACAACGAGCAAGATCAGTTCAATATCAGTGGTTCAAAGATTTTAACTGGCTGACATTGTGTGACACGAGCGGAAAACTTGACTTGTTGGGTGTGTGTGTGTGTGTGTGCTGCTCTGCACATCAATCTGATATGAGTGTTGACTTGTGATGATAATGACTATGATGTTGATTTAGATACAAGGCAGCAAGATGAGTTGTGGTTGTGGACTGGACTGGATATACTTTATGTGTAAATAGGCTTGGCCTGTTGTGTGTGAATGTTAGAGTGGGATCATAGGGGTTAATCTGATGAAGCATGTGTGCGTGTTCATCATGTGTGTACTGTAGATGTTACTGTGTGGTGTCGGAATAAAACAAAGTGCTCCGCAACGTTATTTAATATATCATTATTATTGTCTGTTTTAATGCATATGCGCTCCACCCCCTCCACGTGACTTGAAATTATGGCCCCCCCTTGTTCAGATGCGTTCCGCGGTCCATGGGCACAGGACAAAGGTGTCGTCACGTCACATTTTCGCTTCTTTGCCTAACATTTAAAAAGCATTCAAGTATTCAAATCTAAATTTTTTACTGAGATCCTTCTTTTCTCTATAGAAACCCATGATAAAAAATATATATCAGTAAGCTTAATATATATAAAATCATAATTTATTGTGTACTCTCATTTGGGAGATGGCTGTCCCGAACCCAAACCCCTAAATTTCAACTTATGTAAATAATATTTAACACATTTTTGTTTTCGAAAATATTTTGTTGATGTTTTAAAAACGAAATTTTATAAAAATTTATAAAAGATTTTTTGCTTAAAACAATGTGTCCCGGATTGTCATGTCACTGTTTTAGTTCATTGGCTGAGACTGATTTTAGCCACACTCCTACATTTTGATCAAGAATAATTTCTGTGTCCCTCTCTCTAATAGCTACATGGTGAGTAGATCGGTCTTATTGATATGAAGTATGTGTTCAGTATGAAGTATGTGTAACTTTAAGGAACGTCACTACCAAACATCTTATTTCTGCAACTAAGCAAACTTTTTTGGCTGTTGTTCCATAAAATGTAGTTTTTATGTGTGTACATCTGCTCAGAACTATGTTTGCTAACCATGTGCAGATTATTGAACTAGGGTCAAAGGTATAAAAAATTGACACAACCGAAATCTATCCCTGGGTATCATTGTTTCGGTAGTGACAAGAATAATTGCGATAGTGACCAAAAATAAGAAGTGGAAGATGGCAGTGACAGTGAAGTTCAGAGTCTGTTCTGTCAACTTCCAAAAAAAGAAAGAGACCAGAGTCTCCTGATTTTATACAGAGGTATACCTGGCAGCTTAAGAAGTTAGAGAGGATAAATAAGGCGAAATAAACGAGAACACCAGGTGAGGGAATAAACATTCATTACGGGAGTGACTGAAGAGGCGAGAGGGGTGGGTCGCATACACACACTGACAGTGAGCTCGTGGCAGCAATCAAAATAAAGTCACACGCTCGACAGCAAGCACACACAAGAGAAGAGAGAAAGACAGACAGGTGGTTACACCCAAGACCTGACAGCTCTGCGGAGCTGTTTGTCATTTTAGGGCTACAGTAGAAACAACATGGCGAATTCCATGAAAGGGGACCCGCGGTGTATGTAGATAGAAAAACATATACACCTCTGAAGACATAGTTATGGATATTATATTGCAGTTTTGTCAATAGATCCTCCACAAAATTACATACAGCACCTTTAAAACCAGTGCATAATACAGTGTGCTTTACAGAGGTAATAAAATTCAGCTATTATGTAAGTACCAGCTGTACACATAGGTGCATATACGTATGAATTTTGCACTGTTTTAAATTAACAGCTACAAGTGCTGACATCTATTGAAATGTTGATCTACTGTACGTAACATCACCACTTACCAGATGCCACATTAACAGATACTGTATTTGTGTAATGTGACACGTGACTATAGAGACATAGTGTGAATGGCATCAAGGAATGTGAAGTCAGATGTTAAATCCGTCAACACACCTCAATGGAATGTTATTAACATTACCAACACTGATACTTCACAGCATTGGACGGTATTGAATACAAACTAATCATGGCAATCTGATCTGCTTCTGTGCAGATTGTCAGCACAGCTGTTGAGCATGAGAAACGCAGTCCTGGAGAACAGTGGTCTGGCACTGATGACGCCACACTGCACACGCATGGAGCCCACTTGTGTGTCGCCACAGCCCATGGCCTACAGGGAGGGGTAATCGTCATACAGCATGACACTGCGTCCTAAAGTTCTCCTTGTAACAAATTATCATCCAACTGCTCTGATGTGCCTGCAGATAAAGAGAGAGATATAGTCAAGGACGGCAGATAAAACATGACATTTACAATAATTATACATTCCCTTTATTGCAATACTAGTCTAGTCTTGCGTAATTCAAAATCTGTATGACATTCTTTTTTAAGTGGCACAAATAGAATGTCATACAAAAGCAGATATTCTGAGAAATGTCTCACACCAAATGATGTGCACGTGCAGATAACAAACACGGCTTGCTTGCTATGACCAATCTCACACATCAGATAACTAACCCCTTCAAATAGACAAGACTCCTTACCCTCATTCTCTCTAAATATCCGCAGCATCCCTCCTCCACGCCAACTCCTCACCATCAGGCCAATTTTGCCGCATTATAACGGGGGGGGGGGGGGAAAGACCCGGGGCCCTCTCCCCGGACAAAAGGTGGGCGCTCCAAGTTTGGAGGACCTTCCAAGCTTGGGGCGTCCTCTCCCCGGGAAAGCACGGCAAATACGTATCCACACTTACTATCTGTGAGGCGAACTCCTGAAAAGGGCACCACATCCTGAGAAACACAGAGCTTCACCCAATACAATGAGTTTGCACCTCCATCTCAGACAGCATACAACAATGAACGATGATTGCAAACCATACCTTTACATCTGTTCTCTTCTTCCCCTCTCCTCTTTCTCTCCAAGTCAAGTAAAGCACTTCGAAGCTCACCCATGAACCTGATAAAAACAAAGAATCTTCATGTGCATGTTTGGTATCATTTGAAATGTCTGCCATGGGTACAATGGTCTCATTTCCACAGCAGTCGAGCAGATCATAACATAGGTTTGAGGGTTTAAAGATATTCTTCTCACTGTTGAGGCTGTGTCTTCATGTAAATGTCCAATTGGGGTCTAATCAGATCCGGGACATAGTCTGTTCCAATGCAAATTGTTGTTGTGTGGAGGAAGAGTATTTTGGTCTGGGAATTTATGGGAAGCTGGCAAAATGTTCAGGGGGATTCGACTTAGATGAACCCCATAGTGCTGTGTGTTCCATTGCAAAATTTTTCTACTGTCAGAGATGCATCATAAGTAAATTAATCTTTGAGTTTTTGTTTTTGAATTCTCTGGATTGATTCTATAGTTGGCTGCCCTGTCCTTTTTATAAAAAAAAATATATGTATATACATATATATATACTAACCTCACTATTCTTAGCTTTGTATACTGTGCTAGGCTTTAATGGACTAGTTTGATGCACTTATGTATTTTGTTGCCTATGTTGTTATAATTGCTTCCAAAGTTTCCTCATCTGTAAGTCGCTTTGGATAAAAGCGTCTGCTAAATGACTAAATGTAAATGTATGAAATACTGTATATTCCTGATTAATAAATTGTCATGTTTGAATTGTTCTGCATTATTTTATGTCAGGTTACTGGAGGAAAATTGGCTTTGTTTAGTAAAAAATTTTACGGACCTTTTAGAGATTTTAGAAAGCCTCTTATTTATTATTATTAAAAAACTCTTTGCAAATCATTGTTGGTTTTCTTTCATGGAAAGGGTAACATTTTCAAAAACATTTAAGAGCTTCGTTTGCTCACTAACTCGCATGATTTCGCAATCATTAACACAGAGTGGGCATCTCACGCGACGCTCTCCATTTGGATGGAGCAGATGTTGTCAAACCCACGCTCCTGGATGTTGCAGCAGGTAAGTTCCTGACATCTCCCTTGGAAATGGTCCTGCTCAAACGCAGTCACCTGACAATCACACGTTTACATGCCACAGAATATCCTTTTCATTAGGTCATCGATCTGCAGGCGCCTTATTATTCCGCACAGCTCAATTCAAGAAGAGCACGCCTTTGTCCAATTATCAATAGTCTTTCTCTTTGAAAACGAATCCATAGTTGGGCCTTCTGTTTCTAATTCTCTTATCCACGCTTTTCATTTAAAGACAGAACAGAATAGCCACGTGCATCCCAGACGTTGCTGGGTTTGTCTGTATTGTTATGTTATTCTGTACGAGAGAATAACAACAAACATACAAATTGAGACTCATGCTTACTGAAGCTTTTATTTGAAATGCATCATCGGCTATGATTAAGCAAGGAAAATAAACATTTTATTTCATTTTAGATCTTTAGAATGTGATCTGATCCAGTCTGGATTGGATTCACATATGATTCACACATGATACAAATGCAATTTTATATCCATCCATCCATCCATCCATTTTCTACTGCTTATCCGGGGCCGGGTCGCGGGGGCAGCAGTCTAAGCAGAGATGCCCAGACATCCCTCACCCTAGACACTTCCTCCTGCTCTTCCGGGGGGACACCGAGGCGTTCCCAGGCCAGCCTGAAGACATAGTCCCACCAGCGTGTCCTAGGTCTTCCCCGGGGTCTCCTCCCGGTCGGACGGGCCCGGAGCACCTTCCGGGGAAGGCGTCCAGTAGGCATCCGTAACAGATGCCCAAGCCACCTCAGCTGACCCCTCTCGATGTGGAGGAGCAGCGGCTCTACTCCGAGCTCCTCCCGGGTGACCGAGCTTCTCACCCTATCTCTAAGGGATCGCCCAGCCACCCTGCGGAGGAAGCTCATTTCAGCCGCCTGTATCCGGGATCTTGTCCTTTCGGTCATGACCCAAAGCTCATGACCATAGGTGAGAGTAGGAACGTAGATTGACCGGTAAACTGAGAGCTTCGCCTTGCGGCTCAGCTCTTTCTCCACCACGACGGACCGGTACATCGACCGCATTACTGCAGAAGCTGCACCGATCCGTCTGTCAATCTCCCCTTCCATCCTTCCCGTGAACAAGACCCCGAGATACTTAAACTCCTCCACTTGAGGAAGGAACTCTCCACCAACCTGAAGTGGGCAAGTCACCCTTTTCCGACTGAGGACCATGGCCTCGGATTTGGAGGTGCTGATTTTCATTCCAGCCGCTTCACACTCTGCTGTAAACCGTCCCAGTGCATGCTGAAGGTCCTGGTTTGAAGGGGCCAACACGACAACATCATCCGCAAATAGCAGAGACGAGATCGTGTGGTCCCCAAACCTGACACCCTCCGGCCCCTGGCTGCGCCTAGAAATTCTGTCCATAAAAATTACGAACAGAACCGGTGACAAAGGGCAGCCCTGCCGGAGTCCGACATGCACTGGGAACAAGTCCGACTTACTGCCGGCAATGCGAACCAAGCTCCTGCTTCGGCCATACAGGGACCTGACAGCCCTTAGTAAAGGACCAAAGACCCCAAACTCCCGAAGCACCCTCCACAGGATGCCACGAGGGGCAATTTTATATATTTATATTATTTTGTTTTGAAGTTACATTGCAACAAGAATTGTACAAAAGGTTTAACAACAGCTGACATATCCAGCAGCACAAACTATAAATAAAATAATTTATAGCCAAAATGCAATTGTCTGGTCAAGGCTATTTAACTTGCCACAAAATCAATCGACTGTATTAACATATCCATTTGGTAGACTTACATTATAGTATACATTTGCTTTTGAATATGTACAATCCCTTGGGATCAAACCAATGACCTTGACGTAGCTAGCGTCATGCTCAAACCACTGAACCACATGAATTCACATTTTTTTATATATCTTATAAATTTTATAAGATAGTGCATCAGTCCCGTTTCGCGAAGTTTTATTAGCCTATTCTTTTGTTACAGTCTCTTTTTTATATTGACCGCCACGTGCACGCACATCGCAGTTACAACTGTACTTGCCTGCATGTGTATGTGTGTTTGGTCGTGTTTGTGAGATCACTAAGTAAGATAGATCACTCTCCAGTGAATCCAGTGTAGTGGGACAATCATGCGCAGTCAGCGCTTTGGACTTTATGAAGCCGCGAGCGCGCGTGAAACGAACACAATGGAGCGCGAGCTGTTGTATTCCTATCGGTCAGCATTGTGCGTGTATGGTAGCCTACACAAAGAGTGCCTATAGGGCAGAATGCAGGGATGTGACCCAATGCATACAGAAACGTCCACTCAAATTTCTCAAAATGACGTTTGTAATTTGTGTCTTACTTTTTTTTAGGTTTAACTTCATAACACCACGTAACAGATGTGGAGTGGCTACAGGTTCAAGCGTTATCCAAAATGATAATTTATGTGTTTATAAAATATAATTGCTGTCACATCATTGCTGTTTCTCATTGTGTTCACCTTTTATGACCCATGATCTGTGACCCAGTGTTACTCTGGTGGGAACTGGAATATGAATATTCACATCTTCCATAAAAAACTACATGTTTTATAATATTTGTTCTACATGGGTGACAAAGGTAACTTGTTTTTGTACTCATTAGACTAACAGTTCCACTCAACCATAAAACTTTGATCCCACTTTAATTTAAATGTTTAATTGACGCATCCATTTGCTGGCATACTGCTCCAAAAAGCGTTTACAGATGGCAGCACGGTTGTCAGAGTTTTAACACAATATACACAATATACAGTTCCATTATATTAACAGATGTCTATCTTTGATATACTTTCATAATATTTAATCAAATCAATGTCTGAAAAAACGTGTATGCAAAGTATGTTTCCTCTGTCTCTCTCTCTCTCTCTCTCTCTCTCTCTCTCTCTCTCTCTCTCTCTCTCTCTCTCTCTCTCTCTCGCTCTCTCTCTCTCGCTCCTCTCTCTCTCTCTCTCCCTCTCTCTCTCTCTCTCTCTCTCCCTCTCTCTCTCTCTCTCTCTCTCTCTCTCTCTCTCTCTCTCTCTCTGTTTGATGATGGGGTGATTTCTTTTCTGTGTGTGGGGAGGTGAGCTCAGCGAGTTTGTTTCTTTGAGCCTAATCCCCCCATGCTGGACGCCAGGCTATATAAAGGACACATGTTTGCTTTCAATACACACACTGAGTGAAACAGACAGCGGCCGCTGACTAACACAGGTAAGAGATTGAAAAGCAAACTGAAAAACATGTACCACATTTATTCAACAGATCTACAAAAAAGTGCAAATCCCATCATGGGCTTGTATAACAAGAATCTCTCGGAGTGAAAGAAAGCTTTGACACATCGGGCAGCGGCGAAGAAGCAATTCAAATGTGACTCTTTTGTGAGTGCAGAACTTAATCATTGTCAGGGCAAACTGCAGACTTTTGCGTCATAACAGGGTCTACTGTGGTTAAGCGAGTGAGAAACAGGAGAAAAGGGAAAACACAGGGACTTAAAATCTTACGCTCAGTTTATTCTTTACGTATGCAATTGTATTATTGAATAACCTTCACTAATTTTGCAGAACGTTTTTATGGCAGTTTATTTTAAATACAAATTTGTAATAAAGAACTAAAACGGAATGATCTTTCATATATTTGTCAATTAGTCATACGTAAGACACATTACGTTACTTATGAGCGATGCATTTCTATAGCGCTATTGTGTAAGAGTTTCAGAGCGAGTGGGTGTCCAACTGCTCAACATTTAGAAAATCACCCAAGGGCTAAAAATGCTCTCAGACGTCCATGAGAATGAAACTCATTAATTATTTCGCGATATTTAGCACTTGACATCACCACATGTCCAATAATAGATACTTCAGTGAAGTAGATCACCAATTATTCATGTTTCCCCACTCATGCATATGCTGCCGTTCCTCTCTCTCTCTTTCTCTCGCTCTCACTGTCTCATTGCAGTCGTCATGTCCTCTGGTGGAGAAAAGTCCAAGCCTGTCTCCCAGCCTGATGGGAAGACTGCTCAGCCAAAGAGAACTGAGATGGGCATGGGAAACTATAAGGTAACACACTTGCTTATTGAACATTGTGCTATGTGAACAATTATAATGTATTCTGATTGGTCAACTGCAGATATTATAGAATAATAACAAACTTCCAATACCAAAGCTTTAAAACGGACTCATCCGGTGGAACACATACATAAGTTTCCTCATAGTTACCATAGAAATAGCTGTGGGTGTTGGATGTACTGTATGCAGTATTTTAAGCTAAGCCAAAGTGAAAACTGTCAACGAAGGGTTGGCAATAAAAATAACCTTTTCGCTTTATATTCACCTCTCTCCTTCAGATGTATGTGTTTGACCAGGAAAACTTTCAGGGTCGTATGATCGAGATCAGCAACGAGTGCATGAACGTGTGTGAAATGGGCATGGACAAAGTGCGTTCCCTCCGCGTGGAGTGTGGCCCGTGAGTGATGCGATGCAATGCACGAGATTCAATGGAGCGAACTTGTTTTGTTTTGTAATCCTTATGTTCTCGTTCTCTCTCACCTCTTGTAGTTGGGTGGGCTGGGAGCAGATGAACTTCTGTGGAGAGATGTACATCCTGGAGAAAGGTGAGTATCCCCGCTGGGACTGCTGGAGCAACTGCCACAGGAACGACTACCTGCTCTCCTTCAGACCTGTCAGAATGGTATTGACACCTTTTTATTCATTATTCATATTTCCTTCTAGAATATTGGTATGTTTGGTGTGACAGCTAATTTAAATCAGACAGTTCCTTGTTCTGTTCTGATCTCAGAGTTTCAAGATTTCAAACACCTGTTTTACCTATTCAAAAATAGACTTTACCTCAAGCTTTTTTCATTTCATCTCCATTTCTTACAGGACCCAGAGAAGCAGAAGATCTGCCTATATGAGGTTGGTGAGTTCAAGGGCCGTAAAATGGAGATTATCGATGATGATGTGCCCAGTCTCTACACCTATGGATTTACTGACCGCGTTGGTAGCATCATGGTCAGCTGTGGAACGTAAGTGTTTTACTTAATTTGGTTTCCTTTGCAAAACATCAAAGAAGATATTTAGAAAAATGCTGATAACCAAAAGCTGTTGGTCCCCATCGACTTCTAATGTATGGACACAAAAGCAATGCAAGTCAATGGGGACCAACGGTTTTCTGTTACCAACATTTAAAAAATATCTTCTTTTGTGTTCTGCAGAAGAAAGAAAGTCATACAGGTTTGAAATGACAAGATGGTGTGTAAATAATGACAGAATTTTATTTTTTAAGGACCAAACCTTTAAGAGTGACAAGTAATGTGTAATCACATCTACATGGCACACATTGAACTTGTAAATCCATCGAGTTTAAAGCTGTAATTTGTCATTTTTTTGTGACATTAAAAAGCTTTCTATTCTAACAAAAACATGCAGAGATAATGGGAAGTAAGCCATTTGTAGACTGACTTTCCCTGGAGTATTAAAAAATAAAGTCTCTGTGGTGGAGAAAATTATACATCTGATCATTTATCGATCATTCTAGTTTCTTTTTTCAGATAAACTAGCTGAATTTCTTACAATTAAATGATGAATACTTTAATATTAACAATCCTCTTATTTAAACATAAACATATGTAAACACATTTATTTATTTAATTATTATATATATTTGATCAATTATGGTATTTTCGTGATTGTTTATTTATTAGCCTACAGAACCGAACAAAACATCAATGACAAACACCAGTGTTTGTATATATAAAATAAATAACCAAATAAATCATATAAAAAATGTGAAAAATATAATGTATTGGTAAAAAAACTAATAACATTAAAGATTGATTTGGTAGTTTTACGACTACAGTCTCTTCTTCTCTATTTATAAACTTCTTTGTCTCAATGCTTTATTGTTTATGTAAACGTTCATCTTTACCTCTCTTCTCATTCCTAGTTGGGTGGGATACCAGTACCCTGGTTACCGTGGCAGCCAGTACCTGTTGGAGAAGGGTGACTATCGTCACTTTAACGAGTATGGTGCTCGCCATCCCCAGATGCAGTCGGTCAGGCGCATCCGTGACATGCAATGGCACCCAGATGGCTGCTACACTATGGCCACCAAGTGAGGGCTTGGGAGGACGAGAAAGAGAGGGAACAGGGGCGAGAGAAAGAGAGAGGGAGCAGAAGGTGAAGGAGGGGAAGGGGGGAGGGCAAAGAAGGAGAGAAGGAGCGGACGACCTGTGTGAAACATCCTGGGAAGGAAAAACTGACAGAAGAAGAGGTCAATCAGATACAGGTGACAGCTTAATAGAGAAAGTATAAAGACACAAACGCATTGATGCCAAATGACTCCAGTTGTATAGATTGACAAAGCATTTTCTTTCTCAACCCTCTTACTTTTCTTCGATTTACCTCATCTTCTTCTTTTATCCCTCTTCCTCGTCTTCCTCATCCTCCGTACATTTTTCCGCTGAGGAAATCAGTCCATCACAATGAGGCTAAACTGACCCCTGACGTAGTGGAGTCAGGGATGATGATAGACAGAGGGTGGGTAGGGTGGGGCAACGGGTGATTGTAAACCATGTAAAACCTCCACATACTTTTGAAAGAGAAATAAAACAACACTTTTGACCCCTGGTCTCTGTTTTCACTGCTGATTCTCTCTTTCCTTCAGCATTTACTCTAATACATCAGACCTTTCAACTCAGCGGATTTAATTATTTATTCAAACTAATAAGAAATCATGTACATTTTTATGTAAATATTAAAATCAAATACACGAACACAGAATTACCTTTATATTTCTGCGTTGAGCATACAGATAGGCATGTTGTTAAAGTCACTATGCAATCAAAACGGAAAACATAGTTTTTATGGAATATTGAAGTGTTTGTCCTGAATGATTTATTCCTACGCATGGTACTTCCTTAATATTCATGTACAGTCTTAATTTAATATCAAAAACATTTAATTCCCCTATTCCTGGCTAAAACATATTTTTTCTTCATGACCTATACATATCTAATGACTGTCTAGTCCAAACTCTGTTGTTGCCCATTAGGCAAAAATGTACCTTACGCACCTCCAATAAAACAATAAAATAAATGTTTTTTTAGCAAAATTCTTATTTTCTTAATACATGAATTGTGAATAACATAAATAGCAAGTAAATAAATAAAATAATATTTGCAATAAAAAAATGTCAAATTCCCTTCTCATTGTCTGTTTTGAACTTTTTATTAAAACTGATTTTTTCTTAATAATACTGTATTTGAATATCAGAGCTCAATGTTACCAATGGCTCTAAATAATATAATAATATTTTAATATAGCCTACTGCATGTGACTTACAGGAGCTTATAATTCGTACCTTTATATTGCTATTAGAATTAATTTGGGTGTTAGAATCGGCAATTAGTCCAGCATGGGAAACGGGTGCTCTAACAACGAGGCCACGGACACTATGAGCTTGATAAGCCCGATGTCACACACCACTATATGAAAGGTCATATACTGTTTCCGGGTCCAAACGCTCAATAAGATGCTATAGAGAATGTGAAGCTACGTGACGCCGTGTTGATTGTTGCGCCATCTTGGTCTGCTACTGCGTTCAAGGAAGTGTTTTGTTTTTCCTTGTTTGATAAGGAAATATAACTATGGTAGGTCGGTCTTGCTGTGTTCAGGAAAAGCCGCTGGCGCTTTCACTCTCAATTTTTCCATTTATCACACAAAACAAGTAATGGTATGATCCTCCCAAGATGGTGGCAGCACTGCAACATTCAAGGGTGTGATTCTCTATTGGCAAACAGAAAAGTGCTAATATACGCTCATGGCAAGCTGTAAAACTATCGGAAGACAGTGACCCTAACCTTTATCTTCATAACAAATTCCCACATGGCCAGTCGGAGGTTTATTTTTTTTTTATTTATTCAAATATTGATGTCGGAGATTACGTGAGCCTAGTGACTGTAGTATATACTTTGAGTTAATACATGGTTTGCTTAAATATGGGATATGAGAAAACAGTGCTCATAAACAGCTGTTTAAGCTGTAGCCTCGCTTGAAATGAATAGATGCTTGGACCCGAAAACAGTATTTCTCACGTCACCACTTAACAAGCGAATAGTAGAAGTTGCTAAAGCACCTCTGGGAGAGAGGTTTGCCTGCACAGCTCACACTAGCTGGTCTCCGTTACACATGAATACGCGTTAAGATAATGAATTATAATTACATCATGAGGCAAAAAGCTGTTCACATGTCGCTTTATTTTGCCCTCTCATCTGACGCCCCATGGTCATTTTACACATGATATTAAGATGCATTTTGGTCAGTCGGATCACAAGTGGACTACAAAAACAGGTGTAAATGGGGTGTAAAAAGTTTTGAGCTCGTACACTTTTGAAAACCAAAGGTTGTCGAAAAGAGCCTTTGAGCAGCTACAAAAGCCCGTCTATTCAGACACAGACATGCATAAACCTTATAAAAAACACACAAGCCGGACAGGATTTATACTTTGTCGGCTAATGACTTCGTAGTTTGGTTTGAAGATGAAAAACATACCAAGCACAATCTCTCACCATTCTGGATTTCTAACACACACTTAGGGCCCTATCGCAATGCGGCGCAAGTGTTTTTGTTCATGCAATCTGCTTATTAGACACCCAGAAGCACACAATAATGGCAATTTTTAATAAAAATGCATTACAATGTATAATATTTTTAATGTGGAAAAATCCGGCTTGACCTGTAGATGGTCTGCTTGCGCGCTTTAATCTCTCGCACGAGCAGACGCGTTTCCTTTCTTCCAAATTCCACCGTGTAAATAGCGAATCCGCCTTGGTGCAAGTGCAACTGGCTCTTAAAGGGAATGGACGATGACACTCTGATTGGTTTATTGCACGTTACGCCCAAAAAACACCCATTACCCATTAAGAGAATCGGGACAACCCCAATCAGGACAAGACCATGCGCCAAACCGTTTTCCCGTCGTTAAACTACCAAAAATGGATTTGAACACGTCCTGAGTTCACCTGCACCGTTTAAAACACGCGCTTAGATCGTGAAAATTGAACCCTACAGTGTTGTCAGAGCAGAAATGAAAACCACAATTCTCTGTATATTTTTTGTCATCCTTAAGCTGTAAATTTGACAAAGCATTTTCTTTCTCAACCCTTTTCTTGTGTTAACCTCATCTTCTTTCATCCATTCTTCATTCATATAACGTGAATTTCGGTGAGATTAAGCTGTGTGTTTCATGTTCATCACCATATCGCTATCAACTTTCACAATTTGTGCGGCACATAATACATTTTAGTGCAGAACACTAAACACTTTGTTTTGTGAAGCTGTAATGCAGGCTTTGCAGATAAACTGTTATTGATGTAGGCTATGAGGCAGCACGAGTTATATTGAAAAGCAAACAATCAGCCCCAAAAACTGTTTCAATACAGCAGAAGGCTACCACAGGATTATTCATTTAAAATGTGTTTACTGATAAAGCAAGCATTAACTAAGTTTGTGAACAAACTTCATGTTGGCTTGAGAAAGTCTAGTCTAAAAGTTTAAAATTGTGTCGAGTGGAAGAAATAAAAGTTTAAAATATTGTAGAGTGGACGAAATGTATAGCCTACTGTGTGTGTTTATGTTTGAGAGTTGACATAATTAAACAGCTGAACATTCTATCAATGTAAATCTATGGGATTTTTGGAAAGTTTGATCAGCTTTTTTATGAAACCCATAAGTCTGATCCCTTAGAAAAGATAAAGTAACTCAAGCGAGACAAGTCTGTGAGAAGTTTGGTGGCTGTAGCTTGAAAGCTCTTGGAGGAGTTAGAGACAGAAAATGGTGTCTCAGAAGAAGAGGACGTTTAAGTGAAACATCAGGATGTTGGCTTTCTCAAGCCAAAATAATTAACTTAATCATTGTCATTATTATGAATAACTAGTCTCTACAAAATGGAATTCATAGACATATTTCTAAATGCACTTTGATATGAATGAATAAAAAAGGGGCTACTGCGAATGAACTTCCTGAATTAATTATAAGCATATTTTAAACAGATGTTGTGCTTCCCAAGTGTGAAACAAGCACACGCAAATCCCCACGTCCACACAAAAACCAGCTCTTGCACTGACGTCAGTCGCCCCTATGCCTCGCGCTCGTAAACAACTACACAGCACAGACACCTAGGGAAATCTAGTAGGCCTAACTTCGCATCTTAAATGTGTGATCAGTCTATCTCGCTCTCCATTCATTCTCACACTCCAAGAGGTAATGAAGAGGAAGTAGATAATGATTTGGGCCAGACACTAGACTGATTTGAAGCAAGAAAGTTATCAAGGCGTCTCAGTGGGATTCTGAGTAATTGAATCTCAGCATGTTGCAGTACCGCACTGTCACCGCTAGAAGGTGTTTGTAACAATTGGTCCCACAGTGGACGAAGTCTAGTTTTTTAAGGCTGCTTTTACAATTTTCTTTGCACTTGTTTACTTACATTAGCATGCACTTTTATGTTAAACAACCTGAACACTCTACTATTGAAAAAATACAGAATAAATTTTAATTTAATAACATACTTCTCACTATAGCTATATCCATCACACAATTACATTCCTTACATCCGTAAAGAGCCATTTCTACCTGTTTTTAGATTTTACTTTGTGTAAACAAGTATAATCTAATGATATTTTTGATTAATTAAACTAGCCTCGTTTGATTTGACCACATAAAGCATTTTTTCTCCTTTACTAGTGGATTTTAAGCATCCCATAAAAGCAATCAGAAAACCTATAGCATGCCTTTTTATCCCTCTCATTTTGTGGCACAAGCTCACACAGAGGCTGCAAAAGCTGTGTGTTTGTTTGCGTGAGTGTGTGTGTATGTGTGGCAGGTCTCTTTTGCGTCACTGCTGTGTTGTGAGTTAGCCGGGGGAGAATCAGTTCTTTTTCTGGAACTTCCTAAAAAGTCTTTCCGTCGAGTGATGTAAGCCATTTGTCTCAGCATTTAACAAATGAGTGGGAGTGAACCTATCGGCCAGATAGAGACAGTTAGAGAGAAAGTGACACAAAAACGAGACAGAATAAAAGAATGAAGCTAAAATGTATATATATATTGTACATATATGAAATATAAAGGTGTTGCTTTAAGGGTATCATTTCCAATGAATCAAATCAAACCAAAACATGTTTTGTTTATTTTTGGTTTGAGTAAGTTGCAATAAATATTTAAAATAAAATATTTTAAGTTCGTTTAAACACTCCTCCATATTTTTACTAAGGTTGGTTAATTGAAAAGCATTTAGATATTTGTGCATTTTTGTTAGTCACATGCATTCAGGTTTTCATTGTTATTTAGCACTTGTTCAGCTGTATTTTTTGTCATGCCACGTTGTTCTCAGAAGTACCCTGGAGTGCCATGTACCAACACTGTACTGTGGGTACCATGGTATCACCATCTGATATATCAGAGGTTCATTGCACACAACATTACATTTCGGTTGGGGGGGGGGTTGTCTCATCATCAAGCACTTTGTTCTCTCCTCATATCCTTTTCTTGCCACAGCTCGTCCCTGTTTCATCAACCTCTCCCTCTCTGGCTGATGGTGTCGGTGCTGCATGTGGATCTGCGTCATCGGTGAGCAGCATCTGATTGACTAGGTTAAAAATAAAGAGAAGAGAGGGGTGAGTGTGTGTGAGTGAGTGAATGCATGAAGCTTGGAGGCCAGAGATTGTGTTGGGATGCTGGGGCACGTCTGAGAAATCTGAGGGAAGAGCCGTATGCGAGTTTATTTTAAGCAGTATCAAATGAGTTAGTCTTAGGAAACTGTAAAGTTGAAACAGGAAATATATGATATATAAAAAAAATAATACACGGGAGAGCAATATAATTTTGATACGTTTTTGGTTCAGTGGTGTCTGGAGATTAAAAAACAGACACATAACAGCAGACATTTTTTGTTATTGTTGTGTCAATGCTTTTCTCATTAAAACAGGAAGCCCTTTGATATCCCCTTCCTTTTATAAAAGCCAATATTCTGTAGTTTGCGTCATAGCCATGCATAGTTGCTAGGTTTCTTTGGTATAGCCTACTGTGAGAAAGAAAATCACAGATGAGATTTTTAATATCTCAATGATTTATTCTTTACTGCAATGACATCAAATTGAGGGCAAATGGAAACTTTCGCTTAAGTCTATGTTGTCCCAGAAATGTCACCACTCACCTATAAATCTTAATGTTTCAGAATATAAATTAACAGTGTCCGCAAACTGAGCTCAGATTTGTGAAGACTGAAATCAAAAGGTATTATAGAAGATTTCTAAATCAACTCAAATATTTCTCATCAGATGTACCCAAACCTGAATGCTCCATCATATTCCATGAGCTATGAACGAGCAACATCTGAGCAATACAATTTTTCAGCAGCTGGGGGTGTCAGTAAAACACAGTAAAATAAAATATGTCCACTCTAAATGTACATAAAACAACTGTAATTTTCTAGCAGGTGCGTCACCAAAAATACTATTAAATATTGTTTTTTCACATGACACTTTTTTCAATGTTTCTTTTTCAATTGCTGCCTTTTTCTTTAATTTGATGTTTTTTACAATAGAAAAGGAAAAATGGAAAACAGTAAAATTCTGCTTGGCGGTACATTGGTTGCACAATATAGTTGAAAAACATTGTAAACAAATGATTGTGCATTCAAATTCTAATCTTCAGAAAATGTGTTAAATACTTTTTGAATGTTTAACACGACTTTTTCAATAAACACTTGACTAAGAGTTTTCAATAAAAAGCCAATAAACAATTTTGTGGAAAATGTTGCAGTAAAATGTTATAAATGTAAATGTATTATATTAGTAAAAACATTATTAATGCAAATGAAATAGCATATTTGGCAGTGGATTTTAAAAACATTCATACTTTCCCTTACTTAATCTTAATTTGTCATTGACTTTTATTTATCTGTTATGCTGAAAGAAATGCCAGGATAATGTTTTTAAGCTGGTACATATACAGTAAGTTTATGCCAATCTGTTCTGGTTATTGGAAAAATGGAAACAGTGCAGTCTTGTGGTAGAGCTGTTAGATCAAGAAAAACGGCTGGTTCCGTTGGTTAAAGGAGCCATTCCCCCTGATGCCAATTTTCAAACTTTAGTTAGTGTGTTAGGTTGCTGTTAGAGCATAAATCATGTCTACAAAATGATAAAGCTCAAAGTTCAATGCCAAGCGAGATATTGTCTTTAACAGAATTCCTTTTCAAGGACTAAAGAGAACGCCTGTAATTGCACTACAGCCCTTTACTTCCCGGGTACATGATGTCACTATTCTGAGTTTTTGGATAACCTGGGTGAGGCTGGAGTAGTGTTTGGTTATCAGAGATTGTAAACATTTAACTGAGCCACGCGCTTAATGACTTTCACTTTCATTACAGTCCGTAATAATACAGTCCAGCTGGTAATAATAAGAATTCAGCTACACACATTCTAAGACTAACAACGGTCAAATATCAGCTTCCACGACTTTAACATCGGGTATAAAAGCTGTTTTGAGTTATACACTGATATTGTGTGTGTGTGTGTGTGTGTGTGTGTGTGTGTGCGCATGCCTCTAAAACACTTATATGAAACATAATCAAAGTTTCGAAAACAGCCAAAGAATGGTACCTTTAGGCACATGTTAGACACCACACCAGCAATTCTGCATGGAAACTAAACTATTATTTAAAATAAAACAAAACACTAAAACATAAGAAAAGCATAACAAAATGTGCTCATTTGGTAGTGCATTGCGTAACAGCTCAAAAGTTGTAAGCTTTATCCCCAGGAAACACGCTTAGTACAAACATGAACATATGAATGCATTGAAAGTCACCTTTGATATTATAATTCAAAAATGTAAATAACTGGAAGATTATTGTTGAAAAACAAGTAAAGAATAAACAGGAAATCACTGTGAACAAGTGTTAAAGTTCAGCGCTGTAATGATCGCATTGACAAATTCTCAAAGAGACACATAAGCATAGTGTAACGTTTCAAGCTGTGCCAATCTCACAATGCTGGCTGTTCCGGCACATACACAAACAGGGTCGTACGGTACTGGCTGTGTCTGTACACAAACACACAAACATCGCACACTTTGCCCTCGGAACACTTGCCCACACACCGATCGCACACAGAAGGCTGTGAGCAAACTATCACTCGCATCCCTCCCTTTGAGTCTAACAAAGAGTCAGTGCAAGCGAGAAGGTGAGGAAGAAAAGAAGGAGTGAGAGAGCGAAAAACAGCATGGCTGAAGAGGACAGCAACGGGAGAAGCAAAGCATTTAGAGAAATAAGAAAAATGTATCAAAGAGAGGAGGAGGAAGAACTGTATAAACATGAAGGGAGAAATGGCAAATGAATGAGATGCCAGTTGAAAAAAAAGTAAAGATTCAACCATAGAAATTAATGCGAAGCCCACCGTGCATTGAAGGTTTTAGGGGATGAATAGCAGGAGCTCAGTAGTGATCATGGATCCTTATCGGCTGAATGGCAGAGGGCTTAAGGAACAGATGGATGAGAAAATAGTTAATGGACTGAAAGATATAGGTCAGTGTTATTCAAGAACTGCAAAAAGAACTATAGGGCAGGGATGTTGATACTGTATACAGAAAACAACAGGTACAGTAATTATAGATGAAGATCTGGAAACTGTAGATGTAGATCATATAGTCTAGATATACCTAGATTAAGACATACATTATATGCTGATACAATTACAATAACATTACATATAATATTGAGAACTTTTCATAACATTGCCATAAAAAACATACTGTATATAAAAAACGTCTATGATGTACCCTTGCTTTCTGCAATGACGTTCTGATTCTTTGCCTACTAGATTTCTTCTTTTTTACAGATATGTGTGAAGGTCTTGTGAAGATAAGATGCTTATTATTCTCAGCATGTCATTTAACAGTGACACAAACCGCATTACACCACATGAACATTTTATTTTCAAAGGCACAGCTAAGTAACATCAATCATTTGAGCACAATGCAAAGCACCTCTATATTTTTGTTTGGTTAATGTCATTGTGTTTTAACCAGCGTTCACCCAGAATTACAATTCTGTCATCCTTTACTCACCCTCTTGTGACTTATTTTCTTCTGCAGATCACAAAATGAGATATTTTGAAGATTTATTGTCCAATTTCAAATATATTGTTTCATTTGAATTATTTTGCTCTGCATTTTTCAGACCTCAAATACTGGAAAGAAAACAAGTTATTATTCACTTTTAAGCTAAACAAAAGTAATATATACATGTTTAGGAAACATCTGTTTTTACTGCGATTTTCTTTTTTATCACAGTTTTCACGTATCGTGTCATGTTGTCAGTCTTTCACAATGCTGTTGGATGACTCTTGAGGTTACATTTTGTTGAAATTTAACAAACACTGGACTGGTATGGCCACAATACATCTAGAAATGCTGATTAAATGAAAATTTCCATATGTGACCCTGCTGGACAAAACCAGTTTTATGGGCAACTTTTCCAAGTTGAGATTTTTACATAAACTGAAAGCTGAAGAAACAAGCTTTTTATTGATGTAGTTTGTTAGGATGGGAAAATATCTGGCGGAGATACAATTATTTAAAACTCTGGAATCTGAGGGTGCAAACATTTTTTTGAATTCTCAAATCAGAGGCACTTGTAGCAGGCCATCCACTCACAAAAAGACAGTTTTTATATATCAAGTGCAGGACATTTACAAAATATCTTCATAAAACATTATCTTTGCTTAATGATTTTTGGCATAAAATAAAAATCAATAAATTTTCCCCGTATAATGTTTTTTTGGCTTTTACTAAAAATGTTCCCTTGCTACTTAAGTTTTGTGGTCCAGGGTCACATATGTTCCGTATGTTCAGATATACAAAATATTCTACAAATTTACAGATATACAAATTTCTATTAAGTTCTATTTAGTTTTAAAACCACAGTATATACAACATAGAGACGTGTGAGCTGTGACAGAAACATTTAGTAAATCAGTATAGAACGTGTACAGCGGATCAGACATGATGATGCTGTTTGAGAGACCGTGAACAAAAATGAGAACCCGAGACAGGAAGTTGGTCTGTTAGGCAGGGACAAAAGAAAGTCAACAATTAAGAAAACACAATGCTTCTGTCAAAGCAGACAGGAAAAGTCTGACAGCTTGTCGCTTTTTTTCGTCTGAAGCGTGACTTGGTCCTTCTATCTAATTATCATTTGCGTTGTCATAGCAGGCTGTGATGTATTAGGCTGAAGAACTTTCCAGTTATCAGTATTAGGGCAATTTGGGTTTGGGTGGCTCTATGACGTTGTTGAAGACGTCTCAGCCGCCTTAGTTCTCTGGTCCAATAGAGAGCTCCCGTTTCTAACGCAGTCACTGCGACTTTGTAATTATTTCTTTTTGTCTTCAAAATAAACCACTCTCATCCAGAAGAATCCCAGCAAAAGGCAGCATCAATTTTCTGCCGAGTCTCTAGAGGACACTTCAGATTGAGTAGCTCGGCAAATGAGTCTGAGATGAGCTTTGTGTAATCAAAGCAATTAAAGCACATTTTCAGAAGGTTTGCTGGAACACACATTTAGAGATGAGTCAATGACTCAAAGCAACTATACAAGCCAATCCAACTGAGACTTCTTATAATTTTTGCCTTAGAAGCTGGGATGCATTCTCTGTAGTGCCAGAGAAGTCATCAATAATGTTGTCCGATTTTCCAGCAAGAGATGAAGTCTAAGTTCTAGATGTGAGTGTGTGCTACTGTAAATTCTCCTTTTCGTTTTTTAACAGTTACTGTTACTGTTCTTTAGTTCAGTTTCATATACCTGAAGTCACTCTTTAATGTAATTATAAATGAATCATTTTAATCATATCACTGACTGTACACACTTACTTTTAAAAAGAAATGTCCACCACATATACATATTTGTTTTGCTTTATCGCCTATTTTTATAGAATTACTGAACATTTTGACCTCACACTGTAGTTTTTCACAAACCACATGAAAGGGAAGGGGGTATATTCAGGCATATGTAAATATTCAGGATTACTTGCAAAAAATCATAGACAGGTGAGTTTAATTTAGAACTAAAAAGCTCTGTGCTAAAAGTGAATTTCATTAAAAAACGAAATGTGAGCCTGTCCGTAAAACCCAGGCTAAACTCGTAATGTAGTTCTGAGATAACACGCATCAACGTTATATTTCAATCTTTGATATGATCGCTCATTTTTTTCTCACAGAATTTTTTTACACTCTGTAGAATGATTTTATCTAGAAAAATGTATACCACAAAGAATATGCGGGGTCACAGATAACCTCAAAATGACCACAAAGGGACTTAAAGTGATAGTTTACCCAAAAACGAACATTTTGTCATCATGTGCTCACCCTCTTGTGATTTCAAACCTTTATGACTTTATGACGCACAAAATATATTTTGAAGAAACAGCACTGGCCCCCATTCACTTCCATTGCACGGAACAATGCAAACAATGCAAGTGGATGGGGGCCAGTTAACAACATCCCTCAAAAAATCTTCTTTTGTGATCTGCGCAAAGAAAGTCACATATTCGAAAGAAAAAAACTGCGAGCAAATGATGACAGAATTTGTATTTATGGGTGAATTTTAAAGCCATAACTCTCATCTCTTTGAAAACAGTTTACCTTGTAATTTTTTTTTTAAAACACATCTTGACAAGACATGTTCGGCTCTATTCAATGCACATACACATAACAGATTTCTAAGTTCTTAACACATACAGGCTGAATATTTCATGAATATTTATTCAACAAATAGATGGCTGTAGGTGTGATGACAGTTTACGCTAACATGTACAGCTCCTGATGTTAACACATCAGAATTTCAAGAAAATATGTTAGCGGAACTTATCACATGCATGAATTAAGGTCCAAGAAGCATACAATAACAATAAAGCAATGCACAATATTAATTAAGATATGACCTAGATATGAGGCACACAGAACGAAAGACTCAAAAGTTACATCACTTCTCTGGCCCTTAAGATACAAGCAGCTAGAGAGAAACACATCAGAAAGCATTGGCCAAAGAAAGAAATAATGAGGGAGAGAGAGAAAGTGGAGACTACGGAGGTACTGTACCGTGGGGGATTTTAACATTTGATTGTGGTTGTGCGTCATTAGATTCTCCTGCAACCCGATTATGGGCAGAAATACAGAGTGTCGGCGTATGAGGATAGGTGCATTACATATTCAGCATTATATAACCTTCCCCATTGACTTATATTGTATGGACATAAAACCAATTCAAGTCAATGGGGACCAATGGTTTTCTGTTACCATCATTTCTCAAAATAGCTTCTTTCTGTTCTTCAGAAGAAAGGAAGTCATACAGGTTTAAGATGGATGGCATGTGAATAATGACAGAATTTCCATCTTGAAGGTAAACTATCCCTGTAATCTCACAGGTAATCTCACAGCGACAATCCTCACCTGCACCGCCTTGAGGGCGGAGCTTTCCGTGGCCTGGAGAAGCTTCAGATCCTCCACATGCATCGCTGCCGTCTGGCTGCCCTTCCCCATAATTTAATTATCTTTCAGTAATTATTTGTTGATCTTGTAGATCCAAAATTAGAGTCCAGTTTCACTAGATCTCTCTCAGTCAGGAACTTATTAAATCTGAAAATATGATTATATGAGTAAATACTTTAAATCAACCGATACAGAGATAGAGACAGCAGCAGGAGACGAAGTGCATGATTCAGAACAAAGACATGTAAACGATTTGGAACAACTCAAAGGTGAGTAAATGACAGAATGTTCCTAAAAATCTGAATTATTTACAATATTATCAAGTGTAAATTTAAGGCAGTAAATCATCGGTAATCATTTATCTTAACATCTCAATTATTGATAAAACCGGTATGTCACACCACTAGTACAAATGTACATAAGCGAAACTTACAGTATGTTGAAGCATTCATTTTAAGTTATCACTTTCTAGACAAACTTTGTGTGTGTAATGTTCTCGCAACTTTGAGTTTGGATTTAAATGGTCATAAGATGAGTTTAAACATTGGTGATAACACACAGACCAATATAATGTCAAAACATAACTTAACTGCATAAACTGAAAAAATATATTATTTATTAGGTGCAGACTCTTAAACTTGTAATGTGACTTTTGTGGTTATAGAAACATTATTTTGAAACATTTTTAACCCTGACCCCCGAAACCCCGAAACTACAGATGTTCATGACGCAGTCTCTAAACTTACCAGTGCTGTTTTTATTCTGATATCTCTCTGCAACAGGGCAAAGTACATCTGTCATTGTATGTGGGCCGCCACTGTTGAGCACTCCCTTAGGGCACTACAAAGCCACTCTTGGAACACTAGATGGCATACAGCTTTAATGCATTAGGCTGCCGGCCCGCATTCTCATCAAGTTTTGCATACAACTTCTCTCTAAGTGCAGTCCCTACTCCTCTTGTTCCACCATCCATGAGTCATGTGCCATTCGTTCCCGTATTTCAATTCCTTAAACTCCTCCCTTCACTCCGTACTTCCTCTTGTGTTCCATACTGGTCTTTTCCGTCCCCCGTCATTCTTTTGTTACGCTTCTTTTTGCTCATGTCACACACGTCTGTACCACGACTGACATGCTGTCAGTCATGTCTTATGCACGGCTGCCTGTTGTCGATAGGGTAATATACATGAGACATGAAAACCCTCGCACAAGCTCACATTCCCAGCTGGTAAGTGTAGGTGGAGCAGGGAATGCCTGTTTGCAGTCATCCTGTGTTGTTGTGTAGGTGGAGAGGGAGGGAGAAAAAGAAAGAGGTGTCTAGAACATGAGTAAATGAACGAGGTGCTAAATAACAACATGGACATCCTCGGGTCCTCCGTCTTTCGATTCGTCAGTCTGTCTTAACCTGTTAGTAGTAACCTGTAGTGTTTGGAGAGGAATGGTGTTGTGTGGTAATAAAGCATCTTCTTCAGACTTCAAGTTATTGTGTAATTGTCACAACATGTAAATAGTAATATTAATCCAAACTTTCAGCCACCCCCGAAACAAACAGCGTAAACAAAGAACCTTTACAGGAGGTGAAAAACAATTGTTCGTTTCAATAAATAAAAAGTTATTCTCTTCTTCTGTATGGTGACCCCTGGTTACAAGCCGTATAGTGCCAGCTATAAACCAAACATTTAGGAAAATTCAACATTTTATTATTATAGGCAAAGCAATGTTTTGTTTACCATAGTTTTAATGCAAATATCATTGGTTATTAAGGTTTTATACAAATTAAACGAAAAACTAGTTACTATAGTTAAACCATGGTTACTTTTTAAAAGGAAGACAGACCTGGTTAAACATTCTTAGCTAAGAGTTTAACTCAAGGTTCAGTCCACACCCAGGAAGCTGCCCATAACGATGCTGTTAGGATTGTGCGTTCTTGGTGTTGGCTGATCTGTAGTTACTTCTCTCCTGATAGTTCATATGCCATTTACTACATTCTTTAGTCATTCAAATCCCCGATTATCTCATTGTTCAAACTTCAAATGTCTATATTTTAAATCATGACTTATGAGTCTCTAGAGCATAATTCTCTTCTGCAAACAATGCACCTTGTTTCAATGTGGATTCTCATTTATAATGCGGAGGAAAAATTCCAGAGGGACACCGGCTTGAAAGCCAAGAAACGAGCTGTGTGACTGTTTCATGTGCCTCGTGCACTACTCCTCGCCTGTTCTCCGTTCAGTCATTACCGGGCGCCGTGCCCGCGCTCCCCCGCCCTTTCCATACTGCGTCTCCACGTTCGTGGTCCTATAACGTAACTCTGAGCTAAGACGTCTGACTTCCTCGGTCCAAACTGGTACAAGAAAGCCCTCCCCTACTCTCTCCGCCCCGCCTTTTCCGTTTGCCACCCTCGCTTGGGCTTGACCCGACTAGTGACGTAGGAGAGATTCCGTGTGCCCACAGCCGTAGGCGCACGCGGCGCTCGGGTATATATTGGGCCTGGGACCCATCATTCGGCACTCTCTCAGTCGCTCCGACTCGGGAACCAGAGCATCAGCGGAGATAGCAGGGAATCAGTGGCTTTACTCCTCAGGCTAACTCGCTTTCGGCTTTGGTTCGGAATGGAAACATCAACTTTTACGCGGAGCCAACGCAGCTCCTTTGCGCACAACTTTAAGAGTGAGTTATTGCTTCTTATTTGTTCATATTCTGTCTGAGTCTGTGTTAGATGGTCTGTTGCGTTTTCAAAGTGTTTTAAGTATTGAAAATATTTTCCTTTGAAGTAGTTTAATGTTAATTATGATTACGGTTCTGAAGAACGTGCTTGGTTTTACGCATTAACAGTTGGTGAGCATGCCTTTGATTTTTGCTGCTTGAGATGTTGTAAATTAGTATTTACGGGTTAACATATGAATATTTTGTATATTACAAACGTATAACTAAAGTTTGCAGGCTTAATTTACTTTCAAAGAGAACGATAAAGATGGCTAGTAGACATCGGTGCAACTGTTTTTCGTTTTTCAAAATTATTATTGCATGTGTTCTGCATTTATTATTGTGTTACATTTTTTATATTTATTTGCTAACATGATAACAAAATATTGTTGAATGTAACAAAATATGATGACAAAATATTGTTAAATGTCGGTCGACTGAACCGTAATGGTTTTAGCAGGAAAGCTTACATACAGCTCCCGTTTAGACATGCGCTTTAGCCAATACAAAATACTTGGTGATGTGACGTGCAACGTCTCTATCTCTTTTCGTCAGGCGCTCTCTCGCTCTGGCTGGTTGTCTGGCTGGTCGTGGTAAAACCCGTGCCTGCGCAGAACTGCCCTCACCGGTGCGTGTGTTACCCGACCCCCATGACAGTGAGCTGCCAGGCGCAGAACTTCACCATCGTGCCCACCGGCATGCCCTACGAATCCCAGCGCGTTTTTCTGCAGAACAACCGCATCACTGAACTGAGAGTGGGGTCTTTTGCTTTTGGCACACAGGTGAGAACGTGTATTTATGTAAATGTGTTTAAACATACAATCTTAATAATTACAAATATAGTTGAGAGGATAATTATGATGCAATTATGAGATTTAGTAGGCTGCTTATGAGTTGTTAAGTATGGAAATGTCAACTGTACATCTTCTAATTATATTGTTTATTCTTTTCCGACGTCCAATGTTTTCCACCTCTTGCTTCATACTACTTCATTTCTTTTTCACTTTTCACTTTTCACTTTTCACTTTTCACTTTTCACTCTTCTCTTCTCTTCTCTTCTCTTCTCTTCTCTTCTCTTCTCTTCTCTTCTCTTCTCTTCTCTTCTCTTCTCTTCTCTTCTCTTCTCTTCTCTTCTCTTCTCTTCTCTACTCTACTCTACTCTACTCTACTCTACTTCAATTCATACCATTCAGGTGTTGTGGCTCTTCTCCAACAACATAACCTGGATTGAAGCTGGTTCATTCAGCGAGCTCCGTGATCTGGAGGAGCTCGACCTGGGCGATAATCCTCACATGCACCGCCTTGAGGGCGGAGCTTTCCGTGGCCTGGAGAAGCTCCAGAGCCTCCACATGCATCGCTGCCGTCTGGCTGCCCTTCCCCATGACATCTTTCACAAGCTCTACAGCCTGCAGTTCCTCTACTTGCAGGAGAACCAGCTCCACTTCATCCAGGATGATCTCTTTGCTGACCTGATCAACCTCAGCCAGCTCTTCCTTCACGGCAACCGCATCCGCACCCTGTCCGAGAATGTGTTCCGTGGTCTGGTGAACCTTGACCGTTTGCTTATCCACGACAACAGGGTCCGTCAGGTCAACCGTCGTGCTTTTCGTGACCTGGGCAGGCTGACCATGCTCTTTCTCTTCAACAACTCCCTGGCAGAGCTGCCCGGTCAGGCCATGCGTGACATCGACTCCATCGAGTTCCTGCGGCTGAACAACAACCCCTGGGCATGCGGCTGCGAGGCTCGCCCCCTCTGGGAGTTCTTCCGAGGTGCCCGTGTATCCAGCTCTGATGTGATGTGCGCTTCCCCCGCTACTCGTCGTGGACAGGACCTACGCTTCCTGAGGGAGATGGACTTCGCCCTGTGCCCATTTCCCGACCCTGGCTCCCTCACCGGCAGCACCACCACCACCTTCAGCACCAAGACCCGCTGGTGGTTCTCCAAGCATAAGCCAGTCAGCAGCTCTAAGGGCATCTTCGAGAAGAGCTCCGAGACCAAGGCGCACCCCTTCACTGCAGGAAAATCTCAACATCCCTCCATCACTTCCACATCCACAAAGTACGAGCTCGGGGAGGAAGAGGCTTTACTCCCAAAGCTTGACCCGGAAGAGTACTGGGCCAACTATGGAAACGAAGATGCAGGCGTCACCTCCCTACGCTGCTTTGAGCTCGATTGCCCCCCTGAATTTGACTCTCTGCCACCCTCCTCTTCTTCTTCTCGCTCTTCGTCTTCTGTCCTCTTGCTGCTCTCCATGTCTGTCTTGACTGTGTGCACCCATCTCCTCTTTGGTTGAATCTATCCATCTCCAAGAACCCTCACCCCTCTAATTTTTCTCCTCTCTGGAGGAGAAAAAGTCCGGTTTTACTCAAATTGACTTCAATGCCTTGATTCCTGTTTACTATCAGCATCACCTGTATCTTTGTTCTGTTCAGTTTGAGCCTCTAGTTCTTTGCATCTAGAGGGCACTACTACTGATGTAGGATACAGTGGGTAAACAAGGGAACGCAGGGCAGCGGAGGAAAGTTCATAGAGCTTGGTTAGCGAAGCTGATACGCTGTCCTTCTTTTTTTGAGGGAATGGGTATTCGAAGCAATCTCTGTCAGTCAGTGCAGACAGAGGATACGGATTTCCATCTTAGGTTTATGTACAATATTTGTATGCTTCTAACTTTTTAGTCACTCTAAGTGCTTCTATGATAGTTGTAACTATAGCTTGTGATGTCACTTCGACACCCTCTAACTTTAAGGCTGTCATGGCTTAATCCACAGTCCCATTCTAGAGCACTGTTTATGCCTCAGTTGCTAACAAATGGCATTATGAGCAAAGCGCTTGGATCCATTTTGTTTTGAGTGCAGTGACTGAATGTACGATTTTATTTAACTGTAGTCTCAAATACAGGGCTACGTGAGAAGGAAAGGAATACAGGGGCAGAGCAAGTAAAGCACAATGGATTGAGCAACTTGAAAGGTTGCAAACAGCCAGAGAGTGCGCGAAAGCATGCAAGAGAAAAGAGCTAGAGAATACGCGCGACAGAAGGCGAAATACATTGTATTACATCACTCACCAGCTATGACAGCAATTATCACTTGTGTAAATATGACATGCTGGCAGAGGGAGCTGTAAATAGCGCTGTGAAAGGCCTTATGTTTGTCACTGTTCTGATTGGCCATGAATGTCACTGTGAGTAATGTCAGTTGTGATGATATTTCTATGGCCAGTGCATGGAAAGATCAATCAATGGCAGATGAGTGAGTAAATGTCTATTTTTGTTTTTTACATAGATTCACTAAGTCTTTCCAAAATTTCCTTGTTCATTATTCCAAATTCATGGAATTAGCTGAATGTCGGCATATTCTACTGATTCCCATTTGTCATATTCTCAATACAACATAAGAAATAATAATTGGCATTGTTGTAAAACTGAAAAGTATACAATAGCGAGACTAATGAAGGACTCCTTAGATGTGACAGATTGGTTGACATTGTGAAAATTGTCTCCCATTGGTCATGGGAGCTGAAGCAATAATGGACATCTTCGAACTGCTTTCAAACCTGTCCTAACATGGTCTCTCTCTCCAAGTTAACCTTTCCTTACCTTGCCTTTTCCTCCTCTTTCTAACTAAAGAGATGGAGAGCAATAAGAAGATGTGACAGGGCTATCGAGAAAAAACGTTTTGAAAAACTGAGAGGGCAAGGACGAGAGAGAGATAGAGAGAGAGAGAGAGAGAGAAAAGGACAAGAGAAAGGCAGGGGAGGTTGTGGGTGGTAGAGAGTAAGAAAACGACGATAAAGATTGGACATGTGTAAAGAAAAATGCAGAAAATTTCCTCCTCAGACAGAAGATGTGTTTAGTAATAATACAGGCAAAACTTAAAATATGTTTTTGTCTCACCTTTTAATTCCGGCGGTCAAGTAATGATAGAAAATTGCATAACGCAGCCTGATCCTTGCTTTCAGTTCCAATTGTTCCTATTGTTAATTCTAGCAATATCCTATCCGATGTTTACCATTTAATATTTCAAAAGCAATTAATATCGCCATCTTTCTCCACAGGTTTTATATGTTCCCTGGCACATTTATGTCTTATTTGACGTTTTGTTTATGTAGATATAAGCTGGACGGGTAAGGTCAAACTGCCTTGAGGTGCTCTCGAGTGACCATATTTGTGAGGTCACTCCTAGATGACCAAAGCATTAGTTATACCTTTTTACCCAGAATGTATGGATTCTCACTTGAATGTAAGAATGTAAAAGAATGAGCTGTTGAATGTTTTCTTTAAAAAAAAATGCTGGACAAAAAGCATGACAAAAGAATAAAGTCTTATCTAAGAAACATATTTAGTGTGGGCGTACTTTCTATGTTCATCCAACAACAAAGGTTTAACAGTAAAATACATGTACTCTCTTTCTCTCTCTCTCTCTCTCTCTCTCTCTCTCTCTCTCTCTCTCTCTCTCTCTCTCTCTCTCTCTCTCTCTCTCTCTCTCTCAGTCTGACCTCTCCTGACACAGACAGACAGACAGACAAACACACAGGTGGCTCAGAGACACTATTCCCCCTTTGTTGTGTACAAAGTTCTTTGAAATAGATATCACTCACTAACAAACAGTTACCATGCAACCACACTGGACGTCATTCAGAGTTCTAAACACTCAGATTTTGAACATGCGTATGTGCACGGTTAGGTATTCACTGGCCAACGCAAGTAAATGCTCCCCTGAGGAACGAATAAAGATGCAACAAGATGGTTTTATTGGAAAAAGTATGCACAAAGATCTCCGACAGAGACTTCAAATTGCTTTTTGAATGATTTCAGGAATCTATAAATGCATTTGTGTCTTGATGTAGCTTCTTTCTTTCTTTCTCTTTCTTTCTTTCTTTTTTCTTTCTTTCTTTCTATCTCCTTGAGTAAGAAATACGAAAGATTAGCAGATGGCTCTCACTGAAAGAGCAACTTGATGACGAAAGCTTGCTTCAGTCTCCCAGCATGTGCAAAGGCAGGCTGTGCTTAACACAGATAGACACACACATACATGCGAGTCCCGCTGAGAGGCTCAAGGGCTCTTTCTTTTAATTCCACTGTAAATGTTTCATGAAAACTAGAAATCTTCTTAAGACCCCCCAACTGCTGTATCCTTTACCATCCAATGCAAACTTAAACCTAACCGATTTTGAATTCAATAGATTAATGTGATGTTAACCAGATTTGCAGCAAGGTTTGCATCTGACAGACACATTTTTTTGTCATTTAACTAGTCAACCAACCAATGAATCAATAAGTTACATCTTGGGTTACAACGATAAATGGCCAACTGTAATGTGTGAGGTTATTTTATTAATCAACACGTGCAATGCATGACATGTGCATACTGAAGCCCCATTGGACGGATAGAGCTGCTTGCATCATCTCGCATCATCTCACATCATCCCACCCACCATCTGCGTGCCCATTGGCTGTCGGCCATGCCGCTCAACAATGAGACACAATGAATTGGCTGGAAACCAAGGGGGAGCGACCACGTCAATATCACGGCAGGCTGTGGATTGTTGAAAATGAACGAAGATATGGAATGAATCATTAAACTGAATGAATGGGGGGAATATGGGTGAGAAACTGAAGACGCAACTTTGTTTGCCGGAAATTGCTCATCACAGTGAGCTGCTTAGAAGTGATAACAATCGCCTCCATGGGAAACAAATGTCAATTTACATAAGGTCAATAGTACATTTCGACACATACAGCAGCAAAAAAACACACATTTTCTTTTTTACACATACAATTACAAACTCCTACACACCAAAGCCCCATCACCAGCTGGTGTGGATGTTACCCTGCTGTGTTATAGTGGGTTTATATTACCAATATTTTTATAATAATCCTTCATCTCTGTCTGCAGTTCAGCACGGCTCCACTTTGCTCAAAATATTAATTACACATTCTCTCTTTTTGCATCTTTTTCTGTCTTTCCGCTACGTTTGTCGTCATCTGAGTCTCTCTCATCCCTCCCTCACCTTTCTCGCTCATGTTTCTCACATTCTCCAGCTCCACTTGACGTCATGAGCATCATACATTTCCTTTCTTTCACAAGTCTTCCCTTTTATCTCTTTTCTTCTGTATTTTGTGTTCAATAACAGGTGCCAGGACTGTAGTACTTTGTTGAATAATGAGATCATTATTTGATTTAAAGGCTCAGCTTTTGATGAAGTCCTCATTATTAGTGAGAATGGTGGATGAATGATAAGAATAAACAGTGGCCAATCTGTGTGGGTGTTTAAGATCTTCCAAAACTTCCCTGCTGTCAGGCGTGCAGATGGCACTAGGGACGGGGGACATGACTCCCTTAGATTCATAGTGACCCGATCCGCCCCTCACGGCCCTACGAAAGGTCGAAAAGCATCTGTAAAATTGAGGATTAATCAGGGTTTCCGCTAGGTTCATTAGCCTAAATAGGGGGGCCGGACAGGCCCGCCACTCCTTAATTTTTTGGCCGTCACTGCTTTAGAATCGGGTCGGCCACCAACGTTTACGTTCTCTGTGCTCTCTGGGTGCTGCTGCTAGCCTGCTACGACCTCCAACTCCTGATCCCACCCCCGGGGTCCTATGAGGAGCTCTTAGCTGCCTCAGTTGTGCCTGTAGTAGCAGTAACCATAGTGATCAAATGCCATTGTTTATGACTGAGCTGGTAATTTTTCTGGACTGAAAAAAATTGACTACTGCCACGTAAAGGCAACCAGAGACAAGAAATAATCAACATGTTTTTTCAAAAACCAAACAATGTAAGTATCCTTCCTATGCCTGTTGACTTTTCTCAGATGTGGATTCGTTTTGTTATTCATTTGTATAGCTAGTCTTTTGCACTTAGCAAACACAGCAAAACACGGATAGCAATAGTGAGTGGTGGTGAGTGGACAGAGGCAAATAGCGAATTCACACAAAAAGAATGGTTGTATAAATCAAACAATTTATCAACAAGAAACAAGGTTTAATCTGGACTTCCAAGGCTAAATTAGGGTCCTGGCATAACATTATCATCTAACCCAATGTACTGTATAGGTTGACTGAGGTAAATTTACTGATTTATGTTAAAATGTTTAAATAAAACATATTTTGCAGAAGGCATGAAGTTTTGTGATTGGCATACTAGACAAATACCAGTTTGATCATGCGCCCCTGCCTGCTATTAAACAGCTTAATTCTTACCATTCTTTTGAATGGTTTGTGCACCTTCTGATAGTCTGGTAATGAAACCAGCTGGTCACTTGCTTTGAAAGATCAGCAAACTGTAATTCTCATCACGGATTCCTCCAAACTCAGACAAACCAAGTGTTCATCACAAATGTTTCTGACGTGGTTTGAATGTGCTTTGAGCACCACAACCCGCACATATCCCTTCACATAAATGATGGAGAGGCAGAGGTTGACGTGCAGACTTCAAAGGGAATGAAAAGCCAGAAAAGAGACATTAACAGAGACATCAGCGCCGCCGAAATAGAGTGTGAAACAGCGAATAAAATGCAGAGAGTGAGTGGAGATGTGAGATGTTTGAGTCACATTCTTGGCAGATTCCGGCGCCATAGACATTTGGAGAGTTTATGAATTGCGCATGCAAAAGTCACACACTTTGCGAGGGCGCACGCACACACACACACACACACACACACACACTCATTTAGCTCTAATCACACATTCTTCGAGGACTGCACTCGTCCCGCGGTGAGGCAGACGTTTTTTAAATGGAGTGCGTCATCGCTTTCGACGGTGGACCGGGGAGAGTTCACGTGCCTCTGCCACCTGCAAAGCTGCCGCCCGATTGACTAAGAAACATTTTTTATGTGGAGCTCAAAGCCAAGATGTTTACTGGTTAAATGTGTCAGATGAAGTGGACTAGGCCATTGCACTTTCAGCTATTTGTGTTTACTTATTTGCTTTGAAAACTTGGCACAGGCACTAGTCTGCCCTTTTGCTGGTTAAAAAGTAATATGCTATTTCTATAATGTGGCTAAAATAGTTCATGTTGATCAGCAGGAATGGGGTAACTTGTTCTGTTTTTAGCTGTTGAGAGAGACATTTGCCAGATTTTAGGCTCAGAGATTTGGCTGTACGGGCCATAATCTCTTGCAGAAGGAGGGTGTCAGTGTGTGTCTATTTGAAGAGTTTGGTTCGAAAATGAGATAACTCATTTTTTAAATCATGTTAACATGGATTTATTGTGTGACAGCAGTCATTGTGTTAGTTAGCTGTATTTTGTTTAGTTATTATGGCTCAAAACTATTTTAACTATTTTGAAAAGGTTTTCTCATTTTGGAACCAAACTCTTCATTTGTGTGAGCATTGAAGGCAGTGGAACGTTACTGGTGTCACATGAGTATCTGAGTGCATGCATGTGAAGTTGACATGATAGCAGTGCAGTAGTCAAAGACAGCAGAGGAAGGATAGATAGCTGAAACATATAGACTGAAACTAAAGGAATGGAAAATAAAAGCCAATAATCTTTAGTAATAATTAGTACTGTAGTTGCTTTACATAGTTTGTATTTATTTACATGAAAAAACAAAAGCCAAAATAGAGTTGTTCATGTTATAAGTTTTTTTTATGTCACCGCTATCCTTCCAAAACTTCGGATCTCCAAATTCGAAAAACACTGCACAATTTTTCACAATTCTGTTTTGACAAAGCTGACAAGCACTTTTAAATACAAATTTTTTTGAAAGTTGAAAAACCCATTGATCAATAAATTATTTACGGCAAAAATATGGAACTAAATATCCACAAAATATGGAGATTTACATTTACCAGACACTTTTATCCAGAGCAACTTACATTGCATGATTGTACTATTTGTTTCTGATTATGTGCAATCCCCTGGGATCAAAGACCTTGGCATAAGGTTTGAAAAAAAAGAGAATCAAAAGAGCATACAAAGAGAATGAACGGATAATAAAGCAAACAACATTAAAAGTCCTGTAAAAACACCTGCAATTTTCTGGAATTTCGTATTACGTGAAAACACAGTAATAGACTGTGAAATTACATGTTTTTTTTCATTAGATAAACGACATTGGCTACAATATTATCAGTTATTCGTTAATCCTCTCATTTTGATGACAGCAGTCAGTCTCCTGCTTTGACTCAATAAGCATTGCTTATATGGTGTAATATTTTGCCAAGCTGAGCTTCAGTTTACACCCAAATCACTATACACAACATGCCTAAAAATTTCTAATACATTTTTAAAGGGTGAAAGACATGACTTTTGGTCACTTATGTCACAACACACAAACTTTCCAATATGCTGTATTTCATATTAGATACACTATAATTTCACATTTGTGTTATTTGTCAATATGTGTTTCATTACTCTCTACTACATAGAAAAAACACGTGGCACACACAAGTCCCAGCTAATATTTAAGGGCTGTGTCCACTGCTGTTGGTGATAATCGACAGTGGTTCTAATAGCACTCTTTAGCGCTGTTTTTCATGAGAATATGAGAATAAAAGTCCAGTGACGATTTTCCCAGTTTTTGCTTTCCAACCCCGCCCACACCACAGTATTAATACATTTTCACCAGATAGTGTTTGACGAAAGAGATGAACGAATTTGTCAATAAGCGTCATCCCTTTATTCTCTTCTTGCCAGCCCCTCGATTCTCTGCAGGGGAGTCAGACATGCTCAGACCCCAGAGGCACCCACCTATACAGCTTTATTCTTGCTTTGAATCCTTGGAGCTGTAATTACAAATATAACCCATTGCTCAAGTCTGTGCATTGTTCAAATTTTATTCAAGACTTTTCATCAGCTGTTGTTTATTATATTTTATTATCAGCTGTAGTGAATAATAAATGACCGATTGATCATGTTGGATATGATAAACGTGATCTGTACATTTTAGTCTTTGCTACTGAGTGCTTCCCTGTAAAATCATGTCTTCTTCCTGCTTTCCTTATAAAGTCGTTCGGTTTTACATCTTCCTCCACTAATGCAGTTTGCCTTTCTCTGCATCAGCTTGTCTACGTCCTCCCTGCTGCTGTTTTCGTCATTCTATTCTTTTGTTGTAACTCGTGCCTCTTCTCCTTCTCCGCCCTTTCTCATCTTGTCTCACCCTCTTCAAACTCTCTTGCTCTTTGTTCGACTTCCCGCTTCAGCCTATTTTTGCTCCCATTTGTCTCAGCAGTGCGTAGAAGGAACTCGGCGAATCAAAAATAAACCAGGACAGATGCAGTGTTGTGCTCTGGGACTCTCACAGATCCCATATCATCCCTCTCAAGATGGCCGCCGATTATGAGTCATTCACTGCCTCTCTCCATTTATCTGCCTTGCTGCGGGTGTGCTTTAAAAGATCTCTCTTCTTCTGCTCTCTTTAGTTATACAGTCTAAAGATATATGACATAAATGCTCTTTGATGTATAGAAATGCCAACAAACAGAATGATACAGACAGATGAACAGACCGACGAAAACAAAAAAATGGATACATTCATTTGGACAATACATATATAAACACCCAAATCATGAGAGAAAGCTGTTATTTAATGGCAACTGTTTAGGAAAAGGAGATGAAGTAACAGCTTGGCCTTCTAATTCTGGAGGCATGCATTTTCTATGTGCTTTTAGTGCCCTCTAAAGGTGAACATTTGCAAAAGAATGCATTGAGAAAGATATTTCCTATTTATTTGTATTCACATAGTTAATTTGTAACTAAATCTATGGGGATATCTCTATTTACAATCTTTCTGAAACATAGGTGTATTGTGAGGCTATATTAATGCTTAAATTCTATTGGCAGGATTTCTTGAAATACCAATAAAATTATTCACAGGTGGAATGTTCATTTAATAATAATATTTGATTTTGGAACTACTGGGCTCCTTTTACACGCAGATTTGTATGTGGTTGTACCCTTAAACAACATGAAATGTACATTCTAGCCACGAGGGGGCGGAAATGTGCAAACGTTGTTAATGTATTTCCTAAGTTTAAACTACTGTAAGAGAAAGTGGAACAGGTGAAAACAACGAGCAAAATTAAAAGTGTACTTATTTTTATATTGATATTATTACATAAATGTTATACACCTTATTCATATTAATAAATCAACTGATGTTATCTGAATTCAAATAACAAAATGTTCAGCATAAAACTGTACGTTAAGCTTCATTTATAAAGCAAATGTGTTAAAGATATTGTAATGATTTAATACAATCATACAAACAGGGCCAATATAATTACAAATAATCAGTGAACACCAAATCTTACAACTACAGAAATACAATGAAAACAAGCAAGAAGCTTTTTGGCTTATGCATCCTCGTCAATTCAATTCTCTATTAAAATCTTCAAAAGAAATTCATACAGAAGCAAAATAGCAGTGTTAGAATTCATTATCCAATCACTGTTGTCATATGAAGTATCATCATGCCATGGGTTCATTTGATATGGTTTCATAATAAATTAAACCTTATTTCAACCATATACTTAATATTCAAACCTTATCAGACAATCATAGAAAGAAAATTTCGGTAGCTCTTCTCAACATGGTTGTATTTGAAAACAATTAGATAATGCATTACATGAACGAACATTGGACAATACTTCTACAGCTTTTATTAATAAGAGTTCATGTTAATTTCAACATTTACTAAAACATTTTTTAAATCAAACTTTGTAGCTGTTAATATTAGTTAATGCATCATCAACTAACATGAATAATTGTACTGACATGAACTTATTTATTATGAATGATATCAGAATGGATGGCCTAAAAAAGGTGAGATCATAACAACTTTACTTATTTTATTAAAACACCCATTGACCTATTTCTATGCTGACCCATAAGCAGAGTGCATTATCAATATGTATAATGACTTTTAAAATGACTGAATGCTCCTTATTAAAAAAGTGAGAAATTATATCTTGTCTCATTGGACATTTTCATAACAAGCATCAAAAAGAGGATTCCTTTTAATTAAAAAAGCAGTGTTTCATATTTTGTTAATGCTTTGCTGTTCGGCCCATTTCAATTGACACCAATTGGTGTTGGTAATAGATTTTCTGAATAACCCTAATCTAGAAAATTAGACCTTTGCTTCCTTTATGCGTTAAAATTGCTGTTTTACATTGCATATTTCAATGAGTACACATGTACATTTGGACCTTTATGCATTTGGCAGACGCTTTTATCCAAAGCGACTTAAATTGCATAGGCCTACTATAGCCTACCTTTTCATTTGTGTGTGCAATGCCTGCGAATCCCTACCTTGAATTGTGCAAAAAATATTGTTATTCTGTCCTCATTTGCCATTTTGGAGGGTTGGTGCCATGTTTGTTTCACATTAAACAACAGTTTATTGTAACAAGGACATCTGTGGATATTTGTGTTTTATGTGTGACATGAGCCGGAGATTTGTGTTATTTGGTCTGAGCGGCCGTGTGACAGATGTTGGTCAGATTTGTGAGGATATTGGTGGGTGTGGGGGATGCTTATCCGTAAAACTCCTTCTGTCTCGTTAATCCTCGGCGCAACGTTCACAGCGACGCGTATTTAATATGTCACTGTGTCACTTTTAATCCTGCATTAAGCTGTTGATGTCGGTCGATTTATTACGGTTTAAACTGTATTATTACTCGTTACATTTAAAACAGTTCGGGTTAACGTTTAGCCTACCGTATGCCCCGTTCCAGAGTCCGAGCATGGACATGAGGGCCAGTCAGGTGTCCGTAATCCTCTTTATCAACACCTGAGAAATGGGCGACTTTGACAAATCCGTCAAATACTCCATTACGCGTTATCATTGGTTACTTTGTTGTGATTGACGGCAGGTCCTAGCGAATGCGCTCGCAGGAGGGTGGGGACGTCAGGCTGTTCTGGGAGGCTCGTGGATATGGAACGGAGCTTGTGCCGCTGCGCTGAGCTGGTTGAAATACGTTTAACCAGCCCTTAGCTAGAAGCTACATTAGCTTTAACAAGCTTTTCGCGATAGTATATTTCGTTTACAAAAACAATTGGCGATTTTAGCGAGGAGTCAAAACCCAAAGGGCCATTTTTATGTTTGACTGTGTATTAAAGCTTCAGAGTTTGGACGCAGGCTAACTGGCTAAGTGAGCCGTCGGAAAGACCCCACCACCCAAAGATTGAAACGGAGATTTAAGCCATCATCTAATCTATTCAAGAGGATAACCAGTGCCACACACACGCCAATGCTCTAAACCAGCAAAGTCAATGAATTGACAGGTAGGTTGCTTGTTGTGTTATTTTACACGGTCGTGAACACCATTTTTTAAAGGGGCAGATATAGTGCTAGCTGCAATGCTAATCGTCCTGCCCAGCCGTGCGACAAGTTACGTTTGGTTCTATATCGATTTAACGCTTTTATATTATGCAGTGCATTGCTTTTTCTAAACATGTGAATCGATTTTCGGCATCTGTATTCGTTGTCATTCGTTTTTTTTGCGGCGTGAGCTGAATTACCAAGGTGGTGACCACAGAGACACGTAACGTTAACATGCACTCTCTAGAGTATGTTAATAAGATTAGATTTGTTTATTAATAATCATTTTTTTGCTGCAATTGCACGGAGTCAATCGATTAAAGGAACGCGCTAAAACTGCGAGCTGGGAATCGGGGTCGCGCGGATTCACTTCGGGCCTAAAACCGATGACAACAGTGCAGCTGCAGAGAAACACACCCAAAAGATACACACCGCTTGAACATCAGACCCATACCCCACGATACGGTTATGTGTCTCGTCCTTTAACCTCACATGTTCAAAACGGTTCTACATGATATTATATTGTAGTCATTTGTGAGTCATTTATTGTCATCAGGTCACCTGCCTATTAATGATCTGTTAGTTTTACACTCATCAATGAGTAAAACGAGCAACCATTGTTGAAAGTGAAACGAAATCACAACAAAGGACTAATAATGTTACCGAAACGAATGACTCGCGTATGACTAAAAATGCGAACAATATGAAACGTGAGAGTGAAAATTGAACCATTGCTGTCTGTCGACCAGTGTATTGGCTCGCATAACTAGCTATACCAGCTTTGATCTCGTGTGTTTGTCTGTTAAATGATAACGATATGGAGTATAGAGGGGCGTGTCAGGGAAAAGGGAAGTTCAAAAGGCTCTCCCCCTCTCCCCCTCTCTCTCTCTCTCTCTCTCTCTCTCTCTCTCTCTCTTCAAATGTGCTTTTTGTGTTTTGCCAGAGCACAATACATCTAGAACAGATGAAACGCAAACAATATACATCAAATCAAACAATGCACATTTTGGAAATAACAAAACACAAACATTCTGTATGTGTGTGCTTATTATTGAGAGCATCACTGATTGGTCGACTCCTCCCTTTTGTTGTGGCAGGCATCTATGTATTGTGTTGCTAATACAATCCTATTTTTCTCCTAAAAAATATTGAAGTTGTGTATTGTTGTCTAATTTCCTGAAGTCAGGGCAAATCATTTCAAATATGGGTCACAGTGTGGGCAGATGCGGCTCTCTTCGGCTGACCAGTTCTGTCGATGTCTAGCCTTCTCTATGCTCAGAGTGTGATTGCTTAGTCTGTAATGTATCTCATCATTGTTGTTCTTAATTTACAGTCTTTCACTGTACTAGGATATTCTGCTGTCGTATAATTTCTATCTAGGGTCAAATAATATTCAAGTTAAGTTTGTTTTCCTGTTGATTCCGTCCAGTAAGGTAACTTTCTTTTTGTACTTCCATAATTTGGTTGGGTTGAACTTTGTGAATGAGTGTGTCAGTGTCTTGATGCTGAGTGCTGTTAGTAGCTTTAGGATCAGCTGAATCATTCTATTTTTTTTCAGTGTTTAGTTCCTGGTGTTTAAGGGCTTTAAAATTAAATTAGTTGGGGTAACTCATTTTTAGATGTTTCTAAAATTTGATGCTCTGTTTTTGAATGCGCATCAGTCTGCTCCGCATGCGTTGTTTGGTGTGTTTCTCAGGACTCTGAGAATACTCCTACAGAACTCGGCATGTAAGGCCTCAATCAGGGTTTTGTCCCATTTGTTAAATTGGTTCAGGAGAGTACCCACACTTCACTGCCATACAGTGCAATTGGTTCTAAGACTGATTGAAATATTTTGAGCCAGATTCTAATTGGCATTTCGAGGCATGTGGATACTGTTTAGTTGGAGATAGAAGGACCAGATCATCAGCAAACAGCAGAAACTTTATGTTGGAATCATGTAGTGTGAGATCAGGTGCTGCTTTTTTTTTCCTAGGAGTTTTGCCAATTTTGAAAAGGGTTTGTGATTGTGGACATCCCTGTCTCACCCCCTTCCTTGAGTAAAAAATTATATTTGTTTATTTTTATACATTGATTTAATAATGTTTTATAAGAACGCTTTGAAAGAGGATAGATCTAAATCTGTGATCATGTAGTCAACTGTCGAGCAACCATGAAATTAACAGTTTGTATATCCTCCTAGAGAATCTCCTCTCACCATGCCATTGATGATGTATATGCCAAGACTTTGGCAGAGCTCAATTATAAGTTTTCCATTTTTGTTGACTTGTGTATCAAAGTTATTTCTTGACAAATGTACACTGTTTTGTTGAAAGCTTTGTCCAATATATAGTTATATATAGTTATATACAATTTATAACTATTACCATTATCAGTGGTGTAATCGGGTAAGGATCCTGTTCTTGCATTGAGATCCCCACATACCCACACACTTCCTAGGGCCTGGAAATAGTTAATTTTGACTGTAGAGGGTATCAAAGATGTTTTCATCTTGATAAGGAGATTCAATGGAGGAATATAAAGGGCACATTAAAATATATATTTTGTAGTTTGACTGAGTTGATTATTGATTTTTAGCCAGACATGTGATTCTTCTTTTTTGATTAGTTGGATTTATTTATCAATTTCAAGCTCGCCAAATGATTGTGCCGGCTTAATCTCTTCCACATGTATTTTTTTCGTGTATTTGAGATGATATTGATATTTCACGATAACCTGGGTGAAAAAAGTGACCTCATCGGTTTTGCCCCATGTTTCTTGTAATTTATTATGTCTGTGTCTAATACACTTGCAGTGCATAACACAAGAATGCTGTCAGACTAGTGTTGGGCCTTTCGCATCTCCGGACTGTCACATACTATATTTTACTACATCTGAATGCCCAACGAAGCCTTTCTCATTGATATATTTTCTGTTGTCAGACGAAGTAGTGATCAAGGCGACTTATTACTTTGCATTCTGGAATACTTGATTCTGATTGGCCAATCACAACATTTCAAGGTCTGATATTCATAGATGATAACCGCTCAAAACTAATAACACATGGTTACCTGGATGCTGCATTTCATTTTGGCAGGCAAAGTTTAATGTAATGAAGTTGAATAAAGTATAAATACATTTATGTTCAATGACATTATATTTACAAAGGATTCAACCAAATTGCCTGTTCTTGGCATTTGAATGCGTGTTGTCTTAAAACCAAAAATAAACTGTTTTTTCTTTCGGAAGGTCTGCATTCGGTAAAAAATAGCTAATAAATTATTTCATGTTCAAAAAGTTAACTAACTTCAGGTAAGTATGACCCCATTCACACAGACCACTAATTCCAGAAAATTGCCAGAGAGCCTTCTGTGTGAACGCAAACGCATCCCGGATTGATCCGAAAGTTTATTCCAGAAAGGGAACCTAGTTCCATTAACGGGATTAGTCCCGGAAAATGCCATGTGTGAACAAAAGGCAGAAACAATGCTGTAAAAGCTGTGTAGTGATGACACACATTTATAATAAAGCGTAAATAATTTGGCTATGAACACAAATATAGTAATTTCAAAAAGGAAAACAGGGGCCTACTATTAGTCTTTAGCTAATTCATGGATAAATGCAAGAGTCATAATCACCAAACTTAGATGCGAGAATTGCATTATTTGCTTCTAAACACAGTTTTAACTTGAAATTACTTTTAGCAGAACTATAAGCACGAATATACTCAGTGCTTCAATAAACTTGATCGGTTTACCAACCTTTAAAATACGGTTGTGTGCACCTGCCATGCTCGGGCTGAGCTTCAGAGAAGCCCATGTGTTTCTGTTTATACTCTGTTAACAAACTAACTCCAAACTTTCACCGAAACATTTGTGTGCTTGTTTTTCTCAACAAAAACATTGAAAACAATATAAACATGATGATAATATACCAACCTAAGTAAATCGTGGTTTTCTTATAGCATTATGTGCAATATGCTTTAGGTCCTATTACTGGGTTTTTCATTCGATCTGCATGAGCTTATTCCGAAACGGTTACAAAATCAAAATACTAAACTTTTCTCAAATTTTGTTTTAAAAAAACGATAAACTTATTTTTAAACTTACATTTTTGTACATCATATGACAGAAAAATCATCATACAGTGCCCTTTGTATTGTAGTTAGGCGATTGTAACAAAGTTCAATAAAAGGAAGGAAGGAGGTGGGAACCGGCGAACGCAAATCAAGCTTTTAATTAGATAAACAAACAACAAAACACATTTAAAATGCCGCCAGCTCCATCACGGTCGATTGCCGGCCACACAAACATAACAAAACACAACATAAACTCCAGGCCTGGTCCTCTCTCACTGACGGTCCGCTCGCTCGTCCTCTTATGCTCCCGATCTCCTCCCTGATACGAGACCGGTGCCTCGACTCCCGGCTCTCGTTCCGCCTACCTCACTGCAGCGATGTTGCAAAATTTTACTTGCCCGCCTTTCGATAATTTTGTTTTTTCATTAAGGCTGTCTAACCGAACAAGCCTGAAAAATTTGCTTTTATTTGTTTTCATATGGCATTTTATATTTAGCTTAATCTCGTTGGGCTAAAGCATACCTTGCGACATCTTCGTTCCTCATTTACCAATAAAAAATATAAATACATTTTTTTTACGTCTTTGGCATTTGCATAAAGCAACAATATATGCTAAGGAATAATAAACCAAAACAGAGAGATTACTTAAGCCTTTTTGGCACTAAATAAAGGAAGGCTGTAATAATATCAAATTGCGCTATTTAGCCACCTAAAAACACAGCAAGAAATATCTTTCACAGTGATCAAACCTATGTTTATGACAAAAAACCCCAAATAAGAATACATTTACCAGTGTTGTATGCGCATGAGCTCTGGCAAATGACACTGTCCAATGCGTCCAAACATGCACCATTTTACAATTTTGACGCACCACTCAGTCATGATTCAGTAACGCATTTAAGAAGACGAGATACTTCATGGTCGCCACCTCGTTACACCTGTCACATTTACAATCTGATCTCTAGAGATCAAGTTGTCAGCTGTTTACTCGAATACATAGCTCTATACACATTTATATCATATTTATTTGCTATGCATGCTGTCATTTTTCTTTTTGTAATGTTAAATCAATCTGTTGATATCTTCAGTGTAAGCCTACTTTCATACCTTTTTTTTATATATATTTTTAATACAATTAACAGCATCCCCATCCCCTCCACCTTTTATAATGCAAGTATTTTTTACACTAACATTTCAGGGTGGTTTTGATCAATTTAAAAATGACAGAGTTGTCCCTTGGACCTGATTCAGGGTTACACAGCTACGGCAATTTTAGACTGGACCACAGGTCAGATTCCAAGATGTCTCGCATACTTAAACTGATAACAATACGCTCTGTGACTGAACCAGTTTAGATCTTTAAGAAAAGTGTCTCAAAATACTGCTAGATAAAAAAACGGAAAACACCGGATAACACTGTTTTGAGTGCGAATAAATGTGAATAGCGATATTTTGATATAATTTATGGCTTAAGTCATTGTCGGGATACTGTGAAACATTAACAGATGATATATTTACATTTATTCATTTGGCAGACGCTTTTATCCAGGAGTAAGGTGCCTTGCTCAAGGGCCCTTCAGTCATGACCTGCTGGCACTGAGATTAGAACTGGCAACCTTCTGATCACAAGACCAACGCTCTAACCATTAGGCCACAGCTGACCCCATATATATTCACCAAAAGCCACTGTCCACCTTCAGAATATGTCCAGTACATTGAAACTTTTCGAGTCATAAGGACTACATTTAACACTTTAGCTTTTTCTAGGAAAGTCGGTCTTGTGGGTAAATATCCTAGTATTTAGTGTCTGCTAAATAATTATGAATGTAAATATAACAGAAATGTAATTTTTGGGTAAACTCTTCATTTAAGAATAAACTCCAGCCTTGTGATAGTAGTCTCTTGCTTTAGAAGTTAGTTACTGTATTGCATTGCACCTTCAGTGCTTTATTTATTAATTGATGAGAACAGCTGTCAGCCACAGTGACTTTAATGTCCTTTTATTTTCAGCCAGCTCTGTTTGCTGTGTCACCTGTCTGTTACGATTGGGTATCTTTAACTACACAATGGAAAACTGTTTAGGCCCCACAGTCCATACAAATCCCATATGGCTTTTTAATATGTGCATAATTTGTACCAATTGTAGTCCTAGAAATAAACAGATATACAGACTAGGGGTGTCCCCGACTAAGGATTTACATAGTCGAACTTGCATGTGAGGAGGATGTGAAGCGTGCCCGTCTGCTACGCCACTGTTCGTATAACCAAAATGGAATGATCCCCATTGCATTACACCTCTCAACTGTGAGATGATAGTCGAATCAGGCTCCTCCTATCAAAGCATCAAATCTACAACCCAATGCAGACATATTTGTAGATAGTTCATTTTGTTTGCTAATGTTCAAATTCCAATGTTTAGGTTGTCTAGAGCACATCCATAATTAATTTGTCATCCAAATGTATTTTTCACTTTGGTCAACAAAGTACAGCGACAAATGCGTTTCTTGAGCCTCTTATGTTAGATTGGTGAAATGCACACATACATTGTCAGCGCACACAATGTCAGACAGCCTTGAGGCTCTGCAAACAGCCAGACATTACGTTTGTTTGCATACATTTGATAGTGAAAGCTTATGTGATGTCATCTCTCCACGGTTGACAGAAAATTGGTTGGGTATTGTCCTACAGATGTCTTTGTAATTAAGCGCAGTTCATGTATTTATTTGGTTTGTATTGTGTTGTTCAACGGGTATGAGTCAGTTCTGAAAAGAAAGAAAGAAAGAAAGAAAGGGAAGAAAGAAAATATATCCTGAATTAAGTATGTCTAAATAATACCTGCTTCGAAGGGCTAGTTCTCAGATTTTGACAACAATTTTCTCAGAGCCCAACAACTCTGTTGAGTTCCATAGATTGTTCCCAAATTTTAGGGTGGAATCAACAAAAAAGTCTGCAGATTCCATTTGACCCTGCTTATGAGGGAAAACTACTTGAAAAGAAAACTTTATTTGAGCAAGACCTATGAGAGGGAAGATTTACACACATCAGCACAAATATGTGATTAAAAAATGTAAATTCATGTTATGTGGCTCTTAAAAATGTTTTTGGCACCTGCTATTTTCCCCTATAGGAGCCAACGGCTCCTTAACTGATTTTGTTTGTCTAGAGCCATGTAGTAAAAAAAAATGTGTTCTGTTTAAAACAAAATGAAAGATTTTGAAGAATTTAGGAAATCAAACGGTTCTGGGCTTCCATTGACTATCATTTAAAATTTTTCCTTCCTTTGTGTTTTTCAGGTGGAGTTAATTTCCATCCATAAATACCCTCTCCAGCACACCCACAAGAAGTGCTCATCATTATATCAAAGCACCAACGTTTGCTATCTCTGGTGTGCATTTGATCGCCTGGAAGAAAAGATAACTTCAGTTAAAGGAGGAAGCGTAGGCATGGCTCGGGACACTCCTTTGAGACCTCGTCCTCCTGAGACCCTTATGTAACGTGCCACATCTGCTAATAGACATCAGCTGGGCCTGATGCGCTCACACTTAAACACTTAAGGAGGTCCCTAAGAGTCCCAAAGGAGAAGTCGACCTTTTGTTTTTCCATTGTTTCCTATTTGCTCCCCAAGCATTTTGGTTTTTTTTTCTTCCAGTCTTGATTCAGAATCACTCCAGTCACCTGATTCAATTCCTAGAAGCTTTGTTGTTTTTATTTTTTGTTGGTAAGAAGATTTGATCCAATCAGCAACGCAGATTCTGTCATTGTAGGCCTACTAATATTTTGTGAAGACCATCTGGCCTGTAGTCCATCACTCACCAGTGCATCGACAATGCTTCGACTAAAGAGAGAAATAATTCAAAGGGTGCGATGTAGCACATTCTGGTTAAAATGAAGGAGAGACATTTTTACATTTTCTGATAGCGTGGACAGCGGGGGAGAAGACATCTTCATCGGCTCACAGTTTTGACCACCAACTCCTTCACTCATTTCCTTTGAAACATTCTAAACTGAACTTTCCAACTTAGGCTTTGTAAACCAAGTAGAAGAGATGTTCATCACAAGCATGTCGCTCAAATGATATACGTTTAATGAACGTTTGTCAGCAGTTGCAAAACATTTTTTTATGAATATGTCCTCTATGCTGTCCTCTACCTCTCATTTCATACTGTATCACCAAATTTTTATTTTAAGAGCATCACTATAGATCAGTTTGCTTTTTCAGTTGGTTTTATTTGCCGCTGTGAAACTGGTTGGTGTCATTTTTAATTGATTAGTTATTTTTTCTTTCTATAGAGTTGACGGAAGTGAGAGAGCCTTTTGCATTTACATTCATGCTTTAAGCAAATGACCAAAACAGTTGTGCCATGCTTTATCATGTTTAACTTTTAAAATCCTTGTGAATCATTGTGAAAGAATTCCATCTGCAGAAACTTAATCAAACTTTTAATTTTGGGGAGGACCTTATAGCTCTTGAAACTATACTCATGTTGTGGCCTTTTCATACACTTCTGAAAGAGTGACAGCTTTTCCCTTAATCTACACGTTTGTGCTGTCTCAATACAAACACTTGCAAACTGATCATATATATCGGGGTGTGCTGTGATTTTTGCCCCTGGTGATGCCGAGCGGCAGCATGAGTGGGGGAGTGTCCGGACCCACTTCCCCGCCCCACCCCGTTGTTCCATCTCGACCTCTCCGGCCAAGTCGCTACGTGCCTGTCTCTGCAGCAACGGGTTTCCTGGTTGGAGCAACAACGCTGTTCTTTTGCTTTACGTGAGTACACACACTTTGCTGAAAAACCCAGCTATAGAGCAAGTGAAAATATATGTTTTGCGGAGAAGTGGCACATTTTTTTTACGGATTTGCCTTCACAGAGTTAATAACATGATAGACATCATTGGGAATTCTTCGTGACTGCATAAAGTTTTCCTGTACATGCACATGCTATATATTTATTCATCAGCACTTGGTAATGTGTCCTCTTTGTCAATGGACTGCAAGCAGGAAGTGTTTTTTACTGATGTTACAGAGTTACTCTCATTCATTCTTTCAGGTGTCCTTGGCTTACGGAGCAGTTTTCTGTCGCTGTGCCAATATACAATGGCATTATGTTTCTGTTTGTGTTGGCCAACTTCTGTATGGCCACGTTTATGGATCCCGGCATCTTCCCCAGAGGTATTGAAGAATAATTCTTGATATGTTTTTATGATGGATTTACTGAATTTTCCAGTATTGTGTAACATGCACATATAATTAATAAATGCTAACTCAGAAAAATCACCTGCGTGTGTTGCAGCGGACGAGGATGAAGATAAAGAGGATGATTTCCGGGCTCCTCTCTACAAGACGGTAGAGATCAGAGGCATTCAGGTGCGGATGAAGTGGTGCTCCACCTGCCGATTCTACAGACCGCCACGCTGCTCGCACTGCTCTGTGTGCGACAACTGTGTGGAGGTACAAACACAAATCCTAGTTTTGAAACCATAGCGGTGTGTAAAGGCATTTCCAATTCATATGTTAGCATGTGGTAGTTTACATAATATGAGACATACGTGCCTGTTTTATTAATGGGGGTTTTGCATAAATATCATAAACGTCCTGTGTAAAACGTCCCAGAAATATGGTGGGCGAGCTTTAGTCGTTCTCTGCAATTTGATTGGATGTATAAATACAGCTGTTGAAATGGAAATGACAGCAGAGTAGTCTAACATATGTCATTTAAGATGCATAGGAAGGCAGTGCATTTTCTGATTTTACCAAAGATTATGAGGGCACACACAATTTTTAAGAGAATGACCCACATTGATAAACTATTTACATTAAACGCTGCAATATTTCATGAGAAAATAGCCATTGTAATATTTTGTTTCACTGGCACTTTGAGGCCTGGTTTCACAGACCAGGCTTAAAGGGACACTCCACCCATAAATGAAAATTATTTCATAAATAACACACCCTCTAGTTGTTCCAGACATGTATAAATGTCTTTGTTCGGTTGAACACAAAGAGAGATATTTTGGAATAATGTTAGCAACCAACAGTTCTGAAGCACCATTGACTGCCATAGTAGGAAAAACATTTAATAAATTTTTTGGTTCTGTTGAACACAAACGAATATATTTTGAGGAATGTAGGAAAACAAACAGTTCAAGTGCACTTTTGACTACCATTTAAAATGTATTTGTACTATGGCAGTCACTGGTGCTTCAGAACTATTGGTTGCTAACATTATTCCAAAACATTGTTCTTTGTGTTCAAACCGAACAAAGAAATGTATACATGTCTGGATCAACTAGGGAATCATTCATGACATAATTTTTGGGTGGTGTTACCCTTTTAGGCTAGTCCCGAGCGCTTCTTTAAACACCAGCGGCGGCGTCTTTTTTCTGCAGCTGAGAGCGTCTTTTGAGGTTTTAAAAAAAAAAACGCCTTGCGTCAAGTTCACTAACCGTGACAGAGCCTGTTGTTTCAATAACAACATGCGAAGAACATGATTTGTCGAGAAGGCTGAAGCTTGAAAAAATAAAATGGTGACCAAAATGCCCGTTGGAGCATAGTTTTGTATAAATGTAAGTTAAATTTTCACTTTCAACAACTTATTATTGCATTTCTACCGAGAAATTAGTGTTGTTGTTTTTAAATATGTGATTAGTTATTGCAAAGACGCTCCCTGTTTATAATTCAAATAGACTTCCGTTACGATGCCTATGAAACATGTCTGCCTTCATGCACAAATGCTATCTTTGAACATTGCCGTCTGCTATTTGTAACCACAACGCTGCAATGTATTTTTTAATCTTAAGTGCTTTTGTCCATTTTTTTTCTTGTCCAAAGTTAAGTGTGAACATGGGCTTAAGCTCATGCTTGTTCTCTCTCTTTTTGTCATACATCCACACACACACAGTAGTTATTTTCTTGTCCCCTCTTTCCTCGCAGGATTTTGATCATCACTGCCCGTGGGTTAATAACTGTATTGGCCGGAGGAACTACCGTTATTTCTTCCTGTTCCTGCTGTCTTTGACGGTTCACATCATGAGCGTGTTCGGATTTGGCCTGCTCTTCATTCTCTACCACACTCAGCAGCTGGACAGAGTACATTCAGCTGTCACGTATCCATACATTTACAATGTGCTAACATTTGCATATTTGATGAGGAAGGTGTGCTGTTTTTATTACCCTGTTTTTCACTTCATTGTCAGATATTTCTTCATATTGCTTCTATTGTTTTCCTCTACTTTGTAAGTCGCTTTGGATAAAAGCGTTTGCGAAATGACTAAATATACATTTAGATTCAAAAAGAGAAAAGGCAATAGATGTCTGCATTTACATGATATTGTTGACAGAAATGATCTCAAAATTCATGCAAATATAATTTCGAGTCAGTTTCTTGGAAACAGTTTAATGTGCTGGCTTAACAAAGACTGACTGCTGTCAGCATCTTAATGATCTCTCTTTTAGAAACACTACAACTAAAAATATATAGAATTTCCCATTATGTTACATTTTTAAGTGTCCTAATATATTGTATTTGAATCCCCAACAACAGGTTTAAATGCATCCAAGGTCAAATAACGCTGTAATTTTCTCAAAATATGCATTTAAGTTCAAACCTTGTCTCATCTCGAAGCGGTTCCCTCCAAGCAGTTTGAAGATTCATTTTTCTAAACCCCTCCCTTCCACAAGCCCACTGTGCTCTGATTGGTCAGCTACCCCAGTCTGTTGTGATTGGTCTTTCCGCATAGATGCACAACTACATTTCAGCTCTTGGAGGCTTATTATTAATTTACACAAGGATTATTAGTACACAGAGATGGTAAGATTGCAAAAATGCCATTGATTTGTAAACACAGCACAGCAATGCTAACGTAACTAATTAAGGGAAACCTTACAGCATATCAACGAAACATATCCACATCCTTTATCATGAATCCAAGTAATAAAAATGACAAGACACTCAACCGAATTGGACCCACAGCTAAACAGAAAAAATATTGTATCCGATATATGCGCTTATTAAACATTACAGCTTCTTAACTAAATCTATCCACATCCTTTATCATGAATCCAAGTAATAAAAACGACAGACAATCTACATGACATGACACATTTATAGATAGTAGTGGCCTCACACTTGATTATCAGAACTATTTTGGGAGGACAGTTTTAGCTGCTGTAAGTGTAACGTTACACCACATAACATAAAATATGAGTGATTTTCAACAATCGATAGACGATATAATTTAAACGTCTTACACTTACAGGTTGTGATTCAGAGATGTGCATTGGTCCAAATAAAGCCATGCTGACCCATATTTCATGGACAAGCGTTTAGTAAATCCCACACTAACAAACTCGAACAAGGTTGCAGAAAAAGTTGTCAGTAAAATGACAAAAGGTTTGGATTATACTGCTGTGCAATCAGGGGGAAAATATTTTATCCACTGGTTCTTCAAAACATCATTCTTTGGATTTGGGAGTAAAAACAACTACATTCTTGAACACAGCATCTCTGCTACAGGATGTAAACACACAAACTATCTGAATCTATCTTTTATTTTTCATGGACTTTTTTGATTAGCAACTTTGCAGATCTTTAACACTGAAGTAAAGCTACGTTACACACTGAAATAGTCTGTTTTAGGACATCCAGGCTACGTGCTCTTTAAAGTGGAATAAAAGACAATAAGAGGTGAGAGTTATGTTGATGTGAATGAATATTGCCGGTACATCCTTGACTTTTCATCAGCATGGCCGTCATGTGTGTCTCTGGGCTATTCTTCATCCCAGTGGCAGGCCTCACTGGTTTCCATGTTGTTTTGGTGGCAAGAGGCAGGACCACCAATGAGCAGGTTCGTAGCGTGTCATGTTTGTGACATGCACATCATAATCTTCTGTTTGTTTGTGATGTTCTGTCAGTAATCATGTTGGTGGTGGAGAACCGGGATTAAAACCACCACTATTAAGCAGTTTTATAATCTCAAAAGAAGCTTCTCTCAACCCTCCTCCCTTAGTTTGAAGATTAAAATCAGATTACATTTTTTTGCTGAATTTGCTGGTCTTTTATTTCCTTTTTTTGTTTTATTGTCTTTTTTATGTTCCTCGTGTTATGTTTTTGATAATGTGATTTTGATGTCCGCAACATGATGATTTTGAGTTTTTAAAAGATTATCACTGCGGAACAGACTTTTGTTTAAATCCCTGCCCCATACAGTGAATTTATTGCACATCACTGTCTTTTTGTAGGTGACGGGGAAGTTTAGAGGAGGCGTGAACCCCTTCACAAACGGCTGCACGAGAAACATCTCGCACGTTCTGTGTAGCTCACAGGCACCCAGGTTAAACATCACCTACATGTTAAAAAGCCTTGGCTTTTTAAAACATTGATGTATTTTCTGATTCGGGTATTGAAACAGTGTTGTGTTCTGATTTGTCAGGTATCTGGGTAGGAGGAGAAAGACTCAGACAGTATCTGTTCAACCTCCTTTCCTCCGGCCGCAGCTCACTGAAGCCCAGCTGGCTGCCAAAGTGCTGGATAATGGAATCCACGGAGATCTACACCGGGTAGGAAATCCTTTCAGTTTGCTTTACTATTACAGAAATACAGTCATCTAACCTTCACAGTAGCATGTTTTTTTAAAGCTTGGTTTTGATTCCTTAAAACATATCTTTTTAAAAGGGCTTTTAATTTATTGTAATATCGTATCCTACTTTTAATTTGTTTTTGTCTTTTTTTTATCTTTCTTAAATTTTTTTGTTGTACAGAACTTTGGTTCAGCTTTACTGCTGTTTTTATATGTGCTATCGAAATATACTGAACTGAACCGATTCTACATTTAAAGCAAATCTATAAATCCATTAAGTATGTTTTCAATCACATTTTTTCTTATAAACATGCCGAAGGCTGTTAACAATGAGCCAAGGCCTTAAGCATTACCTCTGTCATGGATGAAAGATATTCCTGTTTGAGCCAAACATCAGTAGGTCACAGAGTGCATTACAGTTTTTTGCTCAAGTTTCTTTTTATTGGCAGACTCAGTTTAAAATATCTGTTTGTGTCATTTACCATGTGGTAGGAGAAAGGCTTTTGAGTGTAGATTATGGACAGCGAAGCAGTCACACTCACACTGAACATAAGATCAGCTTTAGTGTTAGAATGTGTTGTGGCATGTCACTTGATTTATGTTCTACAGATTTTTTCAACTTTTTCCCAATACTTTAGGATGTCTGTTTTAAAGACTCACCTTGTAGTTGGCTGAGTTATAAGCATTAAAAACCTTAAGAATGAGGAAGTAGACACAGACAGCCCATTGGTAAATGTGTTCAGTTGTGCAATGGATGGATGAACATGCTTATACTGTAGACGTTTGTGAGATCCGCCAGCATATATCAGAGGTCCACTTTTGATTTCATAATGTTAAGATTAAGAATTTTTCATATCGTTGCGCTAGTGCATAAAATAACAGAGGTGTACACAGGCGATTATTCAAGAGTCAGCAGATCAGAAGAAGCAGCGCCTGGGAAAGAGCCTGAAGGCTGTTCATGCTGCAACACCCAACAACTTGATGTGTGAGTGAGGAAGCAGTGTAGTGATACTAAAGCAGTACGGTGAAATACAAAATATTCAAGAATAGTATGCGAATTTCAGACATTTACTGTTGGTTTTTATATGTGTGCACATTGAACTTCCAGCCATCTTTAAAGGGGTTGTTGTTCTTAAAATTAAAAGTTGTTGTACACTTAATGATTGTGAGCTATTTAATGATATCCAGCTTCAGGTAATTGTGGTGGATATCATGGCAGACTACATTGGTTTTGCGTCATATTTACATTTGTTCTAGATTAGATCAGTTTGGCAGTCACCGTAGGAAGGAGTCATGCTCTGAATGCACACTTCCACATTTTCCAAAGGGACACAGTGGTCTCTGTGATCGCTCTGTTGAGTTGCATCTTCTAAGGCAGCGTTTCTCAAACTGTGGGGTGCGCCCCACTGGTGGGGAATAGAGACGTGACAGGTGGGGCGCACCAAACGGGAGGAAATGTTCCTTTTTATGCCTTATATGGAAACGTGAGATCAAATCTTCCGGAATTTTGTATTTATGGTTACAAATGAAATTGTAGTGAGGTAGGCGGGGGGAAAAGCCGGGATTCGAGGCCGGTATCGGTCTGGTATCACGGAGGAGATTGTGAAGCATAAGTGGACGAGCGACCGGACCATCAGTGAGAGAGGACCGGGCCCGGAAATTGTGTTTGTGTTTTGTCTTTGACGTCCTTGTTTATTTGATTTGATTAAAGATGTTAAATGTTCGCCGGTTCCCGCCTCTTTCCTTCCCTTCATGGAACTTTGTTACACTGGTGCCGAAACCCAATAGTACGGTGCGCGTACAGCTGACACTCGTTATCATTCACGCACCGGCCTCGAATCCCGGCTCTCTTCCCGCCTACCTCGCTACAGAAAATTTTTACCTTTATAAAACTTTCGCAGCAATATTTCAATGTTTTTTTACAGATTTCAAAATGGCACTTTTATATCTTTTCTATTTTTGAAATTAGTAGTGCACAGCTGCACTTTTATTTTCTCAATTTTTTTATCTCATGAAAGTTATTATGACACTTTTACTTTTATTTTAGAACTTTCTGTTATTTGCTGTATATAGTTTGTATTTTAGATACAACTTGTTACTCTGATACTACTTTTCAGTTCAATGAATTGGAACATGTTAAGCTTGTTGCGCTTCATTAACATTGTGTTGGGGCGATGGGGGCAGGTGGAGCTTGAAAATTCCCCCTTGTCTAAAGTGAGGAATGACCAAGAAAGTTTGAGAACCACTATTCTAAGGTGTCATAAATCAGTGCTGCTTTTCTGCCGTCAGTCTGTTCTGAGCCGAAGTCCTGCATCTACATTTTGTGTCGTCAGCCTTTTTGTCTTTTGCTTAATTAAAAGGGCGTTTTATTCTCCATCTTTTAGTCTAAGAGCAGTTTGGAGATGATGGAGAGTCAGTCTGCTGATGCCGAGCCTCCACCTCCTCCTAAACCAGAGCTAAGATACCCTGGGCTGTCACGAGGACCTCCCGGACACTCTGAGGGTTAGTGCAAACCTATATGACGGACTTATGTTTGTAGAATGTGCAACATAGGTACTGAGAGCCCTTTCAGCTGCGAATTCATTCATTTGTCTTTGTTTGCAGAGATCAGTCTGTTAAATAAAGCTCCGCCCACCCCCACTATGTTCAAGTACAGACCCGCCTACAGCAGCCCAAGCAAGAACCACACTGCCCTTACACATGCCTATGCCAACCAGGTAACATTTCTGTCTGTTAATGTGAATGTGTTTATAAAATAACATGTTTTCACGTTCAGTCAAGAGTCTACAGGTCTGAAGGTCATACATTTAATTTGACTTAATGTGATGCCATTTCTGTTGTTTTTGCATGTTTTAATTTCTTATTTCTTTTATTTCTTTAAGCTTTTGTTTCTGTTTTATTCAAGTCTTTGAATTGTTTTTTCCCTCAATTTGACTCAGTGACGCTCAGTTGAACAGTATCAGTAAGTTCACGCAGTATTTTTTTTCTGTTTGTGTGTTTTATTGTCAGTGGCCTTCTCCTTTCTCTTATATCTGTTGTTTATTGTTATATTTTTATAAGGGACAGTGAAAATTCTGTCATTTACTCACACTCGAGTTGTTTTAAATCTATATCAATGTCTTTGTTCTGGATTAAGTACTGGATTAAGATAGTAGATGAGAAACACACCACCAAGTTTACCCGGGACATCAAAAATGTATCCTTTTTATTTTATACATTGGGCAAAGCAGACTTTTTTGCCCCATGTGACATACAGGTCTCCATAAGTTTATGTCCCTGGCGCTTCATCTATCAAAATCACAAAACAAGAAAATCTAGATTTTGATGTCTTCTGGTTTTTAACGTTACTCATGTGGTGTCTTGTTGAGACAGGAAAAATCTACTCGCATCAACACAACAATAGCAGCGCTTTGCCCTTAGCGCTTTTAAGTTTGTTGCGTGTACTTCAATTGTGTCCCTGCTGTTCCAAGCCAAGCCTCTCTGTCTGTCATATCCTGCTGACTTTATTTTAGCCATAAATATACTCCCAAATCACTCGTCGTCTCTGCAGTTTCCCTGTAGTAGTAGTTGTGCCCACGTGATCCTTACCATGAGATTTGTCCTCAGTCCTATTATTTAGCTACAATTACAATTTAGCTTTCAAATTGCCTTTATAACTTTGTAAACTTCTGCTTGCGCTCTCTCTCTCTCTCTCTCTCTCTCCTGGTCTCTCTGTAGATGAGTCGTGGGGACAGTCTTAAAGAGTCCTCTTCCTCTCTCCTTCAGTCCAGTCAGCAGCCAGGTTATCGCTCTGAGCCCAGTCTGGATGGACGAGAGGGGGGAGCAGGGGAGCGAAGCGGCACGGAGCGTACGGGAGGGCCCCCCGGAGGACCATCAGGCTCAGCGGTGCCGGGCTACTCCCTCGGTGGGCGCTCGTATCCCTCCTTTTCCGATCCTACGGTTCTCGCCGGCGGTGCCTCGCTGTCCTCCAGTGTCCGCTCTTCCCACAATGCCCCACCATCTGAGGCCTCCACCAGCTACAAGAGCATAGTAAATCAGACACCACCGCTGGTTCCTCGTAACGGCAGCCTGTCGTACGACAGTCTGCTTACTCCCTCCGAAAGCCCTGTTTTCGAATCCGCAGCACCAGAGATGTCTCCAGGGCGACCGCGCACGCCGGTCGGATACAGTTCACCCTTCCTGTCGGCCCAGATCGCCCATCAACGGGAAGTCGAGCTGCATCAGCCATCCAGTGCGGCCCTTCTCGCATCCACACAGCACGCAGCATACATTCGTGGCTCCACATCCTCGTCGCCTCCGCCACCACCCGAACGGGAACGGCTGCTGCACGATTCGCAACCCCACCACCATCGTCACCACCACCATCATCACCATCGGCCACCCCGCTTCTCTCGTCCTCCTCTGCTTTCCGACTCGGGCCACTCCCAGCCCTCCTATGGGTACCGCACCCGCTCTACTGACACGCCCCTGCAATCCACCGCCCACCCCCCACGCTCGCCACACGCCCCGCCACTGGGAAAGTCTCTGTCTTACTCGAGTGCAGCAGCTGCCGAGATGCAGTACCGCCTTGTCCGCAAATCCTCGGCCTCGATCGGGGGAGGGGGCATACAGGCGCCAAAGTGAGTAACTCCCCCACAACCTTTCGACGCTCTGCGCAGCCTGCTGCCTCCTTCCTCCTACTCTTCCTCCTCCTCCCAGACTCCTGTGAGTGTATCTCTTTCACTTCTTTCTTCCTTTTCCTTTTTTCCATAGTCATTGTTGCATGCATGGTCTGCCATTACATTTAGTCATTTAGCAGACGCTTTTATCCAAAGCGATTTACAAAGAGTTCAGGGAGCAATAAGCGATATGTCATATGCCATCATCTCATTCTATTGGTTTTTGCAATCATCAGTGATCTGTTGCTTTCTGCTGCTTGGATTCATTGTATTGTACATCATATTGTTGTTTAATGACCTTTCAAAGCAAAGTTCAGAATTGCACGGATAAAAGCGGTTTTCAAGCAGGTCTCCGTGTCAAAGTGTCATTCTAGTATTAAAGGAACAGTTCACCCAAAAAAATTAATTCTGTCTTCATTTACTCACAAAACAAAGAAATGTATACAGATTGTTGGTAAGACACAAAATAAGTTAATTTGAATAATGTAGGAAAGCTAACAATTCTGCGGCACTTTTGACGACTTTTGTCATTTTTCCTACTATGGTATTCAATTTTCTTTTAAAAACATTTCTGTAAAACAATCACAGTAAAATGTATTTTCATAAATCTTCCTTAAAGATTAGGGCCGCTCTGTTAACTGCAAAATTGAAAAATGTGGATAAAATGATATTTCTTTAATGAAAATGTAAAATTGTTGTAAAAAGTCCAAGTTAGGAAAAGCACAAAGTCTAAGGTTGTTAACTTTTTTATTATTCATCTTTTATTGGATTTGGAATTAGTTTTTGTTATTTGACACAAACATTTTTTTATATTGCTAAGGAATGTGAAGCATTTGAGATGCGATAAAGAGCACTTGTCCATTTCTAATTTGGCTTAACTAATTTTGTAAAAAAATCTTTAAAACAAATCGTATTGTGAATTAAGTATCGTGAATGGTTACATTCCTATTAAAGATTATTTCAAATATTATAAGCAGCATATTTACAAAAACAGTTGACACTGAAAGCAACGTAGTTGATGCAAGTAACGTAGTTGACTGAAGACATTTTTAACTTAACATCTTTTCCTGTTTTATTTATTTTTAATTTAGAAACAATGTAAAGTGACTTGTAAAATTGTTCAACTGTCCCCTAATTCTCCATCTTAAAGGTATGATTCACCCAAAAATTAAGAATCTGTCATCATTTACTTACCCTCAGATTGTTCCAGACCTGTGTAAATGTCTTTGTTCTGCTAAACACAAAGGACGATAACCAAACAGATCTCATCCCTCATTTACTGCTATGGTAGGGAAATGAAATACCATGGGAGTCAACGGAGGATGAGATCTGTTTGGTTAGTGATATTCTTCCAAATATTTTCCTTTGTGTACAGCCGAACAAAGAAATGTATACAGATTTGTAACAACCTGAGGGCGACCAAGAAAATGGTGACAGAATATTAGTTCACTTTAATTTACTCTCATGCCAATACACAAATGCTCATGTTGACACACGTGTAGTTTCTTTTAGGGTTGAATTATGATCAAAATGAACCAATGGCACATTATCCATTAACATCAAAGTCATGCAGTAGTTACACAGTAGGGTCATAATAGCTGTTTTACTCAAAAGCGGCCTCTACTGACAACTTTCTCGATAGTTGACCCTTTTCGTCTCAATTTCAGTGGCAGGCCTTCAATGTCTGGCCAACCAAATGTTTTTTATCAGGTTAACCTCAGATTTTTATATTTAACTTAATTAATATAACAAAAATGAAATCCATATCAACATGGTTATTTAATATATTCCTTGAATACTGTAGAACTAGTAGGCCACTAGTCAACTAGTTGCCTGCGGGCCAAATGCGGCCCGCCAATTATCTTTATCTGGCCCGAATTAACATTTTAAAAAAGTGGCTAGACTTAAACCATAGTGTGCTTTAAGAAATGCACAGGCAGTCGGTTCCAAAACACGTCTTAAGCCCTTGAAAATAACTGCATGAAGGGTAAAGCACTTGAACGGTTGTCCCAGATAAAGGAAAACTGTGTTGTTTTTATTGCAGCATTTATTACCTATGTATGATTTAATCATCTAAATTTATGAAAGCATCTGTTCATCTCCCTCCAGAACTCGCACTACAGAGGGTCTGCCCTTTTAAGTGCGTGGGGCACATGAGTGCGATTGGAACGCACCTGAAGATGCGATAATAGCGTTCAGTTTTTTGCACAGATCAATTGATTCATTTTATAAGATGCCAGTTTAACGTCACAAGGGCCAGAGATTACTTATCGTATGTATAGTGTATTTGACTTTTATTATTTCAACCAAATATATTAATAAATATCTTCATAAATTACATCTTGGTGTGGACTGGGGGTGATTAAATTAACAGCAATTTGATTATGGGGTGAACTAATGCATCAATGAATATAAAAGACAATATCCCTTTTAATTAAATATAATTTTAAGGCACATCCAATATCTGACTTTCATGTTCTAATATATGATCTAAAAGTAACTGCAACAAAAACAGTATAAAGGGAACAAAATGCAACATATAACAGAAATGAGGATAAATTAAAAAAAAACTGTCTTGCATCCTATTTATACTTTTCGAATCTGGCCCTCAAGGAAAAGTAGTTGTAGACCCCTGCTGTAGATAATTTGATTAAATGGAAAAAAAAACACATGCTTATTTCTTTCGGAAACAAACGAATGTGTCATACTGAAGGTTAAAATAAGAAATGTTTTTTGTTCGTAAGATTTTGTTCTTAAAATAATGTTTCCTTCTTGTATTGTGGTAGGCATTCATGAGTTTACCATGGCAGCTATTGTGTGAAATAACTGAAAAAGTAGTAATTATTTTAGCTTTCTGCATTGATATCGCTTATTTATTGGTTTATTTAACTGACTGTCATTAACTATTAGCTTTAAATCGATAGTGGTATATAACACAACAGGCCCCCGATAATGTATTTTATTATCTATTTGTCATTACAAATATTTCTTATTACAAATACATCTTGTATGCATTGAAAGTGTGTCTCAAATTTCAAAGTTTTGTTTTTACAGTCAAAGTATTTGACATTTTGTCACACTGTTAATACATATTGTCAGTACTCTCATTCTTAATTGGAATGCATGCCTTTTTCTTCACCATCATTTAGTTTACATTTGGTCATGCAGTAAACACTTGACATTTTTATCTAAAGCAACTAGCAAGAACAAGGAAACAATAAAGCAAATCATAATTTCTATACATAGGACAGAAGTAGCTTTATTATTGTGTATATATTATATAGGTAATACATGTGATTAAATATATTTGTCTAAATGTCTTTGTTTTAGGGACGAGATTCAGATGAAGTCGTACAGTAGGACAAACGGGCAGTCAAAATCATCTCTTCCTCAGTCTCCTACCACTCCCTCGTCCCCCTCCTATCCTGCCACCGTGTCCACTCGCCCGGGTCAGGCCTATTCCTCCTCTGGCTCTTCTCAGAGCCCCGCCCACAAGCCTGGAGGTGGGGTAAAGAAGGTGACAGGTGTCGGAGGGACCACTTACGAAATATCGGTGTGAGACCTGACCAGCTACTTTGACCAATGGTCTTTCGACGATGGAGCAACAGACTCTCAATTCTCCGCCCACATTGCAGAGCCGTGCTGTAAGAAGAGGAAAAAAGTTGTTTTGGACATTTATTGCTTCCCACAAAAATTAATATTTTTGCATTTCAGACTTGGAAAAAGAAAATCGAACAAGTTTTGGTTAGACATAGAGGTGGAGGTGGAGGAGGGGGGTATTGTTTTTCAGCCGTGAGACCTATAAAAGACTCCTAAACGGAGGAGTAACACGTATACGACTGGAAGGACTGGATGACTCTCATACATCATAATGACTTCAGTACATCACAAAAAAAGATTTCTATCCACATAATGTGTAAAGTGTTCTGTATAGACAGTAAAAGGTGTCATTTTGTTCACAGAGTGGAATTGGATTTTCTTTCGAAGGGGACCTGTGACATGCAGTAGCCATGTCAGACCACTGTGATTGGCATGCGACAATGTTGCGTCCGTATCCAATCATTACAAGGGGAGCAAATGATTAAAGCAAAATTAAGGAAATGGATTGCATTATTAAGATGACAACGGCCTTTTCAACGTAGTGTTTTCAGAGCAGTGGTCTTGGTAACCAAGGATGTTTTTATTTAATTTTTACATTTTTTATATGACTTTATATATGTTATTGATGAGATCAATGTTGTTTTTACAATGGCTCACGAGATTCTCAATGGACATATATCCAACCAAGTAGTGGAATAAAGACATGCTCCAGCCAGAGACGAGGCTGGGAAACTGATGAGGTCTGCCAATGATCACAGACATGCACAGAAGGTTACTTGTAGCGTAAAAATGCATCACACACATTGGAGCTCAATCTGTGGCACAGGTTATCACATAAACATAGATTTCTGCCTCTAAGGTATATTTTTTATTTAACTGCTACGTGAGGCAGATCCTGGTGTCCTTGACAAGCCATCCAAGTAGGATTTAAAGCTTGTTTTTCAGTGTCACCGAATGGTGGGTTATCATATCATTGCTCTCTGGTCGGATGGCAGTCAAGCTTTTAAATATTTAATTTGTACGTGTCACATTCAAGAAAAGCATTATGACGTATTGCAGGACTCATTTCAATCATTGTCTGTCTTGTCAGGGGTATTGATCAACATTTAGATCAGGGCTGGATATTCACATGCTGGGAGTTGTGCACTTTTGGCAAAGGTCATCCTATCAGAACAATTATAGGAATATTTAGACTCAAAAGATGGATGGAAAAGAAAAGAACATGTACTGTATAGTTCTGTGGGAGTGAACATGGTCGTGGGCAACGTGTAATGCGTGAATGTGTGTGGTTGAGCATTGGTAATAAACTCTTTATGAATCATTGGTTACCCTTTATGGTGTTCTTATCATGTTCGGGACCTTTCCTAAAACAATGTATAGACTGTTTCAAAGTGACAACATAAACAAACTGACCCCCAACTTCCGGTACACATTCACAAACAATAACGTGCCTGTAAATTATTTCGGATAACAAGCAAAAGTTTTATAGGTGAAAAACACTGTATGCTTTCTTTTCGGGCGATGATTGATAATAATTCATAGGACAATTTGTCTCTTTTGGTTTCGGTTTACTCTGTAAAAAATGTCATGAAATCATTGCTACCAACCAGGTCAGGTGATGTCTGTTTATTAGGTAACTTGGCAACTGTACTAAATAAAATCCTTAGATTGTTTTTCATAGTTTCTATGAGGTTACGGAGGTGCTCAGCCTTTGCTGCTTTTAGTGCCTTTTTATAACAGTTTGCACAATCTTTCCACGCAATTATAAAGACCTCTAATTGGCTTTGTCCCAATTTGTGCTCCAGTTTACGTGTTTCTCTTTTAAGGGCGCAAGTGGTGCTATGTTTTTTCTTATTAATCTTTTTTGACTTCATAGGTATGACAGCTTATGTATTAGAGAACACAGTACCCAATTTTCTGGTCATGTCATTGAGCGATTCTGTATTTATCGGTATGGTTATTAAAGGAGTCAGAATTGCGAAACTATCTTTAGTAGTCAAGGAAATTGTTCTACCCTGTCGATAACAAGTTAAACAGCTGATTCCTGCAGTGCGCAGTGTACATGTTATAAGATAGATCGGTGACATCGTAACTTTGAGGAATAATATCTATATCGGCTCTGTGAGATATAATCAAGTTCCAAAACAATTGTACTGAGAGGTATGCTCACCTTACTTGCGTTTACATTTGGGTGGTCTTAGTCAAGTCATACCACGAACTGACGTAGATTTGTGGCGGTGTGGTTACACGAGGCGTTTCAGGCAGATCTGTTTGATCTTTCGCTTTTAGATTGAATGCATCTTTTGTTCCGACACTTCAATGTTTGCAATGTCTTAATACATTCATGGGCAACTTATATCTCACCAAAGACACAGGAGAATACGTTTTCGCGCCATATGACACCTTCAAAAACATTCAAGTAAAAAAAGTACTAAAACAAGATGCTGAACAGTGTTTTATTTGAATGACAATAAACTCCATCCAGAACCACTCATAGCACTTGTTCCAGACAATCAATTCATTGACAAGCATTAGTGAAAACAAACTTATTTTTAAAACATGACACAAAAATAATATTGCGCTTTTTCTGTGGGTCAATTTATGACAAGATTCTGCATTACGATATTAACAATACTAGCATTCAATGTGAAAGTAAATGCTGTTGGTTAAAATAAACTTCCTGCAGCTTTTTTCCAAGCCTCTGTTAAAAATAAAAATGGCATGTAAAAAGACATTAGCGCAAATACAATTAATAACAGGAAATAAAAATATTTAAGACATGTACAGCGGTATTCAGTCTGAAAAACCCATGTGTGGATGTGGTATTGATTAACAATCATTTGAAAACTTTACGCACTGTGAAATGTTTACACGACATTGTTGGCATACACTGAAAAACTGTCCCTTTTAATGTGATAGAAACCATTTAGTCAGCACTATAAAACACGGCAACATGTCTGTGAAAATTTGTAGAAGTAGACACAACAGAAAAGGAAAAACCGGAGTGACTTATGATTAAAAAAGGAATGTTGTTAATAATAGTAAAAATAACTGTTACCCTGGTTGTGATGCACTTGCAACACATAACCTCTTACTAAGTAATCACTGACTAAAAATTATGAACCATATTAGAGGTAGATGGTGTCCGATTGTTTAATTATGTTTAAATTAATTCATGTCAAACTCAATTGACAGAGACAGAATCATCAATGCCCTGTTCAACTTGTGAATAAAGGACATCAGAGTATACCAGTCCAGTATGTGCGGTTATGATTTTTTAATGCGTATTATAATTTACTTTACTATTGGACTGATTGAACTAATAAATTAAGATCTATATGTTAAACAAAAAATACAGTCATTCCGTTCGTTCAACGACGTAAAAACTCTCTGCGCACTGAGCATTATCAAAAAAACATCCAGTCCCATTCTGACATCACAGCGATCTTTAGTAGCACATGCACATTCTATTTGTCCTTCTTGCTTTCTGTGTCCATCGCGCTGATCGTTTCGGCCTCTGGTTCTTCCTCTTCAGGCACAGAGGAGAACACTGGTTCAGCAAGATGCTCACTCTTCTCTCCTTTGCTCTTACTGAGTTTCTTTGACTTCTGATAAAGCTCATTGAGGTTAAACTCTCGGATGATGTTTTCCTAGAAATCAATGAAATAAACGTTGTTGGTTCATACGTTGTACAATTTAGGGTTAAGGGGTTTGCGTAGCAGGCCTCCCTAAATAAGCTGACTGACACCTAATAATAAAGCCTATATTGCACTGAGTAGTAAGTCTCACCTCTGTAAAAGTCCATGACACTGCCCTTCCCTTCTTGTCCACCTGAGGGCGCCTCATGATTTCCTTTCCTCCCTGAAAGAGCACCAGGGAGGGCAACTGCTTTGATAGGGGAGATGTGCTGACCTTATACCTGAGATTAATAAGAAACATTGTCAGAATGATTGGATTTGTTGGTTCTGCATATCAAACGCAGTGGCGAACAGCAGGACAGCTTACTTCTTAGAGACTTCCCCATAGCGGCCGATATCCACTTTTCCAAATTTCAGCCCTGCACTGTTGTACCTGTGTGAAAATAAAGGACAGAGAATGAGTGAATTACGTTATGCTGAACAGGTTAAATTTGTTGTTTTTGGGTAGTAAGAGCAACGTTCTTACTTCAGAGATAGATCGGCAAAGACAGAGGCGAAAGACTGACATTCTGGTGACCAGTTAGCAAAAAACTCCACAATCCAGGTCACTCTGTGGTCCTTCTCCAACTCCTCCTAAAGAGAAGAAAAGTGAGCTTCTATGTTACCTAAAAACAGTTACACGGAAGTAATACAAGACCAGCAGCCTAAAGGGATTAGTCAAGTTAATGTTCAAGAATATGACTGAAACTTGGGCAAGAGCCAAATAATGTGGGGGTCAAATACTAAGTTGCTGGCCCAGTGTCAGGTCTGACCCCTGCAGGTTCAATGGCAAGGCTTAATGATCTAAAAATCATACTCACGTCAATGGTCTTATCACTGAAGTACTTAATGTACTCAGGGCCCATGTAGAGTGGAGGTTTGCAGGTCATCAGGAATACTGTATCAAACATGAGATATACATACTGGTTTACAAGATGTATGCAAGGGATTGGACGATTAAGTGAAAAAATAAAGGCTTTTGTTGAGTACGGATGTGTTTTGATTTTTAAAACTTCCCATGAAAACAAAAAAAAGTTTTTTTGGCTTTTAGTATAAATATGTTGGCCATAAAGAGATCGATAAACATGTTTGATCCAAAATACTGGCGCACTTCACATTTAGAAAATGTATATAAACATTCAAGACGTACAGTATTTCATCTTCACTAAAATGAATAAGCAATTTTTATGACATCATTCTGCACTTGAGCGTCTAATCTCGTTCTATGAAATCTAGTGTCAGTCCACTTTATTGGCTATTTTAAAAGGTTATGAGCCATTCAATATGTCCCACCCTAATGTCCTGTTTCAGAGGAAATGACATAAACGCATTGACTAAAGCTGCAGATTTCAAGGCGCTTCGGTGGGTCTTTTAAGATTAAGAATACCAACCAATGCACAGTGTCAAGTAGAGTAGTCCCAGACGTATATCCAATCTAAAGAACAGAATCACATTGGCCACTTTAGAGAAGAGGATAATATTGCCCAAATGCTGCTCGACGGTAACTGGAAAGCAAAAAGAAGTGAAAAGAAAATATTAAACATCAGAACTGGCACTCTTAAGTGTGTCGTTCCCCAAAACAAGCACTGTTTTGTTTATGGCTGTGATGGGAAAGAATACAGAAGGTGGTAAGTTGACCCCCAGAGCTGAAGGAGGAGAGACAGAAAAATGAACTGACAAAGAAAAGTGATTCAACAACAAACACACAGACAACCGTCAAAGAGAACACAACGAGGGGCCAACATGTTTGGGGTATAAACAAACCTTTGCTTAGCCAATTTATACATACACGTGAAACTTACTTTTCAATTGACTTGTGTTAAAGGCAGAAAAATAACTGCACGTTCTACAAAAACACTTACTTGCTCTTCTGTTTTTCATCATGACTATAGCGCTTAGAAACATCAGTATCTCCACCTCTCTCTGCAACAAACAAAACAAGTTGTTAAAACGGACGAAACAATTATGAATGCACATGTATAGCAAATATACCGTTTTTACTTGAATCATTTATAAGCAATAACATCTGTCCATGTAACGTTACGGGCTTGGTGCCCATCCGTGCTAAACGGAGACCCCCTCCCTTTCAAACTCTACACGCCACCATTTACTGCCCATAGCCCAATTCTCATTCAAAGCTAGGGGGCTTAGCAGTTATCGTTTGCTGTAATTCACCCAAAGATGTGGTTTATACGAACCCAGTCGAAATCGCACGAATTGCCATCCTCGCGTTGCGTCGTAAGATGTTCACAGATCCCAGGCGTCTTGCGAATGGCCAGAAACGCAAGAGACATGAATAGCGATGCTATGTAGTACGGTTTCAACAGCCATTTGTAAACCTGTGGCAAATGATACAGAAACGCGAGCAGAGGCGTTAATAAGGCCATTTTGTTCAGAGATCGAGTGCTGCTGTGTTGTGCCGAGACGACGGGGTCAGCATCAATGCAGTTATTACTGTGAGAAAATATACGTCGGCAAACAATTCAACGATTTAAAGGGACAGAGGTCACTGCGGACGAAGAAAAAATCAGCCCCACCTCTAGTATTGATTGGTTAGTTTCCTAAAAGAGCAGCGCTCATTGGTCGTGATGTCACAAGAGGGGAGGACAAGAGGAAGTTTGTCGCGTTCCCCTTTTACCGTAATGTGTCATACATGAGCGACGACTTTAGCGTGCGTAGTGAAATGCATTGATGGTTTAATTTTTGTAAAGACTTATTTATGTGTTTAAATAACTATGTCGTGCATTTTATCCACATTTAGGCAACATCACGAAACCGTATTTAGTAAAAAAATACGAGCTTTAAATGAAATACATTTTATTTGATAATTTACGGGAAATTCTCCAACGCGCAGGAACACCCGGAAGTGATTGTCAACAGATCGTTCAGAAACGATCGGCAAAAGTGACGCCGATACATCTCAAAACACTCTCGTAACGGCGAATAATAGATCTGTAGACATGACAGAAATGTTCTCGTCGCTGTATGGTCAGACCGATCCTCAGGGTCCCGCAGGGGCGTCTGCGCTGGGGTTCGGGCCTGGGAAACCTCAGGTACCCCAACATTTGGGCTCGATGTCTTTCCCCCATCAATTGGTTGACGAAGGAGCTCAGCTCAGAAAACCCGCAGCGATGAATGAGCCCTTTTATCTGCTGCGTGAACTGCCCAGTAAGTGCCAATGTTGATTGACGTCGATTTAATAATACAGAATGGGGGGTGGAAAATATTGCTAGTAATAAAACGTTGCTGTTTTGAAGAACTATGGTTACTACTACAGAATAATTTATTACAGTTGACTTAAGTACCAATATAGTCTAGACTACAGTATATATTTTAAAGTATGTTTAAAACATTTATATTTCCAGTGGAGAATGAGCTGACAGGACACACTAATCTCATCACACACTACAATCTGGAACACGCTTACAACAAGTTCTGTGGCAAGAAGGTGAAAGAGAAACTCAGCAACTTCCTTCCTGAGCTTCCTGGTGTGTATGAACACATTTTTTTACCTTTTATTGATGACTCTTGATCAGTTTTAGTGCCTTCCCAAACAACACTGAGTTAAACTTTATCCCATATTAAACCTCCTTTTGTACCAGGTATGATAGACAGCCCTGGTATTCAAGACAGCAGCTCTCTGCACTCTCTCATCGAGAAGCCACCAGTGTGCAACAACTCCTTCAGTCCTTTCACGGGAGCAATGCTCACCGGCTTCCGACTGCACACAGGCCCCGTAAGTGTGTGTTTATAAAAAAAATCATTTAGGAAGGCAAGTTCAGTCCTGTGTTTCGTGTGTGATTTATGTCTCTCTCTCGCTTACCAAAGTTACCTGAGCAATATCGACTCATGCACATTCAACCACCGAAGAAGAAGAACAAACACAAGCATAAACATCACAGGCCACAGGATCCCTTACCGCCAGGTGATGGTCACAATCATGTAAAGTTGCAAACATGCACATTTGTAATGCGTAGTAACTCACAGTAACCCTTCTTTACGATAGAAACTCCTTCAGATTCAGATCATAAGAAGAAGAAGAAAAAGAAGGATGATGACCCTGACAGAAAGAAAAAGAAGAAAGATAAAAAGAAGAAGAAGGTAATGGCTCATTGACGCAAATACAAATTCTTTTTTGAACAAATACAACGCTAAGTATATTGTTACATTAGAATGTATTAATTCAATGCAATTTATTGGATTTATTATGGATCCTCGTATAAATATTGATCTTTGGTTTCTGTTTTTAGAATCGCCACAGTCCTGATCACCCAGGCATGACGGGGTCTCAGCCCAGCAGCAGTAGCTTGAGATAAAAACTGCCTGAATGACAGAAGAACAGAAATGAGTTTGAAAACTGGCCTCGGTAGATGATACAGTTTTAATGCGTTCTAGTGAGATGCAGATGTGTATATACGTTATATAATGAATGAATTAATGGTAAGCCATGCATTACATTTCTGAGTGTTGAAGTGTTCAAAGTGCCTATCTGTGTCTATTTATGTGTATGAATAATGAAGCGTTTTATATTCATTTTATAAACACGTTTTACAAATAAAAAGCTGAGAATTTGGCTGATTTGAAACGGTTTTATTCAAGCACATTTACAGTCGTGAGAACTCCATGACCAATGCAAGCACCATTATGTTGGAAAATCAACAGATACACTGAAAACCTTAACATACACAGCCGTATTTCTTAACAATCTTATACTGTATATCTCTTATTGGGCCATATAAAATATAGTGCAAACTTTCTTTCCAATAAGATAAAAAATGACAATAAATTACCAGTATTGCAGCATTTATATAGAGAAAAGACACAAATATAGTGATGAAAGGCAGAAAAACAGTATTGAGAATTTAAAAACACAGAAAAAGACCTTATGTTAAAAATGTATTCCAAATTATTTATTGGTCACGATGTCAAGAAATAGTGACATTTCATAAAGCCTAATTAAACTGAGTTTTGATGGGATGTTGGCATTACCCATAAACATAAACAAAGGTTACACATTTACCATATAGCCACTGAACAACGCTTTCACAGACACCTTAAAAATAAAAAAATGACTTAGTAAATTTAAATATGTCTGTGACCTGCACATACATAATATTTTATGTATATATATATATATATATATATATATGATTATAAGTCAACATTAAACAGCATTCCATAGCTTTAACATCAGACAACTCTCCCTAAAATATTGGCTATTGATAAACGAGGACATAAATATAATTTTCATTAAAATTTTGTTATAAAGACAAACATGTTTTTTTAAATAATGTGCACTTCACGATCAGTTAGACCATAAATGCGTATTGTATAAGGAAAGTAAAAAGGGCCCATTTTGGTTTAATGTTGACTTTCAAGAAAAGTAATCGGACAAGAGCTGCTTCTGAATTTTGAAGATATTGAACCCTTCCCTCTTAATACACTATGGACGGAAGTGTTCCAATGAACAAATTTGACTACTTTAGTCATTTTCGTGAGCACAGATCGTAATGGTACGGCATATAATTATATTACAGAGAATTGTGTGCTTCTAATGTTATAGCAACAGTTTGGGCAAGTTCCTTTACTATTTCACCAGGACAAGAAAGAAAGGATTGATTCAGTCAAGGTGTTGAAGAACTTGAGTGGTCTGCATAAAGCTCAGACCTGGGGCCAAATTTATAGAATGTTGCGTAAACCATCCTAAATTTGATTTTACGATAATTTCTCACAGTGCGTACGTATGATTTAAAGATCGAACGTACGCATAGAAAACGCATGTACGCCTCTATCAGGTGTGAAATCTATAAATCGCAAATGAAACAGTTTCAGACCTTTTAATGATATCTAATATCATTGATATATAACAGAGCACCTGTCGACTTCCAAATCCTTTACGAGCCAAAAGAAGGGCTTATATTTACCTGAAGCAGTACCTGGCGCTAAGCACTTTTCCACACAATGTTTCCGTGTATTTTTGCATACGCACGCTTTACGATCAAATCTGTGCGCTTTACGCTTTACGATCAAATTTGGTATGACTTGCAGACTTCCAAACACTTTTACACATGCTCTTCCAAAACTCTTTACGGTATTGTATGGGAACATTAATATTTGTTTGATTGGAATTACTGGAATAGATAATCATGGTAATAAGAAAGGGTTGTCCAATACTTTTGTCCATATAGTGTATAAGTATTAATATAAAATTAATGAAAACTATCTTAGCAGCCAGAGACAAACTAAACACTCTAGACTAGAGTAAATCACTATTAGCCAGGCAGATAGCATGATATGGATCTTTTGGTAGTTCCAAAAAAATACTGTAAATGTTGTTTTAATGATGGTGAACATGACTTCAAAGGCGAAGAGGTAAACCAACAAAATGTTCAATGTTGCACCAAACACTGAGATGTTTACCCACTTCACGTCTGTCGTCTTAACGCTGAGTCAGACGTAACGCTTGAATACAAGCTGTTCAGTCTTAGACTTGATAGAATTTCCGTTATAATTCACATTCATTTCTATGATCACTTTTTCACCTTAGACATTTCCGTTGATATTTCGAGGAATCATTCTATTGGTTGAGACTGACGCTCTCCTGTGCTGACAGACTTTCTTGTTCTGCCTTCTCCCTGGTGAGCTGTCTTCGATGATAGATGAGATATCCTGGCAGCATGAATCCAACCAAAGAAAACAGAAGCAGGCCCAAGTTGATCTGTCCATTTGAGGAAAAACAAGGGATATGTTTTCATGTCTAATTATTGCTTAATACTTGACTATTAAAAGTACTAATATTGTCAAACTTCATGTGTATTTGATAACTGATGCATTTGTCTCACCCAGTAAGGATCACCCTTTAATGGTCCCAACATAAGAATGAAGAGTGGTTGTTGTAGCAGGGCGAAAACAGCACTGATCATGGACTGCAGGCCTGTCAGAGTGCCGAAGTGATTGGTTGGGTAGCTAAATGCATAAATAACATGTTTACAGCAGACAAACAGCACTAAGGCGGTGTTAACCTAGATCGTAACCGTATAAATTGTAATAAAATGATTCAAAGAAAACTCACACAGCAGCATAGAGACCACCACAGCATGAGTGAATAAAACCTCTGACTGCAGTGTGCAGAATAAAAGACACCACCTGAGAAGGTGAGAACGTTTATAACAGTTATTTTATTTTTATTAAAATCATTCGTGACTGGATGCACTCTGGTTTGCCTAGTTTGCAGTTGTTCTGACAATGTAATTTAAACTAATATTGCAAGTTTTGAAACAGCAACTCACATATTGTAGATAAATGTAGATAAACTTACCATATTACCTTATCCTACATAAATGGATATTTTGCTTTTTTTGCAGTACATACATCTCACTGACTTTTTGTCAGTATTTCACTTGTGCTATTTGTTTTCAGCCCAGCTGCAAATGCTTTGGCAATACAAATGTATGAAAAAAAAAATGGATTTCTGTCATGCCAATAAAGCAAAATAAAAAAATTAGAGAGATACTGTAACAACATTGTGGTCATTGCATTTCACTTTGAATAATAAAAGAAAGAGATTCTACAAAATTGAATTAAAATGTTTTAAAATGAGAAAAATGTGAAACAGACTATTACGTATCTAACCTGTATAGGTAGGTTGTCTATAAGAGAGATGATACCAAAGACGATCAGCAGCAGGTTGGTAAAGATGAAAGCTTTAATGGCGTTGGTGATTTTCTGAATCTTTCGATCCCTCTTGGGAGGCCCAGACAAACTGAAGAAAATGACGAGGGCCAGTCATCATAACATCGACATTCGATCACTAATTCCACATTTCACCCTTGCTCCACCTTCACCTTTTTTCTCCCTCTGCTGGATTCACCACATCCTCACACTCCTTCATTCTCCAGTCCATGATGTAGCCGATGAGAGGGCAACTGACCAGACAGAGCAGCTGAAGAGTCCCAAAGATGGATGAGTATAGACCCACTGTAACAAAAGAACACATCTATTGACTTCTGTTCTTTTCACATTCAGCTTACTGGATTTCTGCCCATTTAAAACATATTGGTTGTTTTCCTTTCAAATCTTCAATTAGAATATATTATATCTACATTCATGCATGGCATCATACATAAATTGGTTTGATGAAAATAACCTGATTTGTTTTACCTTTCTCCTCTGCCTCCTTCACCAACTCCTCAGGGGCTGAAACACACATTAAAGGCTATTGAAAACTGGTACCTCTTATATTTAGCCATTTGTTCTTAAACGCAAAAAAGGTAATCTTTTCACTTCATTGAAGATGATAAACGCAAATATTTATTAGCTGATCCTCACGGTCAGGGTCACCATGGGTTACCAGGAACTCCAACATCTTATTCATGGCGCCCATGAAAAATATGATACGAAGCTGGGTCATGGGCATAATGATGAGACTCCACAGAAAGATTGGCGAGCACATGGATTGTCTAAAGGAAGGAGATCCTGCTGTACCACAAACATTGATAACATGATTATGATTCTATGTTCACAATAATACATCTGCATCTGCATGTAGATATGTGTTTTTAGACTAACCATGGCTCTGTTGTGCTGTTCCATCGTTGTCCACTTCATCATTGGCAGATTGTTTTTTGGTCACTTCCTGTTCTTCAACAATTACATGACTGTAGGAGCGATCTCCAGTCATCTTATGGTCCACTACTTCACCTCTCAACTTTACCATTTTACTAAGACAAACAGAAACAAAAATGTTCTGTCCATCTATACACTATGGACAGGCATGAAATGTACATTCTTTGATCTAAAATCAAACACCTGCAGTCATATTTAAAGGAAAGATTTCAGCAAGATCAAATCCCTATTAACACTAATGGTTTTGCAATTAAATACTTTATGTACTGACGTGTATCTGACGTCCTCAGGGGCAGGAAATGATTCTACCGGCCAATTAAGAAAGCAGTTGACGAAGACGAGGCAGGCAAGGCCCGCCCACACCCAGAAAATCATACAAAATGACACACCTAGATCATAGATCAGCTAAAGACCAAAACAGACATTCACATCATACACTTTATTTCACAGCTATAACTGCTTTACTTTGTGTTGTTTGAAAAGTTTGCTGTTATTGTTTTATTTTTGGTATAACGATAAATGGAGCCTACCTTAACTCCTGGGAAGGTTACGGCAGAGGAAGCATAAGAGCCAATCATAAGAGAGAGAATCGTAGAGCGCACATTTCCAAACATATTCGGCAACTGAGAAAACCAAGCAGGAGGTTTTTAAATACAAATTAAAAAATAATTATGTTATAAACTATAGAGCAGACATCTGCCAAAACGATATGAATTTTAATTTTGAAAATGTGAATTATTTGAATATTGAATATTTGAGCTTGAATCCTGCATTTGATTTTCAAGAAAATTGTATTGTTTTGTGGCATACTTTTTTATATGAATTCTTAAACAGCAGATTTTAGTTTTTGGAAACTTTGAGTTGTATTTTTAAAAACTGAATACATACAGTCTAAGGATTCAAAAGGAAAATATGCTGCTTAAATTCAATTTTCTTATGTAAAATCTCCAGGATTCAAGAAAGAAAAATCATGTTATATTCCATTTTGTTCAATTTCACTTGTCTTTAAATTCAAATGTTCACAATTAAATTTAATGTCGTTTAGATAGATTTCTGGTTCCATAATAACCAAAATGGCATTAATTTCTATTTTGAATATAATATACATGTTGTTCTTGTCTGTTTCATTGTCCAAACTGTAATGCTGTCCACTTCCACTAGAGAGCATTATTATCATGATTTGTTTTAAAAAGCTTTTAGCAACATGTGAGGACACAGCTCCCAACGAGTTAAAGTAAAAAATATATACACACACAATGGATAGAAATCATTAATAATTAACATTTAAAGAAGATACAGTATAAAAGAGTAAAGTAAATTTAGGAGTAGTAATAGGAAATATTGATATTAATAAGAGGACATATTTTTCATTAATTATTAAATAAATATTATTAAATACATATATAAATTATGAAATAAGCTTAATTCGTTGCTTTATATATCCAAGCATGGTCTGTCATATATGAATCCTTCCTTCCTTTCTTCCTTCCTTCCTTCCTTTCTTTCTTTCTTTCTTTCTTTCTTTCTTTCTTTCTTTCTTTTTATAAACCAAACACACATCACAAAGAAAACAAAAACACAAGCAAATCCTATATCACACCGGCACAACACAAACACAAGCATTTTAATGTTACTACAAATAAAAAGTTTATAATAATTTGTAAGTATGTTCCCATGTCCTCTAATCAGCTTTATTTGTGTGACCTATAATGCAGACAGCTTTATTACTTATTATGGTATCATAGTTTAGCATCGATTAACATATGTAACATATATGTTTTTTACAGTTGTTTCTGGGTGATTCGTTTTTTAGTCTAGTCCAGACAAACACGTGAAAAAGCTGGAGCTAATGATGGGCATGTGAAAGAAAAGAGGAAGAGATAGACGAGGCAGAGAGAGAAAGGACAGTCTGTGAATGTCCAAGTGTGGTGATAGGGTATGGAGTAGGTGGGTTTGGTGGAGTTGAGGGCGTGAAGGCATATCTGTTCACTGATTGGTTGAGATCAGCATGCAAAAAATGTAGAGTGTGCAACACTGGAGTGATCAACAGAACACATGCACATGGAGCGATAACCAAACAGCTCTTACATGCAGTCCGGAGACAAACAGAACAGAGCAACACATTGCACAAGCTTCAAAATTCAGCACCTAAATTTACTAAGTAATGTCACATGTCTTTTTTCATCACTGCAGAAATGTTGAATCATCCTGAAATAGTGAGGCCACTTGGCTTATTCAGTTAAGAACATACTGTAAAGTCCATTCAACTCATTCAAAACTGTGTATTTCTTCAGTTCTGTTCATACTCTCCTTAAGAGAGACCAAAACTTTGCTCGAGTTCCACCAGTTTTCACTCGGAAAAACATTGTATCATGCAATTAGACCTCCACATTGAACACACAAAGCTTAGGGACAATCAACAAATATAAAAACCTCTAAACACTCTAAGCAGGGGTTGGCAGCCCATGGGTCTCTAACCACATGTGGCTTTTCTGCCGTCTTTATAAGGCCCTCTTTATGCCTGGTATTAAGATGCGTTTTGGTCGACTGGATCACAAGTAGAAGAAAGAGACTCATACCCGTTTACACCTGCGGCAATCCGTCTATTTTGTTCACTTTTGACCACTTCTGTCCTGATTTCTTTAAGAAATATCTGGAAAAAGCAATCACATTTACCCAGCCTGGCTAGGTAAATGTATTTGCTTTTTCAGATATTTAAATTGAATAGTATATTCTATATAAATATATATTGTGTATTATATTTCTGTGTGTGAGTTTGTATCTTACTGTTAGTGAAGTGAAGGTTATACAGATTCCTCCAAACCCATTCATGGAGACAGCAATAAATATGATGGCTGATAACACTGTAAAAGAGATGACAGAAAATGCCTTTCTTATTCATAAAACATTTGATATGTAGGAAGCAATTCTAGAAATGAATAAAAGCTCAATTGCATTACATATTAACACATTACAACTATGGACCATGACGCAATGCAACTCTGCATACATACATGAACATTAATACTGACCTGTTGGATCATACGCTGCGAGAGCAATCAAAGCCATAGAGAATGCAAAACAGGAACTGTTAGAGTCAGAAATAAAAAAGGTTGATGGAAATGACCAGAGAGTTATTTACAGGACAGCCATGGACGTTAATTTAGAGGAAACTATATCAATTGTGTTATCTATAATTTTGTGAACAATTGACCATCTATTCTATTGATGTACCATATTGGGCACAGTGACTAAAGCTTGCTGAAACTGTGCTGTGCTGCAACATATAAAATACAATATTGTTGAATTTATAAACCACGTCCACGAGGTGCATCTTCCTCTAAATAATAAAGCATTAGGGTCACACAAATGAAGCCAGTCGGCAGATGATGTGAATATTATCCCGTGTTATTCTTACCTGCCAAGCAGTCTGAGTGGGCGTGGCCCAAATTTGTCCATCAGGACTCCTAGAGGCAGAGTGGCAGCGCTGATGATGAACGAGCCAATTGTAAAGCCCAGATTCAGAATCTCCTCCTGCTCAATACAGCTCGCCCAAACCGTCCTGTCGGTCAAGCTTACATTTGTGTGACTCTCTGTGACATTCTCTGTTCGTATCAGAGAAAGAAACCAATTCAGGTGTATTCAAGTCTGACGGGTTTCTGTTAGATATATGATATGACACTATAAGGGTTTAGGTTTCACTAGACCAATAACTTCAAAATTACTTCATCTAACATGGGTCCTTCTTTATTCTGGCGTGGCACGTGAGTGGGAATTATACTAAATGTGCAGTGCTGTCATGTACCTGTACAAAGGTGTGAGTAGAAGCCCTCGCTCTTCAGCATGATAAGGAGGGAGCCCCATCCCAGCAACACAGCTGAAAAAAGCAGATTCTCGATGACTGCGGTGATAGCCATCCACCACCGCCTCCTGTAGGCCTGCGAGAGTGACGGAGCCATCGAACTATAGAGCGAAAGAAATTGTGACGGGAAAGAAGAATATCTGTTATTTGATCCACAATTCATTACAGGCTGACGATTTGACACTTTAAACCGAATCTGTGGGAATCGTGACTTTCAAACCCAACTACCCTTAACTTGAACCAAAATTGATTAAAAAGTGGATGTCAGAGACGCATAAATGTTAATACTGTATTATAGGCTCACGAACTGTGCGTGTTTGTTTGTGAACAGCAAAGACTACAAAAAGTAAAACATGTAGAGTTTTTGTTTGCGCACTTTGATGATCACATACCGCTATTTCCAATGTTGCAAAATATAGTGGGACACTGTGATTTAGGACGAGTGCCAGCCTCCCTCACCCAGGTCAACAAACGCCTCTGTTATGGTTTGCCTTTGAGAACCCATGAGATCACAATTATAGAGTGTTGTGGGTTTTTGTTCATGAGATATATAATAAAGGCAAGCAGCTATTTCTATTTAAATCAACAATATTTTCGATATGACCTCAACTTCTAGTTATAACAGGAAATTACAATATATAAAAGTGAGTTTTTAAAGGCATCTGTATACTTGGCATGTAATTATCATGTAGTTTAAATAGACAATTTTGTAAGAAAATACATATATTTTTATGTGTTCCATAAAATCACTTGTAAGAAGCCTTAATATATTGAACAGTCCCTCATGTCTTTGTTTCTTCTTGAATCTTAAATTTTTTAGTTTTATGTTAGTTGTATGGACTTTTTATTCATATTACTGTCACACAAGTTAATGACTGAATAAGACAGGCTAAAGCACGTGTCCTCATACCCCCTGACTTGCCAACACCAGAAATAGCCACAGAGCCTCACCACAGTACACCATGGGCATCTTACCAGAAGACTGGCTGTTTGAACTGACAACAACATATGGAATAAGGCTGCTGTGTGCAAACAACATAAATCATCATTCCAGTATATAAAACTCATTAACAGTACCATAAGTTCAACTTTTCAACTGTTTTCATTGTCGTTTCTAGAAAGGCTTGATCCCCTTCAAATTCAGTGACTCACAATGCTCAATACAATTGAATAAAACACTACTGATGTTTCATTTATCTTTTTACATAAAAAATGTAATGTCACTAGTCAGAAGTTACACTGCAGATGCCATGACATGCAATCATTCCATAATCTGCAACAAGGATGCACATGACTTGTTTATAAAGTGTTTTTCACAATTACTTATTGGCTGCCACAAATATACATACTCACATAATTAATACATGAACATCTACCTATTTTGCTATATAAGGTATAAGATTTTCTTTACCACAGGCAAATATTGTTTATTGTATCACAACTAGAAATCATAGACCAAGCAATAGGCAAAAAGGACAAAACTAAGACATGTGCATACACACATATGGATAATTTATTCAAATACACTTTATAATAAATGTAATAGGCTATTCATGAAACACTAAGATTTTGCATCTGCTAATAAAGTCTTTAACCAATGACCATATGACTGAACTAACATCCAAAGTAGCCACTATGTAGCCTATAGTAGGCCAGTTTGTTAGTCTTACCTCCCTTAAACTCATCATCTTTTTTCTGCTTCCATTTCCCTGCTTTGCACAAACAATTTCTGATGTCAACATCTACAGGGTCTATTAATGATCCAGTCCAAATAAAATTATCGATATTATTTAGAAACTTACATTAGTTTCGTCAGGTTTTATTTTCATTTTCTTAAAGTTGCGTCAGGTGATTGCCTACCTCATTCGCATGTCGTCACCCTTGCGTGCCTGCGAGCGCAAATGCGTGCCAATGCGCAGTTGCGTGCTCTGCAGTTCTTAGAAAGGAAACACACAGACCCGCACAGACATGTTTTTTGCGCGAAAATACGTCACGAATTTGAGTTTGCGGACGGTAAAAGTGCGCAACTGCGTCGCTTTTACGAATAAGGTTACTACGTTGCACATTTGATCCGTTTTTGCCGCTATTATCAATGTAATTGATTAGACTGACAAAACTGTTAACTGTTACAGCAGTTTTATACTGGGGTACGTGCCCCAGTGAAAGGGGTCTAACGACGCCCCTGGGTCACTATCCAAAGTAATGACGTTCAACTCCAAACGCATGCACGAAGCTGTTTCTTTCGCAGTGGCTGCAGCTGCTACCGCGTGCTCCAATAGCGTCACGCTCACTATAGTTGTAAAAAAAGTTTACTTCATGAAAAAACACCTCGCGCTCATGTGATTTATTACTAATTACAGTTCACCCAACATAATTTGTTGGATATTTTTTTTTCGTATTTGGCTACTTAACGATTTGTACATTTGAATCTGATTGTATCTCTTTCATGTTTCCAAATACAAGCATTTCTTTATTTTTAAAAGTTCAATTCAAAAGATCTTCTTAAATGCATTTGTCAAGATTATATGAGAAATGAGAAGAGATAAGACGAGCACTGTTGTTTGTACATGCTGCTTAGTGACAAACGAGCTATTTCATCAACTTACTTGTTTATGATGGTTTATTTAAGTATGTAACTAATAGGTAAATACCGTATGTACGTGATACAGTATTGCAATGATGTACATAATAATACCTTAACCAATTTGATCAAAGTAATAAACTTCTTAGCGCCAAACACCCATGCGAATGAGAGGGTAAACTTACCAGTTTCTTATATATTGATATTTAGAGAAATGGCATGTGTTTGATTTTTCTTTGTGCGGTTTCTATTTTCCAAACGCAGGTATTATAAGCCTTTTCTGTTCTGGCACTTATACAAACTATAGAGCAGGATACATCACGTTTGTCTCTCTCTCTCTCTCTCTCTCTCTCTCTCTCTCTCTCTCTCTCTCTCTCTCTCTCTCTCTCTGCTCTTTTCTTTTTGTCTATAAATGGCACCAGACATTGACCCTCCTCCTTGACACTTGACAAACTGCATGCAATTTCTGTTTCCTTTGCACACATGTTCGTGGAGTGGAAGAGTGGCAGCCTGCTTTTTCTAAATATCAACGACGCCCTCATGTGGCCATGGCTATGTTTTCAGTTACAGCAGTAAATATGTGTCAACCCCAGAAACATTTAAAAAAAATACTGTGGTCGTTTAGTCACCGGAGTCCCACATAAACCGGACCAAAATGTGACGTTGCCACATTTGAATCCTGATGAAAATCGTGTATCGTGTAAACAGGGTTGGGCAAAGGACTCTTGCTAACCTTCCATATCACCAAGGTGAGTAATGAACCGAACACAAAGAGTTTTTCAAGACATTTTACTCTCTTCTTCCCCCCGCCATCCTCCCCCACCCACGCTATCTTTGAAAGCTGAGGACTTTGCTGAGTTTTTCACTGAAAAAAAACATCATCCATCACTTCAAACATTAAACTCTTCACCTCAATGACTGATATGAAGTCACCAGGCTTCTCTCCAGCCACCCCAGCATCTGTCCCCTTGACCCAATCCCCTCCCATCTCCTTCAGGCCATATCCAGGACACTCAAACAGACCATCTACAACTCCTTGCTCCCCGGCACTTTTCTACTTTAGAAACCCATTGGACCCCTCTACTACCGACAGTTACATTCCTGTCACCTCCCATGTATTGCACTGCGGTCAGGCCAGCCTCCACTTCGAAAATGACGGTCAAGCCAGCCCTCACGGTGGTTTTTTGTGAGCGCATATATGAGACATTACGGTAAGAGCACGGTAAGACAAATTTCAAAATAAAAGCGGTATCGCACTCTATCACTTGATAGTGTCTTACAGGTTGCAAGTGATGTTGCTAGTGATGCTGTTGCACCGAGCAATGTTAAATGTTAAAGGGTTTATATGCAGTTTTTATAATCTTCTGGGTGATTTCTAGGCCGTTGTTAAGGTATTTTGGTGATTACAAGGGTGTTGCTATGCAGTTTGTGTGGCGTTCGGGGTGGTTGCTAGGCCGTTCCTAAGGCATTCCGGTGGTTGGTATTGTTATTTTTTGTTATATATTTTGTTTTATCTTATGTTTTTTTTATTCTATTTATTGTATCGTTTATGTTCAGATAGGTGTTTAAAGAAAACTACCGGTTTTAGGAAAATGATTTTACCTCAGAATCATAGTACAATATCTCAGATTGTCCATCATGCAATATCAGGACATTCTGATGTGGAGTTTTTAAATAAAAGTCCCCTGAATATCCTATATACACAGTTTTTTCTATATGTTCAGATAGGTGTTTAAAGAAAACTACCTGTTTTGGGAAAATTATTTCATATAGAACATATAGAAAAAACTGCTTATATAGGATATTCAGGGGACTTTTATTTAGAAACTCCACATCAGAATAACCTGATATTGCATGATGGACAATCTGAGATATTGTAGGCCTACTATGATTCTGAGGTAAAATCATTTTCCCAAAACAGTTAGTTTTCTTTAAACACCTATCTGAACATAAAGGATAAAATAAATAGAATAAAAAAACATAAGATAAAACAAAATATATAACAAAAAATAACAATACCAACCACCGGAATGCCTTAGGAACGGCCTAGCAACCACCCCGAACGCCACACAAACTGCATAGCAACACCCTTGTAATCACCAAAATACCTTAACAACGAACTAGAAATCACCCAGAAGATTATAAAAACTGCATATCAACCCTTTAACATGTAACATTGCTCGGTGCAACAGCATCACTAGCAACATCACTTGCAACCTGTAAGACACTATCAAGTGATAGAGTGCGAAACCGCTTTTATTTTGAAATTTGTCTTACCGTGCTCTTACCGCAATCTCTCATATATGCGCGCACATAAAACAACGCGAGGGCTGGCTTGACCGTCATTTTCAAAGTGGAGGCTGACTGCAGTTTTATAGCGAAAAGGCTTGAAAGTCTTCCTATTGTATCCCTTTAGCGTTTGCTAAATGAAAACATTTAAAAACTCTGATGTGACTTCTTACACATGTTGTAAAACGTCACCACTGGTATTTAGCAACAACAGAATATATTTCTATTATTAATAAACACTGGTTAAAGTCTGTTGGGAAAAACACTCTATTGTGTTTCATATCAACGCATGAACTTATACCAAAATTTTCCATTTGAATGTTCTCTTCCTGTAGTAATGTGTGTTATATAACAAAATCTAATAAATGTTTGTAATTTTTGTTTTTTTAAAATCGAAAAAAATGTACTCATGTAAAATCGTGTTAATTGACAAACATTCTACTGCTCTGAAACAATGTTTCCAATGTAGACTAAAAAGATTTATCAAAATGTATCTTTTTTTGCATTTTTAAGAATATTCATGTCTTATTTAGAAGCAGCAGAAAACCAGGAACTAGACTGATCTTCCCAGAACAGAGGAAGCTGACAACAATGGTTTTGAAATTCAAACTTCAACAAGCACAAACAACTCTGGAGGAAATTAAATAATAATTTATAAGGTACAGTCCCTCAACAGCAATGTGAAATACTGACAGTATGCCAAGATGTGTGAAAGGGATTAAATCAGGGTGCTGTTTAAAACTTAATATGAAAATGATTTCCTTCCAGCACTTAAGATCTGAAAACATTTTTGTTATTTTGTCAAGCTTGTCCTGTTTTTATTTTCAGCAAATAAATGCAAACACAATTGATAATTTTTAGCTGGTTTGAGACTTAAATAGTACATTTATAAACACTGAAAAAGATTGTGAAGTTGTCTTGTATTATATTCCAGAGCTGTATGAATGATTATACTGTACATTTAAAATAAAATATCTTTGTGTTGCAATATGCTTATATTGAATATAATCGTGATTAATAACTGTGATGACATTGTGTTAATACTATACATATATGATGATATAATTTTATTAATAATTAAGCACCTGTTCAAAGTTTTGTCATTTACAAAATTAAAGATTAATTTGACACATCATGCATTATTTATTTATTTAAAAAATTGTGATGATATTAACCACTATAACCGTCTGATCATTACAGCCATATTAATAAATAATTCTGGAAAGTGACCCAGTGCTATACACACAAAATAAAATACCCTGATTGAACTCATGATTTTTCTTTGACAAGTTTTATTGCTTTAAATGAACAGACAATATTTCATCGTCTGGAAAAGCCACATGTTGGGAGACAGGTATGAAAACTTTCCAAGAATGACATCATCAGTGACTGTTTTCTTGTAAAGGAAGTGAGAAGAAGCAAAATGGAGTGCAGGCTGGACAAAATTCTAATGAACATCACCAATTAACACCCACACAGACATTTCATGACTTTACGTATCAAGCACTTTTTTTTTTGAAATTCTGCTGGAGGACTAACGCCACAAGTATATATAAGATGAAGCATCAAGAACATTTACAGAAGCACTGGGACAGAGGTAAACCTCCAACGGGACGACAAAGAACACAGAAACTAACCCTTGTGTCAATACCATCAGAAAGGAGCAACAAGTAAGCTGGGAGACTGAGATATTTTCATTGGTTTGTTAGATGAAGTATACATGCATTCTGCATGTTTTTGCTTTGTCCACCTATTATTATTTTTACTACCCATTATCATTTCATTAATGTGTTTTGCTTCTACAGTGCATTCTGGGATTTACGTCTTGGTACTGATGCTGAATGTGAAGTCAGGAAGCTCTGCACCGCACGGCTGGAAGTGTGACCGTTCTTCAGACAAAAAGTGTGCAGAAATTTGCGACAATATATTGAGGCAGGTTGACAGGATAAATGGAATGCTGAACATGGAGATGGCACAGGTACGTGTCTTTATACGTTTGATAAAAACATGGTCTTAATTATCTAAAATGATCTCACTTAACGTTATTTCATAATACATTTTTTAACTAATATTACTGATTTATCTCCAAGTAATTTTCATGCTTCATTTTTAGTTCAGGACTTTTCAAATGACAAACAATGCTATTCCCACTGAAAATGACTGTAAAAGGGTAAGTTAATAAATCACAGTTGACATCTATAGTTACATTTCTTATAGAATTTAGTGAATTGGAGGTGCTTTGCCATCGTATCTCACACTATCTTTATTTTTCAGTCAAGGTGTGATGTTTTGAAGCAGCTCAATGATTACTTCAGCTGTATAACTTTTGACACCAACCAAACCCAGATCAAAATGGAAATGAAAGGCCTTATTCAAAATTTACAGGTATCCCAGTGTTTTAAAAAGATGCTAAACTTATTTAAAATCAGGTAATTCAATTGTATCTCTCTATTCGCAGATGCTAAGAAATTCGAAAGAAGAAACATGCAGTTTACACGACGCTTCTTGTCCCACTGAAATCGAACAACTCTCTCGGTGGAATAAGATGTGGTTACTTCAGGTCATCATGACGTGCCTGCAAAAGCACATTTGCCCATCTTAACAGCAAGAAGTTAACATCTTGCCATATTTTATATTTGTATTTTATGTTAATTATATATATATATATATATATATATATATAAAATATGTTTTTTACTATTTATTTACCTGGTACAGGAAGTTTGTGATTGTGAAGAGTATTTATATTTTAAAGAAATGATTAGACGTTTTTGTAGTTATCAATTATTCAATTTCTTGATAATCAAGTTATATTAATATGAATTATTATTTATTTCTTAACATGTTTAAAGTGTGAAATGCAGCAAGACACAAACACACCTACCGTAAAGAAATTAATTTCAAATCAAGATTTTATTTTTCGTTTCATGGTATGGAATTCATTTCAGCGATTAAATGTAGATGTTTGTTTCAACTGTATGAATAACAAAACACTACAATATGCTGTTTTCTTCTTTTACAAGAAATACAAAATAAAACCAAATGGTGAAAATACAAAAGAACAAGATTTTCCTCTTTTTGTAATCTGTAACTTTTGGGGATTGGGGTAATGGTCTACAATGAATACAAAAACATTTATAAGGATATATATGCACATTCTTAAAAATAAAGGTGCTTCACAAAGCAGAATAACCTTTTTTGTCTAAATGGTTCCATAAAGAACCTTAACAGCCGAAGAAAATATCTGTTTAACAAAATGTTCTTTGTGGTGAAATAAGGTTCTTCAGATTATTAAAAGGAGACCCTTTGACTGAATAGTTCTTTATGGAACCAAAGTGGTTATTTTATGGCATCAATGTGAAGAACCTTTTAAGTACCTTTACATTTAAGAGTGTATGGAGGAGAGAGTTGTAGAAAAAATGGAACATGGAGTGAACATAGGTTATGAATAAAAGCTATTGCTTATCCACTGGAATCAGAATATTTCTGTGAGGAAATAAGTCTATTGGCCCTCTACTGTTTTCTGTTATTAACATCAGTTAAGTTTCCTAAAACTCACACATTTTTGCTTGTGTGGCTTTGATCAATTACAGCAAAAGTTTCAGCGTCTGATAAACCAACAACTGGACTATGTGTTGAAATATCTGAACTAAGTCTAAGTCTTAACGTGGATAGTGGGCATTAAGGAATTGTGATGCTCGGACGCATATTTAACAAAGATGTACATGTAACACTTTACAATAAGGTTGTTTGTTAAATGCATTAGCTAATATCAGCAATATATCTTTTTAAGCATCTATTAATCTTTGATAATGATAGTGCCAGTAAAATGGTTCATATTGGTTTATTGTTGCATTAACTAATGTTAACAGAAACAACTTTGATTAAAAAGATATTAATAAGAACTTAAATGAACATGAACTAATATTAACAAAATCATAGAAGAATTATTTATTGTTAGTTCATCTTATCTAATGCATTACATAATGTTAACAAATACATCCTTATTGTATAGTACCAGCAAAGAGATTTCAAAGCATGCAAATTTATGCCGTAAAGGCACAGAAGGTAAAATAAAGCAGTCTCTGGGAAAAAAATATAACTGAAAGTTATCAGTTACAGTTATATTTAATATAACGGAAAGTAATCAACAAAGTACTCTCTGGAGTAAAATATTTGTTGCTACCTTACATTTTTCGTTTAATCAGGTTGCATGTAAAAGTCATTTTTAACTTATTTTGAGGAGTAACATAAAGCTATGTTTCCTATTTAATCACTTGAGAAATGACTCAATCGGAGCACAGTTTAAGAACCAAATAAAGATCATATCTAGACTCTAAGATTTTGAAATCTGGAATTTGAATCCTTGCTGAGCAAATGCAACACATACTTTGGGCATGATGTCACATGAGAAGGACAGACAATGAGAAACAGGCTGATATGCAGTTACAAGAATGTTTCCCAGAATGTTAGGAGAAAGTAGATTTCTTTTGGACTATCGCAACATAATGTAAGGAAACAAGACAATTTGATTCCACAAAGGTAATGAGTTACTGGGATTTGTTTCCAAATTAATATACATGTTGTTATGATTTACTAAAGAAATTTTCAAACGAGAGTATAGAATTTAGCTATAAAGAAAAAAGCCTCAAATTTTTGCAACTTAGTATCATGTTTTAAGAAGGAAAAAATAACAACCAAGATGAATTTGAGATGGCTTTCCTTATTCTTCCACTTGAGAACACAACGCATACACATTTTATTAAAATCTTTCATGACCCAACATCATCAAGACTTCATCAACTGTAAGACATACTGTATATGCAAATGAATGAATAATTATGAAGAGAGCTACAAATGAGGGTAAGCGGTTCAAATGTGCAATTTATCACCAAGTTATTTATAGCCTTTACAAACAACTGCAGCTTATTGGAAATGTATAGTCAAAATGCTTGAGAAAAACTAATTTAATACAAACTAATGTGAACAAATTAAAACGAAGCTAAAATTAACACTTAAGGTGTATATACAACATAAAAAATAATAACAATTATAAAATCGAAAAAGTAAAGGCTGAAGAAATAACAATGATAAAATAAAAAAAAAGGCTGAAGTAGATGGTCATAAGACAACAACATGCCATTTGATGACAACATTTTCTCACTGGTCCCCCCATTCCCAGCATCCCTTTAAATGTGTGATTGTCCTGGTTCTGCTCTTGCTTTCCTTTGTACATCTGTATCCCACCTTGAGCATTCTACATTGGATGTGTACACTGCTTCTACAACCACCAAAACATCAGCTCCTTCAATCACCTTTTCTCAGCTTGCCCTCTCTAACTCACACACACTCCTGTCTAATCCCAGAAGATATTGGTAATGTCTGAGTCCAGGCTGAAGATCCAGATCAGCAGTGGGGCTGAGATTAGCACAAACGACCAGGACACACCCTTAAAGGCATGGCACAGCATCCCAATCACTCCGCCGGGTGTCGCTGCATGACCTTCTTCCTCCTCCAGCAGCAGATCATTTCCAGGCTCGATATAGTTTCTGGCCAAGAATTTAAGGGCTTCATCCATAAAAATAACAGGCAGGGACATCTTCAGGACAGTCACCCACTGGGGCCAAGACAAAGGCCTGATCTGAAATATGACCTAGAGGGAAAAAGAGTGTTGGGAAAGCCACTTGGAAATCGCTTATAGTTTTTATAGAATAATAAATAAATTGACAAATTTTTTGTCAATTTAACTTAAACTAAATCCAAACTTAATAAACCAAATGCATAAATAAAATAACAAAACGATAATAAATAATTGAAAATTGCATGCAATAAAACAAACACCAATAAAGCAAATAAAATGGTAACATCATTTAAGTAATTTAGCTGAAAACAAACTAATGAACATAGAATATACTGTAAACTATTTTAAGGGTGATTTCACTTTCAAAGCATTGAACACAACAGGGTCAAAAATTCCCTAAATCTTTCACCATAATTCTCAGTCACACCTTTTTTAGGACGTATTTCATCATTACTGAATTGAACAGCAAAGGCCATTATTTCTCAGATCTATTAGGCAATCGTTTTCAAGCTGCAGACAGGCATAAACACATTCAACCAGTCCTGTACGTCATATCTTTTTTTGCTCACAAATTCCTTTTCGTCTGCCTCCGCTTTAAAAAAATCAAGTTGCAGATTAATACTTACAGGAAGAGGGTCCACATACAAGATGAGAAAGTGTAAGGCCATTGAGAGACAGATAGCTCCCACCAACCAGGGGTTTGACCATGGTGGCATCTTGAGAAGAGACTGATTTTCTGACAAACTGAAACATACACAGAGAAAATATCAAGCCAGACACAAAATAATGATCTGACTCTGTGTTTTTATCATCAGCAGAATGTACATGAAAACATTCTGTGCTAAATAATAACTTCTCAAATTTCATATTGTTACTTCATAACTAAGTTAAAACAAAGTTTGAATCATTTTTAAATGTGAACCCACCTGCATTAAAAATGAAACCTACTGAATTAATATCAGTTGATCCGTTTCATATGGAAGCCTTACACAATATGCCAAGGACATACTTTCTATATTTAAAAACATTATATAATATATCAAGTAAAATGAGAGCAAAATACATTAAAACAATAATATAATAAAAACAATTAAAAAAAAATCTTATCAGATTAGGGTTAGTAACAGTCTGACTTTAAATCTGACCAGAATTTACGATACTGAAATAAACACACAACCCTTCAAAAACATCTTTGTTGTTTTAAATGGATGCAGGAATCCAACAGTCTTTAACCTAATTTATTCAAACTTTGAGATTCTAGCTTTAACATAATGTGACTATATCTGTAAAAAACAGGCTGAAGTCTAAAATCCAAATTTAAGATAAAAAGCATCAACGTTTGATTTCAACCATTAAATTCACTATGATTTAAATCTTTGACATGATGTTGTTCAGTATTGAAGATACCAATTTAATATACTTTATATTATGTAGGATGATTTTATGTAGAAAACAGTAAATCACAAAACATTTGCTGAGATTTCTGTCACGATCACATACCTGTTGAGGGCATTGCACATCTCAATAGTAACCAGCACAGACAGGGCCATAGTCATGGGATATGGAGACTCAAACACAGAGCACTGAACTCCTGCAAACTCAGCGTGACCTTCACTGCACTGCAGATAGTGAGACTAAGACAAAACAGAAAATCGGTTTTATAGCACTGGCAGAAAAAAGAAAGAAAGTTTTTAAGTAACTGTGTTTTGTGGTATTATTTTATTACCAGCTGGTAAAAGGTGAGCTTTGGTCCATCGTGAGCTGCCATGAACCACCAGGCAGCAGCACCAACTGTTGCTGCGCCAACATAACCTACCAAATCACAGATAGAGAGTTTAAAAACGCAGGTTTTATATCGGATAGCCAACAGTGACAACATTTTAAATGACTCACAGCCAATAATGAGGTATCTGCAGAAGAGCCAGCCAGAGATGAGAGGTTCTTTGGGTGAACGCGGGGGGCGGGACATGATGTCAAGGTCAGGGGGGTTAAAGCCGAGAGCAGTTGCCGGGAAGCCATCTGTCACCAGGTTGACCCATAGCAACTGGACTGGGATCAGCGCTTCAGGCATTCCCAACGCAGCTGTGAGGAAAATACTGCAAAACATGATGAGAAACCATGATTCCCTGTTTGGGAGGCGTTTTATGATAACAGCAATAGGAAACAGTGATATGAAATGTAGTCACATTGTCTTGTTTTCAAGAAACAGTACACCCATAAATACAAATCACTGCCACCAGACATGATTATATAGTAGATTTGGCTTCAATTGTTTCAATTGGCCTCACACTTTATTTTTTTGAGTTTTTATTTGTGGGTAAATTGTCCTTTTCATCATAATGGATGGATCTTTCTCTCTGAACTCACCAGACCACCTCTCCGATGTTAGAGGAAATGAGGTAGCGGATGAACTGTTTCATGTTGTTGTAAATGGCTCTTCCCTCCTCCACTGCTGCCACGATTGTTGAAAAGTTATCATCTGCTAAAATCATTTCTGATGCAGATTTAGCCACTGCTGTACCTGAGCCCATGGCAATGCCAATCTCTGCCTTCTTCAGAGCAGGGGCATCGTTCACACCATCACCAGTCTACACAGAAAAAAAAGGTCTTATTTATAGTTTTGGACTCAATCTGTGAGTTGAGATTTGAATCTCCAAAACTAGATTTAATTTATTTTACAAACTTCAAGATGCCTGTCTAGCCTCAACATTCATTGTTATTATCATCTGATCTCTGACCAGCCAATATTTTATGTATAATTTTCCATCCAAGTAGGTTTACCATAGCTGTGATGTCACTTAGGCTTTGTAAATATTCCACGATACGGCTCTTGTGCGTTGGTTCGACACGGGCGAAACAGCGAACGGTGCGGCAGGCCTGTCGCTGCAGATGTGGGGGCAGTTCATCAAACTCTCGTCCGGTGAGGCCGCTGCCGTACGGCCCACCTCCAGCCTCCTCTTCCTCCTGTTCGGTGATGATGCCCACACGACGACAGATAGACAAGGCAGTTCCCTTATTATCACCTATAAAAATCCAGAAGACACACACAAGCATACACCAATTAACTTAATATTTTAAGTTAATCTTTTTTTTATATTGGCAGTGTCCTATTAACCACATGAAGTCATTCACAAAACATCTTTTTATAAAGATTAATTTTATATCTAGTCTCTAATTTCCATTTTGATACAAACAAATTATAATAACCACTAATAACACCCGTTTTATAAATGGCGAGGTTTTGTATTGCATACAATTGTGTGCGATTGACCTACAGTACCTGTGATCATAATGACCCGTATGCCGGCCTGTCTGCACATGCGTACTGCGTTCAGCACCTCCTTCCTTGGAGGATCCAGCATTCCCACACAGCCAACAAAAGTTAAGTCCGACTGATAAAACCAAAAGTTCAGGTCATACCACTCGCATACATGTCGTTTTTATTTATGATTTTACATTGTGAAGTGACAAGATCATTGAAGGCTACCTCATATTCTGAGAAGGTCGCAGTGTTCTCAAAGTTCAGGGTTCGAGGGTCAGGGGGTGAATCCCTGGTGGCCATGGCCAGGCAGCGTAGTGTATCACGACCAGAACCCCATTCTCGTACTGTGCTTAAGAGCTGCTCTCTTAGGTCTGAGGTCAGCGGCACACGTGTGCCACCACCTACCCGTATCCAACGGCAACGCTCCAGCACACTCTCTGGGGCACCCTGGGTGATCAAGTGGACAGTGCAGATCAACTTCAAAAACATGCCATTTAAGTGTGTATAGCGTTTTATAAACCGAATGTTGAATGTGATTATGTTCTTACGAAAATAGGTTATGTATTATATTTGAATTATTTGGATGAGGGAAAAATATTTGGTAAAAATAAGAGTACGGAAGCCAGACCTTGATAAACATCTTGGCCCCTGAAGCAGAGCGAGTGAGTTTGTTTGGAGTGCAGAAAACAGACATGGACTTCCTGTCTCGAGAAAATTCCAAAGTCAGCTCCTTTCTCATTAACTGCTTTATGACCTGAGAGAACGTTTGCGAGAGATATGCATTAGGAATAATTTACTTTTTTACTATAAAAACTATACATTATAATAAACTTAATACAGTCATGCTAACATTATGAACACCAGTAGTGAAAGGAGTAGCTTCTCCGATAACACAGATGAGATGACTCACCGAGCAGCAGGCAGTTGCTCTTTCAACAGGTGTGAGGCCTATCACGTCTGTGTCGAACACGTTCATCTTTTCCACCAGACAACACAGAGCCGTCTCTGTTGCCTCACCCACTTTCTCATACACACCTTTACTCTGTAAGTTTATTGAAGACAGAATGAAAAGAGAATAAGGGATGGACAATGGGGAAGATTTGGAGATGAATGCACAAGTATGCGAATGAGTGTCTTTGTGTAATCATTGTTTACACTTTGGTTTGTTTCTTTAACATTTTCTAAGATTTTTTCTTTAAAGTGATTGGCGCAGTATGGCATCACAACATTGAGCGTGTACATGTGCAAGTGTGCGCACACCTCATTGTAGTCCAGTGAGGAGTCATTACACAGGGCACAGATAGATGCGATTTCCACAAGACCTTCATACTGACTGCAGCGCACTACTACATCGTCCTTATACCTGAAACAGGAGATGGAGAGAGGTCGATTAGGAAAAGGTCACGTGGAAAGAGTCAAATAGAAGATGTTGAGGTTACGTTTTGACAAGGCAGCCAAACGTATGTGATTATTCAGTCCTGATGGAAAAAGTATCAAGGCCATTTTAAGCAACATTTTAAACTTTTCTTCGATACATTGGTTGTGAGTAATATGTGAGTGAGGTAAAATAAACTCACACTTCTCCTTCAGGGGCATAAGTAGATCCGGTTACTGAAAACTCGTTCAGTAAACATCTCTCGTCCACGATGCTGTCCACAATACACATCTACACGCATGCACACACCATTAGTATATTTAAAAAAAAAAGTGACTTTCAGGCATCATTCCTATACATATCTGTTAATCGTTTGAAAATATTAAAATCCCACAATGCATCTATTCAAATACATTATTAGATTGTTATGTATTATATAAAACAGAACATTTTAACTGTTGTTTGTCTCTCTCACCCTGCAGACAGACATTTGGTTGGTGGTGAGAGTGCCCGTCTTGTCCGAGCAGATGACTGAGGTACAACCGAGCGTCTCCACAGATGGCAAGGAACGGACTATGGCATTTTTGCGGGCCATGCGTCGCGTCCCAAGTGCCAGGCAAGTGGTAATGACGGCCGGAAGACCTGCGAGATCAAACAAAAAGCGTCAATAAAAAGGAATGTGCTTGGCCCCTTAAACAGCTTTATTTTAGAATATTCTTACTGAAAATAAATTGTTATTAAAGCCATGCACCTATGATCAACACTGGCAGTGTGGATAGTTTTAGTATAACTTCATAAACAGTGTTAATACATTTATATTACTGTCTATTATTTCTATTAGGTGTTGTAGAACAGAGGTTTTCAAACTTTTTCATGCCAAGGACACCCAAGTATAATGAACATTTTGCGAGGGACCCCCTTTCCTTGAAAATGGCCTTAGTAGCCTATAGTTGGACATTTTTAAAAAGAGAGAGAAAACAGAAAAAACAGGACAACATTTGCACACCCTCAGGAATGGCAGCTACAGCCAGAGCGACGGCGATCTTGAAATAATACACAGCTCCTCGCAGCCAACTGCCTCCATGCACCGGGTCACTGAAGTGTCCGATGTTAATACCCCACACAGCCACACAGATCACTGTGATCACCTTCAGAAAGACAAACAGGTTTTGCTTGAATCATTCTCTCGGTCTTATGCCGACACATTCTGTTATATATAAATTATGTTTAATACTAGAGGTCGGCGATTCATAGTTTTTGCTGATTAATCGGCCCCGTTAATGATAAAAATGACTTTTGTCAATCGGTCCACTGGTTGCGTTTGCAGCAGGGAAAGCTTTACCGTGACATGCAATGAGAGAGTACAGAGTAATATTGCGACCTCTAGAGGCGGAAATAAAAAGAATACTGACAAGGCTAATAATAGGCTACATTATAGAGTTGCTCTATTATGACAAAAATCATAATCAGGATTATTTTGGCCAATTTTGAGATCCCGATTATTTAATACGATAACTCATTAACCTTTAAAACAATATAGAAAATACAAAACTTTGCTTTTAAACTCTGGATTTAACAAAAAAGAAAAGAAATTGCACTGCTGAACCATTGTAAAGGAAAGGTGTGCGCTGTGCATTTATACTACAAGAAAAGAGAGGATCCTTGGTAAACGATTATTGTGCTGCATTCCATTTAGCTCGATTATTTAGTTTTTGTAATTGATGAAGGCCAAAATTTCATTCATTTTCATGAAGATTTATACTCGATTAATTTTACAGCATTATGTGCGGATTTGAAAGTTTGACAATGACAAGGTGGAGCACAGTGAAGTACACAGGACATGTTAAAAAGTCATTATTTCATAAGTAATTTGCATACAAGAGCGTGCTAACATTAGTAGCCTAATAGCTTAAGTGGTAGGACAATGTAAGTGAACATACAAGCGAACATTTGATTAAATATAATAGTTTTGCAATGTTGTAAAAATCTCTCAGATGTCATTAATTTGACAATCAACAAAATCTCTTGCATCAATGTTAAAAAAACACCTACTTATTTTTGTATAAACCATACAGTGAGTGTAATACTTAGAAGTCTTATATACTTTAAATAGAATGCCTAAATATTAACTATATTTATAAGAAACTACTAATGACAGTTTCATGGTCAGTGTAATGTCTCAAAGTGTTATGTTTCGATTCAGAATCAATAATAAAAACAATTGTTAATATATCGTTATCGGCAGGTACTGCCCACCTTAGTTCCATTATCGCTCGACCTCTATTACATAATGTACTGTAGATTATGTAAATGTTGTTTAATAAGTGTTTAATAAGTCAATGGTTTTGTACAATTCCGAACACAGTGAGACAAGCTGATGAAGTTAATGTAAAAAGAGGGAGAAAAAGAATAAAGGGTGCTCAACCTTTGAGAGCTGCTCTCCAAACTGGTCTAGTTTCTGCTGCAGAGGAGTTCTCTCTGGATCGGTGGCTGCCATCTCATCTCTGATCTTCCCGATCTCTGTGTGCACACCTGTGGCAACCACGACCCCTACAGCTCGCCCTGCTGCAATGTTTGTACCCTACAAAAAGATGCATATTTACATTATGTGTTCTATAGTCTCTTCATGCATCTTATACAGTAATAAAGGTTGCTGTATAACATTATAAAACAGGTTGGTTGGGTGTGAGATGGCGGCTTTATTTTCGTGTACGATTGTCTAAAATAACTAATAAACCACTATTAACAAAAACAAAAAATAAAACTAATGAAGATCAACTAATTTTTGTCCCTGGATATGTCCCAAGTCTTTTTTTTTGACTGGCTCCTCCAGGCAACTACTTGTGTTTCTGCCCGCCGCTGTCCTTACATGGCCAGACATCCATTAGACAGCTGTGCAGAGGAAATGGAAGGCTCTGGCGTGCATGTGTGTGTATGAGTGAGTGAGTGTGGGGGCGGAGTCTTTGAGGCTGGTACTCTCTGGTCATTATCTATCGGAGAGCTCAAAGACTGTGTGAAGTGATGACTCAGTCCATAGCCATGTGGGAGCAAACAATATGACTGATGATTTATTCAACACACGGCCTTTCCGCTGCTGGACATAATCCAGTAAACATACAGCGAGGCACAATCACATCACGTAACGAAAACAAAGCTTGCACAGTTCGTCTTTTACAGTGTACAGCCACACATATTTTGAGGTAGCATTAAAATAAGACAAACACAATCGCTTAAGTGACGTCTTACGGAAAACAGCATGTTTTTTTTGTCCTGGTTGACAGCGCGTGGGTCTGGCACTGGGTCTGTGTGTTTAAGGACAGATACGGATTCTCCCGTCAGGATAGACTGGTCCACTCTCAAAGTGGTGGAGCGGATGGAGGTCAGTCTGATGTCTGCAGGGACTTTATCACCAACTGAGGAAACAAAAGTGTAATTTATTTATCAGATATTTCTACTTCTCACAGTCTCACTCCAAATGCGTGGTTTGCATAACGTATTTAGGTAGAAGCCTTCAGAACATACTCTGACATTTTTGAATACATTTACTGCAAGCTAGCAACTACTTCCGACCCACACTCGCAAATCTCTGCGGATGGACACTTCTCTATCCCATGATGCCATGAGAGCTGAGCAACGGTCGAATTTTCTTTATTACAATCAACATGTATTGTACTGTATCATATCAGAAATGAAAAAATATATGTCAAGAGTGTGATAGCAGTGCGTGTAGTTTTAACCCAAGTTTAGTAAAACTTGTTTTCATAACAATCTAATTCTACAGATGGTCTCTGATGGTTGAACTACAATACTGCAGATTAGAACCCCATACAATCTCTCTTTAGAAACCTAGTCAAGATACAGAATGACGCAAAAATAAACGTCAACCTTATTTTTATTCATTAGCTTTGGGATTCTTAGAATAGAACTTTGAGTGGCAGGCCAAGAGCACTCTGAGACTGGGTCTTAACCCTTTCTGTCAAATCTGAACCACAAAAGAGTAGCTTCGGATACAGTGCATATGTCTATTTAAAGAGATTGACTTTGAAGTAGCCAAATCAAAATTACACATTTAGATGAGATGGAAAGCCAAATTAGGTTGATGTCCTTTTAACAGTATGTGTCAGACTCTAAACGAGATCAGACAATTCAGACTTTGTTGTGAGTTTTCAAACCAACATGATTCACCAAACCGAACCATATAATGGATGCTCTGACTGCAGGTGGATCAGTGAACACAACATCATTTAACGTGTACAGGGAAACATCTATTATGAGGACAAGAAAATGTTGAAACAATTATCTGACGGACAGGAAAAGTGATTGTGATAGATCTAAGTATATACGCTGTACGTCACAGAATAATGGGGTCACGATGAACAAATACCAGCAACCACAAAAGTTTCCACAGAAATTAAATCTGGTAGTGCAGATTAATTAATAAAGCTATTAATAAAAGTGCAGTCAACACAAGCCAAGTAAAATTTTAATTTCGGACACTAGATCAGAAGAAAAGTCTGCATGACCATGTTACTGTTTCTGGGAAGCATCAAACTATGCCAAAAATGTTAGACAGTAGTTGTGGGAACAGCTGGCTGGAGAAGCCTGAGAAAACCTTTTAGTGTACTGTATTTATGATCACTCTGAGATACCACGATTACAACAAGGCAGGCAGCTCCAGTCAAAGCCATCAGTAAAATTCAAAGGAACGGGGACAACAAATGAACATGTTGACCCATAAATAAGGTCTTTTGGAATAGTCTTGGCTCCCTGACAACAGCACAGATTCATACTGACTTGAAGGGACAAAATTCTGTCATTATTTACTCACCCTCAAGTTGTATCCAATTTGTATTAATTTCCTTGTTCTGATGAACACAAAGATATTTGGTTCAATATAAGGCTTGTAACCAAACAGTTCTTGGTCACCATAGTAGGAAAATCACAATGGTAGTCAAAAGTGCCCCAGAACTGTGTGCTTTCCTACATTCTTCAAAATATTTTCTTTCATGTATTACATAACAATGTGTTTTTGCAAAGCATTACCAAAGTAAAAGTAAAATTTTGTGAAACCCTTTATGGTGGGGCAAACCTTACTTTTTTTTCTCTGAAAAAAAAAAGGCAACTTTCCAAACCTTAACTTCGAGTATTCCTTGGAAACATTCCAACCAGATTTGGAATGACATGAGGGTAAGCAAATGTCAGAATAAGATAAGAACATCAATGAAAAGTCGCTCACGCCTACCTGCCACCTCTACGATGTCTCCTGGCACAATGTCTCTTGCTCTGACCCTCTGTACGCTCTTTCTGTCCTGTCTGTACACCTTCCCCATCTCAGGCTCATATTCTTTAAGTGCTTCAATGGCATTTTCAGCATTACGTTCCTACAAACAGAAAAACAGGTGAAGAAAACATAGCACGTTTGGACTGATTGTATTAATGATCTAATTCTGCCCTATTTAACACATATTCTACATTTTACAAAGACAATACACAGTACCTGCCACACCCCTACAATAGCATTGGCAATTAGAATGAGAAGAATGACAAAAGGCTCAACGAAGGCTGTAATGGTTCCTTCACCTTCTTCAAACCAGGCCAAAGTCTGAATGAGATATAAAGACAGATACAGAGAGATTAGTGATGCTAGGATAAGATACAAAAAAACATAACCAAAGTAATTTTTTGTAATACCTGTAGTAACTGCACCATTGAAATTCTATTTTTCTTTATAAATTATATGCTTTAACTGTTTTATTGCATCAATCAGTACACTAAACAAAAAAATAAGCTTCAGACGGTTCTTTGATGCCACAGAAGAACCTCTTGGTTCCATTAAGAACCTTTAACATCTGAAGCTTATTAAAAAGCAAAAAAGAGACGGTTTCTTTCTGGAACCAAAAATGGTTCTTCTATGACATGGAATCAGATATTGTTATTTGATTTATTCACTATGGCAAGAGTTTTATGGCACGCTGTATCTAAATTTGGAATGTGTGAATGTATAAAGGCCATGTAATTGTTCTGTGTCAACACTCCTCATCTGTATAAGAGGTTTAAGAGTCTTTCATTTATACATACAAAGGAAATACAGGCTGCGAGCAGGAGAATTCGAACAAGCAGATCCTCGAACTGCTCCAGAACAAGTTCCCATAGTGACTTGCCTGTAAACACAAAACACGTATAAACACATAGCAAAGAATATAGCAAGGCGCATGTGTGGTCACTTGAGGGAGTGTCAACAAAGTTTCAGAATCACTTTCTATTAAAGGAATAGTTAAATAAAAATATATATGAAAATACTCTCATAATTGACTCACCCTTTTGCAGAGATGTACACTAACAACATTGTTATATAATTGTTACTCATAACCAGTAATCCAGTAGGTTAAAGTTCACCCAAAAATGGAAATTCTGTCATCTTTAACTCACCATCTTTATGACTGTCCTTCTTTGATGGAACACAAAAGAAAGTTGGTAACCGAACAGCACTGGACCCCATTCACTTGAATTGTATGGACACAAAACCAATGCAAGTGAATGGGGTCCAGATAACAACATTTTTCAAAATATCTTCTTTTGTTTTCTGTGAAGAAAGAAGTTCCTACAAAATGACAAAGGGGTGAGTAATTGATGACAGAATTTGTATTTTTGGGTGAACAATGCCTCTCAATTAAATTATAATTTTGTGAGAAAACAATTAGTATTTTGATCGTATTTTGCAAAACGGTACCAAGCATAGCCGAGTGCTACATTCTAAATTTAAAAGTGGTGACCCAGTCATAATTTCACTGGTTGTCGTGTCTCTCGCTGTCATATTGGTTCTTGTGTTTGTCCTGACAAAATATCATGAGAACTTTTAATGGATGTACTGAATGTGATACATGTATTATGCGACAAAAAAAATTAAAACCGTGTTCAGCTGAGGAAAGAAGTATACATCTGGGATAGCATAAGGGTGAGTAAATTATGAGATCATTTTTAATTTTTGTGTGAACTATTCCTTAAACACAAATATTAACCCACATAAAATAAAACACAAAACTGTTGCAAAGACAGTATCTGTTAGTTACATTGAACCAACATCTGTTCAGCCCCAAAGCGACTGAAAACCTCAACCAGCCTCCTCGAGGGAATCCAATAATAACTCTAATTAGCTACATAACTAGCATCTCTCATGCAAGCTCAGAAAGACGTTCAAACACAGAATGAGATATGATGAAACCCCTGCTAATAATTACACAAACCCAGAGGAGTGGCTCACCTTCTTCGGCAGGTAACTCTGTGGCACAGATCGCAGCAAAAGATGGGCAGAAAAACAGGTATAAGGTTAAACAAAATATAATTTTGATATTTATTCTTTATTTGCACAAACCACTAGGCAACTATAAAATTCATTATACAGTATGATAAATGCATCGTGTGCATTTTCTGAGTGATGTACCGTACCGTTGGGACCCCATCTTTCCCTGCTCTTTCTTAATTGCTCAGAGCTCAGTCCCGTTGTCTCATTAACACCGAAATATCCCAGCACCTCCTCAACTGTCTTTGTATGAGCATTGTCCATCCCTACAGGAGAAAAACATGCTCTGTTAAAGTCCAAATGAAACGGAAGTCGATTGTCTTTCTTTCGTGTCATGACCTATAACCTAGTGAAACGACTTCTGAAATGAGAAGAAAATGTAGGGCGGGATTCATTTCTTCCACTGACAACTGATTAGATCGTTTTAAGGTTAAAGATTTGATTGCCACTTTGCAATCTGGCAGTCATTGGAGCCCCGCCTTCGCGCCCCTCCTCGTGACCAGAAGTGAAGAGAGGTCGTTTTGAGGAGGAGGAGGGAGGTTAAAGTTTTTGATCAAAGATTACAAGCGCAAAGGAATTAAAAAAGAATAATGATGTGCACGGAGACATTTATAATAAATACTTTACCACTGTGTAACAAAATTAAAACGATACTTTTTTTTATTTCATGCCGACTTTAAGGTTTTACTCTTTCTATCTACGACATGCTATCAAATCCCTGTTACGTTACGAAATACCGTAAAAACAAACGTGCGCGTGTGTTTACCTGCTGCAACACCCTTTCACGCGCTCTATTATGACGCGCTATAGCACCTTATGCGCACCTGTTACCTGCAACTTGCTTTAATTGTGAATTTTTAAACAAAGCCGTCCCACATAACATTTTAACTTTGCATTTAAATGTATATATATTTTTTGCATTATGTGACGCATATTGTTTCGTATCAGTCCTTGTGTGTTTTCGTTGGATTTAGCTGCGTGGTTAGTTTCAAACCAACAGCGACGTAATACAGCAAATTAATAAACATGTAAGCGTACTGTCAGATATCAGTGCATCAACAACACCCGTCTATATCCTGCAGACACAGAGATCGATATTCGCCCTTGGTTTTTACAACGGTGTGATGCTAACGGGACCATACTCACCAGTGTAACTGTATTCAGTCCTTTTTTTGCAAACCAGTAACCTCAGCTATAAAAAACCTCAATGCAATTTGACTGCAGAATATCCGGGAAATAACACAACGCGGCGTGTGGTTTTGTAGATCGATCTGCTTTTCAAATCCAGTAGGACGGAGAGGAAGAGTGATCGCACTGCAGCGCTGCTCAAGGCAAATGATGCTTTTTTGCTATGCGATTGTCTTCTGATTTCATGATCCGGAAAATTCACTACAATATTAATATCTGACTTATTTTGTGAATTTTCGACGCCGTCAAGTTTTGCTGAAGGCGCCAGCAGTGTGCGAAATTGCAAAGCCGATTCCGTTAGCTTTAATCCACCGCTACGTTACCTTCTCTATGCAACCGTCGCTTTATTTAATACTAGATCACCGAGCGACATATTACCGTAGGCGCAGTTGCAGGATCGATGGACAGCGCTGCAGCCAATCAGCAATCAGAACATTTCCTCGAATAATGAATTGGACTAATCAATTTTATTCCTGTCCGGTTAGTCCCGCCTTCTCGGTCTTGCTGCAGGAGGGCGGGGTTTCCACCGCATTGTGGCTTTCTGTTTAACCAGTGACCGTTGCGTGCGACAATACACGTCATATAATTTGACGTTTACATAAACCCCTCAGGTCAAGTCCCTTTTAAGTGACGCAACGAAGAGCCAATGAGAAACACGTTAAGATGAGGAGGAGGGATAATGTGGCTCTGTCATTAATCCAGCCCCTCCCCCGCACCCATCTGTCACTCAAGTGAGGTAATTAAGGCCTATTTTCTAGCTACAGTAGCTAGTGAGGCACTGGGCCAGGCTCAAGATGCTAAACAAACTGTTACAGACGTGTTGCAGCAAGTTTGTATCTTAAATCACATGGACCTTAAGATATTAATACGAATCCCAGACAAACACAAAGGCTGATGAGGTGGAAAGGGACCTGACCTATTTCAATTGTTACTATAATTATCTGCCCCAGTATACGTTGCTAATTAGCATCATGTATTGAGAAGATGTCACAATTCCTTCCTGGATATGTTACGAATACAAGCATTTACTGTAAAGGCAACTTCAACAGTTAGAAAGGACACCGTCTCCATGAAGACTTAAAAATGACAGTTGTCTAGTTAGCTAGTGGTCTCTCAAACAAAACTTATCATAATTATTAATCATTTAATATATTTAACAGTCTGTAAATAATGCAGTTGATGACTTCTGCACCACGATGACAAAGAACAGTGTTATATTCAAACCAGCAAACTGGAAATTACACTGGTATTCACATGTAAATGCAAATTAAATATAAATGTAATGCAAATATTTTAAGAAAAGAACACAAAACAGTCCCTGGGCATATTAACAAGATGTAATCTCAAGGATTTGAGGATATAGGTGACTGATGGTTGTGCGCGTGTAAAAAACAGATTGTTTATAAAGTGTAGGAGACTCAACATATAGCACCTGAATAGAAAAATGTTTATTAAAATGTAGTGTTACATAAGGTACAAAATAAGCAATACAAGAGTATTTTCTTTCTCCTTAATTTTTCTCCATCTGGTCCTCAGAGGGGATAGTCACACCAGAGACTAAAACACAAAGAGTGAAAAGGATATTAACAAAGGCTTTGGTTTTGTTTCTCAACGTGTAAGGGCAGAAAAAAACATAAGTGCGTGTCAAAGCTTGATCACACCAAATATTATATATATATAAAATAAGTGTATAACAGTCCATAACAAAACTAGATTGATAAGGGTACAGAAAAAGGGTACATTTGTTTTCGAGGTAGTTAGTTTTGTAGTTTTCAAATTTATTGTTGTTGTTGGCCATTAGTAATACCTCTGTGTGTACTCTGGGTCAGTTTTCTCATTCAGCAGAATCTCTATAATCTCCTGTGGGGGATTAAGCCCATGCAGTGCTGCCCTCTCCCATCTTTGCAATCGACTGATGCCTAACACACACAAACACACATGAGCATATACACGTTGTCAAAAGGTTTTGCTTTGTTGTTGCAAAAAGTAAGCACACAAGATGAAAAAACACCCCTTGCACACATAAATAGTTATAAATGTAAAAGTACATAAATGACTTAATGACTTATAAATTACTCTACTCTCAGCCAGTCTTGTTTCATTGTTCCAAGGTTACTAGAGCGGGCAGGACGCAGTCCAAGGTTACCGAAGCGGGAAGGGCGCAATCCATACCCAGACCTGACAAATCCTGTGATGATAAAGCTGGACGAAGGACGTGGCGACTCTACAAAACCTCAGCCGCTATTAGATTATTAATGATAATTTTAAATCTAACTTTTTTTTTGCCTTGTTGTGCAAGCACTGTCGAGCTTGTGCAGAAGCTGCAGTTTTTGCCAGAGGGGAACTGGAATCCCCTGGTTAGGCCTGGTTTCCCTCTGAGGTTTTTTATCTCCTCCAATGGAGTTTTGGGTTCCTCGCCACCGTTTGCATACTGTTTTGAACTGTTTGCCTGGCCGGGGGGGCTGCTAGAATTTGATAGTCTTATTTAAATAACACTGCATATAGGAATTTATTGTGTGTCTGATATTTGACCTGTGTTTTGACTTCCATAACCTTTTATGTTTTACTTATAGTCAATGGTTTTCTTGTACAGCTGCTTTGTAACAATGAAAATTGTAAAAAGCGCTATATAAATAAAGCTGACTTGACTTACCAGTGCATGGACCAAATGTCCAGTCCAGATCAAACTTCTTCAGCTCTTGTAGGTCTTTCTCTCGCTCAGTCAGTTGCGGGGGCTCAGGTTCTGATAGGTAATGAATTCTGTTATACCTCTTGTGCACCAGCATCTTCTTGTACATTATTTCAATGGCTTGTGGAAAAATATGATGCATTTTCAGATCTCCACACAGCAGTAGATATACAAACCGAAAACACTGACCAACCTGGTTTTGGAGGCGAAGGGGGTTTGTCTCTCTTTCCCCCTCTTCTTGCCTTCTTAACAATTTTGTAGGTGTCAGTGATTAGACCACGTTTGGGTGTCATACTCTCTAAAATAAAACGACTATGTGATTAAACATAATAGTGTGCATGGTCACAAAATCGCCAACATTTAAGCAGCAACATTTAAACAAGCACGTTTAATGCTTTTGATTCATCGTGACGTCAAGAACTTGCAGTAGTACAAATATAACAGCCTATTTATAATGCATTCTATGTGACACACTCATTTATATATAAAAAAACATCGAACCAATCCAGCAAGGGCGATCTTTAATGGTTACAGAAAACAACCTTGGTCAATTCGAGTAAAGGGATTTTCGCAAAATTGTATGTGCATTACCTTAAACATAAATGCAATCGACTGCGTAATTTTAACCCTACCTTAATGTTGCTCTAACGCTTTGCCAGTGTTGACAGCAGCGTTCTTCAACGATGCCTTTTTACTTTCGCTTTGTTTGCAAAACACGGGCTGACATGAAGGGAGGAGCCACGCACGCAGCGTGATGGCGTCACATTTACAGCTGCGCTGTGCTGCTACCAGCAGAAGAAGCACATAGGACTCGGCCCTGACCCTCTCGCCAAATAACAGTAATACCGATTCAAATATCTTACATATGCGTTTGATGTTTGATGCAACTAAGGTGTTTTTAAAAATATTAGTCCCGTCGGAGGTTTATCTAAGACGGTGTTGTCCGTCACCAAATAATAAATACGCAGACATTTGGTCGTTATTTGATGCCTGGACATTGTTGCTTTGCTAGCTTTGTACTGTATACAGCATGTGTTTGCGGTATATTTAGAAAACAAGACAGCATTAGAAAACATTACCGTTCAGAGGTGATAAATCTACACAAATGACACATGTGAAGTGTGTACCTGTGATAGAAAACAATGCCTCGATGTTTTCAGACCCTTAGAAGTCGTTTTTAAACACACATATTGTATAAAATATAGTATATATCATATAATGAATAAAATATAATTTCATGTTTGTGAATTGTCCCCTGGTGTCACAGCTTTTGAACAGCGCAAGTCCGCTCTGTGTGTGCTGGAGTGGCAGCCATGGGTGACACTCTGGAATTCAATGAGATTTATCAGGAGGTCAAAGGCTCCTGGGTAAGTAAAGACAGACCACTTTTACAAAACTATCTGAATTGGCTCATTGCATGTTGAAAACTAATAAAAGAATTTAATTAAAATCGTCTGATCAGTGTGTTATTTTACAAACAGCTGTTTTGCCTAAAGTCACACATTTGTGCCAATGCAAGATATTATTACCCTGTTATTCTAGTGTAACAAACACAATTCAAAGACAACTCTCCCCATAGAATGATGGTCGCCTGCGCTTCAGCAAGCAGACGGTGGTGTATAAAAACAGTAAGACCGGGAAGGTGGACAGCATTCCCGTATCTGAACTCACCCAAGCACAGTGGAGGAGAGTTTGTCTGGGTCATGGCCTTAGAATGTCCACCAGCACTGGTCACATCTACAAATATGATGGATTCAAAGATACCGTGAGTCAGAGATACGAGATCGAAAATGCGTTTATTATTTACTTATTGATAAAAAACATTCAGTTCAATGCGTTAAACCCACATCCATCTTTTTATGCATAGGACTTTGACAAGATCTCAGACTACTTCAAAGCCAACTACAAAGTGGAGCTGACGGAGAAAGATATGTGTGTGAAGGGCTGGAACTGGGGCACTGCAAAATTTAGCGGTCAGTGCACACTTTTAATGTGTTTTACAGTATGGGCTGCTGGTTTAACTGAAGCTTCCATGTATTGTAATAAAAGCTGTCACGCAATAATAAAAGGATTTATGTACATAGCAGAAGGAACTGCTTGACAAATGTAATATTCTAAAAAAGATAATATTTCCCTGCATCTTGCATGATTTTCAGAACCGTTGCTTTCATTCGAGGTAAATGACAGCCCTGCATTTGAGATCCCACTTTCTAGTGTATCCCAGTGTGCAACGGGAAAGAATGAGGTCACATTGGAGTTTCATCAAAATGATGACACAGAGGTGTCCCTCATGGAGGTGCGCTTCTATGTCCCGCCCACCCCTGGAGACGAGGGTTCCGATCCTGTAGAGGTGAGTGTTTGTGTGTATCCTGATAGTTTCCCTCGATGTTGTTTACCATTGACCACCAAAATAGTTACTGCAGACACCATTATGCAATATACAATTTTCTAATTTTACTTAGTTGACCACCAGATGGCGTAGTCTACCAAGCAATGACAATAACACGTATAAAGGTAGAGTTCGCCCCAAAACATTTTGGGAAAGTTGACATTGAAATAATCATGTTATTTAAAACCTTCATGATTTCCTTTCATTTGTAGAGTTTAAAGTTTTAAAGAATATCATGGTTACTTGTTACATTTACTGAAATCATAAAAGTGGTTTATAGAACTAGTTTGTCGTCATATTTTGACAAGTTGTTGCAATATGTTCAAATTAAACTGTTTTTATAATTATCCCTGTATACAGGTTTGTAACAACATAAGTCTTTTTAGAACCGTTTGTAGCATATTCATTAAAATTGATATATGATGGCTATTTGAATTGCAGTAGCTACATCATGAGTACACAGTACTTGACTGAAATATAAATGGTACGTTTCTCTGAGCAGGTGAATGTTTTATTGTTTTAGGCATTTGCTCAGAACGTTTTGTCCAAGGCAGATGTGATACAGGCTACAGGAGATGCCGTGTGCATCTTCAGAGAGCTGCAGTGTCTCACACCGAGGGGCAGGTACATATTTACTTCACATATTTCTCTTTAAATGAGAAGACACTATGAACAGGTTTTGCTCTCTCTAGGTATGATATCCGCATTTATCCAACATTTCTACATCTGCACGGTAAAACGTTTGACTACAAGATCCCATACACTACAGTGCTCCGCCTCTTCCTTTTACCTCATAAAGACCAGCGGCAGATGTTCTTTGTGGTAAGTGGGACATCATGACTTATAAAGCTTTTATTTTATTATTATTAAGAATTCTATGTATTAAGTTATTTTACTAATGTTATTGTTTACGTTTTCCATTTTCCATTTATTCCAAATGATACACAAAATACTTTGCTGAAGTACAGCATAATTTCTACTTTTTAGATCAGTCTGGACCCGCCCATTAAACAGGGTCAAACCCGTTATCATTTTCTTATCCTCCTGTTCTCCAAGGAAGAGGACATCAGTCTGACGCTTAACATGAACGAGTGAGTGACATAGAGTGAGAGAGACCAATGAAGGATGTGATGGGAATTAGGAAGTTCCTGAAGAAACTAAATAGGTCATTAACAGGCTATAAACCCATGTAATAGCAATGAAATTAATAAAGTCTGAGTATTTTTAACAAATGTTTTCACAATAAAAGAAGTTCTTGTAAATGGCGTATACCTTTTAATTATATCTGTATATATTTTAGTTTGAACTCAATTTTTTTCGAGTTTGTTTGACCCTGGACCACTTTTTCCCTGGACCGCTTCAGCGTTGCCTGAAAACTATAGTTTTTTGTAATAGTTACTAAATTATATTTCAATGTGTGGTGCCATTCAGCTGTTCCATTATTTGTGCTTTTGGTGTGCAGGGAGGAGGTGAAGAGACGCTTTGAAGGGAAGCTTAATAAAAACATGTCTGGCTCTCTCTATGAGATGGTCAGTAGGGTCATGAAGGCCCTGGTCAACAGGAAGATCACAGTGCCTGGAAATTTCCAAGGGTAAGCACACGCCCACATATTTATTATAGTATAGCTAATATTAAGTGTGAAATATTTATAACATCATTTACTCCCTGAATCCCTGACACTCTCTGACACAACCTCTGTCTCTCCGTTGTTGTATCTTATCTTTATAGTCACTCGGGTGCTCAGTGCATAACATGTTCATATAAAGCCAGTTCTGGTCTGTTGTATCCGCTGGAGAGAGGTTTCATCTACGTGCACAAGCCTCCAGTACACCTGCGCTTTGAAGAGATCGCCTGTGTGAACTTCGCCAGAGGAACCACCACCACCCGCTCCTTCGACTTTGAGATCGAGACCAAGCAGGGCAATCAGTACACCTTCAGCAGCATCGAGAGGTACCCGCACATTTGACTGGTTGTTTTGTCTCCTCGCTGAGAAAGTAGCATTTTGGGAACAAGATCGTACCATTAATGGAAAGACCAGTACTAGTCACATCCTCCTGAAAATGCTTCCTGCAAAAATGTCCCAGCAGCACTTAACCCCGTCTGCCCCTGGACGTTTACCACCGCCACTTTGTGGTCATTTTTCTGTGTTTGTGGCTTTTACTAGTTTGTGGCTTTTACCATAAATACATTAAATAAATAAAAAATCTTTATGCAGAGTGCTGCCACAGCATAATACGTCTTAAAAGCCTACAATAATGGTCCAAATGAAATATATCTCTGAAACTCCTCTTTTAGTCACCTGACCCTTTTTTGTTAATGCTACATGAACGCAAAAAGAGACTTATTGCGCATTGCTGTATTTCAAATTGGATACACACAATGACTGAATAAATACACCAGTGCCTAAATTTTTCATGATAAAGTGCAAGCAACATTAAGATTTCTGCAAATGTGTTAACAGTTTCTTGTTCCTTGCAGTATAGCACATAAATCACTATTTTCAATCCGATAGCCCCAGTCCCCATTCATTAAAATTTTATGTGATTTCTCTTTGATAAAGATAATGTTTATGTTATACATAAAAGAGTATAACAAATGGCAGAATTTCAATGGTGTGTAAATGATGAAAAATATTGTAGCTCACTATATGAGTCGTCATCCTCTCTGTTTTTCAATCTGCCACTGTTTTTCTTTTCAGAGAGGAATATGGGAAGCTTTTTGACTTTGTCAATGCTAAGAAGCTAAGCATTAAGAACAGAGGCTTTAAAGAGGTATGTCGGTGCTCCCTTCTAATTTTTTATCATACAGGATGTTATATTTACATGTGAATAGACTCCACACACACTTATTCCGCTCTTTGTGTTTGTACTGTACGTCTGTATTGTGTTCATGTAGAAGAAGGTTGGTACTGGCCTGCGGTTTGGTCTGGTGTTGGTGCTCCTTTAACCTGCTTGCATGGTGTGTGTGTGTGCGTGTGTGTGTCTCAATCCAAACCAGAATGTCAAAATGCAATCTCTTATTTTTGCTGGCTTTAAGAATATCTACATTGCACCACATAGGCGGGCATCTAATCGGTTCTGATTCAAACAGCGAAACGCTTTGTTCACTTCACTCAGATTTGAACTATGTGTTTGATTTTGGAGAGCATTTGTGCAGAGTTTAGACCATTCTGTTTGCTATGAACACAGCATTGCTTGGGTAAATGCTTTTGAATGAGTTAACACTGATTGTGTGTATGAACGTGTGTGAGCGAGGGGGTTAAGGGAACAAGAGGAGAGGGTTTTTCTGTGTTTGCTTAGAATACTAACTTAAGTTCATCAAGTTCAGCACAGGTAAGAGCGTAGAGATGGATTTAAGGTTGATATTTCACTGATATTTGTACTTTGTTAGGGTATCAAAGGCAATGACAATATGTACAGTGACTCTGACGACGACCAGCATGATGCCTACCTGGAGCGCATGAAGGAGGAGGGCAAGATACGTGAAGAGGCCAACGGCAGCGATATCTCAGATGGCGACAGTGGTTAGTGGCGACTGTTCAGTAAACTCAATATGGCTAATTTATGGGGTGATTTATGGGCCATTTTCAGATGAATCTTCATAATCCATAAATTTTTTCAGATGAATCTTTTAATCCTGGAGAAGAAGATGACGACATTGCTGAAGAGTAAGAAGCTTTGTGCTGATTTATTTGCCGTGGTTTCATTTAGTTGTGTTATACAGATTAGCATTTTAATCAATTAGTTGATAGCTGGATACATTTTGAGATCAGTTGTGTCTGTGTGTCAGGTATGACAGTAAGGCCTCTGCCAGTGAAAGCAGCGGCGATGAAGGAGACAGCGATGGAGACCGGAAGAAGAAACCAGCCAAGAAACCTAAATTAGTTAAAGAAAGAAAACCACGCAAGAAAGAGGTGAGAAGAATAATGTAAATTAGCTTCCTATTTTGCATTGGTTGTAGGTATAAGTGGTGTTGATATGGTATTTTTTTGTTTGTGTGTGTTCACTTACAATAAATTCTATGACTAAACAGAAAATTCAGATTTTTCGCTATTTTAATTGTTCTTAAATTGTTAATGCACTTTTTCTTAAACAACGTTGCTTTTTTCCAAAAAAGTATTTTGCATAAACACAAAATCACAAATGTACTTTAAAGGAACTGTACAATTTGACTGGATGTTTAAAAAAAGCACAATGTGTGTAATAAGAACACTTATGTAATGAGTTCGTTTAGTTGATGTCTTTGTCGCTATTTGAGTAAAGTTAGAAGTAGAGTTATTATAATTTTGATAAGATATAAATCTAATGTGTTTGATTTTGTATTAAATGTATTATGCTTATTTAAGTTGTATTTTTTATATTTTTGTATTATAGGTTTTAGTTAACTGTAAGAAAAATTATACTCAGAGCAACTTGGTGAAAAACCTTCATATATTTGTGTTTTAAGGATGTTATGATCATCATGCCAATCATAAATGTATAGGTGTACAATCCATAATACTGTGTTTGTGTGCGTATGTGTATAGAAAAAGGCAAAGGACATTAACGCCCCAAAGAGGCCAATGAGCGCCTACATGCTGTGGCTGAATTCCAGTAGAGACCGCATCAAATCGGAGAATCCGGGCATCTCTGTCACTGAAATCTCTAAAAAGGCTGGAGAAATGTGGAAACAAATCAGCAAAGAGAAGAAAGAGGTGACGTGTGACCATCACTGCTCTTCCAAAATGTCACGGTCTCAGATTTTTTGTGCTGGTTTAAAGTTGAACTAATGTCTGTGTTTCTCCATCAGGAGTGGGAAGGAAAAGCAGAGGAAGCAAAGAAAGAGTATGAACGAGTGATGAGAGTGTACAGGGAGAGCGGTGGAGGCTCCTCGAACACCTCAAAAAGGTACTGAGAATGTTCACAATTATAAAAGAGCTTTGTCTGAGTGCAGTGCTGTTACATGCGTACATCAGTTTACGCTCTCATGTCATTCCAAACCAATTTGAATTAAATATTTGTGTGTCACATTACATACAATGAGGAAAACAATAACATTATAATAAAAGTACTTTATACTGCTATATGAGTACACTATACAATGTCTTTATACTAAATTATATATTATATTCTATATTCATTTTCCCGAGCCATGGAATGTCTTTGCCGGACAAACAGGCAGTCATTATTCACATAAAATCTTCCCCTCCACTATAAATCTCAGTGTATTTGTATGTTGATTTGTATATTGGACTGTTGGTTTTATTTGGGTAAATATCACTGTGATGCATGTTTAGATTAAAGCAGTAACTGGTGATTTCAAACTCTTTCTGCATTACTTTCCTGGAGGGAGAGAAAAAGAAAAGGAAAGAATGAAGAAAAGAGGAAGAAGTCAGGTGGCGGGAGAGAGAAAGAGAAAGATCGAGCAGCAGGCAACGACAGTTTTAAGAGTCGAGAGTTCATATCCAGTGAGGAGAGCTCATCAGAGTCAGAGCGAGGCAAAAGACGGAAGCGCAAGGTAACATAGAAACACACATTCTATTATATTTCATTACAAAACCTTTTTGTAAAAAAAAGGCGAATGTCTATTTTAGCCTCTTAAGCAATCAAATATTTTTTTATAATTACTCAAAATCGTTTTTATTTTATTATTTGAACATATATAACATTATGTTGTTATAATTGCTTCCAATGTTTCCTCATCTGTAAGTCGCTTTGGATAAAAGCGTCTGCCAAATGACTAAATGTAAATGTATATACCAGCCGGAACAAGGAGAAATGACATGACACACTTCACGTTCTTCATCTTCATTCTCGTTCCATGTTTTTTGCAGAAGTCTGATGATGAAGAAGAAGTGGCCAGCACACCGGTGAGCTCTGAAGAGTCCGGCTCAGACTAAAGGACACAAATTACAGATCTATGTTGGAACAATCATATGCTTTCATATCTTTTATTGTACAGTACATTTAATGAACCTCTGATACGGTATGTTTCAGATATAATTCATATTATTACGTAAACCCGTTTAGCATCACTCTTCTAGATCATCAAGATGTTGAGAAACTCTTGAGTAATGTACGTCTGGTAGTTGACTCAACAGTAGTGTGTATTCTCTGTATTCATCTGCTGTATTGTCCTTTTTTATAACTCCCTGTTTATCTGTTTGGATACAAAACGCAATACACAGTGGTTTACCAAAACACAAAATAAATCATATACAGTATTTAACACATCTGCTTGCTTGATATGTACTAACATTAAAATAACTACATTTATGGCACCAACAATTATATATTTACTGTAAAAAAAAATATTTTCGTTTAAATAAATTTTTTGTTTCTGGAACTTAACACTGATTTAAGTAAATGTTTGATGTTGCATTAAACATTCTATTTAAAAACAATCTTATTGCTGTTAAAATATTAACCTTCTCTTCTATACCCACGTTCTCATTACTCTCACCTACAACCCGTCTCCTTCATAAACATTTACAGTACAGCACAATACAGAACCCAAGAGTACTAAATCTCATTATGGATAGCATTACTGTACATAACCACCACACTACTCAATTATCTCTTAATGTGATTTTACAACCCCTTTTCCGTTTCATGTGCATAAGTATACTGTAAATGTGTGGTTTTTGAGATAAAGAGCTTGTGGTTGTAACAAAAGCAGGACGATTTAAAAAAAAGCCTTTCTCAGCAAACGTGACAGACAGCCTAAAACGTTATTTAATAACAACTTATTAACCAGAAAAACATAAAAATAATGCCAAAGCTCTCTTCTGAAAGATAAATAAACAAAAAACAGCAAATTATTTTTACTGAAAAACCCTTAAAATGTCAATTAATCTTGAAAATTAATCTCTCTCATGCAGTCAGATACAAAGCATGCTGGGAACTACGGATCAACTGCCAACGTTGTTATATCTACAAAAAATACACAAAACAAATACGGGAAACCGTGCATTCAGTTCAATTAAAGAAAACCAGTATACTTAAAAAATATTGACAGTATACTACAAAGTGTCCTTTCATAAAGTAAAGAATCAAGAATGCGCTATTGAACCGCAACGGTCAGTATGCACATGTTATTTTTTTGTATTGCAGGGCAAATGACAAACTTAGTGGTTAACTTTCACTTGAAAGTCAGTATACTTCATATGCATCATCTCTCTTTTTTGTTTTGTCGCCTCTTTTTCCTGGATTCTCTGTCATTTCTGTATTTGAGTTAGTTCCTTTTTTGTGTCTGTCCCTCTGTTCTTATCTGTTATACGTTTCTCTGGATTTATCTCAATCGCGCTTCTCGAACCACTTTGCTCATTATTGCATTTGATGATTTTGTTCACCAATTTGTATCGAGTCCCATCCATTTCTCTCTCCCGCTTTTTTTACTTTGCATCCTCGCTCCATCTTGAGCTCCTGTTTCAAGACAATCGAATCATCGTGAGACATCGAACACTTAACGCTATCGTTGACTGATGGAGAGCCTCATACTGCAGATCTTGAGCATAACCCCAGTCTACTGTCTCTTATTTGATTTGGTCTTCTGTCATGCGTTACACTTCAGTCAAACGTGTGTGTGTGGGTTTGTATGAAGGTAGAATAGTAGCAAAACTCGAGAGCACGTAGATGTGAATTTGAGAACTTGTACAATAAATATTTGCACTTGTATGCTACAATTTATACTCACAGCTTCGATGTGAAAACCTGTAAATTAAAAATCTGAAGTTGAACGCTGAGATTTGCACTCGCAGACAATAGTCACAAACCTGTATTCTGAATTTGAAGCTGCAGACAAGTAGTCACAAATGTGTAAAATGGCAGACACAGCTATACAATGACAGACACAAACTTGAAATACATATTTGCATTTGTTACATTCACATTCGCAGTACAACCTCAAATAGGCACTTGCAACTTCTCAAGTCTGTCACTGCAAGTTCAAATTTCGCGCTTCGACTTTTGCTACTCTTATCGCGATATATCAGTTGCAAAACTGATTTGTGCCCTTGCAACTCAGTAGCAGCGAGGGGCGGGAGAGGCGGGGGTGGGTGGCTGCAATGGAGTCGTTTTATTGGTTGGCACCTAGCCAATGAAATCGGGCTTCTTTTCTACGCGATGATGTCACGACACCCGCAGCCTCACATTCGCGACACTTTGGTTGTCATCGCGATGGCGGGATATAACGATCCGAGGGTACGTTTTTCTTTTTATACAATATTTGTTTTTCAAATTATTACATACATCACATATAACATACCGTGTAAATACAGTTGACATTGTGTGAGATGTCTTTGTTATGACAACTTGACATAAACCAATACTTCATAACCTGTCAGTGTCTTTGTCATAACAACTTGACATTACTAAAACAACATAAATTGTAAATTGTCATGTGGTTGGTTTTGACATTGGCTGTCATGAGGCAATTATAACTGTGTCATGAATATTTTTCTTGACCTCAACTACAGTGGTACAAATTTAATTTATCATTAAAATGTTATAATGGCCTTACGACAGCCAATGTCAAAACCAACCAGCTGACAGTTTAATGTAATGTTAACCCATAAAGCTAAGTGGTTTCTTAAGTTTGACACTTAATCTGCTATGTCATGTTTATGACATATTTGTGACAGGTTGTGGTGTCTTAGTCATGTCAAGTTGTTATGACAAAGACACTGACATGTTATGAAGTATTGGTTTACGTCAAGTTGTCATAACAAAGACATCTCACACAATGTCAACTGTATTTACACGGTATGTTATATGTGATGTATGTAATAATTTGAAAAACAAATATTGTATAAAAAGAAAAACCTACCCTCGGATCGTTATATCCCACCATCGCGATGACAACCAAAGTATCGCGAATGCGAGGCTGCGGGTGTCGTGAGGTCATCGCGTAGAAAAGAAGCCCGATTTCATTGGCTAGGTGCCAACCAATAAAACGACTCCATTGCAGCCAGCCACCCACCCCCGCCTCTCCCGCCCCTCGCTGCTACTGAGTTGCAAGTGCACAAATCAGTTTTGCAACTGATATATCGCGATAAGAGTAGCAAAAGTCGAAGCGCGAAATTTGAACTTGCAGTGACAGACTTGAGAAGTTGCAGGTGCCTATTTGAGGTTGTACTGCGAATGTGAATGTAAGAAGATATGCAAATACGTATTTCACGAGGTCGCCCTCGCCGATAAACTGCTCCTTGTTGGGATAGACAGTAAAGCATGGGAATGCAGGTTATGCGTATTTGGCGTGTTGTACAGGGAGTGGGCTCCGAGCTCGCCAGATCTATCCAGACCCGGAGCACTCTACCCTGCTCTCAGAGCAAGTGCTCCGGGGTCGGAACCGGCTCGAGCCCAGAAGACACCCCCCCCCGAGGGTCCTGCGGGACTTTAGTGAAAATGAGAGGCGCTGGGGTAGAGGAGGAGGGATGCTTATCTGGCAAGATGCAACAGGTCAGATTGTTTGTCTATTTATGATAGAGCTTGCAGGAGCTGATAGGGTAGATACAGTGATTGCTGATGGTGAACCAGCCTAGATAATTAAGTAGAGATAGCGTGCTCGGCTGGTAGGTGATTGCTGCTGATGGAACATCGGGCTGATTTATATGCTTAGGTTCCTCCCGAACTTTGTTAATAAAACATCATTTCAAGTTTGTGTCTGTCATTGTATAGCTGTGTCTGCCATTTTACACATTTGTGACTACTTGTCTGCAGCTTCAAATTCAGAATAAAGGTTTGTGACTATTGTCTGCGAGTGCAAATCTCAGCGTTCAACTTCAGATTTGTCAGACACCAAACAGGACGAGGACCACAAAAGCGTCACGTTCAAACGTTTATTTAAGGGTTGGGGATTAAGGGGGTTTCAGGGGTTCCGGGGGGGGTACAGGAGTTCCAAGAGTCTGCGTGTGTGTGTTCCCCCAGTAGCCGAACAGCGATGGCAGGAGCTGGATGATCCGGGAAGTCCTGGGAGAAACACACACACAACAGCAATTGAAACGAAGCAGCAGTACAGTCAAGGACTAGGCGTATTCGTAGAAGAGGGACGGAAGGCAGGTCAAGATTACCGTGGCTGGAGAACACAGAAGTAGTTGAGCGGGTCCGGGATCACAGGCAAAGAGTCAGAGGCGTTTTCTAAAACAGGCAGGTAACGGGTGCTGGTTGCAGACGATCTGACAAATGTGGACTGAAAAGCAAGGCTTTAAATACAGGGCATGATGAGTGGTGAATGCAGTGCAGCTGGTAGGTAAACGAGGGTGAGGCAGAGCAGAGCAGGAACAGGTGGAGGTCATCAGACTTCAATCAGCGTGTGTTACCAGGCAGAGAGAGAGCTCATGACAGAACCCCCCCCCCTAAGGGACGGCCCCAGAAGTCCCCAAGAGTGACACCATGTCGGGAGGGCGGAGGGGAGCCAGTGGAGGGCTAGAATTCCTCCGAGCGGTCCGAGTGAACCTCCTCATCTTGGAGGGAGCTGGAGGGTCGTGGACAGAAGACGGGACAGGTACCGAGACAGGGTCAGGCACAGGACAGGAAGCCGGGCGGGCAGGACGGTTAGGGACCCCTCTGGGGCGGCCCCTACGGATTGCAGGTTGATCAGGATGCAGACGGTGGAAGTCGGCGATGAGTGTCCGGTCCACAATCCGACTTGCTGGCACCCAGGTTCTCTCCTCAGGTCCATAGCCCTCCCAGTCGACGAGATACTGGAGGCCCCTACCTCGCCGTCTGGACAGAAGCAGGCGTCGAACGGTGTACACCAGCCCACCGTCAACGAGGCGAGGAGGAGGAGGAGGAGGCGACACGGGGACCAGCGGGCTTTCATGCGTCGGCTTGACTTTCGAAACATGGAAAGTAGGGTGCACTCTCATGGAGGTTGGCAACTGGAGCCGGACTGCGGTTGGGCTGATGACCCTCTGGATAGGGAACGGGCCGAGGAATCGAGGTGCCAGTTTACGCGACTCCAACCGCAGTGGGAGATCCTTGGCTGACAGCCACACCTTCTGGCCAACACGGTAGGCGGGTGCCGGCGATCTTCGGCGGTTAGCCCCAGTGGCATAGCTGACAGCTGACTTGAGTAGCGTGGCACGAGCTTGTGACCAGGTACGACGGTAACGGCGGGCATAGGCGAGGGCAGACGGGCAGGACACATCTCCTTCCTGGCTGGGGAACAGGGGGGGCTGGTAGCCATACACACACTGGAAAGGTGACATACCAGTGGCAGAGCAGGTGAGGGAGTTGTGAGCATACTCTATCCACATCAGTTGTTGTGCCCAAGCCTGGGGTTTGCGAGAAACCATGCACCGCAGCGCCTTCTCCAGCTCCTGGTTTGCCCGCTCGGATTGACCATTGGACTGGGGGTGGAACCCAGAGGTGAGACTCACTGTGGCCCCTAGAAGACGGCAGAACTCCTTCCAGAATGTAGAGGTGAATTCCGGACCTCGGTCAGAGACAACATCCCTGGGCAGCCCGTGTAGACGGAAGACATGATCAAGAACAGCCTGGGCAGTCTCTCTGGCAGATGGCAGTTTAGGGAGGGGAATGAAGTGTGCCATCTTGCTGAACCGGTCAACCACAGTGAGAATGACCGTCATCCCACCTGATGGTGGGAGGCCAGTTACAAAGTCCAAGGAGACGTGGGACCAGGGTCGTGTGGGCACAGGCAAGGGCTGGAGTAAACCAGCAGGGGGCCGAGTGGAGGACTTGTTCTGATTGCAGGTGGGGCAGGCACGGACGAATTCTCGGACATCCCTTCTCAAAGAAGACCACCAGAAGCGCTGGGCAAGGAGATGGCAGGTGCGGGCGGAGCCCGGGTGGCAGGCAAGGCGGGAGTTGTGTCCCCACTGTATGACCCGGGACCTCAAATTCTCTGGGATGAAGAGACGACCGTCTGGGCATGCACTAGGACTGGGATGGTCACGGAGGGCCTCTTGAATTTCCTCCTCGATATCCCAGGTCAGGGCAGCTACAACGCAGGGATCGGGCAGAATTGATGCAGGTTCCTGGGAAGGGGCGTCATCCTTATGAAACTGACGGGAGAGAGCGTCCGGCTTGGTGTTCCGAGAACCTGGGCGGTATGACAGGGTGAAGTTGAATCTGGTGAAAAACAAGGCCCAGCGGGACTGTCTGGGGTTAAGACGTTTGGCATTGCGGATGTATTCGAGGTTTTTGTGATCGGTCCAGACCAGGAACGGAACGGTGGACCCCTCCAGCCAGTGACGCCACTCCTCCAGGGCAAGCTTGACAGCCAACAGCTCACGGTTTCCAACATCATAATTGCGCTCTGCAGTTGAAAGCCGGCGAGAGAAAAATGCACAGGGGTGCAACTTGTTGTCCTCCTCTGCCCGTTGAGAGAGTATGGCCCCGACTCCCACGTCTGAGGCATCCACCTCGACAACGAACTGCCGGTCTGAATCCGGCATCTGGAGGATGGGGGCAGTGGTGAACCGGGCCTTGAGGGTATGAAAAGCTGTGTTGGCCTCTGGGGTCCAGAAAAATGGGTGTTTGATGCTGGTCAGAGCTGTGAGGGGAGCGGCGACGGAGCTGTAGTTCCGGATGAATTTCCGGTAGAAATTGGCAAAACCGAGGAATTGCTGCAACTTCTTCCTATTCCCCGGAACTGGCCAGGAGGTAACTGCCGAGACCTTTGCAGGGTCCATCTGGATATTGCCTTCAGCGACGATGTATCCCAGGAATGACACAGTCTGAGCATGGAACTTGCATTTCTCCGCTTTGACGTAAAGAGAATTCTCCAGGAGCCGTCGAAGAACCAGCTGGACATGACAGGTGTGTTCGGACAGAGTTCTGGAGAAAATTAAGATGTCGTCCAGGTACACGAAGACGAATTTATTCAGCATGTCCCGCAGCACATCATTCACCAGCGCCTGGAATACCGCTGGGGCGTTGGTGAGGCCAAATGGCATTACCAGGTACTCATAATGGCCGGTGTGGGTGTTGAATGCAGTCTTCCACTCGTCACCCTCCCTTACTCGGACTAGGTGGTAAGCATTTCTAAGGTCCAGTTTGGTGAAAATAGTGGATCCCTGGAGCAACTCAAAAGCAGAGGTGAGTAAAGGCAGAGGGTACCTGTTCTTCACTGTGACATCATTCAGACCTCGATAATCAATGCAGGGGCGAAGAGACCCATCTTTCTTTCCCACAAAGAAGAACCCGGCACCAGCAGGAGAGGAAGACGGGCGGATGAGTCCAGCTGCCAGGGAGTCCCTGATGTAATCCTCCATAGTTTTTCTTTCAGGAGGGGATAGTGAGTAGAGGTGACCTTTGGGTGGAGCAGTCCCAGGGAGGAGATTAATGGCACAGTCGTACGGACGGTGTGGGGGCAGAGATGTGGCTTTGGTCTTGTTGAACACCTCTCGGAGGCCATGGTAACATTCAGGGACATTAGAAATGTCGGGGGCAGTGCTGGGGGGTACTGAGCCGGGGGGCAGCGAGGCAGCACGCAAACAGGTCAGGTGGCAGGCATTTCCCCACTCTTTCACAGTTCCGGAGGCCCAATCGAGGTGAGGATTGTGGAGACGGAGCCAAGGGTAGCCCAGGATTAGGGGTTGGCCTGGAGAGCTGAGCAGGTGGAAGCGGATGGTCTCTCGGTGGTTTCCTGACACCATCATTGAGATGGGGGCTGTGATGCTGGTAACTGTGCCAATTACGTGACCGTCCAGGGCCCGGGCTGGAACAGGAGTGGACAAGCGATGGCTTTCCAAGCCCAGCTGACGAGCAAGTCCTGTATCAATAATATTTGCTTCTGCGCCAGAGTCCACCAGGGCTGCCAGGGTGTGGGTGGAATCAGACAGGTGAAGACAGACTTGGATGAGGGGTTTACGGCTGATGGAGGGCTGAATGTTCATTGAGCTCATCCGGATTCCTCCTACATCTGGTGAGCTCCGGCTTTTGCTGGACAGGTGGCGACTCGATGACCATCACCACCACAGTACAGGCACAAGTTGGAGGTGATGCGTCGCTGGCGCTCTGCAGGGGTTAGGAAGGCGCGGCCGATCTCCATCGGTTCAGACTGATCCGGCTGGCTAGATGGTGTGGCAGGTGCGGACAGAAGGGCAGTTGGGACACTCCGTGTGCTGGTGGATGGACTCTGGCGCCCTCTCTCACGGCGGCGGGCCTGGATCCTGCGGTCGATGCGGACAGCCAGAGCAATGGCTTCATCAAGAGTGGGGGGTTGATCATGGGAAACCAGCTCGTCCTTTATGTAGTCCGCCAGGCTGTGGAGGAAGGCATCCACCAATGCTTCCATGTTCCAGGAGCTCCGACTTGCCACAGTTCGAAAGTCAATGGAGTAATCCGCAACAGTCCTTCTGCCTTGGCGAATACTCATCAGGGTCCGAGATGCCTCAGCTGTTGTGGATTCCAAATCGAATACCTTGAGCATCTCCTCTGCGAATAGTTTGAAGGTTGCACATGCTGGGGTCTGGCGCTCGAACTCCGCCGTTCCCCAGAGTCGAGCTCGGCCCGTCAGGTGAGTGATCACGTAACCGACCCTCGCCCCTTCAGTGGCAAAAGTCCTGGTTTGCAGGGTAAACTGGACACGGCAGCTCGTCAGGAACGCCCGTACCTGGGTTGGGTCGCCGCTGAACCGCTCTGGATTGCCGATCCTGGGTTCTGGGGCTCCAGCAGCCACGGCAGCAGTGGACTGGGCAGGAGACTCGGGTGCTGGGCCGGTGAGCAGGCTGGCTGGGGCTGGGCCGGTGGGAGCAGGCAGAGGAGAAAGGTTGGTGAGAAGTTGAATGATCATTGCAAGTTGTTGCTGTTGCTGCTGGAACTGCTGACGCTGTTGGTAGCCGGCTTGAAGTAGGGAGGCAATGTCAGTAGTGTTGCGGTTTACCTCTCTCTCTGTCTCTTCCAGGCGTTGCATGGCGGTGGGTGGTTCTGGTTCGTTGGTTTCCATGCTGGTTCGACCGTGCGCTGGGTCCATGTTTGGTCAGATCGTACTGTCAGACACCAAACAGGACGAGGACCACAAAAGCGTCACGTTCAAACGTTTATTTAAGGGTTGGGGGTTAAGGGGGTTTCAGGGGTTCCGGGGGGGGTACAGGAGTTCCAAGAGTCTGCGTGTGTGTGTTCCCCCAGTAGCCGAACAGCGATGGCAGGAGCTGGATGATCCGGGAAGTCCTGGGAGAAACACACACACAACAGCAATTGAAACGAAGCAGCAGTACAGTCAAGGACTAGGCGTATTCGTAGAAGAGGGACGGAAGGCAGGTCAAGATTACCGTGGCTGGAGAACACAGAAGTAGTTGAGCGGGTCCGGGATCACAGGCAAAGAGTCAGAGGCGTTTTCTAAAACAGGCAGGTAACGGGTGCTGGTTGCAGACGATCTGACAAATGTGGACTGAAAAGCAAGGCTTTAAATACAGGGCATGATGAGTGGTGAATGCAGTGCAGCTGGTAGGTAAACGAGGGTGAGGCAGAGCAGAGCAGGAACAGGTGGAGGTCATCAGACTTCAATCAGCGTGTGTTACCAGGCAGAGAGAGAGCTCATGACAAGATTTTTAATTTACAGGTTTTCACATCGAAGCTGTGAGTGTAAATTGTAGCATACAAGTGCAAATATTTACTGTACAAGTTCTCAAATTCACATCTACGTGCTCTCGAGTTTTGCTACTATTCTAACTTCATAGTTTGAGGGGAAGCGATTCCCAGCTGAATTGTAGTTATGAGAGAGATAATCACAAGCTTATAATGGTTGGTCATGTGAAGAAATGTTATCTCTTAGTTGGTTAATGTGGATGCTTGTCTTAGCTCTTGTCGTGGATCAAAATGCTTTGCCTATGAACATTTTTCCTGGTGTGATGTATACATATAAACAGCCGAGAAACAATTAAGAAAGACCATTCAAAATGTTCATGTCATCAGTTTCTAGATGTATTGTGGCCATTTCAGTCCAGTTTCAGAGAGACAAAAAGTCAGAACCATTAAACATAAATATCATTAAGATTGACAGGCCATAAAAGAACCATTTGAGTGACTGGTTGACAAACCTTTGACAGGAGGGTCATAAATCAATCAACATTTTGACACATAGTGTATGATTGTACTACTAGCACAGCACGACCAGACACTTAAAAACTGTCATAAAAATCGAGGTTATTACATACAAAACAATTGTCAAACTCTTCCTAAATACATGTACAAATATAACTGTTGTGTTGCTTTAAAGTGAATATGAACTTGTCTTTGCAGTATTTGAGGTCTGAAAAAGTTTTTTTTATTTATACCTGTTTCTCTAGTTTTATGCAAATAAAGGCATGTAGAAACAATATTTTTATTTGAAATTTGAGAGAAATATTGTTTGTAGTTCACTGAATGAAACAAAAATTCTAATTTTACCTACATCTTATATTTAATATAATTTAATTGGTGCACTATGTTATGAGATGCTTAGAAAAACACAATATACTAAGAGCGTCAATGCAAATGGTTAATCAGAAGAAAGGATAGAATAACTGAAGGAGGAAACACAGGAGGAGAGGGGGAGGGATTTAGACGTCTAAGGAAGGCCAGTATGAAAGCAACTCATTTTGAGATGCTGAGATTGTTCATCCATCAGGAAAAGGCTAAGCACGATCACTGAAAATCTTTTATTTTTTTACGATTTGGATTGGCAAATTTGTCACCGGCGTCAATTTGTCTTACATAAACACATTGATACATACCTGGGGTGTGCTGGAAAGATGTGGAACTTCATAATAGATTTCTTTGTGTACGAGACGACCAAGTCTGTGGTGGTAAAGAGCTGGACCATCGGCATCATAAACCGCGTCGCTCAACTCCTCATCATCACATATTTCGTTGGGTAAGTGTTTGGAGGGAGCATTTGTAGAACTTTGTGTATGGCGGTGTCACTGTGTATTTGCTATTCGGAGTGTTTGTGAACATTGTGAAACAAAAATGATATGTGTACGTTTGGTTAATTGTTCTTAGACAATTAAATGGCTCTAGTTTTGTGTAATTATTTTATAGAAATAAGTAATGAGAAATGCTTGGAAACCTCCCTATTCATTTCTTGCTGAAGATATTTAGCTCTTTCTCTCTCTCTGTCTCTTCACACAACCTCCACTCCCTTCAGCTGGGTGTTTCTATATGAGAAGGCATATCAAGTGAGAGATACAGCCATCGAGTCATCGGTGATGACTAAAGTGAAAGGTTTTGGAGAATATAATAACCGGATCATGGACACGGCCGATTATGTGACACCTACTCAGGTAAATCACAACCAACTATGGCATAATCTGTTTATCATAACACAAAAGTGTGCATTAGTTTGCACAGACTTATGAGGGCAATTTTCCTTATTCAATATTATAATGATTGTGTTGTAATCTTTCAGCGGGATCTTTGTTGTAATCTTTTAATTTAATTTAATATAATGAATATACAATAAATAAATGCTTCACCAAAGTGTGACAAGTGTGACTTTAACTTTCTTAAAGTCCCAGTGAAATTTAAAATTATAATGCCTATTTTTCCATGAAATATTGCAGCGTTTCATGTCAATAGTTTATCAATGTAGGTAATTCTCTTTTTAAAATTTGCGTTCCCCTTAAAATCTTAAATCTATAAATCTGAAAACCTCTTGTACTGACCAGAGATGTTGAAAAACAGAGTTACGACACTCACATAGACGAGTTAGAAGAATCGAAAGTGGAAGTAACTCGTGTCATGCGAAAAACACGACGGTGCGGCCAGGACAAGATCACAGTGTAGACTTAAAACTGGTCTAAATGGGAATTTTGTCAGCGCATAGGAGCATATCAGTTTATTGACGTCCTTAAGTTAACATATTTTTAATAAAAGGAAAAATCAATATCATGATGGCCAAATTTTGAGGACATTTTCTAAACCTCATTGTTTTTGTGAGGGCTCGAATTAATAATATTATTTTGTATTATTTATTATTTTGTTACAAATGTTCTGTTGGTTATATATTTTGTGCAGTGTTAAAAACTGAAACAGGAAGTAGAAATAATATAGTTTTTCAGTAGCTTCAGGTAGCTCATTGGAAATGTAGTAAATAACGTTATGTTATAAATGAAACAGTGGATTGTCCATGAAAGTTTCATTTCAAATACGATAAAACAGCACTTCCATATACCACTAACAATGCTGTGTGCCGCGGTGTACAAATGTTTACAATATCCGCAAAATCTAAATGTGTACAATATCTGCAAAATGTAACTATTTTCTCAGTTTCCCCTTTCTCTCTGATTTAAGTCTCCCCAACCGGAAACTACCTTGGGTTCTACCTTGGACTAACGCGTGCATATAACCCATTGTAGCTTTTAACGTCTGTATGTGCGCGTATTTACGTGTATCCACGTGTTTCCAACAGGGGGCGTCAGTGTTCTGCATCATCACGAAGCTCATCACAACAGAGAGACAAATACAGGGCCACTGTCCCGAGGTGATACAGTATCACTTTTCATTCAATATGTCTTGTTATTAACCAACATCTGTGTTTCATAGATGACTGTGTGTGTATCTCTCCTCAGAGTGAGATGAAATTAAAATGTGATCAAGATAATACTTGTATGAAGCAGAAGGCAAAACCTTCTTCCAATGGTAAGATTTATCTTCCATTTCCATTTAGTCATTTAGCAAACGCTTTTATCCAAAGCGACGTACAAAGAATTCAGGAAGCAATAAGCGATATGTCAAAAAAGAGAAATAGTACAATAGGTTCTAATACAAAGTTACTAGTTTCAACAAAATCTAGACCACTACCTGTTGAGAGAAAGAGAGAGGGTTAGTGTAAATGTTTTTGTTTTTCATTTGTCTGTCAAGTATTCACAGAAGAAGTGTGTTTTAAGTAGTTTTTTGAAGGTTGTGAGAGATGTGGTTGACGGGACCGAGTTAAGAAGAATGTTCCACCAGGAAAGAGTTGTGAAGGAGAATGAGCTGGATCGCGATTTACTGCCCTTATGAGAAGGCATTACAAGGTGCCGCTAGTTTGCTGAACGCAGGGTTCTTGGTGGGGTGTAGGAGTGTAGTAGGGTGTGAAAGTAGTGCAGATCCAGTGATATTCCTGTAGGCAAGCATCAGTGACTTGAATTTGATACAGGCTTCAACCGGTAGCCATTGGAGAGAGATGGAAAGGGGTGTCACATGAGCCCCTTTGGGCTGTTGGAAAACGAGGCACGCTGCTGCGTTTTGAACCAGCTGAAGTGGTTTGATAGCCTTTGCAGGAAGACCAGCAAGGAGAGCATTGCAGTAGTACAGCTTTGGGGTTACCAGGGCCTGGACAATGAGTTGTGCCGCAAGCTCACTGAGATAGGGTCTAATCTTTCGAATGTTGAGTAAGGCATATCAGCAAGATCGCGTTGTCTTTGCAATGTGATCATTGAAGGACAGCTGTTCATCAAATATGACTCCAAGGTTCCTGGCTGATTCGGAGGAAGTGATTGTGGAATTGCCAAGTTGGATGGTGAGAAATAAAAGTAGTTCTGTCTTGGCTGGGGTTCAGCTGGAGGTGATGCTCTTTCATCCAAGCTGAGATGTCATATAGGCAGGCTGTTATGCGAGCTCCTACAGTGGTATCCTCTGGGTGAAACGACATGTAGATCTGGTTGTCGTCAGCATACCAGTGATATGAGAAGCAGATGAGAGGAGAGAGACAGGTCTTTAACTGTCGGTAGTAGCGGGGTCCAATGTGGGTTTCCTAAGTGACCTGGGCCTGTTTGAATGTGGATGGAAAAGTGCCGGTGAGCAGGGAGATGGTGATGATGTATGCAGGTGTGAGTGTGTTGGATATGACCTGAAGGAGATGGGAGGGGATTGGGTCAAGGGGACAGGTGGTGGGGTGGCGAGAGAGAAGTCTGGTGACTTCGGTGTCAGTCAGTGGGGCGAAAGAGAAGAGTTCGATGTTTGAGGTGAGGGTAGTGTGTACCGAGGTCTGAGGTGCTGAGAATTGTTTGCTGATGGATGATGTTTTCTCAGTGAAAAATACAGCGAAGTCCTCAGCAGTCAAAGATGTAGTGGGCGGGGGCAAAGAAGAGAGTTGAAGGTCTTGAAAAGCTGCCGAGTGTTAGGTGCATTGCTCACCTTGGTGGTAAAAAAATATAAGAAGGTTTGTCCAGGTGGATGTTGAAATCCCCCAAAATTTCTAAAGGGCCGCCATCCTCCGGAAATGATGAGAGCAACACATCTAACTCTTCAATGAAGTTGTGCAGAGGACCTGGGGGCGGTAAACTATGACAATACTGAGCTGAGTGGGAGAAACTGATTTTGACCCCACAACGTGTTGTGGCTGTTTTGCCAGTGTTACTGTTTGAGCTGTATATCTGCTATTCACGTTAGGTGACTTGAATCATCACAGCAAATGTATACAAGGTTTCAGGACAGCTAAGATATGTTTAAAATGAATTTCATTGGTTGTGTTTCAGTAGCTGGTGACTAGTGGAGCATTGCGTTAGCAACACAAAGGTCCTGGGTTCGATTATCAGGGAACATATACTAATAATATGTACTTAAATGCACTATACTAATACATATACTAAACAAAGCACTAAACATATACTTAAATATGTACTTTACACTGTGGCCTTTTATACCTAGTAAGATGTTGATTTTATATACTCCAGTATAATATTTATTTGGGATTGCTTTTTGCGCCGAAATTCTCTGTTTTATTAAAAATGTTTTATTGTTGTATTATATGTGTAACTGTGCAAATTGTGCGAGTTTCTAGATTTTTTTTAATATAATGTCTTAATTTCTGTACAGCACTTTGGTCAGCTTTGGCTGTGTAAAGCGCTCAATCAAATAAAGTTGGATTAGATTGGACTGTAAGTCATATTGGATAAAAGCGTCTGCCAAATGCATGAATGTTAATGTAACATCAGTGTTTATGTATCACTCTGCAAGGGTTGCTGACTGGACGATGTGTTAACTTTAATTCTTCAATAAAAACCTGTGAGATCAAAGGATGGTGTCCTGCAGAGATAGATGATGTTCAACCGTGAGTCCACTTCTGATGATTGAAAGAAATATGTAGATGTGTTTAAAGATGAATAGAAAAGTGATTCAACGTTTTTTCTACTCAGGGACCCCATGATGGAGGTGGAGAACTTCACCATTTTTATCAAGAACAGCATTCGTTTCCCTCGTTTCAACTTCACAAAGTAATGGCACACAAACGCAGACATAAAACCCTCATCACTAGTCATATGGAGAACCATAAAGTAATTATATGATTAATATTAAAAGCCTATACAATATTATGTGTCATGATTCTGCTATCATGTCATGTTTATTCTTGGTCTTGCAGCGGAGTCATGGCATAGCCTTAGGTTTTGTGTGAGAAAGCCATGTGCTTTCTCGTGTCTCGTCAGTGTTTCCCGCCTTTTGTCTCGTTAGCCTTCCCATTAGTGTTTAATTACCTTCACCTGCCCCTTAGTAATTATCCTTTGTTTGTTCCCCTATTTAATGCCCTCTTGTCTATTGTCTTGTGCTCGTTCGTTGTACTTGTATGCCTGTACTTGTTACCCCGTCTTAGAAGCCTTGTTGAGAGATATGTTGAGTATAGTTAGTCTTCGTGAGTGTTAGTTCGAGTCTGTGTTTTATAGTTAAGTCCTCCTTCAGTTCTTGTGTGTTCTTTTACCCCATTGTGGGCTTTTGTTTTCTGTTTTATATATTAAAGTCCTTGTTAACCCCTTCATCTCCGTTTTTGCTGCCTGCACTTGGGTTCACCTTTTGCTACCCAGTTCATAACAATTATGTAGAAACATTTATGGTTGCTACATTTGGAAGTGACCCACAATATATTTCAGAAAATGCAGTTGTTATGGTAACATTAGTTTTTTTTTAAGTTATAGTTCTTTCTCTTCTTCCAACAGGGGAAACTTTTTGCCCTCCATCAATAGTACCTACATAAAGCAGTGTCACTTTGACTTTCAGAGGAACATGTATTGTCCCATATTTAAAGTTGGAGATGTAATCCGGTTTGCTCAACAAAACTTCACCACTCTTGCTAAAAAAGTGAGATCTCTCGCTTTCTTTATTTTTAGCATGCACTTCACTCAAAAGCCCATTCGATTTAATTATCTCTCTCACTCTTTTTTCCGCAGGGGGGAGTAATAGGAATAAAAATATCATGGCTGTGTGATTTAGATAAGGCAGACGATGAATGCAAACCTACCTATTCATTCACTCGCCTGGACGCCATGTCAGAGAAGACCAGTGTCTCACCTGGATACAACTTCAGGTTCTTGAATCCATTCTTTTCACATTTCAACCGTTTCTATATATTCACATTAACTGATTGCTTACAGTTGAAATTGGCTGGATACCTTTGAAACTATATTGAAACTGCTAGTTGGTCAACATCTTTGTCTCTAGGTATGCAAAGTATTTTAAGACGGAGAACGGGACAGAGTATCGCACATTGCTGAAAGCCTATGCTATCAGATTCGATGTGCTGGTTAATGGAGATGTAAGTAAACATGTATTGTACATACCGTTTATATATGAGTATTTTTGTGTATTTTTGTGAGCTAGATATATCTTAAATAAATGCATTTAATGTCTCATTTCGCACATTTCTGCTTCTTCTTTGCAGGCAGGAAAATTTGATATGATCCCAACTCTTATTAACATGGTTGCTGCCTTCACTTCTGTGGGTGTGGTATGTGTCTCCATAGATTCTGACTCGCATGTTTAATTTACTATGCTATTTTTTTCAACTACATCTTAGTATGGTAAAAATCCTGATTATATCTATGTATACAAAACGTATTAAGTATATGCTGACGTTAAAGGTCTGAAATGTGAACTTGTGAGAAAGCTGCCAGACTGCTGCACATCTTCAGGAACAATCGATTGCTATACATTTTATTTACTTCCATAAGGCAGATACTTTACAGAAGTCAGGCGACGTTTTAGAGAGCTGCATTCGATTTTTGGCATACAATGGCTAGCTGGTCTTCATAGTTTTTTGTAGCTGTTTTAATAAAACATTATAATAACTACATTAACATTTTAAACAGTCAATCATTATTATGATAAAAAGGGAAATTACTTGAAAACATGTTTACTGATGAACAAAGAATTGTATTTGTAAATTATTCATGTGTATTACACTAATTATTAACACTATATAGGCCTTCATTGAATAGCTGCAGAATTTAAAAAGAAAACATTTGATTGAGCAGAAAGACAATCTTTTTACAATAAATTCCTTATTGTTTTCAGGGCACAGTGCTTTGTGACATCATTCTGCTGCACTTCCTAAAAGGAGCCGATCAGTACAAGGCCAAAAAATTTGAAGAGGTTTGTTTGTAAACCCATCACCAACAACACAATGTCACTGTTATTATTATTCAAACAATCATTCTTGCTCTTTTTCTAGGTATCAGATTCAACTATTCAGGAAAGTAATTCATTATACAGGAGCAGAGATCACAGCCAGCTGTCAATCAAACCGGACGAGAAGTTCTCAACTGATTCCGGAGCATATTCCATGGGACAATATAGTTAACCTGTCTCCTTATTCACAAAATACATCTACAGAACAATCTATTCCAACTAGTTTGATTTATAAAAACAAAAGAATATAAATTATAAATAAATCCACTTCTAAAGGGAACTGTTTTTTTTCTTATTTTTTAAGCATAATTGTTTTAACCAAGATAAGTAAGAGATAATATACATCCAGATGGTTATTGCAATATAAACTCAGGCAGACTAGGTTAGCATTATAAAAATAAAAAATTTGACCATAAAGGATATTTTATTATTATTTATTATTACTTACAGTCTTGACAACATAATTTTTATTTACTGATTGTTTAAAGAAAAACATCAAAATATCTCTGTTTACAAAACCTGTCAGAAGCATATCAACAGACACAGTTTTGCTATATATGTTTTTTTTTTGCATGGTCTACAAAAAAATGCAAGGGTCTGAACCCCAGAGAGGAAACGCGTGCAGATCAAATGTATCTTGAATGCACTGTTCATTGCCTTATTTCATCATTGTGTATTTGAAACTGAAAATAAGAATGTATATTTCAGTCTTTCATTTATTTCTCAGAAATACACATAAAATTACTCTTAAGTATAGGCTTAGTGGTGGAAATATGTCTATTTGGCCAGTATTTGTACTCAATCTTTTAAAAATATATAATGAAGTAATTCTAAGTATACTTGGCTTGTAGTTGCTTTTACTCTTATGATTGTGTAGCCTATTACAACACAGTGTTAAAAAGCAAAAATGTTCTATTTAAAGTTTGTAAATAAGTGTGATGTTGGTCTGGTTTCCGGCACAGACTAGTCCTGGACTAAAATAAATGATAGAGTTGTCTAAACTGAGAACAATTTGCACAGACATATCTTTACATCATTGCCATTGTTTTGTATCGAAATGCACACAAGTCATGTTTGTAAAAACGACTTAAATGTCCTAATATAACCGAGCCCTATGTCCTGAATGAATCAAATTCCATTCAGTTCAATTAAAGAAAACCAGTATTCTTAAAAAATATTGACAGTATACTACAAAGTGTCCTTTCATAAAGTAAAGAATCAAGAATGCGCTATTGAACCGTAACGGTCAGTATGCACATGTTATTTTTTTGTATTGCAGGGCAAATGACAAACTTAGTGGTTAACTTTAACTTCAGAAAGTCAGTATACTTCTATAATCTAAAAGTGGACCAAGTTAGTCCCAAATATCTATAAATTAACTACTATAGTATACTTATAATGTTAAACTTACTACAGTATACATCATAATATACTTAAACTTTTCATATATACTTACATTTTTATAGGTAAATCTTTTTTTATGAAATACATTTTGCTAAATTAAATTATATTTCAAGGTATTTCATATGCATCATCTCTCTTTTTTGTTTTGTCGCCTCTTTTTCCTGGATTCTCTGTCATTTCTGTATTTGAGTTAGTTCCTTTTTTGTGTCTGTCCCTCTGTTCTTATCTGTTATACGTTTCTCTGGATTTATCTGAATCGCGCTTCTCGAACCACTTTGCTCATTATTGCATTTGATGATTTTGTTCACCAACTTGTATCGAGTCCCATCCATTTCTCTCTCCCGCTTTTTTAACTTTGCATCCTCGCTCCATCTTGAGCTCCTGTTTCAAGACAATCGAATCATCGTGAGACATCGAACACTTAACGCTATCGTTGACTGATAGAGAGCCTCATACTGCAGTACTTGAGCATAACCCCAGTCTACTGTCTCTTATTTGATTTGGTCTTCTGTCATGCGTTTCACTTCAGTCAAACGTGTGTGTGGTTTTGTGGGGAAGCGATTCCCAGCTGAATTGTAGTTATGAGAGAGATAATCACAAGCTTAATGGTTGGTCATGTGAAGAAATGTTATCTCTTAGTTGGTTAATGCTTGTCTTAGCTCGCAGATCAAAATGCTTTGCCTATAAACATTTTTGCTGGTGTGATGTATACAAAATGTTCATGTCATCAGTTTCTAGATGTATTGTGGCCATTTCACTCCAGTTTCAGACCTTAGGAGAGACATAAAGTCATCCAACAGCAACGTGAAAGACAGCGCAGCACGACAAGACTCGTGAAAACTGTCATAAAAATTGAGGTTATCACATAAAAAAATAATTGTTTTCCTAAATACATGTACAAATATAACTGTTGTGTTGCTTTAAAGTTAATATGAACTTGTTGTCTTTGCAGGATTTGAGGTCTGAAAACGTTTTTGTTATTTTTACCTGTGTGGTGAAGTGCCCCTTTAAGCTTGTCCCGCCCCATGATTAGGTTGCGGGCCTTATTTGGACTATATAAGGGGCATCCCCAGAGTGGTAGGATATTGCGTCATCGGGGTGTTGGTTGCTGGTGCTCGTTTGCTCTGGGGCGAGGTATGTGTTTGTTTGTCATTAGCATGGTTTGTCGTCTAGATGGTGTGGGTGTTTACTGACTTTTCTGTACAGCTGGGGTCTGTCTGGAGGTACGAATCGTACTGCTTGAGGCTTTTCCCTTTATATTGCTGCTATAGTTCCAGGGTAGAAAAGCGCCTACACGTTGTGCTGCGAGTGACTGCCGCTCTACTGCTTGTGCGTGAGGTAGGTGGTTGGTTGCTATAGCTATGGACTAGCATCTAGATCGCTTGCTTACTAACTGTTGTGTCTACATAAACTGTTATTACAAGAACTGAACACTAGAGGGAGATAGAGAAGGGCGCTTGATTAGTGTAGATACCAGAGAGAATGTAAGATGTACATGTGAGTTCGATCTGGATTAAAGAGAGTGAGCATCTAAGAATTTCTTGTGTCATCGCCTCATTTCTTGTTTTGTAAAATTAAGTAACAATATAACAAATTGGCGATGAGGTGGTCTGCATCTATATTAAGTGACGATGGCTGCACTGAACGCTCCGTTTCCAGAGTTATTTCTGCCTTGTCCGGGTGAGCCCAGCATTCCATTCACAACGTGGACCAGGATGTTCCGCAACTATCTTCTCGTCGTGGGAGCTACAGGTGATGCTTGGCCAGAGGCAAGGAAAAGAGCCTTGTTGCTTCATTGCTTAGGAACCGAAGGACAAAGGATTCTTTATATATTTTTTATATATGATACACTGGAGTCTGCTATCACTGCGTTGAGTACACATTTCACCCCTGCCATAAATGTTGTGGTAGAACGTCATAATTTCCGGAAACGAATGCAAGGTGCTCACGAGTCTATAGTGAATTATATTGCTGCACTGCGACAGTTAGCTGCAACTTGTGATTTTCCTAATACAAATGACATGATTCGAGATCAACTCATTGAGCATGTGTCGGATCCTCAAATTCGCGAGAGACTGCTCTTAAGACCTGACCTTACATTGGCAGAAGCTATTACAACTGCGATCCAAGTTGAGTCTGCATCGGAACAAGCAAAGGCCATCGGGGAACGGAGTTTTCCTGTGCAAGCTGTCCAAGTTCAACAAAATGCCGTTCAGCGCAAACCACAAAGAACCACGATTGCAAATACCTTTTCAAATCTTCTGCACCTGCTGCGCATACACGAGCATGTTTTCATTGTGGTTCTAGTGGACACTTGGCTAATGCAAGAGAGTGCCCGGCTACAAGAGCAATATGCAAAAACTGTAACAAAGAGGGACACTTTGCACGTGTGTGTCGTTTGGCTCCTACGCACACAGTTAGACAAGTTGAGTTACCCGAGTACACGTTACTGTTAATTCAAGGATCCAGCATGCAGAATAAAATCCAGTGTGCTGTTGGCATCCAGACGCCTAAGTCCTTTGCAAACGTGGAACTGATCGTGGATACTGGCGCTTCAGTCTCAGTTCGACCTCGATCTGTGTATGAAAAAAACTTCAAAGGTACACAATTGCAGCCATCGACAGTACAACTTGTTACATACTCGTGCTCGCCTATTAATGTGCTCGGCTGTCTGCCAGCTACTGTTATTAAAGACAATGTAGAATGCTCTGCTACCTTTTTTATTGTGGAATCAGGAACTGCTCTAATAGGGATGGACTTGATATCTGCTCTTGAAGGATTTTTATTGTGGTTTAAGCGTGCCTTTACATTTAATATGCTTTATAATACGTTTTATTTATATAGCGCCTTTCCAGAGCTCAAGGACACTTTACAATAAACAAACAACAAAAAAAGGCGGTTGACAAAGACAGCAGACAAAACAACAGTAGATAAGAATTGGGTGAATGGGCAGCACATAAAAAATAAAAAATAGAAATAATAATTATGAATTGTGACATTCTGAAAAAAGGTGAGTTTTGAGCATGGATTTGAATTCAGAGATAGTGTTAACAGAACAGAGAGATCGGGGGAGAGAGTTCCACATTTTGGGTGCAACAACACTAAATGATCGGCCCCCCATTGAAGCAAGGCGATGCCGAGGGACAACGAGAAGGCAAGAGTCAGAGGATCGTAAAGTGCGAGTCGGGGTGTAGGGGAGGAGCAGGTTGAAGAGATAAGGAGGAGCCAAGCCATGCAGAGATTTAAAAGTGAGAAGGAGAATTTTAAATTTAATACGGTAAGCCACCGGGAGCCAGTGAAGATCATGCAGAATTGGGGTGATATGTGCAGAACGCTTGGTGTGGGTTAGTATTCTAGCAGCAGAGTTTTGGATATATTGCAATTTGGAAATGGAGCTGACAGATAAGCCAATGAAAAGTGCATTGCAGTAATCAAGGCGCGATGTGACAAAAGCATGGATGATAGTTTCAGCATCTGAGGTACTAATGAAGGGACGGAGGTGAGCGATACGGCGTAGATGAAAGAATGCTGATTTAGTGATAGAATTAATGTGAGAGTGGAAAGATAGAGACGAGTCAAAGATAACACCGAGATTTTTAACAGTGCTAGATGGTTTGATATGAGAGCCAGCGATCTCACAGGTGAAATTGGTAGGAATGTTCTTAGTGACTGACGGAGGTCCGGTGAAAATAATCTCAGTTTTGTCCATGTTAAGTTGTAGAAAATTTGAATGGAGCCAATCTTTTATTTCATGCACACAAGTAGAAATTTTGTCGGGTGTGATAGATAGAGTTGATGTACAGGTAGTATATATATTTATGATTTCATTATTGATTACTAACCGTGCATAATATGTTGAAAATATAACCAGTGTATGAGTTGGGTTAACCAAGAGTTAGGGGGGTGATATTGAGTGTATTTTCCACAGGTTTTTTGATATGTGTGTAAAGATCAGATTACACACGGAGGCCCATGGAATTTGGTGAGGTGTGGGGTGTTTCCATATAATGTGTTACAGATGGTCCGAAAGCAAAGGAGTGTGAGCTGGTTGGCTGAGGCAGAACAAAGGAGAGAAAGCGGATTGGACGTGTTCCCAGGCTTCCCCAACCCCCCAGCAAAGAAAAGACACCAGTGAAATATTATAAATACCATGTAAAATTGTTTTTTTGGGTCAGTTCTTTGTGTAAGACTTTGCGTCTGAGAACCCACCCAGCAGCTGTTGTATTTTTGAATCTTCTGATCAATAAATTTCAACATTTTCTTAACTGGCCTCTCTCCAATTTTGAACACACAGAACATAGCACGAATGTTCGACACTCTACGCCTTTGCATAGAAGGGAATACAATCACTTCTGCACGGGTTGCCGACTTACCTACTTCTTTTCCTCTGACACCAGTGATGCAGCTTTCCTCTTCTGCACCTGCAACAGGTTGTGTGAAAGGGTTCATGCATAAAGTGAAAGTCTTACACTCCGCTGTACCTGTGCGACAAAAACTGCGACGTCTTCCTTTATCAGTACGTGCTGCTGTGTCTGATGAACTGAACCGCCTTCTCAGCGCAGGTGTAATAGAGAAAATTGATGCTTCATCGTGGATCTCACCGATTGTTGTAGTACAAAAAAAGAGAGGAGGAATTAGAATGTGTGTTGATTTGCGGGAGCCTAATAAGTCAAGTCAAGTCAGCTTTATTTATGTAGCGCTTTTTACAATTTTCATTGTTACAAAGCAGCTGTACAAGAAAAAATGACTATAAGTAAAACATAAAAGGTTATGGAATTCAAAACACAGGTCAAATATCAGACACACAATAAATTCCTATATGCAGTGTTAATTAAATAAGACTAACCAAATTCTAGCAGCCCCCCCGGCCAGGCAAAACAGTGCAAAACAGTATGCAAACGGTGGCGAGGAACCCAAAACTCAATTGGAGGAGAAAAAAAAAATAAGGCTATTATAGTGGATGCTTACCCTCTGCCACACATGGATGAGACTTTAGCTGCCTTGTCAGGTGCAACTGTTTTTTCTACCATTGATCTGGAAAACGCTTATCACCAGGTTCCGCTCCATCCAGATAGCCGTGACTTCACAGCGTTTATAACGCACGACGGGCTGTTTCGTTTTTGCCGTGTTCCGTATGGTCTCGCATCGGCTCCGGCAGCATTCCAGAAAATTATGTCAATAATACTCAAAGATGTTCCCAATGTACAGAATTACTTGGATGACATCATCTGTTTCGGACGTACACAGCAAGACCATGACGTTGCTTTGGATGCTGTCCTCAAACGATTAAGCAAGGCTGGTCTACGAATGAATGAGAAAAAGTGTAACCCAGAAATGCCAATCATTGTGTCCACTGATGCATCAGATCATGGTCTGGGAGCGATATTATCGCAGGTGTACCCAGATCACAGTGAACGCACCGTGGCATTTGCGTCACGAACCTTAACCTCAGCCGAACGGCTTTATTCAACTGTGGAGAAAGAGGCTTTAGCGTGTGTTTGGGCCGTCGAGAAGTGGTGCACATACCTCTGGGGCAGACGTTTTACGCTGCGCACTGATCACCAGGCGCTGACAACACTGCTGTCTACGCTGACGTGCCGGGATGCGCATTTCTCAGTAGTCAGCTCACCTTCTGTGTTTCACTTATGACGTTGTGTATCGGGCTGGCTCATCTAATCATGTCGCTGACTGTCTGTCGCGGTTACCTCTTCCTATCGCTTCTGCTTCTACCTCTGATGATGAGCCAGAGCTGGTCGCCTTACTGTCTACTGCCCTGACTGCGATTTCACCATCCGAGTTCGAAACCGCTGCAGCCTCGTGTCCTGAACTGACCGCTTTATGCACTCAAATCGAAAAAGGGCTATGGCCTGTTTCTGTGGAAGCTGTGCATATCGACCTTCAACCCTACTACAATGTGAGGAATGAACTTAGTGTCAAGGACAATGTGGTGTTCAGGGACACCCGTCTAGTAGTTCCAGTGACATTGAGACATACATTCATTGCTCTCACGCACGAAAGTCACCAGGGAATCGTGAGGACGAAGCAGCGCTTACGCGAATTATACTGGTTCCCTGGAATGGATCAGATGATCCAGACTCAGGTCTCCTCGTGCGAGTTGTGTCAAAGGCTGGATAAATCTGCTCGCACTGTTACCGGGCCCCTCCAACCGGTACCTTTTCCAGATGCACCATGGAGTAAACTGGGAATGGACATTGTTGGCCCGTTTGACACTGCTGGTTGGGACTGTAAGTACGCTATTACCTACTATTCCAAATGGCCAGAAGTTGCCTTTACATTGTCTGTGACGACAGGGGTTGTTATTGATTTTCTCAATGGCATTTTCAGTCGCCATGGTTACCCGGTAGAGTTGGTTAAGGACAATGGGCCACAATTCACGTCGGATGCGTTCACCACCTTTCTGCGAGAAAGAGGCATTGCGGCGGTTCGCACAGCTGTCTATAATCCAGCCGCGAACGGGGCTATAGAACGTTTTAACAGAGTTCTTAAGGACTGTGTACAGTCGGCTATAGTACAATCTAAGCCATGGAAACGTACTGTTACAGACTTTCTTCAAGTTTATCGCTCTACTCCACATGCTACCACGGGAGTTTAACCCTTCGAATTACTCCATGGGCGGAAGATGAGAACAAAACTGAACGTTGCCCTTCATTCCCCTGCAAGCACGCTCCAGCCAACAGATGTTCGCAAGCAAGTTGTTCTTAAGCAATCTCAAATAAAACATTATACTGATGCAAAACGTGGAGCACGACGGCTTATCCTCAAAGAGGGGGACAGGGTGCGAGTGCGCAAGCCTTTTCATGTGCCGAAGGGACACTGCAAATTTTGTGATCCTGTTGAAATTGAGAAACAAGTGGGTCCGAATACCTACTTGCTAGAGGATGGAAGGAAAAGGCATTCCTCACGATTGGCACGAGCTGTTCAGATGCCTGATCCTGCAGCTGAGCTTGCGGAGCAAAGTTCCTTCTGTAATGAAGCTGATAACTTTCCGCGGGTTGAGGAACGTCCGTCAAGAATGCGCAAACCTCCCTCATGGCTAAAAGATTTCGAGACGTAAATGTATAGTTATATATTGCATAGCCTATAGCTTATACGTTCTGTTCTGTTATAATTAAGATAAGCTTGTTTTGGTGCTCAATCAATATATTCAAAAAAATTACTTTCTTGGGTTATCGCTTAATGCTGGAATGAAACATCTTTATGTTTTATGGTAATTAGCCTACTGATAGATTAAGTGGGAAGGAAAATATCTTACGTATTGGGGGGATGTTGTGTCTACCCAAACTGTTATTACAAGAACTGAACACTAGAGGGAGATAGAGAAGGGCGCTTGATCAGTGTAGATACCAGAGAGAATGTGAGATGTACATGTGAGTTCGATCTGGATTAAAGAGAGTGAGCATCTAAGAATTTCTTGTGTCATTGCCTCATTTCTTATTTTGTAAAATTAAGTAACAATATAACACTAACTTTTCCACTCAGTGTTCGCTGGTGTCTGTCGGGAGCTACAGAGCGTACCGGTTGAGGGTTTCCCTCTAAATCGCTGCTGAAGTTCCGGTTTTGTAAGTGAGATCTGATCACGCGTGTAAAATTGCGTGTTGGGAGTGACTGCTGCTCTTCTGCTCGGTAGGTCCATTTTATGGTGTGTATGCAGGCGTGGGACTGTATTTGTTGCATATGTATGACCCGTGAATTCCTCTGTACAGTAAATGGGAGGAAGGAATGGTTTGCCGGATGTTTGAACGGAAGTCCTGCTGATCGGGGGTTAAAGTGGGCGTTGATCACTACGCTGGGTTGCCTCGACGCTGCTGTTTTGCTTTAGTTTATTTGTTTTGGTCAATTTGTTTTACTTTTGTTTATTTGCTTTAGTTAATTTTTTTGGTTTATCTGTTTTGCTTTAACCGTTTTGGTTTATTCGTAATTATTATAATTTACTTTGTTCGGTTTGATAACTGTCTGGCTTACAACTGTTTCGGACAAGGGTTTGTGTACAGCTGTTGCCTACGGCTACCGTACGTTTGTTTTTGTTTTTTCTTATTCTTATATTTTTCTTGCGTTTAGATTGTGATATAATTGCTGTATTTGTGTTTGTGCGTTTTGCCTTGCTACTATCGGTAAGCAACGGTGTATTACTTGCCATCGATAGCTTCTTGCCGGCAATACTAACATTTAGTCACAGTCTTAGGCCCACTAAGCGCAATATGCCTAACTACAGCTCCATAAAGTGGGCCATGACTGAAAAATTTTGGGAATACTTGCTGGGCAGACTACAATCCGCTGAGTCACCTGTCCACCGCAAAACTGGGAGCTACAGAGCAGCGTTGGGCCGCCCAGCTGTCTGCCTTTAACTTCCAGATCCGTTATAGGTCAGGGAAAAGTAGTAAGAATGCTGATGCCCTTTCCCGACAGAATCCCCGGGAAGTGGAGTGCTGGGTGGACTAGCGCTGGGAACTGAAGTGCCGGCTGTGTTGCAGCAAGTGCGGGCAGCTGAGCGGGTGCTTGAGGTACACCAATCAGCGATTACTATCTTGCCTAGTTATTTGGGGGAAGATCAGTTGATGTCCGAGATCTTGCCCTTTTGGAAGCGAAAGGCCCGTCCGGGGATGGATGAACGTCAGCAGATGTCAATTGAGGCCCCTAAGTTGCTCCATCAGTGGGATCGCTTCGTGGAGCGAAACCAGGTACTTTATCGTAGAGTCTATTGTCCTAATGGTGGGGAGGAGGTCTTGCAGCTGCTATTGCCTGCGGTGCTGAAGTCAGAAGTGCTGACACAGTTACATCAGTGTCATGGACATCAAGGCATTGAACGAACTGCTGAGTTGGTTCGACAGCGGTGTTACTGGCTCGGTTTGGCCTCAGATGTTGTCCATTGGTGCCAGGAATGTGAAAGGTGCCAAGTGGCTAAAGACATGCAGCCAGTAGCTCAGAGTTTCATGGGTCATCTTTTGGCCTCGAGGCCAAATGAAATCGTGGCCATTGACTTAACCTTACTAGAGCCATCTAGGTCCGGAGTAGAAAACGTACTTATTATGACTGACATCTTCAGAAAATTGCGGTTCTTACGCGGGACCAACGAGCCGCAAACGTGGCGCAGGTCTTGGTTAATGAATGGTTTTATAAGTTTGGCATTCCAGGTCGCTTGCATTCGGATCAAGGACGTAATTTTGAGTCTCTACTGATCCACCAGCTTTGTGGACTGTATGGCGTGGAGAATTCTTGCACGACTCCTTACCATCCAGCTGGAAACGGCCAGTGTGAGCGTTTTAACCAGACCTTGTATTCTGCCCTCGCATGTACGACGTCTGATTTGTACAGCTAGACAGATAGTTAACAGCAATGAAGAGAAACTCCAGAATTCTTGTTGAGGAATGATGTTTTATCTTTTGAACTCTTTTCTTCCTCAGTTTTATTACTTAGTGTTTTCTCCATTTAAGTCTGTAAGACTGAAATAATAAACAGAAAATAACATTACAAAAGTGTAACATCTGAAGTGTCTCTTACACAATAAACATGAGTTACCCAGTAACTCTCTATACAGTATACAGCATTCTCTATATCAACACTTTCACACAATAAACTACAGCTGTCCTTAATGTATAGTAATAAAACAAACATATATCACCAAATATCACCGCAATATCACCAAACTACCTGTTAGACTGTTACATGTATAATATATACGAATCAACAGATGTAAATAAATCAACTAATTAATCTAAGGCGAAACGCCGAGGCTCGTTGCTGAGCAGATAAATCAGCGAGTCAGAAAAAATAAAGCTTCAAACTAGAGCATACGCGATGAAACTGAAAGAGTCACGAACGTAATAACACACGTTACTTAAAGTAAACATTCATCATACAGAAACCAAAATTCTGACGAAAAAAGGACTTACAGACAAAGATTTAACCAAACTCTGTAATGACGCAGACTCGAGGGTGATTTCCGCACTGTTGCTCGGCTCGAACGCTAGCCCGTACTAACGGGTCCGACTAGGAAACAAACTGAACGCCGAAGGGCGGAACACCTTGCATAATTTGTTGCGCACTCTGCCGGTATCTAGAAAGAGAGATTGGGTGGCATGTCTGCCCCAAGTTTTCTTTTATTATAACACTACTCCGCATCAATCTACTGGTGAGTCACCCCATTTTTTAATGTTTGGCCAGGAACCGCGATTGCCCGTGGATTCCCTGTCGGGTAGGGTGCAGGAACCAGTTGCCGGCAGCGTGCACGAATGGATTCGGGAACATCAAGCCAGGTTACAAGTGGCTTTTGAGAGTGCACAAGAGCATTTACAAATAACAGCAGGGAGACGTAAGGCAAGACATGATCTAACATTTGTGTTTCATTAATTACTTTCTGTGTATCTCTCTTCAGAGTGAGATCAAATTAAAATGTGATCAAGATACTACTTGTATAAAGCAAAAGGTAAACACCTGTGTCCCGTTCCAAATGTTGTGGAAATTTCTTATTCCTTAAACTAGGTGAGTCAGCCCAGACAAACGCAACGCACAGAGAGACATGAAGTTCTTTGCAAATAATTTTATTGTCGTTTAATCTGCATCATAAGCAATGAGCATGGTGTATAAAAAGGCACTCCTTCCTCCTGCACACAAGCATTATATAGTATTCAAACGTGACACCCCTTGCTTTGCCCTCCAGCAAGAATCCCGAGCTGGTTTACGAGAAGTGATGCCCGTTATCCCAAACAGAACTTGCAGAGTGGTATGACGCGTATAGAGAAAAACATGATAAACACCTTGTAGGGAGGCCAACCAGTTGGAGTGGAAAAGGGAAATTATGTGCTGTACAAAAAGTTGATGCAAAATCCAAAAATGGTGTTTTATTGGAAGGTGATAAATATTTACAGTGCAGGAGAAAACAAAAAATAAATAAAAACTGTACAAAAGGAAAAGAAAACAGCAACAATGTGCTTATTTTGGCTAAACTAAATGGCCCAAGTTTGCAACACTGCTCAGTCTTAGAGTCCACCATTAGAACTGCAGAGTCCACCTTTCAGCCAGCAAGCCTATTTATAGGCTGAAGCCCCTCCTATTGAGCATACCAAATCAATCTACAAACAATTTAGTTTGAAATCATCAAATTTAAAAATATAGATACTCAAAACAACACTTAAACCTTTCAAACTAGTTAAACAGCAACCATTAACAGAGGAAGAGTTTAACAACAAATTAAATAGCAAAAACAACTGTTTCTAAATCCCCTCCCCCTCTGACATCACACCAAAATGTTATCCTCCACAGGAAGTGATGTGGCGGTTTCTATAAAAAACTGATTAACCTGGATTATGGGCAGTGTTGCCAATTTAGCAATTTTGTTGCTAGATTTAGCAACTTTTCAGACTACCCTAGCAACTTTTTTTTCATAAAGCACCTAGCAAAAAATGTAGCAATTTTTTTTTGTTATTTGGCAACTTTTAGCAACTTTTGGAAAGTTACTCTAATCCAAAAAACACATGAAACGGCAAGGGCGTGGGGAGCTGGTAAGGGCATCACAACTTCCAATAGGAAAATTAAACTGCAGTAGCCACTGTTCAACCTGAAAAGGGCAGCACCTTTTTACAGCATATATTGTAGAATTAAAACACTTTATACCCAAATGTCAAAAAAACTTACTTGAATAAATGAACAGCATTAATAAAGCCCCAGTCTTACAGATTAAATTAGGGTATATCAACTACCACTGTGCTTTAATTGTTCCGTTAATGTGTTAAAATAATGTGGTAAATTAAAATAGCCTACATAAACTGTAATTGTTCAAAAGTGTTTAACTGTTCAATATCAATGTTGTATTTTAAAAGAAACAATTCTTATCATGAATAAGTGTTGTTTGTATTACTTTTTCAAATGCTGTGTGTGTGTGTATATGTATGTATATATATATATATATATATATATATATATAATACAAACAATAATATCTACGTATTACATATAATGAGCGTAGTTTTGTGTTGCGATTACGTAATGACGTCACAACGTCATTTAGCAACTTTTAGCAACAAATCGTTTGTGGAAATTATGTGGAAAAATAAAGGTAATTCCCATACGAGTTAATATGTGTTCTGGCATTGTTATTTTTGGAAAAATAATTACATCTTTAAAGAAAATGTATTAAGAGTTGAAAACTATAACAAAACACAGCAGCAACAAACTTTAGACTAAACAAAACTAAAACTCCATAACACTTTCCTTATGTGTACACAGATGTAACTATTGCCGGCAATGCGAAGTATTCATGAAATGGGTGTCTTTGTAAGTCCAAGTTTATAGTCACCAGGTTAACCTGTGACACACCTTAAAAAACCAAGATAGAATAACAGGAAGAAAACCAAAGATAAACACTTCATGAAGCAAGACTAGAAAATTTCCATTACATATGACAATATGTCATACTCTTGACATTTTAAACCTGTATGGCTATCTTTCTTCTGCAAAACACAAAAGAAGATATTTTGAAGAATGTTGGTAACCAAACAGCGACGGCATCCATGCACTTCTATTGGCATTAAAAAAATGCACATTTGGAAATCCGATGGACAGCAACGATATAGCTGCACATCAACCCCTGCAGGGGACACTGGGCAGTGCTTTATACCTTCTTTTAAGAGTTATTAGTAATAAGTAATTCAACATTTTAGTGGAGAGAGTAATTTGTCCGGTAATCTTTACACTATTATTATTGATTAAGTAGTAGGTAACTCATTAATTACTTTTTCAGATTAACTTGTCGAATACTGGTGAGAAGTGCAGGTACGCAAGAAACAGTAAAGGTATGCTAAATATTAATATAGAGAAGAACTGGCATGTACCGGCCCACTTCAAGCACTGACACTGGGGTGTTACAATGCCACCTATTTAGATGACCACTCAAGTGAAAAATTCAAAGTAAAGTATCTGTAAAATCCATAAAAATCCATTTTTAAAAACATTTACAGTATTCAATCATTAATATTCATTAAAAAAATTGAAAAAATCTTGATTAAAATAGTACTTTATTTTCATTTTAAAGGAATGTTTTTATTTTTGTAAATGTTTTATTGATGCGGAAGAGAAAACAAATATGCAGTATATTAAATGCTGTTAAAAATAATCTCAGGTCTCAGTCTTCTCATCCATGAGACCCTTTCGTTCGAAGGCGCATATGTAATTTTTTCTGACTGAACAAGAGTCATCATTCCATTTGCCAACATCTGAAAATGAAAGAGAAAGATTAACATACCTAAAATGTACAGTATGTAAATGTCAAAAAATTATTGATATTGGCTATTGTGTTGTATTTTTGAATATTAATACATTATGTTTGTCAGATACTTTTACTCAAAGCAACAGTTTTTGTTTTGTGGGGCTCAAACCCATGATAGCACAATCTTCACAAACATTTAACCAAAATATTTGTCAAGTCTCTTTTTCTTTTTATGTAATTTTAATGTCATTGGCTAATGTTGTTTGACTGGCTGAAGAGATCTAAAACCCAAATTCCCAAAGCATTTGTAAAACTTATTTTGAAAAATAAGAGAACAATATTTCACACTTTTTGTGAACAATATTTTGTAAATCTATTATTTTATGTAGCAATCTGGCTCCCATCAAATTCTCTGCTTTTTTCACTGAATCCATTTCCTCTCTTACGGTTCCAGTTCATCTCCAAACATTCTTCTGTTGCTTTGAAAAGGTGGTTGGGCTCCCCAGGTGTCCAAATTTGATAGTCCCAGAAAGTACCATCAATCCAAAGAAATTTTCCAGACTAAAGGGGTGAAAAAAACAGTGTATATGTGATATAATATTTGTCCTAATTGTTGAACCTCCACGCATTTCTTTTTTTACCTTTAAAAATTCAAAACCTCCAAGCCAGACGCGCAGGTTCCTTGGGTTAAACTTCACCACAATGGCGAGCAAGTCATTATTGTCTCTTTTATTATGCACCGACACCAGGTGTCCACCAGGGGCTTTAGCTCTACAGCTGAACTGGGTTTAAAAAAAGAACAAACTTTTAATTACTATAATAGTTATCCTAAATATCCTATATACTGTATGATGTAAAATAATTCCACATATGCAGACTAAAAATTTCCAATGCTACCTCTGCCTGAGAGAAGTTTAAAGGGTTTTTGAAGTATTGGACGCAGAACTTGTCCAATTTGAACCAATTGTTAAAGCCATCAACATTACAGTATTTAGGCAATTGACTATATGCTGTGACGTTCACATAGCCGGTCGAACCTCCTAAATGACAAAATTACATTGATCACATTATTTTTCTTGGACACATCATGACCTTTTCGTCAACAAATAATGCATTAAAGTATTAAAAATACCTCTCTTCACAGTCAAAACGTTACCAGTCCCCCAAAGAAGTGTTAACAGCCAGATAAACCTTGTTCCTGATTTATACTGTGAAAGCGAAAATGTGTATAAGTATTTTGCCAAATTGCATGTAATAATATGTCTTTATTCATTCAAAAAAGTTTTTTTAAGTATGTCTGCCACCCCATAGGCCCTATCTACAAATAGTTACAAATTCTCAGGAAAAACGTTAAGATTAAACTCTTTGAAGAATAAAACATCAGTTTAGATATACTGACATTTACAGCTATAATGTTTAACAGAGATGTTTTTTGTTACTGAAATAGACATTATTTACGCAAGAATAGCTTTAATTCCACAATATTATACTTGTTATTTATTGTATGCAAAATATATTTGTGGTAGAAGGACTTACCATCTTCCAGGTTTATCTTCTATCTCTCTTTACAGTAACTTTTGAATTTGCCTCACCTTGTGCTACCTATTTTATACAGTACCATTCTGATCATTTTCACAACTCCTCCCTCATCTCTGAATCACACAGGGAACTCTTTCACACATACTGTAGACACTACACTGGCTGGCCTTAACTTTACAGCTTACAGTTGCTACTCACCCTATTGTCTTAAATGTAAATGTAAATGTTAACATCTATGGTTCTCCGGTGTTGCAACTCTTGTGTTTTCGTTCTTGGATTATTAAAGTTGCTTGTTTTGTATCTCCTCGTCTGTAGTCCTTGGTGTTCCATTACAGAATAAGACAGCTTTTTTGTATATTTTGTAGCTTTCATACAACACATACTCAGTGTAAACTTGCATTGACACTTAGGCCTACTGTAAGTCACTTTTCAAATGCATACATTTTATTGCACTTAATAAAATATTCAACAGTGTGATGCCTTCAAACTAAAATGCTGAGCTTTTCCGAACTGTCAGATTGATACTATGGGAAATTTTAGAAAAACTTTGACATGCCACACTTTTTGGGATGTTTGAAGATCGAAGTATGAAGAGTGTAGTATATACGCATTGCACGAGCCTCGTCAGGCTCATAATCTAGGGCCCCTGCTCTTCGCATTATTCATGCTACCTCTAGGAGATATAATAAAGCGACACATAGTTATCTTTCACTGATATGCTGATGATTCTCTACTTTATATTTCCTCAAAGCCTCATGAAACACAGCAGTTCCATCGAATAATAGAATGCATAGTCGATATTAAAAACTGGATGAGTAAAAACATTTTATTACTGAACCTGGACAAAACAGAAGTGTTATTTATTAGACCTAAAACCGCCAAAAGTAACAACCAAGAATCCTGCTTAACTACTGACGGATGTAAAACCTTAATCTTGGCATTTTATTCTATAGAAATCTATTTCGCCAACACCTGTAAAGCTGCGTTTTTACATCTTAAGAATATATCTCAACTACGTCATATGCTGTCACTATCAGATGCAGAGAAGTTAATTCATGCATTCATGTTTGGTGTTTGCCTTGCAGGCTTATTACAAAGACCTCAACTGGTCCAAAACGCGGCAGCTCGAGTTCTTACATGTGCAAAAAGTATGAGCGTATTTGCCCAGTTCTGTCAAACTTGCACTGGTTACCTATAAAGCATCGCAATAATTTTAAAATCTTGCTTGTTACCTATAAAGCCCTACATGGTTTAGCTTCTCAGTACTTGAGTGAACTTCTCTTGTATTACAGTCCTTAACGTGCACTACGCTCTCAGACATCCGGTCAGTTGGTAATTCCTATAATTTAAAAAACAAGTGCAGGTGTTAGATCCTTTCCTATCTAGCGCCAAAACTTTGGAACAGTCCTCCCTGTACTGTCCGGAAGTACATACACTACACTTCCATAATATAAATCCTCGAAGGTTTAAGCTGCATAAGATAGTTCAACCGGAACCAGGAAGGAACACTTCCAATAACAACTGATGTTCTTGTTGCATCAAAGAGTGCAGAACAGGACTCTACTCTCAGCCAGTCTTGTCTCATTGTTCCAAGGTTACGACAGCGGGCAGGATGTTGTCATGATTCTGTTTCATCATGTAATATCTTTCTTGGTCTTTTGGCAGAGTCATGGCAGGGCCTCATGTTTTGTGTGGAGAAAACATATTGTTGGACTTGACATGATGTGCTTTCTCGTTTTTGCCCCGCCCCTCTTGTTACTCGTTAGCTTTCCATCACCTACCTATTGTTATCTTCCCTTGTTAGTTCCCCTATATAATGCCCTTGTGTTTTCTGTCCTGTGCTGGTTCGTTTTGTATTATCCTCTTGTTGTGATCTACCTCCTGAAATTCTAGTTTGTGAAGATTCCTGTTTCACATCATGGGTTGTGCATATGGGACAGAGCCTCCGCACGGGAGTTCTTTGACCCAGGTTGATAGGACATCTGAAACTGGAAATGTGTAAAAAAAACATTGACATGTGTTTAACCATTTAGGGTCTTTGAGGTACTGGAGGTTCTTGTGATCTGTTAGAATGAGATCTAGCCAATGCCTCCACCCTTCCAATGTCAGTTTCACAGCCAGTAACTCCCGAACTTCTAATTTGACTCAAGATTCCATTTTCCTGTAAGGTTAAAAGCGTCCATTTTCAGAGAAAAGACCTTAGATGGACTTTACATTCAACATGATAAATAGATTGTCACCTCATGCGTGATACCACATCCCCGTTATCACACCTCAATCACAAATGGTCTAAAGTTCATCACTCTTCATCATGCACAAAATGACCTTCTAAAATAAAAGTGCCTTTTTAATGTTCATTTAACACACGCTTTACTCTCTTACTTTTTTTCTTCTTGAATATATATTGATTTTCTACTATTGAATTGTAATATATGTTTAACATATAATAATTTTTCTCCCCTGGATGATTTATATTATTATTTTTCATTGCCTAAATCATTTTTTTTGTTGTCCGACACATTCTTTGTTGCGGTTTTTGGAACGAGCAAAACCATAACATGCAGTTGCCAATCTCTTTTAATCTTCACTTGACATTACAAACCGAAATAACTTCACAACCATTTAGGGTCTTTGAGGTACTGGAGGTTCTTGTGATCTGTTAGAATGAGATCTAGCCAATGCCTCCACCCTTCCAATGTCAGTTTCACAGCCAGTAACTCCCGAACTTCAACACATCATAGTTCCTTTCCGCCGGGGTGAGCTTATGGGAGTAAAAAGCACATGGATGGAGAGCAGGAGGATTCCCTCATTCTTTCCGCTCATTCTTTGTTGCGGTTTTTGGAACGAGCAAAACCATAACATGCAGTTGCCAATCTCTTTTAATCTTCACTTGACATTACAAACCGAAATAACTTCACGAATGTCCTCACCAAACATTGTAGACCATTGCTTTTTGTTTATTTCAAATTAAATTAATTATATTTACTATTAATTATAAGATTCCATTTACAGCGTCCATTTCCAGAGAAAGTCCTTGGAGGGTCTTTACTTTCAACATGACAAATAGATTGTCACCTCGTGTGTGATACCACATCCACTTTCTCACATCTCACATTTAAATGGTCTGAAGTTCATCGGTCTTCATCATGTACAAAATTACCTTTTAAAATAATAATGCCTTCATTATGTTCATTTAATCCAAGATAATTTAAAGGGTACCAAAATGTACATTTCATCCATCTGTGTGTTCCCTGAGAATAAATCCATAACCTTCGAATTGTTAGCGCCATACTCTAGTCTAAGGTTATTTACAGAACAGAAACAGAATAGCTGTGCTGTATTGATGTCTGTATGTGAACTAGTTTTGTCATTAAAATCTTTATTATCCTGTTTGTTGTATTCAGTTCTTAACTGGTTATGCACTATATTGCATAGAAATATCGTTGTATGATGTCATAATTTACATTTTATGTTTGTTTCTTCTTAAGTACTTGGTTACATTTTTTTATAACAACCAAAGCTGGAGAATCTTTGGCCTGCTCTTATTTGTGTCATCAGGGCTGTGCAATTGAATCGCAGAACCACAAACACCACACCAACAGCAGGCTGCAAACATGTTCCTTTTACATAAAGTTGTTTACTTTTAAACACTTTGTATATCAAAAATATGTATGGCTGTAAATTACAATTAAAGTCTGTCTGTCTTTATATAACACAACCCCTGGTGGCTTCTGATGTGCATGATTTTAAAGAATTTAAAAATGACTAGTTGACTTTTTTGCACATTGACACTATTTCATAAAAAAAATGTATTTTAATTATTAAATTTTTTGTTTTAACATAAGGATTATAATACAAATGATGGGCAAAACCCGGGTGATGTTACAGCAGATACATTTTCCATTAATTGCAAATTTTTGTATCATGTGTAAAGTGATTCTTAAGTATCTTGACCTGTAACAAAACATTACTATTGGTAACAGTGTTCATGTGATTCTATTAAGAATGAATGCAAGAAAGTAATCCGGCTTAATTCAATTGTTAGTCAAAGCTGTTGACACCTTAAAGTTCAATTCAATTCAATTTTATTTATATAGCGATTTCACAATGTGTATTGTTCCAAAGCAGCTTTACAAGGGAAAATAGAAACCGAAAAACACAAAAAAGGTAAAACACAGTACATGGTGTTTGACATGACAAGTTAAATTATTCTAGTAAATAATAACTGATGTCAGCAGTTTCCCGGTCGTTTATTTAGCATATTTTGCAATACTTAATGCTTTGCTGAAAAGATGTGTCTTTAATCTAGATTTAAATTGGGCGAGTGTGTCTGATCCTCGAAAAGTGTCAGGAAGGCTATTCCAGAGTTTAGCTGCTACGTATGAGAAAGCTCGGCCCCTTTGGTGGATTTAGTTAGGTGTTTTCCTAAGTCATGAGTTTTGAGATCTTTGAGAGCGTGATGGCATGTAATGTGATAGAAGCTCTATTAGGTATGTAGGGGCTAAACCGTTTAAGGCTTTATACGTGATAAAGAGAACTTTAAAGTCAATACGATACTTAAGGGGTAGCCAGTGAAGGGTTGATAAAATTGGGGTTATGTGATCGTATTTTCTGGACCTGGTAAGAACTGCATTCTGAACTAACTGTAGTTTGTTTATTGATGATGCAGGACAGCCACTAAGTAGCGCATTACAGTAGTCAAGTCTTGAGGTCACAAATGCATGAATAAGCTTCTCTGCATCAGCAACACAGAATATTTCGTAATTTGGCAACATTTCTAAGGTGGAAAAAAGCTGTTTTTGTGACATTTGAGATGTGATTTCATAATGACAGGTTGCTGTCTAATATAATGCCTAGATATTTTACTGTATTTGTTGGAGTAACAGTACATCCTTCAATTTGCAGGTTATAATCCGAAATATTTGGTTTACGTGACTTTTGTCTGATAAGTAATATTTCTGTATTATTAGAATTTAAACGAAGGAAATTACAAGTCATCCAATGTTTTATATCTTCGATGCACTCTGCCAATTAGGATAGCTGGGTATCCTCTGCATAGTAGTGGAAGCTAATTCCATGTTTTCTAATAATGTTTCCAAGGGGCAGCATGTATATGGAGAATAGCAAGGGTCCTTGAACCGATCCCTGAGGTAATCCGGAATTTACTTGCGTTAGATTTTATGATTCCCCATTTAAATGGACAAATTGATCTCTGTCTGATAAGTGAACCATTGTAGTTCCTGTCCCTCAATACCGGTATTATTATCACTGTATGTGTGTAGAGAGAGTACATTTGTGACGGGTATATAGCTCGACTACGCCACCCAATTGAAGAGCTGGGACTCGATTAAATAAGAAATACTTTAACTGCAAGTTATTGTAATTTGGTGGGAGCAACACAACAAATTCACCAAGACAACAAATTCAGTAAAAAAATATATATTTATTATAACTAATTCTATAAAAATAATGCGGTGCCCGCATACTCTCAATCAGACTCTTAAAACCATTAATCAAGTAGAAGCGGGGCATCAAGCAACACGTTCAAGTCCACTGGAAGTCCATAGATACACAGTCCATAAGCAGTCCCTCTCTCGCTCTCAAGTCCGTCTCGCACTAGGCAGTGACGTATACGCAGCAGGCCACCTGTCAATCACCGCACGCACCAACACAACACTCACACAACAGGAAGAAAGCCGCCAGTATCTCCACAATAGATAAACACAGCATCAACACAGCACTGCACAAAAATTATCAATCGTGCAACAATCAAGTAAGGCACTACAATCCGTGAATAAGTTATAACAGTAAGACTATAGTGGACAGCCCGACGCTCTCCAATTTAGATGAGACCGTGACGTGGATCTTAACTTTGGACGGGCAAGACAGCATAATGTAGTGGCAACGTCACTCACCCATGAACTGGGAGCAGACGAATCTAACTCCCAGTCTCGTTGAACAGCGCTCCTCAAATCACGGGACCAGGAGGGACAAGGCGGGGCTCGAGCAGCACAGCAGAGGACGTCAGCAATCACAGCACAATCGAGGAAGAGACGAAACCCACACAGAGCCGACAGCAGAACCGGCACCTCAGCAAAAGAACTTCAGGCTTCGACACAAGCAGACATTTATCCGGGCGATGATCGCGGTGGCAGCATAAACAATCCAGCAATAACTTTATAGCAGCATAAACAATCGAGCAATAACGTGGGGACAGAGTTGCAACAACAGAGTTCGCGGGGCCACAGACACACGCCACCTCAGTTCCTTCGCTCCTTTAACAGTCTGCGATTTGACGTGGCAATCACCAACAGCTGCCCATCTAATCAGCTGTGGTCCGGGCACCCAGAAGAACACGGGGGCGTTACCACACATTCCAACTCCTGATCAAACAACCACCAACATGATAGCGTGTATAAAATAAAATCACAACAAAAACATAAGATCAAATAAGGAAAGAAAACAAACCAGTGCCAATACACACAAAATAAAATAAACCATAATCTCTCCATATGACATCCCCCCACTCTTTAACGTTGGCAGTCCCTGACAACCCCAAATATACTACACTTCTTCCCTTCAATAGACACTTTGATACCTATGGTTATCAAGGACTAAATGTCTCGATATCTCAATGGGGGCTGTCCCATATTGAAACGGACAGACCTCCTAGGGGCCACATCATTGCCTGGATCGTCGGGAACAGGGGGGTCTACCCATGGTATATACATCAGAGGTTGGGGTTCACAAACAGGAGGCACTGGCAACTCTGGATGTAATGCGAGAGCACCTTGGGGTGGATTGATACAAGGTTTAAGAGAATTCCTATGCAGAACCCTTTCTTTCCCTGTGCGCTCAGATTTAACACGATAGGTTAAACCCTCTTCATTCAGCTGTTCTACCACTACATAAGGCTCTGGATCCCACTTGCCACAAAGCTTACCCTTTCCCTCATCTCGCCTATTCCTTCGCCACACCCGCTCCCCAAGAGCTAAAGGAAGTGACTTGGCCTTACGATCATATTGCCTTTTATACTGTTCTGCAGCCTGGCCCATTGACTTAGCTGCTAAAGAGTATGCATACAACAGGTGTTGGTGGTGTTCCCCCACCCAACTGTCCCAGCTATATCGAGCCTGCTGGTTCTCTACGCCCAGGGCTATATCCACAGGTAATCGGACATGACGTCCAAACATCAGGTACGACGGGGCGTACCCTGTTGAGCTGTGTAATGTGGCATTGTAAGCTTGGACAAGGGCAGGGAGATGTTCAGGCCAGCGCCCTTGCTTTTCATCCTCCAATGTCCGCAGCATGCTCAGGAGGGTCTGGTTAAGTCGCTCACACATGCCATTTCCTTGGGGGTGGTACGGGGTTGTCCTGCTCTTAGAGATGCCATAAAGGCTACATAGTTCGGCCACCAGGTGGGATTCGAAATTTGGGCCTTGGTCCGAATGAAATCTCATCGGGCACCCAAAGGTCTGTATAACTGATTGCCACAGGACCCTAGCAGTGGTCCTCGCCGTCTGATCTCTTGTGGGGATAGCCCAGGCATAGCGACTGAACATATCTGTCATCACCAAAATGTTTTGATATTGGTCATGGGGCCTCCCTAAAGAAAGGAAGTCTAGCTCAATGACCTCAAGGGGGAAGGACACAGCAATGGACTTTAGGGGTGCTTTAGGCACAGCATCAATTTTTCTCATCTGGCAACGAGGACACAGGGAATGGTATTGTTGGACCTGAGTGTGCATACCTGGCCAAAAGAAGTGTCGACGTAGACAACCTATGGTTCTCTCCACGCCCAAATGTCCAACAGCATTATGATGTTTCTCCCACACCTCTCTGCGTTGTTGAGTAGGGCAGACAATCTGGAGGCGAACTTCATGAGTGTTATAGTCCGTAACTCGACGGCACAGAACCCCATTACTCATCACCAGCCTTACCCTCTGACGCAGTAGCTGTTTCACCCCAAGCGGAGCAGCTCGCCACTCTTGTCCCATTGGAAACTTCCCACTTTCCACATACCTCCGCACTTGATCTAAGTCCTTGTCCTCAAACTGTTTGGCTCGCCAGTCATCCATCGACAGCCCTTCGGTTGATTGTACCCTTGCCATAGCTGCCACGTTAGTCACCTCAGCACCTAGAGGGGCTTCGACAGGTACTCTGGAAAGGGCATCTGCATTAGCATTTTCCCTACCCGAACGATACTTCACATGGTAATCAAAGGCAGCTAGTTGGGCTACCCACCTTTGTTCCGTGGCCCCCAGACGGGCAGTCTGCAAGTGGGCTACAGGATTATTATCGGTGTAAACAAGCACTTTAGCCCCCATCAGGTAGTCTTTAAATTTTTCTACTATGGCCCACTTTAAAGCTAGCAATTCCAATTTGAAGGAGCTGTAGTTGGCATCATTCTTCTCACTGGGATGCAGGCTCCTGCTGGCATAGGCCACAACTCGCTCACGCCCATCCTGTAGTTGGGCTAAGACAGCCCCTAGACCAGCATGGCTCGCGTCAGTGTATAACACAAAAGGCTCTGCATAATTGGCATAGGCTAAGATAGGGGCCTCAGTCAAAGCATTTTTTAGACAGTCAAAGGCTTGTTGACACTCATCGGACCAAGAGATCCGACGAGATCCCGTTCTCTTATCTGCAGGGGCTCCAATTAAGAGGGCATTCAAGGGGCGTGCTATTCTTGCAAAGTTGGCAATAAAACGGCGATAATAGCCTGCTAGGCCCAAGAAAGCACGTACCTCTTTGATTGTCGTTGGAGCCGGCCATTCAGTCACAGCAGTAACCTTGGTAGGATCTGGTTTCACTCCTTCTCCAGTGACCACATGGCCCAGGAACCTTACTTCCCTCCGTAAAAGCTGGCACTTCTCTACCTTCAACTTGAGCCCGTGGTGTTGCAGTCGCTCAAAGACAGCCTCTAGATGGCGTAAATGGGAGGAAAAATCAGGGGAATAGACAATGATATCATCCAAATAAACGAGTACAGAGTCAGTAATTTGGTCACTCAAGCATTGCTGCATAAGCCGCTGGAACGTCGCTGGAGCATTGCAGAGGCCAAACGGCATCCTCTGAAACTCGTATAGACCCAGTGGGGTGGTGAAGGCAGTCTTGGGTCGGTCTTGGGGGTCGACTCCGACCTGCCAATAACCACTGGCTAAATCAAGTGTGGTGAACCAGGAGGCTTGAGTCAAGGAGGTTAGGGTCTCCTCTATACGAGGGAGTGGAAAGGCATCTTTATGAGTCAGAGCATTCAATTTACGATAATCAACGCAAAAGCGCCAACTGCCGTCTTTCTTACGGACCATCACGATGGGTGCAGCCCAAGGGCTGGAACTTGGCTGAATAACCTTCTTCTCCAACATATCTGCTAACAGGGCACGCATTTCTTTGTACATCATAGGTGGTAAAGGGCGATATTTTTCTCTTACTGGGGGCGCATTGCTAGTGTGGATTTGGTGCTGCACCGCATCCGTATGCCCAAAGTCCTCTTCATGGAGGGCAAACACCCTGACCCACTTTTGTAGGAGAGCTTTAAAGTCTTGCTTCTGTTGCTCAGTCAAGTCATTTCTGCCTTGTAAATCTCCTAATACCTCGACAGGTGGTTCCACTGATCCTCCATCTCCAGCCTCCACAATATCCACTGCGACAGTTCCATCATCTTGCACCGTCAGGCTTAGATCTGTCTGACCATAAACGTCAGCGCGGTCAACATAGAACACCTTCGCCAGCTTCTGGTAGCGGCCTATAAAGACAGGATAAGAGGTCACATTCTGGATACGAATAGGCAGTCGGCCATGTTTGACGAATGCAACAGTCTTTGCCACAGACAAAGCCCCCAGCTCAGGCAGCGCTTCGATCAGGCCACAGTAGTCCTGCCCCCTCGGGCCCATCCGCACACGCCCCCAGACCACCACCTCGCTTTGGGCTGGAATGTTTAGGCCCCTCCGGCTTGCTGGACGTACAAACCCCATGTACCCATCTCTCCCCCCGACGACAGCTGTCCGTTGGCACACAGCAAATGCACCAGTCAAGGCCTTCCTTGTCCCTTGATCCTGAAACACAGTCTTTAGGCCATCTGGTCGATTAAGTAAGTCATGCCAGCAGGTTGTAATAATATTCATACCAATCAGTAATGGGGCGGTTAGACACTGATCGGCTACGATAACAACCCCCCTTCCTGAAATATTAGCACCTCCTACTTCAAAATCCATCACCGCATAGCCTTGGTAAGGGATGGATAACCCATTGGCCGCTCGAAGTGTCAATTTGTTGGGGGCCACGCCACGTGATAGGGCATCTGCTGGGTAATGCTGGTCAAATACACTCTGTTGCATTAATGTCACTTGCGAGCCAGTGTCAATTAGTCCAATGAGGGACACACCATTTACTTTAACCTCAACCTTGGGGCAGTCACCTACAAATATGGTCCCTTGTCCTACTTCCCCCAGGTTCCCTGCTACTTGGACCTCAGTAGCAGGACAGACTAGTTTAAATCCCCATTGGACTCGGATGGGGGTCTACAGAACCTGGCAATGTGTCCAGTACGGCCACACCGGCGGCATATAGGCTTACCATCTGCAGCCCAGGTGTTAGGTGTGTAGGACTGGTACCTCCTCCTAAGTGGCGGCTGATTGGATTGTGGTGGATATCGTGGTGTATATCGCGCCGGCTCGTCTGCAGCGGGTTGTAACTGTTGAGTAATTTCTTGCCTCAATGTCTGTATCTGTCCTCTCACTTCCTGGAGGAGCTCTCGCCGCAAAGTCTCGGCCCAGTCATCCTTCCTTGTTACGGATTCAGAGGCAGAGGACTCGCCTACAGCTTGCGCCACAATTTCATGTCCAGCCCCGGGCCGCTGTTCACCTTCCAGCAAGAAAATTTCTTCCAATACGGTGTTAAAAGTGGCATCCGGATTACGACGTGCATAGGTCCTGATTGTGCTCCTCAGTTCTGCATTACGGAGTCCCATCAAGAGCTGGTCTAGCAAGTGACATTCATCAAGAGGGCCATCTGGGTCTCGCTTCTTTAATCTACAGAACAGTTCCCGCAACCTGAGCACATAAGATCTTAAACTCTCACTGGGATTTTGTGTGCAGCTAAAAAATTGTAATCTCAAATTTGCCACAGGAACCTGATCTCCATACAGAGTATCTAGATGTCTCAGAATTTTTACTACAGTATCACGATCCGTATCCCCTAAAACACAAACCTCCCGCTTAGCTTCATCTATTAAGGCCCCCAACACTATACTGACTTTTTGCTGCTCATTAAACTCTCGTGTCTGCAACAAACTCTGAATTTGTTCTTTCCACTCACCAAATTTTAAATCACCCCCCACCCCTTTAAATTTAGGAATCCAAGGTGCACCCGCATAAATTGGCATCATCATCATGTTCAAAACAGATACAGAAAAAGAAAAACAATAATTGTAATAAATTATAACAAGTTATGTAATTTGGCTAACCTGTATGTGAAGCTCCAAACCAAACCCTGCCGACTACGCCAAATGTGACGGGTATATAGCTCGACTACGCCACCCAATTGAAGAGCTGGGACTCGATTAAATAAGAAATACTTTAACTGCAAGTTATTGTAATTTGGTGGGAGCAACACAACAAATTCACCAAGACAACAAATTCAGTAAAAAAATATATATTTATTATAACTAATTCTATAAAAATAATGCGGTGCCCGCATACTCTCAATCAGACTCTTAAAACCATTAATCAAGTAGAAGCGGGGCATCAAGCAACACGTTCAAGTCCACTGGAAGTCCATAGATACACAGTCCATAAGCAGTCCCTCTCTCGCTCTCAAGTCCGTCTCGCACTAGGCAGTGACGTATACGCAGCAGGCCACCTGTCAATCACCGCACGCACCAACACAACACTCACACAACAGGAAGAAAGCCGCCAGTATCTCCACAATAGATAAACACAGCATCAACACAGCACTGCACAAAAATTATCAATCGTGCAACAATCAAGTAAGGCACTACAATCCGTGAATAAGTTATAACAGTAAGACTATAGTGGACAGCCCGACGCTCTCCAATTTAGATGAGACCGTGACGTGGATCTTAACTTTGGACGGGCAAGACAGCATAATGTAGTGGCAACGTCACTCACCCATGAACTGGGAGCAGACGAATCTAACTCCCAGTCTCGTTGAACAGCGCTCCTCAAATCACGGGACCAGGAGGGACAAGGTGGGGCTCGAGCAGCACAGCAGAGGACGTCAGCAATCACAGCACAATCGAGGAAGAGACGAAACCCACACAGAGCCGACAGCAGAACCGGCACCTCAGCAAAAGAACTTCAGGCTTCGACACAAGCAGACATTTATCCGGGCGATGATCGCGGTGGCAGCATAAACAATCCAGCAATAACTTTATAGCAGCATAAACAATCGAGCAATAACGTGGGGACAGAGTTGCAACAACAGAGTTCGCGGGGCCACAGACACACGCCACCTCAGTTCCTTCGCTCCTTTAACAGTCTGCGATTTGACGTGGCAATCACCAACAGCTGCCCATCTAATCAGCTGTGGTCCGGGCACCCAGAAGAACACGGGGGCGTTACCACACATTCCAACTCCTGATCAAACAACCACCAACATGATAGCGTGTATAAAATAAAATCACAACAAAAACATAAGATCAAATAAGGAAAGAAAACAAACCAGTGCCAATACACACAAAATAAAATAAACCATAATCTCTCCATATGACACATTAGATCATATTGAATCATATAAGACAGTGTAAGGCTTTTAGTTTTACACATAACATTGTAACTATGGAGTGTGTGTGATGGTTGCTTCATCTGACAGAGCTTCTTCCACAAGCTTCTGCCAGCTATGCACATATACATTTTTCTTGAAATCATTCCACTTGCCCACATCTGCAAAGTATGAGACAGTGGAAAACGGTTGGGTTTATTTTAAAAACCGGTAATATTTGATTTCTCCAATAACTTATTGAACTTAACTGTTCTATATCATGATCCTGCTCTTCTTGTGGTTGTATTTCTAGTTTGGAGTGAGAGGATCATGACAGTCCCGTGTCTTGTGTTTGGAAGAAAATGGCCATTGTTTGATTCTTTGTGCAATATGCTCTCCTGTCTTGGGTCTTAGCCTCGTCCTTCTTAATGTCCTTATGTTTTCTGTCCTGTGCTGGATCGTTTGTCTTAATCCCCGTCTTGTCCTGTTGCCCCTGCCCAAAGCCCAAAGCCAAAAGCCAAAAGCCAAAGCCAAGTCAACTTTGGGTTTTATTAAATGTTCTACACTTTTTGTTTCTTTTCATCCCTCTCTATCTGCTAGATCGTCGAGCAGCTGCCCGATGTCTTCTTTGTGACAGCATTACAAACATGTTGCAAATGCTGGAAAACTTTACCTCATGGAACGTAAAGTTAGCAGTACTGAAGTTAATACACCTGTCTCCTGTGCTTGTTATTACGCTGCATGGTTAATTGTGGCTCATGTACACTCCCGTGGAGTAGGTGGCGGATATTCACCACAAACGTAATTTGCTCCCCGCCAAGCAAATTACCACCTGCACGTACCACCTGCACACTTTCTATGGAATGCACGGCCAGAAAAATCGGGTCGTTAGACGATTAAAGATTGCTACCTGTCCTAAGTGCCCGGCCATCGGATTACAGTGAGCCGCCTGGAAAAGCATTTGTTGACGGCTCTTTGGTACAACTATCTGTGTTGTATCCAGAGCCGAATAGTAACGGAGTACATTTACTCGAGTACAGTACTTAAGTACAATTTTGAGGGATCTGTACTTTACTTGAGTATCATTTTTGGGGAGAACTCATGACTTTACTCAAGTACATTTGAGAGGAAAATATTGTACTCTTTACTCCGCTACATTTCTATCCATAACCGTAATTACCTGTTACTTCTAATAAGGAAAAAATAAAAATCTCGAAAACCATCTATTTGTTTTTTCCCCGCAAACGTGATTGGATTGTGCAGGCGCCACTTATTGGGTCAGCCTTTCAGCAATCAATCTCCCAGACCTCAGAGCTCTGTCATTTGCTGTACAGCTGTCAATCATCTCACATAGTCATACGTGACCTCGTCTGCATGACACGTCCTGTGTACACTTCCTCATTCTGGACATCCGTGATAAAGCAAAAGTGACATTTCTTCACCAAAACAAGAAGCTAAGAAATGCACGATTGAAGAATATGTATTTTGTGTGTTATTTTCATGCAATTTGGGGTATTTTATATGAATAAAGAATAAAGGTAAGGGTAAGTATAGCCAATAGAATAATATAAAATGCTAAATATAACATATTTCAAAATATTTTTTGACTTGAAAACATCGCGACCGGTCAGCTGATTTTCTTTAATCATTATTACGTTCTCTTCTTTGCTCTATGCTGCGTGTATAACACGGTCAGGTTCAGAGGTGTGTCAGAACATTGCTATATTGCCTTCTTTGCTAGTTTAGGTTTATTGATTTCATACGTTTGCGTATGGCCCTAGCGTTCAGAAAAAATAGTTGAAACAATGTACGTGTGCATAATGAGACTCATTAAAGATAATTAAACTACTTTACACTGATGTGTACATGTAGCATGGTCGTCGGAAGCATGTGTATTTGAGAATGTATAAACACCGTTAAGTCACCAGTAGCGTCATTGACGTAGTCGGTAAGACCGATGATATAGTTTGATGTGACATCATCGTAATGGTTCGAAACTCTTTTTGGCTGAACTCGTTTGTCTGCATTTTCCACATTTTTGATCATATACAGGCATTTATTTTCAATAAAATAAACAACTGCTTACAAAATGGCTAACAGTGGTTTTGGAATCAACTGTGAGGTTAGGGGTAGTGGGGAGCTCTTTATTTTCCCAATTAGTTGGCATCCATTTAATAATTTTAATAAATTGAATAATTTACACTATTGTTATTGTATTTCATTTATAATGTAAAACGCTATCTGTGAAAAATGAAAAAAATATCGGAAAGACATTGTTGCACAGTAGCAGTTTATTGTTTATGTATTTTTGCGTGATTTGCCACTGGCTATGCCAGGATTAACTTAAAAATGAAAAGAATCAAGGCTAAACAATCCTGCGACAAGGTAAGACATGGTTTATATTTAATCTTGTTTGCTGAATCTGATCAATGGTTGGTTTATATTTTAGTCTCATAGTCGATTGACGTAGTCGTTGGTGGTGGTTATGACAACATCTGGCTGTGGGTTATTTTTTACTACTTTAAGTTTTGTGGTTATGTATGTGGGATTATTTGGTTTCGTTGTGGTTCGACATAACCTAGGTTTTGATGAAACGCCACAGAGAAACTCACATGTACACACAATTTTTAGCTTAAATTTATTTTCTAATATTACACATTAAAGTAAGCAGAGTATTTGCTTTGATGTTCTTGAGTATGCGGTGTGTTTAAAACGGTTTGGTTCAAATGTGGGTGCAAAAATCCATTAAAACTCTAGCAGAGGTTTGTCAGAGCGTTGCCATTGTGCTATTGCCTTGTTGGCAAGTGAGAAATGTTAAATAAAGCAACATGGTAAAAGGATGAAAATTACTTTATTTTACTTTAAATTCCTTTAACATTCTCGTACTCTTGAAACTCAAGTACTTTTAAAAACATATCGGACAGAGTACACAGGTTCATTACTTGAGTAAAAGTACAGATACCCCTTGCAAAATTTTACTCAAGTTCAAGTAAAAGTACTACAGTCAGATGTCTACTTAAGTAAAAGTACTGAAGTACATGTTTTTAAAAGTCTAACATGTTTGCAGCCTGCTGTTGGTGTGGTGTTTGTGGTTCTGCAATTCAATGGCACAGCTCTGATGACACAAATAAGAACAGGCCAAAGATTCTCCAGCTTTGGTTGTTATAAAAAAATTAAACCAAGTACTTAAGAAGAACCACACATGAAATGTAAATTATGACATCATACAACGATATTTCTATGCAATATAGTGCATAACCAGTTAAGAACTGAATACAACAAACAGGATAATAAAGATTTTAATGACAAAACTAGTTCACATACAGACATCAATACAGCACAGCTATTCTGTTTCTGTTCTGTAAATAACCTTAGACTAGAGTATGGCGCTAACAATTCGAAGGTTATGGATTTATTCTCAGGGAACACACAGATGGATGAAATGTACATTTTGGTACCCTTTAAATGATCTTGGATTAAATGAACATAATGAAGGCATTATTATTTTAAAAGGTAATTTTGTACATGATGAAGACCGATGAACTTCAGACCATTTAAATGTGAGATGTGAGAAAGTGGATGTGGTATCACACACGAGGTGACAATCTATTTGTCATGTTGAAAGTAAAGACCCTCCAAGGACTTTCTCTGGAAATGGACGCTGTAAATGGAATCTTATAATTAATAGTAAATATAATTAATTTAATTTGAAATAAACAAAAAGCAATGGTCTACAATGTTTGGTGAGGACATTCGTGAAGTTATTTCGGTTTGTAATGTCAAGTGAAGATTAAAAGAGATTGGCAACTGCATGTTATGGTTTTGCTCGTTCCAAAAACCGCAACAAAGAATGAGCGGAAAGAATGAGGGAATCCTCCTACTCTCCATCCATGTGCTTTTTACTCCCATAAACTCACCCCGGCGGAAAGGAACTATGATGTGTTGAAGTTCGGGAGTTACTGGCTGTGAAACTGACATTGGAAGGGTGGAGGCATTGGCTAGATCTCATTCTAACAGATCACAAGAACCTCCAGTACCTCAAAGACCCTAAATGGTCGTGAAGTTATTTCGGTTTGTAATGTCAAGTGAAGATTAAAAGAGATTGGCAACTGCATGTTATGGTTTTGCTCGTTCCAAAAACCGCAACAAAGAATGTGTCGGACAACAAAAAAATGATTTAGGCAATGAAAAATAATAATATAAATCATCCAGGGGAGAAAAATTATTATATGTTAAACATATATTACAATTCAATAGTAGAAAATCAATATATATTCAAGAAGAAAAAAAGTAAGAGAGTAAAGCGTGTGTTAAATGAACATTAACAAGGCACTTTTATTTTAGAAGGTCATTTTGTGCATGATGAAGAGTGATGAACTTTAGACCATTTGTGATTAAGGGGTGTGATAACGGGGATGTGGTATCATGCATGAGGTGACAATCTATTTATCATGTTGAATGTAAAGTCCATCTAAGGTCTTTTCTCTGAAAATGGACGCTTTTATCCTTACATGAAAATGGAATCTTGAGTCAAATTAGAAGTTCGGGAGTTACTGGCTGTGAAACTGACATTGGAAGGGTGGAGGCATTGGCTAGATCTCATTCTAACAGATCACAAGAACCTCCAGTACCTCAAAGACCCTAAATGGTTAAACACATGTCAATGTTTTTTTTAAACATTTCCAGTTTCAGATATCCTATCAACCTGGGTCAAAGAACTCCCGTGCGGAGGCTCTGTCCCATATGCACAACCCATCGGATGAAGAACCTTCCTCCAAACCAGTACTGGGCATGCACTACATAGGGAAGAACCCAGATGCAGGCAACGGTTACGGGTAGCAAACAAGACTTTAATAACAGAATAAAATTTAAACCCACGATAGGGGACAGACAAGGTAACTAAAAGAGTATTAAAAAATGCAAACCAAAAACTTCCCACGAGGGGGAAAAACTAGAAAACAAAATAACTGAACAGAGGATGATGTAAAACGACTGTTCCAAAGTTTTGGCGCTAGATAGGAAAGGATCTAACACCTGCACTTGTTTTTGAAATGATAGGTATTACCAACTGACCGGATGTCTGAGAGCGTAGTGCACGTGAAGGACTGTAATACAAGAGAATTTCACTCAACTACTGAGGAGCTAAACCATGTAGGGCTTTATAGGTAACAAGCAAGATTTTAAAATTATTGCGATGCTTTATAGGTAACCAGTGCAAGTTTGACAGAACTGGGCAAATACGCTCATACTTTTTGCACATGTAAGAACTCGAGCTGCCGCGTTTTGGACCAGTTGAGGTCTTTGTAATAAGCCTGCAAGGCAAACACCAAACATGAATGCATGAATTAACTTCTCTGCATCTGATAGTGACAGCATATGACGTAGTTGAGATATATTCTTAAGATGTAAAAACGCAGATTTACAGGTGTTGGCGAAATAGATTTCTATAGAATAAAATGCCAAGATTAAGGTTTTACATCCGTCAGTAGTTAAGCAGGATTCTTGGTTGTTACGTTTGGCGGTTTTAGGTCCAATAAATAACACTTCTGTTTTGTCCAGGTTCAGTAATAAAACGTTTTTACTCATCCAGTTTTTAATATCGACTATGCATTCTATTATTCGATGGAACTGCTGTGTTTCATGAGGCTTTGAGGAAATATAAAGTAGAGAATCATCAGCATATCAGTGAAAGATAACTATGTGTCGCTTTATTATATCTCCTAGAGGTAGCATGAATAATGCGAAGAGCAGGGGCCCTAGATTATGAGCCTGACGAGGCTCGTGCAATGCGTATATACTACACTCTTCATACTTTGATCTTCAAACATCCCAAAAAGTGTGGCATGTCAAAGTTTTTCAAAAATTTCCCCTAGTATCAATCTGACAGTTCGGAAAAGCTCAGCATTTTAGTTTGAAGGCATCACACCGTTGAATATTTTATTAAGTGCAATAAAATGTATGCATTTGAAAAGTGACTTACAGTAGGCCTAAGTGTCAATGCAAGTTGACACTGAGTATGTGTTGTATGAAAGCTACAAAATATACAAAAAAGCTGTCTTATTCTGTAATGGAACACCAAGGACTACAGACGAGGAGATACAAAACAAGCAACTTTAATAATCCAAGAACGAAAACACAAGAGTTGCAACACCGGAGAACCATAGATGTTAACATTTACATTTACATTTAAGACAATAGGGTGAGTAGCAACTGTAAGCTGTAAAGTTAAGGCCAGCCAGTGTAGTGTCTACAGTATGTGTGAAAGAGTTCCCTGTGTGATTCAGAGATGAGGGAGGAGTTGTGAAAATGATCAGAATGGTACTGTATAAAATAGGTAGCACAAGGTGAGGCAAATTCAAAAGTTACTGTAAAGAGAGATAGAAGATAAACCTGGAAGATGGTAAGTCCTTCTACCACAAATATATTTTGCATACAATAAATAACAAGTATAATATTGTGGAATTAAAGCTATTCTTGCGTAAATAATGTCTATTTCAGTAACAAAAAACATCTCTGTTAAACATTATAGCTGTAAATGTCAGTATATCTAAACTGATGTTTTATTCTTCAAAGAGTTTAATCTTAACGTTTTTCCTGAGAATTTGTAACTATTTGTAGATAGGGCCTATGGGGTGGCAGACATACTTTAAAAAACTTTTTTGAATGAATAAAGATATATTATTACATGCAATTTGGCAAAATACTTATACACATTTTCGCTTTCACAGTATAAATCAGGAACAAGGTTTATCTGGCTGTTAACACTTCTTTGGGGGACTGGTAACGTTTTGACTGTGAAGAGAGGTATTTTTAATACTTTAATGCATTATTTGTTGACGAAAAGGTCATGATGTGTCCAAGAAAAATAATGTGATCAATGTAATTTTGTCATTTAGGAGGTTCGACCGGCTATGTGAACGTCACAGCATATAGTCAATTGCCTAAATACTGTAATGTTGATGGCTTTAACAATTGGTTCAAATTGGACAAGTTCTGCGTCCAATACTTCAAAAACCCTTTAAACTTCTCTCAGGCAGAGGTAGCATTGGGACATTTTTATTCTGCATATGTGGAATTATTTTACATCATACAGTATATAGGATATTTAGGATAACTATTATAGTAATTAAAAGTTTGTTCTTTTTTTAAACCCAGTTCAGCTGTAGAGCTAAAGCCCCTGGTGGACACCTGGTGTCGGTGCATAGTAAAATAGACAATTATGACTTGCTCGCCATTGTGGTGAAGTTTAACCCAAGGAACCTGCGCGTCTGGCTTGGAGGTTTCGAATTTTTAAAGGTAAAAAAAGAAATGCGTGGAGGTTCAAAAATTAGGACAAATATTATATCACATATACACTGTTTTTTTCACCCCTTTAGTCTGGAAAATTTCTTTGGATTGATGGTAGTTTCTGGGACTATCAAATTTGGACACCTGGGGAGCCCAACAACCTTTTCAAAGCAACAGAAGAATGTTTGGAGATGAACTGGAACCGTAAGAGAGGAAATGGATTCAGTGAAAAAAGCAGAGAATTTGATGGGAGCCAGATTGCTACATAAAATAATAGATTTACAAAATATTGTTCACAAAAAGTGTGAAATATTGTTCTCTTATTTTTCAAAATAAGTTTTACAAATGCTTTGGGAATTTGGGTTTTAGATCTCTTCAGCCAGTCAACCAACATTAGCCAATGACATTAAAATTACATAAAAAGAAAAAGAGACTTGACAAATATTTTGGTTAAATGTTTGTGAAGATTGTGCTATCATGGGTTTGAGCCCCACAAAACAAAAACTGTTGCTTTGAGTAAAAGTATCTGACAAACATAATGTATTAATATTCAAAAATACAACACAATAGCCAATATCAATAATTTTAACATTTACATACTGTACATTTTAGGTATGTTAATCTTTCTCTTTCATTTTCAGATGTTGGCAAATGGAATGATGACTCTTGTTCAGTCAGAAAAAACTACATATGCGCCTTCGAACGAAAGGGTCTCATGGATGAGAAGACTGAGACCTGAGATTATTTTTAACAGCATTTAATATACTGCATATTTGTTTTCTCTTCCGCATCAATAAAACATTTACAAAAATAAAAATATTCCTTTAAAATGAAAATATGTACTATTGTAATCAAGATTTTTTCAAATTTTTTAATGAATATTAATGATTGAATACTGTAAATGTTTTTAAAAATGGATTTTTATGGATTTTACAGATACTTTTCTTTGAATTTTTCACTTGAGTGGTCATCTAAATAGGTGGCATTGTAACACCCCAGTGTCAGTGCTTGAAGTGGGCCGGTACATGCCAGTTCTTCTCTATATTAATATTTAGCATACCTTTACTGTTTCTTGCGTACCTGCACTTCTCACAACCAGTATTCGGCAAGTTAATCTGAAAAAGTAATTAATGAGTTACCTACTACTTAATCAATAGTGTAAAGATTACCGGACAAATTACTCTCTCCACTAAAATGTTGAATTACTTATTACTAATAACTCTTAAAAGAAGGTATAAAGCACTGCCCAGTGTCCCCTGCAGGGGTTGATGTGCAGCTATATCGTTGCTGTCCATCGGATTTCCAAATGTGCATTTTTTTAATGCCAATAGAAGTGCATGGATGCCGTCGCTGTTTGGTTACCAACATTCTTCAAAATATCTTCTTTTGTGTTTTGCAGAAGAAAGATAGCCACACAGGTTTAAAATGTCAAGAGTATGACATATTGTCATATGTAATGGAAATTTTCTAGTCTTGCTTCATGAAGTGTTTATCTTTGGTTTTCTTCCTGTTATTCTATCTTTGTTTTTTAAGGTGTTTATCATGTTTTTCTCTATACGCGTCATACCACTCTGCATGTTCTGTTTGGGATAACGGGCATCAGTTCTCGTAAACCAGCTCGGGATTCTTGCTGGAGGGCAAAGGAAGGGGTGTCACGTTTGAATACTATATAATCCTTGTGTGCAGGAGGAAGGAGTGCCTTTTTTATGTACCATGCTCATTGCTTATGATGCAGATTAAACGACAATAAAATTATTTGCAAAGAACATGTTTCTCTGTGCGTTGCGTTTGTCTGGGCTGACTCACCTAGTTTAAGGAATAAGAAATTTCCACAACATATGTCATATGTATGTATTGTATGACATATCGCTTATTGCTCCCTGAATTCTTTGTAAGTCGCTTTGGATAAAAGCGTCTGCTAAATGACTAAATGTATATGTAAATGTCAGAGGGTGAGTAAATAATGAAAATTTTTAATTTTGGGGAGAACTGTCCCTTAAATAGTACATACGCAAAAACATACACAAACACACGCAGGCACACACAATTATACAAATGCAAGCACACGCACACAAACATCCACAAAAAAGCACATGCAAACACATAAATATAACGCACGCACATACATACACATCACACTCACAGATGTAGAAACATGCAAACACACTCACGCAGAAACATAAATTCGCAAACATGCACAAACACACAAGTGTGGACTGTGTTATTTAAATCTCTATGCAGAGGGAGATGGGGTTTTTTGATCATGTAATAACTTTTCTGGATATTTCTCATCTGTTCATGGTATTATTACTTCCCCATGTGATTATTTCTGAAAAATGGTTGTACCCAGGTGTATAAATTCTCACCTGGAGGAGTGATTGAGAGGGCTAAGACTGGTGGTAGTGAATGCAGTAACTGCTGAGTACTCTGATTGAAGTAGTAGACCTGATGCAAGGTTATTGATTTATGTTTGTTTATTGAACTTGTTTCCTTTTATTTTTGCTATGCTTTGGCACCTGTGAGCACCTTGCGCTTTAATGGCTTGGGAGAACTTGAATAAATATAAATATGGCATTTTACGTCCTCCATGTGTTATTTGAAGAACTCTGGATGTCTCTGTGACAGTGACCAAGGATGTTGTACCCTCTTTTGCGCCTTTTTATCAGGTTGAACCCTGCCTCATCAATGAAGATGTACTCATGTGGATCAGACATGGCATCCAGCTCAAAGATCCTATACAGAAGTAAAAAATCTAATATTACAGTACTGTACTACAAATACAGTATTGATGTGCAGGAGAGACAGGCCATATTCTACACCAGGGACGTGCACAGGGGGGTTGCTCAGGTTGCCCGGGCAACTGCCCATATGCCCTTCTCGACTCACGTTGCCCTTCCGAGGTGGAAAATAAATAAATCATACAATGGATGCAGAATTTCACATACATCTAGAGAAAAAAAACGCGAAAAGCCTCATTCACTTCCGTATTCGGGCAACTAAAGTAAAAGTCAGAAGGGGAAGGGCAAACTCTGTTTACGTGGGTGCAGCGCTGCACGCGACCGGCACCTGAGCTGAGCCTGCATGAGCGGCAATGCCCTTTATCCCTAGAAGGACATTGTCGGGGTTATCGGGTGATACGACTCAACGTTGTCTAGGGTGGCCATACTTCTGGGTTTCGTCCGGACAGCCAGGATTTTAAGCCCCCTGTCCGGCGTCCGGGGCAGCCTCAAACCAGACACTCATTTGTACTCGTTTTTGGAGTTGTCCTGAATCGGCCTAAACAAAACCCGCTTTAGAACATTTATTGGGACGCAGCAGCATAGCGTCTGACGCCGTAAGATCTCCGGTCAAACAAATGATTGGCTGAAAGAGGTGTCAAATAAATATCTGATATATAATTGGTTAATAACGTAAACAAGCCTCCACGACGTGGAAGTGGAGTCCACATGCTGGCTTCGTCACATCATAACGGTAACTTGCTGAAACGTCAGACATCCTTTAGTCCGGAATGGACAAAAGAGCACAACTTTATATAAAAAAACAGTAGAGACACTTTTCATGGATGTCGCTGTGAAGTGGACGTTTGTAGTCAAGGGACCTGCGACATGCCAGCACAGAAAAACAAAAGTAATCGACGAGCTGCAGGTACATCTTCCCTTAAGCTTAGGTCAAATATTCATTGCCAGACAATTTAAAAAAAAAACGAGTAGACTGTTTCAGAATCACTGTATCATGAGACCATCAATATGATGCACAAAATTGTATTGTAGTTGCGAGTACACCAGAGTCCTATGCGATTATTCTTGCCTCACTAAATGCTGAGTGTCCTCCTTTTTTGTGTTATGGAAATAGCCACCATAACGTTGTCAGAAAAGGTGATTTTGTGATGTATAACAAACGAACGATCATCATCATCAAGTTTTATGAAATTAATTAAAATCTTCAAAAATCCAGGCTGAGTTTGCCACGTTTAGCCTAAATAATAAGACAGATTGCTTGCAGACAGGCAGCCTAGGCTACAATTTTTTTTGGTAGGTAGGCATTAGGCAAACTAAGCTACGTCTCTGCTGATAGTTAGTTTCTCACATTTCGTTTGAGCAAGAAGAATTAATGATGGAAGCTATGCATCACATTAATTATTTTAATCTAAATGGTTAAATGCCTAAATCCTTTCACTATTTTGGGTATTGTTTAAAGCCAAGATGCCCACTGAAAAGAGGCTGAGGGAGAGATATTTCAGGGAGTTATGTTTTTCTGTTATTATTATTAGTACTAGTTAAGGTGATTGAGTGCTGTATTTCAGTGTTTTACTTCTTTATATATATATGAATAAAGATCCTGTTATTCTCAGTCCTTCATATAGCCTGTGAGTTTTTTTTGGGGGGGGGGGGTTGCCCTTTTTTCAGGTCAGAGCAACTGCCCCTCAAAATTCCTGTGCATGTCCCTGTTCTACACTGTAAAAATTCTGTACTGTATATCAGTTACCTGCACATATTGGAACCGTTTCTCCTTAACTCCGTTTGAATTCCTTTACCACGGCACACGGAACAGCTGCTTTGTCCTTATTAGGTTCCTCTGAATGATCCGGTCAATAGTGGAAATGCTGATGCAGTCAATTCCTTGGACAACTACCTGGTCTTCAACTACTTGGGTTTTGATTCCCCTCAAACGGATGGCATTATTTGAAATTACCATATTCACCAGGACATTCTCCTGCTAAGCTGTGAGAAGTCTTCTCCTACCTCCTGTAGAAGGCTGCCTCTTAGTTCTGTAAAATTGAAATGACCATTGCTGAATTATGGTCATCCAGGACTGTGGCAAAAACTACACTGAAAACAAAGTGGGGATTCAATCTATATGCACTACAGCATTAGCCTACATATATGACAGTAACAAAGCAAATGACCTATTTTCCCTCCTGAAAGTACAGACAATAGATGCAACCTTGTAACGGCTTAGGTTCGGTTGCACTAACTGTTCAGCTTCTTTTGTAGTCCTCACATGTATGAGCACATGATGAACTATAGGGTGGCACGGATTTCTTCAGAGATTACTCGTCTTCGTCTTCGTCTTCGTCTTCCTCTTCCTCTTACTCCTCCTCTTCCATGCTGTTTGCAACGTCAGCATTGTTAGGATCCACATGGACATTGCTCCAGGTCACATTTAGTTCTGATTGTTGTGTTAATAATTTGGAGTCTTAGTGTTTGCACCTGGAGATAGGTGTGCTCTTTGAGTTTAAATTCTGATGACTTCAGTTAATTATATTGAATGTATGTATTTGCTGAATGAATTTACAATGCAATTAATTAATTATTTGGCCACTTTTGTGAAAGTTTTTACAGACAACTTTAAGTAAACCCATTGTTTTTTTTTATTTGTAAGTATTGACGATTGTTCTTATGACAGAATTTGTTCATTAATTCATTTTAAATACCGTGTGTATATATGTGACTGCAGATTTGAACAAAACTGCTGAAAGTAAATACTGTTGAAGATTGTTTGACTTTTCTTATAACTTAGGAATTTGGTAATGATTTGATTTCAAATACTGTAATATTGTGTATTGATTATATGATCATAAATGTTACTGCGGTTTGTAAAGAGTATTAACTGTGAAGTATTACAATTAAACAGTTAAGTAACTAACAGTATTTTTCATTGTTTATTTTGTATTATTTACTGAAACATGTTACAATACAGTAATTTACATTTTGTACAGTTTTACAGTAAACAGAAAAATGTAACAATGAATTTAGGAAATTTTACAGTGTATTACTAGAGAAAGATTATTGTAAAGTATTGTATAAAACTGTCCTGTAAATACATATATAGCAAATTGTCATAATGAAGGGGTTAACCCCTTCATCCCCACGTCTGCCTGCAATTGGGTTCTTCCCTTACCTGTTCATGACAGAATGAACGAGCCGCGACAAAATCCAGCAGGCAGATTGGAGGCAAGGCGAGCGACCCAGGCTCGTCGCCTCCTTGGTTTACGTCAGGGGCACTCCGACGTATTGGAGTTTGCGGACCGCTTCTTTGAGGTGGCAGGGGAGATGGTCCACAGTGAGCAGGAACAGATGGTCCTGTTCAATGGCGGCCTCAACCAACCTCTAGCGGGGTGGGAGATGCAAATGCTGAGACCGCTGGGCTTCACCGACCTTATCAGGTATGCCATGAATCGGCCGGAGCCCAGGGTCTCAGTCCAGCCCAGTTTTCCCCCCCGCTGGCCGCACCCTGCGAATCGGGGCTGTGGGCCTCTCCTCACCCTCTGCACCCTTCGACTCCTCCAGCACGGAGCTAGTCGTGCTCTCCACCGCTTCTCTGCAGCTGGGCTCGCGAGCGCCCCCGGGAACTAAGACTTTCCCACCCTATCCTTACCCTATTGGACATCCTCCCGTGAACTTTGTTGTTACCCCACCCCCCCTCCCATGTTTATTATTTTTATTGTGTCACCCCAACCCATTAATTATTCTTGCCTGTCTGCCCTTGTTATTTTTTACTATGTTTTGTTGGATGTTGTCTGTTTCCCAGTCTGCCTTGTCTTGTTTGTCTACCCCTTGATGAACACCTGGAGGTGTTCATTTAAGGGGGGGGCTTATGCCATGATTCCGCTTACATGTCATGTTTACTCTGCAGTGTAGTCTTGTCCTTAGTGTTTATTTTTTCCAGTCTAGTTAGTCCGTGTCCTAGTTGTCATTTTTTTCTGTCTTGTTAACAGATAATTTATTATAATATTAAACAGAAAACAAAAACCCACGAGGGGGTAAAACAAGACAGGAAAAAATAAACACTAAGGACAAGACTACACTGACTCACCAAAATACAATGACCAAGAACTAGATATTGAAAACACAGCATACACGACCAAGGCACAAAATACAATGAACGAGCACAGGACAAAGAACACGAGGATGTTTTAAAGGGAGACAGACAAAGGATAATTAACAAAGGTCAGGTGTGGGTACTGAAACACTCAGGGAAGGTTAACGAGACAAAAGGGCGGGAAACACTGACGAGACACGAGAAAGCACATGGCAAGTCAGAATCTAAACAAAGCCATGTCTTTCTCACAAAACCTAAGGCTATGCCATGACTCCGCTGCAAGACCAAGAATAAACATGACATGATAGCGGAATCATGACAGCAAATTAAATGGTATCCTGAATATTAATTCAGTATGTTTACTGTAAGGTTATGTAGGAGATTCAATGAGGAACAGTATTATTTAAACAATATTCTCCCCCAAATTTGTAAGAATTATCATGAGTGTTGATTACAATTATAAGCAATATATTCTCCACCACCCTTTGTAAAGTAAACAGATATCAAGCCAAATTGGTATTAATTTAATATATTATGATCAATAATAATAATCTGGATCAAATTTGTGATTTGGGGAAATCACTTAGCATTACTTAGCAAGAATCATAATGATAGGGACTCCGGATTATGAGCATGTATTATAAACAACATCACGTGTGACATAAAACAAGACTTTATTACCTAGACCAGACACATAATAATCTGACATACACACACAATTTAGCATTGGAAGAAGGTTGAAGTTGAAGCAGAGAGAAGAACAGTGCATGGATTTATTCAACAGTATTTGATATTCAGAAGATCAATAGCCTGAACAAAACATCAGTTTCTTATTGATAGCACCTTTGTTAAAAGGATTAATGATGCTCTATGCATCTATTAATAAGACTAAGTATGATACTTGCATGTCTTGCCCATCAAAAAGAAAGTGTCCAGATGCAGTTGATCTCGGCTGGAAGTGATCAACTAGAACCAGTTTGATGCAGAGGATTTGTATATGGAAAGACAGCCGCAGCCTGGCAAAAACGTAGGTGTCCGAGTAAAGAGAACCTTTGTCTTCCAACATATGTTTTGCATATGGAAGCTGATTGGATGTTCCGTAAGAAAACTTCTAAGCGGTTTAATAAATCTAATATGAAAAGATTTACTAAAACACAATAAACATTAACATTAAGGAAATCACAAATGCAGTTCATGGACCCAATACATGATCTAAATATCATCTTGGTTAAATGAGTAACTACAAATCTATTAATTCTAGTAGTTAAACACATTCATTCAAACCTCTTTGGGTTAATGTATCAGACTGACATGTTAACAAGAACATCAATACATGGTAAGGTTATAAAGGAATATATGTACATTTCTGTATGTCCAACCCCAAATTGAATAAAGAGAGTGCATTTCCCTACATTCCATTGGGTCGTAAAATAGTCTGATCTTGATGGTTCGGTGTGGGTTGCTATGGTCACAAGGGATCTGATCCTGCGCATAGGTTTTAGTTGAAGACTGGGGTAGACCCCCAGTTGACAAGCTTGCTGGCTGGGTGAGGGGTCAAGTTGTTATATTTAAGAAATATAACATATTTCTGATGTGTCTCAGGCACTTCAGTTAATTTAACGTAAGTTACTGGCAAACAGCGGGCAGTAAGTTACTTTAAATTCTACAGGAAAGTTCTTACAGTGCATACTGTGTTGTTAAAGTCAACAAGCACTTTTGAATACTTTTTATTTGTTAGATATTTAAGTACATAACCCAGTGACACAAAAAGGGTGACAAAATTGACTAATTGCAAAAATACAAGGTTTCAGAAGGACAGCGGAGAAATTAAGTGAATGCAGAGGACAATACATGGCAATAGACATACTGTCGAAAGATGAGGATTTCAGGATGGTGTAGTCATACAGGAACTAAGAGGGAATCTTGTAGAACTTGCTGTTCATTCCTTGTGCCTTTTCTGAGAAAGACCAGGAGGAAAAGAGATATATTTGAGGTTTGCTGTACAGTATACAAATGTCGTAGGCCGCACCCCCGACCATCCATCCATGACATTTCTTACCTTTTCTGTATTTTTTAGGTGGTCGGTGGGGTCTCTTTTTGCTTAAACGAATTCGACTTTTGAGGGCAGAGTTGTCCAACAATTCCAGTGACTTCATATGAGACAGAAAGAGATTTCTGTTTTATTATTTATTCATATGCATATCCTGTATATGTTTTTTTAACAGATTTAATTCACACTGTCTCTTAACTCTTTGGTTAACATTGCTGGTCTACCAGTAATATATCAGCAAACATATTAGTGCCACACTGGTTCCCTTGACCAAAAGCCTATGGATTTTTCCCATAGACATTCGGAGGATCGCAAAAATAATGTCTGTGATTGATAAGTGATTGAAAGATTTATACTTACACATTTGGTCTACAAAGATAATCTTTACAAAAAAACCCTACTTCTATGAATTTTAAAGACCAAATACAATCAGCAAAAGTAAAAAGCTATCATAAGGCTAAATAAACAATCGACATCAACCTCACCACCACCAAGCCTCCAACAACTTTTTCAAACTTTATTTCAAATGTGTTCCCTTCCCTGATAAGTAATTATTCCGTCAATTAATTCCCATTCATGTTTTTTTGTCCATGTTGTTTTATTTGTGAGACTTTAAGACATTAAACTTCCCCATCAAAGGATATATTGATTTTAGCAAATTGTTAGCAACTGCTAAATCATTTTGTCGTAGAGTAAAACATGAAAATATTTAGAGGTTTTGTTAACTACAGACCTTATTTCCGGCATTTAACCAAAAACCCCACTGACTTAAGAGACTATGGAGCCGGAAGTTCAAACTTGCTTGAATCACTTCTGGATGTTACAAAAATTCAGTGTGTACTGGATCATCCCTGTGGTACTCGACTGTACCCTACCCCCAGGTGAAACAACCCACATATTTTAGAGTTAAGCTAGATACCAGTATCTCCAAAAATTACTTTTTGCACACTTATAGATCTCACCTTGTATGTTGAAAAGTCCTCATACACGTCCAATGACCTCTTTTCCATTAATAGAAAGTTATATTTGGGAATCATGAACGTGCCCATATAGTCAAGGACATCATCAGAGTGATTTGTCTCAGTGGATATCCTGAATGGCCTTTGTTGCTTTGCAGCATTTGATAGCAGAGCTTTAGGAATAGCGAAAATGTGTGCATTCGTCTCAACTTCTCTTTCACGCAAGTGTTTTTTGTCTTTTATTTTATTATCCAGCTCAGATATAGTCTCATCATCTTCATAAATAATGTCTTGTTTCACATCTGTCTGATTTTCATTTCCGTCCTCTGTTTGGTTATGCTCTGTTGTCATCTGAGGAACATGAAGCTCAGTATCTTTTTCTGCATGGACAACATCCTCTGGCGTTACTTGTTTACCAGTGTCCTTCTGAGGTGAACTGGTTTTGCTGGGCAGATAAGGCAACCATTCCTCCCCAGTGAATATTTCCTCCATTAAGTTGATTGGTTCAAGGCTGAGTTCAAAGTCCCTTAAAGTGAATGTTCTTAGAAAAACATCATAAACGTTAAATTCCTTTAGCATTTAACTTCAAGTATAGATGTACAGTAAAATGTTATTATGTTTAATGTTCTTTAAAACCACGTTTTAAAGACCAGTGTGATCTGTATATTTATCCCTAGATTTATTAACCGTAAAATCCATTGTGATATTATTTGCCTACAGGGTACAATAATGATTGTACTAACAAGTGGTCTTATGAGTCAGCATTTACAGCTGTCTGATGTTGAAAGCATGTTTGCGTCATTAAAAGATATGTCACAGAACGAGAAATAAGACAAGCTGTGATTGGGTACGTTTTTGCACTCCCTCGTGTCATCTCAAACCTGTATGACTTTCTTCTGCAGAAGAAGATAATCAATCAACATTGTCCTCCATTGACTTCCATTGTATGGACACAACGCCACTAAGACATTTCTCAAAATATTTTTCCAGAAGGGTTCCAGGAGAAATATTTACATTTAGTCATTTAGCCGACGCTTTTATCCAAAGCGACTTACATAGAGTTCGGGGAGCAATAAGCGATATTTCATACAAAGAGCAATAGTACAATAGGTGCTAATACAAAGGTACTAGTTTCAACAAAAACTAAACCACTACCTGTTGAGAGAAGAGGGTTGGTGTGCTTTTTTTTTCATTTGTCTGTCAAGTATTCGTTTTTTGAAGGTTGTGAGAGATGTGGTTGACCGGACCGCATTGGGAAGAATGATTCACCAGGAAGGGGTTGTGAAGGAGAATGAGCGGGAAAGGGATTTAGTGCCCTTATGAGAAGGCATTACAAGGCGTTGCTCGTTTGCTGAACGCAGGGTTCTTGATGGACTGTAGGAGTGTAGTAGGGTGTGAAAGTATGCCGCAGAGATCCAGTGATAGTCCTGTATGCAAACATCAGTGATCAGGGGTGTCACATGAGCCCTTTTGGGCTGTGGGGAGATTTGGCATGCTGCTGCGTTTTGAACCAGCTGAAGTGGTTTGATAGCCTTTGCAGGAGGACCAGCAAGGAGAGCATTGCAGTAGTACAACCTTCAGATTATCAGGGCCTGGACAAGGAGTTGTGCCGCATGCTCAGTGAGGTAGGGTCTAACCTTGTGAATGTAAATTCGCAAGGAGCGTGACTTGGGCCTGTCGGAATGTGGATGGAAAAGTGCCGATGAGCAGGGAGGTGTTGATGATGTGTGTGAGTGTGGTGGATGTGGCCTGAAGGAGATGGGAGGGGATTGGGTCAGTCGGACAGGTGGTGGGGTGGCAAGAGAGAAGTCGGGTGACTTCAGTGTCAGACAGGGGCGCGAAAGAGGAGAGTCCAATGTTAGAAGTGAGGGTAGTGTGTACCGAGGTCTGCGGTGCTGAGAATTGTTTGCTGATGGCTTTGCAGTATTTTTCTCAGTGAAAAATACCGCAAAGTCCTCAGCAGTCAAAGAGGAAGTGGGTGGAGGAGGGGCAAAGCAGAGAGTTAAAGGTCTTAAAAAGCTGCCGAGTGTTATGTGCATTGCTCACCTTGGTGGTAATGCACATAAAATAAAAAACAAAAAGGTATGTTAAATATACTGATTTGCATTGCCGGTGTCTTTGCTCGGTGGAGTCGCACAGGTAAAGTCGCAGGTCTTTTACTTAATGTTAATACAGTATCACAGTACTCAAACGGAACAACAAACGCTAACAATTTAACACTCAGTCAACGAGTAATTACATAAACAAGCTCAAATGATCTTAACTAACAACAGGCAACAGTCCAGTTCAACAGTTAAAACAAGATAGCAGGGTAAATAGCAGACTTACGCACTATTGCTGACTTGGGATGATTATTTGCTTCTCCTACACACAATCATATACAATGTGTGCATGTGTACAAATATACAATCATATACAGGTTAAGAATGACATTTCAGGGTAAGCAAATTGTAACAATTTAATTTAGCATTTTATGATAGCTACCCCTTTAAGAGAAAAATAATTGTCCATTGTTAACATTACTCAACAGGACATTCCAGTTGTGTTCTATAAGAAACAACACAGTCAAACTGTGACTCATGTTTTAAACAATTTCAGATATGCCTATTTGTGATTTGTTCTTTCAAATGTTTTTTCCAGAAAGTTGTTCCAGAGGGAAACCCAGAGCATACGCAGTCTTTTGGGTTACCCCACAACTGATTGCCAACTAAACACTTGCAATGTCCTTTTCATAATAAACCTAAATACATATTTTAAATAAAAGTATATTCTGACCTTTTTAAGTGAACATATCTTCCCCTTTTGGGTGGCAGTGGTGGTGGACTCAATGGTTCTTCAACCTCCATTTCCATAGAATTCAACTGGTCATTCATTGCGATTTCAAAAACAATGCAAAGGACAAGTTGAGCTATTTGTGTAATTATAATGTTATAAATAATCTAGAAATTATGTGAAAGCCACAAATGAAGGTCACATAAATAAACATACAGACTGTGCCTCTTCTTCCACACTGTCTTGACTGCTCTTGCTGCCAATACGCACACGATTGGGGTTTTCCTTGAGCATTACCATCATCTTCTTAGTAAAAGTCTTCATTTTATTTTTCACTCCTTTATTTTGAATTTTGGAGGTATCATGTTCACATACTCCAAAGCTCTCTTCAATGCATGAATCCTTTCGCCCCGTTGGAGAACTTCCTTTGATCAAGTTGCTGGAGTCTTTTATTGACCCTTCAATTGGATTCACTTCATATTCATTCAAGTTTGAAACACTTGGAGCTGAGAGAGGTCTAGGTTCTTTGGACATTTGGATCAGACGCGTATCTTCTGGATCAGAAGCAGACCTTCCTGACCTGTAAGTAAAATTTACATATCTTTGACGAGTTAACTTAGTGACTGAACCACTGCCACAAGCTTCCTCTTTCAACTCTGTTTGTGAAACACCATCTCTTTCTGAGGACTTTGGAAGGTAAAATGTGGATGCCCATGAGCACCGAGAAGGACTCTCCTTCTGACTGTTATGCAAAAATGCAGCTCCAGCCTCCATGGGTTCCTCTGTTATAAGCTCTTTATCATCTTTCTTCCGTATTTGAATGTACAAAGGGCTAGGAGGTAATCTTCTTTCCAATGGAGGAACCTCATCTGGAAAACCCTTGAAACCATCTTTATTTACTTCCTTTATTTCTGACTTTTTAGTTGATTCCCCATCAACATCGGACCTTACTGTGCTATCCAATAAATTTTCTTCTTTACAAGTTGTTTCTTCTTCCAACTCCAGAGAATTAGACACATTTTGACTGGTCGTATCTGGGTTCACATGTAAATGTGTTTTTGGACTTTCATTTGTAGTCAGATTCCTCAACATAGACTCCAGTTTAACATCGTCTGACAGGTCATTATTCTGCATGAAAAGAAAAGATGTGATTTAATTTAGTTTAAAGCTCAGAGAATTCCTTTACATGTTCAGTTCTGTTGAGTTCACAAGTACAAAAGAAACAACGGAATATACAAAATAATATTTAAAATCTTATCTTTACCCATTCTGACTCGCGTTTATGTTTCTTACCTCAGATGCTCTCTCCATAATCTCCATAATCTTCATCTTCATTCTTCCATTACTCTGCCAAACCTTCGGTCGCTTCGTCACTTTAGGTTTCAATGAACTTGAATGAATGTATTATCTTCAGTCTCTGTGCTTCAATCCAAAGTAAGTACCATTTACCAAACAGCTCCGCAGCATGTGCGAAACACCTTGTCTATGTTTTTTCTGTCTGTCTTTTCCTTTTACAGTCAACTTTCACTTTCTGGACTGGCAAAACCTGTTTTAAATATTATCTTAGATTCATCTTTTCATAGCAGCCGAGATCATTAAAGTGCATTAATGCTGTTGTTCTTACAGTATAGCCTATACATATGCATTACGTGTTAACTATTTTATTTTGAACAAATTGTAATGGGACTTACTTACATTATTTATTTCCTAATGTGCATTAAATGTGGTTTCCTGTTAGTTTAGCTAAGGAAAGTGTGAAAAACAGCTATTGATTTAAATGTGTGCTTTTGTTTCTCATTAATGTTAAAGTGTAGATATCAGATTTATAAATTGGCACAGGCTAAAGAAAGGTATGTGAACAGAGTAGACAAAAATCTCCAGAAACTTTGTGTTATGGGAGGAATGCGCAGCTATAGAAGCCTATTGTTCAGACAAACCTGACAAACAAGAATGTCTGAGTTCCCTATATTTTCCCAGGGGCGTAATTTCCACTGGGGACAAGGGGGACATATCCCCTCCACTTTTCAAAATCATGTTCGTGCCCCCCCCACTTTCAAATTAGTTTGTTATGATTTGTAACCACGCGCCGTCCTCGCCATGGAGAAGTAGCACTGAGCAGTCTGCAGTGTCGATGCGGCCGTCGCGTGCACACTCTAAAAATAGCTCACTGAAAGGTGGTTTTCAATCACGTGGATGGCAGCAAGTGATTTTCTCCATAGGAATTCACTATGACAAACTCAAAAGACTTATGCTTAACGACCTAAACAACGACCAGGTAAGCCCAAATATCTGTCAAAACTTGTAACAAACAAAGAATGAGCCCTCAATAAACAGACAAAGTAAAAGATCTCACGCTAAGCTTTTCTTTCCCAAAATCCATTATAAGGAAACGTACCAAAACAACAACCACGGACAACCAAATTAAATACATTTTGTTTTTCACTGATATCAAACATGAATAAAATAAATAAACCAACTTCTATTATTACGACTATTATTTTTCTATTATTATCCCTGGAATACGTGCTGGATAACAATGAACAATTTAGTTTTTCAGCATTTATTCATGTTAGTTCATGGTTCATTGCAAAAATGTTCGCAAAACTGGAAATATAACATATCTTGTTGTAATCAGTAACAAATGACCCATTGTGCTTACAGTTTTTATTACATAAGCAAAGTTCAAAATTACGCTTCAAGTCAGTATGTTTTAACAGTATGTTTGCATTTACATATGTGCCCATTTTGGGTTAAAGAGGATAATAAGCCTAAATATCAAACTCATTTTAATGCTTTAATTTCACCCACATTAAAAGAATGTAAGTGAAAGGTGTGGGCTGCTGTGAATATTACTGCAAAGGTACTGTACACTTTCTTTGTACAAATAAAATACGTTTAATTTGTCCATTATCGCTAACACTTAATAAGGTGCTATTATAATAGTAAAAGCATTAGGTAACATTGGATAACAATGAACAATTTAGTTTTTCAGCATTTCTTCATGTTAGTTCATGGTGCATAAACTAATGTTGACAACGTTTGATTTCAATAATGCTTCAAATGCTGAAATGAACATGAACTGACATTCTGTATTAGTATTGTTCATTGTAAGTTCATTTTACCTAATGCATTCATTAATTGTTAAGAATTAGCACCTTATTGTAAAGTGTTACCACATTATCTTTACATTACACCAATTAATTAAAAGTTAATTTTGGCATGGGGTTGTCAAGCATGGGGTTTTCTTCAGGTGTGTAAATTGTCATTATTCCATTAAATTATTAATTTAACTGTAATTGTTTATTACAATTACAGTTTAATAGAAATTTGGTTTTGGTAGGCTATGTGTGTTCTCTTATTGCATTGCTTGTTGATGAATGTCCACTACATGGAGATATTGTTCAAGACATAAAAAGTAGAAATGTGGAGAAGAAGAGTGGAGATTGAGAAATGAACAAGTAAAGAGACATGTTCACTACGCGGTGTGCACTCATTTATTTTTTATGTAATTACACAACACTATGTTAAGCTGTTTTCTCGATCGGACTCGTTATTTTAACAGCAGCTAGTGTTTATGAAAAGGCAGACATGTGGGCTTTTACAATGCAAAATACCCTGTCGGATTATCCTACCAGCATAAAAGAAACATTTAGGATTAATTTACAGTGCAAACCCCTATCAAATTGTACTACCAGTATTAAATAAATATGTAGAATGATTTAACAACAAAACTACACTATCAGATTCCCACTGTATAAAACAAAAAGGAAAAAAATATTTAACATTGATAGGCGCATGTTAGGAAAATCTGACGGGTAGGATGTAATTTCAGGACACCGGCTCGTCTCCTCCCGACCGCAGATTCAGGTTTACATGCCATTTTTCCCTCCGTTTCTCTGTCACTACTCGCATTTCCCCTTTTGTTAAAAATCTACTTTGCTACACGATAAAAACCCTGTGTGGTTTCATGGTTTAATCACTTCAAACAATCAAAAACAGGTATTTTGAGTTTGTTGCCTATGGAGAAAATCACTCGCTGCCCTCCATCCGCACTTTGCGCCCTTCATGCAGAAAATCCATTATTTCATGGATTTTGTATCACCATATTGCCTAAACATATGTAAATGCAGGAAATGGGATTCAAATCAAAAACATTTCCCCCCATTTTGTGTCTCCCCCCCCCCCCCCTCTGCTCAAACCAGTTACACCCTTGTTTTTGCCCTACATCTTAGATTATTTTCTGTACATGATTTATGTTTGTTTCTAGACGTGCAGACATGATAACACCCTTCTCTAACAAACTATTTGTGCATGTAGCCTATACCTTAAGAACGAAATAGACTAGAGCAGAAATATTGAAGAATACTCTGGCAGGTTGGCAACCAATGATTTGTTACTCTGGACGTCACGTGCTCAAGATTGCGGAAGACAAACAATGTTTTCAGACTTTGTACATATCTACTAAACTCCACAGATATTTCCCCAAATCGGACTGTGTCTTTTTATCTGAATGTAATCATGTCAGCAGTTGTTCACGTCCTGATACCCTTCGTGCTTTGCATAGCGCTTGCGAACACTGACATCTTCAACGAAGTTCTGGTGGACGTTACCTACGATCATTATGCGGAGAAAAAAGTCGACAATCTGCCCACCTTCCTGGCAATGCCGTTCAACTGCCTGATAAATGTAGGATACATATTATTGGGTATCTACTGGCTCCTTCAACCGGTAACAGACTGTAAAGACAGCCGTGCAGTCGCATACGCCAAGAACGTCTTCGCGCTCATGGCAATCGCGTACGGGCCCGTGCAGTGGGTGAGATTGTCCACCTTGCGTCGCGCACCCTCCGTTTTGGACCAGTGGTTCACTTTACCAATGTTTGCATGGGTGCCGGTTTGGTGTAATGTCATTGTTAACGGCTGGTCGTCTCGTTACACCGTAATAGTCGAAACGTGTTCAATTCTCAGCTATGGACTGGTGCTATTGCACGACCGTGGATTTGAAGTTGCGTTGGGTTGCCACATCGCCTTCGCAGTGTTTAAGGGTGTACAAGCACAGAAGAGTCACCGAGATGCTGTGTCTATGCGTTACTTTTGTTTGGCTGTGCTTTCCTGCTTTGGTTTTGTGGTTCTGAAGCTTCTGGATCACACTCTTGCGGAGTACTGGATGTTTCAAAGTCTCACCGGACATTTCTGGTCTAAAGTTTGTGACATTCTTCAGTTCCATTATGGTTTTTGTTTTCTCACGCATCTCAGTAAAAAAGTCCCAAAACTTCATAAACGATCATGAACGAAATGTTGGCATGTATTATAGTATGGAATTATTACAATTTATTTAATTATTTTATTTGTACAAAGAAAGTGTACAGTGCCTTTGCAGTAATATTCACAGCAGCCCACACCTTTCACTTTTTAAATTAAAGCATCAAAAGGCTAAAAAAGGCTTATTATCCTCTTTAACCCAAAATGGGCACATATGTAAATGCATAATGTTAAAAAAAAACTGACTTGAAGCGTAATTTCTTTGCTAAATAAAAACTGTAAACACAATGCGTCATTTGTTACTGATTACAAGATATGTTATATTCCCAGTTTTGCGAACATTCTTATTATAGTTATTATTTAAGGATTTGCGAATAATCCTCATATTTCAAGTTTTGAAATGCTAGTCAGAATTGGCTCAGACGGGCGTAATTTCTTATTGTTCCACAGCAGTATGAGCACTGCCTCTCTGAAGTCTTTATTTGTGCAGTAGATTAAGGGGTTCAAACCACAGTCCAGATACGCCATGACTGATGAAAGTGATCTCAGCCAGTCAGGAGAAGGAGACAGGTCCAGCCTTCCGAGAAGAATCAACTAAATAGAAAAAAGATAAACAGAATCGTTGCAGCGGAGATAATGTAAGAAGAGTTCTCCCCAAATTGTAATTGTTATCATTTATTCACTATCATGTCATTCAAAACCTGTATATGACTCTTTATGGAACACAAAAGATATTTTGAGAAATATTTCAGTGGTTTTGTGTTCAAACAATGGAAGTCAATAGGGGTCGATGCTGTTCGTTTACCACCTTTCTTCACAATATCATCTTTTTTTGTGTTTTGGAGAAAACCATACAGTTTAGGAATGACTTGAAGGTGAGTAAAAGATTGAAGATTTGAATCTCTAACTATAACCATTTTTTTTACCAAGTTTACCACACAAAGCTGTTATTATAATTTGTAATAATAATACTTTTCTCACCTCAGATGCAGTAAATGGAGCATAACAGAACAGATACAGGATCACCAGTAGTGGAGTGACAGAAGCCATGTCATCTTCACTACAGAGAGATAAAATATACACATGCAACCTCATAACAGGATGAGTCTTTTCAAAGTCAAACCAAATTTCAATGTGCACCAGTTGCAATTTTACACACCTGGCACAGTCTTTCCCATATCCTACGTAAGTCAGGATGCAGCAGAACAGTATAAGAATTAATGGGACAAAGATGGAGATTAAGAAGGTACAGAGGATGTAAACCAGCATGTCAGAGTAACTGCTTTCCCAGAAAACTGCACACATCATTTCTGCAGGATCATACCTGAACCAGGAATAATGACAAGTGAGAGATGCAATTTTGGAATATGTATTTGGAAAATCAGATTTTTTAAATTTAAATTATGGTACAGACAATGATCTATGAAGACTCACTTTATCCAGTTATAGCCTACCGGCACTGCTCCAAACACAGATCCAGTACACCATGATGCCAAACATGCTATTGCCATGACAACTGACAGCACTTTACCTTTGGAGGGGATACCTAAAAAACGCTGAACACAGAGAACCGCTGATTTGTGGGGAGGAATCAGAGAGACACAAGAAGATAGATTTCGTTATTCCAGTTCTGCTCATACGTTCATACATCCTTTAAGAAATCTGAAGATATTCATTTTTATATAATGTAAGAGATATCGCAAAATACGGATTTTGTGAAGCAATAAAGGAAATAAATATTTTCTGCTAATCTATGACAATCCTCATCTGCTCAATGTTTGTATACCTATGCTTCCAATAGAAGAAGTGATGAAGGTGAATTTTAGCAGACTGACCACCTCACACCATGGTGAGATCTGACCTTCGCTCAGCACAGCCAGGAGAGAGCCACAGATTATGAGAATAGAGCAGAAGAAATCTGAGAGCGTGAGGCTGATAAAAGGTAGCCAGTAAATGCACCGAAAATGGTCTTTACACTGTAAATATAAAGGAAAACAGGATGACAGTCACTATGTTTGGACAAGGATGACATGAGGAAAAAATCTGCAAGAATAAGATAGACGTAATTACAAAAACATAATTTTCTCATTAATTTGAAGGGATAGTATTTTGTAATATAATGCTGCTCTTACCACAATTTTAACTACTAAAACCAGTCCATTTCCCAGAACGCCTAATACCATTTCCATGCTGAGAATGGGACCAAGAACAGATTTCTCAACTCTGGACCAATACTTCTCCTCTGATTCCGTTATATTATGTGAAGTGTTCACTAAAATAAGAAAGTTATTAAAACAAGTGCAATTTCAAATTAAGTTAGGTTAAATTAGGTTAATGTGAGCAACTAAACAATATGGTATAAAAACATTTAAACAACCTTCTTTATGTCACTCAAGCAAGTCGGTCTATGACACATCACATCAGATTACGATTTGTCTTTCACAAAAATGTTTAAAGAATTTTGTGCAGAAATTATGGACTTACTTTGTCACTGAAGCAGAGAAACACAGATCAACCCACCACTTCACACACAGTTGTTTCTGAAGTGATGCTCCAGACACAGGATTACGTGAAGATGGACGTCACACCTCTTATTAAATGTATCCTGCTTCATTAAGCATTAGCCACAAAAGCCTTATTCTGCTGTTTTTACAGTGACAGCACTAAATGGTGTTTGTAGAGAATCAGTACAACAGAAAGGATTCTGATTTCTAAATACTTGCATTATACCCTTATTATATAAACATATCTATCTCAATAAACAAAACAATTTTTTTTTTCGATCTCAAACACAAAACTATTTTCAAAACTTGGACGTCCCTTATAAAACTGTTTTGTGGCTACTATGGTATTCGGTTTAAACAGTAAAGATCACCACAGAATTATCATGGTATCATGAAACATGAAAGAAACATAGGATTTATGCTGTTGTAGTTTAACCTGTCATTTTAAAGATGAAAACATCATACACACAAATTATGCGCTGCTTATATTATGATTGTACATATGTTTTGTGTAATTGGCATGTAGCCTAATGTTGAACACACTGTCAATTAAACTAGAGTTTAGTTATATATAAACATTAAAACCAGATATGAGCCTCGACAGCCTAAATAAATGACAAGATAAAATATTTGTATATATCATATTATTTTGTACATAATACAACATGTACAAAAAAGATTTAAATTAAATCCAATATTCACTTTTCACATTAGCGTTCATTCTTAAGCACAATATATAGATAAATATAAATGCATAATAAAATCAATAAAGAAAAAAAACTAAATTAAAAGCTGTTTATGACAAATCTAGTCTATGACCTCACTTCCGGCAAACTCCTACATGCGTTTCCTTACTCGTCCGCTGTTCTGGTTGAGAAGGCCAAATAGCGACTTTTCGGTGAGTGTGGATTGGTTTTAAACTCTTTACGCTTGTTGTCTTTCTGAGAGATTAGACATTGTATTTTGTAGAACTGGCTAAAATAACATAATTTCTATTGCGTCAAACGTTGGTTTAAGGATTAAAGGAATAAAAACACGTACAGACAGTGAAAGTCCTTGAGAAATGAACCTGTGGCTAAACTGCTCCCCAGACGCTGTACACGTAACCTTTAAATGTGTTTACCTTTGAGGAATGCACGTGCCCAAAACTAGCGTGTATATGGATATCTATGGATTATCCCCGCTGTCCTTTTACCGCTAAATGTGTGAATAGCACGGACGGTCTTGTGCCCGTGCCCTGAACTCATTGCAGTAGTCTTGCATTATATTACACGTACGGTCACGCAGTTGCGCCAGGCATATTTATTTTGGACATGTTATATGTGTACTGTAAATAGCTAATACGTATTGATTAATTATGTGGTTCTTATAGTAGCAACGGTTAATTTAGATGAATCCTTGCAATGTAACGGAACCAATGTTTTGGGGGTTTGTTTACTTCCGATTAGGGGAAGTCAGTCATGATGCACTGTATTGTGTAAGCCCCTGTTGAAATGTGAAATTCACAGTTTGACTTTTTGTGCATTATTGTAAAAATTGTACTAACATATTTTTCTAAAAATGTTAATGTTATGTGTGAGAATAACTCGTCTAAATCAAATGTTTCATATAGTTATACAAAAATAGAGAAATGCACGTATAACATAGTCTTATTTTCTCCTATCCCCCAACCACTTTTTCTTTACACATTACAGTGTACATAACTTGAGATGTCTGCAGCATTACGTGTGCTCTACTCTGCATCCAGGCCAGGTGGGTTTACAAATGACTACACTAAAAACTGGGACAAGAATACATGCAATGAATTCAATCGCAATCAGAATTTTAACTTATGTATCGAAATAAGTGATACGTCATTTTGCATGCATGTATTTATATAACTAATTGTATCAATGGCTTTTTCCTTAGGCTCATTTTTGGCCAGTCAAAATCTTGCACGTCCTCTCAGCCTCTCAGCGCACAGGGCCGGGATTAGTAAGTATAGTAACCATAGATATATATATTAACTAGACGCCTCATTGTCCGCTGGATTGTACCATTGTCCGCCATATTGGTGAGGGTAAAAGCCGACTACAAAGACATATGAGTGAATGGTGGAGCTGCAGTAATCTGGATAAAAACCCATCATTGTTTTCCTTCCTCAACTAATGTCAATACTTTTTACGTGGTGTACAGAAACGTTTTGGCTCCAGTTAAAAATGGTTTTAGACTTGAATATGTATTTATTGTCATACGGAACTGTTATCATTTAGGCTTAATTAATGTGTACACATCAGTAATGTTTAATAATTTAAAGTAGCTTGAATGCACGTGATTAGAACACAGCTTGTTCACCTTAAAATCCTGGTAAAAATTAAAGCAATGTGTCTTTACTATATGGCTATATATTACAATTTCATACTTATAATGCACGGTAGTGTTATTTGTTTTACTATATAACATAGATCAAGTTTTACTGCTTTAACGGTTTTACCAGATTTATTAAAGAACATCTTTTATCTTTGAAAATGTCTAAAACTATTACAGAAAAAAACATTTCCACAGTGAAAAACATAAGTTTTTACATAATACATACATTTTGTTTGACGTTTTATTCTCTACTACTGCAATATGGTTATTTATTCTGTGGCTTTTCACTGAACATGATGCCATCTAGTGGATTCTCATGAAATAACTGGCACATTTAATGGATTTCACATTCCTTATGGCATCCATTAATTTTAAAGTAGGCTATAACTATCGAGATATGAAGCAACGAAAGACATGATGTAGTTGTACTGTACCGATATCGTAAACCATCATAATGTGTTAAGAAATGTAAACGTGAGCGCAGCTCTACCATTGGGATCAATGGGCTTTTAGTTCACTGTTGCTCTCACTAATATGGCGGCGCCGTTGACGTATCGCTGCAGCGGGGCAAAGCGGCTAATGCAGAGTCTAGGTATTTATTATGTCTATGATATTAACTACATTTCCAGACACTTGAGTGTTTATTTTAATGTCCTCTAATGTGTCACATTACAATCTCATTTTGCAGAGTTTGTCAATAATCAGGAAGATGCCACGGATATGAAATCCATCACGGACCGTGCAGCTCAAACACTTCTTTGGACAGAGTTGTTTAGAGGTCAGAAACAACATGTGACCCTTTTGTCTGTAACCCACTTAACATAATCAAATATTATCAGATAACTGTGACTCATAACTCTGATAGTAAAGAATAATCGGAATAGAAACTGAGCCAAAACTTTTTCTAATGCAGGGTTGGGAATGACCATGAGCTATCTTTTCCGTGAGCCTGCTACCATCAACTACCCATTCGAGAAGGGCCCTCTGTCACCCCGTTTCCGTGGCGAACATGCCCTGCGCAGGTATCCCTCTGGAGAAGAGCGATGCATTGCATGTAAACTATGTGAGGCCATTTGCCCAGCCCAGGTATAATTGCATTTCTCATTTTGTTTTGATCTTTTATTGGGTTTTTCTGTAGTTAATTGCAGGAATATGAAAACTTTTAGTAAAATGATGTATAAACAAATGTACTAAAGGTTTATGACTTGCTTTGTTTCAGGCCATCACGATTGAGGCAGAGCCCCGTGCTGACGGTAGCAGGCGAACAACACGCTATGACATAGATATGACCAAATGCATCTACTGTGGCTTTTGCCAAGAGGCGTGTCCTGTGGATGCAATTGTAGAGGTAAGAGCCTGACAGCACATAACCCTGCTGATAACTCAAGTATCATGAAGACATCAGTCAAATTTTTCCTTTACCAGTCATTCTGTGACCATATTAACTGAAGTGAATGTCATTTCTCAGGGCCCCAACTTTGAGTTCTCCACTGAGACTCATGAAGAACTGCTATATAATAAGGAAAAGCTCCTCAACAATGGAGACAAATGGGAGGCGGAGATTGCTGCCAACATTCAGGCTGATTATCTCTACAGATAGACAATCTGTCAGTCTAGCTTCATGGACTCACACCCCAACCCAGTAACAGTACAGACTTCATGCTCTTTTACCAATAGTCCAAGTTTCAAATATATATTTTAGATTTGGTTTTCAGACAGTTACAGTTGTGTTGAGTGCTCTTTCAAAGCCCAGGGATTGACATTTTTTGAAGAGACACATACTGATTTATCTCTCAGTGTAAGTATAACTGCACATCACTGGAAAACTGAAATTAATGATCCTTCACTATGAGGCAAATGTTAAATGTACATTTCAAGATATTAAATTAATCCATCCTCCCCACTATCTCCTTACAAATGAATCCATCCAGAGGATATAAAGGAAGAAAGAGATGTAACCTTTAAAGCCCTTCAGCGAGTGTGTTGATTTTCTCACATTGTATCCATAAACCGATGAACCGTTTTATTTTTCCTTGTGAAAACTGTACAAAGACTAAATAATTGTGGACCGTATAAAATAAATAAATTAAAGCTCTGTCTAAATCTTGTGATAATTTGCTGTCTTCTTTTCAATGTATTTGTATTTTAGCCTCATAAGGGTGAAATGTAACATTTAATCGCTGTGATAAGGGTTTTTAATTGCTTATGAGGGAGTTGGTTGGTGTCTTTTAAAACCCAAGAATGCTGACAATGGGGTGTTACGTTTATTTATTAAATAAAATTCTGTACAGTTATTTAAGATTACATCCAATTATACTTTAGAAAAGAAACCCAAGTTTGACACATACAATGCTTTAGGTTCTTTTTCAAGGGCTGTGGTAATTTAATGAACATGCTGCATTGTCTGTTTTAAAGTTTAACAATGCAAAATCAAACTGCCCAAGTCAGCAATATCAGACATGATTCCCAAAACCCAATGTAATAAATGACCATATGATCAATCAAAAATGTAATATCTAATGCGCAAAATCTCAGTCAAAGAACACAATCCAACCCTATGCTAGTTGGTCTGTGAGTTGTGCACTTTGTGGAGATCGAGGAGCACCTCGGAAGAGGCAGATTAGCTACCCAGCATTCAACTGTTGCTCTAATCCGATCTGAGAGGATAGGCTTAGCACAACTACCAGTCTGGGACCATACTGCCATATTGTTTGTTCTTTTCAATACGAAAAGATAGAGGATCTACAGTTTTCTTAGTGTGTCAAAAAGGTCTTTCTGAGGCTCTCAAACGGCTGTAGGTATGAGTTGTAGCTAATCAATCTGAAGACGACGTTCCTGCCTCTTTTAAATCTTCTACGTTAGTTATTATAGAGAGTTGATTGCCTATAAGTGACATTGAACCGAAGATGAAGGACCGACTGGAGCAATTAAAAGGGGTAAGAGAATAATGCTTAATATGGTGATGCTGATTATGTAACTTACTTCTTTTCTCAATTAAATATCTGTTTACGGTGAATTACGAGGTATCAAGGCCATTTTTAGCTACTAATGTATCAGATTTTAGAGGTTATACACTCATTTGTTTTCAAAGTACTGAGAGCACTGGACCGCATCTTTTGGATTGCGATCTGTCCGTGAATCGATCCCAATAAAAACATTCTACTATTATTTACTATTAGTGCACTGTAATTAATTGTATCGCTACTATTATACTGTAGTTTTAACTGTAGTACATGGATAAACTGTAAGATTGTAGTATAGAATTTACTATTGAGAGATTTAAAAACATTTTAGTATATCAGCATTTTACTACAGTTTACTATAGTAAATATTATACTGTAGCAGTATCTGGGCTGACATCTTTATTTGAAAGTCAAATGCATCTCTGTCGGGCGGATATATAAACATCCTCAGAATGAAAAACTGGACTTCTTCCCGTTGAAGTCTGTGGTGGTAATGTCCCTGTGTTTTTGTCCTAACAGAAGTCAGATCAAACAGCTGATGATGTGGAAATTCCAATGGAAAATAAAGAGTTTATGGATGAGTTCTTCACACAGGTATATGTAAATTAACTATGTTGTTTCCAAATGAACATTATTTTCAACGTCATCCAATGTCACAATAGACACATTTTTTGTTTTCTATAGATTGAGGAAATCCGGACCAGTATAGACCAGATTGATGAGAATGTCAATGAGATAAAGCGACTGTATTCTATTATCCTTTCTGCAGCTACATCAGAGCAAAGTTAGTATAATAACATTTTACTTTAACTATAACCACCCATACTATTGTCATATATATGTTTTTTATTTATTTTTATAATATTTTTCTCTGTTCCCATACTGTAAACTAGCCTTTCCCACACATGTGCAATGTTCAAATCTTCACTTCATTGTAATTCCCTATTTTTTATCCCCATTTTTATTTCTCACAGAGACACAGGACGAGTTGGAGGCAGTTACCAATGAGATAAAGAAACTGGCCAACAATGCTCGCAACAAACTCAAAAGTCAGTTATGCCTCTTCATGAAAAGATAAAATTGTGTTTTGTTGTGTAATCATTTCTTGATTACTTGAATACTTTGTTTAAACTGTTAAACATTTGCCTGCAACTATAAAATCATGTGGTGACATTTTGTTCCTTTACTGAAATAGTAAAAATAGCAATGTTGTCAACAGGCATTGAGCAGAGCTTGGCATCAAACACAGAGGAGAGAATTTCAGCAGATGTACGGATAAAGAAATCCCAGGTAACCCACCAACACCGCCTTTCCCAAACAGATGTAAAATCCATTTTTTTACTCATACAATGCTTGTCTCTTCATTTTGCCATTCAGCAAGCCATTCTTGCTAAGAAGTTTGTGGAGGTGATGACCAAATACAATGAAGCACAAGTAGAGTTTAGAGAGAAGACCAAAGGGCGCATCCAGAGACAGTTGGAGATCAGTCAGTGACATTTCTTTCTACTTTCTAAAAAGGTTCCTTCGTCTGAAAAGCACAATGCTGCATGCATGTGTAAGGTCAATGTTGGATTCTGTTTTGTAGCTGGTAAAACCACTACTGATGAGGAACTCGAAGAAATGCTGGATGGAGGGAATTCTGCAGTTTTCACTGCAGGGGTGGGCACTATTCTGTAGATTGTACTATATGTCTGTTTGATGTTTTCTTGTAGGAATCAAGCTGTTGTGTTGGGTATTAAACATTTACAGTATGATATTTTTTATGTGTAATTCAATTATGTAAATTTCAAGCATTTTTTTCTGTAGATAATGGACTCTAGCATATCAAAGCAAGCACTGAGTGAGATTGAGGCAAGACACAAGGATATTATGCGACTGGAGAGCAGCATAAAGGAGCTGCATGACATGTTTGTGGACATTGCAATGCTGGTGGAGAATCAGGTGCATGCTTCTGTCATTTCTAGAGAAAAATGAAGGGATTTCCCCACTTTCTGAGGCTTAAAATCAAACATTGCCTATAGATTTTAGAATTTTTATTCTGGTTTATGAATAGGGGAGCATGATAGACAGAATTGAGAGCAACATGGATCAGTCGGTGGGCTTTGTTGAAAGAGCAGTGGCTGACACTAAAAAGGCTGCCAAGTTCCAACAGGAGGCACGCAGGGTAAGCTTGCAAAAATTTGCCAATGCAATTATGCTGTATAACTGTTTATAAATGTCTTTTCTCTAACTTCCATATGCAATAATTTATTTTCTATTAACATTTTGTCTTCTCACTCTCCTTCACTGTTGCTATATACAAATCATACTCTCCCGGTCACTCCCTTATACCTGTATAGAAAAAGATGATGATGATAGTGTGCTGCACAATTCTGGCCATCATCGGAGGTTCTCTGGTGTATAGCTGGCTTACATAAACCTTCAACAAGGTAAACATTTTCATTCTAAATATTGTGGAATTTCTGTTTCTACTTATATAAATTATAATCATATTATTTGTGCTTTAAAAGAGTAACTGGTAAAAAAAATCAGGCGTTTGTGATTCTGCAAGTTGTAAGTGACATTCTGTCTTTTCAGGTGAAGTTTATCTTCTCCAAATTCAGAGTCTGTGATTGAGAAAGAGAAGCATCTTTGTGCCGATGAGCCATAAGGAACCCTCACATATGTTTTCTGTGTTTCTGTATCCCTATTTCTCCTTGTTTTCTTTTTTTCTTTTGTTATCTTGCTAACTTATCAATTGCCATGCACTGTTCATTGTAGTAAAATGTGTGCAAGCAACCTGGGAATTTTATAAAGAGCTTCATTATAAAGTGTCTATTTTATTGACAATCGACAATATTGTTTCAGGGAACTTATATATTTTGTGTTCAGATAAAAGACGTTAATTGTATTGTTGTAGAGGCCTCATTTTGGCAACTGGCATAGGGACACACCCTTGGCTTCCAGTGACAAATATTTTGTGTACTTAGTACTTATTAGAAAAAAAAACCTTAATTTATTTTCACGCATAGGTGAAGATAAGGTTTAGGTTTTTTAAAGAGGGTGATAGGTGACCCTTTATTATTGATCGTTTGTTTATTGTAGAGTTATTGTATTGCGTAGTATTGAGTTCCTGAAGAGTAGCACAAAAGTATTTCTGTATTTCTAAAGTTAATGTTTTTTTGCTTGCGTAATTGATAATTGCAGAATTGTATATTTTGAAAGTGGTTGAGTTTTGAGTTATATACTTGTGGTTAAAAATTAAGTTGTATTAAATCATTTTGTTTTTTCATTTAGAATAAAAAAATAAAAATGTATTATACTTTCTTCACTTATTCCTTTTTCATAAAGTAAATAGAAACGGAAAAAAACTAAAAGCAACTAGGTAAATAAACTAAAACATAGAACCCAAATCCTCTAATACAGAACATAAGTATTTGGTTTAGCACTTTTTACGTCTTTTAATGATTTTGAATATTTTGAAGAAAACTTTCTCTAAACAAATTTACACTGAAAAATATCAATGCAATATTTTCGTTGTGTATTTCTTCTAAATAATGAAGTTCATAAAGCAATAATGCAGCTTAAAGAGAGGAAAGCTAGATGTCTTGGATAAAATTACTACTGAACATTGAAAGTTTGCGAGACCTAAGGTGGCGGTTGTTCTTGCCATTTGTTCTAATGGCCTGATAGCACAGGGGCTATTGCCAGAGTGTTGTCAGCCCTGTTGCATGTTATCAAGGATAAAGCTGGATACTGTAACTAGACCAATTGCGCTAGCTAGTGTGTTATCTAAAGTTTTGGAAATAATTTTATTAGATCGATTAGGGGGATGGATATCTTGGCACCACAGACAATCAATTTGGCTTTAAAGCACAGCATAGTACTGATTTATTTATATATGCCCTGAAAGAAATAGTAGACTTGTATAAAGGACAAAGTTAATATGTTATTTTTGGCTTATTGATGCTAACATAGCGTGTGATAGAGTTAAGCTGTTTGGTAAACTAAGACAAAGGGGTGTGCCTAACAGCATACAAAGAATCTTGGTACATTGGTATGCTAATCAGAGTATCATAGTAAAATGCGGTAATCTTGTCGGTAATGGATTGCGACAGGGAGGTCAACTCTCACCAGCCCTCTTTAATGTTTAAATGAATGAATTGTCAGAACAATTAAGTGACTATACTGAATGTATGCTTAGTAATATCTTAATTAATCATCTTATGTATGCGGACAATTTGCTTATCTTTTCTCCAAGTAGTAATGCTTTTCAACAGCTGCTAAATATTTGTTCTGATTATGGGATCAAATATGATGTGCAATATAATACAAAAAAGAGTGCTGTCATGATATGCAGAATGATAGGCGATATGGATCTTAATTTTCCAGATTTTTATCTGGCAGGGCAAGTACTAAATGTACGCAATTAAATAAAATTTTTGGGACATATTATTTATGATGAAATGGATGATGATGAGGATGAGGATATGTACAAGCAACGCCGTATGCGACCAAGCCAATATGTTAGTAAGAAAATGTTATATGTGTTGAGATCAGGTTAAGATAGGCTATACCTTTTTAGTAAATTTTGTACCACTTTTATATTGCTCCTTTATGGGTCAAGTTTAAAAAAGTGTGCTTATGTAAGCTTCAAGGTGCCTACAATGATTGTATGATCATTATATGGTGGAGCAGTGCAAGTAATCTGTTTTGCATGTCAAGAGTAAGAACTTTTATGGCTTCAATTAGAAATTTGATGTATAAATTAATTTGTCGGCTGGATAGTTCACAGAATGCGTTTGTTGCTGTCAAATACTAGGCAAAGTGGACCTTGAGACAGAAAAATAAATGTTTAATGAATTTGTGTGTTTTATGTCATAGGCCATTTACCAAAAACCCATTATAAAAACCTACAGATTTCGCAGCGATGGAACCGGAAGTCCCAAAATTATAACTCGCTTCCGGGTTTTGCATTAAAATGACGTCATCTCTGAGCCTCCCTGTTGCAGTTATCGACGGAGGTCCGATCCAATCAGCGGCTTAATACGCTAATAACCAACCAGCGCCTACTTCCTGATCTTTTACCCTTGTGTTAAATGAAAAGTTTTACCACCATGTGGAGTTACCTGTGGTCGGTCACGGATGATAATTTCACTGTGTTCAACACTTCAGGGTTTTCGATTTATTGGATTCAAACAAACGCCAACGAGCGTATGACCTTTTGTGACGTTACTCTTTGTTAGCGGGCTAATTTGGAGGAAAATGTAGATTTATTTCACCAGACGGCGCCAAGGAAAGCTCATATGCTGACATGGACTGGGCAAGCCTCGGAAGATCTAAGGTAACTGTATCTGCTTTGTTAATCCCATTAAAACAGCGCGTTGCTCGGAAGTACTCGCATTATTTTTGTGGTATGAATTCGGTTCACTATTAGCATAGTATCACTATTTTGTGTGATTGGCTAACCGTGTAAAGTAAAGTAAAATGTAAACCAATCTTTTTGTCGATATTTTGACCGGCGTGTAGCCTCAACCAATGGGAGATTTGTCACGTGAGCAGCTATTGGCCTCTCGCTTCCGCCACTCCGTGAAGTGACATCAATAATAGCCAATGAGGTTAAAAAGATTTCGTCACGTTCGTATGTAATTGGATATTATACCTGAAGTAGGCGGGACTGACTGCGTTGTGTTTTTGTGACGATGTGAAAATGGCGGCGAACGATCTACTGAATTAACTTTGGCGTGAATTCACACAGTGGAGCCGTTTTAATAATGCTTACTTTCACTCAGAACAGAAAAGTTCACAGAGAAGCGTAGCCGGACTAAACATTGTAATACTACACAGTAAACGAGGACTATTTTAACGACCGGATTTCCCCCACTGTGATTCCGAGTTTAAGTGTTGTGAAAATTTGGTTTTATTTAAAACTTGATCGACTGTTAGCTTACGTTGCTCGAAAAATATACGCTCCTTCTTGCCTCACTCTTCATGTTACATTGAAATAGGAGATGTGACTTTACATACAAGACGTATGTATAATCAAGGCCCTATATCGCTATGTATTTTTATTTGTTCTACGGCGGAGTTTTTTCTGAGCTGGTCAACGTTAGCGGATGGTTAGCTCATGCTGATGCTCGTTCATTCTCTACTTCGCGGTGCTTAGCTTGACATATTAGCATCGATATTACATGTTTTATTACAGCCTGCCTTTTCTAGTTATCGGTCGTGAGAATTAAACGTAATACGGATGTAGTGTTTATGTTCAAGTTTATATTAACGAAGTGTGTGTCGAGTTCTTTTTAAAACAATTTAAACTCCGTTTTATTGTAGTAACGTTATGTGCTGTATTCGTCTAAAGAACCGTACTTCGGTTTAACGGAGCCTGTAGTAAAGTGATTTTCTACTAAACGGAATTAACGAACAGAAGTGCGCTCGCAGGATCGGCACGCGCCAGTGCTGCTGCGGGCAGCGCTCGAGTCTCCTGTCTGACAATGGACGAGTCCAACCCGCGCTACAGCAAGCGATTGGTAAGTGTAGCTTTGTAGATAACGTTGCTTGCGCGATAACGTACATTATATAGTACACTGTGTTTTCTTATGCTTTTATTCTCACTGAGATGAGAATTGTATTGCACGTTTCAGAAACATTGTGTTGAGGACGTGTTGCGTCAAAATACGATCTTAAAGCTGTCATTGAGATTGTCTCAAAATCTTTTCTCTGAGTGACTGATCAGTGGCCAGTTGCATTAACATGGCTGCTAAATTAACTAAACTTTGTCTCTCTGACTAGCAATTAGTTAAAATCTATCGGTCTTATTTTTTTATTTTAATTGGACAAGCTACCTTTTTATCTAACTGACTTAAGTTATGAACATTCTCGAAGAAAAACATTTGATGACTAACGTTAACTCGTAAGACTTGTCTAAGCAGTTCATGCCACCGGCCCCAGGTCCCATGGAAAGCATGAATGACATCTGATAAATGTTTGCTTTAAAGCGCTAGATCTCTCTTTATAGGGTTCTATTCTTACTAATTTGTTGAATCAATACATGGTGTACACAATGAAAATGATGTGTGTGTGTAAAGGTTCAGCATTACACTATATAACATCGTTATCAAACATTTTGCTCAATCCACATCACATGTACCATTGTGTTTCTGTTTAGCCCTTTGCTGTTTTATTGATTTAATTGACAGCTTTGGCCCTGTCCTTTTTCCCTTTCCTTTTTGGCACTGGCTGGCAGCCCCATCCAGGGCACAACACAAAGGATTTTTTTGACATGCCCGGTCGGGCAAGTGATTCCAATCTTCCAAAATTTTTGTGCCATATTCCATTTAGCAAGGATCCTCTCTTTTATGGTAGTATAAATCAACAGCGCACACATTTCCTTTACAGTGGTTCAGCTGTGCTATTCCTTTGAATTTAACAAAAATAAATTAGAAATAAAAAGAACTTGGATTTTAAACTCTGTTGTTTTAAAGGTGCATGAGTAATCGGGATCTCAATATTGGCCAAAATAATCGCTATTATGATTTGTGTCATAACCGAGGAGCCCTACTACATGTGAGAACCGAATCCAGTCCTCTTTTGCTGCATCTTAGGAAAATTTCAATAGGCAAGTCTTAAAAACGTACAAATTATAATTTTCCATGACGATACAGCACTAGCCTGATCGGGCAAGTGATAGTTCTCTGAACTGGCCTGATGATCTTCAATGCTGGCCCTGGGCAGTCATTTGTCAAGCCCTGCTTACACTTTTTGTATTCGACTGGATAGAAACGGGTTTATTTTAATTTTAGGCTTATATGTCTCACCAGTGTAGTGTAAATTATTTTAGATTGACTTGCTTCATCCCTAGCCTAATGTTAGACTAATTTGCACTGTTTGATTGTTGGTGTCTTAAGAATACTTGCATCTGTATTTGTTTTCGTAAGAAACCTTATGGTGCTGATGGTGCATAAAGTAGGGTTGGAAGGATTGATGTGTGCAGTCTGCCTGTTTTTGAAGATACGGGGGAAGTGTAGGACAAACGATCGGATTGGTTTAGGAGACCATGTGAGCAGACATGTGTAAATGGGGAGGAGAGAGGGAGGGGGCACTGCAGAGGCGAAGCATGACCGAAGAGAACAGACGGCAGATTTTCTCATTTTGAAAGGGAGCAAGAAGCACAGGGATGGAGAACAGACAAGAGATTCTGACGCTCGTGGACGGGGGAGTGTTGCTGATGAGACGGAGGGGGAGAAAGAGGAAGATCATGGATGAAGATGTGACACTGAAGGTGCGAGGTGTGTAGCGTCTCATTGCCCTCGATGAGGGCTTCTCAAAGCGCACTGCAGTCTAGGGCCTTGCTTGGAGAGGATGGAAAGAAAAGAAAGCGGGTGGATGAATACCTGGGTTAGAGAATAGAAAAACCTGTTTGAGGTTCTTTTAGCATCAGTTGTATCATCCCTTTTTTATCTTGAATTCAATTTCACTTCCGTTCATTTGAACTGCAATGTTTGTTTGTGTTTTGTCCTAGTGAAACCTTATTGGTTCCAAATGGGGACACGGTGCAGGAGGGCTAATGGTAAATCTTAGCGAAATGAATTTCATTTTAAATGCCCATTTTCGGCTTTAGTCATATGAGCATTTGTGTTATGAATAGAAGAACTACGAAATTTGATAGAGGCAGACTGACATCCTTGTGTGATGCCCAGAGAACTGAAAAATGCAGCATCATTGACTAGGGATGGGCACAAGTAGCCAGCCGAGTGCATGGGAAGTGCAAGAAGATTCCAGTAATCATGGAGTCACGATAATTGTGAATTTAACATCTTTTGGTCATATGTTAATATTGTTTTCAGGGGGGTGTTTATATCTTTGTAGCCCAATTAGGAAGGGGAGTAGGGGGTACACTCAGATGAAACCGGGTCCTGCGTTTAAAGACAGCTATACTAGAACAGAACACAATGGTCTTCAGACAAAAAAAATTACATTTTAATAATGTATTATTTTTTAAATTACAACTTCATATGATTTGAGATAACAAGCAGAGACATAACCGCTGTTTAACAACAATACAAAATATATAATGCAGATGGATGATGCTTCATCACCACAAACTTTGAATGAAGACTTGCAAAATGCATAACCCCTTGCTTGACTATAAGATTATAAACAGAGTGCTGTAGAAAAGGGACTGTGTGGTTTTCTGTCATATACCTGTACCTAAAGTGCGTAAAATAAGCAATGAACGTTGAGTATATGGATGAGTAAATGAGACTTAGTTTTGGGATTTGCTTTAAGATATTGCATATCATTTAGAATACGTTTAAATGTTTCTTTGGATCCACGTGATCAGTTCTGCATAGGAAAGAGTATATGCCGAGGATTAGCAACAGTGGCAGGTTTCTTAAGATACTGCAAAGTCATGCCCAATTCATTTAATCAATTTTCACCCCCCTGTTTTTTGGCATTGTGTTCGAGAGGGTATGACGACAAGGCTTGTGAGTGGCTAGCAGTTCTGCATCACCATAGACATTAAGGGCACAGACAAGGGCGAACACAGGATGGTCCTGTTCTTTTCTTTGAGTGAATGCTTATATCACGTGCTTAGTTCACCTGTCCTTGTAAAAGTGTATTGGTACATTTCAGCCATTATGCAACCTATATGCTGCTTTTTTTCTGTTATTCAGATACTAGGTACAGAAGCGTCAAAGTGCCAAATTTGCTTTTAATGCCTCCTTTTGATTTTTTTTTACCATACACACCTTTTAATCTGACAAAACACTAAATTTATGCATTTATTGGACAAAATTATATGGCAAAATAGAGAAACTACAGCATAACAGGGAATAGCTTTGCACATATGTTGTGTGCAATATTATACCAAATGCAATTATATTTGAACGAATAGCTAAGATGTAAATTTACCCAAATTTTATGCCACTTCTGTATCTGAAAAAACTACATGTTTTCAAATTTGACTAACTTAAGTCTTAGAAAGGCTGTTTGATCATAGTAAACCGGTTTATAGAAGGTTATGCATAAGATGTTGTATTATTGAGTCCTAAGCAGTTTGGCTGAGCTGAAACGATTGGAACACAATGCAGTGTCAAGATATGCCTAACAGCAGGGCTATTTTAGGTTGTTGCCACGGTTTTGCAGGACTTAAAGACTTTGTAGAGAGGGTTTTTCTGTTGGAACACAATTGAAACAACTCTGCTTAAAATATAATGACAATAGAGCATCTTTAGCATGATGTTGATCCAGCTGAGATATTTTATTGTCTCAAAGCTGTTTACTGCAAGGTTTCATCACTGGCTGAGTTGACAAACAAATATTTTGTGTAATTCAAACCTTGAATCTTTAGAGCTGCACCGATTGCGATTAAAATTTTTTTTTGGCAGTGTCCGATTTTATAAATAAACCTCCCTATACTGATTTCCTATCCACAAACTATAATTGACACTGTAGCTCAGTGGTAAGAGCATGGCTTTAACAACGCAAGGTTGTGGGTTCGATCTCAGGGTATTGCAGATACCCATGTATAAATGTATAGGATAATGCAATGTGAGTCGCTTTGGATAAATACATTTAGGCATTTGGCAGACGCAATGTAAATCATCACTTCTCTCACCTAAACAACTCATAAATTGAAGAACTTTGTGACTGAAAAGTAGAAATAATAATTATAACTAAACAAATGTCACTTATTTAAACCTTTTCTCTTTTGTACTGGTCTCACAAAAGTCTGAGGTGCTATACATGAGACATAAACACACAGACTACATAAACTGATTTGCACATGTGCACTTTTTCACGTTAATGAATGTTCAGTGCTTGGGGAATATGAAAGAAAAAAAATGGATTCATGGCTTTTGAGAATCAATATTAAATCGATGCATTTAAAAAAAGTTAATCAATTTATTTTTTGCCCAGCCCTAGAACAAACGCTGCTAGGCCTTCTTGGTGATAGAGCTAGTGTTGAGGGACCAGGGGAGGACCAACGCCTCGTTGTTTCAACTGATTAGACCCAACACGGTCCAGCAGCAGGTCCAGTGAGGAGGACAGCATGGTCTTGATGTGCCTCATGACAAGCCCTTCAAAGCACTTCATGATGATGGGTGTGAGTGCAACGGGCGGTAATCATTGAGGCAGGACACAGCAGACTTTGGCACTGGGACAATGTTAGTGGCCTTAAAACAAGTGGGAAGATGTCAGTAAGAATGTCTGCCAGTTGGTTAGCATATCCAGGAATGTTGTCTGGGCCAGCAGCTTTCTGTGGGTTAACTTTGACTAGAGCTATAGAGGGGGGGAGTTTGGGTGTCACGTCGTTCTACATATCGAACTAAGCATAAAAGCTGTTCAGTGCGTCTGGTAGGGAACCATCACTGACACAGGCAGGTGACGATGTCCTTTAGTTAGTCATGGCTTTGATGCCTTGCCACATGTGCCCTGAGTCACCGCTGTCCATTAAGTGATTATGGATTTTCTGGGCGTGTGGGCACTTTGATGGCCTGTGACAGTTTGGCCCTTGCTGCTCTTAGGACCACCTTGTCCCCTGCTTTGAAGGTGAAGTCTTTAAAAGCGCGTGCATCTCTGCAGTCATCCATGGTTTTTGGTTGGGGCGTGTAGGCATGGTCTTGGAGATGGTGACATCATCAATGCACTTGCTGATGTAGCTGGTCACTGATGCCGTGTACTCTTAAGTTGGTGTAGTCGCAGTCAGTTGCAGCCTCCCTAACAGGGCTCTAGACTAACTTTTTGCACTGGTTGCACTGGTGCGCCTAATTTTTTTTCTTAGGTGCACCAGCATAAAATTTGGGTGCACCCAAATTTTTCGACCGGATCCCATTTAGGCGATATTGACTTGTTAATGATTAACTAACAATCTGGTAAAAATTTAGTTTTTTACCAAAGAAAGGTAACTTACTGAAAAAGTATGCTTCACTGAACTGAAATACATTTCAGTTGGATTAGATACATTTACAAAATCTGTGTCTCCGTCGATTAGGAATGCCATGTACGGTGTCAGTACACGATCCGTTCCACCTGCACGATCCGTTCTGAGCATGCGCGTAATTACGTATTAGAAAACGTCATTGTTTTCCTACACTATTGGTACCGTGACGCAGGCGATGAAACATTTGACGGCCAGGTGGCACAACTGGCAGCATATTTTTTGTTTTGTAGGCTAACGTTACATAGTTGAACCGTTCACGGCGAGTCTGTTTTTATGTTTTTAAATGTTGCTTACGTTACCGTTACTATGTGTTTATGTGGTGGTCAATCCAAAATAATAGAGTTGTTACATGAACATGGATGATTTTGGTTACATGTGGAATAAAGTATTTTTATCGACTGCAAATCTTCAGTTTCCTCAACTCCATTTTGCGATTCATTGCTGTATGGCATGTCTATTTACCTTACAGTGATTCGATCTGAGTTCAGTAGTATTGTCAAAGACGGTTTTTGTCGTTTTTTATTAAATTCTGATAATACTACTTAACTTTAAATGTAGTAATTTATTAGTATGGGTCTATATAGGCTAATATATCTATCCATTTAATCTAAACTAGTAAAATAATCCCTTCAATGGCGTTTACAGAAGCCAATAAGGAACATAACACATATGTCTAACTAGACTATATTAATTTACATGAAGAAAGAACTACAAGGTCAGGGGAAACATTACAGTATTTCAAACTGGTGGACAGCAGCGAAGTAAATTGAGTATTGTATTTAATTTAACAGTAAAATATAAACAAAGTAAAACAAAGCTGCGCAAGCGTGGAACAGATCGTGCAGTGTCGTAAATCATTGCACAACTAAATCATCATTTGCGCATGAGCGGTTTCTACAACGTCGTGGTGCGCATGCGCGAACGGATCGTGCAGGTGGAACGGATCGTGTACTGACACCGTCTTCGGACCAATGCTTGACATAACCTGGGAGGTTGATGGCTCCGTGTCAGAGCAATGTTTAAGATTATTGCACAGAGTTTTATCGAAAAGGTTTTCAATCGTTCTTTTCATCTTTTCTACTCACCTCTATCGCTGTCTGATTGCACCACTCGCGATTTCAAATGTAAACGCACGTACAGGACCATCTGGACCACGGCCAATCAGAGGGGGGTCCGCCCTACACTATCTCTAATTGGTTTAGACCACGTAATGGGACTTATGTGTGACAGGGAGACTTGAGTCGCGGAGACTTTTTTTCTCCGTCGAACGGCTGGTCGCACCGGTGCGACCTCAGATTTTTTTAAGTCGAGGTGTCCTTAAGAACGTCTACTCCGTCCGGTACACACCAGGAAGGTTTGTGTAAAACATCTCAGCTTGGATGAAAGAGCATCACCTCCAGCTGAACCCTGCCAAGACCGAACTACTTGTATTTCCGGCACACGGTGCAACACAATCTCACCATCCAACTTGGCAATACAACAATCACTCCTTCCAAAACCGCCAGGACCCCTTCTCAATGACCATGTGGGTGGCACAACTCCTTGTCCAGGCCCATGTAATCTCAAGGTTGGACTACTGCAATTCTCTCCTTGGTGGTCTTCCTGCAAAGGCTACCAAACAACTCCAGCTGGTCCAGGATGCAGCAGCACGCCTTGTCTTCCAAGAGCCCAAAAGGGCACATGACACCCCTTTTCATCTCTCTCCACTGGCGACTGGTTGAAGCCTGTATTAGATTCAAGTCACTAATGCTCTCCCACAGGATTATCACTGGATCTGCACTGGCATACTTTCACACCATCCTACACTCCTACACCCCATCAGGAGTATGACACATCGCTTTATTGCTCCCTGAACTCTCTGTAACATGCTTTGGATTCTGCTAAATGACTATATGTAATTGCAACGAAAAGGGAAAACACCCTGGATCTCAAAGTCCACATACTGATGAAATTTAGGGAGCACTGACTTGAGATTTGTGTGATTTAAATCTCCAGCATCAAAGAACGGTCCATCCGGGTGTGTGTTCTGCAGTTCACTGATTATCCCGTACAGCTCACAGTGTCTCCTTAGCATTAGCGCTAGCTGAAATGTACACTCTTGTTACAATGATAGAATTGCCCGTGTAAATGAAATGGTCTGCATCTAACAGTTTCAAGATCCACATATGATGGACAGTAACTAGAAACTATCACAGAGTTCTTGCACCATTCCATGTTATAGACACATAAGCCACTGACACGAGCCTTATGGCACAAAGTTAAGTGGCTAGTCTTTTAGCTGAATGGCGGTGTCCGGAACTCTGTTGCTGAGCCACGTCTGTGAAAACAAAGACACAACAGTCTCTAAACTTACACCGTGTACCAGAAGTCCAGTTTATTGTCCAGGTAGCAGACATTGGAGAGCTGGCTGGCTAGGGTTTGTTTTAGCCTGTGCCTAGCACAGGCTCCAGCATGTTTGCGCCACTTCCGCTTTCGATGTCTCTTCCGGCATCCACTGTCATCCGGCAACGGCATGGTCATATGTTCTATAGAAAAATACAATACAATAACAACAAAAATAGCACTGTTTTGGATCCATCAGTGTGCTTCTTAATAAAGACTGGCTCACCGGCTTCGCAGAAGACACGGAGCTCCGCCTTCCCCATAATGCGACCAAATCCATGTGACACTCCAAAACGCTACATTTTCGTTATACACCATATAATAAGCATATTATGGCAATAAAATTAGAAGCCCGGAACATGAATGCAAAGCGCTTACACTTTGTCCAGTGATCCTTAATTGATGCGCTTTCTATTCACGTTCTAGGCTCTTTGGCATTTCTTCCATTTAAGGTGTATACCGAATTTGATCTTAATGGAAGACAAATTAATCATTTTGCAATGTCGCAAGAACCCAGGTTTGTCTGCACCACTGGGAAATCTGAGCTCTGCGTCCGGTACACAATGAAGCCGATGCGGCAGGGCTGCCCCTAGAAGCGCACTGATGTCATCATGTGCTTTGAAGATCTGGCAAACGTAGGATTGCATTCCAATTTTTTGCTACCATGTTACTCTAACACCCTTGGTCAAATAAACATTTAAACTTGGATTAAGGCATGCTATTTTTAACAAGTTAATGGTAGTGTAAGAGCGGACAGCTATGTAAAGTGACTAACGTGGTGCGTATACACTTTTTAAATAAGCAGACAATCACTGATCTCCTACTGAGATCGATTTGTTTTATTTTTTGTATTTTTTTTGTTGCAGCGGTCTGGCACACGGCGACGTTACCAGGATGATGGCATCTCCGATGATGAGATCGATGGAAAGAGGACATTTGATCTGGAGGAGAAGCTGCATTGTGACCGCTTCAGCTCCGACAGGGTCAAACGCATGGAGGGCAAAGGTCAGACACACACAGACCATTACTGCAGCTAGAATTTTTAAACATGGCACAATGTGTGTTTATTTGTTTATTTTCATCTCTTGTTTTGTTCAGATTTCACCTACGAGTACATCCAGAGAGGAGGGCTCAGAGACCCCATCGTCTTTGAGAGACCTGACGGGCTTGGCATTGTGTAAGAGATTGTCGTCATTGTTTTAAAAAAAGTTAATTTTCCATTTTTATTACTTGTGTTTAGCGAAATGTTTAGCATTTTCTATTCATCTGCATTTCTGTGTACATTTCCAGAATGCCAGATGCAGACTTCGGTGTGAGTGATGTAAAGATGTTTGTAGGTAAGTTTTGTTGTAGTAGAATTTTATGTTGACTAAACTATGCCATATTTGCCCTTAAAACTGATTTGAATCCCTTTTGTTATCTGTTCGCAGGAAGTCGACGCATAATTGATGTAATGGACGTGACTACTCAGAAGGGGACTGAGATGTCAATGGCCCAGTGGTGTCGATACTATGAGACTCCGGCTTCCCAGAGAGACAAACTTTACAATGTTATCAGCCTTGAATTTAGCCACACTAAACTAGAGAGTCTTGTCACGAGACCTGCAACGGTTAGTACATATATTATGTATTAACTAGGGCAACAAACCACTTTAAACTAGTATATACCAACGCTTATCAATCAGCTTCATGGACCATGTTTTTTCTGTTGTGATAGGTGGACATGATTGACTGGGTGGATAACATGTGGCCACGACACTTAAAGGAAAGACAGCGAGATTCCACAAATTCCATTATGGAGATGCAGTACCCAAAAGTGCAAAAGTAAGTGTTTCTGGCATCTTACTATATAATATCAATTTATGATCCAATGTGTAATTTTTTGGAGCATCTATTGACAGGAATTCAATTTAATATACATAACTATGTAATAGCTCATTCTAAGGTAATGAGAACATAATGCTTTATTTCTATTAGGGATGGGAATCATAGGGTACAATACGATATGATTCGATACGCAATACAGGGCTCATGATACTGATAATATCACAATGCTCCTATTCTGAGATAATCGATATCTTGCTTGACAACCCTTTAACGATACATCATGATATCTATGACTCTATGAAAACAAAATGCCCATTAAAAAGGTTAAGATTTGTCACTTTATTTCAGTGCACAAAAAGTTTCTCCGTAGATAAATTAATAACGCATTACAACACATGAGTAGTAAATTAAACATTTAAGCTTAAATCATAAGCTTGTCTTTGCGAACTGACACATAACTCCATAAAGAAATTGTATAAACAGCTACATTTCTACATATAACATTTTGTTTTCATAGTCATAGATATCATGATGTATCGTTAAAGGGTTGTCAAGGAAGATATCGATTATCTCAGAATTTGAGCATTGTGATATTATCAGTATTGTGAGCCCTTTATCGCATATCGAAGTATTTCAGTAATATATTTGAATGCATTTCACGAAGGTCGTTCAATGCTTTATTTCACTAGTGTTTATACACAGTATATCTTTAAAGCGTCGATCGACCTTAGTGAAATGCATGCAGCGTTCCAACATTAGTAAAATAAAGCGTTGATCGACCTTCAAAGATGTACAGTAGTGACGTATTCTAACTTTTACTCATGTAAATTTTTCAAGTATCTGTACTTTAGGAGTGTTTTTACTTTGAGAATAATTATGAAGCTATTGCACTACATTATAACGCATATATCATTATGTTCAGGCGACTTTCTTAAATGTGTTCGTTTTGTTCAATACAGTAAAATGCATGCAATTCTACACTGATCAGGAAAAAGCAGTACTAGAATCGGATTGGTATTGGAGTGTGACACAGGAGGGGATTTTCAAACCTCTCCCAAAATGTAATTCCCATCCCAAAATCCCGTCCTGTTCCAATCCTAGAAGAATGACTCGTTGAAATCAGTAAAAATACAGTAAGACCCCGCCAGAAATGTCGGTGAGCACGACAGAGGGATTTTGACTTTGATGTTTGCCAGATCAGTCTACACCAGGGGTCTCCAACCTTTTTGTAAGCGAGGGCCACCAAAATATCTAAAATCCTCTAGAGGGATACTTGTTGATAACATGCATTCAAACTTTAAACATGCGATGCCTTATTTGTACACTCACAGAACCAAATTCAGTTTTCTTTCAGATATTAAAGCTTATAACACTTGCTAATAATAACCTTTCATGACGATGTAGCACTTGGCTGATCGGTATAGTCACAGATTTGTCAGCTGTCTTGAGCATTATTGGTGAGCCCTGTGTTTAACGGGCACCTTACAGAGTTCATGCGGGCTAAAACAAACATAAGATTATATGTTTACTTGTATCAAAGGTATATTTGTGTATTCCCGGTCCCGCCCACTCCCGCTGACATTTTTCCTGTAATGTGATTAATAGTGATTTTGTTTCCCATTTGTGACCCACTGGTATCCCCAAAAAATGTCAGCCTCTAATCGGCATCGGACGATACTTACAATTCAGGTATCGGAATCGGGGTGGAGTGCACTGTTAGTTGCAATTCGCAAATCCACTCCTAGATGTTGCTAAATTTCATACCCTGGAACTTTAAAGTCATATTCTGACTCTTCCTTCCTTTCTTTTATCTTATCGATCCTTTTTCTTATTATCTTGATGTCTCATTTGTCTCACAGTCCTCTTTAGCCATCTTTTGTTTTTTAAATCTTTTCTGTGTTCTCTGTGCAGGTACTGCCTAATGAGTGTGCAGGGCTGTTTCACCGATTTCCACATAGACTTTGGCGGCACTTCTGTCTGGTATCACATACTGCGGGGATGCAAGGTCAGTAAACATAGCAGGATCTTTTGATGTGTGTTGCATTCATGAACTGATTGAAAACATTTTTGGTTCAGAATATCAAAAGTCTAGGCTTGGTTTTAGTGAAGCTCTCTCGCTTTTCTCTGTCTCTCATATGATTATCTGAAATATGACTGGCTGACTGGTGTTTCTGCTATAGGTGTTTTGGTTAATCCCACCCACACCACAAAACCTGGAGCTATATGAGAACTGGGTGTTGTCAGGGAAACAAGGGGACATCTTCCTCGGTGACAGGGCCACTGACTGCCAGAGGATTAAGCTTAAGCAGGGCTCCACTTTTATTATACCATCAGGTAAGCACTTTAAAATCATTTCCCAGTAAAAATCCATCAAAGATGATGATGCTCACAAAGAAGGTTTTACCATGCAGACCGTGTATTGTGCTTTAAAATGCCAGAGAAGTTACAGCCCTGTAATGCTGCAAAAACTCACAAGATTGTTGGCATAAACAAATGTTAAGATTGTGATATTGTATTTATTTATTCTTGGCGATACGTTTGGACTTGACATGACACTTATCTGTGAGGTTAATTTTTCGAATCTGTGTGCATTTGTTTATATCTTTATAAATCTTTGTTTAGGATGGATCCATGCGGTTTACACACCTGTGGACACGCTTGTGTTTGGAGGAAATTTCCTGCACAGTTTTAACATCCCCACGCAGTTGCATATCGCCAGCATTGAGGACAGGACACGGGTGAGTCCCACACTCGCTATAGAGCATACGGTGTTTATTGTTAAATTATAATTAAAAAGCCCTTATTAACAAAACAAACATTAGTTTCAAATGTAATTGGGAGAATCTAACATAACCTCTTCAGGTCATGTTTCATCATCAAATAAATGAAAAGCATTCCGGTGATGCATAAATAAAAACCTAATACATATAAATTAGGTTTGCTGTCTGATTGTGATTAGCTTAAAAAAATCTATATATATTAAGTATTTATATAGGGGTGTTTTTACGGAAATAAGCTTAATTGTGCTAATATTTTTTGTAAAGATGTCTGATATTTATGTGGTTCAACGTGACCCAGATATTTCTTCATAAGGTTCACTCCAAGGATGCATTTTTTGGAGACTATTAATAATGCTTTCTTCTGGTTTCTCTCCTCCAGGTGCCAGTGAAGTTTCGTTATCCCTTCTTTTACGAGATGGGCTGGTATGTGTTGGAGCGTTATCTTTACAGTCTAACCAACACCTCCCACCTCATCCCCGAGTACCAGAAATACTCTCTTGGGATCGGTGAGTAGATTCACATCCTCCTAAATTTTGCAATATGGCTGCTTAAAAGCCCAAATTGGCCCTTAAGTGATTGTTCTCCCTGAAATTAAAATTCTGTCATTTACTTAACCTCTTGTCATTTCATACCTGTTTGACTTTTTTTCTTCTTCAGAACACAAAAGAAGATATTTTAAAGAACGTTGTTAACCGAACAGCATCTACACCCATTCACTTGCACTGGTTTTGTGTCTCTAAAATAGAAGGGAATGGTGCTGCTGTTGTTCGGAACTTTATAAAAAATATGATCTTTTGTGTTCTGCCAAAGAAAGTCAAACAGTTTTGAATTGACAAGATGGTGAGTAATTGAGAACAGACTTTCCATTATTGGGTGAACTGTCCCTTTAAACTCTCTACCACTCTGATTTTAATACACAGGCTACAAGCAGGAAAGCTCAGGTTGTGAGGTACTAAATGGCTATGCTAAGGAGGAGAGAGATGACAGCAATGTTCCATCTCCTCCCACTGGACCAGGGGTGAAGGTTCACCTGACACCTTTAGAACTGGAGGGGCTTTGGAACCTGGTGGGGAGGTTGGAGGCTCTGCCTGCACATAAGAAATGTGTGCCTTCAGGGATACACAACGCTGCCGCCCTGCTGCACGACATACGGGTCAGCACTCTACATGGTTATTTTGATGCATTTACTTGTGTGAAGCTGTTTCACGAGTCGACATGAGATGCAAGTTGTTGTTGTTGGAATGAGTTCATGTTATGTGTCTAGTTGTGGGTGCAATGAATGTTTATTTTTCCCTTTCAGGCGTTATTGAAAGAACATGCCAATGACACCCCCAAACTCTCCTACACTGGAAAACCTATTGTCAGATGGCCGAAGAGAGTAAGATCACTGAATGAAACTCCTGTTTTTAAGTCAGATGAATACACCTCTGGTGTGGTTAACTATAACAACATTTTCAATTTTTTACAATTTTAACAAAAACACAATGTATGCGAGGGTTCAGTTAAATCTCATTCTTATCTCGTCTGTCTTCTCCTAAGCCCTCCTGGTATCAGCCTCCTCCTCCCCCTCCACCTGTTATCCGTCCAAAGCTGGCGACCACACCAGTGATTGCACGGCCAGTGAAACCAGCCTCCAACATGTCGGTACTGCGACGACGACGTGTGCGCTGTAAGCGCTGCGAAGCCTGTCTGCGCACAGAGTGTGGTGACTGCAACTTCTGCAGAGACATGAAGAAGTTCGGTGGGCCTGGCAAGCTCAAACAGACCTGTGTCCTCCGCCAGTGCCTAGCTGTAAGTCCAAGAGTGTGTGTGCAAATATACTAGTACACATATTTGGTGGTCAGCGCTGTTAATGATGGCACAAAAAAGATCAAGCTTTGAAGGGATAGTTCCCCTTAAAAAATCAAGATCTGTCATCTTTATCAGCCTAGTGTAGTTCAAAAGATGTTTATGACTGTTGAACACAAAATATATAAATTAGAAAAATGTCTCAATGGTTTTGTGTTCCTACAATAGAAGCCAATTGTGACCAATAAATCAACGGAAGTCTATGAGAGAATCTCACTGTAGCAAAAGAATCCTGTCTGTGCGAGTTGTCTTTTGAAGCCTTTCTCTCTTTGCATGCTAACATCTTTCTCTCGATAGCCTGGTCTGCCGCTCTCAGCTGTATGCGAGATCTGTGGAGACGGAAACCAGGATACTGGCGAGGAGCTCATGGAGTGCTCCAACTGTGCTCAGATTGCACATCCTAGCTGTCTGAAGGTACAACCATTATTTCATTCCTCTTAGAATAGGTGGATACTTTTGATGTCATTGTCCATTTTAAATAACTACACAGTAATTGGATAAAAGGGAGGCTGACAGTCATGTGCATGAGAAGATTTGGACCAGGCTGTTATCTCTGTCTGACAGGTATCAGGTGAGGGAGTGGTGAACAAAGATCTGCCTAGCTGCTGGGAGTGTCCCAAATGTATTCTGGGCAAAGACACAGAGTCTGAGGTAGCACACATACACAGCACAAATGGTCACACAGGTTTTCTGTATTAAAAAAAATAGACTCATTTAGAGCTTACAAATAAAAGAAGCTTTGAGCTTTTGTAACGCTAGCTTTTGCAAACCCGAATACATACACACTAGTGTTGTCACGATACTGGAATTTCTAGATTCGATACTCAAAAAAAATCTGTATTCAAAACCTTTCTCTATACCACGGGAAAAAACTGCCATAATAAAACAAAAAAAGATTAGCGCCTTATTGTTAAGTTAAATTGATCAAGACTAGACAATGAGATATACATTAACTAACAATTAATAAATAATGTAAAAATATTAGTAGAATTAACATTAGATTATTTAAAATCAAAGTTGAATATGTTGGTATTAATGCACCAGAGCTTACATGAATAGTTTTAAATATTAGTTAAAAAATAAAAAGATGATTAATAAATAGGAATGATTTCATCCACTCGTTTCATTCATCAACACGCATACATAGAGCACTATGGGAAACACGGAAGTGCAAACGTATATCAAACACGAGAACTGTTGCAGAGATTTTACACGCACCAGCATCATTTCAAACACCAATTTAACCGGAGCGAATGAGACGAGTGGAAGAAATCTTTGAGTGCAAATAGACCGAAACGTGTGCATTAAACATGAGAAATGTTGCGTAGACTCTGTACTGGCCATCTTTCTAACATAAACAACGTTTAACCAGGGCGAATGAATGGATGAAATTATTGATCAGCGCACATACATACAGCGCTATGGGAAGCGTAAACTAGTGTGAACCAACTGCCAGATGTTACTGTGACTCTGCACTGGCCATCTTTTCTATCATTGGTCATTTGCGGACGTTCAAATCTTGTTAAAGTCTGTGAGAGGAGGCGAGGCTCTGTTTTCACTGTGTTCACGTACAGTGTGTGACATCTCACTGTCTGGAAAAAAGAGAGAGTGGGAACTCATGGTGTCGATACCTGGGGCATATGTTTTGGAACGGTTTCAGATTTTTCAGTATCGAAATAGATATTTTTGACAACACTAAAACATACACATCCACACACTCGATCACAAGGGAAAAGATGCATGGCGACAGCTTACTGTGTCGTACACACACACACACACACACACACACACCGGTCTATGTGTGTAACTGTAACGCCTGTTTTCCTGTGTGCCAGTCGTCATGCAGCGGTGATGACATCACAGCACAGGATGGGTCAGGGGGGCTTGGGGGCAGGGCATGGCACGGGGTCGGGCGGCCCCCCTCTTCTCTCTCCCACGGGTCGCTCCAGAAACGGGCAGCGGCCCCTGAGCAGCGGCTCAGGAAGAGGGTGAGAGGCTCCGCCTTACTCACGCCACTGCTGCCGCACGCACAGCCGCTCTGCCATTCTTCTGTTCTCTCCCTCTCTACACTTTCACATTCCTTCCAAAGCTTTTCTGCCCTTTGTCTTGCGCTAAATGCCCCCTGCTTTATTCCTCCTTTTGTTTTTGGCCTTCTTTTGCTGTGTCTGTGGCCCACCCTGCCCTGTATCATTATCATGGTGCCCCATCACTGCCAGAACTGACTGAGGGCTTCAGATTCAGCTTTTGTGTTTCAGTGTTGCTGCTGCGGTATCTTTTCAAGATCATATTAAATGTGTGTTTGTGATTTTTCTTTTCTGCAGATAAAATTAGAGGGTGCGAAAACACTTGTAAGTATATATTTTTTTTATTTATAACATCGACTTCGTGTGGGTATTAATTTGGTCAATTGAACATGTGAATCGTTATTCATTTATGGTTGCTTCTTACAAATAAATTTCATTAAAAAAAATTAACGTGAGTAGTAAAATATCGCTGCGGTCCTTCTGAAACCTATTTCTTAATAAATCATTCTGTCATCCTTTCTGTTTGGCATTGGTAAATATCTAACCAATAAAAGTAATAAAAAGTGCTTGTCAACTTTGTACTTTTTAAATGATTAAATACAGTTGTCAGTGTTTTTTCATTCCCTGAAAAAGATTTAGAAATTTAGAAATCTGAGGTTTCAGAAGGACAGAGATGATATACATGTTTGTTGTAAGAAGTGTAACAAGTCTCTTCTCACTTTCAGAAACGCAAAACATCTCTTGATCCTCGTGTGGCTAAGATCTACCGGCGTCATGGCATGGATCACGATGATGATTCGGGCAGCGACGACGATGATGGAGACAGTGGGAAAAAGATGTCAATTCACTCCAGGAGCGGCGTCTCGTCATCCCGCAGAGGTTATGGAGCCAGCAGGCGAGGCGCTTGGAGAGGCTCTACACATAAAGGGAATCGTGGAGGAGGCAGCCTGGCAACAAGCTCTCTGAAAATGAGGCGGGGACTCGGAGCGAGAGGAGAGAGAGGGGGTCGGGTAAGGCTTAGAGGAGGATCTCATATGAGGCGAAGACGTTATGAATCAGACGACGATGATGATGACGACGACGACGATGATGATGATGATGACGACGAGGAAGATGATGACGATGAGGAGGATGATAGTGATGATGAAAGGCATCTGAGCCGATCTGAGAAAGAGCATCGTTCACGAAAGAGACGACGTAGAGGCGAGGACTACGAGGATGAGGATGAAGACGACGACAGTGAGGAGCGAGACTTTGATGGAGAGGATGAGGACATGGAGGATATGGATGATGGAGGGGAGGAAGATGAAGATGATGAAAACCAATCAGATTCTGATGCTGATCCACCCATCCTGCTTGTCTCAGATTTGAACGATGACCTGTTAAATGATTCCTACCTGACTGTGACACTTCAGCGGCCTCCAAAAGCCAAGCGTGATCCAGGATCCATCGTACCCAAACTGGAGGCTGCGATGTCTCCCCGTACACCAAACACAAAAACGTTGCCCAGGACGCGGCTCAAGAACATCAATTTGACACCTTCCGGTAATGGACTGACTCCGTCTAAAGGGCCTGGCCGCCACACAAGGCGGAACTCGAGTCAAGATGGCAGAGAGAGAGACACTCCATCACCTTCCTCAATGTCTTCTCGTTCTTCTATTTCGCCTCCGCCTCCTCCTTCCGTCACCACCAGCTCTCCTCCTTCACTTCTCTCTCACCCATCATTCCGGGATGTAGGAAACGAGCGAGGCTGTGAAAAAGACATTTGGGTGTCTGTGTTTCGTTACTTGAGTCGGACTGACTTGGCTGTGTGTATGAGAGTCTGCAAGGCTTGGTACAAATGGTGAGTGTTTATTTTATGACGAAATGGGGACTTTTTCAAAATCTTAACAGATTAAAAATGTTTAGGCCTGTCAAACGATTAATCTCGTCCAGAATGAAAGTTTGTTTACACATGATATATGTCTGTGTACTGTGAATATTAATTTTGTATGTATACACAAAAACATACACCACACACACACTGATTTTTGTCACTCATTTCAGAAAGTAAAACCAGTAAAACTCGGGTGTAATGGAAGCCTGAGTTTTTTGATAGCAGCCTTCAGGTCATCTGCATTGTTGGGTCTGGTGTCTCATCTTTCTCTTGACAATACCGGGTCAGGCAGGTTTGCTTGCCAATCAAGCGCAGTAACACCATGGTCATTAAACCAGCTTTTGGTACATTTGTAATCGTGGGCAGGTGCCAAGTCCTGCTGGAAAATGAAATAAGCATCTCCATAAAGTTTGTCAGCAGAAAGAAGCATGAAGTGCTCTAAGATTTCCTGGTAGATGACTGCGTTAACTGTGTACTTGAAAAATCTGTGGGGTTTTTTATGAACAAAGTGACTGAAAATATAAATGTTTAGCGCAACCTCTGGCATGTGTTTATGAATACATAATTAATACTGTATGTTCTGTACACAGACATATGTAAACAACTTTTTTTCTGCGTGTGATCAATCATTTAAAAGCCCTAATATTTACCAATAATTTAAATTGAAAATAAATTATTTTATATATATTTTTATTATTGCATGTATGTTTTTATAAATACAATAAAAATTATAGGAAAATAAAACGTCAGATAATTTTTTACTTGTTGTTTGTTTTCGATATGAAAATAGTTGCTGATATGGTGATACAATTTCAGTCAACATTTGATCGTGCATTGATTGATTGCTTTACTAAGCGAATTTTACATGATTTGTTCTCTCTTGTAGGTGCAGTGACAAGCGCTTGTGGACACGGATAGATCTGAGCCGCTGTCGATCACTAAGCCCCCAGGGTGTTTCAGCCATCATTAAACGTCAACCTGTGGCACTTGACCTCTCCTGGACACCTGTATCAAAGAAACAGATCGCCTGGCTCATCCATCATCTACCAGGTACACTTTACACAATAAAGGTCACTATTTCATAGTCACGATTTGGCCAGTGGTGGATGAAAATCTTTGGTCTGTACTTCAGATATATACTTATATACATATATTGTACTTCAATATATAAAATACAATGATACACAGAGGTGAGATTAAATATTCCCCTCTCGTTCCGCTTGTTTCTCACAGGTCTGAAAGATCTCATTTTGTCAGGTTGTTCGTCATTATGCGTGTCTGCATTAAGTTCCCAGAGTTGTCCGAGTCTGCGAACGCTCGACCTGTGTTGGGCAGTGTGCGTCAAAGATACACAAATAAAAGACCTAATAGTACTGCAAGGTGAGATGCTGCCTATTACTTATTTTGGGTTATGTTGTGTGCTGAAGTAACTATTCCAGCTTTCTTTTCATCATTTACTAACATTCTTTTGCTATGCAGGCAGTGAAAGTCGCAGTCGGCTCAGAAGTTTACTTAATCTACGCTTGTCTGGTTTGGATATAAGTGACTCCACTTTGAAGTTGATCGTCAGACATATGCCTTTACTGAGGCGGTTGGATTTGTCTCACTGCCAGGAGCTCACAGACCAGTCCATCAACCTGATCACGGCTTCGGGGTGCAACACCCGCAACACGCTTAGACAGCTCAACCTTGCAGGTACCCTTGATCTTCTGCCCTGTATATAGTGTCAAATGCCATTTAAACATGACATCACACTGTAAAGGCACATGCAAGTATTTATGCTCACTGATTTAGTAATTTTTCTCTTTAGGTTGTAATAAATTGACCGATGCTTGTCTGTCATATATGAAGCGATTATCAGCTCTGGCTTTGTTGGACCTGCGAGGATGTAAGAACGTGACTCGCCGCGGCTGTGAAAACTTTATATCTGATCTGTCTTACTGCACTGTCTTCTGTCTAACCGAAGACAAACTCATTCAGAGAATATCATAACGTACAGAAACCGTCTCCGCAGCTCTGCCTTGCGAGCTGACAAGTGCTCCATCCCACTGAACACAGGCTGAAATAGCCTGAATGGGAGGATAAGGCTGAAGATAAGCGAAAGACTGAAGGAAACCGCCGCTGATCTAGGTGAAGGGTATAAACAAATGTGAGTGAAGCGTGGAGGTTTGCTCTCCTACAACCTACGAGATGGATCCAGACGCATCCAAAGTGTGGCTTTTTTCTTTGGGCATTCACCCTAATCCAAAGTGACTTCTTTAGGAGAATCCCAAAGCTTATGCCAATGAGCTTGCCACTAAATTGAGTAAATGGGGAAGAGAAGATCCAGTGAGATTTTGGGTCCAGTGGACCTGTTTGGCTTTGGAGGAGTTTGTTGAGAAAGATAATGACTCATGGTGTATGCTGCTTGTTCTCATCTGCCACAATCTGTTGAACAAAGAATGTAGTGGCATACACTTGCCATCATAGTATGATTATGAATAATAGGTACTTCAGCCTACTAATTCAGTCATACTTACTGACTTTTGTCTTGGAACACACATTTCAGTCTTTCACACTTCACATTTTTGGACACACCATAACGCACCAATGAAAGGGTTTTTACTCGTTCCTGCTAAAACCACTCTTAGGTTTTCGTTCATCTGCTTGCCGCTACCCCACACAGCCAAACCACTTGCATTCTCACATCCTGTTTTGGAACGGGTTGTTCATGTTTGGCTGAATTGCTTAGTTAACATTGGATAGCTATAACTTAAATGCAACTTGTAGCACCAAAATAGCAATTATTTTCTGAAGACTTTTAAAAGTGGATGTTCATTTTGTTTTGTTTTTTCATGGAAAAGCAGGAAATAAAAAATGTGGGGAAAAAACATCAAAGATATTTTAGTCAGTGAGTTTGTGCTTGTATTGTTATTTCTGACGTTACTTTTGATTATAGAATTAATACATAATGGTACGGGTTTATTAATATGTATTTTGGTTTTCACAATTATGCTATTTTAGGTTTTGTACAACAATTTATAAAATGTAGAAGGTGGAAAAGGTCAACAAATCCCCTCAAACTAATAAGATATCCGCATAGAAAGGAAATGACAAAAATACATTGGGTTTCCCTCACGTACTACAGTGTCAGAACATCATCAGAGGTGGTCAGAGGGCAAACCTGCACAACCTGCCTTTTAGTCCCCCCTCCCCCATTGAATTAGATTAAACCATCAACATATGTGTATGGCATAAAATAGCCTAAACGTTAATAGATATTTATTGCACAAAAATTGTTGAAAAAAATGCAAACTACAGCATATCACATAACTGTAGTCAATGTGTAGGCTACTACATTTTATGTGAACCCATATTCTATGATGATATAATGTGAGACTCCATATCTGCAAGCCATGTATAACAAAATAAGTCACCAGAAAAATTGACTGTTCGCTACACAAATGTAGGGAGACCTGGACATAACTTTACTCCTGACTGGTTGTTTCAATCTAAATTATTTGTACACATAGTCCATAAATGTATATTGATGTCTGGAATACATCAAGTTACGTTTTTATATTATTAACATTGACTGTTTATGGGAGGACTGGTTACCAGGTCAATGTCAAATGGATGCGGTCACTTATGTTTGGATCCAAAGTGAGGTAATGGTCCCCCTCAGAGTTTCATCACTGAGAAAAAGAAAGAATGCACAATAAAGTGTGATGCACACAAGCAAGTGGACACATTTTTGTGTAGGGCCTGTCACACCCCGCATTAAAATCAACACGGGAAGATTCTGAACTTCCTCGCCCAACAAAAACAAAGCTGAAGATTTGTTTGGAGTTTCGGGCTTTGTTTAATTTCAGGTTGGCAAGGATTGGAAGGAATGTTCAGAAAACATTTAAGAACAGGTAGCTATTATTTTGGTTATTAAATGTGATTATGCTGAAATGACACTCCACGTTTGGTTTGATGTAGCTTTTTGTGGTGCTCATTTGTGATTTTTGAATACTTGTACAACCATAATAAAATGACTGTATCAGAATAGGATTGCATGTTGTGGTAAACGGTGTATAAGTCATATTACTATATACAATAATTTATACCGATCTATAGTTGTATTTAAAGCAACACTTGCCTGCGGGAGAGTGCGAAATGGTTTCCAAACAAAGTTTCTGCATTCGGCGGCATTTAGTCAACAAATTCACGTGTATTGCGCTGCGACTGGTAGAGTTTGATTGACAGGCAACCAGACCAATCATAACGCCGGTTTTATGCCCATGTTGCTATTCGCCATTTTGTCCGACAATCAAACCACAGACTAGAGTTTAACGGGCTCCTCGTTGTCGAATGGAATACCTTTATTGTAATTGCATGTTAACATGCATCAAAATGCCATGTCTCGTAAAAAATGTGCAACTGTATACATTCTCACTCATAACAGTCCATTCATAAAAAGTAAATAAAAATATACATAACACAGGATTTAATTATGCGATTAAAAAAATCCTTATAGGCTACTGTTGCTGGCCGTCACACTGTACGAGCATGAATCCACCCATACGGAAATGTACTATTTATACATACATGTAATACACTGCTGAATATATTGAAATATATTTGAAAACGTATTGTATCCTAAACCTTACAAATTGATATTTACATTGCATTTCTATAAATGTTTATTTATGTGTAAAAATATATTTAATGTCTATAATAATTTAATCAAATATTATATGACGTTTTTTTGCAATGTGTATTTTGTTTTCTTCTAAGAATAATAAACCCCCATATGGTAATATAAATCTTAAAATAAAATATTACTATATTAGAACTTTAATTTAGTGAAAATATTTTCATTTGATCAAAACAGTAACAAGTTAACTAACAAGCAGCAATTTTAATAGGTGTTTGCCATATATGGGTCTTTCTGCTAATTGACTATAGTTTTAAGATGTTTGCTCTCATTTCTTGCAAGATAGTAGTGGAACTGCAACATATAGCTTTGTAGAAACGGAGAATATTTGTGACTTTTTTTAAAGATTGTTTTGATAAAAACTATGAAATCTTCCATGGAGTGTGTCCAGGAAACCCAGTTTATGTTGTGATGTGAGCCCATAACCACAGGCCTGTAGTTCCTTTCTTACATTTCTATTACAGGGAACAATTGTCTGCACTGTAGGAACAAAGTCAATCAAATTTAGTATCCATTAAATGTTTGTATCCTCTTTTGCAGATGCATAAGAACCATGAACTCATGAGGCGGTACTCAAGTGCCAAAAATAAGAGAAGGGAAACGTTCTAAAAGGAACAGTTTACCCAAAAATGAAATTCTTTCGTCATTTACTCACTCTCTTTTCATTTCAAACCTGTATTACTTTTTTTCCGCAGAACACAAAAGAAGATATTTTGAAGAAAGTTGGTAACCGAACAGCACTGGACCCCATCCATTTCTATTGTATTGACACAAAACCAATGTGAACCAAATGAATTAATCAGCAGCAACATTTACACTCACCTAAAGGATTATTAGGAACACCATACTAATACTGTGTTTGACCCCCTTTCGCCTGCAGAACTGCCTTAATTCTACGTGGCATTGATGCAACAAGGTGCTGAAAGCATTCTTTAGAAATGTTGGCCCATATTGATAGGATAGCATCTTGCAGTTGATGGAGATTTGTGGGATGCACATCCAGGGCACGAAGCTTCCGTTCCACCACATCCCAAAGATGCTCTATTGGGTTGAGATCTGGTGACTGTGGGGGCCATTTTAGTACAGTGAACTCATTGTCACGTTCAAGAAACCAAGTTGATTGGAGCTTAAAAAATAGCAATATATTTATATATATAAAAATAGCAATATAATAGCATAAATTGTGCTACAAATCACCCACAACTTTTTAAATATACAGAAATACAAATAAAGTATAAACAAACAAACTTATCTCATCAGAGATTAATACAATAACAAAGGCACCATAAACATAAAATAAAACAGATATATGTAAAACAAACGAAATGAAAAACAAAGCGAATAACAATTTAACAACTAAATAAAAATAAACAAATAAAACAATGAAAAAATAAGGAATGGGTTAGGAAAGCTTGAAAAATCTTAGATTTTTTCAAGTTTCTTATTCTGTTTTAACATAAAAATCAAGATCTGTATGGCAGAAAGTAATATAAGATTTGAAATAAGTTATTTTGGTTTAATGAATGTAAAACATTGATAAAATAATAAAACGGTTAAGAATATAATTTTGTTTGTCAGACAAACAGGTTCTGTAGCTCAAGTAAAATAATGTGGAATTAAAGATGTTAAGGTGGACTTTTTTGGTCATATCTATTTTAAAATCAATCCAGAAAGAAAGGGAATAAGGGCAATAATAAACCAAGTGTTCAATATCCTTAACAGATGCATTACAAAAAGTACTTTTATCACAAAATGTATGTATAAATGTACAAATGGTTAAATTTACAGAGTAGTTGTAATTTTTATACATCGTTTCTTTTGTTAGATATCATGCATTTATAGGGCATTGTCCGGATACTTTGCCATGAAATATGATAAGGCAGGGTTCTTGATGGACTGTAGGAGTGTAGTGTGTGAAAGTATGCCGGCTCAGATCCAACTCCGTTATTTTACTTCCCTGGTTAACAATCCTCTCAAGACCGTTCTTATTTTTCACGTTTAGACCATTAAACCAGCACAACAGTGAAAAGGATAATAGTGACTCAATATAGGATCTGTAGAACATGTACATCAATGTTTTCCCCACATTAAATGACCTTAGTTTCCGCAAACAATACAATCTTTGCTGCCCCCTCTTAAACAAAGCCTCAGTATTGGGTGAAAAGGACAGTTTATTATCCAAAATAGTACCCAAGTACTTGTACTGTTCAACACTCTCAATACCTCCTTCATTTATGCTCATTTGCTTATTATGAAAAGATTTTCTCCTAGGATTAAAATCAATAAACATCTCCTTAGTTTTAGAAACATTAAGTTTTAAGAAAGCATTCTGACACCATGATAAAATCATCAACCACAGAGTCTTCATATAGAGTCTTCCTCACTCATTAAACTAACGATAACCGAATTTTATAATATGCCTATATCTATAACTACTCGTACAGTCATTTGTGTAAAAGATCAATAATAAAGGTGAAAGGACGCATCCTTGAGGAGACCCAGTTGATGACTCCAACCATTCAGAAAAGCATTCATTCACTTTAACTCTCTGTTTTCTCTGCACAAGGAAATCTAAAATCCATCCTACAAGACTAAAATCCAACCCCAAATCATTAATAAGCTTCTCAACTAAGATATGTGGCCGGATAGTGTTGAAAGCGGATGAAAAATCTATAAAAGGTAATTTAACAAATGTTTTCGGCTGATCCAAATGCTGTAGAGCTAAATGTAAAAGAGTTGCTACTGCATCCACTACCCCTCGCTTAGACCTATAAGCTAATTGTAGGGAGTCTAGAGAACTCTGTGTCCTTAGCGTAATTACCTTCTTAACTAATTTTTCAAAGCATTTCATCACTAGGGATGTAAGCGCCACAGGTCTAAAATCATCCAATACCTGTACATTTAGCTTTTTTGGTGCTTCCACAGTGCAGGTACTTGTTCGGCACATTCCTTAAGTAATCTACCCCCTATTTTATCAGGCCCAGGTGCCCCCTGTTTTTAAAAATTGATATCACATCACTCACATTAAGAAAACACAATCATCCACCCCATTTCTTTTTCTTCATCTTTCCACCCATCAATTTCCTCCATCATGAGCATCGAATCTTAGATAAAAGTTATTAAAATCCTGTGACAGAACTGCGTCTGAAACCATTTAAACTAATTCTGTTTTTAATTCTCCGACTTTGCTTAGCTGTTATTGAATACATCCTCTCTCAAGCAGAACCAAAATTTCCTGTTTTCAATTTTACCTAAAGACCTTCCCTGTAAGCTGATTCAGCCCTTAATTTCCCACTTAATTTGTTTAGCCTAAAATACTCCAATGTATCTCCCTCTTTAAAGGCCCTATTCCTTTTAGATAGAAGAATCTTTAGTGATTTTGTGACCATGGTTTACTGTTTGGGAATTTCTTAAACAATTTCACAGTTATTAACATAGCCTCACAAAACTTTGGGTAAAGGTTTCGTAAGACTTGAAACACCAAGGATTTAGTCAAAACCAACAAGCCACGCCCACGGATCTGACTTACCATTCATTGTCATGGCAGTGGCACATCTTGATAATATTAAAAGTTATTTTTCAAAAAGTAAATAATATGTGAAAGTGAGTTTAAAATGAATAAAAAAAATGAATTATGTAAGGAAATATCACAATTTACCATACATTTTAACTGTTTAAATATAAAAATAAAGGAATAAAATAACTGTAAAGGAACAGCAAATATCAAATAAATAACACAAATTCAATATCAGAAACTTAATTAAGAAATTAGTTAATTGTTTCAAATATACTTTTAAATGATTTTCTCTTTTGATCTCATTTTTTCAAAGTTTAAATACTTTTTATAACCAACTTTAATATGAAACTATGTACTGCTCTTACAAGGCTAAACATAACAAATTTAAAAAAAATCTCAATTAATCTGTGCTTGCTGAAATCTACATCCGTCCCTACCTCTGTAAATAAAATACTTAGATGTGTCTCAAAAGATCGATTTACATAATAGCCTATTTACAATACATTTTAATACAATGAAATAAAAAATGTATTGTTGATTATTCAATATATCTTTATAATGTTTGGGGGAATATCTTCTGAAAAGAGAGGTAGACACAGATTCACACAAAAATGTCTTTAAATAGCAACTTGCAGCTTGGTTGAAGCTGGGATACAACAAAACCACCCATGCTCCATTTGCAAAGATACATGCACCTTAACAAAGATAATAGAATTCACTAGAACCCATTATAATTTTAGGTTTTGTCCACACTGGTCGCGTCCGGTGTAGACACGGTGTAAGTTAAGAAAACAGGTTATTCATTAAGGAAAGAAAACTAATAAAGAACAGCAATTCATTAGCTACCTAAAAACAGTCATACCAGACAGACAAGCAGTGGATGTCACACAAAATCTTATTAGGAGACCCACCTCTCCTTCGAATAACACATTCACATCAAAAACAATTCAGACAAAGACAGTTTAACATATATAATGGTAATGAAGATCAAAACGGAATTTATGTCCATACATTATTTGTCAGTCGTATAAATCTGCAAAGACAGAGAGCAACAGCCTCGGAATGGAAGTGAAAGTTGATGCTCATTACGGTTAGTGAGGATTCTGAAATGTTAGCTCCGCCTCTAACTGGTTGTCGGCCAAGTGAGGAGCAGATAGTGTTGGAACTGGGTCACGGCTTTGGTCTTACCAATTCTGCAGATGGTTTGCATTTGTGCACAATGCACATTTACGTGACTGGTGCATGCTGGGAAGAGCGGTTTTCTAGCCCCGCCCTTGGTGTGTATCCTGTTGCGTTTGTTTATGGCTTGTTGTCTGTGCTCTGTCTCTGTTACTAATATGCCCACTCGAGTCAAATATAGAATTAACAGCTGAACGCCGACTATAAACAGCTAAATGTATTCCAAACACCCTTATTTAAGTAAAACATTTATTCATTTCTATCCACTGACTCTAGCAAGATTTACTAATGCGCTAAAAAACGGCATCATTCATACAAAAAATATGCTTTGCAAACAAGGCAAGTTTTCATACACTATCTAACGCATACACTATCTAAAGCATGATAAAAAGTCAGTTCTTAAATGCCGCATAGGCCGCCGTTTGTATAAACAAGATACACAAATAACTCATTCAACATTAAAACGAAGGATTACGCTCCTCAAATGCAATGATATAGAAGAAAGTTCCTATACCCATCCCAAACTTACACACAAACTCCACATCGTCCTAAATTGTATGCATTTAGCTCAAGTTCGTGAAGACAAAGGAGGCGGAATGTGCCCAGGGTGGTATGTCTGCACGCAACCCACAGGGGTGGAGTTAACGCGACCAGACTCCCATAGACCCATCCAAGGACACACCTATCCATAGGCTACAACACTATTTGCAACCTTGGAACGCCGACTCTAAATCATCAGTTTACACCGGAAACGTTCATAAATATACTGGTGAAATTGTGAGTACTCGATCCTTCGCGTTTTTCTTGTTATCATTGCTCGCGTATACATTGTAACCAATGGATATTATGCATATAAACATAGCCTACATGCGTATGCCGGTTATATTTGTGTGTAACCGATTTTGTTTTTTATTCCAATGCATCGGTTTTCTTTAAGCTTCTCTTAATCTGTCTGCCTCCGGCGGAGGTGTGTTATTTTATTGAAAATCAACCATGTTTTCGAGGATCGTAAACAGCCTTTCCTACAGTGTTGTTAATGGTAGCCAAGAATAGGCTTTCCTTGTGCATTCGATGTAGCCTCATATTCCAAACCTTGTTGTCCGATGAGATCCATAAAGCATAGCAATGTGTTTCAAATATCTACTTGAATGTCTAACCTAAACTGCAGCCTGAATATTTTTGTTCAATATTACTCGACCCATAACTAGATTACTTAGTGCATTGGCGCCTCTCGCAATGAAGTCACTTAAGATCTGGCCCAATCATTTATATAACGTGCATTTCCTTTCCGCCGCATGAAAGCTGTGCAGGCATTTATAAATATATTCTGCTCAATGACCAACGGCAGTTAGTTTTACATTGGTTTGAAACCGAATGTCCATTGAATGTTCAGTTAAACTCTTTGCGCCTGTTATGTTTTGAGCCCAAACTATGGAAGCAGAAAAGAGACATAATGTTTTGAAATTTAATAGCCAATGAATACTTGAGTTTGAATTATTTTACTTTGGAAACCTTGTATCTGAATTTATTTGTTTCGAATTTACCTCTATGAAATTTAAATATGAAAATTCTTGATTTCCATTTTAAAAACTTGAATTTAATGCTCACAAATTCAGATACAAAACAAAATCAACTTACAGAATTTCAGATAAAATACATTCAGGTTGATCAAATTCGATTGCTCTTATTCAGATCTAAAATTTCAAGTTAATATTTTTCAAAGAAAACATATGTCTAATTCGACTGCTCAAATTCAGATCGAAAAATTCAAGTTAAATATTCACATGGTAACATCCGGGCTACCCAGGATAGGAAAAACAGTTGAGCCCAGAGCCCGTCTGCAATTGAACCGAACCATTGAACCGAACCGACGTCGGGCGGCCTATCAGAGCACGTCAACCTGACTGTCTGTCATGATCCAAGAAGAGGCAAAGTAACGTATATTAAACCTGTAAAGAAGATGACTTCTAGGGAAAACGAAGGCGCTCCGGTAGTTTGCTGTTTATGTACAATCAGACTCGACAGAACAAAAGTATGTTGTTGCTGATTATTTTTTTGGAACACATAACTGTTAGCTATGGTTTGTTGTGTGACTCGTCTCTCTATGTAGGTAAGTCAGCTAGGCAACACGTTATAGCCAGCAGGAAAACTTCTCCGGTTACTTTCGTAACCTCGGTTCCCTGAGAAGCGAGAACGAGACATCTGTATAGGTGTCTGTGGCCTAGTGGTTAGAGCGTTGGACTTGTGATCAGAAATTTGCCGATTCGGATCTCAGTGCCAGCAGGTCATGATTGAAGTGCCATATATGCAACATTCTTGTCCATCACGTGCTTATTTGTACTTTTTTACGTTTTGGTATATAATTCAAATGTTTTTCACTCATGTCTATTCAAAAAATATATAAAAAATAAATTACAACAAAACGAGCAGTTTGCTGATCTTTGCCTTTATTGAACATTACACATTGTTTGGTCTGCTTTGTAACATGACTGCAATTAAAATCTCAGCGCTATGCATACATGACTGCCTCCATATATTATTTAATAATCCCTAAAGTACTTCATTCAGTTCTTTTCTCTCCTTGACAAGTTACAAACGCTGTCTACTGTTGTTAGCCGTTAGCACTAGGTATAAGGAGGGGCTCTGGCATAGATAAGAAACCCTTATTTTAGTTAGATCGAAGGGTCTTTAAGACATCCAACTGGAGAAAGCGTAAAAGCGAACAAAACCCATTGACATCCGTTTAAAAAAACTAGCCTGTTGTCTCCTTTGCTGTGTTCCGATGAAGCCAAGGTGATAGCATTAGCCGTTGCGCTTTTGGTTTTGGCGTGGGGGAGGAGCTGAGGAGATTAAGTAGCACGTCACACAACAGCAGATTCGACTAGGAGCAGGCACGATTCAGATATCTTAAAATATAATTGAGACTAGTCGAAACTGAATTAGAGATATCTTTAAATACTTTGCGTATTTGTGACGCGATAATTTTAGATATCTATGAGGTCATTACAGATATCTAAAATAGAGTTTTGACTAGTCAAAACATATTTACAGATATCTCGAATCATATTTCTTACTAGCGCAATTATAATTGCAGATATCTCTAATTATCAATTTGACTAGTGAAATTACAATTATGACTCGTCGAAATACAATTAAAACTATCTAAAATATATTTTATGGATAGTCAAACCCAAGGTTTTTATGTCAAAACGGCTTGCCATAAGAAGTCATCTTCTTTACAGGTTTAATATACGTGACTTTGCCTCTTCTTGGATCATGACAGACGGTCAGGTTGACGTGCTCTGATAGGCCACCCGACGTCGGTTCATTGGTTCGGTTCAATGGTTCGGTTCAATTGCAGACGGGCTCTGGGCTCAACTGTTTTTCCTATCCTGGGTAGCCCGGATGTTACCATGTGAATATTTAACTTGAATTTTTCGATCTGAATTTGAGCAGTCGAATTAGACATATGTTTTCTTTGAAAAATATTAACTTGAAATTTTAGATCTGAATAAGAGCAATCGAATTTGATCAACCTGAATGTATTTTATCTGAAATTCTGTAAGTTGATTTTGTTTTGTATCTGAATTTGTGAGCATTAAATTCAAGTTTTTAAAATGGAAATCAAGAATTTTCATATTTAAATTTCATAGAGGTAAATTCGAAACAAATAAATTCAGATACAAGGTTTCCAAAGTAAAATAATTCAAACTCAAGTATTCATTGGCTGTTAAATTTCAAAACATTATGTCTCTTATTTGCTTCCATACAAACTAACTCAGACAGACATAATATGACCTTTACACTGCACAAGACTTAGTTTAATTTAAATATGTTATATTAATCACTCAAACTAATTCAACAATTTAACTACATGGAATTTTGTTTGGGTTGATGTTTTTCCTGAACATTTTAGTACTAGTTTCATGTGATTGCACAAGGTTCCGTTCTTTGGAATAAGCGTTTTGTTTTTTTAATTATTTTACTAATTTTAATGTATGCAATTGTACGTTCATTAAACTCTGACACCTTTTCAGATAAAGGTATCAAACCAACTGGACAATATTCAGAATATTATTCCCTATAATGCACAAGGCTTGTTTTTCTGATTATTCCTGTATTATTTTATATACATTACTAAATCATATTTATTATATGTTTAATACACTGTACCTACTTTATTTCATCATTACATTTACATTTAGTCATTTAGCAGACGCTTTTATCCAAAGTGACTATAAGCGATATGTCATGAAAGAGCAATAGTACATTAGGTGCTAATACAAAGTTACTAGTTTCAACAAAAGCTAGACCACTACCTGTTGACAGAAGAGGGTTGGTGTGCTTGTTTTTTTTCCATCATTTGTCTGTCAAGTATTCACAGAAGAGGTGTGTTTTAAGTTGTTTTTTGAAGGTTGTGAGAGATGTGGTTGACCGGAGCGCATTGGGAAGAATGTTCCACCAGGAAGGGGTTGTGAAGGAGAATGAGCGGAAAGGGATTTAGTGCCCTTATGAGAAGGCATTACAAGGTGCCGCTCGTTTGCTGAACGCAGGGTTCTTGATGGGCTGTAGGAGTGTAGTAGGGTGTGAAAGTATGCCGGCGCAGATCCAGTGATAGTCCTGTAGGCAAACATCAGTGACTTGAATCTGATCTGGGCTTCAACCGGTAGCCAGTGGAGAGAGATGAAAAGGGGTGTCGCATGAGCCCTTTTGGGCTGTTGGAAGACGAGGCGTGATGCTGCATTTGGAACCAGCTGAAGTGGTTTGATAGCCTTTGCAGGAAGGCCAGCAAGTAGAGCATTGCAGTAGTACAACCTTGAGGTTAACAGGGGCTGGTCAAGCGCGAGTAGTTCTTTCTTGGGTGGGGTTCAGCTGGAGATGATTCTCTTTCATCCAAACTGAGATGTCCTCTAGGCAGGCTGTTATGCGAGCTGCTACAGAGGTATCGTCATCTTTCGTATCGTCATCAGACACCTTTTCAGATAATGGTATCAAACCAACTGAAAAATCTTCAGAATATTATTCCTTATAATGTACAAGGCAGTCCTGAAACCCATTTAAATTCATTAAACTAATTGATATACAAATGTGTACGGTATCTGGAAAAATACAGCGTTTTAGAACCTTAAATCGTGTATACATATTGCGTTACATCTAAAACAAATAATAATATTCGTTTAAGCCCTGACATGTTCCGAGCATGTGCATTTACAGCTTTCCCGTTGCTCAGTGGTTAGAGCATGACACTGTAAACTTCTCACAGTGATGCACAATGCTTTGTCCAATATATAAAATACTGAGCCTTGATTTGTTTTAATTAAACCGATGTATGTATGATTTATTGATTTATTATCAGATATCAAACATATTAAATATATCAAAGCAACTGTTCATTCCTTACCCATAGCAACTACAGAAAATTACGTTTATCCTTTACTTTTGTAACAAAAATATGTCTATATAAATGCTATCAATCTGACAAAAACATTAGTACTACACTTTTACTATATTAAATAATATGCATATAATACAAAAAATATCAAGAAATTATTCCAATATAAGGCAACCAAACACCATTACCTGACTGGATGTCAGAGTTTTATGAAATATCAGTGGTTATGAAATATGAAATAAAGTAGGTACAGTGTATTAAACATATAATAAATATGATTTAGTAATGTATATAAAATAAAACAAGAATAATCAGTAAAACAAGCCTTGTGCATTATAGGGAATAATATTCTGAATATTTTCCAGTTGAATGTATAATTGCATTCATAAAAAATTTTTAAATAATAAAAAAAAGACATAAAACGCTTATTCCAGAGAACGGAACCTTGTGCAATCATAGGGATGTTTTTCTGAACATTTTAGTACTAGTTTCATAACAAAGTTCCATGTATATAAATTGTTGAATTAGTTTGTGTGATTAATATATATATATAAATAATATATAAATTAAGCTAAGTCTTGTGCAGCGTTAAGGTCATATATTTATGTTAGTTTGGGCTCAAGTTAGTTTGGGCATAGCATATACACACACACATATATTTATTGCAACACTTCCTTTCTTTTAAAGATGTTACTCTAAGGGGTTTTGACATGTACTGATAAAAAGAACTCTTCACAAAACAAACACCACAAATCAACTGCATAATTTTAATTTTCTTCACCAGAGCTTAATAAATGTGTCAAAATTAACCCAAAGACAATAGAAATAAAGTCGGAGATCCTGGAGGTCTTTGTCTCTTCAATCACGGTTCAATGAGATAAAAACAAACGTATCTATTGGCATGTCCTGTCTTTGTTAAGGTGTTTGATGATGAAATGCGTCACAGCTCCCTAAAGTTATTTGAGTGCGATGCAATGATAGTAATCATATAATCCTCCATATGAGAAAAGGTCGCTTGAGATGATGTTCAGTGACTAGTTGTCCTCAGCGCCACTTAGCTGACCATGTGCAAGGCCATGCGCTGTAGCCTTGATGCTGGTGTGGACTACTCTTGGATTCACTGTCTCTAGAATCCGTACTCACAAAAGAACATGTGGTAAGTAAGAAGTCCTTTAGTTGAGCAGAAACTCAAAGAGTTCTCCACGCAGAACTTTGGATGAAAAAGAAGGTAGCACAAGATCAATCCTCAGACTTCTCTCTACCCAACAAACACTCCCTTATGGTGTCAGTGTTTATATACCCAGTTACCTCCAGGCCGCCCATAACTGTTCCTGTTGTTACTGCCAGTGACTCCAATACATCACAACAGGGTCTTAACTAAAATACTTAAAGAACAAAAATACAAAAAGTATAGAATTACAAAAAAGTACAAAAAGTATAGAATTACAAAAAAGTAATGACATAATGTTACAATGTCAACGCATCGTACGACAACACAAACCGCCATATTGGTGAGGACAAAAGCAGACTACAAAGACATACGAGTGAATGGTGGAGCTGCAGTTTTCTGGATAACATTTTTATTCATTTTTATTTCTCAACTAATTTCAATAATTTTCTATTTACATGGAGTACAGAAGCGTTTTGGGTACAGTTAAAAAGGTTATAGACTTGAATATGTATTTATTGTCATACGGAACTGTTAAAACTCAGGATTGTCCACAATCATTTAGGTTTAATTATTGTGTACACATCGGTAATGTTTAATAATTTAAAGTAGATTTAAGTTTACATTTAAACATTTGGCAGGCGCTTTTATCAAAAGCTTACACCAGGGGTCCCCAAACTACGGCCCGCGGGCTGAATGTGGCCCGCCAACAGATTTGGACCGGCCCTCTGAACAATGCCTTATAGTGTGTTCACACCAAACGCGAATTTAAGCGCAAGTGATTTACATGTTTAGTCAATGCAAAGACGCTCACGCGAATCGGACGAATTGAGCGTTTGCGTTGAAAAATCTGAACTTTGATGAAATTTTGCGCCGTGTAACCAATCAGGAGCTTGCTCTAGTAGGGACGTGAGCGAGCGTCAGAAGCCCCTCCCATGACGCGAAATATAGGCATACAGTTTCACTTATATCATGTATATATTTGATAGTAAATATTGGCTTTCAGACCCAAATTTCTCTAAGTTACTCACATAGCCTAATTGTTTGTTAAATTCATAACGTACTATTGCAATAGAACTGACGCGCGAACCATCGGAAAATTTCAAAGACGACAAAATGGCCAAGCGGTTGGGAAAGAGAAAGGTTAATTAATATGCATAAGAAAATGTTTTGAATTCGAGTAGCACTAAACTATTCTACCATTAGGAGGGATAATAAATAAATTTCAAATCATAATTAAATCTCCACAATAATTCAAGTAGTACCTCCGGCCCATGTCATTTTCTGTTACAAACCGACCCGGCCCCCCATTAAAGACGGGGAGATTTATGTTATTAAAAACAATGCGACTTTACTATATGACTACATACTACTAATTTCATACTTATATGACATACATCATGTTTTACTGCTGTAAAGGCTTTTGAAAGGTCTTTGAAAAATCTCTAAATTAACTACAAAAAAAGGCATTTCCACAGTGAAACACATTCGTTTTTATATAATACGTAAATTCAACTATATTACCTTGGATGTTTGTTCGATGGTTCAATCTCTAAATGTTTAGTGTTTTTTTCTCGACTACTGCAAAGTTGTTTTTTCTGTTGCTTGTCTCGTCTATAACATTTCATTGAACATAATGCATTCTAGTTGATTCTCACGAATAACAGGCACAAATAATTAATTTCACATTTCCTTATGACAAACATTAATAAATACTAAAGTAGGCTATAACTAACGAGATATGAAGAAACTAGAGACATGATAAAGTTGTTCTTTACATATATCGTAAACCACGGCTATCACGGCTGTTTTTAATTACTTTTCTGGAGGAAAAGCTATAAGGTTTTCTCATAGATTCCCTAAGAATACCAGAAAACCTTCTACTTTGTGAGTTTCACTTTTAGTGTAGTTTTTCAACTTTCAATAGTGTTTGGGTTCTCTGAGAAAACAAAATAGGATTCACTTTTCACTCTCTTTCAGTTAAATTACAGTTTTTAAGGAATATGAAGCTGTTTTATATCCTTCAATAAAGGCACGATCAAATCTGCTTGTTTTGTTTGCAAACTTTACCAGGTTATTCCTTCCCAGATAGCACACTCCATCTGGCTCACGTCTATTTGACGTCTGCATTAACATCTGCAATACGTAGTTTGCTCATCTTCAATATGTCTCAGAGATGCCTGTAATACGTATGCTAAAGATCATGAGATCTGGAAAAAATCTGCTACACATCTTTGTGCAGTTTTACATCCATTCTAAATCATAAACATCTTACCGACATCTTCTAGATGTCTATATGACATCTGACAGTAGACGTCTCCAAGACGTATTGCTGATGAGCAGACTATGTATTGCAGATGTCTTGGAGATGTAAATGCAGACGTCAAATAGACGTATGCCAGATGGAGTGTGCTAAGGGGTTTGTGTCTTTCAGCCTTAAAATATATCTTGTGAAACAGACACCTCCAAAGCTACAGCTGAAATGTTATTGATATAGAATAATTTTTAATTATTATAATCAGTTAAAAAAATAGAACCGGATATTATTACTGAGAATAATAATAAAAAAATCTGCCTGAGATGCCTACCTTCATTTCGAACATGCAACCATTGACATAAACCATTATCATTTTGGTAACAATTAGGGTTGTGTTTGCTAACAGTAGTAAATGCATTAGCTAACATTATTTAACAATGAATAATATAGTTTTTCAGCAAGTAATCCTTGTTAATGTTAATGTCAGTACAGTTATTTATATTAGTAGGTGCATAAACTTAATGTTAACAGACAAAATCTTAGATTTTAAACGTTTTTTACACCTCATTACCGTATCATTTATTTCAGTTGACATTATTGATGTATAAAGAGCTTAAACAGTATTAATTGTTCTATTTATCTTTTCTCAATTAGATGCTGAAAATTTTGATCATTCTTGCAGCTGCTATTTGTGCAGGTAACTATTTCAAACACTAAGAACCTAATTGAACACACTTGAAAGCAGGGTTCTCAAGTTTTATCAAAAGCACGGAGTGAGATCACATGCGGTTAGGGGAGTAGCCCTAATGGAGCCCCCACCCCCCAATTTTTTCCATTGTTCATAATTCACCAGCACAAATTACATGTAGCATCATTGATGTAACAAGAAGACTATTAATACAGTATATTATTTTAAATAAAATGAAATAAATCTTCATTCCTTCCCATATCCTTTAACATTTCCCTTAGTTTTCAGGTAATGTTTTGACTGCATTAATATGTATACGATGGGCTATATATTAAATGTTCTAGCCTAAAATGTTAGACGAGCTTTCTTCCAACATACCCTCTCCATCACGACGTGTGTTCGCACGATATTGTTGTTACCTAGTAACGAACGCAATCTGGCCGAGATACGTGCTGGCGGCAGGAAACTTCACTTTGTGTGCCTGCGCCTCGTAAACAAAGTTATATATAAAGCTTGCAGGACAACTTGGTTGCCATTGCCTTTTCGGCGTAAAAAAAAAACACGTTGTGGCGTGTGAGCGTGTGAACTGGTTGAATTGCGTGTGTCTCACGGCCAATGCGTGAGACTTGAGAACCCTGCTTGAAAGGATGAATTGACTAAGGGTGCGGTATGCATTCATTACAACTGTTGAGACAAGTAGAATCAGGCCTTGTGTTATAAGAAAAGATCAAGCAAAATCCTCTATTTGTTGAATGGGTGCACTATGGTGCATCTTCATTCAGTGCATTCTTGTGTTCTTATAGCCCAACTAGTAGAGTTGGGCAACATCAAAGTCATGAGTTTGATCACACAAAAAACTGATGTCTATCTGTAATACACTGAATAAAACATGTGCAAATGTAACAAACCAAAATTACTTCTCTGCAGTCTCTGCAGTTTACACACATCAGAAGCAGATAAACCATGGTGATTATTTGAGTCTGGATCTTCCCGAAAGGACAGATAAATTGGAGTTCACTTCTGCTGATGAGGCAACCCATGTTACTATCTGGCAACGGCGGATTCTTTTACCTAATAAAGTCAGTAAAGGCACGGTACACTCCTCCGGTAATGGCTGGAGTTTCCAACTCAGGCATGTTACGTTTGATGACGAGGGAACATACACCCTGTTCAATTCGTGGAATACCATAATCTCCACCTACACGGTTAAGGTCAACAGTAAGTTAATTAATACTTTTCCTCCCACACCACCTTCATCTGATCAGAACATGTTTTGTGATGAACTGTAGCTCAGGAGATAGAGAGAACTTGTTGCTAGCAACTTTAAGGTCATGCGTTTGATTGTCAGGGAACGCACAGCCGATAAACTGTTTTTTTCCAATAAAAGCATCTACCAAATACTTGAGTTTAAATCTGTCTGAGGAATAAAATTTTTACACTCTTTCTTATTTTTTCTCTCCCTTATAGCCAAGAGAAGCATTATTGAATGTATCCCAGGTGAAACCCTCAGCATATCTCTAGAAGGAATCAAACTGGTTGATGCCACTCTTCGCTTTCACCAAAACAACCATTCATTTGTCACCCTGGTGGAGGGTGGAATCCCTGTGGGTAATTCAGACCCAGAGTACTTCAACCGAGTTAAAGTAAGCAATGAAAGGATCAAGGTGCTTAATGTCAACGTATCAGATGTGGGCAGATACAAACTCACCGATCATAAAAACCGAGTTGTGTCAAACAAAACAATGATATTAGTGGGTAAGTATGGCATTTCTTCAAAATGCTGTGAAAACTAAATATACTGTACATTTTTGCTTTGTTTTTGAATGTTTATTCTTGGTACCATGACTAACCTTTTTATATTTACTTTAAATCTGAAAAATGTCTCCGAGTTTGTGTAGCATGAACAGTCATCACTTTTTAAATTACTAAGATTGTTTTGATGGTTTGTTGTTTAAACACATAAATTCACTGGGATTAGTAATCATCATAATTTTATTTCTGCTCTTGATTTACTGTCTGTTCTTGCTTTTTTATTTAGATCGACACGATTTCACTCCAAATAAAAGTCTTTTAGCTCTGATTCTTCTCGGGATTCCGGGGAGTATCTGCTTCTGCTGCAGGAAGAGAATCTGTAAATGTTGTAGGAAGAATAAATCACAAACAGACAATGACAACACCCTCAATCCCCTGCCTGAGTCTGTACCAATTTGTCATCCAGTGACTGACCCCTCACAGGTAATATCATCTGATGTAAGACACTCAAACCAGACAAAACAGCAACATCATAATCAGAATAAAATGTAGTTAATTTTATTCGCAAGTAACCATTCATTGAGAGTGTATGAAGTGGTTGCACTGTCAGTAGCCTAATAGTTACTGATTTGATGCCATACAACAACAGTAAAGTGGTAAAATGTCCAAAAAAAGGTAAATCAAGGCATGTATGATATATAGGTGATATATATACTGTGGATAATAATCATAGCAGGTCATACTGTCTTTGTCTGACAAGCTCTTCAGAACAACAGTAAAATTCAACAAATAAATAAAAACACTATAAATGACTTGCACATTCACATTAGTCCATATTTATTATATTGGGTTTCCTTGTTTTAGGGTTATACGGCTGGCTATCCTACTCTTCCAGACCAGGGTCAGAATCAATTTCCTCCTCCAAACCAAGGACACAATCAGTTTCCTCCTCCAAACCCAGGTCAAATGCATTATCCTCCTCCAGACCAAGGTCAGACTCAATATCCTCCGATGGACCCAAGTCAGATTCAGTATCCTCCACCACAATGGAGCGGACAACCGGGTGTTCCTCCTAACCCTGTAAGTTCAAATACAAACACATTCATTAAATTAAAGTGTTTATTTTTTTCTCAGAGAAGCTCATGACACATACATATACAGCATGTATGTATGTAAAACAGTAACATTCAAATGACATCAATTCCATTAAGATATGGACTCGGGGCGCCCCCTCATGGGGGATAGCAATTTCTTACCGCGTTCTCTACTGACAAGTTACAGCTCGTTTATATATATATACACACAAAATTGTGCTAAAGTCTTAGGCCATTAATTTTCTGTGTCTTTATGAAGACACAAACCGAAAATACAGGAAAAATTTAGAATTTCTTTTTTCTCTAAACGAATTTGCTTCATTTAGCCAAAAGACAGTATTTAGTGTGACCTTTCTTGACACGAAGCACATCTTGAACTCTTTGGGGTCGACTGTGAAGTCATTGGATTAGAATTGGAAAATAAGGTTCCAATTAGATTCTGTCTAGGTTTAAGACAACCATGTTTCTGTTATTGCTCAAGTGAAGGGATGCCACACTAAATACTTGACACTTTAGCCAGTAAAGCAGTTTTTTAACATTGCGGACCATACATGTACTGTATTGTCTTGTTGTATTCTAATAAGAAGATACATTTATGGTCATTGTTCCATTGCTTAAACGCCACTGCTGGAAATCTAATGGTGGTCATACGCTTTTGCACTTTACTGTATCTCATAAATATACTCAAACGCACATACAATCGTTGCAGTATGTTTTGTGTATATACAGTGGGTACGGATAGTATTCAGACCCCCTTACATTTTCACTCTTTGTTATATTGCAGCCATTTGTTAAATTCATTTAAGTTTATATTTTTCTCATTAATGTACACACAGCACCCTATATTCAAAGAAGAACACAGGCTTGTTGACATTTTTGCAGATTTATTAAAAAGAAAAACTGAAATATCACATGGTCCTAAGTATTCAGACCCTTTGCTGTGACACATATATTTAACTGAGGTGCTGTCCATTTCTTCTGATCATCCTTGAGATGGTTCTAACCTTCTTTAGTCCAGCTGTGTTTGTTTATACTGACTGGACTTGGTTAGGAAAGCCACACACCTGTCTATATAGACCTTACAGCTCACAGTGCATGTCAGAGCAAATGAGAATTATGAGGTCAAAGGAACTGCCTGAAGAGCTCAGAGACAGAATTGTGGCAAGGCACAGATCTGGCCAAGGTTACAAAAACATTTCTGCTGCACTTAAGGTTGCTAAGAGCACAGTGGCCTCCATAATCCTTAAATGGAAGACCAGAACCCTTCTTAGAGCTGGCCGTCCGGCCAAACTGAGCTATCGGGGGAGAAGAGCCTTGGTGAGAGAGGTAAAGAAGAACCCAAATATCACTGTGGCTGAGCTCCAGAGATGCTGTAGGGAGATGGGAGAAAGTTGTAGAAAGTCAACCATCACTGCAGCCCTCCACCAGTCGGGGCTTTATGGCAGAGTGGCCCGACGGAAGCCTCTCCTAAGTGCAAGACACATGACAGCCTGCATGGAGTTTGCTAAAAAACACCTGAAGGACTCCAAGATGGTGAGAAATACGATTCTCTGGAAAGATGAATGCGGCCAAGTACAGGGATATCCTGGACAAAAACCTTCACCAGAGTGCTCAAGACCTCAGACTGGGCCGAAGGTTCACCCTCCAACAAGGAGTGGCTTCACAACAACTCAGTGACTGTTTTTGAATGGCCCAGACAGAGCCCTGACTTAAACCCAATTGAGCATCTCTGGAGAGACCTGAAAATGGCCGTCCACCAACGTTTACCATCCAACCTGACAGAACTAGAGAGGATCTGCAAAGAGGAATGGCAGAGGATCCCCAAATCCAGGTGTGAAAAACTTGTTGCATCTTTCCCGAAAAAGACTCATGGCTGTATTAGATCAAAAGGGTGCTTCTACTAAATAGTGAGCAAAGGGTCTGAATACTTAGGACCGTGTGATATTTCAGTTTTTCTTTTTTAATAAATCTGCACAAATGTCAACAAGTCTGTGTTCTTCTGTCAATATGGGGTGTTGTGTGTACATTAATGAGAAAAAATGTCATCACTTAAATGATTTTTGCAAATGGCTGCAATATAACAGAGTAAAAATGTAAGGGGCTCTGAATACTTTCCGTACCCACTGTATACTGTATGCGTGTGTGTTTATTAAACATAACTTTTTATGTTTTTCTAGGGCTTTAATACGGAGTATGCACCACAGAACCCTGTTTATCCTCCTGGACCTGTAGGACCCCCAGCCCAGCCCCCGCAGTGGAATGTTTCCCCAAACCAGTACAACCCATCTTCACCTATGGTACATCTAAAATATTAACTGCATGCTTTACTATGTGCTTACCATTCTATCAACTTGTTACATATAATAAAATGTGTTAAGGACAGTTTGAAGTGTTTCGCGTAAGGGACACAGAATTATTACTTGCAATAGTACATACAAGAGACACACATTTTATATGTACAGTACTAAACAATTGTTTCTTGTATTGAAACGTGGACACAAATATCATCCTTTCTGTGTATATTTCAAAATCATGCTGTGTGTTTGTGCAGAACTACAATCCACTGATGAACAGCGCTCCATCTGGGCCTCAACCCACAACATACAATATCAGTGAATCGTCTCCTGCTGCATCACTGCTAGGACCTCAGCCGGGGGTAAAACATATCTTTCTTAGATCATTTAAGAGGGTCATATTTTAAGACCTCAACAGCACCAACCTAATGAATGTCTTTTTCTCTTATCAATAGTCTGAAGCGACCAGAGTTCCCTATGATGTCTTGAACTCCTCAGACTCAGCTGGTGTCAGTTTTAACATTGACAAAGGGAAATCTGTCACAAACAATTTCCTGTAGCTGCCTGTACTGCCTACACTAGCCATATAAAAGCTTGGTGTGCAAAGAAACAAAAATACACAGATTTGTTCATGCAAACTCCAAGACTTAATTTTTTTTAATGTTTTATTTATCCTCGATATTGCCGTTCAATACATTGGTCAGTATTGGTTATCACTGTAAAGAGCAACGTAAATGACTGTATTTCAGCTAAAAGTACTACCTCTGCATTAATGAAGATAGTGTTTGCCATTGCGACTCAGTATGTTCCTTAAAACTGTTACTCTTGTAAACCAGCAGTTTTTTGCTACAGGCTGAATTGCACTCACATTCATCAAACGGCTAATACATAATCCAAAATAATCTTCATTCAGGATTTCTCCTTTCGTAAATCGTTTTTCTTTTTGAAATAAAAATTGGAATCCAGTCTTTACAGTTTTTTTTTGTGCATTAAGTACTTTTTATATTTTTGTCACCACCATACAAAACTACTTCCAAAGATGTTAAATGTCATTCTTTTCTTACCTTCCTATATTTTCTGCTTGTCCTGTCTAATAGGTATGAAATGTAAAAGAATTTTACATATACTGTGTGAACAACTTTCTGCTGCACTCAGAAGTTAGCTTCAGGAAGGATCTAAATATAACTATTCAAACACATAGTTTCTAAATAACACATTACAATTATTGTATGTACGTTTTGTATTAGCCTGTATTGTTTTAAATTGCTACAAACAGCATGTCAGCGTAATGCACGGTTTGCCTTTTATTAAACAACAAAGCGTTCATACTTGAATCCTAATATTCTTTTACTTGTGCCTGTAATCACTGTAATAGTTTGTGTATAACCTCCATACCGATGCCTTACTAACAACACAAATATATAGGCCTACCATTGTACTAATGTAGCCCACTAGCTATAACACTGCCCAAACTGCCTTAGGACCCATGCTCACTTTTTTCTATTTCTTTTTAATTGTGTATTCCTAGAGGTTATATACATTGTTTAAGCTGTTTTCATTCCCCTTGTTAAATGCGGAATAGAGCATGCATAGACTGTTTGCAAAACGTAACCAACACTGTTCCAGAAGCTTCCTGTTTCAGTTTTTTACTGAAAAATACAACCAACATGAAATCTACAAGTAAATCAAAATGTTAAAGGAGTCATAAGGGGCGCATACCTGTTCCCTTTGTCTTTGGTGTTACAGGGTTTTTAACCTTAAATCATGTGTGCATATTGAATTACATCTAAACAAACGATAATATTTGTTATAAACGTGTCATATGACCCCTTTAAACAAACATTTATAAGTAATAATTATAAACTTTACATTAAATTGAAACAGGAGCTTGTTGTTTACATCTTGCAAAATGCTTATGGTTTTTTACAAACCATATGCAGTTATTATTCACTTAGACTGTAATGGAAAGAATGGAAATAAACAATGATATGGTAAATATTATGAATAGTCGTGTCAATTTTGTGTAAAATCAACATACACCTTTAACATAAAAAATGGACTGACAGCATGACAAGACGCATGAATAATAATAATTAAGGTTATCACATAAAAATCTTTTTTTAACTTTTCCTAAATACATGTACAAATATCACTGTTGTAGGCTATTGCTTAAAAGTAAATAAGAACTTGTTTTCTTTGCAGTTTTTAAGGTCTAAAAATACAAAGCATTTTTTCTTATTTTGACATTTTGGCAAATAAATGCAGAAAAATCACAATAATTACATTAACATGCAACATTTCATACTCAAAATGATCTGGTGCAAATAGAAAGAGAGAAAGTCATTTTATGACCGGGTGAAGTTTCACTTTTTTCGTTCTCTCTCAACCCACTCTCCAAAATCTTGACTTTGTCCTCTCGCTGTGCTTCTTGGTGGTTATTGTTAATACAAAGACCATTTTTTCAATATGCTCAAACATCATATGTCCCTTGCTTTTCTCCCCTTACCTTAATTGTTTAGAAACTCTTCATTGCACTGCCAACTAGTGACACATAAAGAACATCATTGATTGATTGACTTGCAACATTGCCCACAATAAACACCACACAAATAAATTCCATAAAAGGCCAAGCTTGATTACGTTTCTTTTGAGGATGTTGGGGAATAAAAATATCAAATATGTGTAGCACACGTCTGAATGAAAAGTGGCCTAAGTTTGTTTGATATACACATATTTTCCACCTTGGCACTTTCCCATTTGAGAAGGAGTATAATGTTATAATTGATGGTTATTATTCTTCTCTTAATTTAACGGGACAATTGCAAACTTTGCACACGCAACACCCATGCCCTAGGTTTCCCCAAAATAGCTTGTTACTAAGGTGACCACCTGATAATATGCCCAAGGGGCGACAAGGGGTATGTTTCTGAGGGACAATGTGGGACGCTGGCTGGTGCGGCGCTGCCCCCACCCCACGGGCAGACTCACTGATAGTGGTTTACCCATTTCTAGCACATACCACCTTACATGGTATATTAATAATGCCCTATTCCCCTAAACATGTGTAATTGCTGATGTATGCTCATGAATAGACCAACCAATGTGTATTTTTTTCTAAATAAAGATTAATAATATTTTTTAACATTCAATGAAATGATGTTTTATTAACAAAGTTCGGGAGGAACCTAAGCATATAAATCAGCCCGATGTTCCATCAGCAGTAATCACCTATCAGCCGAGCACGCTATCTCTACTTAATTATCTAGGCTGGTTCACCATCAGCAATAACCTATCAGCCGAGCACGCAATCTCTACTTAATGATCTAGGCTGGTTCACCATCAGCAATCACCGTATCTACCCTATCAGCTCCTGCAAGCTCTATCATAAATAGACAAACAATCTTACCTGTTGCATCTTGTCAGATAAGCATCCCTCCTCCACCCCAGCTCCTCTCATTTTTCTAAAGTCCCGCAGGACCCCCGGGGGGGTGTGTTCTGGGCTCGAGCCGGTTCCGAGCCCGGAGCACTTGCTCTGAGCAGGGTAGAGTGCTCCGGGTTCGGATAGATCCGGCGGGCTCGGAGCCCACTCCCTGCACAACACGCCAAATACGCATAACCTTCATTCCCATGCTTTACCATCTATCCCAACAAGGAGCTGTTTATTAGCGAGGGCGAACTCGTGAATTGACAGATGCACTTCCACTTACGATTTACTTTAGCTATTTAATTTTATTTATTTTTCATTACAATTTATTCACTTTAAATAAATGATAATATAAAATTATAGGATTAACAGGAATTGTTGTTGCACAACACCACAGGATCAGTACATTTACATTTATTCATTTGGCAGACGCTTTTATCCAAAGTAGTTTTACCAAAAATTTACAAGCCTCAGACTCAGTATGTATGAAAATGTATGTAAAGCACAACCGACATGCCTCAACTATTAAACGTGACGTTACATTAATGCAACGACTCTTTGTTGGGAACCACTTTTCAACTAGCTTCCACAGAAGAGCTGAAGCTTGTAATAAACAGGTTTGTTTCTTTCAACAACTTTTGACATTTCTGTACGTACATATCTTAACGCTACATCATGTATTCCAAGGAACTGTGTGCCTCAGTTTGGGCATGTTCTTTAATATTTCAACACCACAGATCCCCTGCACTGTGCATAATGTCAAGTATGTTCAAATTATTTTTTAAAGAGTCTTAAAAGTCTTAAAAGAGTGAAAGTGTGTGTGTGTTGAAAAGAAGATGAAATTCAAGTGTGTGTTCCAAAGATGATGAAATTCTGACTTGAGAGTCCAGACATAAATTTTTGTCATATTAAATTTCTTATCATTTCCGTATTTTATTATTCTTTACTTTAATTCTATTGTTGGCATCCCAAACAAGATGGAATGACACAACGGTATTCATTTGGATCAAGATTAACTCAGGTCCATCACATAAGACATAAGAACACAGAAAAGCCATTCTTTTATAGCCATAAATGTTCACAAAACACATACATGTATTTTTGTTAATATTTCTGTGGAATTTTATATACTGCTGATGAAGAAGAACGGTCTATTCACATACCAGTGTTTGAGCGTTGGTGTTGGCTAACATGTGAAAACTTGCAACGATGACAAAGCCTTTGGTCTTTGGTCACAACTTGTTAAAGCATGAACAGTTTAGTTTGAGGTCTTTTAAATATGCTTTTGGTGACTTAAATCTGTGAAATTGAGGTTCCAACTAATTTGGAATGTAATGTAATGAATGAAAAGTGGTCTATGTTTGTTTGATATACACATCATTTCCACCATGTCTTTTGGTGAGAGATGTGTTCGCTTCATGCCATCTCTTTGAAAGCAAGAAAATCTATAATAAAATATCACACTGAATCGTCGTGATATTGACACCCAGCATGATTGTTAAATTATGCACAAGTTAAGCACTCTGTGTTCCAAATGTTTGCCTGAGAAATAGATGTCTCCGTAACAATGACCGCCAGGAAAGCTGATCTCTTTTTTTTTAAAGGAAACTGTCACAGGAAATGCAGTAATGAACTCTTTGTGGCGAACCGCTCCTCAGCTTCCACAGAAGAGGCGGGGCTTCCAATAAACAGGTTTGATGATTTTCGTTACCTAAGCTTATTTAAATATTTGTGCACATGTGTGCCTGTGTTCTAAAGATGATGTGAGAGTAAAGTAAAGTAAATTTCTCATGTTCTTATCATCATTATTTGTATTATTCTTGACTATAATTATATTGTTGGCATCACAAACAATATGGTATGACACAACTGTATTATTGTTGATTAGTAAAAAGATTGAATGTTTAAGCAATCAGATCTATAATAAATCATTTTTAAACTGGGGTTGTTAGCAGAAAATAATTAGTTTCTTATTAAAATACAATAAATAACCTTTTGATAACTTAAATATTATAATATTACTCAGTGTTCATAAGTAAATTGATCTTGTTCAAAACTGCTACGGGAATTCTCCCTGTGTGGTCTTCTGATGTTTCATATAGTTCGAATATCAATCGGTTTTGTGTTTAGCAGAACAAATAAATATATACAGGTTTGAAACAACCCGAAAGTGTGTAAATGATGGTTTTCCAGTGAAAAACGCTTTCACTGGGCGTGACTAAAGAGTACATAAATGGAATGGAAATTGTAGTTTGTCTCTGTGCAATTCGACCATATCCCGACCGGAACCATTTGAAGACACACCAATCCAGCAACTACACAATTTGTATAGAGACTTTAATCGTCAGTTTTATAGCGGAAAATTCATCACGTTGACGAAATTGTGAGTACTTGAACTGTATTAGTTTTTGTTGTTATAATGCTTACGTTAGCAGGGCTCTCAAGTTTTGAAGACGAGTTCCAGTTTTTACCATATCACAATCTCTTTTGTTGTGTAATTTGCACAATTGCAGTGTGTTCCTTTTATATGTTTTTTTGTTCCTGTTACTTAAATCATATATGCATGCACACAAATATTGCTTCCAGCATTTGTTCCTTTTTAATATGTTTAATTAAAAGGGATATTGTGGTTTATTGTTTTTTTTATATTCCTTAATTCATTAGTTTATCCCACAATTAGAATGCTGTTAAGTTACTCACCCCCAGCCTACTTCCAAGTTGTGGGTGGCATTGTTTTTTTTTCAAGAACATTTATGAAGATTGTTGAACTAATAAAAGTCAAACATGCAAATACTTGCAGCACAAATGTAATCATTGCCCGTTGACGTTAAACTGGCGTCTTATAAAGCGAATCGATTGCTCTGTGCAAGAATCTGATCGCTTTTATCATAGATACGGCTATTATCGCATCTTCGGGTGAAGCATGTGCTCCACGCACTTATAAGGGCAGATCCTTTAAAGTGCCAGTTCTGGAGGGAAATGAACAGCTGTTTTCGTAAACTTAGCTGTTTAAATAATATGTAGATAATGAATGCCGTAATAAAAACATCATAGTTTTACCCTTATTTTAAACAACAGTTCACGTGGTGTACCCTCCCTGAAGAACTTTCAATGTATTTATTGGAATATCTTAATAAATAGGCTGTCTCCTTAAAAAACATCATTTGCAAATAAATTCTTTAAAAATCAGACAATGTGATTTTCTGGATTTTTTTCATTCTGTCTCTCATAGTTGAAGTGTACCTATGATGAAAATCCTTTTAAGTGGGAGGTCTTGCACAATTGGTGTCTAACTAAATAGTTTTTTGCCCCACTGTATAGATGTGAACAAAACAAAAATGTTTTGTTTGAAAACAGCTGTTAAATTAAAAAGCTGCAGGCAGAGTTTGTATAATCGCTGTAGTAAGTGGAGTACAAGATAAGACTCTACTCTAAAACAAGAAAGGTTATACAGTACCAGCTTTGTACAATAAAAAGATATGAGGGTTGAATTCTAGATATAGATTTTAATATCAAATTCAATATATCCAAATATTATGGTAAAGTCAAGTGTTAGTGGGCAATAGTTTCCACTGGCTACACAGCAAAGCTATATTGTGGGAAGCACTGACTTTTTTTCCATATCGTGTAGCTCATCTTATTTACAAAAAACACCCGTGAAATATGTTCTAACCCCCCCCACACAATACTTGTGTACATAATCTCTAATATATGTATATTACTCTATCATTTCTCAATTAGATGCTGAAAATTTTGATCATTCTAGCAGCTGCTGGTTGTGCAGGTAAGTAGTTGCACACATTTTCACACACTAAAAATCTTAGAACATTCAGATGAATAGACTTAAGGTAAAGTATAGCTGTCAATTTTTTACCACTGCGAGACATGTAGAATCATGTGAAATATAAAACAAAACAAAAACCTCTATTTGTTGTCTTTGCAGTTTATGATGTTCCCAGCATCTAAAACAATACACATTCACATAGTATAGTGTAGCCTAGGCCAGGCATTTAATGAAAAATTATGTAATGTATAAGTTTACCATTGTCAGTAAATGCATAAACATTTTTTCTCAGTCTCTGCAGTCCACACAACTGAGAAGGTGTTACGTCATGGGGATGAACTGGCTCTGGAGGTTCCCGAAAGGACGGAAAAATTGCAGTTCATTTCTACTAATGGGAGGGCAAGAATAATTTGGGAGGGTAAAGTCCCCAAGGGCCAGAAACAAAAGAAAGTTTCTTCGCATGCTACGTTTAATCATGAGGGAACATACAATCTGTTAAATGCAGGGAATAGATTAATCTCCAGCTACAAGGTGACTGTCAAGGGTAAGTGATTGAATCCTTTTCCTCCTACACAACCTTCATATCAAGTCAGCTTTTATTGTCATTCAAATATGTTGGCCTTCAGACATACAGACGAATTTAAATCTTTTGACATTAAAATGTTGCTAATCTTTTCAACGCTGTCTTGTTTTAAAAAAAATTGTCATTCTCCCCCTTAAAGAGAGACGAAAAGACATGAAACTTGTCCCAGGTGAAACTCTCAACATACCTCTGGAGGGAGTTAAACGGGAGAATGCCACACTTCTCTTTGACAAAGGTTTAAGTGTCACCCTGGTGAAGAGTGGAGAGCCAGTGGCTAGAGACCCATACTACATCAACCGACTTACAGTAACCAGTGAAACCATCTATGTGCGTAATGTCAATGTGTCAGATTTGGGCGAATACATACTCAAAGATTCTAAACAACGAACCGTGTCAAAAACTACATTCACATTAGTTGGTAAGAATCCCATTCAATCCAAAATGCAGTGAAGATAACACGAGTTAAATGATAAATTTTTTTGGATTCGTTTTAGAGATTTGTGGTGTATACCTTTTTTAACATATTTTCTTCTCTGCTCTTGTCTGTGTCCTCGCATTTTTAATAAAGAACGTCAAAGTCCTACCTGGAATAAGAAGGCTCTTATAGCTCTGGTTCTTCTCGTGATTCCGGTCATTATCTGCTGTTACTGCATGTGTAAATTCTGTTGTAAGGATGATGAATCAAACACAGCAACTACCAAAACCCTTAATTCCCAGCCTGAGACTACACCAATGTGTCCGATTGATCCCTCACAGGTAAGATCGTCTGAATCATGTAGATCAATAAGCGTAACACAAATCACAAAATTCACACAGCAGCAGATCATAGTGTCTTTAGCTTCAGTCTCTCCAAAAGAGCTTGAAGTAAATAGATTTTTGTTAATAAATAAATTAGATTTTTCAGACACAAAATCAATAAAGACAATATTTGTAGCTTTACATTTGTACTCTACACATCAGTCATAAACATCAGTCACTTCTTATTTTATTTTTATGTTTGGTCTTCTTGTTTTAGATTTATCCAACTCTTCCAGTCCAAGGCCAGATTCAATATCATCCTTCACCACAATGGAACGGACAACCTGCTGTTTCTCCTTACCCTGTGAGTTCAAATACAAACACATTTACATCCATTCATTTCAATAAATTAGTTTAATATAAACCATTTTGGAAGATATAAACAACACAGAAGCATTAACTGTTTCAGTTTTTGACCTCAACATTTTTATGTTAAACAAACATGTTTACGTGCAGGGTACCCCTTTGGCGTCTGCTTTTTTTACGTGAATTTTACCGTCATTATGAAACGTTATATTAGATATAATTTGCAATGATGATGTGTTTGGCCAGGATAATTGCATTTACATGATGCTGTTCAGGCAGTCTGAGCCTGTAATATAAAACACAGAATACAAGCAGTCACAATGTCATTCAAAAATACAAATTTCCGACTGTACCAACACGAAACGATTGATTTGTTCGAGGAACATACTTCTTTGAATTGACAGGAAATACACACACACACAAAAAACTTTAAATTGGTGAATCAATCAGACATCAAGAATCAGTGTATGAAACTCAACAATAGAGACAATCAACAAAAGGAAGCCTCAAGCTGCAAGGCATACTGGAAAAATCATAGTACAAAACTCATTCAGGACCCCCAGCGTCCATCTGTTTATCTGAATTAGTTTGATGATTGTCATTGTTTGTATTAGTGTGGATGTCAGGAAAAATTTTGGTTTCATTTGGCACAGTATCTTAGCGTTGTGAACCCAAACACTCAAATCAGTAATCGACTTCATTTAGTATATGTCATCCTTTTTGTAGCTTGACACCTATCACAAAAAGTAACCTACTCCAAGAGAAAGAGCTTTAACTTAATGAAAGTCATGGAAGGTAAAAATATAAAAGATCGGTAAAATAAATAAAACAAAATACCGGTTTGTGTACTGTGTTCCAATTAGAAGTGATTGTCCTTATTTCCTTCAGACTTAAGAACAATATTATGTACAAAACAATATTTCATTGTTATTGTTTTTGTGAGAAAACATGCACTAAGATATTTTGGTGGCTGCATACACTTCATCTGCAGTGTCTCACATATATGTGCTATAATAAAAAGTTGCATATATAATTGGCATAGCTACAAAGCTCAAAGTTCTGTCCAAAGAGAGAGACTTTATTTGACAGAAAACACCTTTTAAAAACTTAATTAGAATAAGGAGACCCTAAAAGCTATATGACATTAAAGCAGACCCACCCACTGATAAGAAGTCATAGTGTGAAATCATAAAAGCAGTTTGCCTTGCCAAGTGGTAGGCAGCTAAAATATGTCTATCATGAAAATCACAATTCAATTTTAAGACAGGCTTATTACCTGATACATTTTGTTATTTAAATGATAATGAAAGTTCAATTGAACCTCAAAATGTATGACATGAAAACAAGCTATTATTCTCTAAAACCCGCTGTTCAAATACCATTACTACTTACATCAGCCAAAAGAAAGACTCAATACTGCTTATCTCTTCAATAGCTTACACCATTTGACCATGTCTTCAGTTTTTTTGGCAATGAGTGCTTGCGTCCCGTGACTTTAGTGCAGACAGCGTGTTAAAACTACATGAGCAAATTGGCCTACCACAGCCGAACTTGAAATTAGCCAAGTTCCTATATTTTCAATTGGTTTTATAAACGTCAAAGAGTTCGCAGAGATAACTTGCATTGTTGACACGAATCTACAATATGCGATAGACATGAGAGGTTGGCGATTAACGTTTCCGTATTGGCATCATATACCGTTGTTTTCATTCCAAGTTTTTGACTATTTCTGTTGATGTTACCTTGGTTTGCCCTCCTCGAGGTAACTGCCAGAGAAATTCTCCAAAACACAACTCGACGTCGTTCCAAACAAGAATAAATCCAGAACACGAGCTTGAAATATAAACAAAAGATGCACTTCAAAATATTGTAGAAAACTTCTGTTGAATCAAAATATCAACTTGACTTCTGCCTTGCGATTTTAATTGAAAGATGCAGAGAAACGTTAAAAAGTTAACTGGTTAGTTTATTCAGTCGTTAATGTTATCACAGGACAGAAATCAATAACCACTGTCGGCTCTTAGCAACAAAAAAAATATATATATAATTACCAAAAAAGGTGACGCTGAGGGGGCGCTGACCGAGCATCAAAATGTGACAAGTGGGTAGGGAGAACGGGTTGGAAAAAAGTGAAACAGGGAGGTCTTCTGGACCAGTGTTGCACAAACACACAATTTTAATTTGAATTATTTTGTGACTGAAATCAATCAAAACTTAAAAAGAAATCTAATACTATACATAACTACACCCAAAACTAATTTTAAAACAAAAAATTACAATATATTATTTCACGGGCTTTAATACGGAGTATGCTCCACAGAACCCTGTTTATCCTCCTGGACCTGCAGGACTCCCAGCCCAGCCCCCACAGCTGAATGTTCCTCCAAACCAGTGCTACCCACCTGCACCTGTGGTACGTCTTATACCTTTCTGATTACTTGTTACTAACAATAAAACGTAACAGAAAGTTGGAAGTTGCCTAATGAACACAGAATCATAACTCTGCAGGAGCTTCTTCTCCATACTTTATACAGTATTAAAGTTGCTTGTATTGAAACATGCCCACAAGTGACACCCTTTCATGTGTACTGTATAATGTTGTGTTTGTGCAGAATTTCAATCCACTGATAAACAGCGCTTCACCTGGGCTTTAACCCGCAACTGCATAACTGTAAAATTCTCAGACTGAGGTAAGATTTTCTTTCTTACAGCCCAAAAATCCCTAAGTGTCATATTTAATTATTTTTAGTTTCCTGCAACCATATAATCATGATATTTCTCACCTGCGTTGTGATCCTTAAAATTAAAATGCTTTTTTGCTTATGTTACTTTAAGACTAATATATGTCTTTTTCTATTATGAATAGTCTGATGGACACAGATTCTCCAGACTCTTCAGATGGACAGTCTTCTACTATGTATGCAAAATCCAGAACTTCAAATAAGTAGTCTAATGATTTATTAAAAACGTTAAAATGCTGTTATTGTCTGCTATGTGGCCAGCTTCTGTATGCTGTTTTGATATTCTTTATAAATAATGTATAAAGTCATGAGGCTAGCAACTGAGTGCTGGAACATCATTGATTGACAACCATAATATGAAAAATAACAATGATAGTCAATGGTAGCTTTTCGAAATACTTAAAAATATCTTATTTTTATATAATAATATTAATAATTTGATAAGAATTCTGAGAATGCACATACAGTATGGTAATTAAGTTTGTAAACTGAAAACAAAAAGGTGCATAAACTTCAAACATTGTGTTTGCGTCTTTCTTTCTGTTGAACTGCAGTGAAAATGTGCTTGATTTTATACACAATTTACTGTTAAAGGTACTTTGACACTTGTATTAGCACAGTGTACATTCACATGTATTTTCCCTAAATAAAATATTTCGACGTAACATAAAGAACATTCTATGAAAATATAACCCTGATATCTTGATTTTGACTAAGGACGGCTCAAGCTTTCACTATGGGGTGTCAAAAATCATCAATTTCAGGGTTAAAAATTATATTTGAGCACTTTGTAAATGATAGATTATGTGATAGATTTAGGTTCAGAGATAAACAGACTTTAACACATCCAGATCACCCTCAAGACAAAAGTCAAAGATCTACTTTGAAATTATATGAGACTGAACTGGATCTAAACTTTGGATAGTTTGAAATGTTTTGGCATAGTGGATAAGATGGATCCCAATGATGTTAGAAGACAGTTGCCATTTTAACTGAAACGTTTTATTTTGTGTCATATTTTGAGATTGTAAAACATTGTTCAAAAACATTTTGCAATATTGCTTTTCTTTGTATAAGGTAAAAGGGAACAAAAAACAAGGTTTAAATGAAATGCCTGTCTCATTGCTGAATGAAAATCTTAACCATAACATTCTTATAAATACCGAAAAGCTGCTGGAAAAAAGAAGGGGAACTTCGTGAAGGTTTCCTATTCCTCTCTGCTTCTTTCCATATCTCTCAGCCGTTTCTCCAACATCTTGACTTTATCCTCTAGATGTGTATCTCGCTTTCCAGATGTTCCTCCTACGCCTAACAGGACACAAACACACACCAGTCCTGCTACTCTCAGTGCTGTGGTTTCTGCAGAAGCACCGGCGTCGCTGAGAATCAACCCAAACATAGCAATAGTGAAGATGACCTTAAGGAGCCACAGCGCCTGCCTTACAGCTCCCACCACCAACCGCAGGATGAGGGACATTATCCAGTAGGCAGTCAGAGCAAGCAGGGCCCACTGACTGACAAACATCACTCCCTCTGGAGTAACTTGTCGGAAGGGAAGTTTGACTACAGACACATGGAGAAATGCAGTGAGGGTGTGCCTTTGACTAAATCAGTTTAAACTATCAAACATAAATAAAAGAAGCTAGTAAGCAAATAAACAAGTAGATTTGTGTAAAATTACCGTCAATTCCTGCTGCATCCAAAATTTCTGTAAGGTATAGAATGAGCACGTTAAGCCCCGCCGCCGCCGATTCTGACAGAAACATCACACCATTGCGTGCAGACTGATGCAAACGAGTAAGCAAATATACAATAATTAAAATGATGATTGTAATAATTAATAGCATCATCATACAAATTACACAAAAGGTCAAATATGGGCCAATAAAGTATATGGCCCTTACAAAAATGAATTGTTTTGTAGACCGTTTAATCGGCAATTGTTAATGTGGCACAAACTTAATTTCTGTTGGACCTCCGCAAAGAATGCAAAACTGTTGGGTAATTTTACAATAATTTAATACAATTATACAAGAAAATATTATCTTTATCCAATATTTATAAAAAACAAATAACCGGAAGCTAACTTGGGCCAGCGTATGCGTCGATCCAATGAAATCGTCTATAGCCAATGCAACCAAATTAGCCGTTGTTGCCATAAAGGAACCAGTTTACCAATAACATGTGTAGTAAAACTATGCTATTTCAAATAGTAATACGTTTATTTTGTTAAATTGATCAAATGAAAATAACACATTTGGAATCTGCAAACAAATATTCCATCACCAATTACTATATAAAAAAATGTTTGTGCTCTTTTTAATAACTTTCTGTAGTTATATTGAAAATTCAGCGATAGTTGCACGCTTGGCAAAATGAGCTCACCTTAAGGCACGAATCCACTACTTTTTCATCCACCATATAGACCAGGTAGCTGTGGGCTTCCTCGGAAAAACTTGTGACAATGGAGCGAGCATTGCGAAGAGGACTAGACTGACTATCCCATTCCAATGAGTGACACGGCTGTAAAAACTGACATGAAACTGAAAGAATAAATGTGGTAAAATGCAACAACTGCCCCATGCTTGAAAGAAATCTAAGGACCCTCCCTCCGACTTCACCAAGAGTTAAATCCGTGCGCGAATAGTTCCTTACTCACGAAGCCACGTTTTCATGCAAAGCTCCATGAAAAGTATAACGCTAAAATAAGTCTTGGTTTAAGAACCTATCTGTAGAGTTTTACATCTTTCCCAGAATAAGTTGTTTTGAAGGATCGATGTATAATTTCTTAGTCGTTTTACTAATCTTTAACATAAACGGTTGAATCTTTTCACTGAGAAATGCCTACTTCCTGTTAACGGGCAAGGAACAATCCCGCCTCCTACCGATGACAATTAGGTACAAACTTTGAGTGTTTTATTTATGTTTGCTTGTTATTGCTTTCATAAAAAAGAGTCACTTGTGTTAGTTCAACCCGAAGATAACTGTTTAGGCAACATCTCCTTGGCTACTCTATGAGGCGCGGAAGTTGACAAAAGTAAAGCGAATACCGAGAGAGGGAGCAGAAGTGCCCGAGAAATAACGAGTGTGCACGAGGAACAAATGCGCGTGAGAGGGAGGGTCAAAATGAGTGAGTGAGTGAGTGTGTGCGCGCGCAAAGGAACGAATTACAGGAAAATAGTATAATTATTGGCGAGATAAGTCTAGTTTTTGCTAATTTTGTACTTGTGACGTGATGTCTGAAGCAGACAGAAGACTTAAATACTATTCTTTCAAGTCCCAAGGTAGCCTACTTGTACTCTAAAAGCACAGCACATTTATTAAATAACTACGGTAACTTTACGAAATGTCACTTCAGGCAGAACAGCCCGTCAAGTGTAATATGAATGTTTCCAAATATTGGTTTTGTCCACATTCGTATTCTGTGATGCAAACGAAGAAGACTGAAAAATCTGTATAATATGTTTTATGTGTTTTTAGGTAGCCTGTCATCATACGTGTTTTTTTGTTTTTTTAAGAGGCACCTTGGTCGCCCACCAGTCCTGGAGACAGATATTCAAATTGTTGGTGTGTGGAAGGATAAGTTCCAGTTGCATTAACATTTCTGAGAAATATCGTGTAACTCTGATAACATGGACGCTACTTGATCTCCTATGAAAAACAATTAGTTAAAATGATACTAATATATTTTATTGATCCATCCATCCATTTTCTTCCGCTTATCCGGGACCGGGTCGCGGGGGCAGCAGTCTAAGCAGAGATGCCCAGACATCCCTCACCCTAGACACTTCCTCCAGCTCTTCCGGGGGGACACCGAGGCGTTCCCAGGCCAGCCGGGAGACATAGTCCCACCAGCGTGTCCTAGGTCTTCCCCGGGGTCTCCTCCCGGTCGGACGGGCCCGGAACACCTTCCGAGGAAGGCGTCCAGTAGGCATCCGTAACAGATGCCCAAGCCACCTCAGCTGACCCCTCTCGATGTGGAGGAGCAGCGGCTCTACTCCGAGCTCCTCGCGGGTGACCGAGCTTCTCACCCTATCTCTAAGGGATCGCCCAGCCACCCTGCGGAGGAAGCTCATTTCAGCCGCCTGTATCCGGGATCTTGTCCTTTCGGTCATGACCCAGAGCTCATGACCATAGGTGAGAGTAGGAACGTAGATTGACCGGTAAATTGAGAGCTTCGCCTTGCGGCTCAGCTCTTTCTTCACCACGACGGACCGGTACATCGACCGCATTACTGCAGAAGCTGCACCGATCCGTCTGTCAATCTCCCGTTCCCTCCTCCCCTCACTCGTGAACAAGACCCCGAGATACTTAAACTCCTCCACTTGAGGAAGGAACTCTCCACCATATTTTATTGATATTTAATAATATCTCCGTCTCGCTCACATTCGCTCCCTCTTGCGCACGTTGGCTCCCTCTCGCGCACATTCACTCCATAGCGCGCACGTTGGCTCCGTTTCTCGGTATGCGCTTTACTTTTGTCAACTTCCGCGCCTCATATTCCTCCACTGTGCAGGGAGCCCTACTTGGAGAAACTCATTAGAAACTCATTTATTACACTGCCATCTAGTGACACACCTAACGAAAAGCACGAAGTTACTAAATGTTGCAACATTTTCCAGCAAACCATCACACAAATAAACTACATATGATTCTTATGAAGGACGTGCTTGATGTTATGTAGAGTTTTCTTTTTGAATATTTGGGAACTAAAATAAATACAATAAATGTCTATATTTCATTAATGTCACAAAATCTGTGGGGCCCCCATGGAACCATCTGATCTAAATAAATAAAGCATTGCAGCTCATTGAGTTCACAGCCTGTTTATAATCCATAAAGTCTTGGTTGTACATATTTTTAATAGCCAAGTGTAATGAACATTTTCCAAAGCTGTTCAAAAACTGAGGTGAAGCCCCATTTCCCAGTTGGAACTTAACCATGTCCACATTCCCAACTCATAGACTGTATGGAGCGGTCTCATTCCATCATAGCTTCCAAAATTTCAAAGGGTTATCAAAAATGTAGAAGAAAAATAACTCCAATGTTTGCTGTGTTGGTTTTTGCATACTTTTATGTCATTGTTCTGCCTTCTCATGTATTGATTTCCTAGTCTAGTGGCAAGATCATGACAGGGCCATGTGTTGTGTGTGGAGAGAAACATATTATTGTCAGTCATGACATAATATGCGTTCTCTCCGGTCTCGTCTTTGGCCCCGCCCCTCTCGTTTCCTCGTTAGCTTCCCGCCTGTGTCCCACACCTGCCCCTTGTTATCTCCTTTGTTAGTCTCCCTACTTAATACCCTCATGTCTAGTGTCTTGTGCTCGTTCGTTGTACTCGTTTCAGTGTCCTATGTACCTTGTAGCCATGCCTCGCCTCGGTTGTGCCTCATATATCATATCATATCATATCATACTCTACACTTACATCCTGTCTAGATAATCTCTGTCCTCCAGACCCGCTCGTGCCACCCCCTCCTCCTGCGGCATTTTTCCATCCACATTCAAACAAGCCCAGGTCACGCCCCTACTCAAGAAACCCACATTGGACCCTGATACTACCGACAGTTACAGACCTGTCTCTCTCCTCCCTTTTTTGTGAAAACTCTTGAAAAGGCAGTTTTCAACCAAGTTTCCTCTTACCTATCCCACAATCTACTGGATGACAAGCAGTCTGGCTTCAAAACAAACCACTCCACTGAGACTGCACTGCAATTGCTCACTGAAGCACTGCGGCTAGCCAAGGCGGAGTCCAAATCCTCTGTCCTGTTTCTGCTAGACCTGTCTGCAGCGTTTGACACAGTCAATCACCAGATACTGCTAGCAGCCCTGTCATCCTTAGGAATCTCAGGCTCCCATCTCCGCTGGTTCCAATCCTACCTCTCCGGCAGATCATTCAAGGTGTCATGGAGGTGTCACAACTCCTTGTCCAGGCCCTGGTAATCTCAAGGTTGCTCTCTTTGCTGGTCTTTCTGCAAAGGCTATCAAACCACTTCAGCTGGCACAAAATGCAGCAGCACGCCTCATCTTCAAACAGCCCAAAAGGGCTCATGTGACACCCCTTTTCATCTCTCTCCACTCGTTACCGGTTGAAGCCCGGATCAGATTCAAGTCACTGATGTTTGCCTACAGGACTATTACTGGATCTGTGCCGGCATATTTTCACATCCTACTACAATCCTACACCTTTGTTTTTCATTTGAATTTTTTTATACTGTTTTGAACGCGATTTAATATGTTGCTGTCAATATGTTGGTTTTATGAAAAGTTGTGACGCTGATCCATGTACAGCATAAGAATTTATCGAACAAAAAGACAAAGTACACAATAACAAAGGAAAAAGGAACTAAAATGATCCAACGTACACTACACATAAACACTGAAAACATGAACACACATTAAACGACTGGCACAGACAAAGGAAACACAGGGATTAAATACCCTGGCAACTAATAAGGGTAAACAAGATAACTAGACACACCTGGGAAAACAATTAACAAGAACCAATGAATAAACGAACTACAAAGGACGACACAGGAAACAGGAAAGCAAGCAACCAAAACTACAATTTAATAGTCCAAAAGACAGGGGAACGCAGACTGAAACGTGACAAAGCCCCACTCTTAGAGCTGCTTCCAGATGCTCACAAAGGTCCAGTAGGGAGCTCAGAGGTGGGCATCTTGGAGGATGCAGGGAATTCACTGGGTTCAGAAACAGCCTCTGGTTAGGGTGAACAGTGCACAGCCCAGACACACAGCAGGGCTTTATGGAAAGACACTCGATGTCCAAGAAAGTTTGCACATGGTCCTCAAGGGAATTATTACCTTGGCGAAGAAGGGCCAAACGGACTGCTGGATCCATAAGTGATCAGTCATTCTGTAACGTTAGAGTAATCCAGGCAGAAAGGGGATCCATGTCCTGATTACCATTGAATAAAATAACAGAACTACACAGGAAACAGGAAAGCAAAACTACAAACTTAAAGTCCAAAAGACTGGGGAACATAGACTGAATCGTGACAAAAGTATTACAACTCTGAGTCTGTCATTATATGTTATTTAAAAGTATCTAAAATAGTAATGGGCAAATAAGGACAAGTTAAATTAGTTGTACTTCATGTCTGCCCAAAGAACATTAAAAAAAATATTAAAATTACTAACTGGTTCTCAACACAACATTTCTAATCCATTACGTGGTGACCGGGAGACTATGCCATGAGGTTACGTAACGGCCACGTATTTTGGCTAGCTGGGAGTGAAAAAGCTGTACTTGCATTCATCAGTACATCCCAATCTGAAATTATGTTAAAACATTCACATAAAAATGCCCAAGTATGTACACAAAAGCCACTTTTATCTAGGAAAACAAAATGTTTGTTTAAAAACACCCTGAAACACATCTCTGTCAAACTGGTCTTTTATTATGTAAACTTGCCAGCAGTGAATGTGTTTGGGAAACACTGAAATGAATGGGTTTCAGTATAATGTTTGGAACTATATAGCCCTTCATAACACAAGTTACTTCGGCATTTCATTCTTCCAACGGTAGTGCTGTAAATCTGTATTTCAACGGCTCTGGTCTCAACATATAGCCTAAAGCTCGTGGCATTTACCACACGACAGTTCATATTATATATTTTGTCGTATAAGCATCTCAATACATAAATGATTTTATGTAGCAAGATTGACAAACGATGTGGAGTTAGCTACAAAATATAACTCCAAAGGACACAATTAAATGTAAAATGCAATTATAATAATACTAAAACATGTATTCTTTATGTTGATATTGATACATCTTTAAATATCTATTTTTTAAACCTTAGTTGGTAAACTGCAGTTTTATTATTTAAAATGATGGATTTGCACATGGTTTATCTTAAAGTATATCAAACACACAACATAGACATACAAACAACATTAAAACCTTGATTTTCATCTTGGGGGACAATAAAACATTTTGAACATTAACACTTAAAGTACACTGTATTGCATTTGAACATAAGTACTTTGCTATGCTGCAGTAATTTTACGAGTAAGCACAGTAAATTCTACATTTGTACATACTTAAATGAAAAATGTCTTTATGTTATTTAAGTCTTGCTTGGGGATAAGCAGGATGTCATCCATCTATTACCTGAAAGAGAAAGAGAGAGAAAATCCATTCAATTTACCATTAGTAACAATCTGGAAAGAAACAGAAGGCTAAATTGCATTGTTAACCTACTGAACATCATGTATAACAAATATAGCACGCACAATTTTCCAAGTTCCAAAATTTTACTGTTTTAGCTAAAAGTAAAGAAAATTGTATTGCTCTCTTTACCAAAACACTCTGATAGCACAACTTTTGCAAACCAATTTTGCAATAATGCAAGAATTAAGAGATCAATTACAGACAACACTAAATTAATTCGCATTTTCATGAATGATCTGGCCGATGACAATTTCTAACACTGCCTCACAAGGAATTTGTGACATCAAGAAATGTAATCTGTTGATTGATGTTCTCTTACACGAATTTCCCATTTATTCGTGTCACTCACCATGAGTTCTTTGGGTCACCCAGCATGACTGTAACATATTTTAAACCGCGGTATCTTTGTATAAATATACTTCAACAAGTAACATTTGCGCATTTTAGCTTAATTCGTCTTTGCGGCTCTGATTTTAGGCTTTCACTAAATCCTTGGTTTTTCGATTCAGATCCGTGGGCTTTGTTGGTTTTGACTGAATTCTTCGAATTCTATAATACCCTCACCCTTAACCTAATAATGTTGACTACCTATGCTCTTTACTTGGCTTTCCATACTCCTTAAACATAGAGAATTGGGCAAGCCAAAAGGTGAAGGAGACATGCCAAAAGGTTGGGCGAGTGCTGAAACTTTTGTTTTCAATTGGTCGCAAAAGCTGCTGGTTCCACATTAGCTTAAACACTATTGGCCTACATCTAAAGCCACCTTTTCCTAGTTGCAGTTTGATATTGAATATTATAAATATGACACCAAGAAATTGCGGTTGATTATAAAGTTGCCTGTTTTGTATAGTGCCTGTAACTGATTAAAAAGTGCCTGTTTTAAAATGGACTTTGACGTGTTCTATAGTGTGAGTTGCGCATGATCTCAGCAAATAGACTCGAATTGGCTGCTGGCTCCAATGTCACCTTAGTGGTGAACATTGTCAGGACTCTGTCCTTCCTGTCTAGAGTTTTCTAGCTCCTTGGGCAGAGTCATGACATTGCCACTTTTTTCTGGTTTTGTTGTGTTATGTGTGGAAACACGAGGCTTTTGTTGTCACTTGGCACCACGTGTCCTCCTGTCATGTCTCTAACCCTGCCCTTGTTTCTCTTAGTCATCCCAGTCAAGCTTCCCTTTGTTGTTTCATTCCCCTCTCCTGCTCCGTTCAATCTTCCTGTTAGCTTTCCCTTAGTGTTTCATCCCAATCACCTGCTACTACTCTACCTGTGTAATCAGTCCTCGTGTCTCGCTTTTATATAGCTCCAGTTTCCCTCTATCCTTTGTTGGTGCATTGTCTTATATTTGCTGTCACATACTGTTCGAATTTTTTGATTTGCCTGGTTCCTGGTTCCAAGTTTGTGGACAAATTATGTAATTGTTCTTGACCTTGACCTCCACCCGTGAAGTGTTTGTTTGCAAGTTTTGTTCACGTTTTCCCCTCGTGGGTGTTTTCATTTAGTTCTTCGTTCTGCCTGCATCTGGGTTCTGTCCAAACCGTTTTCTGACAAACATAGGATAATATTAATTTTGGTTAAGTTTCAACTGGTCTGATGAATCTATTTTATATAACCTAGCTAGATTTATATATTACTTAACCGCTGCCTGTGGGCTTTTGAATACTTTTTCCCTATACAAACTTATGCTCTACAATAAAATATTGAGTTTTGGATCATATTACATTCAAATCAAAGATCATATTACTGATAACCTGAACCACATAAACATATATTTTTTTATGTTAAATGAAAAGAAGCAGGGTTGTGTTTTATTGTAAATTTCAAATGAAGGAAAACGGGATTGCATGTATTAGAGTTGAATTATAATAACTGAAATTCAAGGAATAGCTGATGAGGGTCTCAATAGAAAGCAAATTACAATTATTATTTAAAGGGTACAGATGTCTTTAAAATATCACTTACATTTGCACTAGCTGTGTCATGATAGAATAGCAACAACATAGCTGTCATACAGTAGAAGTCATTTCTACCATTTTAGTACAACTACTATTTACGATTGCATGTTTTTCTATTTCACTGCAAGTACATGTAAACCATAATATAGAAAAAGACGGAAATACAAATAAAACATAATGACAGCTGCTTCTAAATGAGTAAGAGCGGTTAATTTACCTTCTGTAAATTATTATTAAGCAATTTAGCAAAACCACAGACTTATCTGATTTAATTTTATTGAGTTTTTAAGGGTTTATGTTCACAAGTTTGCAAACTTTGCATTACACATCTTACCACAACCTTCTTCCGATTTATACAAAATGACGTATCTGTGTGGTTAATGCCTACTGGTCCACTCAGTGGCCAAGAATGAGTACCTTTGACCAATGAGAAACTTTTTAGCACGCTCCCTACCTTTCGGCATTCCTGCAGTGAGCCTTACTTGAAAAAAAACACCCACATGATGTCGTCTTGCTCGAAACTCGAATTAATGAGAGCCGTCATTTTCGGGGTTAGTAACTCCTTAAATATACATGACTTACTTTGATATCCGGTTATAAATATATATACGTACACACACGCGGTCTGTGTTTTGAAAGTCTTACTGAGCGACCTGAAAAAGGTTTGTGCTGACTGACACAAAAAAAAGAGTGTGAACAAGCGTTCCAGATTGGGGCGGGAGCTCCAAAACGAGATGGAAGGTCCAAAACAGGGCATTACTTTCTCCTATTGAACACTAAACACAGCAATATGATAGTAGGCTACATATTTAGGCTACTAGATTAGTTTTGTGTTCAGGGTGAAAAGTTGACATTTAATATGAAGCATTTATTTTACACTATCAATTAATCAGCAACATTATTTGTACCACGTTTTTACACTCTTCAAAACGCTAGAAATGTACAGTATGTATAGCGTGTTGCTACTAGTGTGGTAAATTTGTGTAATGTGGCTTTTTTGGCTTTTGCAAGTTCAATGACAACCCTGACTCGCCCTACCCACTAACCTTAAGCTGTTTTCCATTATGTCATTCTATATAGCCCTACCATACCCGCACCCTAAATCTAAACACTCTGAGGGCGGGGGGTCTCACCATGCCAAAATTTTATGTCAAATTTTGTATTTTCCATAAGAAACAGTGTTTAATTTATTTTGAAAATTAAAAGAAAAGCGTATAGGTGCGTGCTACTTCATGCAGTGCTGCACAGCATATGACATGGCATATTGCCAGTGGAGACACTCTCCCCATTTAATGGTTACAGCCCAATTTTGTAGTCCACGCCCCATTTTGGAGCGCTCTGGCCTGAAGTTATACCTACTTAAAAAATGAGATTTTTTAAAGAGATTATTTTTCCCTTACCGCATAACCAGGGAGGTTCTTTTTCACATTATACAGAATAGCTGTGAAAGCAGAGGACACTGCAGTCTGGGCCATAACAATAATTGAGATCATGTTCTTTATGGCACCGCTGAAATCCTGTTTGAAGAAAGAGTTTTCTTTGGTCATTGTATATGAATTATAAGGAATGTATATGAAACTTTATAAGCTTAACAATACATACGTGGGAGTGGAAGTGCCCGTTGTCAAAGTAGAACAGGGCAAGCGCAATTAGTGAGACGATAATGGACACGACGGTGACAGTCAAGCAAACAGTGAGCTAAAGACAGCATAAACTTATCATTTTTTTGTCTTCGTAAACAGTCCAGCAAGTGAAAGGTCAGGCATCTTAATTTAATTATGTTGGTTAGGAACACTGCTGGGCATTGTTAGAATGTGCCTGCTGATTTTAAAGCATGGACAAAGAACTAGTTAAAGGTCCAGTGTGTAATTTTTGGGATGATATTGATAGATAGAATATAGATAATATAATATACATAACTATGTCTTCAGAGGTGTTTAAAGAGCTTACACAATGAAGTGTTATGTTTTTATTACCTTCAAATTAGCTATTAATATCTACACTGTGGGTCCCCTTGCATAATTCGCCATTTTCTTACAGCTGTCATAGTGTTTCGAAAGGAAGGGTGGGGTGGAGTGAGCAGTTGGTTGCAATTCGCAACCTTGCCACTAGATATTACTCGTAAGTCTCCTGAAAGGTCTAACTCACCGTCCTTGAGCTGGCATGCTTTTCCACTGATATTGCAGTTGCACCTGAAAAGATAAACTGTTTGGACACAAATAAAAATGTTTAGTAGCCTAACAGGTTAAACAAATACCTGCTTCATGGACTGATCTCTTATCCACAAATTTAGCTATCAAAGTAAAAGTCACTATTTCAGTTTTTCTTAAAGAACTCATACATAACAGTTATTACTTAACGTTACCATAAGGCCACTCCACCATGGCACGCCAATATAAATAATCAGTGAGGTTTCAGCGAAGAGTAGAGGCACAGAGTAGGAGATGATCAGCAATCCTAGGGTTATCTGTGAGACCTAGAGAGAGAGAGGGAGGGAGAGAGAGAGAGAGAGAGAGAGAGAGAGAGAGAGAGAGAGAGAGAGAGATTGCTTAATCGGAAATTGTTCAGCATTATACTGTAAGGGAAAATCTTAAAGGCATACTTCACCCAAAATGAAAATTCTGTCATAATTTACTCACGATTGAGTTGTTCCATATCTATATAAATGTATTTGTTCTGATGAACACATACGATTTTTGAAAGAATGCTTATAACCAAACAGATCTTCCCCCTATACTCCTTTGGGAAAAATATATTTTTTGCTCTGTTGAACACAAAAGAAGACACTTTAAAGAATATAGAACAGCAAACTGTTCTTGGGGCACTTTTGACTATTGCAATTGGTAGTCAATTTGGGGATAATGCTGTCTGGTTTTAAGCATTCTTCCAAATATATTTCTGTGTTCATCAGAAAAAAGAAATGTTTACAGATTTCGAACAACTCGAAGGTGAGTAAATGATGATAGAATTTGGAAAGTATCCCTTTAATACACCATTGTTTTTACTGTATAAGTCAAATGTTTATTTGGAGTGGGCTTAGTTACTCATCAACCATTGATGTATGGAGAGTATATTCATACAAAATGTAGTTCACTCACCCCAAATATTTTGGGCTCCCCCTTCTGTGCGCTTTCCTGCAAGGCATTTCGTTTATCGTACATTTTTTCTTCCACCCGACCTGGCGCAGATATCCCCGACAGGTCCGTCGGTAGTGTCACAGACATTTCTTTTTTTTAGGTTATGAGGCGACGACGAGGAGTTGGCGTGAGAATTGTTTGATGCTTTCCTCCAAAAACCGAGCGAAATATTGCACAAACTCCTGAAACTTTAAGTACGCGTGCAACAATTTCAAAGCAAAGATCGTGTTGTGAAATATTTTGGGCGTCCGAAACGGGCTGGTTCCACCCCTTTGATTTTTAAATGATCGCGTTGCAAATAATGTTGTTCTCTTCCGCCCCTTTCCTCCAGAGACCCCCAGATATGCGCAGCCCCAGTACGCACATTTGATTCTTGGTTACATTCATAAACAGCCCAGTTTCCCCCAGTTATCCAGGATTCTTAGGACCTGCCTGCATTCAAGGTGAGATTTTATTTTAATAAAAAAGTACATCTGAACGGACACGTTTAAAAGTAACATCAACAACCACGCAATACTTTTATTGTGGATGACGCATTACGCACATACTTAGCAAAAATGCTTTTGATTAAAGCGTATGCCAAATGCGTGAATGTATGTGAATGTGTGCGTGGTTTGTGTGGGTTAAAATTATATGAGGTAAAATAAGGTAAATAAATAATTTAAATTAAATGCATGTTTCAATCTGGACATCATCAGCTATTGCGTAACATTACATCCAACTGCGCTGTGCTGCATAAATATTCTCTAGATTACCCGCCCACTTCCTTCGAGTTTTTTCATCACCAGCAGCTGTATTTCCTTAACATTCCACTATTCCATATGGACCCCATAGTAAATTGACAATATAATATGTTTACTGAATGTGTGAGTCTGAATAAAACCATGAAATGTTTATATTTTGTATGCATCAGTTTTTTTTAGCTAACCGCTCTTCCATGCCTTTTGTAGATGTCAAGAACCCAAACGGCGTTTGTGGACACAGTTCCTCCCAAGCCACGTCGCCTATTTAGGCTTTACGACCCTGAAGTGGTTGCGGTAGGGAAAGGATCGATTATTTGTCATTAAGAAAAACTTTTTGCTCATGTTGTTGAGAATAATTAAAATGCCCCTTATAAGCACGTTTTCTTTTTTTCTAGGTAATTGCAATATTACTTGGTTTGTTTCAAGTGCTTTTGGCTGTACCAACTTACCAAATCAGCATAAATACAACATTTTTGTTCATGTGCCCTCTTTCTGTTGGTTGTGTGGTATGTACTTTTTACTTAATATATTATATAGTATAGTATACATTTATATATTTATAACAGTTTTCTATTATTTGTGACGTTTGCTAATAGTGATACAACAACATGGTCCCCTCCATTTAATACTAATGGCATAATACTTACAATATTAAAATGTAGTCTCATAGTTTAGGAGGTCTTCCCTTAAAGTGACTAAACACCTAAAATCTAACTTTTTGGAGTGAAATTAATGTAATATCATTTTGTTCAATGCATTTTCTTCAATATTTTATTTTTATTTTCATTAATTTCATATAGAAGTCAAGTTAATATTTATTGACTTTCCTTGAGGAACCTTTAGTTTTTTTAAATCACATCCATTATTAAATGTTTGGTTCATAATTGCCACAAAAGTCACTAAGTTTTGTACCATTCCATTAAAGTAAAAAAATATACAGTATATAGTTAATAAAAAAAGTATTCATTAATTAACACTTTTTCACTCATGACATCAAAGTGTGACTTTTTTGTGACCATGTTTGAATCACCTCCATTTTTAGCATTTTTTCACATAGCCAGTGTCACCAATGTCACTAACCATTTCAATCAACCAAAAAGTTCACATTTTTAGATTTTTCGTTCCGAAAATTAACAGAAGATTGTTTTAGTTTTTTGGTTGGCCCAATATTATCCAACACATTTGCTCACTTTTAGTAATTTATCGCCAATTTGGAGCACTATTTTTGCAAATGGTATCGATGGCATAAATGCACCACTTGCCTGCTAAGCCTCTCCCCAGTTCATATATTACTAGTTTTGTAGATGATCTATTGTTAGGTCAAACTGTCTCATCTAAATTTATTTTAATTTTTCCATTAGTCTGTGATTGCTGGATCATTAGGTATGGCATGTGAAAGAACCCCTAGCAGACAACTGGTAAATTTCAGGCCCTTTTATATCTTAGCGATTCATATTTAATGTGAATTGTAATATGTTTTTCTTCAAACCTTATTTCATGCACTTGCCTGTGTTTTCTCTTTTAGTTGAAAAATAGTATGTTTGCCGGTCTTGCAAGCATAGGGTTGGCACTGATTGCTGTTTTTCTGTATGGTTACAATCAAGTCCTTCATCATTGCCCTAATGCAGATCTTGCCCAACCCTATGGCAATAATACTTGTACAAATCACCTTTTTTTGGCAAGTATTGTTTTATTTTTCCCATTAGCATAAAGACACATTTTTGCAATGCTTTATATGGTTTATATTCACTTTTAATTGCAAAATGTTTTAATGCTTTTAAATGACACTAGATAAAATAATATATATGGGCTCATAAAGTTTCTTTATGTTAACAGGGTTTTCACAACGGCATCTCCGGGTTGCTCATATTTTATGATATTGTTGCTTTGGTTGTTCAATGTTTCTTATCATATTCTGCGTTTGGAGGACTGAAGATAACTCTGAGATAACATTTCATACACCAAGGACTTCACACAACGTATGTCCTCTTTTTATGGTGACATACATTTTTTTGTTTGTTTTATATTTTGAATTTTATATTTGTCAGTAAATACTCTTTCATTTCTCTTGTAGCCTACTTAACAGTCTGTTTTTTGCTAAAATCATAAAAAAATTACTTCTTGTTATAGTGTGAAATACAAATTGTAAAGTGTGATTGTCGACGTGGATGCACCAAGAGTGACTTACTTGTCATTCCATTATTTTGAACTGTTTGTACTAAAATATTCCTGAAATATTCAAATTAAATTGTAAAAGTAAAAATTGTACATTGTAAAATCTATGTCGTCTGTTCGGTTAAACATGAAGATGAACCTTACTGTTATGTCAACATTCCCGTCACATCGGGGTTTCCCTTGTAGTCAGCTGAACGCGAAGACTAAACCATATAAAACCAAAGCTAGGGGGACCTTAATGATATTTCCACGAATGCGTCAACATGCATTTACATTTGTCATTGTAGAAATATATTAAAGCCATTTGAGCTATAGTCTAAACGTGTGCTTAATCTTTTTGTAGATTAATGCTAATCGCTTACTTGAAATGATATATTATTTCCCTACAAAACAATCCACATTGAACTCGTCCAAAGATGGCCGAGAGGTCTGTCAATGAGAAGTGTAACTTTCCCTCAAGAATAGGAATATACCCATTTTAAAAAACATTTAGTGCCCTGTTTCGTTTAATTCGGCATCAGTGCTGCTTTAACAGACATACGCTATTGCCTAGTATTGAGTTTTCCTTTTGTCTGACGCCGTTTATTTTGCGAATAGCCGCCCGCCTTGAACAACTGCTGTTTTTAAGTGTGCTAACGTTAGCTGTCCAGCTAACCTCTGGGAGATTCCACTCGCAAGGATAAACTCGTGGATACATTTCCACCCTGTCGAGCTAGGTAACACGCTAAATATCAAGTGGATACTCCGAGCATATATTTTGTACAAAAATCTGTTTTTACCACTGAAGACGCCCGCGAGGTTATTCTCAGTGTCGGTGCTTCCGTACATGCTCACGTCACTCGCTTCCAATTAAGTTTGATGTTTTTCCATGAGAACCGGGCGGAGAGGATTTTGATTTGCTTGTACCACGTAAGTATTATGAATTATTTTGCCTCATAGTTACGTTTGGGGTAAATTTTCGCCCTAATGCCAGTCCACTGAAAACAGTTTCTAGGTGAATGACAAGAGGAATTGAAACTAAAGGTTCCTTTCATTCTGTTTGTAGATCTTGGATTTGTGAAAAAACATATTGTAAACTCAGAAAGAGTCTGTTTTGCCAATTATTATAATTAGTCGATACTATGAGGCTCTGATACAATGCTTGCGTTAACAAATTGAGATAGTTGTGTAAACATTTCTGTTGACCATCAGCTGTCATAGCAAATCAATGGAGAAGCTTCAAGACCTCAGTCAGTCCGAGTTGCAGGATTTGCTGGACAACTCGGAGCGGGTTGAGTCTATGGCATTAGAATCTGATGAGGTGAGTTGATAAATCTCTGAGATAAGCTTTTGAGCCAGCATAGACTAAAATTAAATCAAAAGTATCCCCTAAAAATGATGGCTTAACAATAACATTATGCCATTGATACTACATACATCAATAGCTTCTTTTCTGTTTAATCTGCCTATTGGGTTATTTTACAATTCAAATGTCTCTAGTTCAAATGATGGTATTTACAGTGTTTAATGTCACTTGATTACAATTCTGTTACTTTATCTAAAAAGAGTAAGGAGCATTTTTTTAAGTTACCGAATTTGACTAATTTTAAGAATTTTATTTAACCAACTGAAGTCATTTTCCTATGCTCCCAATTTTCAGTTTTTTGACAATTAGATGGTAATGGTTACATGATCGGGGGAACTTGTATTTTGTAATTATCCTATTTTAATGATAATAACATTTTCTATGTGTCCACTCCATAATGACATTTTAATTGGTGATTTGTCCAGTGTGATGACATAACGCACAGCATGTGTCATCACTTTTAGAGACAAAACATTGTCTGTGTTGGTCAGTGTGAAGCTCTGCTGTATAATGTCTGTTTTGATTAGTTTTACGATTTCAGTCAGGTACGGTCTAGCAAATGCCTGACTCTGTTTTTGGGGATTGTAGAGGGAAATTTGATCTGTAAAATGGCTGATTATGTAAAAAAGGACAAAATCATCAGTCATGAGTAGGGCTGGGCGATATGGCTTAAAAAAAAAATCTCCGATTTTTTCACAACAAACCCGATTTTCGATTTTAATCGATTTATTTTTTCTATTTAAAAACAAACTACAACTGACAAAAAACTTGCTCAAAACAAATGTACTCTTTATTTTGTTCTGATTTTCCTTTATGCAGTTTAATCTAAATTTCCCATTGGAGCATAAGTGTAACAGGAAACAAGCCTTAAAACATGCTTGTAAACGAGATGGCAGGCCCTGCCATTGTAAACAGTGAAAATGTAGCTTATCAGTTTTCTAATAACCTCAAACTTACAGTGACACAATGCACCTTCAAAATAACTTAAAATATGAAAAAATAATTTAATTGTGTGTCCCTTTTTGGTCAAATAAATGTGGCAAAAATGACTAAATTAGAATGTACAAAAATACATACAGCAGTGGTATTCATAAAGTGCAAACAAAACTTTAAACAGTTTTCCTGAATCCCTGAAATTGTAAACAAAATGAAACATCTACATCCATTACTTTAGTTTCAACATTCTTCATTTACACATTTTTAGCCAGGAAGACAAGCCTGTCTACTACCTCTGGCTTGAGGCATGCCCGGTTACATGTAACAATGCCCTCTCCCAGACTGAAAAGCCTATCTGATGGGGCACTTGTAGCAGGGACAGACAAGTGTTTTTTGGCCAGATACCTGAGCCTTGGGAAGTTTGGTTCGTGACGCTTCCACCACTGCAGTGGATCAGTGTCTGGGTGTGCCGCTACCCTCTCAACAAAATCCATGTCGCAATTAGACGCGAGCCGCTTGCCAGAAGCCCCTCCCATGATGCGTATTTCACTCACGAATGGCGCGAATTACACGCGCAAATGGCGCGAATTACACGCGTGAATGAAGCGAGTAAAATCAAAATGTTCAAGCGTCCAACTACTCGCGAATAGCGCGTTTTATTCGCGCAACTCGCGTTTGGTGTGAACACTCGAGAGCGTCGGTCGTAGAAGTTAAAGAGAAAACCGATTTTCATTAAAAAAAATCGCCCTAAACGTCAAATTCGAGTTAATCGATAAAATCGATTTATCGCCCAGCCCTAGTCATGAGGGCAAAATTCTGAAGTATTCACAGACCATGTAGTGGCAAGAATTACCTCAGCGGGCCACTCCGTTGTCTTAGTTATGATTTATAACTTATAAGAATGTTAGAACTGAGTTACCTTAAATCATATCTTATTTATATGTATATATATATGTGTGTGTATAAGTAAACTTCATAAAGATCTAGCAAAAAGTGTTCAAATTGAAGAGTAAATAAATAAAATGGTTGCTGTTTTGTTATTTTGTCCACCCTGTTGTTGAGTTCATTTTGGGATTGCTGTAACCGATGCCCACCCTTTCCATCTGTATTTGTTCTGCTTTTTAGCTCATTTTGGTGGAAATCGGTTATCTATTAGGGACAGCTAATGTATTGAAAAAATATACTTGTGCAGTGTTAGGTAAACAGTAAAAAAAACTGCCATTTTTAAGAAATGCATCATTCACATAATGGGAACTGACTCTTATATTTCAGTAAGTTATAACAAAAGATTAATGAGAGCAGGTTAAGGAACACATTGTCTGTTGGTTAAAGCAAGCATCATACACAAACATATTTTTACTGCCTTTGTTCTCTTGATAGATTCAGAATATTCAGCTGGAGAGGGAAATGGCTCTTGCGGCCAACCGCAGCCTGGCCGAGCAAAACCTTGACATGAAGCCCCGTCTTGAGAAAGAGAGAGCTCGGCTAGTGGACAAATACGATGAACTTGAGGAAGTGAGAGAGAAATACAAACAGCACTGTGTCCTGAGAGGTAAGGAAACCATGTGAGCGTCGCCAGTTGATTCTGGTTAAAAAAGGAAATGCAAAAGTGAATATGGAAATCTAAAATATGTAATTGTCAAACATGCTCATTAAGAAAATAGATTTCCTACTGTAACAAAAAATGAAAGCTAAAAATACATCAGCTAAATACACCTTTTTCCCCGCAAATATCTTCCATTGTTAACGCTACTCTTAGTGGAGTGATTAAATCCAAGTGAAATTATAGTGTTCATTCAGTTCTTTTGTTCTCACTAGCATTAAATTGCACTGACAATCTTTTGAGTTCCTAATATGAGTTATATTGTGCTGGCACCGCAAAGGGAACCTTCCTGAATGATCACACTAGCTCCACACCTCTGTATTTCCTTTCACTTGGTATCCTGAAACCATGAATTTAATTTATTATCTGCCTTTTATTCCTCTCACTGTTGACTTTTGACCAGACACAGGAAGCTCTGCTGAGTTTCTAACAAGAGCTTGTTGTTTTCATCCAGAAAGTCAAGTTTACAGTTAACAAGACCACTTGTTCTCCTCCCCCATTTGTACATCTGACATTACATCACACTATACTATAGTGACTATAGCTTTGTGTCAGGCCGAAAACTATTTGAGACCCGTTTGAAACTAGTTTTTTCCTTGATTAACTCTTTCCATCCATTACTGTTTGCTTCTCTTACGTCATTACACATAGCTAAGTCATGAGGTTGCATAACCTGTTCTCATTCAGCTTCTTGTTTGTTTTTTACATCCCTTCTGCCCTGTCTGCATTCGTTTTCAGTTGTCTTTTTTTCTCTCTGTAGACTGTATAATGGGGCAGGTGTCTCCAGAGGGCCTGATGACTCGTCTGCAGACAGAGGGCGCCAACACAGAGGCAGAATCAGAGGTGAGACGCAATCGCCTATATGTTTGGCTTGCTGTGTGTTGTTGAAAATCTGTCATCTGTTCAAGTTTACATGAAATACAATTCTAACATTACCTTTTTTTTAAGTAATAAACATAATTAAAAAAATCTAACATTACTTACTTACTAAATTCGAAAGATGTATTGTATTATTGTAAATATTATTAAATATATATTAAATATGATATTGAATTTAAATGTATGTGAAATACTCATGTTAATATTCACAATATGGCAGTCAAGATTTCTGTATTGCTTTACCAAAATGAATGTGACATAATGAAAATAATGAAGGACACAAATGATAATGTTAATGTTAAATGTTTATTAATGACTCATTAATCAAACTTAGAGAATCTAGCATAACATTATTACTTTTACAAGCTTGAAGATCATTCTGTCTCTTTCTTTCAGACTCTAGCAGATGAGTTTCTTGAAGGTTCGATATCGCTGGACTCTTTCCTCGAACGCTTCCTTTCCCTCCGTTGCCTCGCTCATACAAGACGAGTGCGTATCGAAAAGCTGCAAGAAATTCTCTGCCAAAAAAGCAAAGGAATAAGAGATGCTCCAATGACATCACAACCCTGCGCCAATCAGGATGCTGGATCATCATCACGGTGGCAACAGCCGCAACCTCAGCAGCAACAGAGCTCCAACATTAACGGGCCCCCCAACCACCCCCCTTCAGCCTCCACAGCAGGCCCCACCATCTCAAACACAGCATTTCAGCCGTACCCCAGCCAAGGTGCCCCCTTCCCAGCAACTACAGGCTACTCCGCCCCCAGGCCCACTTTCGGCCCTCCCACTTGTCCATATCCCACTCAGCCCTCGTTTGCCGGGCCACCGTTTGGGCAGTTCGGTCCCACGCCTCCCCCGTACCCAAGTCCATACCCTTATGGAGGGTATAGCTACCCCTCAGGCCCCCACGGGCCATCAAACCAGTCACCAGCAGGTAGACCTCTTTATAGGCCAGGTTTTGGAGTCCCACAACAATACTCCTGAGCCACTCTGTGTACGTTTTTTTTTCTCATTGCTCTCCCACTCGTCTCTTGCCCTTCTCCTATTGCTCTGTCTTTCCTTACCCTCAGATTTGTGGTTTGTGTACCCATGTCACAACCTGTTCCTGTCTGAGGCTCGAGAATGGGTGTGCTTGTTCCTCAACGAAAGACTGGGTCAGAGACTATGTATGGGCTTCACAGGTTTTGCAGGCTCAGTTCCAGACCATTTAAAGCATGTTTCTCAAACCGGTTTGAAAAAATCACTGATATATTATTAATATATTTGATGATGAGATGCTTTTCTTTTTTCTTTTTTGACAAAATTGCATTGCAGCCTCGATTTCAGTCATTTTGTTGAGAGAAACTGAGATAAACTGATCACACTACACAGAGCATTTTCTTAGGATTAAGGATCAATATAGACCCTTGGCAGTCCAAAAAGCACAGCATTGTCTTTCTATTTTATCTCAGATGTAAACTTTTTATGTAAGCTGAGCTTATTCTGTATCATAATTACATTTTACCAATTTCCATTTGTGCAAATTTAAAATCAAAATTCACCGGTTTTGTAAATTTGGCTGGATGCAATAATGGGTCCTGTTACAAATGTGTACCAATGCACCAATAGATGACTCCATCTAATACCTCTTTTGCTTATTTTCCTCATCTTCACACCCTTCCACTTCCACCTATTTTAAATATCGCTTTACAGTGATCACAAGGCATAGATTATTACCGTAGGTTCTCTAGTGGACAAAATGTAATTTGTATTAATGGATATTTAAAGGGAAATAAGAGAGTAAGGGGTTATAGCATAGACATACTGTATTTTTTATCTGCTATAGCACAGGATAAAGGATGGGGGTGCAGGTGAGGCATAACATAGCACAGAGCATATGCAAGACAATAGGAGATGCATGACATGCTGGTAGTTATATACATTCAGTACCTACCATAGGGTACAGAACAGATTTTTATAGTAGAACTATGCTGACAAATGCCTGGACATTGGCTGCACATTTTACGCTTTGGGTTGACGGAAGTTTGATGATCTCGTCTTCGAGTCTTAGTTACCTTAAAAAATGGAGAGGATAGGATCCAATGCCAGATTCACTACCACAAACCGAACACCTTATGTTGTGGTTTAATTTAGGACCACCCCCAGATCCACTAGATTTACAACATCACCTACTTCGTTTAAAGGCCACAACGCAAAAGATCTACAATGCCTTTGCCTCACCCACAAAAGGCCTAAATGCATCATTATCTAGTCTTGCATGATTTTAAAAAAGCCCCACCTGATTCAAGTGTTTACTTGCTCATTATTGGCCAACTGGAGGACCACGTGAATCACACTAGCACTCCACAATTACAGCCCGTCACTCGTTGACAACAGGAGCTGGGATCGGGGCCGTGCGGGGTCTTTCTTTATTTTTGTACTTTTAAAGCAATTTAAAACCAGAGGCATACTCAATCAGGCCTCGGGTGGCTTTATCTAATTCATGAACTCAGTAAATAAGACTCAGGTTTGTAGCAGAACCCCCACTTTAGGGTCCCTCCCCAGCACCTGGAGCAAGGGATAGACTGATATGACACGAGGATGAGGAAAAACATGGGATGAAGACATTTTATTAGAACGTTGATTTGCAGCATTAGGGGAAAGAGATTCTATTGCATTGGTTGTGATGACTGTAGCCTGTTAAAAGTGTATTTTTATTTGTATTGTCCTTTTTTCTCGGGTGTGAATATTAAACACTGAAGTTGATCTACCATGCTTGTGTTGCTTTTTTATTTCAATTTATAATGACTCATGAAGTCTTTTAATATTATTATTAATATTGGTATTTTTTTCATTTGTCAAGTTTATTATCTGAGATATTTTATGAATAACCTTCTGCGGATACAGCAAATCTAATGTCTCTGAAATGTACACATGTTAAGATCACATATATGCATATATGCATTAGATTGTTGAATGAAAAACAATAATGTCATGATGACTTAAGAATAGTGTTATATGTCGTGACCAAAGAAAATTTAGTGACTTTGAAGTGCCCCCATTTGTCTTGAATTTGCTGAATTGGCATTGGCGCACAGCCAGTTTCTTCAGGTCTCAGCCTGGGACACTTTAATGGTCTTTTATTGCTTGCCTTTCCCCATTATTTTGTCAAATCCTCCTTTTCAAAACGTGCATATTAAATATAATTTAAGTTTCTAATAAAAGTACATTTCAGTAAATATTTGAATCGTTTAGTGTACATAAAGACAACCGGCAGTTCAACTCATTGACTCACTGAAAGCTGTTTAAATTCCACTCAAATTGAATCATAGACGAGACTTTCGAACGGGTGTTATGGGGAATTTTTTTTACAAGTTCAAAAACCAGCCTTTACGGGTCTTTCTTTAAATGTACGGTATGGTAAACCAACCCCGGCGACACCTGAGAAAGAGCGAGAGAACGAGGGAGGTACAGAGGCGGCTGGGAAACATTGTGAATGAAAAGAAGATATGAGTAACAGTGAAATGAAAGGATATATCTGGATATTGGTGCTTTTTTAAGTGTTATACAATTCATGCTCGCCGGAGATTTCTCGGTGTTCATTATTCATCTGCGAGCATTTTCAGTCCGCCCTCCTCCAAAATAAACCCACACCTGCTATGCAAAAACAGGTTCTGTTATGCAGATTTGATGGGTTTTTAATCCCTAGATTTTTTCTACATTATAGGCCTATACTTCAACCCCCATTCTTTATAGATCCTTAGATTTATTTATGTATTTCTTTTTTATGTGTTTGAATTCATTGATTCAATTTTGCTACATGTATCAACAAGTTGAAATAACCATAAACAAGTGGGAAAACTTGTTAAACTTTGAATTTAACACTGTTTCACTTTTTTCTCCACCCACCTTGTTTTTTTAAAGCTTTTCTTCATTTTCTGTCTGTGTTTTTTTTGTCTCTCTTTGAAGTGAGGAAGCAGTGCAGTGTGCAATCAAACACAAAACGTGATTACAAGCAAGCGGAGAGAGAGAGAGAGCGAGAGAGAGAGGATGAGGGCGGGGAAATGATCACACTAGCTCCACACCTCTGTATTTCCTTTCACTTAATTTTCTTGTCATTTGCTTTACACGTTTGTTTGTTTCTGTCAGTCAACAACACGGTAAGATCTGATAATATAATGTTTAAGGCTGGTTTGATGTTTGTATGGTACAATGAAAGCTGTCTTTAGTTTTTTATGCTTGGCGGCCTTTGAACACAACCGACTTCAGAGTACAGAGGAAAGGCAGCTGTCAACTAAAAGCAAGAGGCATATCATTTGATAAAACAATGGTGAAAATCTATAGTCCTGTGTGTAACAGTAAATTTCATTAAGGTATTGTGAATTATGGGCAAGTTCTTGTTCTTTGTAACTCAAGTCACGTTACAATTACATTTTTACAATCTGACAATGTAGAGCATAATCACAGCTTTGGGTCTTTGTTTATTTGCTGGTAACACAGCATTTAAGATATCCAGTCATTTTTCTCAGGCCTTTAAATTTAATAAAACACTGACTTCGATGCCAAAGGTCACTCATTTGACCTCTAGGCCTATTCCCAGTTTCTCTGTTTTAGTCTATTTTTTGTGAATAAAATATACTCAAATGTTTTTAAATTTATCTTGTGTAACCCAGATCTTTACCAGATGGAGAACTCTTTGTTGACGACTTTCACGGTGCTTCTGCTCCTAAGTATTCGTAAGTTTACTGTTTGCTATTAAGATACATGAATTGATCAAGTTCCATTATATGATACCAATGTATGGTGTTAGTGTTTCTTTATTATTGAATAAAAAATACAGTGTTTGAGATCAAAATGATGAAACTCTAAATACAAACATAAAATAATATTGCAAATAAAACCTTTTTTTTAAACAAAGTAATATGTTCAAAAAATTCATTTGCAATGTTAATTTTTCTTGAAGTAGTTCGGACAGTTTTCGTCACGTTCCTACACACTTCGCTCTCTGCTGTGCTAAATTTTACTTTTAAGTTGAAAACTTTTCCTTGCAAGTAAGGCCGCATCTCAGAATCTACCCACCTGAATGAAAGATCTCTCTCTATTGGCCACTTTCCATCAAAGTCAAGTAAAATGCTCCATCCTGATTTGAAAATGCCCAATAACTGGGAAAACACCCCTTTTGCGTTTGCTTTTCTTTGTTTGCGGAACAAAAACGTTTGCTTGGGTTTTAAAAGTTTTGTAGAACAAAATCTGAATCTCAAAATCTTTGGAACATATTACTTACCCATATGCTTTCAGTCACTGTATTTTATTTTTACCATTATCATGCAAATGATGCAAGATTGTTTGCAGGAAAAAAACAACCAGTTCCACTATACTGTATATTCAATTTAGAATTGTTGGACCGGCATAAATTTGTCCTGATAAAATTATATTTGATACAATTATATTTGATCTTTTTTAATCAAACACATACTCTTCATCTCAAAATCAAACTTACCTAACAATTGGAACCTGTCGGCAAGACAAAAATAATCATTGTGCCAGATATGGGCGAAACTAAATATCTTTATATAATATAGATATATATCTAAATAAACGTATGCATTTATTATTTGTTCATGCCAAAATTAATAAAATATCTAAATGTCTTCTCATTTAGCAGACAAAAGTACATACTGCGCTCATACGTCGTGTCACTGTAAGAGAAGACCCTGTTTGTGTAACTTATACTGTACATCCAATGGTAATTTAATGGCAGTTATATCATTTTTTAAAAGTGCTTCTATTTTAAGATTAACCATCAAGAGTATTTGAGCAACTGTATTTCATATGAACTAATGAGAATACATTTAATAAAATAGCTAGAAACAACTTTCAAAGTGTAGCCTTCTTATTTCATCGCTTGTCATCTTTGTAATAAATTAATGTATTCTCATGCATAAACATAAACAATAAAAAAATGTTTTTAAGTGCAAACCATCTAACATACTGTCAAATAATAATAATTTTCTAAAAAAAGGTGTGTTTTTGTTGTGTTCTACTTTTTACAAATTTGAGCCGGCACCACACCGCTCATAATCAAAGAAAAAGATGCATTTCTAGCAAGCTCTCACACTGCAGATTCCACCAATTTTGAAACCATCAGTTGACGTTTACACTATTGTATTCAAGCACTGGAATAATTTTTCCATTGGATGTATATTGGATGTATACATTTGTGTTGTTAAAGTTTACAAGGATTTTCTGATTTTAATTCTGTTTAAAATCCATGTGAATGTTTGTGAAAATCCGTGTGAAGTAGCGTAGTCGTGGAATTACCTTCTTATTCTTTCAAATGTATGTTTTATTTCACGTGTTTCCAGTATAATTTAACATATTCTATCATTTTAAGATCCATTCATTATTTATTATGGAAATGTATGGCTTTAGTGCATCTCATCATTATGGTGCTTTTCTTTTAATTGGTAATACATCTATAAATCTAGATCACAGATCAGTTAAGGTCCTAAACAGCCAATGCATGCAAAGTGCAATGGCCATAATGCAATCATGCAAACAAATGTGCAAAATGCGTGTGTGATTGCTTCTAAGCGCTTTGCAAACATTGCAGAATAAGTGCAAATGATCCATGTCTCTGCTCACTAACCTCAGTGACAACTTTTTAAAACTGTGGACACCAGCAATTTAGAATTTTCATGCCACCTTTTAAAAAAAGTAATATGAAGATGCAGACTGTCTATCTATCTTAGATATGTTAGCCTACCTATTTTGCCATTAATGTGTCAATTTCAGTTAAATCAATCTGACTCACATTCAAATGCATTTCCCTTACAGAACAAGGAATATTCTCTTCCGCCAACTTCACCTTAGTAACTCCGTCAACCTCAGAAAACAATTATATTTATAATACACATGTACCCTGTACCACACCAACCCCGTGCCAGAACATCACTCACAATATCACTCTGCCTCCTGTTCTTGCCCGGGTGAAGATGTCCTGGAAGAAGGGGAGTCAGTGTGCGGGTCAGCTCTATCTCTCTTCCTCTAAACTACGTGAGGCTCCTTTGTGCAACACACCTGAAGTCCTGAAGTGGTCGAGTGAACTGTGTAAAGACACAAGATGTGGAGAGATTGAGAACTTCAAGGTCACATCAGAAGATGTTAATGGTTATATTATCAAAAGCGATATGACAGTGAGCAATATTTCCTGTCGAGGACTCCATGTCATTTGCCAAGGTATAAAAAATTATATTTAAATGTTTTGCACATCAGTCGATAGTTTTTATGAGCCAATATAATTTTAGGAGCCAATATAATTGTGATAATTTGATCAAAATCAATATGCTGTAAATTTGAATGACAGATTATTATTTCTCCTCTCTTTCAGACCCTCTAGGTAAAGAACTGGCTGCTTATAAAGCAGTAACTGGCATATTAATTTTCTTGATCTTGAGTGTTATTCTCCTTCAGTTTGGTCGGCCAACGTACAAAGCCATCCGCAAAAGATGTGAGTCACTGATGATACAAGCATGTCTGATATTTTACTGTTGATAAATGCAAATATTTATATATGCTGTATTGGCACGTGGCACAACATTTTTTAAGTTGTTAAAAGTATTTTTTGTAGAATGCGTAACAGAATATTTAATAGATGTGCCTCTGTACTGGTTACATTGCTTGACAGTCAGATTTTCCAGCGTTTTAATCCCAAAGTTAAATATTGTGTCTAACTTCTACATTTTCCAACCGGCTTTGATGCAGTTTCACAGAAACGTCAAAATCAATGGATCGGCCCGACTCAGACTCAAAGTGGTGAGTCATTTCCGAACCCCACACAAACACACGCACACATAAAGTTCCTGTGTCTTAACTGCATGATGCTGGCAATGCTAGATTCATGGATGTAAGTTTCAGAGAATGAACACACAAAATGTATACTTTATATTTCTTGTCTCTTCTTCAAGTGTCTTATCACAGAGGTCAAGCTGGCGCTCAAGCAAACAACAACACAGTAAAGCGTCAGTCCTATCCTGGTCAGTTTATTATCATTCTCTCTCTCTCTCTCTCTCTCTCTCTCGCTCTCTCTCTCTCTCTCTCTCTCTCTCTCTCTCTCTCTCTCTCTCTCTCTCTCTCTCTCTCTATCTCTCTCTCTCTCTCTCTCTCTCTCTCTCTCTGTATCATTGACACACATTTACTTGTTGTCCAGTGATTTACAGAACTGATTTTATTAATACAATTTATTCATTTATTGACCAACAAGGTTTTCTCAAAATAATTTAGACTGTGCAGCGATTTACATTAACACATTGATACCCATTTGATTCTTTGTTGTTAGGTTTGGAAAAGCTGACGGTAAACCATAGTAGGGAGCCTTCGTCCAACAGAAACAGTGACTATGATTCATACGGATGCAATTGAAGGCCAAATTACTTTAATATTGATATGAGAGCAGACCACTCTGTGTTAGACGTTGGTGTCATATTGAATCAGCGAACATGCTGTCGGACAGTTTAGTTGATCTGACATTTATTAAGTCATGCAAGTTGTGTAAATATGTTTGAGACAAACAGCTGAGAAATCCATTTAGATTCGATTTATTTTCTAAATATCATGAAAGTGGTTACTTTGTAATGCTTTGTAGGCTTTTTGCAATCGCTTAATTTTACATGTGTTTTCTGTAAAAAGTGAAACAGTTGTTACGTTAAGAAGCTTTTCTGATTTTTAAAATGGTGTTAACTTAATGTAGTCAGGTTGATTTAGTCATATTAAACAATTATTTATGACTTCATGAAACAAGTTCATTTTGATTGACAAAATCTGACAAATGCTTACAGTATATTGTTAATGTGTTTTTTTTAATTACCAGAAATAACCAGAATGATATTAGGCAAAGATCAGATGAAGAAGTTGGAAATTTGTCATTTTGTTAATTTATACAAGTGATTGAAAGTGCTTAAATAAACTATTTTTTTGTCAAAGATTGTTACAAGACCATTATTTCCACAATTCCTTAAATAAAACATGTGTTGTTATTGATTTTAGTCTTCTGATTTTATAGTTAGAAAATGTAGGATATAAATAGATAAATTAGTTGAACACTACAGTACATCATCAATGCAATAGATATCAAATAATAAAAGAGAAGAAAAGAAAAAGAAAAATACAATACTATGCAATAAAAGTGATCATTCTAAAATGAGGTGGCAAAGATGGGAGCGATTTAAGGTTGATACTGGAAGAGTAAAAAGGGAATGCGGTGTTAATGCACAATTTTGCAGCAATGTGGTTTCCTGTCGTAATTCTATTAACTTCCTGTTTGTGTTATTTCTGTCACTCATGCTCTAAATATACTGTAGACTCCTTGTGCTCATTGTTGATTTACCCTTTCTTTCTTTCTTTCTTTCTCTCTTTCTTTTTGTCTGTCTGTCATATAATTTTCTGACTCATGTCTGACCCAGCTTTTTCTTTTAAAAGTTGAAAACCTCTTAAACTGAAAAAAACATCTTAAAATCATTGTGTGCGATTGCGCTTCACATGTGGTTAGATTGTGTTTTTAACAGCATCTGTTTGGATGTGTTGTTGCATTGGTTCTGTGTATATCTGTGTATACTTGTGCGTACACACAAACAGTGAAAACATACAGCAGCAGTTTCTTGTGAGAGTGTGTGTGCCCTTGTGTGGGGATAAGTGCATTCTTCCTTTCATCCACAGGTCAGAGTGAAGGATTTAATCTGTAGTTAAAATGAGGTTCAGCAGAGAACAATGACAGATGACAAGAGATTACATGCACAGATTAACAGAGAGACCTGCACTCATGGGGCACATAATTTAGAGCATCTATCTGTCATCCTTCTTTTTTATCATCACAATGCACTAGCAAAAAGTGACACTGACATCTAACATGCGCTTGTTACCAATTACTTTGCACATCTCCCACTCACAAACATATGTTGCATAATGTTTCAATAAATTCCATTAATAAAGTGCAGAGTTTGTGAATTCTAATGTCATAAACCTAAGCCATTGGTTGCTGGACATTGTGTCTAAACTCCTTCTGGACGGCAAGTATTACTCATTACAGAATGTAACAATGTTACCCAAATTTTATGGGTAATGTAATAATGTTACCCAAAATGCACTGTGTCCTCCTAAAGGAATACTGACATTAAAACCGCGCCTAAAAATATGTTACATGTTTTGATATCTTTGTTATCTTATGTGCAAGCAGGTAAATTAAGGACAGAGGTACCGATAAGATGGGTAAAGAGAAAGTGCTGTGATTAAATAGTTTATTTTGAATGCATTATGCTCTCCCTCTCAATAGGATTTGGTCCTGTCTGCAACATTTACCTCCCATGCACTAATCATTATTTAAGCCGATGAAATTTAACATTCAGAGCATTGAGCCTATTGACTTTAATGTATGCTCAAACCACTAACAGTAACACAATTTTACCAATGCCAAAAAAAGGAAGATAGACAGAGCAAGCGCAGGATAAAAAATGAAATGGGATATTTTATCTTTTGATGTATGAGATGTTTCTTGGAAGAAAGTCAAGCATCCTTGGACAGAAGGAATATCCAAGAACAGCAGGCGATGGTCAGATCAGAGAGAGAGGGGAAGAGAAGGGATTATTTTGTGTTTTAAATGAACAAATCCGTATTGTGTGTATCTGGCACACTAGACAGGGATAGAAAGACAGAGAAAGCAAGAGCTACGAATCCAAAACGACAACGTACAAAACAAGAAAAAAAGGTATAAAGGCTGTTTATTAGACTTATATTTATATAACTCTCAAAGGCTGAAAGCAAGAAGATGAAATTTAAAAAAGCTTGCCGACCTGACGGAAGATAGACTGATGGTGACTTACATGTCACAGAAGAAATAAAATTACATGTTGGACTCAGTGTGCACATGAGAGAAAGTGGTACTTTACTTAAGTTTTGCATATCTGAAGAACATCTGGAGCAGATTGTTGAGGCAAGTATGAAATTAAAAGCATTTCTATAAAGCTTTGTTTGTCTTAAAATGTTTTAAGTTACAAAATCAATAATATAGTTTTTGCATTTTGAAATAATGAATATCAAACTGCCCTATTAAATAGATAATATTTATCTATAATTACTTTCATCCAAACAGTTTGTTTGATAGGATTAAATGTTTTAATATGTTATGTTAATAGATGAATGTCTGTTTTTATTAATGAATACAAGCAAAGATGTAGTTTGTTATGTTTTAGGGTGGAATGGAAGTGATGAGTCTGTTTGCACTCCAATGGAAGTCTTTTACTGCGAGACTGATTATCATTCACCTATTCATAGTCCTTTGTAAGTTTGACTGATTTTAATATTCCCACAAGACACTTTATCCTCTCTTTAAAAATATTTTTAGCATAAACACTAGCAAAACGTGGACTTGTCAAGCAAAAGCCTTTTATTTTCCTGTAAAACATCATTTACTCACCCTAAACCTGTATTAAAATTTTGGGTGAACCATCGCTTTAAGAAAACTGTTCTTAACAATAATGTTTTAACTAATACTTGTTTTTTTATAACTCTGTCGAAAGCCCATAGTCAGATGCCTTCCTCCCCAGTCCTCCCAGTCCGGGTCACGGTACCCTCCCCATGGCAGTCTCTGCCCCTCTCTCAGGCGGATATGGGCCTTCTTTTCACCAACTCCAGCCCGCTTTCATCTACCCAGTCCCTCCTTCTCATACCTCCATCTGGAACGGCCTCCAAACCTCTTTTCCATGCATCATTTGGCTCTTACACCGTGACACAGGTAAATCACGATTTACTGTGATTCATACTTTTTATCTTAACTGATACTTTTTGGGATCGATTTGTGACCTGCCAATATACTTATTTTCTTCAGATGATGATGTCTGAACCCATTCCTCCACTATCCCCATCTCTCTCTGCATCGCTCCTTTCTAAAACCGTTTTGAAAGAGAGAAAGGGGGATCAAGGGAACAGGTATAAGGTGCAAGTTCTGTTTCATATGAGGGGTGATCCTAGCCAAGGAACATGTGTTACCCTTCACGCTTTCAAACAGACTGAGGAAGAAAAAGCGTCCTGCATCACTCAGGTACTGCTTGGTTGGTCTACTCATGAAGAAATGTTTTAGTAAAATTATCTTTTTTTAATATTCACTTCTGTACATTTTCTAAAAATGTTCAACTTCATAAAACTTCAAGTATAACTTAAGGTTCCATTTTGTATTTTTCAATTTCTTTTCGCAGCCACCTTTCGGGCTGTGTGTGGTCACTTTAACACTTCCAGACGACTGGTTTGAGACTAACCAGAACTTTCAGCCAAACCTGGACAAAACTTTTCAGCAACGTCACTCGAGCAAACACCGTTCTCGAAAGCGTTGGAGATGGCATCAATATATGCCAAGTGGGCAAAGGGCCAAATCTGGAATCCCAACTAATAAAATTCATCTCTACTACTCCTCTTCCTTCAGCATTGTGTCAAAACTCAAAGCCCCTGTTTGTGTGGAGGAAGTATTACATCAGTCAGAGAGACAAATGTACTACATTGGACCTGTGGGACTTGAAGAAGAGAGGACAGAGACAAAGAAGACCAAGCGGAGCCCTGCGTGTTTAGATGGACAAGTTGAAGAGAAACTGTGGTTGGATTCCAATGTGCTAATTCTATATAGCAAAGGGCCTGTACGTGCAGGACGACCAATCTGTGTCTCTGTAAACATGAAGGACAATCTTGATGGAGAGACAGTAATTGTTAGGTAACGTTAATATTGCCATGACACAACATAAACAATTTTAAATAATATTTTAGGTATGTTTTAAAAAAAATAATTCACCATTTCTTTCAGCATGAGAGTGAAAAAAGGTTTGTTGTCTCTGGTGGTCCACCCTGTTACAAACTCTAACCTGTGGACTGTTGGCGTAGAGAAAACAACTGGTTCTAAACATGATGTTATTTCCATCATTAGCCACAGGACTGGCTCTCCTCCATATAAAACTGGGTAAAGATAAGTTACTTTTTTAAAGAATGTAATTAAAAACTTGTGAGTTTGTTTATTTTTGTCCAAATGTCTCTTTTCACTATCTCCAGGTCCTCTTCAGTAAATCAACTAGCTTGTCTCTCACTTGAGGGTTTGGACAGAGGCTTTGAAGTAGCGATGACTGTCACTGCTAGCTGGTGGGTGGAGTATTCTTTACGCAGGACTGCGGCATCGGCACACGAGGCAGCCACAAGCCTTTTCTCCTTTATTGACAGAGACATGGTGGGGATTGTCCCCATCACAGAGGTATATCAGAAAAAATATTGTATTGTTCTGTAAAAATGTGCTGTCTTAAAGTTTCATGTATAACCTAAAGGGACCCGCGGTGTATAGAAATAACTCATTCTAATAAGACATGACACTTCATTTTGTATGGTCTTTATACACCCCTGAAGACAGTTATGTGTATTATGTTGCATTTCTGTCATTTCTACAATGTAAATGTTTTTTTATTGAAGTCAACTAAACTTCATTAACTGTGTTAATCTAATGTATTTGACAAAATGATAAAAGTTGACCACATTTGATTGAAGAAGAAAATGGTGAAGGACAACAAAACCAGTAGGTAGCCAGTATGTCCATAAAATTCAAGGCTTGGTTCACATAATAATGAATTCAATTGATTTTTGTGGGTAATTTTTCAGCCAAATTTGATGTGTGATTAATATAAAATGAATTAGATTTACAATCTAAAGATATAATTAGATTATAATTACTGTAAATTGGTAAAAAATATGTAATCGCTTGACCGGGGTGATTCTAGGCTTTACAGGGGATGGGAAAGGGTCTTGCATCGCTCTCGCATCATATTCAGTTGCATTTATAACAAAGAATGTCAAAGATGCAGATGTCATGTTGCACATAAACTCATGTCAAATTCTGCTTTATCTTACATTGGCAGAGCAACACTATTATCAACACTGCCATCTTAACAAGTCAGCCCGTGTCACTTCCGGTCATTGTCCTAGCAGTGGGCCAAGATGGCAAAGTATTTGATGTGACCTCAGCAGTGAAGTGTCATTCAGCCAGTGAAGACATTGTCAAGGTAATGCCTGTTTACCTCCTCAAATGCAGTTGTTTACTCCTTTTCTTTCCCCCATATGTTCAGTGTCTCTACTTTTGCCTGACAGGTGTCTCATGGCTGCTCTGCGCTTTTTGTGGATGGGAGTGAATCAGGAATGGGCAGCATCTGTGTGGAGGTGGAGTTTTCTTTAGGAATATTTAGTAGCTCTTTGTGCATGGCCGTGTGGGCTCCGGTGGTTCCTCTTCGTGTGTCTCTCTCTGACTCAGTCCTAAGTCCTATTGAAGGTTGGAGCTACTACAGTCAGAGCGGGTATGTAGCGTGATGGCTTTGATAAAGAAAATGTTCTCCTTTCACGTTTTTAATAATACTTTCATAGGTGCACACCAGTTTATCAAAGATCCACCATTCAGATTTTGGCACGATTCAGTGCCCAGTCAGGGGCTCAAGGAGGCCAACCCACTTACTTGCTCGGATCACCTGATTGGTTTGTGGATGTGACTGAGCTCATCAGAGATTGGCTGAGGATAGAAAACACACAAATTGCGACTCTTGATAAGCAAAAGTATCTGGTTGGCCTGAAGCCTGGAAGTACTTCAGTAAATGTTGGTATCTGAATTTATTATTAAAAAGGCTCCTTCTTGGTTTCTCTTTTTGTTCTTAAAATCATGTGTTTAAAATCATTTATTTTTTCAAGGTCATATCAAGTCAGTGGGACGGTGTCCTTGGAAGTGCCGATCTTACTGTGACCTCTGAACCCGTGTCTCCTGGTGACCTTTCAGTTCAATTGGTGGGAGGACTTGGCCTGTCGGTTAATCTCTGTCCATCTCATCCCTCAATTGTCACAGCAACAGTCATTGCTCACAACTCATTGTACAATCATGGGCAAGTAAGTACATGTACTGTTTCTGCTTCTGCTCCTTTAAACAGCTTGTTTTAATATTTATTCCCATTCGTTTTACTCAAATGTTTAAGGAAGCATCCATCAGTGTTTGGATCCAGTTTTCCGATGACACGGCCATATTAGTATCAGCTTTTACTGGCATCCCCTATTCCCTCCGGCTGTCCTCTTTGGCAGATTCTGTGGTTACTGTGACACCTGCTCCATTCCAGCGCATCCTGGCGCAAGGTGATGGCGGAGGGCCTCTTGTGAAAGCTGAGCTGCTGGTCACCACCTGTGAACATGTATCTAACCACATACAGCTGGAAACTATCCAAGAAGGATGTAAAACAAGAAGACTGGCTAAAGGTTCTGGTTGGATAAGAGTGAACCTGAACATGGATGCTTGGTCGATAGAGAGTGAGGAATCTAACTTTGAGATGCTTGATGTGACTGATATGCTTGTCGATACAAATAAGAATCTGTATGAGGATTTTGAAGATGATCAAATTGCTGTAAACTTCACCCGTGATTACCATGAGGGTGATGAAAAGGATATGTTTAAAGAAAATGACATGGAGCAGGCGGTTCTGATCCCAAATAATGAGGATAGTACAGTGTACTTCTCTCCTGGTATCGAAAAAGAGAGGAAAGATATAAAAAATGTTGATAGACAAGTAGAGATTGGCATTGGAGCAGTACTTTCCCTTCTTTGTCTCTCCTGTCTCCTTTTCCTCATTAACTACCTGCCATGTGCATTAAAAGAACAGTGGAACAGAGGAACACAAGAGAGAAATGTGAATGACAGTGTGGAGGATGAAGAAACTGGAGAAGAGCAAGAAGAAGGAGCAAAAGAGAAAACCGTTTAATGAAGTGATGATTAGAAATGACAGAGGAAATTACTTTTTATTTCAAAAAATTGTAATGGAGTAGGCTAAATAAATATTTGATTTTGGTAGCGTATGATTTATGTGTTCGGTTAGTGTCGGATAATGAACAGCACTCCCTGGTGGTCTAGTGGTTAGGATTCGGCGCTCTCACCGCCGCGGCCCGGGTTCGATTCCCGGTCAGGGAACGCAGTTTTTACCTTTTTGCGTCAGTTATAAGTGTATTTAGTTTTAATTCAAATCAACATATATTTTTTTACAAAGTGAAGTGTGCTTCCTATAAAACCTATAAGAAGGACAACACATAGCGTTACCGGAGTAGCCAAGGAGGCATATAATGTTAAAGGCATATTAAAGGAACGTTATTTGCATTCAAATTAACAATGAACTAAATTAGTATTTACAAAAAAAAACAGAAAATGTATTTCAGACTACAATAATCGTAAACACGTTTAATAAAACCATTTTAGAAATTCTCGGGAAGAGAATCTATAGCAGAGTGGCGCAGCGGAAGCGTGCTGGGCCCATAACCCAGAGGTCGATGGATCGAAACCATCCTCTGCTAACCGCTTTTCACGATTAAACATGTGTCAATTCATTTTTTTCTTTCCGCGCATTTAGCAGGAAATAACAGTGATTCTGTCTATCTGCACGATCTGACTTACAGTGTCATTTAGTGGACCACCGACAGAGCATTACAGAAAAAGTTATTTAACACAGAAAAAGTCAATTTACCGTCTCACCAGCAATCGTATATCAGATGATCGTACTGACGGCTGTTTGTTTTTCCGACAAAACTTCACTTGTGAAAAATGATATGCGCCCAACGTGGGGCTCGAACCCACGACCCTGAGATTAAGAGTCTCATGCTCTACCGACTGAGCTAGCCGGGCATCTACCCGTTATCAAACAATAACACATCTGACTAGAAATACACGCTGAGCAAGAACGACGATGCTATTTGTGCTCTTGCACCTTCAGCTGTTCATCTTTAATATTACAATTCACGGACATGGTGGAACAGTAAATCATTTATTCTGCGTTCTTGTGTAAAATTGGCTACAAATGTATTTTTGTAGTATAAGTCACCAGATGTTAAACAATGGTCGGTTTAAAAAAGTGCATATGTTGGAAAGGCTTCACGAGACACCTCCACAGATGGCTGACTGTTGATGAGTTTTCAGGTTGCAGATCCAGGCGAATCGTCTCCCGCAGCGGTTACATATAAATGGTTTTTCTCCTGTGTGAACTCTCTGGTGTTTTTTCAGATTGCCTGCTTCTGTGAATAACTTCCCACAAATATCACACTTAAAGGGCTTCTCCCCTGTATGAACCCGCTGGTGGGCCACAATATTGGACATTCCAGCGAAGGCTTTTCCACAGAACTTACAAATGTAGCCTTTTCGCTTACCTTTCTCTATGTGTGGTGGAAGATCCATTCCAGTGAGAGAACCAATAGGCTGGGATAAACTAGGCATTATTTGGGTCCCTGTATTATTAAAATACGAGGGGTTTGTTATACTTGCCGTTTCAACATGAACTCCTTCTGGCCTACTGATGTGGCCTGACAGTTCAGATTGACATTGCTTTAAAATATAACCTTGATTCCATGTTTCTTTTTCTCTGATGGGCCCTTCTGGTGCATCTGGATTTCTAACACCTTGGGTTTGGGAAGATAGAGGGCCATTTAATCTACTTTTCGAGCCTCGGACTGATAATAACGTCTCTGACTGAACTAGCACACAGTCTTGATCTTGGTTGGAGTCTTCTGTATATAAGCAGGATGAGGAGCTGGCGGTCTCTGAGTTCCAGCATGTGAGGTGATCTTTATGCTCTGCAGGTCTTTCATACAAACAGTTTGTTCCGATCTTTTCTCTGCTGAGTATAGGCTGGTTTGTGGATAAGGTACTGCTCTTCACTGCTCCCTTGTGTCCTGAGTTCATGTAGGATGATTTTTCTCCTATTAGAGGTTTGCTGGGCCCAACAGCAGATGTGTGGTACCGGTACCGCTTGGAACTACTGGATTCCATAACATCTGTGGTGAATGAATTGAGAAACATGCATGAGCACATCTAATATTAAAACACTTTTGAATCATTAACATAAGATCACTCATTATCTATTGTGTATATTAATATTAGTTAAGGAAAAGTGAATGGAGTAAACCAAACAACTTCTTAATTCGCTACTATTCCGTTACCCTGTATCTCTACTTCAATTGACGGTGAGATGTTGGTCTTCTGGCATCTCTCAAATCCATTTTCCTGCGAATGGGAAAAATTCAGATCTACAAGCTGGAAACAAAATAACAATACGTTTTAAACATAAAACAAAATAACACCGCGGTACCCACTGACACTACCATAATTCTTCAAAATATCTCCTTTTGTGTTCGGCAGAAGAACGTAAATCATACCGGTTTGAAATGACAAGAGTGTGAATAATGATGACTGAAATTTCATTTTTGGGTGAACTATCCCATTATACAAATGATTTTAGACTGTGATGCTGTGTGCACAAGCGTTTTAAGTTTTCAAGACGATCAAGTCAAGTACAAACTGTTACCTTGTCAAAAATTTTATTTAATGTAACTAAGCTAAGCTATAAGGGATAAGTCCATTTCAGATAACTTTGCCATTTTTTGTCTTTGCCAATAAATTGTGAATAGCAAACCTTTTCCGGTCCAAGCGTCTCTGTGTTTTTGATTGGTGAGGTAGAAAGTGTCCTGCTACAAATATCTGACTCCACTAAAAAACAGAAAATAAGAATGAATGCTTAGTGAAAGTCATTTTGATATAACATTTCTTGATAGTAAGTAATAACACAATCCTTAAACCGTTTAGTATTGAGCATCAACTCACCATCATGCACAATTACGGACTCTTGTTTCCGGCTTTCTTCCCACTGGTTGTTCAGATCCTCCTTTAGAACTAATGTTGCTGGTTCCCCATCTCCATCTTCCTTTTTCTGCTGAAAACACAAAACAAGAACTTCGGTCACAAAATGACCCTTGCTGGAACATGGAATATTAGGAAATTCATTTAATTATAAAGACCTTCAAAATACTATAATATGGATATAGAGGCAAGTTATAAATGATACAGTTGTAAAGCTGAAGGCTAGATTTTATTTTAATATTTTATAACATAAATAAACACAACTGCACACATTTTCTATTCCTTTAATGTACATTCACGTTGAGCAGTATGGATTTAAGTAGGATTTTATTAATAGTGGTGTTTATAAATGACAATGTTTTGTATTTGAAGAGAAAATATATAGAGACATTTATATATTATTAGAAAATACACGGATATAAAAACAAAAAAAGAACACGATAGTTGCAAACATTTTTATTTAAACATGTTAATTACGTTAAAAATAGCAAAGTTGCTTGACATTGTATTTTTATACAGTAAACCACACAATGCGCATTTGGGTGATTTTACAAGTTATACAAAACTTTTGTCCCATTTGGTCAAACCATCACAGATTGTAACATTAAATCTAAGAGGTTATGAATATTATTGCTTTCCTGTAGCTCAGTGGTTAGAGCACGGCGCTAGCTACGCCAAGGTCATGAGTTCATTCCCAAGGATTAAACATACTCAAATACAAATGTATAGTATCATGCAATGTAAGTCGCTTTGGATAAAAAAGTGTCTGCTCATTGCGTACGTGTAAATGGATAAGTAGTTCACATTTTCTGCATTCATATTATCTCTAACCTTCAATAAGTGATCTCAATCAGTTATTGATTCCTGCTTAAGACACCAGTTCACCCGTCATAAACATATCAGAATGATACTTCTGCTGGTGGTTTTTGAGGTTCCGTATCCAGGCAAACGTCTTCCCACAAAGGGAACAACTACATGGCCGTTCTCTTGTGTGGACCTTTTGGTGTTTTCTAAGGTTTCCTGCCTCTGCAAAGAGCTTCCCACACGTGTTACACTTGAATGGTTTTTCGCCTGTGTGAATCCGCTGGTGGATCACCACCTTTTTGGGACGATTAAAAACTTTGCCACAGTATGTGCAGGCAAATAGTTTCTCATTACGCACTTTGTCATGTTTTGTCCGACAGGCACTTTGTTGGTCGAGGCCGACAGATGTGGATGCTACAGCTGCAAAGTCACTTGGCAACAGGGGTGGATTGGAGAAAGACATGAAGGTTCCACCATCCTGATGTTCCTCCCTCCCGTAATGTGGATAAACACAAGAGGTCTGGCTTTCCCTTACTTTGTTAGGCCACACAGAAATCTCATCTCCTTCCTCTGCAGAGTCAACTTCTATGACCTCTGAATGCTGTACAGGATCTGCGATCTGACTCTCCGTCGGTCTGGCATTGCTCACGTACGCACAAGAAGGCTGCTGCATGTCTACATTGTCACTGCCTTGCATTAAATATTTCTTCATAGAACTGGATTTTCCACAATTTGCTTCGGCATTTAATTCTATGAGCTCTTGGGATTTCCCTTTAACACTTTCAAACTCTGGCTCAGATTTAAGCGCAGTGTCAGATCCACTGACCTCCAAAATATGCTGCTGTATCCCAGACACCTGATCTGACTCATCTGTCACCATGTGATCACCAAAATCTGCCACTCTAGCCTGTGAGGTCTGTGGAAGTCCTGAAAGAGAAACAGCGTACGGACAAATGTTAAGATGTGTTGTTGTTAACCCCATTTCAAACACCACATTTTTTAACATCAGTTTTGACTTGTGGTATTGTATAATATGGCAAATGGACAAAATATAATGCAATGCTACTTGGTAATAATTTTAATGACAAACTTGTTTAGCTGTTGAATTACATGTGCATCCATCCACTCACCATCTCTGATGAAAAGTCTTGGCTGTGGTTGGTTCTCCTCAAACATCTCTTCCTTTATCAGTACTGTTTTAACTTCTGATACTACTGGATCTTCAACCTGTCATGGAGGAAAAGATATAACACTCAATATATCTTATGTACAGCAATGATGATACACTGCACTTTAGATTAATAAAGTTTGCACAATATTCATACATTCCCGCATTTGTAAGATTATTTTATCCAAAGCGATTTATTGTTAATTCAGTCTATTTTTTAGCAGTATGGAATGCTAAAATGTGTTTTCTCCAATTTAAAGCTACTATCCGTAACTTTTGCCTCTATATCACCACCTATGCCTGAAGGTTACTTTATGTACTTATCTTTATATGGGTATAAGTCAAATTACATCAAACTGACATTTCAGCCAAATGCCACCTGACAGCTCAATTCACTAATCATAATTCTAGGCTTACTTTTGCAAATCAGGGCACGGTAATAGTTTCGATAGTTTTTTTATGCACTCTGTAAATTTTGGTAAAACATTACAGATTGCAGCTTTAAAAACCCTTTTATGTCCTAAGCATTTTTTTTTGTATTTCACTTTAATTTGTAAAAAGTCTGAATATAATAAGTCCAGACTAATTTGAGACATCTTTGCAAGATAAAAACACCGGCCCAGAAGCACTTCCGTTTAAGTTTTTATCTATTTGTAGTATTTTTTATCTTGCATATAAAATGTAGATCTGTTAAAGCTAGTTTGTAGAAACCACCGCTAGAGGGCGAACGATCAAAACAACAACGGCGTAGCTTGATGACACTGTGAAGGAGCGTGGAAAGATGGGATCTGTTGTCTTCAACTCCACCGCTGATGGCCATCAGTCAGACGGGAACGAGATATTATGTTAGCGGACGAGGAATAGTAATAAAGTTTTAAAAAATTTGCGTATAATTGTGGTCTATAAATAAGTGACTGCTCGAAACAAGCTAGTGGCTTGCTAGACGGTTGACAATAGTTCCCCACTTGTCCAAGACACTGTTGTCATGCGGTCTCAACGTCAGTAAAGGCGGAAACAAAGGGTGACACGGATATAACGCCATTGACAGGTGACTGCACAGCCCTGTGTCAATGTTTTTAGAATGGCGATTTTTTCACGATTTACTAGTTGTTGGAAACATTTGAGTTGTTGTATGTACTTATCTGAACAAAATATATAACACTTGCCTAGTGGTTTTGGGATATTTTACTCCAACATTGTTACAAACTGCACCTTTAATTGGTTATAAATGTATATCTTTTTTTTATTAAGTCTAAATACAAAGAAGTATGCATTAACATTTCAATCTCAATAATTAAGAAAACATTAGAAAATAATTGAAAAAAACGAGAAATGAAACGAGACAACATCAACATAAATAATTCTTTAATAAAAATAATAATGATAATAAAATAATAATAATTTAGCAGTGACTTAACAATTTTTTTTTAAATATGCACAGTTTTATGGGCTTTAGTGTTTTAAGAGTATGAAAAGGCCTGAATGTACTGTTGAGTGTCATTTTTAAAAGCAACACATGAAGGCTTTTGATGAGAACATAAGCATCGGTGGATATGGAATTTAGCAAGTAACAGAAGAAAATTGACTATTAAATATTCTTTCTTTTTGGTATATTTATTGCAAAGAAACTAAACAATATAAACAACAGAGAAAAAATTAAGCAAATATGACTAGCAAATTAACAAAAATCAACCCAAAGAACGTGTGTAAAAGGACAATCCCAAAAGAAAGCAGTCTCATTAGGGGCACCACAGAAAGAACAACCTCTGTATATCTTTCTTTAAATGGTTATAAATATTCTGTTCATTCTGTATATTTTGTTCAATTACGTCATCCAAAGTGGTCTATAAGAGGTTATAAAGGCTTACTTAAATAGTAATCATGTTTTTTTAGGTACAACTTCTATTTAGAATACAATACAGTTATTTAAGTAATAATAGATCTAGTGAATGATAGTACCTTTAGCTATCTTTGAATGTTTTATAGCCTACAAAAATAGAAAACGTCACGCTTACGGAAAATCAAGTTATTGCAGCTTGTCGAAAAGTCAACAGCGCACCTACCGTACTGTTATTGTTTGTAACAGTCTTCTGCTGAACAGTCGAGTCTGTACCTCGGCCTCTCCACAATCCTGCGTTAAATGGGGCTTCATACGAGACTGGTTGTGTAAAACAAAAGCAACAACATAACATTTTATAGCTAATTGTTGTGACACAGACACCAGGGGCTATAAGCAACGTGTATTCGTCACGCACCGTTTGTTTGGTTCCTGAATTTTTCTGACAAAGCGGCGCTGACTTGGACCCTGTTAGCTCGATTCAGTGCGATGATTCTCCTCTCCGCCGACCCTCGTGCCATCTTTAGCTCCAGTACGTGAAGTTTTCTCTTCATAGCTTTGTTTTCACGCTGGCATTGGGTCATCTGCAGGTTTATAACAGCATAGTCGTCGTCTACGAGTTTACATATCTCAGCCACGGCTGCATTCGCCAGCACCTCCATAATGGAAGCTAACTGTGTCTGGAAAGCGATGCGGTTTGACATGGTTAATGATCTAAATCCCCGTCTCAGAGAACGTTTGATGGGCTACGCGAAAATGCTTCAAAAATATTTGATATTTAAAAAAGATCTCTGAAATGAGTGCTGGAATGGAATGACTTGCCCAGGTTAAACATCGTAGAGCACTTCCGGTCACTAGTAGTGACGTAGAAGCCGTAATGACTGTGGTACAGCGCACGCTGATTTTCTGGTCTGAGCGAATTTAACTGAATTTGTATGCCTGTATAGACCCGTGTAACCAATACATTTAGACCGATAAATAAATGTGTTGATTTACTATTCAGAGGGGTTATTACAGAAAGATTCTAACTTGAAAATTTTATCCGATCTGTTCGGTAAGTGCATAATCTTATTTTAACTACAGACAGTAAGTATAACACCCCGCAGCTGTCCTAACTTCAATATTATTCAAAAACTAACAGAATAGACGCTCACAATTAAATCTCCCCTGCCTGTAGGCCGCTTTCTTTTTTGTTTCGCTTGCAAAGGTGGTAAACTTTTCTTCAGTCTCAGCTGTACGGTTAATGCCGGACACTGCAGACACATTATGGGCACAAACACCGACTTTGTCTTCGTGAGTGAGCGAAGGTGAAAAGTTACCAAATCCTTTTTATTAAAGTTTCTATTTCCGCGGCACTAAAATTAAAGGTGGGGTGTCCGCTTTCCCTGTTGATGTTCAAATCACCAAAACAAACACACCCTAGCCCCATCTTTCGCTTTCGTCAGCGCTCGGCTCGACTAATGTCCGTCCTGTGCACCTTACTGCTGACTACAAGGTTATTTTGGTACTCGGTCAGACTTTGTTGTAACAAGCGTTACTCGGAAATCGGACACCCCGCCTTTAATAGCTCCCCGGTTTTATTTTTGTTTAACTCATCTGCAGCTCGCAGTGTTGGTTGCTTGGTAACAAAGCTGAAAGTGGATTACCGAGCTTCATGGAGCAATTTAGGATTTCCTAACTGGAGAAAAGATAATATTTTGATAATATTTCAAATCAAATTTTGCTTCTGTAATTAGAATATGTGAAAAATCCTAATTTAATATATCATATTTTAAGATAAGAGACTTTCTGTAATACGCTCCCTGAAGAATTCCGAGATTTGAGCTGTTTTTGAAACCACAGTTATTTTGCAAAAGACACTTTCAATATAACAATATTTTATTCAAATGCATACTTAAATGCTGTACATGTAACATCTTTGGGATTAAACTCAAAGGTTTGTAAAAGAAAAAAGGTTTAAAGGGATACTTCACCCTAAAATGAAGATTCTGTCATCATTTACTCACCTTCGAGTTGTTGCAAATCTGCAATTTCTTTGTTCTGTTGAACACAGAGAAAAATATTCGAAAGAACGCTTATAATGGGGGGCATTGACTACCATAGTATGAAAAAATACAATGGTAGTCAATAAAAGGGCCCCAGAACTGTTTGCTGTCCTACATTCTAAAAAATGTCTTCTTTTTTGTTCAACAGATAAAAAAAAGATAAAAGTAATTTTTCCTACTATGAGGGGCTAAATCTGCCTGGTTATAAGCATTCTTCCAAATATCTTTCTCTGTGTTCATCAGAACAAAGAAATGTATACAGATATCGCACAATTCGAAGGTGAGGAAATGATAACAGAATTTTAATTTTAGGGTGAAGTATCCCTTTAATGTTTTGTTAAAAACAAAAGATATAAAATAAAACACATTGAAGTAGCTTAGAGATGACGTATTATTGTAGGCTAACACAAAAGTAAGAACCACGCTAGTTCCCTCAACCGAAAGCAGCATAGACTTTTGGAAGATCACAAAAAATAACATCTGTGATTAACATGATGTTTAAACGTTTTGTCTATTCTACAATTTTATCTATTTTTGACGGCTAAATACAATCGGCAGAAGTAAAAAGCTAAACCAATGCTATACACAGACTACACTACGGTTGCTCGATGTCAACTTTCTCAAACTTCAGAAAAACTTGTTCCCTGGTAAGTAATAAAAGGTGATTTACCAAAAACCTATAAAAAAAGGGGGTGATGGAACTGGATGTCTTAAAATGTCAAAAAAAACTTGCTTCTGGGGATTGCATACAAGAATACATCATCTCTGTGACACTCTATACCAGTTGAGCTACAGGAACTTGCATGATGTGTACTCAGTGTTACTCAAATAGATAATGACTAATACAAGGCCTAATTTGCATTATTATTTAACTACATCAGAAAGAATGGATAAATAAATTGAATTAAATTGAAATTGAAAAAAATATGGCTATCAAAAACTACATGCCACCAAAAGCAACTTGTTTGTGAAGATGAAGTCTATTACTGGCTTATTTAAATCATCCCAAGGTCCTCAAATACGATCTCTGATGTTCGGCACAGTCTCTTTTCCTGGAGATCCTGAGGAGTTCTCAGTGGTTTGTTAACCGTGCTGTAGATCACTTCTATGTTATCAAGCAGTGGGTTTTTATTTTGGTTTGTAATAATCTCAGGTACACTATAAATCGGCTCCTCAATCCTCTGGTCTGCTTTTTTACCATCCAAGTTTAGTTTGATGTGGTCGTACACCTCCGAGTACACCGCTTCTTCCTGTTTGCCATTGTTAGAAGTTGCTTTAGCAAGTTGAACGTGCACTGTTTCGGCTGGGTTTGGGCAAGAGCGAATTACATCAGAGGGGTCAGAATACACTGGTTCTGAATAATCTGGATACTGGAGGCTAGACTGAAGTGTGGACTCATCTCTCTTTATAGTTTGATGGGATTTGATAACTTCTCCTGGCTGTGCATACACAGTCTCATTTTTTTCAAATAACGTAATAGGATCCATATACACAGGCTCGATGAAGAAAGGGCCGCCAGTAGGATCAGAGTGTGTGCTTTTAGATGAGGTTGAAGAGTCTGCAGATTTAGCATATACAGGTTCTGTTAAGCCCATAGGACTGCCAGGTGTCATGTGTACAAGAATGTCAAGAGCATCCGCCGATTTGGAGTACACATTCTTGCTTATTTCACTTTGATCAGGGCTGATGTTGCTCTCAATATAACTCTGAGGGCGTTTGGGCAGGGGCGAGCGAGGTGAACGGGAACGCGGAGAGTGCGGTGACTGCTTGCCTCTGGTCACCGTCAGACTCTTGCGTTGGCTGATTGCTGACTCAATACGGTGGAGAATGTCATCGCTCTGTCTCGTCTCAAAGTTAAATGTTCCAGGTCCTGACTCACAGCGTCGCCCTGCCTCGATAGAAAACAGCATCTAGAATGCAAAACAAAAATCTTGATTTTAGAAAAACCTTCTAGAAACCTATTCTCTATGTTCAATAATGTTATAAAATCTATTGCGAATGCTGAGTTCATCGTGGTTTTTGCTGACCTTATCTCGCCCGTAGCGCCGCAGCAATGCATAAGGCCACTCCATGACAGTATTTTTGGTCTCGGGATCTTGAAGCACCAGCACGTCCATATCAGCTAGCAGCCAGTACTGTCCCTTCAGACAACAACGAACTGATGCCTCGGTCGGCAGCAAGACCACCTTGAATGTGCTCACTTAAATGACAAAGGGCAATTAATTGTTATGAAGTAGGTAAGTGTACAGAAGGTGTCTCAGCGCTTTTGGTAGATTGTAGAAATGTAAAAAATAGTGGTCTCACGTTGTTCTGTAGACATGTAGATCTGATTGTCCTCCATAAGAGGGACGTGGTGTGTGCTGGTATTACTGTGTTTCTGCAATAAAAAAGGGAAACTTGGGAATACAAGAAGCAGAGCAAAGGATTGCTTGCATTTTGCCGTTCTAATAATCTGTGGCACTCAACCTTTTAATGGATTACATGCAACTGTACTGTCTATAGACAAAAACTTCATTTTTAAATCATATCTCAAACACAGCTTTTAGAACCTCACCTGAAAAGCAATGTTACATATCATCTCCACCCATTCTGCACAGCTTTGTCTCTCTGTTGCAAATACCAGCTTCTTGTCCTCCGTCTCCACGCAGAAGGCAGCCATGTTGTCGCCCGGACAAGCCTCCGCATGAGGGGGCAGTTTGACGACACTCACACAGTCAGACAGACGTACAACTTTTCTCTCTGGATGCCGTTTCACCACCACTGATGAGCGTTCGTGAACAGCCTCTGACAGTTCTAACCGTGCGACGCTCTGCGAGCTTGCCGGATGAAGGGCCAGCCAGTATCGCTTCCACTTCTGTTGATCACGAATAGAAGTAAAATAGGGTTAATCTGGGAAATAATTAACCCAAAAATCATTTAAGAATTTTATGATGCTCTTTCCATTCTCAATGTGAGGAGAATTGAGATTAATAGTCGATAACACATCTTATGCTTCACACGAAAAAGTAATTCAGGTTTGGAAAACAATATGTGGATGAGTAAATGATAAATTAGCACAATATTAATTTATTGGTAAACTGTTCTCTAAAAAATGCATGAGAAAATAATTTAATTAATCTACGATTGTAATTTTTACTATGGCAGTCAATGGTTTTAAACATTCTTCCAAGTATCTTTCTCTGTCTTCATCCAACACAGTACCAAGGTAGTTTGTGACAGAAACACGAAATTTGGAATCTATTGATTTGAGCTCATGGACACAAATTTCCCACTTTTTTTCAGCATGACTTATTTTCGAGCCACCTTGTAAAACAGGTATGAATTCCCATCAGATTGCGTTGATATACTTATACAGAGATACCGTGTCTTAAAAATTGTGAAGACTGAAAGTTGTGCTGGGTGACACGAAAAAAGGTCTTGATGACTGACACAAAAAGGGTGAAATTCATGTCACGAACACAAATGAATAGATTACAGTTCAGATTACAAAAATGTATAAAGATGTGTAGGGTAAGTAAACGAAGACAGAATTTTAATTTATGGGTGAACTGTTCTTTTAAAGTGCGCAGTAACATTTATGTCCTTTTAGAGGATTTAGCATCTAGCTCGACATTACTTATATCAAACCCCAAGCCCTTAAAATGCTTACGTAAGCAAACAGTGACCTCACACTGGAGGCGCAGACGCAAGTAGATTACTCACTCAGCCCATCCTTCATTTACCTCACATGTTTTGTGTTTGTGTTTGAGGCATGGTACAGTAATTGTAGGTGCACCAGTGTGCTTTCACGAGGAGTGCCTTTAGTCAATGGAATGTGCCAAGTATCAACTTGTAGAGTTCAATCAGGTTTCATTCATCTCATACCAATGCTTAACTTTATACCAGTTCAAACGGCCATTAAACTTGTCAAAGCTAAATTTGACAGCATGATGAGCTTGATCAAATTAAAGCTAATACCATAAAATATAAAATCATATCGTCCTTTAATACAGCCTGTTTGATTCTTAATGCTTCTCCTAGCCATATAATAATGACCTTAAAGTCATGACAAACGGTTTGCCTTCAATTACAATACAAACACGTTGAAATTAGACACCTAATAAAGTACATTTATGCCCGTTTTCAATAACAGAAAATAAATATCAACATGAATCCTTACCTCACCATGTTTCTGGTGCTGTAGGTAAACTTCACCTCGTTTCCTACAAGCATTCATTTCTGTTGTTATATTCCTCTATGACAAAAGTCTCTTTAAATAAAAGTATTCTTTCACAAGAGCAGCGTGTGTCCTCCTGAAACCTGGTAATGCCTAATACTGAGGCTGTGACACGAGGTTGTGTATGTGCAAACACAGACTCCACCTTTCAAAGAGAAAAAGGTACAGATTTGGTGCAATGAATATGCATGAGAGTGATACAAGCAAACATCATATCAACATTTTCTTTCAATTCGTCAGCATAAGTTATTTCCTAGTTTAGCCAAATGAATGAAAGTCTTATTAACAGATTAATTTAAATGGTCGCTTTCAATTAGATCATTTTATTTAATATAAAATATTAAGGTCATTCGGATGAAATTTGTAAGAAAAGCTTGGCAAGTGAATGATCTCAAACTAAGAATCTTTTGGATATTTTTAACCACAGGTGTAAATGAACATGGTTAGTGATACATTTAACATTGTTTGACAGTTACTTCACTGTTTATGGGAACAAATGTAACTACTTAAAAAAATGATTTATTGGGCTTCTGTCATTTTTGCATTTAGGACTTTTTCATGAGAATAGGGGGGAAGAGAGGATCTATAACCGCTACCAACTATACAGTGCAGATTTCAAACCTTGTCATCTTCAAACCACACTTCAGAAAGTATGTACGAGCACACACTGTTAGACATTCCTGTAATTTTTACAGTTATTTACTTGAATCTATACAGTAAATTACTGTGATTTCTATTGCATTGTGGGTTTTTTGTGTGACAAATACAGTGATTTACTGTATTTATTAAATTGATGTACTATACTGTATTTCCCCTAAAGGTCTTTGGCGGTCTTTAAACGCAACGTAATTATTTTGCTCATTTCTGAGGGACAGCATAGGCTTTGCTCTCTACGTTTTGAGTTGAAAGACTGGCGACAGCAATAAACACCTGGGTATCATCCTTCCTACGCCACCTCACAGAATTTGAGTGGAAGAAATTTGTAGGTGAGACGCTGCTCAATAGGATATGTACACTATACAGATAGTTTCCAGTTTATCTGAGATTTCTAAGTACAAAAAAAATTATATCTGTAAAAATAATATTGGAGAATGTTATTGCGATAGTGAACTGTATTGTGTACTAACAGTTTTTTTGGAGTGCAATTAATTTATTTCGATGCCCTACAGGAATAACAAAGGATTTTGGTGATAATATTCCTATAGGACTCTTATAGGACCAGGAATCCAAAGGAAACCTACAGGATTTCGTTAGGAATCTAATGTATCCTGTACTATGGGTTTTTTATGCTATTCTACAGGATTTCCCAATTATTTTATATGAATTTTCTTCACATTTGATGCTGTAAAGTGCTGTTTGAAGCAGTTAATTGTGAATTCCATTTAAAATCAGTTCTGTTTTATTCACTTAATGCAAAATATGCCAAATAAACCACCGGGAGACTGTGTTTTACCTTTTTTTCTTATTTTCCCCTGTAAAGCTGCTTTGGAACAATGCAAATTGTGAAAAGCGCTATATAAATAAAATTGAATTGAATTCCAGATACAATTCTTTAAAATAATGACTTTTCTTTAGATTTCATATTTAATTGTGAATTCCATTTTAAATCCGTTCTGTATGAAGTCCAAGTAAAATGTACACAATATTTTACTTTACATTTGATAAAATGGTTTGAATTACAGAAGGGTTCATGCATTGCTGCAAATCACATTAATTGTTTTCAATGTATTTTTGTGTTTTAAGCATTTGTAATGTTTAAATTAATTTAAATAAAGAACAGTTTTTCAATATTGTATTGGGAGTAATCGTGTATGTGTTGGATAAAAGTACATTTTTAATAAATATTATAAAACCTAATTTATATTTACTAGAAACATAAATCATTGATAAGGATTACAGTAGTGCACTGTTAATCCAGGTTTTTACAGTACCTGGACTGTATTATATAGTTACAGTAGTGTTTAATTACTGTAAAAGTGAAATACAGTTATGGTACTGTAAATCTCAATTACAGTAATTTACTGGCAACAGTGTTGCCAGTAACTTACTGTAAAAACCCTTTGAAATGTCTAACAGTGCAGACAGGCAGAAAGGAGGATTGTCATAGACAGACACATTCTCTAATTTGTGTTTCTTGATGCACTGATATCTGTAAACTGAGCAGTAGTCATTCACATAAACATGTCTTTCCCATTATTACCCAATAATGGCTAAAGTACATCCTGTAATCGGCTCTGACTTAATTCAGTTATTAAATCAGCAGATAGAAATCAGTTTACTCCTATTGCAATACATTCTAAAGAGGAGTAAGGGTTTGAGGATGATGAGACACAGGCAAGACCACAAGCAATAATGAGCCCTGACTTCACCTTTGTAGATATGTGTACACAGTATTCACTACAATTCAAAACTGTAAGAACAGTCCATCCTGGGACATCGAAGACACTCTTCTGCAAAGCGTTTATCTATTAAAAATGAAACCTGGGGGATTCGTCATAAACTTGCGGTCAGTCAATTCTCAAATATGTTGTGTCAAACCAGTTCTAGACACACTCTTAAAGTCCTTAATCTAAAATGGTTTACTTCTGCCAAGTGATTTTTAAAGGCCCGGAAAAACTCATGGAATTAAAAACTGGTGAATTATATTGTCAGAAGTTCTTAAAGATAGCAAAAAAATCTATCAAGTCTTTGTAATTACATTTAGATTATGGGGTGGCACACAATTTAGAACAATTTTCAAGTCCCCATGATATCAAAGTTGAGTTCCTTTTTAGTATATGAATATGTTAGCCAAACAGTTATCGATAAACTAGTGTGAACCAGAACACGGACAAAATTCACATTTACGACGATACTTACAAGATGTTAACTTACAGCCTCTCACTTCCCCCAATGTGGATCAACAATTTTTATGACATCATTCTGCACTTGAGCATCTCATCACCATATTCGGCTCAACCAAAAGCTCAAATTTCCCCCCCCCATATAAGCTATGTTTAAAGGGCAAGAGCCAAGATCCCACCCTATTTTCATATTTTAGTCTTTTATGATGAAAAACAATGTACCTAAAAGATACATAAATATTCTGAAAGGCTAGAGTAACTTGGTTTCGACCTACATTTTGGGAAACTTAAAAAGTGCCTGCTGTCCCTTGGGTGTCTGTATTCTGATACACAAGTGTTTTCCTAGAAAACAGACACGACACACTTGGAGCATCCTTGAACAGGAAGATGGTACATTGTTGTTCTCAAACACCCTTTTATTCCTATTGTGGAAAAGCCAGACTATGGTGGAATGGCATATAAAGATTCAAATATGCTGTGCTAACAAAAGAGCAGACATACAGAGTCATAATATCTTCTAATGGTGTAAAACATCTGGCAAGAATGATCAAAAAGCCTAAGGCCCAATCCCCTATAGCTTGAAGGGGTGTCTCGATTCTCTTTTAGTTGGAGGGGTAGGGGTAAGGTTGATTTAGCCCTTCAAACTAAGATTTTCCGGGAACTCATTTCAAAACGAACACATCTCTGTGCAAACAGTGACATATTATAATGACGTATGATATGTAGTAATGGCGTCTCCTTTCTTAGGGGAATGTTTTAGCCATTCCCCTTGCCACTCTGTTTCAAGGGGCAAGGTGTAGGTGAAGGACTATAAAATAGAAGTGGGCCCAAAGGTTAGTTTTTCCCTTGTAGTTGAACATGCACAAACAAAGACATGGACAGAAGAACATCCAGGAGGGAACCTGCTCGTTTTATTTCTTTTTTTTCCTTTTTGAAAATGCAATTTGCACACTGTGACAGAACTTGAACGGAGGAAGGAGAAAGAAACAGGAAAACATGTTTCTGTGAAAATCCCTCAAAGGTTTTCAGCTGCCATCAGTTCTGTCCATCACTGAATGGTCCACCTGTCAACGGTCCATATACTGTCAGGTTTCCTCTGACCCAGCCCCTTGCCCCACCCACTCATGACACACACCTCCCGTCCTTACTTTCCTTTACCGAAAATAAAAGAAAAGACAGTAAAAAGAAAATGGCAATGACACAGGGACAAACTGCTAGTCACTATCACAATAGTGGAAATCACATAACTGTTCCTCTGAGATTAATACAAAGATCTTCCAGGAGAACTAGTTACAATCTGCAGCGGTCCAATAGGAACATTACACTGATTAACCCGCCCACGTTAAACATGGAGACAGACAGAAATAAAAAGCTTATAGAAGAGCATCCAGCACCCCCCACCCACGAGCCCCACCCCATCAAGCCCCACACAACCCCAGTAAGATTGAAGTATGTGTGAGGGTGACCTCTGGCAACCAGATGTCACAAAGTCTTTATAAAGGAGCCCCTAACTGGAGGGTCTCTAGTATTTCACGCCTGGAACAAACTCCTTGGCCTCTGGGTTCAAGCTGCTCTTGCGCTGTGAAACAGAAAATGAAAAGATGTGAGGATCACAAAACAATATGATCCATAGCACAATTGTTATACAGTATCAAGAAGTCAGGCATTTTCTGTATACACGGGTCCTCAACTACACAAATATTTAAGATTAAAATAATTTTGCTCTAATACATACTGCAATATCTTCTGCGTTCCCGTCACTAACTGACAGCGCATTCAACTGCTGTTGGATCTGTCCCACTCCAGGGGGAAGGTCTCTGGCAGGAATGAACCAATCCTGATCTTCCTCCTCCAACATCTCTTGAAAACAGCGCTCAAGAAACTCCTGCTCCAGAAGCTCCTCCTCCACCTGCGGAAAGATTCAACCACTTAATGGGATGATACTTTTATTCATACCATTAAACTGCTTTCTGGATCGGCCCTCTTATTAACCAGCTTGAAAATCATATATAGCTCAAATTCTGTGTTTTCCACAAGTTGTCGTTGTTTCAAACTCGGGTATTCCATCTTGCGTAGAACACAAAATATAGCAAAAATGTATCTCATGTTCCACAGAAGAATGAAAGTTATATGGTTTGAATCAAAACGGGTACAAAATATTTTTGGGGGCGACCTGAAGAATAACTGGGCAGGTGAAAGGATTTTGGATTTTTGACTCCATGAAAGCACACAGACTAGATGCACTTTCTGTGCCCACACTGACCTGTCTGTTGTATTCCTCCTCATTCTCCATCCACATGTACTCTGCAAAAGGATTGGACTCCCCCTCCTTGTGTCCGTTCACAACGTTCTCGTCTTTCCCTTGTCCACTGCCTCCTGCTTGTGTCTTTGCTACCTCCGGACAGTTAATATCTGCAGGTTCTGGATGCATAAATATCACAAAAACAATTTATTAGCATTGCACACATCTAACCCTTTCAAAAAACCCAAAACTGTCATTTACAGAAGAATGAAAATTATATGAGTTTGGACGCACATTCTTAAACTAATGTATAGTATAATGCGATACAAGTCGCTTTGGATAAAAGCATCTGCCAAATGCATAAATGTAAGTTTACACAATGTTAAATTTCGTTTTAAACCAACCAGAAGAGATGTAGAATAGTCACAGCTCTCAAATGATATTCATACAATTTGAATATACAAATGTTCACACTGGGGTCTGTTAGGAGACAGGGAAATAAATGGCATTTTCCATTTTGACAACAAACCTCATTGATGCAACTTTTTACTTAAAGACACTTCTAACTTGGAATCTAGTACACACGTGACTGACACGGACCAGTTTTTTGAGAGTTTATTGGATTTGTATTATAAGAGACATGCAAACAACATTCATCGTACGGAATAGAAGTTTGTCAATAATTTGCCAAATTTCTTGGGCGTTGAACAAAAAACGATGGTGGAATTTTCCTTATGGAAGTAAATTGTATTTAGAATAAACTGTACATTTGGAGAGCTGCCTTGTGTTTATGCTGGTAACAGTCAGAAAAACGTAACGTTACTATGTAAAAGAGATCACATTAGTACCGAAGTACACGTGCACAATAAAATAAAATGTAATCATACGAAAATAAACAGTTCTCAAAGCAAAACCAATGGGATGTGGAGGTTTAACATCACAACAACAAATATAGTTTTTTTTTTTACAATAACGTTACCTGCGACACGAGTTAAAAGTTTGGAACGTGGTTTAAAGATTGTTATGTAACTATTTGTTACTAACTAACACCATTGCATAAATGAGACAAAGAGGGGGTCAGTCGACACCATTTTTTCTCCACATGGATTTGATTCATTGTAACGTGAGCTAAGAGGCCTGCTTAAGGCTCAAAGCATAACAATTCTATATTGCACAATGACGACCATCTCAAATTAAAAAGACACAGTTTTGTCAAAACATTTCCCGCCTTGCTACACGGTTAAACACTTGCTGTAACTTTACGTTTGGCGAACGTGCATGGTTAAGCTATGCGTGTTAGCTTGAGCCACGATCGACACGTAACAACATCCGTATTTCCATATTAAACACCCCTTCCAGCCTTGTAAAATAACGTGTAAATGTTATTTTCCGAAGTAAGCGCAAAAACGGAGGATGAGTTTGATCAACATTGTGTAAATGGCTTCAGATTTGAAGATTTTTGGTATAGTAAATGTAGGAGCATGGTGGACGCGTGAGCTAGACTTGCATCACACACACGGCAAACATGAACCACTTATCAATAGGCCTCTGTGTACACTTCTGCACACTCAAGCAAAACAGCCGTAAAGAACATAATTTGGTTTATAATACACCCCAAAGCTATTAATACACTAATATTAAAGTACTGTGTGGATGCAGCGATGGCTAACGTTACCATTTCGCAAAACAAAGAGAGTGAGAGCAGCAGATCGCATCCACAAAGTCAAGAGACGAAATGGGGTTAGTTTTAAATTATTAAGCGGTTAAGTGGACTTACCGGGCATTGTAACGATTCTGTCCCCCTAATTTATCGCCAGATAAGTCGACTAAAAGAGGTAATTTTTCCTATTTGCACCAACACCGTTACCTGGCCAGATTTCAATACTACGTCAGAGTGCTCATGTGGGCCTTTCAAACAAACATGTCTCGGGCGCCTCCTGTTGGTTAACTTCAATATTTCAAGAGCTCAGCGCCCACGGGATGCAACTATTTCTCCATTTGCTTGGAGGTTGCCACTGTTAAAAACGTATTCCGAGAAAGTTTTTGTTAAAAAATATTTTACTTTTTATGTACATTTTTATAAGAGGGTATACAAACACATTCTTCATAAATGATTGTGTTAGGATTCTGGAAATCCGACTTTAAACTGAACTTTTAATTTGTACTAAAATGCTAGAAGCAGAAAAAAGCTAGACACAGTAAAGCCCTGCGTTCCATTCCTAAGTGATCATCCCTATGCCCTACTACCTTCGAAGAGCCATTGATGCGTAACCTCTAGAGGGAAAAGGCAATCGTATATCTGTTAAATTTATGAGCAATAAAAACACGTCATCTCTTTATTTGGCGTGACGTTTTGTATTGTGTCCTCTTCACATAGGGAAGGTTTCCCTGGTGGTCTAGTGGTTAGGATTCGGCGCTCTCACCGCCGCGGCCCGGGTTCGATTCCCGGTCAGGGAACAATAGCTTTTTAACAGATCAAAGATAAAACCCGCATTTCTAGGAGAATTAACACATGAACGCACGTGAACATAACATCAACTTTTATACATTGCGTCCAAGTTTATTGTGATAGAAAGTACTTTTTTAAAACGTTATAAAAGTCAAAACAATAACACCACGTTGACCGTATTCTATTGCCCAAATGCAAATTCGATATTCTTGACAATAACAGATGATTAAATAAACCATGAAAAGTTACATTATTGATATTAGCCTACGTAGATCCCCCCTTAAGTGTATTTTTCTCTATATTAGATCCTCTGATAAAAGATAAATGATGGTTGTGATAAATGCAAGGAATTTTTTGAGACCACTCATAGACAGATAAAGCAACCGCAGCGGATTCCATCTGTAAAACCATCTGGATACAGTTATTGTTGCGAAGGCACTGGTCAACATCCACCTAGTAACAAGACATAGAATACCAACAATTATTTTAAGGCGAAAAGTGACACTTAGTAGTAGCATAATGGACAGACAGCAATTACTTGGGGAAATTCAGCACTTTAAATAAACAACCATTTCATTGATTAAATTGTCTATTGATGACATCAAAAGAGTGCTCAGGGTTAGGATGGGGAATCTCATAAACACCATTGATCGATATAGACCTACTCTAAGTTAAGGAAAGCTTTTAATATGATGAATATACGAGTTCTTCATTACATTTTTAAACAATGTAACCCACCTTGTTTCCATTAAACACAAGCGTTCTAAAAACTTGTCCAAAAGGTTTTAGTAGCCGCAATACTCCTGTAGCAGCACAGGGCTCCCGAGGGACATTACATACAACCAGCAAATCATCTACAGGAGTGAGCATCCCCTAAATAAACAACGAGAATTTTTTTTTTAAACAATATCACTTCATTGAACAGTTCTTCTAAAGATTATGGAATTTCTAAAGACAATAACAATAACTCCAATAAAACGTACATGTGTTAGACAATGGATTACTTTTCTTTACAGCCTATAAAGAATAGTATACTTGCATTTGATGTTGATGGTCCTACAAAAGCATGAAACACCGATGCCTGAGACAAAAGAAAAACAGCCATGAATCATTGGTTAAATAAAAGATGGTTTAAACAAGTTCGAATAAAGGAAGCCAGCTCACAGATGAAGTGAGGTCTAGAGTTTGGGAAACCAGCTCCAAAGTCTGCAGTCTCATGTGAGGTGGGATAGCAGAGTAAACCTTCACCATCTCCTGGGCTGAGATCTCAGATGGCAGAAACAGTAAAGCCTGGAAGACATATGAAGAACATTTTTCATCCAACTACTGAACTTTTAAAATAATATTATTTGAATATTGAATCGAGCATTTTTTATGAACCAACAGTCAACTTAATAATGTTTTGCCATAATCAGTCTTGCATGAAAAATTACATTCTGAAGCATCACTAAAGGGAAATCAAATGTGTTGTTTTATGATGTACCTTTTTCAATTCTAGACGAGTTACCATGTCAATCTCAGTTGCCATTAAAACCTCGACAGGTTTACCAAAGGGAGATGCCATTTGAACAAGTTCACTTTCAGAGAAATCAAGAGGGATTCGAGACAAACGAATCACACCTTGCTGTTAGAAAATAAAAACAAATTATCAGACTCAGCACCAGAGGTCGCTGTCACCACAATCTCTTACCACCTTTTTGTGAAGTACTGTATGTACAGTCATACATACAATTAATTTTTTTGTTCATGATGCAGAGTTTTTTCGTGAGACTAAACATATTTTTATTAGTGTACTAGTTTAAACGTATTAACGAAAAAAAACCAAAATTTTCTTTAATACCAGAATGTTTGAGAAGCTTGGCTTTCTAGTAATATTTTTTTACTACCTTCATAATGACATCAACTAAGATTAAAGTATGTCTTTATAGAAATTTTTCCCTTAAACACAGCAAATAAAAGACACTTACAGTTTGAGTTGACGTTATTACATTTTCCATGTTTACTGGTGTCTGAATGTTGACGGATGCAGTGTTTCCGTCTGACGTCACAGTTGTAATTGACAGCTCATCATGACCTTTTGTCATAACATTAGTCTTAATATGGCCTGGAGAACTAAGGCTATGTCTTATGCCGGGGGATGAGTTACAGACAGAACCAGGCCTCTTTCTGGTAACCTCAGCGTGTCCATGTTGTAGCTTCCTAAGGAAGATTTCCGATCTTCTTCCTAAAAGTTAAGAAACAGGGTTTTGCTCAAACTTTACTCCAAGAAAATTCAGTTTTAAACTTTATGCCTAATAAATCAAACCCACCTGATGAACATCTTTTCAGTGTTCTAGACTGAGGAGACAAATCCCTATAAATAAAATCATGTTGGATGAATCTTTTGGGTCTGAGGGATCCGTGGGTATGGGAATCACATGTGTAAGATAACTTTCTTTGAAACTCCGCTCGATCAGAGGTCTTGCTAACATGGCCATATTCAATGACCCTGGGCGCGTTGCGTGTTTTCGACGACGTCTGCATTATAGCATTCGCTCCTTTACGCTTTTGCATGTCTTGTATAATAAGGGGGAGCATCTCTTGTGTTAGATGATCATCTGGACAGTGACTCAGTAATTCTAGGTCCTCTAGTGAAAGATCAAGGCTGGTTAAAGCTTTCCTCACACTTTCCGATGGAAGATGTAGCTCTGGATGTCGCTCTTTTCCTCCCATGTCCAAAGTGTTTAAAACCTGTCTATCAAGTGGTGTCGTGACATTGGTGGGACTTTTAATGGCATTCATTGACCTACTGGAGAAGTTTTGGTCAAGTGGCTTTGTAGATTGCATTGGTTGTGTTGTGTTACTTGCTGTCTCTTGAAAGACCTCTTTTGCTTGAAAGTGACCCTCTGCGGTGAGCGCTCTTATTTCTGTCACTGATGACATCATTGTACCCTTCAATGAAGGAGGGTTAACCGCGTGTGTGCTAGAATTTGCATTTCGTCTATGCAGTGGATCAGAAAGGGCAACAACACGGGGGGGCTGATACATGGACAAATATGGGGTTCTTTGAGCAGCCTGAAGGAGATTTAGGAGGACAAAGGGATTCCCGTAACTAGTTTGATTTCCAGTTGTAAGATTTCTAAACATGTTTAAGACCAGTTGAGCCTCGAGTTGGGCTAGTCTTAAAAGCATAGCTTGTGTGGTTCCGAATGGCGGTGGCACGCAGGTGAAGGCACTGTGAGGCACCGGGTTAATGTTGACATCAGGGGGATGTGCATAACTGTAAACAAACAATATGAGGGTTGTGAGATTCTTAATAATTTTGTCTGATTAGTAGGTTAATAGAAGTATTTTGACAAGATCTTCATACGGCATGCTTAAACAAATTCATAGACATCTATTTAATAAGGCTTATTGACAATAAAGATTAATGAAGGGGCAGCTAGCCGTGAAAGCGTAGCGTCTGGAGGCTTTCAGTCAGACATGTGCTCACTTCATTAAATGTAATGAATAACATGTCAATGGGATGTTTTTCCACACACTGTGAAAGTGTGCCCTCGTAATACGAGCTGGTGGCGAAAGACATTTGTCTTGTGTAAAACATTACACGGCTGCCATATTTTCACAGCCAGAACACACCGTTCCCTTTTGATGTCCAACCTACTTGAAATGATATTATAAACAGCTCTGCATGGACAAAATTAAGAGACAATTCCAAATGTGTCTTTAATCAGTATTTTTGTATTGCAGCCATGTGCAGTCCAGTCCTGTGTTGAATTCCAACAAATGCAAAGTAAGGAGTGACATAAAGTCACCCAAAAGCAATGTGCTTGCATATATGTCAGCAAATTAAATAATTCAAATGTAGTATTTACTTTTTATCTGTGTTTGTTTTCCCTATATCAGTAAATGTGCGATGAGATCTGTTTGGTTACAACATTTGTATGCAGGTTTGGAACAACCTGAAAGTGAGTATATGATGACAGAATTAACTATCCCTTTAAACACATACACACAGTAAATTTAGAGACTATATTGAATTACACATGAAATTCTGTTCAGGACAGTAAGACGTGTGGAACACGGTCAAATGTCACATGTGGATCAGACAGGCTACAGAACATGGGGCCAACACTTAGAATGAGATGATGCACTTCAAGAAATGCCACGTTGAAGGCTACAAAACGTTTTATTTTAGTACTTGTTTCAATAAATATTCCTTATTAAATTTTAGAACCCCACCAAGAAGACTGTCAGAAAATGTTCAGGCATCTGTTGGTTATTAGCTCCACCAGAGATAGATCACCCACAAATAAAGATTCTCTCATCATATATTCACCCATATCTCGTTCAAAATCTGTCTGTGTGTATTTTTTCTTCTTCTGTGAAACACAAAAGAAGAATTTTGGGAAATGTCAAGTACAATGGAAGTCAATGGGGGCCAGTGTTGTTCCATTACCACCATTCTTCAAAATATCTTCCTTTGTGTTCTGCAGAGTAAAGAAAGTCAAACAGGTTTTGAATGACATGAGATTGATTAAATGATGAAAATAATTTTAATTTTAGGTTGAACTATCCCCTTAAAGCAGTCACAATTTGATTTGGTCATGTTTATGTCTTAAGTTTATGTTTATGACTATTGCAACATAACGTAAGCTGCAATGAATCTGTTTCATGCAGAGCAATGAAAATGTTTCCCCTGATTCATATTCCCCTCTGCACATAACAGAGAAGCTCATCCTCAGTATTATTACTGTATTACTATAAGGTCATCATGTTCCAAAGTGTGTTTTCAGACCCCTGCTGGGCCAAGAGGCATTGACCGTCAACTTGCTTTCCTAATAAAATAATCTGAGCCTTCTGATGATCTCTCACTCTCTAATCATCAGTCATAAATCTATTTAGGTAAATCTTATTTTTAGACGCGATCATCTGACGCAGCAACACGGCATCATCCGCACAAGTATGTCATTTTTACACATTTATATACAGAAATCTCAGACAAATGACAATTTACATCCTAATACATTGATCCATTTAAAAGTATTCTATAAATTAATTATTTTGCAAAAATTGGTATGATTGACAGAAAATGGCATCTTGTGATCCCAGCAGATGGTGTTAAACTAATAAGTTAATTTGATTTGCACCTCCTGGACAAACTTTCAACACTCTGCCTGCATTCCTGAAAGGCTCCGCTCAGAACTCCCCCTGTATGTTGGTCACTTGCATTAAAATTTAACACAAACCTGATGATGGAACAAATTAACACATTATTCTGACTCTGTATATCTCCTATTAATTTTAAGATATAGTTAAAACATGTCCAGAGGTTTCTATATTTTCTATGTTGTGTCTATGAGGTATGCTAATGGCCCTGTGGTTTGAAAAGGCCAAACGTACTGAATTACAGAAGCCTTGCCTGAAAACTTTGGGTCTCTATTACAGCTAAATACGGAGGGGTGGCGATTCCTGAGGTCTGGTACATTACATCCATGATTATATGATAACCCTGAGTAATCTAACCACTGTTATGTGTCTTTGTACATTTGTACATCCATCACATTGGGACTTGTAAATGTATAGCACATATGTACAACATCTGTTTTGCGCAGTTAATGCATTTAGGTCCCTAACTGACAAGTATATGGGGGTTTAAACTAAAGCCCAACCGCTTGGTAGTCGAAAAGACCAAAGTTTTTGTAGACTTTTAAAGGAGGACACATTCAAGACCTTGACATACTGTCTTATATGGGGTCAGAAGGGATAATAAAAACGGAATGTGACAGGTGACTGTTCTCACAGCACCACAATAGTTCAACATCATAAATTCCTACGCCTGTGATTTGTGACGCTTGACATCTTAGAGCATTAAGTGTTTCCCTCTTAAAAACACTTCAGGGCTGATGTCACAGGATGACCTTGTTTTCAAGAACAGACAGCGTAGAGTCAAATAAGCAATCAGCTTTTCTCTGTTATCAGTTCAATTCTGTTTAAATACAAATTAAGCGTAAGTCAAGCATATATAGCATACATTTGCAAAAAATATTTTATATAAGCAAAAGATTGAGAAGAATATATGCATAATGTAGTAAATGCAACTTTTCAGTAATGACATGTAAAAGGTAAGCTGATAAACTGTTTGCCGATATTTGTAATGAGTAAAGTGTATGTAGATAGAAATAGCTCATTCTAATATAATAAAAACATAACGCTACATTATTTAAGGTCTTTTTTACAACCCTTAAGACATAGTTATGTACAGCACCCTCCACTATTATTGGTACCCTTGGTAAATATGAGCAAAGACGGCTGTTAAAATCGCTTTTGATCTTTTATTTAAAAATATTAACAATATTCCATCATTTCTTTAAAATAAAACAATTTGAAGTGGGGGAAATATCGCATTATGAATCTCTACAAGACCCCGGTCACAATTATTGGCACCCTTAGAAAATATTATGAGTAAAATATCCTAAGCATATTCCCAATGATAATTATATTTTCTTAGCACACTAAGGGGACAAGAAACATAATGTTGTCCAGTCATGACTTCTTTTTGCACTGTATTATAAATATTTGTAACACAAAGCCCAAATTCCCTTAATCATTTATCACAATGGATAAAACCAAAGAATATAATTATGATGTGCAATATAGTTCTGTTGAGCTACACAAAATACAAAATGGCTTTAATAAAATAGTTAAAACAATACAACATCTCATTTCCAACATCAGGGGACTGGAGATGTTGAAAATCTGCATGGAACACTATTGTGTGTCTATATTGTCTCAATGCACAGCGAGGAGAATAATTTGCATGGCCAAAGACTCTTCAAGGAGCACAGATGGAACATTTTATTAATCAGTTTAATTTTGGGGTCAGAAAGCATTTAATAGAAATTATGGAAAACTTCACCTCCATCACCACAAGTTGTTTGGGACACTGTTCAAGAAACAAATCTTCTGCTCTCATGGAAAAACAAACTCCACCATATTAATCTGCCATACTGGAACTTTAAGCATGTTCATATGAAATGAAAAATAGTTTTTTTTGCAGCGACAGCACAAGACAGGTTGGGTGCACACAAGGATACAAAGTACCCCATGTCCAAAGTTAAATATGTCAGCAGATCTTTATTGTTGTGAAACTACTTTTATACCAGAGGTCATGGACATCTTGTTCAGATACATGGCATCATGTTTTATATCAAATACCAACAAATAAAAAAATCTAAACCTGAGTTGCTCTTATATTATAATGGTCGTGGTTAGATCTTCCATCAGCACACTGGTTCAAAATAAAGATCAAAATCAACAAAACAAAATTGTCACTGAATGCAAAATCAAGATCCTGCCATCCCAGTTCCCTGATCTGAACACTATAGAAAATGAGGGGGGTGAACTGAAGATAAGAGAGCACCAACATTTAAAGGATCTTAAAAGATTCTGTATGAAGGAATGGACTCGGATGACTTGCCATATATGCTCAAACCTCGTCAGACATAAAAGAAAAGATTGGAATGGAATTTGCAGAAAGTTTTGAATACAAGGGTGCCAATAATTGTGACCAGGATGAATTAGAGAAAAAAACAATAATGGTGTGAAATTCTCCCCGCTTCAAATTGTTTTACTTTAAAAATAAAAGATCAAAAGGAGAAACAATGCAGATTTATCTTTACAGCCTTCTGTGCTCATATTTACCAAGGGTGGCAATAAAAGTGAGGGCACTGTATATTAAATTGCATTTCTGTCAATAGATCCTGCAAAAAAGTGACACACTGGTCTTAAAGTGACTTTAAAGTGTACACCTGTTCATTTGTCTTTAACATTTTTTTCTATTGTGACTTAAAATGAAGTATTTACTTGAGTATTTACAACATATTTGATTTAGTAATTTAATGTATAACATACAAAAAATCCATTGATGCTCTGCCTTTACACCAGTTGGGTTCACCAAATTAAAGCTGCTTCGTTAAAACAAACTGTTGAAAACATCCATTCAATAGTAACGTGACAACAAGGCAACGCACAAAATAATAAGTGCAACATAAGCATCATATGAACTCATTGCAAATCAGGTTTCTTCAATTTGTTCAGTTGACCCGTGACCTATGAGATCCCTCAGGCCCTCCCGACACGATCCTTACTCACGTGTGGCATGGTTTAGTTAAACCTGACCTGGAGTTTCTTTTCCTTTGGTCTGTATTCTGCGTGGTCTTCATAATTGCTGGTCACACATCAGACTTTGAACAACCTCAGTTCTTTTATCATCTCACAGCATATGCGCATATACAGCCACAAGCGCATCTATATATAGACTTCCAGTACAAAATGTCTTGTCTCCCACTCCTCACTGTGGTTATATACACACTGTTACGCATTCTTGCTTCTCAGTGAGGATTCTTCCCCCTCACACACATGCTCTAACCCACTTGGAGTCGGCACCGCCCCCTATCATTTACCCCCAAAGCTTTTTTCTCTTTGCTTTGCAAGCACATCTGCAGCCTTCTACTTTGTCTGCTGTTCCCGTGAATGGACAACAGTGTCTTTTTTGGGGAAAACACAAAAGATGCATAGCCCAAAGGTCAAAGGGAAGCAAAGGAGTAATTTGGGGAATGCTGAAATTTGGCACATTGACTGCTTTGGGAAATAGTCCCCTGACACGGTCTTTCAGTTAAATCCAGTCAACACCTAAAAATAACTTTTGCTTATAGCACTTTAGTCTAGTGGTATAATAATTTATCACAACCTATTAAGATACAATGTATCAGGTTTTTGTTAACGATATTGGTTACAATGTGCTGCTATGATCACAATAGAGGATGTGAAGCTACGTCATGGTGTATTGATTTTTGCGCCCTTTTGGGAGGATGGCTGCTAGTGCGTTCAATGCAGTGTTTTGTTTTTCTTGTTTGATTAGCAAATATAACCATGGTAGGTCTGATAATGCGGAATCGTTCTAGAAAATTCCCTGGCTCTTTCACTTTCGATTTCTCCATACATTGAATAAAACAAGTAAAGGTACATATCAAAACAATAAGAGCAGTGGAGTATGATCCTCCCAAGATGGCGGCGCCACTAAAACATGCAACAAAGAGCGTGACATCAGCTTCACATTCTATATGGGCATTTTTCAAACGGCATATATGCGCCCTTGAAGGGCCCTTCAAGAAGGGGACGCCATTTGTAGGGGCATTCCAAACTAAAGTGCACACCTGAATTCATAATTAGACAGCTAACCGAAATCAGGACCATCCATGGAGAATGTGAAGCTGACGTAACACCCTATGTTGAATTGTGCAGAGGCACGTCTGTTTTGATATGTCTCGTTACTTTTTAATTTGATACATGGGAAATCGAAAGTGAAAGAACCAGGGGCTTTTCCTGAACAACTCTGCGTAACGCTATTGCAGTTTTTAACACAGCAAGACTGACCTACCATTGATATATTTCCTAATCAAACCAGAAAAAGAAAACACTGCATTAAACGCACTAGCAGCCATCCTCCCAAGATGGCGCAACATTCAATGCGGTGTGATGTCATTAACAAGCTCTATTCTACATCACAGCTACTATAATCGAGCCACTTGGGTAAACGTTTGAGTAGCGCCCTCTGCTGTTATATGTCAGTTTTACAGCATGTGGATGATAGAACTGTCATCATTGTTCAGTAGAGTTGTTGTTACAATCACAATAATACATTTGTATTATTTAATTTTTTTGATTTAATTATTTGACTTGGTTTAATGTAATTTTTTATTAAACCTAAACAGCTTGCGCTTAATCTCATTCAATTTCAAACACTTTTTTTTATTCAAATAGTGCAATTTTTTGTTGTCAGTTAAACAACTTCGACATGCAAACAAAATGGGCATAATCCGAGCACAGGTGCATTTGTAGTTCCCTATATCACTGAATAAAACACATTTGCAAGCCTGTCACTGCCGAGATCAACTGTACTTGCTGTACCATCCATTTAGGTATGAAATTGAATTCTAAATATAATTAAAACTATTTTGATAAATGAATTTTGAGCGTCTTATTCCGCAGGTGATAAAATGATTGAAAATATTTCTACATTTTTTATCTCCCCAGTTCTGTACGACCATGTGCAATTTATCCTTCCTGACTAACGCTACCGCCATGTACGAAGAGTCTCTGAATTGGTTTTGCCTTTGTCAGGGATATTTTGGCCCTCCTTTACTCCTTCTTGTCTCAGTTCTGTGCTTCATTGTTGGGCTGCCGGTCCATTGCTGGTGCCTCTGGGTGTATCTCCGTGGGAACATCAATGCCAACCTGGTGTTTCCATTGAACATCACTTTACTGGAGCTGTTTTTCTGCATTCAAAGCATTGTAGACTTCATCGATGTCAGATTTCCTTCCACGATTGGATACAGAATAGCTACCTTTCTAATCGGCGTCAGCTGGACCGCCAGACCCATTATCCAAGCCTGTATGTGTATTGAACATTATTTGGCAGTGCTGTGCCCGGTCACGTTTCGAAAGTATAAGAGCATTCACAGAAGGATTGTATTTGCAGCAGCCACTTGGCTTATTGCAGTGGGCAACAGCTTCAGGCTCATTTTCATTGGAATAGATTATTTTCGAGACCATGTATTCTTTGCATGCTTTTGCATCGCTGTGATAATAGTCTCCTTTTGCTGTGTCTCTGTCCTTTGCGCTCTGAAGAGCCCAGGACCAGGCAGATGCAATAAAACTGCCAAGGGGAGTGAGAACCAGCAAAAAAGGAAAGCGTTTAAAAAAATCTCACACATCTTAGTGTCTATCCTGATTTGTTATGTCCCTCTAGTAGTAGCCTATTTTATGAACATGTCCAATATCAAAAAGCATTTGTACATTTGCGAAGCTGTTCCATTATTATTGTCCTTCACAATGATTGCTATATTATTTTCACCCATTGTCAGGATGTATAATGAAAACCATTTGAAATGTTTGATGTGCTTTTCAAAAAAAGAGAACAATTGTGACCCGTGTGTAATTTTGAGATAATGAGCATCAAAGTTTCATATCAACCTTTAATTTGATTATATTTCCAATCTTTGACATGACATAACTAACAACTAACATAATATTATAGATATCAAGATTATATTTTCACTGAATATTCTATATATTAAGTAGAAAAAATATCTTTAGCTGGGTTTACAGACTGGGTCACAAATAATCTTTAAAAAAGGTAAAACTAAATGATTATTCCCTTATACCCTCATTTGTTGTTACAGCATGCAAAATATTGGCCTACTAAAGAATTGTTTACTTTGGCCCCAGAAGGTGAGCCACATTATTTATCTAGGACTAAAAATGTGCACTGTCATTTTGTTTTCATAGGAACTACTGTACATGAATTTGTTTTAGTTTATGGCATTTTTATGTGCTAGTTGTAGTGTCAAGACAACAAAAGTTAAATAGTAAATTGAATAATAATGTGCGATCATTAAAACACATGTATATGACATGTTGATGTAATTTTAGACAGATTTATCTTCAAAGGTGGACTTTTGGAATTTGCATGTTTTTTATCCGCACTAAATGTCCTGTAGCCAGAAAATTCAGGTTAATAAATGTCAAATGTATGTTTAAGAAATGTCCTTAATATTAAGCAAATAGTAAGCATAGAGTCATTAATATTAAGCAAGTGATTGAAAAAAATATATGATCAGGATATCTGTTTGATGTTTCTGGAATGCACGTTACATTACATTAATTACATCATCCTAATTCTGTTGCAGATATTGCCTGCCGTTATATCTAAACCATGTATAAATGTTTTTTAATAATTTTCTTTACAGATAATAGGTACTTTTTGTTTATTTTTATTGACTTCTAAGTAACGAAACAACTTTTTTAATTTCCCCAGTTCAGTACAACCATGTGCAATTCATCCTTTGAAAGCAACTCAATGGAACTCTAGACGACAATTATAACAGAAAATATGGCAGGCATCAGTGCTATGCTTTATTGTGGGACGCCAATGTCTTTGCTGCCATCTATCCTATACAGCTGTGTTACTGTGTCTTTTTTGTTGGTCCACATGGACCTGCAGACCTACTATCCAGAGTTGTGTGTGTTGCACAATGTGGCAGCGGTTCATCCGGTAACATTTCTGAGATATAAGAACATCTACAGGATTGGATCTGCAGGAACCGCTTGGCTTGTTGCATTGGGCAACAGCTTAAAGTTCATTCTCCTTAAACCCACTTCATCAAACAGATATCCTGATCATGTATTTTTTTGGCTGTTTTGTATTGCAGTGATCACAGTCTCATTTGGCTGTATTTCTCTTTGCGCTCTGAAACGTCCAGGATCAGGCGAGTGAAAGAATGAAAAGATGACAGTGAAAACAGACGCAGAAAAGGAAAGCATTCAGAAAAATATATATTTTAGTGTCTATCCTGACTTGTTAAATTTTTTAGAAGTATCTTATTTTATCATTATGGCAAAAATCCTTACATATGTGACATTATTCCTTTGATTCTTTCATTCACTTGATGTCATCAGTGTGTATGAAGGCCATGTGAAGGACATGTCAAGCTTGAAAATGAGTATAATTTGTTAATTTGTCTCTGAGTATTTGACAGTCAGAACACTTATCTGTAATATCAAAGCACTTCAAGTAACACCAAACAATACAGTAAAAAAGCAAAGTGATTTAAATAAAAAGGAACTGTATAGGGTTGAATTTAGTTTAAATATCAAAAGGACAATTTAATTAAAGTAAAAAATAAAAAATAAGCGTTTTAATCCACAATGTTTCAAATGAAACAAAACAAAAACATCCACTTTCTTTCAATTTCAAAGGTCGTTTTGGAATGGTTATAGAAACCATTAAGATAACATTTGTGATAGTAATTTAAACTTAAATCTGACAGTTTTTCCAACTCAAAAATGTTAAAGAAACTAATATTCCAGAGTATTCATGAAAGAAGCATTTCTGTCCACCTTGCAAAAGGATGTCAAATCACATGCTTCATATTACAGACTAAATCACATTTGGATCATAAAGAAATGGTCAAAATTTATCAGCCACAATTGTCCTGCAGTACTGGGGAAATCATTCAAATTCATAAAGTCCATCGCTAACAATAAATCTGTCTGCAAAAACAACCAACAATGTCACAGTACAGGTGTTTTCATGATGACACGTCATTTTCTATTCAACAAGCTGTCAAAATTGCCATTCACAAGCCCATAAAAGTGTCATAGCTGAAATAAACAAAACTCTGTAAATGTTATGAAAACAAAATGACACTTGACCGGAATAATGGGGCATATTTGGCATGCTTGCATGCTTGCCGGGATCAAATTAAACAATGCTGTAACAACAAATGTTAGTGCAGTGGTGCCCACAGAAAACTAATACATGTCACATATGCAAAACAACCCAATGCAGGTAAATAGGCCCATTTTTTTATTACAAAAATATTGTGACTGTGGACCAAATAGTTTTGATTGATTATTTATTTTGGTATATTATGAATTTGACAAAACAATCAAAATGTTTTCACTACAAGATAGATGAGTTTATGTGTTTGAAAGAGTTTAATTTGCCTACAAATGTTATGATAAAAACAAGTAAAATGCTTTAGTGTTTCTGAAAAATATAGGTACACCTTAACTGGTAGCATTACAATGGCAGCACATAAGTGTTACAGTACGTTTGATTTCAACTTGGATAAAGGTGACTGACTATTGTGTGTTATAAAGTATCAAAGGTATACAGTATCAAACAATGATGTGTCCTAGGGGAGATTAATCTTGAAAGTCATTTTAAGTTCATTTGGAACCATATTTTTAAAAATGTTGTTTGGTGCCCTTTAATGCTATCTCACAATATTGCAATGAGATCTCTGTGAAAATATGCAAAACCCTTAAACCATTGAGTTCATGTGTAATAAATAACCAATACGGACATTCTGGTAGCACACAGTTTTCTTGTCCATTTTCTAGTCTGCTGTACCATTACATCCAAGTATGACCATTCTTTCAATAATTGATAAACTGTAAAGAATAATTATAAACACTTTCGGTTTATTTGTTTTGACAAAATTGACTCTTCATTTTTTATTTTCCAGCTCTGCATAACCATGTACAATTCATCCTTCCAAAGCAACAAATCAGAGACTCTGAACTGGTTCCTCATTTGTAAAGGACATCTTGGTGCTGATGTAATTTTCATTGTCTCAGCTCTATGCTTTATTGTGGGAATGCCAACCCATTGCTGGTCCCTCTGGGTGTATCTACGGGGGAACATCAAACCCAACCTGGTCTTTCGATTGAACATCACTATACTGGAGCTGCTTTTTTGCATTCAGTGCATTGTAGACATCTATGCTACCTTCTATCCATCACAGGGTTTCACAATCTTACTTTTTTTTATTGGTCTCAGCTGGACTTGCAGACCTATTATCCAGATATGTACTTGCGTTGAACAGTATTTGGCAGTGATTCACCCAGTAACATTTCTGAGATATAAGAGCATCTACTACAGGATTGGATCTGCAGGAGCCGCTTGGCTTATTGCACTGGGGAACAGCTTGAGGTTCACAATCTTTGGAAATTATAGATTTCCAGATCATGTATTTATGTTTTTATTTTGCATTGCATTGATTATAGTCCTTTTTTGCAGTGTCTCTGTCCTTCGCGCTCTAAAGCGTCCAAGACCAGGTGTGCAAAAAAATGAGATGACAGAGAAAGACAGACACAATAAAAGTGACAGGGGCAAAACTGTTGAGAACCAACAGAAAAGGAAAGCATTCAGAATAGTCAATCATATATTAATGTCTATCCTGACTTGTTACATCACTTTTGTAATAGCTTACTTTGTGATTATAGCTCAAATTGAAATGAACATATGTGATATTGTTCCATTGCTCTTTTCATTTAATATGCTTGCGGTATTGATTTCATCGGTAGTCAGTGTGTATGGAGAAGGTCATTTTCAACACATAATGTTTTTCAAACATAGAGAACCATCACAATCCTGTCTGTGTTTCCCTCGGTAGTTTGGACTTAATTATTTCATTTGTTCATCGGTTCCCTGTTGATTGCGTGTGTCTTGTTAGCCCTCTTAGGTTTGTGTATATATACCCCAGTGTTTCCTTTGTCTAGTGTCGATTGTTGTTAATGTCTTGTTAATTTTTGGATGGTTTGTGATTATCGTGTGGATAAAAATCCCAAACTGCATTTGGATCTGCTCTCTGTCTTTCCTTGCTGCACCATAACAAGTAAAAATATATTTTGAAGCTTAAATTATCAGCTTTATTAAATAAAAATGCCTGACTTATCTGTTTGGTTTGCATTTGACCTTTGAACAAACATAGATCAAGACAGATATAAAAACAAATTAAATATTTTTCATGTTGTTTCAAAAATAAAAATAAAATTAACAGTAATTGACTGGTTACGAATGAAAGCAATCCTGCATATGTAAATTTAGTGAAAAAATTGTATCTCTCTGTTTCACATATACATTCAGGAAAATGGTTTTTAATAAGGTATATTAGGGGTTGAACGTAATTTTTTTAATGTTTTGACCGGAAATAAATACAATTTCACTTTTTATAAAATCCTAAAGGCTGTTTTGGACATTTATTTTAATAGTTAATGAGGACAATAAATGAGGATCTTTAATATCTACTGGTGTTTTTATGATAGCAACAAGATTTGTCAATAACATGTTGTGAAAACTATAGTCACTCACGCTAAAGCAAACAAAGGTAAATCTTTTTAAAAAATCCAAAGGGCTGTGTGTATTTTGCATCTTCAAATGACATAATTTAAACGTTATACTGCTGTGCATATAGGATTCTAAAAAATCATCTAATGGAGTGGAATGCAAAACATCCCAACTCACACAGGCATCACAGGAAAATGTGAAAAATTAATTAAATTGGACTAAAATTGGGTTATCTAAGTTTTCTCTGTTTCTGAAACGTTTGTAGCTTTTAAATATACATTTTATATTTATATTAACATTTATATATTTATGTGGGAAACAATATTTGAAACGATTATTTATGTGGTCAGTTTCTTTCATTCATAAAATGAAATTAAAAAATGTTCTTTGTTTTCACGGAACTGTAATTCGAAGGACTTTTATTATGACATGGGGTATGATTTACCCGGAAATACAGCAGAACCGTTGCTCCCCTGACACTGCTTTAAGATGGCTTTCAGAAATGGACATGTTATGAACTACCTTCTGATCATTTTGTTTGAAAACGGGTCTTAATCGGAAAGCTTGTCAAGCTAATATCGGTTTTAAAGGGGTCTAAGTGGTGTCCGATCTCGGCGACACCTTCAGCTTCCTTGCGACGTTCTGAACGGCGCTCGATATCAGTGCTGTTGAGGTGCCTGTGGTGTTGAGTTTGTAAATATTATCAGCTCTCCGATAAGACTCGGTCTAGAACGGTGGCTCTGTTAAAATGGCCACCATGGAGAAGCTGATGAAGGCGTTTGAGTCGCTCAAATCTTTCCAGCAGCAGCAAGGCCCGCTGTCGGCCGAGGAGCTCGTCCAGAAACAGTGAGTGCAGAGCTGATGTTAATGATCTGTTTAAAGCCTCCAGCTTCATCATCATCATCCTCATCCTCACCACCATCAGGGTGCTGACATCACCTGACAGGCTATGTAACTGTACTGATGTCTTTATGGCTCATAATGCACTCGTTGTTCTTGACACAATACGCAAATCACATGATAGTGTTTTTTTTGTAAAGTGTAGAGACTGCGCAACTCACAGATAAAACAATGCGCACTCCTGTAGAGACCTCCAAAACAACACATTTTTGTACAGAAAGCATACAATATTTATTTCAGCTGCATACAGAAATATTGTCTAACATTTTCGTACAGTATCTGACGCATTATATATATATAATAACGCGTTATTTTCACTTGAATGAACGGATGAGACAGATTGAGAAAGTGGCACTGTTTTAATTGTAAAAAACAAGCATTCATGTGGATTTGTGTCAACAATTCTAATGTGAACGTTTTGATTCAATTTAATAGCGTCATGACCGGGCGTGCATGCACCTGCAGAATGCACAAGACTGCGCCACACAATTCTATGAAAGTATTATTTGCCAGCATGGCATTGACTGTATGTAGTAAACCGACTGCCTTTTCAGATTAATGCCCAGTTTTCTGTTGTCTTTAAAATGCTTGTTAAACACTTGTGTGCCCTTGTTTCCTGCTTCTTTTACGTCACGTTTTTGTGCATATGTTAAGTATCGTGTTAGCAATCCTTTGTTGTATAAATGCTTATGAAATATGTGTGTTTCAACAGAAATTGCTAAGTGAATTGAACAAACATTTTTAAACTTAAGCCTGTGAATTATTTTCAGTGGACATGAATGTTGTCATGGATAGTGTCTATAGCTGTTGTAAAAGGGTTGCAAGGTGCCCTGTCGATGGTCTTTAGTCAGTTGCAGGAATCCTATAGTGATAATGCACATTGTACTATTGTAACCTAATGTTTTCCAAACTTCTGAACTTATGCTCTAAAAGGTTGCCATAATGCATATTTGGGTTTCTGTTTTTCTGTTTGCTCATCCACAAAATAGTGATGCATATCAAGGACTAAGACCGTGTCTTTTTAACTTACAAAATGCTATTATGCACAACATACGTATTGATGGCATCCACAGATTCATTGTTTTTTCTATTACAGGAAAAAAGACCTTGCTACAACCAAAAAGGACAGAGTGACTCATTGCCTGACGATTTGTGAAAACATTGTGGCACAATCGCTGAGGTATAAAGTAGTGAATGATCAGGATAGACACAGCAGATTAAGGATAATGAGATTTGGTCACGACTTATGAGTCATTGGCAAATGCCTTTCGCGAACTTTATTTGACTTTTTTACACTGACAATGCAAATTCAATGACGGCTTTAAACATTTATTTATTGATTGTCATTAATGTCATGATTGTATTTTCATAATTTGACACGTAGCTGTGTTTGGTTTCCAACTGCAGCAGATTTTGAATGCAGATCCACCATTACTTTATTGCAATAGGTTTGAAGGGCCAGCACATTAGTAATAATTGGTCCTCTTTTAACTAAGCTTTTATCGTTTTGAAGATCTGTTTTTAGTTTTAAACTTTTTTTCAGTTTCAGTTTAGATTCAAGTTCTGCTATTGCAGTGTCCCTAGATGATTTATTTGGAAAGTGACAGACTTTGAAATGTATGTGCTTAAGCATATTAACAATAAAGAGAATTGTGCTGAACATGAGTGTGCACACTAAAAAAATGGCCATATACTTTAACTAATATGGCCAGTCATAAAATCTTTTACAAAACATAGGCAAACACCTCATCAACTCACTGATGCACATAGACACCATTAAACCTGTCATCTTAACTGCACTGCTGTTCTTTACTATAGAAGTGTTGTTTTCAGAGTACAGAACACACCAGACTGGTGTGCACTGAGTATTACTAAACACATGCTGAGTATTGACAAACACTGATCATTACCTGAATGCTTTCCTTAAGCAGATGGGATAGTGATTGAATCCTGACTGATATTCCCTTTTTTTATTTGTACCTTTATTGGTAGTTCTAGTTCTACACTTAATATCATTGCTAGGTTAAATAACTGCAGTCTGATGGTGCTGTGTGTTCGTTTCAACAGAACATTTGATTGGCAGTAACATTTAAACCGAGGAATCTTCTCCATTCTCTTCCCCTAAAGATAACTATTTTGCTGTTTTTCAAGACCTGATTTGTTTAATGTGCATGTTGTATATGCGCTGCTGTTAACCTAACTGAATCCCACCCAGATGACCAGTTTTCTAAGGATAGCTCGTCGCCTTTTGTTTTGTGATTTTTGTAATTACATTAACACCTGTGTTTCGCCCTGACTCAGGACATCTCCAGAGTTCCAGAAACTTCTTGGAATTGCCATGGAAATGTTCCTGCTGTGCAGCGATGACAAGGAATCTGACGTTAGAATGGTGGCGGATGAGTGCCTCAACAAAATCATAAAAGTACATGCAAATAAATGTCTATTTGTCTATAGTATATATTTGATCTATTTATTGGATTCTAATCATGCATTGCATTATAGGATATTTTGTTTAAAATTGTTATATTCTTTTTTTTCCTTTGTAGGCATTGATGGATTCTAACTTGCCTAGACTGCAGCTTGAACTTTACAAAGAGATTAAAAAGGTAAATTGAATGTTGCATCGAGCAAAACTTTTTTACCTCTTCCATTGGGTAAAATAAGATTAATTGACTCATAAAAGAGCATTTGGGTCTTGCGTTTAAAAGCAGTATTGCAATGTATTCTCTTATTGTGATCCACTCCTCATTTTGAGCCAAATTGCTATTTTCCAATGTTTAGAAAAATGGACTTGATAGAGATCTGATGATTTCTGGCGTATGTGGTCCTCTTTTTTTTGATAATGTATACTGAATGTGCTTATTTTATGATTGTAGTTTATTTAGGTGTGATTACCCTTCACCGACTCTATTCTTGTTTTACCAGCTGATGGATGACTGTATGCTGCCATGAGGATATTCCACTGTTTTGCTTTTGCAAATTCATAATAAAAGAGCAGTGTTGCAAATATATGGTTTTCTGTGGATCTGTAGTCTCATAAAACACAGGATATATATATATATATATATAAATAAATAATATGACAAAAGCTAATCAATAGATACGTTTTATTTGTGCCATGCCTTTCTAGAAGTGTTTTATTGCCAAAACTAATTTATTACAAAGCAGTATTACTCGCGGTACACCTTCAATATTGTTCTGTCATGCTATCACTGCGATTCCAAAAGTAAGATTTGTTTCATCTGATGGCTTGTATTTTTTAAGCTGTTGTTGTTTAATGGTTCTTTTTTCGTTACGTTATTTGTGTGAACTAGCCTAGGGGGCTGTTTGTGTAAATTGGTATGGATTTTCAATAAACCGGGGTCTTGTGCTCTCTGTGGACACACACAGAGTATTAATCTCTTCTGTCTGTTTACTCTCAGAATGCTGCCTCTCGGAGTCTGCGGGCGGCCCTGTGGAGGTTTGCTGAGCTTGCTCACCTGGTGCGTCCACAGAAATGCAGGTATGCCTCCTGACTCAAAGCCCAATACATCTGTAGGCTTGCTCTATCTATTTATAGTCTATCATCGTGTCATATGCATTTATTGGTTTTGTTCCCCCTATTTTCGTTTTTTCAGGCCGTACCTTGTGAATTTGCTGCCATGTCTCACTCGAATCACGAAACGTCAGGAGGAGACTGTGCAGGAAACTCTTTCTTCATCAATTCCTAAAATTATGTCTGCTCTCGGACACTTTGCTAATGACGGAGAAATCAAGGTAAAAACACCAGTTCCCGTTTTTGGTATCTTAAAGGGATGGTTCACCCAAACATTTTAATTCTGTCATTTTTTACTCACCCTCAAGTTGTTCCTAACTTGTATAAGTTTAAATGTTATGATGAACGCAAAGAAAGATATTTGAAAGAATGCTTGGAAGCCAACAGTTTTGGAACAAGTTAAGGGTGAGTAAAAGAAGACAGAATTATTATTAGGACTTGAATTCTGTCAGTAGTTCAGTTTCAGTTTGGCACCTCCTTGTGGGATTTCCTTCATCATTACAGTCTGAACTGGATGAGATCATGGTCTCAATATGGAATATGACTCAGTCAGACTGCATTTCATTATCCATAAGCCTCATCTCTTCCTCTACCTCGCATCAGTGTAATCGCTTGGCAAGAAGACATTTACTATTAGTAAGACAGAAGGAGAGTTACAACCAGAAAGGGGAGAGTTGTCATTTAATGCAAATTGTATGTAAACAATATGCTTAAATTGAGAGCTGGATAGGTATGGTCACTATTACAAACGTTTGAAGGTTAATGAAAATACTAAATCAGGATGTTTTCTTCATAAACATGATTGCTTTTGGTATAAATCTGTCATATGTTTTACATCCTTTTTATGTAGATGCTGCTGAAGGCCTTTGTTGCCAATCTCAAGTCCAGCTCGCCCACTATCCGCCGCACTGCAGCCAGCTCTGCTGTCAGTGTGTGTCAGCACTCACGCAGAAAACACTACTTCTACACCTGGCTCCTCAACGTACTGCTAGGTAAGAAAACCCACACACATTGACAGAAAGAGCTGAAACGGGTTGTGTCAGAAATCCACAATGTGAACCTGTGGCTTGACTTCTATTTCCCATTTCATTTCTCTTTTCATGTTCCTTCCCCTCCGCTCCACAGGTTTGGTGGTACCAGTGGACGAGGAGCATTCTACTCACCTGATTCTTGGTGTGTTACTGACCCTGCGTTACCTGATGCCTCTTCTGCAGCAGCAGACTCCAAACACCAGTCTGAAGGGCAGCTTTGGGCTTGTTCGGAAAGAGGCCGACGTCACCCCTTCACCTGAGCAGCTCACACAGGTACCAGAGCTGACAAATGAATGGGATAAATAGCACAAAATTGGAACTGCCTTAAAGGAATAGTTCACTTTAAAATTTGCCTAGTATGGAAAGTCAATGAGGGCAAATTTGGAAGTGAACTACTCCTTTAAACGCAGGGTTCTTGATGGGGTGTAGGAGGGTATAAAGTATGCCGGTGCAGATCCAGTGATAGTCCTGTAGGCAAGCATCAGTCACTTTATAGAATAGTTTGTGTTCCAGATGGAAATCAATCAGTAGCAACAGAGAATCCTCTATGTCAGATTAAGAAAAAAACGTCAAATTCTCTGTGGGACGCAATCGTAAAAGTCAACACATCACATGCTTATCTTTATATATCATAGGGTGAAAAGTTGTTATGCAATGGAAATACCAGCGGTTTGGGCTCATCAAACCTTGACTAACCTTTAGTGAACTTGAAATATGAAGTAAAATGTCATGTTCTCTACATTTATCAAGGATGCATGTATCTGTAAACCTGTTTTTATTTTTGCTTGCAGGTGTATGAGCTGACCCTGCACTACTCACAGCACTGGGATCATAATGTGGTGACTGCGTCTCTTGAGCTTCTGCAGCAAGTGTTTCGCACTCCTCCCCCTGAGCTGCTGAAAGTTCTCATCACAGCGGGCAAAATAACACACACCACCGTCTTCAGAGAAGAGATGGAGTTCCGTGCGCGCAGTGGCAGCATCCTTGAGCTTATTGGTGAATATCGCTATCACACGACCTGTTGGGTTAAACTCCAACCCTGCTTATGCTATAATAATTAAGCTGTTGGCCATCTCCCCGATTAAGACCTGCAAAATAAACCAGATACTTCATGCAAGTAAACTTGAATTTAGTGAGTTCTGCCTTGTATTTTTTTTGCATAAGGTTTGTCAATGTTGTTTTGGGGGATTAGGGCATGTCATGTTTGCTGTCAATGTTGGCATCTGCATAATTAGGTTAACTTCTAACAAGTGACAGATACATTTTTGCCAAAACACTTTATAGAGTAAAAATATTTTTTGTTTATGGAAACACTAAGTTTTTTTTATTGTTAGTGTTTTAAAGGTCCAATGTGTAAGGTTTTGGAGGATCTATTTACAGAAATGCAATATAATATACAAAACTATGTCTTCAAAGACCTTACGTAATGAAGTGTTATTTTTAATATCTAAGTATGAGTTATTTCTATCTACATACACCGCTGGGCCCCTTGCATTGAATTTACCATGTTGCCATCGAAAGACAAGGCAAAAAAAACATTTCATTTGAATTATAATATAATCAATATAATAGTTTCAGATTTAGATTGGTCAAGTTTGCTTCTAAGCATTTAAACTAGTGTCCACAAATTTGGAATTTGGTTATAGGCCTACTCTCCTTGAATACTTTTTAAAACAAAGGCAAGCAGTAATTGTTATTGGTGTTAAGGCGGTAAGTTAACTTTTTTTTGCACATAGCACTGGTGTTAGAGAGGAAGTCTGTTAGAGTAATTAGTAAACGTTACATGGACAAGCACAACACGACAAACGCACTTCACACAAACACGCAGCTCTGTCTAATGCACATATTCTTATTATTCTACATATATGTTGCACTTTTTTTTCAAGTTACTTGTGCGAGCAAGTAAAATTCTCTCACACTTGCTAATACAAAACATTAACTTGTCCCGGACAAGCGTTAATGTCGAGCCCTGCTTTCTTACTAACCAATGACTTCACTTCTTATACAATCAAGACAACTTTTAATATTGTCTATATATTCCTTTTGTTACCAAGTCATTACTATGTAACTTCACGTTCTTAATATATTATCTTAACGCCAAAGCTGTCCAAATTTCGCTGTGCATGTGCTTTTCATCTTCTGCATCTTCCTTCCTCTAACCCTTCAAATGATTATTGGGGATTTTCCTGCTCTCTTCACTTCCTGTTTCCTCTGAACAGCTGGTGGGTCAACATGCAGTCCTCTCCTCCTCAGGAAGCAGAAAGGTGACATCTTTTGCCTGACCCTTTTTAACATCTAACCTACTCTCATATCTTTGGGCATGTTGACAGAAAATAGTTCGGCATCATGGAATTGTTTTTATCAAAAGCTGACATTGTGTTTGGAATAAATTATGTTTGGAGATGTAATGTTTTTATTCTGTTGTACCATTGTGATATTCTTTGTTGTGCTTGTCTTAGGTAAACTGTTGTCGGGTGAAGAAGAGGGTTTGGAGGATGACCCTGAGAGGTCAGAAGTCACCACAGGGTCATTCTCTGGTAAGTCACAGTCATTCTTTTTAGAAAAAGATTTTATTGTTATGTTTACATTAATGTTTTACAGATTCAAACAAATTAATATTCGTTCCAGCCTCAGTGGGTGGTGATAACTCCAGTGAAGCACCGTCCTCCTCAGGCATTTCGTCACTCGGCACATCTGACATCATCACTGAGCAGCCACGCTCCTCCCAGCATGCTTTGCAGCCTGGGGAATCAGTTGACCTGAGCATGTCAGAGCAGGGTGTCGGACCCGATTCCCCAGACGTCGAAGATGAGGACATGCTAAGCCGCAGCTCGAGCGGAGGTGCAGGAGTCGCCAGCACGTCTGGGGATTTAATAAGCGACGGCAACCAGATGTCGACAGGAGGCATCTCGTCATCGCCCCCTAGTGACAGTTCCCAGACTACTACGGAGGGGCCGGACTCCGCTGTGACGCCTTCAGACTGCGCCGAGCTCGTAAGTGTCACAAGCAGACGCTATCGGAACTATTCACCACCTTCCCCAACTCCCACAGAAGGGCCGGATCCGCAATCTGACAGCGAGTCGTCTTCCTACAGGCCATCCTCTGCCTCCATTACATCGTCTTCTTCTTCAACCTTTTCTGCCATCTCTTCCTCTAGCAGTAGTGACCAGGTTAGCAGAGGACAGGGGGTGAGGCTATTAAGTCCTGTTAAGTGCCCCGCCCTGTTAAGCGCCCCGCCCTCTTTTTGCCCCACCCACATGCACGTTCTCTATCCTGAGGTGTTTAGACGCCTTTCATCTCCCCATATCTAACCAGTGATAAAAGATACTGTCTTGGTATCTTTGATGTGTTATAAATGCTTCATTTGAAGTCGGTGGATGGAAATTGCTGTGTTCTCTGTTCTTATATTTCCACTGTGGTTTAACAGTGGTCCCTATCCTTCTACTCAGCGCTCTTAAAGGGATAGTTCACCCAAAACATTTTTTTTTCATCATTTACTGACCCTCATGTCATTCCAAACCTGTATGATTTTCTTCTGCAGAACACAAAATGTGTATATTTTGAAGAAGGTTGGTAACCGAACAACACTGGCCCCCATTTACTTCCATTGAAAACCACAAAACCACTGAGCCGTTTCTCAAAATATCTTCTTTTGTGTTCCACAGAAGAAAGAAAGTCAGACAGGTTTTGAACGACATGAGGGTGAATAAGTGATGAAAGATTTTAATTTATATTGAAAGTCCCACACCAAACCCATGTCACTGGTTGAGCTTATGTTTTAGTTTCATGATGCTCAAACAAAGCCATGTTTTAATGCTGCTAAAGTCTAAATAGCCTTAAATGACTGTTGTCTTTGCTTATTAGATCGTACCATGTGTAGCACCAAACATTGTATTTGAATTTTAGCATCAGATTTAAACACTTCACCATTAAGCGCACAACAAGCATGATAAATTGCTGAGTGTCTCGGTAAGGGACCACCTAACATCCACAACTGGCATTAGAGTGATCTACTTTTGGTCCTTATGTGAGGCCCCAAATTATCCTGACATGCAAATGATTATGCAAAAATGACAAAAGGAAGCTGTGATTTTTCCCAAAGTGATGCATGATGGAACTGTTGTTTATTTTCCTCATGTGCATTTGCATGAATGCGTCGCTGTGAAAGTTTGTGCTTGCTTCCGCACGCTTGGTTCTTTGTTCTTATAGTTATATTTGTGCGGGATGTGTAGGTGTTGGATGGCAGTGACAGTCAATACTCAGGGATGCAGATCGGCACACTACAGGATGAGGAAGAAGAGGCAGCAGCACCACCTGACAAACCTTCAGAGCCTTTCTCTCAGTCTGTACTGGGTATATGATACACTACGCACACTCAATCTGCTCGGTTTATTAGTCACTGACGCCATTCATAGACATGTTCGAAGCAGATTACTTTGGCTCACATATGTGTCTTGTGGTTTTCTTGTTAGCTTTAAGCAAACCCCACCTACTGGAGGGCAAAGGTCACAACAGGCAGTCATCTGACAGCAGTGTAGATCGATTCATACCAAAGGAAGAGGTTCTGGAACCAGCAGAACTCGACAACAAGGTGAGTGAACACACATTCAACACAGTCTATGTTGAGATGTTGGTTATAACAGCACGGAAGAAGGCAGTTTGACCTCATTTGACTTGAACCCATGTAGCAAAATGAGCATAAAGTAACCTGCAATTTTAGGATTTAAAAAGAAATGGTGATAATGAGGCTGATGGATTGCAGCTTTAAATAACACAATGTAACAACATTTTTAGGAGCCACAAGGTTTTTAACATGCCACAAGATCATACCCCTACACATAATATTCATTTTGGATAATATACATTCAGAAATGACAAGGTACAGGCCTCAAAACAACAGTTTAACATAACATTGTATATACAGGTATAGTGTACATTTGATCGTTTTTGGCTTTTATGACTTATACTGTCCTCACGAACCAAGTTTTCAGACGAAGTCGCCCGTCATCGGTTCATCCCATCTTCCCTGTGCTACAGAAATGTCAAGAATTTGATTTTTTTTTTAACATTTGTACAGTTTTTGTTTATTTGCAATATGTCGATATATTGTTATTAATAAGCAAAACATTTACTTTAGCTGAATATACACTAAAACATTGACATAAAAAAATGATATCCGCAATAGTTAGTTAGTTGTCCACTACAGAATTGTACAAAAACTATATAAAAATTGTTTCACATTGTAAATGTATCAATAAAACATTAATCAAACATAACACTGGCCAGGTTTTTTCTTATTTCTAAAATGTAGTGTGTATTATATTAAAACGTTTGAACATTACTACAAGTAAATATCGACCGGATATCTCTGGGGAGAACTACAAGCAAATTATTCAGATTGTAATAATGTTGCTGGCAAAATTTTGGGGAACCCGTGTTGTAGATCCAATCTTCAATAATCTGTGTTGCAAACCATAAACGCTTTGCATGTTTCATGTGTCTTAGCCATCTCGGATTAAAGGAGAAATCGGTTACTACACTGACCCAAAGGAAGAGCCTCTGGTGCACTGCGTCCGGCTGCTGGCTGCCTCATTCCTACTCACCGGACAAAGAAACGGTGAGAAACAAAGTACACCTGTTATAGATCTTCAGCTGATTACATCTGAATAACAGTCTTGGTTTAACTGTGTGTATGATAGGCTGAAGTGCGTTGATGTTTTTTAGCAGTTATGAAAGGAGTATTACATATGTGTTTTGCAGGGCTGGTTCCTGATAATGAGGTCCGTGTGAGCGTGAAGGCGTTAGCCGTTAGCTGTGTGGGGGCTGCAGCCGCCCTTCTACCCGACACGTTCTTTAACAGACTCTATTTGCAGCCGCTAGACGGACAACAACCAGATGGTGAGATATTTAATGGTATTTTATTAAGCTGTTCAACCATTGGTCTGGTGTATCTGCGATTTTATCTCTTTATTCTAATGGTTAATTGATGCATTCCATTGTCAACATTTTTTTATAATGTCGGAGCTGATAGCCTCATAGGTAAGTGCCCCGACATGTAACGTGGTGCGCTTCTGGGCGTCCCAAGTTCGACTCGCGGTCCGTTCCTGATCCCGCCCCTTCTCTCTCCCACTTCTTGTCCTCTCTCCCACTGTATTTTCGTAATAAAGGCAAAAAATGTATCTTTACAAAATATATAATGACAGCCAAAATGTAATTTTGTTTACCAATTTGTTGTAGGTTACTAAAACTAAAGATATTAAAACATTGTATTAATTAAAATCAATTAAAATATCAGCCTAAAATATATTTTTAAATTTAAAAGGCGGAATAGATGATTTGGTGAGATGCTGATTTGGTGAGATGCTAACTTAGCCCGCTAGCACTGAAATCATGATCTCACCGTCCATGACACTGGGTTACAATTAAATACATAAAGGTCCACAAACTACATAAGCAACATAATCAAAACCCATCTGTGAACTTTCACAGATGATATAGAATTGTAAAAATACTAATGTATCACTTTATTGTTGTTGAGAGACCTCCAACCTGCATGACAAAACAACGTTTCTGGGCAGGATTGCCTACTCAACCTTTAAGCCGAACAAAAATGAACAATGTTGCTGAAAATAATGCCAGAACTGTGATAAAAATAAATGTTGCATTATATCAATATGAGAAATAAACAAATAAGTAATAAAATGACAAAAACTCATAATAACCATAGCTAAAGAATTTACTAAATTAACATGAAAACAAAACTGAATTAAAAACATTTATAAAACAATACAATAATAACCAGTTGGTTCATTTAAAATATAAATAATATCAGTTTAATCATTATAATTTTATGATATTAACACCCGATAATACTGATAAGGAAATCTTTGCATTGTTTTTTATTTACATTATTTAAATTCATGTCAGGTCCTGTATTGGCATTATACAGTTACAACCAAATGACATATATGCTGTTAATACTGTAATTAGTTTATTTTTACATATACTGTATTAAAAGTCAAGGCTTTGTATATAATGCTTTATGTGCTGGTAAGAATGTGTTGTGTTATTTGTATGCACAGAGCAACAATACATCAGTGATGTTCTGCAGTACATTGAACATGGAGACCCTCAGATCAGAGGGGCCACTGCCATCCTCTGTAGTGCTTTAATCCAAGCCATCCAACTAAAGACACGCTACAACACAGAGATGTGGCTGTCTCACATCCACAGCATCACAGGTGAGAGCAACAAATTAAGAGATGCAAGTCAAACGAATCAGCAGCGAGAGACAAAATCTATTGGCGTCACTATTAAAATCGCTTTTTCCCAGGTAATCCAGTGTCAATCGAAGACTTTGTGCCTTTGCTGCAGCGCAGTCTAAAGGACGAATCGTCTGTCACGTGTAAAATGGCCTGTGCTGCTGTTAGGGTGAGTACACATTCCTCTGCCTTGACTTTACATGATATCATGTGAGTTTTGTGAGATTATTATAGTATTGAGCTTGTTTATACCCCTGCAGCACTGTATCATGGCGCTGTGTAATGGCAGTCACAGTGAACTTGGCCTGCAGCTGCTTGTTGACCTCCTGACCCTGAAGGACTGCTCCTATTGGCTAGTCCGCACTGAGCTGCTTGAGACGCTGGCTGAGATTGACTTCAGGTGAGAACCTATACTTGGGTTTGACTGTTTTGTGTATATTACTTCAGATATACTTGACTTTCTAACCAGCGTATTGAAGTAAATCTGTTGTTTTTGTGTATGGCAGACTAATAAATTTCTTGGAGAGAAAAACTGAGAAGTTGCACAAAGGAGAGCATCACTACACTGGGGTGAGATTGCATATTGTTATGGAATTATTGTTAATTATATTTATTTAGCTGTTTATTGGTTAATTGTCAAATGAAATGTATTAAAATATATGATAAATAGAAATAGAAAATGAATAATATCTTTAATATTTTACATCAGTTATTGAGGCTTCAGGACAGAGTGCTGAATGATGTTGTGCTTCATCTGTTGGGCGACGATGACCCGCGAGTAAGACACGTGGCAGCAAACACCATCAGCAGGTATTTTCACACACTCCCTTTATCTCTGTTAATTCCAGCTCAGCTACACATCGAGAACCACACGCTTACATTCTGATGTGTCTCTACTCAGGCTGGTGCCAAGATTGTTTTACGACTGTGACCAGGCTCAGGCGGATCCGGTTGTGGCTGTAGCGCGTGATCAAAGCAGCGTGTACCTGCAGCTTCTGATGCACGAGACCCAGCCGTCATCACAGTTTACTGTCAGCACTATCACACGGTACAGTACACTGCCACAATCCACATCACTATGTGTTACACTTATCCTACTCAATTCACTTTTTTTTAAGTGACTTAAAAACGAAAAAAGTATTTTAAAACTAGTTTGAGTTTAGTCGAAGCTAATACATTAACAAATATAACATGCAACTACATACATATTTGATCAATTGCTCCATCTGTCTATTATTTCAGTCGTTATGTCACAGATAATGTTATGTCACTTTCATGTGAATATATACACTTACTTCAGTCTTGTACTTTATACGATATTAATATGATACACTGCAGGACATACCGAGGCTACAGTCTTTGTCAGAGCTCACCGGACGTTACAATCGACAACAACCTGTCACGGGTCATCACTGCCTTATCTCATGCCCTCACCTCCTCTACTTCCAGAGCCGTGACTGTGAGTGCCTCTTCTTTCAACTTTAAACCTGTAGCCCACTGGGAGAGAATAGTGGAAAAAGCATCTGTCAAATGTCCCCCTTTAAAGATAATAGTTCACCCAAAAATGACAACTTTCATACTGTATTTTCCTTACCCTCATTACAAATATACTACAGTATATGGCTTTCTGTTTTCAGTTAAACGCAAACAACTAGTTGTAATAACATTTCTTCATGCGAAAAGAAACTAAAAGAACATGCTACCATTTAAAAGTTTAGCGTCATTTACAACATGAATAAGAATAACAGTCAACTCATCAAAACTATAGAATAACTCAAATTAAACTTGGAAGCTGTTGTGACTACAGAAAGTAATGAAGTTCAATTTTAGCACCTTCGAAGTAGTCACTTTTTGCCCAGAACTTATATAAATAAACCTTTTTATATTTTATCAACCAGTATACCTATATACTAGGAAATACTTAAGGAGTTCTTATGTATTATGGGCTCTTGTTAACTGTCACGCATTTTAAACTAAATTCGAGAAATTATTGTGTTCAAATATCTTATCAAATCAAAATAATATATACTACATTCTGCTCAAAAGTATTTTGAACACTTACTCACTTATTCATATTTAAAATAGTGAGGTCATTGAAACTGTAGAATAACGCAAAGGGAACTATGGGAAGTATGTTTTGAAAAAGAAATCTTAACAACTGGATCTTCTGAAATTCAAACCAAAACAAACTTATATCAGTGCTAAATAAAATGGTATGTTGGTAACTTTAAATCGTATTATTATTTTTGTGAGCATTCTGATTTTGGACACCATGTAATGTTTTACTAAGTTTAATGTTCTTTGTCCAGTTTGGCTGCTGTGAGGCTCTGTGCCTTCTGTCCAGCACTTTCCCAGTGTGCACCTGGAGCACCGGCTGGCACTGTGGCTTTGTGAGCTCCTCTGCGTTTCATTTCAACCGTTCCAGCCAGTACCTCACCCGGGGGCGCTCCTTCAGGTACACGCACACAGTGCTGTTTGTTTGTTTGTTTGTTTCCTTTTCCTTTTATTTGTATCACACAATCTAAACATTGCAAGTAGGTGAATGTGCAGTGCCAATGTCATTTTAATTGTTTCATCCTTTCTTGTCACTTTCTTAGTCTTTCTCAGCCTGGCAGTAATGAGGATGTGCGCAGGTCTTTGACTGTCGGCGTGGCGAGTATGGTTCTGTCTCTCCTCTCCTCTGCCTGGTTTCCCCTTGATCTCTCCGCCCATCAGTCTGCTCTGCTGCTGGCTGGAAACCTTTTTGCAGGTACGTGATAAAATCATTCCCTGGAGAGCACAAGATATGATTATGAGCTTTTTACTGAAGCAAACATTCATCATTTTATGAAGCTGTCGCACCAATGTGCATGAAGAGTCCATGGGCGGGCGAGGAGGACTCTAGCTCCGCCGCCTCCAAGCAGGAGGAGGCGTGGCCGGCTCTAAGCGACCGCTCGCTGGTAACTATGGTGGAGCAGCTGTTCTCACACCTGCTGAAAATCCTCAACATCTGCGCCCATGTCCTGGATGACACGCCCCCAGGGCCTGCTGTCAAGGTGCCAAAACAATCACATGAATACTGATAAGACTAATGCCTTAAACACATCAGTAATATTTCCGCAGCATTGTCCCTGTATTTGAAAAGCTTTAATTCTGTTAATTCCTCCTCCAGGCGACTCTGCCATCATTGTCCAATACTCCATCTCTCAGTCCGATCAGACGCAAGGCTAAAGAGAAAGAGTTGACAGAGCCCAGCTCCACTCCCATGAGCCCAAAGAAGGGAGCAGAGACTCACACAGGTGCAGCTTCCAGCATCTCATGCTGTGCATTTATTCATTATTTATCAAATTAATTATCATGGGTATCTTTGTGTGTTTTTCTACAGGCAGAGCTGCAGACAGCACAGCGACAGCAGCGGTTAACAAATCCACAACTCTGGGCAGCTTTTATCACCTTCCTCCTTACCTGAAACTGTATGATTCCCTGAGAGCAACTCACGCCAACTACAAAGTTAGTCTGTGTATTATTATCTCATTTTATTTCAGATGACTTATTTAAGCTTCTTTTTTAACTAGTGTCTTTTACCATAGCATGTGGATAAAAGCTGCATTCATCTTGCTTATATTTATTGTTTTGCTTTTCAAGGTTACGTTAGACCTCCATAACACCAATGAGAAGTTCGGAAGTTTTTTGAGGTCAGCCCTAGATGTTCTTTCCCAGGTGCTCGAGCTGGCCACCCTCAATGACATAGGCAAAGTACGACAACATATATTAATCAAATTTACCATAATATTTGATGTTTTAGAAGGAAATTGAAAGCAAAAACGTTCTCTCTGTCTTTATCTTTTTAGTGTGTTGAAGAGATCCTGGGTTACCTCAAGTCTTGTTTCTCACGGGAACCCACTATGGCCACTGTTTGTGTCCAACAGGTCAGACACATGCACAATACTGTATAACTTTTCTTATTTTCTTCAAAGATTTGAGATTATAATCAGATTTATTTTACAGTTGTTGAAGGCATTGTTTGGGACCAATCTTGCATCTCAGTATGAAGGGTCCTCATCTCACCCGTGTCGGACCCAGGGCAAGGCCCTTCGGCTCGGCTCGAGCAGCTTGAGGCCTGGCCTCTATCACTATTGCTTCATGGCCCCGTACACACACTTCACCCAAGCACTCGCAGACGCCAGCCTACGAAACATGGTGCAGGCTGAGCAAGAACAGGATGCCTCCGGGTGAGTGTGTGTGTGTGTATATATATATATATATAAATATACATATACATTTTTGCGGAAAGTTGGTTTGTTTTGATTTAAGCCATAATAATTCAAAAGATTCAGCTAACTAACACAATAAAACACAACGAAAACATGATAAATCTAAAATGTTTTTTCGGACAGAGTTATCTCATTTTGGAACCAAACTCTTCATATGTGTTTATACCCTAGTCTGTTTGAATACTAGGTTCTGATTGTCTTAAAGGTGTGTATTAAAATGGTTTCATGCATTTGTATGAAACCACATTGATAACTTTCTGTTATCCTGCAGATGGTTTGATGTCATGCAAAAAGTGTCCAATCAGCTGAGGTCGAGCATTACCAATGTCACTCGCCATCGAGGGGATAAGGTAACCTGTCTGATGTAATAAATTGCTAAGGGAAGGGGTTTTGAAAATCCAAGGGTGTAAGAGTGTTTGGAGAATAATGAGTGCCTTTCCCTTCACCTACTTATCAAAGTAGCATGGCGTTCTTTACTCCTTCTGGGTTCTATACCTGATTGAGAACTCCACCCGTGTGTCTTTCAGAACGCAATTCACAATCACATCCGCTTGTTTGAGCCCCTGGTGATAAAGGCGTTGAAGCAGTACACCACCAGCACTTCAGTGGCTCTGCAGAGACAGGTGCTGGATCTACTAGCCCAGCTGGTGCAGTTGAGGGTCAACTACTGCCTGCTGGATTCAGACCAGGTGAGTCATAACCTGTGAAACTTGACTTGTGAAACTAACTAGATGAGCCAAATCTTCTTTGCGGTTTCCTATTTAACAAAAATGTGTTTGTTGTAGGTGTTTATTGGTTTCGTGCTAAAGCAGTTTGAGTACATTGAAGTAGGGCAGTTCAGGTACGACCCTCCAGTGCACTCAAATTCGCAGATCTGCTAATGTAAGGGTGCTCTTAATAAATGTGACTGATGTAGATCTGTGTTTATGTAGGGACTCGGAAAAGATTGTGCCCAACATTTTCTTCTTCCTGGTTTTGCTGTCGTATGAGCGCTACCACTCCAAACAGATCATCAGCATCCCGAAGATCATTCAGCTGTGTGACGGCATCATGGCCAGCGGCAGGAAGGCTGTAACACACGGTGTGTAGAATCACGGTGGCCTACAGATAATTCAAATGTAACAAATGAGATGTAGGATTACGATTGAAGATGTCTTGTCTCATTGGATTAAACAGTTTCAATTTAGGGATGAGACAAAAAAGTATTACTTTGCTTAAGATAGCAAAATATAATTTTCTCGTCTTCATTTCCCAGCAATCCCTGCTCTGCAGCCCATTGTGCACGACCTGTTTGTGCTTCGGGGCTCTAATAAAGCGGATGCAGGGAAAGAGCTGGAGACCCAAAAGGAAGTGGTGGTGTCCATGCTGCTGCGCCTCATCCAACACCACCAGGTAACACAGATGCTGATGCTGCGTTTGTTTATGTGTTCATATGCATCGATGTAAATGCTCGGAAATACTTTTGATGTTGCTGCATTCAGGGATGTTGGTTTCATCATGTAAATGTATGTTTGTGTAGGTGCTGGAGATGTTTATTCTGGTCCTACAGCAGTGCCATAAAGAAAATGAAGATAAGTGGAAGAGGCTTTCAAGACAGATAGCTGACATCATTCTGCCAATGATCGGCAAACAGCAGGTCTGATCAGGACATCCTTATGACTTTTAGATTTTTCATGCCAGTTTTCATCTCAAGTTCAGATCGCAGTTATTGTGGATTGTCTTCTGTGTTTGGCAGATGCACCTAGACTCCCATGAGGCACTGGGTGTGTTAAACACACTGTTTGAGAGTGTGGCACCCTCCTCCCTGAGGCCAGTGGACATGCTACTGAAGAGCATGTTCATCACGCCGTCTACCCTAGTGAGAAGCTTCAGTCACATGTCAAATGAATTAGGATGAAATGCTTATAGCCTTATAAAGTGGTTCATTGTGTCTCTGTGCTCTTCTTCAGGCGTCAGTCGGCACGGTGCAGTTGTGGGTGTCCGGAATTCTCGCCATCGTTCGTGTTCTCATCTCGCAGTCCACAGAGGACATCATTCTGTCTCGCATTCAAGAGCTTTCCCTGTCGCCGTACCTCCTCTCCTGTGCCACCATTCAGCAACTCCGTGACGATGAACCCTCACCCCCCGCAGCCCCGCCCACTATCCCAGAAGAGTCCAATGAGGAGCCTCAGCGCTTCCCTCCCGAGGAAACCTTTGCCAGGTAAATACTGCATTTTCTGAATACATTAGCTGCATGTGCCTGACTCTCAATTACTTTCTTTCTGTCCGTCAGGTTTTTATTGCAGTTGGTGGGGGTGTTGTTGGATGATATTGCCAGTAAGCAGGTGAAAGTCGATTTGAGTGAGCAACAACACGCCTTCTACTGTCAGCAGCTGGGCACGTTACTCATGTGTCTGATCCACATCTTTAAATCAGGTGCATACCCTTGCATGTTCTTATATTTTATATACCCAAATTAGACACTTATGTCTTTCCCCGCCAATGATGGCTTTTTCCGTCATTTACGATGATCTGTACAACATTTTTTTATAAAAATTAAATTTTCTCCGCTTTTTGTTAAAAATTTTGTTTTTATTGACGAATCGCTTTATTTTCCTTGATCTTCTCTGTAAGTCGCTTTGGATAAAAGCGTTTGCAAAATGCCTAAATGTAAATGCAACATTTTTCAAGAAACGTACCCACATTTAACAAGTGATGAAATCTTGATTTCTCTTGTTGTTTTAAATCCAAAGGGTCTTTTTATATGGTATTTTAGTGAGAGGCAAAATGTACCAGTGTCATTGCATTAGATTATAGTGAAATTATAGTGTTTTCGGCAAAAAAATTATTTGAGACCTTTTCTCAGAATTAACTTTATACATTGATTCATTTAAAATTACGTTGGGACCAATTGGTAAAAATCAGTTCTCTTTACATTGACACTGGTGTCTTGGCAGAACAGCATATGCTCTAAATCATTGAAATCATAATATTTATTAATGACAACCATAAAGTCTCCAGATACGTATTGCAGCAATCATTAATCAGCAATAGTCTTTTAAATATTTCTTTAAAATAACTGAAATGAGCACTAAAACTCTGAAGTTATCATCCAATGCAGTGACGTTCGTAAAAAAAATCTGTTTACAATTAAATTACAATTAAAAATACTATATATATTTATCTGGATTTATTACATTTCCCATAATCCTTCACACTCATTTCCCTCTAGGAATGTTCCGGCGAATCACAGTGGCGGGCAGCAGGCTGCTGAAGGTGGAGGGAGGGGAGGGGGGTAGTTTTTACACCCTTGATGGTTTGAACACACTTGTGCTTCAGCTCATCACAACACATCCGTCTCTGGTCCTGCTCTGGTGTCAAGTTCTTCTCATCATCAACTACACAAACTACACCTGGTGGTCAGAGGTGCATCAGACCCCCAGGTCAGACAGCTGTTGAACATTTAAAACGGCCTAAATTGAAATTCTGGTAATTCGAGGAAATCTAATGCGGATGTAATTTATGGGAGTAAAGAACAAATGACCCTGCTATTGCTTTTTTTTTATTACATTTATGAGCTTGTTTAGTGGGGCTTGAAATTGCTTCTTTCAGAGGCAAAGTCTGTAGTGAATCTGTCCTCGGTTTATTTGTATGCTACTTCCGGAATCAACGTGTTTTTCTCCCAATTTCTCCTCAGGAGGCACAGTCTGTCTAGCACCAATTCTCTGAGCCCACATTCATCTGGAGAAGAGGAGAGCCCTGAAGGAAAACTAGCCATGTGTAACCGAGAGATAGTTCGTCGAGGCGCGCTCATCCTCTTCTGTGACTATGTGGTGAGATTTCTGAAGCAGCCTGTGCCATTGCTATTTCCTAATCCCAGAATTCCACTTTTCCACAGTTCATTTGACCTTTTAGTTCATTTGACCTTTTTACCTTCCTTCATTCTCTTTCGGTCTCAGTGTCAAAACCTGCATGACTCCGAGCATTTAACGTGGCTGACGGTGAATCACGTAAGTGATCTCATCAGTCTTTCCCATGAGCCTCCTGTGCAGGACCTCATCAGTGCTGTGCACCGAAACTCTGCGGCCAGTGGCCTCTTCATACAGGCTATACAATCACGCTGCGACAACCTCTGTACTGTATGTACACACACTTTGTATTTGTATTTCATTCTGTGCTTACCTCGTCATGTCATGTATGTATCAAATGTGTAAATACACAGCCTGTGATGCTGAAGAAGACCCTCCAGTGTTTAGAAGGAATTCATTTAAGTCAGTCTGGCGCTCTGCTCATGCTGTACGTGGACAAACTCCTCAACACGCCGTTCCGTGTGCTGGCTCGCATGGTGGACACTCTCGCCTGCAGACGTGTGGAGATGCTGCTTGCCGAGACCCATCAGGTAGGACTCATGCACATAGTTTTGTTATAATGGGAAGCATTATACTACTATTGTAGTCTTAAAGCATGCACGCAGATCATATACTAATAAAGTGTTATGGAAAATAATGCAAGTGGTTTACTTTTGCTTGATTTGTTTTCTGAGAGTGTGAAGTAATCCATGCTAATCTATATCATTGCAGAATAGTATAGCTCAGCTACCTCTGGAGGAGCTGGACAGAATTCAACAGTACCTGCAGACCAGTGGCCTCGCGCAAAGGTAAAATGTCTGGGAATCGAACCTGTGACCTTGGTGTTGCTTACGTGATGGTTTATCAGTTGATATGCCCACCTACAAAGAAGATAGCAATGGAAAAGCAGCATAGTGGAATGCAAGAAAGAATGTTCTTAATGTCCTTAAATTTATAAGATCAGTATCACATTACTGTCAAAATAATGAATGTCATAATTATTTTCAGAGCTTTAGAAAACGTTCTTCTTTCTTGACTCCAGGCATCAGCGGTTCTACTCCCTGCTGGACAGGTTCAGAGTCACAGTTGCTGAAGATACCACAAGTCCCGCTGCCCCTATCACCTCACACCCACTGGATGGGGACCCGCCCCCTCCACCTGAAAATGTTGAACCCAATAAGGTAAGACTTCAGTTACATAGATGGAGTTTTTCTTAATAGTTTAAAATTGAAAAACAAGTATTGCGTGTTCTTTGATCCGAACATCTTTGTTATAATGTTATTTAAGTTTTGTTAATATTGTGCTATAAAATGCACTCATATATGTCTGTTCCAGGAGTGGTACGTTGCTCTGGTTAAGTCTCAGTGTTGTTTGAGAGGTGAAGGAGCTCTTTATGAAACCACGGAGCTGTTGACCAAACTTCCTCAACCTGATCTGAACACCATAATGACCTGCAAGGTAAAGACCAAATTTATCCTGGTGTTAACATGGGTCACGTACGGTCCGATCAGAGGTGGACAGTGCTAGTTAGGGCATTAATAATCAAAACGTTTTGTAATTCTGTCGCTCGCTATATTCAGAGGTAGCCATGAACACAAGCTTGACAAATGTTTGGAAAACTGCGAACTCTCCCAACCTTTATGCAACTTTCCAAAACAACTATCTGCTTTCCAAAAATGTAAAATTCCATTTGTGTACATGCACTGTTTGGTGCAATCTGTCATGAATTCCCACTTCATGAAATCTGATCGCATGTGGTCAATTTAGATGCATCCCCTACGGTGTTATTACCAGGTGATACCAACACACTGGTCCACACACTGATTGTGTTATTTTACCTGCAGGACTTTAACCTCTGTCTGCTGGGATCATGTGTGAGTGTTGGTGTGCAGCGGCTGTGTAAGGATCACGGGGCGGTATTATTTGAGACCGCTCAGCAGGTGGCCTTTGGGCGATTGGCTGGTGTCATAGAGCTCCTTCCCTCCCCTCACCAGCCCCTCCTTATCTCATCCAAGTCCTGTACGGACTCCTACATGGAAAAAGTCAATCAGGTGTATGGTGAGTCGCAATTAAATGCGTTTGTATGATTCCAAATTAGATTTATTCTCAGAGTCAACTGTGTATTGCATTTGTGTGTGTCACAGGTGAGCCTGGGTTTTGTCAGACCGTGTTAAGTCTGTGTGGGGTGTTGAGTCAGTATCTGCTGTCTCTGTCCAAACTTCCCTCGTCCCTGAACATTCCCAAAGAGAGAGAGACACTCATTGCCACCTTCAGCACCCTTGCCGTAGAGGTAAGACTGACCAAAGTCTTTTAAAACAATTATAGCTGACATCAACTTCACTATAACTTTTGTCTCTTAAAGTGATAGTTCACCCAAAAACACACGAACAATTCTGTCATCATTTACTCACCCTCCTTTCAAACCTTTCTTCAGCAGAACACAAAAAAGCTGTTTTGAAGAAATTTGGTCAGCGCACAGCACTGACCCCCATTCACAGTTTACACAAAACCAATGCAAGTGAATCGGGTCCAGTTCACAACATTCTTTAAAAAATCTTCTTTTGTGTTCTGCGGCAGAAAGTAAGTCAGACAGGTTTGAAATGACAAGGGCGATGACAGATTTTTTTGGGGGCGATCTATCACTTTAAGATTCTTCAGGGAAATATGAAGACAAATAGAAAATATATATGTAAACCATTGTATTTTCTCTCTGTCTATAGGTGGTGGTGTGGCGTTTGTTGCAGGATCAGCTGCCTCTGAGTGTGGACATTCAGATTAGTTTATCTTGTCTGTGTTTGGCTCTCCAACAGTCGGCGGTGTGGACACACTTCACCTCCCGCTCCTACCTTTCACACACCTGCTCTATAATTAACTGTATACAGCTCCTCATCCATGCAGGTGGGTGTGCCGGAGAGCTCTGGGAAACAATTTAAAGAAACAGTTCACTCAAAATGTTGTTTTTTCATGCAAAGCTATTGTATGACCTAGTATTTTTGAGTTTGTTTTAATAAGTTTGTATTTTTGGGTGAACTGTTCCTTTAACAATAACATGAATATGTATTCAATTGTTATTTATGATGTTATGTTATGTAGTCGCTGTTGGTCCTGGTGACCAGCTTCTGAGGCCAGAGAGGAAAACATCACCTACAGATCAGTCAGAAGACGACCAGTTAGACTCGGCATCAGATAGTGAGTGACCACACACCTGCCGCACTGATCTACAATAACCACAAGTGTTGTAAGAGACCGTTACTGTGTTTTTCAGATCAGCGTGAATGGCGGTGTTGTGAGATCATGGCTGAGCTGGTTGAAAGTCTGCAGAGTGTTCTGGCTCTGGGTCACCACAGAAATAGGAACATCCCAGCGTTCCTTACACCTGTCCTCCGGAACGTCATCATCAGTCTGGCCAGGCTGCCCCTCGTAAACAGCTACACCAGAATCCCACCTCTAGTGAGTTGATGTTTCGTACGTGGTGTATACGTTTATAGGTAGAATAAATCATACATGTGTCCTATAGTGAGACAGAACAATTTAGAAAACAAACTGTTGATGTTACATTGGTTCATTATTAATAGTGATAATTATTTATCATGTAAAATAGCATAAGAGAGAAGTTTTTTTCACAATTTGTGCCGTCACTCATATTTGCATATTAGTCCGTAAACTACCCATATGTAAAACTGTATAAAAATGGCTGTGTGATGATGTGTTTCGTTTTGCAGGTCTGGAAGTTGGGCTGGTCCCCCAGACCTAGTGGAGAGTTTGGAACAGCTTTGCCTGAAATCCCTGTGGAGTTTTTACAAGAGAAAGACGTCTTTAGAGAATTCCTCTATCGCATTAACACTCTGGGTATGAGAGACTTTACGCAGTGTTAGTTAAGGTTATCCTAAATACTGACTTAAACATTTTCCTAAAAATGTGAGAGTAGTAATGCACTGATCGGTATCTGTCGATTAAAGCAATTCATCACACTATCGGCGATCGTTTAAAAACAGCCGATGATCAGTGCCGATATACTGTCAATCAAAGGAGGACAGGAAAATGCAATTTGTGCTTTATATACAGAAAATGTTAAAAATGTTAAGAACTTCACCAGTTGGATATTTATTATTAATCGTTATTATATCATTTAAAAACATTGGTAAAATTGAGAAATATTAATTTAATATTCAGAATCTGTATTGGCAGATGTTACTCCGAATAATCGGCTATCGGTATCAGTGGTGAAATGTAGTATCAGTGCATCTCTATTAAAGAGTTTAGTTTTATTTTTCCATCTGCTCTCTTTGCAGGGTGGAGCAGTCGGACACAGTTTGAGGAGACATGGGCTACTCTGTTGGGGGTTCTGGTCACTCAGCCAATCACGATGGATCAAGAAGAGGAGAGCCAGCAGGAGGTGAATTACTAGATGTTATCAAATATAATATCAAATATAAAACATAACATATATACGACATAAAAAGTTTTTGTTACTGGGATGTGAGTTTTGAATGAGACGTATCTGCATATATTTGCATTGCAGGAGGATCTGGAGAGGACGCAGATAAATGTACTGGCGGTTCAGGCCATCACCTCTCTAGTGTTGAGTGCCATGACTCTACCAACAGCTGGAAATCCTGCCGTCAGCTGTCTTGAACAACAACCTCGCAACAAGATCCTTAAAGCTCTGGACACTAGGTGTGTACCCACAGAGTAAATGTCTCTGAACTTTCCCCGCTGTAAATTGTTAACCCCAGTGCGAATGGTTATGAGTAGTTGACGGTTAAAAGGGGTCTTAATCAGTTTAATTGTTTCAGAAGTGAACAGTGAGTTTTGTGTTTGGCAGATTTGGCCGTAAGCTGAGTGTCATTAGAGGTATGGTTGAGCGTGAGATTCAGGCCATGGTGTCAAAGCGAGACAACATCGCCACACACTTCCCCTATCAAGCTTGGGACCCCGTGCCATCATTATCGTCATCGACAGCTGGTCAGTCCTCGGCAAAATTATTTTATTTCTCTGTAGGATAATGGTTGGATTTACGACCGTTCCGATTTTGTTTATGTCTGCATATTCAGGCACCCTCATTAGCCATGAGAAACTACTTCTGCAAATAAATACAGAGAGGGAGATGGGCAATATGGACTACAAACTGGGACAGGCAAGTAATCCAGAACCACGAAAAACTTTCTAAAGCAGTTTTGAATGCACTTTTCTGTCTGCATGTTATTTACAGTTGTGCTCTTATACTCTCTGCAGGTGTCCATTCACTCAGTTTGGTTGGGGAATAATATCACCCCTCTGAGAGAAGAGGAGTGGGGTGAGGATGAGGAAGATGAAACGGATGCTCCGGCACCTGCCTCACCTCCACTGTCACCAATAAACTCCAGGTCAGAATACTGATTGTGCTCATTGCATGATAATGAGGTGGCCTCCTGGTTGTAGTTATGCAGCGTAAACCCTTAAAGCAACACTATAGAAACTTTGCTCACGACTCCCATGTGATTGATAAGCGCAATTGTCTGTTAAAAGTGTCATAAATAATGTTGCTGTACAAACTTCCCTGTATGCAGCGCATACTCTTCCGCAGGCAGGGGATGGGCGGGGCTTTGTGTATAGACCGGAAGACAAAACTTACGGAGTGTGGTTGTAGCCGCTATGAGGCTGCTCAGATAGCAGCGGCAGTAGAATTTGTGTTTCAAATTTTACTCTGTATAAAAAATATAAATATTTCAAGCACTTAGTATTTATGTGATAATAATAATAATCATTATTGGGTCATTCCTACTGTTCGGTGCCATTAAAGGAATTTTCAACATACATTTTTCATGCTAATTTACTCACTTTAGTCGGAAAAAAACGTAAGGTTTTTGATGAAAACATTCAAGGATTATTCTTCATATAGTGGACTTCAATGGACTCCAAAAGTTGACTTCAAAATTACAGTTTCAGTGCAGCTTCAAAGGGCTTGAAACGACACCAGACGATCACTAAGGGTCTTTTCTAGTGAAGTGATCTGTCATTTTCTAAACATTTACTCAATACTTCCGCCTATGTCAAGTGTGACATTTTCAATGTTATAAAGAATAAAACTTTGTTACATAATTTGTTATAAAACTACGGCTACCGTAGAAAGAACATTGTTAATTTGTAGTTACTAGGATTTAACGGTCTGAACCCTGGCTCCAGACCAGACCCGACGTAATTGTCTTCTTACCCTGTTTAGGAAGCACCGTGCTGGTGTTGACATCCACTCCTGCTCCCAGTTCCTCCTGGAGCTCTACAGTCAGTGGATCCTCCCTGGCAGCCCCAGCAGCAGGAAAACCCATGTTGTGCTTGTCAGTGAAGTGGTCAGATCGGTCAGTTTCCTGATTGAGATTTTAATATTTTTTATGTGCTCTTGCATCAGACAAACAACTTTTGCAAAAAAGTCAATAAAACACAGCTAGTGACTCAGTGGCATTCAGTTTTAAAACTATAGATCCAGAGGCTGGGACAAACAGCTTAAGTGTTTACCGTAGAGGTTTACCACTAGTGTCTCTTCTACACGCTATAAGTGTAGTTCACTTATATCCTCTGTTTGTCTGTCTCTTTTAGCTGCTGGCAGTGTCTGATCTCTTCACAGAGAGGAATCAGTTTGATATGATGTTCTCCACTCTGACTGAGCTGCAGAAGGTCCATCCACCAGAAGATGAGATCCTCAATCAATACCTCGTACCAGCTATCTGCAAAGCAGCGGCTGTGCTAGGAATGGTGAGGGTGTCTATGCACACCCAACCTCCCGTAGTTGCATAAATAAGTCATTGCAATACCCAAAGCGTTCATTACTAGCAAACACTGTATTTCTGTGTCATCAGGATAAAGTTATCGCAGAGCCCGTGTGTCGTCTGTTGGAGAGCACCTTACGCAGCACTCACCTGCCCAGTCGAATTGGAGCACTACATGGGGTTCTGTATGTGCTAGAATGTGATCTACTAGACGATACGGCACGCCAGCTTATTCCAGCTGTCAGTGACTACCTGCTCTCCAACCTAAGAGCTATTGCTCAGTAAGTAACTTGCTTGTTGGAAACAATGGTGGTGCCCATATACTTCTATTGTACAGACACAAAACCAGTGGAAGTGAATATGTAGTGCCGTTATTCGGTCATCAACATTCTTCAAAAACCTTCTTCACTCGATGTTTGTAGCTTTATTTAATAGAGTATAGGGTTAGAGGTTAATACTTGGCATCCTGCATTGGATGAAAGACTTCCCACTGATACTGTCTCTCTTAAGAGGTTATGGCCCCATGCAGTCAAAGCTAATGCCAGAGCTTCTGTGGCATGCTGAGACTCAATAACTGGTTCACATCGGCAATCACAACATATGCCCACACGCCACATGGTCATCAGCTCCTCATTAGCTATAATGGATGGTGTCTTACTGAGATCTGAGATCCCTCATTAGAGACCAGGCCTAGAATTAGAACTAGATAGCCTCACTATAATACATGAGCATGTTTAACAAAGTCTGCGTTTCTTTCAGCTGCGTGAACCTGCATAACCAGCAGCACGTGTTGGTGATGTGCGCCGTGGCCTTCTACATGATGGAGAACTACCCTCTGGACGTCGTGTCAGAATTCAATGCCGGGGTCATTCAGGTGAGAGAAGATTGGGGATATGTTATACAGTGATCAGTCTGATTCTGGACTTGATTCATTTCTTAACGCTTGATGTCACTGCAATTTCAGCTGTGCTGTGTGATGCTTTCGGCTAGCGAGGAGGCCACACCATCCGTCATCTACCACTGTGTCCTACGAGGTCTGGAGCGACTGCTTCTCTCCGAGCAGCTGTCACGCGTGGACGCGGAGACGCTGGTCAAGCTGAGCGTTGACCGCGTGAACATGCCCAGTCCACATCGTGCCATGGCTGCCCTGGGTCTCATGCTTACCTGCATGTACACAGGTGTGGCTGGAGAGGAAGGCAGGACACATTTCAGCTTCATCTTTAATACTTACCCACCCTACTAACGTCAACAGCCAAAAAATTACTCCCTGTAGATGCTCACACTACTAATATAGCACATAGCAGCAGATTCCTCAATATGTCTGTATTTTATTTTGTTAATTGATGTTCCTCTCTAGTCTTTGAGAGGTCTGATTTATGTGATTTAAAGGTTTCGTGGAATGCTCTGATTTCAGAGTTTTGTAGAAGTCTTTTTTTTTTGCGAATGAATGTACAGAATGGATACTAACTGTAGGCCGTTATAATTTTGCTCCACAGGGAAAGATAAGGGAAGTCCTGGGCACCCTGTCGATGCAGACCCTACAGCTCCGGACAGCGAGTCTGTAATTGTTGCCATGGAACGTGTATCCGTTCTCTTTGACAGGTATGTCTCCTTAAAGAAACATTCTTAGTCTTGTTACATTTTTGTAAGAATTTATGGTGCCATTCAAATGATTTGTTCGAGGAAAATCTCATCGCCATTCCAACCACAGGATTCGTAAAGGCTTTCCGAGTGAGGCACGTGTGGTATCCCGGATCCTTCCTCAGTTCCTGGATGACTTCTTCCCACTCCAGGACGTTATGAACAAAGTAATCGGCGAGTTCCTGTCCAATCAGCAGCCTTACCCCCAATTTATGGCAACAGTGGTCTACAAGGCAAGTAGTTGGCTCAGAAATTGTTTTTGTTTTCTTAGTCCGACAGTTTCTGTGTCAATATGGTGCATGTTTATTTTAACAGGTATTTCAGACACTTCATGCAACTGGCCAGTCCTCCATGGTCCGTGATTGGGTTCTACTCTCTCTATCGAACTTCACGCAGAGAACACCTGTCGCCATGGCAATGTGGAGCCTGTCTTGTTTCTTTGTCAGTGCTTCTACCAGCCAGTGGATCTCCGCCCTGTATCCTTAAATAATGGCATTTATCTGTACACATCTCTGTTTTGTGATTTTCTTTATTGGGACCATAATGATATTGTAGAGTAAACTGTACACTAAAAGTGTGTTCACACCAAGCACGAATGAAGCGTTAAGCGCGAGTGATTTACATGTTAAGTCAATGCAAAGATGCAATGACCTACTTGTGGTGCGATTCGCGCGTATGAGGCGGCGCGAATGACGAAAATTGAGCGTTTGTGTGATTTGCGCGAGTTGAAAAATCTGAACTTTGGCAAAAATTTGTGCCGCGTTATCCAATCAGGAGCTTTCTCTATGAGGGCAGTGAGCGGGCGGCAGAAGCCCCTCCCATGATGCGAGTAAACTCAAAATGTTCAATCGTCCAACTACACGCGAATAGCGCTTTACCACGTTTGGTGTGAACACTATTACTGTTCCGTGCTTTTTTCCTTTATTTCTTCTTTTTCCCTTGTTTTCCTTAACTTCCCATTCCCTTTAGTCTGCCTCACGTTATAAGTCGCATGGGGAAGTCGGACACAGTGGACATTAGTCTCTTCTGTCTTGTCGCTATGGATTTCTATCGACACCAAATTGATGAGGAGTTTGACCGAAGGTCCTTCCAGTCCGTCTTTGAGATGGTGGCGTCTCCTGGTAGTCCTTATTACCAATTGTTGTGCTGTTTGAAGAGCATTCATAAAGACACATCCTTATAATATAAAAAATCCAAAACAACAATACACCATAAGACATAAAAAATAACACAATAGACCAAAATACTTTTATTCCAATATGGTCCATACAAAAGCTTCACAGTGGGAGGAATGGCCACAATAAACTATTAATTTGGATTGGATATGTGGAGGTGTATTGGTTGCTATGAAAAGGATACAAAAGGTCATCGCCCCTAATAGTTTATAGTTGTTAGAGACAGTGGGACCAATATAAACCGCAAAACATCCAAACAACCTCTAGTCTGTAATAATATTACAAAAATACTACAACTGTAAAAAAAGACTGACTTTAGGTAGTGGTGACTTAAGCTTGCCTCCATATAATGCAAAGCAGTTTTGTTCACCGTAATCTCCATATTAATGCTCTTCCCTTGAAATCTGAGAATGTTGTTGTGGCAAGACTGCATAATGCAAGTATAATCTAGTTGCAAATGTTTTCTGTTTGCAGTCCAGACTGACAGTGTTTCTTGTTTAATAAATTCTGTTAGAACGTAATATTCCAGAGATTTCCCAAAAGTTTCAGTTAATAATAATACAGATGACTTTTAATTCAAGCACTACAGAGAAGTCAACTACTTACATGTTTCATCACCACCTGCACTTACAAAGCTTGACCAGCTTTTTAAGCTATTGGGAACCAACATGACATCAGTGCATCCTGGTATTTTCCACCCTCCTCTCCACCAATCCAAACTCTCCTGCTCCCACAGAAATCGAAGATGCTCTTCTTCATCTTCATAGACCCACTACTCCGTTCGTTGAATATCATTCCTCTTGCAATGCCGATGCATTTTTTTGCCTTTAGTGTTTGCCAGCACTTAAAGCAAAAATAAATTGTACATTGAATTTATCCCCCTCGAATGTGGGAAGATTGCTAAGTCTTGAATTTTTGTGTATTTAAATGTACAATGTGTATGGCGACTTAATGTTTCAGCGCAATGTTTCCACAGAGAGGCGTAAATTGTCTAAACGTTGATTTTTCTTCTAATTTAATTGTTTATATTTGTTCGTTTTTAAGTTGACTTGTTGGTTTTATTTTTAAACGGAAGAAAAACAATTCACAAATGTGAATCTCTGAAGCCCTTTTGTACGGTTGGGGTTTGAAATAGCCATAGCGGTTTGCGTAGAGGTTTTTTTTTAGATTTTGTGGTTTCTGCATTGGGAACCCACAGCTGAGATCTGTATGACATAATGTGTACTTTGCAACACATTTATTTTATTCGTTACATTTCTTTTAAGAGCTCAGGACGTAAAATCGGATCTAGTGTAATGACTGGAAAATGTATTTTAATCTAGAGAGTGTTTACATCATGTACAATTTGTGTAAAAGAAATAATATTTGTGATGAATTGAATAAACTGTGACCCATCGGTGGACACAAGATGGTGTAAAGTGGAGGGCCATTGTAAATTAATGTGCGCAATAACCCAGCCTTCAAATTGTGGAGTGACACAATCACTTTATTTTTGTCTCTGTGGCATAGGAGCCTTCACTGTAAATAGAAACCTTGGACAACCTATAGATATCTTGTATATTATGAACTTGAAGCATGCTGTTGTCTGCTTTCAATGTTGAATTCCTATTTTATGTGATGTCACAAAATGGGGACTTTTGTGATTGTTAGAGGGAGGACTACAGGTCTACATGGGCACCGCATACCTGACAAATTTGCACTCATGGCATGACTGAAAGATCAAATTTGCTGGTCCTGTTGGGTAGTGTACAGACTACTAAATATATGTTATCTGACGTGATAAGGAGTTTGCTTTGTTGTGGTGTACATAGCACTTGATATTTTCACTGTTTAAAAAAAAGCCTTACCTTGTTTGAAATTGGCGTAATTGCCCCAGGCCAACTATTGACAGTCAGTTTCACAAATTGTAGCACCATTTAAAAAAAACATTCAGTTAACCAAATTGATGCACTGCTTAAGTGCTTCGATACGGCAATGCATTTGGGGGTCCGGAATAACTTGAATGCCTTTCAACACAAACCATCGTTGTGGTTGGACCAAAATACTGCAAATCTCTTAAGTGAGGCAAAAATATCAGCTAATAAATACGTTTTTCCTGTTTAGTTTGTTTGTCCTGGAAGCTTGATCTCAGAAAGGGGGACACTGACTGGTTTATTGTGTCTCAGGTGATTTTTTTTTTTCACACCCCTTGTTCATACCCAGCAAATCCATGCAATACACATTTGACACTATTTATTGATTGTTTTCCCCTGTAGTAATAATCTTTCAGAGAAGATTAGTCCATCATAATTTAGTTACACACAAAGGTTGGTGAGAATAGAATATTGAATGTCACTCACGTAATGGGTTATTTGGGGAGGATGGCAGCTGTCCCTGCAGACTATAGGATGCCATGATGGTCTAGCACCGGAGCCTTAAGAAATCCCCATCTTTACAAGCTGTGGACAGTCAAAAAGGACAAGAAGTTGATGTATTTATTTTAATGGATTGTTTTAATGTCTTGAATCATAAAAATACTATAATATAGAAATTAATAAAATATTTTAAATGTTTGATTTGTCTAATGGAATGTTTTTTGCTTAATACATTTTTTTGATCAGATTACTGTTTTCAAAGATTCTCTTCATGATTAATCATCTTTATAAATATTGATGCAAACTCTTGGTGACTTATATTATTTGCCCCTTTATAAGGTAAACAGCCACAGCTGTGTCTACATATACACTTTTCATTTGGTGTTAAAAAGTGTATTACTACTAATAAATCATACCTATATAAATTAGTATGCTATAATCGGGATGAGGGCGAATGCTTTCTTAAATGCTTAGCTGAGAAAAAGCGAAACTGAATGATAAATTAAAGGAACATAAAGGTTTATCTGTCTGTAATTAAACTCCGTTCCAGAATCGGTCTTGGATGCATTTTGACAAAATTCTTAAGATGAAATAATAATGTCAAGGAAATGCGGCGCTGTCCTTAAACTGTAGATTCCTCCTCCTCCTGCTGTCCACAAACCAGCTGCCCTCTCCTTTTGTTTACTCCTTCTGCACAAGAAAGGTTACCATGCCACTAAACTTCACATCAGCCGAGGATGCATTCAAAGCAGGTAAGAATAATAATGATCATTCTATGTACCTATACTACACAACCTAAAATTGTTTGTATAGCACTTCTGTTAAACTTGTTTCGTCAAGAGTCAAGTTTTTAGGAAGTGCTGGCTAATCTAGGCTAGCAATGTAGCCATGGGAATTCCTTGCGGGTTCTGCTGATAATAAAGTAGACGTATTCGGTAACGACAGTGTCATATAACTATTGCATCTATTTGATTTATCTGAGGTGATCGTCTTATAGCCTTTAACGAGGTTTTTGTCTGCATATATGTTAGTTTAACAGTCTTGCCTGTTACTGGCTACTGATGCCCATAATTCAATACCGTTAGATGTTACTCACTGGCCAGCTGTTCCGCCGTAAAACAATACCGAGCAACCTAAAGCTACCAACCTTCATTAAATATTTAATTTACTTGTATAGTTGAAGTGTTCATGTGTGCACGCTGGTGTTTTACATTTTTGTATCTCGCGCTGGTACTTTTGAACACCTGTACCATAACTTTTGTGGTCAGTTGGCGAGTTTCAGTCAAACTGGGTTTGGTTTTTTGTGGTGGTGATTGACAGTCGCGGAAGCCAATGAGCGATGAAAAAATGTTTAGTGACAGTTTCACTGTCATGGTTACATACGGCATTTGAACAATGGGAAAATGAGGGCGGGACTTATATGCTTAGCAAGAGCGTATGAGTCCAGTTCGCCTCGTAAACTTTTGAGAAGTCATACTTACAAAAGACAAAAAACATCGGACAGTGTCAGACTATTAAACATAAGAGTCTATGTGTGTTAAGGTTTAAGCGTGTAACTCCACTCTTTTTATTTTTATGACATCGCGTGTTTGAACTACTATTAGCAAACTTTACGGTTCTGTTACGTCTGTTTTTTTAAGCCAGCTGTCGTTTTAGTTATGCACGGGTTGACGTAGACATTGCTTCATTTTAAAAGTATTTATTTTTGTTCTTGAAAAAAGTTGGCTAGATTGACCATTGTGAGTGGTTGCAGATACGAATGGTAATGCAAGTTCTCCTGTTGCCTAGCAACGCTACTCTGCCTCTCACCTGTGACAAAGGTAGGCTCTGCTTGAAAAGTCATGTGGTTTGCAGGTGTGCGAGAGCGGGTAAGAAGTCTTTACAAAAGGTTTTTAGGCGCTAAAGTTAAGCACAAGATTAGTAACAGAAGTGTTAATAGTTTAATGAATAATCAAGTTAGAAAGCTCATTTTACATTGAGCACCTGTATTAACTTGTTTAACATATTTTTATTTAATTTAATGCTGTTGGTTGTCAATTTATTAATGAGATTTCCTCTCATCCCCAGCTGAAGGTGTTCTGTGAAAATTCAAGCATGCACCTGGTTGATGACTTATACAAGAGATCTGGAGCAGGAAGTATGACATCACTCTACCAGCACATTTAATGCTCCACCTCTGGAGTTGTCAGTGTGAAAGAGGGAACAAAAGATGTTCAGACAATCAGAGCAAAACAGGAGACGTGGGAATGCCCAGACATTTGCTCGCATAAGAGGGGTGGAGGTCGCTAGGGGAAGGACAGGCTACGGCTTCACGCTTTCTGGTCATTCTCCTTGTGTGCTGAGTTGCATCTTGAAGGGAAGTCCAGCTGAGTATGTGGGCCTTCGTTCTGGAGACCAGATACTTAGTGTGAACGACATCAACGTGTCTAAAGCGTCACACGAAGATGTTGTCCAACTGATCGGCCGTTGCACAGGTGTACTTCACTTGGTCATTGCCGAAAGCAATTATAATAGCACGCACCTAGATTCATGTTCAAGTGATGAAGAACTGGGGTTCAATGACCCCAAGAGTCACTGGATGAGGCCGAAGATGGACTCGAAGACGCTAGGTATAAACCGTGCTGAACGTGTTGTGGCAGAATTGCAGTCTGGTGGAATCTTTAACATGATCTTCGAAAATTCCAGCCACTCATCCAGCAGCTCGGAAAAAGCTTGTGTATCTGCCTCTAAAACAAGGGCTCGCTCAGAGCCTGACCTGCCTTATAGTAATGCTAGCGTTCGGAGGAGTGACCCCAACTTGCTCACCGAAGAAGAGATGGCCAAAGTGCTCAATGATGACACTGTGTTTGTGGATGTGTTTGAACAGCAAGATGAATTTGCTCAGACAGCCGACTCTGCCGGGATCCTCAATGTTGGCATGATTGTAGGTTATCTAGGATCTATTGAATTAGCTTCAACGAGTGCCAATTTGGAAAGCGACAGTCTGCAGGCAATCCGGGGCTGTATGCGGCGTCTCCGTGCTGAACAAAAGGTGCACTCACTGGTCCTGCTCAAAGTTATGCATGACTGCGTGCAGCTCTGCAATGACAGAGGTGCCGTTCTAGCAACTTACCCTGCCGAAAAGTTAGCATTCAGTGCTGCGTGTCCAGATGACCGCCGCTTCTTTGGCCTGGTCACCATGCAGGCCACAAATGACCATGGCATGTTTAGGCGTACTGAGGAGGAGCAAAGCTTGCGAACATCTTGTCACGTCTTCATTGTGGACCCGGAACTCTGTCATCACAAGATCCATCAGAGTGTTTCCCGGCGCTTTGGGTTCGATTGCACTCCAGACCCGGATACTGGTGGATGCTTGGAGTTTCCACCAACTTCTCAACCGCTGTTACAGTTCGTGTCTGTGTTATACCGTGATATGGGAGAATCAATCGAGGGTATGCGGGCTCGAGCTTTCCTTGATGGTGACCTAGATGCCCAGCAGAACAATAGCACGAGCAGCAACAGTGACAGCGGCATAGGCAACTTCTTGCCGGAGGAGAAGAGTAACAGAGTCCTCTTGGTTGACCTAGGTGCTAACCCCGGTCGCCACATTCCCACCGGATTATGGGAGAACCAACCCGGACCTCGTAACCAAAGCGTGCTGGGAGGTCTTTCACAACCACCTCCAATCTCACATCATAATGGCTACCGCCCCGACCAGTTCTTAGACCACCCTCAGCCACATCCGCATACCCACGGAGACCCACCTCCACTTTCTAGCAGGCATCTAAATTCCTCCTCACAGCTGGATGCGTCAGGCCTTCCTTCACACTCTCACCACTCCGCCCATGGCAAGAAGGTGGCAGGGGCATCAGGCCAGCGTTGGCTGCCTGTTCACGTTCTGAGAGACTGGCGTCAAGGACACAGCAGTGATCAGGAGTCTTATGCTGAGTCCACAGACGGATGGTCTAGCGCTAACTGTAGCACCCTGCCACCACCCATGAATAAGATTCCAGCCGATCGGTACCGTGCTGCGGGCGAGATCGCCTCACAGCCTCACCGGCTTCATGCACAGAAGGACGAGTGGGCAAAGAAGCTGTTTGGGGAGAGGACCCTACGGGATCACCAGCAACAACAGAACAATGGCAGAAGAACTAAAGATTCAGACAAAAAGGTAGGAGATTTCTTTAGGATGCTGTTCACAGAATTTGATAGAGTAAAGTGGTTTAATTCTGGAGTAGTTGATCACAAATCAGTCACAGCAGTTACTGATCCTAAAAATTACGAGCACTTAGTAAAACATAATTTTAGATTTGAAACTGGTGCATTATGCTGGTTTCACGTGCCATGAATGTATTCTTCAAACCACTTGTTTGATAATAATAAAAGACATAAACTAGTGCTTGGATATCACCTTTTCCCTTGTTCTTATTATCAGGCACATCATGATCTTTTTGGGCTTTGTGTCAGAAAGAGGAATTCTGTCAGTTAGGTGACATGCTTAGCCAGGCTGAAAATACTCCCATTACTGTGCACAGTGTGTTGCCTCTGTTGCGGTTCCTCAGTTGGAGGGAAGATGTTAAAACTTACCATGAGATGAGAAGATTGAGAAACAAATCAGACTTCATATCATCCCCACAGTTGAAATTTTTCAATTCAAATGGCTGTCAACTCCAGCTCTGCACTGATCTACCACTGGTTGCTCTTTAGAAAATTGTATGATTTACTTTCTTTCCTCCATGGAGCTAAGAAGGTGTCAAGCAGAATGTTCACACTGTTCTTTTCCGTAACCTGAAAGCAGACTTAAGCTAGGTGCTATCAATATCTAAAATGTAAAATGAAGGCAGTTCATTGTACAGTTCATTTGTAATACCGCTGAATTCATGTCGGATGCGAGATGTAAAAGCATGGTATCTTGATGCAAAAAGTGTGATTATGTACTTGTATGTCAATGTAATTTATGAGCGACGATTTTGCAGTGAATAACTGCTAGAACTACTTGCTTTGGGCCTGATTCTCGCACAAAGCTAACATTTGACTTGAGAAGATGCCTTATAGGGAATGTGATTTATAAGAAATAGGGCAGCATCGACATTCTGCCTAACAGTATGTATCATCTGTGCTATGACAATCGCTTCGGGGCCTGCTAAACACAGTAAAGACATTGACAACAATGGTTTTGAGTTTTTACGTTTTTTCAATTCATTCTTTGCTCGCTTGCTAAACGAATCTCTAGGCTTGTGAATATTAGTTTGCAGCTGTTCTGAATTGGTCATAGTGGTACTTGATAAAGCAAGCATCACTGTTGCTCATACTTAGGGTAAGGAATTTGACCTGACCTATGATATTTGCCTGTTGGATAAAATGGACAAAAATCCATAGAATTACATTGAAAGAGGGACTACTATGTCTATGGTGTAGAATGTTGAAGAAAATTGCAGTAGGTTTTTTATCCTTATGAGCATTCTGGTTGAGCGTTGTTGACAGCGCATATAGGCTATCTTTATCAGTCATGATTGCCAGGTTGTGAATGAAGGGGTGTGAGGTTACAATGATACATTTTATTGTCCTAGTCTAACCCTCCTTATAGAAGGTAATGAACGACAGACAAAACATAAAACTTGCCCGTCTTCCTCAGTCTGTCTCTTACTCGCCAACAGGCGGCACTATTGTGACACTGTCTGTTTTGCTGTCTTCCAGGTACCTTTTCTTGGACTCTAACAATATAAGGATAACTCTTCTCTTTTCAACCATTCTGACTTCCAAAAATAATAAACAGTATTCAGTTGTTAAAAGGAGGTTTACGGATGCAGTGTAGCTTAATCGCACGCAATTTTCAGATCCGGGACATCATTGACTGCCATTGTAGAAAGAATAAAATGGTAGTCAAAGGTGCCCGAGAGCTCTTTGTTTTCCTATAAATTCTTCAAAATATCTCATAATGTACGATATTATTATAAATACAATATTTGTTTCCTACTATGGTAGTGGATGATGCCCCAGAACTGAAAATTGCTAACTTTCTTCCAAATAGCTTTCTCTGTGTTCATTGGAACAAGAAAATGTATACAGGTACAGGTATAGTAAATGATGACAATTATTCATTTTTAGATTAACTATCCCTTTAATACAAGCACCATTTGTTTTTAAAAGTAGCAAAGTTAACACATTCAATGAAGTAAAGTTTATTTTACTCTTAGTCAAGACAGCTAATTTTCAGGTGAATAATATAATAAAACCCATAGCAATAAAACATATACGGATACTGTAGCAGATATTGCAAACACTTCAGGTGAACCATGTTTGTTTTGTGTCAGATATAAACATTAAATACAGTATTTAAAAGTATTTAGAAGACACAACTTTCTGGTTGTCGACTTTTTACCTAGGGGAACATGTTCACACCCATTATTAGTTGCTCTACTAGGACAACTTTGTGAAATTGAGATGAACAGATTTCACCTAATAAAAAGTTAGTGACAACAAATGGTTTAAAGTAACTAAAAAATTGTTCAGCTGTTAAAATCGTTGATAATGTCAGTGAGTATTGAGCATGTGTAGAACAGCAGCTTTGAGTATTATGTACAACGAATACCACTGAAGTCATGGCAAGACTTGATGAGGGGTGCAAACAGAAAAGTTCTCATAGACTGTCATCTGACTCATGACCACACTTAGATTCGAACATTCCAACCTAACATTTCTTTGTAGTGCTTTATTATATTCGAATGCCTTGACGTCTTTGCTTGCTGGATGGTAAACTGTAGAATTCCTGTCTAGCGGATTTCTGCAGAAAGCCTGCAATGTTTTACTGTATTTTAGTCAGGAAAAGAGAGCGACTAAGATGAGGATAGAACACAGAGAAACGGATAGATGGTGTGTTTATAGTGACATGTCTTGGTATGGTCGTCCCCTCTTTTTAGATCAAGTAAACAGGAAAGAAAGCTCCTCAGAGCTCCTCAAAGATAGCTCCTCCCTGATAAGTGTAAGAACTCTAGGCAGCACACAGTACGTCCCTGCTTCCCACAGGAATCCATGATGTTATCTTAACCCAGAGACTGACACAACTACACCTTAAAGGAACAGCTCACCCAAAATGGAAAATTCTGTCATTGTGTTGTCTGCTTGTGTTGTTCCTAACCTGTTATTTTTTTCTTTTGAACACAGAAGTATGTTTTTTATAATTTTGACAAATAACTGTTAATAGCTAAAAATGACAAATCAATTGCAAAAAGGATTTGTTTCTTGTTGTATAGTAACCAAAATGCATTTTTTGGTCCGTTTTAAACACGCCAGTAGGTATGGTATGATCAATATGGCACTTAAATTGTGTAATTACGTATAATTGAAAAAAGTATCTCTAAAAGAAGGAAAACTATTTGTGCTTTTGTTTGAATGTACCTTTTGCCACCTAATACGGTTTCATACCTGTAGGCATGGTCATATGAGCCTCGCTTTTCTTTTTTCTCATCCTTCGTTTTCATTTAAAGTATATTGATAAAACAAAATCCATAAATGTCTCATTTAACTGCAATGTACACAAAATAATAGACTTATTATTGATTTAAGGCAAATGAGCATCTGCCGATTAAATCGGGAACGTGTAGTGTTACAGTATGTGTTTTTCAGCTTTATGGTTTTTTTTTTTATTGCTCACAATTTTCACTCGGGAAGGTCGTGTAGTTCGAGGTATTTCCTTTAGATTATTCCACAACTCAGTGGTGCTCGATTGCCATGGAAACCACTGGAGCGATCAAGAAGCAGTCACTCATGTTTGGCTTCTCCATTCCTCGGTAGCATGGCCAATTGTGTTTTTAGTGATGCTCAATTTCAGTCTAGTATCATGACACCCATGCAAAAAGTATTATTATTCTCAGCTCTTCCTGAGCAACCCTCTTGTTTTAAAAAATGTAGTTGATTCCTTCATTTTAAGTCCAAATATTTACATTTATATACGAGTAAATCATTTTCTTGACTTGCGCTTTTTGTTTTGAGGCCTGCGTATTCTGTTTCCATAGCATGGATCATTTGTCATCTTCGGTCATGTTGTGTTTCCTTTTATGGTGCGTTCACCATGTGAGTGTGATAACATTGTCTTTTTTCATATTTGGCTTGAAATGCATCTGTATTGTGAGTGATAGCATTATGTAAATGCACTTGTTTGCATGAAATGCGAACACATACGTGCAGAACTGAAGTATGTAGTTCCCTGGCTCCTGTGTGCCACTTGTGTTGGCATGTTTGTGTGTGTGGATGTGTTTGTTAGCACATGATGTGTCATAATGAGGAGGCTGAACACACAGAGTTCTCATCGTATCTAGGCAACACAGGAGACCATTTGATTCCGCGGCTCTTGACAGCTTAGGTTAGCCATACTTCGGTTAAAGCTGCAATCTATAACTTTTGTCTGTTTATCGCCATCTCTGTTTGACACATTAAATTGCAGGTTACTTTAAACTTTGACCATTAAGCCTGAAGTATAGTTCCCTTTTTACGTGTACGCGAGGGACAGCGCACCGTGCGCATGGCGCAAATTTCATCATCAAATGGTATTTGCATACTGTACTAACCATCAGAATTAATTGTTACCTTTCGGACAAAGTACGCACCCGCAGGTCTGCATGCGTATTCCATTTCTTGCAGTAATTAGTTTAACCACCAGGTGGAAACCATGTCCTGGGAGCATCGATTTAAGGTAGTAGAGGAAAACCTGACCCCTGTAGGCACTGAGAGGTATTGCAATATGTCGCAATGCGCACGCATCGAAACCTTTGTATACGCATATGATTTGAAGGGAGTATACTTAACAGTAGTGGGTTTTTTATATCATAAAATATTATTTGTGAAATTCTGTTTGGTGCCACTGTTGGGAGATGAAATTGCACACTTGACTTTTACATGTAAAACCTCATTGTCATTGGGCCATCTTCATCTAAAGAACAATTAAGTAAGGAAAGCAAGAGCATCCTTCACATTTCTGTACTCACACAACCCCACATTAATATCCTCATGGTGTGAGTATACTCTTTGTCCTCTCAGACGCTCAGGTTCATGTGATCCTGCGCTGTAAGTAAACATATTGAAATCAAACAGAGCGAGGAGAGTTATTTACCGCGTCCTCTGTGTACTCCATACATGAATCGGATGAAGAAACCTGCCATCTTGCTTGAAAAACTAATTTAAAATTTTCGACCGTTATGTTTGAAGAGGTAGTAAATGGAGAGTGTTAAACAGTATAATTATGAGATCGACTAACCAGACTGATTTTGGTTATATGTGTGAAATATTTAATGAATGCAGATTGTAGAAGAGACTGCCTGATGGGTTAATCATGAGCTTGAAGGGACTGTGTTTGTTCAACATATTGATTTGTGTTCGTTTTAAGTCATTGTGCATACTCGCATGTAGGGCTGCAACAACGAATCGATAAAATCGATAAAAATCGATTATTAAAAATGTTGGCAACGAATTTCATTATCGATTCGTTGTATCGCGCGACTATAACGCGCGCCACATGTTTGAGTGGCGTGAGCGTGGCGTTTCTGTTGCGTGTCAGCTCTGTGGCGGCTGCGTCGTGTTTTCTGTATCTTTGCACACCAGCACCGTGCCTGACGCGGCGCTGGTGCGCTGCTGCTGCTATAGGTGACATAGAGGGAGGCCGCCGACAGACAAGGGTCTTGTATTCACGACATGTTTAAACTTTTTTCACATAACCTACACCTTCCAAAATCCGAAAAATGAGTAAGTAGGCTGTCTGTTTATTTAAATAACATTTCCAAATGTTTTGTAGCTTTATTACCTGATGTTGGACCGTCACTCAGATGACACACTAGACTACGTTGTTATTGTAGTGTGTCATATTTTTTTCCATTTTTAATCACATTGTTAAGAGCGTAAAAAACAAAAATAATTCAGTCACCAATACATTTTGGGGTTTAATACGAACCACAATTCGTATTAAGATGATTCTCAGATATGTTATTAAAGATGTAACGTAATCAATTGATGCACGAGTTTACTTTATGCAATATGTGTTTAAGATGGACATAAATTAATATTCCCATTCAATGCAATGTATCTTTTCATTGGATATAGCCTAAGCATTTTCTTGGAGGAAGATTTTATGGAAAAAAGTAGTTAATTGGAGTATTCATTTGCAACATTTTAGTAATAATATCTCATACTTAATAGGAATATTAATGTATAATTTATTTCAATATTCACTTGTTGTTTCTCCAAAAATGCATTATAAACATGATTTAAGTCCTGATGTTTTCTACAGTGGACATGTAAACCCCGTAACGTGTAGATGTTGGTTTAATGAAATTCAATTTGAAAATACGATCAAATAAATGATGATTAGCTTTCAAACATCAAAATGGCATTCATTAATATGTATTCGTGTACAAAATTACATATAAACATCTTTTCCTATTCTATTTTGCCTGGAAACGCTTCCAACACGCTTGCGTGTCTCGTGAAAAATAGGCGTCGATTCAATTCCTAGCATGCGCGCGTTTTCCGTGCGGCTCGTCTCACGCAGGCAGTGTGCAAGCTCTAACCTGTTAACATGGGAGCCGATTTAAAAACGGTCACGCCAGGCTTCTGAGACGCTCACGCCACGCATCTAGTGTGTCACAGGATTAAAAAAAGTTGATCGCGCCGCGCAGCATAGCGGAGAAAAAATAAATTAAAAAAAGCAGAGCGGAGGTAGAGGAAAGACCATCAGAGAGACCCGAAAAAATTCCAGAAAAAAACAGCAAACCATGAGAGGCTTCTTGATGGGAAATGCATCATGTAAACCACAGCCAGCTGTAATAATAATATAATAAGTAATAATAAAGCTTTTGAAATATGTTTTGCAATGTCAGTTCTATTTTTCAATAAAGGGTTGAAAATGAATGCTTTTAAAAATTTGTATCCGATTCATCGATTAATCGAACAAATAATCGACAGATTAATCGATTATTAAAATAATCGTTAGTTGCAGCTCTACTCGCATGTCAGTTTTTCATTTCAAGGAATTGTGCTTGATGTGCAAATATTAGTAGAAAGACCAAAATATTAGTCGGAAAAATTAACTGGCCAATATTTGTCCATCGTGCTAATTAGTTTTTATGAGAAGTGTAATATTTATTATTATGTTTTTTTATGTATAAGATATGGACTGGATTATGAGTTTGAGGATATGAGTGTGGGGTTGTGTTTGTTTAAGCAGAAATGACAAAAATAACCTTTTCAAACCAATTCCTTGAGCACTTCCTCTGCCTTCCATTGTTTGGACAAACAGATAATCCTACTCCAAACCCACGCAATTGTTCAAGCCAATGTTTCAATATTTGAGCAAGCAATGTTTTGATATAACCAAAGTGTTCACATCTTTTCATGTAGGCTAATAGAATGATTTGAAAGGGCATCTTAATTACTAATCTCTCTCTCTGTTTCACAGGGTGGAAGATTCAAGGGCATCACTATGGGTTTTCCTCAGCGTTCCTCAGGCAGACGATCGTTTGGTCGGTCCAAGCGTATTAGCATGGCTCGCTCGCTCGATGACCTTGAGGTGAGGTTCCTCAGTACTCCACATTTCTTTTTCTTCACTCTTGCATCTCCACCTTACTCTTTTTATCTCACTCTCTCTGACATAAAACTTCCCTGCATTCTGATTCAATCACTCAGAGACAGTGGCGATCCGTGACTTCTCTTCAGGGGAAGCATTTACATTTTTACATTTACATTTATTCATTTGGCAGACGCTTTTATCCAAAGCGACTTACAAGTAGTTTTTTTACAGTGACACATTACTGCAGAGCAATCAGGGGTAAGGTGCCTTGCTCAAGGGCCCTTCAGTCATGACCTGCTGGCACTGAGATTAGAACCTGCAACCTTCTGATCACAAGCCCAACGCTCTAACCCCCAGGCCACAATTGACCAGTAATGCGAAGAAGAGACTGCAAAAGCAGTAATGCGAAGCTTGGAAAAACATGTATTTTCCCCGTCATGTCAAAATATGTGCCTGCTGCAGACGTGTCGAAAGAGTTTTTATTAAAAGAGATGCTTAGGCTAATGTGTAATCAGAGTTAAGTGTTAATGCAGTGTCGTCTGAATGCAAGCGTCTCCTTTATCATAAACCTTTTCGACGCGTCTGCAGCATGCATGTATTTTGACATGATGCACACTGCTTCCCCTGAAGAGGAGGCACCCATCGCCACTGCTGAGAGAGTTAAGAATGATTACATAAAGAATGAGTGACCTATGCAATACATCAGAGAATAAAAACATCCAGGCATGCTGATACGAACAAATAAACACAAACACAGTTAAGCCTTTGGAGAATATGTGCTCCAGAGACCTTATTTGCTGTGCAGTGTGCTGTAGAACCGAATTGACATCACAGTGAAGATGTTCCAGTGTATTAACAGCTCTGGTCACACTCGTACATGGGAGTTTAATTTTAGACCATGCAGTCAAAGAGATAGAGTGGGTCCGTGTGTCATGTGATGCACACACAAGTGCGATGACGGCAGATTGCCATAGCAACGGAGGAGACGGCGAAATGTGGAGGGGTGTAATTTTCAGATGGAAATGCTCAGGGGCACGAAAACACTGAGAGAATGTCACATCTCAGTCTGGCCAGTGGATATTTTAGTTTCACGAGTTTGTTTAGTTTGTGTAACTAAAGCCTAGTTTGTAACTTAAGTTTTTTAGCTTTTTAAGGAACCTTATGTGTAAATAACGTCCATTTATGACATTACGATTGCTTTATATTATTATGATAGCACTGCTTATATAATTTATATTCAGAGGGACCTTGGTCTGTGTCAGGGTTTTTCAACCTTTATGGATTCATTGACCCCAACCCAATTTCTAAACCACACCACAGACCCCAGAAAGCTAGATCTTCTAAGCACGACTTTCATCATTTACAATAAAAACAATACCAAACATTATCAATACCATAATATTTTTTATAAGACCAAAGAATCTTTAAAACACCGAAAAAGTATAGAATTCTATGTAGTTTCTATTTGTATAGAATAGAATAGAATTTGATATATACTGTACAGAAAAAATGAAGAATTAATACATTCAGACATTTTTGAAATATTTAATATGAATATATTCTAAAAAATATGTATCAGTACTATTCTGAACAGTAACCATTTGTTTTTATACATTTAAACATGGTCATCGGAACCATTGTATGGTCAAGGAAGTGGACCCAATCACTTTTACCTTCTCTAATTCAACACAGATGTCACTCACCATGCATTCCACTTGGGGAATGCCTTATAAATAAAACTTCATTATACTTGCTCAACAACCCACATTTTACATTATGTGGGCTTTATTAGGTAAAGGGGGAGAATTGTCTTTGCAGGAAAACCCGAACCAAGGCTTTGGGATACGTAATTCAATATGGAGGATTTTAATTTACAAAAGTAACCAGCACCAAAAATACCCCTCCTGTGATTTTCCTGCCATTAGGGAGTGGTGTGGCTCTGCCGCATGACGTCATCAAATGCCGCCCCTTCCTCGCCAGGAAGATTTGAAACTGCAGTGACAGGTTTGAGAGGTTTAAGATGCCTATTTGTGGTTGCAATTCAAATCTGAATCGAGGACAACGTGTAAATATGTGCTATGCATTTGTATCTGCCAATATATTTTGTAAATACCAGTTTACACATTTGTGACAAGTTTTCTGCAACTTCAAATTCAGAAGACAGATTTGTGAGTTTTGTCCACGAGTGCAAATCTCAACATTTTTTATTTTACAAGTTTTCACATTGGGGCTCTGAGTGTACATTTTAGTATACAGGTACAAATACATACTTTACAAGTTCACAAATTAATATCTACACGCTCTCAAGTTTTGCTACTGATTTACCTTCATACAAAGCGTCAGGCAGAAACATCTCATTGTACAAGCAGAGTGAATCTGGGTTTGTCTTTCACCCACTAGTAAGCACTGAAGGAACGTTAGCCGCTTACAACAGCGGAAATTTACTTAGGAATAAGTTCATTGTTGAAGACTCAAAGATAGTTTTGTTGATATGAACATTTATTTTTGGAACTCAAAATTCTGTGCTGACAGTAACTGCCTGTGACACAAACTGTGGATGAACAGGAAGGTTTAATAAGATAAAGATCATTTTATACTTCCTCTTATACTTTCTCCCTCATACGTTTTTTTCTTCAGAGCTGCACATGCGAGGCGGCGGCACTGTGTGTGAACAGAGCCCGCTTTGTGATGCAGCACAGTAATTAGTGAGAGTTTGTGTGTGTGTGTGTGTGTGTGTGCTAATGAGCACCGAGCAGCATTCCTCTTTTTAGCCGGAACTCTCTCACACACACACACACACACATTTGGAAGTGAGGCATGAACATGCATAGACGATCTTAAATTACACGCTAATTGAATACTGTCCTTACATGCTGTGAAACACACTCGAGCTCAGAGATGAATATACACAAACAACATCAGGAAAAGCAATAATAGCTGTCCTTATGGAGTACACTCATTTCGTCTGGCTGGTGTATCATATAAGAGAAACCGAGCTATGTAGTTATCTTGTCAGTGAATGTACCCAGTGAGATGCCATTTTTTCTTCATGCCCACGGTCCCTATATGACGACATGCCAGCTTTTGAGCTTTTAGTTTGCTCACTGAGCCAACACATACCACCCCTTTTCAAAACTCACAGTGGCAATCATGAATGCAATGATTTATTGTATTATTGATTTATTTAAAAAGTAATTTTACAAGAAACCAAGGATCAAGGGTAATTCAAAATCTGAAATTCCCTGATGATACAAACTTTATAAATGCAGATTGTACAAGTCATGAATACATATAAACTGGTTTTTTTTTTTTATCAAAATAACTGCTTTTATTGTAAACAATAATTATATTGAAAAACAATTCATAATATTTCATCAAAATTTGCTTTAAAAACTATATAGAAGCAACTTCTTGTGATTGAATAATTAAACAGATGGATATGTTTACAGCACTATAAAAAATGTAAAATGGAGAGAAAAACTTAAAAAACAAATGTTTCATTTGACTTTTTCCAAAGTCCGTTTATGGAAGTTGTCACTCGGCGGCCATGTTTGCAACGCCTCTGGGCAGCTTTACATCATGGCAAGACAACAGTCTTATCTCCCTTAATGGTGGAAAGCAGATATTTCTAAAATCGCTGACAAAAATCACAGTTACATAGCATGTTGCCATTCATGGTTAAACCCGTTATGGACTTTACCATAACTTGGGTTTGCTAAGCTTAAATTGCGCTACAAATCACCTTTTGCGAATTCGCTTTAGCTACTCCGCATGCACAGATGCTTGCAAGTGCCCAGAGAATCTTCAGTTTTTTCACTGGAAGGCGGGACTTTCTTCGCTAGAGCGGTCATATTAATCATTACATTCTTCCCCATTCATTGTAATGGCAGTGGTGCATCTTCTTTATATCTATTATCTTTTCTTTTAATCAGTTGTGTGTGTGTGTCATTCTTGTTGTGTTTTCTTTAGTTTTATATACAACTGTGTGTCTAGGTGGATACATCATGATTCCAGAGAATTTTCTAATCAACTACATTTGCAACATATTTCATGTTTTAGAATTCTGTAACATTGCGTAAAGGGACACTCCACCCAGAAATGAATCTGCAGACCTTTCATGTTAATTCTGCACTAAAATTTGGGAACATTCTGTGGAATAGTATCAAATGTGTTTACATTTGTCGACAAATATAATTGTGTGTAAATGTGTCCAAATAGTCTTTAAACGCTGCCTGTCTATACTGTATACTTTAATGCAGTTGATAGCAGATTTGGTTCTGCTTTTTTAAAAAGAGACAGAGAAGCTTTTTTATTGATTGATGTTAAAATGACTGATTAAACTCTGAAAACACCAGACCATTTGAACCAAAAGAAATGTCAACACCATAATAATATATTATATATACTATATAAAAGAGTAAACATTTTATTGCTTATAGAGTTTAAAGCAAAAGAAAGGTGTTGTGATAATACGTTACTATGTTGATTTTAGTTTGTAATAATGAATTTTTTCCGCACAAATATTTAACACAATGTAAAGATTACTTAAAAAAACTTAAAAAGAGAATATCCACATCGTTTGTTCTCGCTTTGAACGGATTTTAAAGGATCCAGTGGTGTCTCAAGTAATAGACGGGTAAATTACGTTCGGTGAACTTCTCCGTGGTTCATTTAGTTTGAAACATCTCAAATATCACATTGTTCGTCCTCAGACTATATCTGTCACAGCAAACAGTGCATCACAGTAATGGGCTTGTGTTTGTATATTAGTCAATAACGCGCTGAAGTTTCTTGCGGAGATCTGCGGGCGCTTATTACACGCTGCCTTATCGGGCTCTGGTGCGGGTAATAGCATGAACGCGCCAATCATGTCTTCAAGGCTAAACATGATAGGTCAAATGTTTATTACATGCGTTCAGGGCATGTAATAAACTGTCAGGCTGTCTGTTCGCACGAGTTCATATCACGATGACACTGAAAATTCGATGTATCGTTCAGCCCTATTTCCTACTATGGCAGTCAATGGTGCTTCAGAAGTGTTGGTTGCTAACATTATTCCAAAATATCTCTCTTTGTGTTCAACCGAACAAAGAAATGTATACATGTCTGGAATAACTAGAGGGTGGAGTGTCCCTTTAAGGCTATACAGGCTAAAGGCGTTACATTGGTTCAATTGCACGTAGCTTCACACTTGAACCATTCTGGGTTGAGTGATTTATTACAGTGATGATCCTGCTCGACTGGGTCAGGAATACAGAGTCTGTGGTTCTTTAAACACAGATATGAGGGACCCCGGTTGGGACTTGTTGAAGAATGTAAAGCTTCATACCTACTTTTCTTTTTCATGGCTCATGTCAAACAATACAAATCCACACACTTAAACAGAAACAGAAATAGACAGATCACTCAAAACTGTTACAGGGAGTGTCAAAATCCACATTGATTAAATGTCTAATTTAAAAAGAGAAATAAAATACTGTTTAAAGTTGAAAAACAAATAAAAAATATGCAATGTTGTTTATATTAGGGGTGGGACTCGAGATCCGACTGCTTATGCAACAATATAATTTCCTATTGGCATGATGGAGTGCTGGGCTTGAAATTGCAACAATTTTAGTCGTATATGCTCCCTAAATTTTACCTGTGCAACCTCAAAATATATTTGGGAGCATTTGTGTGAGAGCACATTTTGTTGTGGTGCGATTTTCATTACTGTACAGAACATGCTAATAACGGCAACAAAGTATGCGCGTGCTGCTGTGAGCTTCAATGACTGGCCCGGCCATTCATAGACAACGTGATTTGTTCTACTTCCCACCACTTTTGTATGTAAACACGTGCTAGATGAAGGGGTTTCAACGTTCACACACGTCTGTACCACAAGTACAGTATAGCAATTGCAAGTTCACATTACGTTATTTTAAATACATTCACAGGTAAATCTTCAAAAACGGATCATCTGTCTCTTAAATAGTAAAAGCTGCGCCTGTATAGAAAACAAAGCAGTTGAGTTTGTGACAAAACATTTAACAGTGTTTACATATTGTTTATTATTGCATAATATAATTAATTCAAATAAAGTTTAATGTGTTTCATAAAATACAAGTTGATTTTATAATGCCAAAATTTTTTGCATTTTGTGTCAATGTGAAAAATAAACATTTTCCCTATATATTTCATCATTGAGGACTTAAAATCTTGTCTCGTTCTCGTTTCTTGTCTCGTGAGATAAGTGTCTCGTCACACCCCTAGTTTATATGTCTATGTGCTGTTTTTAATATGCTTTAATATAAACCATGTGCAAATTCATCATTTTAAAACCATTGCGGAGTATTTTCTCTATTAAACTGCAGTGTAATAAATGCAGTTTAAAACTGCCTCTGTTTATGACATCATAACCCTGTAACCAACACGTTACAGGAATTGTTCATTTTCAACATACATTTTCATGATAATTTACTCAGCCCTGTTGTCATCCAAGATGATTATGTATTTTTTTCATTAGTCGAAAAAAAATTACGGTTTTTGATGAAAACATTCCAGGATTATTCTCCATATAGTGGACTTCAATGGACTCCAAACGGTTGAAGGTCAAAATAACAGTTTTAGTGCAGCTTCAAAGGGCTTTAAACGATACCAGGCGACGATCGGTCATTTTCCAAAGAAAATAAAAATGTATATGCTTTATAAACACAAATGCTCTCCTTGCTCTATTCTGCGAAGCGTGATCATCAAGTGAAATTGATGACCGAAATCTAATTTTAAAGCTCCATAATGTCGTGGTTAGATTATGGAGCCTGTGTTTCTCAGACAAGGTCACGTATAACAACTTTTCAATTTATTTTCATTTAATAATGTTAACTTATAGACAAATAAAGTAGCTATTTAGTGATTACTTTAGCAAGCATTTACCTCTATTGTGGTTTGTTCACTTTGCACAAGCCACTTTGCACAAGTTCCAACCTATGATATTATGTTTCAAATATGCTAAATGACATTAACCTCAAAGCAGAAGAATGTGCTGTTTATGTGCAACATAGTTGTTTCACCTGGCAAATGCAAATTACAATCCAGAAGATTTTTCACAAGTGGACTTTTGACCCCAATGCATCCTTCAAGGTCTTTAGTGCATGCAAGGAAGCTGAGCCCCCCTCCCTCAATTGTTCAAACACACACACACACATTCATTCTGATTCTTCACGGTCCCCTCCACTAAGCAGATGCTCCAGGCATACTAAGTAGGTGACACAACACATTGTGTAAATAACATGAAGGATCCCACTGTGAACCACTTACATTTCAGTACGTGTGTGCGCTGCTTTTTCTCACGCCTCCGTGAAGTATATGAGCGTGAACACACGCACACACTCCCACTCGTGAGCGTGTCTCTGAATCTCTGTCTGTGAGCCCTGGGCTCTGTGGGCGGAATTACAGCGGAGTGGGTGGATAGACGAGGAGAGAGAGAGGGATGGGTAAAGAGTAAGAATCAAACAACACGAGATAGAGATAGTGACAGGGACAGACTGTGAACACGGACACTATCTCTCTCTCTGCACCCTTGTGTGCGCTCACACTCACTTACACACGCGTACATACAGGCTGTGCTGGAAGCGGCCAGTGGATGGATGTGTTTACGGAGAGCGGAGTCATTTAACGCCCGACTGTGGAGTCTGACACTGGCATACATGGAGTCAACTTTGAATGTCAATCCTGACGGAGTGAGTACCTGCATAAACACTCACAGATGCACGTTTGAAAAAACTAGCCCACTTGTTTGATCTTAGATTGAGTTGCGTTCAGAGGGAGAGAGCGTGTTAGTTGAGGTGTGGGGTTTTGTGTGTGCATTGTTTGTCAGTTTTTAATGCAGAAAGCAGTCGCTGATGTTGTGATCAGGAAGTGGTCATAGGATCTTAACTCCACTCGCACAAGTGCTTGTGTGATCTTGCCTCGGAATGCAGGTCCGTGTCTGTGAAAGCCCCTGAATAGTTGAAAACTATGCTTGGGGCTTGTCAAGTGCATTTGTGTTTAATTTGAAGGCGTTTGTTTTAATGTTTTAATTTTTTTGTGTTAAAACTGAATTATTTTTAAATGTATTGTGTAATTACCCTTTTATGGGTTGATCACGAATCCTCACATATCATAACCACGTGATCTGGTTTGTCCAATCGGGTGTCATTGAATTATGAGCTCCTGATGAGGTACATTTGTATTTGTTATCTTTGGCAAATGTATTAATTTCGGCGTCATCTATAAAGATGCTTTGTTTGTTTGTTTGACAAGGCTTCTCGTTTTTGTTTATAAACTTTTAAGCAACAGTGTCTTTATATCCACATCTCTCAGATATAGTTCATGTAAAACATTTCTAGCCTTTGTCAGACAAAATAAACCTTTTGAAGGAGGTGAAGGTGCTCTGTCTGTTGAGAACGCAGAAACACCAAGGGACAAGTTTAGGATAATTTTGTATTTTACAAAATAATATTGTTAACATTTTTATTCATGAGTAATTTAGATTTTTGTGTAAAGTTTGTCTCTGGAAATGAATGACTTTGTTTGTGTGGTGTAGAAAATTAGGACAAATGTTTCATGCTTCCTTTCCACTGCTTCTGTATCCCTGAATACACATAGAATCTGTTACTTTCACTTAATATTTTGAGATCTACCATGACACACAAAATATTTTGAGATCTACCATGAAACACAAAATATTAAAGGAATTTTTTTATAATATTATTAATACATTTGTGCATTTCTGAGTGTGTACTCACAATAATACCAATAGAGGGCAGTATTGAGACGGTGTTAAAATCTTTTAACATATACATTCCTTAGAGAAACCTAGGCATTCCTTTCTTTCTCTTTCTCTTTTTGTACACTATGCGTAGTGCATATATACTTCTTTTAATTATTAAACATCTTAAACCAGTATAAACACAGTTTGATGGTTTTAGCTGGACCTCCAGCCTGTTTGGCAGCTGGCCGGCTAGCGTCCCAGCTGAACCATCCGTGCCCTTGTTTAAGAACACTTGAAGCAGCTGATGCAAGCAAACTAGCAAGGCTATCTTTATAAAGATATAGATTCCTCTTTACAGCAGGGAGGCACAAAGCACTTTTAATGCTTTCATGCCTGCTGGGAACAGCAATAAAACGATGGTCATGAGAACCAAAAGGAATGTGGATTTGAATTCAAATGACTTCAGTTGTGACTCCGTATTGTGTGTTCTCTCTAGAGAGCATTGGGGTATCCCCAATTCAGCGAGATAATCCACATCTGAAATGTGTGCCACAGCAGTGGAGTAACAGAGATCCGGACACAAGTAGAGCTTGCAGGGTTGTCAGCTGTGATTTGAAGCAGTGCCACACTTCTGTTGATTACAGACCTCTCTTAGGAGCTCATACATCACCGATGTGAAGCTTGGAGAGCTGATTGCCAGCCTGTTTAAAGCAACATTCACTCTTTCTGTTGACTGTGGGTTGACGTGATTAACCGCAGCGGCCCCCAAAATATTCAGACACTTGAAAATGTGTGAATGTTGTTGCGTTAGTAACAAAACATCAAACCAAGCAGCAAAACATTACACAAAAGGAAGTTGTTAGATTATGATATGCAATAAGACATAATTATATGTGACCCTGAATCACAAAACCAGTCATAAGTATGCGTATATGTGCATTAATAGCTAACAATACATTGTGTGGGTCAAATTCAGGGCTGTACAGTGCACATATATGTTGCACGTGCTACGAAATAATCGGACTGTGCTAAGAATAAATGTAATAGAGTAGCAAGCGTGTGATACAGTTTGCGCGTGCATTAGACAGAGCCATTTGTTTGTGTGTGCATTTGTTGTTATGCTTGTTCGTTTGTGAGATTAACTAATGCCGCACCACTATTTATGTTCGTTTATATTTAGATTTTGCGTGTAAAACTTGTTTTCCGGCTGCATTGCATACATTTTTCTCAAGCCCTGATCTGCGCGATGTGAGAAAATTTAACATTACACTACAGCATCATTACAGCATAAATCCCATACTTACATTTGTGTTTTATATCTTGATAAGTTTACTTTTATTCTAAAAATATATTTTTTAAATATCAATAAGAATAAGATAGGAGTAAATGATCAGAAGAGTTAGTAACCCTAAACTATGCAAACTTTCTGTAGTTCTTAGACCAATTTGCAAAACGTAAACAACACTTAGTCAGAAGCACTTCCTATTTCAGTTTTTATAACACTACACAAATATTTTAACAAAATACAACCAACATAACATGTAGAACGGAATCTAAATGTTGTTCAAACATTTCCCACACATATATGTGGAATTTTCAATAAAATTAAAAACTGTAAAGTGGAAGTGCTTCAGTACCAGTGCTGTTTACATCTTGCAAAATTGTCTATATTTACTAAACATGACTTTGGATTTTATTGGTGAGACCTATTTAATGTAATAAACCAGATAATGTATAAACGTTTAATCTTTGGCTATATCGCAGGAATCTTAGTTTATATCAATGGTAATAATTCAAAGGGTCAAACATAAATGTAACATATTTAGACCAGAGTCAGGCTGTCAATTATAAGCTAAACAAAAATAAAAAGGAATAAGGAATTCCCTTAAACATCTCCGCAGTGTTTCCCACCACAAGCTGAAGAGCATAATTCTAATGGTCTTGTTTTTGTTCTTTGCAATTAGAATGTCAATTATTTTAAGTATCTTTCTTTTCACCCTTCAACTCAGGAAGTTGTCAATTGGACCACTCACATTTCTGAATGGACCTCAAGAGGATTGTATGAAATGCTGCCTTTGTACCAGCAGCCCTGGATTATTTTTATTGCTCTCTCCCTGTTCTGATATGACCAACCACAAGAACCTGCATTTCATTAAAGTCCGCTCTCACTGCATACATTACGTTTACATTACGTCATTCGCCAAACTCCACTTCACTTTTCTTTAGTTACAAGACTTTCAGCAGAACATTTGGTCAAATGCACGTCGTTCCTCAAACTATTTTTACAGGAGGTGGAAACTCAGCTTTTGACTGCCCCGGCTGCTCTTTTAGATGCTGGGAAGTTGACACAGAAGATTATTTGAAGTGGCAGCGCCGCTCTGTGCCGTTGGAGGCCTAGAGTGACTGCTTTCTTTTGTCTTGAATGGAGGATTTATTTGAGCGGGGATGGCGAAACGGTTGAGTAAGCATTTCTTATTTCCACTGAGGGAGAGAAAGAGGCGCTAGTCTGTGTCGAATAAGATCACCCAGAGAAAAGTCTGACATCTGTTCTTGTAGTTACCACGCAGGTCATGGGGAAGTAAAGGAGAATCCCAACTTTGTCTTCAGCTCCTGAATTTCTCGTGAAAATCCAAGACGCTTCCTGCTGAGAGTTGCCATAGTGACAGCACTTCAGACTCCTCATCAGAATGGAACTTCCTCATCAGTAAGAGAGAGAGATCGTGTAAGCCTTGCGTTTCATCGAGCATGTTAGTTCTTGCTGTAGAGGAATGAAATGAGTGAAGTTAAGGCGTAGGTGAGGCATGGATCCATCAGACAGAGAGCTGGGTCTCTACATGTTTGGAGCCACGCTGTGTAAGCGGATCTTGAGACGACCATGAGTGTGAAAAAGAGACTCTCATTTAAAAGAGTCTTGTACTTGCATGCGGTGAGTTAGATACGTAATGTTTGACTTATTTTGTCGTAATAATTTGTTTGCTTTCTACAGTCTTCTTTGGTGTGTTTTAAATCTCTGTTTGTCCCACATGTGTCTCGTGTCTAGACTGGAATCATTGTAAACATTAAAGAGCGCCTTTTGTTAGTCCAGACTCAATGGCTAACGTCTGCTAGACCTCCAGACCAGTTGTCTAAAAATATGAAGCGCACCAGGGCTTCCCTAAGCTACCTTTATTTGTTCCCATTAAAAGAATGTCTTTATGACAGACATGTGAAGAGATTGTGAATTGTAATGTCTTGCCTATGTGTCCCAAACTGCATTCGTGAGGTGAAAGAGCTGGAGCATTCGCAGGGCCAAAGCAAACAGGAATGTTTTGGCTTCTTTTTGCCGCGCAATTGTAGACACTCTCTGCTCTCCGCCTCGTTCTTACCTTGGGAATTTAGCGCTCGATGCGAGGCACTATTCATTTCAGGTTCAAATTTAAACACTGGAATCTGTTTGTCCGTTAGCTGTTAGACTCAAAGTTTCCTGCTCCTCTCAAACCCCAGTGTGTTTAACACGGGGCTGTTACTTTTCAGACATCTAACTGGAATGCGTCTATCTGTGTGTGAGACAGAGGTCATCAAACACATTTATTGACCAGCGTTACAGATAGTTGATATTGTTAATTTGCTTTCACATGTTTCTTCTTGTGACAATACACTTTCAAAAGGGATGTGTAAAATAATGACACGTGTTTGATGTCCTATAAAAGGGAGAAAACAAGGTTAAGCTACGTAACACAAAATGTGAGTTCCTCAACTAGATACATGTGTCCACACTTCTTTTTCCTGTTATATGCTATTTTTAGGTTACATTTTCTTTTTTTATGCAGGATGAAAACCGCGTTTGTTTATGTTGTCACTGAAATCGTCTGTAGGGGGTTGATAATGAAGGACTTATTTATTTTCTATGTAAATATATTTAAATGTTGTTTTCGGTTAAAAACTCTTTCCATCTAACTACTTTTGAATATTTCAAATGTCCACCTATACAGCTTAATTCACGTTTGGTTTGAAACCCCCTTTAGATTTATGAGTGTGGTTGGGGTAGAGGACAGAAAATACCATTAGATCAGTAGAAGAACAGTAAAAGTCTATGGACCTTTATGCTGTAAGCGGAGTCTTGTCTGTAACATCAGGAATGTGCCTCATACAGTATACTGACAATTTCTTCATTCGGCTGCACTGAGCCGTGTATGGTATTTATGGCGCTCCACACAGTCTGTCCTGTATTAGAGAATGCATAGCATATAGTGGAGAGAGGGGTTAGACATTAAGTCACCAGGGTCAACAAATTGAGAGTGATGCTGAGTAAGATGACACTGATAACCCATCTATTGGTTCCGAATGATTTATTCCACAAAGGTAAAAAAGAGACCTGGCAATAAAAAAGTGACAAGAATATTTAATAGTTTTGATATTTGCACTTTATTGTCTTTTTATATTTATATATACAGTATATTTTGATCTATGAGTTAGAAACACTAGACTGATGCCTAAACATCTAGGTTTGTAAATGAACGGTTAAAGGTTCGAACCTTACAATGTAATTTATAGCTATTGTCCGCATGAGAAAGCTATTCCAGAAAGATTTATATTACAGTGTAATTTTCTATGGTGATTATGTTGCATGAAAGGTCTATTACACACAGCTGTGTGCCAATGAATCAAGATTCAATTCTATCACAAATTCAGTTCTAGACTGGCAACAAAATTTACGCAACTGCACCATCTGCTCTGTCAACCATGGAGCAGTGTCTCTGATCCAACAACATCTAGGATCTTAAGAAAAGAGACAGATTTGGGTTTAAAATGTTCTGGAATTTGAAGAGTGGAGAGGTTGGAAGATGGGGGCTTGGAAAAAACAACTTCTATATCAATATGTGGTTGCAAGCAGTTCGACTGCCAAAATATGAAGGAAACCCAATGGAATTAGAGTAGGAGGAGGTGAGAGAAAGAAGGGGTTAGAGGGTCCAAAAGGAATACAGAACAGAAGATGTAAAAACAAGGGAGAGGAAACAGTTTATGCTGTAGTTCTTGTTTGTATAAAAACATTTTATTTAGTTTGGTTCTAAAGAAGAACTAATAACTAAGCCAGCTTTGTTTAGTTGATCACTGCATTTGAATGTGTGCTCTTTCTAACAGAACGTGCTAAATGTAATGGTATATGTGAACAATACCTTGATGACCTCCTGCATTTGCTTAGATTTTGTGGTAAAACTTTTAAAAGATCCCGTAAAAGAAATATTTTTACCATATTTCACTGTAAAAAATCCATTCAAAAAAGCTGGGGCACCAGAGAAATTCTGTAAAATAAATAAGAATTCATTTAAATTTGCAGTCTTTTTCTGTAATTTGACATTTTTTATTGTTTTTTAAAAACATGTGAAGATCTGCTAAAAACTAACATTCTGTAGAATTAAAGTTTTTTTACATTATACATTGAAAAAAATCTGTTTAAAAGATAACAGTAATGTTCTATAATTTTTTTTCACAGTGTGTGGGACTTTAAAGGGGTGATTCGCTGGAAATTCGTGTTTTTCTCGTCTTTGGTGTGTTATAAGTTGCCCAAGCATGTATTAGACACGTAAAATAGCAGAAATTGAAGTGTTGGAACATAAGATGTATTTTATCTAGAAGTGAATGCTCACCCAGATACAAACATGCTTGGTATGTGGAAAATACGGCGTTTTTAAACCTTAAATCGTGTATACACATTGTATTACATCTAAAGCAAACAATTATATTTGTTTTAGCCGTGTCGAATGACCCCTTTAAAGATCGCGTTTCACAGGCAGTTTCTGCCAATCTCATATTCATCTTAAATGCCTATATAGTAGTATTGCATATGTCGAATATTTGAAGAGTATTTAGTTCGATCAAATTTATAAGAGAGAGATAAAGCTGTACGATTATTTCCCGAAAATTAAAGAGCTGCTAGGGGTGGGGAAAGTGGGATGCTACTACAACATGAGAAACAAACATAACATCACATTAATCCCTTCGTGTTGTACATTATGCACGTACACGCCGATTACCATTTTATTGCTTAGTTTGACTTACCGGGTGCATTATATGTCCGGCATCTTTCAACACATTTGGACTGTGCCATCTATCAGTATCAAACGATCTCTAAAAACCAGCATTATATCCCCCGTTATATAACATCCATCACTGAAATGGCGTGAACAAACAGACACACCTTAACTTCACTATCACAAGAGTAATGAACTGCAGCCCGGCCCTTCTTGATGCTGCACAGATAATCTTGATGGTAAGCGGGTCTCGCTCGTCAGTTTGCTTGTGGGCAGGCTCCTTCTTTCGCCTTGCCGTGCTTTTTTTCCGGGAGAATTGCCCAATAAAAGGAACAGAATTATAGAATTTAAAAAAAACTTTCCGAAACATGTTGGAGTGCTGAGAGAGTGTATCAAGTACAGAAATACTTTTTTTTACACAAGTTGACCAAGTTAAGCATGAGAAGCCAGCACGTTATGAAGTCAGATTGCATGACATAGCATGATACTTTATTTATGTAAAGCTACACCTTCATTCTCACAATCTTGGAATATAAGAACATGTCACTAAAATACCATCATTATGTTTGTATAGTAAATGTATCACATCAAAGTTTTCACATCCATCCCTTAAAGGGAAGGGGTGAGGTAAGACAGCATGGAATGTGTCCCTCGCAATAGTGGACCATAAACAATGAGATTGTGCTGATGTTATCTCAAAGATACAAATCACTGTCTGCTAAAATGAAGATTTCATATTGTTATTTTACAGTGTTCTCCACATTCTCCAACTCTCTAAAGTGATTTTCCACCATAGTTAGTTTGCCCGTCTCACTAGTTTTAAATGCAATAATAAGTAACAACAAGGTTGTTTTTGGCTCAATAACACAGTCCTATCGGAAAATAAATTGTTGCAGTTAAAATTGTGAGTATTTAGACTATACAATGGAAACTCCGTCTTTCTTTATCTTGGTAGCAGCCACCAGATTTCTCTTTTGTCCTCTCCTCTGTAATTTATTTCTGCATGTGCGCATTCAGACTCCCCTTTTTGAATTTGTTCCTTTTTGCCTTATTTTATTAATAGCCATTTTAAGGCCCAAATTGAATCTTAGCCTTCAGAGATCAGACAAAGCTTTCACAGATTTCTGCAGAAAGTTATTTATAACAGTCTATTTGTTTTCCAGTCCCTTGACTCTTATTTTGGCTTTTTTAATTGTGTTTTTGTGAACAATTTTAAACATTTTTTAATTTAAAATGTTTTTGACTATAATATTTAAAGCTGCAATCTATGCCATATTTGCCTCTCTGTCGCCATCTCTGTTTGAAACATGAAATGGCAGGTTACTCAATGTATTTGTTTACAAGGGCAGAAGTCAAGTGATGTCAAAGTAACATTTCTCACAGAGTCATACCCTACAATTCAACTTTAGTAAATAAATCATAATGATATTAAACTTACTGTTGCAAATCAGTGTGAGGACAGAACACACTTCTAAACACTGAAATTGAATGTAGCGTTAAAGGGATTCTTCAACACAAAATAATATCATAATTTACCTATCCTGTTGTCATTTTAAACCAGTATGACTTTATTACTTCCGCAGAACACGAAAGAAGATATTTTGAAGAAAGTTGGTAACCGAACAGCGCCGGCACCTTTTCAATTCTGTTGTATTGCCACAAAATCAATGTAAGTGAATGGGTGCCTGTTAACAACATTCTTCAAAATATCTTCTTTTGTGTTCCGTGGAAGAAAGAAAGTCAGACAGGTTTGAAATGACAAGAGGGTGAGTAAATGATGATCTTTTTTGGGTGAACTTTAGCTCGAATAATTATTTTAAATATCAATGGAAGTATTGTATTTTTCTTACAGTTGTTCTGTTTAAAACACGTTTAACCATCCAACTCAGTACATGCTGTGTTTGTGTTCCCTAGATTCATTTAGGCTTTGAATTTAGTCAATAATCTGTTGATTATTAAAAAAACTACAATTTGGCAAACAAAATGTTCTATTTCTAAACCAATGTTTTATTTCTTCAAACAAAGTATGTGTGAAAAAGCTATTTGTAAAAAGCTATATAATCCCCACACCTACTGGGCATTTCATCAGACACTGACCTTTGAGCTCACATGTAAAGGAAATCACTCATTTGGCACTCGTCCCATACAAACAATTTACACATCCACTTACCTGAAGGCCACTGTTGTGACTATAGCAATGTATCATTTAACCCTGCAATAAACGGCTCATCCCCGTTTCAATGGATAAGGTTTTGAAATTGATATAATTCTTATGGAATGACAATTATATCTCTACCGTCATTATTTCTTCTTCGCATTGTTTAACTGACTCAATTTAAGGGTTTCTTCACCCAGTGGCATGCCAAGGCAAAATTACACTGGGCGGCTCTAATGTGTCACAGTGGGTGGGGTCGAGAAGCTCAGGGTATTGTTGGAATGTACCTGGTGCGTCTCATTATCTTATCGAGTGTGAGAGGCTGTAGCAGTAAAACAGGAAGAGCTGGTGTGTGTATCATGCCACCAGAGTACCCTGCTATGTTGGAGACTGTGGTTTGTGAGGGTGTTGAAGATAGTCACTCATACATGTCTTTCTGTGTTCTCTTGCAGTCTGCGGCTGTCTCCGATGGTGGTGAGTACTCAATCGCATTTTCATTATACCAACATCAAATCACATCTGTTTACATGTGGCAAAAACTTCATTCGTCTTTCTTTCTCTAACTCAAATCTAAGCGTGTGTTCATCTTCTTTACTTTTTTTTCAGCCTGTAGTTTAACTTTTCTCTGCTTCCTAAAACTGTTTAAATCTCTCAGGGGTCCAATTACTTCTTTCGTTGCAGTCCTGTCTTTCTCTTGTGTTGTTCGCTCTGTTGTTGTCTGTGCTCTGTTATTATATAATTGAATAATCTAAATATCTGAACCAAATAGGGTTTTATCCAAAAGAATGGAAAAGCAAACACCATTGTGACTCTTTTAAAGTTGATCCTGATTTCATGATAGGTTTGGCTTTCTGTGTCTTTTCCAATGCGTCTTCTGTATCAATAGAGAAGTTCTTGTTACAAAAACTCATAGCACACAGGGTTAGTTTTGCTCAGTGTTACAGAGTTTGTATAGATGTGACCAATGTGTGATTTCATGTTAGATGTAAATGTAAATGTAGATCAGTTGCAATATTGTCTGTGCTATGACGTCGTATGTTTAGTCCTTTAATCACCAAATGCACTTTTTCATAACATAGTTTTATGTGACGAAGCTAATTCTGCATGTTTCGTTACATGCCTGCTAAACCTTCAGTCAGATTTCCTCATTTATACATGAAACAATCCAAAAAGAACACCACCATTCAGATCCATGTGTAATTCATTAAACACAAGTTACAATTTGGCCCAAATCTCCGTAGTTCAATTCTAACTGCTCAAGAAGCATTAGCCGTGAACAAGCCCTAACTTACTGTCCCCCCCACCAACGCCCAATTTGCATGTGTGAATGTGCAAGGATTTCTGAGAATGTTTGCTTAACGCTGCCAGCCAGACCTGTTGATCTTTCTGCCTCACGCATAACAAAAGGCACGGAGGGCCAAATGTATGCATACAAACCTGTGAGGAACTAACCAAACTTTTGCTTCTCCAATCACATGATTGTTGAGTATGGGTCATCATGTATGGTCACAGAATAGCGCCTGTTGTTGGCCTCTCACAATGCTCTTCAAACATAACGCCTGTGAGAGGATCTGACCCGAGATCAGCTAGTAGTTAGCCAGGACAATCAGGCTGGATCAGTGTTTAGGTGCCGGACAGTTTTGTTTCTTAGAAAGGGCTCCAGGATCAATTATCAACATGTATCGTCTGTAAATCTGGCATTAATAATAGCCATCAATCTTGAGATCAAAATGCAAACGTTAGCAACCTTGTGTTTTCTTTATTACGGATGTCTCTGGTCCTCTGCTGTGTTCTCGTAAACAGTGTGAATTTACAGTCTGGGCCTTTTTTTATGTAACAATTCAAGTCCTTTAATCTGATTGGAGAAGCAATGTTTCCACAGCGATAATATTTAGTCAAACTGATTTTCACCATACTGATAGCTCGGATGTCAGTATTTGGTTGTTTAAATACCCATGTAAAGTCTCTCTTAAAGCATTTTGGGGGTTTAAATTTTTTTTCCATAGTCACATCCATAACGGTCCATATTCCTCATGAAATTCTAATACGTTTTATGGTAAAGAGCCTTTCCTTCTCCATTTGTTGGGTATTATTGCTACTGCTTGGTAAACATTCATTCAAATAAATCTACACAGTTCGCCGTCCCTCTAAAACCGTATACTTATTTTCACATCCATTACGCATGTTTATTTCCCTTTTTTAAAATAGATAACTTGTGCATATTATTCTGATGTTTAGAATCAACAAGGTTTTGGGAACAAAAACATTCTGAGAGTTCATATGTCACATCCATAACAGTGCAATTGCCCCAAACAGCATCACACTCACAATTGCCACTGTTCCGAATTCCAACGTGGCTTGTAGTGATAATATTCAGATAAAACATGCAATTACAAACTATATTTGTTGATGTATATGTACACGTTTCCTCCGTTTGATCGCTACCTTAGACTGTGCTGGTCTGGCATTAATATTGCAGGTTACTGTTGCCTCTACCTTCTAAGTTTCCCTCCCCTCTCCTCTGTCAATTATTTATCACCTGTCTGTTCAGAGCTTTGTGCGCAGGCCACTGTATCTGTTTACCTGTATACATGCGTGCGGTTTCTCCGCTACGATCGAGTTGTTTAGATAGTTCCTCATTTTTTCGAATGGCTGGAGATTCTGCGTAGTGTGTAAAGTTTACGGAGATTTCAATGGCTCTTCGCCTTCTGTTCTGTGGCTATGTGTAATGGGGTGATGGATGTAAAAGCCTGGCGTCCAGTTGGCATGAAATACTTGGTAAAGTGGCATCACACAGGGTCGTACCAGCTCTGCCCAGGTAAGAGGCTGCGGTGACTATGACTCACATTCTGCAGGGCCTTTGAATCGAGTTTGTTGATCTACAGACACCTGAATTCTGATTTTCTCCAGGGTGCTTTTAACAGAGGTATTATATACTGTACAGCTGCGTTACAGTTCACAGGCTTTGTGCAGATGCAGAATCCATTGTCTAGCTATAGTCTTGGTATGTGTTAAAAGTGTTGTTTTGGAGGTTTTATGGTTGTACAGAAAAAATAATTGATCTTAATACATTTCCTTGAGATACATAAACAAAGAGCAAAATTACCATGGAATAACTATTGACAAGTTACTTTAGATCACCCAAGCATCATCTTTCAAACACCCTCATGTCATTCCAAACCTGTATGACTTTATTTCGTCTACAGAAAAAACCTAGATATATATTTTGATGGACGTTGGTAACCAGACAAAATTGAACCCCATTGATTTCCGTTGTATGGATACAAAACAGCTTAAACATTTCTCAAAATATCTTCTTTTTGTTCCGGAAGAAATAGTCATATACAGGTTTTGGGTCAAGGTTATTTTTCATGCCCCAAATTGTTTGGTTTTAAGCTTGAACACTATAAACTGAAAACCAAAGAATTGTTATCTCATTGTTTGTGCCATAGAGCTGAACAGCGTGGACTTGAAGGGCTGCGGCAGTGATAACAGTCTGAATAGCAATGCCAGCCTACCCAGCGTGCAGTGCCATAGACGCCACACCGAACGGCGTGTGGCATCATGGGCTGTCTGCTTCGAGCGCCTGCTGCAGGATCCTGTCGGTGTGCGATATTTCTCGGTACGTCAAATTACATCAAGTCATCCATTTACACATCTGTTTGAGAGTTTTGGTACATTTGAGTGAATTCATTGGACTCGCAGATGAACAACTTAATCTGTTTATTGTCCTTCACCCTGTAGGAGTTTCTGAAGAAGGAGTTTAGCGAGGAGAACATTTTGTTTTGGCAAGCGTGCGAATATTTCAGCCATGTGCCCGAAACAGACAAGAAACAGGTATACAGTCGTCACGGTTAATTATTTGGAGTGGTTTAAAAATATATTTTATTGGTTTCCATTGATTTAAAGCATATTTAATGGGTTTGAACTCTGTTTAAGGAATTAAACTGCTATTCTGCCGAATGTATTCTAGATGCAAAATGTTTTTCATTAACCATCTGTCTTTAATTTTGTCCCCCAGCTGTCCCAGAGGGCCAGAGAGATTTACAACAGCTTCCTCTCGAGTAAGGCCACCACGCCTGTCAACATCGATAGTCAGGCACAATTGGCAGATGACATCCTCAACGCTCCAAGGCCAGACATGTTTAAAGAGCAGCAGCTACAGGTGAGAACGTTGAATAAAGTAGGATGAGAAACTGTCAAATGAAACCCTGGGGGCACAACGCTGCACTTCTAAATAAAAAACTTTACCACTGTATCAACAGAGCTTTCCGAATTTCCCACTGCATTGGTGTACTGTGTAGGCGTCAGGTTTTTACATTCTGGAAAATCTATTGACTTGCCTTGACCTGTTTTGTTATAATACACACTTGTAATTGTCTCCAGATTTCTTTTCTCATGGCAATATAAACCAAAACAGCTCGGTCCCAAATGGCTTGTTATAATAAAATTGACAATTTTTGGAGATTCTTGTGTAACCTCCCATGCACGTCTTCAAGGATTTACCATCGTAACATTTCAGTATTTTAGATGGAAAGTTGAAGAAGTTGTTTCAAGCACTGCACTTAATGTCATGAGATTGTAAACATAACGCTTCAACCCCATGATAACCTGAGGCAACTGTTGTGCACGGAGACTGAAAATTAGTTTTTTCACGATGTGTCTTCCAGGCAAAAAAGAAAGTGGCAGCATTCAGAGGCTCCTGTCTGGCTGTCACGGCCTTATCAAAGCTCTCTGTTGCTGACAAATTCTCAGAATTGTAAAAATTGTCACATTTTGTTGTGTAAGATCAGGGGTAGTCAATTAAAGTTCTAAGAGGTGCGTTCTTTATGTTTTCTTCCAAACGGAGGTCCGGACAAAACAGTTTTTTGAAAATAACTAAATATTTAATTAATTCAGCCTAGTTGGATATACTGTATAAAAGAAATGATATTTTATCAGGCCAATTCAAGTCAACTTTATTTATATTGCGCTTTTTACAATTTTATTTAATACAAATCAGCTGTTCAAGAAACATATTGGCTTTAAGAAAAACATATAAGGTTATACAAGTAAAAACCAAAAAAGGTGAAAACACAGAAGACAGACACATAGATTCAAATACACAAACATTTCACACACACAGTTCCATTTACCTGCTCTGCGTGTCTGCACTACTGTTGTTAAAATAAGCATGTGTTTGCTGCTCTTCATGCAAGCTATTCACGGGTCTTTGGCGGGAGAAAATAATCACGCATGGAGCAGAAAGGTTTAGAATGAAGTGCGTTTGGTGCTAGATAGAGATATTCGAGGATATAGCGGCAAAAGACGAATTACATAAATGTTCCTGCGAGCTTGTGTGATGTTATTCTCCGTTGTGTAGACGCGCGGCTCAATTTGAACAATCAAAATAGTCAAATGGTTTAGTAGGCTATGTCTCGCGGTCTGGATGGAACGAAGCAGCGGTCTGGATCCGGACCGCGGCCCGCCTATTGAGGATGAATGTGTTAGATGTTGCAGTGACTAGTAAGGTAGTGTAACACAAATCAATGGGGCCTTCCTGTGAACCACGAATTCAAAGCTCAGTTTTAGAACTTTCCTTTTATTTAGCCTTTTTGCATTTTGTCCTTTCATCTTTCTGGATTTCTCACCACATTTGCTGTAAATATATTCATGCTTTATTACAAAGTCAGTGTTAAACTCCCATGACCAGCATGGAAATTCAAGAGGCGTGATGTTTTCTCAGATTTTACTCAGTTATTTCACCCTTCTTTCTTCAACAGATCTTCAACCTGATGAAATTTGATAGTTACACTCGCTTCCTAAAAGCCTACCTGTATCAGGAATGTATGCTGGCAGAGGTGGAGGGTCGGCCTCTTCCAGACCCCTATCACGTCCCCAGCAGCCCCACATCCAAACACAGCACAAGCTCCGACCGATCCAACCTCTCGACACCAAAAAAGGTAACAAGCAAACACCCGCCGGTGCCCTTCATTAGAAAGACAAGCCTCTGTTTGCAGTTCATTCTCTCTGTGGCTTCCTTTTAAACGCATAAGCCCAAAATCAAACAATCTTTGAAACACATCAAAGACACTCTTTAGTCTAATGATCTCCCTGTGGAGGGTTTGTTAACACAACATAATAGCATTCATTATTATGTGAATATGTATGAATATGACATGAATAATAGATTTATGATCTTTGAAACAGTTTGATTATAATAGATCTTTCAGGCATTGTATAATGAAATGACATCTAGAAAACAACTTTAGGCTGAAATGTCTCGCTAAGATTGTCCTTCAAAGTCTCTATTATGATTCATTACGTGGCCATGCATTTACACGCCTACAGTTTGTACTTCAATGCAATTACAATGTTGTTCTAAAGGTGTGAGATTCAGGTCACTGTCAGCATTATACATCTGTTTACATACTCAAGTGTTAGCGCAGTTATCACTGAAGCTTTTTTTTAAAAGGAGAAAACAGGGGAACAGTAAGATTAGTCAACACCTTAGCGACTGGAGCCAAATCTAATTTAACACAGTCAGGTATGCTTCTAATCTGAGTCTTTAAAACCTTGTTCTTGCTCAATTTCACATTCGAATAAACCGTTTATGCATTGACATTCTCCAACAGCCTGTTCCTAATTGAAAACGGATCTCTGAGTAGTTGTTTTTGAGAATGGAAAATGATTTATGATGTTTATAGGTGCAGGACGACAAGAAGACTAAATCAAGCAGATTGCTGCATGAAGACAGCAGAGACGAACAGGGCGATAAAAAGAAAAGCATTTTCTTCTCCTGGTCCAGAAATAGAAGTTTCGGAAAAGGAAATAAGAAGAAGGATCTTACAGACTACAGTGAGTGGATGAGATGTTTTCATTGAATTAATATTTTACTATTTGTACATTTTAGTTACATAACATTCTTTATTATAACAATACTAAACTTGATATTTAAGGGTTATTCCATTTTATATAAAAATATACTATAATTGGATTTAAAACGCATTTCATTTTTGTGTCCTGCATTTCCTGTTTTCGTTTGAAGTTTTCAGTTAGTCGCTTATGAATGTTTTATGTTCACAGGCTTTACAGGTAGTAACGGCCGGAGGGAATCACAAGGCTCTTTGTCGTCCGGTGCGAGTTTGGAGCTAGCCACCTCTGGTTCTGGAAAAAATGAGGTGGGTTAACAAGGCCTGGCTCTGAACCACTCAGCTGATGTCACTCTCACTCTCGAACATTCATCATTATAGGCATTTGTCACAAGGCTATCTGCAATACTTGATTCTGATTGGTCAAACTCAGCATTCCCCAGTCAGATGTTTTGCATAACAACCACTTAACTGTTTATTCATGTTTTTCATATCACCTTCTATAATAAAATCCCTTAAACAAAATTCAATAAGTCCTGTGTATTTATTTACTAAATAGTTGTGTAATGGCTCACAATGAACAAATCTCATATGTCGTATTAAAAACATTCGTATTTTGGTTCTTTTGCTTTATCATTTCATTTTGATCCTCTGTCCAACAGGGTGAGGTGTCGCGAAATTCCATGTTGTTGTCCGAGCGTTCAACACGTCACTGTAACATTAACCTTCCGGACGGCTCATGCTGCTCAGTACCCATCAGGCCCGGAGTCTCCATCAGAGAGGTGCTGTTAGGATTGTGCGAGAAGCTCTGCATTAATCTGGCTGCTGTGGATCTCTTCTTAGTAGGTGGAGAAAAGGTAACAGATATCCGTTCTAGTCACTGTTAGAGGTAGTATACATTGGTCATGTTATGTCAATTTTGCTTTGTGATGCTGTCACTACAGAATTTTGGAGATCAGGATGAGCATTGGCACAGATATGCATTATTTAAAACTGCAGTATTGTATTGGACTATAAATCGTTTGGTCTATGTGTCAAGCCTTTAGTGTTGGACCAGGACTGCATGACCCTGTGCTCCAGAGATCTGCGGCTGGAGAAACGCACACTATTCCGGTACATACCTGTTTTATCTTTGTCTATCTTTTTGATCCTTCTGTCTTTTTTTGTTACTCCAACCATTTATCAATCTTACCCTGTTGTTTTGAACATGTTGTTCTGAACATAGTTTCATACAATGAAAGTGAATAGAGACTTCGGTCACTAACATTCTACTTAACATCTCCTTATTGTGTTCCATGGAAAATAGGAGTTCACAAAGGTTTGGAACAACATGAGGAAAAACCCAGAAATATCTATTTAAATTCTCTTATTCTCTCTCTCTGTCATAGATTGGATCTAGTGCCCATAAATCGTTCTGTGGGGCTGAAGGCGAAACCCACTAAGCCGGTTACAGAAGTGCTGAGGCCAGTGGTGGCCAAATATGGCCTGAATTTAGCAGAGTTGGTGGCCAGGATAGTGAGTCAAACATCTGCTTATTGTTCAATCCAATTGTAACATCCAGAAGTATTGTTTCATAGATTTTTCCTTCCCCGTTAAAGTTAGAAAATGCCAATACTGTCAAACTATATTTATATTCTTGAGAAACTTTTCTTATCAGAGGAACATTTTGTTCAATTATTGGTTAATATCATTTTTACCAACATACAGTACTTTACACATTGTGGCTGTCCTTTCCTAAACATTGTATCTCCATATTTTTTGTTTTCCATAAATCAATATTATTAATCATCCTTTATGTTTGTCAGTGGGTTTTGCAAATATCTAACCAATAAAAAGTATTAAAAAGTGCTTGTTACCCCTGACAACACAGTATTGTCACGTTTGTCAAGAGAGAGAACCCAAAACTCAAAACTTTATTTGAACAAAACAAAAAGACCCACGATGGGGAAAACCGAAACTGAATAATGCAAATTACAAATTCCCACAAGGGGGCAAAACAAGGACAAACAGGATCAGCAAAACAAAACGCTTTTTAGGAATCATACACAATATGGAATACAAGATCTATGCTTCACGGTAGTATCACTGCGAGAAAACAAAGCAAGGCAAACAAAACATTACAGGACAGCAAACACAAGGGCATTAAATAGGGGAACTAACAAAGGGTAATTAACAATAGGCAGGTGTGGAGAATCAAACACTGGCGGGAAGCTAAATGAGGGGGCATGGTCAAGTGACAGGAGATCACATGGCCATCATAACAATCAATAACCATGCGCTTCCACACAAAACACTCGGACTGTCATAATCCTGCCTAGGACTAGAACAGCATGATGGTAGGTGAGGTAGGATCATGACAAGTATTTAATCATTTAAAAAGTACAGTGTTTCTTCCATTTCCTTGGACATATAAGGTTTCAGAAGGACATCTTCCATTTAACAGTTTTATAGAGATTTTATCAACTAAAGTTTGATTTTAATCTGCATTTAAGACCAAGAACATGCTGACGATGTGTTTTGGGGTTAGGAATCGGGTTACAGAGTGCATGAAAAATGTTTCCATCACCTTACCTGTTTAGCTGGTTTTGTTGCTTAAATCATAAAAGGATGGATTATAATGTTTAAAATGTAAAACAGAACAAATTGTACCACAGAAGATATATCTGCAATCTCAAATGTCATGAGAGTTTTCCTGTTTTGTTGAGTGGATGTTACATTTGTTGTTGTTTTGTGTCGAAAGAGCGGAGAGAAAGAACCTCTTGATCTTGGGCTTCCTATATCTAATCTCGATGGACTGAGGGTGGTTCTGGAAGCAGCTGACCACATTCCTGGAAAAGGCAAGATGCCAACACATACAGAGTGACTTTAGTTTTGATTCAACCACAACAACCACTTTAAAGCAGTTGCACAGTATTTGTTTCTAGGTTGAAGGTTTTTAGAAAAAGTTTTTCCCCCTTTAGGCCTTTATTGTTATTAAAAGAGGGCATTTCAATAAGTCCCCTAAATATCTGCGTTATTAGAAGTTGTATTTAACTGACAATAGAAAAGTTAATGAAATAGCTCACAAAAATTCTGTCATTGACTGACCCCTTCTAAATCTCTTATGTATGATCCCTCTCCCCTTTTAAACAGATAAACAAAAGCTGGTCTCATCTAAAAGTCACGGCCCACCTTTGTCTACACGAAGCCAGTCTGCCACAGTAAGAACGAAATCGTAAACCTCCCTTCCCTTTTCCATCTTTGTATTTTTGGCCTGTGAATGGGGATTCTATGCATGGCTAACACCCCTATTCTATATTCTGGTCTGAAGGCTTTATGTGTGCATTTTCTGGGCTTGTGAATGACCTAACCCGTTTTCTTGAATCACAAAAAGCTGCCTCTTACCACTTTGTTTCCTTCAACACACCACACTGTTGTGAGAGGATAGCAGTCCCAGCCAGGAGCTGCTTGGTTTAAGGGTTCCTCCTTTCTTCTTTATAGTTACTGATAGCTGTGTGATATGTTGATCGACATTGTGAAAACACGGCGCGAGGGTGTTCACCGATGTTTGGGTGTGGTGGCTTGCTGTGCTGATGGTGGTTTTTCTGCAGTGAATGTGCTGTGCTGTATAGGACTGTAGTCCAGTATCTTTAGTGATAGCGATTGAAGGCCCATCCACTGCCTCTTTGAGGCTTGTGTAGTTAATGCCCTGCGCCCCCAAAGAAAAGCCTAGTAGAAGAGGCTTCTATCTTCCACGCTCCCTTAATGTGCCCCATTCTCATTGTCGCTACCCAGGGGGAGGACAAACCGGCAGGAAAGGCTTCGGCTGTGAAAACCAGGGCCCAGGTGGAAAAACGAAAGCAGAAAATGCTTAATATAGATGAAGCTGAAGGTAAAAATCTATTCCCCTTTCACTTTCTTTAATAATCTCTCGTTCGTAGTGGTGAAGTTGTTCTTGGCTGTATGTAACGCTAACCTCCGTAGCAACACTGGCCGATGTAGCTAATGCTAACACAAGCACACTTAAAACTGACAGTTCTATTGCCGACGTCTTGCACAAATGCTTTCTATCCCATGCTTGCCGTAATCTGCAAACTGTTTTTTTTTCACTTTTGGCTGAACAATCGGTTTTAAATTGTGTGTATTGTCCAACCAGAATTCTTCGAGCTCATATCCAAAGCACAGAGCAACAGAGCTGACGACCAGCGGGGTTTGCTGAACAAATCAGACCTCGTCCTACCCGACTTCCTGCGCCTTGACCCAGAAGCAGACGGAAACATCGACAATTTCAGCTCCACCCCCATCTCCTACAAGAACCGGCCCCGATCCAGGGAGAATGGTTCTGCCCTCAGTGCGAGTCACCAATCGCAAAGCTTGGATTCAGCGGTGGTGACGAAAGCGCATAGACAAGCCCTTATGCCTCCCAATAAAAACCCTGCCACTCAAAATCAATCACCGTTCAGTTCATCGCTATCTCCAATCCCACACGCGCAAAAAGGGGGCTCGTCCGGGATCCCTGACTGGAGGAGCGAAGGAGCGGTCCAGGCCCTGGAGGAAGAAGAGAGCGGCACGGACCTGACATTTGTTGCTGAAGGGGACATCACAAGCCCTAACAGCTCGCTCCTTCCTCAGTCTCCTATGCCCCTCCCTACTTCCCCAGACCGACAGCATCTCCTGAGGGAGGGCACTTACCAGGACAGCCGGGCTCGATCAGGTACCTCTACCGTGTGAACAGACTACACTTGCATGTGTGATCCTCATCTCCCTCTGGTCCCTCCTCAAGATGTGTGTGATTTCTGAGTGCTGTGGATTTGCTGTGCTCCTCATCGTAAGCCAAACCTTGGCGATACGACCGCCTTCCTATGTACATTCAATACCCTTTAAGCACTTTAACGAACTTTTGAAAAGAGACTTTTACATATAATGCATTCTACATTTTCTTCCCTGAAAGTATTTTCGAAATACTAGCTAGATATGATCTTGACAATCATTACCTTCCACTTCTGTTTATCCTCCGAGAGAAACGATAGAATTGTTATAGCCAGTTTAAGGTCACTAGCGAAATGCACCAACCTTACTGCATATCTCTGCCCTCTGGTGGATCACATGACGGCGCTAACAGGAGCCACAGCTGACTGATCTAATCATGTGATAACTCCGCTTTGAAACTAAATATAAACTACATACCAGACAGAGTGTTTGATGTGGCAAAAACTCTCATTCAGACATATTTAATGATGTTTCATGATGTGAATACACAAGAATAAACACAAGCATAGGTTTCACAGCTTTTTCGTGGCTCAGTGGCGCTAGCAATGCCAATATCATGGGTTCGACCCCAGGGATTGCACATACTTAGAAAAAAAACAAATGTATAGTACAATGGAATGCAAGTCGCTTAAAGCGTCTGCCAAATGCGTAAATGTTTCAGGTTTGGTACCACAGAGGTCTCATCTTACCTCTCCATGGTGACTAGTAACGTGCCTTCCATAAACTTCTCCATCAAACCTGAATAGCTATTGACAAAGAGTCATCTTAACTCCTCACAACCTCACGTTTCTATTTTTCAATATTAATTCCGACCTCAGAACTTCTTTATTTCAACATATTCTTTGAAAAATGCAATTCAACAATGTGTAACTAGGTATATTCCCTGCAACAGGACAGCAATTCTGTGTTTTTTAAGATATGGTGTCATATGTTAGGCAATTGTGTAATATAATCCTCGGAAAGGTATAATTTATCCCAGTTGAAACACCATTGTATCTTCCTTTAAGTGAAGTACTAAATGTGCATATAGTTTGTTTTATAGTTCTATGGTTTATTGCTGTGTCGGGGTTGCCAGCATTGTTGAATTGCTAACTATTCTGTTTCTTCCAAAATCATTTGCAGTTTTCTGTAGCAGTCTTATGTAGACAACCAATATCTCTGCCCTGGTTGATGTTTCTGCAAACTTGTAAATAGAGATAAATAAATGTTAGGGGTGAAACCTCTCTCCCCTCCTCTTATTGCCTCATATTGATTTCTGTCATATGGCTATTGTAAATCTTTTGGGCTGCACGGTATTGGAGAAAAGTGCAGTATGCGATTACTTCATGTGTCAAACCTCGCAATAATGCTTGAAGTTTGTTAAATAATATAAATTATATTCAAATAATGAAAATGTTATAACAGACTAATGTTTCATGTTCTTTCTGGCATCTGTCTCACCAGTTTTTCGGTTATGTGCTTTAACCTTTAATTTTGACTATACATAACTTTTTGAAATATCAATATTTTTAGTTAATGCATACACTTGCGAAATGCATTCTCAATATTTTGATATATTGTGCAGCCCTAATTCTTACTGTCTTCTAGGCCCAATACATACTCTGCAAAAGTGTGTGAACACAGACGTTTCTAGCTACGCAAGCTTTGTTTCACATGTCAATAAGATCCAAAATGTGCTGGATTCATAGCACAACTTTGACATTTTAAAACATTTTAAAGGTAAATTTTTGGTTACTAACTAGCGCAACAGTAATACAAGAAGGCATGTTGCATCTGCGACTGCATTTCCATATTCAGTATTGAGTATGCTTGTGTCTAAGGTCTTTACATTGTCACACAAACACACTTGGAGAACACGATTGACATGATTTATAGAACTTTATTAGTTGTTTGTGCCAATGTCAAACTAAACCTCAAGAACGTGGAGAAAACGATTCTGGCCTAGCCAAAATCAAGGATCGGTTTAATATTTCCTTCGGAAAAAGTCAATTTGACACATCCTTTTGAAAGTCTATAAAAGGATGACTTACGTCAAACCAAATAATGATCAAATGTTTAGATTGTCTGAGTAAAAACAGCACCATGTCCCCAAAAGTTCAAGGTAGAAAACAAAGTTTATCGTTTCTTTTCCTGTTAGCAAAGGTCTGGACACGGTGTGGATATAAAGCATGTGATTGAACGAACTTCTCTCAGAAGCGTCCTCTCCCACCGCCTTCTTTGTGCCGTTTGAGGGACGTCGTTCTCAGTGCATTAGGTATGCGCAGAAGCCTAGTTAAAGTGAATGGCTGGTTAGGCAGTCTTTGTGCTGTTGGATGGCGGTATTGGGCTCAGACAAAACCAGCCTCTGTTTTCCTTCAGTGCTCGCTCTCTCATCCTCCACCAGAGGAAGTGTCCTAATTCTGTATTGTCTCCTTTGGTACTCATTCAGTGTGCAAAAGTAAGCAAAGCCTCCATAGACGGAAATCATCATGCTGTGTCGTAATTTGACCGAGATGCCAAATTCCTGCATAATTCCTACTCCTGATCATTTTTTATTCGATAATGTTACATTTGATCACATGCACAATATTTTCTATCTAATTTGTCCTCTTCTTATTTTTTATTGGGTTCATTGCTGTCAACAGGGCTTGTTTGTTCTGCGGTACTAGGCTGTGGGAATTCCTTAAGAAGTGGAGGCATTCGTGCTGGGTTTGTTAGGCAAACTTTCAACTCTGGACTTGAATAGTGTTGTAATGCCCTGACAGACACTATTAGAGAGAGAGAAATAGACATGATCTGAGTGACGGGCTGCTTTAATGGTGCCTATTATGTTTTCTATGAGAAAAACTGCATAGTGCTTAAGATATATTCTTAGGTTCTGGTGACTCATGTATGGCCAGATACACACAACATGAATATAAAGGGGACAATAATAAAATAGATTGGAATTGCATGATTTGCGCAATATAAAGAACGGGGGACACTCATTGTCTTAACATGTCCTAATAGGCACTGTATAAAATCGCTGTGCTTCATTTTAAATGAGCTTTTAAACCAGATTATACGGATTTTCTGAATATTGTATTTATCTCACCAATGCAATTGATTTAGAGCAGTACAATAAACATAGGAAAGTTTTGAAACATTTGGGAGAATTATTAAAACAAATTCAGACAAAGACCAGAAAGCCTGTGTCATGATAAAAATGTACATGGTTTAGTAATCGGAAGGAACATTAGCTGCTTTTCCTTGGCCAAAAATCTCATCTGGACGCTGATCTTCACGGCATGTGAAGGACCCAATAAATCCCCATTTGAGTGTTTGTGGTAAGGCTTTTGCACCCGACAAGTTCTGAACATCTGTCTAAACTTAAAGAACCGGAAGACTGTGTTTTTCCCATGGACAGCAGGAAAGACAAAAACCTTCAGAGTCACCGTTGACACAAATCTTTACTGCTATTGTTGTGGTAATACCATTACCGATTGCTTATGATGAGCAATTCACTTGCAATGTGTGGTAGGTGCGAAAGCTTGTCATGTCTGTTCCTTGGACAAATACCATCTAGGCAAAATGTAGGACATTGAACAGCAACAGCAAGGTTTCCAAGTTTGAAGTGCACGAAGAGATGGTGCTCCACCTAGTGGACGTGGCAGGTACAAGCTTACCGTCCCTATATTAAACAAACTGTGTGCATGCATCTTATTAATTTGGTTAAGAATAAAAAATTGTTATGAAGTGCACAGTTTTGGTTACAATACATTTTTTCCCAGAGGTATCTATTCTAAAACCGTTGCATCTGTTCAGATGACTAGTTTTATGTAGTGCCACAAGGGGGCAGTGTGTCTGTAAATCCAATCACTCAAAACTGAGGCTGATATCCAACATTTCAGGATTTGCCAAGTCATTGTTTCTTCACCAGCCGCATTTTTTTTCTTTTGGCACAATGGCACTGCACAAAATATACATTAAGTATCAGTGTATGAAGAGCCTATATGAATGTGACAGCCAGAGATACCAATGAAAACAAATGAGCAGCCTGAGTGGGTGCTTTTGTATGTTAATGAGCGTGTGTTTAGTCTGAAGGAGCCTTCTTAGTGGGCATTAAGATCTTAAAATCATGCTAACAAGTAAGACTCTTTTACCTCCATCAAGTACATCTCAATTGCCCTTTTAAACATGTCGCCAAGCAACCTGGTCAGCTTTGCATGTGAATGTGTGTATCAAAGCAGAAGCCATGCAAGAACCAAACCCAAAATAAGACCAATAAGTCCAACTCATTCCTTAACCTCTTTATTGTTTAAAGTTTTTCTCAGACTGCAGTCAAGAAGAAACAGAAATGACAGTTACCAGTAGTCTCAAGAAGCCTATCAGTTGTAATGACCTTCATAAAACATTGTGTCAATATCTCTATCAATCTAAGGACCAGATTGAGCTACACAAGGTTGAGAAAATGGGTTTAATGAATTCCTTACATTTACACAATACTGTACATAAATATTTCACATAAATATCTCATACAAAAACTCTTTGCATAATGCATAATTCATTACAGAAAACTTTAACATAAGGGTTTCATGGGAATTATGTGCACTCCCACATGTGTTTTATAGGGCAGCCTCAGGCGATGTACAGTTGTTTGAACATCATGACACAAAATTACTTTTGAGCTCTTTTATTTGGATAAGATAAAAATGTTTTATTCATTATAATTATAATTTTTTTGCCCTGTATTAAGTGATTTTGGAACTTCGGCAGAAGAGTTCTCTATTAGATAGCTACTACAAAGCCACTATTAGATAGCTATACAACATGCAGATGTTAAAAAGGTAGGACCCACCCAACTTACAGCGCAGACCCTACTTCTCTTTGTGAGACCCTGGGGTAAACTGCAGCCCGTCATGGCCGCCAACCCTTAAACCAACCCCACCAGCAGAGCACTATATATTATATCTAAACGCACTTAACAATGAACCGGTAGCTTCTAAACCCGCCCAGAGCGCTGCACCACAGTTGAGAAACAAACAAATATAACGGCCAGCATCTATAATCGTGTCATCTGTTCACATCTTTGACAATGACTCACCAAAAAACATTCCACAATGAATTCACTGATCTGTAATAAAGAACTGTTTTGGAAAAATTTTGATTGCTTATGACGTCATAATTTTGAAGTCATAATAATAAACTTTAGTATTTCTGGCTACTTATAGTGTATATTTTCAAATATTCGTAATCATAGGGGAACCACTTTTAGTGCTATAGCACCATATCTTGGTGCTTCTGTGGTTCTTCAGAGGTTCTTTGGGGCGACAGAGCGCTATCTATGCCTCAGTCATCCCAAAGAAAATATGGAACTATATACATTTTGGGAGTTGTTTGTTGTGTATACAAACTAAACAATTATATATTATACTACAATTGATTTATAGCGGTCTCTTTGCGACTATAGCCCACGCTTTGGGAACATGTATTCTCTAAATCTTTTACTCTCTTTTTACAGTCTGCAGCAAGTCAATTTGTCCTTTCAGTAGGAGTAAAGGCCGGTTAGATTTATTCCTAATTTGTTTAGACAGGAATGTATACAACACAGCTACTACCCATATTAATCATGACGCAAGTGCAGCGTTTACCTTGTGTGGACGTGTTTGAGTATAAAGATGGATGGCGCTGGAAAAAGTTTTACTTTCAAGAAAGGATGTCTGTTGTCTGATAATATAAATCAGTGCAAAAAAAGCACAATCGATCAAGTCTGAACCATCTGGAGGAAAAATTTCCATTCTTCAGTGGGTTCCAAAAGTCTGACACCACATGTAAAAGCTCAAAACACTGAGATTGGTAACATAAATTAAAAATCTAAGTCTTTAAAAGTTTTATTCTAAAATGTTTACAAGATAGTTGATTCTCAGTTTTCATGAGAAACACTCAAAAGTTATTTTAGATGACTTTTAAGCAAAAAGCACTTCATAAAACTGAATTTTAAGTTTTTTTCTCAAATGGATCTGAAACAAAGATTTATGATTTGCAGAACATCACAATATCTCATTTCTTTTCCTATAATATCAAATGTGCTCTACAAACTAACTGTGTACATTTCTGCTCCTCTCCCCTTCTAACTACCCATCAGTGAAAACTGAAAGACGTCAGAGAGAGAGGCCCAGCATTTCCAAATACTCCCACAAGAGGGCGCCATCCGCCCCACCTCCTGCTCCTCCACCTCCCCCACCGAGGGTCAGAGGCAAACGCTCTCCTCTCCCCGTGCGAGGTGCTCTTGATGTTGACGGGATCCAATGTGACGACCCCGGTGGTCGGCATGGAGACAGCGGAGGTCTGGGCAGTGTGGTTGGGGATCTGAAAACCTGCAAGGGAAGAATGAGAACAGGAGTTTACCAGACCTCAGGCCAAGCAGAGCTGCCGCATGTGAAAAAACCTATCGATCCACGAGTAAGAAGAGCAAATAAACCTTCTGTTAAAGCTTCAAACAAGAAGAATAGTCAGGGCAAGAATAGTGCCACTTTTGTCTGATCGGAAAATAAACAGCTGAGCTTGGTAAAAAATAACAATAAACAGAACATTTCGCCAGAAAAGAGGATGACACTTGGCCATTTGGTGGTTTAAATTCAGTTCAGAATCTTCACCTGTAACAATTGTGTAATATTCACACGTTATTGAGTGGTGCAGGAATGACATATTTTTGTAGGCCAACCCAGAAGTTGCAGTACATTCTTTTCTGAGAGTGTAGCCATTCAAGCTTGCTTTATTATCGTCTCCGGTATGGTGGGCTGTTTTATTCTCCATTAATACAGAAATGTGACCTGAGAGGAGGTTGAGCTGTCTGGGATTATGATTTGAGAACTCTGGCCATTTTACTAATAGGCACATCAATGTCAAGTCTAGTGTGTAACGGTTCTCATAATATGTGTAATAGAGCTCAGCAAAACCAGGGTTGTGTCCGAAATAGCCCCCTATACACTCATTGACTATTCCCTACATTAGTCCACTAATATAGTCCACTTAAAGTAGTGAATGAAAACGAGCGAATGAATTCAGCCACTAGTGCCGGATTTAATGTGTTGTGAAGTTCGGACTTGCAGTATAATCTTAGCGTAAATAACTGCAATTTGTATGTGTAAGTAATAGACACACAACAAATATTTTATTGTGTAAATAAACAGGTAATAAATAAATATTGTTTTGTGTAAATAATAAATATTTTCTTTGTGTAAACAACGCATTCATCTCCAACATGGATTTTGTACAATATTTTTTATTTGTGTAAAAAAATGCATACATGTAATCTGTCAACTAAATGAAATTATTTATTATTAAATTACATCTGTATAATTCCGCAACCGCCATCTGCTTCTGATCAATTGTAGTCAGTGCCTTGCTCTTCTTCCCTTGCATTTTAATGACGGTTGAAAATAGCGCGTGCCTTAAAGTGCATTGTGGTCATGGTCTAACCGTTGAGTGTACATCAGTTGTAAACTCATTATTGCGGTGCATTATGGGATTGAACAATGTCCACTGTAATCCCGTAAAATGGTTGTCCCCTAAAATAGTGCACAATATTAGGGTATAGGGGGCTATTTCGGACACAGCCCAGGTGTCAGACTTCAGTTGTGCTATATGTGTCTCCCTCTTGATATTCCGCCCACGCTCTCCTATCCGTGGAGACCTCCGAGCTATTATCTCATTGGACAAGGTTACACTGCTTTCCATCTAAAAAATTTCCATGCTGAATCTTAATGGTTACCGTTCAACGTTGGACACGTCTCATTGACCCGAGGATGTGAAGGCATTGCTCTCTGCCAAGACATATATCAGGGATAATTAATGGTGCTAGGGGGAAAGAGAAAAGGGAATGAGACGTGCGAGAGGAAGTAATCGATACAGAAAATGCTGCAGGTCTTCTAGGGACATGTTGAATTTGTATTCGCTAAACGACAAGCTCACGTCTGCTAATGCGTTTATGATTCCTTACTCCAGCAGAGCAACAACTCTCACAACTGTCTTCAATAAATGTAATGAATTTCTGATCCCTGGTCAGTGATTTGATTCTCTGAGCGTTGCCATCATTAGCTTTGAGTGTGATGAGAAATTACTCTCATTACTAAAACTTTTGAAACTTGGAATAAATAAATAGAAATTGAAAAACTGGGCTCTTCTGAACATGAACACAGTGCCCTCAAGCAAAACCCAATGAAACCCAAGACGTCCCAGGGGTGCTAAGCATTGCATCTGTGCCATTACATTCCCTTCCAGGACTTGTTTTGGGATTTGGTGAGTCTTCTAAATGTTAATTTCTTACAAAATCAACATTATAAACTAAACGCATTTGGCGAATCTCACTCGTGGAGCAGTGTGGCAGTACCCTCCTTTGGAAAAATGCTCTCGTTTCTTTTTGGCAGGATCGAAGCAACTGGCTTCGTTCCTTCATTTTCCACCAAAAGATCAGGCTCTTCATCAACAGTAAAGTCTTCTGATCTACTCATCCACGCTGTGGTTATTCCACAGATATAGAACCTTCCCTCCCCAGCAATCTGCTGTTTGTCCTTTGGAGCGCTCCCAAAATTCTCCAGCTGGATTGGTCTTTAACCACTGGAAATCCTCTCCTGTTACGCCTCTGCCGAGGTTCCTGGACGCCTGCCAGAGGAGCTCAAGATGCTGTTTTGGCCTTACGCTGCTGCCCGTGGCCTAGTGCCCACTGCATTCAATTCTTTATCAAACCTACATCCCAGGCCAGTCATTACTGTCAGGCAGTTCTTCTCGCCCAGCTCCCTTATCTCTCCATAAAGGTTATTGCTTGTCTAAATCCAAACATTTTTCAATTTTTCGGTCTCTCCATTGGTGGAATAAGGTCCCAATATGTCAAAACAGATGATTTCTCAAATCAGCACAAAGCCAAAGGTCACCTAGTCCTGCACTCTCCCTTACATAAAGCATTATATAAAACACAATTTTTTTTTCACCTCTGTGCTCTTTTCATTTAGTCATTTTGTAAATGTATTTTTAAAATATCAAAAAGACTATTTCATGTTTGTAAACGGTCAAGATCACACTGATAGTTGTGTAGTGCTACTCTTAGTTGAGGTTATGTGGTCGAATGCAGTAGAGTTTTTTGTGTTGTTGAGTGGCATCTTGGCCTTTGAGACATACTCTATTCATGTTTAAGCATCCCATAAAAAACACAAACGAGAAGAGCCATAAAACATCCTAAAAAGGAATGTCTCAATAAGAGTTTCAGAAGAGATCTCAACAATGACTATACGTTTACATGCGCACCAATAATGCGATTTTCCAATAATAAGTAACATGTTTGCATGACATGAGATCACATCACATCTTTGCTTCCGTTTACATGAAAGATTTATTAGTCTGATTGTTTGCTATAATACAGACCACATGTTGCTCTTATGGCATCGTTTTAATATATTCGCGTGAATCGCGTCAAATGCAAGTCATCGTTATGTGGACGTATTTTATGGTTATTCGGTCCCGTGTTGAAGATATGATGGGAAATGCACCCGCAAATGTGGTGTGCGCTCAGCTGCGTTCGCGCAGTTACTGTATGAAGGTAATGAGCATTGACTGCTGACCAGCTGTGTTGACGGTAACACAGGAATTTGCGTTTAAGGTGCGTGACTGCAGCGCATGCGCACCTATCATAGCATCATAATAAATGCGATTACATATTTATATATGTGTTTACATGCCCTCATAAGCTTTTACATCATATTTCTATATTAATCACATATTTCTATATTAATCACATATTTCTATATTAATCACATATTTCTATATTAATCACGGTGCCGAATAACTATAAAGTACGTCCAAAAAAAACGTGTTTTGGATTTGATGCGTAGGCCTATATATAAAAAATAGTCAGTAACACACCGTCTGTAGGCTACCTATCTGAGATCATATGCTGTGCATTATAGCAAATAATCTGACGTATAAAACTTCCATGTAAACGAGAGCAAAGAGGTGTTAACATGTTAGGATACTGCGATTAAGTGTTTACTCGGATTATTGGAAATAATCGCATTATTAGTGTCACGAGCTCTGCAATCTAAAATGCAAACCTCAAACGTTTCTCATCTAATACTCCATATGAATGCTATCAGGTTTTCAAGTAAATTCATTCCGAATTAAATATGAAGCATCTTGCACATTTCCATTTTAGTGCAGTCGATAAAACCCCTCTCCACGGGAGATCTCTCAGGGATATGAACGGTTTTCTCCGGTGAGGTAAACTATTGTTGTGCCTTTAGGCAAGATGCTTGGTGGCATACAAAATGCTGCATTGTGCAAATGGGCCCATCTCTCACTACAGTATAACTGTATTACCCAACTACTCCCCCACTGGGATTCAACTTGCTTTATAACAACCTTGCCGAGTACATCCAGTAGAGATTTGAATGTAGCCTACTTATTTATGTGTATTTTTGCGATGATAAACTATTATTGAAACTGTGTGTGTATGTTTGCATTTCCTTTTATAAATAAATGTCTGATGGCGAGGAATGCGTGTATCTCTGGACCATGTGTTGTGAATTCAATTGGCACCTTAACGTTTGCCACTTTAACCCAACTGTAAAAACGTTGCCTTGTCTGCGTTGAGGGGGTAGGCTGATGTGTGCAAGTGTGTGTGAGAGAGAGAGAGAGAGAGAGAGAGAGAGAGTTAGTGTGCGTGTTAAAGCAGTGTAGACAGTTCTGGGGGTTATTTTGAAAGTGACCCCCCTCGCCGCCGCGGACCGCACACACACAGCTGTCGGGAACCATGACACAAGATGACGGATACAGTTGTCGTAGAGGGACAAGTCAGACTCCGAGAGGGGAAAAAGGTGCTTAAACGCAACGCAAAATACTTCTCTCTGTGTTTATCTTTTTTTACTGAACTTATTCTTTGTTTGTAATTACAATGTCATCGTTTCTTTCCATGTGCTTTCCTGCGTTTACAGTGGAAAAACAGATGGGTGATTCTACGAAAACCTTCGCCTGTAGCAGGTAAGTCCGCGGAAAGCGTTTATATGTATTAACATTTAGCCGAACAGTGTTGAGAACGGCAACGTAATATACATTTAAATAGCAGTTTCGTTGAACAAAAGTACTATGTGTGTAAAACTCCGACTCTGGGATCACGGTAGTTTTTTCCACTAAATGATATGCGTGTGGCACGGTCGATATGCGAGATATGGGAATGACACGGTGTCGCAATTCACTTAAACCCCGAGCGCTGATCCTAGAACAGCCTTTGCAGTTTCAAAGGTAAATTGAGTCGAAATAACTACGTTCGAATCCCTCTCGCGGTACTTTGATGTCACGCATGTATCCGTCTGCGCAACGTCGCAAGAACGTACAGCTCGGATTACGTGCAACATAACCTTGCATAACAGTGGTCATGTTTTGATCTCTATGGCGTCTGAAGCTGTCATTGTTTAATAGGTTGGTCTCCAGCTGCTTTCAGGGATCACAGTGTCTTTGATGTACGTGTTATGTCAGCTGTTCGCAGGCCTACCCTTTTAGAAGTCTGATGATGTGGTAGACTGCACTCTTGTACAGGTGCATGAAAACAACTTGGCGTCACCAAGTTTCGAAAACAATCAATCACATAATCTATAGTTTAATCTATACTGCTAGCATACACTATTGAAAGAGACGGATCCCGCGGCTCTGTAACTGTACCAACTGCATGTTGTCTGGACAGTTGGTTTAATGGTTGGATTTGTAGTAAACTATGATGATACAAATAGTGTTCATATGCCCAGTTTGCCACACCGTTACTATAGTAAATCTATGGTTAATTTTCCAAGGGAATGTAAATATTCATTGTATGTGACTTAAGTATAATACATAGCCAAAAACATGGTATTTCCATGAAAACTACCACTTATGAACACATTAATTGATGTTTTATATAATAGAATCTTGACTCTCTATTTCAGATTGCCTGTCCCTGTTGGTGTATAAGGAACGCGGAGAGAGGAGCAAAGGCCAGAGAGAGAGGAGTCAGGCCACGCTGAGGGATATCTGCGGACTCGAAGCTCTTCAGGGCTTTGATGGAGTGAATTATGTCCTCAGTCTGCTCTGCCTGAGCCAGTCTATCATGCTCGGCTTTGACAACAGAGTGACTCTTCTGGCCTGGGATGCTCGTATCCGCTACAGCCTTGGGGAAGGTAAGAGGAGAGTTTGTGTGTCTTGTGCGTTGTTCAGACAAATAGGGACATAATAAGATCCCAGATTTTTCATCCTCATGTCATGTCAGTCCATGTTTTTTTTCTGTGTGATAAAAGATGTTACACAGGAAGTTGTTGATGCTGTTCCATACATTAAAATATATCACAAAGCTATTATTGTATGGCTTTAGAACATGGAAAAAAGCGCTCATAGTCACATGGATTACTTTGATGGGGGGAGTCATTTTTGGAGCCCATGGATAGTATTTACTTTCATTGTATGGAATAGATTCAGCTTGGGCACTTTTAAATAAACTTTAGTTTTGTGTTTAAAAAAGGAACGAGGGAAGGAATGAAAAAAGGAAGTAAGGAAAGGAAGGATACAATAAGTAATGATGACATGAGGATGAATAAATAATGATACAACGTTTTAGGTGAACTTTTGCACAAAGTATATCAGCGGGGAATCCCGGCAAAAGCAATATAAACCGTGCCACCCCCACACAGGTCTAACGCGGGATTTAAACGTATCCATCGCTCATTTCTACAGTTTCACCATATAGCAGTCTCCCTTATGCTCGCCCACCTCTTATTAAAAATGAATTGTGATTTATGGGTACGCTTTCCCAGGCGGCTATAATTCTTTAATTCCCTGTGCTATAATTCTCCGCACTCCTTGAGTTCTGCTGCTGTCTGTCCACACTATAGAAATAGGGTAAAAGGTTTATCTTGAAAAATAAAGAATCATCTAATGGAAGCCAGTACAGGCCAGGTTAACCAAATCATGAAATAATAGGTGCCGCAGGTCTTCCACATTTAAAGTGATACTTTTATCCAAAAATGAAAATTCTCTCATTTACTCACCCTAAGATTCTTCCAAACCTGTATATATTTCTTTGTTCTGCTGAATACACAGGAAGATATCTGGGTATTTGGGTGAACTGTCCCTTTAAATGTAAATTGTATTTAACACCTTCATTGCTGATTAATGGCCATATGATGTCACCAAAATGATTCATTTTTTTAATTGACACAAACATTACATAATATTCATATTTTATAGTTACATGTACTTGATTATTTTTAGTTAGTCCGAACCTACAGTACAGTGCATAAATAGTGCAGAAGCTCTTATCTCCCATGCCATTTGAATCCTCTAATGGGTCTCGTAATCCCAGACATTCATGAAAGACACGTACAGACATTCCCATATACCCAGTCTTTTACTGTGTGCTCTTTTGTAAAGCCTTGAATAATCGCTGTATAGCGTTCAGCGGCAGAGTTAAGATTGGTGCCCTGTGATGTATGATACTCCATAAGATCACTCAGGTTTTTCTCGAACATGTGCTTGACAAAGTAACACATACTAAAAAAACACATAGGGAAGTATCTGACAGCAAATCTGATTTTGGGCTTGGTGCAGATGACTTCACATCATTTCAAGTCAACGTTTTAATTCAGTTGCAGCAGCTGAAATGAAAAACTTACTTTTTTGGACAAATACTCTAAAAAGATTTTGTTCATGTTTTTCTATTTCGAAAGTCTAACTTTTTAAAGGAGAAATGGGAAGTGGCATCTGGCAGGGAGGTGGCAAATTGCAACCAATGGCCAGAGCTATTGTTGTGCGAACGGATCTTCAAAACGCTGGAGTGTGATTCAAGGAGCCTTCAGATAGTTCCAGGAAGTGATGTTTTCTCTTCAAATGCTATAATTCTTTAATTTTTTTATTCATTAAATGGCTTTCGTCTTTAAATGGGTTAGAAGTTTACCTAAGTTGGTCTGTTTAGTCGCAGCTCTATGCGTAACTAGTTACTTTACTTCCGGGAGCTATTGAGAACCCCTGTCACATGATTCATGGAGCTTTCAGATAGTTCCAGGATGTTATATTTTCTCTTTAAATGTTATATTTCTTTAAATGGGTTAGACGTTTACCTAAGTTGGTCTATTAAGTCGCAGCTCGATGCGTTACAAGTAAAATCCGGGAACTATTAAAACTGTGAAAAAACTGTTCCATTGGAGTCAACAAAGAAGACGCAACTCTCTCTCTCAGTGGCTCTGCCAACGGCTCACTCTATCCCTCCCTTTCGAAGCACTACAGTAACTGACACAGGACAAACATGTCGTCACGTTTTCGCTTCAAGTCGGCACATTCTTTGCTTTTCCAGCATCTTCTCCATATTTGACCTCTTCTGATGTTGATATCCATCTTTTTACTCTGAAAACAATCGAGAGACACATACCATACACAACTAATACAAAAGCTGCAAACATGCATTGATGCTAAACACACTACATAATGTGCCAGGTAGATGGAAGGCTTTAAACAGGATGATCTGCAAATATGTAGATAGACATTTCTAATCCTAAAACGAAACTCAACCGGTGGAACTTGTTTCACAGTGGTTAGTCTGATGATTCTCAATGACTTTTGTGATCTCTGCTCTGATAGATCCTTGATTTTCTGTTCCCCTGTGTATTAGTTTTGCTTTAAGGCAAACTGAACAATGATAGATGGAGTTTGGTCGCGCGAGGAACTGATATCTCATTCTGCTTCGCTGCTCTTATCAATTTTCTACTAAACTGCTTTAACACACCCGGGTGTACTTTCCCACGCCGATCATGATCAATGAGTCAGTGACTACAGACTACATTTGCTCGGCCATATATGAGGATGGGAGTGTGTGTCTGAGAATTGCTAAAAGGTATCAAATGATGGATGTGTCTGTTTTCTGTCTGTGTGTATTGTGTGTGATGGTGCACAATGTAATCTAAGGCATGAAATAAAAAGCATTAGTCCCATTACGTATGCTACACACGCATACACACACACTGCTTGGAGGCAAACTGTATCATTAGTTATGCTTGTTAAGACAATATTGATTACTTGTTGTAATTATGATGAATTGAGGTAAAGCGTTTCTAATGATCTGGAGTGCATATACGTCTGTGCTGGTTATTCATGCATGTAAAGGATGTATTTAGTATTTGTAATTTTTGTCTTGTACAGTATGCCAGATTTACATTTCACTAATGTTTGTAAATGTATATAACTGATAAAAAGATCGTGAATTCTATCAAAAATGTAACATCTATTGTTGCAATTTGTTCTGGTTTAGATGTTCCTTTAATAGTGATTGTGTGGTACAAATTACAAACATATTGCATAATAGAATTTAACGATTGCACATGAAAAAAACAACAACAACACAAAGTTAAACTAAGATACGGTGATATCACATCTTCCTATTTTCACTCTTGTACAGTAAGTCTATAGATCAACTGTATCTACTGTAAGCTGACCAGAAAAAAACTTGTGTTGATAAGTTAATATACTGTAAACAATTAGTCTATTTTCATGTTGTGTTCATGTAGAAGCTCTTCTTAAACTCAATTCTTTTCAGTTCACAGGTTCAGTGTGAACATTCAGCCCGGCACCAAACTAGAAAGTGGCCCCGCCTCCCTGCATTTGTGCAACAACTTGCTTGTTATTGCCAGAGACCTCCCCCCAACTGTCATCGGCCAATGGAAACTGTCAGACTTAAGGCGTTATGGCGGCGTTCCTAGTGGATTTGTCTTTGAGGGCGGGACAAGATGTGGCTACTGTAAGTTATGGTTCTGTCTTTTGTGGAACGGCTCATTGATATTATTGGCCTATGTTGTCAGATTACTGATTTAATATAGCATGCAAATATATTTTGCATTTTTACCATAATGTTTTTTCATGGTTTAATTCAGCGCATGTTTCCACTTGTACAAATCTTTTTCACTTGGTCCTAATGACATTCTCAGCAATGAAAGTAGCACAGGGATGTCTGCCAATAGTAAATGTGAAAATGAGATCCCACCCAATGTCTCTCTTTCTCTCTCACTTTCTCACTCTCACCACACTTCCAGATTCAGTTAAACACATTATTTTTGTGCACCCACACACCGACTCGTGGTAATGTGCGATAGGGTTCGGTAAGATATGTTGCGTTAGCACCAATGAAGTCCTCCAGCTGCCTCTTTGGCACATCCTTCTGCAGCTGTTCTCTTGTTTCAGCAGCTAATGTATATCTGACTAATCTTATATGAAACTTCGTTACAACCCCAGCCGTGTTACAACACAAGAATTGCTTTTATCGTAATCGTAATCTGGCAAATGAATTGGTTGTGCCATGAAGTGTAGTATTTATTTATTCATGCAGAAATGTTTGTTTAATGTTGTTGAAGGGCAACACAGGGAACTCTGGGTGTGGGCAGGAGATGTATAAAGAAACTAGTCGAGTGGAAGACCTTGTGTGTGGGAGGGTGAGGGGTTATTAGACACCGGACTCTAAATCCGCCTCTCATTGCTGTAGCCGTATCTAGGCCCGCACGAAATCTGCACTCCACAGAAAGCTCCACAGATTTTCACATAATTGGAACTCCAGTCATTCATAAAATGTACCGGGGGTTAGTGTAGTTACATTGCCCTGAAAGGCCTTCATCATGGAACCCTGTGCCCATTTACTGCCAAGCAGTGATTCGTGGTTTACATTCTGGTAAATATGTAAAAATCCATAAAACCAGACACAAATTAATACCCAGTCTGCCAGGTTAACATTGAGAGGCATGCAGAGAGATAATGAAGTTCTCTGGAACATGTACCTCTTAGCCTCACCTCATTACATTTTGACAATCGTGAGCTCTGGATGGTCTCTGCCACACAGAGGTCGTGTCTTTCTTCCTGCCATTAGTGAATTTCAGCGGATGGCTGCTCCGAGAAAAAGTGAATTAAAATGGAAGTACGGCCACGTTGCCGTTTCCACCGAGACTGAGTGTCACAGGCCACAAGCGATGACAAACACATACTGGCAGTGCAATAAGTGAGGTTGTCGGCTGTCTCATTTGATTTTGAAGAATGAACGGGTTTAGAATGTTCAGTGGTTTGGACAGATTTTATATGTCTGTTTTTCTGTGTAATACAGAGCAATTGTGGATGGATTTATCCAGCATCAGTCAACATAAAAAAACGTAATATGATTTAGGGCGAATTTAAAATGACTGCACAAGGTGGATTTGGTTACTCTAAAGAATTTCTAACAACTAGAGATTGTGTCAAGGCTTAAACTGCGTAGAAGTGTTACAATGAAGCCGTGCATTTGTTTATGGAACTTTTGTGCTACATTGTATACTGGTCGTTTTAGCAAATAATTATTCGGTATTAAAACACAATATTTGCATACTTTGCACAGTATATGGAGGATACTCATTAAATCTTGGTTTCAAGATGTCAAACATGATTTTCTTAAAAACACTCATATGAAATTATGTTCTTTTATTTTTTAAAAACAAGGTATGACATGTTTAAGAACATTTATTTCAAAACATGCACCGACAGTTTTTTTAAAGATCTCATTATGGAAACCCTTTAAAACTGTCAATCCCATAGCATGTTTTTTTTTAAAACAGAAGTATTATTCATACTTAAAAAGACATTAATGAAGTATATTTGAATAGACAAATATACATGTAACATTTTGTTAATTAAGGAAACAAAGGTTAATGATTATGAAGAAGTCGTGTACACTGCATTACAAGAGAATATTACGCTTTTAACTAGCAAAATATAAAGTCACCTGTTAACTATTTGAAAGGTACTGGTAGATGTGTTTTTTTTTCACATAAATTTAACTTTAACGTAAATTTTAGGAGTGTGATGAGACACTTATCTCACGAGAAAGAGACAAGATTTTTAGACTTTTTTTAAAGAAATCATCGATAATGAAATATATAGGAAAAATTGTCTTTTATTCACCTTAACAAAAAATGTTGGCATTACAAAATCAACTTGTACTTTATGAAACAAATTAAACTTCTATTTTAATGAATTATATTATGCAATAATAAACAATATGTCAACACTGCTAAATGTTTTGTCACAAACTCAAACGATAGTAATTGCACAAAATGTATGCTTTGTTTTCATAACAGGTGCAGCTTTTACCAAAGAGCTGTGGTTGTTTTCTCTATATGCTTTTGAATAGTGCTCGTGTTAGCAGAGGTGGTGATCCTATCACACTCAATCCTCCTTCCTCCACTGACTGAACCCTCATAGCCTTCAGAGAAACAGTTAAAACTACATAAAACACATATACAAAAAAAACTATTTGCGAACGCCTGCTGCACGTCTACATTTAAAATAACAAATTTGCGCGCAGAAAAGACACGAAATGTGAATCGGGCTTATAATAAAATACTCAAAATACACTGAAAATATTAAACACATTTTATATGTACAAGAAGTCTTTTTAATGAGTCAAAATCTGCTAAGGGGTAATAATAGCACTGCAGTTTTTTCCACGAATTTTTACAATCGATTGTGCACTTTCATAGGTTAAAATAAAAAATCAGTCTAGAGGACTTTTATCTCTATTTAATTTACTGAAAATTTGGGCAAGGAAGGTCAATAGCTGGGCCACGTGGTAACTTATCTCGAGTATTAATAGCCCACCAGTATGTTTATGAATTATGAAACCAAGAGCTAAGCATGTTATGGTTATTTTTGAGAAGGACTGTCACTCCAATACCGCTCGCATTCCATTCAGTGACGCTTGAGGGATTTGACAGGACTATATTTATCGTCATGAAAGATGCCTAATTCTGTCCTCATCATGTCGAACAAAGAAAGGCGGTCATAATCTGACTGCTGATGAGTCACTTCTAAGTCTTGACGCAATTCATGTCTTTGTTATCCCAGTTTTCCCATTGTAGTTGAAATCTCAAGGCTCTTGGATAGCTCGTGTTTTGCAGCGTGCTCGGCAGCGCTTATTTTAGTCTGAAAGGGGCGAAAGGCTTTCTAGATAATGTAAGCTATTGACATATGCATGGAGGAGGTGTGGGCACCAGAGCAGGATTTGTCTTTCTTCTGGAACATTAATGTTTATAAATATACATTATGCTCAATTTTAAAGTTCAAGAACAAACTCGTTATAACTTTTATTATTGCTTTTGCCTATTCAAAGAGTGTGGGCAGATGTTACATAAGATGTGATAAGAACTGAGTTTACATATAAAATGAAATGCATACTGCATCACTTTGGAAGAAACCGGATTTGAAGTGCTGATGTATTGATTGCTTTTTAGTTGAAACGGGAATATGAATAATGATATGGGATTTGATAATGCAAAATGAAATCCACAGTAATCCAAGTTAAAAGGAACACATTTTTGGTTTGATGGAGGGTTACATACGCTATACTCATGGGGCTGCATAAGACAAAAAATGGCATTTAATCAACCAGAAATGCAACTGAAAGTAAAGAAAGAAATGAAGACTCCTTCATTTATCTTTTAACAGTGACAATGCTCACCACAGAGAAATGACTCGATGTTCCCTCATTTGCGATCATCTTGCGACTGTGATCATTACCGAACAGCTCTTCTATTCAATGCCATAGACAATTAATATCAATACGATTGCGAAGCGGTACATCGTGTCTTCTGAGGAAAACTGACATTAAGAAATAATTTCTCTCAATTGCTTTTCTCTACAGGGGCTGGTGTTTTCTTCCTCGCCTGTGCAGAAGGCGAACAGATCAGTTTTTTGTTCGACTGCATCGTTCAGGGCATATCGCCAAGCAGGGGGCCGTTTGGACTGCGTCCAGTCCTGCCAGGTGAGTTTGTTTATACGGAGGTGTGTGATTTTAGTGCAAAGCTCAGATATTTTAAAGTTGCCGTGTCCTTACCGTTGGCTTGATGTGGCGTGGGCTGTCAGCTGTGTGTGTGCGTTCTGAATTATGGACTGCTGACATGTGTGACCTGCAAGTTTTCTGTAAACATAAGCATCCTTATGAACAATTTGTGTCCTTTTTGTACTACTGGATATAAATAAATATTTAAAGTGCGCATGTGTGTGTAAGTTTTATGTGCGATTGGTACATAGTGTGCCGTTCCTCTCTCTCGTTTTAATAAATCACATTGACTGAGTCAGAGTTCAGATCAGTTTATAATAACACGCATGCACGCACACACACACACTGTAGTTATAATTACATATTTGTATTGAATAAGCATTAACAGAGTTAGTGGTATTGTTGTGCAATAGTCGAAAATATTCATAGTTGCACAAGTGTAATAACCTTTAATGGGTCTTACTATCCTTTTTTAAATCTGGCTACTCAATGGCTCCATCTTGACGGGGGGATAATATCATCACTAACACTAACTCATCTACGTGGTCCGTATCATTTAAAAGGAACCTAATATCATTTAGCTAATACTGAATTATTGTCCTCATATCGATGCAATGTTCACATTTAGTTTATTGATTTGTCCCAGACTCCTCCATAGATTTACCACATAAGCATAATAGTATATTAAACCGAAATGAGTTTGACATATAGCTTTATTGATCAAACTACTGTGAGCCATACTGGCACACAGACAATCGTTTTATTGAGTTGGTGAGGCAGCAGTATCGAACTAAAATGATAAAGTCTACCTGAAAGGTTACAGTATGACAATGGGTGTGTGAAAGGAAACCTGTGGAGCTGTGCGGTCGATAACATGACAAAAGAATATAGAGGATTGAATATAAAGTGGCTTGAAACTTTTGCTTCTGTTAATGTCAGTAGTTCTTGTATTTGTATGTGTACAGTATATGTTGTTAATAATGTTTGTCGGATTAGGATTAATAGGGTAGTTTAGCAGTCAAGAGCTCGGCAGGGTATTGAGAGCTTGTGATTTAGAACCCCACAAGGGATCATCTATGTGCTTCCACTAATGTTCCCAAGACATTTTCCCCAAGTTTATACTAGGCTTTATAGAAGGCCATTTGCCTTTTTATAAGTATACTGTGGGGCTTTGAATAAAAGTACCACTCAATTGCATAGACCCATTTACACAATCAGTATATGGCATTACGTGCGTTGTCGAATCATTTTTAAAGGTAGTTTTCGCCTCATTCATTTCTTTGATGTCGTGCCGCCAGAACATGATTTTCCTAATCTGCTAAAGACATTTTAATTTTCCTGTTGAGTAACTATACAGATAACAGATTCATTAACAACCCAGCTGTTGTATGTTTTTACTGATAAAAGCAGTCTTTTCACAATGCATTCTCCAAATTTTTGCGATTGCTAAATAAATATATGTACAGGCCAAAAGTGATGTTCAGAATGCGTATTTGTTTGATATTTGCCTTCAATACTCCCTCTTGTTTGATTGTTTATTTGTTTTAAAAAGGCAAACTATAGTGTATCAGGGAATATATAAAAAGAAAAAAACATTTATTTATTAAAATTGTGTTTACATAATATATCTCTGTGTTCTTTGCATATTCATTTCGTATTTATAAATACATACGCATACATGCCTAGAGACTGTTTCAGCGGCGACAACATAAACAAGTGCTACGTGACCCAAATGTAATTTCCGGTTGACTTCAGCAAAGAATCAATAACTGTTGAGTAGTTTTAATTGAATTTAATACAAATAATATACAATAGAATGTTGATATAGAATAATATTAATGTTTAATTAATATAAGATAAATTGTTGTATTATAACCAAACGCAGGAAGGCGGACGCATTCCAACGAAACCATCTATAAGAGAAATATACAAATAAATATAATTGCAAATATGGGTATTTAGTAATAACAATTTAATATTTCCTATATATATACATGTTTGTGTATGTTTATGTGTTTAGAAATACAAAATAAACAAGCACTGAATACAGACATACTTTTAATCTGGATGCGATTAATTGTTTGACAGCCCCACAAAACATACATTTACTACAACTTTATAAGTTATTCATATTTAATCTCTCGTGGTAATATTTTGCAGTCATTCTCCAGGGACTTGACTCAATAAGCTTTGTGCATGTGCGTTGCCGAGCCTCCTTAAATTCTTCAGAGCTGAGCTTCAATTTACACTTCATGCACAACTACTCACCATGCATACAAAATGTTTAATACATCTTGAGTAATATATTTAAATTAAAGGTTCTAGACAGCACTTTTGTCCACGGCTATACAGTATGTCAGAAGCTGGAATATGTTGACTTCAATGCTTACTGTATGAAAACAGTATTCCTTATGTCAGTAAATAAAGTTCTCCACTGTCTTCCATCATACAAGATGTCAGGGCAATTTTTCTAGCTGTCAGTACGTGTCTGTTATTAAGAACACTGTATTTTAACCTTTGACATTAAATGAAGGTTGAATTAGAGTTCAGATTGCCAATGACAAACACGGTCAACGTTACAATTTAAGGGACCCTGAGTATGAGTACAGAGCATTGGCATGTTACGTTTCTTTGTAAATATCTTTCTGTCCTTTATGCGTTAGATTAAGTGTCTTGAAATATAAAGGACACTTACATCAGGTAGATCAATTGCACGAAAGCTAATTTTCTCCCGGCCGTTTATCTTCCCACGCTCAGCACTGTTTTTCAAATGACCAAGAACAAGGATGTCAGCGGCTTTTTGAGATTTAGCTCATAACGTAATTTTTGTTATATGACTTTCTGGCAAGCAGATTTTCAGTCTATTGTAGCCTGTATGATTGCGTGTATTGATGTCTAGCATGAAATGCAATTCCTATGCTAATAAGGTGTTTTAATATACCAGAGAAGTCAATGACTCTAAATTCCTCCATATAGATTATTCTGTGCTCTGTTCTGCTGTTTGTTCCCTTTCTGTCTTTTCCATATGAGTTATCTCATAGCTGATCTATTGATAGATTTAAGCACTCGTGGTTTATTTTATTATGAGAACGCGCGATTACCATCATGGTCAAAGAAAAGCTATCATTGGTCACCAAGTGTGTGTGTGAAGACAATATATTGCCATTATATTTGCAATGACACTTTTGGTGATATGAAATTAAGAAACGGACAATCAACTCGTGGTATAATATCGTTTAAAGGTCCATTGTGTAATCTTTTGGAGGACCTATTGACAGAAATGGAAAAATTATATAGATAACTGTCTTAAGGGGTGTATAAAGACCTTACATAATGAAGCGATATGCTTTTATTACCTTAGAATGAGCTATTTCTATCTACATACAAAGCGTGTCCCCCAACATGGAATTCACCATGTTGTTTCTACAGTAGCCCAAAACGGACAAACTGCTCTACAGATAACTTTTTGTAAATGCGTTATCTCCTTCGGCAAAGGTGCTTCGAAAGGGAGTGTTGGAGTGAGTCATTGGTTGTAATTTGCAACCTGACTGCTAGATGCCGCTAAAATCTCCACGTTCCTCCTCTAAAATAAGTTAAAGCAATTAAAGATATTTATACAAATAGAACGCAAGATAAAATCAAGGTATTCATTTTTATGACGAATACACATTTACTTCTATTTACATCTATTTAATATTTATTAGTATTACTTGTTATTTATTACTACTATGTTGCATTTTATGGACACTATTACAATGAAATTCTTACACTAGAGTTTATGCAAAAACATACTTATGTTTTTTATGGTATAAAAATGTACAAGGCACACAATTATACATAATATACAGCACGTACAGAGCATCAGTAAATAATTACATTTTCATCTTTTAAGTGTACGTATTTAAATATTTCAGTTTCTTTAAGTATTTAGAGCTCCTGTATCCCCAATAAATTGTGTGTGTTTCGGCAAATCAAGCTTATTCTGATTCTGTACCCTTGTGCAACGGTGCTTATGTGAGAAATGATTGCCATGGGGATGCAACCGTAATGTGCCTTTAGAGACTAATAAATGTGGCCAGTGGCTCCTGTGATTTTCCCCGTGGAGACTAATACAACAGTAATGGATTATACATGAATTATTCCCAGAGACAAATGAGCGCTGTCAGGTGCATGTTTGTATTTTGTTTGTGTGTTTACGAAATATATGTTCTTATATGTGTTTGAGTAATAAATGTTCACTGTATTGGCCCTTATTATAAATGAATGAGATTCTTTTTCCATAGACCCCAGTGCTAACCCATCGTCTACAGAAGACAGGATTAGCCAGGAGGCCAGTGAACTAGAGAAACGACTCAGTATGCTGTCTATATGTAGCCAACACAGCAGTGCAGGTAATACCAATATGAAAATATGATTCTATTTAAAAGAAACAACACACTCGATATTCCTGGAGTTACAGATTGCACCTTTAAAATGCTTCACCTATCAATCATATGACAATCCCGCCTCTCTTTCACAACCGCTCAGCCTCCAGCAGCAGTTACGGTGCCTCCTTGGCAGGAGACGATAGAAGTATCTCCAGCTCCTCCTCTGAGACCAGCCATTCTGATAACAGCCTGGGCAGTCGTCTGGCAATATGGTCCGAGCCGGTCAGACATCCCACCCCTATCGAACCTTCATCATCATCATTAGGGGCCACTGGACCCAAAATCACAGCCTGTTCTGTCAGCACGTCCAGCGACGAGCGTCTGTACGGAGCGGTCATGGGAGGACACCGACCCCCATCCAAGCCACCTCAACCTAGAGGCCTTCAAGAGGCGGGACGCCAGAACTCAACCGACAGCGGTATCGCCACAGGGAGCCACTCGTCCTATTCTGGAAGCTTCTCTTCTTATACTGGTAGCATGGATAATGGGCAAGGAGAGACTGATGAGTTTGGATCCTTAATAAGTCTTCCTCCAAGCACAGTTTTGAACTCAAACACTATAGTACGGACCATTACCCTCATACCCGAGCACATGTCATGTGTGTGTCCGCACAGAGACCCTGGGTACCAGGTACCAAATCAAGCTCTGCAGCATTACGATGTCCCACGTCGGCTTGTGCAACAACAACACTCCTCCGATCAGGAGCCGTGTTCGACTGCAGTCCCGGAATGGAGGCCTGAAAGCGGAGCTCTGGGACTAGAGGACATCTCTGCAGACGCCTCTCATAAACAGACTGTCCCAGTGCGATTTAACTGGTGTAGTGAAGGAGCAGCGCCCCCTGAAGGCTCAACCGGGTCAGAATTACAGCCCGCCATCTGTCCTGACTGTGGGGGAGGCAAGGTAACAAGATTTGTTTTCCTGTTGCTATTATTTCTCTTTTTTCGTGAACAATTGTAGGCTGATTATAATCAGCCCAATACCGTCCATATGCTAGGAGGACTAGGTGAACTTGGATATGTAGTTTAGAAATAACATCACAGATAAACACTCACAGAGAGTTTGATATTTCTTTTGTCGAACAATTTTTACAGACTGTATCCTAGATCTAGATCTTCACCGCCGTATCAGAATCGCTTAAGGACAATAACACACATCAGAGTTTTGCCTTACAGGTCAGGGATGTGTTGACTGAGCCTCCGTCTTTCATTATTCTCTAATCTCAGAATTCAGCGTTCCAGCACAAATCTGCAGACTGTTCCGGAGGTCTGTTTTTTTGGAGCACGCTCAGTCGCGTTGATGCATCAGTGGGGATTCAGAACTTGTTTGCAGAGTGAATTGAAATGCTTTTTCATCTCACCACAAGCTTTGGGATCTGGGAACGCAGTAGTACGCAGAACCAAAAACAGATTATTATTTGTTTTTACCGAACAACAAACAAAACGTTTTCCCCGTTCAGCACAATCGATATTTCAATGAGAAAAACATTTTACATTCTAGGCTGCTATTTGTAGCTTCTGCATTCATTTTAGATTGACTTGAACAGGATAAAAGCAAAACTAATTTGGTTAGTGTAATTAAATGTAGGTTTTTCAATTGTGACAACACTGCTTGATGACACTTGTCGTGAACGTGGCTTATTAAATGAATGCCATTGCTTTTAGTATCAATATTGGATAAAAGCGTCTGCTAAATGACTAAATGCAAATTTCATTTAAAATACAAATAATAATCAAGAAATGTTTCAGTGAAATATATTTATTTGAATTGGTTTGTAGCTGCCACAAGTTTTCAGGGTATTTTCGAGGCAAGGCAAGTTTATCTATATAGCTTTATATATAGTATATATTGATACACAAGGTGATTTACTGAAGCAATAAGCCCCAAGAAGCAGTGGGTTGCAGTGCTTTTTATAACTGCTAAGGGTGTTGTGGCACGCCTAAAATCGGTTTTAAAATGCCCTTGTAAGTTAATTTATTGCTTCGCGGGGCTTATTGCTTTTATAAAACGATAATTGCATATGTGTAGCAAGGTTTTATAAAATAAAGACAATACAGCTATGTATTTAAACTATGTAAGCAGTTATAAATCCGGGTATTTTATCAGAATCAAGGACCAGGACTGACCATTTTATAAATAGAAATTATTCACAAAGGAAGGATACATAATGCATAGATCTTTAAAAAAGTAATGATTTAAAAAAGATAATTTTTTTATTATAAGCGGTTTTACACTGTGTTTTTACAATTGAGCATTGTGGCAAACACAATCTTACTACCTATGTTACGAGGCGGCTAATTCGTACGAATTACTACGATCTTCATAAATATTTTCATTTTACCTCCACACATACCTATAAAAAGTACATTTTAAAATCAGAAAAGCTGATGTATGACGATCGTTTGTGTTTGAGTTATTGTTTGACTTATTGAGTTATTTAAATATATGTTATATTCATAGCTCTATTAAAAATGCAAATCACATTTTATTTAATATGAACATTTAGCAACATTAATTATTGTCTGTATTGTCTGTGGGATTACTCCACTGTAACTTCAACAGCTGCACTGCAACTTTAATAGCCAATGTCAATAATTTATGCATACCTAAGTCACTTGCACTATTTTAGTCTAAATTATTATCTGTTCATATCCACCTGTACATTAATGTTCATAGTATATAGCCATCTGTATATATTGTTCATAGTATATATATATTCTCTCATATTGTATTCTGTATTTATTCTAACTGTATATCCTGCACTTGCTAACTGCACTTCTGGTTAGACCTAAACTACATTTCGTTACACTGTACTTGTATATGTGTAATGACAATAAAGTTGAATCTAATCATCTAATCTAATCTAATTGTAAACAGAATGCCACAAATACTCTATGGCCTGATATTCTATACATTTGAGGTATATATAGTGCAAGTATTAAGTAACTGTTAAAATCAAAAACCTTCCTCGACTTTAAACTACTCCATCAATTTAAAGCAAAGAAATACCTTCCAAATCTGCTTCCTGTAGGTGGTGGAGAGGAGCAGGTGTGCGATGAGAGGCAGTTCTGAACACCTGAAACCTTTTCATGAAACTGACGGTGAGATTTGTACAGTAAATTGATTTTGAAATGTTAATGACCTCTGAAGACATGTTTCTGTAGGTCAGGATCACGGGTCTGTTTTTTGTCAAATCAACAGGAAGTGCATCAGTATTGCTACCCTCTCTTAAAAGCGTTTTGACAGGACCTCCGCGCCTGTGCTGTTTCAAAAAGTGTTTTGATCTTTCACTCAACAGGGATTTCACAGTTATTCAGAAAATGAGACATTGAGATATTCTGTCTGGATACGTCAGTCTGTGTTTAATATCCTAAGCATGATTGGTTTCAGCTGATAACGTTAACGATTTCCTATTTTGGGGCATAAATCACAATCTTTGATCAACTCAATCGACTGCGCAGTGTTGACAATGTAAATTGTAAATGGCATACTGATTCATGCATGGGGTTTTGTCCTACTCAGCAGATCCTAAAGGCAATTATGAGCAAATGGCATATATGACTGATGCATGCAGGTGGCCACAGTTCAGAGCAGGAGAGTATGGTAATTGAGATGCTGCTACTTATATTACCATCACATGACAGCATTTCATCCATTCGATTGCGTTGGTTTCTGTGTTTTATTCATGTTTGTGCCGTCTTACAGGAAGTATGCGGGGACTGACGGTTACTGACAGACTTCAAGGGGATTCTGCTAACTATGTGAATATACCAGTCAGCCCTACATCTAAACGACAGCTTCACTATATAGAGTTGGATCTGCAGGATCGCCAGGAGTCAAGCCACACTGTGAGAGGTGCACTGGGTTCTTTTTATATACACACCACAATCCGTTCTGATCATAAAGGAATAGTTGACAGAAATATTAAAGTTCTCTCATCATTTATTCATCCTGATGACATCCCAGTCTCCCAACTAGTCACTTCTTATTTTTATGATAGATGCACTGTATGTTCTTATTGGAGCTTTAACACATGAGTCCCATACATGAAGAAAACAACTACATTTTACTATTTAGATTTGTTTGTGTTTAACTTAATAAAAGTTACTAAAGAGGGAATGTTCATTTTTGGCTGAACTGTTCCTTTGATAGCATATGAAATACAGGGCATACGTTTTGGAGCTAGACTGTATCAACTGTTGTTTCAAGAAAAGTATTTAGATTCCTGTCTTCAAGCTCTCTTGTGTTCGACTGGAAAAACCATCCATGAACATTTGGAACAACAGAGTGTAAATAATGCAGAACTATTATTTTTAAAATGAAAAGCTGCAGGCTATAGCACAAGCCAACCAATACACCATGGCTCAAACAATGTCTCGTTTCTGAATAAACACCTACACAATATAATATATTCGGCAACTGTAATTTGTCTTTCTGAGCATGAAAAATAACTATTGTGGATATTTCATTAAATGAGCACATAAAATAAGCCTTTTAAAAAGTTTTTTTAAATCCATTGTTTTTTTGTTTTTATCCAGCATCCAACTCTAGCACAAAATATGCACACATTGACATCACTGCTACAGAGACGGTACAGAGGGTGGGAGCCCAGCATGCACAGGGCCGAGAGCAGAGACTACAGGAACTAGAACAGAAAAGAAGAGGAACTCTCCCCTGAACAAACATACAGTCCAGTGGGGTTCATGACACAGTATTTTGTGTACAATGTCAGCCCATCATATACTCAAATCTGTGGACAAATACAAGTTCAACTTGTCACAAGTTTTTATGCAGGTATTATCATTTATAAAGAACATCCACGATAGAAGCATTTTAATAGTAGCCTCAGACTTTTGGACCCCTCTGTACATTTATGCAAAGTCACCCTTTACATTTTATTTACATTTAATAATTACACATGTTCTATGTTAAACAATGATTGTAATGAATTTATTTCTATATTATATACTATGTGTCTTTTTGTGGATGAATGTGTTAATTTCCCCGATATTTATAATAGAATTACAAAGATTTTACTAAATACCTAACTTGTTGACAACTGTAAATATATATTTCCTTCTGTGACCAATTTTTCTCTGTACATTTAAATATTTCATAAGAAACCTGTATTTTTTCAGATATTATTTTCTGACATTTCTTTATGGAGTATAACCGTAAGAATAAACTTATCATCTATAATGCCAGAGCTCATTGTTGCCTGTCCATGACTTTGTCACTCCGATACCTCAACATTGTGTATTATTACTGTTTTAAACCATTTAGAAGACAAACATATTTATCATCATTTCATTTATTATCAAACACAATTAAAGGCATTAAAAAACGATATAAATCTTTCAGCTTAGTTACAACAGTACCATAGATTAGTATGTGATTTGTATACAGTAGAATTTTGGTGACAACGTTTTTTAACAGCACATTAACAGTGAAGATGGTGATTTATGTCCCGACCACATTTTAAGACAACACTTGCGCAGTCATGATGCGATTCATTCAGTATAACGGATAACTCAAGGTCTCCCAACTTCTTCACATTCTTATTCCCTATTCCAGCCCCCGAAGCACATCTCTTTCGCTTTGCTTCGAAACATAATTGTAATGTACTGCTTAACAGTAAACGCAAGAAAATCAGTTTGTGTGCAATTTCAGCTTTTGACTATCTGCAGACCTAAAACAATCAATAAATGACAAAAAGATCAGTACCAAAATGACCAAATCTTCTAATTGAATTCGTTGAATTAATGTACATCAAGGTCCAATCTGTCCTAGCCCCATTCAATGTGTTGAATAACATTAGTTTATAAACAAAGGGTAACAGTATTATGTGACCTGTGAATAATTATAGCCAGCTATAGTCGCTATTGGTGAAGAAAACAGCATTCAGAGTTCGTTGTGTTGTAATCCATTTCTGGAAATCTTATTTGTAATGTCCTGCAAGTGTTTCTTCATCTAAAAACGAAATTATGACTATTAGTATAAATCTTAAAACTCATCAAAATCATATGTCTTATAAAAATGCTAGTCTTGTTATTTACCTTGTATCCCATTTCTCGTGCCTTCTCAGCAAGAGTGTGGTATTTCTCTTTGGATCTTACGATGTGATCCTTGTCTCCCAGGGCCTCCACATGCTTCAGTTTCTGATGAGACATCTCCAGCTGCTCCTGATAATGCTGGTGCTTTTCCACCTTTGTTTCAAAGTGTCTGAGTTCCTCCTATACGTCATTTATTCAGAAATGTTAGCACATACACTGTAAAACCGAGCTGAACTGATATATTCGGTTGTTTATTAGCTGCGTGAGATGACTTTCAGGCTTACTTTAAGAGAGTCAAGCTCATTCTCGCTAAGATTGGATCTTTTTGCCATCTCCCAAAGCTCTGTGACTCGTGGCTCTCTGAATTCTGCCGTAAACACAGTCATGAAAGAAAAGGAGGAATTATATCAATCGTGCATTTTATCAAACCCTCATCAGTAAGACAATTAATTTATGAGACAAAGGTTCTTTGTTTGCAAAGGTGCGCACCGGTGTCATCACTGTATCCCTCATGGGTAATTTTGCGGAGTCGTTCAAAGCCCTGGTTAAGGTCTCGCATTCTCTGCTTCAGATCTGAATGTTTTTGATGGAGCACATGTTCCTTCACTTCACCCTCCAGGGGACTTATTTCATTTTTATGGATCTCTGAAAAACATTGCAATTGATTCATTCTCTTGTGAATTTCAAAGGGGAAGAGTGTGAGAATCTGCAAAACAGATTACAATTTTTGCAAATGTTTACCATTAATAAGTACTGATAAAGATATAACCATCAAACATTTCAAACCAAAGCACTAAACCTTACCTTCAGTTCGACTCACAGTATCCATGACGATGTTGTACTCACTGATCTTGTCCTTGTGGTGTTGGAATTCTCTCAGAAGACTTTGCAGTTCCTCATCAGAGAACTTTCCAGAAGTTTTGGCCTGAGGGTCAAAAGATCACGCAGAACTGATAGGTTAGCAAAAGATGAAAGCGTTGCCATATAAACCAGTAAATAAGTATGTGAATCACAATACACACATTATTTCCTCTGCTCATGTGTAATTTACCTTGTTCCACAGCTTGTCTAGTCTTGGGTCATCAAATGTATCTCCTTCTTTAACATCATGATCTTTTAACCTGTTGCTGTCCAACGTCCGGGTGTCTTTTTTTCCGTCCATTCCGTACTTTGCTAGAATAACTGCGCAAGCAGGCACATGGAGTTAATATATATTATAGTCTTTTAATGACCACTTTGGTAATCTTTATTCTTACAAATGTTTAACCCGTAAAGGGATAGTAAAACTAAAATGGAAAATTCTTCAATCAGTTACTCACTATCGAGTCATTCCAAACCTGTGACTTTCTTTAGCAGAACAGAAGATATTTTAAAGAACATTGGTGACCAAACAACATTAACACCCATTGTCTTCATTATATGGACACAAAACCACTGAGCCCTTCCAATATCTTCTTTTGTATTTCATAAAGGTTTTGAGCAACATGGGGGTGAATAAATGGCATTGCGTTAGGCCACAACGCAAGGTTGTGGGTTCGATCCCAGGGGATTGCAGACACCTATGTATAAATGTACAGGATAATACAATGTAAGTCGCTTTGGATAAAAGCGTCTGCCAAATGCCTAAATGTAAATGTAAATATTGTGGATGTTATAACAACATTCAGACCCGTTTATTTTCACTCTTGTTATTTCTATAAATTTATTTTAGCAGTTGAATGCCATTTTCTAAACAAACATCCTTACATTTGTCTTAGACTCAACCAAAAGAAAAGTCCAATCTTACTACTGAAGTTGCGCCTGAGCTTGGCTTCTCTCTCTCCATCCTCATCCAGCCCTTCTGCCTTCAGTTTCTTCCACTGAAGTTCATCTTTTTCCTGAATCTTCAAGTCGCTGTGCAGTTCTGACAGGCGCACCGGTGCAAGCTGCATCTAAATCAAAACAAGTGAAGGGCAGACACCGTGTTAGAATATTTTATCACCGCGTACAAAGCAACATGGCTCACAAAACATTAATTCATTTGACATATAACTTACCCTTACAGCCTTTTCCCAAACTTGGTTCATTTTAGCAATCCTAAATTCCATTTGATCGTCGCCTTTATCAAACGCCTTTTGTTCGTTAAGTTCTTTTGAGTACTTCCCTGCCTTTGCCCCGACAACGAAGAGACAAAACAACAGTGTAAAGTGCATTTTGATTTTGATATACCAGATCCGAATAAAAGACAGAAGATGTACGATGTCTCCTAGAGCATCAGCAGTTGTTTTCAGGAAGCGCTTGGAGAATCATATGACGTTCACATGCCCGTACTCCAAATGCGCAATGCCTCATGGTTCTTGTAGTTTTAAATTTCAAGGTCGCTCGTGCTTTGGAACGAGCGAGTCTACGATAGAATACTTCAAGCCCCATAAAACGCTGCTACGTCGTTACCTAGTAACTAGGCGCTTTGAGCAAATGAGATCAATCCACGCAGCGAGACTAAGAGAAGCGCCCTCGAAGGGATATAATGGCAAATCCCCCCTAGATTAAATGATGAACCACTTTAAATAATACGATAAAACTAATATCCCGTTTGATGGCAAAAGTGTTATTTTGTATGGTTGCACCATCTGTTGGACCTCAATAAAATCAAACCTGGGAAACAGAATTTACCTTTTATTATGACCTCTAACCTTGTTACTAGGACCGTTTATTCATTGCAATCTGTTTCTTCGAATTTTAACTTAATCCAGAGTTTACTGATACAGGTGATGGAACAATGACTAGTTAACAAGATTGTTTACTAGGGATACAATGCAAACAAATGTGATACACGTAATTTATCTTATTTATCAAAATGTACCAAATTGATTTGATAATAATGATTTAATAGATGTATAAAAACATAAAAGATGTCTGAACAATTTGTGGAGTTATTTATTTGTGAAATTACAAATAATTCAACAGCTTTTTTAGATTTTAATAGTTTACAAACGTCGCTTATTAAATATTTATAACCATTTCTATTTCAATTTATTACATATCTTGCTGGTTACAAGTTAACATACCAGTGATATTCACAAATTCCTGTGTATGAAATTTTGCGGCATCCATTGGCTCACTCCACCCCTCCCTCTCAAAGCAATAATAATATGTCATAACGTGTTTACGAAACACGCTGGCAGCAGTTTGCGTGGTGAATTCCATGCATGGGTAGATAGTAAGAGCTCATTCTAAGGTACTAAAAACATAATGCTTCGTTACGTAAGGTCTTTATACACCCCTGAAGACATAGTTATGTGTATATTATATTGCATTTCTGACAATAAATGACACATTGGACCTTCTAAAATACAACATTAATCCATGCCTTCGCATGACTGCAGACAGCTTATCCAATACAAGCCGGGCTACTGTAAGCTATGAAACTGCTAAAAAGCAGTTTAGTAAGGGATCAAGTTTGAACGACGTTTTTATTTAACTTTTAAAAGACATAGAACGTTATTTAATATGCAACAATGGAGGATCACTTTACATATAACATACCTTTTGGACGAAACTTTAACTGTCTTTAGTCACATGTTTCATCACCTTTGATTCCACCTGAAAGGTTTTACAGGAGCATTAAAGCATAAAATGTCTGTGTAAAAGGCACAATAGTCAAAGAGTTTCACCACTTTGGTTTGTGGTAGATAAGTTTTAACGGAGGAACTAAATAGGGAATTCCTCCAACCAAATACCCAAACTAATGTATAATATTTCACTGTATAGTTGCTTTCAGAAAAGTATTGGTGTCCTTGGACTTTGGGGGAATTTGTTAAACATAAAAGTTTTTTGAATGACTATATTTAACTGTGATCCTCTTTGTTTACCATATCTTTCTCTCTCTACAGCTTTACATTAAAACAATCCTTTAACAATAATAACAGCATACAATATTCATGTGCAAATGTTTCTTATAATAATCCCAAGTAGCATATTAAGACATTAAGATCACTTGGTTACATTAGGAATGTAAAAACATCAAAGTATTCCATTCATCACAATGATTCTATTGCCCAAATAATTTCTCAGCATCTTTCGGTGTCTTAAACTGAAATTTTTCACTTTAAGGTTGAGTTTTCATCATGTATAGTATTATTAATGAATACAATCAAAGGCTATTGTGTGCATCAGGCAAACTGCGCCCTAAAGCGATTCTATTACATAAAGTTTGGTTCTGTTCTCGGTTTCTTGACCTTTTAATGTAGCTCAGATTCCATTAACGTGCAGCGGAGACGGTCAAAGGCCTTTGTGTTCTGCTGCCAGAGACGTCTTTGGGAGCATCACGCCTAATGAATACACTCAATCACAGACAACGGGAACAAACACGGTCATTAAGCGAGCAAACATCACATTTCTTCGTCGCGCATTCGTCTTCATTTAAACAGATGAGGGAGGATTCTCGGGACAACTTGTCTACTTCTGTTTTGAACATTATGACAATATACAGCTGTCAGCCACAGATTCACCAAATGATCAGAATACAACCCACACTAATGGCCTTGTAGAGTGGACAGCTGTTGAAGTGATTCTTAACTCTCCATCCTTCACATCTTCTAGGCTCCAACATCAAACCATACGTCTTCCGATGGCTCTTTCGTGATGCACACACCAAGACAGGCGGGAGCGTTGCTGGTAACAAGCAGATCTTGTGTTTTGGATGCAGGTTCCCAATTAAAGGTAAACTGTCTGTTTATACTCATCCATGTTTGGAAAGACGCCACATAGCACCACTCATTTGTTTTGTAAAACAAAGAGCTGTCAGTCCAATCATACCAGATCACCTGTAGATGGTGCTGAGGCTTTCTGTCATGCATGAAAGACAGAGCAAGATGTAGACCGATATGTTAGTGAAAGAGAAAGCACATGTCCTCTCGTAGTAGACTCAGCACCTTTTTGTCTAAGCATTATTGTTGTTTACAGAGCCACGCACACACACCTCTACAAACTGCCAATCATTGCTGAGGTCCACATCTCCGATGAATTTAAACATGGGAACATGATAAACAGAGTACTACATTACATTATCTGCATGTGAGGTGAGGATGTGGACCCGTAAGATATCAGGAGACAATGACTAAATAGACAAGGATAGATAAAAACAGACAACAGGTCCGTGATTATTATCTAATGTGCACAGATATATGATAACACCAGAAAGATAAGCTGGAAAATCTTCAAGCAAAAAGTGTATAACGGCAAATCCATATAAACAAAGAAAATGATGTAGGCCTATTTTGTTTGGAGCGATTTTAGTCTCATTAATTGTTCACCCGTAAAACAACATACACACATGCATAAACAGTTTCGCATGCATAAAACCTAATTTACGTGCACATAGTATATATTTACATTTACGAAAAGCAATTCACGTGCGTAAAACAAAACTAGTTTCTCATAAAGTACGTTTCGCAAACATACAACTGCGCACAAAACTTTCGAAAAGTTAAAATGTACACGTTTGTCTTGTTATGCGAATGTACAAATCGTCACACACGTCTGAATCGCCTTGGACGTGTGTATGTGTTTTTTGAGGCTCTCCTGGCAACACAACCCCTACCACTTGGGTTGTCGTACTCTTTAGCCAATCAGATTCAAGCTCCTTCAACCAATCACCACCCACTGGGGGCGCAGGACTCAAGGAAAACGGCTCTGCGCAACTTTAGTGCAGTTTGGCTCAAATACAACAGAAATGACGCATCACCCTCACCGCACGTTAATCACATTACGATCTGTTCCACGCTTGCGCAGCTTCGTGAGTACAATTTATTATATTTTTTTACTTTTAAATAAAATACATTACTCAATTTACTTCGCTGCTGTCCACCTGGTCTCATTTCACAATGCGTTCTGTCAAGTCAGTTTGAAATGTTAAACAGGTTTGATGCTCTCGAATTTGAACTATAATGGTCTATTATCTTCCACATCTTTTATGCAAAATATTCCCTGTGATCAGCCCATACAGTGTCTACCAAATGCAAATCATGTAATGTGTAGAAATCAGCATTGTGCGGTTCTATAAATAATCCGCCTTTGACATCAGAAGCTCTAATAAACTGCAGCTCAGATGCTCTAGACAGTATTGCTAACTATATTTTACAGCAATATAAACTTCAAATTGAATATGTACTGTACAGATTCTCACAAATCTACTTGAGTTAAAGGGTGCAAGGGTGTCATGAGCATAACGTTTTTTTTAAAGGTCTGTTCCTTTATTCAATAACCATTCAATAAAGTTCCTCTAGTGACCTTTAACCAGCGCTCCTGTTCTCACCATGATCTGCCTCCATACTGTTTGATTCAATGACATTGGGTAATTTTCCACAAACTATGTTTGCCTCTCGAGCCTCAAGCACATACTACTTTAAAGGAGCCTTGTTCAACAATATTGCTCTTTTTCTCTCCTGCTGTGACATTTCATGGCAAGAGTCCCCAACCCATCTACATCTGAAATAATAAATTTGAAAATGTTTTGTATCCTTGTTTAAAAAATTATCAATGCATTATTGAAAGGTTGTATTTACAGGGTGGAAAATTGAAGGAAATAAAAGGCACCACAAAGGGGTTAAATCAATATTCACAGATATTGAATTCCATTTTTGCATGTACGTGGACTTACCAAGAGAGGGAAATAGTAATCGACGGCCATTTTTACTCATATCAACGCGTGTTTAAGCAAAAAATCTGCAAGCAACCATGAAATTCTGTAAGGAGTTTTGAATATTTAATACATCAGGTCAAGGTCATATATAGATACGTTTTGTTCAGTAAGCCAAACATTTAACCGAGATCAATGGCTGACCATGCATTTAAAGCTGTTTTGTATAAGAACACATGGGGCCGGTTGCATTCCAAACATAGCCATGGTGTTATGTGTCTAAGGATTAGTCTGACTAACTAAAGTCAATGAAGAAAGACTGTTGCATAAAATAAGCTCGTGTAGTCTTAGTAAGACAGTCTTAATAGTAGAAAAGTAACACACAAAACAACCTAAAGTAGGCGCTTAACACAGGTTTTCTTTGCTTAAAATATTGGCATATTAGAGGACTACAATGCTGTCAAATCAACTTAAATGAACTAATTTTGAAATTACAGTGCAAATAATCATAAAAACAAGGCTTGGACTACAGTAACTGAGAACATTAATAGTGTAAATCGGTCAGTGTCACAAACCATCAAAGATGTGCTCAAAATAAATCTCCAGCATTTTCATAAGACTTCCAGTGAATTTGATCCGTCTTTTAAAATATTTGTATTTATACAAAGTAACACCGTTGTGGTGAGGAAGGCGGGACAAGAGCCTTGAGGCGGGGCCGGTGGGGATCTTAAGAGGACGACCGGCAGGATTGCTGGTCGTCCTCTTAAGCTCCCGATCTCCTCCGTGAGATATGCGGGACCCATGCGCGCACAGCTGATGCCAACTATCACTCACGCCACCGGCCCCGCCTCACGGCTCTCGTCCCGCCTTCCTCACCACAACCGTGTCTACACCGGATTCGATTGGCCCGACACAACAAAAGACATTAGAAACGCATAATAGCCCATTATAATTTAGAATTTTGTCCACACTGGATGAGGAGCAGCACGACGCAACAAACCCATAAAGAACAAGCAGGTTGTCTTGTTGCGTCGTGCCTATTGCGTCCGGTGTACATACGGTGTCAGGCCATTTTTTTATCTAGACCGGTTGACAGTTTATTGGTTTCCATGACAACACACAGTAGATCATAACTAAATGGTAGCCAGGGGGCCATCAGTCTTAATGTTTTTGTCTTAAATTAGACTTAAAGATTTAATGCAACTGACTGAGTTTTGGGAAATGTAAAGGCCCACATTTGGCCTAAATTAACCTTCTGTTATGTGTTTGTACAAGTGCATTAAACTGCTCTTGTAAATACAGTATTTGTCTGTTACTGGGCACAGAACAGACGAAGAATCAATCATTTGACTTCTCATGGTAGGCAATGTTCAGCTTTCAATAATGTTGTTATGGCAAAATATGCAGGCATAATTCCCTCTTGTTTGATATTACTTTAATAAACTGTCTGTTCACGTTGATTTCTTTTAACATCAAAGTACATTGTATACACGGTATTACTTTCATCATTACCGTGACCAAGAATGACAGATTTAATAAAGAATACCCTTACACATACAGTAAATAGCTGTCAATGGTTTTGTGTCATGGTTCTAAAGATGAAAGCCATGGCTGTTGAGAATGAGTATGACATTCTCTGAGCAGATAAATCTAGTGCCAACCTCAGCCTTGGTTATTTCATCAAGACATAATAAGGACGTGTGTGTAATGATGTTGAAGTGTTCATCTGGTATTTGTTCCTAATGGGATTGACTGACTGATCTTTGAAACTCTAATTCATTTTTATACATTTTGTGCAAAGAATCACATTATCACGATCACTGTGATTGAAATGATAAATTGAACTGGTAATACAAAGTGTCTCATCTTTTGGAGAAGTGTACAATGTAAGAACTTTTAGTTTCAAGCGGAGGTGACATGCTATTTCATGCATTTTAACTGCTTTTCACTGTCGGATATAGCCATAGAGCTGTATATGTCTTATATACAGTTACATTTTATTAAACGGAATACTCTTTGAAGATACGAAGTATTCAATACTACTGTACTCAAGATAAAGATGAGATTGGCAGAAATTGCGTGTTTTACTTCATCTTTAATATCGCAACTGTTTATCAAATGGAGTCTCCTGCTTTCTAGAACTGGTCTGATGTAAATAATCTCAAGTGATCATTAAGTCATGTGAATATGTTCAGTTTTTAAATGTTTTAATTTCAAAAGAAAATAAATCACTTTTTATTTCATTCATCCACACCAGATGAGACCTACGTCATTTAAACAATAACTGTTAATATAAAATCCATTGTAGCCCCCGTGGCTGGTATGGACACAAACTCCAATGATACAAAAAATCAATTTGATTATATATTATTTAAAAATACATTATATTCATATATTTTCTTATTCTAATTTTCCTAATTCTGTTCCTAAACTAAAATTCTTCCTGGTTCCTGGTGTGAACACAAAAAAAACAGGTACTTCTTGTGAATCATTCCACGGCTACGAGACTGATCCAGTGGTGTGAAAGCCCATAAAGTGTTCAGACAAAAATAATAAATGGCAAACCCTCCTGTTTTTTTTCCAGAATCTATCCTTACTGGTCAAACTATAACAGGGCTCATACGGTTGTTGACAGGGCAATAGTCTTTACAAACCACAAGCACACATATTCTCCAACACACTCGCTTGTACGCAGTCACAGATAAACACACACACACACACAATGTTCCCATCTGTGCCGTCTGTTCCCGCCGTAGTCATGTCAGGCCATCACAGCAGGTAGCTGCAATAGCCGAATGAGGTGTCAATGCGAGCTATGAAGACATGACGGATTTTATAAGTTCATTGCCAGACTGCAGACTCATAGGTCTCATCTCATTTTACTGCATTCGAGGTTAACTGCCACTGAACTAACCAAACCCCCCAGCACTGCTTTATAACTGTACATAAACATTTGATGTTGTTAATGGTACGGCCTCTAACATATTGCTTAAAAGAGCACATTACCTATATTGCAATAACCCCAGAGAAAATTGCTTTAGGGTTTCATAGCTCAGGAAAGTTGAGTTCTTATGTTTCGTTTGTGACGCCGCTATGCTTTAGATGTTTCACTGAATGCAAAATGGAGGAGACTCGATTTGACCTCTAAAGTATACTGTCCGAAAGAAACAAGTGAGATGATAAATCGATCATTTTAATGATGATTGTATTGCCGTTGTCAGAGGATTTCTGACCGTAGGATTGTAACGGTCTTGATGATTTGAGTCATGGGCGCCGTATAGGGGGGAAAAGTTAAAACAATTCCAAGGACCCCTGACTGACAGGGGGCCCCAACAAATAGGGAAAAAACTAATAAATTTTTTATTATATTATACACTATATAAATCATCATCATTTAGTATATGTCAAATAATAATAAATTAATGATATCTTTTATTTTACTTATTTTGGCAATAAAAGTGAAATATCCCCAATTGACCAAAAAGAAATGGTTCGGTCCTGCCTCAGCGCACTCATCATCAGTGACGTGTTTAGTTGCAGAAAGTCGCGTCGCGTCAGACCACTATGTTGAGCAGTAAAAAATCTGGTTTTCAAAAAAGAAAATGGAGAGACAAAAAAAAGGCTGTCAATCTGTAACCCAGTTTTTCACCAATAAAGGTGGGTAGCATTCAGTCTGGTATTAACCTTTGTCCATAGTGAAATAAACTAGCTAGCTGCTTGTAGTCTCAGCCAGCTTTTTAATAACATTTAATCAGTGCAGGGAAACGTTTAGCAATATATTCATATTAAATAATTGTCCATGCCCATTTTAGCAGACTTAACAACAGATGAGTCAGCAGCACCCCAGTCTCCCCATAACTGCACCCCTGCCTGTCCCAGTGAAGAAGGTGAGCAACATTGTGTTAATAACTTAAAATCATTCCAGGGAGTCTGTGTGGGGTTCTCTGTTTCTCTTGCTCTTTTTACCATAACAAAAAAGAAAGTGGAATATTTATGAATGACAGAAATCAAACACAAATTATTTTCTCACATAATGACCATTATGACATAAAAAAGAACCTCTTGTCTGTATTAGATGCATTTAGAAACAATCAACCTGCATGCAAGTTACAGATAATATTAAAATAATCCAGTTTGATGCGTTCATTTAGACTGAATTTTGGCCGTTAAATGACATCTATAGATACAGGCCTTATTTTACTCCCACCATGAAGGGCAGTGTTTTTGAGAAGCTTGCACACACACAAATCTATCATATCTAATGTATGTAATCAAGTGATGATAATACAGGACTATAGGTAATTTGGGTAATGTTCTGTAGTGTTAGTGTCATCTATTGGTATATATTTCCATTGTTCTTATCTGTACCATGTTAACTTACCTTTTAATTTGATGTCACTAGTAGCCTACTGTTAGTTTTGTTATGACCATATTCCACCTATTGATTTAGTGATCACTTGATCTGTTTTGTAGCACTATAATAACCCTGATGTGCAAATTAGTTGTTGGCATATATGTGCAATTAAGTAAAAAATCTGCTGTTTTCATTGTTTTGAAACGATGATGTTAATTTATTTTTATTAAAAGTTAATATATATTTAGGTTTTTTCTTTTTTTAAATCTGTCAATATTTTTACAATAAAAATACATTGAGAATGGACATTTTAAGATGGCTTTTAAACTTGCATTAATAGTGAACTGCATAGTATGCAGACTTGCATTTACAAATCACCAGCAGTAAATATTTTGCTAGTACTAGTATGGAACTACAAGAAGCAAGACAGTTGCAAGCCTTTGATTACAGTTATTTAAAACCTTTGATTGGACTGTCAGGTCCTAGAGATGTGGTGCCAACAGCTGCACCTAAGGGGCCCAATTTGATTTCTTTGTCATGGGGCCCAAAATTCCTGGCAGCGCCTCTGATTTGAGTATACTGTTGTCTCAGGGTGAGCTCACAGCGTTTCTCATCATGTTATGCTGACCCACACACTGTGTGATACTGACTCACCTGAGTCCCAGCAGAGTGAGTTCTTTGACAAGCTGCCAAGCACACACACGATCCCCGATCTCGCTTTAGCTGACTCTACACCTCAGGGCAACAGTTACTCAGTATAAGCCAGTGATGCTCAGTGCTGTTGTCAGGAAACAGCATTCATTAATGAACTTTATATAAATGTGTCACTGCGTGAATAAATGTAAATAGTTATCTATCAATACCTTATGTGTTCCAGAGTGATCTGTATTGTTTGTGTAGAATGATATGGAACGGATGGCATTTGTATATATAGAGAATTGGAATATTACCTTTTTCTTCAACATTTTATTAAAGATGCATCAAAACTGTTGCATTGGTGTGTGTGTATCAATGGGGATTAAAAACTGAAGCTCAAATAAAAAGTTTATAAAGACATCAAATATAAAATATTACCATAAGAGAAAATCAACTAATCTTAATAACATATGAAATTATATAGTCAACATATATTTCCTGAAGGCTTTGTACATTAGAAATATCTGGTAAGATCTGTTATAATGATACATAATATATGTAATAATTTTGTCCAATAAATAGCTACCTCGAACATTTAGTGATTTGTTCATTTTAGCATAAACCACATATTTAGAATCTACATGGAGGGGACAATAAAAATAAATGTTGTGCAAATATTTCCCATTGGACATCACTTTTGTATATCGCCTCAATACAATTTTGTTCCTTGGCAATGATATGCATGTACTTCATTTACAGACAATCCAAAGATTGTCATTCCATGACTATGTGGTGAACAATTACCCATCCACATTCAAACGTGCCATAAATGTCTTTTTTTGTTTTACCCGCCACATCTTTCAGTTACTGCTTTGTTTCGGAGTCTATTCCCAGTCGTGAGAGTGATGATTTACATGAGGATTCCCATTGCGGGGCTCCCGCTTCACTTGATCGCTGCCTTCTTGCCATCCTGGCATTCTTTTACTTTCCATCTGCTGTAATGGCCTACACAGTCTGTGGATTGACATTCTGTAAGGACTGCAGGTTGGCTGTAAACAGAATGCAAAATGGTATTATGGGATGATCATGTATGCGATATGATATCAGATGCTTCCCAAACATTGGCCTTGCTGTGGTAAAAAAAGGTTGTAAATGAAATGTGAAATGTTTTTAAATTGCAACAATGAACTGGTTTATATGTGCTCCAAACTAGACTTAATTCATTTGGTATAGGGTTTAGATTATAAGACACTATTATTAGGATCAAATAATGGTTTAAAACCTGTTTATGCTTTATAGGTTCAGATAAGGTTCTTTAGCTCCGAAAGAGAGCAAAATATATGCTGTTCTGTAGTTTCTGAAATGTATTTTGTCTGTACTGGCGATTTCAGAAGGTATAAAAAGTATCTGTCTATCAGTCACAGCTCATAAACCATCATCTGTAGTAACCAAATTATTTTAAGTGGAAAAAAACACCCACTTGAATGTTCTTTTCCATGTCTCTGGCTTAATGTTTTTGTTCTTAGTGTTTCACACATATTTTACACAACTCGTGAAAGAAAGAAACAAAAAAGAATCACAAACAATATACATTGTGCAATTCTTGTGGTTTACCACCAAATTTGTTCACACTTGGTCAATGTACTGTGATGCCCTTATTTTGGAGCAAGATACTTTTTTAAACAACCATTTTCCATTTCATTCCTCAGACGCATCTGTTTATTTATAACACGAAGGAGATGCTTTGGTTAAAATCCTAAAGAGAAAATAGCTAGTGTGCTTATCTTAGTTTATTCAACAATATACTCAAGCGATTACTATATAATGTGCAAAGACAATTTTAGATAGACATCTCTGTCTACATTTCCTGATAAAATAAAATAGTATTCATTTAAAAAGTATAAACTTTCTTGATGGCAATTGCACTTCAACTTTAAAAGAGCTGGCAGATTTTCAGCTCACTAGTATCCAGTGGCCCAAAGTGTCCACTTCAAAATCTCAGCAAATTCAGTTCATCATTCAGCAGTGTTTTGCTCACTTACAGTTTCATTGCCGTGTTTAGGCATCCTACTGACTTGACTCAAATGCTTCTTGCTTTAGTCTTGAGTTGTAAATGTTGCTGTTGTGTGTGCGTGTGCTCAATAAAAAGAGGTCACACAACCACACGATAAATTCAGCATCAAAGCTATTCACAGTCACACATATAAATGAAGCAGCTACTTTAATGACTAAACTATGCACGACTTTATGACATGAACATTTGTTAACACACTTAAATGCTCTTTTTTTCGTACCACAAATATAGTCCTACATATTTATCCTCATATCTCAGTTCACAAGATCATAAATAAAGTATCTTACAGGTCCTCTCCGGGGAAGTGCTATCATCCTCATGAATCATCTCTGTTGGCTCTTTACAGACTGACGGTATGATCTAATCTCTTTTATATGTGAATAGTCACATCATTCAGAATGAAGCATGCGCTTTGGGAAGAGAGGTGTCTCCAAGACTTTATTTGTGTCCACATTTATATGACACGTGTGTGTTGATTGGAAGATTTATATCCTACCCGGTGAAGACCTATCAGGTTAGGTTTCTCAAAGAACTCCCTGTTCTGTTCTTGAACGTATCCTCTATAGTTTCTTTCTATTTTATTCTCTAGTTTTCACTTATGCCGTAAACAGGGCCAAGACCCTTAGCCTGTCGCTTATTGATTTCTTCAGCAATCCTTCTATTCCCGGTGGGATGAAATTGAGCAATTATACATGATTCCTGTTTTACCCTGACCTTGCCATCAGCACCCGGGTCAAGTAGAAAAGGTTCTCCTGAAGGAACGCCACTGGCTGTGTATGGTGATTAAAAGAATGGAACAGGGTGATGAAGATTATTGCAACACCTACTAGGTTTTTTCATTGCCATAATCCTAAATATCTTCTGGAAACCCTGCTGAAAAGACAAGTTGAGGGCTGTTTTGTTGCTGGTCTCGCTGTTGGTTCACAGCAACCTCTGAGAAGGATTGGTAATGTTTGGTAAAGGGGTATATATGAGATTCCACCGTGGCAATTTTTAATGAACTTTAGGTTTCCTTTTTTATTAAAAGATCGCAGCGAAAGTGCCCGGAGAGATTTGGCTTGAGTGAACTGGCTTCGGGTTCCACATAAACAATGGATGAGAGAGAAAGACGATAGCAACCAGAAATGACAACTTTATGCTAAACGCTGCTCCCCTCTCTGCAGGCATTTTTGATGCATAACTGTGTCTGTTATGACTTTTACTTTATCTATTATAAAATGGCACTGAATAAATTATTCCATTCTGTCTCGGTGCTTAGGTGCATAGTTATTCCTTTATTTTTTAACACACTTTTCTCATTGATTTAGGCTTTTCTGTATGAGATTGAGACATTCTTTTAGCTGCCATGATGGCAATGAATAAAAGATGAAGCGTCTCCTTGCTTTAGGTGTTATGACCCACTCTCTCTTCAGAGAGAATAGTTTGCATAATTGCAGCCATCAGTCTGCAGGGAGTCCATATAGATTTGAAGTTATAATATCTCTGTAACTAGTTTTCCTGAAACAGCCTAATTGGAGTAACATAACAAGTAACCTTTTCCCTTTTTCCTGTTTTAAGAGATTCAAATATCCAGAAATTCCATTTTCCTGTTTTAAGAGATTCAAATATCCAGAAATTCCAAAGGCTTTATATAAGAAAGCTTTCGTGTTTTACAAAAATAACAAAAAATAGATTATTTATTAATACATTTCCCCTGGATTTGGGATTTAGCTAAGGAATCTGGAAATAGGAATTTACTATTCATAATTGTATTATTATACCAATTCTTCTTCCTATAATCAAAGAACATATGAAGAGTTTGGTTGAAAAATTAGATAAAAAATAATAACTAAAAAATCATGTTCTTAAGTTATGGTTTTGCTGTGTTAGTTAGCTGTGTTTTTTGTTATTATGGCCTAAAGTCTGATTGATATTAATTGGAATGCACAATAAAAACAGGATTTTTAAAGAGTTATTTCTTTTTGGAACCAATTCTTCATATATTTCTAAGAGCATGTATATCATGTTTTAAGTCATATACATTTCTGGCCTCAAATCTGTGTGTCCTTCATTCTGAATGTGTGCTTTGCATTCACGTGAAGAACCAGGATTGAGGATTGAGTTGGCTGACTGGTGTTCTGTTTGGGACAGACTTCGGTTCCCCCCGCTGTCTTGAAACTTTGTATTTTGACTGCATGAAACAGCTATAGGCTATTTTTCCATCCATCCATTTTCTACCGCTTATCCGGGGCCGGGTCGCGGGGGCAGCAGTCTAAGCAGAGATGCCCAGACATCCCTCACCCTAGACACTTCCTCCAGCTCTTCCGGTAGGACACCGAGGCGTTCCCAGGCCAGCCGGGAGACATAGTCCCACCAGCGTGTCCTAGGTCTTCCCCGGGGTCTCCTCCCGGTCAGACGGGCCCGGAGCACCTTCCTGGGAAGGCGTCCAGTAGGCATCCGTAACAGATGCCCAAGCCACCTCAGCTGACCCCTCTCGATGTGGAGGAGCAGCGGCTCTACTCCGAGCTCCTCCCGGGTGACCGAGCTTCTCACCCTATCTCTAAGGGATCGCCCAGCCACCCTGCGGAGGAAGCTCATTTCAGCCGCCTGTATCCGGGATCTTGTCCTTTCGGTCATGACCCAAAGCTCATGACCATAGGTGAGAGTAGGAACGTAGATTGACCGGTAAATTGAGAGCTTCGCCTTGCGGCTCAGCTCTTTCTTCACCACGACGGACCGGTACATCGACCGCATTACTGCAGAAGCTGCACCGATCCGTCTGTTAATCTCCCCTTCCATCCTTCCCTCACTCGTGAACAAGACCCCGAGATACTTAAACTCCTCCACTTGAGGAAGGAACTCTCCACCAACCTGGAGTGGGCAAGCCACCCTTTTCCGACTGAGGACCATGGCCTCGGATTTGGAGGTACTGATTTTCATTCCAGCCGCTTCACACTCTGCTGTAAACCGTCCCAGTGCATGCTGAAGGTCCTGGTTTGAAGGGGCCAACACGACAACATCATCCGCAAATAGCAGAGAAGAGATCGTGTCGTCCCCAAACCTGACACCCTCCGGCCCCTGGCTGTGCCTAGAAATTCTGTCCATAAAAATTACGAACAGAACCGGAATGTCTTACCAAGATGTCTTAAAGCAGCAATAACTCAGACAGTGTCTGTATATATCATATATACACGCTGGCACATGTTGGCTGCCGCTTCTCCGTACGTTCTACGTACTTTTGCTTTTAAAGCTCGTAAAGAGTACTGATATTATCAGTGTTTATTTTTGACATTGCTCCGGCCGACGCTGGAGTTTTTATTTGTGGTGCTACTCTTGTGTGTTTGGCAAGTCTGCATTACTCTATGACATCATATTGACTAATGCACTTAGTTCTAATTGTATTTATATATCGGCCCCTAAGCCAAATCCGTTGTTTATCAATGAACTCACAGAACTACTTACATCTGCTAGCTCTGTTTGTCCAGCAATGATCTTACTGGGGATATTAATATCCACGTGGATAATTGTGGCTAACATCTGATTTTATGGAGGCAATCGATTGTTTTAACATGATCCAGCATGTCACATTTCCCACTCACAACAAAGGCCACACACTTGATCTGGTGTGTTCTGTTGGGGTGGATATTGAGCAACTAGTTAGTACTGACTTGTGTATTAGTGATAAAAGCTCCTCACTTTTAACTCAAATATTCCAGTTATAATATGTGCACAAAAAAAGATCATCAGTTTAGAAATCTCAAGAACATTAACTATGATAGAACATTCATCACCCAAATGCAGTAAACAAACAACACAGCTGAACTTTGCGAACATAGTGCTCGCTCTCGCTCTCGCTCTCGCTCTCGCTCTCGCTCTCGCTCTCGCTCTCGCTCTCGCTCTCGCTCTCGCTCTCGCTCTCGCTCTCGCTCTCGCTCTCGCTCTCGCTCTCGCTCTCGCTCTCGCTCTCGCTCTCTCGCTCTCTCGCTCTCTCGCTCTCTCGCTCTCTCGCTCTCTGGCTCTCTGGCTCTCTGGCTCTCTGGCTCTCTGGCTCTCTGGCTCTCTGGCTCTCTGGCTCTCTGGCTCTCTGGCTCTCTCGCTCTCTCGCTCTCTCGCTCTCTCTCTCTCTCTCTCTCTCTCTCGCTCTCTCTCTCTCTCGCTCTCTCGCTCTCTCGCTCTCTCGCTCTCTCGCTCTCTCTCTCTCTCTCTCTCACAAGTGAAAGTGACCTGTGCGCATGCTCCTTCTCCAGCACTTCATGGTTGAAGCATGGGCGTGCTTTTCGGGGAGAATTGTCCACTAAGGGACTAAGAAAAGTTGTTACGTAACATATTTTCATGTTCGACAAAATATTTCCAAAGCCTGTACGAACACTCGGGGAGTGTATCAAGCACAGAAATTCAATGTAACACATCCAACTCTTCTTTGACAAGTTGACCATGTTAAGCATGAGAAGACAGCAAGTTTAACATTTTAAAGAAGTCAAAATGCATGACACGCTGTTGCACCACCCCTTTAATCTAAAATATTTTATCTGTCATTGTACCGTTCTTATGAGGCACACAACAAGTTATCTTAACTACACATTGTACATAATTTAGGATAAGTTAATCCGGGTGCATGGCGCCTAGTACTTACTTTCAGTTTGTATCAGTATTCCACACGCATCACTGCCTGATGAGTCTTTACTACAGCTCCTGGGAAACCAAGCAAATTAAAGCCATGGGATATGGAATTAAAGGTGCTGTTTTGGTCTTTAAGGGATTTTTCCATTAGGAAAGATTTACGTGACGTCCACTGAACTGTTCTATAAGTTGGGAGTTTTAAATTAGTTTAGTTGTCCAGTGTGTCCTTTACAGAGATGTGGGGCTTTGGTACTGCGATGCCCTGGGGATTTAACATTTCTATAAGCACATTTATCTTCTTCTGGAAGGGTCAATTTCTACTTGATTATCTTCTAAAATAAAACCAGATCTCCTTTAAAACAACTTTTCAACATAAACAACAACAATGTTGTAAATAAGTGGTGCATTCTAATATATGAGGGTTTCTACACTTTATGGACACTATTTTAGGCCTAAATTTAGCTGGCAATAAAAGTTCTGAAACCTTTAACAATGCCTTCATCATTTTGTAGCATTGAAGGTAAACACAAAAAAGTTAAAATCCTTTTAAAATTGTGCAGCGTTTATCAATCTTGGTTTATGTTAGTTAGTTAGTAACTGTAAAATTTTTGTTCATGTTAAGTCATTGTGCATTAACTAATGTTAATGGATACATTAATTTCCAGTGTTTCTACTCAAATCTATCTGGAATGAAATAATACAAGGAGGTGATGAATTACATAGAAAGATGCGCCTGAACTTAAAGAGGAGCATCATTATTTTCGGTGTTGAATTTTTGGACTTTGAGAGATGACTGGAGAAACAAAATGCCTTAAGATTTGAAAGGATTAGTGTCACTCTCTTATCTCTCTGGTCAGAATTTAAGATAAAAGGAGCCGTTGTGATGAATGGATAAAATATTTCAGCCTCTTAGCTGTAGTAGAAAGGGAGTTTGCTTCACATTCATAGTTCAGTTCTGCTGGTCCTCATATTAAAGTGTGTCATCTTGTTCAATCCAGTTATCTCTACAAGGCAAATTATCGATGCTGTAAGTTTTCATCTATTATGTGAAGACCTCTATCACACCAAGTGCGGATGGATTGTCCTCTTGAATTCTGCCGGGGAAATTAATGCAATTGGTTTTCTCTTCTGCCTGGCCTCCTACTTTTCCCGAGGGCTCTGTGTGACTTCACTGTCTGATCTTCAACTGCTTAGCCTACACAGTATTAGACTTTTATCCAAAAGCATTACACATTTTTCTGTGTGAACGAGTTAATTCCAGCTGATTGAAAGTCTCAAATTTCATCACAAACTAGCGATTTTGTTGATGTAAAAGGGAATGTATCAAAGTACATGACAAATAATAGTCAAACTTGTTTGGTCAGTCATTTGACCATCTTGGTATTGAGTTCTCAAGTCAATAAAGACTGCTGTTGATAAATAAAGACTACTCAAACCTCTTGATTCCCAGTGTTCAGTATGGTGTAAAAGACTAAAATCAGCCAAAAACCATGTGCCCAATGACAAGCAATATTAAATTCTGAGACATGTACAACGCACTATAGTCTGCGTGAACTGAGATCCATCTGTGAGTATGAGATAGTCCATAAGCATGCAAAGACAGCAATACAGTGAACAGTCACAGAATAAAAGCTTGCCAAGCTTCTTTTGCTATCAGCAGGGAAATTAGCCTTCCCTCAGTTTTGCTTACCTGGATCTTTACGAATATTGTGCTGGGAGAACACCTTGCATAAAATATTCTCCTTGTAACCCAGACGCATAATCATAGACACAAATGTTGTAAACAGAACCAGGAATTTTGCATTGTTTTAATCAACCTTGCAAATGTTTTTAACACATGAGGTGAATTCACAAAGAATAAATCATGCCCACTTGCCATTCAATTACACATGCTGTCTGTCTTATTTCAGCATGAATTCAAACAAATTATGCAAATCAGGAAACAGCACAAACATGCCCACCAAATTTGTGCTAAATGCAATTTGCAGCAAACAATGAAAATTTTTGCAGTTTAAAGGTCTGCAAGATGATCTAGTGGAAAGATGAAATGAAATGAGTAGTGCTTTTGTAATAAATGTATAGTCATGGATTAATGTGAAAATCAATATAATAATATATTCTTTTCATTATAAAAACAATATAAATTAATTTAATATACCAAATGTAATTCCATAGTCCATGTTATACAGTTTGTTTATAATGAAGTATATTACAGGAGAGTATATTGCAATGTACATTTGTTTGACCTTCTTAACAGTGGAACATGCCAGCAAAGAAAGAAAATTGTCAAAACAAAAATGATTGACATGCACTGAACTATAGATCAGTTTTAGCAGCAAAAACACACAATTTAGATCGACTGGAAAGCGACCCTATGATGCCTAAAGCAAGGGCCAGCTGACGCATCCATGACATTGCACTAACAGTGAAAATGTGAAAATTAGCAAACGCCAACAGCTTGCTGGTGGGATACAGCATGCAGTGCTCCATAGTGTTCAGACCTGAAGTACTTATGTTTCCAACAATAAACTGACATTCTAACTCACAGAAAAAAGCACACACTCCAGACAGTAAAATAAAGTTGCCATGTGGGGTTGTGAAGTAATTAACTTTGCCTTTGCAAAATGTGACCTTGTTTCACATGCAGTTTGTGTTGACGTCCGACTCATCTCAGATTCATAAACATAAGGCTTGTGTAATTACAATTCAATTATTCAGATCTACAGCAGATGTTCTCACAAGGCATGCTGACAACACTCAATTCTGCCTATCAATATCTGCCTCTTTATTTCGCTGTCTTTCTCTATTTTGTTCTTCAAAATACGAGTGCTTGTTAAATGACTTAAATGTCAATGTTACAATATACACACCTGACATATGGGATAACATTTATTCTCCGCCGTAAAACTGCAACAATAATACAAAAACGGCTAAAGGCAGCATGTTGTTTTTAAGCTGCGATTGAAGGCACATATTCTGTTGCAAAATTGTTGAAATATTACCAGTCAACTGGCCCTTAGCTTTATTAATTCCCTGAATCCGATTTTTTATAACCGTGAATCTTGTTATTGTGACTTTATTTATTCATAGAAGTTTTCACCTTCTCTAGACTTCGATGAATAATTTTTTTAAATATAAGACATGAAAGACTAGTTGTCATATAACAGTCTTGACACTCTCGTTGAAATGCTTTGAAATGCTGTCCTTCCTAATTCTGTAGTGAGGCCTTTATGGTTTCTTTAGAGTTACATCATGTGGCGGTTTGCTGCATTATTCTTTTGTCTATCTCTTTCTTTCTCTCCTTCGCTCCAATATATTCACATATGTATTCCACTAGCGTATACTCAGTGTTGGTCATGCGTTGCCTTTAATGACTGCTGAGAGTATCTCAAGACTGCAGAAGCACAGACGGTCCTGGTATAAATATCTCTTATGGTGATAAGTCACATTTTGTAACCCTTGTAAACTGCCAATGAGGTTTCTTGTTTTGTTTTTTAATATGACGTAAAATGGCTCAGGATTTTCACCTTACTTTGATATCCTCTTTAAACAGCTTTTGACATTTTACTCTTAAATTTTCCTTTTTTGTAAATTCCAACCAAATGAAGATAAAGTAGCATCACTCACGATTCCGCAAAATGTGTTAAGAAAACTGTAAACTGTAATGAATTGTGTGATCTATTGATTTGCCGGTTCACGCACCAGTGGCAGTGTTTCATTTAGTTATAGAACGACCCAATTATGTAATCCACCATTTCTCACTCCATTCCATAAATTGAACACACTAAATTAGTTCCCGAATCAGTCTGACGACATTGACGTTCAACGCTGGTTACACTAAAAGAATAATCAATTAACATTTTTCAGAAGAGCAGTGGTGCAGATTCATTTTAGCTGTGGCGAACAGGGTTAATCTGTCCTTCAGCGCTATTAACAAAACCTAGATGTGTGTAAAGCCCCCTTCTTAGAGTTGACTGTAACATATCCAGGTTTGACATTTTAGAGAACCGAAATAAAAACCACATGACCTTGCTATAAACAAACCAGCAAAATGACATTGTGATTAAAATCAGTGCTGAAGTTCACCATCTCAATCCGTCAATTGCATGAGCTCATGGATCTTCTTCTAGATTCGTCTGTTCCCCATTCCTTGATTTACACTGTAGTGGTGAAGTGGAACAGTGCATTTTTTAGAAAGAAAAAAACACATCTCTGGTGCATCTTAAATCACAGTCGACAGTCTTCCCTTACCATAGGCCGTTAGAGAGAAATGAATCAGCTTTTGGACATCCGCCCAGAATACCTTTCCCCTTTATCTCCCTCTGATTCAATTAATATCTACTTAAGTTCAATATCCAATCAGCTTAATATGTGTTTGTGAGGTAATGGGGTTTATTTGTAAAGGTTTAACTGTGAAAGATTGTTTTCGTTAATGGTTAAGTGAAGTATGTCTGGACGGGCATAGTGATGCGGGACAAACAAATGCACTGGAGGTAAAGCTGTAAACAAAATGTGACTGTAACTATATATTTGGTGATATATGGAAGGTATAAATGAATGAGAAGTGCCTAATGAGATCTGATATTACAGTTGGACAAACAAGAAATAAAAATTAATTGGATTTGCTTGTCAAGCTTTTCATTTGCATTAGGGGTTGACGAATGATTTCATTCCACCCAAACAGGCTGTCTATTTACAGAAATATTCAACGTAGAGGACTCTTAAAGTAATTATGTCATGATGAATTACTCACCCCGCGAAACCTGTATACATTTTTCGTTTAGATGAATAAAAAGAAATTTGGAAAAATGTTAGCAACTGAGATTTCTAGGGCAACATTGACTACCATAGAAAAAATATTGTTGGACTATTTTTAATTGTTCTTCTTTAAAAAGCAAAAGAAGATATTTTAAGGAATTGAGGAATTTAACAACCATTTAATTTTTTTCTACTATGGTAGTCAAAGGTGCCCCAGAAATATCAGCTACTAACATTCTTTCAAAATTATTTCTTTGTGTTCAACCGAACAAAGAAATGTATACAGGTTTGAGGTTGAGTAATTCATGACAGAATTTTCATTTTGGGGTGACTAGCCCTTTTAAAAGTACAAGTTTAATTATGCATATTGTAAAATCACATTGCAAAAGGTAAAAATATCTGCATGTAACTACAACATTAATGTTAACACACCTACATTTTTCATTTCAAAATGTAGACTACAGATCGCAGGATACATTTTCTTTGTATGAAGTGTATGATGTGGTAGGTTTTAGTGGTTAAAGAGGTGTCCGATCCAAATCGGATTTCCTCAGAGAAATATTAAGCCTTGGGTATTTGACTCTGATATATTTAGCCTTATAAGATAAACTTGCCTGGGTGATTATATTTTTATTTTGGAGGACCTTTTTTACCTACCCTTTAAAACAAAAGTTGGCTGTTCTATACGTTAAGAGTCACAAGAATTACTTTCCCAGCTTGGAATACATTTTTACTGAATCTTAAATGAGGACACACACGCATGTAACACTCACAAATATAAGCTCCAATGGAATGGGACACCATCTCTAATTCACTCTGTAATATTTTTTTTTTCCATTTACTGTAGGTATCATTTACAATTAAGATATACGCCGAACCCATCACTTTGCCATATCCAGTTTTGTCCTACCACATGAAATAGCGTTTTGAAAAAGCATTTTTGTTTGTGTGTTGTAATGAATGGTGACCTAGCACTGGAATTTATTTTTATTGTTTTGCTGAATGGTTGTTATCAGTCACAGAACGTGACAGTGGCAATGCTTTCCCTGCACGCTGGCTCAAGGTCCAATCTCTTTATCACGGCTCACCATCTGTTCTTGTAAAAACACAATGAAATGCATTCAATACTGATTGACTTCTATTGCATCTGTGATTTTGTTTTTGTTTAACTTGATACATTACATTTAAAAGCAATTTACTTGGTGTTAGTATTTATATGTTAATAAGTATTAAAAATCTATATGTTGCCATTAGACCAACACATCCACGATCCACAAATTAATCAACGGACCAAAAAGCCATACTCAAATCTGGTACTTTAACTGGTCAATGACCTCCCCGGAAAATCTATCCGTCATGTTTAAAACGCATGTATCCCCCTTGGTCTTTAGCTTCCAGCATGCTTGAAATTCAAGATGCTCTGGACCATGTGGAGGGATGTCTGCTAAACCAGCATACCGACACTGTGCAATAGCACTTTCACACTTTCCAACCTCACACATTCATCACAAAGCCCTCTTTGAATTTTAATAGGGCCAAGAAAGCGTCTTTTCTCATTACTGTTTAACAACCCTTAAAGAACAAAATCATACTGTAGCTGCTCCTTTAAGGAGAACTTTATGGCCATGCTATTTAAATCCATTACTTTGGTGATGTCTCTGTTAGCATATACATTTGTTACATAGCATTTCTGTCTCCGCTATGGCAGGCATACACCGCATGCTTGAAGAATGTCGCCCCATACATATTTAAAGACTCACAGTTTTGGACTTGCACTGTGTGACTTTCATGTGACAAAAGACCTGTATTTAGTGCTTGAATTAAATCATGTCTTATGGGGGTACCCAACATGGGATGTTTTTTCTTGGGTGGGACCAAAATCTTAAAACTTATTTTAATACAGCAAACAATTCATTTACAACATTGACCATATATTATCTGCACAAATTTTAGATTTTATAAAAAAATGCCTTATGTGCGGTCCTGGATCCCCCAGCCCCTCTCAATTCAAGCATGATAGATACAGCAACTGTAGAGGGTATTTTCTATCTGGGAGACAGCACATGTTAACACGTTGGCCTGATTTCAAACTACTAATATGCAACACATGCAAACAAGAGCATTAGTGATGGGCATGTACAGTGAGTTACCATCTCAGGTTCCTAATAATCTGGAGCTAGGACAGATTCAGAGCTTCAAGCATCAATGTAGGCCAATCCCCGAAGGGGCTGAAATTACACAGTAGAGCATAAGTAACAGAAATACAGTGTAGAGGAGAAACACGTGTCAGAAGTGACAACGAAAGCAAGAATATCATTTTGTATAGAAATGCAAAACACATTACATTCGGTCAGAATTTGTTTTTAATTCAGCCATTTCTGTGTGGCTCGGTCCGTATATCACACGAGCAGAGCTTGGAAAATGTAGAGCACTTTTGTGAAATGAGCAGATTTCATAAGCTTTGCAATAAGTTAAAATCGTCATATCTCATGAACGCTAGCTGGCACTGTCTTAAAACTTTACGTGTACTTCTGGGACAAAACGTCTGTATTTTGCATACTCAATGTGGTGCAGTTCAAGAGATATTACAATTTATGACAAATTTCTAAATGGCGGACAGCCCGATCATCCAGTCGTGACAATCATAATCATACGATCCGGCATGACTCAAGGAATCCGTAGACACCAAGATTTTCTGAAACGTCATTTTTTCAAATCCTGTGACCCACAGGTGGCGCTGTTCTCAAATTTGGCAAGGGCCCCCAGTCCGAGGTGTCAATGATCCTTACAGAGTATCGTACCAATAGATCAAAGCATGGCAGAGCTACCACCTCTGATTCATTTTTGGGCCAACTTTGAAAAGTTTGCGATGTCATAACTTAAACAATGGAGAAAATCGCCATTTTTTACAGTGACATTTTGAACTGCTGGTTGTGCTATAGAGTGAGTGCTAGGGCCCCCCTAATTGGTCACATGGCCATTGAGGACCACCACAACAAGTTTGGCAAATTTCATAATTTTCCTACGTACGGTTCATAGGGCTGCCATAGACTCCCTTTGGGGAAGAATGATAATATGAAAACCAACAGAAGCAGTTGTGGTCATAGCCCCTAACAAGCGTAGTGTAGTTTTTTCAGACTTTACTACTTCACTATTGTCAAAACCTGAGGTCAAATATGGGTGAAAGGTAAAAAAAAGGTCATCATGAAATGGAATCAGACGTGTCCTTTTTTAATGGAATATTGGAATACTGGAATATAACGTTGCACTTGGAGGAGAAAACACTGTTGCAACGTTTCTTTCATGTTGACTGTGTTTTATTTACACTTAAAAACATGTATATGTTTGTATCATAGCATAGCCTCTGAGTGTTAAATGGATTGTTGCTGCTGGTAATGTCTAAGGGGATGGTATGATGTAGTGGGAGCTAAGAGTTGGTAACCCAAAGTTTGCTGCTGTAGGCTGCTTTAGGGAAACAATCCTTTGTGAACCTGAAACTGTTTCATTCTGCTCTCCACATGTTGGAATATTTCTCAATTAAAAAAACACACTACAATTTGTTGTGGATCGTGCGGACCTCTGATGATTTTGTTCTTGCAAATTCCACAACTGCTGTGCTTGTGCTCATGAGACTGCTGGTAATGCCAACAAAATCTTTTTTCACAGGTTAGTTCTTTGGATATGCCAAAAATTCCATTCCATTTATTATTATATGCTTTGACTTTTGGTGTAAACCAAATCATTTTTTATCAAGTTTATAATACTGATTTTGTGTATTGTTTACCCGATTGAGAGAGAATGAAAATTATTTCAAGGGTTCTTTTGTTATTTGATTGATTTTAAGCAGCTTAACCAGAGCTCTTGATCTCTTAACAAGAGATCCATTATAATGAGTGAAGATTATTTGTCGATAAACTGAAAACAGTATTTATTTAATTACATTTAAAATGATCCTAAACAGTAGTTTGCATAATGAGCTCTTTTCCAGATATGTGTTCTGAATAGCATGTTCACCACCTACTAGCTCTAACCTTCCAAAGTTTTCTCAAAATCTTCTGAGCACATTCGGTCCCTGACTGTGACTTCAGATAGAGAACTTTCATTCTTACTGTGCTAAGAGCACACTGCTACATCCAAGAGGGATTATGATACTTAGAGAAACCATCTCATATTCTGACACATTAAATGGCCACAGTAAGGGAGAGAAAGAGAGAATCAAGGTCGCCTTTGATTCCAGCTAATGAGGGAGAATCGGTAATGTATTTGTTCTTGGCCATGGACAAAGGGTGAATTAAGGTTATTCAGGTCACTTTTCACAGGCATCTCAGTAGGTGTGTAACCTTTGCGCCTTATTTATGCACCGAGAATGACATTTCATATGTCATTTTTTATGATGCCTGCCTTTTCCAAGGTACACCCGCATGCAGAGTGATGCTTTTGTGAAAAGTCACCTTTATGTGTCCGTTTTAATAGGTACATATTTAATCTCTCTATATTTTATTATAATTTGAATGAATATTGAATGAAAATGTTTGTTTTTATTAGCTTTCATATGGTTTATATAGGCATATTTTGTAATATCTGCTCCACATGTAGCACATGTCAAGTGCATGCCAGTGTCTTTGTTTTGTAATTATAATAAAGTAATTAGTGAACTGCTTGGCAGTCCTACCCCACTGTTCTCACGCACTGTGATTCACGATGCGTAGACAAAATGTGACAGCATTATGAATATTACCATCACATACAGGACAGTCAGTCAGTCACGATTCTCAGATGAAATATGAACTGGAATGGCATTAGACAGACGTGTCAGGTTTTATTTGTACAACAGAGCCCTGCAGAAATGAAAAAGAGTTCATGAGGGTTGGGTTTTGCCATCAGGAATTTTTGTGCATTAAATGCCGTGTTTACCTAGCACCTGGCACATGAAAACACGATACACAATTAGCCAAACATTTTAAGAATTCCAAATTCATAAAATGAAATGAAAGGTGATCAGATGCACTCCAGCATTTGTGTCTGAAGACTAAAAAAGATCTCCTACATCATGGCGAACTCTTATTAAAAACAATACATTTTAAATTGATAATAATAATATTGATGAAAAAATCAGTAACTTCCTTTGTCTCATTATGACAGAAAAGCTACTTGGACACATCATTTAAGGAATAATGAAAATCCCATGATCAATCATGGGATTCATGGGAAACAAAGTCATCTTCTCGGTTGAAGCGTACAAAGCCCATGTCGACGCATCTTGCATTACAATTGAGAGAATAGGCACAAAGTTTGTTCGGCAACATTTCTCAGACAGAGTAAAATTAGTATTTTGAATATCATTAATTGTTTACATACTGTCATTTGTTTATATATAGTTGTATTCTCTTATTCAAACAGAGAGATTAATATCTGGTAAAGGCCACACAATGATTCATCAAGAAATCAACTAATGAGCCGGATAAACCTTGCTAATGTTAAATTGAACTAAAGTACAGTATAAAGACCCAAATGCAGAGACAGCCGCGAGAGAGAGAAAAGAGTTAAAAGCTTAATGTAATTACGTCTGTCCCCTGCATATAATTTACAGTGTCCTGTTTAGAGCGGTTTGCTCATGTTGGGGTCAGGAATAGAGGTCTGAACATTCGTATCTCACTATTAATCTTGATAAAAAGGGCAGTGCGTCTTTTCATTTCACTGTTGCCTTTAGTCAAATTCAACAGACACATTTGAAACTCAGAGGACACATGCATATTTATGGCTGTTCTTCTTGCTGGTAATCTACTTATTTATAAGCATGGTTTATTATTTAAAAAATGAATACTGTGCCTGTATCATAATACAGTGATGGTAAATATGATGATAATTTATGATGGTAATACCATGATAATCCATGGTGAATATGAAGAAAGATAAACTCATCAATGAAAAGATCTCATCTCAGCAGACACATCGAAAAATTGTGGTGAACAAAACAAAAAGAAACAGAAACGTTAGTTCAGTGTATTCTTGGAAATGTTCTTGAATTGATTGTTCTGAGACCTCTCTACCCTCTGTATTATACAGCGAGGAGCCCTTGATAAAAACACATGGCCAAAATTCATATTGCAGGTCAATATTTGGCACTCCCATATCAATAATTAAATGTGTCTTTCATTATTCATCTGGATATTATTTAATTATTTATAAAGAGGTGATGGTGTAGTGGAGAGGCTGATGTATAGACTCAATGAAATTAAATGTGCAGGCACTGATGTATAGTGCTGATTTAAAGAGATGCACTATATTAACTATATAACTATAATATATGTATATTGTGTGATGTACATACAATGTATATGTGATTCATGTTCATGATAAATATCATATAATGTAATATTTTACACAGTGCATTGTCACAGGACCAAAAATTGCCAAAGAAAAATTAAGAAATTTCATGGAAATCTTGATTATCTATGATCCACTTAATGATCATCTAATTATAAAACTATAATTAGTTTTTAATAAAGGATTTCTGTGATTATTTCTGTAAAGTTTTTTAGAGTAGTGGCTCCAAATGGTCTGTTAGGATTTACCATAACCATACTTTTCCTTAGAAAAATACACAAAACGGTTGTAATAAATCCTCTAAAACCACATTAAATATATTTCCCAGTTCCACAGTAAACGGCGTAATATAAGTTTTGTGTCTCATTAATAGGTTCACTGCCATAAAAGAAAAGATGTCTAAAAGATACACAGAATATCAATTTTAGCACTGCAAACACAGAGAAAAAGAGGGAGAGAGAGCGCTTGTGAGAGAGAAAGCAATAGATCAATTACACAGTTGATAAATTCTGCTCTGTGTGATTTCCCTTCTGAGTCAAAGAAATTCTCATCTCTGTCTTTATTATGACCAGCACGCTTGCTGTGTGTCTATGTCTGTCTGTCTCTGTGTGTGTGTCAGCATGTGCATTTGTCTGCGTCTATCCTAATGATGTGTGTGCGTGTAGTGCGCTGCACAGAGGATCTCTATTATGTAGTGTATAGGCTGTGAGCAACCCTATAAAAAAAATCGGAATTTCCTGTTGTGCATTTGTCAGTCCCACCCAAACTTTATTAGCCCTTCGGCATCCTGCTTAAGACACGGCATGATTTTTCAAGATGAAATATCATGCAATGCATATGCAGTTTGTATGAATGCAATGAATCATTTATGAATGTGGAATGGAAGCCATGTTAAACACGCAGTGAGAATTAAAAATGCAAGGCTGTGCATGCTAACAGCAAAACAGTATATGCAAGTACATCACCGTAATCCTGTTTTGTTGGAGCATAAGCTTTAGGGAATGACAATTAGGTTGTCGTCCTTGGGAAGCAGGCTCCAGCCATATAGCCATGTACATGTAAACTTCTTAGGGTAGACTCATGTTAAATTTCTTGTTATTGATCACTGTGCTTATATATCCTTGGGATCAAAATGAATTGTGAAAATTAAATGTAAAATAGGACCTTGCAGACAGTACAAGCTATTAAATAGACTGTATTGTACGGTATATACATCCCTCACAAGCTTGTTTTCACACATAAAAAATTTAACACGCTGGCTTAGATCTATCCACTTTCCACAATCTGATGTGCCTTTATATTGCACAAAGACATTTTAAATAATTCACGTGCTGCTCGATTTGGGCTCAGCTTCTTTCTCTTTTGCGCTGAACCCTTTCGTGTTTGTATATTCTCAATGCTTCCATCATCATGATCTTTCCCTCTCATTTCACTTTTGCTCGCTCGCTGCCTCATTGCCTCTCTATCTCTCTGTCAGCTTCTCCAGTCTTTTTATTGCCATTCGCTGCTCATGGTCTCTTCCCGTAGGCGTCATTTGTTAAAAAAACTGGTGGGAACTTTTTTCTTATTTACGGGCGTGGTATGAAAGCCAAGTCATTCTTTTTGACCAGTTCAAGTGCTCAAATGACCTCAGGAGATAATTTTGCATGGTTGTGTAGGTTAATTGATAATTTCATGGATCACAAACTAATCCAGTGAGTTAATGGCCTAGTGGGAACATTTTTGCATTGCATGTAAAAAGTTTAAAGTTCTAATCTAGAATAATGTTGTTTTTTTTTAAATTGGTCTTGTACTTCAGTAGATGATAGGAATGTGTTTTGTGATTTCGCCAACTTGAGCGACGATCTGTGGAAAGGTATTAGATTGAAGCATGTTTCTGTGTACAAGAAACAAGATTGCCAAAACTAATTCCAGGCCTGGCACTCATTGTAACAGATGCAAACGAAATGAAAACTTCTGATGCATAATTTCCTTTAAATCTCATTTTCTTGAACAAAAAGACATTCTCTACCTCTTTCACAGCATCTCATCACTTCATCATCACTGTCTTTTATACGAAAAAGAATGAAAGCCTATTAAATCGGTGGGAGACAGAAAAAAACGCTTCATCGTCAACGTCAAAGCTAAAGCATACGTCTTTTCACAGTCAGTCCGTCTCTTTTCTTTTATATTCTTCCGGCTTTTTTATGCATCTGCCTACATTCCGCTTTGTATTGCACACAATTAATCATAATAAACTGCTCGTTTCGTTCTGACCGCCACAAAGCAAAGAGTTATAATTTACTTCACTGTGTGCTCTCAAAACTAAAATGAGAAGGTAAGTAACAAAAAAAAGACAATGAAATGAAAGAAAAGAAAAGAAAAGGGAAAAATGTTTGGACAAAAAAGAACAATAGAAGAGCACAAATAATTAGAATATGCGTGAACGTGTGAGAGAGAGAGAGAGAGAGAGAGAGAGAGAGAGGGGGAGAGAGAGAGAGAGAGAGAGAGAGAGAGAGAGAGAGAGCAATATAAATACACTGTCTGCTCTCATTTGGCCTCTTTAGTGGATGAAGTTAGCAGGTTAATTAACTTATTGAGTCATCTAAGTTTGCAGCATGTTAAGTCTTCGTATACACTTTTGCTCTGTGAAAGAACATTGATAGCTTCTGTGTCCTCTGAGGACGAGCGATGATCCGTTCATTAATCTTCCACTGGGCAGCTTAATCACACACAATAATGAATTAACAACAGCACCGATATGACACTCATTGCCTTTTCTCTACTGCTGTTAAACACAAAAGCAGATCTAAGCAGGCCTTATTGTCAATACAGTTATTCGTGTTAGTTTATGGTGCATTAGCTAATGTTGTCAGACACAAAGTTTGCTTTTTAAATGTTTTAATAAATGCTGGAATTACCAAGAACTAAGATAAATGCATGAGTAGTATTGTTCATTGTTAGATATTTTTATTCAATATTAGTGAAAAATAGAAAAATTACTATAAATATGACTGCATATGTCTGGGATACCTGCCTACTTAATAGATGCATGTATGGATGTAACATCAATTATTTATTCAAGTAAATAAAATCGAACAACATTTTGTTAGGTTTACGCTAATTCTGTGTTAGGAAAAGTAATGCTTTTGATTTGAAAATGTATTAGATAAAGTTATCTTATTTGTTTTTCAATAAAAAACTTAAATAAAACTTAATATAGTTTGATATAGTAAGTCTTGTTTGCATTGCATATTTGCTCTGAACAGGATGACATGCCCGCATAGCAAGAGCTGATGCAATGCAAAACAATGTCCTCATTATAAACCCCAAAGCTGTCGACAATTCAAGCTTGCCACATGTAGTCTGCGGTGTTCATTATAACAGGAGTGTTCCAGTTGTCTTGTGTTGTGTCATACACCTGCTCTCAATAGACATGGTGTGAACCAATAGCTTAGATGTATATTCTGTGAAAAATAAATAATGAAAGGTATTCCTATATGCAACTTCTTGCCTATAATTACTGTTTTAATAAAGTTTATTTAATGGGGGGTTTTTCATTTTCTTTCTCAATTGTAAATGCATCAGATACATTTCCAGCTAAAGATAACCTTTACTGTAAAACAACTGTAACATGTCCTCTTGTGGCTCAGTGCTTAAATAAGAACACTCTGAAATATACTGTAATTTATTTTCAATGCCGGTTAAAGCGTGGTGGAGTGAAAAGCCCTTTTGGTTCTTTTTTCCTATTTGCTCAACTCTTGCGAGATTTGATTTGGGGACCTTTTCATAGTGTTCAATAGCAATGACATTATCCAAAGGTCAATACGATTAACACAAGCCCGGCTAGCGATTTGATGGCCAAAAAGCGAGAATGAATTTGATCATGGTTTATTGGGGGACTTATAGGGTAGGGTCCAGCTCCCAATCTCTCAACAAGTTTATATGAAGCAGACATTTATCTCCTATTAACCCTGTGGAAGTACAAACAGCTCCCAGCGAGTGAGAGAAAGGGAAAGACAGCAGTGATTTTTAAACCTGATATGAGAGCAAACACAACACAAACACCCATGATTCGTTGTTAAAGAGTTCAAACTAAATTTGTTAGAAGAATAACAAAGGTATTTGGGGTTTATTGAACTATTAACTATTATAGATAGTGACTAGGTGTGTAACGGGATAAAACCAGAAATAATATACTGAATAAAGCTGACAGCTATTGACACTGAGAGAACCATAAATTAAATTGTAAAAAAAAGTGTATGTTCAAAGGACAGTTCATCTGTATTTGATTCCTCTTTGAAATACAAAAGAAGATATTTTGAGAAATGTCTCAGTGGTTTTGTAAACACACATTGAAAGTCAAGGGGGACCTATGTTGTTTGTTTGTTCCTCAAAATATCTTCTTTTACATTCTGCAGATGAAAGAAAGTAATTTATGTTCGATGTTAAATGACATGAGGATAAGCAAATGATGAAATTGGGGATTTTTTGGGGGTGATCCCTTTAACAGCATCAAAGTCCATGACTAAGCCCCTAGACATTTAGAGGATCATTATAATCGTGACATTTTTAGGCAGAGCTAAAGCGACAGCTTAGCGAACAAATAACTGTAAATATAAACAAACAAATAATAAACAAACAAATGAAACCTTTAATAATAGCAAGCCTTCAAACAGCCTCTAGTCACTGCATGGAACAGGGAATCTTTCATGCATCAGGAAACAAATGCATTTAAAAAAGGACAGCTGCTCTCGGCAGTTTTTGTTTCCACTTCAGACAGAATAGACAGCTCGAACCCTAACCCATGATCCATTGAATCTGAATTAGAATTTGATTTAGGAACTAATCTTTCAAACCAGTTTGTGATCTGATCAACCAACTCATAAGAATGATTCGTTCATGAATTAAAAAAAAAATGTCATTTATGAAGGCGAGCTAGTGCAGATGTGTCTTGTAGATACATGGATTTTTTGGAAAAGGTGCTTTTCCATTCTTTTTTAAAGAAAGAAAAGCTTATATCATTTATCACAGTTGCATGGAAAAGAGCAATCAGTAAACTGTATAAGTTAAACCTTTTTTTAAATGACATAAGGGAAAGTAAACAAACACACACACACACACACACACACACCTGGTTTTTTATCTCTGCGGGGACAGTCCATATGCTTGCATACTGATTCTTATACTGTACAAACGGTATATTTTATCCCCTACACCTAAACTTAAAGATCATAGAAAACTTTTTGCATTTTTTTAGATTAAAAAATGATGTTCTGTACGATTTAGAAGCTTTTTTGCCCATGGGGATCTCAATTTAAGTCCCCACGATGACACGAGTCCCCATGTTTTGCTGTGCATTCAGGTTTAGCTTCCCACCGGGATTTAAAAACAAGGCCACACGCACGCACGCACGCACGCACACACACAAACCGTTTGTGAACAAGATTCATTCATTTATTTCAAGGTAATTCTGATACAGTAGATAAAAGAACAGTCAGAGTGTGTGATAAGACTCAAGATCACCGATAAATAAGTATACATACATATGCAGACATCACAGATAAGGATTTGTACCAGTTTGAAGAGACAACATTAAATCACTGCAGTCAGATGACAAAAAAAGAGTGGAGGACAGACAAAAAGGTGTCTGCCGCCCCTGGGACCAATTACTACCAAACTCAGACACCATTTCAGATTCTCCACACACCGTCCTTTAGTTCTTTACACCCTCTCTCTTTCTTTCTTTTCACACACATTATGAGTTTCCATGTTTTGTGACATAATGATTTTTATACCGTACTAACTGTATGTTCTAACCCCTGACCCTCATCTTAACCCTAAACCTAACCCTCACACCTCAAACCTTTCTGCATTTTTACATTTTCATTTCATTTAAAATTTTGTTTGATTAATAAGCTTTCCCTCATAGGGACCAAAGAAAATGTAATCATATTATTTTAAAATCAAACTAATATAATTTACAAAAAAACTTTCATGATTGTGTCTTTATGTGGGTGTATGTAGGGGTGGGGATCTGGTGGGGCTTGAAAACATGTTTCTCCACGAAAGGGGGAATCGGCAAAAGAAGTTTGGAACCGGGGTGAAGGGTTTACCATGCAGAACCACAAACACACAACGTGATCATCATAAGTTACATAAATTATCTTAGGGGTCTTTTAGTTCTTAATATAAATTGAACAAAAAATAAATGAAACATTTCATAATCCTGTGATATTGTATTTACAGGACCAACTGGCCCAAACGCCTACAGTATATGTTTGTTTATATATTCTCTGACGCATACTGTGGTTCAAACTGAAAAGAAAGCATAACAGTGTTGGTAAATCATGCCGAAATATCAATAAACGTTGTGGTTTATTATGACATTTTGGACAAAATCACAGATATTTAAAATATTATACAATCACTTTAGCCATGAGGCTGCACATTAACCAGATGAAGTGTTTAAGATAGCTGTAGCTAATTGTATTACTCAAAATCCATTACAACCAACATTACAGCCATCGGTTGATTTGTTAATACATTTTAAACAGTGCCCTTGTTGATGTCTCTCAAACTATGAACACAGAAATGTCATTATGTGCATGGGTGTAGGGGAGTAAGTATGTTTAAGTATGGACAAGCGAGCAAGGTGTTGATGAAAGGTTACCTAGAGAGCATGTTCATGAAAGTGCATTAGGTGCAGAGAATGAAGTGTGCGTGTGTGTGCGTGTGTGTGCGTGTGTGTGGGTGTGTGTGTGACTGGGCGAGTGAGTGTGGGAGCTGGAGGACACATTCTGAGGTCTGCCAGAGTGAACAGAGGTACAGCTTTAGAAAGAAAGAGATGAAAGGGAAAACATATAGGTGGGGGATGTATAGGCATAGCAATTTTATCATTCAGCCCAATCCTCATTCTGTTTTTTGCATGCACATGAATTGGTCTACTTGAATATTTACGTTTTCATTTACAGTATGATTAAAATGTTAATCATACTAGTTACTAAGGACCATTCATATATTAGTCTGAAGTAATAAATAAATCCATAAATGTAGGTTGTTGGGTTCTCAAGCGTAATTTAGGTAGGGAAATTTAATTTACTTTAGCTGAAGATATAATGTAAACAGTGTTGTAAATGTTACTTTTGGAAATGCTCTTAGTACAGATTTAAAATACAGATTTAAAATTATAATAATAAATATTTTAATGGCTAAATGCCAATACAATCTTTGTTCGTAGTACACAGAATGAAACAAAAGTGATAATTTTACCCTGGTTGTCGGGGTATGATTGTTTCATTCTGACCCTTACAATTTGAGCAGCACATTTCAGAACACAACACTTTGTAATACAGGCTTTATAAAGAGGCTGTCATTGAAGGATGGCCACTGGCTTAAATATATACTAAGTCTATAAGCCTGTAATTTTTTTACAAGCTTTACAAAGACGTTTACAAAGAAGCATTAAAGGTACAGTACCAACAATCAATAAACCATTCAATAATTCACTCCACTGAGACTGCACTGCTATCGGTCACAGAAGCACTGCCGCTAGCCAAGGCGGAGTCTATAACCTCGGTCCTGATTCAGTAACTCTAGACAGCGTTCAACACAGTTAATCACCAGACACTACTGTCAACCCTGTCCTCTTTAGGAATCTCAGGCACTCCTCTCCGGCAGATCCTTTAAGGTGTCATGGAGGAGCTCGCTGTCCACTGCCCACCACATGATCACTGGGGTCCCTCAGGGATCAGTGCTTGGACCGCTCCTTTTTTCCACTTACATGACATCCTTGGGACCCAAAATGTTGTATCACTGTAATGCTGACGACACCCAGATTTACACCTCATTTCACCCAGACGATACAACTGTAGCAGCTTGCATTACAGCCTGCCTAGAAGACATCTCAGCTCGGATGAAAGACCATCACCTCCAGCTGAACCCTGCCAAGACAAAACTACTCGTGTTTCCGGCAAACCCCACGGTCTCACCCTCCAACTTGGCAATACCACAATCACTCCTTCAACAACAGCCAGGAACCTCAGTCATTTTTGATGAACAGCTGACCTTCAATGATCACATTGCAAAGACAGCGCGGTCATGCCGATATGCCTTATTAGAAAGGTTAGATCCTGTCTGACTGAACATGCGGCACCACTCCTGGTCCAGGCCCTGGTGATCTCAAGGTGGAACTAATGTAAAACACTCTCCTTGCTGGTCTTCCCGCAAACGCTATCAAACCACTTCAGATGGTTCAGAATCCAGCAGCACGCCTCGTCTTCCAACAGCCCAAAAGGGCTCATGTGACTTTTCATCTCTCTCCACTGTCTATCGGTTGGAGCCCATATCAGATTCAAGTCACTAATGCTTGCCTACAGGACTATCACTGGATCTGCGCCGGCATACTTTCACACCCTCCTACACAAGAACCCTGCGTTCAGCGAACCAGCACCGTCTTGTAGTACAGTAAATTCCTTTCCCGCTCATTCTCCTTCACAACTCATTCCTGGTGGAATGTTCTTCCTAACTCAGTCCGGTCAACCACATCTCTCAGACCATTCAAAAACGTACTTAAAACCCATCTCTTCTGTGAATACTTGACAGACAAGGTTTGGCTTTTGTTGAAACTAGTAACTTTGTATTAACACCTATTGTATTTTTGCTCCTGTATGACATTACAGTCATTAGTGCTCCTTGAACTCTCTGTAAGTCGCTTTGGATAAAACGTCTGCTACATTACTAAATGTAAATGCAATAATACAAACTAATACAGATCTTAAATTTAAAACTTAATAATATTGGTCCAAGAAACCCTGGACGTCACAAGTTGACAGCAGAAGAAAGCATCATACTCCAAAGGTACATACTCTATACAAAAATCCCAAGGTTTGACAGGTAGTAGTCAGAGATGGGCAGTATTTCAATTACATGTATTTGAAATACGTATTTAATTACTTTCGAGTATTTTGTAATTTGTATTTTCCTTAACAAAAAAAGGTCAAATGTAATTTGTAATTAAATACTTTGAGAGACAGTATTTTGTTTTTTAAAATACAAATCCAAATTAAAAACGTATTGATGTGCAGTAGAAAACAGATAGACATTCATTGCTAGATTTAAAGTGATTGTACATGCATACCTGACTGTTTCCAGGGAAACAATCATCCTCTCTCTTCTGAGAGAAGATGTAGATGTATACCTGTCATTTGTCTATAAAACATACTATACAGTTTGCTTTTAACGCTATTGTCATGATTCTGCTGCATCATGTCATGTTTCTCTTGGTTTAGTGGCAGGATCATGACAGAACCTCATGTTAAATGTGGAGAGAGATAATTATTGTTCTTATGGCCTTCCATACTCTCTCCGGTCTCGTCATTGTTCCCATCCTCTTGTTACCTCGTTATTGATTAATGCCTACACCTGTTTCCCTCTTGATTTGCTCCCTTATTTTATGCCCTTGTGTCTTCTGTCTTGTGCTGGTTCATTGTGGTTTGTGTGGTGAGTTCCTGTGTTGTGTTAGTTTAGTTATTTGTAGTTTTTGTCAAGAGTTTATTCAAGTCTTGTTTATGTATAGTTAGTTTTAGTCCTGTTCTGTCTTGTCATAATATTACCATGTTTTGTTATGTTACCCCCACGTGGGTCTTTGTTTTATTATTTATTAAATATATGTTAACCCCTTACCCGCTGTCTGCACCTGGGTCCTCTCTCTGTGTCTCACCACTCGAGAATCATGACAGAATGAACCAGCCATAATCGGACCCAGCAGACAGAGGGATCATTGTGGCAGCAGTTGAGGCTGCCGGATTCCCCTCCAGGGTTAGAGGTTGCCGGACTCCCTTCCAGGGTCGAGAACGCCGGACTCCCTCCTGAGTCGGGGCCGCCGGACTCCCTACCAGGGTTGAGACTGCCGGATTTCCGCTCGGGGCCGAGACCGCCGGACTGCCTTCCAGGGTTGAGACCGCCGGTCTTCCCTCCAGGGTCGAAGCTGCCGGAATCCTGTTGCCTGCAACCGATCCCCAGCCAGGCATTCCAGGTCGGTGCAGCCGGGCATTCCAGGTCGGTGCAGCCGGGCATTTCCGCCCGGTGCATGCGGCCATTCCAGCCCGGTTCATGCGGCCATTCCAGCCCGGTGCATGCGGCCATTCCAGCCCGGTGCATGCGGCCATTCCAGCCCGGTGCATGCCTGTTCCGTGTCTGCCTGCTGTCCTGTTCGTGTTTGCCGGCTATCCTGTTTGTGTCTGGTACCTGTCATGCCGGCTATCGTGTCCGTGTCAGCCCTTGTTTGGACTTCCCTTTGGACTCTTGTGTGCCCCTTCCCTTGGACTCTTGTGCTTGCCCATTTTGATTTATTGTATTGTCATGTTGTGTTATGTTGCCATTGTCACAGTCTGTCTTGTCTTGTTTGTGCCTTGAGGAGCATCAGGTTGCTGCTCCTTTAGGAGAGGCTTATGTCATGATTCTGCTGCATCATGTCATGTTTCTCTTGGTTTAGTGGCAGGATCATGACAGAACCTCATGTTAAATGTGGAGAGAGACAATTATTGTTCTTATGGCCTTCAATACTCTCTCCGGTCTCGTCATTGTTCCCATCCTCTTGTTACCTCGTTATTGATTAATGCCTACACCTGTTTCCCTCTTGATTTGCTCCCTTATTTTATGCCCTTGTGTCTTCTGTCTTGTGCTGGTTCATTGTGGTTTGTGTGGTGAGTTCCTGTGTTGTGTTAGTTTAGTTATTTGTAGTTTTTGTCAAGAGTTTATTCAAGTCTTGTTTATGTATAGTTAGTTTTAGTCCAGTTCTGTCTTGTCATAATATTACCTTGTTATGTTACCCCCACGTGGGTCTTTGTTTTATTATTTATTAAATATATGTTAACCCCTTACCCGCTGTCTGCACCTGGGTCCTCTCTCTGTGTCTCACCACTCGAGAATCATGACAGCTATCCACTCTAAAAACAGTTATAAACAATAACGTTTGTGTTTTTTAAGGGCAACACATTAATGTTGTTCCTGTGAATACTAGCAATAATGACTGGACGATCATAGCGCATCTGGATGAGTCAAAGCGTGGGTAACCCACCCACTAGAGGAATTAGAACCACTGTTACACTCGCATTTCAAATGATTCCTTGTGAAAATGATTGTATTTTTGTATTTTAAATTACAAGTTACTTGTATTATTTTTTTATAAATCACAGCAGTATTTTATAAGTAAGTATTTGTAATTAGTAGCTAAATACTTTTGATTTGTGCCCATCTCTTGAAGTAGTCCATGTTGGATGCTCTACACCAGGGGTCTACAACCTTTTTGTAAGCGAGGGCTACCAAAACATCGAAAATAACATACTTTCAAACTTTAAACATGTGATGCCTTATTTTTACGCTCACAGAACAAAATTCAGTTTTCTTTCAGATATTTTTGCACTTGAAGATATTAAAGCTTATAACACTTGCTAATAATAAACTTTCTTGGCTGATCGTTATAGTCACAGATTTGTCAACTGTCTTGAGCATTGAGCACCTTACAGAGTTCATGCGGGCTACCAGGTGCCCACGGGCACCACTTTGGAGACCACTGCTCTACACAGTACATTCACAGTTATTTTATAGAAGACCTTGACCCCGAGGAAAAAAAGTGTCTTTTTGTGGTTTGAAAAGGTTGAATAGAAAAGTAGGGTAGGAGAGGCAGAGTAGTTCTGCTTAATTAACCAAGGAAAATGATTAACACCCATTAAAGTGAGAGAGTCATACATGAGTCAGTACAGTGTCCCATGGCTAGTGTCTGATTTCTTTGACTTCGAAAATCCCTGCTTTTCCAAATTAACATAATTATCACCTACTTGTCTCTTTAGAGGTGACTGACATGGATTTAACATTGTGACATTCAGCTCATTACCACAAATGTTATTGTTTTACAATCTTCAGTGGCTTCACTTAAGTGTGTAGCACTGAGAATACAATACATATGTTGCGTGCAGTCGCACTTAAATAAAAAAACACAGAGAAAAGGTGTTAATTAGCTATGCATCAGTGAGTGTGGTGAAACTGCTCTGAAACGCTGTGAATCTCTCCATTTGGAAAATCGTGAAGATCATTCGCACTTGTGGGCGGCCCAAAGAGAGTTGTTAAAGAAGGGTCAAAAACAATGTTGGTATTATCAGTTATTCAAATGCAGCCTTGGAGAGCTGAAAGAAACACATACTCAAGCTGTAACTGAAGCGGTTCAACTGAGTAATATTCAGCTGAGTGCAGCTCCAACATTACCTCTGTGAATGGTGTGCCCTTACAAAAATATTTTTTTCCTATGTAATGTTAACGGTCAATACATTAATACATGGGGTCAGTTGTGGCCTGGTGGTTAGACATAATGAATTGTTATCTTTTTACTATCTTGGAATGAGATTTTGTATCTACATACCGCCAGTGCCCTTTTCTACAGTAGCCCTAAAAGGACGATCTACAGAACGCATTTCGTAAATATGTTATCTCCTTCTGAAAAGAACGAAAACTTGACAACATCTTAGTTCTGTATTGCATTGGGAGATATATTATTTCATGGTCTTACAAAAAAGGAGCATACACTCTACTCATGCACACTAGTTAGAGTGGCATTTTAGTATGCTACTCCCAAAATAGACAAAACATTTGCCTCTACAAATTTGGAAGGGCGGCCAACAGTTACTTTAGAAATGCAAATCTATCTCCATCCTCTTTTCCTTCTACTTCCATTTTTTTCTCCTTCTCATTCAATCCCCATTAATCCATTCCATTCCCTGCCTTTTTCCCCAAAAAAGCTCTCCATCCATTTTCTAAACACACATCCACCAATATCTTCTCTCTCCAGTTCAGCCCATCAAGCTGCTTTTTATTTCTCCCCCTCTCGTTTTCACCATTCTCTTGCCATCTTTCTTTCTCCTCCCATCAATCACTGTGAAAGCAGCACGAGCCGATGAAATGCAGGCTTTTCCCACTTCACAGACATCCAGGTGTGCTGCGCTAAGACCGTCAATCAAACCGTTTTGTGCGAGATTGAAGGACATGCCCTGAACTGCAGTCGTATGCTAAGACCTCCCGGCACTGCGGATGAAGATGTTGAATATTTAGTTGGTCATCCTGTGCCAATTTAATTTAGCAAAAGGTATCTCTGGCCCGCTGGAGCAGGTAATGCTACAAGCCTGACTGTGTCTGAGTGTGCGTGCGTGTCGTTGTGTGGTTTAAAAGCTGCATTTTAAGGCAATATCAGCTAAAGGTGTATAAGCTGACAATCTTAACAGCAGATCAGCAATTTGTGAGTTCTGTGTGTGCATTGTTCACACTGGCGTATTAAACACCCCTGCAAGAACATGTTAGTTTATATGGTGCATTAGGTTATGTTGAACTAACGTTTGATTTAAAAAATGTATTCGCAAATGGTGAAATTAACATTAACTACGATTGATACATGTTGAATTGTTCATTTTTGCTAATGGATTAACGAATTAGTAACAAAAACAACCTTATTGTAAAGTGCTACCAAAGCTATTATATGACTTCAGTACAGACAAATGGGGACAGCAACATTTGCAGAACCCAGTTGGATGTACATTGGTCTTAGGTGTTCCTGTTCTGTTTGTGTTGCAGTTCACATGTCCACTTTACAAGCAGGTTCAGGTTCTGGTAAGGGTTTTATCAAAAACCTTTGCCTGACAGAAGTGATAAGTGGACAAACCACAGGGTCTACGCTCCACCAAATGCTGCCACTATCCATTTACCCACATCGCTCCACACAATCAGTTTGATAAAGACCATAGAACGTTAGGGGAGAAGTAGAGAGGGCAACACAGAGAAAGGTAAGTAAAAGAGAATTATGGGTAAATTGAGAAACGCTGAGAGTGCTGCTGATTGTGAAAGAGTAAAGAGATGTTGAGGTGGGAAGAGGACCCATGGGTAATGACAGAGTGAGAGAGAGAGAATCTTTTTTTTAAAACACCATGACTGTGGCCCAGATGTCTTCTTTCATTTAATTTCCAGTAGGGGAACCAGATCTCTGCAGAGAATAAATGAGAGGGCTGATTATTAGAGCACAACTCTTGCTACGGTTACGCATGCGGTTTAGTGTACGTTTAGAGTACGTTAACATGATAAAAGTTTAAGCTGGAAAAAATTGTCTCTGTCAATGGACCATGGGATGGTGGACACCGTCAAAAACTCATTGCAAACTTCAGTTCCATAGCCTTACCCCTTACCTCCATGATAAGCACATGTGCAAGTCTCTGTCCTGGATCCCCGAAGCCCTCCATGCCTTCAGTCATCTAAAGAATGCCTTTTGGTCTGCACCCAGGCTCTGCCTCCCGGATCCTGACCTTCCCTTAACTCAAAGTCGATGCCTCAACCTCCAGAGTGGGTCCAGTGTTGTCCCAGCGGCGCCTCCATCCATGTGCCTACTTCTCTTGAAAGCTTTCCCTGGCAGAGCAGAACTACGAAATCGGTAACTGGGAATTGCTGGCGATCAAACTTGCCCTAGACAAATGCCGGCACTGGCTTGAGGGGGCCAAACATCTCTTCTTGTTGATTATGGACCACCGGAACCTCGAGTACCTGAAAGACGGCAAGCGTCATAGTCCGCGCAAAGCTAAGTGGACCCTGTTCTTCACACAGTTCAAGTTAACGGTCACCAACTTCCCGGGGATTAAGAACATCAAGGCAGATGCACTTTCTCTCCAGTTTCACACCGACCCTAAGCCTGCTAGCCCGGATCCCATTCTCGCTCCATCTCCCTGAGCCCCATTCTGTGGGAAATTGATGAAGAAATAGCTGCAGGTAACCACCAAGCTCTGCCAGGAGGTCCTGAGGGTAAAACCTCCATACCCCCGGAACACTGAGTTACCCTCATCGACTCACCTCACTCCGTTCCGGGATCGGGACACCCAGGCAGTCAGCAAACCCTCTCGCTCCTGTCCGCCCATAACTGGTGGCCGAAGATGTCTCAGGATATCTCCCAGTATGTCCAAGGATGCTCAGTCTGTGATATCTCAAAAACCCCACGTCGGAGGCCGGAGGGGAAGCTCATGGCCCTACCCATTCCTCACTGCCAATGCTCTCACCTTTATGTTGACCTCTTCGCAGACCTGTCCCTGTCCGGTACCTACACCTGCATCCTAGTGGCCGTAGACCGGTTCTCCAAGGCCTGGAAGCTCAACCCCATGCCATGACTCCCCACAGCCTTTAAGACAGCGTGGGCACTTTTCAACCATGTGTTCTGTAACTACAGTCTCCCAGAAGATATTAGGGGTCCTCAATTCATCTCCTAAGTTTGGAAAGAATTCTTCCAACACCTGAAAATTACAGTCAGCCTTACCTCCGGATATCACCCGTAAGCCGACGGCCAGGCTGAGTGGCAGATCCAGGATATTGGGGGGTACCTGAGATCCTACTACCACAACCATCAGCAGGGCTGAGACCATCACCTCTGGATTTGGGAGAGCAACAGGGTATGGGACTCAGCTCACCAACACCTGCAGCAGGCTGTACACAGGCAAAAGTCTTATGCTGACGCCCAATGCTCACCTACCCCAAATACCAGCCGGGACCACTGGTATGCTGACAGCCCGAGACTTCCACCTGCGGCAGCCTTGGAAGAAGCAAGAGTCCCAAATTCATCTGTCCCTTCCTGCACCAAATCAATCCAGTCATGTACCATCTCCAACTCCCACCACACTATAGAATATCCCCTTTATTTCATGTTTCCTTGTTAAAACCTCACCATAACGCTGATAAGCTGACGCATAATCTCTGTTCCCCCCTGCAGAGCTTGATGCCGCTCTCTCCTCCATCCCTCATGGGTGTTACCTGTTGTTTGGATTTTAACCTGTCACCTCTTCCTCTGTGCACCCCTGCAATAAATGATCACCAGTTTACTTCAGTTCCCTGTGTGGCATCGTCATTCCGTCTGTGGTAGTTGTTACACTTAACTAGACTTGACATAGCGGGATTCAAATATTTTGTTATGCAGTATTTAAGATATCAGTTTATTTTGGCCCCAGCTGCTGCTATAATTTTCTGGTTCATTTCCCAGAGTTCTGAATGGTCATTTGGAGCCATTCACTGATATACAGACCTACTGAGCGAGTGATGCAATCCAATTTGGTATGTATTACACAGAGACTGAAACTTTGAGCCTGAATTCGGCAAAGGCTATCATACCTACTATCAGATTTCCATCTGCCTGTCCAAGTCATTATACTGTAGGTCTAAATCAAAACTGGTAAGGCAAGAGGACAATGATAAGCTATTCAAAGTGTCATTATTTCTGTGTGTACAGGTTTCTATACATTGTATGAACCAAATATTGTCAGAATGATGGTAAAAGGTCAATGGTCCCTGCAATTCAAATAAAAACATTACCTTGTTTTTAAACAAGGTAAATTATGCTTATTTGAAAATGCAGAAAGGTTTGTTTGTTCGTTGGTTAGGTTTTTGGGGTAGGGTTTATATATATTTATATATATAGAATATACAGTTTGTTTGTCTACAATCTTAAAAATGTTGTGTTATTTCAACCCAGTGTTGAGTCAAAAATGATTTTTGGGGTAACAAATTAACCTATGCTGGGTTGTTTAAAACCAAAATGTTGGGTTGTCATGTTTAGAGAGTACGGAAAGTGCATATAAAACATGAAAAACCCAACATGTGTGTGTTTCTGCTGAGAAATCTATAATTGTGTCAATGTATCATTTCAGTGGTTACTGCGGTGGAGTAAAATAACCAGTAAAATATCCCATGCCGGTGTGGTTCAATATCATCTTTCTTGAACCTCCTATATCCAATCGCATTTGAGTATCAGACCTAACTACTGTATAATGCAAATTAAAAGTATCTTTCTTTTTCATTACTTAAATCAAACAGTCTAAACTTTAAGTACACGCATAAAATACAAAACGCAGGAATTCAGAGGGAATTCTTCCAAACTATAAATGATGGAACTGGATAAACCCGCCACAGAGTTTCACATCACCAATCCAAAAAGTGTGTTAATAATTATTGATTAGATACTAGCTGGAGATCCGCAGTCCTCTGCAGGATCAATAGATGTGAAGAGCCAGTATGAACTTTCACTTCCATCACTATCTGATCTGTGAATCCTTTTGGAGAGACAGTAACTTAATGTCAAGTTTATTGAGATGTGCAGCTTCCTGTTCAACTGAACAGACAGAACTCTCAGGAACTCTTAAAATTATAATGCACATTAAATTAATTCATATTCTCTGGAATAAAATCAATATGAGTCTTTCTGATCTGTAGAGGTTGACTTATTTTTTAACCATTTTGATGGTCATTTGGGGATCATGTTATAACTGATGAAAGGGTTTGCCTCTCAGATAGATGGTTAATGATTAGCCATTTGGAATCCTTGTGCATGGCTAATTTAAATAATGAAATAATGCCAAGCATCTTAACTTAAGTGTCTTAAAATGTTTTAACATTGTCACTTTTTTAAGTTTTAGTAAAGAGCTTTTTAAACCAAAGATCTGCTGGAATACAAACAATGCAAAAACAGACACCCTGGGGTTATACAACGTAGTCATGGCACAGACATTTTATAAAGACTGCAAAAGTTTTAGAAAATAAAATGTCTAATTAGCTCAGAACATGATAAGCTTATGCAAATGTTCCCCTGTCTGTCAGTTAATCTATTCATCATTTGATTCTGGCTGCCAAAACATTAATTCATTCAATACAACCAGACAAAAATGCAATGAGATTTGAATTTGCAAAAACAAAGTTTTTTCTGAAACTGAAAGATAAAAGCCTCCCTAATTACTTAAACTTGGCTCCGTCACTGTCACATCTTTTTTCAGACAGACAGTTGCTGCCAACAATAGAAATGTGTGCTGTAAACACCCAACAAGAGCAAATGGGTTTCATAGACACAACCATCTAATCATTTGAACCAACATATTTATTTTTTTATGAAAACTAAATCATGTTTGGCTAACATTAAAATGTATGTCTATGTAATTTGGGAAAATTTCACCTTGCTAAACTGAAATATATGTTAAATATATTAGATTCTTTCTACAAAAAGATGCTATCTGATTTCAAAGTCTGCTCTCTAACATGTTTCAACCCACAGTAAAAACAAAACTTGTGAACATAAAACAACACAAAATATATTCAGACAAAAAGTGTTCAATAGCAGCTCGATATCATGCTGAGGTACAACAATATTTGTTTTCAAAAAAGAAAGAAACAGGCAGAAACATCCGTACAAAAGGTCATGAAGATTGATAACTCCATTTTAGTCATTGGAATTAATAAACATTTGTATATAAGGGTTTGAGGTTGCTATGTGAAATATCAGTGCCTGGCTGTGTTCTGTATCGTGGTATTAAAATATTTTCAACATATATCATACCTGTAATGCTTTTCATTTTCCATACTATCCTTTAAATAAATAAATAATCAATCAATCATTAGTAATATGTTATTAAGTCAAACAATCTACTGTAAGTTATAAGCCTGAGAGACTTACTTTGCTTTCAGAAAGCAGAGAAAAATAATGAAAGACATTTACTAGACAAACAGATTATATGGAACAATTTGCAAGAATTTGTTTGTTTTGCATTTTCTGTCCATTGATGTATATAGTCCTAAGCCCATTTTACTTGAACACCAGAGGTTTATTGGATCAAGACTTCAATGGAATTTGAATAACTTCTCACTGAGATCGAAAGAGCAGCCGAATCCAATAGTTCTGTGTAAACAAGACATTTAACCCTGTATAGGCCAGATAAGTCATGCAATCTGAAAAACAAATTCCTATCTCCATTTGAGACCCGAAACAGCTTCATCAGAGAGGGCAAATTGATCCCCACATGGAATAATGATCCAGTATTTGAATACTACAGATTTTTTCAGTAGTGCAAATACTCATGGTAGTGAGTAGTGTTAAATTCTCTTTTAACATTAATAATGTTTATATCAGAATTACTGAATTACAGGTCATATAGCCATCTAATATTCTATAGTTTTCCATTTACTGTTTTATCAGTGATCGGCTTTTTCCAGTATGATATATATTCCTCCCTTCAGTGTACTTTGAATAATGATTCAATAATGTGACCCATACACAGGCAGGGAAATGTATTCATTATAGAGTAATACGGCCTATATATGAAAACTCATTAATAAACGAGTAGGCCATCCAAACGCTCGCCAGAAACTCACTGCATGGGGATTCATTTTTAAAAGTATATATTTCTGTCATCCTTTGATTCATATCTCAAAACTTCTCAGGATCAACACCTTTATTCCCAAAATGCATGCTGAACATCACTTTAAATAAGGAAAGCAGATCCCTGCTGATGATATTCTGCAGAACGTCGATATGGAAAGACTTTCTCACACTCAGCTGAAAGTACCAAGTGAATGGAATGTCAGTACCAAGGACAGCGCCATTGTGCTGTTTAACCCCTTTCAAGACAAGAGCTAAGAAACCAAGCATATGGGAGATTGTAAGATCAAAATAGACCTAATGAAGCCTAAGCGCAATGTTCAGCATTCATACAAACTGGAAACATGATGATAATGTTTCCATCTCAATTTCAGGTAATCATAACAAATAAAAACGAAGATATACATCTCACGCACACACACACACACATACACACACGGAGGAGAGCATGTGTTCAGATTGCTTGGCTAGTTCTGTCAAAAATGACAGCAAGGGGAGGAGTAAAATGACATATCCTTGACCCTATTTTCTCATACTCATACCACCTGGGGTGTGTGTCTAAAGGAATGTGAACGTGTGTGTGGTACCAGTATGTTGTTTCAGGATTTATGGAAAAAAAAATGCGTGATCTTTTTTAGGCTAGCAAAACAACAATTTCAGCTGGACAGCTTTGTAAGTATCCCATAAGCATAATGGGGCCGTTCTTGGAGAAACAAATACCACTAGTGAAATGTATCGACACACACAAACTTCAATGATGTTTTTTAACCTTTCAGAGAAAAAAAAACAACAGGCTGCACAAGAGGTTTGTCGCGCAACAGTAACAAACACTCATCTCAGATCAAGCGGATTCAAGTAGGTGCTTGTAGCCTGCAGGAAAAGCTCTGCAATTTCTGAGACAAGCACGATACAAGCATCAGCTCCATCTGTGATTAAAGAAGCGGGACTGAAAGTTTGATATGAGTTACTATTAGCTGAATGTGATGGAGAACGATGAATATTAATTTGGAAAATGTAGAGAAGAACTGTGAGTGACATGATGAACTTCTCCACTGAACAGCCCATGCAAATGACAAGTATGGATCATTTACAAATATCTTAAAGGAATAGTTCACCCAAAAAATTGTATTCTTTCATCATTTACTCACCCTTGTGTCGTTTCAAACCTGTATGACTTTCTTTCTTCTGCAGAGCACACAAGAAGATATTGGTCATGATTGACTTATTGTATGGACACAAAACCAATGCAAGTCAATGAGTAATGTCATACAGGTTTGAAATGAAAAGCGGGTGAGTAAATGGTGACAGAACTCATTCTCATTCCGAATTCCTGGGTGGACTATCTTTTTAAAAATGCAATCACATTACACAACCATATAACATTACATTGGACATTGCTGCATGTTAGATGTCATGCTATTTTGATCTGGCCTGTACAAAATGTGCCTAAGCAAATATCAATGCAATGCCATAAACATTTCAGGGTGCACACATAAACCTAAACAACTGTCTAGATAGACAATAAATAGAATTTGAATCTTTACTGTCCACGTATAGCATGCCAAAATAGTTCTGCCCACCAACATCATGCATATGCCACTATATAGTGCTGCTGCTATAAAGTCAACAATCAGATACGGCCGTTTTAGCAAGCAGCAAACAATGACTCTGGTGAGGATTTAATAACCAGTAAAAGCCTCTTTTACTATCTGTGACTTACTACAGTCATAAGCAATTGAACAGATTAAAACAGCAATTGGCAAATTTGAGTCTCATAAATGTAAAATATCTACATAATATTGCCTTGGCCTTTAAATGTGGCGCAACGGTCCAATAAAAACAGAGATTCAATTGAACATTTTAGGAAATGTCTTGAACCAAAAGTTATCACAGTTTCCACCGTCTGGATGTAGTACATACTGTCACACTGCATATTAAATAATACACCTGATCTCTTTCACTATTTAGTATTTTTCCCCAGCCTTGCACACTCACAATCCTTTTCTATTCCCATTTATCCCTTCGTTTCTTTAATCCTCAATACTGTCAATACTAATCGACCATTAACCTGTAAGACAGGGAAGATATGGAAAAGTTTTATTCTCTATTCTCGCACTCTCCCTCATTAAAAGAAGAAAATCATATCTTATTCACACACTGTCCTTCCACGCCGGTCCTCCAGAGCATGATGATCTACCCCGGCAAGCTTCACCTCCAGAAATTTCTGCACCATAGTTCATACCTACAGCTTTAACTCAGCGCACACTATGTCTGCTTTGTACCTCTCTGATAACCTCGCCACTAAACCGTAAATTACATTTACATTTGACAGAGGCTTTAATCCAAAGCAAAATTCAGTGCATTCAAAGTATATACTGTATTTAATAAAACACTGGACCTGTTGACGCAGTGAAAGAAGACAAGCATACGTATAACATTGAAAAACAGCAGAGCATTTTTAGTGAGTGTCTAGGTTGTTTCTGTGTGTTCAGTATATAATACTAGGAAGGAGAGAAGGCTCAGTGGGGAAATATTCATTAACTTCACGTTGTGTGTCCTCTTGAGTTTCATCTGTGAGTGGCCATGTAAAAAGCTCTAGAAGTAATGGGAGCCAGGACCTGAAGAGAGCACAAACATCCATAATTTAGGCATTTGAAAACTCAAATATGTCCTGTTGTTTGTGAGAGAAAACAGGCAAATGCAGTTTTCATTCCCCAAAGGTCCAAGTCAGTATGCTTTGAAGACATACTTTAAAAGTATCAATACTGCACACACACCTAACTATACAATATTCATACAATGACCCCCCTTAAATTGATAGTTCACCCAAAAATGAAAATTCTGTCATCATTTACTCATGTTCTTGTCATTTCAAAGCTTTGGGACTTTCTTTCTTCTGCTAACACAAAAGAAGATATTTTGAAGAATGTTGGTAGCCATACAACAGCGGCACCCGTTCACGTCTCTTTTTAATGGACACAAAAACCAATGCAAGTCTATTGCGTCCCAGCTGTCAAATATTTTTTATTTTGTAACATATGTTTTACAGAGTAAAAGCCCTGCAGTGTTTGTTCCTGTACAATATCTGGAAAGTCTCATAGGAAGTCTTGTAGTTCAGTTATGATACTACGGGCTCTTTGTGCACAAAAAGACATTTCGGTGACTGTACAGCAAGAGGACATTATGACCCCTTGTCCTCCTCCAAGACATTAACAACACTTCATCCCTCCCCTTTCTGTCTCTCTTTCTCTTTTTTATCCATCTCTAACTCACCTCAGCCATCTGTGGTAAGATCTCTTGCCTTACTACCACCCAGTCTCACCTGTATAAAAATCTGTGCAACAGTGGATCAGAGCAACAGAGGACAACGTATGTTATTAGATCTGCCCTCTTTAGCATCATCACAGGAGACCGATTTGTTCACCCAGACAAAGTTACATGATATCAAAACTAGACTTTCTGACTGTTCAGCTTATCAATTTGCCCTTGAGTCACAAATGAAATCAGGTGCAAATTTGACTTCTGTAAATATGCTAAAGCCAGTTCAGATGTAAACATCTACAGTATCTCTACCAGGATAACAGATTGGCACAGTGTCTTTGCTGAAAAGTTATAACCCAGTCTTCCTAACTTAAAAAATGCATTTTACGTCTTTTTAGACAGTTATCTCTCCTTCAGGTTACATACGGGTTGGTGGACCTGACATTAAAATGCGCATTATTTCTTTCTGTATGAATGTAACGGTTCCTCTAGGTCAGTTTATAAGAGATACACAGAAGTCAAATAAGCATTAACCATAACTGTTAGCCATAAAATTCTGGGCAGAATTTACATTAAGGCTGTAATTCAGTTACGTTTTTATCTTTGTGATTTTCTTAAGTTGTGTGTTTTTCATTTCATAAAGTTATATTAATACACACTTGCACACACGGCCCGTTTTACAAAGAAATCATCCATTAAAATCAAACAAATGACTAAGATTGTCGTTCTAAAAAGTCTGCTGTTGGAGCCAATTACAAGTCACGCTGTGATGCCGATGACTATTTGGAATTAAATTGTAACCTGGCTGTCCGAGCCTGTGGTCGGGATAGACACACACACATCCTTGTACACTTTTGTGGAAGGACACACATGGCATCTGTAGTTGTCATCACTTACTGTGACAGTCAATCACAGGATGCTAGAATGATTGCCCACAACCCTTCAATCAATCCTCAGACATGTCAGTCTTCCCCGGGATATGTTTTTAATTTACCATGCTCACTGTTCCTTTTTCTATTCCCTTCTTGAATTACTGGTCACTGTCAAATCTGAAGTAAACGTGACCGTCGATACTGCCTGTTTTAATTTATTGGTCTGAGAATATGTCACAATGCAGCTTTAGACCACCAGCAAATGTCTAAAGATGACCATGGCAAGGAAGATTTGTTCTAAGCATCTTTAAGATGTTGCCGCAGTTCGTGTACATTTCTGTTGCATTAGGTTTTTTTGTCTTTGTAATTCCAGATTCTAGACTGACTAGATATATTGGAAAATATAAGCACTTAGTTCCAATATATGGAAATGTATTATTCAATATACTGAATTATATTTTCCAGTATATTCCCATGTATGATCTTGTTTAGAATGGGATGTAAACCTGTGTGATGTTGAGCATTTGTTGCGCTTGTTAACTTGACATCATTGAAAATTTGAATTATCTTGAATTGAGAGTGTTAACGTGAATTGAGATTGCGAATAAAACGCCGGACGAGGGTAGAAAGGACAGAACGGAGCACATTTCAAGGTAATGATGCGGATCGCTCACATACACACTTCAATTATACAGACACAAGTGAGGCCTAAGGGGGGCCTTTAATGATCACAAGCTAGGAAGACTCAATACAAATCAGCTTTGAGAAGAGCAGAGCCTGAGGGTCAACTTCTGCTGTTCTTAACAGTATTGTCATGAATTGTAGGCTCACCCACTATCCCACCTACACACATGAACAAATAGCGAGTGAAGAGAGAAAAACACACGCGAGCCAGACAGGTCACAAAATCATACCTAGATGATTATGGGCACCCAAATATTATATTCAGCAACACAAATGTTTGAGGACTATACTATACATCAACAAAGAGGTGACGTATTCTACTAAACTATGGTCTCAAGTGTTGGTATCAGTGGATTTAAAGAATATCACTTTTTGTCCCGTTAATGAACATATAACATATACATTTCCCAGACAATCTTTAATGATATTTAGTCTTCTGCTGCAAGACAAAACCGCCAACTTATTTCACGAGAAATCGTGAAAACGATTTTACGGGGTGGCTTATTTATATGAATTTGCACATTGCAAATCGTACAAGAACGTGTTATCACTTAAAAAGCAATTCTGAAACCCCACCCCTAACACCGGACTCGACCAGTTCTGATGGGATTGTCAAATTATAATAGGTTCTAATGCCTTCTATTGCCTGTTTTGTCCCGTCTGATCTAGAACAGTATAACCTCACTGTCGCCAATACAAAACATACTCAAATGTATATGAATGAAATTGTACGAATTCATACGAATTAGCCCAACATTAGCCACAACATCGTAAAATAGTTGTGTTTTTGCCATGAGATTGTGTTGAACCGTAGGTGTTATTCTGTATTTCTTTCGTTTGTGTATTAAAATGGAAGATAAAAAGCACTCAGGCACTTAAAACGTAATGAGAGGACACCACTACCTTATTATTAAACCATTTATAAAAGGCATCCGTTTACTTCAATAATGAACTCTGCTTTTGAAATCTGTCTTTCCCAGTTCTGCGCTAGCATTATTGTTTTGTGACAAGTTTGTTATTTGGCCATTGTGTGCTGTTTATTATTCAGCATAAGATGTTATGATTAATGGATTAACTGTCTAGTGCACGCGAATGAGCTTAAAATCGCAAGCCTGACTGCCACAATAGACTCATGCAGAATGCTTTCGGGCCTATCACTAGTATCTATACGGAATGAGTAAAACTTTCAATCTACATTTGTGCATCATTGGTATATGCTTTAATCCGAAGCAATTTACATTGCATTATTGTATAAATTGTGTTGGAAACAGAACCCATGACCTTTGTGTTGGTCGCGTAATGCATTGAGCTAGTGGAACAGGAAGTCTGCTATCTATTCTCGCTTTGAGGTGAGCATAACATGCAAACCTCATTACCATATTGCTAAACTCTAAAATTGGGAAGAAAGTGTCCCTTTCTCTTTCTGAGTGCCATCTGCTCATGAAGAATGCCAAGTTTAAACCCTGAATGTCAAGATGAGCATTTAACTGAGGACCTGAGACAGGTCAGGGTCATAGAGCATCAATAATTTATAACCCACCGATTTGTCATGGTCCAAATTTTCAGCAAGGTTATGGACTTGTGTAATTGAAAGATAACACGTAAAGTATTAACAAAAACAGTCCCTTGCAGAAATCAGCCATAGTAACCATTTTAATGTATTTAAAGAAAAACTAAAATAGCCACGAATTTGCTATGGTCTCATCGCAATAACCACAAAGTTGTATTTGTACAGTATAAAACAATGGCAACACAAATGATACTCATACTGCTCAGTTTCAGTCTGCCAAAAAACATGGTTACCACTATGATAAAAACACGGTACATTTTCCTAAGGGGTGTTACAACAGTGACATCCAGCGAGCACATACGCCGCAAACGATCGTTTCTTCATACTTCCCAACCCTGTTTCCTCCAGAGCATCACTCTTACAAGAAAAAACGAATTTGGTTCACGTTAGACTTATGCGCGTCGTTAGGAAAACTATTTTCAGAGATCGCAAGATGTCAACGCGCATTAATGCAAAGCGATTTGAAGTAAAAAGGTAAACATACAAAAAGACGGTTGTTGGGTAGTTCAGTGGTCCTTCCTCTCCGTCTGATTCTCAGGGGCGGGGCGGCGCATCAGTTTAATGTTGTCAGCACGTGGATAGTTGAGTCCCGGGCGGGCAGGGCGCGCGGTGTTTCGCTCGCTCGGGCGGAGAAAGCACAAGGATGCTGAGAGAGACGCCCGTAAAGGACGAGCAGCTCTTGCGGATGTAAGAAACGGCGATCGGAGGTGATGGTTACTTCAAACTCATAACGGGATGGGTCCGTCTTGACAAAGTCATGTCACAGTCAAATGATTCGGATTGCGCGGAAAACAAAAAGACGCGAACGGGATTAAAACGAGAATAAAAGGTCAAACGGAGCGGAGAAGAAACTGCTGCTACTATTAACAACGTGAAAATAATTCATATGACATCGCCGTGAAGACGCGCTCGGATGATCGATTAAAGATTTCCCTTTGAAATCAATATGGATAACTTAAGCTTTTCATACGAAGTGGACAGCTACAATCACACTGGAAATAGATCCAGTGGGAATTCTACAAGTATGTATTCTCAGGCGACCATTATAGGGCTCGCAGGGCTGGTGAGCTTTCTCATTTTGTTTACTATAGTGGGGAATGTGCTGGTTGTGATTGCCGTTTTGACAAGCAGAGCGCTGAAGCCGCCACAAAATCTTTTTCTTGTGTCTCTGGCCAGTGCGGACATTCTGGTGGCCACACTGATAATGCCCTTCTCTCTGGCCAATGAATTAATGGGCTACTGGTTTTTTGGGAAAGTTTGGTGTGATATCTATTTAGCGCTTGATGTTCTTTTTTGCACATCGTCTATTGTTCACCTGTGTGCCATAAGTCTGGACAGGTACTGGTCTGTGACGCAGGCTGTTGAGTATAACCTAAAGCGGACACCTCACAGGGTGAAGGGCATGATCGTGGTGGTCTGGCTGATCTCAGCTGTCATCTCCTTCCCGCCACTCATCTCTATGGACCGGAATAATGAGGGCGAAAACAGCGAACCAAAGTGCGAACTGAACGACGTCACATGGTATATTCTCTACTCCAGCATCGGGTCATTCTTTGCCCCGTGTGTCATCATGATCCTCGTTTACATCCGAATCTACCAGGTGGCTAAGACGAGAACCCGAAACATGTCGGAAAAGCGAAGGGATGCGGACGGGGAGTCGGGAACGCCGCGGCTGGAGAACGGGCTGAGTCGGGAGGATTCCAGGCGGGAGAACGGGCACTGTGCCTCGCCGCCACCCGGCGAATGCAAACCAGGAGAGGACGACCCAGACGCAGAGCTAGAAGACAGCAGCTCTTCTGACGAAAAGGCGAAGCGGTCGCATAACGAGATGGCATCTGCCCGAAAAGACAGGCGTTCTAGTCGGAAGAACAGCTCGTGTTCCAAGCATTCCAGCAGAAAGTCCCGTGCCAGCAACAAGTCCCTGGACTTGTTCTCCTCTCGTAGAAAGCGGAGGAACACCATCTCCCGAAAAAAGATCTCGCAGGCCCGAGAAAAAAGATTCACCTTTGTACTGGCCGTCGTGATGGGCGTCTTTGTGGTCTGCTGGTTCCCATTCTTCTTCAGCTACAGTCTGTACGGGATCTGCCGGGAAGCATGCGCCATCCCCGATCCTCTTTTTAAGTTTTTCTTCTGGATTGGTTACTGCAACAGCTCCCTCAACCCTGTCATCTACACCATCTTCAACCAGGACTTCCGACGAGCTTTTCAGAAGATCCTTTGCAAGTCCTGGAAACGGTCTTTTTAGAGCACAATGGCATCTTCTCGGTATTCAGTGCCATGTACAGGTGGTTGACGTGTCAGAAATGCTTTTGGATATGCCCAAGAGACATTTTGTCGGTACTAGCACGGCTTTTGTATCGTTGCATTGACAATCTGTACACAACAATGATGATCATATTGTTCTTGTTTTGTTGTGTAATGCTTTGAAGACAACAGATGATGGTCACATGGGTGGTACCTCAAGCTAAAGATGCCTCAAAAAGACCCACCTGAACTTGGTGGCACTGCACTGCATTAGAGAAAACAAGCTTATCTTTATGATGGCTGCAGGCACTCTTTAAGATATCAAGATACATTTTTATGATGACTTTGCACATATGGCTTGTCTCATCGAGACTGGAGAGATATGTAACAAGCCGCTTCCTTTTCTTTGGTGACACAGGAGAAAAAAGGAAAAGTGAATTAGCCGAAAATGTACTCGTTCTTTCCAGCTGAGCGGGGCATAACGGACACTCTTGGTTAGGTAGAGCTTTACCCCCTCAGAAGGTTGTCAGCAAATGACAGATGAAAGAAGAATGTTGCCCTGATGTGCTTGGGTCTTGCATAGTGCTTCTCGAGGGTGCAGATTTCTTACTGAGCAGAGCTGTGTTACAAACTGTTCTTAACTGTCCTTCAGTGAAATTAATCACTGCACCGCTGCTCTCTCACATATTAAAAGCGCCATGAAAAAGCTATTTACTGGATAAGGATCAAAAGAAACTGTTGTTGTTTTCAATGATGATGATTTATTTATATACAGTACATGATTTGTTTATCAGATTCTAAACTAAATAAGCTTTGTGGCTATGCTTGTATAACATCTCCCATTTGTTAAAAAAATCATAGCTTATACACTTCAGTATGATATATATCTGTTGTAAATTTATGAGGGCGAAACTTTTTCTTACTTTGTTTGTTTGTTGTTGTATATTATGAAACATCTGCCTTGATGGACATTGGGCTTCTCTCCTTTTCATATACTTGTGATATCTCCAAAATAACTGTCAGGTCACTACACGCACAGCTGATGATCAAACAAAACCGAACAAATAAATGGATTGTAATTCACTTTTTAGTGTGAATGGAGTTTTCTAAGACAACCCGCGTTATTCTAACCCTCGTGTCTCTAGTGGTCTTATCATAATTATACATGGCAGCTTATTAATGAACAATGCTTTTAGTTTTTGTCATTTTGCAGCGACAAAAGCTCAGAGCCGAAACAATAAAGACAAAATCTAAACCAATCGTACAGTAGTTGTATGCCTCAGCTTGGCTTATTTCAAGGAGGAATTAAAATCACTGCGTATGTTTAAATGTTTAACACATATCTTCCTATGATTAATTGATAATGGAAGGAAAGTTATTATTTAAATGTATTATAAATTATTTAAATACACGTATGCATATACTGTAAGTTATGCCTCCCTGCCAAACACTTACTGCTCATATTGACAAGCTGTGGAGTCTGATTGGTCCCTGTCTCTAAATCCCACATACAATCCATATCTTATAATATTTGATATTTAACTCAAGAAAACAACACTTGATGCTGAAGCTGTACGTAAGTCAAGAGATGCAGTTTTCTTATTCCTTGGAGAGGCAGTTAACATTCGGCCAGAGAAGTTAAATAGAATTTAATAGAGTCGTGACATTCAATTCTCAGTGACCCTGCCTGTACATTTCGAATAAAGTCGGACAGAAACAGCTGCCTTCTTTTCAGAAAGCTTGTATTGTTTTAAACAAGGTTATGTAAGCCCTGAGGGAAGATGTCTACTTGCATAGACCATACAAATAAAATACATGGTGGTTTCTTATGCTATTAAACAACATAATGTTGATTATTTTCAGAAGTTAAAAGTGTATTTTTGAAAGTTTGGAATATTATGCTTTTGTTTATAATAGTAATAGTCGCAGATCATAAACATGTAGTCACAAAATCTGACTCAGTATCTTTATGTACTGTATATTCAAATCTCAATTTATGTCTATAATTTACCTAAAATTTGACCTACAGTATAATACATTTGTTCAAATCATTAAAAGTACTCGTAGGAAAAGTTTCTCTTTTCATCTAAAATCAAAGATACTTGAATTCGTCTGAAAGAGTAAAAATAATCAAAGAAATTCATACAGAAAGAGTAAAAATTCACTGTCATTCAGATCATAAGAAATGTTTTTGAAGCATTCACCTCACAAAATGATTTTGATCTTGCTGGAGGGTTGGTGCCACTGGAACCAGAGCCATTTAAAAAGATCTAGCTTCTTCATGCTTGCATTGGCATAAATTCCCTCACCATCTTCTGTGAGCATTTTATGCTTCGGAAGTTCTAAGAGGAGGAGATAATGTGATTCCCGAAGAAATGTCTGATAACTTGTTTCACTATCAGCATCAAACCGATTTAATTACCTTGACATCTCTACAAGCTGTCATGAGGAGAAGGGGTGTGCATGCTTGTTCAAATTGTGCATTTTACACTACAACAAGATTACAAACACATTTAACATCCAAAGGCTGTTCATGCAAAGCAAACCTTACCAAATTTACCATTTGAGCAAAGCATTTTTAATGAATGTTTTTACTGAACTATGACTATATTATTTGATTGAAATAAAGGAAATGATAGGGCAGGAAATGGACAGAAAGCGAATGAAGGGAAAAAGAGAGGGAAAGGAAACTAATAAATAATTGCTTTGCCTTCGGTGTTCTGCTAATGTTGGTGTACTTTTGTCAGAGGGAGATACAGAGGGGAAAGCCCTTGACCGATGTGATTGATGTGATTCTGCTTCAACCTGTGCCTGCTCTGGCAATGAGCAAAGCCCAAAGCATTTCTGCCTCCCTGCTTGCTGATAAGAACTGCCGTATGTCTAAAGTCTAAAAGGATTAACTTTATAGAGACTCATTCATTCATTCTGGGGTGACATTTGGGTCTCCCTTTTTCATCATTCACTAAAACTACTTAGACAGAATAATAACATGAACTTCTGCAACTGAATATATTAGCATGGAATATGATGGTTTGGTTGGCACACAGAAAATCAAGATCAATGGTCCAATATAGTTTTCATTAGAGTTATTTAAACTTATTGTAATGCAAAACACATATTCAACCTTATCTCTAATATCAGTCTTTGTCATAGCAGGGTCATTCTGCTATATGTTCTTGCCAATAAATGACTGATTTCTTTCTTTAATTTTAGTCTTGTGCCAATTAAGCGATTAAAATTGACAAAATTTGGCAAAATGATTTAATAACAATTATTTACATAACCCAACTACTGCAACGTAATATATTTTATTGGTTCTTTTTACCAATTACAAAAGAGCACTTCAATCAATACAACAAGTCCTGTATAATGTACAGCCAGCCAGTTGTTAATCATGTGTAAATCCCTAAAGGATGATCTGGTCTTGAATCAGCCTGAATGGGTTAATCTTGTAATAACAACTCTCTGTTCTTTTGTTATTAGATGTCTACTTGTCACACAAGTCAATTATTGGACATAAAATATTGATTTGATTATTTTAATAGCTCATTTATGACTAATGCAAATATATATTTATTTATTTTTTACCATTAAACTGCACCTGTCTAGATGACTCACAGTACCCTGATGAATCTGTGTTATTTTTTAAGTCGTTGTTATTTGGGAATACGTTGCCTTAAAATGTTGCGACTAACCAATCAGAATCAAGTATTTCAGAGCACCATGAAAAAAAGAAGTTATAATTGTGTCATATATTGAAGCAAATCAAATAAGTAAAAACGTTCTATCAGCCAGAAAATTTTACGTAGACCAGTCAACCCAAGCCAAGGGCACTTGACTTGATTGTTGCTATAGAGACCACTGATAAATTGCAACAAACTTAACAGATTTATTAGATTCGAAAGGAAAGCGAAAGACAAACACTAAGACTCATGTCAGGAGATTGTCAATGCATTCAAACGCTATATTACTAAATGAGCAGTCATTACAGACATACTGTGCACACTTATCACATAAAAATGCTCAAGAAGCATGCAGAAAAAGAAGCTGAATCCTTTGGGATAAAATGCCTAGTCTGATCATTTAGAAAAGAAATAGCATGCCTCTCATATCATCCAACACATGTGAGGTATCATTAATGTATATGTAGCATAAAAAAGATCAATATAATTGTAATACTTGTTTTACGGGCATATCAAGCACAATAATTTTTACTTAGTTCTCCATTTTCTGGTTCATTCCATTTGTTTTGGTTGTTGTTTTGCCGCTGTATATAATGTAGCTTTTTAACCTTCTAGTTGTATTTCCTTTATATGATTCTTTTTAACGTGCACTGTATATCAAATACAATAAAGCAGGTTACTCAAAACGGAGGATATGTTGTAGTAGGCTATAAGTGGTAGGTCACACTGGCGAGGTTCTTTTCGTTTTCCTCTTTATTGCCAAAAAACCTGGCACACCAAAAATATGATTAAAGCCAAAGCCAGTCCTTCCGTAAGCATGCACAAAAGCTGGCCTTTTTAAAATAAGATTGTTTACGTATTTGAAAGAAGCCTTACGCGTGTGTGTGTGTGTGTGTGTGTGTGTGTGTGTGTGTGTGTGTGTGTGTGAGAGAGAGAGACACTAAAAGAAAAAAAAATTGCAGTCCAAATATTACCATGAACACCTCAGAGAGAGAGCGAGAGAGAGAGAGATCACGGAATAAAGCTTTCAAACAGTTATTCATCCTTCGTAGCTCTGCACTGAGAGGCTCGGCAGGCATAATGACAGACTTGATGACTGCTTAAACCAATTTTGAGAACAGCAGGTGCACATGTTTATAATCACAATTTCCCAAAGCAAACTTTCAGAAAATAACGTTTTCAAGTTAAACACAGGAAATTCTGACTATGTATAATGTGTAAAAACATTACCCAACGACCCTCTCCCCCAATGGGTAAAAATGACAAATCCACATACCTAGCACTTCTGAACATAAATCTGTAGATAAAAAGGCCTATAAATAGAAACACATACTTTTAGGAATTGTAGTGAATGACGTTAGCTTGTAAGGCAAAAGAGAATGTATAAAAGGTATTTCAACCTCAAAATGTGTAATGATTCTGCCTTCGCTTGTGTTGATTTTCTGGTCTAGGGGCAGAATCGTGACAGACCCACGTGTTTTATGTGGAGAGAAACATATTATTGTCAATCAGGACATAATATGCGTTCTCTCCAGTCTCGTCATTTGGCCCCGCCCCTCTCGTTCCTAGTATTGCTTTCTTCCTGTGTCTCATTACCCACACCTGCCCATCGTTATCTCCTTTGTTAGTCTCCCTATATAATGCCCTCTTGTCTATTATCTTGTGCTCGTTTGTTGTACCTGTTTCCATGTTGTGTTCCTGGATATTACCTTGCTCCCTGTTTTGATAATTGTTTAGTAAGTCTTAGTTATTATAAGTCTTTGTTTAACCTCATCGTCACTGCCTGCAATTGGGTTCTTCCACCCCAACACACCCGTGACAAAATGTACATATAAAGAAGAGCGTAGAGAGGGTTCGAACATATTTCAGTTTATTTTCTTTGCAGGAGATCGTGAAGGCAAGGCTGGTGTATCCGGGAGTGAAGAGGCAAACACTCAGATGACAACACTGATGAAGACTCAGACGAAGGATGAAGATGATCAGACTGAAGACTTGACACAGAAGATAGTCCAGGTAAGTAACCAGGTGAGTATGGCAGGATTGGAGTCTGCATATCCAAACAGTACAAGTTGATGACATTGCAGTCTTGCAAGGCAGCCTCGAAAGAACCAACTTCGATGGATGTGCCGCAATGACTTCAGGTACTTCAAATGGTTCCGTATACGCACAAGGCTGCATTCGATGCATCCTTGCTATCACAAACACATCAGGCTACCATGCATTCTCTGCTCTTGAACATTGACCTGGCGAGGTCACAAGAACACTGAAGAACACGTATTGAGAAACAGCCAGTGTTTAAGATGGTGCTGATGAGTGGATTGATGAGAGGCAGGTGAAAGTGATTAGAACTGTGAGCGTGGTGAGAGAACCGTCACCGTCTCCGTCACAAGATTTGTGCAAGCAAAATTATGCATATTATTTGCATACGATGAACAATAAAACATTTTATTGTCAAAATGTAAAACTGCAAGAGTGCATCTTAATTGTCCCTAAAAATGATTTGAAACAATGTAAAAAATCCCAAACAATAATTCATTGAGTTAATAATAAAAATATTGATCTGCTCTCTGAGGATCTCACTAAACTCATGCATGATTAATGTTACTGGTGACATCTGAAAAGCTCAGGCAGGCTTTGTAACTGAGAAAAACCTCTCTCTCAGCACACATGACAGTGTCCAAACTAAAATCGTTCCTCTCCTTCTGCTAAATTCTTCACCTCATTAGTCAGCTGCGGGTATCTAACTCTGATCCGTGTAACATGTCAACACGAAACTCAGAACCTCTAACAAACCCGCCTCACGAACATTACAGGAGAGTCACTGATCGAGCGAGAAGAGAGAGTGGGAGTTGACTTCATAACATGCTGTCTGAGCTTTAAAGCGTTAGAAGCCATGCATCCTCAGTGATGCAAAGAATTATGGGTAAGAAACTTGATAATGAAATGTTAATGTTATGTTGGATTCTGGTGTCAGAAAGGCTTGTGATGGAATGATTGTTGTCTTTATATGCGCAGATCACGAATCATACACTTGCATGGCACTGCAACGTGACATTGCTCTGGTGGTGGGTAGAAAATAAAGGTCATGTTCAACAACCACTTTTTATCTCAGTTTTGCCTCGGGGTACATATTGACGTGCACACACCCCCTTCACAACAGACATCTCTATTTTCTATCTTCATCATGCCTAGCCGTATTGCTGGGTTATTTTCTTTTACCAAATTGATTGAAATATAATAAATGTTTTATGATTTTCGGTATTCAAACAGAAACAAATATAACAAACTTCTCTAGTTAAAGGATGCACTGCAAGTTGTTTCATAGCAGGTTGTTATTATAACAGGTCAAATATACAGTAAAGGAAGGTATTTCTCTTTCGCAGTGTATTTTTCAGTATTCTTTCAACTTATTCCCTCGGTGGCCATAACCATTGCAGAAGACTTACCGTAGTCATTTTCTATACAAGAGGTTGAAGAGCCTGGATGAAAGTAGCCATGTTGATTCATTTGAGCATTTTTATTTGGCTTTCTGTGTTAAATCTGCCCCAACCCCTTTTCAAAATTCAGACAGTCATAAATAAAGTGACTTGTGTTTTAAATTAAAGTCTGACTCAGAGCAAGGGAGTAGATGAGAAATACTGTGCCGGTCAAACACGTCATTCACTGGCTCTTCCTATGTGGCAGGCATCAACCGTGTGGGTTTCAGAAATGATCCACGCTTATATGTAATTTCCTATTTATATTACGCCCCCAAAACACGATATCCTTCCCCTTTAATTTCATAGAGTTAGATAAATTGCCGTAATAACTTCCTTTCCTCACAGAGGAGGTTGGAATACATGGACAGGGCAGCTGCCCAACCAAAAGGCCACTGCGTTGACGTTCTTCTGTTCCATCAGAGGACCTTCTGTGGAAAGAAGATCTGAAGCGACGGCTAGATTTCTGCCTAATTGAATCCGAGGGGTTGTTATGTAAGAAACTGATAGAGCAATCTGAGCCAGTCTGAGTGAGATATAATCTTATTTTTCAGAGAACAATTTAAGACACGTTTGTGTGACGTTTCATGTTTGGTGAAGAGATCCCCTCAAAGTGTTGAATAGCGCTTTCGAGTAACACAATGTCTTTGCGAGAAGATGTGTGAAATAAAATAAGGTGTTAAATGGTGTAAAACTGTGAGAACTCTGCTTCTCCAATTACTCTGTGTGAACGTCCTTTCAAAAAATGCCCAAATTGGTTCACAGGCAGCCAGATGAGACTCGAGACTAATAACTGGTTTAATCACAGATATAGTAAAGCTGCATATTCAGACAAATGCACATATTGTATTATAATAATAATAATAATAAGGGTCTGGGAAAGGTTATTCAAAGACATAATTTCATGACTAAAGTGTTAAACTCAAAATATGATGTTGGTTATGTAGAAGAGTGAGATATTTACATACCTAAACCTCAAACACTATCCTGCATCTTATTCATTATGGTTACATGTCTGGACTTACCTGAAGACCTCAAATTATGAATCACATAATTTGCAGAAACTGAGTTTATATTTATACATCGCCATCAAAGTCCAGATATTTTTTGATGAGAGCCAGTCTGAATGCCCCTGCTATTTTGCTACATACTGTATGTGGCAGAGAAAATCTTTGCATCTATAGGAAAGGCTCACAGTAAAATTATGAATATTTTTCAATATAATATTAGATTGTAAAATTGCACCATTCACCATTGGACCATTGCAATATGTGTCAATCTTTTTCTATATACACAATGCAATTTGTGCAAAGTAAAAAAACGAATTGAGACATTCTCTGAAAAACAGATATGGCAATCTTTGGCTCACAGAGTCCAGTCATCACCTATAAGCGCTACTGAGGTCATCAATAGCTGATGCATTCATCCGCGTTCATGTGGCTTTCTCAAGCATGGGAATTTCAGACAGAAGATTATAGCATTAGGACACAAAAGGGTCATATAACATGAGTAAGGGGTGGTTTTTTGCATGATGCAACAGCAATATGATGACAGACACCAACTTTTACTAAGCAGTTCAGTTTATAATTAAATCAATGTATTTTTACAGATTTTTTTACTGTTTTTTTACATTTAATGGCCAAAAACAGTAAACTATAAACCATCACATAGCAGACAAAGACTGCAAATCTACAAGAAAAATAGGAAAAACCTGAAAAAGCTGCCAAAACACCAGCTGCCAGAAAATTTATTTAGTCTATTTTTGAGACAATGCTTATCCAATTGAATAATACGTTGTTAAACATATTATGGCTATGTTTAAGATCCTCACAGCTTTTTCCATTCAATCCTTGAAGTGTTTATATTGAATTGCTTTGAAATTGCCATCAGACATTGAACTTAAAATAGATTTCATTAAATTAGGTAGAATTGATGGAATGCAAGGTAGCACATATTGTGCTGTTAGCAAACAGAGAGCAACTGAGACGACCTTGCACAACAGTCACTGCATTGTATAACTACATACAGTCATTATGGAGTTCATTCCATTGGGTTCTGATGAAGGACAATTTTTTGTTGCCTAAAATGAATACTGAATTTAAACCGTAAGATTGCACACAGATAAATAATTGACAAAATGGACAAAAATGACTGTACTTGGAATTCTCAGTTACTAAAGGTGTTAATGCGTGAATATTTCTCTGTAATGCCACTAGTTATTGCTTAAGTCCACTTGAAATTTGTTTTTTAAATCATTTCTTTACTATATAAGCATTATAACAAATACTACACACTATGTGTTGATCATCCTTAAAGTGAAACAAAATTGTATTCCATTTGCAACATGTTGTCCTGCCTCAGCTCTCTTCCCATCATGGGACCCTTTGCCTGAAAAGGTTAAAGGGATACTTCACCCAAAAATGGAAATTCTGTCATCATTTGCTCACCCTCGAGTTGCTCCAAATCTGTAAAAATGTCTTTGTTCTGATGAACACAGAGAAAGATATGTGGAAGAATGCTTATAAATAGACAGATTTTGCCCCATTGACTACCATAGTAGGAAAAAAATACGATAGCAGTAAAAAGTGCCCCAGAAATGTTTGCTGTCCAACATTCTTCACAATGTCTTCTTTTAATTATAAAAAATTGTAACGTTTTTTTCCTACTAAGGGAGTCAACGGGGGGGAAGAATGCTTATTTGGTTATAAGCATTCTTCCAAATGTCTTTCTCTTTGTTGAAATGTAGACCGTAAATGAGTAGGTGAGTAAATGATGACAGAATTTAAATTTTTGGGTGAAGTATCCCTTTAGAGAATCTTGTACACACTACCAGTTCTCGGACTTTGCTACACATCTAAATCAGTTTGGTGAGCCTGTGTCTGACCGTATTTGTCAGCAGCTCTGTAAATGAATTACAGAGAAGTTTTGTAAGTGAGTTATACTCTTTCATGCTTACCACTGTGCCCATGTTTTTTCTTATCTATCTCTGAGATGATCGTGGCAGTAGCTGTGGCAGCTGCTTTAAAGAAGGGCTCTGTGTCTAGTTCCTGTCTTGCGCCCACAGGCTTAATGTCTCTCTGGGACCAGAGACGAGAAGTAAAGGATCCACACTGACAGAGCGCTGATTCAATTTCACCCACTTCAACACTGACTGTGACATGTTAAAATGTCCCACTGGACTCAGCCAGGTTCTCCTGCTCAAGAACAGAATTTCTGATCATTTCATGCGTTTTTCTTTTTTTTTAAATGTGTGCATTGTGACAAAGCACTTAGAACAAAGGTAACCTCTTATAAGTAAAGATTGTGACTACTAAATTTCTTATTAATCTGTACAGCATAGCCAGTTGTATCCAATGCCAAACTGTGATTAAATGTCTAGGTTGTTATAAATTTACCATTTGACTCTAGTCTAACATCTCTGTTGTTGAATCCATTGAAAGCATTGAAATTTAACTCAATTAAAACATTAAAGCTGTCCCACACACGATCACTGCAACGATACTCCTACAATAAATGTAATTTTGCACAGCCTGGCCATATAATAATTCTAAGTTTTTCCATATTGACAGTAATAAGTAATTACCGGGGTTGACTCCTGACAGATCAAAGTAAAACATCATGGAGCTAAATGACAATCTTGAATCATTTTGATTACTCCTCATGAGGTTTCAAGCTGCGATGTTCCTGACAAAAGTCTGCGATTTACTTGTTAAACTGATTCCTGCTTAATTCCTGCAGGTGTAATTAAAACTGAAGTTGAGAACCTCTGTGATCTGACAGATTTGGGTCAAGCACAGTGGCGGCCGGCCAATAGAGGGCGCTAGGGCGCCGCCCCCCTTAAGCCACAAAAAAAAAATTAAAACAATTAAAACAAAAATAGTAATAATAATGAGAAAAACATCAGTATGTCAATATTTGTGTGTTTTAAATATGGAATGCACCCAGTAATACATGTAAAATATGATACAAAATCATATTTGCAACCTTTCCTCTGCCTGTCTGACCGCTTCATCAGCTCTGGGGCGATAGAGAAAGCGCCCCAAGGAGGCGGGTCTATGTAGCAGTTAAGCCAATTGCTAATTTATGATATGAATGTATGACATAAAATTTAGCCAATCAGCGTTCTTAAATAGAATCCAAGAAGGGCGATCATTTTATCGCCCCAAGCCCTGATAAAATAAGGACTGGGCTCTAGGGGCGCCATTTTTACTAAACGACAATGGCGAGCGCGGACGTTACTCCTCCAAGACCCAACCCTAACTCGGTGAAATCTCTCCTCCAAGATCCGTTTGAGAGGAGAACTTTGTCGGAGAAAGTTCGGGTGAAAGAGCTGGGCCCAGATCAACCTGACCTCTCAATCAAACAGCAGGCTAGCGAAAAAGGGAAGCAGTATATGCGCGGCTTCTCCCGTAGCTGGGACACCAGGAAGGCTTGGCTAATCATTCAGTTATATATGGTACTCTAAAAAATGTTAATAGTGTGTTTGCTAATATTACTGTATATATGTTTTGTATCAATTAATTGTTGCAGTTCTGGAGCACATTAACAATTAGTTACATTTAGTTTGATCATAAAATACTTTATGCTATTCTTCCAGTCAAAGGTTTGAGTTCAGCCACTTGATATCCATTTCTATATTATACATCCTTTATACAGTGTAAGAATTCCTATAAACTTAATAATAATTTAATGTTATTGTCCACTTTCCACTCTGTTCTGACAGCATGCATATTGTGTTGCCTATTTACTACCAATGGCACCAACAGCCTTTCCAAAAGATGTTACTTATATGTAGAAATAGTCAATTGTTTACAAGTTCAGTTTAAATGCAAATAAAAGGCTTGTGTTTGTGCATCATGATGTTTATGTTTTTGTGTACGAATGCCTCAACTTTTTAATATTGGCATTAAATAATTACTGACTATTTCACTGAGCACTGCTGTCCTGCAGTTTGTGTTAAATTTTATTGCGATGGTTACGGAAACAAAAAAGTATGGCACAGCCCCACCGAGAATATTTTTCACCAGCCGCCACTGGTCAAGCAGTAGTTGTAGGGCATGTGGGTGTGTTTGCTCCCATCCCACCAGGAGAACGCTCGCCGTTTCAGGTAAAAATAATTCAAAGCTTCATTAAGTTCTCTTCTTTGATACTAACAAAAACTATGTTTAGTAACACTTTGTAGTAGGGATGCACCGATATGTACATTCTTCACCGCTAACGATAACCGATAATTATTTATCATTGGAAGCTGATAGCCGATACATGGCCGATATAGAGTATCTAATTATAAACATAAAATTCCCTTAGACCGAAACAAAAGGCAAAAAGTGGACAACTGCTTTCATTTGAAAACATTGACTGCTGAAAATGACTGCGTATATTTTTTATTTAATAAACTGTTTTTCCAGAGCAACCTAGAGAAAAATATTTATAGTCACATGTCACAGACAGTTTGATTCAAACAATATGCGTTTGTTCCTATAATTTACACTTTTATAAATACGTTATCTACACACTGTACCTACATCAAAAATATTTTGCTAATAGCAGTAAGTGAATGATCACGACAGAAAGAAAGTACTGTGCTGTATTTTAACTGTGAGCTGCAAGCAGAAGAAGTTTAACCAGAGGAAATAATTTAACGGCTAAAATATATCGACCTAAATTTTCTATGTGCATATCCTTACTTTGTAGTATTTTTTACCCTTAAAATAATGTCTCTAAAATTACTCTGAACTGGACAACTTCAACTCCCACTGCTACCCGAGTAGCCTCATAGCGGCTACAACCGCTATCTGTAAGTTCTGTGTAATAATAACTAACTAATAATAAGGGTCATGATATAAATAAATATCTGGTTAATACACAGCATTGATATTATGCAAAAAATAAAAATGATTCAAAAGAATACAAAATCTGTTTAGTGATAAAATGTTGTGACATTTATAAATTAAAAAGCATTTTATTTTGGCCACATTGAAGCTTTCAAATGATAAGCAATTTCTACTAATATCTCGCTCAGTCGGCCGCTTGTAATTTGTTATAATTGCGTGTCAGCGTGCCATTTTGAATCTGATGGATGTTATTATTAGAGACTGGCTTTTGTGCAGAGTTTAAAATATTATCAAAGCCAGTAAGTGCTACAGAGTCTCCACAAGGTCACCACAAAAAAGAAAAAGAGAAATATCAAAATGACTTCTCAGAGAAACTTTGAAGGAAAGGCATTACCTCCCTTAACACTTGGGGTCACTCAAACATTACCCCCCCCCACAAACACACACACACACACACAAAGCACCGTAACCCTTTTTTTAATAATCCATTATTTCTTTCACACCTTAGTCTATTGAACAAAGCAAACCATCAGTCCTGCTGGGTCCATACACCTGTCAGTATTTTATACTTGGGTGTATTCTATTTTATTTCAATGATGAGCAAACGCACAACATGTATGTGGTCACACTGGAGTTATGATGACAAGAGTTGTCACTTGCCACTGTGAAACATTGTGTGCTCCAGTCGTTCTGGAGTTTCTTGTTGATTAGCATCTTCGTATGTTTCTTCGTCAGACTCTGCCTCTATCTATACACTGTATATAATATCCAACCACCTGTAAACCGTAATCCAGTAATGATGATAGGCATTCCATATGCGACACATGATGAACGCGTTTGACCAATCACAGCAGACTCCCGAAATGATGATAGGCGTTCCGTTTGCAGCACAGGCTGAACACTCTTTAACATTACCTGAAAACCAGATGTGCTGTAAAATTGTAACGTAGTCAAGAAAGTACATAAGAACATTTAGTTTTACTTGTTCGAGACTGAAACTATTATTGTTTTTCTTATTTTCTAACAGCGCGTTCAGCCATCTTTGTCAGTGCAGTCTTGGGAATTGGTGTTCAGTGGTGTGTGGAGAAAGCATTACTGTTTTCGAGGAAGGTACATAAACAACATTTCCACCAGCACTGGCGACAATTCTCAGTCTGTATTTGTGCCAGACAATTTTTGAGAAATGCACCGCAAAAAAGAAAAGAACTGGCTTCACAAGAGTAAGAAAGGTGAAAATCAATTAGTAAGTGTTGTGGTGGGAGGAAAAGCAGCAGTTGTGTGGTGATTTGTTCTTGCACTTGTTGCCAACATGTTAAAGGGATATTTCACAGGCAAATCAAAAGTTCCCCATGTTTTACTCAACCTCAAGGCATCCTGACTGAAAATGACTTTTTCTTAGAAGAATAATGCAGTCCAAGTTATAATATTTACATATATCATTTTACTTCCAAAGCGAATCGGTGCGTATGTTTAAGAGAAATATCCATATTGACAGCGCTATTAATGCAGCACTACGTAGGATTGTCCTCTTTGTTGCCATCTCAGCTTGTAATTGCTACTGCAGGTGATGTGCGGAGGTATTTTCTTTACGTGAGTTGTGATTCGGCACTGCTCAACTATGTGGATGAGTCTTATGTTTTGAGTCGTGGCCTGTGACAGCTGGTGAGAATCTTCACTGTACATTAGTAGTGCATAATAAACACAGATAACATTGCAGATGATAAAACACGAAGTTAATAAGAACATAAATAGCGCAAATTCCCGTAATGCGAACCGGGCAGAAGATCCCAGAACACGGGTCTTAAATACTGTCATAAATCATTATACATCATACAACTATATATACTATATGCAAAGCCATGCATATCAGGGATATAAGTCTGTAATTTTGAGTAAAAGCACAGGCTTCACTTATCCGTGCTAATTCGTGCCACATGAAATACAGTTGTGAGGAGGTCATTTCTAAATCACCCTTAGTCCCTAGATAATACTTATCCTGTGCGAGTAGGGCTTAAAGTACATTTATCATAATGAACATAAAGAGAGAAAGAACAACCGATGAAACTACCTGTCTGTATCAACACAACAAGGGAGATACGGTTTTTGTGCTATCTATTGAAATATTGAAATGTCTTACAATAAAGTCCTGCCTGCCTCCATTTTAAATCCTTTCAGATCACAGAGAATTCCCACCACATTCAAAATGCCTTGCAAATATTAATTCTTGTTTTTGCACGAGTCCAATCACATTCACTTCTTCTTAGTAAACTATTACCAGTTCGTACTTTCTTGTTTTTCACTACTGATGAATCTCCAGATGTCAACGCTTCTTGCCATTCAAATGTAAAAGCATTAAACGCCGCCATAAATAATACTAAAAGTTGTATAAAATCCCACCCAACCATTATGAGTACACGCTTCAAATAACCTGTCACTCGCAGCATCCAGAGCTGGATCCTCTTCGTTCTTTGTACGAATGTGATGAAATGAAGCATAGAGGAAAGACACCAAGGATCACAGGGAAAGACGACCCGACAGGGCAAATTACAAACCATTATAACAAGGGTAGTGACACAGTTTTAAACACCGTTCTTTCGTATACTTGGTAATTGGTTTTAGCTAATAATAGCTGTCAATATAGATATTTCTCTTAAGCAAACACATGGATTCACCTCAGAAGACCTTTTTTATGACCACAGATCCACGTCGAGCAGTTCTTTGATCAATGGATGCACTTTTTGGAGCTTCAAAAAGTCGCACCCATTCCCTCCCAATCTACCGCTTGGAAGTAAAATGATACGTGGTATTATAACTTCGACTGCATTATTCTTCAAGAAGAAAGTCTTATTCAGTCAGGATGTATTGAGTGTGAGTAAAACATGGGGACATTTTGATTTGCCTGTGAAATATAACTTTAAGTTGTGTCTTGAACTTGCTTTATTTTAATTAGAATACAAATGTATGAAGTAAAAGATTGCTTCGCATTTTTATGTATTGTATGTCTGACTGCATCTGTGACATTTGTTATTTACCACACACAATCATTTTTATACTGTTTATAAAAGCAAACAGGAAACACAAGACTTCAAGCACATACAGGCTCTACATATTGAGAAGGAAAAATTATAACCCATAGTCACCAGGCAGAATATCAGGACAACTCTCAACACAGGACAGTTTAATGACTGGAACCAGCTGGGTTCATGTTTCTTTCTATCAGAGGTTCACAGTCCTCAGTTGAACTATGTTAATTTAGACCAAACACACACACACACACACACAAGCAAATAAAAATCGCCTCTGGTTATGAGTTTGAATGTTGCCAATTCAGTGTAGGTGGATTCTGAGTAAGATTTGCACTGGCTCTGCACCAAGTGCAATTGAAATCATTTTAATATTGTGACCTGAAGACCCAAGTGCGCAAGTTAGACCTAAAGTGATGTACAGTACATGTGGCAATAGTCACTATCTGCCTACATGCATTGATTTTTATCAGTCATACATTACATATTATTGCAATCTACACAGGGTGCTGCTTGTCAAAGTATTCTGTCACCATAGCAACTGTGGGTCCGATTTTTGTCCAGATGGTGAGTGAGAAATAAGAATGGCTTGATTTTCATCTCCTTACGGCAAATGCTGTCTCTCAGTTCACAAACGGCCTTTAAGTGACATGATATTCCCAATAATATCTCTCCCACGCAATATCATTTATCACAAACAGGCCAAAAGAATTAACTCGCAGCTTTTTATAATCACTCTAAATGTCTAATTCTCTTTAATTAAGAAAGCTAAATTAAAGTCTTAGAAAATATGCTGTGAATCACCAGAACATAAACAGTTACTGTTTATTCAGCTGTTTTGGAGCTGTTGGAAAAACAAGTTTGTCTCCTGATGCTGAAAGACATCAAAAGCTTTACAGATACTGTATAAATCTGAAGGGTTTGAAATGCTTAAGTGAAAAGTGCTGAAACCGAAGCATTCGTAAACCATTCAGCTCACACTCTCTTACACAGCAACTCACCTAAAACTTAACGCATTATAGACTCGCAATATCCCACACGGCAAAAGACACATACTGTAAATGCGCATTGAGACCAACACTGCGCCATATATTGGGTAAAGAGATTTTAGTATAAGCTGCCTTGGCTATTACATTGAGTGGTTTTGTGGGTGGCTAAAAATATCACGGTTCAATAATATATCAGCCTTGTTCAAATACGGTGAAACTGTTTATTTCGATAAAATCGTACAAAGAAATAGTTGCAGTATTAGTGATAAAATCAAATGTATTCATGCACGATGGTATGTATAACAATACCATACATGCTGCAAAGGCACTATTATGGAGTCATGACAAAAATATTATTTTGTTGGTGTTTGCCTATTGCACTGTAATACATACTATACAATAATCATGGTTACAGAATAGTAAAACTTACTTTACCATTAGTAAAATGGACTGCATCCAAACCTGAAGTATTCCAGAACTGTGGTGATAAATCTGGAGAAATCAGGGAATGTGATTTACATTCTATTCACAATCTCTTTTAACAATGAATAAAAGCATTCAAAGCCTTTATCTGCGTCAGTGTAACAATTTAAAGCCGCAGGATTTCATTGATCCTCACAGATATCTCTTCATGTCTCATAACACTTTGTAGATCTGCAGAGTTCCAAAATCAGCAAAATGTTACAAATTGGGGATTTGAGATGCTAAAGTCTAGTGCTTTACCAAAGAGAACTCTTTCTGATCACAAAGTAGGGAAAAAATATTGAATTCTTAGATTTTGTCCAAGGTGTACGAATAAAATAATAAACTGTTCCATACTCACATGTCACCATTTCTATTCAATAACAACTGCTATTGTTTTTCGTCAACAAAATAGGGTATGAAAGGAACCAAAACAAGAAATGATAAGCATCAACACTTTTGTTTACAAGACACTGAAAAGTCCACTAAATAAGTACTCAGAACAAATACTATAGAGAAGACCGGGGCTGCTTGTCATAAAACAAAGCAGTTATATGAATAAAATGGATCGTAATCGCTGTCCATGAGCTACTAAACATTTCTTAAGGACAGATTTGTAGGCCTTTTTTGTCATACCTAGTCTAAGAATTTGATGAGAAGATATTTAGATGATCTCCCTATTTCTGTGACAAAGCATGACTATGATTGACAAAACACTCTGGAACAAGACTGTTTCGTCGGACACACGCGACTGTCCCGAAGTTAACTTTCAGTCTGTGTTTTATTATTATTAAACATGTTTTTGTATAATAATTGTATTAAATAAACAAATTGTTTAATTTTATTGTACTGTATGTGAAATGTATTCAATAAACAATTAACAGTTCTTCTACTGGTAACCCAAAATAATACTGGATAGACTTTTAACTTTCTATCTAATGTTTTTTTTCCTTTGTTTCAGAAATAATCTATAGCGACGGATATCAGAACAAAGTAATCAGCACAAACTGCATATAAATTTGCAAAATCCAAATAAATCATCAATTAAAATAAAATTACATTTGACCAGCTTAATAATGTTTACCTGATATGTTTCCCTCTATTGAGCACAGCAGTCATCATTGGTTATCACACTAGTACCTACTACTAGATCCCATTGGTTTACGGTTTCTGGTCCCAAAACGACAGACCTGAAAAGACCTTTGTCTCTATGGCGACCAGCAAATTCATCACTTTACTCATTTCTGAGTCTTTTTTTCATCTGCTGTAATGTCAATAAATCATACCCATCGACTGACACACAGCAGCGGGCCAATTCTACTAACCTCAGTAGGATTCTGAGTTTCTGAGAGAATCCACAATGCCTGTTCATTTTTAAAAAGCAAAATGAAGCTCTTTCAAGCCAGCAGCAGTATATTGTGAATTTACAACTTCAATATTGTCATTTTTGTAATTGCAATATTTGTACAAATGTTTTCATTACTGTGGCTTTTTATTTCTTGCAATCTTGAGTACAAAGTCATTTTTAATTAGTTAATCTCATATTTCTTTATATTCTAAATGAGCGATAAAGAGAATCTTTCCATCACATTATTTTTCTAATTATAATATTTTAATCACACCCTGTTGTTGTGACTGAGCACCCAGTGACCAAGAAGGAACTGAAAAATCCTCAAAATAATCTTCTACACTCCTAGGCTGTGTGTACCAACCTTCATTTTTTGGAAATCAACAATATCTTTAATACCACGACATATAAAACCCATTTATCAATGCCATAAGAGAAACACAGACAGCCCTTCTCCCTATAGATTCTAGTGTCCAAATTCAATAAAGATTTAATAAGGTCACGTTGTGTAAAAGGCGTGTACACCACAGAGTCCGCTGTCTTGCCATGTCCACTTATTTCTAACTTAAACTGATTCTTTAGCTATGACCGATATACGTTCTTACAATGACTGAAATCGCTTCATGGTCGTTTGAAGGAGCAATAACTGACTTGAGAGGGTAAAACATCATTTACGTACACCTAAGTGAGACTAAAGTCTATCCATCTGCTGTGTCTGTTCTGGTAAGTGTAGAACATTAGACTTTCATAACAGCAAATGACTCAACAGAAAGTGATGGATGAGGCGTATCAAAAATAGAGATGCATACACAAAGTCTGTTGTACATTGCACCGCGCAGCCACAAACGTTTTATAGAAGTCACTGCACAAAACGACGACATATAGCCTTCTGCTGCTTGCTTGGTTTCCTTTGTGGAAATAATGGCTCTTTTCCTCATAACTTATTCAGCATATGTGCATGTTGATTGATTAAGGACTAATTATGCGAGCCATAAGGAGACTCAAAGGTATATACATGAATCCAAGTCCAGTGTTCTATTGGCTCACGGATATTACTGCCAGTGGTGTCTTTGTTTTTTTTTTGAGTTGTCTGAGGTTTTATATATTACTTGTGATGGGTAGGTGATGTAAGACAGGGCAACCTGACACACAGTTTCAATGGTCCACAGAACTGTGAAAACGACCTAATTTTACAGATAGAAATGGACATACTGCTAAATAAAGATGCCAAAAAGGCCTTTTGAAACAAGCAATAGAAGAACCATTGCTGGTTCCCCAGTGAACCTTTCAGTCAAAAGTTCTTTAAAAATATTTATTAACCTTTTTATAGTCTGTAAAACCTTTATAGACTACACCATAAAGAACCCTATGGCTCACAAAGGTTCTGTGGATGATCAAGAACCAAAACCAGTTATTTTATAAAGTGGAGACAAGACTTAAATTTTTTTTAACAACAGCACCACCTTCAAGAAATGCTTTCAACTCAGGTTTCCGAAGAGATCAAATTATTCATATAAGCAGTTTCATAATCAGCTGCTATAGTCGTTGGAGGAATATGTTATATTATTTTGAGCCTACAGTACTTAATGTGTTTCAGTCTAATTTATTTTACAAAAATGCTAAGGCATAAATAAGTGTGAAAATGAATGCTTTCTCAGAAAAATATGCAAAAAAAAAGAGCCAACAGTAAAGATGGAAAGCATCACAGCATTGTGCATTAAATTAAAATACTAAGAATAAAATAAAAATATAACCTAAAATGTACAGAATATGCAGATGCGTTTATATTATTGCTAATCAAAAAAAACATTCAAGTCTATTTCAAATGACTTTGCTGCCATCTTCTGGCCGCTATAATATAATGCAATGTACAGCGGTGAAACTGGTTTTAGGGGTAAAATGGGTGTGAATTCTGCTTAATGTTAAGACAAAAGGTTAGATGAAAATCTGTACCTTAATGTAGCATTATAATGTTGTAAAATTTTAAAATGTTGTAAACATTATAAAGACCACGGGATTCCAAACTGTGAACTACACTATGTATTACACACACAAATTATATATTATGTGTCTGTATTTTTGCCAATATAAATATTAATAATCTAAAGAAAATTTCAATCGTTTTAAATGTTTTATGTTAATAGACATGTTTGAAATTGTTGGGGGGCAAGGGAAAAAAAAGCGACCCCACACAAACACCAAGGGTCATACAAAGGAAATAGAAGCTGACATCATGGGGACCTTCGTACACCAATCCAAGACCAGAGAGACCAGAAGTCACCAGCTGGTTTAACTAATAATAACTCTTACACTGTACATAAATCTAATATCAGATTTCCATCTAAAAGGTTGAATATCCACCTGAAACCCGAAATAAATAGATTTGAATTAATATTCCTGAATTTAAGAAAAATATTAAGAACTTTTATATGTAAGGAACCTGTAAGTTATGAGTTCAATATTTTAATTATTGAACTTTTGTGTTTCGCTATATAGTAAGAATATTGATAACATTATTACTGATGTGTGGAAAATAAAATATTTGTTCTTTACGCAATCAATATAGCTTACAGTAAGTAAATAGAAATTATGAATAAATTTGGATTCAAATAAAAATATGAAAATAAATATTTTGACTGTTTGCAAATGGCTATAATAAAATAAGATAATGTTACATCATAACTGTTGTTGTTGATGTCTGATTTTTACAGTTTTTTATTGTTGCTGTACACATTTATTTTCCTTTTTGTTTATTTTATTATATTTATCCTTATCAGTGAAACGCTGAACAGCACATCAAGTTAAGAAAACTTGGTCTCTTTATTGGAATTTTCTACGCAGGGAAGTAAATAAATCCTCAGTGAGGTTAAAAGGGCATATCAGACCATTTTTGTTTTCATTCTTGTCCTCAAAAGCATATTGCAAAAGCTTTGTGTACTTGCTATTTTGGTAATATTCTTGTGCTATATTATTAATATTTAAGTAATATTCTCAGGGTATCCAGAGCTGGACGTTATGTTGAAGTATTGCCATCCTCATCAATTAATTACCATCACTTAACCTAAAGCACATTTAACATTGCAGTTGTTTTCACTGCCTGGGTGGATCAGAGAGGAAGGCACAAAAAATATCACTTTGTAATCACAAAAGGCAGCAGTAAATGTCAGGCAGCAAGAAGTGCGACTAAAAGATCAAGGGGAAGCCCCAGATTCGAGCAAAGCAAGGTGAGCGTGAAAGAGATTTAAAAGAGATAAAAGCACAGAGCATACAGTGTAAAGAAACAAGCAAAACAGACAAGAACAAAAAAGTAAAGACTGCACGAGGGACATACAGAAAGAGAAAGATGGAAGGGAGTGGCCTCTCAGCGTCCGAGCTGGGCGGGGCAGGAAACTTGCGTGACAAACAGGGTGAAAAACAAGACTCTCCGGGCTGGGCTCCTCTCCTCTGGGCAATGCATTAATACCACCGCCTTTCATCTTTCCTGTCGCTTTCTGTTAACCCAGTGCTGCCTCTACTCCCCACATCCATCTTTAATCACCACTCCCCAAACAGGCTCACCAATTACCACAGTTCGGGCTGGCCAGGCATGAGCAATCCATCCCCAAGATGCAGAGATGGAGGGTTGAATGGGTTACTCTATTTATATGATACTGATTCACCACTAGGTCCCCGTATAACGTTGTTTCATCTGTCTTTTTGAATAACGTTGCCCATTAGTTTTAACCTTGGCAGCTGAAAGAGGATCCCTCTTGACAAGTGGTTTCCTTTATTCTTTCTAATGAAAGGTGTTGAGTATTAGTCAACACCGATCCCTCATCTCTGGCCCTGGTCTTGGAAACCTTAAATTCTATGATGTGACCAATCAATTCAACTGTTCGTAGCCTCCAGATACACACACATTCTACTCAATGACCTTTTTAAGAAGAGTTTAATGGCAAAAACGTCGGAGTATGATAACAGTGCATCAGAATAACATGCTCATGAGAATAAGACGAGCAAGTAGTAAATTGCTAAAAGGTAATAAGCCGTAAGAGCTGCAGATATGACCTTGAGGGCAGTTTGCTTACAAAGGCACTTCTTTACAAGTCCTTGCGCTCCCTTTCTGTTTCTCACGCGATCCAGCAGCAGTTCAGCAAAGCGTGCACTACATAGCCATGCAACAACCAGTTAATTGTCAGAATAAATAAAGTCAGTCGAGAAGATGAACTCAGAAATCAGACCTAAAAAAATGACAACACATGCACAGCACTCTGGGAAAAATCCATGTCAAATCTTCAAATTGGTATTTTATAACACAAGTGTGGATTTACGGGTATTAAAATAATTCATTTAGTAATTTTTGTATTTCACATATCCATGTTACAAATATACTGAGCACCTCTCAACATAGTTTTAAGACTAAAATGATGATTCAACCTGTCGACTTTATTAGTTTTAACACAAAACATAATTTTTTGTGTAATGCAAAAACCGTTTAAATAGCTAGTTTTTTATTTACATTGATATTTTGGGAAAGACCATCTCCTACAAAATATGATTGAATGTTTGAACTGTCTTAACTTTACATAATGTGCCCTGACTTAAAATATATCAGTGCCATTGTTTTGTCTCAAGATGCACAGTTACTAGCAATGTATCTTTCTAAGAATTTTTATAAAAGGGACTTCATTTAACCAAGGCATAGTTCTGTCTTAGCAAAGTCTTGTCTGTGAAATCGAGCCAGCATCTTATTTTTATTTATTTATTTAAACGTTTTAGTTTTTTTGCATAATTAAGCCTTAAGTCACCTTTTGAGTTTTTGGTGGAGATAAAACTAAACTTTACTGCCCAAAGTACATTTTTGAAATGCATTAAAAACACTTTTTGTTTCACCTCTTTGTGGCACAATGACGAGCTGAGGTTGACAGGGGCCAACGTAGCATGAAAAGGTTAAGCAAACAGACATTCTTCATTACAAACCTCCAGCTGATGAAGAAAGAAAATGGTGACACTTTAGGAAACGCTGAAAGTGCCATTTGCTCTTTATGTTTTAGGGGAGTCATGTTCTACTCCTTAAGAATTATTAACACTAAGTTTTTTCTATTACTGTGTCAAATAGATGTGTATATATTATGCATTATTTAATGACATGGTCGATAATGAATGCTTTATCTTTCTAATCTTTTTGATGCAAAGTAAAGTATTTTGATGCATAAGACAAAAACCCCAAAATTTTAAATTGTATTGTATTAGCATCATGTGTCGAACAAAATGTTTTTTTACTTCAAACCCTTGTTAAATCAGTGAAGACCATAGCAAGAATAACACATTTTTATCAAAGCATATTTAAAAATTGTGGCATCTCGTTCATCAATTCATCTTGTGTTGATCTTGAAAAGCAGCTGCATTCACAGAGGTCTGATACACCCGTATACTTTAAAATTATTTAAAAAACTTTTTTACTAAGTTGTTTTAGACTTGTGTTCAAAAAACCTTTTAAAAAAGTAGCCGTTCAGATTATAATGCATGTTTACAAAAAGTACTGATACAATCCTGCTGTTTAAAAAGCATGTCATAAACAAGAACAATGACATACAATGAGTAACGTGCCTGGAGAACACAATTCCTAATACATGACCTCTTCTCATTGAATCACAAGGGAAAGTGCATCCAACTGAAAACGAATGCAGATGAACACGCATATGCTTCAAAAAGAGATCACAACAAAGATGTAATGTAGAAAATGTTTGAAATTACCCAACTATTTATGACTTAAGACAAGTGCACTTCAATCTTTTGGGAAAAAGCGGGTTTTCTCAAGCCCTACATATCACAAGTAGATGAAATGCATGATTTCAAATGTTATACCCATGAGATTTTATTATTTAATGATTTGTGTTTGATGTTTTACTGCATGTTTTTTACAAAATTGCAAACTGATGCTTATAACCACCGAGGCAAGTCCGTAACACAGACTGCATTAAAACTTGCCATGCCTCCACCCATATATCAAGTCAAATTTCACGGTGGAGACTCAACTCTGATTCAGACCGCAGAGACCACAAGGGCATTCGGGCTGACCGCACTACCAAGGACCTTAAATGTGTCTGATGTCAATGTAGAGTTTAATGGGTCAAACGAAGGGTCTCCGCAGCATAAATGTAGCGGTGTGATTGTAGACCCGGCTTCTGTCTCTATGAAGGGCATCAAAATTGTTTTTAATAATGATGCAAAAGTCATAGCTTACAGAGCATGTCTTCACTCAAACACCATGCATCCCATCGACCTAATGCATCTAGGAAAAAAGTTGGTAAGAAGTAACTTTCAGTTGCCCAACAAAATACTATAAATATTGATTCGTTGTTTCAACTTTATAAATTAAGTTACCCGTCTGCCTCAACATTTTGAATTAATTTAACATACAAATATGATTTATTACGTGAATTTGATGCAAAATTCTTATTATAACTAATATTTTTAAGTTGAATTCATACAAAAACGTTAAGGCAGCCAGGTAACTTAATTTATTCAGTTAAAACAACTTACAATTGTTACAGTGATAAAGTTTATCTACATGGACTTCAAATGGGTTAATGTTAAGTTTAGGGTTATTAAGGAAAAATACAAATGCACTGTAAATTAATGAATCCCTGAAATTCAATGTTTTGGTTTCAACATCAATTTGAAGTGAATACTTGTGTCGTTCTTTGCTGGTTGATCGTAAGGCATCCATTGCATTGTAAGACCCGTAAAAGGCCATTCAAGGTTTGTTTTAAACCAAGACAGGAACTTAACTGCCTTATTCCTTTGTGCTGGCGTCTCGAGGTCTGTCCTGGCTGTTAACCGCAGCTAATGCTACCAATAGCCGGTTCACGTTTGATCACAGAGGTTGCATTATTCAGTGCTGGCGTACACACACACACACCTCATGCCACATGGTTAAGAAACTCTACAGCCTAGGGTGTGTTACGCACTATTAAACAAAGTAACAAAAATAACATTCTGTTTGCATTCTTTCACTCTTTTATGCTTTAAAGGAATGTTTAAAATGCAACCTATGCGAATTGCAATAGAGCAAGTGAAATAGGGCAGAAGGATCTAAATTCAATGAATCTGTTGTTAATGGCTGTCACCTGCAACAGTGAACAGAGCAGAGGGAACCATTTCAATAATGGAATCGAGAATGGATTACTAGACTGAAGGTTATAGTCTTAAAACGTGTATACTTTTTGCTTATGACCTATGTCACTGGGTGACAATGTCATGATTCTGCCTGCTCTTGTCTTGATTTTCTGGTCTAGGGGCAGAATCATGACAGACCCACGTGTTTTATGTGGAGAGAAACATATTATTGTCAATCAGGACATAATATGCGTTCTCTCCTGTCTCGTCATTTGGCCCCGCCCCTCTCGTTCCTAGTATAGCTTTCCTCCTGTGTCGCATTACCCACTCCTGCCCATCGTTATCTCCTTTGTTAGTCTCCCTATATAATACCCTCTTGTCCATTGTCTTGTGCTGGTTGATTGTACCTGTATACTTGTAATCCCTGTACATGGTCCCTGCTAGTGTGTGTAGTTCAAGTTCCTGGTTCCTGTATCGTGTATGTTTAGTTCAAGTTCCTTGTTTGTATTTCTAGTAGTTTGTTTTTCTAGTAGTTTGTTTTTGCCCCCCATGTGGGAAGTATTTGTTTTCAGTGTTGGATTTTAGTTTGTCAGTGTTTTCCCCCCATCGCGGGTGTTTGCTTTGTGTTTATTATTTATTAAAACCTGATTAACCCCTTCATCCCCGTGTCTGCCTGCACTTGGGTTCTCTGTCACAGTTCATGACAGAATCAACCAGCCATTACAGAACCCAGCAGGCAAGATGGAGGCAAGGCGAGCGACCCAGGCTCATCGCCTACTCCGTCTACGCCAGGGCCATTCAGATGTGTTGGAGTTTGCGGACCGTTTTTTTGAGGTGGCAGGGGAGATGGTCCACAGTGAGCAGGAACAGATGGTCCTGTTCAATGGCGGCCTCAACCAACCTCTAGCGGGGTGGGAGATGCAGATGCTGAGACCGCTGGGCTTCACTGACCTGATCAGGTATGCCATGAATCGGCCGGAGCCCAGTGTCTCAGCTCAACCCAGTCTTTCCCCCCCGCTGGCCGCCATCCCCGAGGGTCGTACCATGCAAATCGGGGTTGTGGGCCTCTCCTCACACTCTGCAACCTCCACCTCATCCACCGCACCACCTCCTACAGTCTCCCCACCCGCAGTCAGCCTTGGTGGCAAGAGGGGTAGGCGAGAGTCCTGGGGGTCCTCGTCAGAGGCCTCCAACCCGGAGACAGCCACGCCTTTCACCTCCTTCCTACAGCCGACCACCAGACGGGTGGCTCGGCTGAAGAAGAAGAGGCAACGGAGGGCGGTCCCAAGTCCGGTGGTCCCGTCGAGTCCGGTGGTCCCGTCGAGTCCGGTGGTCCCGTCGAGTCCGGTGGTCCCGTCGAGTCCGGTGGTCCCGTCGAGTCCGGTGGTCCCGTCGAGTCCGGTGGTCCCGTCGAGTCCGGTGGTCCCGTCGAGTCCGGTGGTCCCGTCGAGTCCGGTGGTCCCGTCGAGTCCGGTGGTCCCGTCGAGTCCGGTGGTCCCGTCGAGTCCGGTGGTCCCGTCGAGTCCGGTGGTCCCGTCGAGTCCGGTGGTCCCGTCGAGTCCGGTGGTCCCGTCGAGTCCGGTGGTCCCGTCGAGTCCGGTGGTCCCGTCGAGTCCGGTGGTCCCGTCGAGTCCGGTGGTCCCGTCGAGTCCGGTGGTCCCGTCCCTCAGCCGGCCTTCCAGCCGGCCTCAAGTCCCGTCCCTCAGCCGGCCTTCCAGCCGGCCTCAAGTCCCGTCCCTCAGCCGGCCTTCCAGCCGGCCTCAAGTCCCGTCCCTCAGCCGGCCTTCCAGCCGGCCTCAAGTCCCGTCCCTCAGCCGGCCTTCCAGCCGGCCTCAAGTCCCGTCCCTCAGCCGGCCTTCCAGCCGGCCTCAAGTCCCGTCCCTCAGCCGGCCTTCCAGCCGGCCTCAAGTCCCGTCCCTCAGCCGGCCTTCCAGCCGGCCTCAAGTCCCGTCCCTCAGCCGGCCTTCCAGCCGGCCTCAAGTCCCGTCCCTCAGCCGGCCTTCCAGCCGGCCTCAAGTCCCGTCCCTCAGCCGGCCTTCCAGCCGGCCTCAAGTCCCGTCCCTCAGCCGGCCTTCCAGCCGGCCTCAAGTCCCGTCCCTCAGCCGGCCTTCCAGCCGGCCTCAAGTCCCGTCCCTCAGCCGGCCTTCCAGCCGGCCTCAAGTCCCGTCCCTCAGCCGGCCTTCCAGCCGGCCTCAAGCCCCGTCCCTCAGCCGGCCTTCCAGCCGGCCTCAAGCCCCGTCCCTCAGCCGGCCTTCCAGCCGGCCTCAAGCCCCGTCCCTCAGCCGGCCTTCCAGCCGGCCTCAAGCCCCGTCCCTCAGCCGGCCTTCCAGCCGGCCTCAAGCCCCGTCCCTCAGCCGGCCTTCCAGCCGGCCTCAAGCCCCGTCCCTCAGCCGGCCTTCCAGCCGGCCTCAAGCCCCGTCCCTCAGCCGGCCTTCCAGCCGGCCTCAAGCCCCGTCCCTCAGCCGGCCTTCCAGCCGGCCTCAAGCCCCGTTCCTCAGCCGGCCTTCCAGCCGGCCTCAAGCCCCGTTCCTCAGCCGGCCTTCCAGCCGGCCTCAAGCCCCGTTCCTCAGCCGGCCTTCCAGCCGGCCTCAAGCCATGTTCCTCAGCCGGGGACTCCTAGAGCCCCTGGGACTTCGCGCTCTCGAGCGCCGCCCCCCAGGGTGTCCCCTAAGTCCCCTGGGACTCCGCGCTGCCGAGCGCCAGGGACAAAAACTGTTCCCCCTTATCCCAACCCCTTTGGACTTCCCCCCATGGACTCATGTGTTCCCCCCATGAACTTTGTTGTTCCCCCTCCCCCCCTCCCTTGTTTGTTATTTTTAGTATGTCACCCTAACCCTTTTATCATGTATTCTTGTATGCCCCTAATTTTGTTTACCATGTTTTGTTGGATGTTGTCTGTTTCCCAGTCGGTCTTGTCTCGTTAGTCTGCTCCCTTGGTGAAGGCCAGGGGGCGTTCATTAAGGGGGGGGGTTCTGTCATGATTCTGCCTGCTCTTGTCTTGATTTTCTGGTCTAGGGGCAGAATCATGACAGACCCACGTGTTTTATGTGGAGAGAAACATATTATTGTCAATCAGGACATAATATGCGTTCTCTCCTGTCTCGTCATTTGGCCCCGCCCCTCTCGTTCCTAGTATAGCTTTCCTCCTGTGTCGCATTACCCACTCCTGCCCATCGTTATCTCCTTTGTTAGTCTCCCTATATAATACCCTCTTGTCCATTGTCTTGTGCTGGTTGATTGTACCTGTATACTTGTAATCCCTGTACATGGTCCCTGCTAGTGTGTGTAGTTCAAGTTCCTGGTTCCTGTATCGTGTATGTTTAGTTCAAGTTCCTTGTTTGTATTTCTAGTAGTTTGTTTTTCTAGTAGTTTGTTTTTGCCCCCCATGTGGGAAGTATTTGTTTTCAGTGTTGGATTTTAGTTTGTCAGTGTTTTCCCCCCATCGCGGGTGTTTGCTTTGTGTTTATTATTTATTAAAACCTGATTAACCCCTTCATCCCCGTGTCTGCCTGCACTTGGGTTCTCTGTCACAGTTCATGACAGACAAGTTGAGAGTAAACCAAGCTGATCTAGGTCATGTGTCTGTTAAGACCCTCTATTCATAAAGTACTATTATTTCCCAGAAGAGAGCGTATAGACTGAGCTATCATAACATGCCTAGAGGAAAAGATGGAGAGATGGAGGCACAGTGATTCACCTGATTCTGATCATTTGGCATGGTTTCCTTTATTTAGTTATTTCCATGAGGGCAACGTGTTATATAATATTGTTGTTAAGAAACATTGGATGAGTCCATTAGGCACGTGTCTTAGGAAATACCAACATCATGTTAACAGAAGACAAATGGGGGAGGATAAATCCACGTGCAGAGAACGAAGTGTGACATTTAAAGGAAGACAAAGAGGGCAAAGGGTAGTTCAATAAATGGAAGGGAAATAATTTGTGTTGAAAGAGAAAAATAAGAGAGGGAAAGCTTAAACGCTCTGAATACTGGTCAGCAGTGTGAAAAGGCCGTGCCAGTCTGGATAAGGATCAGTGGGGCTACATGGCCATAAGGCCAGGGGCTGTCTGTCCAAACATACAGGGGGTCGAACTGGGTGCCATATCAGAGAGAGTGCCGGAGTACACACAGTAATACGAGCTAAATAATCTACCCAACTCTCTTCACACCACTTTTTACCGTTCTTATGCTTTACCTTTAAGAGAAAGAAAGAGAACAACAGTCAAGCCATCAAACCCGCAGTCAATGGATTTGGTGTGATTTCAAGAAAACAAATTGAGTTTATTTACATCATTGTAAGAATCCTAAACCTTAAAATCATATAATAAATGTGTGTGCACTTGTTGCTGTTGATATTGTTATTTTTGATGCCTTTTGCAGGACCCATCTGGTTGAACCAGATTGCCTGCAACAACATACTTTTTCTTATAAACTGTAAAAATGAAGGAAGGATTGAACTAAGGGAGTATTTATTTCCCATTTGGAGCCTAAATATATATGGGGCCTTAAAAATTGTGCAATCGTGAAAATACAAATAAGAGAGAAGGATATATACAACTGTGAAATTGATAATAAATTGATAAAAAAGGCTTTTAAAATTAGCCCAAATGTTTACTATTGAATGTTTTTACCCCGCATTTATTTTGCAAAAAAGAAAGAAAATATTCGATTTCACCTTCAGGGGGAAAAAGGATAAAGTTACAGTTGTAAAAACAACTGTAAACTGCAAAATGTTATAAATGCAATGAAATCCATTTTTAACAACATATGTATCTTCAAAATTAGGGAAGGACGATCCGTATTAGTGAAATTAATATCAGTAAAAATTGCAGTGGAAATTTAAATGTTGCAAAATACACGTACATTGTTTTCACAATTTGCATAGCTACTTAATTTGTCCAAAACACAAATTTACAGAAAAAGCAAGGCATAACAGACAGCTAGCTAATAAATGTAAAGATATTTAATATTCATATTTACTTTTATTTCTCACTAAACAAACAAAAATAACGGGACATTTAAAAAAATGCTATTATAGATACTAGATTACGAAAAACAAATTGATTGTATTGTTTGCATCTACTTTCCGAACAGAGAAATCAACATTCGTTGGTTAACCCTCATATTTTTTTCTTATTTTGTCAATACATATTTCTGTGAAACGTTTGTTAAATAAGATGTAGTAACTTCGTTGCATGTTTAGACATTAGAAATATTAAAGCATAACATTTGTTAAAGTATTACAAAGTTGGAAAATTTGAAATGTGACATCGGTAGCTGTTTCTGTTAGGGCTATTTAGTAGTATGGCACTGTTTAAGCCACAAGAAAAGAAGAAATAACTATCGTATCTTCTGACATCTTATTTCTTAAACATATTACCGCATTTCTTTTGTAATTATTTCATTGGTGTCTTTATTAAGAAGCTGATACTCACATGCTAACGGACTGGAAGTAATAATTTTTTGTTCTATTCTTTAGCTAATAACATTTTATTAAGCCAAATATATGATTTAACATCACCGAACCAACTGTGCCATTGTTATTAAGTAATTTTTGTAAGATTTAGTGTGCAAACTAAAAAGTGGTAACGTGCAACTGTTACCTTAGAGTGAATTTCTACTTTTCCATCTCTAAAAAAATCTTTCGTTGGTGTAACAATATAATCAGATGAATTATATAAATTAACATTTTCCTTACATAAAATATAAAATATAACTAGATGTAAAACCGTAAAAAACTTTTTAAGCTTCCTGAAAAACCTTTTTCAAATGCTCAGTTCATAGTTTCATGCTTTTTAGCGCTTAACAGTCCTCAATATGAATTGTTTGGCTCCAAAAAAATATATAAGACTACTTGGTAAACTACTGGTTCTATTTCATTTAAATTACGAGACGTGCTTGCTTACAAATGGCATACTTAAAAGAGAACAACCATGGATCAACTGACTCACATGTTTAAACAGGACAAAAAAAGATCTAACAACGGATTACATAGGTCCAATAATGCCATGCCATATATTGCGATTTATCGTTAATCTCGAAAGAAATATTTTAAATAAATGTCATGGGTCAGTAACTGAGTATATCATACAATGAAGGGTGACCTAAATAACTTGGTATCAACGAGACAATGAGTTCCAACGAAATACAGAATGATTTATAGTTTAAATATATTATTTCCCTCATTAATATGCTTTAACCAACACAGAATATTCTGGGATACCCCAAAGAACATTGTATCATTGGTTGTGTCCGGTGTGCTTTAACGTCGTTGTGATGTAGCGACTCATCCGACCAATAGACGGTGCAGCATCCGACTCGGCGAGATCCCCAGCTGACGCGACGCGCGGAACCACTGTCTGAACTTTGATTTGCTCCCTAATTGACCCACATAAAGCCTTCAGTGACAGGGCTTTCTCCGACCCCGAGGCACGATCAGAGGCGAAGGCGAATTGGAGGCCGGTAATACCCTTTCATGAGAAATCCCATTTGCTATTGTGATCGTCCAATAGCAGTTTTCCCTCAGCTTGTTAAGCTTTGACTAGACTTGGATTTTTCTTTACTACAACTCCGCTTCCGTAGACGCACTGAGGATTTAATCACGCTAAAGAGATGGTTGAGCGGGGGAACCGTGAGGGAAATGAATGCTTACTTTTCGCGTACAAGTATTAAGCGAACCACCAAGCTTGTGCTGTAGCCTACTTTTTGCACGAGAAATGCATGACAAAATCCCACAGCGACATACATCCCCGTCATCGAGGAGCTCGTCGTTTTTCATCGAGAATTTACTTGGTTGCTGTAGGACAGAGCCATCTGTCCGTCCCGTAAAGGAAAATGGTGTCGCGGAGAATAAGAGCGAGATGTTTAATGTGGGCAACACTGAAGCGCATCGAAAAGAAATACGCAGACGAGCATTTAGCCCAGACTTGAAAACAGAGATGTGTCGGAGGGCACAGTCACCTCTGGACTGGTATGGACGGGGCACCTCCAACTTAAACGCTGCAGAACGTCCAGAAAGTAAGTTAATGGAAATATCAACTTGTTTATTGGTCAAATTGTTTAATGATACAGCATCAAGTCATAGATGTGTGAACATTTATAAAAGGGATGTTTAAACTGGACAGTGGTTTAAAAATGTATTTTATGGGCTCATCAGACGAGAAGGGCTTTGGATGACATTGTCACTTGCTCCTTCCCAGCAATAAAGCTTATAGACTCAGAAGAGATTAACTCTCCCGATTCAATTATACAACATGTATAGATACAACGATCCTAATTGTCGGTCCACATAGGCTTAAAGCCTAATTGGGTAAAACCAACAAAAGAAGCCCGAATGCGCCCAGGAGGCAGCCGAGTGGCAACGGAAGACTTCCCAAACTCGTTAAGGGTTTAAGAGTGCAATTGGTTTGTCTGATTAGTTAACCCTGTAGAGCTGCGAAAGCCCCAGAGAGAGTTGGCTGCGTAAAGACGCACACACTTGTTCACTAGCCTTAAGAGGTTATTTACGATAGAGATTGCTAGTATTGCATGGGGGAATTTGGTTGATGAAATATATGGAACACGCATTTTTATTTCAAAGGAAATCACTTATTTTATTTTAATCATTATCCAGGTCAAGCAGAGCAAATGCGCAATCCCGTTGAAAACTGCCCCTCTGCCCCCAGCGACAGAGACACCCCCGTGTTTTCTGAGGTCCCTGGTGAAGCAGCGCACAGAACGAATAGCGAGTGTATGGATGACGAAAGTGAGGAAGCACAACTCCTCGATGCGCGTTCTTGTCCCGACACACCCGAGCCCTGCTCCGCCCGCAAGAAAAAGACACGGACCGTGTTTAGCAGAAGCCAAGTCTTCCAACTTGAGTCAACCTTCGACATGAAGAGATACCTGAGCAGCTCTGAGCGCGCTGGCCTTGCTGCCTCTTTGCACCTGACCGAGACGCAGGTGAAAATCTGGTTCCAGAACCGCCGAAATAAATGGAAACGACAACTGGCCGCAGATTTGGAGGCTGCTAACTTTAACCACAGCTCCCAACGGATCGTACGGGTGCCCATCCTGTACCACGATAAAACTGCACCCATGTCGACAATCAGCTTTAACGTGTCCCAAGTCTCGCCACCAATCATGGGCTTCTCGAATTCCGTTAACTATCCATTGACATCCTTTGCGCATTCAATGAATTTGTTGACATCGCATATGACAGGCCTCGTCTGACTTTGATTCTGGTGATTGATAAAAATACTGACATTTGAATGGTGCAATAACTGATCAAAAAACTGCTGCAAAACTGCAGTCTTGATGTCCACTGCATCCAAAAAAAACGGATCGTGAATACACATTACAAGATAAAGAAGTTTGTTTATTGTGCCTATTGTCTGTTAAAAGTATACACTCTTGCATGGGGGCCCTCGCCTATATGTAAATATAAAGGGAACACTTGCTTTGTGCAAAATATATTTTTATTCAGAAACACATTTTTAAACGTTTTGTCACTTTTTCACATGATAACTTTGTATAGCTAATAAAGGAATCACGTAATTGCAAGTATGAATTTCTGCTGTGAATGTCCATAAAAGGGCAGCACTTATCATGCTAGCCTGTATTGCAATATATGTATTCATATTATATTACATGTGTGCACGTGATGTCCTATTTACTTAGTTTTATGGACAATGAGTAAACCAATTACCAAAATAATGTGCAGCCATATTATGCCTCATTCACAAAGAAACGTGAGGTAGTAAAAAGCCTTTGCAACTAAACTGGAAAAGGGATAATCAGTGCAAAGCAGTGCCTAATATTATAAGAGGAGTTTCCTTAATTTAAAATAGAACATTTAAAATAAAACACAACATTTTGGCCATCTCAAAAAGATTCTCAAATCTCACGATTATCTCAAACCGCCTGCCTTTTCGGGAAGGAAAATAGTTACACTTTTGTCGATAACAATAGAACAGATTTAACCATGACAAAACAAGTCACAGTCTCCAATTTATTTTATCAATACCACACTATTATTATTAGAAGTTATATCCAAGTTTTTTTAAAATCCACAGTGGAATAAGGTGGGTCTCCCAAAGTCAAGGTTGAGCACAAAACCAAGTTTAATCTAATAAATGATTATCAATTACAATGGTTTAGGTATTTGGTTGTCCCTTCAACGTAAACTTCATTACTCTGAGAAAACGTGTGTATTTTCTCGACATATTTCCATTTTAAATATTTTGGAGGATCCTGAGACAGATTATATAAAAATGTTTTATAATTATATGACATGAAAAATAGTTCGTATGCATTTTTGCCTGTGTGCAGCTCTGCGTGGCCAGTAAATAATGGAAATAATAGAATATAATAAACAACAATGATATTTACATTATTGTAAATACTAAAAGACTTATAGAACTTAAGCACACAATGACACAGACTTAGAACTGAACGTGCCAGTGTGTTATAAACATTTTAAATGAAATATCCATGGTGCTTTAGTAAAATTCACTTGTAAGAAATAGATCAACGTTAACTTGATGGTTGATTATACGCATAGTAAATATGTTGAATATTTAATATATTTGAAATATATTCGACTGTAAAACTAAATACTATGCAGTTGCTGTAATTCATTAAATGGGAACCGAAAGTTCAACTTAAATGACATTTCAAAGCCTTCGCTACATTGACCTCCCTTTCTTCTCAAATTGGCACCGCGCGGCAGCAGTGGGCACAAAAAACAAACAAATGCAATGAACCCCGAATTCGCTGTCCTATTCCTAAAAGTGCTCATTAATATAGTAAGCAGAGTAGAACATAAATTGAATTATACGTGTGCCAGATGTCCGGATAGGTCTGAGCTTAACTCCCACCCTCTTCTGCCATTGGCCGCCGTGCTCTGTGATTCTCGTGACCAATAAACGGTGTAGAATCGTATTCTTCCGGTCAGTGGACTAACATTCTAGGAAAACGCAGCAGGACGGCGCATCGTGGAGCGATGGTGTTTGGAGCATCGAGACGTTAGTTTATGAAACGGCAAAAAAGGTACCGGAGAGGGACCCCGCATCCAACGGAGAATATGAGCAAAGAGGGCGCGTTATGCCGACCCGCTTCTTTGAAGTTTACCATCGACAATATCCTTAGCTCCAAGCCGAGTAGCAGAAACTTTGACAGCTGTCATTCAAACACATCGCTTGTAGTCTGTCGGGATGGCTGTCTGCATCACCCGGGAGAGATCGAGGATCCACGCAAAGAAGGATCAGATGCAAATCTTCATGTCATCGGTAAGATATTGCATTAAGCATGCCAACCCGTTTAACACCTATCGACTTGTAATGGCTAGATAAATATTGATAGCGTTTGCCTGATTTACAGATAAGGTCAACAGGGATGGCGGCGTGGACGAGCTCAAACCCGTCGATACGCGCAGCGAGAGTACGGACAGCTGCGACGACGCGCAACAGAAAAACGGAAAGAAGAATAAACTGATGACGAAAAAGAAAACGCGCACTATATTTTCCAAAAGACAGATTTTCCAGCTGGAATCTACGTTTGACATGAAACGCTATCTGAGTAGCGCGGAACGAGCGTGCCTGGCGAACTCTTTGCAACTCACCGAGACTCAAGTCAAAATCTGGTTTCAGAATCGACGGAATAAATTAAAAAGGCAACTGTCAACTGAACTGGAAGGACCGAATAGCGATTTCGGCGATATCGGAAAGACGGTACCTATTCCGACTATATATAAAGAGAATAGTCTGATTGGAAGATGCATGCTTCCAATGCCCCTGCCAGTCGTATATCCTGGAGGTAGCGCGCCTTACTTTTATTTCTCAAATCCCAGCAAGTATTTCAGCCTGTTCGATGGAGATATTTGACTCACGAAACTTAAACACAGAGACAGTTTTCTTAGCTTTTCCTACAAAACAGACATTTACCGGCCGGCTTACATTTGGATAAGCGTTGGTCTGTTTATGTGTTTTGCTCAAAATGTTGAGCGTCAGGAAAGGAGCTGGCCTAAATTTCTATGCAAATCCGAATTTATTTATTGTAAGCTGTAAACATTTCATTTAAAATATAACACCTAGCATATTCTACCCATTTGTGTAGAGTGAGCAGCCATACTGACAGAAATGCCAGTGCCAATCACCCTAGCAGGGAACTATAGCCTAACACAAATTTACTGTTTACATTCTATTATTGTTATTATTATCATTATTATTATTACAAACACATTTTCGCCAAAGATTGATTATCGATGCATGCATTTGTATTTTAAATATGCCTCTATTTTTAAATGAGCGCAATTAAAACATATTTAAGTGAATGTATTGGTTATTTTACATTTAACGCATGCTTTTTTTGTTTATTCCTTTTGCGGTTTTGTTCCTTAACACCATAAAGGTCGATTAAGTATCATCATGTTTTATCGAGTGTCATTAAATTCTATGTTTCACACTTGCTTTAAATGAAAGCTTTTGTGTCTTGGCTTTTTTAACGGTGTACCTCTGTAGGTTTGTTCCTTGGTTGATTTTAGTTATAACCTTTGGTATTGTGTTAGATTAAACTCATAAATCGTATTAGCGGCGTCATGCAGTCGAGTGTTGTAGGAATTATGTACGAAAGGCAAATTGGTAAAATTAGGCTTTGCAGGCAAAAAGACTCACTGTAAAACAACTGTCCTGAACCAAGCGCATTATACCCTCAATAAATCTTAGGTTACAGCTGTGAATTCTGATTCCACCTTCACATGAATTAGAAAAAGGTTGTTGTACCAAAAAGATTTAAAAGAAATGCATGCAAACGAAACGTAAACGAGTACAGATAAAGTTCCAAGTACAATTTTAATAGGCTAAACTTCCATGATATGTTTGACAGGCCTGATTGCTTTGGATGATTGTTAGTGTTTATTGTAAACTATAGGGTAACTTCTCAACAAGAATGCTTCGTGCCATAACAGAACTTTACACTTTAAGCACGCCTATGGCAATTTAATAGTTTAACAGTAACAATTTACACGAGAATACAACTGAAATAAAACAATAACAAAAACATTTAGACACAAATATACTCATTCGTGGCTTACAACGCTATGATCGACAACACAGGGTGAGTTTTCATTAATGGATGAGATGACGTTTGGTCATTATTTAGAGTCTGAAAATGACATGATTTTGCCATTAATACATTTCTCGAATCCCCATTACTACTGAGGTCACGTTAGGCCACGGACGGTCAGGGACTGAAACCTAATGAGGCGTCTGTTGTCATTTGGGTACAGCTTTACCATTCACTAGGTTCTTGACCTTAATTAATTTTTCAGCCGTCTGCACGCAGTTTCTTTTTTAAAATGATATTGTCTATGTGGTCTAAAATAAATAACCACCCAATTTAGGCAACAATATTAAAAGTTGAAGGTATTTGGAATAGTGTAGGGTATGTGCTTAGATAACAACACGATTGTGCCGGCAAAACCGCGGAGAAAAACATTCGTTTACATTAAATTAAAGGACTGCAATGATTAGCTGATCTAATCTAAGTATTTTGGAAACTTAAAACCATTAAATATCCATGTAGAATAGACAACTAATTTGTCTTAATAGATAAAAGAAGTGGAGATTTGAATTTGTAATTGTTTATACAAAGCACTTCAAAACCCTGACGAAAACATTAACATCTGTACAAAATATAATTATAAATATAAATTGTATAATGTTAAATCAAAAGCGTATTTCAATAAACTTGGCTACATCCTTATTTCTAAGTTTGTGATTTCGTAGCATCTCCTTTTCGTTGCTTTATCTTAAGTTATAAGCCTACACCAATTCATTCACATCCAACAGTGTAAATTATTGTTTACAGAAAACATTTACAAAACTACGTAAAATCGAGTACAAAAATAGGTAATAAGTCTTTTTAATAAAAAGTTAATAATATTAAGCTTCACGTGGACATAATGACCATAGGTGGGTGACAAAGTTTTTTTTTTTCTTGAAGTACTTTCTTGCAAGGATGAAACAACTTAATTTGCTGCCCTCCAGTTCTGAGTGTAAAGAATATAACTTAAATAGATCTGGATCAATGTATTTCAGTGAGGAATATATTAGGGAGTGTCAGCATCACAAAAAAATTCCCTGTGCATCCATTTGAACTACAGGATCAGTCAAAACATCATTAAAACTAACTTTTTAGATGGATCGATAGGCCCATCTACCCCAGTGTCAATCAGTCTAATACACAGAAGTATTTCTGCATAGGTCTCAGATGTATCCAGACCCTCTTAGGCCTCTTCAGTGTTAGGGCAAAGTACAGAGATGCTGCACACTTCCCCAAAGCTTCATTTTAGGCTGGTTGGGGCATTGTCAGGGAAAGACTTTGATTGGTTGTGAGGTGACAAGCTAATCACTGGGACTTCAGTATTGGATATCTAACTCCAGCCCATCTATCGCATTAACGCATGGGATCTGTTAATGGTCTAGTGTCTGCATATATAAGTAAGCGGGAGGGGGGTAAGCAGACTTCCTGTCTCTGTATGAGAGAGAGATGTCTCAAAACGGGGAGAACACCTTCTGTCATTCTGCACTTTGCTCCAAAACCACAAGGTTCAAATGACCTTCCACCCCTCCACTTTATAGCACTGCCCTCTCTCCACACCCCCTATACATTTCTACCAGTCCCATGGTCAAAAGGAGGAGAAAAATCCATTAACACCATGGCCTGATCAAAGAAGCCACAACGCAAACATGCCATATGTACAGGTTTAAAGGTATCAGTAACTACAGCGGGTTATAGATGCTCTTGCGATGATTGATGTTACTGTTAACTATAGAATAAAATAAGGTTTTGAGTTTCACAAGTCACGCTTTGTTATTGTTCAGTTTGTTGATTTATTTTAAATATAAACACACATCTCGTATAAGTAAATCCCTTTCATTTTAATTCACAAATTCTGTCAAATGGCACCACAGTCTCCATCCATTTCATAAAAAGGTTACATTTAAAATTCTGTCATAAATTACTCACCTTTAAGTTGTTCCAAACCTGTATAAAATTATTGGTTCTGATGAACGCAAAGAACGATATTTGGAAAATGTTAGCAACTTATATTTCTGGGGCTACCAAAGTAGAAAGAATTATTGTATAATTTTTGGCTCTTTTGATATTTTGAAGAACTTAGGAAAACAAACAGTTGTGGGGCACTTTTGACAGCCATTTGTATTTTCTCTACAATGGTACTTATGAGGCCCCAGTTGCTTACATTCTTTCAACAGAACAAAGAAATATACAGTATCAAGTTTTGGAATAACTTGAGTTGGAGTAATTAATGACAGAATGTCTCATTTTTGGGTGAACCATCGCTTTAAGGGTTTTGATTATCAACCAACTTTTTGATTATCGACCAACTTTCCTGTCAGCCAGAAACAGTAAGCACGTGTGTCTGTGACAGTGTAAAGGTGTGTGTGCATTAGTAAGTGTGTCAGGGTGTTTGGGTCCCGGAGATAGCATCTCCTAAAGTGGCCTCATGTCGGCCGCCAGAGACTCTCACATTTCCAAGTGCTCTGATGATTGTGCTTGACAACAGCAGCCTGTGAGGCACCTGAGCTCTGGAAGCAGACAAGCTGTCTGCGTGATTGACAGCTGATACAGGAAGGGGTGCAGCTGACTGTTTAAAGGTGATTATGTAGACATCCATCGAACCCAAAAAACAATTACACACTTTTCTTAAAAAAGTATTTTTTGGATTGGTTGGGACAATTTATTCAACCTTATGTAAATAACCAAATGCAAATAACCACACAACACTGGCACCATTGACTTCCACTGTATGGACACAAAACTACTGAGACATTTCTAAAAATGTCTTATTTTGTGTTCCACAAAAAAAGGGTTCTCTACAGTAAAGGAATTTATATTTTACGTGAACCATCCTTTAACAAAGAAAGTTGTGAATATGTCTCTCTGTGTGTTTTTGTGTGGGTATAAAAGAGAGAAAGATCAGTGTATTTGTGTTCTAGGATGAACACACCATTCTCTACCCCATGCCTTGTCACAGCCCATCAATGGCTGATGTTCATTGAGCGTCAATTCTTTCTGCACACCTCATGCATCCACACATACGGAGCGTTCTGTACACAATGAATGTACAGTAAATGGGCTCAAGTGTGGACAGCAATTCTCTGTTATAAGGTCTAAATTGTTCTGTGTTGGGTCAAGTTGTCTTAGTTGGGGGTAGTGGCTATGTCCATGCACATCTATTCAAGTTGTCCCACTTCGTTTGTGTGTGTACTGTTCTGCAGGATTAGAAAGTGGGATGTAGTTGGGGGTCCGTCCAAGTAACTTGACCTCAAGACCTTTCTCAGTTCTCTACCAGAGGCCGTTGTCATGGGCAACCGGAAGAAAAATAAACGAAAAATCTGAATCCTTGAAGATGTGAAGGGGAACAGCCTGAATCCTCCAAGCACAAAATGTCCCTCTGTTGTTTATTTGGCAGGGCTGATGGCTATACTGCATCCTTGATCTCTGAGTAGGTAAACCTTTTTTGAATTACGTTCGCCAATGCTAATTCATAAATTAAATTGAACAGAAAAAAATATAGCCACAAAAATATGTGTTCATTCAAAGACTCATCTTGAATCAAAAAAGTTTATAATTTTGTCAAATCAAAAAGGTAGGCAGTTAACTTGAGGATTAACCTGATTGAACCGAAATAATATTTGAGACGCTATCCTTTAACTAATTGTAAGAAATGTGTACACATATTTGACAAAAATCAGGGGATGGGATTCCTCAGTAAATAAAAACAACTGTCCAAACAAGTTGAAGTCTGCTTGATACGAGTAAGACAAAAGAGACTAAAAGACTTTTGGTGAAGAGTGTGTTTCACATGGAGGTCATGTCTCTGCCCTGAGGGTAAGTTCACTCGTTGTAGAGTCAAAGGGCCCCTAATGTGTGTATGTGGGGAGGGGTGCAAAAGCATCAGACAAAACAAAGAGATGTTTGAGGTTGCACTGCTTTCTCACCTACAGTACAACATATTGAGTCATACTGTTTTAAAACATGTTTCTAAATTCCAGGGAGTACTACAACAGAAGTTCTGAAGACGACTCAGATTCGGCAGTGTTGCATTCCTTGGCTTATTTGTAGGACAGAAGCCTTAACAACCTTGTGTTACTGTAGAATATTAGGAAAATGTATGTATGTTTCAACTTAATTTCACAAAAGAAATGTTGTAATTTCGGGATCTCAAATGGAGGACTGTAATGCTATCTTGACCCAATCAGGGGGACGTTATCAGATGTTTGAGGTACATTGAACACAGTAACATTATTTATTTGATTTTCATTGCTCGCTTCCTATTATTGCATGCACATTTTTGTTTTTATTGCAGCCCCATTTATTACTATAAATTTAGAACTTTTTACATTTGAAATGATTCTTCAATATGCTCAAAAAGTATATCATGCCAATAACGCAATATGAATTTGAGAAAGAGAGTCCCTGAAGTGGCCAGAGGTCCAGGGGGACACTTGTAACAAGAACTCCATGACACAGCACATTACAACATAAACAACATCCTATTCGTTAGGACGAGCAACTGGAGAAGAGAACAGGGCTTTTCAATACCCCCTAAAGAGTTTCAGATAGCTTATTGATCTACTAATTTAGTAGACTTCTGTGGCCTGGGCCATGCTTGGCGCTTAAGGAGATTGAATGGAAGTTAGTGGAAAATGGGCCTTTTGGAAAAAAATAGATTGCTGAAGCTGAATATTGAGACAGAGCAAAAAAAATGAGGTTTGTGTACACCAGCAGGCTTTTTTTGTTAGATCTCAAGTTTTGTGGTACATGCATGTGTGTGTGTGTGTGTGTGTGTTAGTTTAAAGTGGAGAGGTTGAAAAGCTAAATGTGTTTAGAGTATCTAGGGAGTTAGGGTGTCTGATTTATGCATTAGGTTCCACCAAATATGTCAGGAAATGACATCATCCAAATGTTCAGTGCACTTAGATTTTTAATATTCATTAACATAAGTCTTAGTTGTGAATATTATATTTATAATACGTCTAATAAATCTAATGCATGATCACTGTAAAATTCCAGTCGAGTTAAATATTTGAATTATTAAATAAGAAAAAAAATCTGGGTTTAATTCATTCATATCTGTGTTGAATGTATTTTCGCATTTTTGCAAAGTCTAACTTTGGCAATTTTCAACCCACTTTGTATAGTTACAATGTGAAAGTAAACAGAAAATGAACAATGTTTGCTCTTTTTTTCCATCCATTGACTTTAAAATGTATATTTAGTTTTTACTTCAATGTTTTGTTAAATCCAAAGAAACATTTTTGCACTTTAAAATCAGTGAAGTTAGATTTGAAGTTTCAAATCAATGTTACTCGTACTTAGTTTTGTATGTATTGTAGTAATTTTATATTGCCTGTAATTCCGTAGATATGTATGAAAAATACTTTTTATATATTTTATAGTATTAAAACTTGATAATATTTTAGAATGCACCAATAGTGGACACATGCAATGACAATGAAGTCTTCGAATCTCTATTCTAAATTTTTTAATTTTTTTATTGTATTTTGACTTCTATTTTAAATTCTATTCAATAATATTTGCCAGTTAAAATATAATATAGTGTGTTTTAAAAGGAAGTCAAGTTTGTAATCTAGTTAAAACACAAATACTGTGTAGTTAAAAAGCAATGGGTTTACAGCCGCTTCTATTTACAGTGCAAAAGTAGTGGCACAACAGTAAAATGTAACTGCAAGGAGGGAATGCCAACATAGCATTTAACAAATTCTTTCAAGCACACAAAACTTCCATGTTCCAAAAGAAGACACCAACTTTAGCCATAAATGAACACTTTCATAATCTCAGTGTCTCCAAAGTGTTTCAGATATGTGGCCACACACACACACTTGGAACTTGTACGCAGACCCATCAAAGCACCGCTGTCTGTTGCTCACTTAAAGTAGTGTGACAGAAAAGACAAAATCAATGTTCTCCACACAGAAGTGCTGAAACTTGAGACTAATGGGGGAATGAATGCAAGTGGCCGCCATGTATGTAAGTAGGACTGTGTGCGTGAACAGAAGAGAGAGGGGTGAAATTTATATGGGCGCAGAAGGGACTCCTTGGCCTTGCGAAGGAGCATGAGATAAAAGGCGAGTGGAGGGAAACGGAGGAGTGAAGGGGTTTCTATGTACTAATGGAAGTGTATTGACTTAGCTGTGCTCTCCGAGAGAATATTAACATTATTCCGCCCCAAGTGGCATTGGGCACTGTCTGGACTTATAGATCTGCGTAGCTATTCTCACTCACTTGATAATTACAATATGTCCTTCATTCCTCCACTCCAAGTGCCGTCATCCATTCCTGGTCAATGATCTGGTGGTGGTTTCTTTATTTTCTAGAGATTAACTGTCTAATCCTTCTCCTTTCACTCTTCCTGTCCATTTATGCTTTCAATTATTGATCAATAATGTGCCTTTAGTAGCTCATTCAATGTCACAGTACTGTAGTGTGTGTGTGTGTGTGTGTGTGCATGTGCGTGCGTTTGTGTGTGTTGAGTGTGTGTGTGTGTGTTTTTCCTGGTTTGTGGGGAGCGTGTTTAATTTATGTGCCGGATAGAGTGGCGAGTGATTTATGTGGCTATAAAACATCTTATTAATGTTTATTAGCACTTGGTTGTTAACATAATCACTTTACAAAAAAAGGGGGTTGTGAAATATTACACTTTGGTATATTTAACAGTACCTCAAGTGCAGATACTCCCATGAACTAAAATAATTTAGTCCTGGGAGCATTTGGAGTACTTAATAATCTTTATGTAAATGCTTATTGAATTGTATTGATGACAATTCTTTTACTGTTACTCCTTTGATGTTTACTGAAAAACAATTTATACAAATAAATGTGACTTACAGTATTAAAAGTCATATCTGAAATTAAGAAATGAATATTGTATGCAAAAAAATGGGGGCTCCTCTCTTTAAAAGAACAGGTCTGACTACTCTCCATGAGCGCACAGAGAAAGATATTTGGAACAATGGCGTTTCGCTTCAGGATGCACATAGGACCACGATTAACAACATGAGTCTAATTATGCAAATACTTCGCCATATGTCGATAACCAAAATGGAGAAGCACTTCGGTCTATCCGTTACAAGGTACATCGACAAATATAATTTTGCACTTACTATACTGTAGAGGCATGATCGCAGAGGCACTTATGCTCACCCCTAGTGCTGTCAGTTCGCTGTCTGTTTTCTTACTAAACACATCATTATCACTTGGTGAAAAATCCCCTTAGGGCTATGAGAGCGGAAGTGACCTAGCTGGCTGAGATTTCAGCGGATGTCATCGTCTCGTGTGCATATACCCCATTGTGTGCTTATTTTTATACAGCAGCAGCAGTTTGGACAGGGCCATTTTCTACTGCAACATAACAATGCCACAGTGCACAGAGCAGAGATCCAAATGAAATTATTAATTCAGTCTAGTATGGAAAAACTTGACTGGTCTGCAAAAAGCCCAGACATGAACCCAGCTTTAGACCTTTGGTGTTACGTCAACCCATTTCGATAGACCAGATTCATATTATAACACACCATGGGCGTAGCTAGCCCCTTTTTAGGGGTGCTTCAGCATTCTGAAAAAAATCGTCTTTTACAAGGTTAAAGAATGTGCAAAACATACTCCGTAGTTTTTTGTTTAAAATGTATGTGTTAAGGATGAAAATGAAACATCCCCACTTAGCAAATGGTTTCATCCTCTTCTCTTCTTCAACTTCTCTGTACCTGCACCGCTCAGCGCGACCGTCATCCAGCGCGAGACACACGCGGAGTGAGAACCCGTTATATAGTGTTGTGAATAAACTAAGTTGCTCCAAAGCTGTCTCACACTTCTTTCCTTTAACATAGAGATGTTCCGATTGCGAAACCATATCGGGGAGTACTGGAGTCAGTCTCCTGAATCACCTTGGTACACCTATAACAAGTGTTTATTTTCAGACTATTTTAGTCCAGCGGGCCGCTGCCGCTGTGGAATAACACTGGACATGGGTGACTCGTCCATAGTCATAAACGGAGAGAAGTAGCGCCCTGTTCTGCAAAAAAGGTCTCAAAAAAGGTGTCAAAAAAATCTGGATTTTGGAGTTAGTTGAATCAATGTTAAAATGATTAAGTTATTTTTCAATAGACACATTTTTTGTTTTTGTGTGAAAAGAGGGTGGGTGGTGGCAGTGGGACTCATTGGGTGCTCAGCACCCCTAAAGCTTTGACCCTAAAATCGCTCCCCTGTAACATACCCTCAAATGCATAATTGCTTTTTTCCACATACAGAAAAATAAAAGCTGCAAATTTGTAACTGCTTTTGGTTAAAATAATAAAAATCTGTCATTGGACAAGTTCATCAAAATAGTTTTCTTAATTTAATAAACCTGCAATTTTATTTGTTTCGAACAGAGTGTTATAGATTGCAGCTTTTAACTTTTTTATTTTGTTGATTACATTTTTATAAGTGTAGGTAGGGTTACAGCCCCTGGCATAACGTTATCATGTAACATACATTGATTGAATGATTAATTCAATTAATCATTCAGTTGGCGTCTTACGGACACACATTAATACCGTAAGACGCCAACAAACGCAGAAGCTAAAAACAGGCTCTCAGCCACACATGCAAACACAAACTGAGCAATAGACCAATGGGAGTTGCAAACTAACCTCGTCTTGCTGTGGCTTGTACTGTGGTGGGCATTGGAGCAGAAGTGATGGCCAAAGCAAATGTGCATGTAGTAAAGGTGACCTAAATGCGAGAGCTGTGACAGGCTCCAGAAAGAGGCCCCAGAGACAGCTTACGCTGCACTGTGCCACTGTCTGCTGCACTGATCAGGGATTAGCTCAACTGTGAGAGACTCTCAACAGCCTGATCTGAGATGTCGCCATTTGAAAAGAACACAGAACCTCGTTGATCATATTTAGCATTTACAGAATAAAACCTAATATTTATTCAATTATGAGTGGTTTTAACCAGACCTCATCCTTGAATCCTTAATAATGCTTAATAATCGTTTTTTATATGACATTATTACGTTCTGCATTCATAAAGTAACAACTGCTTTAATATGCAGGTAATTTGCTTATAGGAAGAAGAATATCGTTGTTGTCCTTCTGAAACTTTCTGTCCAAATTTGCTGTTTTTCAGTTAATGGTAAAAACACTGAACTTTTCAAATGATTTTTATAGGTTAGATATTTGCAACACCCAGTGACAAACATAAAGGGTGACGAATTATGGTGAAAAATAAAAATCACACAAGATATGGAGATACAATGTTTCTGAAGGACAGCAGCAATATCTGGGCATTTCCATGCTCATGTCAATCTCATAATTAAAAATCCTGTCATCATTTACTCACCTTTGAGTTGTCCTGTGTAAATTTGTTTGGTCTAATGAACACAGAGAAAAACATTTGGAAGCAAACCATTCTTGGGCCCCATTGAAACCATAGGAAAAAAATCTTTGTTTTGTTTTGTTGAACAGCAAAAAGTTCTGGGGCACTTTTGACCATTGTAATTTTTCCTACATGGTAGTACAATGGGGTCCAAGAACTTTTTGGTCACAAGCATTCGTCCAAATATCTTTCTCTGTGTTTAACCAAACAAAGAAATGTATACAGGTTTGAAACAACTAGAGAGTAAGAAATTTTATGACATAATATTCATTTTTGGATGAAGTATCCCTTTAAAACAAATAAAGATTTCACCAAAGGTTTTCACCATAGCAATAGCTCAGATGTCAATAGTTGGTGGTTAAAAGATATTATTTTAAATTTTTAAAGCATTTATTTTTAAAGATTTTCAACGGGCAGGTAAGTGCTACTTTCAGAATTGTTACATCCATAATAGTCCATATTCCTCATAAAAGAAAACTAAAATACATGATTTTATGTTCTATTAACAGACATGCCCTTTCTGTTTTTAGGTATTGTTGCTTCTAATATGAACATTTCAATTCACAGAAATCCTACAAAGCAGCTTTTATGTCACACCTATAATAACACCCATTTTATCACACATGTATTGTTCCCTCATCTAAAATAAAAAAATGTGTAGACTGATATTCTTCCGATGTCTGGATTTCTAAAAATATAAACAGATTGATTATTATTCCGGTAAAAATACATTCTCTCAGAGATATTTCAAGTTTTGATTGTAAATGCATAACACTGGAATTGTTCATGTAAATATGTAAATCCGGCATTGAAATAAAACATACCAATTCTCATCACTACAAATGACTTGACCCCTCTTTCAATTCAAATCTTTGGGTTTCACAATTTGATGTATCATTCACCTGCAGCACAAGTGGTTTAGGGTTACAATCAAATCCATAACTCTAAGTAAATGTAGCAGCAGTAGTAATGTTTGCATATTTAGAAACATCTCGTTTTTTATATTTAGTAATACAAAGCAGCTGTTACCTGACAAAATTTAGCACAAAGTCTTGGCACCAAATCACAGCCGACCATAACACATAGCAAAAGATAATTCTCTTCAATATAGAATCCCTAAAAGCCTGAAGTCATGCTAAAAACATATCTAGATCTGTCAGTAAGACATCAACGCAGTCACACACATCAGACGAGCACGCAGATAAATTTAGAGAGCTGAATTTTATAGTCCACCAGCTACACACTTCTGCCTGTCATTTCACATCAGACCCACCTGCTCCTGTCCCGGCTATACTTTAATTCACATGGCTGGCTGCGCCCGTTACATTGGTTGGGATGTTTTAAGTGCCCTTTAATAGTCAGCAATAATTGCAGCATGTCGACTTGCTGCAGGGGACGAAATAAATAAATAAGACGAAGAAATAAAAGCTTGTGTACGTGCCACAGAAGAGGCGGTCAGAGCCTGCGTGTTCTCTAATGAATATAGATTGAATGCTGAAATATTAATTTGGTGAGAGGTGGAGTGGTCTCTGCTAAATGGTTATGTTTGGAGTTTAGGCTGAACCTCTCACTTGTGCGTCTCCCGTTCTTTAAAGCACTGCAGCTTCACTTTCAGGTCATCAAAGCTCTAAGACCATGCGACATGGGCCATACAGCCATCCTGCTTTTTCTGCCGCATGCGGTATTCATACTGTGACTAGTTGTAGAGTAAATATCAGGGTGTCAATCTAGTGTATACGTAGCCTATCTACTGGTGTAGAGCTTTGCAACCAGTTTTTTTGGCGACTAAATGGAATAATTAAAGAACTGACCCATATTGGTCTACCAATGATCTGAAATTCCATGTCTGTGGTGGTTACTGCACGTGTGTTTGTGTCGATCATGGTGACTGAGTGAGAAAGTGAAGTGAGTGTTTGGATTCAGGAATTTTCATAAAGTGCTTGTTGCAAGTGCAGCCTTTTAACAACAACAACAGAAGAAGAAAAAAGAGATTTACTGTGGAAGCTGGAGGCTTTTAGCAATGCATAATTCATCGCAATCAGTTGACCAAAATCTACAATAGAGATTATAGATATCCCACTGTGTTCTAGTGCTAACTATAAAGCCATAACCACCCACTCTCTCTCCCTCTCTGCGGGTCTAAATCATTAATGTTCTCCATTACGAGCAGCACACAATGGACACGTCCTCAAACACCTTCAGACACACAAATAGACACCACCGGATACTGATGTGTGGAAACCACAAGTTTCAGCCAAATGAAAGCAAGAGGGGATATACAGTATGTGGTCCTCAGTGTATGTGTGTGTGTGTGTGTATGTGTGTTACTACGAGAGCGGTTGGGATAAAGAATGAGACAGATGAAGGAGCATCATAAGAATATATCCGTTTCATTGTAAAGGAACGTTTATGGAAACTTTAATGTATATATTAAAAAAAACGGTTGTGTTAAAGTCTCGCAGACTGCATTCAATAATTTTATGACACAAATCTCATCTTTAACTCAGATCTTGTAATGTGAGTTGTTACAGGGTTATGATGTAGTCACAGGCAATTTCAAACTGCATTTTTAAACTGTCTTTGGTTAACAACAGTTTTAAGTCTTAATGAGGGGATGCAACAGTATTTCACACATAGTATTTCTGTGCTTGATACACTGCTCCAACACTACAACTTGTTTCAGAAAGTTTTTGTGTATCGTAACAGGGATCCTATTTCTTTTACTGGGCTGGATTGGTCCCAGCACTAAAAGATGCTGGACATGAACCGCATTCGATAAGTGAAATTTATGGCGCTTTTCCACGTCATGGCTCAGTACGACTCGGCTCGGTACTGCTCGTTTCACTTCGGCTCAGTTTGCTGTTTAGTACCGCTTCAAAGTGGGCGGGGATTATAAACTTGTCGTCATGGTTGCACCGCCTCTACTGCCGTAGCATCATTGTGAACGCGACAAATACAGGCACATAGTAGGAGTAATGCATATCGATGGTCGATAGCAGCAAAACTAAACACTTAATCTAAATCTTACAGCAAAGAACAGACAACTATCATTTGGTTTGGTCTACGGCACACGAGGGTCTGCTAATGTAGCATTTAGCATTGCGTTAAGGGTCTCAATCTCTATTTTACTGTCACAAAGCATGCCAATGCCAATATTACATATAAAAATGTGTATTTGTGTGTAACAAAACAAATGACGCTGGTAATAATTCTCTCTGCCCAATCAGTGATCTGTGTGTAAACACGTCACATTTTCGTATCGGTACAGTATGCTTGGAACCACAACCGAGGTGGTACTAAAAAAGTGGAAAACCCAGTGGAAACCCCCCCAAAAGTGAGATGTACAGTGCCGTACCGTGCAGTACTATGCAGTGGAAAAGATATAAGTTAGATGCCTGTGTTTGGTTAGGAAACGGCGCGTACGTGCAAAAGGTAAACAACACGAACTAATAGTGAATCAATAGTTATATTGAGTATATAGGTTATTGTGTGCTCTTGATGTAGTTACTTCCTCGCATACCCCCAGAATGTCGTATTTGTCCAGAAAGAAACGTACAGCTGCATCTATCTTTTGTAAATGTGATCAAACCAAATACTCTTTGAAGATAGGAGGTACTCTATAAGTACTCAAGAATAATATGAGATTGGCAGATGGACTTTAAAAGAACAAATTTTATGTTCAGTTAAGGACAACACAAAACTGTGTTGTTTCGGGGACCACACATTTGTGCAAAAATATTGAACATATCATACATTCACCTTCTGTGACAACATGCCTCAACACCCTGATTCTCAGGGAAATTTACACTACGAAATGGCTAATTTGTTTATGTCATCTTTGCATGTAATTTACTAATCCAAATAGTTATTTTCGCTCTTGGTGTGAACACACCATTAGTACCATTTGCTGTTGCGAGGTTAGGGAAGGAGGCAGTATTTTGTTTTTCTAATAATCAATGTTACGATTCACAGCATACAAATACTTACAAATTCACGTGGGATCAGGTGGGAAATTAATTTGGAAAAAACACTGTTTAAGAAAACATGAATCAAAACCACACAGTCAGTGAGATGCAGCCTTTGTGACAATTAGCGTTTACAACACATTTTACCATGAAGATTAAGCTGATGAAGGTAATCCATGGAAAGTTAAGGAATGTTCTGATACTGTAAACATGAGGATTTGTACTTGGTTCACTGCATAATGTCCCAGCAGAAAGGAAAATTATGCACATGCCATGACACATTGCCTCCAAAGTTCATCTACATTTATACATACAACAGTTTATCTATGTGAATATTTGGGTTTATTTCTCTCTGTAAGGGAGAATTCTTTGGTGTTTGTGTGTGTTTAAGACTGACTGATCGTGTGAGCATGTAAGTGTCTGTGCCATCACTAAGCTTTCATGGAGGAGCATTTGTGTTGCATTTTGCATGACTTGAGGGCTTCCTGCTTTGGCCTGTCTGGTCGACTCTCGTCAGCGCCGCGCTCACTGGAAAGGCGCTGGATTGCCGCATTCCCTCCCACGCGCTCGCAATGTGTGCGTGTAAGAGCAAGGAACTGCTCCTCACCGCAGACTGATTGAATAACGTTCAAATTCAAGATGTCTTAACGCAAACGTGTGCATATGTGTACAAATCTTTTCACAAGCTACTTAAAGCTGCAACCTTTGACATGTCAAAGCGCATGCACTTTTTTTGGAAAAACATCTTTTAATACACATACTTACAAACAAATGTATAGTATAATGCAATGTAAGTCACTTGCCAAATGCATAAATGTAATGTTAATGTATTAGTATCTATGCGTGAACGCATTAAATACTAAACAGCTCTATATTCACAAGAGTCAAGTGTGTCTGTGCGCGCGCGCAAGCGCTTAATGCACTTTTAATGAGGCTGTCTTCGGTCCCCGAGGCGAAATGGTGGCTTGCCCCATCTCTGCATCTGACAGGGTGCAGAGTGAGCTATGAATTATTGCTTATTAAAAGAACTAATTACTCCCCCCTTCTCTCTGCAACATTTATTGGGCAGAGGTGCAATTTGGGCTTCACCAATGAAGACGTGACACAGATAGAAGGAATAAACGGTGACGCGGGACTCCAGGAGCCTGGAGTCGTCTTCTGCTCCACAAGCAAGGTTAGTAAACCATGCACAAATCGAGTGCTAATAAAACAAAAATACAACAAGCAGATAATGTTGCCAAGCGCCAAGATGAATCAAGTCACTGAGTGTACACAAAAAAACTTGTTTTCTTTGAAAAAGCACAAAAATTAAATGGTTTCAGAAATTATCAGGCTTGCCTGAACCAGGACATGCCTTGTAAATCGTCGTGTCTAGTAAATTGAGCTGCGAGTTTGGCAGTGTACTGGATAAATATTGGATGTGCTGCTCTAATTGAGCGGCTCGTGTAGAGTTGCTTGTACGGCTCTGGGGGCCTCTGGGATGGGAAAGACTCGTTTTTGAAGTGTTGCGCAGCATTTCACCTTAAGGAGCCCACAAGGCGTTTTTAGCTCCCTACGCTGTAAAAAGCTTTCAAACCTCCGACCCGCTTATGCTACATGATCAATATTGCAGATGCGAAACACATGACTGTCTGTGAATGCATTTATTGGGGCCAATCCTGAGGAGTGTTTGAGTATCTGCGGTGTCTCCGGTGGATTGGCCCCTAAATGTCTTTCGCCTCACAACTGGTGCGCAAATAGTAGTTTTCTCACAAACCCAGCTTTGGTAGCTTTATTTGCTCCTTGCAAACAGTCGCTCCACGCTCCCCGATTTGGTGTTTGCGTTGGCAAGAATGAACGACTTCTAACTGGTTGTCAAACACATTATGTTTTCTGATGGCGGGATAGGATGGGAGCATTACCGAAATAGTTTCCAAAATGTACTGCTTTGAAAATGTGCTTTATTTGAATTGGCCTTTTCTCACGAAGAAATCCAGAACGCACAAGGGCACGCTGACTCTGGATCCTTTATTACAGTATATCATGCATATGATACATTTAATGCAATGCCAACTCCATCTCTTTATCTCAGACACATCTCATGCTGTCATGTCTTTCTGTCAGGCTTTGTCCTGCTGTGAGCGATACTACAGGGTATAGAATAACATAGCAACAGTTACTCATCGCATATGTGAGAACAAATGATGGAAATGTCTTATATGTAGTAGATGCAGCTTATAGAGGGTAACATAATTCCCATATGTAAAAAAAATCCTTACAAAAGTAAAAGCTTACATTGCTTACAGTTGCCAACCTTGGTACATTACCAGGAAGACACAAGTCACCAAAAATGATTACCCATATGCAAAAGAGTCAATAATTGATTTCGGATCCAGTTTCAAACAGATTTCAAAGGATTTCTCATTTGTGTTGTGATGGAACATTCTTGACATAGTTTGAATATTATTAACTATAAAAACAGTGCAGAACTTCATGTAATGTACGGCACAAAGGTGTGTGTAGTTGTGCATACTGCACGGTGTTGAGATGTTTGTGTGACACTGCGGACGGCGATATGACAGGGGTTAGATGCTGATAAGGTCGGTACAAAACCCCTTCTTTAGTGTTCTTTCAGCACCTGAAGTCCCGGCTCGCTGTCGAAGACACTGATCACAGAAATGCCTGACATACAGACTCCAGTAAAGAGGTTTGTGAGTGATTTCTCATTAAGTTCTGTTAACAACATGGCCAACCTGACTTGAACCATTGGCTTCAACTGTAATCATTTTGCATTTAGCTGATTGATGTTTGCTCTTTATTCAACATTTTATTAAAATGCATTTAATAATTTGGTGTATTTGAAGTATAACGTGAATATCAACGTTGAAAAGAGTTTCAGGAGACTTGGCAAAAAATTCAACACAATGTGTAAAGTTTGTAAAGACATAGCTCAGGGGAATGGCTATAATATATTAACACAAAAGAGGTTTAACAAATATTAACAAAAGCAAAAATTTTAAAGTATGCTCCATTTTAACTTTCTTTACGTTTTTGTATCATTCAAATATCTATTGTCTATTTTGTACTATACATCTCTTATTTTGATTGTTGAATCAAACATGCACTAAAAGAAAATATTATAGAAATATGCACCTAACTTTTGGCCATTTCTGTATTTTTATCTTTATATAACTTTATTACTTTATATCTCATATTGCTCCCCAAACTCTGTGTAAGTCGCTTTGGATAAAAGCGTCTGCTAAATGACTTAATGTAAATGTATTAACTTTCTAATAACTTTTTTATTAACCTGTATTTCAAAATGATATATATATAGGCATATGAGCTAGTAAACAATATTTTGTTTTTGTTTTGGATATGGTTGATAACACAGCAGAAACAATTTAGTACACAATAAGCGCATATTTCAAAATAAGACCTCTAACTTGCATGTCAGCACTTGGAAATAACAAAAACCTGTAAGGAATATCTAAATGGGGATAAAAAGGAAGAACTAATCTAGTCAAAATCACTCTGGTAATCTCTCCAACAATTACCCAGGAATTTCTCCATTGGAAGTGTTGAGAGACGCCGCCAATATTCACGTTATCGGCCTTTTGTGAAGCCGGACAGAGAAAACTAAAAAGGCGCTCAAGCTCGGGTGTGTGTTCCCAGACCAGAAATTACACTAATCTCCCTGGACACAGCTGACAGATAAAACCAGCATGTGAATATGTTCTGATTGATAAATTATGCATTTCATCAGAAAGTATTACGAAGAGAAACTGACTGACTGATTTAAAAAATACCTTCATGATTTATTAGTTTGACTCAAAAACACATGCATGTTTTTCTACAAACTGGAAAGGCAAAAAAAATTCAAAGGGAAGAAAAACTGATATGTACCCCCACAAAGTGTGTTGGATGCCCTTTTGCAGGGCACCGATTGAAACGAAATACAGTCATATTCCCAAAGCAAAGGGATCACAGATTACAGATCACATGGTGATGGACATTCTCAGACTCCTCCACTTTATAACAGCAATAGATTTCAGATGAGGATCAACACTCTGAAACCTAATCGACGGCCTGGGGGCTGAGAGCTGGTATAAAGGGAGACGAGAGAGACCGAGCGGGAGAAGCTGGGAAAGAAAAAGGGACTTAGGTCATTGGTTACATTTACAAATTGAATGTGTGATCAAAGTGTTACGGCTGAACGGAAAAAACGAGGGGGGGTCTAGACAGACAAGGTGTGGAACCCAAATGTTATTCATTAGGATTTCCTTTTCCTCCCATTTCTCTCCTTCTTTCCCTCTCACTCTCTCTCCTGCGTGCTTTCTCTACTCTTCTTCATGCCAATCTGTGACTGATTTAAGCGTCTGGAGCTAGAGGAGTTGGTCGCCAGGGGGGGGAAACAGGATCCTGACTACGCTGAGCTACACTGAAAGGGCCTCGAGCAGAGACCAGGCGACCAGGGCCTTTCACATTAGTTTAAACTGACACCTCCGCTCACCTCAATGGAGGCGGTGCTGAAACTCACACCACTGGCAGCCGGATTCGCAAACCTGGTTGTGCGTGACTCTGGTTTGGAAGACCACTGCTGTGGTTTCCTACAGGTGATCCAACATGGGGTTTTAAGCACAATAAACAATCACATTCGTGCTTTTTCTGGGTTTATTATTGTGCCAGATTGAAAGCTAATATTTTTAATATAAAATAGGTTAACCGTGTGTTTGGACTGGAAGGCCAAATATGTCAAAAATGTGGAAGGATTAGCAGTTCGATACCGTTGCGAAAATCTCAAATGACTTTAAATAAATGAAGTTGTCACTGTAGTATTAACAAGAGTAGGTATGAAAGTTAAAGTTGATTTGGAAGACAAACACAATTCACATTTGTACCTTTAATAAGGATTCATATTTAAATTTGTGAAGTGAGGACTATGCAGTATTTTATATTTACTTTATTACATTCTGTACCTGAAAATATCATAAAGCCGTGGTGTCTTAACAGCAGCAGGATGCCACGGTCACACTTCACTTTTCGCTCCATTGACGTCCATTCGTACGCATGCGAATGCGACAGACCGGAAACACAAGCCCGTCCGAAGATATTTTGCATTTCACTGCGTAGCAAAGTTCAAGTTTGGTGAACTCTGACCTGTGAATTTGCGTTACGTGAGTGCGTGAGACCTATAGACTTTACAACATAAGCTCTCGGAACAGAAGTGTAAAAGATGGTGGAATCACTCCCGCCCAATGTCGCAGCGCAGTCCGAACGAATTTCGCATGTTCAAAGTCTAATCTGCAAGTAGTTTTGGTGGACATAACATTGTTTTTTAAGATTACATGGGCCGGAATCAACGAAACAATATATCTGTGCCATTTTATCTTACTTGTTTATTACTTTTTTGTTGTGGGCACAGAAACATTTTTGTCACGGCTTGAAAAATTGAAACCACTGACCATTAGAAAAATCTTTAGCATGGAGCCCTGATGCTATTTGTCCCAGCAATGAAAGTGAAGCGGCCAGTCACTGTCATTCTGCATGGCACCCACTTTTATGTTCAAGAGAAAACAGAAATTCATACTGTTTAAATCAACATGAGGGTGAGTAAATTATAATAAAATTTCAATTTTTAGGTGTACCTTTAAGAGATCCAAATTCAAACTCCTCATTCATGCGCTACTCATTCTTACAGAGGGAAACGTTTCCCCTTACCTCACTCTTAGGTTAGGTCAGAGGTGACATCAGTGATATCTCCAGCTTCACACCCCTAAATGAATACGAAACACCAAATTGACCATAGCTCACCCCTGAAAGTGCTCCTTGGACCCACAATTCCGATCTTCAAAGCAAACAAACTTCCTGTGCTTAGCCCCCTGGTTGTTGCCACCCCAAGCCGAAGGGAGGGGGGCAATTGCTCAAGAGAGAAGCAGTGGAGGAAGGGAAACATTTTGGCCTGCAGTTACTTTTAGCCCTAATTGCTGGATGAGGTGACGGCCTTTGAAGGCACAGTATTTGTCCCAGGGCCTTTAATGCTGATGAATGCAAAGGTTTCTTTGAGTTGTCATTGGCAATTGAGTTGGGATCAATATTTACAAAACAGATACACTACCCCGGACGTGGCGCTGCACGGTAAAGTGTTTAAATATGTGGAGGGAGAGCATATGAGTAATCGCTGTGATGTTGACATCACTTTTTGTCATGGACATTTTCATCCGTATGGAATGAAATTATATGAGAAATAAAAATATCAGTGTATGATCTATTCGGTTTAAGAAAATCTAAATGCAACTTGGCTGTAAAAGTAGCTAATAAACATTGTGATAAGTCTAAACTTAATTCATACACTGGACAGACCCACACTGATTAGACTTATGGTTACCTTTAAAAGGCAGCGAGTTGGGGGTTAATTTGCGCTAAATTAAATGAATTAGGCGTAGGAAAAAACAGCCTCCCGCAAACATTTCTGCTTTTAATCTTGACGGCACGAAATTGATTCAAGCTGATGAATTTGTGATCGGTTATGATTGATTAGGCCGCGGCCAGGAAGAGAAAGGGCTGGCGTCAAATTCACATTTTGCAGAAAAACAGGCACCCTCCATCCATCCATTATCATCCCTCCATCCTCCGGGGAGGGAGGAGGTACAAGTAGAGAAATGAAAGTCAACAGCGGTGTTTAACATCCATCGAAACAGATGCCTCTTCATTAGGGCTTGGTTCAAAGCCAAAATGGCCACCAGTCGCTGGAGGCAGTGCATTATGGGATGTGGACAGAGGGCAGGTACTGCGTGGGGTGATTAAGGCACTGAATAAGCAGCATAAGAAGAGGTTCCCAGCACTTGCACAGTCAAAATAGAAACATGTGGGCTAATGTTAGGGTTTCAAACCCCCGGCCATATCGTTGACACTACAGAGCTCTCTGAGCTTTAAGGTAGGCAGGCACGGCACTAAATCATAAACACGTTGCCAGGGATTCCCATGGGTTGTCACGGAAACTATGGATAGGCTTAATCACCGTGTTTAAAGCCGTAACAACATGACAGAATCTGACCCCGGAGGAATCTCTTTAAAGCATTTTACACGTTTTGAATGCATGAATAGGACCATTTGAATAGGACCGTTTTATGTCCTTTATACTTTAATTACGAATAAACTCATACAATAAAAAAATAAGCGAAAATAAAATGCAATATACGCAATATGCTAGTCTATTCTAGGAAAACGAATATCATTCTACTTTGGACTCGCTTCTGTATTATTTCAGAGGGAGTGAGTTTAAAATGATGTGACGTTACAATAAGCACCACTTTAACCTTTTTAATATTTAAATATTTTATTCTAGCATGTACTGTTATTCTCCTCTGCGCCTCGGCGAGACGTTATTGGCAGACAGAGAGGAAAAGCACAACATACTTTACCAGTGTTTTTAAGGTTTGCCTGTGGCAAATGCAGTAATATTCTACATTCCACCCAAATTATACCAGCCAGTTGAAAAAAGTAAAATTCTTCTAAAAGTACTAAAATGCAACAAAAATTCTGCTAGAAAGTAGTTTAGTTGGTTCTTTTAGCTAACAATAAAAGAATATTATGTATAAAAGGGATCATAAAATCACACACATAATCATGTCAATTTTAGATTATACACAAATATTATTGTTAATGTTTCACATTATAATACAATTCATACAAAAGCAAAACAAATTTGCTCACAAAAATTACAAGAACATTTAAGTCAACACATTTTCAGTGTGTCGGGGTAAATGTTCACAAATGCGTGTTTGTGTTTGATGAGCGATTTTATTACAAGATAAGAAATAAAGATTGGTAAAAGGATGCTCTAAGCCACATACTGTACAACAAGGGCGAGTAAAAGCTAAATAAATTGAAAGCAAAGGAATGATTTACATTATTTGGAGTCAAAGAGCAGATTCTGAGCTGTGTGGTCAAAGCACTGAATTGAAAGCCAACAGCTTCTATTGAGTTTTGTGTTGTGGAAACACATGTGCGCTAATGTAATCTGTTTTACTCGGACATCCCTGACATAAAGATCTCTGCTAAACAGTTTTTTAAGGCAAACATGCTTAAAACACAGTTCATTAGCACAGTTCACTCTCTCACCACAACACTGACTCTATACAGCTCCACCTCCCCACAGAGACACATGCAACGTTCCTGGCAGATGCTTGGTATGAGTTACGCCACGAATAAACTCACTAAATAAAAAATCATCCCAATCTGATCCACTTTCACTCACTAAACCTTTTCATCCAATCTGGGTTGCCATGGGGATGACCAATTGCATATAGTATGCATGCCTGAGCTTAAGCGTGCTCTGGGCACAACACAGAAATGTGTTCTACTTAAAGTGCTAATTTTACATTTTTAATGGCAGACACAGCCATTTCCATATGAGCGGTAGACGGAGAACGAGCACTGAAAAGAGAGTGATTGTGTTTCAGCGACGGAGTACTTATTTCTTTATTCTATTCCTGCACTTTGTGTAATTTCTGTCGTACAGCACTCCCTTTTAAGCCTGTCCCATTCAAGGAAAATGACAAAATACATTTCTTTTTATCCTTTTACAGCTAAAAGCATAAGCTTTGAGTTTACTAACTAAACATGTCATCATTTATTGTATCATTCGTTCATTACGTTCACTTTCATTTTTACAACGAAAGTTAAGGGTAACTAAGGCTGTCAGTCACTAACCTAACATTTGTTCTTCATAGAAAATATTAAGTCAAACAATTTTGGAACAACACCTGGGTATGTAAATGACAGTATAATTCAGCCAAAGCAATAGCAATTTAACCAAAACAGATAAGCGCACATACACGACAAAACAGAATAACAGTTACAGTCAGTCTCATTTCGAAATATGTAGCAAACAAGGCTTTTTGGTAACTGTGCACACCGTCCCTTGTTTTCATCATGATTAGGGCGATTAGTGAATTTAGCTGTGTTATTTTAGGGGAGGTAAAGAGAGATTAGGACTAAATGGGATGAGTCTAGTGAGGTAGAAGACTAAGGGGCTGGTCCCAGTTTAGGTGGCACAGAGCGAGTTTAGGTGGTACGGAGCGAGTTCATGTGTGTTATTATCCCTCCTCCTGCTGGGACCTGACCCTCTCTTTCTCTCCGCAAATGTTCTTTAATCGCACATGCACACACACACACACACACACTAAGAGTATGTTTTTCTGTAAACACTAAAATGATCCAGAATAATAAGTAATCCATCTAAAATAATATCCAAAATGTCCAAGCCAGTCCACTAATTTTGTCTAAATGTAAACCTTAAACACCAAATTTAAAAGACACAGTCAGTTGGGTTATTATGGACCTAATCAATGTCTTCCACTAAGCACTCCAATTTGTGGTAAAAGCTAAAACATATTTGTTCGAATTCAACCTAATGCAAAACCAAGGGCTTTTTTTAGTAGGCTCTTACTCTGACAGTCCGGCTGTCTCCAGATGCACAGATGGTGCGCTGCTTTACACCAGTGTGGTCAGATTGCCTCTACTTACTCCTTAAAAGATGATGCCAACTTCAGGCTCAGAGCCAAATGGTTACACTGAACTAGGGGTCCTATTACAGAGGCCCGATGGGTGTTTTTGCCAATACCTTGTGTATGTAGAGGGAGAAGATTGGTTTAATTGATGAGGTGTATTGTTTTTAATATACAAATACATTATGCCATCATTTATGCCTTGAAAGAAAATAAAAATAAACTAATAAATAAATAAAAATATCAAAGCTCAAAAGTGAAAGTCAAGATTTTTGGTCCCCATCCACTTTTATTGTGTCAACGAGCCGCATGAACCTCGTCTGAACTTCTTATTTTGTGTTTCAAGGAAGAAAGGCATATCTGGTACATGAGGGGAATCCATTTTTTCATTACTCTTTACATACACACTCCCGTTCTTCTTTTCTTAAATCTCTCTCCTTTCTCCATTTCACAGCCGAGCGTTGTGACTTTATTCCACATGAGCTTCAACTTCAGTGTAATTAGCTCACTATGTGCCAGCATTAGGAGATTTTCTGCCAGCTTATGGGTCACATGCACAGGATTGGAGTCTGAAAGGCGCTAGAAAATGTCTTATATGCTTCAAGTTATGTGTGGGATGTAGTACGTTTTCTGTACTCGTGGAACAGCGATGAAATGTTTTATTTTGATGTAATGCTCTATATATGTAGAGATACAGTCACAAATAAAAGTACCTAATTACAATAATACAATACCAAATTTACAGCATCTACCCCTGGTTATAAAAAGCTAAAGTTTCCATATTCATTAGCAAACATTCAGTTTGACTTTTATTGTATGGACACAAAACCAATGCAAGTGAATGGGTTCCGGTTAACACAATTTTTCAAAATATCTTGAAAAATTGTGTTCTGCGGAAGAAAGAAAGTCATTAAGGTTTTAAATGAGAAGAGGGTAAGTAAATGATGATAGCATTTGTATTTCTGGGTGATCTTTCACTTTAACACAACGCACGGTAAAGAAAGAACCCTTTCTGTAATGTTAACTTACACATGCCAAACGCCCCTATTAAGAATCTGGAATTATTCAGTTGTCATTCCTGGAAATAACCAACGTTTTAAGATTTTGAAACATTTTAACAAAGTATTAATTATGAAGAACTGATTCAAATTCTACATGATGTTTAGGTCACAATTCATATGTAGGAAGAAAACCTTGCCTTGCTCCGCATCGATTTTGAACTAGTTCAACATTCCGGAGTGCCACGCAGTTCATTTGAAGAGAGAAAGCGTCGCTGCTCGCTCTTTCAGGCGGATTTGAATTTAGGATTTTGACATTACTTAACTAAATGAAAGCAACCATGATCAGAACATCTGGAGTCATGAGGATACTTTCAGCATTTTCTTAAAATACCCCTAAAAAGTAACACAATAACAATTTCAGCTTGAGAAAGCGCAGTGCACTTCCCTTTCAGAGAGCTGAGATATCATCAAACAGATGTCTAACAGCTGAGCAGCTAACACACAGACAGAGAATGGCATCAGAGGTAAACTCAGATGACTGTGCATTGCTCTGGGTTAAGTGTAGCTTGATTCATCAGTTAAATCATCTAGAAGCGTAAAACAGAGAGAGAGAAACAAAGGGTTTTCAGGCTGAAGGTGAGAAGGAGTGGTGAGCAGTGACTGTTACACAGTCATGTGGTGTCATGTGACTCACATACTGTAATGTTTTCCATTGGCATCTCAAGCCTCAAAGGTCAAAATAAAACAGTTATACTTGTAATTCTGTCAGAGGTGGGGTAGGCTTATTTTCATTTACAAACATCTTACGTGTAGCTTGTGAGGTCAAAATAGGACCGGTCTGTTCATGTGAAAGGCCAACAAGTTGATCAAATATACACTTGCTAACTGTCTTCTCTTATCCACTTTTTCTACTTGATCGTATTCGTTTTACATCAGTTAATCAAGTTTATCTGGAAGTGCTTTTATCATTTTTACAGTAGACCTACATTGCATTCCTTGGTGTTGCTTTACTGTGGAGCCTGCATGGTCACCGGTCGGTGAAAAAAACAAGACCCGCAAATCTGTGGCCACAGTTTAAAACAATGTACTCACAGTATCTAAAAGTGTTCCGCCAGTTTACAAAACTGTGCTCTCGAGTTAGAAAACTGTACCCACGAGTTGCCAATACGTGCTTTTGTAAAGCATCCCCTCAGTTTTTGAAATCCGTACCCACAAGTTCATAATCTCTCCCCACGCTTTCGCAAATCCATTCGCAGATTGAAGCCTCTGTCACAGTGACTATTAACGATAATTGTATACTGCTTTGTTTTAGATTATTTTATACATTTTCTATGTTTACAAGCATGTGTGGCACGTTTACAGCACAGATAAAGCATTCATTGCAGCTTTCACTGGCATAAAAATGGTTTGACGTGCGATATTCGTGAATTTAGGAACCGTTTCTAAAGTTACAAACACATAAATAAAAATACATTCCAACTGCAACAGTATTCAAGCTGTGCATTTCTTTTTCAAACGGATGAATCGTAGGCCTTGTTAATCTAGGCACTTTTTGTGAATAATTTTGGCAATATTAAATAAAATCTGATGAAATTTGCACTATTGTTCACACTAGCCTACTTTAATGTTTAACCAAAAAGTTGGTTTTGAAATGATTTTATTTCATACAATATGGCACAGAATCACACTTGACCCGCCTACAAAAGATAGCTTTTAAATCACTTGATATGCTATATTATCACCAATTATTGGATTCAATCTTTTTGTCAATTTGTTTTCTATCATTTAGGATGGGTTTTGTGTTTCTTTTTCAACTGAGTAATCGTAGGCTTCATTGATCTGAGCAAAGGCAATTTGAAAATGACCGGTCATTGAAAGTAAGTGTGGAAGATCACAAAACTCAGGACCTTTATTTTGAAATAATTTTATTTCCTCAATAAAGGTGTGAAGTAATAATTGTGCTGTTTCTGTGTCAATCTGACCATTGTGACATACACGATAGAATACCAGATTACAAGGGCCTAAAATGTATCAGTTTGAAAAAGAAACACAAAACCAGTCCTAAATGAAAGAATACAAGTTGAAAAAAATATTTAATAAAATATTTGGTGATAAAATTGCATTAGGTGTGATTTAGAAGCTCTCTTTGGTAGGTGAACAACACAAGGTGGGGGGGGGAATACAACAAGCAACAAAGGTTTCACCAAATTTCAGTCGAATCCAATAACATTAACTAGCATTTTTGGGGGTTCAAATGACCTGAAAACAACATGAGGGTTAAAGGGAATGAGTAAAACCGTGTCTGCACCAGCCGTGGCGCGACAAGACACACAGCTTTTTCTAATGGGATTGTCGCATAGCACCACGTTACATCCAGTGTGGACAAAATTTACAATTATAATGGGTTCTAATGCTTTCTATTGTCTTTTGTTGCATCGCATCAGGCCGGGTCCAGTGTAGACACAGTGTTATAACACTAACTGTACAGTGTTCATGTGTGTCAGCTATAATGCACACCTTTTCAATTCTTGATCTTTATAAATATAAACTGTCAAATCATATGCCAAAATTCCTATGTGTACACATCAATATCAATAATCGAAAAGGTGTGAATTATAGCTGACACACAGGCGTGGATTAACGCACATGCTTGCATAGGCTGGAGCCTAGGGCCCCCACCTGATTAGGGGCCTCTGATTTGGCCAGATTTATTTTATTTAAAAGAGTAAATATTACAAGATGCTTAAGTTTAGCTAGGACTGACCACGAAAACTTCTCTCTTCTTCCCCAAATACTGTCATTGCGGTAGACCCATCATAGAAGACTAGACCATCTGACAAATCAGATCAGAGTAGGCTGGGAGAAAGGAGGGGCTTAGATGGATGATTCGCCGAACGAATCATTTGAGAGTCAGTCAAGCAAGGTAAGAATAACTGCCTATTATGACAAAATAACATTTGGCTCACATGTGTCCAATCAGCTGCTGGTGAAATAATGTCAATCATTTTAATTTACGTCACTGCTATTGCTAGACGGAAAAGCGTAAAAATGTCCGAAAGAATGTACAATAGTGGTGCACAAAAACTAAAAATACAAAGGTTAAAAGAACAACTTGACCAAGATAGCAGCAGGAAAACTGGCAGCTCGCATTGGCTAACATCAGCTGCGGTTGAAACAACAATTTTCCTTCAGTTCTGATGAGTTTTAATAAATGTGTTTGAAATAAAACTGACCGAGTTTGGATGCTATGCAACATCTTAAAATATTTCGATATTTATGATGTTTATATAAAGTATGACAATTAATTGCTTTTCAGAAAGTTGTACGTAATGTTAAATCTAATACTCAATTACAATATCAAGTGGAATAATTAAAATGAACCATTATGTTTTTTTGCCATTGTGCAGCCCTAAAGAGAAACAAATGTGTATTTCTTCTATATTTCTATTGAAAAAAGCTTTGGCACAGATAACCTTGCGTCACAATCTTCCAAAGTCCATTTGTTTGTTTGTAATGTAAGTTCGTAAGGACTTGAAGAATAAAACCGAATCAATGTTAAAATTCAGCAAAGCTCGAATCTTAGAAAGAAAATTTCAAAAGAAAAGCTTCTAATCACAGTCATTGAGTGCAGCTGTGACATGTCAGAGGGGACCTGGCCCTCCCGGCTGAGACTGGTTTCTCCTAAGGATTTTATTTCTCCATTTATTTATCATTCGAGTTTGATTCCTCGCCACAGAGCCATGTTGGCTTGCTCACTAGGAGACTGCTAAACAGATTATCTTAAAGGTTCGGTAAATTCAGTTTGCATTGCTTTATTAGAATGATCTTACTTGTTCAACAAACCACAGGCACTGTACTGTGTTTTACAATTTCTGTTTTTCTTATTTTCTGCTGTAAAGTTGCTTTGGAACTTTTGGTGCTTTTGGTCTTGTTTCCTTTTCTCCGACGGGTGATCAGGCGAGCTCCGTACTTTTCTTGTTGAGCTAAAGCAAACGGCTCTCAGAAGCATCGCAAACATTTTAACAAAAGTAGCAGTATCATAGGTTAAATCGCTTTAAAGTGGGGGATATGAACCTTACCACAGTAAAAACTGTTGGTTCAATTAAAGTGAACACATTCCATGCCCTTAAAACTCCCCCCAGTAAGTAAAGTTAAGTGTTATATACGTTTACAGAAACTGAATCTGGCTGAAGACGTATCTGAGAGTCATCTCTAGTCAAACCGAGATGAAAGGACGGCATTGTGCAGCACCTGAATGAAACAATCAGATAATTGATTCGCTTTATCGCTCAGTGTGTAGACAAAGACCTCATGAAGAAACGTCATTCTGTTAATATCCTAAAACTATTTTTGGTTGAAAAATAAATCACAATTCAGAATAATCACTAAATTGCTGGTAAGTCCCTCAATCAATAGTTCTTTTGATGGTCTGGTTTCAACATTAGACATGTGATGACAACTAAAGCCAAAATCCTAATCCTCTTTGACAAGAACACATAAATCCTCCAACCCAACAATACTTTCAGGAAGCGATTTTACAAACGCACATGCTTTAACCATCTTTTATTTGTTGTTCTCTGGGCAGAAGCACTTAAAAACAGTGAGTGTGCAGTAATGGATGGACTAGTTCCTGCGAGTTATGTAAGATAAGTGTGTGCAACGGAGAGACGCGGGAACACTGCAGGCCTGAGGGCAGTATCTAATTGAATTGCATTTACTTCACTTGTCCAGGCCATATGCCTGAAATACACAAATATGCACACACGCACTCAGAAATAAACTCACAACCGTTTTAACCAAATGGTGCAGTTACATTGGGATGAAAGAAAGCAAGGGAGAAGGGAACGGAGGATGACTAGAGAGAGATAGGGACAGAAAGGCAGTGAGATAAATAAACCGAGGATTCAAATAGAGCAGCTTTACAAGGGCATTGACTGAGAAATGCCAGAAAGTCCTGCAACGGCCCTCTGGGAAATAGCATTGCTTCAGCTAAAGAGACTGAGTCACATGACAGACATTTATACACAGTCATTCAAACTGCACGTCTTATTGCCATCAAGCTTTCTTTAAAATGTCCTCAAGAATACAAAACATACTACACCGAACAACAGGCCATATTCAGATAGAAAGAAAAATGTAGGCCTATTACAATTTTTGCCTTCACTTATTTATCTGAATGATTCAAGCGGGCAAATGAATCATAATTCACGAACCGATTCTGCCCGTTTTTAGCAGGAATCGAATCTAAAGTGATTCAGTAGAGAGATGGACATCACTGAAATAAAATCACTTTGAAGACTAGAAACATATTGTCAGGCTTATTTGAATTTATAATAAAAAAATTTACAAAATGATTATTGTTATACTTAAAAAAACAACAGTCTTAGTTTAATAATCCTATAACAATATAATTTTTCCCCAGATTTTCTGGGATTTTTTAATTCAACAACATTAAGGTCGAAACAATATATGTGTTAAAAAGAATTCATAACAAATAGAGCATAAAAGAAGGGGAAATGTACACAAACACTGTTGGTAGAAACCATGACTATGAAAGCTGTAAGCTGTCAAATTACTTCTGGGGTCAGAGCTTTAACTTAACATGCTTTGTGTTAGATGACCTGTGGTCGTCACGCCTAAAGAGCCCAAATCAAATAAAACAATACCAACATTTCAGAGGAATTTCACTAAAAACTTTTGATGGCTATTATAAGGATGTGCCAGAGTATTTTTAATAAATCAACCTGCGCACAATCATAAGCACATCTTGCTCTCTTTGTGTTGGAGACGGTCACAACAATGTCTTGACATACCTCTAAAATAACCGAACCTAGCTTTGTTAAGCCTCGGGAGTTCTACAGTGTGACGACAGTGTGTGTGGTCAGAATCTGAATTTTATTCTTACTCTTGACAACACGTTAACAGAATGTATTTTGTGTGTTTATTAGAAAAGTGTGAGCAAATTTGTGTGCAATGTGCATGTGAATGCTTTATTTTGACTTTTCATGTAGTTGTAGGCCTACATATTAAATGCATTGTGAATATATAAACACAAAGTATTTGCTATTCCAATAAGGCACAGTTGAACTAAAATTGAAGTAGAAATTCTGGGATGCATATACACAGACACACACAGAGAGAGAGAGAGAGAGAGAGAGAGAGAGACAGACGGAGAGACTGCCCCTGTAATTACTTCCACTGAGCAGCAGGACTCAATTGAAGACGACACTGGACCTTTATTACAAAACCAAGTGCTGTTTTTGCAAATTATGCTGGATTGGTTGAGCACAATGAATCAGACCCATTGAGACTTAAATCATTCACAAAGTGCAACGGGCTCGTCTTCTGCAAACTTTGCTCTGAACAATGGCCACTTTTCTTTCCCTCTTTATACACAGGGTGGGGACAGAGTTATCTGATGCTGAACAAGCTGTTCATCGTGTCTGAGTGAGTGGAGATGTGAAGGCTAGTGAGGAATTCAGATTCAAGTTTACAAAATATGTTTGCACAAAGTACAATGTGAAACTCTATATGCATTTTGAGACACGTTTTAGGTAATAGTTTAAAATAAAAATATGAAATTCTTTGTTTGGCTATAGTGACTTAGTCGGATTATATGAGTTTTGGGTTATATATGCATGCCTGGTCTAGAAACTCAACAGATCCACTGAGCTGTTGTGAAGTTTGACTGGTGACTTCCTACCTGTGAGCAAACAGACAGTAATTCGACATGGCAGCCATGGATTGGCCTCTGCAACTTTCTCAGCCTCGCCAAGTAATTGGTGACCCCTGAACTCTGGCTCACATGGGCAAGTGTGTGTGCGTGTGTTTGTATGTGAACAAACAACATAATATCATAATAATAAAAATTATGTGAAGTGAACTGAATTAGAGCAGAAAATGATGTAATACAGACCTACTGAATGATGTTTGTATTGGTATTTTTGTTTAACTGGTGTGTATGCATGCTTATGATGTGATCATGAAAGAGCTGGAAATTGATTAAATTTTACGCTTCAATGGCATGGATTTATTGTAGATAACAAGATAGGTATGTCTCTGCTTTAGTTGATGTCCGTGAAAAATTGCAAAATAACCCTTTAACAAGCATTATATTTCAATCAAAGGAAACTAAAAACTTATATCATAAGCACTCTTTGTGATCTATAACAGGGAAAAATAAAAGAATATATTTGTGATCTTAACTTAATTACTATTGTGTTTAAAAATAGTTTTAAATCAGAAGAGTAAACTTTACACAAAACAATACGTTTTACTGATTTAAAGAAAATGCCCATCTTTTATTAAAGAAGAAAGTCATATCAGTCATAGCTGAGAAATGTTTTTTTTTCTCAAGCACAGGAATTAGCTGAGAGATACGCTTGATATACCCTAACACAGTAAATGGAAAGCTACTTCATTCGTTTTAGGAAAATACGATTACCGTCACACAAAATAAAGTTTATCTGATTTCCGAGCGCAACAGTGATTTCATACACTGCTAAATGAGTTCAGCAGCGTGAATGACAGCAATCGTGGTATTGTCTGTCAGACTTTAGCATAAGCAAGTTAGTGCTGATCTGACTGAGCTGCTTAGAGCACGCTACACTCTGACTGTCGCTTTATGCTATACAAATCAATTTGTCTCCACTGATGGAAAATAATTGCAAAGCAAACAAATTATCTCTGCCACATTGAGCACACCTCAGTATTGAGAGAGAGAGAGAGAGAGAGAGAGAGAGAGAGAGAGAGAGAGGTGGGGTGGGGGGTGGGAGCTCTTTCACACAAAAGCCATATAATCCATAGAATCCATCCTTACATGTTTTAACTAAATCTATTGTTTATATACTGTGGCTCCAAAAACAGAATAGAGAGGCTTTGAATTGGACTTCAAATGATACATTTAAAAAAAGATCTTAAACGGTTAATCTCCACAACAAACATTATTCAATAACAATTCAAATTATACAGTATAAAATTTACATTATACTGTATTAACAGTAGTACATGCTGTATTTGTGTTGTATAAATACTATAACATCTATTACTATCTACAGCTTATTATATTTATGAAATTCTTCAAAATGCAATTCTTCATGTTGATATATGGTATCAATATGAAGAAATGCATTTTGAAGAATTACATAAATATAATAGCAAAAATGTTTATGACTGCTGTTAGTTATGAGGGAAACACAGAAATTGAGCTGATGTTATATAGAGAGCAAAAGGTGACTTGTTTTTCTTATCACACTTGATAGTAGACTTTGAGTAATGAACATAAAACGTGTGTATTAGTTTTAATAGAGGTTACCTTTATTGCTGCTTCATGATTTTTCCAGTTCTGACAAGAAGCCTATAATAAGAAAAACAGTGCTGTTGGTCCCCAGAACCAGAATTGAACCACTTTTATTACATCTGCGGCTTAATGCCAACTTACCCAAGTGTTCAGGATCATTTGTTTCTCAGGAGACATTCGTTGAAAAACTAAAAAGCTATTAATGTCCTTCCAGTAATCCCTTAAGTGTCTGGTGTTTTACATCCACAGTATGGGTCAAATTGATTCTGATTCTAAGTTTTCCAAGTCTAATTCAATCAAAAGCCGTGTTATTTAAACTCTTTTACTGAGATTCATAGTCAGGATTATTAATTTACTGAAAGGTGAGAAAAATTTGACCAAAAAAATCTGTTCTTTGATCAGTTTACACATTTTCACAAAGGTGCACTCAATTCAAATCAGCAGCAGTCTACACACTCAATGCAACCTTGCCCAGCCGTAAGGAGCAGCTTTATTATATAGACTTTAGTGCCATCTAGTGGTCATGAAAGAGGTGTCCTAACTGCGTATGATATTTTATGTCATGTATTAATTCAAAATTTGTACATATTGTAAAAGAATGCATAGTGTTTTCTAAACTGTAGTTTAATGTTTTTTCTAGGTAAGCCATTTCAAATATTTAAGATAACCCAACTCTAATGGCAAATGAAATGGAAAACCCATCAAAAACAACAAAAATTTGTTTTTATAAAATGAAACATACTGCAGTACTTTAATAACAGCCTTAAGTCATGCAATTCATGTGATTGAACAAGTGACATAAAAATGTGCCCTAAAAGAAACAAACTGAATAAAACACAGTGTCATCAAGTATGGCTAGGGTACAGAAATGAAGGGATCTGATTGCTTTCCAGTGGAGCCCTGATGGGCCCTAGTAGTTTCGTAGGAGCCAGGTAGGTGCGGATATGCCTGACTGGCTGAAATAAGCCCACCACCATGGCTTCTCAGTCCTTTCCTCACCATTCTCTCCTAGTTCTCTCTGGGTGTACTGCTCGAACTGATTAAACGGATCAAATCGCTCATAGTTGTCCAGTTCAGGGATGTTGAAGTAGTCGAGAGCGGGTTCTTGTGGGACCTTCTTCAACACAAAGTCCACACGGCCCACCTGCACCCTCCTAGGTAGGCCAATGCGCTTGGTTGCTTTGGTGTAGCCGGAAGCTGCCGCAGTCACAATATAGATACCCGGGTTCAAGAGTCTCCAGTAATCTCCATCCTCAGCTATAGAGACAGACAAATGCTACAGCAACACTGCAGAACGGCTGCACTTACAGTACCATCAAAAAAGACATTGTATGTATAAGTGTATATTTATTTAATAAATAATCGTACCTGTTGTGATGTCATGCCTTATGCCTTTAATAGATACCGTGGCTCCTTTAATGCCATTGCCATGTTCATCTTTTACAATGCCCTTTATACCTCTGTGGACCTGCAAGGCAATAATATAAATCACAATTTACCACTTTTCTATTTTTTTATCAGTTACTATATTAACCCTTGTATTGTGTTCATATTTGTATCACCCAACCAATGTTTGTGTAAAAAATACCCATAAAAACTGTAATATTCGGACAGCTATATATAAACACAAAACAATTTTTTTGTGAAGGAAAATTACAATGTTTGTGGGTCTAGTGGACCATATCGTTATTTACTAATTAAAACAGCCATAAAAAAGATGTAAAAATACTTTACTGATCTTAACATTTTTTATTCTAATAAACAAAAATCTATAATAAACAAAAGTATAAGGTTGACAATACCCAATTAGCCAAAAGTTTTTAGGTCAGCAGTGTTATGTAATCTATTAAAACGGTATTATCGTAATAAAGCTGTTAAATTAGAAGTTATTAAATGCCTTGCATTATGTTTAATTATGTTTGTAGTTTAGTTTATAAACAGTTTGTGAATCAGAAATAAACCTAATGAACTGAACTGAACAAACTACACACGATAAAGTGTGTTAAAAAAATGATAACTCACAGACTCCATGAAGATGAGCAGTGCCTCTTTATTTCTGAGCCACTCGGGGTAAAGCTCCTCCTCAGATGGGAATTTATCACAGCCCAACTCCACTGTGATCTCATAACAGTTACTGTGCAGGTAATTAAAGTCTGACATCCCTGACACAATTACACAGACACATAATGTAACGTATTTTACAGTATGGCAGTGTCACAAAATCACAAACATGAAACGGTTTAATTATAAGAAAATGACTATATTTGGAAATGTGAATAATACATATTAATTCATTTCTCAAATTAGACAATGTCTTCCTTCATTTTTTTATCAAGGAATACGTTTACCTCCAGCAAAGCTGTACCACTGTGCTCCATTAGTTATCCCTCCTTTATTGGCAAATGAGGCTCCACATCTCTCGGTGTCATTGTTGGACATTGTGGCATGAGCATCTGCATATATTCTAGCCAAATGTTTAAAAATCTGAAACCAGAGAATGCCTTTGCTAGGTACATTTATTCTTACACTTATTAAAATTAACATATCAGTGTTTGCCTTGAAGCAATGGCACAATGGGAAGATTTACTAACTTGTTCATCTGGAGTGGGTGAGTACATTTTGTCTTCGTGGGGGTGTCTAGAGAAGTCGAACGGGTATGAGATAACCAGTTCACCTCCATGCAGACTGGCAGATATGACAAACGGAATGGATCTTATCCACTTCATTATAGCATAGGTCTCTGGTGCAACCACCTGAAAAATATGTTTAAAAAACTTGGGCTTGTATTTGGCAGACATTACATTTATGTGCTTGGCAGCACTTTGTCCAAAGTGACAGTGCATTCAAGGTACAGTGTATCAGCTTGTGTGTTGGCTGGGAATTAAAAACAATATTTAACCAGTTGAATTACAAAAAAAACATCATTTTGATTGTTTTTACACAAATGTGATCCTGTAACATTTAAACCAAAAACTTTTTTATTGTGTTTCCAATCGAAATGGCTCTCACCTTATTTATCCAATAGGAGTCAGGAATGGGGATATGGTCACCACGGAAATGTCTGAAGCGACGGCGATTGTAGAAGATGGAGGTAAGATCAGGAAAGTTGCGGTTCAGATCAATATTCTGTGCGTTGGTCCGGCCGCTGGTCCATCCATTGTGCTCATGACCCTAAATGTTAAAACGATCAAGAACAATGAGCAAATCTTTAATAGATCAAATGATCATATTCACATATTTATTTAGCAACATTCCTATTGCTACAGTGTCTGTTTATAAACCTTTTGGACTATTAATTTACATGTCAATTATTTCTAGAAAGTAAAAGCATATATGCAAAAGACAGAAAACATCAGAACCAGGCAAAGATATATTAGTGTTAAATGGATGGACCAACGCAGTTATCCTCTTATTTGAGGTTAAATTCTCTTCATACAGTAAACAGATTTTTTTGTCAAAAATATGTATTTAATTATTCAAAATATATATTTGTAAATGTCCCACTTAGTGGGAATTGCATACATTTTGGAAATTAGTTTCCCAAGCTTACGTTAATGTAAAATAATGCTTAGCATTACATGGCAAAGACAATGCCGGGTATTAGCCGTATTCATTAGAATGGTTAGTCAAGGCCTCCCTTTACCAGTTGTCCTTTTAGTTAATTTTTAATTTATTATTTGCTTTGCATGTTTTTTTATTTAATTTTAGTAAAAGATATAAAAGTGCCATTCTCTCTCTGGTGCAGGGAGTTTGGTAGGTCAACCAGCCAAAGAACAGACAGGCAGACAAGACTGGTCTCAGCCACGGACAACGGTATATTTACTTCCTGGTAGATGTTTTCAGGGTCGTTCCTATCGGCTACCTCAGAGGCGGCGATCTCATAGCCGTCGGGGTTCATTGAGGGCAGGATATGAACACGTGTGGTGTTGATGATGGCCTGAATCCTCTCATTACCCAGCAGGTACTCGGAGCACAGGTACTGAGCCAGGTATATCAGCAACTGTCTTCCCAGCACCTCATTCCCGTGCATGTTTCCAATTAACTTAATCTCTGGTTTCACTAAAGGGCATTAAAGTGATATGATAGAAAAAGTATTCAACCAAAGCATCAGCTATTAAAGATCTTTAATATCTGAGGTACTCACATAGGTCATGTTGTCCAGGGTTAGTAGTGAATTCAATAACCAGCAAGTCTTTGCCTTCCACACTGCGTCCGATGCTGTATGCCCGTGAGATATGGGAGCATTTAGTTGCTGTCTTCTTCAAGATGCTGAACATCTGAGCGTTAGAGTGGTAAGTGAACTGGAGGATAGTGGAAAGTCCACCATCAGATATGTTAGAAAAGGCCACTTCTTGCTTTGCTGACGGGAGTGAAGACGATACAATGATGTGAAAGCATTATACATATTACTGTAACTGTATTAAATAACATTATCTATTTGCTCTTGTTCTATTCAATCATACCTTTTAGATCTGACAATGGATCATAACAACCCTCCTCATCACCGACAAAGAATCGGTCACAGTCCATAAAGTACGGCCATGCCATTTGAATGGCTTCAAATGCATGAACACAGTTCTTTTTCACCATCTCACACGAGCTGCGGCACGGCTTTATAACCCTGCCATCTTCGCAACGGGGGGCAAGCACCGAGCAACCCAAGAGACGGATATCCGGTGAACACTCGCCATTCAGCAAGCCATGGATCACACTCAGGAGCAGGTACTCTGCACCCATCTCCAAGTCCTGCCGTGACCGGTGTCCCGCAATGTTGGGGAATGTGGTGTAGCTGTACGGCACATCCTGACAGTAGCTGATCACCATCTCTATACACTGCGCTGGGGATGGGAGAGAATTCATTTGATTTATGATCACTGGGGTTTGTTTAAAGATCCAGTGTGTTAATGATCTATTGACATAAATGCAATATTAGATGCCTAACTATGTCTTTGGAGGTGTATAAAGACCTTAGATAATGAAGCATTATGTTTTCATTACCTTAAAAGCAGCTATTTTATCTACATACACCGCAGATTCCCTTGCATGGAATTCACCATGTTGTTTCTACAGTAGCTCGAAACGGACAAACTGCTCTTCAGGGCCTGTCTCGTAAATACGTTATCTCCTTCGGCAAAGAAGCGACAACGTTATGACATCTTTGTCCTGTGCCAGGCTCTGCAGTGCTTCGAAAGGGAGGGATGGAGGAAGCTATGGTTGCAATTCCCAACCTCACCACTAGGTGCACTTAATTTCACACACTGGGCCTTTAAGAATTGGTAGTATATACTGTAGATGAGTTAGCATCAACCTTTTTTAAATGTGCACAAAGTTAATGGAGTGTAACAGACAGCTTTATGTCAAATCAAATATAATCTGCAGTGGAATGTTTTTAAGTTTCAATATTTTACAGAAGGACTCATCATTCATATATTTTTTTTATATTTTAAAGTGCACAGGTGGATAAGGAATCATGGAAAGCCCTATCTAAGTCACTAATCCTTGACACTAGATCACCCTGAGGCTTTTGACAGTATATCATGACTTTATCTGCCTCTTTCTCTAACAAGTACCATCATGCAATGACGTTTGGTATTTGAAGTACTTTCTCCCCCATACCTTATATCTAAGGGTGAAAGTTCTTTGGAAAAACAAGTGACGCTATATGGTATTTATTACATAGAATATGGCTTCAAAACTCGACTCGGCATGCACATTGGAGTAAAAAAAAGCAATTCTTACGTCTGTCTTCCGCAGATGTTCTGCATCTTCCTGAAAAACAATGATTCACAGATGATGTTACCGCTGGCGGAGTCGTCGTAAAGCAGACTGGTCATTGGACGCTAGGTGGCAGTAGAGTACGCAGCGAAAATAATCTTTCTGCACGAATATTGCATGACAAATTTAAGTTATCCCATGCTTTGTTTACAAGACCTGTGGCGTGCATACTTGCTAAGAGCATCAAATACTTTTACTGACATTAAGGATTATAGTTTTACTTAGTTCTTCAAGGTAACCACATTTTGCCAAAATTTCAGCATTGCGCACTTTATTTTTATTATAGCCTTTTCACAATTCCTTTTTATAAAGAAAATCGTACAGGCAAATTGTATGTCTACAAAACTCAAAGCATGCCTTTAGATCATTTTTAAGTGTGTGATAGAAATAAACTTAAACAAGTGTTTCTGATTTTTCTCCAGACGATTGGTTTCCAACGCAAACAGCAGAATACAGTTTACGAAATATGTCTCAGTTAAAATTGATATGAAGATTGTCAATCTTGTCCATAAAGCCCATTCAACGTTTTCAGGCTTGAGCTCTAATAGTTTGTGCGAAACTCATTCAGTAAAAGTTTATCCATTACCTAGTTCTTCTTCATCCGGTGCACATCGTCGTGGGCGGCCTAAGCATGTCGCTAGAGCGATTAAAATCATAAAAAACGTGAGCATTTTGTTCTCTATAAACAGAATGATGTGGCAGTCACTGTACGACGTACAAAGCTGATCATTTTCCGAAAGTCAAGCAACCCCCATCGCTTAGGGGAGAGCCTTACTCACCCTGAGCACCAGCCAAATGATCAAATTACAGCCGAAACTCTCGCACAGTAGGCGGCCGCCCTTCTGCTTTGTGTCACTGTAATTACAGTCATTTCATAAAGACTGTCATTTACTCTTTCGTAGCATAGACTTTTCGTGAACTTAATTCATGTACTTCTTTGATTTACTCCTTGTCATTTTCATGAACTTAACATGCGTAAACGTCGTAAACTTCACTTTACGCTTGCGTACACTTGCCTAAGGGCTAATAAGCCCACATTTAAAAAACGAAACAAAACCTACAAGGAACTTGTGGGATAACAGATGGCAAAACAAAATATACATGTTTGACACATTTGAGTGTTACAAATGACACATGATGTCTGACCAACTGAATCACGTTTTACTGTAGTCCTGAATGTGTAGATGGCCTATAAAGGAGGAGGTTATGTGATGCATCTGGACCATATCATTTATACAAATATTTAAACATCCCACATTTCACTTTACTAGCTTACTATAAATACTTTTATTGTATCACTGACTTACGTTATAGTATCACAGTGAAGCATTTACAACAGATGAGTGTGCAAAAATGCATGTTATGAATAAAATCAATGTTCAATGATTACAATGAAATCAAAGCCCGCTGTGAAAACAAAAAAACATTGTAGAAACCACAATAGAGACTTTGTACAACTGTACAAAGATATAATTGGAACGACCCCATTCAACAACAATGAAAACCGTGTTTGGATTTAGGAGTATTTGTACCGCTTTAACATATTTAAGTAGAAAAATATTCGGTATGATTTATACCCAGCACCTCCAATCACAAATAAACCGAATGTTCCAATATTGTTTTTATTTAACCGAGTGCATACTGTACTTCCCAAAATGTCCGTTGCCTTTAACCACAGCATTTATCATTTACCCTGCAGGTGTATAATTCACTCTCTGTATCTGGGGGGCTGCTCTGACCAGAGAGTGTGTTTGAGTTTCGTCCCCAAATTCTATTGCACACACCAATGAGAGCCTTCTTATACTGTTGCCGTAAAAGGGAGTAGACAAAAGGGTCAGAGGCAGCTTTGCCGTACATCAGGCACTTGCTCGTGATTCCCCAGTAACGGTTGATCTTTACGGTGAACACAAGCTCAGTCAGTCTATTGAAAAAAGAATAAGAACAGCAATTATAGGTTACTTTGTCTTTTGATATTAAAGGGATACTTCACCCAAAACGAACTCACCTTCGAATTGTTCCAAATCTGCAAAAATGTCTTTGTTCTGATGAACACAGAGAAAGATATGTGGAAAAATGCTTATAAACAGATTTTGCCACCCATTGACTCCCATAGTAGGAAAAAATACTTAATTTTTTTTGTTCAGTTGAACACAAAAGAAGACATTTTGAAGAATGTAGGATAGCAAACAGTTCAAATATCTTTCTCTGTGTTTGTCAGAACAAAGAAATGTATACAGATTTTGAACAGCCCGAAGGTGAGAAAATGATAGAATTTGATTTTTGGGTGAAGTATCCCCCATAGTAACTGTTTTATAGCTGATGCATACATCACTGGCATATTGTGTGACATTTGTTACACAATAAAAGTCAGATAATTTCATAAACTTCCTCTGATTATACAGCATTAGGGCACAGTGAAAAAGCTTTTCGACAGAAAAAGTATATTATAAAGTCTATTAATATTATAATACCGTGTGATGACATAGGGGGCGAAGCACAGGACGAATGACCCAATGAATATGCAGATTTTCTTGGTGGCTCTCCGTCTCCTTTTCTTCTGCTCGAGTAAACACTGTTGTTTCACACTGGAGGTTTCAAAGAATATAAATGAATACACACTACCGTCGTGTTTTAATGTTTTAAACCTAGATACTCGTACCTTTGGGGAATGTCGACAAGTAGCAAGAGCGTCTGCACCGTTATAACATCTATCCTTCTGCAATGGAAGCGCGCAACTTGTTGCACTTTCAGATAAGCGAAGCACAGGATGAAAAGCGACAGTGCAAATGTGGCTGAGTGAAACACCACAGTGAACACCATGAACGGACCTCGGACACCTTCCTCTGCAAGGTGCACTATGCATGAAGCGTAAACGGGGTTATAGTCGACCCACGACACCAGGAGAGCAGAAAGCGAGAAAGCGAGAGAGTGCAGCCACGCATAGCTCATCATAATTATGGCATCTTTATGTGTCAGTTTGCTGGAGTAAGTTAAAGGAAAGACCACCGCTATCCAACGGTCTATACTGAGAGCTGCCATGCTCAGCATTGTGTTCGTAGTCAGAAAAGCATCCATGAAGCTCACCGTATGACAAAAGCAGTCGCCGAAAGGTTTTTGACGCTTTACGACCCCGAGGAAAGTGGAGGGCATGTCGAGGACGGCGATGAGGATGTTGCAGAAAGAAAGGTTTATGATGAAGACCCCCGGCACCTGTGCACGGACCTCCGCGCTGCAGGTGAAGCATAGCAACACAAGACAGTTCGCCACGAGCGAAACTACGGCTATCACGACGATGAGGAACTCCAGCAATGTTTCCAAAAAGTTCATGTCTCTGACCAAAGTCAATGTTGGCTGATTTCTCGACTGAACTCCAAACTGGTCCTGGGTGGGTCGTCATCAATGGTTTCCATTTAGCCGTTGAGCGCTGTCCAGTGTGCTGAAGTGGTATTGATTCATTTCACATCGTCGAGTTTACCAAAACTGGATTCTGTGTCACTTACACACAAACATCTTTGTACAGTTGTTAATTAGGCACTGTAATCTTTGACGTGTTCGACAGTATGAAGTGGATGGAGAGCGCGTGGTCATGCGCAATACAATTGCTGGTCTCTGAGCGCGCCGACTCACGTGCACTCGGTTTATTACATGTGACGTTTGCTCGAACCAGAAGCAGTCTGACCAGTGGGATAGTCTGTGCACGAGGTGAAGAAGATGCAGAAACGTGTGCGAAAACAAATTCATTTTGAGAAAAAAAAATTTAAACCATGAAAATAATGTGTGTATAGCAAAAAGCATTAAAGTTTGTCTAAAGGAATACCACGGTTATTGTGCGAGACAAACGAAATGGACAATACATCAAACTGAAGTTTTCCCTGTGAGGCATGTTGTCTCATGTTGTAAAGCGAGACACAAAATTATCATCATAGAGCTAAGCCTTAGTGAATACAAATACTAAGATATTTGTAAAGTGGTGTTTTATTGTATTCACCTGTTTACCAAAGAGTTAATAGGATTCTACCTACATTTTTGATAAAAACATAAATAGACACACAAGTTCTCTTTTAATTTCTTTCTTGCGTGTACAAGCGCAAAAAGTTTATTTTATATGCCCATCCAAACACTCAAAAACTACTGTGCCCCTCTTAGCAGCTAAAATCAGCCACTCTTTTTTCATCATCACCATGGCAACTCATAATAGGTGGTTTTCCTGGCATTGAGTAAGCCTATTTATTATTTTCTTTTCCATAAACGCATTTTATAATTTGTCTTTAGTGAAGCAACAAAGTATGTATTAGTGCTTGGGTTGTCCAGGGAGATTTCGATGCGTTTTAGCATTTAAAACGCATCAAATGTTTCACTCTGTACCTCTCAAATTCCTTTTACAGCTTTAACAGACTTGATATGTAACACACAGATTCTTTTGATATTGTTTTTAATCGTTTTGTTATGAAATCGTGTAGTGACTGTCCATAAATATACTTTAATAAAGACTTAATTTAGAATAAAGATAAAAACATTGTAGTTTTCCCACAAGATTACATTGCCCACAAAACAAATAAACCTTCAGGTTGAGATACAGTGCCACCAGTCACGGTATACCTCTTTCTTTCTTTCTTAGAGAGTAAGGGGGGGATTGCATAACACAATGTCTAGAAGCCAGAATAAGGTTATATTCCCTTGCTTATAATAGTCTGCTTGATTATATAAGACATTTTAAAGCTGACACAATCACATGGTCACCTCGAGCACTTTTTGCTCATATCATTTACATGAAGTACACTACAACACATATGCACATATCGAACACACAACGATCATTTATTGTTTCAACAGTTATAAACCTACATTTTATGCTATCCAGCATTAGATCTGATAATGATTTATGTCTTTACCCTATTTAGTAACCTAACACAATTTCAAACAATCATAACACTATTTGCAGACTAGTTCATCTAATTAAAGTAAACTATGAAAGGAAATGTGTTTACTAATCAAACATTTTTGGAATTTTGTAATAATTAACCTTATAAACCTTGATTTAACATTCATATGGAGCACAAATGCACGCACGCACACTGCACACACGAACACACACACCTACCCCCACACACACAGAGGAGTGAAAGGATAATAGGAGGTGATGTTATTGCTGCAGTTATATTAATATGATAAGACAGGTTGTTCACCCCTTCATCTTCTTACATACAAAGACTTGCACATTTAGGAACCTTCCTATTGAAGTCTAGTTTTTCTGCTTAAAAAATAGTTTGTGAACACACACAACATAGTGTGATTAGGCATCTGAATAGATCAAATTATCTTAGAATGTCAAATTATGTCTCTTTAAGAAAATATTAACTTAAATTGTACCTTATACAGAAACATTGTCTTTATGTCTTATCAAAGATAATGAATATTTCATTTATAAAAGCCAGATAAAGGAATCTCCAAATTATAGACCTGGACATCAGTGTAGGCCATAAAATAATTCACATAACAGTCCTGTTGCAGTAAATTCAGCATTTTCGGAACTGTACCCATCACCAAAAACCTGTGTAACCTCGTGTGACATTCCGTGTGTAGCCCAGCTTAATTCGATTGAAATCCATTTTATTCGTTTCAATGCAGCTTTACAGGAGAAAATAAGAAAAACTGAAAAACACAAAAAATGTGAAACAGCACAGTGCATGGTGTTTATAGAACAAGCAAGATTAGTCTAGTTAATTTTGTGTAATAAATGCAGTCTTCCCGTGGTTTATTTCATATTATGCATTAAGTGAATGCTTGGCTGAAAAGATGTGTCTTTAATCTAGATTTAAATTGGGCGAGTGTGTCTGACCCTCAAATAGATTCGGGAAGGCTATTCCAGAGTTTAGGTGCTACGTATGAGAAAGCTCGGCCCCCTTTGGTGGATTTAGTTATTCTAGGTATTATCAAAAGTCCTGAGTTTTGAGATCTTAGAGAGAGTGATGGGTTATAGTGTGATAGAAGCTCTGTTAGGTAGGTAGGGACAAAACCGTTTAAGGCTTTATAAGTGATTAAAAGAACTTTAAAGTCAATACGATCTTAATGGGTAGCCAGTGAAGGGTTGATAACATTGGGGTTATGTGATGGTATTTTCTGGACCTGGTTAGAACTCTGGCATCTGCATTCTTGAACTAACTGTAGTTTGTTTATTGATGATGCAGGACGACCACTACCTAGTGCGTTACATTAGTCAAGTCTTGAGTGCACAAATGCATAAATAAGCTTCTCTACATCACCAACACATAGCTTACTCAATCGCAAAATTGTTTTTGTATTATATTATATCTTTATCTCCCTCACAGTTTAGAAAAGATTAAGAGCAGTAAAGAAAGATTTGCCGAAACAGTTTTTTTCTCTTCCTCTAAGGTGCCTCACCTCTAATGTTCAAACACATTTGTCATATTTACTGAGCTCTCTGCTGAGTATCTTTCACACGCACACCACCAAGCGCTCTAGATGACCTCAGAAGACCTGCCCTCTACAACAGTCTGGTAAAGTGTTTGTGTGGGAGAAAGATAAAAGCAAAGAAAGAATGCACTAATAACATAAGTGACTACATGCTTTCATAAATTATTAAAGTTAAACATCAAACACTCATAAGGTAATATCTATTAGGGCGTGCCCTGTCTGTAACTGATGGTGTTGTGTCTATGGTGCAGTTAGTGTGCATATGGCTCTTTTTTTGGAAATGTGTGTTGTTGAAATTCATATACATACATGTACAAGGTTTACAAAGTGAGTTTTACAGTGAGATATAGTAAGATATAGTTTAAAATATTATTTTTTTTACTAAATGTGCATTTATCTTTATTGCAATTCTTGCTATTAACAAATCATTAACTACAACTTTTTTCCCAATAAACTCTTAATTTGTTGCTTATTAATAGTTAGTAAGGTCGTTGTTAGGTTAAGGTATTGGATTAGGGGTGTAGAGTTTGGTCATGCAGAATATGTGCTTTATAAGTCTAATAAACAGGCAAAATGCCAATAATAGGCATGCTAATAACAACTAGTTAATAGTGAGAATTGCCACCTGTACTGAAATGTTACTGCATCTTCAGATTTATTGTTTGTTCCAAAATATTGTTCGACTATTATCTCAGACCATCAGTTTGAATAACGTTTACTGAACAACTTACTGAAAGATTTCGTCACTAAGAGCTGATTCATTCCAGGCTAACCTGGAATAAATCCAAAAGCCTGTTGTGAAATAGTCCTCAACAAAAATCTTATACATTTTTTAGCTTCTTTAGGGAGTTTAAGGCTGTGGGTAGTTCCCATTGAATGCGCTGTTAATTCAAAGTGTTACAGTAAACCACAGGAATGTCACTTCTCCGTGCGTTTTATAGGCTCGCTATTTGGCCCAGTTTGTGTGCGTGTGTGTGCATGTATGTGCATGTATGTGCGTGTGCGTGTGTGTTTGGGTGTCCGTTTAGATCTTGAGGATCTAAATCAAACTTGTATTTATGAAATGATTTATGACAGTATTACGTGTTGCACACTTTTCACCATGAAAGACATTTTCACTTAATTTTAGAATAAAAAAAACACATTTACAATTACAGAACTTAGTACTGTTTTACTCAAAACTCAGAAATGCTCGATTGGTCAAGAAATCTGCGGTAGTTGCGTAATGACCAGTAAACTGACCAATTTATCCGTTATCCCTAGAAACTAATCTCCTCCTTCAGTTTCATGACCTGTAGCAACATGAATCAATATTTCAGTCCATTCATTTATTCATTGGGCACATGCCACAAAATAACCAAGATAATGTGTACAGTCAGTCAGACAGTCATTATCTCTAAATAAACCACTTCGGGCTGATACCATTCCCTTCGGCTTTACAGGTACCCATCAGCTTGTCTGGGCACACTGTGCAATAATGATCCCTGACTGTACATCATTCCTTACATAACAACTTTAATGTGCATTTGTAACCGCAGGATAAAAATCACTCATTTAATTGTCTTGACCGAGACACTGTTACTGTGCTTGTAAGCGCTAATATTTTGTAGCGCCCTTTGTTTTATCAAACCAGTTAACATGATTTCCCTTGTTTAAAATGAGATTGCATAAGCCCCCCATTATGCACTCACAACAAACAGCCCCTCTTCAATCAGTTCCGCCTCCTTGAGCTTATGAAAGTCCTTTTATATTCTACTTAAGTCTATTAACATTACTGAACCATATTTGTGTTATGCATTTAACACGGCACATAGTTAAAGAAACTGAGCTTATGCTTAGAAGTGAAAATTTGCGACACCTCAAACTCTCATACAACAAACATGGCGGTTTGTTGCCAGCAGATGGAACGTGCTGTGCTGTTTCTGCTGTAGACTCTCTGTGAAGAAAAAGCAGAATGTGTGGAAAAGAAGACAAGAAAAAGAGCTAAAAGGAGATTCAATTATTGACAGGCTGGGGACATGCAATGAACGAGAGCTAGTAAGCAATAATAAAATGTTAACACAGTGAAAAGATGGTGGGCTGAGCTATTTATTAAATATTGTATCCTAATAAAAGCATAATAATTCCAATAATTTGATCCTAAATAGTAAATTTGAAGACAATTTGAATGCATTTTATTATCTTTTATGACTGTGAAACGTATTACTTTATAGTTGTACATATACAACTCATAAATTGAATACACGCACATAAATGGATACGCTACAGTGATGGTCTGTGTCTACAACCACACAGCAGTATAAAACCCACTTGACAGGTAGTTCTTATCACCCACCAGCACCTGCTGCATCAAGAGACAGAGGGTCTGTTACCACCAGAGACTGCTACCAAAGCAGGTTTCCCTTTCGTTTCAAGACCAAATTATACGACAATGGTGGAAAATGTAAAATTCTATTAAGCAATAGTTTTCTTTGGGCATGTTTATGAAGTTGGCATCAGATTTGAACCAACTTCCAGTATACAACTTCTCTCCAATATTTACATTTGCATTTAGTCATTTAGCAGACGCTTTTATTCAAAGCAACTAACAAAGTAGGGGAAAACAATGTAAGCAATTTGTGCAACAAAAGAACAGAAATGCACAGGTGCAGTAAAACTGGTCTCAGTTAGGCCACCACAGTATACAAAGCTAAGATTTGCCTTGGGGGATAGGAAAGTAGAGAAGAAGTAGAAGACTGTAATGGGTCAGTTTTTGACGGAAGAGATGTGTCTTAGCCGATTCTAAAAGACAACTACAGATCCGCTGATCTTGTGGCACGAGGGACATCGTTCCTTTGTGGGACGGCACCACAAGACGTTGCTCGATAGCTTAGCGCAGGGATCACATTTTTTTTATCAGAGTGTGTGCAAACTCTCTACAAGAAGTTAAATGGCAGTGTGTGTTTACTTTAGACTCCAGAAATAGAACTCCTAGGGACTGTGTTATTAGAATTCTTCTCAGAGGTTATGAGGAAAATTCAACAGTGGACGCCAAAACATGCCAAAACGTGTTTGACTGCAGTAGAGGGTATTTATAGTATAAGCAATCTGGAGGAAAAGCATCTGGAAATAGAGCGCAGTATTGGTGGGAAAGATAAACAAAATTAAAATAATGATAAATAGGGATAAATAGGCAACAGCTGTATGTGGAGAAAAATAAGGAGGAATCTAAGGTTATTAACAATGTAGATCAAGCCGGAGCAAATATACTCTTAAAGGGATAGTTATTCCTTCTTTTTGGGTGAACTATCCCTTTAAAAATAAAGGTGCTTCAAAGGTTCTTCACAGCGATGCCAAAGAAGAACCATTTTGGTTAACTGTCCACAAAACAACCATATCTACTTTTTTATAATGTGAAGGACCTTGGACTTTAATGGAAATGTGAAGATTCATTCAGGGTCCATGCTATACATTCTAAATTTATACTACCAGGTTGATTTCCTTCAACACTTACCCATACATTTGACATTAGTCATTGTGCTTTTAATGAATGGCAACATACATTTTAAATGGTTGTAATAATGTCGTATTTCTTAACATTGGTTAATCCATTAGCTAACATGAGCTAACCGTGAACAATACTTCTACAACATTTATTCTCATTTGATTTACAATTTCAACGTTCACAATTCATTTTTAAAATCAAACGTTGGAACTGTAAACATGAATAATTGCATTGATATTAACTGTCATTGACAAGGCTTAAAGATCCAGTGTGTAATTTTTGAAGGATCTATTGACACAAATGCAATATAACTATGTGTTCAGAGGTTCATAAAGACCTTACATAACAAAGCGTTATGTTTTTATTACCTTAGAATGAGCTATTTCTATCTACATACACCGCGGGTCTGCTTGCATGGAATTTCAACATTTTGTTTCTATAGTAGCCCTAAACGGACAAACTGCTTTACAGAATGCGTATCATAAATACATTATCTCTTTCAGGAAAGAATTGAAAATGTGATGACATATTAGTCCTCTAAGTAAGCCATTGATTGCAATTCGCAACCTCACCACTGCGCTGGATACCGCAAAAAATGACACAAAAGTCATTTAAAATGATTATCTATCATTGTTTAACCATTCATCCTGTTCTCAGCATTTGACTGACATGAGATGTGTGTGAACCGTATTATGTGTATGACGCAAGTACTGAAAGGGCATCACAATATGCCCATCAAATTCAAAGGATTTTTTTGGATATCAGGTCAACTCAGGACAACATAATGCTGTTGCCACGAGGATGACTTTCTATGACAGATGGCTCATTACATACTGAATCACAGCTATAAACCGGACAGATCGACCAATGAATTCTGTGTTTTATATGCAGTCATTATCAAGTGTTATTAATGCAGGTGGTGTTTAGCATTTTTATAGTAAATATAAAAATGATTGACACTGTCGGCAGTTTTCAAGCTTGATCATAATTTTCCAGAGAACTGTAAAAATCAGAGATTCAAATAAAACATTTGTTTACGTCTTCGCATTATGACCTCAGATGGCTTTGATGAATCTCACATGCTTGTGTTCAGAGATGACATTCACTGACATCAGAGGATGACATCATCCCATCAGTGTATCTGTGTGTGTGTGTGTGTGTGTGCGCGCGTGTGAAACATAATAGCAATAATACAATTAAATATTTGTTATGAGCTTAAACATTTTGTGTTATCTAATAATCCTCTTTTTTCATGAACCAGATGTGATAACAAGAGTATTAGCACAGTGTGTGCAGGACACAGATTATCTGGACTGGCACAGTAACAGCAGAGCAGATGAATAGTGGAACATTGGAGTGCTCGATTGCTTTTGCCCACATGTGTTCTCTAGAGGTATGAAACCCCATCTCTCTTTTCTCATAGCTGCTGGCCTGTAAAAAGAAGTCCACACTGGGGAGTCTGGGTGGGCCCCTGTGAATCATGCCCAATGTGAAATGGTTTGTTACTGTAAGTAGTGCCCAGTCATGCAAAAAAGAAGAGAGGACAAAAAGTGAAGAATTCTGTTTTAAAGGGGGCATTTAAACACGGCTAAAACGAAGATTATTGTGCTATGATTGGCCAGCTCACTAGTGCGTAGTGATTGGTCGAATATTGCATGGAAATGTAACGCCTCTTACCATATTCAGAACTTCGGATTCCAAAACTACTGAAAGGTGATAAAGTGGCATCGATCCTTCCTTATCAATTCGAGTCCGAATCTGATCCTGAAAATGAAGATCAAGCTGATCTTTGCCAGCTTGACTCGAGCAGGATGTAAAGGATTGGTTAAGAGTAATTGACTTTAAACAATCAAGCATACACATCATAAAGAGTTTGTGTGAGATAGAAACAAGCTTGCATTACAGCAGGCAATGGTAACATAATAAATACAGCGAGTGCTTCGGCCCTTCTTGATCAACCAGTGTTACGCCATGTCTCATCGCGACTCAACCAAAGACAATAAACCCCATTATAAACACGACATTTGTTGCCTCTAGTTGGAACAGAATTAATGATTATCAGGACTTATGTTTTCTTTACGTTGCGTGCGTGTCTGCATTTGCAGGTCACACAAAGAGGCAACAACATCAAACTCGCGTTAGTCCGTAACAAAGTCTTTTACAATGAAAATATACTTACAGGCGGCGAATCTGAAGCATCAGACAGTCCTTGCAGTTTGAACTGTTGGAATTGCCCCACTTTTTAGCCAAAGCTTCCGTGCATAGCCGGTCTTGATCTCTCCCAGATTTGTGAAGCAATCTTTGGTGAAATGCTCTGCACAAACCTGAACATTTACATTTATGCATTTGGCAGACCCTTTTATCCAAAGCGACTTCCATTGCATTGTCCTAGAATGTGCAATCCCCTGGATCGAACCCATGACCTTGGCGTTGCTAAAGTCACTCTAACCACTGAGTCATTGGAAAGCTGGATTGTACTTCTCTGGAACAGTGTTGAAAATAAAATGAAACCATTCGTTTTTTGTTATATCGTCCTTTGGGAGGGCAAACAAAGAGGATTTCTTTTCACAACGAAACACACATTGTCTCCGCAAAATGGCTGCATCGGCAACGGTACAATGAGATTTACAAGACCACCCATCTTACTTGCGTTTAGATTAGGGCGGTTTTAGTAAAATCATGTTACGAACTGACGTAGATTCGCCGGGGTGTGGTAACACAAGGCGTTTCAGACAGGTCTGGGTGAGCATTCGCTTCTAGATAAAATACATCTTATGTTCCAATTTCACGTGTCTAATACATAGACATACGCAATTTATAACACACCAAAGACAAAGAAAAACACGTATTTCCAATCATCTTCACTTTCAGCTTCATGAATCAACTTCCTGTGTTGCAATGTTTGTGCTTTTGCTTATATGCAAATACAACTCAATAAAAGTTTGTCTTTTTACAATTTCTATTATAATTTATGTTGGCAGTTTGTGTCTTGCACTAGTATTTGAGTGCACTTGAACGATTAGTACTGCCTTAAGCCAGTGCCCTAATGCTGTGGTTCTCAAACTGGGGCCCCAAGATGGATCCAAGGGGACCACAGACTTTATGGCATTTAGTGAAAGATATTTATCTTAAATTGTATACAATCAAACATCAACCAAAATAATTGATGTTCCATCATTGTATACCTGGATATGTTTTTGGTTTAATTAAAATTCTAAGTTTAATATTATAAGTCTTTATTTTGGGGGGCGCAAAACGATGCACCCTACACACAGGGGCCCTACAACGAAAACGTTTGAGAACCACTGGCCTAATGAGTTCCCTCAGGAGCTAGATACAGTCATAGTTTTACACTACGATGCATTCATTGTAAAGTCAAGAACTAAAAAAGGTACTTTATGTAGCATAATACAGAAAACAACTATAAAGCAGACAAACATCTACAAAAGGATAAAGTCTTAGAATATCTATCAAAAATCAGTGCCACGTCTCTCATAAATATGGCACGACGGATGCTTAAACCAACAGCATCATCTAGTGGGAGCACAGCGTACTACCAGCAAAACATTACATTGTTTTTAGATGTCATTTATCACTGCCTCAAATTATTCTTAATAGCGATTTAGTGAATGTCTGGGTCTTTGTAGCAACATGTCGATTATTTTTTATATTTGGTTACTTGAGTAGATCAGTCACATGCAGCACAAACGCTTTTGTAGTTGAAATGAAGAGATTGAAGTGAAAAACGTTGCTAAATTCTGTTAATAACTTAGTTATAAATAATAAAACAACAGTAACATTGAGCTCATTCAACACTCCCAGCATGCATTGCAGTTAATCTGTTTATCTGAATTAGTTTGATGATCGTCACCATTGTTGAGGTTTGTATGATGAGTGTTGATGTCAGGAAAACTTTCGGTTTAATTTGGCACAGTATTGGCCTCAAATCAGTCATTAACTAAATATTATTTATCATCTTTATTTACAAATTGACACCCAGATTGTGTGTGAGTATTCAGCCTTGCCCTCCCTTTTGAAGACCTACAGCGGCTGAAACAGGACTAAGATGTTGGCATGTTTTTGTTTTTATGCCAAATTGAGACAACATATTTACAAAACGCACTCTGTAGAGTAGTTTGTCCATTTAGGGCCACTGTAGAAACAAGTAGAAATAGCTCTAAGGTTATAAAAACACAATGTTTCGTTATGTAAGCTCTTTGTAGACCTCTGAAGACACAGTTATGTATATTATATTGCATTTCTCTTAAAAGATCCTCCAAAAATATTGCACACAGCACCTTTAAATTATTCAATGTGTGTGTGTAGACTAACACTCTGATGCTGTGACAGATTTCTCACACATACACACAATTTTATGTTATATAAATCTAGAAAGGTACTGAATCAAGTGTGCGTGCAAAAAAATGTGTCTGCTTTCCTATTTTTGTCACGCCTGCAGTCAAAGCGTGCACACGGGTTGAGAAGTGACCTCCTTCCAGAGTTTGTGTTCTTGTGTAAGTGTGTGTTTGTGAGATGTGCGTGTTTACACAGTCTAGCATCACATTTCACAACCATGCCAATCACACCTAACGTATATGTCTTCAGGCTAGCAATGGAGCCAATGAAGGATTTGCTTGTTATTTTGGATTGTGTCTGGATTAAATCACCTACCCTGACTGCTTGAGACCACCTTAAAAGGAAAGAGATTGTTGGTTCAGGACATCTTATCCAGAAACATTCTTCAAATTATATTTAAAGTAACTATAAACTGTGAATTATTAGAAGCAGGGTATGTTCTGGATAGCAGTTAGCTGTTTAAGAACATTGTCTGTGTGGCTTTGGATTGATGAAAGGAAATAGTTTTAGGAAACATCTTTACCCTTTTCATTTCAGCCCCACGTCAGAGTTATAAGAACAACAGTTATATCCCAATTGCTATCTGTGACAGGCTAAAAACTGCTGCCACAGTATAGTAGCTATAACCCAAAGCCCAAAATGTTTGCTGATATACAGACTATCAACCTTAATAGTGACCGTAAAGAAGGTCTTCATTTCAAAAGCTCTAAAGGTCTTACTGACCGATATTTTAATACATTTCCACAAGTATGTAAAAAATAGAGTCTCAATTAAATATGTGCAGTGTCTCAAAAACCACAGCAGTTTACTTCCTGTTTGCACCATAAGAAGAGGATGACTGTATAAGAAATAAGTTGACACGATTGGAGATGTTTTTCTCTGTTTTTCATGGGGAAATTACATGTTTATTATTTGATCATGGTGATGTCCTACTATCAAATTTTATATATTTATTTTTATACAGGCGTGGAGAACCTGGAAAAGTCTGATTTATTTTTATAGCGCTTTAGTATTGTATCAAAGCAGCTGTACCTAAAAAAAAAGCAAAAACAAAAGAAAAACACGTTAGAATAAATAGACATAACCTTAAAAAGTAGTTACACTGGAAAAGCTTTTTTTGCGAGACCCAGGCAAAAAGTCTCATGATATATCCAGAACGTGATGTATTATTGGAAACACTTAGTTTCGGAAACACTACTGTTCGGAAGCGGTATTCAAGATAGTGTTGGTTTAGTGAGCGTTAAGGGCACGTCACTGCACAATTCTCTGAGGGATCTGAATGCAGAGACTTAGTGAGAAAAGAAATCATGGAGGTGTGCAGTTTTCTCACACATAACAACTGGTCTACAGACATTACCTCATTACTTTCATTGCTGCTCTCCAGATCTGGAATGTTTAACCATCCTCTCCATACTGGTAAAAGAGGAAAGTAACCTAAAAATGCTCACGTTTATGTGTAGTTCTTTTTCTTCAAGTGTCCTTGTCATGTAATGGTCATGAGAAAAGGAAAGCCCAGATAATCAGAGGACCCTCAAAATCTTTTTCCAATTGATTGATGTATTGGTAGCATATAAAAAGTGATTTAGATGATGATATTAAAATAAAAAAAAGAGGTTAAATGCATCTTCACAACATCACACAATACAACTGATTGAGGTCAATATTTTTAACTATGTTATGCAAGAATGTGTTAGTCTCTGGCCTTTTTACTTAGTTCAAGTGAGGCCTGACACAGAAGCACTGTGATAAATGTGATCAATAAAGTAACATTACAACAATTAGATTGCAACAACAAAAAGCTCAGAAGTTCCAGTAGGCAATAGTTGTTTTTCTACGAAGTCCAAAGGTGATATGTAAATCTGCTCACTTTAGACTTCACATTACTCTTTCCTCTGTATTCTCTTCATCAGTCAACTAACATATTTCTGTCATCGTCACTGCATAAATATTTGGGGTTCAATGTTGAACAGCAGATCGTCATTTCCACGCCGAACTTCCAGAAGGAGGGGCGTATCCCCTTGAATGGCCTCCAGTAATTCACCAGTGTTGACCAATGGTTGCCCATTTAACTTCACTATTATGTCACCAGTTTCGATCCCACCTCTGTGAAAGCCAACCAGTAAGAGGAAAATGTGTTTAAGTTTGGATGGATCCATGTGAATTTGGCTGATGTTGCAAAAAGAACCTCAGAAAAACTTCAAGAAGATTCCAAAGGGGAAAGAAATAACTATTATAAGGCATACTTATATTAGACATACTTCTGAGCTGGGGAATCTGGGACAACTTCATGTACGAGTAGTCCAGTGCCAATATCTGGAAAGTCTGGATTTTGCCATTTTAACCCATGAACTAGGCTGAGGAAAAGAACATAAATATTGTCATTAAATCAGTATTATAGAACTTTCAGGTTTTACAAGACAATTGAAGTGTAATGAATAAAACGAAACTTACTTCTCTGTTAAAGTGACCATTTTGATTCCAATAAACCTTTTTTTAGAACTTTGCATATCTGTAAAATAAATTATTAGATGTGTTTGTACAAATCCAGCTCATAAACATAAAATTATGGGTTTTGCAATGCAGGGATGGACTAACAATGGACAAATAAAAAAGTGTGATCATAGAGAGAGAGAATGTTGGGGTGAAAATCATAGTTATGTCATGACAACTATCGGAGAGTTTGGCATGGTAGTGTACATGACACATAAATGTACTTGGTCTTGGCAGAACAGATCTGCTACGCCTGCTGCTGCGGCGGAGCAAGTCCGGAGACTTGCTACTGCCAATACATTCACAACATGCTGCTGTGTGCATTAGGAATATGTGTGCATATAACATATGAATAAACCCCCATCAAAGCAGGAGACACAGATTGAACAATGTAAGCCAGAGAACAGAACAGATCTATTGCCAAGACATGTGTACTGCTGCTGCCACGAAGGACAAGTGAACCGCATGTTTTACTATCTATGTGTGCCTGGGCTTTCATGCCGATCGGCTTAACACTAATGGACTATGACTATGTTTCCCAAGGGAGCGTGTAGTATTTCAAAATCAGTTTTACAAAATACATAACTGTGTAGTTTTCACTAATATGTGCAACACTACGTTTTACTTCGAAATTACATGTAATATCTAGTTATATATTCAAGTCAAGTCAGATTTATTATTATAGCGCTTTAGTATTGTATCAAAGCAGCTGTACCCAAAAAAGCAAAAGCAAAAGAAAAACATGTTAGAATAAATAGACATAACCTTAAAAAGTAGTTACACTGGAAAAGCTTTTCGCAACATCTTGTTAGACCCAGGCAAAAAGTCTCATGATATATCCAGAACTTGATGTATTGTTGGATACACTTAGCCCTGAATACTGTTCGGAAGCGGTATTCAAGATAGTGTGTAGAAATTCTGACAGAAATCATTATTCTGATGTGGCCATAGAAAGCTATTTTTAAAGATGTCTTACCACATTCAACTAAGATTAGGTCTTGTATGACTGAAGTAGCTGCCCAGAGGAATTGCATATATACGGCCTCTGAATGCAGAGACTTAGTGAGAAAAGAAATCATGGAGGTGTGCAGTTTTCTCAGAAATAACACTCATTACTTTCACTTGCTGCTCTCCAGATCTGGAATGTTTAACCATCCTCTCCATACTGGTAAAAGAGGAAAGTAACCTAAAAATGCTCAAGTTTATGTGTAGTTCTTTTCCTTCATGTAATGGTCATGAGAAAAGGAAAGCCCAGGATAATCAGAGGACCCTCAAAATCTTTTCCCAATTGATTGATGTATTGGTAGCATATAAAAAGTGATTTAATTTAGCTACTGCCAATACATCCACAGCATGCTGCTGTGTGCATATAAGGAAGGATGCTGCCCCCAAATAACATATGAACAAACCCCCATAGCTTACATGATCACCTTGAAGCAGATCTATACAAGTGGAGCTGGGGAAGGAGGAGGGTTTCTGAAACACGCTGCACTGCCACTAAAATAAATAGCCAATATTTGAATGTAGATGCAGCAAGCTCATTGGCTGCTGATACGGAGGGAACCAACAGCTTCACCGTGTAGTAAATTATTATGTCAACTTGATTTAGACTTTAGGACGGCTCCATCTAGAATTTCATGCCAAACTTACTCTGTCATTCAGATAGTACACGTGTTACCCCCATTATTCCCCATGTCAAGTCCCACGCTGTAAAACTTTGCTGTAGTTTTGCAGCAGGTTTGCCAGTAACTTTAATTACTACTTAATACTACTTTCCAATTAGAACTGTTTTCAATTACTTTAATCAAAGTTAAAACACTTTGACTTTTGAGATTCAAAATGAGCAAGAAGGGACTGGCATTAGCACAGCTAAAATTGACTTTCTTCCTAAGCATTTTTGTCTTGTTTTCTAGTAAAAATAACTTCTTAAATTACGATACATAGACATAAAAGTGACCTAAGAAATGTAGTCATGTTTTATGAAAGAAAAATATATAAACTAGGTAAGTTTATGCTTAAAACTAAAATGTAAATTAAATCTACAGTAAGTTAATGGCAAACCTGCTGTAAAATTACAGCAAGATTTTACATTGCAGGGTCCTGAATGGAAGCTTGCAAGTTTATCACACATTCTACATCATGTGGCCAGCAAGATGAGTGACAGTGAGTAAAGTAAAAAACCTGCTACAGTAACAACTGCCAGCAAAATGAACACGCCGAAGACGGCAGCTTATTTTGCGGCCTATAGAATGTATGTAATTTGAAGGGTTTTGCTTTACCCTTTACTTGAACTTCTGTTAGGATAGATAAATCAGTTACATATCAAATATCAAGGCTGGCACACACTCACAAGATAATCGGGCAAGATTTAGTATAGTAACAAATATCTTGATGGTTGTACAGTCTTATCAGACTTTCCTGTGATGTGAGGTGCGTTATGAATGATTCAATCTGCTCAGAAGCACGTAGGGGAACCAAAAAAATGGAATCTGTATTTAATTTGTGGTGGTCAAACTCTCACGTTTAAAAAATCTGATAAGACTTTAAAATATCTTGTAATGTGTGCCAGGCTTTAGGTGCTTCACCTGGGGCAGTCTTTGCAGGATCAGACTGCTTGTTGTGTGTCCCGACTACCCTGTGATTAACTGTAATCAAAGTAAATGACATCAAGGACTTAATGCAGAATTGTCTCATACAAATACAACTGGGGTACATGATACCATGTTTAGTAGCAAGGTCATTTTGCTTCAGCTATCAAAACATTGTGCTTATTTTAGTACCTCTAGACCAGGTTCCTTAAAGAACGGTATATATTACTCACACTAAATTTATAAATGACTCACCCTCTCTGACATTTGTTAGAGAAAACAAATAATATTTTAAGGTTACTCAATGACCGATACATCATATTTGAATGTAAACTTTGAAGTACGCATTTCATTATGACACAGTCACAAGACACGCAAGTACCAATACGAATCAAAGTTATTGACGTGCAGCCATATTGGATTAACTTCAAACATCATGCCGAACGATAAATAAGCTTGAAATATTAATTGTTTTCTCTCACAGACATATACGTAATTTCATTTTAAAAGACTTTAATGAACCATCTGGGGTCATTTGGATCACTTTTAGGATGGTGGGTGGATGCACTTTTTGGCACTTCCAGGATTTGAATGCGGGCACCATTCAAAAACATTGTAACGCTAGGAAGAGCCATAATATAATTTAATATAACACTGATGGGTTTGACTAAAGAAAGCAAGTTGCATGAGGCAGAGTAAACGATTAGTTAAATTTCATACAGTATTTTGGTGAACTATTCATTTTACACAGATTAATGTATACGGTTGCGTGAAAAGACGGTTGAAATCTCTCAGGGTAACTAATATTTGCCTAAACCCTTACACACAGAAAAGACAAATCACAAAAGTGATCTTTTTCTCATTAAATCTTTACCTTGCTTAAACCTTCAATAACTCTCTTCAGTATTCTCTTTGGGTGATCTTTGCCAGTTTATATAATGACTTGTAGTACTGCGCTGGTACATACCTCCTAACATGATGCTTACCTTTCTGCAGTTTAAGATTAGATTCATCAAGGAATTTAGTGATTCGATCTGATGGAATGGCAAAAGAGATCCCTGCAGTCACCTTTAGTGTGTTTATCCCGATCACTTCACCATCCTACCATGACAGAAATATTTATGTTTGTAAAAGTAACAATATAATGTCCTGATAGGGAATGTAACAAAATGTATACACACTCACCAGATTAACAAGTGGGCCTCCTGAATTGCCATACTTCCAATTGAGAATGAAAGAGACAAAACTGAATTTAATCAAGCACAATGGATCAAATGTTGTAATGTACCCTCTTTAAAGAGCCATCACATTATGCATTGAAGTAATGTTAAAAACAAAACGTCTTAAGTCTCACATTGATAATAGTATCAGTCTGAATGTAGTCCATGTCGGAGTCACGGATGCCCAGCTCTTTTCCGTCTCTCTGTGTTGTGCTGATGATGCCAGTCGTGACTGTGTTCTGAAGAGCAAAAGGACTGCCGATGGCAACCACAAACTCTCCAGGTCTCAGATCAGATGAGAGACCCAGTGATAATACTGGCAATGTTTGCTGAGGAAGACATAAAAAACAAACGTCTTCTCATGTATCAAGATATGTGGTGTCTACATCTAAATTCTCATGTGGCCATCAACATCATGGACATATTGGGCAAACTTTTCCTTTTATGTGCACTGTTTTCACAATGACCGCTACACTTATTATATTTTGGTGTCATTTATATAAAGACCTAATCTATTGTTAACCAAGCCTTGGTTGCTGATGGATAGATGACATCAGCTGCTATAAATAGACCCAAAATATCTTAAAGCACTCAAGACTCTGTGACGCGGGAACATTCTCAAACATTTGTCCCCAAAGGAATCCCTTCTCGCAAACACTAACAGAGTAAACTCTTTTTCTAAACCCCAAAAATCCAACACACAAGGGCTAAAAATGGCCAGAACAGACAATTGCACTAAACAGTTGATGCATCTCCATAACCAGATCCACGTGTAGGAAATATAAAACTTCTTACAACCCATCACCTGGGGAATTCCACACACAAATGTAGGTCACTATGTGCAGCAGGCTACCACACTGACATAACCAAGTGTGTCTAGACAAAGTAAATAGTGAGATATAAACAATCTTTCTCTGGACATATAAACATGGGATTTAATAGTCAAAAGCATTGCCATTTTTGGATTAATGTACCACATGGGCTTTGCTGAGTGCAGTACATTCAGGACGTTAGTGGCAGACTTTTACCAACTAACCAATGCATGTTCGGAAACTACAACAACATTGAAAAAACACAAGAAAACATACTAGAATACTACAATTAAGGGAACTGTTCAGCCATTTAAAACAAGTTCTGAAAATAATGTGGTGATAATGTGTCATCTTGGGCTGTCAACCTTAAAACTCTTGCCATTGTTTTTCAAAAATGTGTTCTGTTTTCCAATGTGTGGTCGTTCTTTAAGGACAAATGTGTCCGGGTTCTTAACACATGTTTTCACCTACACGTGGACAAACTGATGTCTTGATGGAGACATTAAAATGATTCTCACCTTTGGGTTAATTTTGATGGTGGCGATGTCAGATTTCTTATCAATGTCTCTGATGGATGCCTCATATGTCTGGCCATCGTGTAACTGCACTCGTAGTTGCTGTCGGCCTGTTACTGTGGCACTACTGGTAACCACGTGTGCATTGGTCACAATCAGACCAGATTGCGTCATTATGAATCCAGAGCCGCTTGACAACGGGACATTATGTCCAAACAGTGGATGACTGGACACAAACATATGACATATTACATGCTAGCGAGAAAATGCTATTGATCTCTAAAAAGAATTTTTGCTGGACAGAATGACTTAAAAAGCCCTGGCTCGCATGGCAGCAGCTATATGTTGTCTTGTTCTCTCATTTATGTTCCACAGATGAATGCACAGTAAGTCACTTTGGAAAAACGTGTCTGCCAAATGCATTGTTCATTTAAATAAAATTGTATTTACTCGAGGAAATGCTCAATGTGGACCACAGCAGGTGCAATCTTCTCCACCACATCAGCAATGAAGTTAAACTTGTACCGTGGGCTGTTCTGATGTGCACGACCTATTCAAGCCAAACAAAAAAATACTCACATTACATTTCCTTTTACATAACCGTACATTCTACAGACACTATAAACAGTGTTGCGTGTTTTTTATTTTTGATCAAATGGTTTGAAAGGGTTGAATTTATTTGGTGCTTATGTTTTCTAACTCAGAGTGGAATAGCTGCGGGCTAAGAATGCTGTTGTGTCTACATATCACTAAACATCCAAAAGCAACCCTGAAAACTTTACAACGTCATTCAGGGTTTAAAAAATAGACTGTAAGGGACGCCCATCTAATATGGAATACTGAAAATGCAATTGGAGACTGTGTGAAACATTCCCAGAAGTCTAAATCAGGCAAAAGTTAATATCACAGAGGAAATTAAATCTGGTGGAGAACAATCAGATGATTGACTGAACTAAATGTCCATAAATTAATGTGTGTGTCTGTGTGTCTATCATTGTGGGGACAAAAAAGATCTGTTTCATTGTGAGGATCAACCTGTAGTTCTCATGGTGTTAGTTCATTCTTAATGCTTATTTGATAATGTAAAGTGCTATAGTTTGAGTTGGGGGTCGGTTTTGGGGTGTTGAGGGTTATAGGATTGAAGAGTTGATACTGTACAGATTATATTAAATAATTATGTCTATGTAAAGTCACCATGATTTATAGAAACCTCAAGTGTATATGTGTAGGAGGGCACAGTTATTCAGTATTATTAAACCTACGTAAATAACACAATTTTGAGAAATGTCTTAGTAGTTTTGTGTCCATACAAGAGAAGTTAATGGGGTTAGTGTTGTTCGGCTACCACCATGCTTCTTTTGTTTTCTGCAGAACAAAGTAGAATGTTTGAATTACAGGAGGTTGATCTACCCATTTAAGTGCCAAAAATGTATGGTGTACCACTATCCCAATACAGGTTTTCAGTTACCATGGCAAATATCTGTAGGCTATATTATAACAGAGATTAATGTAAATAAAATAAAAAACTACGTAGCTGACTTGATGAATTACTGACCTGACCGAGATGGCGCACATGCACCCTTGTGCCTTTCGGATATTATGGAGAGCCCTTGTTGTTGCGCTTTACGCGCGGCGGCTCTCAGCTTGCACACGTTGTCGTAAGTTTTTCCGTCGCCGCCGCACACTCTATGGCCTGTCTTACACCGGCAGACACCCTTGGAAAATCGCTTACCGGCTGGATATTTACATTCAAGCCCGTCGCCACACGGAGGGTGATCCTTCCCACCGCACGGTGCTCCCTCGCTCAGACTGCACACAAGACAACAATTGCAGTGATCGGGCACGTACCCGCTCGAGCAGATCGGGCTCGGACACTTACTCACATCACACCTGGATGGGCATTTCATTTTCTGCTCGGCTACTGAGAGTTCATGCGCAAAGAGCAAGGTTGCTGCGAACAGTATCAACTGCATTCCGTCTGGCATGTTGTACAAAACTGCGCAGTTCATGTGTTTCTGTTCCGTGAGTTTAAGTATCTGCGATGTTTATTTGTTGCCCATAAAGTCTTGAACAGTCCAAAACAAACCTGTAAATAATCCTCTTGCACTGCGCGTCGCTATCGAAAAAGCATCACATAGCTGATAACGGTAAACATTGAGAGAAAGCGATGTATTTAAAGTTATTGTCTTATTTCATTCTCATCTTTAAGCAATGTCATTTTTAAACCCAGCGCTTTTTAAAAGCCCTGAAGCTTCTTCCTCTCGCCCCTGACTGACACATGAGCGCGCGCCACACTCCCCCCACACACCCCCTGCTTTCTGTGCGCACACACACGTGATGATGTAGAGAACGGGCACAGGGCAGGAGGCATCAGTCATTATCCAAAAATACAGCAAAATTCGAAATTCGTTACATTGACGTGAGATATTACTCAATATATTACTAAGATGTCATCAGCTAAATTGAAATATCAACTACATGTCATATGAGAGTCAGGAAATCCTATTTTTCCGCATTAACAGCTATCAAACAAATTGCCTGTGTCCTGTACTTGTCTATGGGTTCGAAACAAATTTGCATGTTTTAGGATATGTCAAAACATATATATTTATACCCTACCTTTAATGGTGAGGACAAACAGAGCCGATCCGAGACATCTGGGGGGCCCTCAGCAAACATTTGTGGGGGCCCTTGTCATGGATAAATTTAGATAAACATAACTGTGAGGAATAAAATGGTAATAATTCTTTACCTAAAGTAACGCGTGGTTCTGGAACCATCTCGCTGTTAACAGTTAACACGCGATGCTGTGTGTTTTACTAACCAAATGAGTGATCAACAAAAACAAAACATGATATATATGGTTTACTCAAGAAAGCTAAGCAAACACATCAATAATTCTCTACATGTGATGACACAAAAATGACATATTATCATGGGCACACATACAGTGGATTGCAGTGGAGTGCATTATAGCTGACACCCACATGAACACTGTACAGCTGGTTTTGTGGTAAGTCATTCCCTTTAAACGCTATTGAAGTCAGAAACGTGTATATTCATATGTAGCCTATGTAACTTTAGAGACGGTCCCTTAAATTAGGCTTTCGAACAAATCAACTTTATGCCAGTGGATAACTACTGAATTTGTCAATCTGTCCTTGCATAATTTTGCAAAACTAAATAAGACTTTGAAAAAGTAAAAAAACACATGCCTTCTTGTTCTTTTGCTTCGCTACGGACAGACTCTTTTATAGCCATGGCATATGTAAACATCATCACTCGCGGCGCATGTCATCACCTGCCGCGCACTACACGATGTCCGAGACCTATTATGTCAAAGTAATTAAATAAATGAAGTATTAATATCAAGTATTAATCCGCAAGTCATAAAAATAGCGTCTTGTTTACATTATAGTGTTTTTGATTCGGTACTCAAGGGGGCCCCCTGGTGGTGCAGAGTCTGTGTAGGCTATGGGAAGGTGAGGATCGGCTCTAAGGACTAGAACAGGGATTTTAGGCGGTCCTCAAAAACTCACAAATCAGGCACATTATGTTTAACTTTCAACCAAACTATTGGCGTTGCTTAATTTAGGTAACAGGATGAAAACAAATGCGAGTCTTAACTAAACAGTGAAACAAACAATGTGTATGTTAGGGGTTATGTTTATGGGGGTAGAAAAGTCATTGTTAGACCAGAAGATGACCGTTACAATACAACAAACGAGTTTTTTGTGCTTTTTTGTCACAAGCACATTAACATTTGACTTTTACATTTTTTAATTTCATCCAAAGCGACTTACAAGTGGCATATAAACATTTTGTCAGAACGCTAAGCAGTACCATGATGAATATTATCTACAGCTGCCCCCTTGCGTCAGACAGCGCAAGTTGTCAAAAATAGAATCAGCACATTTTGTATAACTAGTTAGTAAAAGCAGGCCCACTTCTTCCTTACATCTCTCTCTGTTTTGTTTCCTTTTGAGATTTTGACACTTTCTGCCACTGCTCTGTTGGACAGCATCACACAATCGTTCTGTCCCCTCTGGTTCTTCGACTTCTGCGCCAAAGTCACAAAGATGTTGTCCACCTGGTCCCCTTTGGCTGAAGTGAGGTAAAATGACATCCTGTGGACTTCAGCCAAGTGACGAGCCTGCTCGATTAAAACTGAAGTAGTCCCTGAAGGCAGGTCGGCCTTATTGCAAACAAGAGCACGGGGTACATCCTGACCAAGGGACTGTTGACGGCACTCATCCATCCAAAGCGGTAGATTACAGAAACTAGAAGGGTTAGTGACATCAAAGACGAAGACGACGCCGTGCACATTGCGATAGTAGTGCTGCACCATGCTTTTGCGGAAACGCTCCTGACCTGCCGTGTCCCACAGTTGCAACTGAAGATAGAAGAGAGAGAGAGTTACAATTGAGTTATATATCTACATTGGCCAGAAGTGTATTTCAAGGTAATTGACCTTACAAAACAAATAAAATGTGGGCAAATGTGAATAATGCATAGGTGCCCTGCTTTTACCATGAATAACACCTACATTCCTGTCAAAATAATCTCTACCATTGACTACTGATTATTACTGAAATCCAAATATCGTTGGACTAACAAATGTCATTCAAAAATGTAGTTGCATTTAGTATTATAAATATGATCACAAAGCACAATAACGTTTGCATTGCTGAACACGTTTAGAAGATTCATGATATAGGCCTGAAGTACAAAAACATAATTTCACACATGTCACAAATGTTGACATTTTCTAATTGTGCATGTTCTTCTTGGTAATACACTAGATTGAAAATGTTTGATAGTCTATCTTGCAAGAGATTATATTGCAGAATATTGCATGAAAATAATCACATGTTGTAGTTGAGAATAATGAACAGACGTTGGGATGGAATGGAGAAGCATTTTATTTGAATCATGAAACAAATCATGCAATGTAATATTATTTCATTTACATTACACCTTTAAAAATATTTTTTTCATTGGGGAATTTGGTTTTTTTCCTCCGCATCATTCTAGCTTTTCTTTCATCTCAGTTAGGGATTTCTGCACAATTATTAAGCAAAAGATTAGCATAGCAAAACGATTGCTTGACAAGCAAAATTCCACCAACTGAACCGATTCAAAATGTTAACTAATATCTTTAAGATTTAAAAAAATACTCGCCATAGATACCCACTAGTTTACTTTTATTTGTAATACTTGTACACAAAATGTATACATCCAGTTGATTCTGTAGGCAACAACAGTGTTCAGTGCTTTCCAAATTGTGGTCTGTTGCCTCCTGGTGGGCCATAGCGGTATTGCATGATGGATCGTACTGTTAGTTGAGGCTAAATCAGAATTGTATAATCCTCAATAAAAACATAGTTATGAATTTATCTGCAAAAAAAATCCTGAACTCCTCTAGGGCGCTTTGGTGATATTAGATTGTATTTGTTATACATTACGCTCCATACTATCTACAAATATAACCCATTTATTGTCATTTTACCTTAACCAGAATATGATTAGCATATTTTGTGGTATGTAAAGAAATATTGTAGTATACTACAGTTTTTACTGCATTGAATTAATATATCATAGTATTATGTGTGAACTAAACAATATAATTAGGAATGCTAATATGTACATTGCTCCTATGTACATTGTGGCAATAACCGATAATTCTTTAACATTAGTTAAAGTGGGGTTTATTGTCATTTCAACAACAGTGCAGTACACAGTGAAACGAAACAACGTTCCCCAAGGACCAAGGTGCTATACATACTTAAAACATAAACATACATAAAGTGAACATGTGCGGATCTGTGCAATTTAGTGCAAATTAAAAACATGACACAAATAAATCACAGTACACAGTGTTCAATCCGATTAGAAGCCTAAATATTAACATTTTCTGAGACTGAAACAAATGCCAAAACTTAAAAACATTGACTGCAGAAAACAAGGTAACAGTTCTCTTTTTTCCCTGAAAATCATACCAAGCCTTGAACCTAGATTCTTTAACTTTGAAACTGAATAACAAATTTAAGATTCTTCCAGTGCAAAACAGAATAGTGTTCTCAATAGCCACAAGTCTAACAGGTCTCAACACAGAAAACACTATATGCTTTTGTTCCTATAATTGACACATTCATAAATATCTATACTGTACCAACATCAACAAAATTTAGCTAATAACAGTAAGTGAATGATCATGACAGAAAGGCTATACTGAAGAAGCCTACTGGATTTTAACGGCTGTTGTTTGAAGGTTGTGGTTAAGAGCTTCTGTAAAGTCCAATTCCTCATTTAGCCTAATCTCATGGCTGCTTTTGTTAACAATAAATAATAAATACAAGCTGATCAAAAATGTCAGGATTTCACGTCTCAAAGAATACATCCAGTGCAGATTTATGCATAGAAGCTAATAAGCAGAAATAAGACGCAGCTTATCAAATAAATAAGTTCCTAAAGGTTCTTTGTATTTTTCAAGTGTTTATTACTCTCTGCTGGTTCCCATCAGACAGACACTACCAGTACATACATACAGCACATACCATTAACGTTTCTATTATAAACCATTTGAATTCCCACTATATCCACCAGAATGTCTGTACGTAGAGCTTTTCAGGATTGTAACTAAACCAACTTCAAACCCAAGATTAAAAGCAAACAGCGCCTTAGTTTTCTTACTCTTACTGTCTCGCCCTCTATCTCAAGAAGCTTCTCACGAAAGTCGAGCCCGATCGTCGCTTCAGTTCTGCTGGGAAACTGTCCGGTGCAGAAGCGGTGGGTCAGACAGGTCTTCCCGACACCCGCGTCTCCGATCACGATGATCTTACAGGTGCGACTGCAGCTCGCGGGGTGACCCTGAGATGAGCTCGAGCTCTCCAGGGACGAGTCCATCGGACGCGAACAACATAGAACAAACACGAAACTGTACAGACAGAGTGGTTCAATCAAACCAGTGGTCTGCTCCTCACATGTCCATGAGTTGATCACAAACTTCCGCTAAAATAGGAGAGAAACTTCCAGAGTTCATGTCAGCCTGGCCTTCCCAACCTCACAAGATGCCATTAAACATCTATTTATGATCAATGAAATCTACGTTTTGCATTATGTTGGAGACATTAAACGGTTCGTTTTAGGCATTTATACAATTTAAGCAATCTTGAAAATGAGGAAGTTGACTAACTTTCGCTTTGACTAACAGCCCACGGTTATTTCATATCCTAATAACCCTGATATGCAGATATTTTCCAATTCAAGAGAGCAAGGCCACTCTTAAAGGTCCAGTGGGTCATTTTTGGGATGATCTATTTATAGAATTGCAATATAATATACAGTTAGGTCCATAAATGGCTGTGAATGTGTTTTTCTTTATCATGGAGAGGATAATGTCATCATCCACCACTTCTATCTCATATGGACGCCAGGATTGTTTTGTTACCTTAATGTTCCTGGCATCTTTCTGATGGATTTGTTGTGTTCTTGAAATCTAACTATGGTCTGTTTCACTTGCACGGAGATCTCACTGAACCCCACGATGGGTTCACACCAACAGCTTCCAAAGGCAAACCCTTGAATCAACTCCAGACCTTTAACATGCTAATGTTCATTTATGAAGAAATGATTTAAGGAAAAGCCCATACCTGTGAATAAAACAGCTTTTCATTCAACTGTCCAATTGTATTTGTGAATACACTCTAAATAAAGCTGAGAGTGTGCACTTTAAGACAGTATCCATTATAAAACTGTAACTCGAATACATTTTGATACACAGCTAAGATAACAAAAAAATGCTTCTGTCCAAATATTTATGGACTTAACTGTACACCTACACTGAAAGAAATCTGTTGGATTAACATGAACAAATAATTTACTCTGGATAATTTCGTTATGGTCAAATTGTCAAATGTATGTTTGCTAAACAAACATGATTTGTACAAATTAATCTGTCATATTTTCATCTGTCATTCTCAATATGAATGTGTTTAGTTAGTGTGACATAACATTTAATTATTTCTCTGACATGTTATGAAGTTAAACAAACTTAACAGAATTGAAATTTATAAAATGTAACCACCCACTATGCAAAGGCAATGCTTTTCTAAATAATGGTAACCACAAAACTTAAATATAACAATCTCAAAGATAAATGTACATCAAACCCTAACAAGTGATTCTCTTTACTGAAAAACACATAAAACAACACTTAATTAAGAAAATAACCCTCAAAATGCAGTCTTACGCAAAGCATGCTGGGAAATATAAATCCTCCGCCTAGTTGTGACAATTATATGTTAACACAACACAAATATGTAGTGCTAACATGAGGTTTGTCATCTTGTGACAAAATTGTACAAAAATGATGTTGATTTAACTTATTTAAATTAATCAAATAGGACAAATAGCAAAAATAATTTCTTCAGTGTAGCTATGTCTTCAGAGATGTATTAAAAGCTTTCGCAATTAAGCGTTGTTTTTTCTTTAGAAAGAAAGAGCTCAATCTACATACACCGCGGGTCCCCTTGCATGTAATTCGCCATATTCTATCAGCCATCGTAGTGTTTCGAAAGAGAGGGGTGGAGTGAGCGGTAGGTTGCAATTCGCAGATATTAATGACTGGACCTTTAAAGAGATAGTTCCCCAACCCCCAAAATAACAACTCTGTCTTTATTCACCCATATCTCATTAAAAATCTTTGCACATGACTATAAAACACAAAATACATTTTGAGAAATGTCTCAGTGGTTTTCGAGAATGGAAGCCCATCGGAACCAATGTTGTTCGGATAACAACATTCATAAAAATATGATCTTTTGTGTTTTACAGAAGAAAGGGAGTCATATAGGTTTGGAATGACAAGGTGAGTAAACTATGAGAGACTTAAAGTTGCTGATTGTGGTAACACTTTACAATTGTGTTTTTTGCTGATATTAGTTGAACAATTCTTCCACAACCTTTTTTAAATCTTAGTTAATGTTACTTTGTCGTGTCGGTTGTAGACGTGTTAATCATACATTCTTTTAAAATAAAAGCTTGAATCAGTGAACATCTTTTATCCATAATGAACTAATATAAACAACCAATGAACAATTATATTATTACAGATAACCAATCTTAACGTTAAGATGTTTAAATGTGGTAAACTAATGCATTAACTGATGTTAATAAACAGAAACTTGTCGAGTGTTACCAAAATTGTAAAGTGATGTGCATTGACTGGTTCCAAATGTGTGATCTCCAAGTTTGAGGTTTATTACAAAAAACTATCATACAAACAGCCTCTTCTATCAGTTTTCGACATCTCTAAATAATGGAATAAGGAACACATGCCTTACCATGACATCACTTCCTGTTCACCCCTGCCTCCCCTAAACCACGTACAAGGTCAGATGATTAATTGAGCCACGTTATCCTTTTTAAGCTTTTATTTTCATATAAATTACTCTTTAAAACAGGGAAAAGATGGGTTCGAGTGTGCATCTCTTGCTTGGTTTGTTGACTATAGGATTTGTTCTCTTGCAGAGAGTTTGCATTCAGACATACTGGATTTCAAAATGGGATGCATGTTTTGACTAGTATTCAGTTAGAGAGTAGTCATCAGCAAGGTTAAAAAAGTAAAATGAGCATTTTATTCTTGTCCCCCACCCCTCCCTACACACACACACACACACACACACACACCCCTCCTCGTCATCCTCCACTCCAAACGTGTCATAGTCTCTCAGTCCCAACTGCAATCTCATGAGGTGTAGACGATCGCAGGAAGATCCTTACATAATCGCAATAGTCAGTCAAAGGCAGCCATCTTGGGTGTTTTGAAAGTGGCGAAGCTGCACCGTTTCCCATTACACATTCTCCTCCACCTTCAGTCTTTCAACCTCTTCAGACGTTCACATGTCATTGGCCAGCTCTTCGGTTTCTGTGGAGACGTCTCCGTTGACCGCAATCTTCATGTTTTCCTCGTAGCCCGGGGGCATGAAGGCCAGGGTGTAGGGGTAGATCTTCTGACACTCCACCCGGTATGACTCTGTAGTTTCTTTAGCGTCCCCAAGGTTACCATCACGCAGGCTTTCCAAAGCCTCTGTACAGATCTGCAAGAATTAAGTGTGGTAAATGAATATGATGAGATCATATATATATATATATATATATATATATATATATATATACATATATATATTAACGTTAAGATGTTTAAATGTGGTAAACTAATGCATTAACTGATGTTAATACACAGAAACTTGTCAAGTGTTACCAATATTGTAAAGAGATGTGCATTGACTGGTTCCAAATGTGTAAAAAAAATTATTGACTTTTCATTTATTAACTGTCTAGACATAAACTTCAAAGCTCATAGTGTCTTAATGTGTACCTGAACACTTCTGTTATTCAGGGATTCGTCAAGTGCTATAGCCAGTTCAACCGCTTTCTTTTGTGTTGAAGGGTCCAAATAGAACATCATTTTGGCAGCTGTTAAGATATGAAAACAGATGAATATGCTATGTGGAAAAGCAATATTCAGGGGTTGGTAGAAAATGGGTACATTTGTACCTGCTACTCGGTGAGGGATGGAATTGGAGTGCTTGGTGAGGAAGGCCTGGTTGAAGCTCTTGGCATTACTATCTCCAAACAGCCTGGAGATTTCCTGCATCAGCACCATGCTCACTGATTCTGGTACGTCTTTACTTTCCGATACTGTCAGCCAATCAATACGGAGGAACAAATTAGACCAACTAAAGCATTGTAGACCAAACAAAGACACAGGGAAAATCAAGGTTCGCTCACCTCCTTTAAAGAAGCGCACTATACACTGGTGAAGCCAGGGATGGTCTGGGTCTATGGCATAGGCCCTCTTCAACGATTGCAACATTAATAGGAACTTTTCTGTGAAGCGATCATTAAAACTATTATGAACTACTTTTCTTTAGAATGCACATTCAGAGATTTTCGAGAAGAAATGTGGGTACCTTTCCTAAAGTAGATCTCAAAGGCCAGAAGGTGTGTTTCGATCTTCTTCTTCACCAGATTTTTCAAGGGTGTTAGAAACTTTACAGCTTCATCTAACGGGTTTTCCACCTTACGAATAAAAAGGAGGGATTTTCACATAGCATGACTAACATCACAAAAACAGGAACTAGTGAATGCTCACTAAACAGTATGAACCCCATAAACTTCCCACTTTACCACAACACACACCCTTGCCAGTTTCTCCGGTACGAGTTCCTCCTTGGGTCCTCCGACCTCTTCGTCATCATCCTCTTTTTTCTTCTTCTGGTTCTTTAACTGTTTCTCCTTCTCTGCGTTCTTTTTCTCTTCTTCTATCTGCGCTTTCTTCTGCGCTCTCCGCTGCTTGTTCCTTAACTTCTTCAGCTCTTTGTCGGTAAGATTCCCTGTTTAAAATAAACTACCTTTAATACAGAAGCATCGGGCACACTGAATGTTAACGCTCTCTGACTCTATGTAGCATTACCAGTATCGGCCTGTAGCTCTTTGCTGTCATCGATTAGCGGGTTGTCATGCAGGTTGAGGTAGATTTGGATGGCGGTGTGTGAGGCTTTGAAATAGAACGGGTGCATACGTAACACGTCCTCCAGTTTCAGCAGGTCCACATAGGAGCGCAGCGTCATCTTTCGCATGCAGTATGTATGGAAGTCAAACTGGTCATCTGTTATCTCTACAAAATGCTGTGAGGAAAATATATGATAGATGAGATGATCAAATCAGATGCAAAGCCAATTTTGTTTGTGATAAACACTATAGGAATCTCTCATTTACATGTTTTTTTTTTCAAAAAAAGAAAATGATGCCAAAACTTTTTATTCTCTGCATATTAGGAGACCATCCACACGGAAACGTGTTTATCTCTATACGTTAAGATTTTGTATCTTATAGGTGTTTCGTCCAAACAGGTCCAGCGTTTTGGGAGCCTGAAACTGCTATTTATTAAAACCGGGAACCAAAGTGGATAAATCTGAAAACTCCACCCTTATGTTTTTGTGTGTGGAGCAGATTCGTATATTTTCAAAAACGCTGATGTCATCACCAATGACAAAATCTTCTCAGTTTGAGTGTATCTCTGTGGAAGAATACTGATCTGGCATGTATACTACATCGTTTTGAGTCAGTTAAGTGGTTTCGTGTGTATGCAGATATTTCTTGAGACGATGCTGTGAAAAGGAAAAAAAAAATTCGGATAGGGTAAGCTCTGGCTTCGTGTGGATGTGGTGTAAATCAAAAGCACATAATGCACATACAGACCATAACATAATTACAAAGCAGAGAATGGCTTACCCTCTCAATCTCATGACATTTTTTAAGTGCCTCTCCATATTTGTTCATAGATTTATAGGCCAAAGCACATTCAGTCTGAAACCACATACACTGCATCTCATTCAAATTCTCTACGGCGGACGCTCCCTCCTGTAATAGAGCAACAGAGTAGTTATAAACACTATACAACAGTACCACCACAAAGTGTACTCAAATTGTGTGACCCTTACCCTTGTAAACTTGGCGCACATTTCCTCAGCTTCTTTGACCAGGCCTGCTTTAAGCAGGTACTTGGCACATTTGGAGTTGATGAAGCGGTCGGCTGTGTCAAGGGCCTGAGCTTCATCCATCCAGCGGGCTGCTTCCCGGATGTTCCCAGCATGCTGAGGGAGAGCAACAATGACATGAGATGAATGGGCAATTCACTAACTAAAATGTACATGATTACAAATTGATCACAAATACTTTTTAAACAGTGTCTACTATGGCTTGAGAATATTAAAAAGCATGGTTAACCAAGACAAATTTAGCACCTAAGATTTACATATAAAGCAATAAAAAGTTTAAGTTTAAACTGGAAATTACAGTGTAAAGTGGTTTTGTGCATTACCTTGTATATCTTGGCTTTAACAAGGAAAAGCTCTATCAGAGTAGGTGTGCTCTCAATACCAGCGTTGATGTATTCGAGGGCCATGCTGTGCTGAGAAATTTGATCATAGTGCTGAGCCAGGAAGTACTGGACCCAGAGTAACGTAGTGGGGGGCTCCTCTTTGCCATCGTCTGTATCAAAAGAACCAATCAGATGCTAATAAAAAACCAAGCTGATACAAACTATAGGCTCAAAACTGCATATATTCAAAGTGGAAAAGGTATAAATTCATAAGTGATAAAAAATTATCATTTAAAACATAAATTATTACTTTTTCCCACCCTTCCTGTTTGTCATTATTTTCTGTAAAGTGTCAGTTTTGAAAACACAAGCTTTCAGTCTGTCAGTGAAATGGAATTAAGAATACAAAAAAGCTGCATACCATCCGGGCTGAACATTCGAGAGCTACGTAAAGATGTTTCATAACCAACAACTAATTCTTCAATTATTGACACCTGCAACGGAAAAACGCTTTTATTCAAACATCATTCAACGTAGTTTCAAAATTCAAGTACATTTGAAACTGTTTGATTAAGTGCCTTGTTTTCGACCTCAGAATAATCTATTCGCACCTTTTCTTTGTCCTGGTAGAGAGATCTGAGTGTAGTGAAGACTGGAGGACATCCTTTACTAAAGTTAATTCTTAAATATGTATCCAGACACTCCCGAAACTTTGCACCTGGAAAAAAATGTATTCAACATGAAATAATTAGCACCAAGTCAGAACCTCATATCTTAAGGTGCGTTCATATTTGTAGTTCGGTTCTCTTGCATATTTTGGTCCTGACCGAAAAAGAAAATTTTGTTTGCTAAGCGTTCGCCAAGCATTCAGACTGGCATTTAAACAGCTAACCTAAAGATACCGAACCTAATAGCTTACATGTAAAGTCGCAACGTGATTGTCAGATTTTAAATATAAATCATAAAAGTCGTCCATACAAAACAAAGCTGTGTGCTGGGAACAGCTTGGTGTGTCTTCCTGTTTTTGGTTCGGTTCGATGCCTTTGGTCTGTGTTGCCTTCATATTTTAAGCGAACAGCACCATTGTTCGTTTTAAGGTGAATGCTACCACCCGAACTCTGGTGCGCACCAAGCAAGCGGACAGAGACCACTGAAAATATGGGTCTCGGTCCCCTTGCAGCATTCACACTTACACAAATAAATTGTACTTATAAGAGCAATTGCACCAGAGTTTGTTTTAATCGAACCAAACATGTCACATGTGAACACACCCTTAGACCTAGCCAAAAGTATACTTAAGATTCTGTACGTGCAGTCATATGCTCTAGGTGTGCAAAGTGTACTCTTGTCTATTCATCCACGTGCATAAACACTAGGAATGTAACGATTCACCGTGAATGTGACTATTGCAATTTAGTTTTGTTATTTGGCATAGAAGATATTTGTATTTTTCAAAGAAATGTGCAGCATTTGAGAAATAATAAAGAGGCACTTGTTCATTTATAATTTGTCTCAATTTATTTTTCTATAAATTATTTATCAAATTTGTCCCAATTTATATTTATTTTAAACGTGAAATGTATCGCAACGTAAGCCGAGTGAATCGTTACATTCCTAATGAACACAAATGGTCAACATGTGCACATTGATTGCTTGCCACCCGCAGTTAATGCAGATGTGTGCAGTTAAACAAATTAGAACGCACCTTTACATCACTCACATACACTGCTAAATACATCTGTGTATTACATCTAACATGCGTTTCGAATCCAAAACATAATTTTTGGAGGAAGTGTTCCTTACCAGACAGGAAGCTAAGTGGTAGTCTGCGAGGTACGAGGCCTTTTGGGTATTTCTCCCACGCTTCCTCATATATCTTCAGCTTCTCCTCTACGCTTGCTGAAATACACAAGAGGTTCAAGATAGAATCACTGCATTTTGTTAAATGATGTTACTAATATTCATAGTTTAATAACATGATCTGCAATCTACACGGAGATCTCAGCTTTGTGAGCGAAGGTTTTTTACCAGGCTTATAGGCTTTCTCCAGGCCATGGTAATAAGACCAGTTCTCTGGATTTCTCTCCTGCAGTCGTCTGTACACATCTGCTGCCGCCTCATATTGTTCCAGACTCAACAGCAGCTCTCCTACTCGCCCAAAAAATGTAAAGAGAGGGAAGGAAAACCATTCACCAAACAACTCTTATCTGGCGTTAATGCAAATATGTAACACGTATGTACCTTTGGTCTCCTCCACGGCCAGTTTGTCACAGATTTGTTTCTCGTAGGTGGTGAGATGCTCCAGAGCTTCTCTCAGGAGCCCGGCCTCCCTCAACACCTGATTCTGATAAAGCAGCAGCTCGCTGTACTCATAATCCACCTTGTCAGGTGATGTCTAAAAAAACACAAACACAAAAGAGAGCAGGTTTACCTAGAGATTAATACATCCCAAATCCCTCGCAAATATTACACAGTTACAAACAATTGATCCAGCCTGCCAACATTTAGCTTCCCGTTGTCCAAGAAACCAATGAGAGGAAGTAAGACTCTTATCTTGGACTCCATAAGAACCATGTGCTATCATGTTTCCTGTCATGGCAGGTTGATGTCCTCACAATACCTCGTTTTTTTTACAACTGCTGTTATTTCTCTATGCACCTCTACACAAACACTTGGTTCTGCTTTAGGACTCAGATTTTACAATTTGACAAGTAGTAAAAAGTTTATTGTATTTTGGTAGTGGCTGTAATGTCCTTACATTCAAATGTACTCCAACCCTAAATGGAGTTAGTCTGTCTCCTATGTCTATATTCACCTGTTGTGTTTTTCTAAACTCCTCGATGATTTTAGCAGCCATCTCATAGTCCCCCAACAGGTGATACGCGATGGCGTAGCCAATCCATGAAGCTCGCTGGGCCGGTCGCAACTGTAGCAGCTGATACCGGGTCTCCTGTTAGACAGACACATACACACACAAACAGTCACAATATGGTTTTTATTGAAGGCAGTGGAGAAATTGGACGTCTTTCAAAGAATAATGCAACAAAGCACTACCTCAAGGCTGTACTTAAGAAAACAAAAGTGGCGCCATATTGCGCAAAAGCTCAATATCTGTGAAAGGTGGGTATCAGAGTGACCCGAGGGAATTTAACACCCACCACTTGAACATAAAACACAAGACAAACAAAACAAAGACAAAGAGAAACAGGTGCAAATTAGAAAATGGACATTGCTGACTCATGGCCCCTGGATCAGGCCCAAAACACACTTGAATCGCTTGTGTTCCACCTTAAAGGAATTGTTCACTTTCAACATACATTTTCATTTTAATTTACTCACCCCTGTTGTCATCCAAGATGCATATGTAAGGTTTTTGATTTAAACATTCCAGGATTATTCTCCATTCTTCAACCGTTTGGAGTCCATTGATGTGCACTACATAATCCTGGTATGTTTATCCAAAATCAAAATTTATTCTCTGTAAATTAGGATGAAAAAGTATGTTGAAAGTGAACAATTGCTTCAACATTATTTAAAAGATGAAGAGGTGCCATTCAAATTTAGTGCCGCCTCAGAATCACACCAAAATTATGCCCTGTCTCTTCACAAAAAACACTGTGTGTATTCAACATTGTCGTTTATAACTGCAGTTGTGGCATTGCGCCGCAAGGGAAGCGCTGTTTTGTTAGCATGTTAGCCCAGTGAGGCGCTGAAAAGTTGCAGTACAAGAGCTAATAGGAGCTGTATTAGCTGGGATTCACGGCTGAATATTCAACTGTACACAGCGAGTTCGCCAGTATGAATGAACGCACATTGCAATTAGAACGACTCGCAAACAAATGACTCCATTGGACCGTATGTTTATTATTTGAACCCTTTATTTTCAATCACTAGCGAATATAAAAGATAAGCGAATCATTCAACCACAAGAGAAAGCAGGATGTGAATGAGCTTAGCTCATTTATTAAGACTGGTTAAATTAGTTGGCCGTTATGGGCTGAAAAGTTATTCGTAAAAAGGATAAAAAAAAACATTACTCTAATTCAACCAAACAGAAATGTTTCAATACTTAAAAATTTGATGAAAATTACAATTATTATGTTTTAATATGTAAAGTGTTATGTTAAGCCACTTAAAGGTACGGTAGGCCTACATGTGTGTGTGTGTACAAGATCAGGTTGGCACCATCTCCACTTCATTTTAAGCAAGGAAAAACCCTGCTAAAGTAGTTAAAGTAACATGATTATTGAAAAACAGACATATTCAGGTTTATTCTACGGTTATGTTGAATAGAAGCCATTTGTGGATTGACTTTCCAGCAAATTAACTACACTGTGATATAAAATTTCTCATAATTCTCAACGCTGCTACAGAATTTCAGTAACCTTAATATTACAGAACAGTTTAGATTTAATACTCATATAAAAAACAGCTTGTGTGCACTTAAATGTACATGCAAACGCAAAAAGTGTATGTTGAAGTTGCTGTTGCTGAACAAGCATGTGAAAACATCCATCACCCAAATGCTCTCGAAACCAAAAAGAACAAGTTAATGTAGGTGACAATTATGTAGATTCTACCACCAAAGTTAACAAACTGAACTTGGAAGGAGACATACAATGAAAACAAAACCATAAAAGCCGAAATCACAGGGCAAAAACAAACACCAAACTTAGCAGAATGAGGGCACACACTTGTTAAATGTACACTATTAAATACAGTAAAAAAGCAAACACACTCACCCGGTAACCCTCCAGGTCTCTCATCTGGATCTGCAGCAGAGAAAGATCTCGCAGGATTTGCAGGTTGTCTTTGTCCCATTTCAGTGCGTTCCTGTAGCACTTTATAGCCTCGTCGTACTTCTTGTCAGACCTCTGGAGCAGACCGTACACGTGCCAGCCTGAAAATGTTACATTAAGGACAACCACAAACACGGCAGAAAGAACAGACAGCTAATGGCCGTAACCAAGCCTTCTTCTGAACTGCTTTGAAATATTGACAAGGGTTAAATGTTTATTCTCACCCTCAAGTTGTTGCAAATTTCTTGGTTCTGATGAACACAAAGATATTTGGAGAAATGCTTCTAACCAAACAGTTATTTGCCTCCATTGCCTACCATAGTAAGAAATCATTTCTTAATACATTTCTTTGTTCTGTTAAACACAAAAGAAGATATTTTGTTCTTTACCGTCCTGGAGCACTTTTGACTACCATTGTACATTTTCTCACTATGGTGGTCTATGATGTCCCAGAACTGAAGCACTTTTTCAAATAGCTTTCATTGTGTTCATCAGAACAAATACATTCATACAGATTTAAAACAACCCGAGGGTAGATGACAAAACAATTTTTATATTTTGGAGTGAACCGTCCCTTAAAGCATATAAATGTAGCTCTAAGGATACAGACATGGCTCTTCAGGTCATTTCTGAGACCTCTGCGAACAAGTTCGTAGGCTTCCTCCTTCTTCCCAAGGCAGTTAAGGGTCAGCCCTTTCATCGCAAGGGTTTCTGCAAAAGACCAAAATCTTGAACCTTCCATCAACTAACCCCACCTTTATTGCTTATTAGAAAACCCATTACTGATGAAAGCACAAGTTACAGTGGAGTCTACACACAGAATGAAAGCTTTTGAGTAAGGTGCAACTTACCTCCATGTTCTGAGAATTTGGGATTGGAGAGAATCTGTTTGCAAAACTTCAACCCATTTCTGTACTGCTTGTGTTCATAACATCTCTGAGAACATCAAAAAGGAAAAGGACAGCAGGTCATTAAAAATAAACAGACAATTTGGTATAATCTCTCATTTCATTTAATGCTGCAGAGAACATTTACGAAATGTGGAATGCCATCCCTTGAAACACTGCAAATGATGGTAATTTACTCTAGTTCTATTTGGAGCAGATTTAAGCGTCTGTTTCCCTCTGTAGTACACAGCCCTCTGTTTAGCCAGCAGGTGGTGAGAACACATGGACATCACCGTTCTGTAGGCAAATCTGAACTCAGATGTTGCCATTTTTATACACCACTACTGAATCAATCATTTTGAATCAGATCCTTGATCAAGTTTTTGTAGACTTGTTATTTTCACAGCTCCATATGTCACATGCACAGACTGGATGATGCAGATATTCCATTGCATCAAAATAAACAAACTCTATATTATATTGCATGACAAATCTTTGAGATAAAATCAATATCCCCCAAATGATGTCCGACAAGTTGAGTACATGTCTATATTACAATGTGCAACGGCAGAACTGCAATGAAACCTGCCAAAGGCTGTTAAATACAACGAGGTCTAGGCACGTTTGATGCATGCAGGCCTTTCATGCTGTCAGTTTCAATTGAAATGCTTCCTACTAGCTTGACTGCCAATTTAGGCCTCGTGATAATCTCAGATAGACACGCAGGAAAGTTCATGTTAAGTAACTGAAATATATACTATAATCAAACATATAAGTAGCCAGTCTTCTGCTTTATCACCAACTAATAAAGTTGAAATAAGTGATGCCAAAACGCAAATAAAAGCATAAATCGAATCCATCAAGTAGCGAAGTAACTCATATGTTCCCGCGGTAGTAAAATAACGTTAGTGGTATCGTGCTAAACAAGTGTCTGTAGTTATACTGAGTATATCACAACTTCCAGAGTTTCTTTCAATGAGAACACAGCAAATATGTTAAACCAAACACCATCTTAACTCCTATCTATTCTAAAAACCAAAAATAAATACAAGAACGCTTCCTTTAACCAGTAAAGAAGCGTCCTTTTGAAGGATCTTTAAAAGGGGGTTACTGGATGAACAGGCCACGAGAGTGACTTAAGCCCCTTAAAGTGCTACATCTTCACCATATTAGCACTACAGTCATTTAACATAATAACTACAACGTTTATTTGGTTTCCTCCATTCACCGACAGTCTCCATCATCCATCGCTTTTTCTGAATGTTAAGCTACATTAGCACACTGACAGCTAGCCGCTAACAAGCTAAAAGCTAGCCTCCATTTGACAGAGAGACTCTTGATCGCTGAGTTTTGCATGCGCTTAACAAGACCGGATCTGCACCACAATCAACTTAATCTCTCAATTGCATTCATGGCGGTAGCCAGCAGACTTTGTTCTCAGGATGAGTGTTGTTGCACACTAGGACTCACCAAGATCCTCTTGAAGAGAGCGTTTTCTTTGGGTGGCAGAGTGACTGTCGGCATCCTTTACACTCTGTTTATCGTCACATGTGAAATGAGCGCGAGTGTGTGTGTGTGAGAGGCAGCGGCTAGCCCGATTTTACTCCCTTGTTTTTGAGTCCTCGCTCGGCTAGATTAAAGTGTCCGTCTCGGACTCACTAACCCAACCCTCACGTGGTGACAGAAAAGCCCCCTTTGAGCCCAAAATGGCCGATGCGGTGCTTCTCCTCCGGGTCAAGCTGCTCTGCTGCCTGTCGTCTCACGGACAGCAGGAGGCGCTTCAATTATGGGTCAAATCATAAATGTGCTTTTTTTGCATTTCGAAATTGCTACTTTAACAAAGAAAAACGTAGATGTTTAAATTGCGAAGAGAGGCTTTGTACAAATGTGACGTGAATGTTCAAATACGTGTTTACGTATTTAGAACATGTGTCTAACATGAAAGTGTTTATCATTACTAAGACACCTCAAAATTGGGACACATGTGCTTAAAAGTTGAATTAGGCGTTTGGGTTTTTCCGCGAATAAAATCTACAGCAGTGGACCATTACATTTTTATTCAAATTACAAATGTCTATGAACTAAATGATGACTTTTATATTGAAAGAGGGTGAGTTAGCGTTTGTGGAAGGAAAAATCGCGGGGGTTATGCAAACGCTTCTTCCAAAGCGATTTATAGATGAGTTATATCGGATATAACTAGATAATTTCGATTAATATCACAAGGGGGTTGTGACATTTAGATATAGGATACATTAATGGGGCTTACATATGAAATTCTACGATGAAATAAATAGCTAATACATGAGTTAAACGGAAGGATGACGTAGAACGGGTTTTATGGACTTTTATTTTGATAGTTAACGCGGAAGCGGTCATCGGTCGAGTTCAGATAAGAACCTCTATCGCTCTCATTCATAGCTGTCTCTTCGCGCCGAAACACTGGCTGACAAAACTATCCGTTTGAACTTCAGTTGACCGACAAATTGCAAATATATCTTAAACTAGACAAGGTAAGCCAAGAAGACGAGCTGTTTTCTGTCTAACGCTATAACTGTTGATCACGCAGGCGGGCACATCATCTTCATCACCATCATCATTGCAGCTAACGGTACGGCAGCTAGCCAGCTGCTGTTAGTATATGATGTTTAAATCGTATTTGTTAATGACGAGAAGACTCTTTTAAACTACCGAAAACCAACTAGATACATGTAATTTTGTTTGACGAAAAAAATCAAAAAGCACCTGTATTTTAAGTTTAATTTGGTAAGACGGGTAACGCTAGGAGCTAATGTTGCATTTTTGCTTAGTTGACCAGACACGAAGCCTTGCTGTAACATCCTGAATCTGTTAACAAAAATGTTGCCTTCTGGTGGCAGATGTGTCGATCAATAGCGGGGGCAAAATGGCATGGAATCGGACTCTCCTTCTTAATTAAGAATGAGAAGGCTTTAAACGTTTTGATGCTTATTGTTTCATTTATTAGTTATATATTAGATAACAAGTAACTTTAGTTTTGCATTTGTCTTTTGAAGATGCGGTTGCCTTGGGGTTGGACGTGTCTTTTGTTACTGTCCATCTCCATAGTAACCTGTGCCCAGGAGGAGGAACTGGAGAACGAAGAGGATGATGCTCTTGTGGAGGATGTTGATGTGGACATGGAGACGGACAGTAGCGAGAACACTGAGGCAGACACTAATGTTTCTTTCCAGGTCGGACAACATTGTTTACTAGCTGTTATTATTTATATAGGAAGGCGAATATTGTTTGATTTCATGTTACATTTTGTGTTATTGTAAATATTCATTGGGCGGTTTGATATGCACAGGTAACATACAAGACCCCAGTTGCGACAGGAGATGTGTTCTTCACCGAGACCTTTGATGATGGCTCTTTAAGCAGGTTTGTGAAGCCAAGTAAATATTGTTTATCAGTATTATTATCATTACATAATTGTTTATAATGAATTATAACTGTTGCATATGATAAACTTGAATATTATAAAGGTTTTAATATTTATTGAGAGGGCTGTCAGTAGGTTCTGAATGTGACCTAAGGGGAACTTCTACTATTGTTAGATAAGGTTTAGAAGGGAGTCAAACATTTTATTCATTGTTCAGAAGTCACTTTAATAGTGAAATCCCTTTTTACGTAATACTTGTCCATTTGTTGGATTTTCATGGTGTATAATTGTTTTCTGCAGCTGGCAGCTCTCTAAAACAATGAAGGAAGATGCCGACGAAGATATCGCAAAATATGATGGTTAGTTTTTAAGCGAGGCTAACGTGCTTGAGTGTATCGATCAATGTTTGTTTGTAATTTTGGATGAAAATAAAATTGAATGTGAGCTTCTGCTTTTCACTGCATATTTTTGTGATTTATTTTATCATTTGCCTAGGTAAATGGGAGGTTGAACCCCTAAAGGAAAACAAGGTGGCAGGTGATTTGGGTTTGGTGCTCAAGTCCCGTGCTAAGCACCACGCCATTGCTGCTCTGCTTAACCGACCCTTCGTCTTTAAGAACATGCCCCTCATTGTCCAGTGAGTGTTTTTTTTCTTGTACAGGTTATTTGTAGCAGTTAAATGTACAGCTATTTAGATTATGATGTCTGCTTGACACTTCAAATATAACACTTTTGCATTCTGACAACCTGATCTGTGCAGGTACGAGGTAAATTTTCAAGATGGCATTGACTGTGGAGGTGCTTACATCAAGCTTCTGTCAGACTCAAAAGACTTGGACCTGGTGAGCACATGGCTCGATCGATCGAGCTTCATATTGTAAAAACATAGTCTGTGGTGAAGTACCGCCCATCACGAATATGTATTTCTATTTTGAGAAAAAGACACTATGTTCAATACAGATTTCAAATTCGAAAGGATGCAAATAAGTGCAATAACCTTTAATTGATTTTGAATCATAGGAGCAGTTTCAAGACAGGACACCATACAGCATCATGTTTGGGCCGGATAAATGTGGAGAGGACCACAAACTACATTTTATTTTCAGACATAAAAATCCCCTTAATGGAGATATAGAAGAAAAACATGCCAAACGACCTGATGTTGATCTGAAGAAGTTCTACACGGATAAAAAGACTCACCTCTACACTCTTGGTGTGCTTTCTCTCTAGTACTTTTATAATAAAACGATTTGGAAATTAAGAAGAATGCCTTCCGCTAGCCAGTTCATTCAAACGTATTATAAACATAGCAGTTTACTGGTATTTGTGTGCACAGACAAGAAAAACTTTTTTTATTTATGTTATAGTGTTAAAATATATAATAATTTTAGACAATGGGGAACCGACTGTCAATTTGGTCAATAAAATATATAACAACGTAAATGGTGAATTACTTTATGATGATACATGCAATTGTTCTGTTTTTCTCAGTTTTAAATCCAGACAATAGCTATGAGGTCTTTATAGACCAGTCAAGTGTTGGCAAAGGAAGCCTGTTGACAGATGTCATTCCACCTGTGAACCCTCCCAAAGAGATTGATGATCCCAAAGACTCAAAGCCTGATGACTGGGATGAGAGAGCTAAAATCCCTAATCCAGAAGCAGTCAAACCTGATGACTGGTGAGAATATTAAACAAAGTCAAATTGCAAATCAAGTATTTAGTTTTTCCCCATTGTAAATATTTGTTTTAGAAAGTTACAGTACAGTGTGATACAGTAGGCAACATTGTTGTGCCAACTTACGTTAGAAATGCCTTGTACAGACAATGATAGTAGTGGTATGGTGTAAATGTATTTAATTCTATTTTGAGCAGTTTCAATGGAAAACCTCCCAGATTGGTTGCTATGTTTTTGCAGTAGATGTGCTTAAAATACAGTACAACCTTGCATGCAAAATGCTGTTTGCGAACCTCCCAAAATGCTGTTTGCCAACCCCCAAGCCGAGCATGTTATCTTTTGAGTTTAAGTACGAATGTACATCTGGGTTTCATCAACATAGGAGTAATGAACTGATAATGGAATCAAGTGATCTTGTCATGAGAATAGCAGTGTAATAAGGCTTCTTTTCTTATCTCTCTCTAGGGACGAGGATGCCCCAGCTAAGATTCCCGACCCTGATGCGGTGAAGCCAGATGGGTGGCTGGATGATGAACCAGAGTTTGTGTCTGACCCCACTGCAGAAAAACCAGATGACTGGTAAGAACAACAACTGTTTCCTTTGACCCATTGCCTTTTGTTAAGGTTCCATGAGGAGCTTCACTATTTGATTTGGGGTTCTAATCAGGACGGGTTTATTTGCCACTGTAAATGTTCCGCTAGTGTGGTTTTGTAACTACAGTTATGTGGTCTTCGCAGCTAAGGGAGCTGAAAATCTTGGTCAAGAACTTATGTGGTCTAGATATGTCTATAACTGTACTGGCAAACCTATTATAATTATTAAAAGATTCTTGGCAGGATGCCAGAATAGTTTAATAATAAGGTCTTATGCATGGTGTGGTTCTCTACAAACAGAGAGAGTATAGAAATGGACCCAGCACACAGTGTTAAGGACGGAAATATGGTCTGTCTGTCTGCATGATGCAACTGAACACACTGAAACCAAGAACAGTAAGCTTGGAAACATATCCTTCTCTATACGGTTTGGTGGTGGTTCTTGGTGGCTTACCGTTTGTTTGGATTGTTTGCAATGGCGAAAAGGCCCACTTCCTCTATCATTAATTAACTGTAGGTCTGTAAATGACGCGACTCGGCGCTGCCCTCTGACGGTCTGGTAGAGCACACATACTCCTTTGTGTTGTGCATGTTTTGAACTCAGACGTACAGTTGTACATGAGGCGGACGCTTAGTCAAGTGTGCCGGGGCCTTTAGTTACCTGATGCGTGAATTATATTGGCCAACAATCAAACTGTCTTCTACAGTATTTGAAGTGCCTAAGAGGACACATTGAGTTAAGCCTTCGGTGGATGATTCATATTTGGGTATAACTACCATTCTAGATCTTGTGTAACACTCATTCTTGGAACCAAAGTCCAAAACAAAATCTTTGTTTTGTAAATAAACATTGGTTTCCAGTCTGCACGAAACTGTTGGACACTCCAGAACAGACTGGCTTGTATAACGGTTTATCTGTTACAGTGTGTTTTACAGGAAGGCCAGGTTATGTTTGTTTTGCATACGTCTGTTATTGAAAAAACATGATCAGGGTGGGGAAGCTCTAACTCTCTAATGAACAGGAGAACCCACTAGCCTCCCACATTCTGCAATACCAAAGAGACAGACTATGGTAGTAACCACTGAAGTAATAGTATTGATATATTTATCAGACAATCATCTGTAATACTTTTGACATATTAATAATACTTGTGCCAACCCCAGTTATGCTGCTATATCAGATTTGCTGCTTCCATTTACTGCCATTAATGTTATTTCTGTGTCTCAGGGATGAGGAAATGGATGGTGAATGGGAAGCACCTCAGGTGCCAAACCCAGCGTGTGAAACTGCTCCGGGCTGCGGTGAATGGAAGCCACCCATGATTAATAATCCTCAGTATAAGGGCACATGGAAGGCACCTCTCATAGACAACCCCAATTACCAGGTACCAGCATCTAAAATAAAAAATGTGCACCTTATATCAAGCTATGTTAAACATTTGCTGCATCTTTGCTGTAATAATGTGCTCTAAATTTTCACAGGGTGTGTGGAGTCCACGAAAGATCACAAACCCTGACTACTTCGAGGATCTTCACCCGTTTCGAATGGCATCTTTCAGAGCTGTGGGTCTGGAGCTTTGGTCAATGACCTCCGACATTTACTTTGATAATTTCATTATTACTTCTGAGAAGGAAGTGGCAGACCGCTGGGCAGCAGACAGCTGGGGACTGAAAAAGCTTGTTGCTAGCGCCAACGAGGTTTGTCTCTGTCTCTCATAGAACTCTGTTGCATGTTAGCTCTCTGCATTTATTTGCTTTTGATTTGGTTAATGTACTCAGACTGTCTCTTTCCATTTTAGCCTGGAGTGTTGAGTCAGTTGACGCTGGCTGCTGAGGAAAGGCCCTGGCTGTGGGTGGTTTACATTCTTACCATTGGGCTGCCTATTGGGCTGGCTGTGCTCTTCTGCTGGCCGAAGGTAAGGACTGTGGCATTCAGTACTGCTTCATTTATGTATAAATTAAACACTTGACATGGTTGCCTGTCAACAGTAAATATTTAGCTGTTTTTATAAGAGGCATATAGATTCTTGAGTTCAGCACATTAATTCTATTACATTATTTATTTTGAGCATAATAGGGCGCTTCTATCCTTTCCTACTGTCAAAGTAACTGATAACAAGAGTATAAAAATTCGCTATAAACACACATTTACATGTGACCTATAGTCACTGAGCAGACGCTTTAATTCAAAGCGACTTGCAAATTAGTTTTTTTCTGTGAGTTTTGCATACCTCAATGAGGTTATCAAAGCGGATTAATCTTCTAATCGCAAGTACAGTTATGCAATGTACTCTGGTGACTTTACCAATTTGAGTATCTCAGCTCGTTGGAATGCTTGATTCTGATTGGACAGTCGTGCAATTTGCAGTTTCTTTATTCCCAGATAACAACCTCTCAAAACTGATAACACATAGTAACCGGAATGCAGCAAATCTTTTTGACAATTTTAATATAAATGTCTTTTAATTACATGCATGACATTATATTTACAAATTATTAAATGATTGTGACGTTTGAAAGTAATTTCTTAACTTAAAAACGAAAGTAAACAGCTTTTCCTTGCGGAAGGTTGGCATTCGGTAAAATTGACCTAATTTTAAATATTTCCAATTCAGATGTTTCAATTCATGTCCAGTTTTTTCTCAAGTAGCAATGTAATAATTAGCTTGTAAGTTTGTTTCGCGGTGGATCTTTATTAAACTGTCAGGGCTTATTTCTGCGATAACAACCGGCTGCCTGTAAATTATCCTTTATGTGTTGTAGAAGTCAAATGATGACTACGTATACAAGAAAATTGACCCACCCAAGTCGGAACCAGAGGACGTAGTGGAAGAAGAAGAGGAGGAGGAGGAGGAGGACGACGAAGACAAAGCGGAGGAGAAAGGAAAGGATGAAGATAAAGCGAAAGCAGAGGATGCAACTGATGCTGCTGGTTTGTGAAGTGATTTGTCATACTTTTATTCTTTTTATTTTATAATTCTCTTGTTAATGTTCCATCTTTGTTACTCACCAGCGGATGAGAATGGTGATGGGATTGAGAAGGAGCTGGAAAATGGAGGAGATACAGAAGAAGAGGAGGAGGATGAGGAAGAGGAGGAGGAGGAGGAAGAAGAGGCCAGTAAGCCAAATGACACGCCCTCAGAGGATGAAGTAAGAGAGTTCAAATTGTTTCTAAAGTTTGGATTGATCATAAAGGATAAGCTTCTTAACACATTTTTTATTGCAGATGAAGGATGCTGACGAAGGAACTCAGATCTCAGAAGAAGAACCTAAAGCTGTCAGAAAGAGAAAAGTACGAAAGGACTGAAGACCCCTGGCTTTCCCAAGTTTTCCCTGCTTTCTCGTTCCTCTGCCTCTTTTTTGCTGCATGCTTTCGGCAGTATGCCCTATAGCATGCAAAAAAACGGTAACCCTAGCCGCTCTACTGAAGAGGTCATCATTCATCTGTAACCTCGCCTCCCTTCCTCAAGTCTTCCGCTTCATTCTTATCCGTTACAGTTTGGATTTAGATCCAAACATCAGCCCTGCTCAGTTTTGTCTCTGACTTTTTTCCTATTTTTTCCTTTTCAATTAAAATTCAAGGAGTAGTATCTGGCCTGCGTTTCCCTGCTAGTAATTGATCAGAGTACCGTGAGGGGAAATATAGTGCCGTTTTAGAAAGAAAAACTAGTTTATGATAACATCTACATTTTAGTTCTTTAAGTTATTAAAAAGGTCAGTTATTTGTGTTCTAAGGTAAGAGCTTTTTAACATGATCAAATCACACTGGTCGTATTTATTGTTTGTACCTCGTTTGACAAAAGATGCAATGAAATTTAGGCATAGGACTTTTAAATCTAGCTTTCTACCGCATTGCCACAGTAAGCAGGCTGTGGATAAGAGTCCTGTGAGAGCAGGGGCTGTTTTTGGCTAAATGTCTAGGTCAGATGAGTGGATCAGTATTGCTTTTTTTAGCATTCAAGTCGTTACACACAGTCAAAGCTGAGCCCAGGTCAGCGTGATCACCGACACACTAACAGCAGACTATAGTACGCACACTGAAAACTCTCCCGCCGATTCCTGTTTTGACGTTAGACTGACCAACATGTATGAAACCATTGAAGTTTGAAAGCAGACACAAACGAGTAGTTTTGTTTTCCTGCTTTTTTAGGTTACGTGTTTAGCCTTATGAGAACAGCCTTTTGTTTACATGTTTGCAAGCTGTTCATTGCTCTTGGAAATAATAAATATTTACTATAAATGTGCTCTGTTGTCATGACGTCACAAGAACCACAGTGTATGCAAAGGCAAATTATTTTTAATAAAGGCATAATCGTAACAAAATAAAATGTACACTTTCAGAACAGGCAGTATCTTACATTGGGTGGTTGCAAACATAAATTACAAACAAAAATGATGTAGTGTTGTCGCAGCCAGTATCTGTGACAGAGCCTTTTGTGTTCTTTGTATTTATACTGACAGATGTTTCACATTAGCAAATCCTGACAAACAGTTAAAGCCAGACAGTCCATTTACCTCCAATATTTGGGTCCCTTCATCTTATAGATTCAAACATGAAATTGTGTCCTCTCCAATATAGTGCTGCAGTTTACATCACTAGCCATTTCAATCAACTGACCCCAGGGGTCATTAATGCTTTCCCGCATATTAGTGCACTAGTCAGAAAATGTTCTACAGTACATCCAAATATAATAGACAGTTAAACTAATGTGGTGGGACGGACTTTAAGAATATAAAGGTAAATGGCATATGGGCTGAGTGAGAGTGTTACTGATATTCATTAATCCATTCTCTTTTATTTTTTTAAACCATGCACTTAAAAATTAAAGGATGTCATGCACTTTCAAGTGAACATCTCTGTGAACACCATAATACACATCAGATGTGTATGTGCTTTATGCAGTATTGTTGTTTACATCTAAAACGCTTTTGTTGCTCGTCTATCTAAAAGGTTTGAAGGTGTTTATGCAAGGTCTAAAAATTGTTTCATTCATGAAATGAATTATGCAGAAGGCGCAACAACACACGCTCTGTACTTATCTGATCGCACATTGCTTTGTGCATTCTTTCCCAACTTGTAACACTTGTAAGCCAATGGGATGTAAATTGACCTAATCCTGGCCACATTAATACTGTCTTTGATTCTACATGGTTAGTCTTACAACTGACACATCTTTATCTTTTTTTTAGTCAACAACTGTAGACTTCAGTACTTTTTGCCAAGTTATATTATCTGAGCGTCTAGATTTTGGTAAAACAAAATCAAGCACATGTTGATATGCTTTCCATGAAAACAACATCGCAGGGGGGTTCTTCCCCTCCCCATCTCTCAAGGACCGTCCATTCAAGTAATAACCATCCCATGCTGATAGATACATGAGTATACTGTAAAACGAAATACAAAACAAACAGCGGCTTATGTTCTGGCTATTATGTATGAATGCTGAAGACATGAGGAACTATGTAGACAGGGTCCAGCGATCTCTTATTTCCGTTTGCTTTTGGTATCGGTGGTCTGAAACACGCTGGAGGCGGACATGAGGTTCTCAATGTACTGCCCAAGAACCTGGTTCTCTGATTTGAGCTTAAGGTTCTCTTCCTTGACCGCATCCACACGCGCAGACAGATCTAATGAGGGAGACAGAAAGCATTAGAGTGCATCACTTCGCTTTTCCAGGCAGCCATTAAGAGTGCCGGAGTGGATGGAAGTACTCTCGGTTGAAGACAAACAGCAGCGTGACGGGTGTCGCATTGCATTGCAAAGCGAATGCTTTGTTTCAAAACAAAACAGCATAAGGGCACCACTCACTTTAAATACTATAAAAGGTGTGAAAATGTTTGGTAATGTCCCGAAAATATGTTTATAAGATTTATACCTTCAAGCGTGTGCTGAAGCTCCAGCACTTGGTTAATAAGCCTCGTCTTCTCTTCTTGCTCAACCTGATTCTCCATATCTCCTAAAATGATAAACAAAGACACACAAACACTTGTTGTGAAACGCCGCAACAAAACTACGAAAATTGCATGGAATTGTGGTCGAAGTTTACCGTCAATCTCACAGTTCATGGTTCTGTACTGGTCTTCTTTTCTGAATCGCAGGACTCTTGGTTCTCCTTCAGCTGTAAGAAATGTCTTTATATGTTATTTAACAAACAAGATGGGTCATTGTAGTCCACACACGACACTTACAAACTATGAACATGTACAAATTAGACTCGGGTATATTTCAAGGTATTCTTTGAAGTACTATGATATATTAATATGGTAACGCTTAAACTATCCTATTTGGTTAAGTGTCATATTAGCGGTTTGTGAGCGAGCAGCATTTCTCCTCCACGGGTCATTTATATAAATACATTGGTATTGACATGTTATTAACTAGATTTAAGACGGCTTGTTTAAGAAACAATAGAGTCCCAGTGCATCGTAGTTCATGGGTCGAAGGCGTTCACAAACACAATTCCTGTTTGCTAAGTTAGCAAGAGGCTAACACACACAAAACAGCGTGATACTAACACAGCACACTTCATATACCGCTAAAACCACTATAATCTGGCATCCCTTCACATTCTCTTTTAATAGTTTGAAGTTGCGATAACAAATTTGTATTACGTTTTAACCCATGCCACGTAACGTTAGTTTAAATCCCAACCTCGCGCCTTACAGGCCGCTACCATGAGTCGACTCAACGGGAGAAACAAAAACAGGAAGGACATTCTCGCATCTCAGTTTGTATCCCATTTAAAAGAATCAGATAAAAATCCGATATGACATTAACATCTCGAAACACGCTTTAAACACAATCGCATGTTTAAGATGCTAGAGATACGCTGTTCCAGACACACTTACCTAATTTAGTTACTGTTATTTAAGATGATCACAAAGAATCGCGCCTGCGATACAATCCTCCAGGTAGATGATACGGACAGTCCGTTACCTCATCACTTATCTCCCTCTCCTTCACGCTCACGTCCACCCATACAATCACACGCACTGCCGAAACACGCCGACAGAGGAAGACAAAGTTCCCCGTCAACCTCGTGCTTTGTTCTCCTCTTGATATACACCACGTTCAGAACGACAAAAACACTATCCTACATTTCAACAGTATGAACAGAGATGGTTCAGTTATAGCAGTCACTATAGTTTTCTTGTTAATTGTAGTAAAACCATAGTAAGCACACATTTACCATGGTCTCAGTATAGTAATTATAGTTTAATCGTGCCATTTGTAGGCAAACAAACTATACAAAGGGTTATCAATTTGCCAAAAACAAGGTGAAATGGTTCCATTTATCTATAATTAAACCATGGTTACTTTTTCCAAGATAATCCCACACTTCGTGTTAAATCTAGCCACTCCAATCAAATAATGAGTTAAGAATAAAATAATAAGATTAGATAGATGATAAGATTGGATAATAAATTGGATTTTAAAAGCGCATTGTATTGCGGTAAATATACTGCAATGTACTTTAAGGCGCGATTAGCTAAATGTTTACTGTACACTTGTATAAATGTGAATGCAATTACACTGACACAAACAACAATCTTGACTGTTGTAAACATGGCAGCAAGGTAATACCATTTGTTTATTTTGTTTGAAAATAAATCATCTTTCATTTATTCACCATCATGTCATTCCAAACCTTTCTGCAAAACACGAAAAAAAGATCCGACGAACATTGTTAAGCAAATACTGGGTCCCAATGACTTTCATCCTATAAGACACATGAGACATTTCTCAAAATATCTCATATATTATTCAAGATTTGAACAACATGAGGATTTTTATTTGTCGTCGATATTGTTCCTTTAATAGATGAGACCTCATCTATTCACATGCATGATCAGGGATGTTTGAGTGTTTAACTATTAGGCTACTCGTGTTCAAAATAGACATGAGTCATATAAAATATGCAGCATTTGTTTCGACACTAGCTACTTTCAAATGTATTCATGTGTGTCTGGTGTGAACTCTGTACACAAGTATTACTCACTGCCTCATATAAGGCAAATCAGATTCCTGCCCTGTGTCCACACAACACTGCCTCACCATTCATACTGAGACAGCAAAACTACATAGCTCACTTTAATACAGGGATGTTATTGCCCAAGCCAGAATACCTCAACATGACCGGCAACTCCAAATAAAATCATGTATATTATAGATTAATATCAATTAAATGTCCACGCTAAGGTAGGTACAAGTTAAGGTAGTTCTTTGGGGGCATCGGTTCCGGCAATACGACAACTCAAACAGGTTTAAGACAATGTATAAATCTTACCTGTATCATCAGCTAATGAGATGTTAATAAAAGTCCCGTCTCCCTCCATCACCGAATAAGTGTGTCAAAAAGTTTTATATACTAAATGATAGTTAAACGTATTTGAATGTGTATTTCTCTCTCTCTCTCTCTCTCTCTCTCTCTCTCTCTCTCTCTCTCTCTCTCTCTCCTGTAATGCACCGTGTTTGTCTGGCTGTACCCTCTCAATTATTCACTATCACCACGGTTACCGATCAAACCTGTGTGGCAACTCAGGTAACAAAGCCATAGAAGACCTAGGGCGACGCCTGCTGTGAGATCCAAAGTTCGCTTGTGCTCTTTCTCAGATTACAGATCCCACACACCCACATACAGCACTCACCTTCCTTCCTCGCACCATCTGTCTTATTTCATCTGTGCTACAGTGTGACACATTAACTAAAGGAAGTGTCTGATGGTCTCACACAAACAGAACCACATGGCAGCGCTTTAACTACACTGGTCTAATTGGTTTGCACTTTGATCAGTGTTGTAAAAGAGCCCGGAGTATTTATTACAAGCTACTGAAATGACTTTCTGTGATGCTTTGATTATCAGTGAAGGTACTGTTTCAGTTTAAGCTGGCGGTTTAGGCAAGTTTCTGGAAGAGGTTGCAAGCGCTTCACAAGAAAACAAGCTGGATTGTGGATTTGTTAGAAGCAATATTTCGTACGTTTATGAATTCTATCCTTTATGTGTATTATTTATTTAAATTATATTTATGAAATAATAAAAAAAGACGATCGTTTTTATAGGCTAGTAGTTTTAATTGGTGGGCCAGACTGGCCCATGCTATAATGGTGTGTGTATGTATATACAGTAGTTTAATTTAATGAAAAAATATGTGCTATAGTAAAGTTTTTTTATTTATTCATATTATATGTGTAAAATCATTGTTATCATCTGGGTTCTTGTCTTGTTGCCAACAGAGCTTTGTAATTCAAATGGCAAGTATGTGTGAAGAGCCATCTAGTGGTTGAAAGCTGTCATAAATTACAGTAAATGAGGAGTCGATTGTTTCACAGTGTTGGTCTCTTGCAGTTCTCACGAAATACAAAGAATACTTGTCAAAATAAAAGGACTGACATATTAGATCACATATTATCAATAAGATGTATGTTTGTGTGTTAATAGATATAAAAAACTTTTTGTGAATACTAAACTGTAGTTACGTTTCAGATCGGGTCTTCGATGACATTCATGGTAAGTCAGCATTGCTCAAAGTTTATCTCAACTTCAGATGGTGCTTTTGGTATAATGACATCTTTTAATGACCAATACCTATTAATTTAACAACAGCGCTTTTTAGCAGAATTTTCAACGGAATGGCCACACACTTATAAATCGGTGGAGGCCTAAACATTTACAAGGCAACGATTACACGGCAGAGAAACACTGTTCATTTAACACTAATGAAAACCTTACACAGCCTCCACACATCTAAAATGTGTCAGGTGAAAAGAGCCACAGATATATAAGGAAGGAATTTGGGAGAGTATGATGCAGGTTGAGATGAACATAGCAAAACCAGAAAGATAGAGGGAACAAAATGATATATTGACAGACAAGACGAGTTTGACAGATAGAAAATGGCACAATAAGTGACAGTGGTGCAGACTGAAGTATAAACACTAATGGAGATGTATAGGCAATATCTTGTTCACTCTCTTTTGCTCTCTTTCTCTCTCTCTCTTATTTCAGAACAGAGAGTTAACAGATGCCCGTGGTTGGCAGTGGCTCTCTTGATGCTTGTAAAGCAGGCTCAACCCATCTGCACTGTGCATATAACAACCAGCAACAATCCACCATATACAGATCCCAGATCAGCTTTGGGTTTAGGAACACCAGCAGAGCTATGAGAATTAATGCTATTTTTTGACCACTGCAAGATCTGTAATTAAGCATTTGTCCCAAGAATGTACTGCAGTGGGCTCTTTCCCCGTACAGCCAGATATAATGTGAGTTTGAATCTGTCTGCTGTGTTAGTCCAGTTGAATATGTGTGAAAATCCAGCTAAAGACATTTTTGTGCCATATCAAATAGTCCAATTATAGAAAAATGAATGGTCAAAATCATACGTTGATGCTTCTTATCCTAAGATTAGCCACCAGTTTTCTACTCTTTGTGTGAAGTAAAATTAAATGTAAATGTCGTTTGTTAGAAATACATACAGTATTACATGTGATTTAAATTGCACTATACATATTGTGGATTTTCTGTAATCATGTGATAACTACAAAATATAGAATCAGTGCTCATTAGCAATATGTAGGTCATGTAAAAATGATTCAGCGACAATTTAAAACATTTATTGTTGCATGATGTGTACTATAATATCATGGGTGTAGAATGCAGAAGGTCAGGCTAAAATATGTTAGCAAAATTAAATTCAATTAATAACTTTCTAAAAGCATTTAGTCAGCAGACACTTTAATCCAAAGATTAGGGAGCAATAAAGCGTATGTACGTATTTTTATTGTACTCAAGTACCTTTTTCAAATATCTACTTTATTAGAGTGATCTTATTTTATACATTAATACATTATAAAGCATATATCATCATTTTTACTTTACTACAATGTTATTTTCACATGTTTTTAACCCTTAATACTTGAGTACACAAAAATCGAGTACTTTCTATTTTTACTCAGGTGCCATTCTCAATTAAAATACTGTTGTTCACGCGGCCTAAAGGTAGAATAATGTATACATTTATTTAAGAAATGTAGTGATGTACATTTGATTAATGCTTTATAATGTACTGTAAAAAAACAGCAACTTAAAACCTTAAGTTAAACAGCTTCATTCAAATTTGAAGTCAAATCGATAGCTTTAGGGGTCAATTCAACTTAAATTATGCTTAAAACATCTTTCTATCCATGGAAATCCCTTTGCTGGCCACCATACAAGTGATAATATGCTAGCATAGTGCATACCGGGGAGTGAAGGTGCCCCTGTGCCCACGTTTTGGCCAAGAGGAGGAACTGAACCTGGCTCCAGTGCTTTGAAGCATGACATCCAGCTAAGGTTCAATCTGCCAGCGCTGTAAAGTGATGCAGTAGATCTATACCAAATACACACGAAACATGCTCCAAATGACTCTGAAACGCGTTCTGTAAAGCAGCTTGTCCGTTTAGGGCTGCTGTAGAAACAACATGGTGAATTCCATGTAAGGGGACTTGTAGTGTGTGTAGATAGAAAGAACTCATTCTAAGGTAGTAAAAACATACAGCTTCAATATTTAAGCTCTTTATACACCTCTGAAGACATAGATGTGTGTATTATATCGCATTTCTGTCAATAGATCCTCCAAAAAATTGCAAACAGCTTCAGTAAACATACCAAATGACCTTCCTGAATAGTTTACCATTTCTTGATCTACAACCTGTAGTTTCACATTCCATAGCTCTTTATGTTTGACTCAAACACATATCAGTTCACAACTGTAGTCCAATTCATTCTAACCAGCAGTTAACCAACTTTCTCAGTCCATTTGTTCGTTTTAATTTCTGTTCAAAACTAAAATTTTTCAATTTAATTTATGAAGAATTTCACAGTAATTCATAATTTTACAACCCAGTCTTCCATTTAATTAAACCAATGAGGTCAAATGGTTAGGTTTAACCAAATAGACATGAACACAGTTTTTCCCCCAGAATTTGTTAGACTGTGAAAATTAAAAACCTGGTATATCATTGGATTTGAAAATGTTTTGTGTTTTTGTATACATGTACATGTATTTATTGAGTTAATGGTTTTTAAATGACTGTTATCCCGGATTAGGAATTTAGAGGCCCCTGGGCACAAGTGTTTTATGGACCCCCCCATACACACGTGTGCACAATGAAGTTTTAATTAGCCTATACGTGTAGGAAACACCTCCATCTTATACAGGATTACATTGACATTTTACAAACTATGGTCACAACCTGAAGGACAATATCAACACCTGTCCACATCTTGCATCATACAGGATTTACACCACATGGTTGCAACTCTGCTTTCCTGGACCAGCAGCAACAATATTAAGAATTTTTTTACAAATCACAGATCATAGAAAGTTCTTAAGAATAGTCTTAAATGCAATTCTTAAATATTTTCATTTTCATTTTTTTTCCAATAATAAAAGAGCACTCTTTGTCAAGGATTAAATAAAAAAGAGTATTATAATGACTTATTTAGCCTATATATTACGACATCATGATATTTGTGTGTATGTGAACTTTTTGCAATGTCAAAGCATTGTGGATTATCTAATAATGAAGGCTAAATGTTGGTAAAGTAAGGCAGTTACTGATCAACAAGTGACTAAATCAAAAGAAAGACTTCCTAATTCGAAACACTGTTTTGTGTGCGCACCTCTATGTGTGCGGGCCAGAGAAGCGCAAGGCATGCAGAATGAATATAGCGGAAGCGCTGTTATCAAGCACGCATGGGCCCCTGGGCCTGTGCCCATAATGCCCATTGGATAATCAGGCCCTGTGTGGTATCATTTGAATAGGCAAGTGCTATTAAATGAAATAAAATTAATTATTTAATAACTTGTTAGAGATCAGTTGGGCCCTTATACAGAAGTTATTGTACATCAGACCAACGCCTTGCATCTACCTCAATATCTCAACTACAGACTTGAATTCTCATGTTCGTGGTGAAAAAGCGCAAGGATCTGAACTTTTCCTGAGCATATCTGCATTTATATAGAGAGTTTAATCTAAGCCGCGTGTTTGTGTCCTGGCTGCAGCACTTCATGTCCTCAAATGATCAAATAATCGCAGGGTTTTCACCGGCCAACACTCATGACTAATCTCGGCACAGTTTTGGATTTGTGCATTTACTGCGTTTGAATGAAAACGTGATGGTTAATAGGACAAATAATTTCACACATGGATTATGCATGAATATATTGTGAGGACATCAATGAATGTGTTCCTGTGTCTTTCTTACCAGTTGCTCTTACAATGCAATTCATTTTACTAATGGAATTGCCTTTAAAATATTTAACAGATCCCGGTTGGTAGAAGTACGCGTGTGACAGCGTGTGTGTACGTGCTTGGGGGTTTAGTCACATTTCTTTCTTCCCTATTATGATGACAGACTTGATATGTGGATTTGATCCCAAAAACACGGTTTGCCTCTATATCCATAATATTGATCTTAAAACTATCCTAGTCTAGCACACACACACATGCACACACACACAAACACACCTGATTCCAACTCACCTGTCATAGACTCCATTTCATGTTTTGCAAAGAACTGTGCAAGTGTTATGAGATTCACTTTAAAGTCCTCTCTTAGCCTTTTTGTCACTCTGTTGCCATTGAATTTGTCTTGTCAATATATGGCCTGGAAAGGTTTAAACTGAAACATATGTTTGGCTAATGCACTTTAGGTCATACATTTCTCATAACAGATACTAAAGTGTCTGAACAAATCCAGACAATGATTTCAAATATGCTATTTGACATTAATTTGTTACATTATGGTATACTTTGGCTATATTTTTTGTGAAACGAATCTGATGTCGTGTCCATTAAAAGTCATAGGACACCAATATTTCTCCAAATTGTGACACTCCATTCATGGTGCTGGTCTTAAATTTTTACTAAAATAATACATGGCCAAAGGTAGGACACTGTTTAAAAATATTCCGAACTCAGCATGACTAGTCAAAACACAACAATTGCGAAAAACACCAATCTAGGCCTGACTGGATAAACAAACAGTGAGATCATGTTCTTCTTCTAAACCCTTTGGTTTGACTACGTAGCTATACATCTATTGCCATCAACTCAGAAATACAAAAATAGAGCAATTACATCGGTGTAAGCGCTCTGTGTGCACACAACACCTCGTTGCTACATAACAATGTCAATTGCATCAAGCCAACCAAACTGTTATTAGTGGTTTGACAGCCATTACGGTGATTGCAGACATAGCTATAGTACGTCAAAGAAAACAAAGTTGTCAAGCTCTGTCATTTTAAAGACAATGTTCATTAGCTCGTATTAATTTTTTATTTAACGAGAAGCCGACTTGATCTTCATCTCCACCTGCTGGATTTTGTTTTCTCGGAAACTCTTGTTCTGGGCATTCTGTCACAGATAAAACATATTTAAAGCATGTTGGAGTTTACAGCCTCGTGTATGCCAATTAAATTTGCATATGGGCAGTGAAATCATGGGAAGCATTCCATGCATCTCATTTTCTTTAATTAGTATGATTAGCACAAGCATGCCTGAGTTCTTTTGTCAAGATGACAAAAAGATGCATAAATCTGTTCTTTTGGGAAAAAGAAATGTCTCTTTGTTGAGTGTTTCGGGGTTGTCTTTCCGCTGTACTCAAACCATGGCAAATACCCTCGATAGATGAAGCAGGACTCGGTCTCATGCGAGCCGTGTCTGTTACGCTGTTGTCGTTTGCGGTGTATCTACTGTCTCCTGCTGATGATGATTGTTTAAAGTCAATCTAGTTTTAGCAAGATCAGATATATACATTTAGCTTCTTTAAAAAAGGTTAAGACCCCTTGTACAGACCCCTTTAGTGTCATGTTATGAAGGTTAAGTTAGACAGTATTATGTGTGTATATATATATCTATATAACACACACACACACATATATATATATATATATATATATATATATATATCTACAGTCTTATCAATAAAATGTATGAAAAACAGCACCATCCATTTTTTTAACAAGACTTCAACAAAATTGTGTTGTGCTGTGCTTGAAACGTTACACATTTTGTCTAGTTAGTCTATTAAAAAATATATTTTTGTTGGAGATTTGGTGCGCTGACTTTTCATACATTTTCCTGACATGCTTTGTTGTGGTTGAGCACCCATTTATGTGTGTACTTTTGTTGTATTTTGTATCTGCAAAATTGGCAAACATTTTATTTTTAAATATAATATTCAAATGTTAATATTACAGTACACAATAAAATAAAAAATAAGGAGGACACACAACACGTGTAAAGCTTCTTGTTTCAAGACCCAAGAAAATGGCTACCAAATTTGAGCAGATAAACAAAACTAATAACTGATAAAAAAGTAGTCAATGTTTGTGGGTTTTCCTTTTCATGTATGTTTTGTGTATTCTAATAAAACCCATATTCCCTGACATGCTGTAGTTTGTCTTTTTGCCAAATAACTTTGCCTAAATGTTTGTTGTTTTGTCCATTTTGTACCATACACCATACATTTGGATGGTTTAATTTAGGTTTAGGTGGTATTAAAAGCAAATTTATTGTATAAAACTTGACCCCCCCAGACATCACTTTTGACGACTGCCTTACACATGTGTATCTAAGTGTCCACAGCAAGGCAATTTTTTAATAGTTTAAACATACAAACAAATGTTAAAATATAAATATGTAAAACAATTTTATAAATAGTTTTAATTATTTAACAACTATGCAGTAAAGTATAGACAGAATCCATAATAAAATGTTGAAAAATCTGACTTTTGAAAATTGACCATGCAGTGATTTCTGTGTAGGTTTCCTATAAAATCCAAAAGGAAGAAAGGGCATCACACAAAAGTGTGGCTAAGAGCTCTGACCAGTCCAATCGCTCGCTCTCTTTATTCAGCCAGCCCAATGTCTGCTGAGGTCTTCTGTTCTGCTATTGATTCTCCAGCCAGGGTCCTTGAGCAGAATAATGGCCATTTTCACAACAGGTCAGACGGTACATGCATGTCTAACCCATGGTGTCTTCAATGTAGACCTGCTCTGACCGAAGCAAAACTTCAAAGCAGACCTACTTTGCATTCCATCTTGGTAACCTCCACAATTCCTGGGCTTTCATAGAAATATATTATTTCTGCCATTATTTCAGACATCATTAATCATGTCTGATAATTGCAAATTAACAAAAACGATTGCTTTATATTGGCCAGTACAAAAGAGACTAAAGTAAGTGCATCTTTAACATTTAATACAATCCACTTTTGCTGTTTTAAAGACCCCTGGGAAGTGCCATGAAGTCCAGGTGCAGTGTCCTTTATTTATGGTACTAAAGGATTTTCTTTGTGGAATCAGAAGACAGACAGTGTGCAGTCATGACAGTGCAGAAAAGAGGACACCCACACACCTCCCTCTCTCTCTATGTTAAGAGTCTCCGTGTTCAATACGTGACTGGGAGGATTTCTACCGATCCACGGCAAGCCACATGCTGCCAGCTCACCTGCAGGGCTCCTCATCTCTCTTTCTTCATAATTCCTCACTTCTCGTGTTCTTCTCTGCGTTCGTGTCTTTTTTCTTTTCTTCTCCTCCAACCTTTGTCCTAAAAACTCTCATTATTTCTTCTTCAGATCAGTTCCTTTTTTGAATGCCAGGGGAATGAGTCAGAGATCCCCCTCATTCTTAACACACACACTAAAGTCAGTTACTACACATAGAAATTAACGTATCCGGTGTGGAGCTGTCTGCAAAAGCACACACACCTCCTACTCAGTATTCATATATACAAATGGCATTCCTGTAGCTGAAATGATCAAATGTGGTGCTCACAACACCAACCGCATGGGTTCGATTCATGTGGAATGCAAGAATCGGATCAACCTGAATCACTGAATTTCATGTACGTTACATTAAGGGTCTGCTCTAAATATATTTCTGTCACACAATTTTGCTACTCCCTGGCTATTCTTCTACAACACATAAACACATTTAAAGCTGTATGCAATTCCACTTTCAGGCCCTCACTGAAGTATAAACAAGTGCTATTATTCCTGTAAACATGGAGGCAAAGGGACAGGGGAAAAAGCACTAAAATAAAGCCGAGCTGGAATGTTCCCATCCACCCCCTTGTGTTATTGCCCGATAATCAATCTATCAACTCCATTGATTCTGTTTATCAGCACTCTAATGGATGGGCGACCGCATTAAATATTTACAATGTCTCACAACATCACAGCAAACGTGGACCATATGACATATTTCCTCTCTGTTTGTAGCGCCCATCTATAGAGGAGACAAAGCAAAGAACATTTTATGTTTTTAGAAATAAAATAGAACATTGATAATTATAAAGAACACAAACAGAGAGTAGAGCTCAAATTGTATGAAGAATGATGCATAAATAGTTGCAAGACTTTAGAGACTATATGAATTTGCCTTTACACAACATAATTTTGCTTTATGCTCTTCTCCAGCTTTGTGTTTATTCAAAAGCAAATTGCTGGAGTCCAAACAGCTCCAATGAAACAATTACATAAACATCTACATTATAAATCTGCTTTACTCTGTTTGTAACCTTAAATGTAATCGTTGGTAATGGTTGTTGAACCTGCTTTTAAATGACAAACTCTTAATGTATGTTTACAGTAGTTACACCATGTCTGTTGTAAGTACATTGGTGTGAAGGACAGTGCAGATAAGGCAAGTTGAATGAAACACACATTTCTAGTTCAGTTCCGTAGCTTCTGAACCAAGTACAAGACCCTCAAGACAACCAAACAATTAATGTACAAGACAAAAACGTTCCAAACCAAACTAAAGGTTTTATCAGAATTTACGTTCGGTATAATCCATTTCAGAAAGTACAGAGAGTTCCAGACCTCGGTGGACGTGCTATTTATGTTCCTAGAAATTGAAAAGTTTAGGCCTCCTGATTTTTCCAAGAAATGTGGTGAGGTGGATATTTTACTCCAAAAATATTCCTTGCTTCCTCTGTAGACACAAGAGGACAAATAAACATTTGATTCCTGGGTCGTCTCATGCAACAAAAATAACTAAAAGAAGTCTATAGAGACATACATCTAAAATACCAATATTTTCAAGACCTTTTCACATTGTTGAGGTTTTTTGTTTGTGTAAGAGTGAGTAACAGTGAAAGAAACACAAGCGTGAAAACCAATACTTGGTGGTAATCTACAGTCATGATTTACAAGTTATGACAGTCGTGAATTTGTTAATTGAGTTATACAAATTATGAATTGATCGTCAATGAATTGTGTTTAAATAAATGTCCTTGAATCATTGTTTCATTCAATGCCTATGAAACAATAGCAAGCTGTCTACCAAACTTTATTATATACGATTTAAAGGCGAAAAGCTGATCTTGATGGTCCAGAGAAACAGGTTCAGAACTGAGCCTGCAATATAGGTAGGGTGTTTACAAAGTTTGCCCTGACTATACTTGTGTGTATGAGTGAGTGAGAGAGAATGTATGTGTCTGCAATTCATTTTAGCCACACTCAGCAAACCAGACTGGGCAGCAGCAGTTTTTCACAATTACACACACACACGCACGCACGCGCACACACCTACAAAACCGGGCGGCCTCCTTACCATCATTTACTGACTGCAGCCGATGCTTCAGGGCCTCACCTGATCCTGTTACTTTCTTGGGTCACTGTTAAACATGTTTAACGATTTCAAATTCATTTTGTTATATTTCATCTTTGAACTCTTTAACAAAAAAACAATGCCTAGGCAAACAATGCCAACATGCTACTACAAACAAGTTTAAGTTTTTGAAGTAGGTTCCGATGAAAGACTTGCTGTCGTTTGAGCCGTGCATAAACCATTTTGCAAGATGTAACACTGGGATAGAGGCACTTCCGGTTTCATTTTTATTTACTTTTTAACGTTACATTCAAAATGAAGTCCTAGATATATTAGTTTAACATTTTAACGTGGTTATAAATGTTCTGTTGGTTGGGTTTGTTGTGTGGTGTTAAAAAACGGAAACAGGACATTCTTGTGGACCAGCGTTGAACCAAGGATGTTTACGTCGCCCCAAAAGGCATAATGAATCTAAAAACAAAATGAATAACAATTTAAGTCTGTTTATTTGTAATAATATTGAACCTTTATAATCTCATGTCGAGCTGCGCATTTCTTAATCTCCGTTAGTCTCGTTTACAAAAGAAAGTCTGCGACTATCCATTAAAAAGTCTGTGTAAATCTTAAAGTGTCTTACAAATAACGTTAATGTGTATTTCCTAATAGCTCGCACTCCACAGCGCTCTTTGCTCTCATCGGCTGAGTATCAGATGCAGTACCTCAACCCGCCGGTAAGTACTACACTGCTGTCTCACCCACCTCCTCTAAAGTCAATAATGACTCCGGGTCCATATACGTGCGCTCCGCGCCGTGGTTTCCGCCTAGCCTACGTGCTGCTCGTAGCCTGGTGGCTGCTCTTCGCTCGGCTGTTGTCCTGATATCACTCCGCTAGCATGGAGGAGGGGAGCGCTTGATTATTGTGATGGTGGCAGCTGCTGTACACATTGGCGACTGTAGGATTTCCTCTCCTGCGATCGGGACTTTAAGAAACCGCACACCTTGTTCGCGTTCGGGGAGGGTTTCGCCTGGCAAACTAATGAAATGCAAGTTCACGAAACAACTCCGGAGCGTGTTCGCGGCACACGGCAAAACTTTTTTCAAAAGGACAACACAATAAAACGACGGGCTGATGGTTGCGAGTAACATCCGGATGTTTGATGGAGCTCCAGTAGAGGCGAGAGAGTAACAGTGACCCGGTCGCCTCTCTCGCACCTCCGCGGCCCCGCACTGTTGTATTTAGTCTCGTAAACGGCCGTGTTAAAACAATATTGAATGGTTGACACGGTGATCCTCCCGAAGGAGGGAAGCCGCCACCGAGTATTTACACTCTTTTGAAAGCTACTCATTTCACTGTATCTGTCTCCCTGGCGGAGCGGACTTTTGCCCCGATTTGGAGAGGGGAGAGAGAGTCAGGGGGCTCGACAAAGTTCTTCCCAAATCCTGTGTATCCAGGCACAGATGATGGGGGATTTTGCCAGCCCCGCTGCCGTGCCGCCCGGCGGCGGTATTTGCATTAATAACAGTAACGTGAACTTAAACTCGGGCATTAATGCGACGAATAGCGTCGCCGGTGGGAACGTCGGTATACCGAAGCACAGCACGGTGGTCGAGCGGCTAAGGCAGCGGATCGAGGGCTGCCGGAGGCACCACGTCAGCTGCGAGAACCGATTCCAGCAAGCGCACGCCGAGCAACTGGAGCTGGAACGCCGGGAGACGGTCAGTCTCTACCAGCGGAGTTTAGATCAGCGGGCCAAGAAATCCAGCAACAGCAAACAACAAAACAAGCAACAAGACACCGACTCGAGCGCGACCACCGAGCAGAGGAATAACACACTAATCGCGGTGAGTTTAGCCCTAAATACAGCACACGGTGACTCTCTACTGATATGCCTCGGTGAAATATGTGTAGCTATGATTTCACGCGTTTGTTTTGAATTAACACAGTGCTTCGTATTTGGCTCGCGATGCCAAACTTTCGCTCGACGTCTGTGGTTTTACACTTTCGGAAATCGCACGTCGGAACTGAAAACTCGAGAGAGATTGGGACAATCGTAACACGTGTAACAACTTTAGGCCTTCGGTTTTATGGATTCGTTCAAATCCCGTTTTAACACGGAAAGCTTTTACGCAGATCATTGTAACTTTGGAGGTTGTAGTTGCGTCTCACATCAGCCTTCGTAAAGTTGCACATAGTTGATGATGTCATTTGATCTCCTCCTCCTTTACTAGTTCCAGTTCAGAAGTGTTTAGTTAGCGGTGTGTGTACCGAGTCAAAATCAGCTTGGTTCTGTAAAGTACTTGCATATGTTTAGGCTTTAATGCCGTATGATTTAACAGTGTAACATTCGTTTAAACGAAGATCGTTCACACGAAGTTTCAGTTTCATCTCTTGGGCGCGCTCTTTGAAACAGACTCGGCAGCCTGTTGTTTTTAGGTATGTTTGTCTGAACAGTACGCGTTCGAGACTAAAGAGGTTTTTTTTGACGGAAATGAGGGGGAATCGTCGGAAACGAACGCAGCGCGAGCATTTACGTGATGTATTTGAGACTCAGTCCCACGCGTTTCCTACACAGACGACCATGGCACGTTGCTTTAAACCGTTTTCTATTGTGTTGATGTGCGGCTATCGCGACGACTGCTGATATATCGCAGTGTTGAAATCAGTCACCTAAATAGACAAAGTCATATCTCCATTCGAGCCATTGCGGGGCCGAGCGTCGTGTCGTTATGTTGTAGGCTTTGCCTTTTGTGTCGGGGCGGTGAAATCCTCTTTGAAATGCTAAGTTACTCTAATTTCTGTGGGAGACACAGGCGGTTCACAAAGCATTAATGGCCGGTGCCGTAGACCTCCCCCTGCGCGATGTGGACATTACGGCGAGCCGGTACATAGGCAACGAACGCTTCACATTGAATAAGATGCGATTTAAAGAGACCGCACCCCCCTGGATTTTTCTTCTCTACACACGAAGCGGTGTGCTGCAGCTAGGTGGCTGTATCAAGTCGAGTTCGGGTCTTAAATGTGCGCCTGGCTTCAGACCCCCCACACAATAGCGGTATCTAACCTTACCTATACAGCATTTTAGGACTTTCTAGGAGTGTACAGTGTGCGAGCAATATCACGTGCTAATGAAAGCATCGTAGGTACGTTTGAGAGAGCTGGATTCTTAATCAGGACAAACTGGATTTTAAATAACAATTAGACATTAATTGAAATTTCAATTCAAATTAGGGTTTTGTCACACCACATCTGTACAAGATTTTGCTTAAATTATGTTTTGTACATTGATCATATATTGGACGGTTACACTTGAGTGTGGGGCCAAAGGGTGAAAAGGATGTTTAGTCGCTATGTAATCAGCTCTCAAGAATAAAGGGGAAATGTGTGTCGAAGCAGGACAGTTTGAAACCAGTTTGTAACACCTTGTTCTTAACAAGCAATTTGTCTGTTCACACTGAATGTGAAAATTGTGTGACACAGCATCATCAATCACAGCCAATCAGAACAGCTTGTTCAGAAACTCTTGGTTTTTGCAGTATTTTACACACTCAACGCCAGACACAACTGAAGAGCGCAGAATTAAGAACACATAACTTCCGCATTCATTCTCTCTTGTACATGCGTGATGTTTAAAGGGATACACCACCCGCCAATAAATGTTCTGTCATGAATTTCTCACGTCAGGTAGTTCCAAACCTGTATAAATATCTTTGTTTTTGTTGAAGGCAAAGAAAGATATTAAGATGAATGTCCGCAACTGAGATTTCCAGGGAAGTCATAAAAAGCGAGTCAAAGGTGCCCCAGAACTGTTTGTTTTCGTAAATTCATCGGAACAAGTCATTTTTCTATATGGCGTCAACGGGGCCCCAGAAAAATCTCAGTTGCTAACATTCATCCAAATATCTTTCTTCGTGTTCGACAGAATTAAGACATTTATACAGGAACAACTGGAGGATGAGTCATTCATGACACAATTTTCCTTTTTGGGTGGACTACCCTTTTAATATACACAAGGTACGATGTCGGTCCAGTAAGTTCACAATGTGGGAGGGGCCGAAGAATTTGAAATCACGTTTCTGACAGAATGCTCTGTCGTTTGCTCTGGTGGGTCTAGTTAGGTCAGAAACCAGAGTTAACGTGGAACTGTTAAATGCCCTGCGTTGGACTGACCAATCCAGGGTGTATCTTGGCTGTGGCCTGGGATGCTGGGATAAGCTCCAGCCTTTGGTAGATGCAGCAGAGGACAAGCCGGTTTGAAGGGTGGACTGATGGATGGATGGATGGAAATACATGACTTTCCATCAAATACTTTTAAATTCCAGCAAAACATAGTCCCTTAGGTTCTACCCCAACGCCGGAGAAATAATCCTGTAGTCTCGTATCATAACAGATACATTGCACACTACAGGAGCTTTAAAGTCCCACAGCGATTGTTTTTCATTCATTGCCTAATGTAGTGGTGTTTTAAATAGGTAAAAATATAAGACAGAACTTAGTTGAGTGTGTGTTTTACTTTGTTTACTATGGTAAGTGGGTTAAGGCATGCAAATGTGCTTTTCTGAATAAGTGCATCTCTCAGTTGTTTGGGAGTTGCATGTAGTGTAAAAACATTAACCCCACTAGTTGGTTGTCTAGTCAGGTTTAGCGTTTTTAACAGAAAGAAAGTCATATGGGTTTGAAACAGTAATGGAAGGTTTCATTGACAGAATTGTAGCTTTTGGCTGTTTTATTTTTAAAATAAATACATTCAGTTGGAAATATCAAATTTGTGGTCTGGAAGAAACTTTGCATCGTTTTAGGCAGTTTTTGGTCCTTTTTGTGATTAAAAACGCTGCAGTGTTGTTATTAAGTCGTTGTGAAATCAGCTATTTGCCTTGAAATCTGATGTATATGACGCATTCAATGAATATGAGACATGGCCAGGTGTAATGTCACATCTGTGTTTGTATCACCAAAGAATAATAGCAGGGTGTAAACCAGGCCATGGTAAAGCAGAACCGACCACAGTATGAAACTGCATCCTATACACTTCAAATCTCTTTCAAAAAGTTAAATTCTCAGCACAAACTCACCCCTGGATCAGGCTGCAGTTCTTGAAACTTGACTGTGTTTTTCTCTGAGTGCGTAAGTGCATGTGTTTGCACATTTTTGCAATTCTTAGGAGGCGTCCATAATCTGTATGTGTGTGCGCTCCAGCTGAAGCAGTGCTTGTGGTATCACATTGTTTTGCAGTGTTTGGGACCAGTGCCCATGGTCTAAATTTAACTCCTGAGTTGGCAGTGCTGCACGAGGTTCGTGACGTCAGACACTCCAAGAGCACAGTTACCACTGTGTAACTTTCTTTCTTGTCTTCAGGACGTTTGCGAGGCGGTCTAAATCTCTGGTAGCACAGCTACATTTGTGTAAGTGGTCAAATCTGCAGGCATTTAAAAAGTTTACTCCGAGAATGTAACATAACTTAACATTTTCTATAATAATAACTCAAAACAATTTAAGATAAAGAACAAATTGTTTTCAATGCTTAAATACTTTCTCATGTCCTAGCTTAATGTGGAGAGACAACAAAGTAATCCTTAACAGTCCAATATGGCAACATTGGCTGAGCCTATAGAGTTAAGGGCGGGGCTATCTGTCTGGGACGGTTTGAAAACAATATTTTTAGCACTGACTTGAGTTTGATAATGCTTGAAGTACAGGTTTACAGCCTTGACTCATCTCTCCTTTTGGTTTCTGTGGCATGAAGCCATTGATATTGAAATATGCATTTACATTTGACCGATGCTTTTCTCCAAAGAAACTCATTCAAGGTATACATTTTATCAGTATGTCGTTTAAGCTACATGTACACTTAAGAAACAATAGTAACATAATAATTGTTACTAAAAATAGTGAACAAAGGTATACATCTATATATGGGATAAAGTTTTATTCAACAGTGTCTAGGATTTTTTCCATTGTTTTTATTTTTAAAGGCGCTGAGTAAGTGATTTTTCGTGTATTTTTTGGAATACCACACGTCTCGCCTCACCAGACCGACAAATATGTCTTGTGAGTAATCACACACGTCTGCCTAGTGCAGGGCAGGGCAGGGATGATGCCTTTTGCCAATCAGAAACATTGTCACCTTAAGTGACTTTGTGCCTTTGAGAAACTGCTCACAGCACCTTAATATTTGTTCAATTATGAGTTATAAACATACTAATTCAACAGCAACAGAGAGGAAAGAGAGGTGGCTGGAGTCACTGGAATACCTTTTTTCCATCATAATCTAAAACTCTATTCAAAGAGAAAAGACGTATAGCCTCAAGGTCTTAAATTACACAATTTAGATTTCACAACATAATGTCTTCTCTTGTGCTAATTCTGAACACATTCCAAGTACATATGTATAATACTTTGCCAAAAAGTACAGTGTTGTACGCCTACTCCCACTGTCACTGCTATTAGGAAGTCCCGTGACTACACTTTAAATGAAAGTTCACCCTCAAATATCTCTCATTTATTTATTATTATTTCTTCATCTCACTCCAAATCTTTAAATTACTACTTCTGTGAAATCAAAAGAAGATATTTTGAGAAATGTCTCTGTGGTTTTGTGTCAAAATATCTTCTTTTGTGTTCTGCAGAACAAAGAAAGTCATACAGGTTTGGAATGACACGAGTGGGAGTAAACGATGAAAAGGATTTTCATATTTGGCTGAACTGTCCCTTTAAGCCTCGCTGGTGGTTATCATTGCAACACACATTTTCATGCTGCTCTCCATGTTCACATGTTCCACTGGAATGTAGGACAAGGTGTATGTCAACACTGCAGAACACAGTCCACGCAGTTTAATCAATATCGCTGCGAGTGGTTCTTGTCTTTTTTACACGCATTGTGAGACATCGAGACTGTTGGGCTTTTAATTTGTTTGTTTACCGGAGACTTGTTCCGTGGAGCAATGGCACACGAACAAATACACCACTGTGATCCTCATGCATATGTCCAAATTCTTGCACGCGCAAGGGTTGGGTGTCAGGAAACCCGTCCCTTTCCAAGAGAGAATAGAAAGTGCACCCTGAAAAGTGAGAGGAGATCTATTTGTGCTCGCAGCCCATCAGTAGTGTTTAAAAGAATATGTGAGGTGGGTTTTTTGAAGGTTTTGTTCATTTAGGTGGCTTGAATAGTTAAGTGGCTTGAATATTAAATATTCTTTACTGTTTATGTAGGTCCTTGTGAAACAGGAAGTTGGGACAGGGCATGTTGTAGGGCTTGTCCATTTCTTTTTAAATTGGCCAATAGCTTTTGGTCTACATCACAAATGTGAACGCTGCTGCTTGCTATTGGTTGTCAAAAACAGGTGATGTAATGGAGGGGTGATGTTCTTATTTTAGAAAGCATTTAATTTGAAATCTCGTCTGTGAGTGCAAGACGAATCATCAATATTTTTCATAGATTTCTGAAAAAACCTTCTAACACATATGAAATATAAGCCATAAAGCCCAGATTTGATCATTTTACAGATATCTTACACCTTGTATGTTCACAAACTTGTTGGACACTACATAAACCAAAATGGGACCTTAAAAATCAAGGAACATTTACTCTTTAATGAGAAGTTATGACTTTCAGCTAAAACGGATTGAAAACAATTCTAAACAATCTAAATCGTATGTTCTCCCTAGAACCTGTTTGAGTATCCTCCGAGGTAAAGACCCTCGGTCGGGAATCACTGCTTTAAAATACATTCTTAGAAGCATAGATTGTTTTTGCCAAAAGCACAGAAATTAAGTGTTATGTGTTGCACGAAGTGTCCTGGTACTCCCTCCTTAATTTCCTTGCAGTTTTTGTAAGACTAAATATTTCTGCATGAGTGTTTTATTTGTGTGCATACATGCTTGCCTATATAATATTTGCACTGTTCGTGGTTTTGTGGGTAAAAAAACTTCACATTGTGGTGGAGCCATGGGTATAATGATATATCTTTAAGACTGTTACCCATGATTCTCAACTAGTACAATACAATATAGAAAAATTTATTAAGAGAATCCAGGGTTACAATTTAGAGAAACATATGGAGAAGAGAATCCAGGGTTACATTTACTCAGAGTTTAACAGTTCAGATGTTAAAAACAAGAAAACAGTGAAATAAGGACCCTGTATGTTCTTAAAGGGCAAGTATGATAGGCTCTCATGACATCATCATGTTGGTCACCGGTCATCTCAGTTATTGAGAAGCAGCGACTGATCCAGAAACAGTGAAACCTTTTTCTTCCCATACGGCTTGTTCTGGGAAAACAAGTGATTCATGCCTCTCTTGACCATCTTCCCACTATCTCTCTTGACCATCTCATGTCTTTCATTCTGGATCTTTGAGGATTGATGACACATCACATCTGTTCTGTCCTATTGTAAATGCCAGTTCTTTAAGCGTTGTTTTGAGTCTCCAAGAAACGCCAGTCATACTTTCAGATAGACAGCCATATTAAGACATCAACTGGGTCGTTTGCCCATTGTTCCCAGAGAGAGAAAATATAGTACCCATCGCAAGTTTACCAGTGGTTGATCTTTGAAGAGGAAGGATCCAAATAACCTGTGGAGCAGCTTCAAGTTTGTGTGCGTGCCTTTTTGAAGACCATCTGCAAACTGCTTCATTATTGATGAGGGAGATGCCTTCAAGTCAGTCTGTGCCCGAGCCTTTCTTTCATAGCGTATGAGAGAACCGGTTAAATATAGATGAGTGTCATCAAACACACACACACAAACGATTATACACACATATACACACATCTCCTCCGTGGCAAAGTTTCCCACTGCTTTGGCCTTGAGTCATACAGAAACTGGTGCGCAGACACAACACGTGCATCATTAAGACGCACAAATAAGTCTTGATTATCTGTGACATGACACAAGTCATCTGATGAGTGAACAGATCATGACTATTCTTTTTTTTCATTAATCAGTCAATCATACATTTTAAAGACTTTTCTTAAATAAAATTTAACACCAAAAACTGACCGGTAATGTAAACTATTTTAGAAAAGACTGACAAATTTCAAGTTTTGCCATACATCACGCATATGTCCTTTAAATGAACCGTAAATACGTTTGAAAAACAGAATAGACCAACAGCAGGCTCCTGTAAGATATGTTTGCCCTATTTTATAGAATGTGTACTATAGAAGATCTGAACAAAATCAGCTTATAGTCCTTGTTGTCTGAGCATCTTGGATCAAATAAACATGATCCTATACACCGGATGCTTCATATTTGTTATTTTTAAACCTGATATAACATTTTAACAAGTTGTTTTTGTGGTATCGATATAGTCTTTAACAAAACTCCACCTCTAGTGGTCAGAAACAAATACAATTTGTACAAACTATTTTTCAGATGATTTTAAAGAAGCCTTTAATTTAACCAATCCCTTCATTGGTCATGATTCATACAAGAGGAAAACATGTTGTTATCTATGTGTTCTGTTTTAAACACATTTGTTTCTTAACTTGTTTCCTTCCTCCTGGGCCTCTTCCCCATTTACCCTGAATCAGAAACTAAGCACAAGCTGTCTTTCTGCACCATTACAGTAACTCGCACACTACATGTTCTAAAGTCATTTTTCTTATGATTATGAAACACATTTTCCATGCACAGGGACTTTTGTCAGTGGATGAATCTTAAAAACAAGTGTAGTAAACAATCAGAGACATGCAAGCGTACTTCAGATCAACATGTGGGATGGATTTTTTTGCTGCATGCACATGCGTGCATTAAGTATTTTTGACCAAGAAGCTTAATGGACCGTGGATTTTCTGCTTTGTTCTCTGTCTGGACATAATTATCTAATAATCATGGATGCATGTGTGTGTGCACGCTATTTTACCATGAAATAGTGATGAATCTGATGACGTTACAACATAGGTTTGTGTTAAGGTGGTCATTTCTGATGATATTAGTGAAATGGTTCAGATCTGCAGTTTTGATAGAGAGCAATTTAGTGCTACTTAACAAGCTGAATATCATAGGAGTGGTTTAGTTTTGTTGTGATGCAGCACTTTGCTTTAGTATGACGTACAGTGAATTTAACGGAATACTTCACCCGGAAAAAAAAAATGATTTGGTCAGCATTTATTTACCCTTCCTCATGTCATTCAACACATGTACTTCCTTGTTGAAGCACATACACATTCAGGTGAGCTTTGCGTCAGGGTATTTTAAAAAATTTGCATCCATTGAATACCATGTATGATAACCACACCTGAACAAACTGTGATAAACATTGATAACTCTCTTTCTGAGAGCAATCTGTTATGAGTGTCCCACAGGCTGCCGTCTTGTATCTTTGCATGTGGCGCTGACCCTTAATGATGCACGCTACACTGCGCGCCGCCGCTGCGCATTTACTCTTTGGAGAACAGAGCTGCACGCACACAGAAATAAGAAAAGTGAAACTGCCACTCAGACTCATGCATATTTCAGAACAAACGCTCCCTTAGAGAGAACCAGAGAGAGAGACAGAGTACTACACTCCTCCCTCTTTTGCTTGTGTTGCCAGGATACAGCCGAGTCACACACGCTGACACGCACGACACATGTACACACGCACACAGTGCTCAAAGTTAATTTGGGTAAATCATCTCTCGGGCTCAGAGTAGTTCATTATATTATGGGTTTATTCATTCGTGTTGGATAAAAAATATAACTTGCATTACTTTCAAACTAAAGTGTTTGACCGAATGGAAATACAAACAATGACCACGGTTACATGGAAAACAATATTCCAATATTAACACGATTAAGACATTACTCCGATTAAGAATGTACCATGTAAACAGAGCCTTTTGATGACCTTAATCTGTCCTCTCAAGTCATAATCCTAGTAAAAACAAATCGAAAAACGACGTGTGGAGTATTCCTAGTTTAGTCGAAGTGCAGTATAGGCATGCACACATCTTAATCGCATTATTACTGGCGTTTTGGACTTTTCGCGGCACTTTGTGACAGGATACACACGGCAGTGATCAACCATTTGACGCCAAACAAAAGAGCATGGCTTCAAAGCTTGTTTTCCAAACGGGAAACAAGGATAATGTTAACAATTCTTAAAGAAATTGATATTATGAAGTGCCCTGATGGCCGTAAGAGCGTAATGTAATGTCGTTCTGGAGGGAACATTGGATAGTGCGTGCTGCATGACGTATGTCGTGTCACGACGTATAATCGTTCTATGTACCATTACATGTAAAACAGGAAGATGAAGGGTACAGTTAGGTCTACAAATATTGGGACAGAAGCACATTTTTTGTTATTTTAGTTGTGTATCAAAATGTATTCGAGTTACAGCTTTAGAATGGATATTGTCTTTAAGTGCACACTCTCAGCTTTATGTAGTGTATTCACATCCAGATTAGATCAAGGGACCAAAGAAATTGGACCGTTAAATCAAAAGCTGTTTTATTCACAGGTATGGGCTTTTCATTAAATAATTTCTTCATAAACGAAGGATGTTAAAGGCCCGGAGTTGATTCTACGTGTTGCTGTGAACCCACATCATGGGGTTCAGGTAGATCTCCATGCAAGTGAAACAGACCATAGTTAGATTTAAAAAACACAACAAATCCATCAGAAAGCAGTGTTTCCCATAGGATTTTGACAGACTTGTGGCGCTGTTGACGCCACAAACTAATTGGCATATTCTAGACGTCATCGCGTCAATAAAGTGGTTACTAATAGCAGCCGAACGCCATGACTTCGCACACGAAGGCAGCCCAGAGAAACATAGGCAGCGTAACTGAAGTCTATTTGAATTATAAACAGAGCGTGTCTTTGCTAACTAATCACATATCTAAAAACTATAATACTTATTTCTCTCTAGAAATGGAATCAGAATATGTTGAAACTGAAAATTAAACTTACATTTATACAAAACTGTCCTCCAGTAAATTATTTATCGTTTGAGCCTTCGCGTGACCAATCAATTCCTCGCACGTTGTTATGGAAACGACAGGTCTCTGTCATTGGTTAGCTGTGAAAAATTATTTTTCAGCCTCAAAAGACGTTTTTTGAGAACACGGTTTACTCTAAAGAATTATAACGTAAAACAGACGCTAACAGCTTTAAAAAACAAGTCAAGTCTGAACATGGCTGTATTTTACAACGGGATGCAACCGCTGCTATAATTCTGATTCATAAACGCAACATCATCTGACAAAATCACAATACAGTACATCTACATGAAAGAGCAGCTATATGCAGTTTACCCTTTCTTGGAAATGTGTTGCTGTATTACGATCGCTGCTTTGATTTTAAATACAAGTGACAGTTAAATACGAGAGGCCGAGGGCTCGTGCACACACATGGAGCTCAAGCGAACACGGACGACGAGGACACGGACGCCTAAACAAGTCAGGAAGGAGACAAGACGCATAAGCGCTGTTTATCCACTAGTTGTGCAATCACAGATACTGTCATTAGCACGTATGGATCAAATAATGTGACGCCAAATATACTTGGGCGGCCATAAATATACTTGGGTGGACCGTCCAAGTAAATGCATTGTATGGGAAACGCTGGAAAGATGGCAATAACATTAGTGGCCGAAGTGGCCGAAACAAAGTCTCTCTGATTTCCATGTATGACTTCCTCGGGCAACTGGTGTTTTTTGGTGATGTCACAAAAGCACCCGGATTAATTCTATGGGTGCCCATGATTTCTGGGGCACCATTGACTACTATAGTAGAAATAACTACCGATGAATACAAGTATAAATATTTAAAAGAATTTAGGAAAACAAACTGTTCTGGGAACCTTTGACAACCATTAATCTCGGTTGCTTACCTTCTTCCAAATACCTTTGTGTTCAACAGAAATGTATACAGATTTGGAACAATTTAAGATTGCGTTATTCATGACAGAATTTCAATTAATACGTGGAACGCTGTTTTCTCTCAGAAACTGTTTAAATCGTTTTCTAAAGCGTTTCCTTCGTTGAAATCCATTCAAAAATCATCTCGGGGCAGGGCTTTGTTCAAGCAGCTTCCCTCCATTGGTCAAACGGTTAGACCCGCCTCAAACGGAGTCTTGTCTGGCTCTTGTCTGTTTATTCCATCTACAGATATATCTCGTATTAGCTCAAATTTACCTTGCTGAATGCATAGTGTAATGTGACCATGTTTACGTTCTATTTTTATGCATTATCAGGGGTCACAAGTTGTTCTTGTGTTTGTTTGTTTACGTTGAGCTTCATAAAAGCTTTGCTGGGCTGGTAATGGAACCTATTGCTCACGTTTGAGCCCTCGCAAACCTGTTTATGATCAGGTAAGCACTGTTAGTCTTTTATTTCTTTCGATCTCTCGGCGTTGTCATGGTGATGCAGACAGCCAGGAACAGCCTGCCTGTCATCTCGGATCTGTCTGTGTGTGTTTGTTCGAGAAGACTAGACTGCACTCAGAGAGAAAATTATGTAATGTCCTCTTGAAAAACAGACGGTTTGTTGCAATTTTGTCACAATTGAGATACAAGTGTCCTCTGTGGAGCTTATGCTGTCAAAGCATAAGAAAATTATGGAATTGTTGTTTGATTGTGGTATAAGTTAAGTGTTGATTATTGTTTGATCTGTAAATAGTAGGACTGGGACTATATATCGTGTCATTTTTTTTTAATGCTCAATTTCACAATAAATTACGGTTAAATGCCGCCAGCCAGAGGTGGCTCTCGCGCAGAAACTCTGAATATGGGACACAGAAGAAGAACGATTTACACACGTGTAGTTCCAGGAAATGCCAATGTTCATATTCTATCGCTGTTCTTCAAACCTTTTCAGGTATTTTCATTCATCATATATATATAATGATGATGCTGATGCTTTTTCAAATGCACGTTTCAATCTCGTAGTGATTTTAGATCAAGCTGTAGTTCACGGAAGAGCAGGGCATAAAACAGAATCGATTTAGATGTATAATTAGTGTGTAATGCGATATGTATAGCCCAGCTCTAAACATAACACATTTATTTATTAAATAACACATGATACAGATACAAAACAGTATAAATGTACAACTATTACAATTGTACCGAGGTAAAAAGATCAATTTGTATGAGGAACCGACGCGAAAGCGATCACCATTTGTTGTCTTCCGGTTTCTGCTGTGCTTTCATATTTTCAAATCTGGCGCCACATTACGTCAGCCTTAATAATAAAATATCATTGGCTTTCGTCTGTCTTGTGACAAACAGCATAATTTTGTCAGAAATGCTATTGGCTCTCGTTACCGATTACGTGTTTTTTACGGTTGACACATGTTTAGAGGTGGGATGGGGTTAGGTGCTCTTAAAATATCCTTGAATCCATTGCCATTTATTAGACCATTTATACCTTTACAAATGCAAAAATAAATGTGTCTTTATCTGACTGCACAAAACGGCATATGGGGTTGTTTTCATAACAATCGTTAGAGATGTTGCTTAAATTTAAAGCGTGAACTTTAGTCGTAATGGTCTCTGCGCACAAACAACCTTTTGAGTTGTTTTGACAGGCTGCAAGGAATTGTTGGTACTTGTCAGCTGGTCAGGCTGGGAAACCAGGTGCATAACCAGTTAGACCTGCTTGAAAACTATCTTAGGCTTAAACCACTCAAACCAGCTCAGACCTGGTTAAATGCTTTTCCTTCTAATGTAAATGCCCTTTAAAAGCAGTATAAGAAAGTTTTTTTTCTTTATGTGGTATGTTTTTGTACTTTCCTGTAACTCTGTAATGTGTTGCATTTGTTTTATTACTATGAACGTAACATTCATCTCTTGCCTGTCCTGTTCTGTCTTGGTCTCGCTCGTACTCTCTCTCTCTCTCTGAAATGTTCAGCTCGGGTTGGGCAGTAGTAAGCAGAGCCCCAGTGACGTGTGTGTGTGTGTGCAGGAGGGGGTGTGCTATTGGATAACACTGTCTAAAAATACTCGGCTAATCTGCAAACATGAGTCTAAAAATACATCCTCAGCTAGCTTACGCTCTCACCAATGTAACGAGGGCGGACCTTCCTGAAGGAGAGCGAGAGGCACGGTGGGCAGAAAGAGTCTTGTGTGTGGTCAAAACTGTCTTTTTATTTTTTTAGTGGCTCATACTCGTATCCTTGTTAAAGGCCTGTAATTGTGATGTCTTCATGTTTACCCAGGGTTCACAGGGTTGGTTCAACATTGATTGCTTGAGAGCTGTTGTGTGACGGAGCATAGGCATTAGATATCATAGGAAGGGAATGCAATCGCAAAAGTCAAGATCTTGGTATGCTGAAGTTCCTGTAATTCCTCATTACGCTCGCAGTTCGCTCATAGCTCAAACGTATGTGTGAGAGTATGAGGAGAGAGATACTCAACTTTTCATAAAATTGTTCCCTTCGGACCGGAAGTCTAGACAGTATTTATTCTTGGTTATTGCAGTATTATTATTTAGCTCGTATTCCAACTTTATGCCTTATTAAAAGAAAGGAACCTTTCAGCATTTAGTCTGCAAATTCTTTGAATATTGGTTTTTTTTTTGCAGATAGGCGTCTTTGGAATGCAACTCATTTCGCTGTGTTATTTCCACAGTCAGTATTTTGCTGCTTTATGCAAAAGTTTACAAAACTTTTGCTAGAGATTCTTTCTGTTCCATCCTGTTGTGTCTCATCCAGCTGTTTTGGGGCTGTAGAACACATCCTGTCTTATCAACCCTGAAGTAACGTGTCTAATCGCCGTCGGGTGAAGCCTTATTTATAGAGAACTTCCACAAGACTTTTGAAAATATGCCTTAAATAGTTGTCTCAAGAAAATATCATGACACTTTTCATACATTTTATGTGTTGATAAGTGCACTTACACCATCCTTTAATTACTTTGACACTGGTGAACCCAGAGCAGGAAGTTGAACTGAGCGACAGGAAGTGGCTCCAGTGAAAACATACATCTGTGTGCTTGTACTGCTCTTGAACTGTGGTCAAGCGCTTGTGCTGAATTGCTGTCTCCAGCAGTTTTGCTAACTTTTATGTGAACGCTAAATGCGCTCTAACATTTAAAATGGCCAAATGTGTGGGTTAGGCAACAAGGTGAGCCAGAAAACTAATAGGGCATGAGGGCATTTTTATCATTTTTACATCCAACCTCTCAGCAAGATAAAGGAGCGTGTGTTTCTCTGAAGTGTTAATGTTAAAATAAATCATAATAAAACAGTGATAAGGGTAATATACTGTAGTAGTTCATTAGTCAAGCTGTTGACAATATTGTAGATGTATAGATTTAGCATGTCATTGCAGCGCCATCGGTCATGGCGGCTTAATCCTGCTTTAGAAGTATCAGGTTGTATCATCTCTTAAACTACTTTTCACGCAATGTTGTTTGTTGAAAACGGCCTGTTTTAGTGTCAACACAGTTTGCTTTTGCTTTCTTGGGTAGATGTTGCTTATCATTTGAGATTACTCACAGGTGAATGACAACACATGGAAACACAGTCAAACAGTGTCTGTTTACCCAAACCCATCGTCTCCTATTCGCTCATATTCATCAGCTAAAACATGCGAAGGCAGTGCGAGAGTGCCGTGTTAAAATAAATAAATTGTTTGTTTGTGCGTGTTTGTGTCTGCCGGTACACACTTTGCCAAATGCCCAAAGGAGTACTGGCGAAAAACAGGAAATTCAGCACCAAGGTGCCATTTCTGACTGGAGAGCAGAAAGCTGTCGGGTTAAGTAGTGCTTTACTTCACAAGTTCTCCTTCAGATCAAATCTATACACATTTTAGTCTGCGTTACGGTCAGGTTGCACTCTTTTCCAGCACCTGACGAACGTGGGCTACAGTAATTGCCTCAGTCCACTGAAATAAAAAGTCTTATGTTGCAAAACGCCTGGTTTGTCGTACTTGTAAAAGAAAACTGCGAAAACCATTTAGCCATGTTATGTGATAAAGGATTTGTCTGTTTCTTCTCATCTATCTGTTTGTCCATTTCCTGTCTTATATACCATGCTAACATGCATGATTGTGTTGTTAGCATATTGAGTTTTCCCTGCTGTTCATGTCCCTTTTAAAACGGCTGTTTACAGGCCACAAGAGACAGCTACACTATGGTTTATCTTCCATAAGCTGTTGCCTTTTTTCTGGTTCAGTACGTCTGCGGTTTGATGGTAAACCACCTGTAAAACTTTGTACAAAGGTGACATCATAATCTTAGAGATAAGACCCTGACATATATGGCTACATCATGAGTACTTGACACAGACTCCGTTAAATCAGATTGTTTATTTTGATAATTCACTCCTGTTTTGTTTTTTCATCTGCACATATTTCTATTATCGAGTTTTTTCACATAACGCTTCTGAGTAAGTGAACCGGGGTCTCTATAAACCAACGGCTTTGTCACATTTTACTTTCCGTTTTTATTAATACAGCTTTTTATACAAAAGCTGCCACATTTCAGAATTATCCACTGAAGCGTTAAAGCTCAGTTTGGGACCTCAAATCACAATTAATAGTCTACTTGTATCATTTTAGCTGTGAAACGCCAACTTATTGTTTAATGTGTGTGCATCGATGGGTGTTGGTGTGAGGTCAAAGCGTGGCGTGGCATGGCTTAACTGTTGCCGTTTTGTGTGTGCCTGTGGATTAGCAGTTATATAATGACAGCGGCGAGCTCTCATTCACGGAGACAGTAAGACGATTACAACGTGTTTGCCCGAGACACTGGTCTGCTGTAAAGCCCCCCACACTTGTACTCTTACTGTATGTAGTCGTAACTCCTGTGAAATGATGCATCAAATCTCTCCCTCTGCCTGCCGCTAACACACGCACACAATCTGAGTTTATGTAACCCTAAAGCCAAGAGATCTGCTTCATCTCTCGTCTCCTCACCTTTAAATGGCTTTGAACCCTCCAATGTCTCTTCTTCCGATGTTGTTGATCAGTGATTTTAACGTAGCCAGAAAGAGAATAAAGGGATGGTGCAATTTAATAAAAAAATTATTAATAAATTGTAATGTTGTGGTCTTGCATAAATTAGCAAATTGTTATAGGTTAAGATTTTTACTTAGATATCTTCATAGCTATGTGTAGCAATACCTAAAATATAGAAATTATAAAAAGCAGTAAAAATGTTGTAGTATTTCGCATATAAGCTATATATCATTTTAATAATATTTTTGTGATTTAAGGGCTCGTCGGATAAGCACTTTCAACAAGTTGGTATTATTTATTAGGGTCTGCATAAAATGTCTGTAACATATTTTGCTTACAAAATCCTTTTGCCTTGTCAAATACAGCTAGGCTCACAGCAACCCGTTTTGTGTATGTCTCTTTAAATGATAATGAGTTACTGCGCACCCTACCCCCCTTCCGTCCGCCATGTCAACAGAACACACGTGTAGTACTGCCATGGCAATCGTTTAGCTAAATGATAATTCCTGAACTACTCCGCGGTTAGTTAAGTTTTAAACATCTCAAATGATTCGTCTGGAGATTCAAAAAAATCTGTCACGGCACACAGTGCATCCAGGTAATGCGCTCACGTTGTGCGTGTATACTTGCCTAAAATCCACAGAATGCGCACCTGCAAATCTCAGCGGTATTACGTGGATTTTAGCGTTTGTCATTGACAAGTTATACACACACAACGTGAAAGTATAACTAGTATGTTCAGTTTAGTGCAACGTCTTTTTCAGCCTAAGGACGAATGATTTGAGACGTTTAATACGAAACTAACTGCAAGCACAACTTTGCAGCTAATCCTGCTTGTACTTTCCCATGTTGATAAAGGAAAGTGCTTCTGGTCCAGTGTTGTTTACAACTTGCACAGTGGCCTATATATGTATTTTAGATGTATTTCCATGGATCAGATTTCTAAATAAGCAACAATCTTGGGGTTTTATTGCTGTTTTTGAAATGTAATCTTGATTTTCCAAATATTGGTCTTTCTGTGTTGCAGTAGACTGAAGCTATACAGCGGGTAAAATAAATATTGAACACGTCACCAATTTTCTAAGTAAATATTTTTCTCAAGGTGCTGTTGACATGAAATCAAATAATCCATACATACAAATAGAATGACACAGGGGAAAAGTATTGAACAAGCTTACAGAAATGTATTTAACACTTTGTACAAAAGGGGGAAATTAGTTGTATGCATTGCTCAGGTGTCATTTTGGCCCATTCTTCCACACAAACAGTCTTCAAATCTCGAAGGTTCTGTGGGCCTCTTCTATGAACTCTGATCTTTAGTTATTTCCATAGATTTTCTATTGGATTCAAGTCAGATGATTGGCTGGGCCATTCTTGCAGCTTTATTATTTTTCTCTGACAGCAATTGAGAGAATCCTTGGCTGTGTGTTTGGGATCATTGTCTTGCTGAAATGTCTACCCTCGTATCATCTTCATCATTTTGGTAGATGGTAGCAGATTTTTATCAAGAATGTCTCTGTACAGTTGTCCGTTCATCCTTCCTTAAATGTTATATAAAGTTTACCAGTGCCGTATACCGAAAAACACCATGATGTTCCCATTGTTTCAAACTTCACTGTTGCTATGGTGTTTTTGGGGTGATGCACAGTGCCATTTGACCTCCAAACATTGTGTGTATTATCGCATCCAGAGAGTTCAATTTTGGTCTCATCTGACCAGACTATATTCTCACAGTCTTGTCTAAATGTTGTGCAGCAAACTTTAAATGAGCTTTATGTTGTTTTTTCTTCAGCAATGGAGTCTTGCGTGGTTAGCGTGCAGACAGGCCACTTCGGTCGAGTGCGTTACTTATTGTTTTCTTTGAAACAATTGTACCTGTTAATTCCAGGTCTTTCTGAAGTTCTCCACAAGTGGTCCTAGGCTCTTGACAAACTCTTCTGATTATTCTTTTAACTCCTCTGTCAGAAATCTTGTGAGGCGCACCTGTTCGTGGTTGAGTAATGGTGAATGATGTTCTTTCCACTTCCGGATTATGACCACAACAGTGCTCACTGGAACATTCAGAAGTTTAGAAATCCTTCTATAACCAATGCCATCAGTATGTTTCGCAACAATAAGGTTGCGAAGGTCTTGAGAGAGCTCTTTGCTTTTACCCATTATGAGATGACACCTTGGTAATGAGACACCCTTTTATATGCCATCAGTTGGGGCTGAACCAGCTGATGTTAATTTCCATTGGCAAGGGGCAGGACTGCTTTCTAATTACTGATAGATTTCAGATGGTGTCTTGGCTTTCCGTTCCTTTTTGCACCTCCCGTTCTTCATGTGTTCAATTCTTTTTCCATGTCTCATTTCATTTTCTTATACATAACTTAATTTGTGAACTTGTTTTGTTGTCTTTGTATGTATTGATTATTTGGATTGTTACCAACATCTGGTGAAAACTTCATTTCAACAGCACCTTGAGAAATATATTTACTGAGAAAAATGGTGACGTGTTCAATACTTGTTTTACCCACTGTATGCCTATAGCAGCCCAACAGGCAGTTTTTAAAGTCTCTTCTCTTTGTGTTAAAACGGTTTTGAATGTGGGAGCAAAGATTTAAGGAAATCATGAAGCCATTGTTACTATGTAAAACACAGCAGACATCACATGCGTGTTTTAATGGTAAAATTGTTACTATTTTGTATTCAACTATTCAGGCAGCCCATGGTATTAATATTCGGGTGGGTGCACATTCTGCTGAAGTTGGTAGCACCAGTGCTACTGATAGATATGGTTCTACCAAGGAAATTGTTGTATTTTGAGCGTAGTTTTATATGTATTTCCTTAAATATTTTGTATGCAATATATCTTTGCTTGCTATTCATTTGTTAAAAAAGTCTAAACTTTGCAGTTATTATAGGGGAGGAGTAATTTGCTCAATTCAAAGTTCTTTATTTTGACTGCAACTATCATGCATCCTTATTCCTTTACTTCATCATGAGTGCCACCTCTTTATAAACAGCATCATATATATAATACTAGTGTGGAATTTTTCTACAATATTCACTCACCATGTCTAATAGGGCCTTTTTAGTCATTCAACTGTAGTATTTCCTCTCTTATTCATTTGAAAATGTGGTGTAAAAATACTGTCATGTACCGGAAACCGGTATAAATAAAAAAATACTGTTATATTAATTTATGGGCACGCTGTCTAGTACTACATTCTGCGTCCGCAATGCACATGACTGTAAATAACGTAGATGCGGATGCATTACGCTCATCATTCTGTGTCCAGGATGCGCATGAGTGAGTCAGTTCCATTGGAGACTTTTATACAGTGATGGTTTTGTGCAATACATATACTAAGATAGTAGTATTTTACTACTAAGAAAACAACATTACAAAAATCATACTTTAGTACTTTGTAAAAGAAAGTGGTAGATTTTAATGTACTCAAGGATTAAATGGTTAAAAACAACATTATGAAATGTAGTGCAGTAAAAAGTATGATGTGCTTTATAATGATGCAATTCTACATTGATGAAGAAAAACAGTGCTAGGATCGGTATCGGCTGAAACTCAGAATTCAGCTATGTCAATTGGATTGGCAATGGAAAAAGTGGCATCGGTGCATGGCAAGAAACAACATGAATTCAATGCAAGAGGGTACGCGGTGTATATAGATAGAAATAGCTATAAAACAATGCTTCATCATGTAAGGTCTTTTTACACCTCTGAAGACATAGTTATGTATATTATATTGCATTTCAATCAATAGATCCTCCAAAGAATTACACACTGGACATTTAAGAATTACGCTGACACAAAACTTCATGCTGTCTGATATTTTAGCGGTGTTTTGACTTGCATATCCTTATATGTTTTGCTATAGTCAATGTTTTCTTGTACAGCTGCTTTGTAACAATGAACATTGTCAAAAGAGCTATATAAATAAAGCTGACTTGACTTGACACCGTATAGAAACACCTATGTATTAAACATTAAGCATATGTTTACTGCTTACTGCTGAGAGCATAGAATATATAGTGCTATAAAATAGATATACATTTTCGGGAATATCAGTATCGGCTGATCAATTTTAATGTTATCGGTATCAAGCGATAATACAATTTTGGCCAATATATTATAGCCGATAAATCATAAATAATGTCCTGTGGTTAAACTTCTTTAGGTGCACGCTGCTCATAGAGTGCAGTACTATCATGATCATATCTTACTGCTATAAGGAAAACATTTACATTTAGTCATTTAGCAGACACATTTATCCAAAGCGACTTACAAGGAATATAGGGAGCAATAAGCGATATGTCATAAAAGAGCAATAGTACGATAGGTGCTAATACAAAGTTACTAGTTTCAACAAAAGCTTAGACGACTACCTGTTGAGAGAAGAGAGAGGGTTAGTGTACTTTTATTTAATTTTAATCCTTTTTCATTTGTCTGTTAAGTATTCACAGAGGAGGTGTGTTTTAAGTAGTTTTTTGAAGGTTGTGAGAGTTGTGGTTGACCGGACCGTGTTCGGAATAATGTTCCACCAGGAGGGAGTTGCGAAGGAGAGTGCCCTTATGAGAAAGCATTACAAGGCGCTGCTCGTTTGCTGAACGCAGGGTTCTTGATGGGCTGTAGGAGTGTAGGCGCAGATCCAGTGATAGTCCTGTAGGCAAGCATCAGTGACTTGAATCTGATACGGGCTTCAACCGGTAGCCAGTGGAGAGAGATGAAAAGGGCCGTCACATGATTCCTTTTGGGCTGTTGGAAGATGAGGCATGCTGCTGTGTTTTGAGCCAGCTGAAGTGGTTTGATAGCCTTTGCAGGAAGACCAGCAAGGAGAGCATTGCAGTAGTACAACCTTGAGATTAACAGGGCCTGGACAAGGAGTGGTGCTGCATGCTCCGTGAGAGGGTCTAACCTTTCGAATGTCGAATAAGGCATATCGGCAGGATCGCGTTGTCTTTGCAATGTGATCATTGAAAGACAGCTGTTCATCAAATATGACTCGGAGGTTCCTGGCTGATTCTGAGGGAGTGATTGTGGAATTGCCAAGTTGGATGGTGAGATCGTGTTGCACCGTGGGTTGTGCATTGTTGATGTAGGTACAGTATGTACATGTTTATGAATGTGTAAATTATAGGAACAAAAGCATGTTGATTGTAGCAGACTGCTGTCTTAATGCTTGAGACCTGTTTGTGACTTGTGGCTATTAAGAAAATCTGAGTTGCTCTGGAAGAATATAGATAATTTATTTATTAAATAAAAAACATCTTAAAAGTTTGAAGGCTAAAGAACCGTTAACTAGTGTAAAGTAGGCTTGGTTCATGATTTTAAGGAGAAAAAAGAGAACAAATGGCTACCGTGTTTTCTACAGTCGATGTTTAAAAAAAAAAGTTGTCCAGTTTTTGCCTTTCGTTTCATTCTTAGAGAATTTTATATTAATATTTCGATTCTGTATATCGGCCAATATATATATATATATATATATATGTTATCGGCTTCCATTGTTAAATAATTATCGGTTATCGGTCAGAATTTACATTATCGGTGCATCACTACTATAAACTAGCCAGTCATGTGATCCATTGTATTTTTTTGTCTTGTATAGTATTTTAGAGTCGCTTGTGTCCAAAAGCAGATCTTTTGTTACATCGTCCACTAACCACCCTCACACTGCCCCCCTCGGGAACGTGTCTGAACAGTGTCTGGAAGGCATGGCCATAAATTGGTTGACTGGTTACTCTGACAAATCACTGATTGGATGATTAATGAAAACATACATTTGCACATCTATACTTATTGCAGTTTTTTTTTAGTGGCATCCGGTTCAGTATACAGTTATTTTTTTTTAATCCAATGCTTTGGCAAGATGATCAAGTAGTGAGTCAAGGAGATGTTAAAAATCACGGCTGATATCTTGTCTGGTTTTCCTCACACTGGAAACGGAAGGTCAAATCAGGATCCCACGCAGTGCATCTCTGTTTCATACTGCGCATTTTGGCACGTAGCGTAGTTCATTTGGGTATTCCTCGGACACCAAATTGGCACACTGCTCAGAGTATACATATTGCATACTGTAGAAATAGTTATAAAATTTATAATCTAAAATCTCTCTTTTTGAGGAATGTTTCTTCTATTGAACTGATGATTTTAGTTTAAGATGTATTTTTTCTTATGGAAGAGAAAATGTAGACTATTGGATGCAGCATACGGGTTAGAATCGTCTTGTCTTATTTAACGCTTATTCACTACATCTGTAATGACTTTATAATATACAGGATATATACAAAATTATTTGTATTTGTTCCTAAATCTTTTTAACAAGCTAGTTTAAATATGTTTTATACATGCCGGCCTAAGCGGATCGCATTTTGTTAGCATTACTTATATACAAGTTGGTTTAAAAAAACAACGTAATATTAAGTGATTAGATGATAGTAATTTATTACCAATACTTGTGGTAATAAGTTTGTTAGAAATATATTAGGCCAACTAATGCTCATATCAACAACTCCTATTAAAGTTAATATTTTTTTAAAGCGCCAGTGCCGGCGACTGTTTCTGTAGCTCAAACCCAAACCAATGACGAGACCGATCGTTTCCATAACAACATGCAAGGAACTTGATTGGTCGAGAAAGCTCAAGCTTGAAAAAATAAAATGGCGGAGCACAAATTCGCAAAGCTGTTTGTTAAATGTGATGTTCAATTGCAATATGTTCTACACTGCACACTTACTTTTCGCTTTGTCTTTTTTCTATGTTATACCATGCCATCTCCTGTTCTGCTGCATTATGGGTAAAGGTAAGAATCATGATGGTTGTTTATTTGAACCTACCTCATCTTTCAATTTCATGTAATCTTGGTAATACTCAGTTTCCAACAGTGAGACGCAGTGATGAAATGCTACACAGATCTGAACTGAACTGTTTTTTAATGGAACCTCAATTCAGTTTCCACCGTGAACTAAATGAGTTTACTCTAGACAATTGACAGGGCACTGAGATAATATTAGAGACGTCTTACATATTATTTACCAAAAATACATGCTCAGCCTTGCAATGTGTAGCTAATGTTATTTTATTAACATGAACCTTAACATATGTATCTTCTTATGTTAGCAACACGAGAAAGCAGAGGTTGGAAGGGATTTGAAGGCAGTTTGTCTTTAGCTCTTTTGTCGATTGTTTACAGATTATAATAAACCAGATTTTTTTACTAATATTTAAGGATTTTAGTTTTCTCTAACATTTTTATGTGCAAGTTTCCAAATCAAGGATAATGCATAACAGTGCCAAGCATTGTTTTCGATCTTGTTTTTGTGAAGCAGTATAATATGCTAAATATTTTTTTTATTCATGCAAGTTGCTTTTATAAATAGTTTTGACCCACTGTATTGGGTATAAGATAACACTGCAGGTATTAAAGTGGAAGTCTTGCTGTTTTAATACAGCATTTCAGTATCCATCCTTGAGTTTGAAAGTGAGACTCAAATCGTACAATTTGTAAGCTACCTTTTATCGTAGTGTCTGCTTCGGTTTGTGTTACTGACAGATTTGTGCTGCAGTCTGACTTATTCAAGGTGCTCTAAAACTTCTTTATGCATGAACGTGCAGAGTTTGGCATGATGATAACCATAATCCTTCTGTCACTATGAAACCGCTGGTATCACTTCTCATCTTTGCTCAGGTCTCGGTGCAAGTATTTTATTCTGGCTGTGTTTGAGGTGTGACATTTATCTGTGTTTGTGTGAGGTTCCGGGTTGTCATGTAACAAGATCTCTGGTTTCCTGGGATAATTCCACTTCCACATGTAAGGTATAACCGGTTTGGTAGGGTTTTAGAAAGTTATTTGGATTGTGAAGATAGTGAGGATAACTGTGGCACTGAGGCCTAGCCACTGCTATAACAAGTGTTAAATTTGAGTGCTTGAGTTTATTTACAAACGACAAAGTTACATGCATTTCTTTAACCAGGACTTGCCGAATCCTTTTAGCCTTCAAGGCATGGGTCACTTCCGGTGGAAGATGTGCACTGGGTGATCCTAAATCCCTTAAAACAGAAAATTTGGTTGATTCAAGAAGCATCTCCGCAACTGTTCAAATTTAACAAATTACAACAGCCAGCAATTTAAAGGAAAAGTTCACCCAAAATTTTTAATTCTGTTATAATTTACTTGCCCTCAAGATGTTCCCAACCTGTATAAACTTTGTTGTCGAACGTGTGTAACCAAACAGTTCTGGGACACTATTCACTACCATAGTTGGTAAAACTACTATTATGGAAATCAAAGGTGCCCCAGAATTGTTTGGTTCACCTCAAAAAAAGTTGGGTTATTTTAACCCACTATTGGGTAAATAATGTGGTTTAAATGAACCTAGCAAACGGTTAATAATCGAACCAACAATTGGGTTGAAAGAACCCAGCCTTGGTTAACTTATAACCAGAAGGGTGGGTTTGTCCATTTCTGACCCAACGTTGGGTTGAAATAACACAATAAACACAATAAAATTGTGTTCAAGAAAACAAAGACATTTGACCAGGTTTGGAACAACTTCAGAATAAGTAAAACTAATTTCTTTTGGTAAACTATACCTTTAATTCACCTTGTTATGAATAGATATCCTGCTTTGAGTGTGTAAACTGTTTTGTTGAGTTGTTTAAAATCTTTGAAACATTAACATGGCTGCAAAGTTCATTTCCTGTACAGCATAGCTAAATAAATGACTTACCTGTCTACAAATTTCAGTTTTTTGCTGGAATTTCCCCTTTTTTACGCTCACCTACTCTGAAAATAACTCTATTCCCGGAAGCAGAGTTTAATGAAGCAAAATCGCACATCAGGCGTTCCCACAAATTTGTGCTGATGAGATGAAATTGCTGGTTGTTGCTATATCAAGTAAACTACTTGGCACCTCTTTGACACATTTTCTGGAGGAGAACCTTTTAAGTGTTTTAAGAGTTTATTTTGGCTTTTTTTCACCTATTGCTGACGACTCGGATTGGGACTTTTCAGTCAGGTTTTTACACCAACTATAACTGTAATTACAAACATTTTAATAATTATTTTAAATGTATGCTAACAGGACGTCATGTGAATGCTAATAATTGTAATAGTGATTAAAAGCATTCTTTTTTTCGTGCTGGACTGAACAGGTTTTGAAAAGCACAATTTTTAATGGTCATATTGCATTTCATGCATCCTTGTATCCTGAAGCATCTCAACCCAGCACTATTTATAGTTTTAATGCAAGGGCTACTATGGCAGACATTAGCATAAAGTGCTGCCTTTCAAGTCAGCGTTTAGTGCTAGCGACCTGAATCCACACGAATTACACATCCGGTTACTCTATCGCCCCCTAGAGAACTAAGGTGTTACCACAACATTAGCATGCAAGAAGAGTATACAACAGGGCCGCATGCAATGTGCCGGCCATGCAGTCGCGTCTTTGTGCACTTGCATAGCGAATGTCTCTGGCCTGACTTTGTTCTGTTCTGTCCGTCTTGCCTCGCGCACACACACACACACACACACACACACACACACACACACACAAACACACACGCTCACCCCATGCAGCCACAGGAATGTGTGTGGAGGAAGAACTGGCAGAAGAGCTGCCCTGAACTTGTTTCATCCAGTACTCCCTGAATCTCTCACTCTCCATCTCTATCATGTGCTCTCTCTCTCTCTCTCTCTCTCTCTCTCTCTCTCTCTCTCTCCTCTCATATTCTGTGCTAATTTCTCTGTCTTCTTTATCTTCCATCTTGCTTTTTTCTCTCTCTCCTTATCGAAGACAAAGGACATTTGAATGACAGGGAGTAAGAGGAAGCCAACATCCCCCCCCAGGGATCAACGATGTTGTTGGGGATGGGCTACAAGATCAGGCAAATGTGCGTGTGGTTACCTCAGCCATCCACACGCTCGCCGGTCTGTTTGAGAAGTGTGGCCGGGAGGTGTTTCTGCTCGATGACGGAAAGGGTCATAGGGAGTGTGTGTGTGCGTTTGCGTGCGTGTCTCTCCCTGTCGTGATAAGTAGCCCCCCATTAGCTCCACTGCTCATTGACACAGCTTCTTGTCATCCAACCCCCGCCTTCACTTTTTAAACGGACGATCTGATTGGCCGCGCCTGTTGTCTGTCCAGAAGACAACTGCCCTCATTGGCAGCTGGTAGTGTTTTGTGTGGACCATGCCCTTTGTATGGTGACGTGGTTACCGAACGCCCTCGGGCAGCTTCTCAAATGCCAAACGGAGCAGAAAGTGAAATAGAGGAAGGGAGAGTTTCTCTGTTTTTGCCTGGCACAGTTTTGTTTGCACATGTTTGTATATGCCTGTGAATGTGAACATCACACCGTTTCTGATTGTGTAAACATGCAGTAGTTTGTGTGTGTCTAATATGATGGCAAGACGATATTACTGTCGCTTTAAGAGAGTCTGTGGAGACCAGGAAGTAGAAGAGTCACCTCAGCAACTGATTGGCTGCAGGAGGCAGCCAGGGAAAATGCAGCGTACTGTGTGCGCGCGTGTGCTTGTCCTCTCAGTGTTTGTGAAAGGCTGGAAGTTCTCTAGCGATTTGGCGCTTTAAGAGTCTAAAGCCAGATGGGCTGTAGTCTGTCATCGCGGCACAGCAGAACAATCGACTTCACACACACAACGCCACAAACGCATACACACACGTGTGCACGATCAGCTATGTGCAGGTAAAACGTGTGCAAACGGTCTCATAGGTTCTAATATTCATCAATACATCAAAATGGTCATTTATCACAGCAGTAACGAAAAGCAGAAACAGATGTGTGTGTCCCTACCCCCCCAGTCAAGACCTACCAGCCCCCATCACACGATTAAACACTTCAGACTGAGAAGGAGAGAGCGCATGAAAAGGATGGATGGGAGTGTTTTTGAGGAGAGAGATTGTCACGGGGATATGAGCTGGAAGAGCGAGGGTGAGATAGAAAGAGATAAAGAGGAGGGATGAAGACCGGCGATGGTTTGAGGAACATGAACATCCAGATCTCTCGTCAATTATTTGATTATTCTGAATGAAGCTGTTTGACAGGATTTCAATTAAAGGGTGAGGGGGTGTGTGAAGGAAAAAGAAGACCTTTTGTTTTTTTAAAGAAAGTGAAGCCTATTATAGGACAGTGAATACATTTATTTTCATGATCAAAATTTTTTATATTTAGATATTTCACATTTCACTTATTTTTTGTAATTCCCATTATGTTCGTAATTCTAATTAAATTGTTATTGCAGTAATACACTGCTTTCTGTATTGCATTTTTTTATTTAAAAGGATGGTTCACCCCACAAATGATTCACTCTTATGTCGTTCAAAGCCTGTATGACCTTCTTATTGTATTGTATAAAATATTTTGAGAAACCTTTCACTGGTTTTGTCTCCATACAATAGAGGTCAGCCGGGGGCCAAAGATATGTGGTTGCCAACATTTTTCAAAATACCATCATTTCTGTTTGGCAGAAGGAAGACATACAGTTTTGGAATGACATGAGGGCGTGTAAATAAATTGTTAATAATTTTAGTTTTTGCGTGAACTTTACCCTTAAATCACCACAAATGCACCATAATGTCAATATAATCCCAACGAATAACAACAAAAAAAAGTCATAGAGGTTTTGAACTACATGAGGGTGAATGGATGATAACATAATGTTTATTTTTAGTTAAACTTTCAATAAATAAATAAATAATGCAAGTTATTTAAACATACGAAAAATAGGAATGTATTACTGTCATGAAAATGTTATTAAAATGACAATTGGGCATACTGGGAATGAAAAAAGTAAAATGTTGACACATTACAGAAGAATTGTGTTCTAAAAATGTCCTAAAATGCTTTATTAACTTCTTGCCAACTATAATTGTTCCTTTTTTGATTTTGGGAAGAAATTTGACCTGGATGTGTTACTGCGAGACTCCCCACGTATGTTTCCCATCCGTTTGGCAGAAATTGACTTTCTTTGTCTGTGTGAACACACAGGCGGTGTCTCTCAAGTGTGTGTTTGAGTGTCACAGTCGTGGTTAATATTGTAAGACCTCACGCTGCAATCAGATCCGTCTGACACGCTTCCCCCTCCTTTCCTATGTCGTAACACCCCCCACCACCACCACCATAAACACACACACACTTGTGCTTGATCATTTATTGTTCAAACCCGTAGCATTAATCACTGTTGCCTGCGTGCTAATTACATCAAACAGTCTGCAAATGAGAGAATGATCATTCATGCTAATCGATGGAAAGGGGAGAGGATGCCCTTTCGTCATACATAATTGATGCTAACGTTTCCAGAGCGCTTCTCCCCTAAAAAATCCCTTTAATTCTCCACTGCTCTCCAGACGACCTCTTTGTTTCTGCCGGGGGACGGTTTCGAGGAGCGATAATCATAACAGCTCCTTTAAGAGTCCCTACTGTAATGCCCACCCCTTAAAGAGAACCGGCCCTCCGAAGAAGTAGCGTGCCAATTACGGCGTGTCAGTCAACGGTGTCACCATGGTTACAGCTACAACACCGGTCGCGAGAAGGCGAGAGTGTGTTTTACACGGAGAGGGAGAGCTCATGAATAAGCAATGAAAAAGGGCACATAGGAAGATGGAGAGATCGCATGCACTGGCGCATGGAAAGACAGATGGGTTGGTGGGGTGAGAGTGAAACGGTGATAGTTTAGGAGCCGAGGGTTTGGAGAGGAAGCCGATTGGCCGACAGGAAATGGGTGGTAGCCATAGCGTGTGTGTGTGTGTGTGGAGAGAGAGCGCGGACTCAGGGTTGAGTGCGCATGTGAGTAAACAGTCCTTACAGCTCTGGAACAAAGCCCCCCCCACACACACACACGGAGAGACACACGCTCCTCTCTGTGCGGCCAGGCTCTGTGACGTGTGGCGGGCTTGATGCCCGGAGGCGCTCTGAGGGAAAGCAGGAAAAAAAACGAGGAGAAGAGAGGGAACAGACACTGAAAGCTGAAGGAAAAAGGGGAAGAGGACAGGCTTCAGGCAACAGCTTCTCGCCTTTTGTTGCCTTCACGCTCTTTTCAGACTGGTTACCTCTCAGAGCGTTTTGCCCTGTCTGAAATAATGCGGCGTACAAGAAGCTGTTGCTACCGAGATTGTTTTCCTTATTTTAGAGTTCATTTCAATGTTACAGGGTGAACGCTGTTCTCAGAACAGTACGAGACGACAGAACTTTGTGTACTTCTTAAAGGAACAGTGAACCCAAAATTTTAAATCTGTCACTTGATCAACCCCATGTTCTTTTAAATCCACATTGTTTGGAAAGAGATGCTTACGCAGAATATTCCTACTGCTGTTAAACAACGAATGTAACTGACAGAAAATTAACTTATTTAAAGGGATAGTCACCCAAAAATATTTTTCTCATATTGTTCAACGACTGTATGACTTTCTTCTGTGGAACACAAAAGAAGATGGGTCGATAAATGTCTGTTTTTATTCAAGTCAATAGGGACCAGTTTTGTTTGGTTACCGTCATTTTTCAAATTATCTTCTTTTTTGTTCTTCAGAAGAAATAAGTTAAACAGGTTTGGAATGACATGAGCGTGAGTACATACAAAAAATTTGTGTGAACTATCCCTTTAAATTTGAGAGGTCAGGTTCTGCCACAAGATCCCCTTTCATTGCATCAAAAACAACCTTGTTTTATTCCCCGAAAGGTAAGAAAATCTACCATTTTGGAATGACATGAGCATGAGTAAATGATCACAGAAATCTCATTTTAGAGGGAACTGTCCCTTTAAAGCTACAGCAACGCTCCTCTCAGTGGCGTCACTGAACGTCAGGCACAGAAACAGACAAGACACCAATCCTTTTCCTGTCTCAGGGGGCAATCTGGACATGCTGTTTCCTGTCCAAACCAGTCTCTCTCCTGACACACTCAGAGTGTGAGGGTGTGTGTGGGGCTGGGTGTGTTTAAGCGACATGATGATTGTGACATCAGACAACCATCGCAGCCAGTGCTCACACGCACACAACACCCACAGGCACCATCGGTAAACAAGACTAGCAAATGTGTCCAAGCACACGCCCTTGTCCATGCTGTGACTTGGTCACATTTGGGCGAAAGGCAAGAAAATTGTCATATTTTTGTGTTTGTATGTGTGTGTGAGTTGCTGGCACTAACCACACATTAGCAGATGTGTTTGGTAGGAAGTCATTTATATGTTAATGTTGTCATTTGCCATCGTAATACATTCGCTGAAGCCTGCCATTACTCCTCAACCCAACCAAATGTGACTTCGGAGCCATCGCACCGCTTGGCATTGTGGGTGAACGGGGACAGGCAACCACCTGAGTACAGTCCCAGTCATTCGTCCAGACTGACTGTGTGTGTTCGTGCCCGTGGAATTGAGTTTTTTGTACTGCGTAAATGAGATGGATTTATTTTTCGGACGTTATGATGGGTTGAACGGAGCCCGTGGGGATCTATTTGTCATTATCAGACATGGGAGAGCCGAGCCGTGTGTGTGTGTGCCAGCAGGCGCTCCTAACTCTACAGCAACAATTTGCATTGCTTGAAAAATCTGTATTTTTCTCTCTCTTTCGATTCCCCCTCCTCCCACTTTCTCAGGGCTCAGGTGTACTAGGTTTTGTAGAGAGCATCATGATTCACTGGCTCAGATGAGGATGTTCTTCTGTATCTGTGTGCGAGGAAATCTCTGCAGCCCTCCAGTGTTTTTCTGACACTCTTCAAGACTTTTTATGCCCTTCAGAAAGATGTTGAGAGGATTTTTTGAACTCTTTTTTTTTTTTAGGTCCCATGAACATTTAGGTCTGTTAGGAAGTCATTAAGGTCTGTTTGGTTAGTCTGAGTATAGTTGCAGCCAAGTTTAAAGATTTTCTCAAATGTAAAAAAAAGAATTTCTGCCAAAAAATCTTATACATATTTTACATTTTTTGTAGACCTATAATAGAAAGCACATGTTATGTTTAATTCATTTATATCAAATAATATTCAAACAATAAAAACCTGTTGAGTTATAAATTAGCTTATGCTGGGTTGTTTCAACCTATTGTTGCTTAAAATGTGAACATTTTTGTGGGTTAATTTAACCCAGTGGGTGGGTTCGTCTCCTTTTTGACCCAATGCTGGGTTAAAATAATAAGGTTGTAATGTATGTAATAATAATAAAATGACAAAATTGACTTATTATTATCAAATTGGTCATCTTTCTTTAAAAAATTATATACAAAGCATAAATTCATTGTATTTTCATGTCCTCTCTTGATTGACGGGATATGTCGGCCCTGATCATAGCCAATAGTGTGAAATTGCTTTTATCGACCCATACCGATTATTGGCCGATATATCGGTGCATCTTTAATAATTTTTATATAACATTAAAAATTATAAATTATCTTTATTCAGTCAACATAGCTTTTGGTACATTTCCGAACGGATACTAAGTGTGTCAACCCTTTCTGTCAGTCAATAATCGGTTCAGGTCAATAAAAATAAAGACCAATGACCTAACCGATTAATCAACCAATATTTGTCAATCTAACATTTTGATTGTGTTCAGAAAGGTTGCAGGTTGTGTTTGTGTAGGTGTGACTGCACGCCTTTGACCTTTAAACACAGTCACCGATGCAGTGATAACTGTGATTTCTGAAGATTACAGACCGGGGTCTATTTGAGCTAACACAAACACACACGCTCGGGAGTAAGAATCAATAGTATCACGCTGACATAGAAATAATTCTCCCGACGCATTATAAAAACCTCTCGTATCATCTTCTCCCAATAATTTTTTGTTGTATATTGTGCTGTTTGGCTTTGCGCTACGTTCAGGCCTCATTGCTCACTTGTATCTCCACACCCACACACACAGTTCTTACAATCTCAAAGTCTCTCTAATTCAGCTTGTTCTGCTGCAGTCTAATTACTTTGTTCTATTTGTGGCACACTTGATGAATAGTATTGCTGTTAGCTATTGCGCTTTTTCTCTAGGCTTTCTCGAGCGCGCATGTTTGTGCGTGAATGTGTGTCCCATTGTCATTTACTAAAAGAACATCTGTGTTTTTCCCTTTGAGAAAAGGTGTGAAATGGAGGAGCTTTGTCTTGCGCTCGAGTTGCATGCCATGGCAAGCCATGCTACCCTCTTAGATGGTTTGCATCAGCGGGACCTAGTCTCTATTTAAACCTAATGTTGAAAAGCAGGATGAACTAAATTTTCCACATTGCTGATGTGTTTCTACTGTAAATGGTCTCGGATGTATTCGTTTTTATCATTGATAAATGACTGCTGCAGTTTTACTGTATTTCCTACTTCACACTTGAAGTTGTATAGTGTCCACTTAGTTAAGGCGACTTTCACAGAGAAAATGTGAAGTTAGGCAACTAGTTAGTAAAAGGAGGAGTAACATGCTATTATGTCCATTGTGCCTTCTTTATACATTTAAACGTGCCGGGTCCTCAAGCGTAACATAGTCAACTTGTCAAAATACGAGTTGGACGCATGACATAGTATTTCTGTGCTCCATACTGGCCGCCAGCACTACAACCTCTTTCAGAAAGTTTTTTATAAGTTTTGATGAAATGTCTATGTTTTGTTAACAATCGGCAATGTAAACAACAGGATCATTTGGGCCGTTTCACGATAGGAGTTAGCCATTTCAGCATTACTTTCTATGATATTATAATGTATATGAAATTATGGCTTTTTAAAGTCTTACCAATGTATACTGGTACGGCACAGAATTTCAATTGTGTTGTAATCTTTTACGTGAGCTTTCACAAGCAATACATGCCCGATCTGAGCGTTACAGTAAATTCCATAAATGTTTGTTAGAATGAATAACACATACTGCAGATGTACAGTCTCTTTGGGATTATGTAATGATGCATTTACATGCATTACACCTTTTAAAATCAGGCAAATACAGAGGACTATTAAAACATTATGAATGGTGACTTAGCAAAGCTAATGAGGAATAACTATGTTTACCATATAGAGACGTCCATCTGTAGTCATTGCTGCTGTAGTTCTTGTTCTACTACAGACTCTGGGTCCGATTCTGCATCATACATGTAAGGCTCGACCAAACTGTAAGCCATAGATAATGTATGACAACAACACATCTTTTTGGTACAGTATTTACATCCATGCAACAGCTGGCGGACGTCACGCAGAGGATGCGCATACTCATCTTTAGCTCCGCCCATTGGAACGCCCCCGGGAGGTCAGATTTCTTCGGAAATAATCGTACAGCTGTATCTGTCTTCTAAACTAAACACGTTTCAGAGATATGAAGAACGCAATACTGCTCTACAGGTACTCAAGATTAACATAAGATTGGCAGAACCGGCTAATTTAACCCCTCCTTTAAGCATTGGTTAAATACCAAATGAATAATATTATATTACATGTTCAACGTTTAGAATCCAATTCGCATCCTTAGTCTGATTTACTAAAGCTGTTTGTGTGCTCATAAAGATACATCACGTATCTTTTCATGTATTGTATTTCAATTTTAAGAATGGAACTAGTTCTGTGCGTTTCAAACCGGCTGTATTTGCATCACTTGCACTTATCAAAGCTTTTGTTAGAAAGAAGCTACCCTTTGTAATCCTTTGAGGTGAAAGTTCATTCGCTAACATGCCAAGCAGTAAACATGTCAAGAGCTATGCAAATTGCAAAGCATCTGGATCGAGACGGTCGTGTGTCGAAGAAACAGTGAGCGCATGAATGCATCAAATCTGAATGAACAAATGAAGGTGTTTTGAACACCCAGCATTCATTCATAAAAGTTGGGTGCTCTGTGTCTCCCCTTCAGCGTGCATGTGTGTGTAAACAGCAGCTGGGACCGCCTCTGTGATTAGATTAGCTTCTTTTAGCGATCGTTAATTGGTCCAACAAACAGAGAAGGCTGTCTGGGATACAGCGCCGTCCTTTTATCTCGCCTACACAAATGCACACACAAACACACATACATTCAGATGAGTCATCAGTTTGTGCCCTTTACACTTTTGCTTTCTCTTACTTGTTTAATTTGACGACTTTCTGCATCTACTCGAAAGCTCAATTTAATTTAAGTTTATTTTTACGCCCATATCCCTTAGAACTTTCTTAAAGATAGAATTGGTTTCACAGACCAACTGAATGTTTTTCAGCCTGAGTGAAACATTTCATAGCAAAAGAAACAATGTGTTTGTTTATTTGTCTTATTGCAATAGTTGTTCTATTAGGAGACGATCTGTTAATTGAAATTATAATAGAGCTTTTGTAATGAGTAGGCGGGTTGTACAGTGTATATTAAATATATCTACCCAAAAGATATTTGGTCAGTGAACCAAAAAAACAAAACCACAGCAACAATGCGGGACACAGTGATCCATAGTTTCAGTTTCACATCTTGCTGTATCAGTTATACACATTTAATGTGAATTGACATTCTTCGAATTTTAATGTGTTGTGTGTGTGTTTTTTTTGCATTTGGCAAACACTTTCATCGTGTGCAATTACAGTCAGAATAAACATTTTCTAAGTAGTTAAACCCATGATCTTGGCTTTGCTTGTGCCTTGATCTTAAATTGTAGTCACAAGTTTCCTAACATTTAAACCAAACTCATATTAGTCTGATCAGTGTGCTTTTCTCTTTCTATTTGTACGTTTAATGTAATAAAGTTCTTTGTACTGCATTATCAATTAGGCAAACAGAATTTTTACCGATTAAAGCCCAGGGCCAGAGTATAAGATACAACTGTCTCATCTATGATTTATCTGCATGCAGTCTTGACAGGTGTATGATTAAAGTTAGAGCTGTATATTTTCTCGTCACACTGGTTATATTTTGAATTACACCTGTTGTGAGTTTTGACCTCTAGTGTGGCCTTAAAGAGACTACTTGAGTAATTATCTGAGGTGTTTCTGTGTGTGTGGGTGGGTGTACGTGCCCTTTCTTAAGATTTGTGTGGGGAAACACAGAGTGAGTTCAACATATGCCAGAAAGAAACATGCATATTTGCATGTCTACACAATGATTTTATTTCTAATGGTCAGCGGTCAGAAAAATAAAAAGTAATGCTATGAAGTTTAACAAGGAGTATGCAAATCAAGTTTTTTATCATTATGCAATGTACCCCAATGGTGGTTCATTCAGTTTTTGCTTTCTAATTTAGTTTTTAATGTTTCTTCTAATATTAATAAACTGTACATCTGCCAACTCTGACAGGTGTACAGTTGTATCTGCTTTGTGATGAGCATGTTTAAGCAAGCTTAAGAAATCTTTAAAGGCCCACTGCAATGCCTTAGAACGCGCAGCATTATTTGATGTTGATGTAATTCCAACTGAAAAATGCCCAGAGCGAGACCTATCGAGTGGTCCCTCCCCCTTTTATAATAATCCAATAGCGTTTTGTTTACAGGCTGTCAGCCTCAGGCAAAGCTGCATTTAACAGTGTGATAGCCGCAGTGACCGTAGAGTAAGTCGATTAAAAAAAGAATGGTAAGATCATGATACCAGTGATGTGTCATTTGAAGCAGCTGTTGGTGAGTATTCCTTGTTATGAGCTGGAGCTACTTCTTCTGTGGGACTGCGGTTCATAATTGGAGTTTCTGTGCAAGAGTGCCCTCTGGCTTTCTGATGTGGTGGCATTAACCATAACTCATTGAGAAACTGAAACCGAGCATAAGAATCGCACGATTAATCGTGACAACCCTGCAGTAGTTTCGAGAATAGTGTCCCACTTTGAATCTCCGATCTGTGCACATCGTTTTTAGTTTGAGTGCGAGCGTTCACATAAGCGGCAGCACCCTGCATGTTTATCCGCACCACTGAGCAGAAAAATGGTTACCGTACCATCCGCATGTGCATTAACACATGCCCAGACATTCTCAGTGAGACCCCTCAACGAAGTCTGAGAGCAGCTTGACAGGAAATGAAAAATTGATTAATGTTTGCACACAAACACAGAAGTGGATGATATTGTAAAAATAAAGAATAGGCATATAATCACTGAAAGTATTTGCTCTTAAATTGCTTCAGAAAGGGGTTGTGTTCAAACAAAGGAACAGTCATTGTGAATATTTTGTGATACTAGTGCCCAGCTCCAGTCTGCGGCAGCTTCCCAGGTCCCTGCAGGAGCCTGTGAGTTCAGGAGCTGTATTTCTCCTACGGCGTTCCTCTTTTCTCTTCCTCCCGTTCCTCATTAGAGTATACTTAGTCGCTCAATAATATTTAAATTGCCCTCCGCCCGAGAGCCTACACTGGGGCCAATTACACGAGCGGCTCTGTGTCCTCTCACACACACACACATAAACACACACTATTGCAATTTACTCTCTCTCAAACCTTTGTTCGTAGAATACTGAATAAAACAGCGTATCCTCTGTTGCTCATACCATAACACACACACGGACACGTAATCGCAAACTCGCTCAAAGTGAGGCCAGTGGGACACAGTTATTGCCTCGCCTGTGCGCCATCAGGGATGCTCATATCGGTGATGTGCTTTGTTTCCATGGTAGCCGCTCTGTCTCTCCTCCAACCAAGCCCCCGCCACCCCTGAAGAAAGAAAAAAAAGCAGCTTTGTGGGGAAAAAACGCGAGAAAGTGGAACGTTTAAAAGGGAGAAAGTAGCAAGAGTGAAAAATATGTCAGTGATGCTCGATGGCATCTAAGTATCTGCATCTCTCTGTACGACTATCAGTGTTTTGTCCTCTTTTTGCTTCTTTCTCCGTCTCTGATGGTCGATTGGCTCAGCTGTACTCAGCCAACCGCTGCCTGTGAGCCTGTTAGGCGAGACAGACTGCTGCACACACGCTCCGAGTGAATCACGCACAGGTGCGCACTCTCATCCACTTATTCAGAGACAAATACACACACTTGAGACTCCATCATGAACACACACACCTATTTGAAGTCAGCAGGTGTCTTGCTCATCATTAAATCTGCAAAGATGCTAGGTGTCCATTGTATGTGCGTGTCTTTTATAGAAGTGTATTTTATGAGAGCTAGGTGAGGTCACTGTCACAACTTCCTTTTGGTCTTTGAAAGCATCTGGAAAAACAAGCTTCTTCCTGCTTTTCCTTGTAAATTATCGTTGCTGCTGTGCTCTCTAGTTTTCAGCTGTATATGTGTGAGTATGACCGTATAATAGGGGCTCTAGGGATGGTTAGCGTTAGTGATTTAATGATTCTGGTTCCGGTTCTGGTTCCTATTCCACTTAGTGGTTCCAGTTCCTTAATGATTCCCTGAAAGAGTTCTTTTTGGATTAGACAAATAATTGGCCCCAAGAATACATTTAAATGAACCGCTCCACATACATTGTTATACGTTACCATTTTTTTTATGGCATGCATTTGGCAATTTTGGAGAGAGGGAAATTGAAAAGGATCATGAGTTGGGGAATTAAACTCGGGTCACAAGTGTTAAGGGAGCACTACCCACGGCCGGCTTTTTTTCTTAGAAAGAAATGTTGGTAACCGAACAAGGTGCTACCCATTTACTTCTATTGCACGGACACAAAACCAATGTCATTCAATGGGTACCGCTATTGTTCGGTTCGGTTATTATTTTGGCCAAACTATACCTTTAAATGGAACCACCCTCCAAACCATGCACATACACTATAACAAACTATTCAGCTCTGTCAAGACGTTGTGATGTTTATGGAAACATAATGCCACTATATGTAGAACACAGGAGGGCATTGTACACGTGCACATAGGCACACACGCATCATATCAAAGTACCTCCTTGCGGGAACAATGCAGCCTTGGTGACCAGACCATCTGGCCGGTGAGCTGAGGAGGACAAGCTCCTTTCTTTCTGTCGCTCTCTTTTTTTCTCTTTCCCCCTTTTCCCCTGGCCTAAATGGCACAGAGTCAATGTCTCCCTATGCTACCCTGAGGGGCAAAACCCATATACCACCCACAAATAAAGCCCATCTGCAGCTGGCATAATTAAGAGTTTTAAACACAAGGTAGTGGAAACAAAATCGCTGAGACATTTCTTAAAATATTTTCTTTTGTGTTAAACGGAAGAAAGAGTCATATACAGGGTTTGAATAACATGATTACAATTTTATTTTGGGGTGAACTGTGCCTTTAAGACCTTTTCACATGATAAACTGGCTGACCCCTGACTCGGTTTCATTTTCTAGGTTGCTACTGCTATGCAATCCACTAGAACCGAATGAAACAGTTATGCAAAACTAAGCAAATCCATTAACACCATTAACAGTTTGCGCTGAGGCAAATAGCCCTAAGCTTAAAAGTTTGCACTTTTGTTGTGCAAGAGTGAATTTGTCTGTCAGTCAGCGCCACCTGTTGTACAGGAGTAAATCTGCATTGGCAATTAATCCTTGAATTTCTGTTTCATGTATGGCATACATAAGTCCCTAAACTTAATGCGAAGGTCATTGTGTCTTGAAATTCAGATGCATTTTGTCCTTCTTTTCACATAAGGCATCTATACTTTAACAATAGTGGCTTATACTCAATTCATACTCACCCTCCCTTCCTCACCCTCTCTCTCTCTCTCTCTTTCTCTCTTTCTCTCTTTCTCTCTCTCTCAGCTTTAAGGCTGGAGGAACTCATGAGGGAAGAGGTGGAGGGAGATACAGAGGTGGTGCAGAGGAAAAGGACAGGCAAATGGCCGGCGTGATTTATGGAGGACTGAGGACAGCAGGCACATGCCCCTCCTCTCCTCACTTCCTTTCTTCCTCCGCCCATCCACATTTTCTCTCTCTCCCCGTCCCTCGCCGTGGTGCAGCTCAAGGAACAGGAAGCTATGGAACACTAAATATAGAGAAAGACAGACAAAAAAAACAGCATTTGGAGAGAGGGAGGTATGGTGGAAGTGGATAGAAAGATATAAACAGAAATACTTTGCATAAACAGATGGGTAATTGGATGGAAAATGTAGAGAGGAGACTTGAGAGTTATAAAGTAGTCGAAATGATAAGACCTACTCTGTAAAGTGAGGTAGGTCTCATTTCCTGCCCTCGTGGGATGAAGGTGACGTGAGAGGGAGTTTGTGGGATGTCTGTTATCACCCCCCGTCATTTATGAGGAGTTTAACTTGTAGCATCGGTGCTAAATAGGCATTAGACTGTAGATATCAATATCTAGATGCTACATTAGCATCAGTTTCTATGGGCCGCTATACGTAGGTCGTCCGCCATATCGGAACGGTGCGAGCCAGTCTGTGCTGCAAAGTCTGATGCCTTTCAGTGGAATTGGTTTCCTTTGTAACTGTGGCTCTGGTTTGTTTATCTACAGGTTAATAGTGGAAAGAGTTGGTTATATGGCTTTCAATCTTGAGATGATTATATTTATAGATGTCAATTTCTGTTATTTGGAATAGTGACGTTAGGCTCGTGATGAAGGATTTTGTTTCACAGATCTGGCAACCCTTCCATGCCGGTCCATTAACACTCAAGAGCAAGCTGACTCGTGTGTGATTATAAGAACATGTTTGTCGTTGTGTAAACTTAAACATTATATATCCTACACCAACACATTATAACAACGAACGGGTATCCAGTTTTTCTGAAAAACAAACAAATGCACAGCCATGGCTGCGCAGTGTTGTGGCATTCTAGCAAACTGCGAGTGACGTCAGTGGACCGTTCCAAGATGGCGGACGCGTCTACCTGCCTGGAGCGCTTGAACGAGGCATCTAGCTATTGATATCTATGCATTAGACGCTAGCGCATGATTAGCATATAGCGGTGATAAAATGTATAAGCCACACAGACCTGCTTACATGCATTATGTACAACACACATTGCCGATGTTTCTGAAGAATGTTGTCAGATTGTTAAGTACTAAAACCTTTATTTTGAATCACATTTGTCATTGTCATCATTATTATTTAAGTCACTTTAAATTTAAATTTTCACATTGCACACAGTATTTTGTTTTCTGTCCTTTAAAGAATAAAAAACTTTGAGAGATTATTCATATCGACATGTACCCTCTGGAATACACAAGAATCTTGATTGTCTGTGTTTTTGCGAGTTAATCATGAATAGGTCGTCTTATTCTTTTCCTCCATTCACACAGTACAAGTGAGGGTATTTTGGCTAATCTAAGGAAAATCCACCCATGCTACCTTTTCATTTAGTTTATCCCTTTGATGGATGTTGGTAATAATCCTTTGACTTTAAGAAGCCACTACATGCGGCAATAGACCACACAAGCAATATCGACTGCGTGCAATGGCTTTTCTGGTCTTGAACAGTGTTCAGTTTTATAAGATTCAGCATGGTTATTCAAAAAATCTGCAGTCCGCTTTCTTTCAGGTCATTATGTACAGTAAATTTGATTTACATTTTTGGCTTTAATGGGTAGCGGCTATCTGTCTCAATACATATTCACACCAAATATGTTCACCTTGTATTCGCGCCACCTGCAGTACTGGAGTAAAGGGATTTTTGTTTTAGTTTTGAATTAATTTCTTGGTTTTCTCGCTTCACTCTTGTAAATGGACCATAGTCAGGGACATTACCATGCTTTGTCTGTCATTCACAGCTTAATTTTCTTTCCTGTCAAATTAAATATGGCATCCATTCTGACTAAGGTCAAGGCCTTTAGTCGTTCATTATCTTTAAAACGTAAGTGTACGAACTTGCATGTCTGTGTAATTGCATGCTGCACAAGTCAAACTAGTTATAGCATTAGACTTTTATTACACAGTGAAGAATGCATGACTCAAAATGATTAAGAATATGACACACAAAATCAATGTAAATCTTCTGGGCTTTTGCTCTTGCATTGTAAATGAAGCCTTTGAACCTATTTATTTGAGTTTGTTTTACATTCAACTAACGATTTTGCCGAATTGGTTTGATTTGACTTCAACCCTTCAGAAGATAAAAACATAAAGTTGCCTGCAATTTTGTGTTTCAAACAGAGATGGCGCTATTGAGGCATATTTTATGGATTGAAGCTTTAATAATCACAGATTTTGAACCTCTCATTAAATATCTTTTAATAACGTTTATATAGTATTACTGTTTGATGTTTTAAATTAAGCATTTTGAGTACCACATGATTTTTAGTGGTGGGATCAAAATAGTTACCCAAACTTCAGGTTAAATTGTACTGGTGTTGACTATGGAAATATTGGTATTGTGACAGCCATAAATTGAGCGCATTTATGGTGTCGTGCAGGTGCAAATATGGGCAGGAAACCTCTAGAAACCTCTCGTCCTTCTTATCTAGAAGAAAGTGTGACTAATGAACAGATGATCATTTGAAGTTTGTTATTATGAGGAGTTCACTGCTCTTTGTGTTTCCTATTTCCCTCTTCATGCTTCCGTCTCTCTCTTTCTCTCTCTCTGAGTTTCTTAGGTCTCTCTCTCTCTGAGTTTCTCTCTGGGTGAGGTGCAGTAATTGTCTCTTCTGGCAGGGCTGCTGAAGGCTTTATTGGATTGGAGTAGGATTTCAGGGGCTGTGTTTAACATGCACCCAGGCGCTACAGTGCACACACACACATTCTCTCAGCCTGTGTTTAAACAGGCTGCCAGTAACAGTGAGGGAGGGAGGGAGAGGAGAGAGAGAGAGAGAGAGAGAGAGAGAGAGAGAGAGAGAGTATTTAGCAGCGTTTAGGAGGAGGCGGTCTTGCTCAACGAGCGGAAGCCTCATATGCTGACTCCCGTGCCCCCTCGTTCTCCACCCTCCTTTCTTCTTCTGCCGCTTTCTCCTGTCCTCCCCCCCTGTATTCTCCCCTCTCTCTCCTTTCTCCCTCATTAATATCTTATTATGTTAGAGTTAGCCGGTACGCACTTCTTCCATCTTAACACTTACTGGCACCACACACACTCGCAAAACACTGTACTGGGCTGAGAGTTATTTATAAACCTCTGTATCCCACAGACAGGAACTTGTGAAGGAAAGAGAGAGAGAGAGAGAGAGAGAGAGGTAGAACAGATAGAGGGAGAGAGGCAGCGTGAGGTAATGGATTTTTATCCGCTAACCACAACATTCCAAAATGTTGGTGCATGACATGTATAGCTCGCAAAACAATTTAAAGACACGTGACGCGCCAGATTATGTCATTGGTTTTATTTTTACCACTTAAATTAAAAGGATATAGATTTGATCAGCTCATTACACAGTCTGTTGAGTGCAGACCAAGAACAGACACAAACACAACCCACAGACATGCGTCTGTATGATATTTACAATGTATATAAGTGCCTGTGTGCTTATCCGTGTTATCTGTTGTGTGTCAAAGGTCGGTCTACGTTTATTTTACGATGTACATGCAAAAGTTTCGTTGAATGATGTGAATTAAACATACACACACAGACACACACTCGCACGCCTCCAACACACGCTCCACTCACATGCTTGTGTTTTGGGGTCAGCCCAGACCTGTTGTTGTTGTCTGGTGTGTTCCTACTGTATTAACTTTTAGTTAGTAGCACGTAAATCCTCAAGTCAGTCAATCTCTTGTTACAAAATATTGAACGGCCGTCTCCCTTGACCAGACCTGATCAAAGTTTTTTTAATGGCCGATGATATTCAGAGAAATGGCGACAGCAAATTAGGTCATTATGTGAATGATTACTAAGGTGCATTTTCTTTTCACCACAAGGCTGCCGGTACTTGGTAAAATGAAACAAACCACGTTTTTTGCTGGCTAACCTGAATTGTCTCACATAAATGTAGAATCGGATGTGATTAAAGGTTGATACATGAGTCTTTACTACAAAAATGCGTGGAAAGCGCTCAAAAAACGAAGATAAAGGAGAATGCAGCAAGATGGAAAAGTATAGCGGCCGTATTGAAGAGGAAAGAAAACATTAGGGAGGGAAAGACCGCTAGAGAGAGAAAGGGAGAGAAGGAGATTATTGGCAGAAGTGTCCACTGCACTCAGCCCAGGAGCTGGGGGGAGGGGCTTTAGGATCAGGAGGTTGCTATAACAACTGCACCTTGGTGGTTTTCTCCCCCCAATGTGCGCCCTCTCTCTCCAGTCACATGAAAGCATTACCGTCTGTCTGAAGAGCTCTTCTGTCTTTCCCTCCCTCCCTCTTGTATTTCTCTCTCCCTCTCTTTATCCGTGTGTTCTCCCACATGGTGACTGTGAAGAGAGCAGGAGAGAGGGAGTGTGTTTGTGTGAGCTACTGAGCACTTTAATAGGCGGTGAAATGGAGAAAAACAAACATCAGCCTCCCCCTCTACAGACACGCACACTTTTTCGTTTCTCTCTCTCTCGCTTTTTCTGTCTCTATCTCGGCTGTGTGTTTTCTTAACCCTGCCATGCTAGTTACGGCTGGGGGAGGTTGTTCTTATCCCGTTACGGTGTTTTCGAGGTGAACGCTGCTAGCTAGCCGAGTCCGCAGTTTTACGTAGGGTTTGCGTGTCAGTAATGATGGAGTTTGTACCCCTAACACAATCGACCCAGACGTCGGCGAAGATGTCTGCGAGTGGGGGTTTGTGCTAAACATACCTAATTACGCCTCGCTTAGCATGCAGAGTCTTTTCAGGAAGATGATCATTATTGATATCAATCATGTGCCACTCTGAGAGAATATATCGCAGATAGGCGAAGGAATGGAGTGAGGGAATACTTGGCTAAATCATTGATGAATTTAAGACGCATTTAGAGGACAAAAAGTAGGAGGCTGCCTGACTTCCTACTGCCTACATAGTTAGCTGCCTTTGAATCCTGCTACAATGCGAATGCAAGATAACCCAGTTTACAATTTGAGTCAACCGAAAGATGTAGGAATTTGGTTCTCTAGACTGAAGTGTGAACACCCTAAACGGCACAGTGTAGGATTTTTGCATTTAAATTCCCAAACCACCAGCGCAATGCCCCATGCAGTTTCTCCGTATGGCAAAACAGTGAGTCTCAAGACAAAACGCGGCTGTAGTAGTGGTAGCGTCTAGCGCGCACGTCATCCATGAACATGCTTTGGGAGTCCCGGCAGATTTAAAAAGCATTGAGGTGAACACTAGCAAAATACAACGAAAGCACGCACATTATCCTAAAATGGGTGCTCGACCAAAACTAAATGTTGGCACACATTTGTTATGTATGTAAGTCGGTAAACCAAAGCTCCAAGTTTTTTAAATGTGTTTTTAATAAATGCGCAACATCCTCTGATGAAGAGCCTGTGAAACGTTTTGTGGAAATTATTTTGTTGTCTTGCTATTGACTTTACATTTTTCTGAGGTTAATACTACGACTCCCGTTGTGCATGCTCCTTGCCTACATCATCAAGCGAAACCTTTGTTAGTGGTTTGTGACCTCTTGAGGCATAAGCACACAGGGCAACAACATACTTCCGCTAAAATGTCAGCCAGCTAATAAACTTCTACTCTCATAGCACTAAGAGATTAACCATGTGTTTAGTAAGAAAACGTTCACATTTCTGCAAAACGACAGCACTACGGGTGAGGCTGTTAAGTGCCTCGAGTAGTTGCAAAAGTTTACTTAGCATTTTTATATGTATGTGATGTACATTGAAACGGATAGCCTGAAGTGCTTCTCCTTCTTGGTTGTTGACATACGGCGAAGTGTTTGAATAATTAGACGCACGTTGTTGACCGTAATCCTATGTGCATCCAGAAGCACTACGACGATTTTATTTATAGGTGCCTTACTGACTGACACTCAAGAAAACTGTAAAAGAACAATCATTGTTAATAATAACAATCATTGTTAAGAACAGTTAATACAGGCTAAAACAGATATAACACTGATATAAAAATATGCTTTAGTGGAAGTACGTTATCGTCCCCGTATACATATACCCTATTACACATTGTGCCTTTAAAGAGAAGATGTGGTAAATCCCAAAATTGCATATATGGATACATATATCATATCACAATTTTTGACAAATCAAATAGGGTCATAATTTTCAATAAAACATTGTTTATTTTTAATAATTATTATTAGTAATTTTGGTTTAATTAAATTCTTTCCTTTTTTATGCATTCTGGGATCACAATCTCATGAACAACAAATGTTCAGAACATGAGTGTTTTGTTGTCTCCATCTCTTTTCCTCTCTCTCTCTTTCTGTCTTTGTATGAGTGACAGTCAGCCAAATCATCTTTATAGCATGCTAAACGTCATGAATTTTGACATGACGGTTGCCTTGACAACCCTCTTGGCTGTTGCACATGGCAGAGGTGTAACAAAAAAAAAACGAGACCCACATACAGTCAGCATGAATTCAAGGTGCATATTTGAAATTGCATAGCTTCTGTTCAGCACCGCCAGCCAGACAGTGTTACATTCCCAAAGAGGTAGATGTCAACAGAACGAGTGTTTTATATGCAACCCATTTTATCATGCTTATCTCCTTCTTTTGCATAAAGCTAGCCAGCGAACGTTTGCCTTTCTTGTTTGCCATCATGATCTCGCTGTTCTTGTGGTCATATAGAGAGTGAGTGAGCGAGAGCTGGAATGCAAAGAGGGAGGGGCAATAGATGCATTTCTTCAGAAGAGAGCTCGGATGAAGATCCATGAATCTGTTTTCAGAATCTCATTTGGCATGTTTTTGCCGGAGTGACATTTCTTACACATACACACACCGAGGTCCACTGGGATAAGCAAAGACGGTGGGTGGGATCCTGCTGTTGTGTATCATGGGGAAAATTTGTCACTAATGTTCTTACGGTTCGTCTGCGTTCTGTGTTTAACACGCGCACGCTCACACACAAAAAGCATCTCGCATGCACTTCACCTCTGTAATTAACGCACCGTTAAATGTGTTCACTGTGAGAGTCATTAGCACAAATGAAAAGATGAGGGGAGATGATGAGAAAAGCTTCTCACCTTTTCCATCTTCACCTCGGAGAAGGCATCTAAAAACTGCGTCAGTGTTCGCCATTGTCCATTACTACCGTGATGCTCGGAGATGTGGCGCAACACAAATGTTATACAAATTAATTTAGGAATATATTAAAATTCTTGATTAATTGAAGTTAATAGCTCCCCTTCCCTTATTTGTGATTATTTTCACAAGTCTATGTTGTTGTATTTAGAATTGTGGTCACCACGATACACGTGTGTTAGTGTCTCGCAAGCTTGTGATGAGCCGTTTATACACAGTTTAAAGGCTGGGACAAATTAAGCAGGAGAGCATTGTGGGATGAGAGCGTACCCATGTGTGAACATGGAAACTTCGTCAACTGTCAGTTCATTTTGCAACTGTAATTCCCTCATCTCCATGCTCGCTTACCCTCTCTCTTGCTCGCTCACTCGCTGCGTTGACGAAGTGTTAACTGAAGCTTGTCACTTTTTATGTATTAGGATATTCTCAGTGCTGTTAAAGTTTGTATGTTTGATGCCAGATGTTATTAATTAACTAAGTTTTTTTTATTAAGTTATTGTTATTATAAATGAAATCTATTACTTACTGTATTTTTTTCATTAGCATTCCCCTTTGCTTTATTAGACAGTTAAATTCTTAGCTAGTTAAATGCACACGTTTGCTTGTCTGGTTTAAGGAAACCTACTAGACTCATTTGATTTGACCGATGTGTTTCTTAAGGGGTTACATGTCTTAAATCATCAGAGCAGAGTACATTGATACATTGTGGTCAGCCTCACTAAACGATGAGTTTTTTGTTGAACTAGTGGACCATCCTTCTACATTTCTACAACATACCTAAATTACAAGGGTTGGTTTGCATATAGCTATTGAGGTGGGCTTTAAAGTAGTGGCACGCTGAAAGGACCCCCTTGCACGGCACCGTGCTTCTGTTTCAAATTAGCCTGTTAGTGGCTCTCATGAGACCTCTGTTTAAACCCAAGCACCTGCACAGATCACGAAAAACCAACATCGGAATTGTGGGAGGCATAGGCCGTTTGTGTCGATCAAAATACCTGCCCTCATTGACGTCAAATGAATTCCTCTGTGAAAGATCCGCTGTAAAGAATTTTGAAAAATACAAAGTGCTCTCAGTGGTGAATGGCCTATTTTTATTGTTGTTACTTGTAATCACAGTTATGTTAAGATAGTTGACACAACGTGTGCTAAACCAAAAGTGTTACCCATGTAAATGTTTGGGCCCTGGAGTAGAAACGTTGACAAATGTAATCCGTAAATGCTCCATATAAACAAATCAATCAGATTCAAAATGCCCAAACCTATCGAAATTTCAGTCGGATTGAAAGGGGTTGTATATACCGTTTGTAATCCACTTTATAAGACATGTAAACACTTGATCAGATTGAAATCCGAAGTGGGAATGTTTGTGCATGTGCAAAGACGATGCTGAATTGTACAGACGTATGTGTCATGGAACGAGGAGCTGTTGCTTAAGAAACCAAAAAACATCAATCTGACGAAGCTGTACAAATTTCCATATGCATGTCATCGCTAAATGAACATATTCATGTTTTTACATATTTTAACTTTTTCCTTGGAGTGAGTTTTTGACCGCAATTTCTCAGCTTCCTTTTAAAACATGATGCATTTGCAGATGTACAAACAAAGGCTAAAATATCTAACATTTAATTTTAATGTGTAGTACTGAACATTTATTTTATTTATTGTTTACTTACATGTGCTTAGGAGGGTTTACTTGTTTTACCATGGTAAATCGTTGTAACGATCTTGCTTCATTGATATGTAGACATTATTTTGCATTTATAAAAAGTACATTATTATGATGTTGTCTGTGAAATAAAATAAACACATCTGTGCTTATAACAATGTTTGAGTAGCCGTTTTGTGAATATTAAAGTGATGCCCACGTCCACTGTGCCTGTCTCCGTTTACCATACATGCATACATGTGTGCATGTCAGCAAATTAAATCGGTTTTGAAGCTTGTCATATAAATGCGCACGGTAATTAGATCACTTGATTTACCTTTTCATGTAAACACTACATTCAGATTGTACAATCTGAATAAATTCAATCCGATGCGTCCATGTAAACGTAGCTACTGTTAACTTGCCTGCATGTAGCTTCAAATCTGTGTGAATTTATTTTTTCCTTTGTAAACAAATTCTCCCTTGGTGAATTAATAATTAGAATCTTTGGTTAAACCTTTTCAGTAGGCGGCCTTATACGATAAGATTTTATATAAATAAGATATTGTTGCTTATTCTAAACTAGACCTTAAATAACCTTCTGTTGTTCTCTCTCTCTTACTTTCTCTTACAGCTCCAGGAGACAGTGAAGAGGAAATTGGACAGTGCCCGGTCCCCATTAAATGGTGACCAAAATGGCCTCAGTGATGGGAGCTACTCTCCCACTACAAAAAGACTCCGTAAGGAAGGATGCACTGGAATGGAGTCGCTCGGCAGCCTCCCGCCCATTTCTCCACTTCATCAAATGGACATCAAGCCCGCCTTGCCCTCGGGCAACAACGGTGCCTCCTCAAACAATGGAACTGGCAATGGCAATTCGGTAAACCACATTACCGGACGACAAGAGGATTTAGGCAAGAACGGTGGAATGCCTGATATTAAACTAAATGGTTCGTTGGATTTGGATGATGGCTTAAGCCTGCTAAAGGACATGAAACAGGAGCCTTTGGACGATGGTGGTGGAATCGAGTCCTCGGATACTTCGCTTTCAAATCAAAACAAACTATTCTCTGACATCAATCTAAATGACCAGGAATGGCAAGAGTTGATTGACGAGCTGGCTAATACGGTGCCTGAGGATGACATGCACGATCTCTTCAATGAGGATTTTGAGGAGAAAAAGGAGGTGAGCGACTTCACGCGGGCCACAACGGAACAAACACAAATTGCACAAGATTTAGCACCTAACCCTGTAGCTACGGCACCCAGCAGTGCACAGCAACCACAGAGTGGCCAGATGCCCATGGGGTCACCTCAGGTGCGACCGTCGTCTTCTGGTCCCCCATTTGCGACTGCTGCCAGTGGCACGCCACCCCAGCAACCTTTGCAGCAGTCACCAGCAGTTGGAATGCCATCGGGATCGCCCGCTAACTGTGTGGCTCGTTCTCCGCAAACGCCTACCCAAGCTCAGACACAGACCTCGAGGCCTGGGAATGGATTTATGATGAACGCAGGTCCAGGTGTCGGCCCTGTGGGATCAACCCCGGTAACAGCAGGGGGCCCCAGCGGAGGAGGTACAGGTGGAGCCGTACCAGTTCCCACCTCTGAACTTTCACCTGCTGAGCAGCTGAAGCAAATGGCCGCTCAGCAGCAGCAACGGGCCAAGCTCATCCAACAAAAGCACCAACAACAATCCCAGGCAGCAAACTGGTCACCTGCAGGAGCCCCAACAAGCCCCTATAGCGGACCCTTTAACCCAGATAAACCAAATAGCCCCATGATGTACCAGCAGACTTTTAACGCTGGCAACACAATGGGGCCAAAAACACCAAGCATGAACAACTACCTCCCACAGAACCACATGAACATGCTTAACCAGCAGCAGCAGCAGCAGCAACCTAATAACTTGGCTGCCCAAAATAACCTCAATAAGCAGCTTTCCTATAGCAACACCAAGCCGCTGACTCATTTCAGTGCTGTTGACCATATGAGTCAGCGGATGACGCCGCCCATGGCTAATCAAGCCAAAAATCCAATGATGCCCTACATGCAGGGCACCGCAGGGCAGGGGGGTGGACCGCCTCAAGCTCCAGGGCCAATGCCCAACCAGACAGTCCATCTAAGTGAGGAACAGAAGAGGATGTTGATGATAAAAAAAGTGATGAGTCAAGGCTTACCGTATGGCTCTATGCAGCCACACATACAGGTAAGAGGCTTGTTTTATTTGTGCTATATGGTGGCTAGCAAAATGCTAAGGGCGATCTTCAAAATGTATTCATGCCGCAGAGCTATGTTGTGAATTTTTGGGCAGTGTTAAGAAAAGGGTTATTACATTGATCTGTCCGTATTAATGCTATGCTAACAATGTTTGGAGTGCTTTGTCTAGTGTGTGTAATATTGCTTTTTTGTGATATTGTCAGTACATGCACAATGGTATCACATATCCTAAGATTTAGGCTTTTGCCAAGTTTTCAGGTTTATTGTGGGTTATTGCTAGAGTAAGCGGTGTAGTTTAAACAGTTCTGCCCTTTGAAGGTGGAGTCAAACATAGCCATTTTCAGAAATGTGCAATCAAGCCTCCAGAAAGATTGAGGTATGGTAACACATTGGGCATGACATGCTAAGAGTTGAACCGATAACTCTTCAGCCATAGCTCTAGATTTGATGTCTGTGTTGTGCAGTGCGCTAATAATGGTGGCCGTTGCCCTGAGCAACAGCTAGCTCTTGTAATAGGAAATCGACAAGCTGCAATATATTTATGCCTATGCACCGGTCGTTGATGTCCCTGTGGCTGGCAAAATCCATTTTTCTTTCACTCCATTTCATGGAAATAGGGATTTTTCTTTTTCAAGATTAAGAGGGTTTTTCAATTGTCATTACTGTTCACTAACTTGCCACTGCTAGTTGCTAATATTGGTTTATCTACATTAAACGAGAGGTTCCATGCTGTCTGTTGCATGAACCTCAGATCACACATTTCATTATTTAATATTCACTCGAAATTAGACTTTCGCATGGCAGCAGAGTGTTAGTCTGCCATTTGTTATTGGATGGGTGATGGTGGTGGTCTCCGTTACAGAGAGGTCTAGAGTCTGTTAGCTTCTGAACTGTAAATTATTCTCATTAATGGTGACATACTCAGCCCCTCCCAGACACCCTCTTTCCTCCTTTCATTTTATCCATCTGTTCATTGGGCTCTTGCTCTGAGATGAGATATTTCTCCACCCCTTTTCTCATATTTTTCCCCTCCCTGCATCACTTGTGTTCCCCCCTCCTTGCCCTTTTTTCCTCGTTCTCTTTCCTCAGAAGCAATAAAGGGGCAGATTTATGATGGCTGGTTCTTTTGCAGCCTGAGGAAAATGCAGTAGGGAAGTGAATAGAGGTAGAGAGAAAGAAAAAGAGAGAATGCAGGGAAACCAGAATGAAGGTAGAGCTTTAAGTAAAAGATGATATGAATAATGGAAAATGTGTAACTGGAGATTCAATGAAAGGAAAGGTTTATGAAAGAAGGCGGATGAAATTTATACTCGTTCGCAAATTTGCCACCTCCTTAAAACACGTTATCGATGTTAAATACTGCAGTCCTGCCTTATACCTCTTTTAAAATGACATGCTTACTGAAAAACCCTGTCTTATATATGCCATGCAGTGACATACCTTATTCCACATGATTTCCCATACAAAAAGTGCTTTTTCAAGCTGTAAATGTAGTAGATATGATTATGTCAGATATGTGCTAATTCGTGTTTCTTTATCCACATACGACCACGCCAACTGGTGTCTTATCCTAGTTTTTGTTTAGCATGGGGTCTGTATATGAGAATTGTTGCGTTTCTTCCTTGCAACACACCACCTTCCCAGCTCTATTAGAGACAAATGCTGTTATACACATATTAGAACAGTAAGGGATAGATTCAGCAAGATGTGTGAATTTTTTGAAAAGCTCAATCGGCTGTTCTGTACTCAGCCCCTATAGGCTAAGCTGCTTAGCTTATAGGGGCTGAGTACAGAACAGCCGATTGATCATTTTTGACACATTCAGTTTTTTGTCCATGTTACATGTTATACAAAATTCCCTGTATCGGAAATGAAAATCTACCCTTGCAAATGTATTTAGTTAGCATCTTATTGGTTGTTTCAGGTAGACAATAGCAGGTTACTATAACAGGTTATTGATTAAAGTGTGGTGGATGTTGAGTAAAAGGCTTCTGGCTTCTTCAACACACATGTAGTTTAGAGCGTATCTTGTGGTTTATTTTTCTTTCATACACAGGTGGGAGAATGGACAAGTTTTTGCATAATCTTTTTAGCGTATGATTATGAAACTTCAGCACGGTCCTTAAAAGCTTTTTAGTCAGGCTTTGATTGTCACTCGATGCCATTTTGCATATCGCTGTGAAGGGAGGGCGGTGGTCTGTGTTTTTGTGTAGTGCTAATGTCATTGTAGAGCAAGTTTGTAAAGTCACAGATGTTATGAGGATCGGCTGTGTCACTTGATGGACAAAGTTTCTTGGGTTACCACGTATCACAACATTATAATATGATTGATTCAACGTTGCCTATTCGTTTTTGCAAATCTTTTGGGAATATTGGCCAAAATACGAACTCTGATAGCATATGTACATCTGTAAGTTGTGTGCTAAAGAATGTGAGATCTTAAAAAAAACATCTATGAATGATGAATAAAAACATCTGATAAATGTCTTTTAAAGGGCAGTTTTACATACATTCTGATTCACAAACATCTTGCATACATCTTATAGATGTCAATATGACATCAGACAAGCTACATCTCAGAGACATTGCAAATGAGCAAACAATAAAAAATACATCTTTCAGATGTAAATGCATAGGCCTACATCACATACACGTTTCTCAGATGTACGTGTGCTAACAGGGAAGCATCCACCCCAAGTTTTCTTTCTTAAATTCTAGTTATGTGCCCAAGCATAACCCTTTGGGTTATCCAGATGCAAAGATAATTGCTTTAATTATGGATCCATGTTGAGATTAACCAATATAACATTTATTCAACATTAAATCAATTACAGTATCTTTGCAATCTGGGTATGTACCCCAACTATGATCAATACTAATTGGAAGTACTCTCATTAGACGTGTGTCGTCTTTGCTTTTGTCATGGTGATGTAGACTTATGCTCATATTGATGTAGCATATTCAGTACGGTATATATTATATTTCTTTATCATTTCCAGTCTTATAGGTTTATAATGACAGCCGTACTCTGATATGTATATCCAGTTTCCTCTCTATAGTCCCTGTATTTCTTCATGTGTCACGGAAGTGCAGGATCTTCTGAAATAAACCTCAAACACAATGAGAATTCAGAGAAATCATAAAAAGACCACCCCACTGCTCTCCCACTGCCCCCTTCCCCCACCACTCTTTATTCACAGGAAAGAGAGGTATTGCTTTCCTTCAAACACCCCCCATCAGATACTCGCGCTTACATCAGGGATCGAGACGCTCTCTCAGATCCTGCAGGAGTGAAGACAGGAGGGGAGAGGTGGGGGCTGAAGCACACTGCACTCGTTGTATCCTTGACAACACAGACACCAGACAAAACCACCACAGACCGACTGTGCCGCCTAAACAAAGGGGTTTGTGCATGTCAACAAGGAAAGAGGCTTGATATGGTGATCGTCGTGTTGTTTTAGCAAGTAGTTGTGTAGAGAGTTTGTCAACACACACACAATTCCCAGTTGTAACAATATTTTCTCCACTTGACGTCACGTAATGATGTATGTTTATCCATTGCGTATTCACAGGGGGCCTCTAGTCAACATCTCTGTGCTGAACTATATTGACACAGCCGTGAATGAGCTTAAAGAAACAGTGTTGAGGACATAGTGGCTGGTTTGGGGCTAATGCTAAGTGTGCTATTGTCGCATTGGTAGCATAGTGTTAGTGCTAGGCACAATGACCATAAATTAATATAACTGTGTTTTCCAAATTTATACCTGTTTCCGGTACATGAGTGTTTTTTACATCACATTTTCTAATAATTGAGAGAGCAAATACTGCAGTTGAATGACTTAACATGCCTGTTTGTACAGTCATGGCGAGTGAATATTGTAGAAAAATTCCACACTAGTATTATATAGGTTAGTAAGTCCCACAAAAATATGCTGTCTATAAAGAGGTGGCACTCATGATGAAGTAAAAAGGAATCAGGATGCATGACAGTTGCCATCAAAATAAAGAACCTTTGTATAGTGCAAATTTCGCAAACAACTTGTAACTACACAATGTAAACTATCCCCCTCCCCTATAATAACTGCAAAGTTTTGACTTCTCTAACAACTGAATAGCATGCAAAGGTAAATTGCATACAAAAATTCTGTGTCGGAATTAACTTTTTACCTTGATAGAACCATATCTATGGGTAGCACTGGTGCTCCGAACTTCAACAACAATCCAAAAAAATGTTCCATTTAAAACATGCATGTGTTGTCTGCTGTGTTTACATAGTGACAATGGCTTCATGATTTCCTGAAATCATATTTTTTAATCATAAATCAAGATATGTGAGAGGAAAGCATTCGCATCACGCTTTCAATCCGCCTTCCTGGCAATCCAAATCATAGCATACCGAGAAACCGTTAAAACTAGAAACACGTCATGTTATATGCTTATATTGAGCAGGTATGAGGGGAACACGATCGCTTTTTGAAGTTTGCTCATGAGTGTATTTAATATAACGTAATGCGAACTTGCAATTGCTACCTGTGTTAAAGTCATATGCCGTTCAGCCGTGCGGTGTTAAAAAACTGTAATTTCCCCAGATGTCTATGTGTTTTTAATATACGGCCAAAAACCGGATAAAGAAACACATTTACAAGAAAAAAACGCGGTAACGTGTAATTTTACAGGGGAAAACTGTTATTATACAATTAATGCAGTTATTTTACAATCCATTTTTTACAGTGTAGGCTTGTTTTGTCCCATTTTATGGTTTTAGTTTTGCTAGTTTTGGATACTTTTCCGTAAACATTTGTGTATTTGGTCAATAGTACACACCTCAAATTTATACTTTGAAAGAGCTGCAAATATATGAATTTACTGTGCATTGTCATTTTGCAAATCAAAAACAGATGCGAGTAAACTAAGTTTAGTGATGTTATATTGCATTCATCTTTTAAAAACATAGATTGTCTTATGTTTGCAAACGGCTGGTTTGCGAAGATCCTCGTCCGCATTCAATTTGAGCAGCTTTAGACTTTAAGAGCTTTGAGGGGGGAAAAGAGAGAAAAATACCACACAGGTTTCCAAAACACAGGTTTCCAAAAGCATTTCCAAAATGTTACAGTGCATATGCAGACCTGCAGTGAATGAGTCTTAAGCTGCAGGTGTGAGCTGGTTGTATAGCACTGTGCTGTGCATCATCCGATGGTGTGACTAGTCTGTGAGCACCGCTCCTGCTGCACCCTTCTCTTTGTCCACACGCTCACACTAACAGATGGAGAGACCACATGGATCATGGCAGCAGCAGAGAGAGAGATAGGAAGAGAGTGTGTGTGGGGGGGGAGTTCGTAAGTGCATAGACTAGGAGGAGGTGTCCGTGTGTGTTGGGGCATATGGTGTCCAGGAAGAGAGAGAGCTGCAGTGGACCTCTGCCTGAGTGTCTTGTGTGTAATTCGTGCTGAGACATATGTGATTTGTGATAATGTTTGTGTGTACGAATGTTATTTCTAAAATTGTCTGAATATGAAAACAGCGTTCACATTTCTTGTGAGCGTGTGTATCGATGTACGCACGGACGATGGAGTTCTGTTTAGTATGCAGGGACTGGGATGTCATTGCTGCCAGTCTGCTATGAAGCCAACTCTGGCCTGTAGCGCAGAATAAGAATGATTTTACTCTCTCTCTTTCATTCCCGAGCTCTGCTCTCACCTCCTCCAGTGAGGATACCTCATCACTGAGAGAGAGAGAAACTTTGGCTGCCTCAGCCGCTCTGTGTTGCCATAGATACCATGGCTCATAGCACTTTACTTCCTAAATCAATGGCAGTCTCGAGATAGGAGAGGTGGGAGTTTAGCGTGTGTGAGCTTGCACATGTGTGTTTTTCTCTGTCCGCAGTGTATGTGTGTTAATGGTAATGGTGACACAATGGAAGCAAAAGATGGGATTATTAATCTTTAGTGTCTTCACTGTTGCAGTAGGCTAGCAGTTGGGAGCTTTTTCCACTGCGCATACGTCTCTGTGCCCTAAAATATACCCACACAGGTAAAGCCGATACCAAAGGTAAGGCTTAGTATTGACACCAATGTATACGGTTTTCTAGTGTTGCATATCTGATAGATGGGATGGTTCACACTAAAATCTCAATTCTGTCAGTATTTATTCACCCTCATGTCACTCAAAACCTGTGTAATACTTTTTTTTTGTAAAACACAAAATAAGATATTTTGAGACTTGTTTTGGTGGTTTTGTGTCCATACAATAGCTTTCAATGGGGTGCAGTGTTGTTTGGTTGCCAACATTCTTCTCTTGAAATATCTTGATTTGTCTTCTGCAGAAGAAAGCCAATCATCTTTTAGAAAGACTATCCCTTTAAGTCCCTTTAGGGCAAGCAGGGTCAAATAAAGGAGGAATGAGGTTCCGAATTACAATCATTGGCTGACTCCACCCCTCCTTTTTGAAGCACTATGGTGGCTGACACAGAACAACGATGTACAAAAAAGGAGATAAACAACTAGAAGACGCCGATGTGAAGCCAAGCTATCTGCAAGAAGCCCCCAAAAAGTCCCATTGTTGAAAAAACAACATGTGCTGAAGAGGTTGCAATTTGCCAAAGAACACATTGACTGGCCTAATGAGAAATGGCGCAATATTTTGTGCACTGTTGAAAGGAATATTGTTATTTTGGGGTCTGGGATCGCAGACAATTTGTCATACGACCCCCAAACACTAAATTCAAGCCACAGTACACTATGAAGACAGTGAAGCATGGTGGCGCAAGCATCGTGATATAAGAATATTTCTCATACTATTGCGTTGGGCCAATTTACTGGATTCCGGGGATCATGGATCGGTTTAAGTCTTAGAGGTCATGTTGCCTTATGCCGAAGAGGAAATGCCCTTGAAATGGGTGTTTCAACAAGACAACAACCCCAAACACACCACTAAGCGAGCAGCCTCTTGGTTCCAGACCAACAAGATTAACTTTATGAAGTGGCCAGCCCAATCTCAAGACCTTAATCCAATAGAAAACTTGTGGGGTGACATCAAAAACGCTGTTTCTGAGACAAAACCAGGAAATGCAGAGGAATTCTGGTCCGTAGTGCATTCTTCCTGGGCTGGAATACCTGTTCACAGGTGCCAGAAGTTGGCCGACTCCATGCAACACAGATGTGAAGCAGTTCTCAGAAACCGGGCCTATACATCCAAATATTAGTTCAGTGATTCACAAGAAGGTTAAATCTTTAAGGATTTTTCATTTTATACAGTAAATGTTTGACTTCGTAAAGGAAAGTGCAGACGCTGCTTTTTTTGAACAGCCTAACATTCCTTTTTCTTCACTTTCTGTAGGGGAATCATAAATTTGATACTTTTTTCTTCATGTTTTGATTTAGAATATAATATGCAGTGCATTTCTGTCAATAAATCTTCCTTACTATTACGCACAGCACCTTTAATACATCTTAATAATTCATACTGAACCATGCTACTATTACATAAACTGCTCATGTCTAAGAACTAACAATAGCTCAACCACTATCCTCATTCCTCAGGCTTTACTGCTTGTTTTGCCACACGACAGAAGCAGAGAAACAGGAAGATAAAGAGAGAGGAACACCTGGGTCGCACACCCTCTCATACACAAAAAAGAACGACAGCTGCCTCTTTCCATATGGCAAAGTCATGGATATGACACTCGAATCGCACCCGCACACACGTACGCAGTATCAACACAAGCTGCTCCGCTCTCTCCTGAAAGACCTTCACCATTTCACACCTTGAACTAAAGCGAACCGCCGCACGGCAGAGGCGTACTTTGCTCCGCCGAGTGACACGTTGACTTCATTTTAATAGTAAAGCATTAAAAGAACTTTTGTCAGAATGTTGTGTCAGCTCCTTCTCCTTCCATGTAGGAAACTGCATTGAGGCATTATACATCTGCCAGTCGAGCGGGCATGTCATTATTTTATATTTAGCGTAATAGCGCCGACGCGAGCCGTCTTATCTTTCCGAAAGGCACTCCGAACCGCCACCTCCCGAAAGAAAGTCGAAGGGAGGGTTGGCAAATTGTCTTAAAAAGGCGTCATCTCGCAGAATGCTCGCTGACAGGTCGAGAGAGTGCGATGGAAGGGGAGAGAGAGCCAGTTAAGGAGCTTTGAAAGGGATTAGGCGCAGAATTTAACTTTTTTGTAGCAAGAGATGCCTTCTCAGAGCAATTTGCCTTGAACGCTGAAACATGGTTAATCCCTTCTTAAAAGAGCATAATCCAAGCAACCCTGCTACCTGATCCACACTGCAGAGAGACCGAGAGCTATGGCGCTCTACTCTACCTGATCGAACACACACACACTTCAAAAGCGCACTAGAGAAAGTGTTGCACACTTGCCTGTAAACTTAAACACTTGTCACAAACGTTTTGGACGTTTTTGACCTGCACTTTGTATTGACTGTATACTACAGCAATAGAGTATGGTAGTATGCATGTCTGATCCTGAAAGCAATACGTCTTGGCAGGAGATTTGATTGAGATGGCATTTTGCCTTGCTATATTTTATGTAAAACAAGAATACTAGATTAAACTATTATTGTAAAACTGCACATTTAATACATGTTAATCAAATGTACATTAACAATTTTATCAATTTACATAGATTTGAATTCAGTCGCCATAAGGAAACTCTTAAAAGCTTAAGATGCTTAAAAATGGTGATAAACTTTACACTGCACAATGTGCACACGCATTTATATGTCAGCTTAAAAACTTGGCAATAAAAGTGAACGAGCATACTGTGTCAATTTACCATTTAGAGTAAACTGTGTATATAAGTGAATTGGCTCTTTATTTGACCCCCCACGTGTGCTTTATTTGGAGAGTGACTTAATTTGCTTCTTTGGTTCCTATAATGACTCTGTGTGAAACTGGCAAACTGCTGCCGTCTCAGGCTGTATATGGAGGTAGGAAGGCATTAAGACATGCCCAAGCTCCATTTCCACATAACATACCGTCTGCAAAGGCGCTTTCATGGTCAGTTCTGGAAGGCAGCATGTATCCTTCCATTTCTATGATATCCCACAATCCTGTGGGTGTGGTTTGATGGTTGGTTTAGAAATAATCGTGTCTGGTGTTGCAGTTACAAGAAGTGTACATTTTTCAATATGATCCGTTTCTTCCAAGAAATAAGCATTCCAACTGTCAAATATTTGCTTACGTCTTAAGCTCAATCGAATTTGTTTTAGACAGTTAGACGTGACGTTATGTTTGAAGTTTCAAGTTAGCCTTTGGTTTTCTTAAGAAGTGCCTGAATACAAAAATCACTGCCAGTGAAGTCATTGACACTAGGTCACTCGTGTTGACAGACAGATGAAGTATATTTCCGTTTTGAAAGTAAAGCATGTGTGTCTGATGTTTATGTATGTCGGTGATTTAAAACTGTGAACATCTTCAGCCCATGCATATAGCTTGCGAGTGACTAGATAAAATCTGTCAACACCAAGACCTAATGACACTTGCGAGTTAGTTTGTTCAAGATTAACAGTGTATGTTAACATAAACACTCGTCTGTGCGTTATGATGTTTTGATGTCTGTGTGCTGTGATGGACAGTTTGTACAAGTCTTTAAAAATGAATCAGCAGGTTTATCTAATGACATTATTATCTTTTACATAGGGGAGACTTCGCAAAGGCTTTATCTCCTATAATGTTTATAATAAACACTATAAGTATAATGTTTTAAAGTAGGACTACAATTTCTAATTTCTAACTGTTATAGACCGTTTCATCGGATGCACGCGTGTGCGCCTGACCGCCAGTTAACTTATAGGCTAGTGTCTATAATAATATAACTTTTTATATTTTATTTAATTTGTTGAGTTAAATGTATATTTTTATTTTATAATATTGTATTAAACTAACGATTTGTTGAATTTTGTTGCATGTTCATTTTATTAAATAAACTATTTGTTGAATGGGTACTGCAGTTTGGTCATATGAGTACATTGACATCTAGCAGTTGACTTTGGTATCGGAGTCTAAAATTTAAATATTGGAGAGACAAATTTGGACAAGTAACGGTTCTTATTGTTTTCTTTTGATTGTTATCAGAAATAATCTACTGGCATTCAATTGTTTGTGAATGTGTACCGGAAGTTAAGTTGGGGTCACAAAAGTGAAAAAAGTGGCGATGAAACCGTCTATAGGTATAACTTTAAAACATCTTAATTTTGAATATTTAGTTTTTGAACTATATCATTCTAACTTAAACTATACAATATTTATTAATCACTATCTTACATCATATACCCTTAAGTATATCTGTGAATGCTATAAGTAGAGGTCTTATGACATGTCTACACTGTAAAAAAGTGGTTCTATTCTGGCAGCTGGGTTGCCAGAAAAACGTAAAATAATGTTTAATGATGGTTTTTTTAATTTTATTTTACCCCTGACTTGTAGAGATGTTATGATTCACGTGAGCCGGTTGAAAATTTATTCTAATATGTAATATTAAAGTCTATTGAGACGTCAAAAGATTAAAATCTCAATTTTTTTTAACGGCTGTTTTCTGCAAACTTTGTAAACGTGGACATGCTCATATTATATATATCATATTTTATTAGATTGGGAATTTGTTTTAAAACTACAATTTAGTTTAGTTATTTGACATAAAATATATTAAAACATTTCCAAAGAAATAATAAAAGGGCATTTTTTGTTCATTTTTAACTCATTCTGTAAAAAACATGAATAAAATCACAGCTTGATATCAGAATTGTGAATCGCATCGTGAGCTGAGTGAATCGCTACATCCCTAATGACTTTGCATTATCTTTGCAGTCTATTTCTGTAATTTGACATGTTTTTCCAAATTTCAAAAGTACGTGAAAAATCTGTAAAATGAAACATTTAATTCTGTAAACAAATAGTTTAGGATATTCTTTATCGCTAAAGTTGGGGCAAATTTTCACATGTTTATTTATCATTTGTTTTTATTATTTATTGTATTTGAAAACCAAACATACTGGTTATTAAATCCCTGTTTTGCCAATGTTGTGTTTTCAATGCCTTATAATATTTTACACACTTTACAAACAGGCTCTTTCCTTTTTATACACAAGTATCATGAACGCGCTTTACTGTACTGTGTACTTTCAGTGTTTCGGCATATCTCTTTTCTTGTCTTTGTTGCTCCTATTTTTTCTTTCTGTTTGCAACCTGAGGAACAGTGCACGCTGTTTTTACCACCCACTCTCCACTGCCTTTGGACACTGTGAGAGATAGAGAGAGAGCTGTGTGTGTGTTATTTGGGAGGTGTGGCTGTTTCAGCTCTCTCATCGGAGAACGCTGGGTTCTCTGCGGTGACCACACTGGTTATTTCGCATCAGATCTACCAGCCCTTTCGCTCGCTGTTTAGACATGAAACAAATACCTTTACACGCCTACACTAATGTTTGCGCTACAGGAGTAGAACATGTACTCTCCGCTCTAGAAATCTTTATGATCCGCGGTGTTGTTGCGTTTACATATAGAATAGATTGATGGTAGACATGTTGAGTGAAGCCAACTAGTTCCTCTGACTCTCATTTGTTTTTCCCGCCATCCATTCTCTCCCGTTACCATGGGTTACCCGAGGCGAACGGCGCTGGCGTCACTATTGTTAGCGCATTTTATCACGTTTATAGACAGTTTGATGGAAGCCAGCTTTCCTATCAGCCACTGCAGCAGTCACCTATCAGAGGAGACCCATTGTCCCCCAGGCAGCGATAAGGATTCTTCAGGCCGACGATGTGGAGTTTGGGGCTTTATCTGTTGACTGCACTGTGTTTGTCTAAACCAGTGAGACGTAATGGAGGGAAAGGGTTCGACTGACAGCATGAGGTTATACACACAGCGTGAGCTTTCAGCTCTAGCAGGTGTGGGCGTTCGGATCTTATTGTTTTACGTAGGTACATTACAGAGCGTCTGTCTGTTTCGTAACAGGTTGAGATAATATATCACAGTTTTGGTTTGACTGCAGCGTATTTGGCCTGATTGAAGCTCTTAAAATCCGTGGCAGAATATGATTGGCAATCGTTTTGGAGTGATAAATGAGAATGGTTATGAAAGCGAACAAAACCTCATTCTATAACCAAAGTGACCTGAAATCACTTTGTCTAAAGGGGCAGTTCAACCCCCCCAAAAAATTCCTGTCATCGTTTACTCACCATTGAGTTCCATATCTGTATAAATGTCTTTGTTCTGATGAACACGGAGAAAGATTTGTGGGGAAAATGCCTGTAACAAACAGTTCACTACCATGAAAGGAAAATTTTAAATTTTAGTAAAAATTGCCCCAGAAAAGTTGGCTTTTCAACATTCTTCAAAATATCTTCATTTGTGTTCAACAAAACAACTAAATGTACAAGATTTGTTTTCTACTATGGTAGTCAATGGTGGCCAAGAACTCTTAGATTACAAGCATTCTTCCAAATATATTTCTTGATAGTTCACGCAAAATGAAAGTAATTTCATCATTTACTCACCCTCATGTCACTTAAGCAGACATTTTTGGTGACCAAACAATTTGGTGCCCTATTGACTTCCATCGCATGAATGCAAAGCCAGGCATTTCTCAAAATATTTTCATTTGTGTTCCACAAAAAAAAGAGTTTGAATAAGGGTGGATAAATAATAAAAAAATAATAAATTAAATTTAGCATTAAGATTTTGGGGTGTTTTGTGTTAAAAATAAAGTGTACATTATGAATGCCCATTGTGCTTGACGACATTTTGGTGGTCTTCTGTATTGTGTGGTGTTTCAGAACACCATTATGTGTGTGACCTATGACCGAGAGATAACGTTTTGAGGAAGGAAAAGAAGAAAGTTTTTGAGGTATTCCACAGGATGCTACATATGGCTTCTGGTGGTGACCTTGTCTTTTTATGTGGTCCTGTTTGGGAAGTAGTTCACAACATTTACAAATATTTTCACTAGCCTGAAAAATAAAAGAAAATTGTTTTTAAGCATTTTTTATTTTTACTAAACAAACAATATTCTACATGTAATTTATACATATTAAAATATTCAATAAATCTTGGAATTATACATCTATTACAGCATATTTTACAACAACTATAATACAGATTTTCAAGGCAGAATACTCAAATAGCTCATTCTGCCTGCCCGTGCAGTCTTATAATATCTTTTCCCAAGCTTCCTGTCTCTAACCTGTGTATGCGCGCATACATACACACACACACCCTCTCACCCCCTAGTCAGTAGGGCTCAACGAAGCCAAAGATAATTCACTTTGCACACTAACTTTCAATTTGGTCCCTGCTCTCTCCCGTGAAACGCACTCCCCTGCCTATCACAAACCCTGCTGCTTTAAGGCGGAATTGAATCATTCACATATTGCGTACGTATGCGCCGCTCTGCATCATGGCATGTCATGGCAAACCTTCAGCACCCTGCCCTACTTACCAAAGATGAGAGCAATCCTTAAACGCACACCCCACCACCAGCTCCATTTCGCTTTTTCCCCCCTTCTCACTTTTCTTTCTTTCAACATGAATTGGCTTTTCTCTGATAGATAAATGACTCTATTATGCCCAATTGAATCAATTCATTACTGGTAATGGATCGTTTTTGCCTGTTTCCGTTGAAACTGAGCTAGTGAGGGAGAGGGACAGAGAGAAGGAGACTGCAGGTACAGTCCAAATCGCAGGGAAGGGAATGCATCTTTGTGGGAGATTTGGATAGTCATTGCCAATTGACAACTCCTATCTTCTTCATCTTTGTCACAGCAATATTTAGAGAAATAAGGAAAACCCTCGTCCTCTTGACCAGCCATATATCAAAACCCAAGCATTCCTGTCATATCAACAGCATTCACAAACAAGGTCATTCACACAAAGACCATAACGATTTTCTCCCTCTTTCCCTCCTCCTCGATCTCGCCGCTGCCTTTCACAGTCATTTCCTCAACAACCCTAATGAGCATATCTGCCTCTTTAACCCATAATAAAAACTGTTACCCCACCCCCCACTTCCCAATCCCTTCCTCCCACTCCAGCGGCCCGGCCCCTGGCTGCGCTGCCCCCTCTCGACACTTCTTCTCAGGGCCGATGGAGCTCTTTGTTTGCCTGTGTGTGTGGTGGACTGGAGCAGACCGATAAGGGAGGCAAAGGGGAGCGAGATAGTTCTCCAAAGGCGAGCGATAACACGGAGGCGAAGAAAGTGAGGGTAGAGAGTGATGGGAAAAGATGGGACGGCAGTGTTATGCGATGAGTGAGACGCACGCTGGGGGAATGTCAAGATGCTGGACGCGCTTCGTGTGGGTTTGTTACGCACATTGAGGAGGAGGGAGGGAGGGAGGGAGGAGAAGGTGAGGTGAAAAACTGCATACCAATTCCGGATCCGGAGTACGCCCTCCTTTATATTGAGGCAGTTGTCACTGATCCTTAGGATTGACTGCCGTGATCCACACACACTGGTATGTGGTGCAATGTGTGTGCTTATAGAGCCCTATAAGACTGTTGGTATAGGTGGTGGTTTCCATTGGCCTTGGACATGATCTGTGTCATGATTGCGCTTTTAGATACAGTTAGATTGCACACTTAAAAAACAGGTCACGTACTAGCATCTGAATAAAAGACTTGCTTAAAATGAAGTGTCATTTTACTGCTGCATGATAATATTGTAATATTTATAATAAAAATAAATCAGTATTTCAACAGTAGGTTGGGTGGTATAAATGGATGGTGAACTACTTTTCATCATGTTGTTCCAACTAATCCCTGTGTCCAAATGTCCATAGATAAAAGAGCAGACAAGCTCTTTTTATATTTTGTAAATTGAACAATTTAACCATAAAATGGCAGATATTGTAGATCCTTTAGAATTGAAGTAATGTTAATAATGACCAATAGCTTGAAAACAGTAATAGAAAGAACCTCTTTCATATGCTTCGGGCAGCTTATTTGTGAATAGTGTTCCACGAAGAGAGAAAAGCATAGTCTTATAAAAAGAGCTCTAGAATGAATTAGCAAGCAAGTGAGAACATGAGAGATGAACATTGCTACACATTGTAAGGTGTGAGAGAGAGAGAAAGCAAGCGAATGTCTAATCCAGTGGCAGTCTCTAGTTTGGGGTCACCGCAGAGTGACTAGGCTTGAAATTGTCCCTCCACGCCGCTAAGCTCTGCCTATGAACTGTGATGTGTGTGTGTGTCCCTTGTAAGCTGGTGGGAAGGCTAAATCAAGAGAGAGGGGAGACGAATACTGCGCACACAGAAGTGAGGCCACACGTCCTAGAGATATGTAATGAAAGCAACTGAGAGCAAGAGAAAAGCTTGTTGTCGATGCTTTTCGCTTTCTGTGGGCATTTTGGCTCTTAAATGTTTTGTTTTAGGCTTTAGGCTTCAGAACAAGGGGTATCACAATATACCAGTATTGGCAGTAACCGTGATACCATGGTTGTGAATATTGGGGTATTTCTTCACATGATAATGTGATAATTCAGCACATTTAAAGTTGTGCCTTAAGAGCCACAATGGCTACAAACTCTCTTTAATCCTGAATTTTAAGTGAAGAAAACACAAAATAAACAAATGATCAAATATCGTAATAAAACGGTGACATATTTTGGGCACAATAACCATGAAGCAAAAATCTGTGATAGCTAGGGCTAGGCCAATTGAGTGAGAATATTGTGTTCTCGCGAGACCTTGTGCTACGAGATCTACCCAACAGCTGACGTTTCAGTAATGTTTACTGTACAAACGTAAATAAAAGCAGGTGAAATTATTCATATTCAGCTTCTTGATTTGAGTGTTTGTGTTCTAAATCTTTCTTTTATTTTATGGTTTCGTGCACTTTACAGCCAATAAAACACATTGTGCTTACCTTGTTGATCCTGTGCGAATAAATTAATGCAGCTAAATCACTTTGGGGAATACAAAATTATAATGCACAATAAAAATAAACATAATTTACGAAAATGTATCTTATTTTTTGCAAATGTATGTGTTTTTTATTCCCCAAAGTGATTTAGCTGCATTTGACATATGTGTGATGCAAGATATGTGCTGTATTTGCTAACATATTTAAAGTCAGATTTATGATAACCGTGTTAAACCCCTATTTCAGTCTGTTCTCAAGGGTCCTTATGTTTATTTTTGCCCTTCATATGTCACCTGCCATGTTCTGTCAATGCAGATCTTTGAATCCTCACCATTTTAACAAGAGACCATTTTAAACCCCCCGTTTTTTCAATCACTCATTCTAGATTTGCAGCTTGCCATGAAAAACGCCAGCTTTGTGCCAGCTGCAGTGGGAAAGAATTCTAAAATTGGAGCCACAGAGGGCACGCAGAGATTCTAAACCGGATCTCATTTGGGAACGTTATGGCCTGCGGACCCCATGAGGAGTCAAAAGACAAAAACCCGGCGATCCCACGAGGACGCTCCTGCTGCGAAGAGGGCCATTTATCACCGGTGCTACCAGCTTCGGTTTCGCTGTCAGGGGTAGAGATTTTGAAACCGCTGTTAGCGAACCTACCTGCTACTGGCAGAGTCCATGGCGCGTGATTGAGACCCTCTCGCCTTTCTACGCGGTTTCATTTGTTTCAGCCATAAACACCTTCACCTCCACAGCCTCATTAGTGTCCCCAACCCTTACCGGTTATTTTATTGTCTGTGCTTGGTAGACACGTTGGTCGTGATATGATCATTTATTTGTTTTTGTTCGCTTTAACCTTGGCGAGGAGGAATGCATGGATGTGTGTGTTTGCGCAGGTCTTTGTGAGGCAAGACCTTGCGTTGTCAGGGCTGTTAATGGAAATCTTGGTAGCTCTTGTCATAAATCAAAGTAGATGAAAGGGAAGGAGACTGTATTGCTTCATTGACACCATTAGGGTTAAGGTTAGACTCTGTCTACACTAGTGCGTTTTTGTTTTCAAAACGCTCTTCGTCCTCACTGGCGTTTTCAAGCGTTTCCCAAACACTGCCCATCCACACGGAAACATCTGAAACATGCTTACATCCATTTACTGTGCATGAATAAAACCTAAGACATGTCAGCAAGTGTCATTTCTGTCAGACATTTATTTACTTTCCATCTTATGTCGCAGAAATGTGTAGCAAAGACAGTTTTTTTAAATAGACTGCAAATTTGTTCATTTAGAGATGTTGCTGCGGGTAACACTATAAAGCTGCGAAAGTGAAACTTAACTCATGCGCCGCTGCCAAACAATAACCGCAAGTAATTCAATATTCTCTCTCCTAAAATGCAATCTTAAGTATGCATTAACTGACATTAATGCTATTAAAACAGGAGGGCAGCCGAAACAACTGGGTCACATGACGACCAACGCGTCGTTGTTTTCAAACCCTTCCGTATTTTTCTTATCCACACTATAATGCGAAAACGCAGTTTTCAGATGTGTACACATTCCATTGCGTTTTTGAAAAGCGATAAAAACGCTGGAGGGAAAAAGATGCGTTTTTAAATGAAAACGCATTAGTGTGGACAGGGTCTTAGTTATGAAGACATCAGACTACTAGAAACCTAACAGTGGATGGCAAATTGAAACAATCATGAATTAAAGCAGTCATGGAAACGAAATGTCTACTTTACAGTACCAGACAAATTATGCAAGTTAACCTATTTTATGTAAGATGCAAGGGCTTTAGTGTCGACTATATGAAGCGGAAGTGGAGACCTTGACCTGGTGGCATTGAGCAGTTCTTAACACTACTCACAAACCGTCTCCGGCAGCTATATAAACAGATGTTTGAGCTGCTGAAGAATGAGACAGGCCCTCTGTAATATATAGTGCTACCTTGAAGTGTCATTTAAAGCTGAAGTGATTCTTTTTATCTATGTTTAAATATGTGCACACTTTAAGTTATTTGTAAGGCGTTCGTATGAGAATTTCCTTGATGTGTAATTTCTCTGACGCTAAAACATCGGTGTGTTCGTCTAAGGATCCTCAAAGCCAAGCAACCCGACGCTGAAACATTAGCTTTACAAATGACGTGCGTTTGGGACAGATCTGACTGCCGTTATTATCCCATATTGTTAGTTAATATTTTTCAATTCTGTTTATTCACATGAGCGTTTTTGTGCTATGCAGACCAAAGTAGACATTCATTCACTCTACAGGTTTCTGGTTTCGTTATCCTTTGGATGTACGCAAGAGGTTAAGGAGTTGCATTCCAGGAGTGAGAAGGCTTGAGGACACTCAATCCTCCCTTTAAACTCATTCCTTGTGCTGGCTCTGCCTCAGGAATGCCTGGCATTCTGTCAAATCATCTGATGTCTTGTTTATGCTGAGGAGTGAACATCCATTAGGGAAACCGTTTTAAGGTCTACGGTCCTCCTCTTTGTGTAAACTTTCAGCATCTGCTCTTATAAACTGCTCTCTTCTAGCATTTCTCCCGGTTTCTAAATATTTCTTGTTCATCAAATATTTTTTACTAGTTCTCTTTTTCTCTTTATTTAAATCTCTGTCTTCCAGCCTTCTGCCTCTCTTCTCGTTTTCCTCCCTCACTCATTCTCTTCCTCCCTAATGGTTGCGCTTCCCAACTCTTGCTGCTATCAGCAGTGTGATAATGTTACGTCAGTCACTTATCTGGCAGTAAAGACTCTATCACTCTTTGTTTTCTCTCACGCTCGTTTTTCTTTATTTCTGTTTTGTTCCGTTTTTTTTGCAAAGTCTCATTTCGCACCATCTTTTGGTCATCGTCTTCTGTTTTAAATTTAGGCTTTAAAGTATTTTTCTGGCATTATGGGTTTCTGATGTGGGTCATTTAAATCCTGGATTGTTCTGGAGATCTTGGCATAATCTAAATAGATTAAGTTAGCCAACCATTTGTGGCTTCATGTTCTGTTGCATAACATCACTAAACTGCACACAGATCTCTTTTTACTAGACGTTACAGAACACACACAAACATCTGTGCAGCTATTTTTGTGGGGACATTCAATGACACAATGCAATCTCAAGCCCCTTACCCGAACCTTAACCATCAGAACTGAGTGGCTAACCCATACGTTTTAAATAAATCGACGTTTTATCCTCCAAACAACCCTTTAAAGGGGTGTCAGAAAATAAGGACCAGCCAAAAGGTCCTCACTTCACGGTATCAAACTCAAACTGGTCCTCACAAAGGTTGTTGTACAAGTACTCGCACACATTGGCAGAGATGGCTGGCAATTGAAAGAAGAGATAAATTTACCATTAACTGTAAATACCCTTCTAAAGTAAACTTCTGAGTTAACAGCTGTTGGGGTCACCGTCATTTCCTTTTTTTTTCGTTGGAGTATGTACGCATTGGCAAAAGTCAGACTGTCGTTCCTACGGTTTAGCCATTTACAGTATTATGTTGCAATAAGCCAACTGGCGAGCATTATTAACTCGCCAAAGCCAATTTAACTGTCATTTGCCGTTTGGGCAACTGTTGATTTTGGACCCTGAAGTCTATTTTCAATGAATGAGGGCAAAATTGCATAATTGTTGAAATAGACTGATACAGTGACTTGCCCTGAATGACTGAATAATTATTTTACAGAACCTTTTTGTAGGTAGACTGGTTTCACAGTCTGTCCCAGTCAGACATTTATTGAGAGACATATTCTTTATAGCTGGACAGAACTGAAAACATGTATACTTGAAGAGTTCGGTTCCAAAATGAGAATGCCATTTTTAAGAATTTTCAAGAATCATGTTTGTATTGTGTTAGATAGCAGTAGTTATTATGGCTTAAATCAAAAACTGCAGTTTGATTGATATTAATTGGATTTATCTCATTTTGGAACCAAACTCATTTAATTTGTTCCCTTTTTCCTATTTGAGAAGTTTGACCTTGTCCTGTTAAGTTGGCGCCTGAGATGAAGGCTCTCTGCTTTAATGACATTAAGCTTTGAAATACTTGTTTTTTACCAGTAAATTATAAATCTCCTGGAACAGAATGGGAATTTTCTCTTGTGCTCCTTGTTGTAAAAGTGCAGTACATTATGAAGGGGGGGGACACTAAACCTGACGAGTCAGCAGACCTTCTGTTTTCCTGCTGACCTGTTCTCTCATCCTTCTCTCTTGCGCTCTCTCACTTTCTCGCCGCGTCTCCTGTGTTCTCCACATCACTTCCTGTCTTTCTTTCTGATCTGTGCTATTAAGCTAGATGGATTTGTTCGTCAGTCTCAGCGTGTGATTGGGTTTGAATAGCCCGTCCTCATCTCATCTCTATGTTCTTTTCTGTTCTTGAGCGTTTGATTATGTCTGTCCCCCCCTCTTCCCACATGTCACATTTGGATTGGAATAGCACAAACAGTTCCTGCTGAACTGGCAGAAAAAGCTCTTCCTTTATCTTGTTTCTCCCCCCTTCCGTTTCTTTTAAATAAAAGGTCGGGCTGTTTTCTCTATACCAGCTTTAAGTAAAGAAATGCAACCTACTGAGGTGCATTGTAAATTTAGACTTGACGTCATGTATGTGTGTTGCACTAATGCACAAATGAACATCCAAAAAACTATTTTGCAGAAATACTGTGATACTATATAAGAAATATTCTAAGCTCTCATTTTTGGGGGGGTCACCAGTCTTCATATCGCCCTTCGAACCACCAGACTCAATTCTGGTATATTTCAGTATGCCTACTTTGGTCCAATTAATTTCTAATAAATTATATAAACACATGGCAAGTTATTACTATACTATTTCAATCACAATGAAATCAATTACATAAGTTGGGAATGCTGTTTTAAGTTGCTAAATGTGCCTTTTATTCATAGATTGTAATGTGTACATGTTTTTAAACTAAGTGACACTGCCATACAAGCCATACTGTCGTTTGTGTTTGTAACTGGCACGATTATGAATAGAATTTAAACAGTTTTTCACAAGTGTTAAAGTCTAAACTGTCTTTGTGTGGATTGCTTTACTCTCATTTAACCTGTTTCTTTAAACTGTCAGGCTTTGAAGAGTATGATTATTGTTGTTTTTTTCTCATTGAGAGTAGCTCTTTGTTGGCTCGCAATTAAAATATTTAGCTTTGCTCACAGCGTATTGTGATGTGATGAGAATCACATTCACTCAAACTGGATGAAGTTGTTCCTTAAACAGGCAAAAGTCTTGAATCCAGTTGACATCATGTTTTGATTTCTAAGGGCACCACATATTGCCTATATTACTCATAATCTCACTCTGATCTATATATCTGTGATCAAACTACAGGAAAGAGTATTATTCTCTTCTGGAAGCGTTGCACTATATTTAGAGTCTTGTTTCCGTTCCTCCTTTTCCGTTTCTTTTCTCAACTTTTTCAGATGGGACAAAAATAGCCATGGTCATGTGACTCACCTGGGAATGTATGCTATTTAGATGCCTATTCACCACTGTTTTTATGTGTATCTATCAGCGTTTCTGAATGACTTTTATTAATAAATTTTATTTCATCCATTAAAATTAGCAAAGCAGTTAGATAGATTATACATTTGTTTGAAACGCGGAGCCAGGCGTGAGTTGACGCAGGGTGCGTGCGTGGGTCAAGCCTCATCCATATTGCCAGATGCGCTTGTGGAGACTTGCGGTGTGGAGCTGGACTCGAGAAAAAAAATTAGCTTGCGGTTTCGTCTGCGAGACGCAGGGCAGAGACTTATTTTGCCTTTCCCTTTTTGATTGGTTATTTGTAAGGTGGGCCTGCAGGGGAGGGCTAAAAATGCTGGGCCATTGGACAGTCACTATAGTCCTACCACATTTTTGTTGTTGATATAATGCGGTGAAGAGTTGTTGTTGAGGGAGGGGCTTAACATTTTTGATGAAAGATTTTTAAATAATGGTGTGTACGGATCAACACTTAACTTTTCCTATTTGATTGCATGGTGACTTTAAACAGCTCGCAGAGACGGACGCACACGCGAGTATGACAGTTGGTTAGCAAGAATGCCACTCAAAGCTGGCTTGGTACAGACGTGTTTCAACGTCCACATTGCTGCCTCTTGCGATTAGCTGCCTCAAATCGCGATTCGATTACGATTAATCGCTCAGCCCTGTTATCCTGCCTGTTTTAGATCATCGCGATAACACCTGCTGGAATTTCCAACATAAGCTGGTAAGCTTTGTTTTGCAACATGGTCATTGGTAATTCAGTTGGAGACCATCTTGGACCAGTAACAAACAAGCCACCTACTGGTCGTACAAATTCCAAGTTGGTAAAGCCCAATCTTAACTGAATTTCGGAACATTTTGACCAGCAATCACCAGCTACAGTGTTTCAAAACACAGTCATTAGCTAAAGATGGGTTTCATTCAGAAAGTACATACGCCATCACACATGAGGTGGTCTTGTTTTGACTTGACAAGTTCAGACTTGAAGTATGCATTAACCCAAGTTTGAACCACCCTTGTGCAGCTTTAAAGCTTTTAGAGAGCTAAGAAGCTGGTGGCAACAATATGCTCATGTTACATATCTTTTATCTATAATGCTATTTAGCCTGGAATCGTATCACATGTAACCCTTTAGCAAGTGTGAAACTGACTTTATTTAGCTGAGAAAAATAGCTATGGTGCCACCCAGGCGAATTAGCTCCTTAAATTTTGAACTCTCTAAACTCCCACCCTCCTCCGCTCGCATCACCGAGAGAGAGTGACGAATTGAAATGGTTTAGACTCTTCGGGCGGGTGCACAAATTGGCTAATACACATGCTATGACTGCAAGTGTTTATTGGAAGCAGTGGGTCTTTTTCACGATCATTAGCTAACTGAAAAAGCCTGAGTCAGTGTACCACTCGCACTTAAAGCTTCATTTCTCTGCAGGTGGCCTCAT